>NC_134548.1:83715582-86215582 GCF_050624435.1 Tenrec ecaudatus
GGATGACAGAGGATGATGTAAAATATGAAAATAATAATTTATAGCTTATCAAGAATTCATGAGGGAGGGGGAAATGAGGAGCTGATAGCAAGGGCTCAAGTAGAAAGAAAATGCTTTGAACATGATGATGGCAGCATATGTGCAAATGTGTTTGACACAACGCATGGATGTATGGATTGTGATAAATGTAAGAGCCCCCCAGTAAAAGTATTAAAAAAAACCAAACAGTGTCTGGCATGTAACCAGCAAATATGTCAAATAAAATCTAAAATATAAGCTTGAAACTTCCCTTCAGCTATAAATATTACATTATTCAATAAGAACTATAGAAAGTCAACTATTTTCACTGATCATAAAGTGGTCTTTACCTCAGTTTGCTCATTTGCACCTTAGTTTACACATTTGCACAATGGGAATAATAATGGTACCAGCTTTTTATGGTTACTGTAAGAACTCAATGAGTTAATATAGAGAGAGTTAGTATATCTAAAGTACTTAAAACATTGCCTGTCACTGAATCAGTATGATATGAGTATTACAAGGAATAATTATTCATTTAAAAAAGGGATTCTTGGCAAAACTCTTAAGAATGTGCCATCAAACTATAAACTATTTTAATAGTGGTTACAATATAGCACTGATTCTAGAAACAAAGTCTATAACACAGTAATAAAATTGAACATTTGATTCTTCAAACAATCACTCAAAAGAGCAAAAGTGGTAAAGTTTAAAAATGGAAAAACTTCCCAATCATTCGAAAGCTTGGAGATTTAGTGAACCTCAAAACCAGATTAATATTTTAATATGCCTAAATTCATATTTTTGAAAACAACTAATTGAGTTAATGTTTAAAATATCTTTCTGTATTTCCCATAATATTTCTAAAGAAGAGGCAAGAAAAAAATCAAATTCTAAGTTGGTGGGAAGAAAATTCTTTTTTGGAAGAGTGAGTTTATCTCACGCCGCCTTTGTTAAATTGTAATCTCCCTAGAGCAAACAAAGAGAAGGAAGTTGTAAGTGGATTCAGGTCTTGGGGTAGAGAAAGTTGTACCCCATCCATAATTTGTAAGGTTAAAGGAGCCTGATCTGACAAATAAAGGAGTCATGAAAGGAATCGGACAAGTAAAAGTACTAGTGTGAGCAGATCCATGCTGGACTCCCACAGTGGAATTCTAATGCTGAAATGACAATAAATACTAGTAGAATATTCAGTGGGAGGAGATGGGGATTCTTTAATATGATAGAACAAGGGTAAGATAAGAAAAAATAGGAATCTTAGGTGAAAAGATGGGACTCAATATATAAACATCTTTGGGATTCAATGAGAGTACTCTAAAGCTATAAGTGATAAGGGCCAAGGTCTAGAGGAAATTCAAATGGGTAAAAATGGTGTAAGGTCTTGAAATTCTTGTCAAGAAAAAAATATGGAATTCTGAGTTTGAAAGAACAAGATATACTGGGCAAGCCATTTCATGAACTCAGAAGGAATGATGTGCTTCTCAGTGTGGCAGGACAGGAGACAAGAAGAACCCCCAAATTTATGAAAGCGGTGGCTTTAAAAGACAGAATAAGAAAACCCTCTCGGGAAGGGTTGGAAATAACATTAGAAACCTCAGTGGGCAGGGATGGGGTTCCCTAGTTTAAAATGCTAGTGGACAAGTGTAATCCAATAGGAAAAGGAGATGAAAGAATATTTTAGAACCCCAAAGGAAAGAGATGGGGAAATGTGGGGCCAAAAGAAGAAGAGGCCTGTAGAAGGTGAGAATGAGAATAACAGATTAGCAGGGCCATTTGGAGAGATGTGGGAGAGATTGTTGGAAACCACATAGAACGATGTTAAGGACAGAGTTGTTTTTCCTCACAATATTCTTATACCTATGGTTATATCTCCACTTAACGGAGCGGAAGATATATGCTTCGTGATTGCCAAAAAAAAAAACAACCCATGACTAGAAAGTGAAAAGAAGCAAGGAATTTCCCTCCAAGCAGACACAGAGAGACAAAGCTTTCCCCTAGAGCTGGAGCCCTGGATTCGGACTTGTCTCCTAAACTGGGAAAATACATTTGCTGAGTAAGGTCACGTTCTTGTATTCTGTTACAGCAGCACTAGATAACGAACACGGTAACAGAGAGTGGGGTACTACTCTAATAAATACCTAAAGTGTGCAGGTGTGAGAGTGGTTTTAGAATTGAGTAATGGATGGAGGTGTGAAGACTTTTATGGTGCCTAATAGTAAAAGTAAGAGTCCTGGCGGTATAGTGGGTTAGGCCTTAGAATGGTAGCCACTAAGTCAGTGTTTCAAACTCACCAGTTGCGTTGTGGGAGAAAGATGAGGTTTTCTGCTCCTGTAAAGATTTACAGCCTCAGAAAGCCTAAGGAACAATTCTACTCTGCCTTATAGGATCTCTATGAGTCGGAATCCACTCAATGGCAGTGGGTGAGTAGTATAAGAACCTAGGTAGCCTTGAAAAACTCCTGGATTGGGATTTATAAATTCCTAAACTGTGACAAAATAACTTTTTGTTTGTTAAAGCCACCTACTAGTGGCATACCTGTAATAGCGGCACTAGGCAACTAAAACAGAAGGCATAGGCAAGTCCTAGTGTGAGAAGACCACGAACAAGTACAGACCAGAGTGTGACAAAAGCAGGGCCACTAGTATGAGGTACAGGCTGCAAATGGGAACAAGTGTGCGTTCTTCCACTAGTGAGGTAGGTGGCTATAGGAAACTCAAGTATGGATTAAGCAGGGGCTCTAGTGTGAGAGAACAGGATGCATTACAGGACTCCCACCCAACTGGAGAAGATGAGAAATGGTGAAGCCCACAGATAAAGAGAACGGAGGACATATCATTGTATAAAAAGATAGCATCCCAGTGGGCTAGGACAGGGTGTACTGTGGGGTCCCAAGTGGGAGATGTGACACTCCAGTAGGCTAAACAATAGAATGCTAGCCATAAGGTGGGCAGTTCAAACCCACCAGGTACTCTACTTGAGAAAGATGAGGTTGACCACTCCCATAAAGATTTACAGTCTCAGAAAACCCTAAGGAGCAGTTCTACTGGGTGCTGTAGAATTAGTAGGAGTCTGAATTGATTTGCTGGGTGAGCTATAGGAGGGCATTGGGGACCCTAGTGGCATAGTGGTTAAAGCTGTGAACCATGGGATTAGAACCTACTGGTCATTCCGCAGGAGACAGATGGGATACTTTGCTTCCATGGAAATACTGTGGGGGGTGCGAGGGTAGCTCTGCTCTGCCTTGTAGGGTAGCCATGAGTCAGAATCCACCTGACGACAGCAGTGGGTTTTGTTTTGTTTTGGTGGTGTAGGCGGGGTTGGCAAAATGGTGGTGCAGTGGTGAGATTCCTAGTGGTAGAGGGAATTTAAGGACAAGGGCTATGTTGTTTCTTCTGCTGGGCAGGGTGGAGGACCCCAGTATGCTTAAATGTTTGTTGGAGAAAAGGGAGGGGGTCCCTAGTGGGTAAAGTCAGAAAATGATTGTGGGCAGAGCCACGAAATACTGTAAGAAACCCTAGGTGGGAGGCGACGGCAACATGGTGGGACCCCAAGGGGAAGACGCAGAAAATATTGTGGGAGGCCCGAGGTGAAATAGGGACTTGGAGCTCTCCAGAGAGCGAAGGGAAAACAGCAGCATGGGGGCTAAGAACGCAAGGAGACGCCAGTGTGGAGGGTAGGGAGTACAATTGGCCCGCCTTAGGTGCCCAGTCCCACTTACCCAAGCAGAGCTCAAAGACGTAGGCATAGTAGGACCAGAGCACGACAAGGACGATAACGAGCACTGGCACCCAAGACAGGACCCGGCGGCAGCACCGCAGTCCCCCGGACAGAGCCATCTTCCAGCTCCGTCGCATCTTCGGCTCGAAGATCGATGGAGCAGGCCTGGCGCTGGGTCGGAACGGCCCCAGCGGCGGCCCCGAGGCGGCGAGGCGCGCTGTGCGGCGCTCCACTGCCTGGCCTGGCAGGGACTTCCTACCACGCCAGTACCACCCGCGGTGCGCAAGCCAGCGCGCCCCTTGCTGGAAAGCAGAGGGTTGAAAGGTAGAAACGGTCTTCTGGAAAGCCAAGATGGTCAGTAAAGCTGTAAAGGCCTGGCGCTGCTGGGAGTGCAGCCCCTCCCCCTTCCGCCCCCTCCCCCTGTTAGCTACAATGCTGGATGCCAAGGCCCCCCATTTGCGCTTACTCTTATCTCCGCGCCCATCTCGGCCTCGGACTGGGTCTTGCTCTCTGGCACACACCCTCCCTGTCTCTCTCTCTCTCTCTCTCTCTCTCACACACACACACACACACACACACACACACACACACACACACACGAATCAACAAACAAATAGTGCGAGTTATAGTATCTCAAGACAAAGTTGCCATCCAGCCTGGTGCTCCTACTTGCCAATATGCCTAACACAGGGCTGCCACCACTGCAGTGCAAGCCTGGTGATATGGAGTTCCCTCCTTCCCTCTCGCTCTCTCCCTTCTGAGTTAGCCTAGTTCATTTTCAGAATAATAAATGCATTGCTACAGAGGAACTGGTGACAGAGGCACTGATGATTTGAGGGGTTCGCGAAAACAACAAAGATGCTGACATTTAAGCTACGCATGAATAACCAGTAGGAGTTAGCCAATTACTTATATAAACCCCAAAGGGAGGATCTGCCTGATAGCATATTTCTCATTGGACATTTTACACCTAGTTTCTATCCAGACATTGGTAGCTCAGGACAAGCTATAGACAACTGAGACTTTAGACCCTGCCCTTTCAAGGTCCACAACACTCTTCATACACCACACCGAAAGGATCTGATTTGTAAACCCCACTAATTGAACTGGACTTCACCTCAAACTTAACTGTCAGATAGAAGGAACTGAAATACTCCTTTGGATGAATGGCTGAAAGACCCTCGTGTTAGAAGAAGTAGATGACTGCTGTCCAAAGCTTATGAATTTGGTGGTCCTTTGGTTCAGATTTCTTCCTTTGAGGGTGCCCAATGTATTGATTGGGGCTACCATATATTTACTATTTTCAGACTCTCTTAGCTTTTTATGACATGTGTTAGTCTAGCAGGCCTTGGTGAATTAGTGTTATTGAAAGTTTTGGCCTCTCCCTACCCCTCACTGTTTGTGTAAATAGTGCCCAGTCACTTAAGACTTTAATCTGTATGGGGGCAATAGACCTATGTGCATATATTTATAGGTTCAGTAGTAGGGTAGCAGATGGACATTGGGCCTCCTCATGCATACTCGCCCAATACAATACCACCTCGCCCTGCTAAACGGTCATTGCATGATACCCACCTTCCCGACATGATCACTGAAGACAGACATGTGTGTAAGCAAACGTGGTGAAGGAAGCTGATGGTGCCCGGCTATCAAAAAGATATAGCGTCTGGGGTCTTAAAGGCTTGAAGGCAAACATGTGACCATCTAGCTCAGAAGCAACAAAGCCCAGAGAAGAAGCACACGGCCTAAGCGAATACAAGGTGTTGAATGGACCATGTAGCAGACACCAAGGAACAAAAACAATCATTGTATGATCACCTTCCTCACATAATCGCTGAAGATGAAAGTGTGCATACGCAAGTGTGGTGAAGAAGGCTGATGGTGCCCGGCTACTGAGAGATATAGTGTCTGGGGACTTAAAGGCTTGAAAGCAAACAAGCGGCCATCTAGCCCAGAAGCAACAAAGCCCACATAGAAGCAGCACACCAACATAGGTGATCGTGAAGGGCAGAGGAGACCAGGTCTCAAACAACAAAGGCAGGTGGTGGTGGGAATCACATCACCGTGAATGAGGGGGAGTGCATGATGGGGACCCAATACCCATCTGTAGACAACTGGACATCCAGAGGGGTAGTGGGGAGGAGAGGAGTCACTCAGGATTCAGTGTAGCAACAATGAAACTCAAAACCTTCCTCTAGTTCCTGAACGCTTCCTCCCCTCCCAATTATCATGACCCCAATTCTACCTTGCGAACCTGGTTATACCAGAGGATGTACAGCGGTGCAGTAGGGATCTGAAAACACAGGGAATCTAGGACGGACGAACCCCTCAACACCTGTGGTAGGAGTGGCGACACCAGGAGGGAAGGGGGTACAGAAAGGGAGAACCGATCTTGGAGATCTATGTGTAACCTCCTCTCTGGGAGATGGGCAATGGGAAGGTGGGTGAGGGGAGACGCCGGGCAGTGTAAGATAAGATATAATAATTATTTATAAACTATTAAGGGACCAGGGGGGAGTGGGGAGGGAGGGGGAGGGGGGGAAAAGGGAAACCGAGCTGGTTCCAGGAACCCAAGTGGAAGGTGAATTTTGAGAATGACGAGTGCAACGAATGTATAAGGGTGTTTCGCTCAATGGATGTATGTATGGATTGTGATAAGAGTTGTATGAGCCCCAATAAAAAGATTTATTAATAAAAAAGACTTTAATCTGTACAAGTCAAAAAGATGGTCTAAAAAGATGGTCTGTACATGTATAATTTCCTTTGTTCAATAATGTTCTAAATTCTATATCACTGGCTAAACTAATGGTACTATCAATAGAATTACTTTATGCTACATGAAGATGATTTCTAATATTCTCTAATAAAATGACACTGCTGTCTCTAAAATGAACCAGGGATATGTATGTGCATATATGAATGGACTTTGGGTTCACACTTAATCATACCCTAGTTTAAGAAAAATAGGTTCTTAGGACATGTCCCTATGAGATCACTGAAGATATAGGTGCTATAGCAAAGAGTGTTGAAGAAACCAGACAGCACCCGACTATCAGAAAGAATAGCGCCTGGAGCATAGACTTGTCTTCAAATAAGCAATCATCAAAGTTAGGCATCAACTAAGTCCACATGGAAGAAGTACATCTATCCTGTGTGATCCAGGGATTACTATTGTTGTTACGTGCAACTGAGTCAGTTCCAAGCCACGGTGACCCTATGGACAACAGAACAAAACTCTGTTCAGTGCTTGCCCATCCTCACTATTGCTCCTCTGCTTGATCCCATTGCTGCAGCCACTGTGCAAATCCATCTTATCGAGGGCATTCCTCTTTTTCACATGCTTTACCAAGCATGATGTCCATCTCCAGAGACTGGTCTCTACTGACAATACATCTAATGTAAGTAAGACAGCATCTTGCCGTTCTGGCCTCTAAGAAGCACTTTGGCCCTTACGTCTTCCAAATACAGATTGGTTTGTCCTTTTAGCCATCCATGATACTTTCGATATTCCTCTCCAGCACCACAATTCAGATGCATCCATACTTTTTCTGTCACCCTTATTCAATGTCTGACTTTTACATGGATACGAGGCAATGAAAATACTGTGGCTTGACACATCCTTGCTCTTCAATACTCTAAAACGGTCTTGTGCAGCACATTTACCTAATGCAACGCATCTTTTGCTCTCTTGACTGCTGCTTCCATAAGCATTGAAGTGGATTCAAGTAAGACAAAATCCTTGACAACATCAAGCTTTTCTTGAATATTTGGTCTTCTTTACATTGATTTGATATCCATATTGAAAGCTGCAATCCTGGATCTTCATCGCCAAGTACCTTAAGTCTTCCTCACTTAGCAAGCAAGGATGTGTCATCTGCATATAGCAGGCTGTTAATAAGCCAGTACTGATGCCACACTCGTCGTCTTACAAGCCAGCTTCTCTGGTGATCTGCTCAGGGTACAGACTGAATAGCTATGATGAGAGGATACAACCCAGATGCACGCCTTTCTTGGTTTTCAACCATCCAGTATTTCCTTATTCTGTTTGCACAACTGCCTCTTGACCCATGTACAAATTCCACATGAGGGCAATTACGATACTTCTCCAGGCAATCCATAATGTTTTATGGTCAACACAGTTGAATGTAGTAAATAAACAAAAGTAAACATCTTCCTGGTATCTACGGCTTTGAGGCAAGATCCAGTTGACATTCCGCAACCTCTTCTAAATCAGGCCCGAACCTCTGGCAACTCAGTGTCCGTGTGCTGCTGCAAACTGTGTTGGGCGATCTTCAGCAAAATTTTGCTTGCATGTGATATAAACTATGTTTTTTTCCTAGGGTGAGCATTTTGTTGGGTCACCTATCTTTAAAATGAGCACAAATATGGATCTCTTCCAATGAGCTGGTCAAGTAGCTGTCGTCCAAATTCACCAGCTTGTTGAAACATTTCAATTGGTATTCCATAAATTGCAGGACCTTTGGTTTCTGTTTATGCTTTCAGTGCAGCTTAGACTTCTTCCTTCAGCACCATTGGTTCTTGTTCATATGCTACCTCCTGAAATGGTTGCATGTCGACTAATTCTTTTCAGTACGATGACTGTGTAGTCTTTCCATCTTCTTTGATACTTCTTGCATCATTCAACATTTTTCCCATAGAATCTTTCCAGGTTGCAATTGAAGGCTTGAATTTTTTCTTGAGTTATTTCAGTTTCAGATCTGCTGAGCATATTCTTCCCTTTCGTGTCACTAGTGTTCAGTGCATCAAATCCATTCCTGGGGCATTTTCAAAATTCACGCTGGGAAGACTCGAGATTGTATTTGGGCTCTTGGGGACTTATTTTCATTTGCTTTCTCTTTAACTTGAACTTCCATATGACCAGTGGATGGTGTGTTCCACAGTCAGCACCTGGCCTGGTTTTAGCTGCTGACGTTGAGCTTTCCCATATTCTCTTCCCACAGATACAGTAAATTTGATTTCCCTCTATTCCACCTGGAGAAGTCCACCTGTATAGTCGCCTTTGGTGTTATTGTAAAAGGTATTGGCTATGAACGAGTCGTTGGTCTTGTAAAAATCTATCATGTGATCTCCAGCTCCATTTCTATCCCCAAGACCATATTTTCCAACTACTGTTCCTTCTTCTTTGTTTCCAACTTTTAAATTCTAATCCCCAATAATCAATGTACCCTTTTGTGTATGTGTACATGCGAGAGTGGGTTTCAAACCATGTTATTAAAACTTAATCCAGAAAAAAAATAACTTAATCCAGACATCATGCCATTCAATAGTTCAGACATATCAAGAAGTATTGCACAATTTCTACCACAATGTAGATGCATCCTGATTGCATGCTTGATCAAGTTCAGACTGAAGACATTGTTTCCTCATCAATGGCTTTTGTGATGGGTGGTATACATTTGAATAATAGTTTAATTGATTCCATTTCCTTGAAGGTGAATAGATATAATCCTATCACAGACAGCATTGTATTTCAAAATACAATGAATGCAATTGTGTCATTACCAGCATAGAAAATCATAAGTTTTTTTTTAATTCAGAGTAGGCAATACCAGACTATTTCATCATACTAATACCTAGGGTACCTATCTTTATGTGCTCTATTTCATTTTGACCACTTCCCATTTTCCTAGATTCGTAGTGGGTACATTCCAACTTTTTATTATTAGTAGATTTTTATAGCTGTTTCTTCCTCCCCTGAGTGTGTGTCCTAGCAGCAAATGAAGACCTCGAAGGCTCCACTGCAACAGGTCTTACTCCTCATGTCACCACGGTCGACTCCACTTTGAGAAAGCAGCTCCTCCTTGTTCACATTTTGGGTGCCTTCCACCCCACGGGGCCTGTCCTCCAGCACTATCTCTGGCAGTGTTCCACTTCCACTCAGCAGGCCTTCAGTATTTGACAATGTTTCAAAGCGATATATTAGGTTTTCAGCAGTTACTTCCTTCGAAATGAACAGTCAGTTCCTTCTTTGTTGTCTGCGCTCAGTCTGGAAGTTCCTCTGAAACCTGTTCACTTTGGGAGACCCTCTGGCATTTGAAATACCAGTGACAGAGCTTCCAGTATTGCAGCAACTCACAAGCCACCACAGTATGACAAACGGACAGACAAGTGGTGAGATCCAAGGATTATAAATGATACAATCCAAATCTGGAGGAGGGAATGGTATCAGAACTTCAAGTCTGAACACCCACTTTGCGGAAAGCTAAGGATGACAGTGGAAGCCCAAAATCTATTTGCAGGATCCCTACATGGATTAAGTCTCTGATCAGATTCCAGAATTGTGGAGAGCACTGCTATCACTCAGAGTACATTGGAAAGTGAATTATGACTGAGGCAGTTAAGTTAAAATCTCCCTTTGGACCCACTTTTAATTTCTTCCAGTTTTTAATATGGCATGCTTTCATTTCCATTAGGGTTCTTATCTGTTTTGTTTTGTCATTTTTGTTTGGGGTTTCTTTGGCTCTTAATTTTATTTTGTATATATTTTCTGTATATGAAATCTGGGGTAGGTAAATCTATTGAGTCAACAACTGGATTAATAACTACCTAGGGGTATGGCAGGGAATACAGGGGGAAATTCGGAGGCCAACAATAATGAGTACAAGAAAGAGGGAAATATTCTAAAATAGATTGTAGTGATGATTGCACAACGTTTCTTAATATGATTGAATGATGGCGTTTTACAACATGTCTTATATGCCAATAAAAACATTTTTGTAGGAAAAACAAGAGTTTGCCAAGGAAATCACAGGAAAGGGATTAAAGCAAACAGCATTTGCAGAGTCATAAGTAATGAAATGTAGAAGTGTTGGCAGAACCACTAATATGGTTTGTGAATAGGTCAGGCTCACAGTAAAACAGCAAGATAGGCTGAGGCCATGATGGGGGAACCTTATATGCCAGGCCTGGGTGTGTGGACACAAGGAAAGCATATATCGAAAAGCCATCAAAGATTTGGGCATAATAGAGCGACATTATCCATGATGTGCTTTTGTAACATACCTTACAGGATTATGAAGAAGATGATGACCTAGAAGCTGTGTGGGATTAAGGATCTCAACAAGGTTACCACTCTCTGTTCTTTATTCATTGTTATATGCAGTAAATTTTATAAGGCTTTTACAGTTTCTTTTCAAATTACTTTAACTTCATGGTTGATGTGTTACTATAGTAATGATATAAAGAGACAGAGTTCATTTTAGTCACAATATTTATTGTAATAGTAGGATAACTATGTTCAAATGATCTAATGAGAATCCTTAGATTTTACATTATTCACGGATTCTGGGCTCTTGGAACATACCCCTTGGAAACACCAATGGAGCCACTGATTAAATGTGACAGGGTTAAAAGTTTTGAGAATGATGATGGCAACATGTACAAATGGCCTTGACACAATGTGGATGGACGAATTGTGATGAGAGCTGGGAGAGCCCATTGAAATGGTTTTTTAATGTGACAGGGTTCATCTGAGCTAGCTTATGAAGGATGAGTAGGAGCTCAGCAAGAGACTACAAGACGGGCATACAAATGGAAAAGAGCTCCAGGCAAAAGGAAATGTGTGATGAAACATTACAGCATTTTTCCAAAACTGCAGTTAATTCGGTTTTTTAAAAGATATTACAGTAGATATCAAGAAGTTGTGAGATCCTTGCCCTATGACGGGATAATTGGAGGGGAGAATAAAGAACAAGTATGAGTGTGTTGCAGACAGAATCAATAGAACTAGTTGACCAATTAGCAGACAAGGAGTTGAATAAGTTAAAGTTAACAACCAGATTTCTAACTTCCGTGCCTGGATGAAAAGTTTGCCAATCACTGTGTACCTTATTATCTGGTACTGTTGTAGCAGGTAAACCACAAATAGGTGGTTTTAACGGACAGAAATTTATTCTTTCCTAATTGGAGATGCTACGAAAATTCAGGTTGGCAGCCCCAGTAGAAGGCTTTCTTTCTCTGTCAGCTGGGATTGGGGAAAGCCCTTATCGCACTTCAACTTCTGTGAGCCTAACAAAGGGGCTTTTGCCACCTGGCTCTTTTTTCTTGGTGGTTGTCCAATCTATCTCTGCTTTTCTATCCTTGGCTAATCTCTTTTAATATCTCCAAAGAGACTGACTCAAGGTAAAACCTACTCCTATAGATTGTACCAAGCCTCATTACATGAGATACTACTTCTAATCCTGTCTCAGTAACATCTTTGAAATTCAGATTTACAATACATAGGATAATTGTATCACAAAATAGAGGATAGTCTTACTTTAGACAACTTGACACATATCAGGACCACAATTTAATCCACAACATTATAATAAGGGAACAATTTTAGAGGGTGAGGAAAGGTGTTAGTTTGGGACATCATATATTTTACCTAAATCCTCTTCTTTAAGGTGTCTTTGGCACCAATCAAGTAGCCTTGGGCAGTGGTTTATTGTAGGGATAGTTCATTTCCAGAATTGCTCAGTGGGCCCAGAGTCTCACTTTTTCTGACCCACCATTCACAATTATGATTCTCTCTTTATCAAATAAATGTCCCTTCGCCATGAACTTCATAACAATATGAAATTTGACCAAGGCCCTAATTAAATACCCTGATTCCCAAAGGCACACTTTAGAGTTCTCCATACGGAGATCCACCTATATATCATTGAGCAGGTAAAGCAACAGGCATGTACATGTTTTACAAGTTCTAAATGTACATTAACTGTTCTAATTCCTCAATTGAAAAGAGAGAATACATAAAAAACTAGAACAAATTTAAAATGAGCCACAAGGGGGATCAAATGATAAGGTATTGATTTTTAAACTGCAACTATAGTAACCCATATTCCAATTCACGTAGAATGAGAGCAAGGCTACCCACATCCCTGGTCTGTAGTCAGAGGGGATTCACCAGAGGCTTAATCCACATGTATTTCCCCTTGACTCTTCTTTTAAATGGAAACAACCTTAAAATGGGTCAAAGGAAGATCGAATGATAAGCTATTACATTTTAACCGAACAACATTTGCTAAAATAGACTATGGCGCACTCTTTCTGATAACCAGGCTAATCCTATCCCTTGACTATGGTCAGAGGGGCCTCACCATGGCTTAACCCACGTGTGGACCCTGTACATGCATTTTGCACTCCCATTGTTACTCATAGCCTTCAGCAAACAGATGTCACCATTAAAGCTCTGATAGCATTTCCTTCTTTGGATTAGATTTTATTATTTACACTACTTGGATCACCCAGGCTGGTGTGCTGCTTTCACGTGGACTTAGTTGATGTCTCACTCAGAGGGCTGCTTGTGTGAAGACAAGCCTCTAAGACCCCAGAGGCTCTTCTTTCTGATGGCCGGGCACCATCAGGTTTCTTGTCCACACTTTGCTATCACACTCATATTGTCAGTGATCTCTTCATGAGGGCAAGCAGCAAGCGGGATGGTGTTGTAAGAACGAAGTGCTCTTCAGGTGGGACTAGAATGAAGTGCCAGCCTGAAATCCATTTATATATCTATGGTTTAGATAGGTCTCTGATCCACTTTAGGGATATCATTATCATTTTATGTTAGAGAACATTATTGATCAACTTCAGGGGCAAAGGGGAATTCTATTAATCATGTCATTAATTTAGCCAATGGTATGGAATTTAAAATACTATGGATAAAAGAAAATTATACCATTAAAGGCCTGCTACAAACTGTAATACATGATTTAGTTGTATAAACTGTTAACTGGGCATAAACAATAGGGGTTGTGCTAGATCAAACCTTTCAGTAACAATCATTCACAAACACATAACCACACCTACCAGATTAAGATATATCATAATACAGCAAGATTGGCTTTAAAATTGTAAATATATGGTAGTCCTGGGCCACCATTCATTGGGAACCTTCAAGGCAAGGGATCAGAACCAACGTGTAATGACCGCTAGTTCTATAACCTTGGTATAGCAGTCATTTACTTCTTCTCACACTAGGAAGTTTCAAGCATAAGTCAAAGGACTACAGGTGAGTTTGAGATAGAGCTCAGTTCACTTACCGGGGTTTCCAATCAAGTCCTGTGTGCCCTATGAAGGATATTGGACACTCAGTTGGCACTGAATCTAAAGTCCCAGTAGTCTATGACACACAGTATGGATCACCAGGGTTTGGATAGAAACTACCATATATACTTGTGTATAAGCTGAGGGTTTTTTTTTTAAATCATTTTATTGGAGGCTCATACAACTCTTATCACAATCCAAAAATACATCAATTGTGTCAAGCACATTTGAAGACGTGTTACCCTTATCATTCTCAAAATATTTGCTCTCCACTTAAGCAGTTGGTGTCAGCTCCTCATTTTCCCCTTCCTTCCCTGCTCCCCCCTCCCTCGTGAAGCCTTGATAACTTATAAATTATTATTATTTTGTCATGTCTTACACTGTCTGATGTCTCCCTTCACTCGCTTTTCTGTTGTCCGTCCCCTAGGGAGGAGGTTATATATAGATCCTTATAATCGGTTCCCCCTTTCCACCCCACTTTCCCTCCACCCTCCGGTATCCCCACTCTCACCACTGGTCTTGAAGGGATCATCTGCCCTGGATTCCGTGTGTTTTCGGTTCCTATCTGTACTAGTGTACATCCTCTGGTCTAGCCGGATTTGTAAGGTAGAATTGGGATCATGATAGTCGGGGGTGGGGGGAAAGGAGGCCTTTAAGAATGAGAGGAAAGTTGTATGTTTCATTGTTGCTACACTGCATGCTGACTGGATCAACTGGCTCATGTCCTCCCCACGACCCTTCTGTAAGAGGGTGTCCCATTACCTACAGATGGGCTTTGGGTCTCCACTCTGCACTCCCCTTCATTTACAATATGATTTTTTGTTCTTTGATGCCTGATACCTGATCTCTTCGACACCTCGTGGTCACACAGGCTGGTGTGCATCTTCCATGTGGGCTTTGTTGCTTCTGAGCTAGATGGCCGCTTGTTTACCTTCAAGCCTTTAAGACCCCAGATGCTATATCTTTTTATAGCCTTGATAGCCAGGCACCATCACCTTTGTTCGCCACATTTGTTTGTGCACACATTTGTCCTCAGGTGTGCATCATGAAATGCCAATTGAATAGAACAAAGTGTTCTTGCATTGAGGAAGTACTTGAGTGGCTGTCCAATGTCCCTCTATAAGCCTAGTTTTTCAGCACATTTTCATGCAGTTTTTATGGTAAAGTTAGGTGCCTTGGCTGATATTCGAGTGGGCTTATACTCAAGTATATACAAATGACAATATGAGTGCTACAGTAAAATTAGAAACATAGCACCAGGCACACTGTCCCTTTGGGTTCTATATATGTATATATTTATTGTTAAGTATTTTTCCCTCAATGGGAGGTTGTGCTTCTTTGTTTACCCATGAACAGAAATATGATCACCTTATTGAGACATACTTGTCTCCTCCCCCAATCTTGATTTGCAGTTCTACTAAGAGTTGTTTATCAAAATTGTGACTTTAGCACAATTTTGTATGTCAGTAACTGAATGGTCTTCCTCTCTCCACAATTGAAAAATGGAACTCAGCTGATATGAGGTCTCCTATGTTAATGTGATTTTTAAGGTGTACATATTGAGGGGGTGATATAAGATGCATGGGCATTGGGCAAACTTACTACCTCCTTGCTTTGGAGACTGGATTCGAAAATAATATGGCCTGGGAGCAGAAGGCTGCCTTCATCTTGGTGTTGATCCTCATAGAAGTGGACTCATACAATGTTGGCCCTTTTGTGATTGACTAGGTGTACTCAGCATAATGGTTTCCAGATCCATTTTCTCACAAGGTGTTTCATGACTGTTTTTTAGGGATTAATTGTGTGTATGTACCAGAATTTCTTTATCCACTCTTCTATGGGCATTTGGAATGCTTCTGGCTTCTTGCTACTGTGAACTGTGTGTGCGTCAATGAACATAGGAGAGCATACATCTGTTCGGGTTCTGCCTCTTATTTCTTTGGCGTATAAGTCCAACTATTGGACTATTGCTGGGTAGTGCAATCTTTCTATTACCAGTTCTTTTAGGTAGCACCATATCACTTTCCACAATGGTCATACATGTTTATAAGCCTACCATCAGTGTGGAAGAGTTCCAATCCCTGCACACCCTCTCCAGGATTTGTTGTTCTCTGTGTTTTTTTAAAAATTGGACTATCATTGTGGGTATAAAATGATAACTCATCGTGGTTTTGAAAGCTTATCCTAGATGGCTATAACTGGAAACGTTTCTTCTTGTGTTGGCTAGCAATTTGAGTGTTGCCCTTCTTGAATTGTCTATTCCAAATCCTTGGCCTTTCATTTTTCTTTTTGGTGATCTTTTTGATATTCATATTGAGAACAATGATGAGATTCAAAAGAGATTAATATTGAGAATAATTATGGCAACAAGTGTACAAATGTGCTTGACACAATGAATGTACAGATGGATTGTGATAAGAGTTGTACAAGACTCCAATAATAAAGTGATTTTTAATGACAAAAAGATTAATATTGCTATTGCTGTCTTTTTTAATATAATCATTTTATTAGGGGCTCATACAACTCTTCACAATCCGTACATACATCATTTGTGTCCAGCACATTCGTACATATGTTGCCATCATAATTCTCAAAACACCTGCTTTCTACTTGAACCCTTGGTATCGGCTCCTCATTTTTTCCCCTCCCTCCCCGGTCCCCAGTCCCCCTTCCCCCTCGATAATTTATAAATAATTATTACTTTATCATATCTTACACCATCTGACATCTCCTTCACCCAATTCTCCGCTGTCCGTCCTCCAGGGAGGAGGTTAGATGAAGACCTTGTCATCTATTCCCCCTTTGTCCCTCACCCTCCCTCCACCCTCCCGATATCACCACTCTCACCACTGATCCTGATGGGGTTCATCTGTCCTGGATTCCCTGTATCTCCAGTTCCTATCTGTGCCAGTGTATATCCTCCAGTCCAGCCGAATATGTAAGGTAAAATTGGTATCATGATAGTGGGGGTGAGGAAGCATTTAAGAAGTAGAGGAAAATTGTATGTTTCATCGTTGCTACACTGCACTCTGACTGGCTCGTCACCTCCCCACAACCCTTCTTTAAGGGGATGTCCAATTTCTCCCAGATGGGCTCTGGGTCCCCACCCTGCAATCCCCCTCATTCACAATGCTATGATTTTTTTTTTTTTGGTCTTTGATGCCTTATACCTGATCCCTTCGACGCCTTGTCATCTCATAGGCTGGTGTGCATTTTCCATGTGGGCTTTGTTGTTTTTCAGTTAGATGGCCCCTTGTTTATCTTCCAGCCTATGGAACCCCAGATTCTATATATTTTGACAACTGGGCACCAGCAGCTTTCTTCATCGCACTTGCCCATGCACCCACTTTGTCTTCAGCGTTCATGTCGGGGTAGGCTGGTGTGCTTCTTCCATGTGGGCTTGGTTGTTTCTTAGCTAGATGGCCGCCTGATTCTCTTCAAGCCTTTAAGACCCCAGATACTATATCATTTGATAGCTGGGCACCATCAGCTTTGTTCACAACTTTTGCTTATGCACCCACTTTGTCCTCAGCGATCGAGTTAGCACAGGCCGGTGTGCTTCTTCCATGTGGGTTTTGTTGTCTCTCAGCTAGATGGCTGCTTGTTTATCTTCAGGTCTTTAAGACTTCAGGTGCTATATCTGTTGGTAGCTGGGCATTATCAGCTTTCTTCACCACATTTGCTTGCACACCCATTGTCTTCAGCGACTTCAGGTGCTATATCTTTTGGTAGCCGAGCACCATCAGCTTTCTTCACATTTGCCTGTTCACCCATTGTCATTGGGTGATCGTGCCAGGCAGGTGAGCATCTCAGACTGCCGAATTGTTTGAACAAAGTGTTCTTGTGTTGAGGGAGTACTTGAGCAGGGGCCCACTGTCCGTCTGTTTCCTTAATACTAAACCTATAAATATATGTACATATATCTATTTCCCCCTCACTGTATATAAATATATTTACATCTTTATATGCCTGTATTTAAATCTATATGACTACCCTTTGCCTCCTAGTTCTTTCCTCTGTTTCTTTGTACTTTCCTCTTGTCTCACTATCATGTTATGTCTTCATTTAGGTTTTAGGAATTCCTCTCAGTTACATTTTTTATGGTTGCCAGTTACTTGGTAGATTTTTCACCATTATTTGAGTTTTAGTCTATTTTTGTCTTTGAGTTTAAGGTGTGTCTCTTGTATATTGCATGTTGTTGGCTCTTGTTTTTAATCCAGTCTATTACTCTCTATCTTTGGTACATTTAATCCATTGACATTCAGTGTCATTAAGAAATGTGGGTTTGTTGCTGTCATGTTTTTGTTTGGTTTCTTTTTTTCTTCTACCTTTTTTGTGTAGTTTTATTGGTGTCTTTGTTACTCCCCTATTTCTGTGTTGTTTTGAGTAGTGCTTTTCTTAGTGTATTATTTCCTTATTTATTATTCATTTTATTAGTTTTTAATTATCATTAACTTTAATTAGTTTTTTATTATTAGTGGCTAATATTAGTAGTTTCTGAATGGTATTATCCTGTCTGATGCTTTCAGGTTTATCTTCTGTTATTGTTGATTCTCTGTCCATAATGATGCAGTTAATATTTTTGTAATACTAATCTTGTTTTTATAAATTCATTTAGTTTTTCCTTGTTTGGAAATACCTTTATTTCTCTCTAATATTTGGTGGATAAATTGGTTTGATACAGGATTCTTACTTGGGAGTTTTTAACTTTTAGAACTGTATATGTCATTCCATGTTCAATTTCCCTGCATACTTTGAACTGAGAATTCTGAACTTAGTTTATCAGCTTTCCTTTGTAAGTGACTGTCCTTTTTTTCTAGCTGCCCTCAGGACTCTCTCCTTTTCCTTAAATTTAGATGATTTATCTATGATATGTCATGATGTTTTTCTTTGGGGATCTATCATATTCTGGGTTCTCATAGTTTCTTGAGTAGTTATTTTCTCCACCTATAAGATGCTATGGAAATTTTCCCTTTTTTGTCATTTTATTGATACCGCTCTTATCATAATGCATACATACATACATACATTGTGTCAAGCACATTTATACATTTGTGCCATCATCATTTACAAAACATTTTCTTTTTACTTGAGCCCTTGGTATCCGCTCATTTTTCCCCTCCCTCCCCCACCCTCCCTCTATCCCTCACAATTTATAATATATAAATTTTTCTTATTTTTCCATGTCTTACACTGTCCAATGTCTCCCTTCACCCACTTTTCTGTTTTCTATCCCCCTAGGACGGGGTTATATGTAGATCATTGTGATCAGTTCCCCCTTTTTCCTCCCACATTCCCCTGACCCTCCTGGTATTGCTACTTTCATTGTTGGTCCTGAAGGGGTTATCTCTCCTGGATTCTCAGCATCTCCAGCTCTTGTCTGTACATGCTCTGGTCTAGCTGGATTTGTATGGTAGAATTGGGATCATGATAGGGGGAGGGGGAGGAAGCATTAAATAACTAAATGAAAGTTGTATATTTCATCGGTGCTATATTGCACCTTGACTGGCTCCTCTCTTCCTTGTGACCCTTCTGTGAAGGGATGTCCAACTGTTTACAGGTGGGCTTTGGGACACCACTCTGCACTCCCCCTCATTCACAATGACTTGAATTTTTGTTCTGGGTCTTTGATGCCTGATACCTGATCCCACTGACACTTCATGATCACACAGGCTGGTGTGCTTCCTCCATATGGACTTTTGCTTCTCAGCTAGATGACTGCTTGTTTTGTCTTCAAGCCTTTAAGACCTCATATGTTATATCTTTTGATAGCTGGGCACCACCAGCTTTCTTTACCACATTTGCTATGCACCCTATTTTTCTGCAGTGATCATGTTGGGAAGCTGAGCATCACGGAATGCCAGGTTATTAGAATAAAGTGTTCTTGCGTTGAGGGAGTACTTGAATAGAGGCCCAATGTCTGTCTGTTAACTTGATAATTAATGTATAAATATATGTACATAGATCTATTTCCCAATTGTTATATATAAATATATTTACATGTGTACATGCTTATATTTAGACCTCTATAAATGTTTCTTTCCCCTATTTCCTGTTACTTTCCTCTTGTCCCACTATCATGTTTGGCCATCATGTTTGGCCATTCCTCCCTGTTACATTGCCCTTGATCAAGCCCTATCAAGCATCCTAGGGGAAATTTTCTATGAGTTCTCACGCTATTTTCACTGCAAAATTTTTTTTGTTTCTTCTTTTTCCAGGATCCCAAAGAGAAGTTGTTTCTCTTGATAGTGTCCCACATCATTATTGGACTTTCTTATGATTCCTTTGGGGTTTGTTGTTGTTATTGTTGTTGTTGTCTCTCATGTCGATGGGAGTCAGACTGATTGTCATCGAGCTCACTGATTCAATTTTCCTTTTCTTTCATACTTTTCCCTCAGATCTTTTACTATGCTGCCTAATTCTGTTACTTTGTTGTCTTCTGGGATTCCTTTTGGTTTAAGAATTTTATTTTTTCATGTTCTTCTGTTGTTCTCATGAGGGTTGCTCGAGTCTCATTAAAGGACCTAAACATTATTCTTCTGAATTCTGTTTCTGGTAGTTTCATGGCCTCTTCTTCATAGTACTCCATTGGGCTTTTATAATTTTAGGTTGTTTTGTTTGTTTTTCTTATTTTTATTGTTGATGTTTACTGTGCTTGACTGCTGTTTCCTCAGCACCAGGGTACAGCTATCAGTGATACGTGATCTGTCAGGTAATGTACAGGTAATTGGCTCTGTTTAGTGACATGAGTGATGTCTAGTAGAAGCTGGAAATATATACCGTGGTGAAATGTAGAGAAAATGAGGATAGATAGGTAAATGGATAAAGTGGGGACAAAGAAGAACAAGAATAAATAAATGTAATGAGAATAATGATAACTGGCTGTTGGGAGAGAACCGAATTTTTGTAAAAATAACGTGGAAATGTATTTTAAGAGGAGTAATCAGAATTAATAAGCTATCTGGAAATATATT
Source organism: Tenrec ecaudatus (assembly GCF_050624435.1). Lineage (NCBI taxonomy): Eukaryota > Metazoa > Chordata > Mammalia > Afrosoricida > Tenrecidae > Tenrec > Tenrec ecaudatus. The sequence continues at coordinate 83,736,342 of NC_134548.1, forward strand.
TCACAAGAAGAGACAGAGGGAACAGAAAGAGATAATGGGTGGACATGCAAGAAGGTAAGGGGCAAGAGAGGAATGTGGGGTCATACCAGATGAGGGTACCAGAAGAAAAAAGGGGATGGAATGCAAAAACTATAATAAGAGTGTTATAATAGAATGAAAGTACAAAAACGAAAGAAAAGAAAAGAAAGTACAATCACCTTCTGGAGGGGATTCCTACTTTTTGGTAGTGTTGTTTTTTTGTATATATGGGTTGTATAGGGCAGGTGGGGCAAGATGGGAGAGAGCACCAGAGAATAAAGTAGGAGAAAATGAAGAAGGGTGGGGGGAGGCAAAAAGTTGAACTTGAGTACTAATTGTATCTTCACCTAGCTGCCCATACAATTAGCTGTCTTCCAAAGGCCAGCAAAGTAAGAGGTTTGGCTGGTTGCATTGTTTTAGAGCAGCGGTTCTCAACCGATGGGTCATGAACCCTTTGGGGGTCAAACAACCCTTTCACAGGGGTTGCCTGATTCATAACAGTAGCAAAATTACAGTTATTAAGTACCAATGAAAATAATATAATTTTTTAAAAGAAAATAATTTTATGGTTCTGGGACACACAACATGAGAAACTGTATTGAAGGTTTGCAGCATTAGGAAGATTGAGAACCACTGTTTTAGAGGCTGAGGGAAATCAACACTAGACAACTGGGGCTCATAGAAGTGGATTGTGCCACTGGTCAGTGGGAAAGGAAAGTCAGTCAGCAACTATTGCTGCTCTCCCACTTTTAAAAACTTGCATCTATATTTCTAAAGAAATTTTCACTGCCGAGAAGATCAGGATATCCCTCCTAGTGGAATTTCTCTGGTACTTGAGAAGATCTTTGCATACTTGTTATATAGCAGCCATCTTCTACCTGCTATTATTACTAGTTTTGCTATTATCTTTGCCTATGATTAAATATTGCACCAATAAATACATACAATAATAAAATTAAGAAATAGAAGCTTATAATCTACCAAAATTATCCCTCAAAATGAGAGAAAAATTGCAGCATTTTCAGATAAGGAGAAATTAAAGGAATTTAAAAAGACCAACTGTACAAAAAAATACTAAGGGGATTTAGTTGAACACAGAATTAACAACAGACTCAAACTGAGATGAATGCCACCCAGAATTCAACCCAATTATGAGAAACAAACAAACAAACAAACTCACTGTCATTGAGTAGATGTTAACTCACAGTGACCCAAAGGACAGAGCAGAACTGTCTCTGTGAATTTCTGAGATTGTAACTGCTTACAGTAATAGAAAGTTCCATCTTTCTCCAAATGAGCCACTGGTAATTTTGAACTTTGGAGCTTAGAGATCAGTCTAACCCATAACGATTATACGAACAAGTTTCCCAATTTATAGGAGTACTAAGAGTAAAATAATTACAAAATTAAAATCGAGAACCAAAGATATCAATTTTTAGTTAAGAAAATTACAAAGTAAATATAAGGACTAGTGTAAATGCAAAACATTCCAATGGAGAGGAAATCAAGTAGATTTTAAGATGCAAGAATTGTTTTAAACTTAAAACTACATGAATAAATAACAAAGTAAAGCTGAAAGAAAATGTATAAACATCATAAAATCAAAGAGGCAATCCACAAAGACTGAGTAAATGGCAAAACATTATAGCAAAGGAAAAATAAAACAAAACCCAAAAAACCCACAAACAATATATCAGCACAGAAAATTATGACAAACCAACTGAACAAACAAAAAAGAGGAATATTACAGTAATAAATGCATACCTACCAACAATGACATTGAATGTAAATGGATTAGATGCACCAGTCAAGAAGCAGAGAGTAGCAGAATGGACATGAAAATATATCCATCAATATGTTATCTATAAGAGACAAAAAATTGAAAACTACTGGCAATTCTAACAAAGTAAAGGAAGATAATAAATATCATTAGTTCATAAAATTATAGTAGACATCACAGCAGTACCAATTGAAAATTTTTAAAGGCAGGTCTGTACAACAATGATGGAGTGTACTCCAAAAACTTTAAAACCTAGAAAAATTAACAAACTCATGTAAACACACTTCATAATTAAACGAAAATTGATTGAAGTATAAAGCCTGAACACACCCATAACAAAAGGAGAAAATCATCACATCATAAAAAAAAAAACCCGAAACAAAAAAAAGTCTAGGACAAAATTACTTCACATGTGAATTCAGAGAATTGACACCAATTCTACGTAAACTATTTCAGATATAGAAAAAGGTGACAAACACCCAAAATCACTTTATGAAGCAAGTATAATCTTTTTTTAATCATTTTATTAGGGGCTCATACAACTCCTATCACAATCCATACATACATCAATTGTGTAAAGCACATCTGTACATTCATTGCCCTCATCATTCTCAAAACATTTGCTCTCCACTTAAGCCCCTGGCATCAGGTCCTCATTTTTTCCCCAACCTCCCTGCTCCTCCTCCCTCATGAACCCTTGATAATTTATAAACTATTCGTTTGTCATATCTTGCCCTGTCCAACGTCTCCCTTCAGCCACTTTTCTGTTGTCTGTCCCCCAGGGAGGAGGTCATATGTAGGTCCTTTTAATTGGTTCCCTCTTTCCAACCAACCATTCCTCCACTCTCCCAGTATCGCCACTCACATCATTGGTCCTGAAGGGATCATCTGCCCTGGATTCCCTGTTTCCAGTTCCTATCTGTACCAGTGTCATCCTCTGGTCTAGCCAGACTGAAACAAGCATAATCTTGAAAACAAAACCAGGAAAAGAAACTGCTAGTATAGAAAATTATAGGGCCGGCCTGAATCACAACTATGTGGACAGCTGTCCCTCCCCCCAAAGAATTTATTTCAGAGGACAGCACTGAAGCAGCAGCTCAGGGAGAAGGACATGTCTGCTTAGAGCACACAGGAGCAAATAAAGGGGGAGGAAGAGAGAGTGGAGCTCATCCTGGCCCACCAAGCCTTTACGACGAGATTCCCTCTCAGAGCAGCTAATCCACAGAGAAGACCATATGGCCGGTCCCACTATGAGACATGACATCCTTCACTGACCCATAGCCCTACAAGGGACAACACTGGAGACACAGTGTGGGAATTCTGCCTGATCTGATCCCACACCGAAGCAAAACACTAAGGGCATGCAACAGAACAGCAAGGAGAACAGAGCAAGGAAGTCCGCAGAGAATATCAAAAATAGACTTTGAGGCTGGGCTTGGCGCAACATCAAACTCAACGGGAAAACACTCCTAAAGGCCAACAAACACTCTTGGAACTAACTACAAGCTTCTCTTTCTTGTTGTTGTGTTTTTTTTTTATTGATCATTGGCTTGTTGTTTTGTTGTATATTGTTGCATGGTTTTGCACTGTCTTATTTTTGTGCGTGTTATTGTCTCCGCAGGTCTCTCTAAATAAGATAGGCTGAATGAACAATCTAGAGGAGAAAACTAACAGGACCAACAGTTTGGGGGAACATTGGAGATGGCGAGGTGGGGGGAAAGGAAGTGGTGTTAAGAAACCCAGGGAAAAAGGAACAACAACGATCCAAATTGGTGGTGAGGAGGGTGTAGGATGCCTGGTAGGGCGTGACCAAGGGTAATGTAACTGAGGAATTACTGAAACCCAAATGAAGGCTGAACATGATTTTGGGACAAGAGGGAAGTAAAAGGAAATAGAGGAAAGTATTAGGAGGCAAAGGGCAAATATAGAGGTCTAAATAAAGGCATGTACATATGTAAATATATTTATATATGAGGATTGGGAAATAGACCGATTTGCATATATGTATAGGTTTAGTATTAAGGTAGCAGATGAACATTGGGCCTCCACTCAAGCAGTCCCTCAAAGCAAGAACACTTTGTTCTATTAAACTGGCATTCCATGATGCTCACCTTCCCGACACAATCGCTGAAGACAAAGAGGTGCATAAGCAAATGTGGTGAAGAAAGCTGATGGTGACCGGCTATCAAAAGATATAGCATCTGGGGTCTTAAAGGCTTGAAGGTAAACAACCATTCATCTTGCTCAGAAACATCAAAGCCCACATGGAAAATGCACACCAGTCTGTGTGATCACGAGGTGTTGAAGGGATCAGATAACAGGCATCATCAGAACAAAAAAATCATATCATTGTGAATGAGGGGGTGTACGGAGTGGAGACCCAAAGTCTATCTGTAGGCAATTGGACATCCCCTTACAGAAGGGTTGAGGAGAGGAGAGGAGCCAGTCAGTTGCCATGTAGCAACGATGAAACATACAACTTTCCTCTAGTTCCTAAGTGCTTCCTCCCACCACCCCCACTATCATTATCCCAATTCTAACTTACAAATTTGACTAGACCAGAGCATGTACACTGGTACAGATAGGAACTGGAAACACAGGGAATCCAGGACAGATGATCCTTTTAGTGCTGAGAGTGGTGATACAGGGAGGGTGGAGGGAGGGTCGGGTAGAAAGGGGGAACTGATTAGAAGAATCTATATATAACCTTCTCCCTAGGGGATGGACAACAGAAAAATGGGTGAATGGAGATGTCGGGCACTGTAAGATATGACAAAATAATAATTTATAAATTATCAAGGGAGACCTAAATACAGGCATATATAGATGTAAACAAATTTATATATGGCAAGGAGGAAATAGATCTATGTACATATATTTATAGGTTTAGTATTAAGGAAAGAGATGGACAGTGGGTCCCAAATCAAGTACTCCCTCAAAACCAGAATACTTTGTTCTAACAATTCTGCAGTCTGAGTTGCTCACCTTCCCGGTACAATCCCTGAAGACAATGGCTGCACAAGCAGACATGGTGAAGAAAGCTGATCGTGACCTGCTATCAAACGATATAGCATTTGGGGTCTTAAAGGCCTGAAGATAAACAAGAGGTCATCTAGCTGAAAAACAACAAAACCCACATGGAAGAAGCACACCAGCCTGTCCCGACTCGATCTCTGAGGACACAGCAGGTACATAAGTGAATGTGGTGAAGAAAGCTAATGGTGCCTGTCTATCAAAAGATATAGCATCTGGGGTCTTAAAGGCTTCAAGATAAACAGGCCGCCACCTAACTCAGAAACAACAAAGTCAACATGGAAGAAGCACACCAGCCTACTCCAACACAACTGCTGAAGACAAAGCGGGTGCATATGCAAATGCGGTGAAGAAAGCTGATGGTGCCTGGCTATCAAAAGATATAGAATCTGGGGTCCTATAGACTAGAAGATAAACAAGGGGCCATCTGAGAAACAACAAAGCCCACATGGAAGAAGCACACCAGCCTGTGAGATCCCAAGGTGTTGAAGGGATCAGGTATCAGGCATCAAAGACAAAAAGAAATCTTAGCATTGTGAATGAGGGAAATTGTGCATTGGGGACCCTGGGCCCATCTGTGAGAAATTAGACATCCCCTTTCAGAAGGGCTGTGAGGAGGAGAGGAGCCAGTCAGGGTGCAGTGTAGCAATGATGAAAGATACAATTTTCCTCTAATTCTTGAATGCTTCCCCCCACCTGGCCCCCCCCCCCCACCACCAACACTATCATAATCCCAATTCTACCTTATAAATCTAGCTGGACCAGAGGATGCACACTGGTACGTATAGGAACTGGAATCACAGGGAATCCAGGACAGATGACCCCCCAGGACCAGTGGTGAGAGTAGCAATACTGGGAGGGTGGAGGGAAGGTGAGGGAGAAAGGTGGAACAGATTACAAGGATCTACATATAACCTCCTCCCTGGGATGGACAGAGGAGAAGTGGATGAAGGGAGACATCAGATGGTGTAAGATATGACAAAATAATAATTTATAAATTATCAAGCCTTCATGGTGGAGGGGAGACCATGAAGGGAGGGGAAAAATGAGGAGCTGATACTAAGGGCTCAAGTAGAAAGCAAATGTTTTCAGATTGATGATGGCAACAAATGTACAAATGTGCTTGACACAATGGAAGAATGTATGGATTGTGATAAGAGTTATACAAGCCCCCAATACAATGCATTTTTAAATGCCAAAATTTTTTAAAATAATAAATAAAATAAATTATGAAGGGTTCATGAGGGAGAGGGTGTGGGGAGGAAGGGGACAAAATGAGGAGCTGATGCAAGGAGCTTAAGTGGAGAACAAATGTTTTTAGAATGATGAGGGCAATGAATGTACAAATGTGCTTTACACAATTGATGTATGTATGGATTGTGATAAGAGTTGTATGAGCCCCTAATAAAATGATTTGACAAAAAAAGAAAGAAAATTATAGACAAATATCACTTGTGAATATATAAATAATATCAACAAAATTCTAGCCAACAGATATCAATGTATTTTAAAATAACAATATAATACCCTGATGTTTGGTTTATATCCAAAAGAATGGTTCAACATTAAACATATAATCAATGTAATTCACCATATAAATAAAATAAAGTAAAAGAAATACATAATCATATCAACTGATGCAGAAAAAGAATTTGACAAAATGCAACATCCATTCCTGATGAAATACTTAACAGAATGGGAAAATTGCTCAACATAATACAGGTCAGATACAAAACATATCCAAAAAGGAAAGCAGCAAAAATTATGGAAATAGGCCAAGCCATTGGGAGGTTTCATAAGTTGCTGAATACAAAACTGGTGATCTGCTCTGTAAATTCTCATCTAGTTCCAATTAAAGGGTTTCTTTTATAAAATAGATAATATATGCAGTAAGCTGGAAAATGGAAAAGTATAATTAAGAAAGGCAAATGTGAAACATATCTCCCTGAAAGAAAGTTAATGTAAAGAGCAAGAAATGTGAGTTATTGCCAGCAAAACAAAAATTTTATAGCAGCAATAAAATGAATACTTTTATTTATATTTGAGGATACAAACAAGAAGTAGCAAATATAGATATATATGTTGATGCACATACTGAAGGTCTGCTTATACAGTATATCCTCATTTGGCCAATTGGCTGTCCAAAAATAGACCTTTATTTAGAATTGTCTATGTGGGAGAGAATAAAATAGCAAAATAAAAGATAGTACAATAGCAACAAAAAAAACTTCCAACAAAAAAGACCAGGTTCAGATAGCTTTACGGGTGAATTCTACAAAACAGTCACACAAGAGGAAATGTCAATTCTATTTAAACTATTACATCTTACAGAAAAGGAAGGAATACTCCTGAATGCAATTTATGAAGCAAGTATAACCTGGATACTAAAGCTAAGCAAACACATTACCATAATAGAACTCTGAAAAAAAAACTATTCCTCATGAACATATGTAAAAAACCTCAACAAAAATCATCCAACAGAATTTAGAAATATATAATGTGACCAAGTGAGAGTCATATCAGATATACACAAATGATTCAATGTTAGAAAAAAAACTACAACACAATCTAGCACATAAATTAAATGAAGGAAAAGATTACACGATCATTTCAATGACATGATCATATCAATCAACACAAAAAGGCCTTTGACAAGATCTAGCCATTTCTGGTGTGAGCACTTAATAAAATAAGAATGGAAGAGAATTTCCAATAGCCAACACTAGTATAAATGGTGAGAAACTGAAACTTGCCCATGTAAACAGGAACCAGGAAAAGATACCAGTTATCACCACTCCTATTCAATATTGTGCTGGAAATTTTATATCAAAGGGCAGTAAAAGAAAGTAAAAGTCATCTAAATTGGAAAAGAAGTAAAAGCAATTCTATTTTCAGATGATCTAATCCTATAAAACAAAATCACGAAGATTCAACAAAAAAATTACCGAAATTCTTGGAAAGATTTAGGAGTCACAGAGTACAAGATCAACATACAAAAATCAATAAAATTGCTTAACAGTAACAAAGAAAACTCTGAAATAGAAGTTAGGAAAATAATATGACTTACAATCAAGTCTCAAAAGATGAAATAATTGGGAATACAATTTGGGAATACAAAGATACAAGAAAAAACAAGACAAAGAACACTTATAAAAACACTGCAACAAGAAACCAAAGTAGACTTACATTTAAAAAACAGAAATCTCACTGCCATCTAGTCAATTCTACCTCAGCATCAAGCACCATGTGAGACAATTCCTCAAATTTCATGTCTCCATAGGACATTGAAGCAATTCATAGAAACCAGGAATGTGAGGGAATATACTCAAGGGAGGAGTAGGAGGAAAATGGAGACTAGCATCATGGAAGAGTTGGACATTTGGAATATCATTAATCTCTAACTCCTTGGGACTAGTCTGGTTCTAATTCTTCTAAAAGAGATTATGATAACTGTGCTTTCAAAAGGTTTGAGGAAAAATTCTACTATCTGGTCATTCCATTTTTCCACAAACTTTTTAAAGTACTTTTGTATTTAGATTTGCTTTAATTTTTCTCAACAGAATTTTTTACCTTTCCTTATATAGACTGTGTGCATATTGTGCTAGTTTTTAAATAAATATTTCATTGTTTCGTTTTGTACTAATGTAAACTATTCTGTTTTAATTTCAAATCCCAATATTCATAGGTGGTATTCATGATAGTACATAGTAAGTCAATTTACTTTTCTATATTAACCTTATATCCTGAAACCTTGTTGCACTTACTTGTTCTAGGGGGTTTTAGCATCCTGGAAGAGATGGACATTTGAGACATCATTAATCCTCAAATCCTTGGGACTACTCTAACATTTATTCTTCTGAAACAGATTATTACTACAGATACTATTTCATTCTCACTAAGACCAAAAAAGCCCAGAATATAATAAATGCTGGTGGAATTGTGGGGAAATCAAAGCCCTTATCCATTTCTGGTGGGAATGCAAAATGGTTCAGTTGTGTAAAACAATATGGCTTTTTAAAAATACTTAAAATATAACTATTATATGACCCAATAATTCTATTGCTACAGATAAATTCAAAAGACTTGAAAGCAGAGAGTCAGAGACTTTTACACCAATGTGCATTGCAGTACTAGTCACAATAGCCAAAAGTCCATTGAGAGATGAATGAATAAACAAAATACAGCACACAGAGACAATAAAAACTACACAACTAGTAGAATAAACAAAGTCTTGCTATACATTCTACAATATAAATGGTGCTGGAAGACCAATTTGCCCTAGATACTCTATGATTAAGTTTCAGCATCTTTTCTAACAAGAAGGCTGATCTGTTCTTTCTTTCCTCTTTTTAATCTTTTGCTTTCTTCATGTATGATGTTCTTGATGTCCTCCCACAACTCAGCAGGTCACTTGTCGTAGTTCAATGTGTCAAATCTATTCTTGAGATGTGTTTGACATTCAAGTGGGTCATATCTTGATTCTTGGGGTCTTGTTTTTATTTTCAGTTCGAATCTGAACTTGCATATGAGAAATTGATGGTCTATTCCAAAATCAGCCCCCTGGCCTCATTTCAGCTTGATATTGAGCTACTCCATTGTTTCTTCCCATAGATATAATCAATTTTATTTTTGTGAATTACATCCTGAGAAGTGCACATGTGTAGTCAATTTTGTTGTTGTTGAAAAAGGCATTTGTGGGGGGGGGGAAGCCCTGCTGACCCCACCAGGGGATACTCTGCTTAACTTCTTACGGGGGAATTCCTGCCTGTGTGCTGGGGGCATAAGGCAGCTCAGCCAACACTCCTCAACAAAAGCTGCTGCAGGAGCCTCTGCTGAACCTCTGCAACAACAAAGTAGGCAACTCTTCTGGGTCACGCCTCTGAGAGGGGAAGCCACAGGAGGATAAAGTGGTAGATTAATTAGATAGTGAATAAGCTATAGGCAGTTCGAAGAAGCACTCCTACAAGTCTCCCAGAGAGAGCCAGTACTCCCTGGAAAATGGCACCTGACTCCTCTAAAACAACGCAATGCAAACAGCTATCAGCCCCAACAACCTAAACGAAAAAAATGGGAGAAACAAAAGGCAATGCCAGAAGATGGCCTGAACATAATTACTTGCATAGAGGAAGCAGACATTGAGCTGCCACAGAAAGAAATTTTCAGAATGCTACTTGTAGTCATAGAGGATATGAAGGAAACCATACAGAAAAAGGATGAAATGATAGAAGAGGTGAAAACCATAAATGAGAAAAATACAGGAGCTTAGGGAGGAGATAACAAAAACCAGTAGCACACTCACGGACCTCGAGAAACGACTGGAGGAATCAGAGAAACGCATCAGTGACCTGGAGAACAGCCAAGCAGACTTTAACAAATGCGGACAAAAATCTAATAAGATCATCTGAGAAGCTGAAAAAAACTTAAGAGCTATGTCTGATGCTATGAAGCAGAACAAAATTAGAATTATTGGCTTACCAGAGGAAGACACAACAAAGAAGTCATCTGCAACAATAGTGAGAGAATTCCTGGAGGAAAGCTTCCCTAGCTCAGTGAATGAAAACCAGGCAACCATTCAGGAGCCTGAAAGAACACCAGCTAGACTGAATACAAAGAAGTCACCAAGGCACATAACAGTTAAATTATCCAACTTTGAGGAAAAGGAGAAAATCATGAGAGCAGCTAGGGAAAGACAAGCAATCACGTATAAAGGTTCCCAAATAAGAATATGCTCAGACCTATCAGCAGAAACTATGAAGAAGAGGCGAGAGTGGAATAACATATTCCAAAAATTCAAGGAAAACAATGCAAACCCAAGAATACTCTACCCAATCAAATTATCGATCAAGATTGATGGAGAAGTAAGAGTCTTCCCAGACAGACACGGAAAAACTCAAAGAATACGTTAGAAGAAACCCAACACTACAAAAGATCTTTCCCAACCCAGTATGGGCAGAAGAACAACACTCACCAAGCATAAATAAGAGACCACCACATAGAACAACCTCACCCAGAGGGCAAAAAAGAGAAAAAAGACCTCAAGATAGCATTGACTTAAATATAGAAAGACTTGAAAGGCTGCTGAGGTAAGCTTAAAAAAAAAGGCATATGGGGCATAGGGGAAAAGCTACAGTATACAAACATTCCTGGGGTGAGGACCAGGTAATATGGGAGGGACCAGAACAAATACAGGGATACACATGGTAGACAACAAAAAAGGAGATGGGGAAAGGAAAATAATAATACTACATATTACTACATACTACATAATACTACATACTACTACAATACTGAGCATGATAGTGGGACAGGAGGGAAGTCAAAGGAAATAGAGGAAAGAGATGGGAGGCAGAGGGCATTTAGAAAGGTCTAGATAAAGACATGTACATAGGCAAACATATTTATACACGAGGATAGGGAATAAATACATCTATGTGCATATATTTATAAGGTTAGTATTAAGGTAGCAGAGGGACATTGGACCTCCACTTAAGTACTCCCTCAATGCAAGAATACTTTCATCTATTAAATTGGCATTCTATGATACTCACCTTCCCGACACAACAGTTGAAGACAAAGTGGGTGAACAACTAAATGTGGTGAAGAAAGCCGATGGTGCCCGGCTATCAAAAGAGATAGCGTCTGGGGTCTTAAAGGCTTGAAGGTAAACAAGTGGCCATTTGGTTCAGAAGCAATAAAGCCCACATGGAAGAAGCACACTAGGCTGTGTGACCACGAGGTGCTGAAGGGATCAGTTATCAGGCATCAAAGAACAAAAAAAATCATATCATTTTGTGCTCATCTCCCTGATATGACCACTGAGGACAACTGGGTGGCGAAGAAAGCTGATGGTGCCCGAATATCAAAAGATCAGGTATCAGGCATCATCAGAACAAAAATCTTACCATAGTGAATGAGTGGGGAGTGCGGAGTGGAGACCTAAAGCCTATTTGTAGGCCACTGGAGATCCCCTTACAGAAGGGTCTTGGGGAGAAGACGAGACAGTCAGAGTGTGATGTAGCAATGATGAAAAATACAACTTTCCTCTAGTTCCTAAATGCTTCCTCCACCCTCTCCCACTGTCATGATCCGAATCCTACCTTGCAAGTCTGACTAGACCAGAGGATGTACACTGGTACAGATGGGAACTGGAAACACAGGGAAGCCAGGGCAGATGATTCCCTCAAGACAAGTGGTTGAGTGGCGATACTGGGAGGGCATAGGGAGGATAGGTTGGAAAGGGGGAACCTATTTCAGGATCTACATGTGACCTCCTCCCTGGGGGACATACAACAGAAAAGCGGGGGATAGGAGACATGGGACAGAGAAAGATATGACAAAATAATTATGTATAAATTATAAACGTTTCATGAGGGAAGGGGCAGGGAGGAGGGAGGAGAAAAAATGAAGACCTGATGCCAGGGGCTTGGGTGGATAGCAAATGTTTTGAGACTGATGAGGGCAAGGAATGTACACATGTGCGTTACACGATTGATGTATGTATGGACTGTGATAGCAGTTGTATGAGCCCCTAATAAAATGATTTTTTTAATGAGGAGCTGATACCAAGGGCTCAAGTAGAAAGCAAATTTTTTGAGAATGATGATGGCAACAACTGTACAAATGTGCTTAATACATGGATGTATATATAGATCGTGATGAGAGTTGTATGAGCCCCCAATAAAATGATTGAAAAAAAAGAAAAAGGCATTCGTGATGAGAAGTTGTCGATCTTGCAAAATTCTATCATGCAATTTCAAGCTTCATTCCTATCACCAAGATCCTATTTTCCAACTATTGTTCCTTCCTCTTTGCCTCCAACTTTTGCATTCCAACTATTCATAATTATCAGTGCATCTTGATTGTCTGTTTGATCATTTTCAGACGGACAACATTGCTTGAATTCTTTGATTTCTTTATCCCTTCACCATTAGCTTTGGAAATTGGTGCATACATTTGAATAACGGTATTGATGGTCTTCCAGTTTGTGATATTATGGTTGCTTGTATGTTACTGTGATGCGGGAAGCTATGTCACCACTATTTCAAATTTCAGCAGTGTCACCCAACATGAACTGGTTTTCACAGAGTTTCCTGACTAATAACACTATAAAGAAGGACTAGGTTGTCCACTTCTGGGGAATTAGCCACTGAAATCCTTAAGGACAGAATCGAAACATTTTCTGATTTAAATAATTGGGATATTCATATATGAAAAGCTACTTAAAATAAACTACATTGGATGTTCCCTTATACATATTAAAAAACTTAAATGACTGAATCCTGTTTACAAAAACAATGAACGTTAGAAACTGGGCACAAAGCTTAGGAGCCCTGGTGGCTTAGCGTTTATGAGTTGGGCTGCTAACTGCAAAGTTAAGCAGTTCAAAACCATCATCCAGCCCTCGGGAGGAAACCAGGACTTGCTACTCCTGTGAACAACTACAGTCTCAGAAACTCACAGGGGCAGTTCTGCACTCTCCTGTAAAGTCACTATAAGTCAGCATCAACTTGATGGCAGTTAAGTTTGGGACCAAAATGTAAGAAAATTCATTCAAATTGGCAAAAGTAAGACATGTCTTGAAAAGCTAAAAAAAAAAAGAAAGAAAAGCTAAAAATAGTGAAAGTGGCACTTATATAGTAGTCTTAAATATCCTATTATTGGGCAACCTCAAAAGCAATAGGTTAAAATCCAAGTCCAATGACTTTCTAAATCCACAACCCAGTGTTATCCATCTTTTTTCTCACTAAGATGTTAAAACTTTAAGTCCAAACGAGTACATCAGTTCTTTAGTGCCTTCTTCAGTTTTAGACTCGGACCCTTCAGATTTGGCCTATGTCATACGCTGTACATATAGACGAGAAAGTGGGAGAGAACTCAAAAAATATAATAATAATTTTAATTTCAATATCACAATGTTTTTATTCTCTTGCTGCCAAATTGAATTCTATGTCATTAAGTATTTCTGGAAAGTAGGTGTATCAATGATAGTCTAATTATTTAAAAAATTCTAATGTCTATTTCTAATTACCCTAGTGAAGTCATAAAAATTAGGAAACACACAATAGTACCAATATATGCACATACGATGGGAATAGATTCATTTTATTTTTAAAATCAAGAAATATTTCATTCTTAAAGCCACTCAGGATCTTGAAGAAAGAAAATTAAAATAATGTTCCTTACAGTTGTTAGTAGTTGATCATTTTGCTACTGATAAATATATCAAACAACTTTTCCCTAAATTCCCTGGAAATAATAACACTGGAAACATTTTTCAGTTTTTAATTTGAACCATTTGACAGTATCACATAGACTTTTGCAACATCATCATATTTATAAGTTTTCCTTAATACTTTGTCTTCTATCTGTATGCCAGAGACACTTTGAAGGCCTGGTTTCAAGAACAGTAGTGTGAGGGTAAAACAGAAGGATGAACATGGATGTAGCTTTCCAAGACACCTTCTTGAACACCCACACCAGCGAATAGAATCTGTATCACACATTTTCAAGACCAAATTCATTTTTCTATCACTGTCATTTGTTATCTTACAGGTAATATGGAAAGTTTTTTTCTAGAATTACAGTATCTGGGATTGTCTCCAAAGACAATCTCATATTTCCATCTATTGAGGCCTCTCTTCCAAGTTGGATCGTGTGGAGAAATGCTAGTTCACCTAAGTTTCTTTTCCACATTATATCAAGTTTTCCCATTTCTGTTAGTTCCTTAAGGGTACTTGCTTTATCTATAAATTCCTGCTTGCGCTGAAGGTGATATAAGTACTGGCGTGCTTCCATGGACTGCAAAAATGTCCTTGTTCCAAAAGGGCACTCATCTATGCCAGCCCGGTTGATCGTATTTAATTCTATCACAGTGTACATTTCATGTAGCTCTAGGGAAACCTCTTGTATGAACACAGTCGATGAGGAAATATTCTGCATCAGGATCTCAAGAAATAAGTCATCCATTTCCAAATTATAAAGCTTAGTTTTAACATCCAATGATGAGAGGAAAGGAAATAAGCATACTTTCTTTAAAAACATCTTCTTGGTTGAGTAGACACTGTACCCAGGAGGACATGTTTTCCAGAGTTCTTTACTTTGTTGTGGATGACATCATCAATACTACAATTGAATCTAAGTTCTGCCATTGTAGCCTTGGAAACACAAAGATGTAAAGGCTGTGTACTTGCCTAAAAATAGACCTTTATCCCCATATGACTTCACAAATTAATTGCTATCATTAGGAATTCTCACATAACTCATTTTTTCCTCCAAAAATGTAGTTTTGAAGTGTTATGGTAAAATCAACCTTTCCTTTATAAATTTGAATTTCTGGTAGAGGGATACCTGACATGAGCTGGTTAGAGAGATTGGCAGTTAAGGCACTTTCTACTCATGTAACTGGTATTTGATAAAATAGATGTAGTAGACAACATCGATTTAAATGTCAGAAAAATCTCCTGTTTGGAGTGATTCCCATGAGTCTATAAGTTTGCCCCACTGGAAATTCAGCAGGACCAGAAGGATGGTGCATAGAAGAGGGTCTGGATTTTAAAACATTCCAATTTCAGTCAAGGCTTAACCTGATAAGCAAACTCTGTGAGGTGACTGATTGGTTGATCGATCAATAGATAAATCTGTAAGGATATATACATTACAGAGAATTGACTTATATAACTGTGCAAACCAGTTAAGCAGTCCCTATAATACTGTCTTTGTATCTGAGGCAGGATCTTGAAGTCTTTAGGGCAGACAGGAAGAAAGGTAATAAGTGGGGGGAACTCCATGAACATAGGCTAGAACACAACAGGATGAAGGGAAACTTGTGCTGGTTCTTGTTGCCTTGTACTTTGGTGGCAAGAGCATCCTGAAGATGCAACTGCCTTTTGTCATTTAGATAAACACACTCAACTGGCTCAATTTCTGTTTCATGCCAAGGTGAGTTGGCATAACAATGATGATGTAGTTAGTTATCCAGCATAATGCACCTGTTGCCACTTTTCTGACGTCCACACAATCTCACAACAATCTTCCTCGTGGTGCATTCTCACTGGAAACA
Source organism: Tenrec ecaudatus (assembly GCF_050624435.1). Taxonomy (NCBI): domain Eukaryota; kingdom Metazoa; phylum Chordata; class Mammalia; order Afrosoricida; family Tenrecidae; genus Tenrec; species Tenrec ecaudatus. The sequence continues at coordinate 83,752,232 of NC_134548.1, forward strand.
TACAATAAATAGAATTCTGGAAATTGCAGTTTACTACAGCAAGTCTTTGCCACTTTTGTCTTCAACACCATGGCCACTTTTATCAGGATTCCAATGGACAGTGTCAACACTGGCTGGGGAAGGAGGCTAGGTTGTCTTATGTATGTGGTTAATGAAAGGCTACTCTGCTGAGATTCCTCTTTGGGTAGCAATCACATAGGGCATGAATATTTTTACATTCTGTGCTCATGTAGAGTTCTATACCCATAAATCTCTAAATAAGTATATAATCATAACTGTCCAGGTTTTGCTTCTCTAGAGAACTCTGCCCAAAATACGACTTCTACTAAAGTCAGGTCTCAATCCCATCCTATTCCTGGTAGTTAATAGAGAATGCCTCCAAATGGGATTATAGATACAGGTTTGTAAAACCCATAATTATAACATATCACATAAGGAATTATGGCTAGAAAGGCCATATTAATTGACTATAACTCAGTATCTCCTTGTGGTTTTGATTTACATCTCTCTGTTGTCTAATGAAACTGAGCATATTTTCATTTGTTTAATGGCCATTTAAAAGTCCTCTTTGGTGAAATATCTGTGTTAGTCTTCACTGACTAGAAAAACAAATCCAGAAACACTCATATGTGTGTAAGAGAGAGCTTTATATCAAAGAGCAATTGTATATTGAGAAAACATCCCAGACCAAGATAGATCAAATGCCTAAGTCCAATATTAGCACATATGTCCAATGCTAGTCCATAAATTCCCCTTCACTCATGCAACACATGCAATGATGCCAACTGCAAGAAAATCACAGAGAAAATCTGTAAGAAAAATCTTATAGATCCAATGGCAGTGGAAGCACAGGCCTCCATGGGACTGGCACAGGCCTCCATGGGACTCCTCCAGCTCTCTGAGTGTGGCTCTTCAAAAGGAAGGTCAAGCAGAGAGGGGGGGGGGCTCGCAGAGCTTAGCAAGTCTCCGTGTGGCTTGTCAACAGGAAGACAAAGGCAGAGAGAAAGGAAGTTCCCAGAATCCTCATGAGGCCATTCCCACAGGAGGTACCATCAGGCTGTGACAGGATTGACAGGCTAGATTCCACCCTTTCACCCTTTTTTATCTTTTTTTGACAAGGCAGGCAGGCAAATTTTAAACAGTAAAAAAAAATAGAGCAAGAAAGAACAGAGGAAAAAAAAAAAACAAACAAACAAAAAAGAAAGAACAGAGGACTGTGAGACTCTAAAATAGGAAGCTATGAGAATATAAAGTAAGGGGTTCTTTTTTATATATATTTCAATCATTTTATTGGGGGCTTGTACAACTCTTATCACCAACTATCCATACATCCATTGTGTCAAGCACATTTGCACACATGTTGCCATCATCCTTCTCAAAACATTTTCTTTCTACTTGAACCCTTGGTATCAGCTCATGTTTTTTGCCCCTCCCTTCCCCACTCTCCCTCCCTCATGAATCCTTGATAATTTGTTTTTTCATGTTCTACACTGATCAACGCCTCTTTTCCCCCACAATTCTGCCATCTGCCCCCCTGGGAGAGGGTTATAGTAGATAATTGTGATCGGTTCTCTTTCCTCCCCCAACCTTCCTCTTACCCTCCTGGTATCGCCACTTTCATTATTGGTCCTGGGGGGTTTAACTGTCCTGGATTCCCTGTGTTTCCAGGTCTTTTTAAAATACTTTTATTGGGGGTTCTTACATCTCTTATCACAATCCACACATTCATCCAGTGTGTCAAGCACATTTGCACATATGCCGCCATCATTTTCAAAGCATCTTCCCACTTAAGCTCCTGATATTTTCATATCTTATATCACCCTCCATCGCCCCTCACCCACTTTTCTGTTGTTTGTCCCCCTGAGAAGGGGTTATAGGTTGATCCTTGTGATCAATTGCCCCTTTTCCCCCCCACCCTCCCCTAATCCTCCTGGTATCTATACTCTCAATTCTACTTTACAAATCAGATTAGACCAGAACATGCACAATGCTATAGACAAGAGCCCGCAACACAGGGAATCCAGGATAGATATCCCCCCCACCCAAGGCCAAAATGAGGGTAGAGATTCTAGCTCTTATGTGTACCCATGCACATGCTCCCGTGCAGCTGGATTTGTAAGGTAGAATTGCATCCCTTCACTCTTAATGTCTTCAAGTTGACACAAGATTATGTAACTACCACTTATCTGTTCTAGCCTTTTGCTTGTAATGTGATCAAGTTCTTTGTCTGTTATTATGATGTTGACTAGATAGATATATGATACTTACCCAGTGTATGGTTTCCAAAGATAAAATCCTAGTAAGCAGCCTCTTTCTTTCCTTTGTTGGTAATGTCTTTCAATGAACAAAAGTTTTACATTTTGCTTTGTTTCCCGCGCTTGGTGCTGCATATGTGCTCAGGGTAGACCTGGTACCTCTTGTGAAGCAGCAGCAGAAGAGACATTGGAGCTCACCATGGCCTACAAGAAACCCATGGAAGGAGTCAAGACTGAGAACAATGATCATATGAATTGGAGGTGTCAGGGCAGGATGGTATTGTGGTGCACTTCAAGATTACAGGACAGGGTGAAACGAGAAGGGAATACAACAGGGAAGCAGGGGGATAGAGTAACCAAATCCCCAGTGAACACTGAAAATAGACTTCTGACTCAGGGGACAGGGCTTGGCACCTCATCAGACCTGATTAGAAAACACTTATAAAGGTCAGCATACAGACCTGGAACTATGGAGGGTTTGTTTTTCTTTCGCCCTATGTCTATCTATATAAGACAGGCAGGACAAACAATCCCTGGCAGAAAACAACAGGACCGGTGGTCCCAGGGGAACATGGGAGATGACAGGGTGGGGAGAGGGACAGGGGAGCCACAAAACTCATGCATAAGGGAACAAGAGATTTAAAAATGATGGCAAGGAGGCCTGGTGGGGTTTGATCAAGTGCAATGCATCCAAGAGGAATTATTTAGAGCAGAATGGAGGGTGAGCACAATAGTGGGACAGGAGGAAGGTGAAAGGAAATAGAAGAAAGGAGTAGGAAGCAAAAGCTATTTATAGAGATATAGCTATAGGCATGTATATATGTAAATGTATTAATTTATAATGAAAAGGATAAGGGCCAATGTACATATATTTATATGTTAAGTATTAAGATACACAGACTTTGGGCGTCTACTCAAGGCCTGTCTAAACGCACAAGAACACTTTATTCTAATAACTTGTCGCTCTTTGATGCTCATCTTCATTGAGGACAGAATGGGTACATGGGCAAATGTGGTCAAGAAGGTGGATGGTGCCCAGCTATCAAAAGATATGGCATCTAGGGTCTTAAAGGCTTGAAGTTAAATGAGCAGCCATTAACAGGGAAGCAACAAACCCACATGGAAGAAGCGCACCAGCCTGTGTGATCATGAGGTATTGGTAGGATCCAGTATCAGGTAACACAAGATCCAAAACAAATAATTATATTAATGTGAAAGAAAGGGGTTAGAGTGGAGACCCAAAGCCCATCTGTAGACAACTGGACATCCCCCCACAGAAGGGTTACCACGAAGGGACAATTCAACCAGGGTGCAGTATAACACCAAAGAAACACACATCATTCCTCTAGTTCCTGAATGCTTCCTTCCCACCCCTACCCCCACTACCAAGACTCAGTTCTACCTTATAAATGTGGCCAGAGTACACACATTGATACAGATAAGTGCTCTCAATACACAGAATTCAGGGAAAATAACCTCCCCAGGAACAGTATTGGGTGTAGTGATATAGGGGGGTGGTGAGGGCGGGGAACCCATCACAAGGTTGGCTATATAGCCCACCCTCTAGGGGGATGAAAAACAAAAATGTGGATGGAGGGAGACAATGGATAGTGTAAGACACAAAACAACAACAATAACATATAATTGATCAAGGATTCATGAGGGTGGGAGGGGACGAAAGAGCTGAGAGCAAGGGCTCAAGTAGAAAGAAAATGTTTTGGAAATGTTGATGGCAACATATGTACAAATGTGCATAATACAATGAATGATGGATTGTCATAAGATTTGTAAAAGCCCCCCCCCCAATAAAATGGTTAATTTTTTAAAAGATTATACTTACCTGGCAGGGGAGACACCATGATCAGGAAGGTGGTTTTCCCAGGGGGAGGCTTATCCATTGCACTGTGGATGTGCTGACCCCTGCGATTTCCCCAAATGTGGGAAACTCGACTGCATAATCTGTGGTAGGGGGGGACTGTGTTCGTGCTCTCCCCTGTAAAAAAAACAAAGATTAAGGGGCATACACCATTTAGTAAACTAATGAAAGTCTATTGTGAATGACAGGGTTTGTCAATGAAGCAGATCAAATTCCGGTATTGACAGTCAGCCAGTCAAAGAAACAGACACACCAGCACAGTTGGAGATGAAGGGCGAAGATTGTGATAGCTAGGTTTTACTGTACCAATATGGCACAGCAACAATTTATTCTTTTAGATGCGCATGTAATTGGAATTGTTTCCCTAATGTACCTTTCAGATTCCTCATATTTGTGTATACAAATCAAACTGATCTTTGTTTGTTTACCTTGTACCCTGTAACTTTATTAAAATTCTGTTAGCTCCAGAACTTTTCTTGCATACTCTTTGGGATTGTTTTCATAGGATCAATCATCTATTAATAAAGATAATTTTAGTTATAGTTTTACAGTCTGGATAACGTCAATCTATTGTCTTATCTTAATTATCTGACTAGGATTCCTAATATAATATTGAAAAGAAGTAGTAAGAGTAAACACCCTTATTTTCATCCTGAATTTGAGAGGAAATTTCTTTAACCACTGAATATAATATTGACTGTGAATTTTTCATATATTCCCTGAATTATATGAAGCATTGCCCTATTACTTCAATATTCTCTAAAGTTTTCATCAAGAAATGATGATTTTATTTGATTTTATATGTGGATTATGTTCCATTTTAAAAAAGAAATGGTGATTTTATCACGTTTCGCTGCATCTATAGAGATGATCACATGGCTCGTTACCTTTGTTCTATTGATATGTATAATGTAGAATCATCCCTGTATTCCTGAAATAAATCATACTTGGTCAAGGTTTATGACTCCTTTAAAATGCTGTTGGATTCTATTTGCTGGCATTTTGTTGAGAATGTTTGCGCATATATTCATAATAGATATTGGCCTATAGTTTTCTTTATCTGGTTTTGGTAACAGGGTTATGTTTGTTTTAGAGAATGAATTAAGGAGTAGTCCTTTCCTCTCTATCTTTTGGAAGAGCTTAAATAATCTTAAAGAGTCAGTTTTCTGAATCTTTGAAAAAGATCCCTAGTGAAGCCAGGTGGTCCACTACTTTTCTTTTTGTTTTGGGGAAATTCTTGACCATTGATTCAATCTCTTCATTTGATTTGGATTTCTAGAGATTTTCTATTTCCTCTGTGTCAATTTGGCTAGATAGTGTACCTCTGATAATTTGTTTATTTTATCGAGGGGAGTCTATTGCTGTGCAGTTGTTTATAAGATTCTGTCATATTCACCTTATTCCTATAAGATTCATTATAATGTCTCCTTTTAAATTTTTTTGGTCATTTACATCATTTCCTTTTTTCTTTGTCAATCTAGCTTAAGATTTGTCCATTTTATTTATCTTTTCAAAGAACCAACTTTTAGGTTTACTGACTCTATTTTTCTGTTTTTAGTTTTATTTATTTCCATTCTGATCTTTATTACCTCCTTTCTTCTGGTAGATTTTTCCTTAGTTTTCTCTTCTCTGTATAATTCCTGGAGTTGTCAAGGTACACTGTTTATTTGAAAATTTTCTTAAATTTTTTATGTAGACACTTTTTTCTATAAGTTTAACTGTAAGCACTCCTATAGCTGAATTCCATCATTTCTGAAATTATGTTTTTGCTTTTATATGACTTTAGAAAAGTTTTGACTTTTCATTTGATTATGTACTTGAGCCATTAATGGTTTAATAGTGTGTTATTTAATTTCCTGTATTTTATAGGTTTTATCTCTTTTCTTCTTCACTCTGTTGTAGTCAGAGAAAATACTTTGTATAAAATCCAGCTAAACCAGAGCATGTACACAGGTACAGACATATAAAATCTGGAAACACAGGGAATCCAGGACAGATAAACCCCTCAGGACCAATAATGAGAATAGCAATACCAGGAGGGCAGGAGGGAGGTGGGGGAAAATAGGGGAACTGATCACAATAATCTATATTTCAGACCCTCCCAGGAGGATGGACAAGAGAAAAGTTGGTGAAGGGAGACATTGGTCAGTGTAAGACATTAAAAATAATAATAATTTATCAATTGTCAAGGGTTCCAGAGGGAATGAGGGGGAAAATGAGGCACTTAAGTAGAAAGAAAATGTTTTGAAAATGATGATGGCAAATGTGCTTGACACAATAGCCGTATATGTGGATTGTGGGGCTCAATGAGCCCCAAATAAAATGATTTTTTTAAGACAGAAAACACTTTGTGTAATTTCAGTGTTTCAAAATTTATTAAGACTTGTTTTGTGATATAACATGTGGCCTCTCCTGGAGAATGATTCATGAGAACTAAAGTAGAATGTATATTGAGCTATTTCAGGTGGGGTGTTCTACAAATGTGTTTTAAGTCTAGTTGGTTTATATTGTCTTTCAGATCCTGTGTTTCCTTATGAATATTCTTCCTAGATATATTATCTAATAGTAAATGATTATTTTAAGATATGCATTTAAGATCTGAGATGCTACTCGTTCTGATAGCTATGCAATATCAAATTTCTTCACCACACTTTGCTAGAGCACCCACATTTTCAGTGATCTCTCGTGAAGGCAAGTATGACATAGGGGCCACATCATAAAAACTAATTGTTGTTAGATGAGGATGATGATTAAGTACACACCCAAAATCCATCCAAATATCTATGGTTTACATTTGTCCCTGGTCCATTTTAGATATACCATTACCATTTTATTAGGAACTAGTAATATCATCCCCATGAGGCATATAATTATATTGATAGGTTCATTAATTTAGCCAGTGGTATAAAATTTTAAATACTGGTTAGAAACGGAAAACATATATATAGGACAGTTTGGGGTTTTTTCCCATGAAGAGTTAAAGGTACCATGGACCATCAAAAGAACAAACAGGTCTCTCTTAGAAGAAGTAAAGCCTGAAAAGTTTTCAGAGGCAAGGAAGGCAAGACCTCATATCTCACATGTCAGGAGATGTGACCTGTCAGGAGAAACCAGTCCCTGGAAAAGGGCATCGGGCTTGGTAAAGCAGCAGGACAGTAAAAAAGAGGTAGCCCTGAACACGATGGATTGACACCGTGGCTGCCACAATAGACGCAAGCATACAAACAATTTTGAGGATGGTACAGGATCAAGCATTGCTTCATTCTGGTCTGTGTTGGAAGAAGTAAAGCCAGTGTGCTCAAACATAAGAAATAAGACATGTGTAAAAATGGAGTTGCTATTTCTTAAGATAGGGGAAAAATTTTTTTTAGATAAAAAGAAAATCGTGGGAGGAGTACAGTTGACCAGAGAGTCAGGAATTCGGTTTGGGATATGCTGAATTTCAGCTCGGAGTAAATATTATACATCCAAGTAGTGATGTTAAGACGGCAGCTGAATATATAAGTCTGGTTCAGAGTGAGGAGTAGGCTTGAGATCTGTTGTGTGATTTTTCTTTGTGTGGGTGGAATGATAGTTAAGAAATGGTACAGGATGTACGAATAGGTAGGGCAATATACAAGTCTGAAAGCAGAATCTTGGATGATGTCAATACAGAGAGGTCAATGAAATGAGGGGTAGCTAGGAGTTAAAATGAGTAGTAGCGGGTAACGAAGAAACAGAAAGGAAAGTGTTGCAAAGAGGAAGAAGTGATAAGTGATACTAAACCAGGTAAGAACAGGGCTGACAATTGACTACTACATTGAGCAAAATGGAGGTCATTTGGGACCCTTTTGATGAGTAATTTCAGCAAAGTGATGAGATTGAAAGGTTGACTGGGGTGGATTCCAGAGGAGTGGGAGTAGAAATGGAGAAATCACGAATAAACAGCAATATTTTTTTTAAACAGCAATATTTTTAGTTTTGCCCTAAAAGGCAAATAGAAAGGGAATGTTGCAGCAGATGGGAGGGATTGTGCAGACAATGTAGGTTTTATGTTTTGTAGATTGTTTTCTTTTTAAGATAGGAGTATTTGTAGAATGTATGTACACTAATAGGAATAGTCAGGAAAGGGGTAAACTGAACCAGGAGAAAGCATGGCAGCATTGCTAGGACCATGTGTTGAATGGACAAGAAAGAGAGATCTAGTATTCAAGTACAGGACTGAATTTTGATAGAAGCATGGATAGATCATCCACAGTAACAAGAGGAATGGCAGCGTATCAAGTCACATTTGCAGCACACGTGGAGTTTTGGAAGGATTTTCTCCCTTTGCTTCCATATTTTCCATGAAATAGGAATCACTGTCATGAGCTGAGACTGTGGGCGCTCGGGTAGTTTTGATAAGAGAGGCTAAGCTGTGATCTACAATGTCTAAGATGGAGTTAATGGACTGCACTGAGTACACCTACCATATTCCTGATACTGTTCTAGATGCAGGAGGTTCACTCATATGTGTTGCCTTGGGGAAAAGAATGGGGGTATAGCTGGTGCTTGGTGCTAAGGAAATGTATTCTGGTATATAGACACAAGTAATGGCCCCTAAAAAGAAAAGCCCCTCTGAGCATCCCTCCTCACTTCAAGACATAGAGGTGAAGAATATGAGGACTGCATTGGAGCATTAAGGAGTCTAACTACCTACTTCCCCTTCCAGATGAGAATTAATACATTCTCCTTCTTATTAGCCCTTCTCTTGAAACCTAACAAGAAGAGGAATGCATTGCTTCTCAAATGGAGAGAAATGGTTAACTAGACTGCTGTACAGTAAGCTTTGATGACTGCTTCAGCCTCTTACTCTGTGTAGGCTCTGGTTGCTATGACAATATGGCAAGACACTTTCGGTGAAGCCATGCTTGGTACAGTAGAGGGTCAGTGAGAAAGAGGAAGACCCTGACGAGATGGACTGATACCATGACTCCGTTAGTGGGCTCACACACAGTCGTGGGACTAGGGCAGGACCCAGGAATGTTTCATTCTACTGCATATCAAAAAGTGAGGTTCTTGCTGTCAGCAATTAGTTATTTGGATAACCTCGATAGGATAGATATGAGTCAGATCCTATTTGAAGGCACCCAGCTACAGTAATGTATAGGAGATCTGGGTTCTATCTCCTGAGAATGCACCTCCTAGGAGCCACCACCCAGCTGTCAGAGGAGGTTTGTATGTTATTATGATACTAAACAGATTTTAGCAGCATCCTTAGACTAAGCCAGAGAGGAAGACAGGGCTGGTTATCTACTTCCAGGAGTTAGTTCATAAAAGTCAACTGACTGCAACCTATCATGGGTATGGCATCAAATCAAGCAGAATTATTGTTTTGTTTTGTTTCAGGTTGTTCATGGACCATGGGCTGGAGTATCCTACGGGTCATTACTGAGGGTTGCTAACAACAACAACATTTTGAAACAAGACCCAGTGGTGGAAGTATCTGCGTGGAACTCCATATGCTCTGACACAACCTACCAGCGGCTGCTCCATTGGAATTCAGTATTCCATGCAGTGGTAAACACAATAAATGGTGCAAAGGGAAAGAGAGAGAGAGAGAGAAACTGAGTGGAAACTTGGAAATGTAGGTTTGATGGTTAACAGTATTAAGGTTTGATGGTCTACCATCCCTCATGGCACCCCAGTCAACTACTACTATTAGAGGGCAGAGGGGCTAGACTTTGAATGAACTGGGAGCCTTAAATCAGATGGCAGATGCTTTGAATTAGAGTCATTTCCTAGAAGAAGCTACTGGATTTGGCCTAAGTGTGCTCCCTCTAGTAGTGTTCTCTCTGGAGGAACTGTAAGGCAGCAAGTACTAAGAGCACATCCTATGTGCCATCTAACTATTTATGAACTAGAAATATTAATGGGAAGCACGTGCTTGTAATTGTGGGTTTGGGGACATGGCTTGACGGTAGTAATTAGTCTAAAGGCACAAGTGTAGTGTCCTACCCTAGGCCATTATCCTTAACAAGGGCAGCTTCCTTACTGCAAACTGCTTCCCTTTTTAGCATACTACTCTGAATGGTATAGGGCCAGATATTAAGTCAGGGAACGGGAGAAAAGTATGGGGAGTGAGTTTCTAGGGCCCCAAGGATTTCAGTTGTCCCTTATCTCCAGCTTAGAGTCGGTCTGTCATCATTTGGACAGTCTTACTCTCCCATTCAAGTGTTTAGGCCCACAATCAGCTTTGAGTATCAGTGATCAGATACTCAAGGGCTAAATCTGGCTGGTTGTGATAACAATTCTGCCATGAGCTCTTATCACTAAATAAACTAAAATGAGAGCTTGAAATAGTGATGGTATGGTTCAGGTGGGAGGAAGAATTGTAGTTTGAGTGTTATAATTAAAATAACTGATTTGTGTGGCTGTGTGATTAAAATCCTAAAACCCCAGGGCAGGAGAGCAGGAGACTTGACTTGGAAACGGGAGCATCAAATCATTTCTCCAATCATTAGAGAAAGTTCCAAAAAGTAATCTTTAAGTTAAACAAAGGCTCCACCTGGAGAGAGTCAAGATGGAGTCCAGGTAGAATCACCCACCAGCACTCCTGCTGTCAGATCAGAAAATTAAGAGGTAGGCTTGGGAAGAAAGCTTGAGGAGAAAGCAAAGGGACCGACGGTTCCAGAGGGACTTGGAGGGAGAAGGAGGCAGGGGAAGGGAGCGGTAAGCAAACAACACCATCGACAGGGGAATAACTAGGGAATTGAAATCAATAATGAGGAGGACAATAGAGTTCCTGGGGATGTTGGAGCAACAGCAATCTAGCTGAGAGGAATTACTAAGAGGTGGGAAAAGGGCGAGCATGATGCGGGGGCAGAAGGAAGGTAAAAGGAAACAGAGGAATTATCCAGGAAGCAAAGCTATGGATAGAGGTATAAGTATAGGTGTGTACATATGTGAATACATTAGTTCATAAAAAATAGAGGTCTTGGCCTATGTACATATATTAAAAGGCTGAGTAGTGGACAGACATTGGGCCTCTACTCATGCCCACCCTCAATGCAACCACTTTGTTCTAACAACCTGGCATTCTGTGATGCTCACCATCCCAGCACAATCGCTGAAGACAAACAAATGAGTCCATAAACAAATGTGGCGGGAAAAGGGGACGGTGTCCGGCTATCAAAACAAATAGCATCTGGGGTCTTAAAGACTTGAATTTAAACAAGCAGCCATCTGACAGAGAAGCAACAAGCCCACATGGAAGAAGCACACCAGCCTGTGCCATCATGAGGTGTCAATGGGATCAGGTAAGAGACATCAGAAGACCTAAAACAAACAAAAATACATTATTGAATACAAGGGGGGGTTGGTGCAGAGACCCAAAAAGCCATCTGAAAACAATGGGACATGCCCTCAAAGAAGGATCACAAGGAAGGAATCAGTCAACCAGGGCAAAATATAGCACCGATGAAACACACAATATTCCTCTGGCTCCTTGAGGTTTCCTCACTCCCACTATCATGACCCCAGACCTGCCTTTCACCTCGGGCTAGACCACAGCATTTTCACAGGTACAGATAAGAGATAAGATCTCATGACATGGAATCCAGGAACAGGAATGGGAATACAGATATCAGAAGGGTAGGGGGTATGTGGAGAAAAGAGGGGAGGAAGGGGGAACCAATTGCAATGATCGACACATGACCACACACACACACACACACACACACCACCACCACCACCACCACCACCACCACCACCACCACCACCAGAGGGACAAACAACAGAAACCGTGGGGGAAGGGAGACAGTGGTCGGTGTAAGATATGAAAATAATAATTTACAATTTATCAAGGGGTCACAAGGTGGGGGGAAAGGGGAAGCTGATACTAAGGGCTCAATAGAAAGTAGATATCTAGAAAATAATGATGGCAACATGTACAAGTGCTTGATCCCATTGATGTATGGATTGTTATAAGAGCTGTAAGACCCCCTAATAAAGAGATCCTTTAATAAAATAAGAGAAAGGCTCCACCTAATTAGAACTCAGGGTAAAATCAATAATAGATTATCTGTTACTCTAAATTTTATTGGAAAATTCGGACCCAATCCCTGTATTTGACTGGGAATTTTACGTTAAAATAAAGACTCTGTCCCCTACACCCCCACCTGCACCCCCGCCACCCTCCATGTTCCCATTCAGGGGCTGATGGTAATGAGAGCTCTGTCATGGCTTTTACAGAGGTGATCGCTGGACAGGCTCAGTCTTTTGCCTCAGTCTCGAGCTCTAGCAGGAAGCCAAGATTGCATGTTGCAGGATCTTAAGCATGGCGGCTGCCATCAGCATCTCTTGAGTTCCTGTAGGCTCATCTCCACCATTCACCCAGCACACACTCCACTGCTCCAAGCCGCCATCATGATGAAGTTAGCCAAGGCTGGTAAAAATCTAGGTTGTCCCAAGAAGATGATTCTCACTCCAAGAAGGGAGAAGCTGACAGTGAGGATGACAATGTCAAATGATGCTAAAGAAGAAAACAGTGTGGAAGAGGTTATTATTACTCAGAAAAAAGGGGAAAGAAGAATGCCACAACGCCATCAAAGCAGACTGTGCTAGTCTGGGTACATTAGAGAAACAAATCCACCGAAACTCATGTAGAAGAGTTTTCTATAAAGGTTAAGTGAGCATCAAGAAAATGTCCCAACCCAGTGCTGCCCAAGCCCACAAGTCCAACATTAGCCCATATGTCCGACACCAATCCACAAAGTCCTCCTCCATCTCACAAAACAGACACAATGATGTCGACTGCAGGAGGAAAGCCAAGTCAGTGAATGTGTAAGCATCTCGGCGCTGGCAGGGGTCTCCACGCGGCTGCTCCAGCACCCAGGGCTGCATTGGGGTATGTCCATGTGGCTTCACCTCAGGGATATCTTGCAGGAAGTGAGCCTTGCAAGCTGAAGCAGGAAACTGGCTAAGGCAGCTGCACACTGGTCTGACCATCAGACAGCAAGAGACCCAAGAACTAGAAAGGCGAGGCTCATCGAGCCATTTATCTCTTCACCCTTCAATTAACCTCACATGTGCCAATCGGCCAGGTTGGCACAATAAACTTTATCTCAAAGATGGTGATTTCTCCCAACCAACAAAGGTGGTAACTGCCGCACTGGCCAAGAAAGCAGCTGACATGGGAAAGAGGCAGCTGTTACACCTGCTATGAGGTTGGTCACACCAGCCAAAGCAGAAGCAACATTTGGCACCAATAAGAAGGGAGATGTTACATCAGCCATAGGGATGAAGAATGGTAAGAATACGTAGAAGGATGAGAGTGATGAGGAAGATGAAGATGACTGTGAGAAAGATGATGAGGAAGAAAATTCATTTGAGCCAGTTGCTCCTGTCTCAGAGTAGTAGGAGGCGGAGGACTACAAGGGTGATGATGAAGGTGACTGAGGAAGAAACTATAAACCAGTCCAAAGGGGGAGGGAGGTAAGCGCCTGCCCAAAGTGGTACCTTTGAAAGCCAAGAATATGGATAAGAGGAAGAACCTATCAAAGAAGTACCTGGAAAACAAAGAATGAAATGGCCAAACAAAAAAGCCACTCCCAAAGCCAAGAAACTGACAGTGGAAGCTGTAACCCAACTACAGCTTTCAGTCACTTTGTTGGAAGCTGAACTGCCACAACCTGCTCCTGAATTAAAACTCATCTTAGTGACCTTTTTGCTAAGAAATGATTTTACTGTGATGGATGTCAGGGCAAGTATGATGAGGATGTTTGGCTATGTGGATTTTTCCTTTGCTGATGACATGACCTGGCAAAAAGCCTTGAAACTCGCTGGTTTAAAAATCTTTGCTAAATGTGGGTGAAGGAAGACAGCCCTCAGAGTAAGGTATGGAAACAATAATAATTTATCAAGGAATCATGGGGGGAGGGGAGCTGGTACCAAGAGCTCAAATAGAAAGTAAATGTTCAGAATCATGCTTGACACAATGGATGGATGGAAGGATTGTGATAAGAGTTGTATCAGCCCCCAATAAAATGATTTTTTTAGAAAAAGAAAGTAAATGATCAGAAAATGATGATGGCAACATATGCACAAATATGCTGATACAATTGATGTATGGAATGTTATAAGAGCCCCCAGTAAAATGATTTTGTTACAAAGTCTTTGGTAAGGAAAATAAATTAGAGAGGCCATAGAGAAAAGACCATTAAAAATTGGATGACAAAATAATAATAATTTATGAATGATGAAGGGTTCATGAGGTAGGGGGAGTGGGGAGGTAGGGGGAAAATGAGCAGCAGATACTAAGGGCTCAAGTAGAAGGCAAGTGTTTTGAGAATGATGATGGCAACAAATGTACATATGTTCTTGACACAATGGATGGATGTACGGATTGGGATAAGAATTGTATGAGTCCCCAATAAAATGGTTAAAAAAATTGGGACTCCAGGACACTGTTGTTCAAAATGTTGCCTTACAAAGTCACTCGGGATGAATTAAAAGGAGGCTTTGAAGATGTGATGGAGATCATATTAGTCAGCAAAGAGGAAAGGGATAGCATATCTCAAATTTCAGACAGAAGCTGATAATGAAAATAAACAAATAAATGAAAAACTTCGAAGAAAAGCAGGAAACAGAGATTGGTGGCCAGTTAATATCCTTGTAACACACTTAGAAGAAAGATCAAAATCAAGACAATGGAGGTGGGAAGGCCAGCACTCGGAGTGGTGAAGTAAAAGCCCTGGTTTTAAGCAGCCTCCCCTACAATGCAACACAAGGAAGTCTTCACGTGGTGTTTAAGAAGACTGCTGCTGTCAAGATGCCCTAAAACCCTAATGGCAAACCTAAAGGGCAAATACATTTACAAAACTTGCTTCACTTGAAGATGCTAAGGAAGCCTGCAATGAAAGAGAAATTGAGGGAAGAGAAATCTAGTTGGAATTGCAAATAGGGAATCACCTCTCACAAGTCTGAGGACACTGCCAAGAAGCCCTGGAAGGCGTCATTTGATGGCTCTGTTTGAGGCAGCAGAGGACCGACCGGGAACCTAGCTCCTTCAAAGAGTTTGGTTTGGTAGATGTCAACAGTGAGGGAGAGATGCTAAAGCTGCCAAGGAGCCCATGGAGCATGGTGAGACTGACGGCACAAAGAGAACTTGGATTCGGCCAAGCCGACGAGTGAGGGTGGTTTGGGGGCACCAGGTGGAAGCAGAAGGTTTGCAGACTGTGGTGGTTGTGGCATCGGAGGCCACGGTGAATTTGGTATCAACGAATTTGGTAGAGGGCGAGGAGGCTTCTGGGGAGGCAAAGGAGAGAGAGGAGAGCACAAACCATAGGCAAGAACACAAATTTGAAGAATTCTTCTGTCTTTGCCTTCCCTCTTCTGTTGGAAAGAATGGACTCTGGGTTTTACTCATTTTTTCTGGGTTTGACTCTGACCAGATAGATCATCATAGAGCTTTTGGAGGACATTCAGAGAGTAGCGAGCCCTGTGGAAATTATATTCCACTCTATGTATAAAACTGTGGGGGGAGGTTCTACAAATGAAGTTTGTATACCATTGTATTGACACATAATCCATATGTCATACAATTCAATAATTCAAGAGTGTTAATGGTGTTTGGTTTTTTGTTTTGTTTTACTTTTGCATTGGGGGTTGAATTTTGCTTTGGTGACTTTGGGACAAATTTAAAAGTCTGGAACTCTGAAAAAAATAGAAACATATGCTCAAGTCCCTATGCTTGACAGAAATGATCACAGGAAGTTACAAAGATTTCTTTTCCTGAGGGGAAAGTGATCTGGTTGCCCCTTCCTCTGGCCTTGTGGTTAAGGGCACATAGCATGGTATTTATAGACTTCCAAGTGCATGGCACCAGGGAAGCAAGGTAGGAGAGGGTTTGCAGCATGTAGCTTCTCAGCTGCCCACGTACCTCCTGCTAAGACTTGCCTTGTTTTCCTTCCTGACAGACTCCCTCCTCCAGCCAATATTCTGGAACCTATGAGTATAATCAGCTTAGTTGTCTAATGACTCAGCTATGGTTTAATTAGCCCTAGTCCCTGGTTGCTATGGTAACACAGCCAGGAGATCTGCTCTCTAAATTAAAATAAGAGGAAACCTGAGGTGGGAGGGGAATAACACATGGAAAGGGGCAAGACTGAACATGAGGATAATTACACTAATTGATAGCATTTTGCGATTAAAAGCCCATAAATACTGTTCCCTGGGTCCCAAAGCAGAGGACGCTGGAGGCATATGAGAGAAAATTAAGCATCAAAGATAAAGGAAGAGGCTTTTTATTAGAGACATTTCCAATCACAATCCCAGGATATGAGGGTATGGTTTTGGAAAGACACAGGTATGTTAGATGACCAGAGCCTTCATATGCAGGAACAAGACTCCTCAATCGTCAAACCCGACTATTCACATGTGAAATTGAGGCTCCGAAATGGAAAGACATTAGCTGCAGAGCCATGAGTGTCCACCATACCAGGGCTCTCTCCATGATATCAATATGGTCCTGATTGGAAACCAAGCTAGTCAATGATTCATCTTACAAATAGGTGTAACAAAAGAAAGGGGGAAATTAACTGGTCCAGCGTAATACAGACCCTGTTAGCCAGAATTACAAAAAGAACCTGGATAACTTGGCTTATAAAATAGACCAATTGTGTTAAGATTTGAAAATAGTAAAAATGTATAATTTATCTAGGAGTCACCAGGGCAGTGGAAGAGAAGCTGATACCAAGGGCCCAATAGAAAAGAAATATCTGAAAATAATTAAGGAAACATATGAACAAATTTGCTTGATACAATTGATGTATGGATTGTTATAAGAGCTGATTGACATATATAGATATATATATCGGAGAAATGTGTGTTACTTTGAGAACTGAGAGCTGAGAGACAGGGACAGTAAGAATGGAGCTCCTTATTTTACAGGGGATTCTATAGGGTTTGTAATCCAAGGTGGGAAAGGGTTTATAAGGGAGGGGGCAGTGGGGAGGGAGGGGAAAAATGAGGAGCTGATACCAAGGGCTCAAGTAGAAAGCAAATGTTTTGGGAATGATGATGCCAACAAATGTACAAATGTGCTTGACACAATGGATGGATGGATGGATTGTGATAAGAGTTGTACGAGCCCCCAATAAAATGATTTATAAAAAATACAGGGAGGGAAAAAAGGAGGAAGAAGGAAAAAGAACAATGGGAGAAAGGAAAGACACAAAGAGCTCCCTGACTATCACTGTGACTGTCTCTGACTGTGCAGCAGCTAGAGCTGATCCACAGAGTTCTGTGCCCGCCATCCTCAACTTGAGCCAGGGTATCTTGCTAGCGAACATAGGAAGACATGGGCCTAATTTGAAGGGGCTCTATCCTGGCCTATAAGATTACTATTAGTCAGAACTGACTGAATAGCAGTAAGTTTGGAACAGGCTCCCAGATACTTGTTGGCATACACAATTAGGTAAAGTCGACAGTTGAACTCACCAGTTGCTTCATGGCAGAAAGATGGGGCTCTCTGTTCCAAATATTTAAAGCCTTGGAAATCCAAAGGGGCTGTTCTAGTCTGCCCAGTCAGTCTTATAGAGTCTGTATGATCACTGTAAGTTAGAATCAACTTGATGGCGACGAGTTTGGTTTGTTTAAGAGGGTCCTGTCAGTATATAAAAAGTAAAATTTGTGGACCCAGGTCTAGGAGGTTCTCATAAGTATAGAGATGGAAAATCAAGTGTACACACAGTAAGGAAATGATACTCCCAAAATCAGACTCCTGGTTACTGACAGAGCTGAGAGTGGATCCCAGGACTCATGATGATCATACCAAGGCTTTGTGTCTCATAGGAGAATCAGACAACAGTAAGAACGTATACTATGAGTGTTTTGTTTCACTAGGTACTAGGGATACAGCTCTGGAAATAATCTATTGAGAAGGTACGTTCAGAACCTAAATATTGGGGAACATGATAAGGGAATGATATCCTCTATGTATTTTCCTGACAGGGTCTAATGCCAATCTTTCTGGCTTGTAGGGAAAAGTTACATGACTCGGAACCATTGAGAACCAAAAGGTTGATGAGACCAGTTAGAATTGACTACACACCAATGTGGTTTGTTTAAATCTATAAAATTGAGTTAAGTCCTTGGGCGGCAAAAATGGTTTGAGCTCAGCTACTGATCAGAAGTTGATGATGGTTCACCATAGGCCTAAGATGACAGTAATTGCAAGCCCAATGGAACACAGTTGAACCGTGAAACACATCATTACCATAAGTAGGAATAAACCCAATGGAAATTAACTAGATTGAAATGAACTAAAACCCTAGTAGTAAGATTTTTTGACTTATCTTTGTATATGTTTGTGTGTATATGTGTGTGTATATATAATATATTACAAATGTTTTAAAACACAGATAAAAATCACTGCATTATAGAGACCATAGTATGTGTAGAAGTAAAATATCTAGCCACGAGATGAAAAAACGTGACATCTTTGGTTTCTGTTCAGGGTATTGTGTTCTAGGCCATAAATATCAGTCCATTCTTCCCTCTGAAAGCAGTCTGATGTTTCCCTTCACCCACTTTTCTGTTGTCCATCCCCCAGGGAGGGGGTTATATATGGATCCTTGTGACTGGATCCCCTTTCTGTCCCCTACCTTCCCCTTATCCTCCTGATATTGCTACTCTCATTATTGGTCCTGTGGGCCTTATCTGTCCTGGATTCCCAGTGTTTCCAGCTCTTATCTCTACCAGTGTACACCCTCTGGTCTAGCCGGGTTTTATGAGAATTTTGTTGGAAATTTTTACCTCATCTATGCTAAAACCTTAATCTTAGCCCTTCCGACATCTTTTTGTTTCCCAAACTCAAAGAATCTTTCAAAGGGACATTTTTGAGTCACTGACTACAGGATGCCCAAACTGCTATTTTAATATGGTATAAATCTAAGAAGTCACCAGGAAAGGGTTAGAGAGAGGGAAACAGAAGTGTATATACCTATATGGAGAATATGTTTTTCAAATAATATCTCCATATTTTGAAATATTTAGTTAACAATGTTTTTCATTATTTTGTAGCAATATATTTGACTAACCCTCATACTATACTGCACTTTCTGTGAAGAAAATGCTAATAGAAGGCAAAACAGGTAAATAAACCCCCAACTTCACCAGAGCACTGGGAAGCTAACAATCCTTACCTTCTAGGATACTTGCTCTTTTGAAGACAAAAGGACAGCTAAGGTATTCTAAAAACACACGCCTTTACATCCTCCTGCCTCACTAAGCTGGGAGGGAGAGCATAGCACAAATTTAACAATGCCAGTCAGAGAAATCTAGAGGAAAATGCTTTTCTTTTTTTTCATTGAAAATTGATTTTTAATTTGAATATCACTTATTTTAAATACTTTTATTGTTATATATTTAATATACAATTCAAAAGTTCAACCATATTAATTAGAGTTGTATAATCATCTCCACAACCAATATTAAAACATTTAATTCTTTCTTCTGTTCTTTCTCATAAGCTACCTTTAACCTTACCAATCATACCCACTCATCAATGCAGACACTGTCTATAAAGCTCTATCCATGCTGGCTTTCATATACACAAAAATATAGAAAACACAATACAGAAAAACAAACCAAGACCAAAACCACTGCATGCTACATGATAGTAAAGTTATTCACATCCCTGGTCTGTATTCAGAGGGAATTTATTGAAGGTTTAATACATGTGTGGATCCTGCTAATGGATTTTGGCATCCCACTGTCATCCATAGCTTGCTGCAAACTGGGTGTTCACAATTTAAGCTCTGATACAATACCCTCTTTCCAGTTTGGATTTCATCACTCATAATCCTTGGATCACACAGGCTGGTGTGCTCCATGTGAGCCCAGTTGACACCTTACTCTGACGGCTGCTTGTTTGAAGACAAGCCTTTAAGACTCCGGATGCTAGTCAAGAAAATTTTCTTTGGACTTAAATATGGAAGTGCATGATATGTGAATTTTATATCAAGAAACCAAAGTTGAGCAGTGGTTACCATGGGGAAGTAGTATTTTTTTATTTAAGGGGCATTGAGTTTACATTAGTGGTAGAATGATTTTGAAAAGCATATCAATAATAGTTGCACAACACAAAGAGTACAATTCATAACACTGAATTATACATGTAGAAGATATTTAATTAGAGAAAGTTTTGTTGCCTACATTTTTGCCACAATTAAAAAACAATAATAATAATGAGTATATTAATAACAATGAGTATAAGAAAGAAGAAAATGTTCTAAAATTGATTGTGATGAGGGGGAACTGATTACAAGGATCCACATGTGACCTCTTCCTTGGGAGAGGGACAGCAGAGAAGGGGGGAAGGGAGACTCCGGATAGGGCAAGATATGACAAAATAACGATGTATAAATTACCAAGGGCATATGAGGGAGGGGGGAATGGGGAGGGAAGGGGGGAAAAAAGAGGACCTGATGCAAGGGGCTTAAGTGGAGAGCAAATGCCTTGAGAATGATTGGGGCAGGGAATGTATGGATGTGCTTTATATAATTGATGTATGTATATGTATGGATTGTGGTAGGAGTTGTATGAGTCCCTAATAAAATGTAAAAGAAGAAAAGAGAAAAAAATGATTAGGGCAAAGACTGTACAGATGTGCTTTATACAATTGATGTATGTATATGTATGAACTGTGAAAAGAATTGTATGAGCCCCAATAAATTGTTTTAAAAAAAAGAATAAAAAAAGAAATTATTGTTTTTATTAAAGAAATATATGAAGCTTGTAAAAAAAGAAAGAAGAAAATGTTCTAAAATTGATTGTGATGAGTGTACCACTCTTCTTGATATGATTGAATTACTGAATTGTATGATATGCAAATGAAGTTCCAATGAAACTGTGTCCAAAAAAAGAAGAAGAAAGTACCTTTTAAACAAAGCACTTAGCTCTTTGCTCTAAGAAAATTGGAAGGTGGGGGTGGCAAATTTGGAATATTGCCTTTCCAAAGTTACCTTATATCAATCTGAGTAAAAATTACTCATATGGTATGGAGAAATCAGAATTTGGAAGCAGGTTGTTTTTCCAAACTTGGTTATCATAAAAAGAGAAGAAGGTGAGAAAATCACAGATAAAAGAGCATCACAGAGAAGGACAAAGGGCCATGACAGAAAGGAAAGGCATTCCTAAAGATCTGAAAGGTGTTAAACAACAGGGTGTTCAACACATAAAAAATAATAATACATCATGGCCAAGTGAGATTCATACCATGGATGTAGGGATGGTCCAACATTTGAGAAACAATCTATGTAATCTACCACATTAACAAGAAAAAGGCTAAGAACTATATGAGCATATCAATTGATACAGAAAAAGTTTTTGACAATATCTAACACTCATTCCTGATGAAAGTACTTCATATAGGAATAAAAGGAAATTCCTCAACATAATAAAGGCTAAGAAAAACAATAGCCAATATTACACTCCATGGAGAAAAGATAAAAACATTTCCACTGAATAAGGGAACCCAACAAGGATGTCCCCTATCCCAACTCTTATTCAATATTGTGCTGGAAGTCCTAGCCAGAACCATAAGACAATTACAAGAAGCCAAGGGAGCAGAAATGGGCAAGAATAAAGGAAACTTTGGCTATTTATAGACAATATGATTTTATATAGAGAGAATTGTTGGGAACAATTGAGATTGGGGAGTTTAGTAGAGTAGCAGGAAATAAGATGAATAAGCAGAAATCAATTGGATTCTTATACATTGCTGATGAGAATTCCGAAAACAAGACATCAAGAAAACAATAACATTCACAGTAGTCACACAAATGCTGAAACGCCTAGGAATAAACCTGACCAAAGAAACAAAAGACCTGTACAAAGAAAACTAGAGAACATTTTTACAAGAAACCAAAGACCTACACAAATGGAAGAATATTCTGTGTTCATAGATAGGAAGACTCAATACCATGAAAATGTTAATATTACCTATAAAAATTACAAATTAAATTAAATCCCTATCCAAATTCCAACATCATTCTTTAAAGATATGGAAAAACTAATTACCAACTTCATATGGAGAGGGAAGAAGCCCAGGATAAGCAAAGAACTCCTAAAAGTGAGCGACAAAGTAGGTGCTCTTGTACTACCTGATCTGAAAACCTACTACACAGTCACGCTTTTCAAAAGAGCCTAGTACTGGGATAATGATAGATACATAGATCAGGACAGAAAACCCAGAAATAACAACATCTGCATCCAGACAACTGATTTTATACAAAGGCCCCCCAAAAAAAACATTAAAAGGGAAGAGGATGCCCTCCTCAATAAATGGTACTGGAAAAACTGGGTATCTATCTGCAGAAGAATGAAACATGACCCACAACTCGCCACATGCACAAAACCAAACACAAGGTGGATGAAAGAACTAAATGTAAACGCAAAGCTAGAGGACCGTCCACAAGAAAATCAGGACATATCTAGGGGCCTAAGTTCAGGGCATACGCAGGCTACTAGATATAACAAAGAATATACACGCCATGGAAGACAAAACGAACTAGAGCTATAAAAAATGAAACATCTGTGTACATCGAAAGATTTCAATAAAAGAGTAAACTGAGAGGGAGAAAGGAGGAACCCCCACAAGGTTGGTTTTATAGCTGTCCTCCCCCAAAGGGGAGGAATAGTTGAAATGTGGGTGAAGGGAGACAACAGTGTAAGATAAGGAAATAATAACAAAATATAATTGATTAAGTATTCACAAGGTGGGAGTGTGGGGGAGGGAGGGGAAAAAGAGGAGTTTATATGAGGGGCTCAAGTAGAAAATGTTTTGGAAATGATGATGGCAACATATGTACAAATATGCTTGATACAATCGATACAATTGATATGTGGGATGTTAGAAGAGCTGTAATAGCCCCCAATAAAGTTATTTTTTAAGTATAAAGAGTAAACCGAGAGCCCCAAAATGGGAAAAGATATCTAGCAATGACATAACACACAAAGGATTAATTACTAAAATCTACAGTATACTATAAGCTTACAAAAAGAATTTTAAAAAATAACCCTCTAAGAAGGTAGGCAAAGGACAGGAAGAAACAATTCACAAAGGATGACATCCAAATGGCTAATAAACACATGAAGAAATGCTCTCATTAATAGCTATCTAGGAAATGTAAGTCAAAAATAAAAGATGACATACCATCTAACCATAGCTCCATTTAAAAATACAGAAAACAACAAATGCTGGACAACGTATGGAGAAATTAGAACTCTTTTCCACTGCTGGTGAGCAGGCACAGCCACTGTGGAAAGCAATGTGACGATTCCTAAAATAGATGACAATAAAAATACCATATGGCCCAGCAAAACCATCACTGAGCACATACCCCAAAGAAATATGAGCAAGATCACAAACAGACGTATGACTGACAAATGTCAGTAGATATTATTATACATTTTTCCTGACAACCAACTCCCATTGTTTGTGTAAACAGCATCAAGCTACAAAGGATTGATTATGTACAAGTGAGTAATTCAGGTATTGTGATATGGAGTAAGCCTACATTGGCCTGATATTCCTCTATCACTAGTGTTTTAAAAATCAGTACCAAGGGCTAATCAATGACAATAGTAATAAAATTAGTATACAGATGTTTATGTTCCAGGGCGATGGTCAATAACACTCTCTACCATAAATTAACAAGGAGGTCTCTATAGGTAGCTAAAAGCAGAAGTAAAAAATAGATCTAGAAATGGATTTGGGGCTCACACTAAATCCTAGCTCCAATTTTAAAACATTTAGTTCTTATATAATGACCCTGCTCGATACTTGCCCTCAGGAAGGGAACACAGTGTAAATGGGTGCTACAGTAAAATGTGGTAAAGAAATTAGATGGTTATGAGCCCCAATAAATTGTTAAAATAAAAAAAAAGAAATTGGATGGTTGCCAGCTATCAAATAAAATAGTGTCTAGGGCAGGCGTCCTTGAATTATGGCCTGCAGGCCACATGTGGCCCGCAGAGGACTTTGATCCGGCCTGCTGGGTGTTTTTGCCCCCATTTGTTTTTTTAATTCAAAATCAGATATGTGCAGTGTGCATAGGAATTTGTTCATAGTTCTTTTAAAACTATAGTCCAGCCCTCCAATGGGTCTGAGGGATAGTGAACTGGCCCCGTTTAAAATTTTTGAGGACCCTGGTCTAGGGTCTTAAAAGCTTGTTTCCAAACAAGCAGCCATCTAAGTGAGATGTCAACTAACTTTACATGGAAGAAGCATACCAACATCAGTGACCCAAGTGTTGTAAATCATATAACCTGAAGTCCAAGGAGGGAATAGTATCAGAGCCTAAATTGTGAGGTTCTGGTTTACAGAAGACTATCGGTGACAGAAGCCCAAGATATTCCTGTGAGATCTACATAGGAAATCAGCCTCCAGTTATTTCCCTCTACCTATAATGGAGGGATGGGAATAAACTGGTTACCAAACAGTACTGGAGAGATGACTAAAGGAGATCAAAATTATATATCTGACCAAAACAGTTAAAATCTTGTCACTTCACTATCATTGAAGGCAAAATGGGTGCATAAGCAAATGTGGTGAAGAGAGTGGATGGTGCCTGGCTATCAAAAGATAAAGCGTCTGGGGTCTTAAAGGTTTGAAGTTCAACAAGCGGCCATCTAGCAGGGAAGCAAACAAGCCCACATGGAAGAAGCACACCAGCCTGTATGATCATGAGGCATAGACAGGATAATGGATCAGGTATCAAAAGATGCAAAACAACGAACTATATTGATGTGAAAGAGTGGGATTGGAGTGGAGACCCAAGTCCATCTGTAGACAATTGGATATTGCCCGCCCACCCCCACCCCACCAAAGTGGTATAAGGAGGGGATGATTCAACCAAGGTGTATTATAGCACCAATGAATCACACATCATTCCTCTAGTTCCTGAATACCTCCTCCCCCCACTACCTTGACCCAGTTCTACCTTACAGATCTGGCTAGACCAGAGAATATACATTGGTACAGATAAGAGCTCTCAACACATGGAATTCAGAAAAGATAAACATCTCAGGAACAGTAATGAAAGTAGCGATTCATGAGGGTAAGGGGATAGTCAGGGAGAGGAAAGGGTGAGAAAGAGGGAACCAAACACAAGACTGGATATATAGCACCCCCTCCCACTGAAGGGGACGAATAACAGAAATGTGGTAAAGAGAGACAACAAACAGTGTAAGACACAAAATAATAATAACAATATATTATTCATGCGGATTCACGAGGGTGGGAGGGTGCAGGGTGGGAGGGGTAAAAAGAGCAGCTTATACCAAGAGCTCAAGTAGAAAATGTTTTGGAAATGATAATGGCAACATATGTACACATATGCTTGATACAATTGATGTATGGAATGTTATAAGAGCTGTAAGCGGCCTCCAGTAAAGTGATATTTTTTTTAATTCTTGTCACTTGATTCCCCCTCTCATACACATTGGGCCTGATCTTGTTTTCATTATTTTCTGTGGTTTGGGGTTTCCTTTTTCATATAAGGGTTTATCTCTGATGAATTTTCCAGTTGTGGGTAGCCCTCTTGAATTTCTGTTATACATTTTTCTGTATACGAAACCCAGGATTGATGAACTTACAGAGATAACAATTAGAACAGTGGTTCTCAACCTCCCTGATGCCGCTATCCTTTCATACAGTTCCTCATGTTGTGGTGATACCCCCAACCATAAAATTAGTGTCGTTGCTACTTCATGACGGTAATTTTGCTACTGTTATGAATCGGACAACCCCTGGGAAAGGGTTGTTCGACCCCAAAGGGGTCACGATCCACAGGCTCAGAACTGCTGAATTAGAATAAGGGTCCCTGGAGAGTACAGTGGGGAGGGGGGAGGTAAAGGAGAGCTGATATCAAGGAGGTCAAGAAGGAAAAGAATGTTTTGAAACTGATTATCGTAGCAATTGTACAATGCTGTTTGATGTGCTTGAAATATGGAATGGTATGATCTCTGTATTAGCTCCCCATAAAATGGGGAAAGGGGGGCCTTTGTCTAATACATAAAAAATTAGGGAAAAGCCAAGATTCTCATCAGTAGATGAATGCAGAAATTCTGGTATATACACGCAATGGGATATTATGCATCCATTTAAAATGACACTGAATGGGAAGGGAGTTAAAAAGAAGAGCTAATACCAAGGGCTCAAATAGAATGTAAATGTTTCGAAAATAATGATTTCATCATATGTACAAATATGCTTGATGCAATTGATGTGTGGATTGTCATAAGAGCCGTAAGAGTCCCCAATAAAAGTATCTTTAAAAAATGACATTGAAACCATGAAACACTTCATGACATGGAAGGAACTACAATTATGCTAAGTGAAATTATTCAATCAAAAAATGATAAATACTGTACGATTCCACTACTATAATAATAAAAACCAAGACAATTGACAACCTATCACTCTCAGGTCATGCACTCTTATAATGTAGTCTCCCAAGCAACAAGGCATCCATGAACCATCTATCACACCTTCTGTAACTACACCTTAAAAACAAGTCTAACAGAGGAGCCCTCAATTCAGCTGGGGTCAGTTGTTAGGGATATGGGGAGAAGGGAAGGGAGAGGGAGAAGCCCGTTCAGTTGCTGCCATACAGAATTGCTGAGGTCACCCCAAACTAACAGACACTCCTACTACAAGTATAAAAAGCAGACCTTCCTAGAAATGCAAGTCAGTATGGGGGATGGGGTCATAGAGGTCTCAGAGAAGGCAGTTACATTTCTCTTGGTAGGTAAACAGGGAGTAGCAACCTCCCATCAATAAAAATGCTTAACAAAACTTATAAAGATCTCAAGGGGAGAATATACCCAGAATTATGTTTCTAATAAAATTTTTTGACCTCATTGCTATCCAGCTTTTGATGACTCAGGCCAAGTGCTACGGGGACCTTAGCCACTGTTCTTTTGAGGCACACATCATCCGCCATAGACCACAACCAAAGCACTAGATGTGGAAGACCCAATAAGCACACTGAGCCTTAACTCAAACTCAACTAAAGCCCTTGGTCTTAAGGCTGAAACGCCCTTGTCTTTCAGAGCCAGATGACTGCTATCCCGAGGTTGTAGAACTAGCGGTTGTTGGATTTTGGTGTGGATCTCTTGCCTTGAGGGTGCCCATTGAATGGTGGCCCAAGACTATCATATACTTATTATTTTAATGTTCTTCTTGTTTTATCATGACCTGGTTGGCAGGGTTCTACTAATGTGAATGAATGTTATTGAAACTTTCACTCTATTACCAACCCCCATTGTTTATGTAAATAGTGACTGGTCACTTAAGAGATTAATCTCTACAAGTTAATAATTCATTTATTGTGATTCATAGCCAACCTATACTTGTGTAACATTCTTTTCCCCACAGGGTTTTTTGTTTGTTTGTTTTATTTTTTATTATTATTTTTAATTTATCGTTTTATTGGAAGCTCTTACAAATATCATAACATTCCATAGTTCAATCACATCACAAGCAGTATTGTACAATTTCTAACACAATCAGTTTCAAAATATTTTCTTTCTTCTTGAGCTCCTTGACATCAGCTCCCCTTTATCCCCTCCCTCCCAAACCCTACCCAAGAACCTGTAATAGTTATTTTTTCCTATAATAGTTTTTTTGACATATCTTATACCATTCAATATATCCATCCCATACAATTCTGTTGTTCAATCCTATCAAGTGGGGTTACACAATCATCAATGCTATCAGCTCCCTATTCCCCCCTTCAAAACCCCTCTCTTCCCGTACCCTCAGGGACCCATTACTCCTGTTACTATTTCTGAAGGGTTATCTATGTTGGCTTTCATGTACCGAATGATCTTAAATATACAAATGAACACATGTAAATCTAACATGATTAATGAGGTAAAATCAATAAAAACCATAATGGTAAGAGGAGGAAATGCTAAAGAATTAGAGGAGAGTTATCAGTACTATACCACCCCTGGATTTATCATTCCTTCCATGTGGCCCTTCTGTGAAGGCCTGTACAATTGTCTTACAAGTGGGTTTGGGGTCTCCACTTTGTACATGCTCCTTCACATCAATTTAATTGCTTCTTTTTGAAGTTTGGATACCTCTTCCCGTGGACAACTCATGATCACAGAGGCTAGTGTGCTTCAGCCATGTGGGCTTTGTTGCTTTCCTGCTAGATCGCCACTTGTTTGACTAGAAGCCTTTAAGACCCCAGATGCTATATCTCTTAATACCCGGGCACCACCAACTTTCTTCACCACATTTGCTTATGCACCCATTTTGTCTTCAGCAATAGTGTGAGAGAGGTGAGTATCTAGTAATGCCACATTACTAGAAGAAACCATTTTTGTATTGAGATAAGATTTGAGTAGAGGCTCAAAGTCCATCTGTTTCCTTGTTCCATTTGCATATAAATACATATATAAACAAATACACATATATTTTTATATTTGCCTTCTACATATTTTCCTACTTTCCTCTTTTTCTTTTTTACCTCCTGCCCCACTATCATGTTTATTCATTGTTCACCTTTCATTAATTCCTCTAGGATACAATTTGATTGATCAGGCATGACCAGAAAAGCTACACCCTCCTTGCCATCAATTTTACACTTACTATTTCCCTATACCTATCATTATTTTCTCACTGTTCAACACCTCCCCCTGCCTCCTTCCCTCCCACACTCCCCACAGAACTGTCAGTCCAGTTGCTGTCTCCAAAATATTGCCTATCCTGCCTATCTTGTATAGATAAATACACACAGAGACACAAAAGAAATACACATATAGTCACAAGTCTAACAGGAATCCTGACACAGAGCAGATGAATCTCTCTGTTAAATAGAGCAAAGTACATGTTAGAAACCACCAGTCCAGTCCCCATTGCATTCAGGGCTACATATCCCGGGTTCTGCTTATCTAACAACACACACTCACTTTTTTAGTCTTCCGCATTTGTGTCCAAAAGGTGCTATGGTAGTTACATAATCTGTTGTCAATATGAGACTTATGAGTAAAGGGGTGGAGTTTAGCCTGTCAATCTAGTCATAGCTTGATGAACTCATAAGGAGGCACTAAGGAGATAAATAGCTCGCTGGAGGCAGGACTCAGGCACACTCCCTCTGAGACATTACTGACAATGAGCCTGATGGAGCTATGCTGACACAACCAGAGCACTGGGAGTTGAAGAAGTCACATGGAGACCCCTACCAGCACTGAGATGCTTCTACCACTACTAGATCCACAAGACTTTCCACCCATTGGCCTGTGATCTTCCTGCACTCGGCATCATTGCATGTGTTGCATGAGTCTTAAAAGGAATTTAGATTTGTATCGGACATATGGGTTAATATGGGACTTAAGGACATGATCTGGACTGGGCTTGGATGTTTTCTCAATATTCAATTGCTCTTGTACATAAAGCTCTTTCTTTTTTTTCTTCTTCTTTTTTTTAAAACGTTTTATTAGGGGCTCATACAACTCTTATCACAGTCCATACATATACATACATCAATTGTATAAAGCACATCTGTACGTTCTTTGCCCTAATCATTTTCTTTTCTTTCTTTCATTTTTTCCCTTTTTTTTTTACATTTTATTAGGGACTCATACAACTCTTATCTCAATCCATACATATACATACATCAATTGTATAAAGCACATCCATACGTTCCCCAACCCAACCATTCTCAAAGCATTTGCTCTCCACTTAAGCCCTTTGCATCAGGTCCTCTTTTTTTCCCCCTCCCTCCCCACTCCCCCCTCCCTCATGTGCCCTTTGTAATTTATACATCGTTATTTTGTCATATCTTGCTCTATCCGGAGTCTCCCTTTCCCCCCTTCTCTGCCGTCCCTCTCCCAGGGAGGAGGTCACATGTGGATCCCTGTAATCAGTTCCCCCTTTCCAACCCACTCAGCCTACACTCTCCCAGCATCGCCCCTCACACCCTTGGTCCTGAAGGTATCATCCACCCTGGATTCCCTGTGCCTCCAGCCCTCATATGTACCAGTGTACAACCTCTGCCCTATCCAGCCCTGCAAGGTAGAATTCGGATCATGGTAGTTGGGGGGAGGAAGCATCCAGGATCTGGGGGAAAGCTGTGCTCTTCGTCGGTACTACCTTGCACCCTGACTGACCCATCTCCTCTCCTAAACCCCTCTATGAGGGGATCTCCAGTGGCCGACACTTGGGCCTTGGGTCTCCATTCTGCACTTCCCCCTTCATTCAATGTGGTATATATATATATATATACATATATATTTTTAAAGCTCTTTCTTATACACATGACTGTCTATGAATTTGTTTCTCTAGTCTACTCAGACTAATTAACACAGGTGCGCATCCTAAAAGTCCCCATTGCTATTCCTGCAGTGCAGTCAGGGATGGAACAGTCTAGTGCCACACACAAACTTACACACACTCCATTACACCATTAGACTTTCATTGTAGCTCCCTTGTGAGTAATCCCCTACTAATTCAGATGGGCAGCCAAGTACTGCCCCCCCCCCCGCCGCCGCCGCCCCGAGTCGGGAGTCTACAATCAGGATTCCTCAGGGACTTCATGACTTCACTCTCCCCAAACACTCTTCAGAGCTGTCCACTGTGGCGCTTTCATCTAGGGAGAGGAGCTGAGGCCGGCCCTGCCATGATCTCTGGGAATGAGCTGCTCTAAGCAGGTACATCGCCTTCAAGGATTGGCACACAGGAATGAGATCTAGTCTCCTTCTCTTTCCTTTCTCCACAATGTTTTAAAATCTGCACCATTGGCTAAATTAATGACAATATCGACAGAATTACCTTATGCCCCAAAAGGATAATTGATAACATTCTCTAACATAAAATAATGATGCCTCTAAAGTGAACCAGAGAAATATATAAACCATAGATATCTAAATGAATTTTGGGTTCATACTTAATTCCAGTCCCAATCTGAGAACAATATTTTTCGTGATATTGCCCTGCTTGATAGTCACCCTCATGAGGAAATCACTGAAAAATGAGTGCTATAGCAAAATGTAGCAAAGAAACTAGATAGTGCCTGCCTATTAGAAAAAGTAGTATCTGGGGTCTCAATTGGGTCCACACAAAGAAGCACACCAGCCTGTGTGATCCAAGGATGGTGAATAATAAAATCGAAATGCAGTGGTGGAAATGGTAACAGAGTCTAAATTGTGAATATCCAATTTGCCTGTGGATGACAGTGGATACCCAAAAATCTATTTGCAGGGTCCACATATACTTTAGCCTACTGTACACCCCGCTGACCATAGACCAGAGATGTGAATGTCCTTGTTAATTTTTTTTACATTTTATTAGGGGTTCATACAACTCTTATCACAATCCATACATATACATACATCAGTTGTATAAAGCACAACTGTACATTCTTTGCCCTAATCATTTTCAAAGCATTTGCTCTCCACTTAAGCCCTTTGCATCAGGTCCTCTTTTTTTCCCCTCCCTCCCCACTCCCCACTCCCTCATGAGCCCTTGATAATTTATAGATTGTTATTTTGTCATATCTTGCCCTATCTGGAGTCTCCCTTCACCCCCTTCTCTGCCATCCGTCCCCCGGGGAGGAGGTCACATGTAGATCCTTGTAATCGGTTCCCCTTTTCCAACCCACTCACCCTCTACTCTCCCAGTATCACCCCTCACACCCCTGGTCCTGAAGGTATCATCCACCCTGGATTCCCTGTGCCTCCAGCTCCCATATGCACCAGTGTACAACCTCTGCCCCATCCAGTCCTGCAAGGTAGAATTCGGATCATGGTAGTTGGGGGGAGGAAGCATCCAGGATCTGGGGAAAGGCTGTGTTCTTCATTGGTACTACCTCGCACCCTGACTGACCCATCTCCTCCCCTAAACCCCTCTGCCAGAGGATCTCCAGTGGCCAACAAATGGGCTTTGGGTCTCCACTCTGAATTTCGCCCTTCATTCACTAGGGTATATATATATATATATATATATATATATATATATATATATATATATATATATATATATATATATATATTTAGATGATGCCTTATATATATATATATAAGGCATATATAAGGCATATATATATATAAGGCATATATATGCCTTATATATATATATATATATATATTTAGATGATGCCTTATACCTGGTCCCTTTGGCACCTCCTGAAAGCACAGGCAGGTGTGCTTTTTCCATGTGGACTTTGTTGCTTCTGAACTAGATGGCCGCTTGTTCACCTTCAAGCCTTTAAGACCCCAGACACTATCTCTTTTGATAGCCGGGCACCATCAGCTTTCTTCGCCACATTTGCTTATGCACCCGTTTGTCCTCAACGATCATATCATGGAGGTGCGCACCCAATGATATGATTTTTTGTTCTTTGATGCCTGATAACTGATCCCTTCGGAACCACGTGATCACACAGGCTGGTGTGTTCTTCCATGTGGGCTTTGTTGCTTCTGAGCTAGATGGCCACTTGCTTATCTTCAAACCTTTAAGACCCCAGACACTATCTCTTTTGATAGCCGGTCACCATCAGCTTTCTTCACATTTACTTGTTCACCCACTTAAGCTTCAGCAGTTGTGTCGGGAGGGTGAGCATCGTAGAGTGCCAATTTAATAAAAGAAAGTATTCATGAATCGAGGGAGTGCTTGAGTAGAGGTCCAAGGTCCTTCCACCACCTTAATACTAAACCTATAAATATAGACACATAGATCTATTTCCCCATCCTCATATATATATTTGCATGTACATGTCTTTGTCTAGACCTCTATAAATGGAATGGCCTTGTTATTATAAAAAGCCCAGAGGGGTAATTTTTTCTATTGTTTTTTTCTGCGGTTTGTTTTCTTTGATTGTCTGTATATGAAATCTAGGATGGGAAAAGCCATAGAGACAGTGACAGTATTGATAATTTCTTGGAGGGGATTGTGGGGGAAGTGGGTGGGAGGTGGAGAGCTGAAGAAACGGGGTATGAGTAAAAAAGAAATGTCCTAGAATTAATTATAGAGATTATTGTACAACTCTCTTTAATATGATTATACTATTGAATTGTATGATATGTGAAATATATATCAATAAAACTCTATAAAAAGGAGAATAATTATAGTCTTAGAAATTGAGAGGGGTAGTTCTACCCTGTCCGATATGGTCACTATGAGTTGGCATTGACTCAATGGCAGTTGAGTTTTGCAAGTTTATTAGAAAGGGAAAATAATTATTTTAAAAGATACTTTTTCTAGCAGGAGAAGAGGGCACTAACCCACCCAAGGGGACGGGATTGTTTATATCTCCACAGGGAAACAAGGACCAGACTTCAACCCAGTGCTCCAAGATGTGAATGCAACATGCCGGCATGGAGTAGGGAACCAGTGGAGAGGTCTGAGGGCCCGACCCAAATCCATACTAAGTGAACAGCTGCCCCTCCCCCCAGAAGAATTTATTTCAGAGAACAGTACTGACGCTGCAGCTCAGGGAGAGGGACATGTCTGATCAGAGCACAGGGGAGCAAATGAAGGGGGAGTAAGAGAGAGTGGAGCACATCATGGCCCACCAAGCCTTGACGATGAGATTCCCGCTCAGAGCAGCCAATCCACAGAGAAGACCATATGGCCGGTCCCACTATGACACATGACATCCCTCACTGACCCATAGTCCTACAGGGGGCAACACTGGATACACAGTGTGGGAATTCTGACTGATCTGATCCTACCACACCGAGGCAAAACACTAAAGGCATGCAACATAATAGCAAAGGGAACAGAGCAACGAAGTCCCCAGGGAATACCAAAAATAGACTTTGAGGCCAGAGCTTGGCACCTCATCAGACTCAACCAGAAAACAATCCTAAAGGCCAACAAACACTCCTGGAACTAACTACAAGCTTTTCTTTCTTGTTGTTGTGTTTTGTTTTGTTTTGTTTTGTTTTGTCATTGGGCTTGTTGGTGCTGTTGTTGTTGTTTTGTTTTCTTTTATTGCTTGGTTTTGCCCTATCTTGTTTTTGCACATGTTATTATCTCCGCGGGTCTGTCTAAATAAGAAAAACTGCATTAACAATATGGAGGAGAAAACAATGGGACCCATGGTTCTGGGGGGAAATAGGAGAGGGAGAGGTGGGGGTAAAGGAAGTGGTGTTAACAAACCTAGGGACTAGAGAACAACAAGTGATCCAAATTGGTGGTGAGGAGGGTGTAGGAGGCCTGGTAGGTGTGACTAAGGGTAATGTAATCCAGAGGAATTACTCAAACCCAAATGAAGGCTGAGCATGATAGTGGAACAAAAGGAAAGTAAAAGGAAATAGAAGAAAGAGCTAGGAGGCAAAGGGCATTTATATAGGTCTAAATAAAGGCATGTACATATGTAAATATATTTATATATGAAGATATGGAAATAGATTTATGTGCATCTATGTATAGGTTTAGTATTAAGGTAGCAGATGAACATTGGGCCTCCACTCAAGTAGTCCCCCAATGCAAGAATACTTTGATCTATTAAACCAGCATTTCATGATACTCATCTTCCCAACACAATCGCTGAAGACAAAGAGGGTGCATAAGCAAATGTGGTGAAGAAAGCTGATGGTTCTCAGCTATCAAAAGATATACAATTGATGTATGTATATGTATGAACTGTGATAAGAATTGTATGAGCCCCAATAAATTGTTAAAAAAAAACAACAATGCATGCTTGTAATAAAACTGAAAGTAGAAATGAAAGGAAAAAAAAGATATAGCGTCTGGGGTCTTAAAGGCTTGAAGGTAAACAAGCGGCCCTCTAGCTCAGAAGCAACAAAGCCCACATGGAAGAAGCACACCAGCCTGCGTGATCACGAGGTGCTGAAAGGATCAAGTATCAGGCATCAAAGAACAAAAAAACAATCATTGTGTGCTCACCTCCCTGATACGATCACTGATGACAAATGGGTACATAAGCAAATGTGGCGAAGAAAGCTGATGGTGTCCAGCTATCAAAAGATATAGCATCTGGGGTCTTAAAGTCTTGAAGGTAAACAAGCGGCCATCTAGCTGAGAAGCAACAAAGCCCACATGGAGGAAGCACACCTGCCTATGCTTTCACGAGGTGTTGAAGGGATCAATTATCAGGCATCATCAGAAGAAAAAATCCTATCATTGTGAATGAGGGAGGTAGTGCAGGGTGGAGACCCAAAGCCCATTTGTAGGCCACTGGACATTTCCTTACAGAAGGGTCTCAGGGCGGAGACAAGCTAGTCAGGGTGTGATGTAGCAACAATGAAACATACAACTATACTATAGTTCCTAAATGCTTATTCTCCGCCCCCCCTCCAACTATCATGATCCCAATTGTACCTTACAAATCTGGATAGACCAGAGGATGTACACTGGTACAGATAGGAACTGGAAACACAGGGAATCCAGGGCGGATGATCCCTTCAGGACCAGTGGTGTGAGTGGTGATATTGGGAGGGTTGAGGGAGGGTGGGTTGGAAAGGGGGAGCCAATTACAAGGATCTACATATAACCTCCTCCCTAGGGGACAGACAACAGAAAAGTGGGTGAAGGAAGACGTCAGACAGTGCAAGATAAGACAAAGTAATAATTTATAAATTATAAGGGTTCATGAGGGAGGGGGGAGCGGGAGGGAGAGGTAAAAATGAGGAGCTGATGCCAGGGGCTTAGGTGGAGAGCAAATGTTTTGAGAATGATGAGGGCAATGAATGTACAAATGTGCTTTACACAATTGATTTATGTATGGATTGTGATAAGAGTTGTATGAGCCCCTAATAAAATGATTTTTTTAAAAGAAGAACATTGAAAAATCAATCATGAAGCACAATGCTATCTGTAATAGGATTATATCTCATGTCATCAAGGAAATCTAGTCAATAGAATTATTATTCAAATATATGTACCAATCACAAAAGCTAGTGATAAAGAAATTGAATGATTTTACAAATGGCTTCAGTCATTAACTGATCAAAAATGCAATTAAAATGCATTGATAATTATTGGCAATTAGAATGCAAATGCTGGAAACAAACTACTGTAGTTGGAAAATATGCACTTGGTGCTAGAAATGAAGTTGGAGATCGCATAATAGAATTTAGCAAAACCAATGACTTGTTCATAGAAAAGACCTTTGTTCAACAACAAAAAGGCGACTGACTGTACACATGCACTTCTGCAGAGGGAATACAGAGAAATCAAACCAACTGCATCTGTGGAAAGACAAGATGGAGAAGCTCAATAGCAGCAGCTAAAACCAGGCTAGGGTCTCACTAAAGAATAGACCATATGTAACTTCAGGATACAGCTGAAGAAAATTTAAGTAAGTCTATGACAGTCGAATAAGACCTTGCGTCTATCCCACGTTCTGAATTTTGAGAACGTCTCAAGAACATATTTGAACACTAATGACAGAAGACCCGATGAGCTCTGGGAGGACATAACAACTATCAATCATGAAGAAAGCAAAAGGTCATTAAAAAGGCAAGAAAGAAGGAAGAATCAAAGTGGATGTCATAAGAGACCCTGAAACAACTGTAGAGCAGCTAAAGCAAATGGAAGAAAGGATGTCATCAAAAAGCTCAAAAGAAGGGAGGGAGCACTAGAACTGATCGTGATTGCACATCTCATTTTAAAGGCATTTTAATTGTGTTAGTCTGGGTAGAGAAACAAATTCATAAACACGCATATGTGTAAGAAAGAGATTTATATACAAGAGCAATTGAACATTGAGAAAACATCCCAGTCCAGATCAAGTCCATAAGTCCGATATTAGCCCGTATATCCAATACTAATCTATAAAGTCCTCTTCAGACTCACAAAACACACGCAATGACGCTGAATGTAGAACATCACAGGCCAGTGGTTAGAAAGTCTTTGGATTCAGTGGCATTGGAAATATCTAAGTGCTGGCAGGAGTCTCTGCATGGCTTCTCCAGCACCCAGGGCTGCATCAGGATGGGTCCATGCATCTTGTCAGCTGCTATGTCTCCCAGGGTGTGAGCAGAGAGTCTCCCACCTCCAAGGAGAAAGTATCAAAATTCCCAGAAGCCTTAGGGGAAGGCTATGCCCACACAGAAGCCTCATTGGCTATTGCCTGATTGACAGGTTAGACTCCACCCCTACACACTTAATCCTTAAATTGACAATAACTACCACATTAACTATGGGGGGTGCTCTAATATAGATGTGGTAGTGATTGTACAATTCCCCTTTACATGATTGAAGGATCGAACTCTTCAATCGTATGACATATAAATTATGTATCAATAAAATTTTTGAGTAAAAAGCTGATTAGAAATTTTCAAAGGGCATCTCGAGAAGAAAATCAAGTATCATAATGAAATATGCAAAAATGTTATATAAGAAAAGAATAAAAGGGGAGAATATTATGCTCAGCATACCTTAAAATGGAAGAACTAAAAAAAAAGTCAAGCCTCCTGTTGCTAGCTTGAAAGACTTCATGGGAAAAAGACTGAATGATGCAGGTAGCATCAAGAGAAGATGGAAAGAATATAGAGTCGCTGTACCAAAACAGAACGAGTCGCCAGTCCGCCATTTCAGGAGGCAGCGTATGAGCAAAACTAATGGTGCTGAAGCGGGAACTTCAAAATGCACTGAATACATTAGCCAAAATCAAGGCTCCGGAAATTAATGGAATACCAATTGAAATGTTTCAACATGGTGATGAAGAACTGAACCACTCACTCATCTGTGCCAGGAAATTTGGAAGACAGCTACTTGGTCAACTGACTGGAAGAGATCCAACTTATGCCCATTCCAAAGAAAGGTGACCCAACAGAATGCTCAAGTTACAGAATATCATTGATACTGCATGCAAGCAAAATATTGCTTAAGATCATCTAACAATGGTTGCAGCAGCCCATTGGCAGGTTCAGGCCTGACTTAGAAGAAGATGTGAAACAAGGGATTGTGTCTCTATATAAACAAGATCAAAATTCTCACAACTGTACAAATAGGTAGCATCATGACAAATGGAGAAAGGTTGACAATGCCAAGGGCTTTTTATTATTATTAAATACTTTTATTGGGGGCTCTTATAATTCTTATCACAATCCATACATTCATCTATTGTGTCAAGCACCTTTGTACATATACTGCCATCATTTTCAAAGCACTCTCTTTCTACTTGAGCCCTTTGTATCAGCTCATTTTTTTCCTTCGCTACAACACCCTCCCTCCCTCATGAACCCCTGATAAACTATAAACTATTATTTTCATATCTTACATCATCCGCTGTCTCCCTTCACACACTTTTATGTTGTTCATCCCCCTAGGAGGGGGTTAAATGTCCATCCTTGTGATCAATTATCCTTTTCTCCCCGCACCTTCCCCTTCCCCTCCTGGTCTATTCTCATTATTGGTCCTGAGGGGTTTAACTATCCTGGATTCCCTGTGTTGCGGGTTCTTATCTATAGCAGTGTACATGCTTGAGTCTAGCCGGATTTGTAAGGTAGAACTGAGATCATGATAGTGGGGGAGAGGAAGCATTAAAAAACTAGAGGTAAGCTGTATGTTTCATCATTGCTATACTGTACCCTGATTGTCTCGTCTCTTCCTTGTGACCCTTCTGTAAGGGGGTGTCCAATTGTCTACACATGGGTTTTGTGTCTCCACTCCGCGCCCCCACCCCATTCACATTTGTATGATTTTGTTCTGGGTCTTAGATGTCTGATACCTGATCCCATAGGATGTCAAGGATTTTGTCATGCTTGGATTCACAATCAATGCTCAGGGAAGCAGCAGTCAAGATATCAAAAGACACGTTGCATTAGGTAAATCTGCTACACAAAACCTCTTTACAGTATTAAAAAGCAAGGACGGTACTTTGAGGACTAAGGTGTATCTGCCCTGAGCCTTGGTAATTCTCCGTTGCCTCATATGCATGTGAAATTTGAGCACTGAATAAGGAAGACTGTAGAAAAATGGATGCATGTGAATTGTGGTGCTGGAGAATATTAAAAGTAAAACGGACTGCTAAAAGCAGTCCAAACAAATGTGCCTTGGAAGAAGTACAGCCAGAGTGTTCCTTAGAGACAAGGATGCCAAGACTTTATCTAACATACTTTGGACATTTTGTCAAGAGAGACCAGTCCCTGGAGGATATCATGCTTGGTAAAGTGGAGGGGCAATGAAAAAAAAAAAGGCCCTGTGGTAGTTACACAATCCTTTCGAGACTTACCAGGGAAGGGGAGGGGTTGAGCCTGTCAATCAAGTAGCAGCTTGGTGATCTCATTTGGAGGTGCTAAGCAGATAAATAGCTCACTGGAGGCAGGATGCAAGCTAACTCCCTGGGAGACATTGTAGACTGCTGAAGGAGCCACGTGGAGACCCCTGCCAGCACTGAGATGCCTCTACTGACACTGGATCCACAAGACTTTCTACCAACTGGCCTGTGACCCTCCTGCATTCAGCATCATTGCATGCGTTTCGTGAATCTGAAGAGGACTTTATAGATTTGGTATCAGACATAAGGGCTAATACCAGACTTATGGACTTAATCTGGTCTGGGCTGGGATGTTTTCTCAATATTCAAATGCTCTTGTATATAAAGCTCTTTCTTATACACATATGAGTGTCTCTAGATTCGTTTCTCTAGTCATCGCAGACTAACACAGGCCCTCAGTAAAATGGATCGACCCCGTGACTACAACAATGGGCTCAAGCACAGGAATAATTGTGAGGATGGCCGAGACCAGGCCGTCCGTGTTTTGTTCTGTTGTACACAGGGCTGCTATTTGTCGGAGCTGACTCAATGGCACCAAACAACAACAACAAAGATTATGACAAGGGTGATTTGAAGGCAATTGGGAGATAAGAACAATGGATACAAGAATGAAGAAAATGATCAAAAATTGATTCTGGTGATAATTACAAAACTCTTTTTAATATGTTTCAGCCATGGAGTTGTGTCATGCATGCACAACTCGATATGCAATAAAACAGTTTGAGAACTAAACACTTCAGGAGAGACATGTGGACCAAACTCAAAATCATAAGAGAGTCCAGGCAGTATCGGTCTGATAGAGACTGGTAGGACCCCAGAGACCACGCAGGGAGAAATTTGGATAAATGATGGTACTCTCAGATGGTTTCAACTGATGAGTTCACACAAAATGTGTGTAAATTATAGAATATAAAATATTATCTGCTCTGTAAACTTTCACATAATTCACAATCTACATATTTTTATCATCTTCTTTTTCACCTCTCAAATTAGCTGAAACTGAGGCTGTTTGTAAGAGTATCCCAGCATTCAAGAGGCAGAAATAAACCCAGGGTGTTGCTGGTCTGCTGGTTTCCTGTTGCTGTGGTTGTCTGCTGCCACCTACAGAAAACTGTTTGAAAAGCAACATGGGAAGGATCCTCCAGAAACTGGACATTCCTTTTGCAACCTTCCCTTCGATATAGATGTAGAAGTAAGATGGAAATGTACACTTGTGTTTTATGGCACAAAAGAGACCCCAACACCCAAATATAATTTAAAGAGAACATTTATTACATATTAAACAGAACAAAGACAAGACAAAGGCACATAATTTGTGAGAGGGAGACCATTGGCACAAGGTCGTAATGGCATCCCAGGATTGGTAACCATACAACCACTTAAATCAGACATGAAGGAACAAGGAAGCCCTCACAAAGGCATGCTTGCTGGCGGATCAATACATCACAGTTACAAGTGAGACAACAGAAGCAGGAACTGAGCCATGATTGGAACATGCACATGTGGGTTTCTGAGACTATAACTGTTTACAGGAGTAGAAAGCCCAATTTCTCTCCCTGACTACAAAGGAAAACTAATCAAATGAAGCTCCTAGTCAGTAGTCAGAAGGACTTCAATGGATGTTTAATCCATGTGTGCACTCTGCAAATGGATTTGGGGCTTTCACTGTGATCCACAGGCAAATGTGGTGCTCAGAATTTAAGCTCTAATATGCTTGGGAAATCTTAGGTTAACCTACCATGCGAATGCTCAATTTTCAAATTAGTTCATGGATTAATTAATAATTTGGAAATTATTTCGATAATTTAAAACATATATGGATTTACAAAGATATGGTTAATATATATTGTTAGATGCCAGCATGTTGGTCCCGACTCATAGTGACCCTATGCACAACAGAACGCAACACTACCTAGTACTGTTTCATCCTCACAATTGTTGCTATGTTTGAGCCACTGCTGCAGCTCCTATGTCACTTCATCTCAGTGAGGGGCTTCCACTTTGTCACTGCCCCTCCACTTTCCCAAGCATGATGGTCTTGCAAATATGTATGAACAGCTATAATTGTAAGTTGTGCTAAAGCAAAAACAAAAAATTGTTTTAAGATGTGCTAAAGCATAGGACATAGAAATAATTTGGGGACCCATAAAAACAAATCCTAACAAATCTAAAATACTTGGAATCATACAGTAGACTTACGAGAAATGAATCAAACTAAAATGGAATCATAGTGAAACAACAAGAAAATTTGGTATAAAAAACGTGGACATTAAAGTGCACATTTATAAATCATGACTAGCAGAAGAAGCTGCCCCTCGCTATCCTGCAGACGCGTTCTACTGTGGTGGCTCACATGAGACTGGGACGCTGCAAGCTATGCCAGAAGGATTTCAAATACCATCAGGGTTACCCATGGCCACGGCTCTCAGAGGAGCTTCCAGACTGAGACAGCCAAGAAAGAAGGAAGGGGCATCCTCTTCTGAAAAATCAGCCCCTGAAAACTGTATGAATAACAATGAAGTATTGTCTCACCTACTGCCAGAAAACGAACCCCTCAGACTCAAAGGAACTGAAACACAGGTGGTGACTCCCTCTTCAAACTAAAGTTGATCCTACGGACATGAGTGGGACAAAGCTTTGGGGGATTTCATTTACTAATGTGGCACAATTGAAACTGACAACTACCCTGTATAGGATATCCCAAGGCTGTAAGTCTTTTCAGGAGCATATAATATCACCTTTCTCCCCAGGAGAAGCTGGTGGATTTGAACCACCAACCTTGTGGTTAGCAATCCAACACTTACCCCACAGGGCCAATAGGGCTCCATCCAACATATTAATGGGCGAAAATGGTATTTTTATCATAAATAATATATTTCCATTACAGGCACATACAAGCTATACCACAGTACAGCAAAATAACATACCAATGGCAGTTTCCTATTTTATTCATTGATGATTTCTAAATGTGTTCTTTATTTTCCAAGTTTTTAGATATTTTTCTGTTGTTGCTCTATTATATTTTAATTTGATTCATTTCTGGTTAGTCTATCCTATGATTTCACACATTTTAAAAATTTTATTTATTTATTTTAATCGTTACTTTGGGGGGGCTCATACAACTCTTATCACAATCCATAAATACATCCATTGTGTCAAGCGATTTGCTTGTTCTTATGTGCCGCCAAAACTGCCTCTGTGTCCTATGCTTGATCTTTTTTAATCAAATAATCATGGTGTATTATCCCTGGTGGGATAGTTAGGTTTTGTGTCAACTTGGCTGGATCCAAGATTCTCATTGATTTGGCAGTTTAGCCTAGCAATCCCCCATGATGTCATGTAATGCAATGTAATCAAATCCACAATTGGATCTGCTGTGAGTCAACAATCAATTGCAAGATTAGGATGGAGTGCACATCCTATGCAATTGAAAGGAAGTTTTCTCAGAGGTATGACCTAATTCTCACAAAGATGAACCCTATGGAGAAACTAGCTTGCTTCTTCCTGGGTCTAGATCCTGCATTTGGCTCACCAAACCCAGTTCTTTAGACTTGAGCCAATCGCCCACTATATTGCTTACTGACCCTGAGAGCCATCAACAGCCTGTTGTCTGACCTGCTGACCTGGGATTCATCTGTATCTGCATCCATCAGTATGTGACTTTCTTGTTTCATCTTCCTGCTCCCTGGTACATCTTTCTACTCCCTGGTTTTTCTTCCTGTTTCCTAAGTCATCAACCCCTTCAGCTTTGCAAGTCAAGAGATACCTCCAATTTATCATCCAAGCCACAGAATTCAATTGGGCAAGCTAGATTTACCTACTTTCTACATTTTTGTGTAATTTTCTTGATATATGTGGATCACTAGTTTTATTTCCCTGGAGAACCTGGCCTAACAGACAGCTCGTACTAGGAGTGGTTCTAGAGAAACAAAATTGTAAGGATGAGTTTTCTAAATTGGTTCTCAAGTTTGATTAGTCCTTGAGGTACTGATAGGACTGCCACAATTAGTAAAGAAGGTGTGAGGTGCTCATATTCACACACAAACTATCACTACCAAAAAAATGAAGTATTGATAAGGAGTGAGGCTCAGGGTATTCGTGTGTTTGATGTTTGGCAGCAATTTTGCCAGGATGAAAAATGTAGGGGAGCTGGTTGCTTGCTTCTACTTACAATAAACAAAGTGGTAAAGGAAAGAGATGAAATGAGGCCTTCAGATTTACAACTCAAGCACAACATGAAAGACCTCACGTTTCCACTTGTACCATGAAAGAAAGCTTTATTTCTTGTAACAATAGAGCTAATATTGCTAAAAACAAAACAAAAGGCTAGAGTCTTATCCTAAGAGTGGATAAATTACAATGACAACTGAATTCTCAAGCTCAAATGGTATCTGAGGGTAAAGTAAGGATACTGATTGGGAAGAAATGAGACCCTGAAATTTGAGATTGAGACATATGGGGACATTGGGTACCTAAATTCCATTGAATCACTATAGCCCAAAGCACCACCCCTCCCACTTGAAGATATTACATCACTTTTGTCTGCTAGTCCATTATCAGTAAAGCCACTATCCCCTACGCCCACATTTGACAGTTAGCCAAGCTGTGCGTGCCAATGTGGCACAAGAGGCTATGTCTCAAGCATTGCCTGAGGCTGATGCCTTGAAAAGTTCACCCAGGAAACACTGTCACCACCCTGTATTGCTTCTA
Organism: Tenrec ecaudatus; assembly: GCF_050624435.1. Lineage (NCBI taxonomy): Eukaryota > Metazoa > Chordata > Mammalia > Afrosoricida > Tenrecidae > Tenrec > Tenrec ecaudatus. The sequence goes on from NC_134548.1 coordinate 83,796,301, forward strand.
GGCCTATATCTTGACTTAGGTCCCAAAAGGTGAAGTCTAAATAGTAATCCACAAGAGGTATACTCTAAGTATTGCTAGAGTTTTTTTAATATGCAGAGAGAAACCTGAGGGTGTATTTTGGAATGGTTATTAAGGGTATGGAATAAGAATGTAAGGAACATAAATTTGGATCAATCTGAATTTGTTGATATGGTCCTCCTAAGCACAGATTCTTCATACAGTGTTTCAGCTCAAGAGGTTAGGAGAGGGTCTAATAGTCTATTAGGTTGGTTCGCTGAAGCATGAATTGTGCTATGCCCTATAACAAGTCAAGTTGAAGTACTAGACCTACCTTGGTGTACTAAAGAAGGCATTCAAAGACTTAGGGAAATTGGCATATTACAGTGAGTTTATCAGGATAGAACCATACATAGATCCACATATGGAATGCCTCGAGGAAATACCTTCTACTACACGGTAAGGAACAAGCTTGTGAAGGGAGCCCCCAGACACTTTGAGGGTGCTGTGAATTTTACTTTATGTAAGTGAGGCTTGACAAAAGGAATAGCCCTAATTGAATGAAGATAACCTAACTACAAGGGGGTAGATTGGACTGCATGGTGGTAGGGGCCAAATGGCAGCACTTGGCTGACAGAGACAAGTGTATGTGGTTACGCTAATGGACACCTGAGTCAAAGTAATAATCAGAAGAGCTTGACTTATATGACATCATCACATTGGCCGCTTGGGCCAGGTATCACTGAGAGTGAACCATCCCGTAAATCCACTATTTATTTACTTGATCTGTACAAGAAGAACTCTAGGTCAGGTGAATGGTAATTTAAGTACATTGCCAGAATAGTCACAATCCCTCAATCAATTTTCAGACATGAATTGATTCAGGTCTCACTGAGAAAGGAGACCGTTACACCACCAAAAATGTGAAAAGACTGTTCGTCTTTTCCTAGCCTTCCCCCAAGGGGATCTGTGACGCTTTTACAAGAGTGACTGTTTATTGGGGGAAAGAATTAGTCAGGCTTTGTGGGATTACTGGACACTGGCCCTAGATTGACACTAATACCTGGAGACCCCCAAAATTTTGAAAGCCTATTAGCTGGGGTGAATGTGTATGGAGGTCAGGTTACTAATGGAATCTTACACTGGGTCCAATGGGTCCTTGAATTCATTCTGTGTTTATTTCCCCAGTTCCAGGATGCATAATTGGCATAGAAATACTCAGCAACCAGAAGAATCCCCATATTGAGTCACTGACATGTGGACTAAGGGCTATTATGTTAGGAAAAGCTAAGTGGGAGTCATTAGGACTGCCTGTACCTATAAAAATAATAAGCCAAAAGCAACTCCTGGAGCATTTGCAGAGAGGAGTGCCACCATCAGGGACTTGAAGTTTGCAGGGGTAGTGATTTCTCCCGTATCCCGTTTAAAAACCCAAATCTCGGAGAAAAACTACAGATTATCAGAAACTGAAGTAGAGACTCCAATTGCAGCTGCTCTTCCGAATGTGGTGTCATGGCTTGAGCAGATTAATACCTCTTCTGGTGCCTGGTATGCAGCTGTTGATCTGGCCGATGCCTTCTCTGAATCCCTCTTTTAAAGACTCACCAGCAGCAGCTTGCTTTCAGCTGGCTGACAAGGGCAACAATGCATTTTCACAGTCTTCCTTCAGTGATATCTCAGCACCTCAGCATGTCATAATTTAGTCTGTAGGGAACTTGACCTTTCCCTTCCACAAAATATCACACTGGTCCATTACATTGATGACATTATGCTGGTTGGACCTAATGAGAAATAATAATTGTTTACTCTAAACTTATTGCTAAAACATGCTAGATGGTGGGAAAGTAACCAGACAAAAATGCAGGCACCTTCCACCTCAGTGAAATTTCTAGGGATCCAGTGGTGTGGGGAATGTCAACATATTGCTACTAAAATGAAGAACAGGTTATTGCATCTGGCCCACCCCACAACTAAAATGGAGGCACAATGCATACTGGGACTCTGGGTTTTAGAGGCAACACATCCCTCACTTGGGCATACTACTCTGGCTTATTTATCAAATGACTTGAAAAGCTGCCAGTGTTGAGTCAGATCCAGAACAAAAGAAGGTTCTACAACAGGTTCAGGGCTATTAGCCATGCTACCACTTGGGCCATATGATCCAGCTGATTGAATGGGGCTTGAAGTGTTAGTGGCAGATAAAGATGCAGGTTGGAGTCTTGGCAGGCCCCTATTGATAAGTCACAGTGTAGTCCCTTTGGATTTTGAAGCAACACTCTGCCATCCTCCACAGACAACTACTATCCTTTTGAGAAACACCCATTGGCTTGTTACTGGACCATCGCACACACTGAATGCCTCACCATAGGCAACCAAGTCATTCTGCAGACTCAGCTAAACCTCAAGACCAAGGTGTTGTTTGACCTCTAGAGTCATAAGGTAGATGTGTCCAGCAGCACTCCGTCATTCAATGGAAGTGATATAAGGTTCAATCTCTAATAGGACCCGACGATACAAGTAAGCTGCATAAAGAAGTGGCCCAAATGTCTATGGTCCTCATTCTCTTCACAGTACTGATCTTCTTCCCATCTCTACCTATGGCCTCATGGGGATTTCCTTATGATCAGCTGACTGAGGAAGAGGCAATATGTGCTTGATTTACAGATGTTTGGCATGGTATGAAGGTCCCACCCAAAAGTGGACAGCAGCAGCACTTCTGCCCCTTTCTGAAGGACAGTGGTAAAGAGAAACCTTCCCAATGGACTGAACTTGGAGCAGTTCACCTAGTCGTGCATTTCAGTTGGAAGGAGAAGTGGTCAGATGTGTGTCTGCATACTGATTCCTAGTGTGTGGCTAATGGTTTAGCCGGATGGTCAGAGCCTTAAAAGAAGCATGGTTGGAAAATTGATGACAAGGAAGTATCGGGAAGAGGTGTGTGGCTAGACCTCCTTGAATAAACCAAAAAAGTAAAATATTTGGGCCTCATATAAATGCTCACCAAAGACTTACCTCTGCAGAGGACTTTAATAATCAAGCAGACGGGATGGCATATCCTATAGAAACTATCCTCTTTCCAAGCCACTTCTGCCACTGCCCAATGGGCTCATGAGCAAAGTGGCCATGGTGGCAGGGATGGAGCTTATGCATGGGCACAGCAACAACAACTTTCACTCACCAAGGCCAACTTGGCTATTACCACTGTTGAGTGTACAATTTGTCAGCAGTAGAGACCAACACTAACTCCAAGATATAAGACCATTCCTTGGGGTGATCAGCCAGCAAACTGGTGGCAAGTTGATTACATAGGACCCCTTTCATCACGCGAAGGGCAGCATTTTGTTCTTATTGAACTAGACACTTACCCTGGTGTCCGGAGCCATGAGGCCCGGCCATTGCTTGGAATTTATTAGGACCTGCTTGGAGCCATGAGGCCCGGCCATTACTTGGAATTTATTAGCCTGAGCTCTGGGCATTCTTCTACCCCAGCCTACGTGACAGAGCACTGCAGCTGTAAAGCTTGAGCAAACAAGGGGTGATGCTCTTTAGATAAGCACCCCTGTCCTGCATCCCCTTGATTAGGCACTCTTTAGATAAGCACCCCTGTCCTGCATCCCCTTGATTAGGCAGAAGATCGTCCTCCCCTATGCTTGATTTGCGTGTACATGCCACTCCTCTGCATACCTAATTGAAGACTGTAAGCCCTTACTGACTCATGGGCAGGGTGCGCTCCCCTGAACTCCATGATTGGCCTGTTGCCAAGGTAGCCTAATCTGCATGTGCGGCTGTGGATTCCGCCCTTGGCTGGCCATTATAAGCTGTGACTCTTTGTTCATTAAAACAGGACTTGATCAGGATATTGTCTTGTCCTCATTCTCCGTGCCTCTTGTACCCGCCCAATTCCCACTCTCTCCTCCAGAATCCATGGTGAATGTCCCGCGGGAACGGTACACCCTGGATACAGTTTTGCCTTCCCTGCATGCAATGCTTCTACCAAAACTACCATTCAGAGACTTACAGAATGCCTCATCCGACATCATGGGATCACACAGCATCATGTCAGATTAAAGGACTGCAAATTCACAGCAAATTCAGTGAGGCAGTGGGCCCCCATCATCCTGAAGCTCCTGGCTTGCTAGAACAAATACCAGATAGGTAGCAATTCCCTGTGGGGTCCACTATATGGTGCTGTTTCTTCATTAGTCACAATTCACCGGTCCAGGAACCAAGAGGTAGAAGTAGGAGTGGCACAGAGCACTATTACTCCCAGGGAACTACTTGATTCTTCTGCTTTCTCTCTTTGTGATAGAGATTCTACTCTTTTAAGCCTGACAGTCACAGCTCCAAAGGCAGGAACACTCCCACTTGGAGACAACACTGATTCCATTCAAATGGAAGTTAAGAATTCCTTCTGGTCATTTGGGGCTCCTTATGACGCTGGATTAATAGGCAAAGGGGGTATTACTGTATTCAGTGGTGTGATTGATATTAATTACCAATGGGAAATTGGATTGATATTAAATAAGGTAGGTAAAGAAGAATATGTCTGAAATTCAGAAGGCACCTCTCCAGACCAAAAAAACCCCTAACTACCTGCGATACTTGCTAAGGGGAAAGAGATTATAGCACGGATAGTGGAAGAAGGTCGTTCTAAATACCAGATACAGTTGTAGAAAGGAGGACCAAAGGATTTATGCGTATTTTCTCGTTGTACGTATCATCAAATATATTTGTTTTATTCATTTATAAAAATATTAGATGTAAGTGGGATAGTGTGTTTTCAGTTGTTTGTGTGTTAGCAGCATCACATTAGGTGGAAATGGGATATTATTGTCATTGGAAATTATATATGGTTTAAGGACATGTGCACAAGTGCCAACTTGACAAGGAGTGGGCTGGGATAGGTTTTGTTCAGCTTGTCTGAGTCAGGATTCTCAGTGGTTTGGCAGTTAGCCCTAGTAATACCCCACGGTGTGACCTAACACAATGTAATCAGCTCCAAACATGGGAGCTGCTGTGAGTAGTCGTAAAATTAGGGTGGAGTGCAACCCCCTTATTCACAACCCCAATACAATTGAAAAGAAGTTTCCTTGGGGGTGCCCGAATCCCTGTCTAAGGGTGTGCTGTAGGGAAGTTAACTTGCTTCTTACTAGGTCTAGAGGCTGCATTTGGCTCACTGACCTCCAGTTCTTTGGACTTCAGCCACCACATTGTTATCAATCATGGGTGCCATCAGCAGCCTGCTATCCAACATGTCATCTGACCTTCTTATCTTGAAGTCATTAGAGTCTGCAGTCTCTCTGTCTCCATTTCCCCATCTGTAAAATTGGGTTTCACTGAGGATTAATGTATGTAAATTGCTTAGAATGCACTGGGCACAAAACTCACTGCCAAGGAGTCAATTCTAACTCATAGCAACCCTATAGGACAGGAAAGAATTCTCCCTGTGGGTTTCCAAGACAATAACTCTTTACAGGAGTAGAAAGCCTCATCTTTCCCCCATGGTGGTTTCAAACTGCTGACTTTCTGGTTAGCAGGCCAGTGAGTAACCCACCATGCCACCAGGACTCCGTGACATAAAGAAGGGCTAAATCAATGTGGATACCTGTTGTCATTAATATTCCTATCTGCACTTAAAGCAGGCTCTTAGCATAGTCTCTTTGGAGCAAGTCTCTCTCCTTCCCTCGGGAAAAGAAAAAGCACGGGTAGCAAACTTCAGGAGAAACCCTGAGCACCTAGGCTAAAGCTCTCTTTGATCGGTCCTCTTTGTTTGATGCCCTCTCCTTTCTATGTCCTGCTTTGAGAAGCATTTTTTAAATCGTTTTATTAGGACCTCATACCACTCTTATCACAATCCATACATACATCAATTGTGTAAAGCACATCCGTACATTCATTGCGAGAAGCATTTGATAGGGGTTATAATGTTCAGTGAAAAACACGATGCCCTGACATTGAAGCATGCCGGAGCGCAACTCCAGGTGAGCAACTGGGAAGGAGAAAGATAGCACAAACATCAGCTCGTGAATCAGAGAAGGGATGGGGCGGATAGAGAAGCACCGCAGAAGCGAAGCCTTTAGTTTTAGAATTTTCCTCATAGTTTTGATCTCTTCGGAAACACGACATCCTCTTCTCCCCCACCTGCCACACCATAACCCTTGGCTTCTGGATGTATTGTGGCGTATGCATGGTGAGACCTAGGATGAGTCAATGTCGTCTCCAGTGATCTAGATAAGCATGTTCCTTCTGCATGTATAAGGGACTAGCATCCCCCCCTCCGCCCCCCGCCCTCTCTGCTTCATCTTCTCCGCCCTTTGTTAATAGCCTTAAAAACCAAGGCAAATGGTGTGATGGTTCCAGTATGTCAACTACAGACTCCTGGGAGAAGGTGGGGTGGACCCCAACCTATAAATTAGGTTTCAGCCTGATGTCACGTCCTTAAAGCTGTGACCTTTTGTATAAGAGAGGTTCTTCTGAACCCCTTTTTGGGTGGGATTTCCACTCAAAAAGCAAACCAAGAACGCTTTAAAGCGCTCTAGCTTTGGCGAGGCCGCAGGCGCCAGCGGTGCCCTTGCCAGGAGCAGCGATTCCTGCAGGCAGAGAGCGGCAGAGAGCGGACAGAATCCCAGACACGAGGGGACCCTCTCTCCGGAGCTCTCTGCGTGGTTGGCTGCTTTGAGCCCACGGCCAGGGGAGTGGTGGCAGGTAGCCATAATTTAGAGTAAAAGAAAAAATATAGTATTACCTTGGGAAAATCGTGGTGTAGGAGAATATAAGCGGAAAGTTGGGAGTCCAGGGAGCAAATATAGTTACAATTGGTGGAGAAGGAAGCAACCCTCCTAATAAGCTGGATCTCCTCCTCTGGGGGCCAGCCCGACAGCCCCCAAATCCGAGCACATCACAAGCCAAAAAAAGGGGTGGTGGTGAAATATATATTATTGGTTTAAAACTCAAATCCATGTCTGGTTGCTCAACTCCAAGGGAGGCCCTTAACATAAATCAGCATGAGAAGCAACCTAGCTAAGGAATGCCAGAACTCAGCTACAGGGCCTGCCAGCTTTTAGCATAACAAAGACCCGCTTTGGCAAGAGTCAGCTTTAAACAGCAAAGAGCTCAAGCCCAGTGACTATGAGAGACAATTACTTTTGAGCATATTCTAGCTGGCCAGGGAGATAAAAAATAATAAAAAATAAAATCCTCAGGCTCATTGGGCTTGCTTTTTAAATTTTTTTCTCTCCTCTTTGCGTCTTTCTTGGTCTCTCACATTCTACTGCTAACCTCCAGACCACTCCCCTTAGCCTACTGCATTTACACCTGCGCCATACCCAACTAGGTGAGCTCCACACTGTGTAGCTACCTAGGCTGGGAAAAGCTTTGCTGGCTCCCACTAGGGGACACTCTGCTCAACTTCTTACTGGGCAATTCCTGCCTGTGTGCCTGAGGCATAAGGCAGCTCGGCCTACACTCCTCAACTCTCTAAGCTGCAGCAGAAACCTCTGCCCAACCTCCGCAACACCAAAGCAGGCAACCCTTCTGGGTCACTCCCCTGAGAGGGAAATCACAGGAGAATATAGTGGTAGGTTAATTTCAGAGTGAAATAAGCTATAGGCAGTTAAAAGAAGCACTCCGACAAGTCTCCCAGAGAGAGCTGTTAGGTAGCTAGCATTAAGGACTGGGATGTCCATTGACTCATGCCCAGGAGAGCCAGCATAGGACAAAGCTGGATTTTCCGGCCGGTGGGCATTAAACCTGGATCAGTTCACCTGGGCCAGGTGATTGCAATTCAGCCAATAGGAACAACCTGGGGTCATTCACCACGCCTCCCCCGGGAATCCTTGAAAAGGCAGGAACCCAGAGGGAGAGGGTCCTCTTGTTTCAGAGGAAAACTTGGGAGAGAGATCTTTGCATGACCCTGAGCAGTCTCTGCAAGGCCGCATGGTCAAAAGGAATTCCATGGGTGCCACGTAAAACCTGAAGCTTCTTTTAACTCTCATTAAATTCACTTGGATCACGAGCCAGGCTTCGGCGTGAATTCTTTCTCATGCGGAGCCAAGGACCGAGGTTTAAATCTAGCCCCGAGAGACCTTACAGAGCCAGTGCTCTTCGACTCCCAGGAAAATAGCACCTGGCTCATCTAAAACAACGCAACACAAACATCCATCAGCCCCAATGACCTCAATGAAAAAACAGGAGAAATAAAAGGCAATGCCAGAAGATGGCGTGAACAAAATGACATGAATAGAGGAAGCAGACATTGAGCTGCCACAGAAAGAAATTTTCAGAATGCTACTTGGAGTCATAGAGGATACAGAAAAGGATGACATAACAGAAGAGGTAAAAGCTATAAATCAGAGAGAAATACAGGAGCTTAGGGAGGCAATGACAAAAACCAGTAGCACACTCATGGAGCTCGAGAAGCGACTGGAGGAATCAGAGAACCGCATCACTGACTTGGAGGGCAGCCAAGCAGACTTTAACAAACACGAACAAATATTTAATAAGATCATCAGAGAAGCTGAAGAAAACTTAATGGCTATGTCTGATGCTATGAAACGGAACACCATTAGAATTACAGGCTTACCGGAGGAAGACACAACAAAGAAGTCATCTGCAACAACAGTGAGAGAATTCTTGGAGGAAAGCTTCCCCAGCTTAGTGAATGAAAACTAGGCAACCATTCAGGAGGCTGAAGGAATACCAGAAAGACTGAATCCCAAGAATAACTCACCAAGGCACATAATAGTTAAATTATCCAACTTTGAGGAAAAGGAGAAAATTATGAGAGCAGCTAGGGAAAAACTAGCAATCACACATAAAGGTTCCCAAATAAGAATATGCTCAGACCTATCAGCAGAAACTATGAAGAAGAGGCGAGAGTGGAATAACATATTCCAAAAATTCAAGGAAAACAATGCAAACCCAAGAATACTCTCCCCAGCCAAATTATCGATCAATATAGATGGAGAAGTAAGAGTCTTCCCAGGCAAGGAAAAACTCAAATAATACATTAGAAGAAACCCAGCCCTACAGAAGATCATTGCTGACCCAGTATGGGCAGAAGAACACCACTCACCAAGCATAAATAAGAGAACAGCACATAGAACAACCTCACCCAGAGGGCAAAAAAGAGGAAACAGTTTTCAAGATAGATCGACTTGAAAGGCTGCTGAAGTAAGTTTAAAAAAAAAGAAAGAAAGAAAAGAAAATGGCATATGGGGCATAGGGGAAAAGCTACAGTATACAAGCATTCCTGGGGTGAGGACCAGGTAATATGGCAGGGACCAGACCAAATACAAGGATACACATGGTAGACAACTAAAAAAGGATGTGGGGAAAGGAAAAAATAATAATAATAAAAAGAAAAGGGTAGAGGGGCACTAACCCACCAAAGGTGAGGGTATTGTTTGTGTCTCCACAGGGAAAGAGGAACCAGACTTCATCCAGATGCTCCAAGATGTAAATGCAACACGCCGGTGTGGAGTAGGGAACCAGTGGAGAGGTCTGGGGAGCCGGCCCAAACCCCAACTACTAAGGGGACATCTGCCCCTCCCCTCAGAAGAATATATATCAAAGGACGGCACTGAATATACAGCTCTGGAAGGACATATCTGATTAGAGCACACGGGAGCAGATGAAGGGGGAGGAGGAGAGAGTGGACTACATCCTGGCCCACCAGGCCAGGAGGTCGATGTTCCCAATTAGAACAGCCAGTCCACAGAGAGGACCACATGGCCAGCCCCACTATAAGACATGACGTCCCTCACTGACCCATAGTCCTACAGGCGACAACACCAGAGACACAGTGAGGGAATTCACCCAATCGGATCCCACCACACCGAGGAAAAATATGAAGGGGGTGCAACAGAACAGCAAGGGAAGAAAGCGGTGAGGTCCCCAGGGAAAGCTGAAGGTGGACTTTGGGGCCAGGGCATGGTGCCCCAACAGACTGGACTGGAAAATAATCCTAAAGGCCAACAAACAATCCTTGAACTAACTACAAGCTTTTTTTCTTGTGTATTATTTTGTTTTTGTCATGGGTTTGTTGTTGTTTTGTTGTATATTGTTGCTTGGCTGTGCTCTGTCTTGTGTTTGTGCATGTTACTATCTCCGCAGGTCTGTCTAAATAAGATAGGCTAGATGAACAATTGGAGGAGAAAACAACGGGACCAATAGTTCTGTGGGGACATAGGAGATGAGGCGGTAGGGGGAAAGGTAGTGGTGTTAATAAACCCAGGGACAAGGGAACAACAAGCGATCCAAATTGGTGGTGAGAAGGGTGTGGGAGGCCTGGTTGGGCATAATCAAGGACAAAGTAACTAAGAAGGAATTGCTGAAACTCTGGTGGGGACTGAGTATGATAGTGGGACAGGAAGGAAGTCAAAGGAAATAGAGGAAAGAGAGGGGAGGCAGAGGGCATTTATAGAGGTCTAGATAAAGACATATGCATATGCAAATATATTTATACATGAGGATGGGGAAATAGGTCTATGTGCATAGAAGGTTAGTATTAAGGCAGCAGAGGGAGAATGGACCTCCACTCAAGTACTCCCTCAATGCAAGAACACTTTCTTCTATTAAATTGGCATTCTATGATGCTCACCTTCCCAACACAACCGCTGAAGACAAAGTGGGTGAACAACTAAATGTGGTGAAGAAAGCCGATGGTGCCCGGCTATCAAAAGAGATAGTGTCTGGGGTATTAAAGGCTTGAAGGTAAACAAGCGGCCATTTGCCTCAGAAGCAATAAGGCCCACATGGAAGAAGCACACCAGCCTGTGTGACCACGAGGTGCTGAAGGGATCAGTTATCAGGCATCAAAGAAAAAAAATCCTATCATTTTGTGCTCACCTCCCTGATATGATCGCTGAAGACAAATGGGTGCATAAGCAAATGTGATGAAGAAAGCTGATGGTGCCCAGCTATCAAAAGATATAGCACCGGGGATCTTAAAGGCTTGAAGGTAAACAAGCGGTCATCTAGCTCAGAAGCAACAAAGCCCACATGGAAGAAGCATACCAGCCTGTGCGATCACAAGGTGTCAAGGGATCAGGTATCAGGCATCATCAGAACAAAATTTTTACCATAGTGAATGAGCGGGGGAGTGCAGAGTGGAGACCCAAAACCCATTTGTAAGCCACTGGACATCCCCTTACAGAAGGGTCTTGGGGAGGTGACGAGACAGTCAGGGTGCAACGCAGCAACGATCAAAAATACAACTTTTCTCTAGTTCCTGAATGCTTCCTTCCCATCCCTTCACCCCACCCCCACCCCCCACTGTCATGATCCGAATCCTACCTTGCAAGCCTGACTAGACCAGAGGAGGTACACTGGTACAGATGAGAACTGGAAACACAGGGAAGCCAGGGCAGATGATCCCCTCAGAACCAGTGGTGTGAGTGGTGATACTAGGAGGGCATGGGAAGGGCGGGTTGGAAAGGGGGAACCTATTTAAAGGATCTACATGTGACCTCCTCCCTGGGGGGGGACATCCAACAGAAACATGGGGGAAGGGAGACGTGGGACAGAGCAAGATATGACAAAATAATGATTTATAAATTATCAGGGGTTCATGAGGGAGGGGGAAAACTGAGGACCTGATGCCAGGGGCTTGGGTGGAGAGCAAAAGTTTTGAGAATGATGAGGGCAACGAATGTACAAATGTGCTTTACACAATTGATGTATGTATGGCTCGAGATGGGTGATGTATGGGTCCCTAATAAAATGATTTTTAAAAAAGAGAATTTCTGTCTCCTTTGTTATGTATTTTTCTATGTTTATATATATATATATAACCCAAGATGGGTAAATCTATAGAGAAAACAACTAAAATAAGGATTCCTAGGGAGTACAGCAGTGGGGATGGGAGTGTAAGGGGGAGCTGTTATCAAGGAGTTGAAGAAGGAAGAGACTGTTTTGAAACTGATTGTGGCAGCAGTAGTACAGCACTGCTTGATGTGATTCAACTACGGAATGGTATGGTGTCTGGATTAGGTCCTAATAAAAAGGTCTGAAAGAGAAAAAAAAATAATTACAGTCTCTAAGAAATCTTGAGGAAGAGGCCAGAAGGCTGCCAGAGAACAGGAAGCTCTCCTTAGCAACCACCAGAGAAGGGCCACGTGGGCGATATCCTGCACTCGCTGGCAGTGAGAACCACAACATAAAGATAAGTAGACACATGTTTCCTTTCTGCCCACGGACTCCCCTTTCTCACAGGCTACCGGCACAAGCCAGGAGAGCTCTGCTCCTGCTGGATAGCCGATTGCCCCAGGTCCCGAGGTAGCACAGCCAATCAAACCTCGGGGAGATAGTTCTGCAGGGGCCGTTTGGAACAGACTCAAGCTTAACTTTTCCCATGTTGTTTTGTTCTTGTGTTCCCTTGCTTTGCTCTCTGATACCCTTCACACACCCTTGACCCCCATCCACAGCACAGCACAAATGTTAGCAAGACACAATAAGCAGACGGCTGTAGGGAACTGCGTGTCCCCCTACCCTGGATTTAAGCCATGTACGACCTTTATGAATTTACTCTGTTTCCTGCCATACAAACTGTGCCCTGTAGTTTTACTGCCTTTGTTTCACCTGCCAGATGGTGGCTGTCTTGGCCCTTGATAGGGTTGGTGCTCTCTCACTAGCAGCTGCTATGTTCATTGGACAATACATGACTGGTGGCATTTCCCCCTAGGCGCTTGGTATGCTTCATTAGCATACTGACCTGTTTGATCACAGTTGCCCGCCATTTCTTCCTTATTTGGGAGATGCACGACTATTGGCTACCTCAGCTGTACCTTATTTCCATGTGATGTAATGGTGCCTGCCCTTCGCTGGCTATTTAAGCCTCTGCTCTCAGCTCAATAAATGAGGTTTGATCAGATTCCTGTCTTGCCTCCATCTCTCCGCGCCCTTGCCCATCTTCATACCCAGTCCCTCTTTCAGGTATCCACGTTGTTGATGACCCGCGGGACAGGACAGAAGACAAAGGGAAAGGGGAAAGGAGAGAAGTCTACCACTTAAGAGACTTAATTTAATCCATTGGGTATGAACCCTACACACTTCGCCCACAGACTGCCAGAACAACTGACTTCTCCCTTGGTGGGTGGAGTCTAGGGACAGAGGGAGTGGCAGACAGTAAGGGTTAAAGATAAAACTAAATTTTCTTCTGCTAAACCAAACCTCTGAGCTCACAGCCGAATTGCGAATCTTAATGTAATTCTCCACTGGGTGTGAATGCCACCATGTGGCCTTCAGACAGACTCATCCCTTGGGCGAACAATGACCCAGGCATAAATGCATCTGTAGAAAATTGGACATCCCCTCACAGAGGGCTCACAAGGAAGAGATGAGCCAGTCAGGGTGCAGTATAGCACCGATGAAACACACAACTTTCCTCTAGTTCTTTGGTGCTTCGTTCACCCCACTATCATGACCTCAATTCTGCGGATTAGACCAGAACATGCACACTGTCACAGATCAGATCCCAAAACACAGGAAATCCAGGGTAGATAAACCCCTCAGGGACAACAAGGAGAATAGAGATACCAGGAGGATTAGGGGAGGGTGGGGGTTCCAAAGGAGAACCGATCACAAGGATCAATAGGCCCCCCTCCCAGGGGAATGAATAATGGAAAAATGGGTGAGCGGTGACTGAGGAAATGTGAAATATGGAAAAAATAATCTATAACTTATCAAGGGTTCATGAGGGAAGCTGGTTGGGGGAGGGAGAGGGAAAAAATGGGAGCTGATATAAGGGCCTCAAGTGAGAAAAGAATGCTTTGAAAATGATGGTGGTGGCATAAGTGCAAATGTGTTTGACACACTGAAGGAATGTATGGATTGTGATAAGAATTTAAGAGCCCCCAATAAATAAGAAAAAGAACACCAGTGGAAGTATGCTTTCTCATGTTTGCTGCAGCGCAGTTCACAATAACAAGAAATCTGAAGCAGCACAAGTGCCCAACAGTAGAAGGATGGATAAAGAAACTATAGTACATACATACAATGGACTATTATGCATCCCTAAAAATCAGTGACGAAAGCAGAAGACACTGCATGTCATGGGAGGACATGGAAACCATTATGCTGAGTGAAGCTAGTCAATCACCAAAGGACAAATACTGTATGAGTGTACAACTACAAGGAAAAACACCAAGATGTAGGCAGGCTTCTGTTCTCAGGCCATTGATCCGGTGTTGCAAATAGAGAGGTAGAGAGCCTTGAACCATAGATCAGCTTTCTTCATCACATTTGCTTATGTACCCATTTGTCCTCAGCGATCATATCATGGAGGTGTGTACCCAATGATATGATTTTTTGTTCTTTGGTGCCTGATAACTGATCCCTTCGGGACCATGTGATCACACAGACTGGTGTGTTCTTCCATGTGGGCTTTGTTGCTTCTGAGCTTGATGGCCGCTTGTTTATCTTCAAGCCTTTAAGACCCCAGACGCTATCTCTTTTGATAGCTGGGCACCATCAGCTTTCTTCACCACATAACTTGATTTTCTTAACATTATGTTAAATTCTATGCCACTGGATAAATGAATGACACTTATCAATAGAGTTACCTTATACTCCAGTGTGATGTGATAATTGGTAATGTTTTTGTCATAAAATGATAGTGAGGCCTCAAATGTAAAACAGAGATGTACATAATCCACAGACAAGTAAATGGATTTGGGCCTCCCACTTAATCCTAGCCCCAATCCAAGAACCACAAGTTTTCATGACAAGTTCCTAATTGATGCGTACCCTCATGAAAGATCACTGAAGATATGGGTGCCGCAGCAGTGTGGTGATGAAGACAGATGGTGCCCAGCTACCAAAACTAATAGTGTCTAGGGTCTTAGAGGCTCCATCTAAGGGAGGCATCAACTAAGTTCACCTGGAAAAAGCATACCAGCCTGAGTGATCCAAGGAAGATAAATAACAAAATCCAAATCTGAAGAAGAAAAAATTATCAAAGCTTAAATTGTGAACATTCACTTTGCAGAAGATTATGCAGGAAATTGGGAGCCCAAAATCCATCTGCTGAGGCCCTACATAGATTATGACTCTTGTGGATCCCCTCAGAGACTACTGTTAACTTGATTATAGGAGATGTAATTGGGTTATAATATACTCCCTAGTCATTTGATCTACCTCTTGACCCATTCTAGTTTTCATTTTTCCCTGCACTTTTTTCAAAAGGAATATTTTTCCTCTGGCTTATTTTAATATTATCTTGGGTCTTTCCTTTCCTTTAAATAAATCAATTTGCTGTTTTAATTTTTTAATGTTTCCCAATATATGAAGCACAGGACGGGCAGATGTATAGAGACAATAATTCAGTAACTGGTACAAGGTTTAATGGGGATGAGACAGGGAAAAGGGGTGGTTGGAAGGAAATGGGAGCAAGTAATGAATAGGGGGGGCGAGGATATTCTGAAACTGACTGTGGTGACGTGTCTACAACCCTTTTTAAATGCGAGTGAACTATGGAAGTGCATGATGTGTGATATATATCTCAATAAAACTATTGGAAAAGAAAAAAAAGAACTACAGTCTTGGAAACTCACAAGGACAGTTCTACTTTATCCTATAAGGTCATTAGTGTTGAAACTGACTCCATGGCAGTAAGCTGAGTTTTTGGCTTGAGATGCATTATTGATAAAATGACTGTCTTTGTAAATTATTCTCTTCAGATATACTTGTATTTAATTTATAAATTTAGCAAAATAATAAGTATATTACCCCTTTTAGAGTGTTTGTTGCAAATATTTTTGTTGCAAATATTTAACATCCTGTTTTTACAGTATAAAAGTTCTATTTCACAAATCTTACTTAATGCTAATACATTTTATTTAAGAAATTTTACATATTTTCATTTGCTTCCATCAAAGTAATTTTAATTCCTCCAATGCTTATGAAGGTTCATCTTCAAGATAACTTATTTTAAAGGAACCTATGCTAATCCACCACTGTTGTCAATATAAATAAAATACAATCAAGTAGGCATTAATCTCATATCTTTCATAATTCTTTAAGTTATGCTGCTTTACCCCCAATTAATTATAGACAAGTTTCAAACATTTGCCCCAAATCTCTTCAAATTAATCAATTCAGGGCCATTTTAGGATCTGTGTAGATTCTGTCTTCCTCTTAATTCCACACACCCTCTATCACAATGAGTGAAATCTCTTGCAGTTCTAAGAAATGTGCAGCTTTCTAGACTATTCCAATACCTGAGGGTCAAAACCATGGACCCATTAGATCTTTCATACTCTCTGCAAACTTGTGTCTTGCAGTTCTTTCTCACAGATCCAACAGATTGATCTGTGAGCACAAACCACATAGTTGCTCTATGAGCATTTCCAACGATGTGGGTCTATATAAAAATAGCTCCATTAGGACAGACCTCAACTTATCATTATTTTTCAAATAAGTTTTCTTGCAACAGTAATGTATTGCAAGTTTCAAATACAAAAGATATGAAAATAGCCCTTCCAATTTAGATCTCCATCTACCCACTTTCCACACCTGAGACAGTTAACTATTTTTGCTCATTTCTTCTATAAACTTCAAGTGTGTGTACCCGTATGTACACACACTCCAATTTTCCAATATTTTTGCCCAAATGTTAGTATATAATATACTTTCCATACATTTGCTATCAGTTAACAATATATCTGTCAGCCCACCCATATCAGTAAATCAAGTACTTACTCATTCTTTTCTGAAACTTCATCTATAGTTGCACCAAAATTTATTTACAAAATGCTATTACGAACAATACTAGCACATCTGTTACTTCAAACATCTACCAGTACTGGTATGCCTTTGGAACAAATTTCCAGACATAAAAAAGCATGAGAGGTTTATGCACTCATTTCGATAGATATTCATAAATTCTCTTCAACGGGTGTAACAATGTATACTCTTACTAACCATGGGTAACAGTTTCTCATAGTCTCAGTATTTAATCAACTTTGGGATTTTTTTTGTCATGACAATGAAGAAAAAGAGACATATGCCTTTTATTTTTTCTTTGTGAATTTCCATCTTTAATGAGCAGTCTCTGATGATACCTTTCGTGGTTTATGAGTGAAATACCTAAAAAACTCATGAAAGTGTTGGGTCCCGGACAGGCTTCTCCCTGCACGTACCAGGAAAGGAAGCTGATGGACAATTCTCGGAACTGGCTCCAAGAATAAGCGTCTTTCCTGCCCATCTGCAACGGCTGGACGGTTAGATTAGGCGAGAACACAGCCCCAGTGGAAAATCTCCAGCAGTGGCAGCCCTAACCCCTCTGCACCGGCCTCCTCTGCTCCTCCTTTAAAAACCCACCACCCTCCTCATTGGGCATGGGTTACTCGCTAGACCATGGGTCTTCCCCAGGGAGCTTCTTTCTAAATAAAGAACCATTTCACTCTCTTAACTTTTGCTCTCTCCTTATTTGCCCTCGTGCCTCTGCTTACCTCTCAAAGAGGAGGAAAGCTTTCAACAACCCTGAACGGTAGCAATGGCAAATTATCCGTTGCCAGTACGCGTGGAACATTCTCATTCATGCTCCAGCAAATAATACACTTTC
The DNA here is from genome assembly GCF_050624435.1 of Tenrec ecaudatus. Classification (NCBI taxonomy): domain Eukaryota; kingdom Metazoa; phylum Chordata; class Mammalia; order Afrosoricida; family Tenrecidae; genus Tenrec; species Tenrec ecaudatus. Next base: position 83,813,858 of record NC_134548.1, read on the forward strand.
CAATGTGTGAATACTCCCATATGAGGGGAAATGTACATGTGTGTTTGTCTATAAGCATGCACATATACGTGTGTGTGGATGTGTGTATATATATGCATAAGCATCCCTGGGGGCCCACTAGTTAAGCACTAGGCTGCTAACAGACAAGTCAGTGGCAGACTTTGATGGCAAGGCCACCCTACCCAATCCCCCTCACCCACCCCCTGCCTGAGTAGAAGACCTTGAGCACAGCCCCGAGGCAAGCCCCCACCCCCACCCCCGTGGTGGAGGTGGAGCTGGTGTGTCACTGAGGGGCTAAGGCAAGGACCAGGAGGGCGGAAGGACCACTCCAAGAACCACCCCAACCGTACCACCGGGAGCGCCAGGGTGGGAGCGGGAGGACGCCCCGGCAGATGCAGGAGAACCCCCAGGAGATGCTGCCCCCCACCTGAAGATCCTGGCCAAGGGGCTGTCCCCTCACTGCGCCCAGAGCTGCAGGCCGGGTCCGAACTCCACCCTCACAGCTGCCCGGAGCTGCCCGGCCCACCAAACGAGGCGGGAGTCTCCATGCGGGCGGACTCCTGCACCGACCGCTCTGGGCCGCGGCCCTGGAGGCCGGCCGGGGCGGGACGCTGACGAGATGGTGCAGATCCTGATCTTCTGCTAGATCCCAGCGCCCACTGCCTGGACCCCGAGCTCCGCAGCCCGCCCGCCTTCCTCCAGGCCTGCAGCTGCTTGTCCCTGTTCGACCCCAACCATTCCCGGATCGGAAGTGCACCACGGGCGCCACACGGTCCGTGAAGCCATGCTGCAAGTCTCGGCTGCTTGCTAGGCACCGGCCTCTCTTCCCGGGACCCAAAGACGGCAGGGATCTCTTCGAGGCCCTGCTGCGGCATATGTAGGACTCGAGGCTCTTGGCCTACTGGGATGGTGAGACTCCAGGCCAAGCCAAGAGCAGCGAGGACCGGTTCCAGGTTCCGGAAAGAGCCAGGCCGAGCCCGGGCAGCAACGCGACGCCTCTGGACCCGGGTGTGAGGGACCCTGCGTGCTAAAGGGAAGCGAGGAAAAAGATGCTCAGCTGATGAGGAATGCCACCTGGACCACACGGTCCGTGTAAGCCAGTGTCGACAGAGAAAACCAAGGAGCTGCCCGCAGGGCGCCAAAAGGTGGCTCAGAACATCCTGCGCAGAGCTCGCGAGCAGAGCCCTCCAGAAGAGAGCCTCCAATCAGCCCCAGGGGAAATGGGGGCAAGTCAGGCGGCCCGCGAGCGAGGACCGCCAAGCAGGCCAGCTGGGGCGCCTTCAAAGACGGCCTGTTCCTGGTGGATGGCATGCGCACCCTGGCAAACTGCCTGGGGAAAGAGCCGACTCCCCGCGTCAAGAAGCATGGGAGCAAGTTATTCCCTGAGTGTCGGAGAAGGAACAACCACAGGAAGTCACCCCTGGATGGTGTGCAGGTGGTGGCAGCGAGCAGCGTGCCAGGGTTCGCCACCGTCTGGCAGGGGCTGGAGCATGCGGCCACGTGCTTCGCCAACAACGCATCCGCCAGCGCATGCAGACCATTCCATCCAAATACAGACGCCGCGCAGGAGCCGCCACGCACGATGCCTGGACTCGACCGGAGGTGTGGGCGTGACGGCGCTCAACATCAACGACACTGGCATCAAAGTCAAAGTCAAGAAGACAGCTAAGCAGACAGATCACACCCTCCTGGAGGAGTACAAAATCCTGGTTTATTCCTGGGGGAAAACTCTGGAAGGAGGCAGAGCCAGTGTGAACGAGGCTGCACAGAAGAACAAGCTGAAGATAGGGGCATCCAAGAAGGGGCTGGAACCGGCGATGAAGAACAGGAAGAAGAAGAAAGAGAAGTGATGGGCAGGTCAACACCCCCACCAGCCCAACTCAAGCCGTACAGACCAGGGAGGTGTGTTCCACAGAAAAATGTGGATGTTTTCGCAGAGAAAGCAGTGCTTTTCTAAATTTTCCTCTCTCCAAAGTGACTGGGTTCTAAGTTTTATGGCCTTACCCTACTCTCCAAGGAAAAGAGCTATATACAGTTGTATACTTGGCAGCTTTATTTTATTTCCCTTCCTAAGCATGGCTCAACTGTTTTTGCAATCAAAATAAAATAGAGCATGTACCTACAAACCTCATTAACATAACGTTAACCTCGTTTTGTACCTGTCATCTTTCAGAAAGGAGAATTAGGATTCATCTATTCGCAGGAAGAGGGGCACTTGCAACCTCCATTTTATTTATACTGAAAAGGAATGGCTGAGGATGGTGTTTCCTCTTTTTCACTCACTGTGTTTTTGTTTTTTTAAGGCGCTCGCCTGTCAATTTTTTCAGTGTGTCAGCAAAAGTATTACTCCTCTGGCATTTTAACTCTGAGATGATAGGCAGCAGACAATTATTAGAAATGAGAGGAGTTTCCAAAACAATTATTTAGCCTCCCACCTCTTTGTCAGTAATTGGGATAGCCCCTTTGATTTAAAATGATTATCAGTGGATCTTTAAGGATTCTGCTCTAAGAATTTTTAATGAAGACTTTACAGGAATCTAGGAAATTTTAGGGGTATGATTGATAGGTTATTATATAAAACTTCAACGTGATTATTAGCTTCATTGGACCAAAGAGTGTTTTAACAAATCATTTTACCATATCTGCTTCTGTAGGTTTTTCCAAAAGCCTAGAACTTCGTAGACTGAACTATAAACTGATTTGTATTTACTGACAGGAAATTGATGTGTAAAAATCTCCAGAAATTATCTTCAAAAACAGAGGTGGTAGTTTTCATTCCAATAAAGAACATGATGGACCAAAGGTTCAATCCATAGCTGTTGGAGCCTCATAGATTCACTGTGGCAGAAGATGGGCTTTGTACAGAACTATACTAACGTAAACAGACACCCAAGGATACTGTGATCTTCTTCATTGCTTCTAAAAGATGGAGATTGGTTTTCACAGCTGTACTCTATTCTAACGTTTTCTGAATTCCTGATTTATGAATTTATTTGAAACTGTCTGAAGAGTGCACTTTGTGAATCAAAGCCATCTCCAAGTGTCTTAAAAATATAAAGGTCAACACCCACAAAGATAGCCTAATTTAAAAAAAACAGAAAGCAATGAAGAGGGTGTAGTCAGATTTGAACCCTCATCCACAGTTGGTGGTGCTGTACATATGTAAAGCCACTGTGGAAAGTTATTTGGCAATACCTAAAACAGATGGAAATCGAGATACCATGCGATCCAGAAATTGCACTACTGGGCAGAAGAAATACAAAATAGACCACGACCAGATATCTGCACTTTAATGTTCGTTACTGCATAGTTTACAATAGAAAAAAATTGGAAACAGTCTAAATTTCCATAATAGATAAGTGGATTAAAAAAAACCCTCTGGTATAAACACACAATGGAATACTACACATCCCTAAAACATAGTCATGAAACTATGAAACACTTCATCTCGTGGAAAGAGTTGGAGGAAATTTTGCTGAAGTTAACCAAACACAAAAGGACATGTACAACATGAGCCCACTGAGGTAAGTTCAACCAGCAGAATGGGCACAAGAGAAAATGCACACAACACACAATCCCCGGGCTGAGGACCAGAGTTTGTGACATGAGCCAGACCAGAGTCAGACCAGATCAATGATTCATACATCATCAAAACAGATGCAGATAGCACCTGTGCTGACACGCATCTTTTCCCCACCTCTCATAGGCCTTTAAGGCCCACAGAGGAGTGGGGGAAGAAGAATGACGGCAATGGGTGGGGGGTGGAGGGGTCAGGGCACTAATCAACCCAAGGGGAGGTGATTGTCTATGTCTCCACAGGAAAGGGAGAATGAGAGTAGAACTCATTCCAGGTGCCAATTCTTGAGGGTAATGTACCTATTTGGTTAGAGCAGCTTGTTCCTAGAGATGACTACAGGGCAGGCCCTCTCAGCTCCAGACATGATATCCTCTCCTTAGATGGCACCACTGCAGAGGACAGCCCTGAGGATGAAGTTCAGGGAGAGCAGCCGGTCTGACCCACCCACATGAGGACAAATCAAGAGGGGAGTGCAACAGATAAGTGATGGGAGCAAAGCCACAAAGTACCCCCCAATCCCAATCATATATTTCTCACTCAGTGTGGTGTGGGGTCGCACTTGGCAACCCATCTGAACTGGTTGGGGATGACTCACAAGAGGACACAGTGAAAGTCTAAAGGCATACTGGGGGTGCAGGGGGGAGGGGGAGGGCACTAGACCATGCCATCCTTGACCACAGGAATAGTAATGCGGACTTTTAGGATGCTTGCCTTTCAGACATAAATGCTGAAGACTAAAAGGTGTATATGTTGTTAAATAAGTGGGACCAGGGATGTACAACGCTGAAACAAATGGGGACTGATGGTTTATAACAAGGCCATATAATAAGAGATAGAGCAGAGATCCAAATACAGCCAGGCCTGACTCCAAACCAGACTCTGCTACATTCCACATCCTTACTCTCCCACTTTGCCTCAGGAATACAATTATACCAATCAGAAAATCTGTCACTTTCCTCAAATTACATGAGCACTTATTTCTGAGATCGTTCAAAGTGTTTTTTCCTCTTATATTCCTTGCCACTTACAGTATCTTACATTCACTACCCACAGAGAAGTTAATGCGTAAAGGCAAACTCCATATGTTTAAGATGGGAGGATGGATGGAAAAGTGAGACAGCAGCTGGCAGCGTGTAGTCCAAGCTTGGCAGTGGAGTGAACCCACCAATGTAATAACCGTTAATAGTCACTGAGATTTTCCAGTTGGAAAAGGGTCTTGCCCAGTCCTTTATAAACTTTAGCTTATGTAAGCAGGCTAACAGAGCTGTTGTCATTGGCTGCCATCGACTTGGTTCCAACCTACAGCGATCTTTTGCACAACGGAATGAGACAGCACCCGGTCCTGCGCCATTCTCACAATTGTCCCTCTGCTTAAGTCCACTGTTGTAGCCACTGAATCAATTCATCTCCTTGAGAGTCTTCCTCTTTTTTGCTGCTCCTCCACCTGGCCAAGCATGATATCCTTCTCCAGGGACTGGTCTCTCCAGATAATCGATCCAAAGTATGCAGATGAAGTCTTTCCATCCTTGCCTCTCAGGAGCATCGTTGGTAACGTCAAGTGTTTCTAGATTTATCATGATGTTACCTGTTGGTCCAGTTACGAGGATTGTGGTAGTTACCTAGTCTGTTGTCAATGATTCAAGAGTGAAGGGGTAGGGTTTAACCTGTCAATCAGGTCGCAGCTTGATGACCTTATTTTAAAGTGCTAAGGAGATAAATAACTCGTTGGAGGCAGGACACCTGCTCACTCCCTGCAAGACAATCTACTGATAATGAGCCACATGGAGACACCTTGATGGAGCCAGAGCCTGGGAGCTGGAGGAGCCACATGGAGACCCACACGAGCACTAAGATGCTCCCACTGCCACTGGATCCATAAGACTTTCCACCCACTGGCCTGTGATCTTCCTGAATTCAGTGTCATGGCATGTGTTGCGTGAGTCTGAAAAGGAACTTATAAACTGCTATTGGACCAATGGCTAATATAAGACTTAGGGACTTGATATGGGCTGGGCTGGATGTTTTCTCAATATTCAATTGCTTTTGTATATAAAGCTCTTTCTTACACACAGATGAGTATCTCTGGATTTGTTTCTTTAGTCATTCCAGACTAACACAAGGATTTTCGTCTTCTTTACAGTGAGTCATAACCCATATTGCAGGCTACAATCCTTATTCTCCATCAGCAAGTGCTTCAAGTCCTCCTCACTTTCAGCAAGCAAAGTTGCATTATCTACATATCACAAATTGTTAATAAGCCTTCCTCCGATTCTGATGCCACACTCTTCTTCATATAATCCAGCTTCTCTGATGATTTTCTCAGCGTACAGATTGAATATGTATGGTGAGAGGATACAACCCTGAGCACACCTTTCCGAACATTAAACCATGCAGTATTCGGTTGTTTGGGTCAAACGACTGCCTGCCTCTTAATCCATGTATAGGTTCCACGTGAGCACAATGAAGTGTTCCGGAATTCTTATTCTTCTCAAGTTATCCATCATTTGTTGTGGTCCACACAAATTCCTTTGCACAGTCAATGAAACACAAGTAGACATCTTTCTGGTATTCTCTGCTTTGAACCAAGATCCATCTGACATCAGTAATGATATCCCTTGTTCCATATCTTCTTCTGAATCTGGCCTGACCCTCTGGCAGTTCCCTGGCAATGTACTACTTCAATCATTGCTGGATAGCTTCAGCAAAATTGTATTTGCATGTGATAGCAATGATATAGTTACACAGATTGAGCATTCTTTTGGGTCACCTTTCCTTGGAATGGGTACATATATGGATCCCTTCCAGTCAGTTGGCCAAGTAGCTGTCTAACAAATTTCCTGGCAGAGAGGAGTGAGTGCTTCTAGAACTTCATCAGCTTGCTGGAACATTTCAATTGGTATTCCATCAATTCCTGGAACCTTGTTTTTGGCCAAAGCTTTCAGTGCCACTTGAACTTCTTCCTTCAGAACTATTGGCTTTGTCAACTAAACTGATGGGGTAGATACTTTATTATCATCTCGTTGTAGATGAAGAAGATGAAGATTAAAGAGATTAAAGTCGTTGCCCAGACCAAGTACAAATTGATTGAAACCTTTTGTAAAAAGAATGTTGTTCTGTGAGTCAGGAAACCTCCGTGATGATGCTGGCAGCATATGTTTTAACACTGCAAATAGTTGCCCTTTACTGCACATCAGTGCCGCATTTTCAAACCATTTCTTTCTGTGACTTCTCAGACTTGGAAATCATTGAGGTGGAAGTTGTCAATTCCAGGTTGTTGTTTTTAAACCCACAGAGCAAGTGCTAGAGATATGGGGCCCACACATTTACTCACTTGGTGAAAGTAGAATCCACCAAAGACCTGAAGCCACCAGATCTTGCCTAGGATTTGTTTTTGCATTTTTGAAAGATTCTATGGGCAAAATATTGAATGGTGCAGGAAGCATCAAAAGAACATGGAAAGAAGACGCAGAGTCACTGTACCAAAAAGAACTAGGCCACAGTCTAGCACTTCAGGAAGTAGTATATGAGCAAGAACTGAGCTGCACCGAATGCATTAGCCAAAAACAAGCCTCCAAGAATGGACGGAATACCCACTGAAATGTTTCAGAAAGCTGAAGACGCACTAAAGCACTCATCCATGGCAAGAAATTTGGAAGACAACGACTTGGCCACCTGAATGGAAGAGATCAATATTTTTGATCATTCCACAAAAAAAAAGTAACCCAACAAAATGTTCAAATTATAGAACGTTATAATTGATATCACATGCAAATAGAATTTTGCTTAAGATGATCCAACAACAGTTGCAGGCAGCAGTACATTGACAGAGAACTGCTAACCGTTCAGGTTGGATTCAGAAGAGGACGTGGAACAAGGGATGTCAGATGGGTCTTGGCTCAAAACAGAGACGACCAGAAACATGTTGACTTGTGTTTCATTGACTATGCAAAGACATTAGACTGTATGGACCATAATAAACTGTGGATAACATTGAGAAAATGGAAATTCCAGAACAGCTTATTGTACTTATTCAAAACTTTACATGGATCAAGAGACAGTTGCATGAACAGAACAAGGGCATACTGCATGGTTTAAAATCAGAAAAGGTATGTACGAGGGTCATATCTCTCAGCATATATGTCCAATGTGTGCACTGAGCAAGTCATCGGAGAAACTGGATCACATGAAGAAGAGTGTGGCATCAGGATGGGAGGAAGCCTTATTAACCTGCAGTGTTTACTGATGAATATCAAGAATTGCAGCCTTCAGTTTAGACTTTAACTTAATATAGGAAACCCCAAATCCTCACAATTGGACTAATAGGTAACATCATGATAAATGGAGAAAATGTTGAAGTTGTCAAGGATTTTGCGTTTCTCGAGTCCACAAACAATCATGGAACTAGTAGTCAAGAGATCAAAAGTTGTATTACATTAGGTCAGTCTGCTTCATAAGACTTCTTTCTGCCAAGAAGTGACAGTGGAGCTGGATTGCCAGCCAAGGTGAACAGGCTTCCTCCTCAGAGAAGCAGCATCAAACATATTTGCATGGTCAATGCCCACCCAGGTGGTGTCCTCAAAGATGGAGCGGGAATTGACAGTCTTCTCTCTGCCTTACCTCCTTGTTCCCCTGTCTACCTGTCCTTCATACATTCACTTGTTCATTTATTCATCTATTTAACTTCTAGGTGCCAGACATGGAGCATTAGAGTGGTGGATAGACACTCATAGAATGAGGCCCGATGAGACTCGTCTTCCCCAAAATTGTACAACAATAAAGGATAAGAGTTCTATGGGGGTGGGGGGGACTTCTTTATAGTATCGAAAAGCAGCGATGGTATTTGAGGACTAAAGTGCGCAAGACTCACACCACTGCATCATATGCAAGTGAAAGTTGGACACTGAATAAGGAAAACCGCAGAGGAAGCGATGCATTTGAATTGTGGTGCTGGAGAAGAATGTCGAAAGTACCATGCACTGCCAAAAGGACATTAACCGACCTGTATTGGAAGAAGTAAGGTCAAGGTGCTCCTTAGAGGCCAGCATCCTTGCCTTTGTCTTGGACACAGTACCAGGAGAGACCAGTCCCTGGAGGAAGACATCGTTTTTGTTAAAATGGAAGGCTGATAGAAAAGAGGCAGGCCCTCAATGAGATGGATGGACACAGTGGCTGCATCAATGGGCTCAGGCACAGGAACAATTGTGAGGATGGCACAGGACTGTGCAGTGTTTCCTTCTGTTATACAGAGGGTCACTATGGCTCACAGACAACTTGATGGCACTTCATAATAAATATGACAACAAAATTCAACAGCATCAAATAAAACAAAATAACCCAGAACAAAATCATACCCAATGTGTAGGGAGGGGGGCACATGGAGTGGAGACCCAATGCCCACCTGTAGACAATTGGACATCCCCTCACAGAGGGGTCACAGGGAAGAGATGAGCCAGTCAGGGTGCAGTATAGCACCGATGAAACACACAACTTTCCTCTAGTTCTTTGGTGCTTCCTTCACCCCACTATCATGACCTCAACTCTACCTTACACATCGGATTAGACCAGAACACGCGCACTGCTACAGACAGATAAGAGCCCGCAACACAGGGAATCCAGTATAGATAAACCTCGCAGGGCCGACAAGGACAGTAGAGATACCAGGAGGATTAGGGGAGGGTGGGGGTTGAAAGAGGGTATTGATCACAAGGATAACCTATACCCCCCTCCCAGGGGAACAAACAACCGAAAAGTGGGTAAGGGGCGTCGGAGGATGATGTAAGATATGAAAATGATAATCTATAACTTATCAAGGATTCGTGAGGGAGGGCGGATGAGGGAGGGAGGGAGAAGAAATGGGGAGCTCATATCAGGGGCTCAAGTGGGGAAAGAATGCTTTGAAAATGATGGCAGCATATGTACAAATGTGCTTGACACACTGGAGGAATGTATGGATTGTGATAAGAGATTTAAGAGCCCTCAATAAAATTATTTAATAAAAATAAATAAAAAATAGCACGGTCAAGTGGGATTCATCTCAGGTGTGCAAAGAAGGTTCAACACTTAAAAAATGTAATCCATAATATAACTTAACCATAATTTATTATGATCCACACAGATGAATTCCTTTGCATAGTTAATAAAACACAAATTATATATATATATATTTATATATATATAATTTAAACCAGGGATAAGAATTATAATCTAACACTCATTCCTAATGAAAATATTCAACAAAATTAAAATAGAAGGAAAATTCCTTAACAAAAATAAAGGCAATATAAGTAAAATCAAAAGCAAGTATTTCATTCAATGAAGAGAAACTGAAAGCATTCTACGTGCAAATGGGAACCAGACAACGATGTGTATGCGTTACACATCATTAGATGGAAAACTAAATTTCTGTACAAACCTTTACTCAATTTACATTGAAAATTAAAACCAAAGGGATGAATTCAGACACAAAAGGACAATTACATGTTCCTACCTGTGTAATATGCCATAACAGGCAAGAGCATAGAGATAAAATAGATGAGTGGTTACCAAAGGCTGGCTGGAGAGGGTACATGGCAGCAGTTCTCAACTTGTGGGTTGCGACCCCATTGCGAGTTGAATGACTCGTTCACAGTGGTCACCCAATTCATGACGGTAGCAAAACTACAGTAAAGAAGTAGCAACAACAACAACAAAAAGTAGCAACGAAAACAATTTTATGGTTGGCGGAGTCACCACAATATAAGGAACTGTATTAAAGGGTCGTGGCATTAGGAAGGTAGAAAACACTGCTGTACTTGCTTAAGGGTATTGAGTTGATGTTTGAGGCAATGAGCTACGTTTTCAAATAGATAGTGATGATTGCTCCACATCATGGCAAAGGTAACTAATGTCACTAAATCGCATATTTTAAAATGATAAGTCTAGCACATGAATGACAAACTCCTTTGTTAGATGTTTTTTGCATTAAAAATTAAATCCATAAAGGAGATGTTCAGGTTCAAAGGCTCCAGATGCCAAGTAAAATTCTCATTTGTTTTTTATTATTTCTTTTTATAAATAATTTTATTAGCTGCTCGTACAACTCTTATCGCAATCCATCCATCCATCCATTGTGTCCAGCACATTTGTACATATGTTGCCATCATAATTTTCAAAGCATTTTCTTTCTACATGAGCCCTTGGTATCAGTTCCTCATTTTTTCCCTTCCCTCCTCCTCCCTCCCTCATGAACCCTTGATACTTTAGAAATTATTATTATTTTTTCATGTCTTGCACTGTCCGATGTCTCCCTTTAACCCCCTTGTCTGTTATCCATTTATTTTTGTCCTATAGGAGTGAGAGTTAAGAATGTCGAAATGCTTCTATCCAGGAATCAGTAGATAACATCCTGTATTGGGTGCAATAGAGTCAGTTCGGACTCATAGCACCACCATACACAACAATACTAAGGATCACCGAGTCCTGGGCCATTCTGCCTGCCGCTTGTTCTTCTGTTGAGCCTACTGTTGCAAGCACTGTGTCAACCCATCTCATTGAGGGTCGTCTTCTTTTTCCATGGTCCTCTACTTTACCGAGCATGATGTACTGCTCCAGGTGCTGGTCTCTCCACTGACGTGCCCAATCCAAACTACGTGGACGAAGTCTCCCCATCCTTTTCCTCTGAAAAGCACTCTGGCTGTATTTCTTCCAAGAGAGATTTGTAGGGTTTTTTTATGACAGTTTGTGGTATTTTTAATATTCTTCACCAGTACCACAGTTCAAACCCTTCGATTCTTCTTCAGTATTCTTTATTCAATGTCCAACTTTCATATGAATATGAATCAATTAAAAATATAATGACTGGGGGAAAAATATATACATAATGGCTTGCATCATGCCCACCTTCATTCTTCAAGTAACCTCCTTGCTTTTCAACACTTTAAAACAGCAGTTCTCAATCTGTGAGTTATGACCCCTTTGGGAGTCAAATGGCCCTTTCACAAGGGTCACCCGATTCATAACAGGAGCAAAATTACTGTTATGAAGTAGCAACGACAATAATTTTATGGTTGGTGGTCACCATAACCTGAGGAATGGTCACAGCATTAGGAAGGTTGAGAACCACGGCTTTAAAAGAAGTCTTGTGCAGCAGATTTATCCAATGCAATGCATTGTTTGATCTCCTGACTGATGCATCTATGAGCACTGATTGTGGATACAAGCAAGACTGAATCCTTGACAATATCAAGCTTGCCTCCATGTATCAAAAAATTATCGACTGGGGAGGATTTTGGTCTTCTTTACATTGAGCTATGGTCCACAGTCGGGTGCTTTTGCACAGTCAATAAAATATAAGTAAACAGCATTCTAATATGCTCTGCTTTCACCCATGACCCAGCTGACATCAGCAATGGTGTCCCTTGCTCTGCATCCTATTCTGAATCCAGGCTGTTTTTTGTCAATGTACTACTACAACCGTTGTTGGGTGATCTTCAGCAAAATTGTACTCACGTATGATATTAATGATATTGTTCTATGTAAGCATTCTCTTGGGCCATATGAATCCATTCCAGTTAGTTGGCCATCAATTCGTTGAAAGATGTGAACTGGTATTCCATCAATTCCTGGAGCTTTGTGTTTGGCTACTGCTTTCAGTGCTGCTTGAACTTCTTCCTTCAGCACCATCGGTTCTTGCTCACACACTACCTCCTGAAATGGCTGGATGTTGACTGGTTCTTTTATGTACATTGATTCTGTGTATTTTCCAAGCTTCCTGCATCCTACAATATTTGCAGATAGAACTTTTCAATATTGCAACTTGAGGCTTGGTTTTTGTTTTGTTTTTTCTTGAATTCTTTCAGTTTACGATATGATGAGCACATTCTTCCTTTTTGGTTTTCTAACTTGATGCCTTTGCATATTTCATTACAATATTTTAAGTTTTGGGGTTTTTTTAAATTTAATAAATCAGTTTATTGGGGCTCATACAACTCTTATCACAATCCATACATACATCAATTGAGTAAAGTACCCTTATACATTCATTGCCCTCATCATTCTCAAAATTCGCCTTCCACTTGGGTTCCTGGAATCAACTCATTTTCCTTTTTTTCCCTCCCCCTCCCTCCCTGCTCCCCCCTCCCCCATGAACCCTTAATAGTTTATAAGTTATCATTTTATCTTTATAATATTTTCATTTGTCTTCTTGAGCTGCCCTTGGAAATTTCTGTCCATCTCTTTGACACTATCATTTCTTCCATTTCCCTAAGCTACTCTGTGATTAAGGGTAAATTTCACAAGGTCTTCTGACATTCACTTTGATCTTTTCTTCTTTCCTGTCTTTTTTTAATGATCTATTGCTGTCTTCATGAATAATGTTCTTGATGTCCACCAAAAATTCATTAGGTCTTCTGTGATTAGTGTCCGATACACTAAATCTGTTCTTGAGATGTTCTCAAAATGCAGTTGAGATAGACTCAAGGTCATATTTTTGTTCCTGTGGACTTTTTCTCTTCCGCTTCAACGTGAACTAACATATGATCAACTGCTGGTCTATTCCACAGGAGCTCCTGGTCTTGTTTTGTGGAGTCCTGGTTTACAACTGCCAGCACCAGCACCATGACAGACTGTATAAAACCAAAGTCTGGGGCAGGCTTAAGTTCTAATTTCAGATTCCTGGACACTGAGGTAATTCTGTCAGAGAAGGCATCACCTGTCCCAGACTAACCAGTAGGAAGCAGCGACCACCACCCCCAATTGACCAGTCAAGAGAATATGTGCGGAACTACTCGCCAACCACCACTGGACAACGCTGATGTTTTTCAGAAATTCAGTCTGGACAGGTTTATGGGTGGCGCCATTAATTGGGACCAGAATACGACCAAGGTAGATGCGCCAGAGAGGTCACTGGTTGGGTTCAGAGTGGGAGACGTCCTCCTGTGCCCCTGGTAAGTTCTGCTTAGAATCCGGACGGAAACTCCGACAGACTAGGCCTGGTCGGACAGGGAGGTGCTAGGCGCCTCGGGGAGTCTGCAGACGTGTGGCCATCTTCTGTGTTCAGTCTGTACCGTAAACTGTTTGTCTCGCTTTTGTGTCGCTTGTCCTGTCTTTAATCATTTATTTTTCTACAGCTATGGGAAATTCCTCCAGCACCCCATTATCCTCATTAATGGTTAATTTCAAGGGAGTAAAATTTCAAGGGCAAATAACTTTCCATTGAAATGAGAAAAGGGAAACTAATGGTTTTCTGTCGTTCAGAGAGGCGGCCGTTTGGAGTGGGATGGTCAAGCGAGGAAACCTTTTGTCTACCGATCACCCAGAAAGTGAAGGATGTTGTCTTCCAACCCGAACGAGAAGGCCATCCTGACCAAATACCTTATGACCTAGTGTGGCAAGATTTGGCGTGTAATCCCCCTAATTGAATAAAAATTCAGATCCAGGTCTTGGTCACTAACAAAGTTCACCCAAAAGGTTTGCAGGCTGAGGCAGAGTCACTGCTTGAAGATGCAGAAGAGATCTGGCAGATGCCTGCCCCTCCCCAGCGCTCCCACCTTTGCCTGTCTCCCCTCCCCTTCCCCCAGCCCTCCCAGTTTTCTCCCTCCTCCCGCTCAAATTCCTGTGGGGCCTGCGATTTGGGCAGGGATTTTAACCCCTCCAGCTCCAGCCCAGGACCTCGTTCCAACCCTCGCTCTGCCCAGGCTCTGCCATTGAGGGCAGTTGGTCCAGTGAGAGATAACGGGGAGCAAGGTCTCCAATATTGGTCTTTCTCCACCAGTGATCTGTATAACTGGGAGTTTCAGAATGCTAGGTTTTCTGGGAATCCTCAGGATCTTATTAACCTCTTAGACTGTTCTGTTCACACATCAGCCCACCTAGGATGATTGCTAGCAACTTCTCCGAGTGCTCTTCAACACAGGAGAAAAAGAGTGAATCCAACAGGAGGCAGGTACCGGGTGAAGATGGCTAGCCCACAATAAACCCTGGGGTGATCGACCGGACATTTCCCCTGAAAAGACCTGCATAGAACTTCAATGAACCAAAAGGTAGGGAGAGGCTCCAAGTTTATCGCCAGGTTCTCATGGCTGGTCTCCGAGCAGCAGCAAAAAGCTGACCAATTTGGCCAAGGTAGGTAATGTAAGGCAAGGTCCCCAAGAAAGTCCAGCTGCGTTCTTAGAACGCACCATGAAAGCTTTTAGGCTGTATACCCCATACACCTGACAACAGAGAAAAGTAGGGCTGCAGTAATAATGGCTTTTATTAATCAAGCCGCACCAGATGTCAAAAGAAGGTAAAAAGGCTGGGGGAAAAGACTTTGAAGGATTTGTTGGAAGTGGCAGAGAAGGTCTATAACAATAGAGAAACCCCAGAAGAGAGGAAAGAAAGACAGCGGATGGAAGATCAAAGGTTCCAGGCAGGAGAAACCAGAAAGTGACCAGGGAAATTGCTCAAGTATTGGTGGCAGCTACTGCAAGTGAAAGGGAAAACAGGGACGCCCAAGGGAACGCGTTCATAGAAATGGGAGGCCTAGGCTAGGAAAAAAATCAGTCAGTTACTGCAAGAAAAGAGGGTACTGTGCCAGAGATTGTCTCAAGCAAAAAGGGCTTTTGAAAGAAACAATATGGTGCTGGCATTGCCAGGAGGATGGACACTGGGTTGACCAGTGCTCCAATCTTCATAAGCCAGCACGTCCCTTATTTTTATGCTGCGGTGGGGGGGAAGGCAGGACCTAGAATGAGGCGGTTGGGGTTCGGAACCCCTCCCCGAATCCAGGGTAACTTTATTAGTAGAGGGGAAACTGGTTGATTTCTTGGTTGACACGGAGGCAAAACAATCGGCCCTCACCCATGACAATGAAAAACTGTCGTCTCATACCAACTGGGTGCAAGGTGCCACGGGGACCAACTGTTACGAGGGACTTCTAAGCGCAAAATGGACCTCAGCGTGGGTCAAGTAAGTCACCCGTTCATGCTCATCCCAGAGTGCCCGACACCCCTGCTGGGAAAAGACATTGTATCCAAGTTAAATGCCCAAATATACTTTAAAAACGGACGAATCTGCTTGACGGGCTCAAAAAGGCAACTTTTAACTACTACATACCCCCAACCAGGACGAATATCAGTCCTCACAGTAAAAAGAAAGAGAATTCATAACTGCTGAAGGAAAAAAAGTTAAAAGTAAGACTGAGGTGCTGCAGCTACTGGAAGCTGTAACGCTGCCCAAAGCTGTGGCAGTGGTGCGCACACCCGGCCGTCAGAAAAAGGAAGACCCCGTGGAAGCTAAGGGCCATCGTGCCACAGACAAGGAGGCAAGAAAAGCTGAGGTTCATGAGAAGGAAGGAGATGCACCTGGAGAACCAGGTGGGCAGGGATGCCTTGTTCAATTTTCTCTTCCACGAATGGGGTCCATTCCAAATGTGCCTGGCTACACAGCTGAAGAACTGTGGGCCAAACAAAAGCTGCAAGCCCTCACTGAAGAGGGCTCACTGTGGCTAAAGGCCCAGGACAATCTTATCCTCCCCGCTGAGGTGGGATGAGAGATGCTGTACAATTTACACCATACTACTCATTTGGGAAAAGAAAGATGTTGCAATTGTTGCAAACTGCCAAACTGCAGTTCAAAGGCCAAGGACTGACTGCAGAGCAGCTGGTGAGCCAATGCCGTGTCTGCCAAGAAATGAAACCAGGTAAAATTATAAGTATGCATCAAGGGGCTAGAGAAAGAGGTAAGCAACCTGGGCTACACTGGGAGGTGGATGTCACTGAGATCAAGCAAGGCAAATATAGTTACAAGTTAGTCTTCATTGATACTTTTCAGGTTGGGTAGAGGCCTTCCCAACTAAAAGAGAGACAGCCCTGATAGTAGCAAAGAAGGTGTTAGAAGAAATAGTTCCAAGGTATGGAATGCCTCAAACAATTGGATCCGATAATGGACCTGCTTTTGTAAGCGAGGCCATTCAAAACTTAGCCCAGGCTCTGAGGACAAATTGGAAACTGCATTGTGCATACTGTAGGGAACTGCGTGTCTCCCTACCCTGGATTTAAGCCATGAATTTACTCTCGGTTTCCTGTCATACAAACTGCCCTTTGTCTCAATTCTGCCAGAGAGTGGCTGCCTTGACCCTTGCTAGGATTGGTGCTCTTTCACTAGCAGCTGCTATGCTCATTGGTCAATACATGACTGATGGCATCTCCCCCCAGGCTCACCAGGAATGCTTCATTAGCATACCGGTTTGATCGGTTGCCCGCCATTCCTTCCTTGTTTGGAGATGCTACCTCAGCTGTACCTTATTTTACATGTGACGTAATGGTGCCAGCCCCTTGCTGGCTATTTAAACCTCTGCTCTCAGCTCAATAAACGAGGCTTGATCAGATTCCTGTCTTGCCTCCATTTCTTGCGCCCTTGCCCATCTTCATTCCCAGTCCCTCTTTCAGGTGTCCACGTTCTTGATGTCCCGCGGGACGGGACAGCATACAACCCGCAAATCTCTGGGCAAGTAGAGAAAATGAACAGAACTTTAAAGGTGACTTTGACCAAATTAGCCTCTGAGACTGGCGAAAACTGGGTGACTCTCCTGCTGTTTGCTATATTCCGTGTGCGGTATTCCCCCTACATGTTTGGATTAACACCTTTTGAAATTGTGTATGGTAAAAAAAAAAAAAAAACCCCATTAGCCCTAGAGCGTTCATTCAGCCCTATGCAGGGCCTACTGAGATATTAGGGGCTATGCAAGCCTTGCAGGGGGTACAGGCCAATGTTTGGCCCGCCATTGGGGCTGTTTACCAAAATGCCATTGTTCAGGCAAATGCAGCTAAAAGTCAACATCAGCATTTGCCTGGAGATTGAGTCTGGGTTCAAAGGTTCCGTAGCAAAAATCTGGAAACTAAATGAAAGGGGGATCATGAAGGAAGAGACAAAGGCGGGTATCCATAAGTAAAAACAGGTTTTATACATGTCCAGGGTTTAGGACCGGGAAAATGAGGCATGAATGTGGGGGAGTTAAGTCTCTTTATTATGCAGCTTGGAAATGTGTCACTACCAATGATGGGGATGGGAAATGGCAGGTCAAATCTCTCTTCATTGAAATGTCTTATGTCCGACCTTGTTCACGAACCAGGTATGTTCCTGACTGTAATCTGATATGTGTAACGTTCACAGAGGAAGGAAAGAGGGACAGACGTTGGGTTTCAGGACTTTCCTGGGAATATATCTCTATCAAAGTCCATTATTTCACATCATAATACAATTAAAGCTAAAGATTTCCCCCGCTGAGGGAGTCGTAAGACCAAAATCAGTACTGGGAGGGGGACAGCAAAAACAAAAACACCCTTACCTAATTGTCGCCCCATCCTTAAACCCCAAAACCCTGGTAAAAATGGAAACTCAAGTAACCCCTAAAGTGTATGAGCTAGGGGATCCTCTATGGAAAATGCTAACAGCAGCATACGAGACCCTAAATCGCACCAAGTCCAGTGCTACTGAGGCCTGTTGGCTATGCTATGATATCAGACCCCCGTTCTATGAGGCAGTAGGAATAGCCACCCCTTTCAACTGGTCGAGCACAAAGACCCCCGGGTATTGCAGATGGGATCATAAAGGCCCAGGACTGACACTCCAGGCAGTCACTGGAAATGGAACTTGCATAGGCAAGGTGCCGTCTAGCCATGCTCAGTTCTGTGCTAACATCTTCCCTTCTGTGGATACAAGGGGTGGAATAAAATGGATAGTTCCGGCGCTCAGTGGTTGGTGGGTGTCCTCTAAAACCGGACTGACTCCATGTCTTAGCCTACCTGTCTTTAATGAATCAATAGAGTTCTGCATCGTGGTGCTGATATTCCCAAAAGTTATTTACCACCAGGAAAGAGTAATGTATGACGCATGGACAAGGGGTATGGAGAATACCAAGATGACCAGGGAGAGGCGAGAACCCTTCACGGCAGTAACCCTGGCTACTCTTTTTGGCCTTGGTGCAATAGGAGCAGGAACCGGCATCTCATCCTTGGCAGTACAGCACCGGGGATTTAATAGTTTGAGGGCAGCCATAGATGAAGATATAGCTAGAATAGAAGAATCTATCTCCCATTTAGAAAAGTCACTAACCTCCCTGTCCGAGGTAGTGTTACAAAATCGCAGGGGACTAGACCTAGTGTTCCTCCAGCAGGGAGGGCTGTGTGCAGCCCTGGGGGAAGAATGCTGTTTTTATGCCAACCACACCGGAGTGGTAAGAGAGTCCATGGCTAAAGTCAGGGGAAAATTGGCCAGACAGAAATGAGAACGTGAACAAAAGAAGAGATGGTTTGAATCATGGTTTAATAACTCGCCTTGGTTTACCACCCTGCTCTCTACGTTGTTAGGACCCCTAATCATACTCTTGTTCATTCTCACTTGTGGACCATGCATTGTAAATAAGTTAATTGTTTTTGTGAAAGAACGCGTCAATACTGTCCAGCTAATGGTGCTACTACAACAGTATCACAGGCTAAATCCAGAACCCCGTCTGGTAATAGAAGAGGTACAGAATGCCACTTATGAGCAAGAGTACTTATAAAGACATAAAGGGGGCGGAGCTCTGGAGCTCTGCATAGCATTAAGGAAAACGTGCTGTTTTTATATAAACTACCCCTAGACTAGAGTAAACCTAATATAACCTGCTAATTTCTCGCTTCTGTGCACCTGCTTATTGCCAAATCAGGTTGGAGTATGGTTACTCCAAATAGTGACAACATAAAAAGGGGGGGATGTTGGGTCCTGGTTTACAACTGCCAGCACCAGCACCATGACAGGCTGTATAAAACCAAAGTCTGGGGCAGGCTTAAGCTCTAATTTCAGATTCCTGGACCCTAAGGTAATTCTGTCAGAGAAGACATCACCTGTCCCAGACTGACCAGTAGGGAGCAGCGATCACCACCCCCAATTGACCAGTCAAGAGAATACGCGCAGAACTACTCGCCAACCACCACTGGACAACACTGATGCTAGAAGTTTTCTCCAATAAGTTTAAAGAACAGCAACACTGGACTGCCCCCGGTCCCTAGCCCCATAAAAACCCAGGGAACAAAGAAGTCAGGGCTGATCCCCTTTGGATGCTGGATCCCCGCTGCGTTGGGCAGTGGAGGGTGAAAAGCCCTAGCCCGAGCTAGAAAAATAAACTCCTTTTGCCGTGTTTGCATCTCAACTGGTCTTAATTCTTCCGTGTGCCCAAGGTGAGCTCGCGTTCCTTTCCCCAATCTAACAGTTTTAGCTGCAGATAACGAACTTCCCACAGATGTAGTCAATTTCATTTCTGTGTATAGTCACCATCGGTGGTGTTGACAAAAGGTCTTTGCTGTGAACAAGTATTTAGTCCGACAGAATTCTATCAAGCATTCTCCAGCTCAGTTTCCATCACCAAGACCATAGTTCCGAGCTACTGTTCTTTCCTTTGCTTCCCACTTTTGCGTCCCAAACACCAGTAACTATCAATGCATATCAAAGCCATGTTTGGTCAATTTCAAACTGACGACATTAGAATTCTTCAACTACTTCATCACTAACTTTACTGGTTTGTGCACAAATTTGATTAGTTTTATTGACAGTTTCCTTGAATGTGGATGTCATCCTGTCACAACATTGTACTTCAGACAGATCTTATGTGCCCTTTATGAAAATAAATGCAAGGCCATTCCTCTTGAATCTATCATTCCCAGCACAATAAACCATATAATGTTGTGGTTCTAAATGGCCAAAAACACCCATTTTGGTTCCTTTAATGCCTCAAATATCAATCTTTATGCATTCCATTTCCGTTTTGATGGCTTCCAACTTTTCTAGATTCATATTTGTTCATTCCAAGTTTCAATTATTAACAGATGCTGTTTCTTCTCATTTTGAATCATGTCCCATCAACAAATGAAGATCGTGCAGGTTTTGCTCTCAGGGGCTTTATTCCAGCCACATCATTGTGGCTCAGCTTGCTCCGAGAAGGCACGTATTCCTCAGAAGAGTGCGAGCGCCTTCCGAACGGAGGGTATCATTTTCTGGTACTGTCTCTGACAACATTTGCTTCCATTCCTTAGGCGTTCAGTGTCTGCTGTTTCAATGGTATGCATAAGGTTCAAAGCAGGCGATCCATTTGAAGTGGACAGTCCATTTCTTCTTAGTATTCAGTCCCTACGCTGGAAGCTCCATTGAAACCTGTATACTTCATATGTGATCCTGCTGGCATTTGAAATACTATTGACATAACTTTCAGCAACATGCAAGCTACCACAGTATGACAAACTGATAGACTAGTGGTGGGATCATCCTGTAGATCTTTGAAATTCCATTTATCTATCTTAGCTTCTTTGAAGAAATGCATTATTGGTAGCAGTTCCTAAATCAAAAATACATGTATGAAATTTTTCATTTGAAAGCTTTCATAATAAGAATTTGGATCAAAGAAAGTAAAAACAAAAACAGTTATCATTTGTGCCAATTCTCTGAAGTCTCAAGAACAAGGCAGAACATGTCCATCTAGATAAGATAGGCGGGATAAACAACCCAGAGGGGGAAACAACTGGACTGACTGTTCTGGAGGGGACACGGGAGGGAGAGGGGGTGGCAGAGGAAAGGTAGGGGGGAGCCAACAAACCCAGGGACAGGGTAAAAACAAGTGACAGGAGGGTATAGGATGCCTGGCAATGGGGGGCGGGGGGGGAATGGGGGTGTTGATCAAGGGCAACAAAGGCAAGAATTACTGAAACCTGAATGAAGGCCGAACATGATAGTGGGACAAGAGGAAAGTAAAAGGAATAGAGGAAAGAACTAGGAGGGCAAAGGGCATTTATAGAGGTCTAAATACAGGCACGCACATATGTAAATATATTTATATATAATGAAAGAGAAATGGATCTATTTATGTAAACTTATTTGCTAAGTATTATGGCATCAAATGGACATTGGGCCTCTACTCAAGTACTCCCTCAATGCAAGAACACTTTGTTCTTATAACCTGGCATTCTGTGATGCTTACCTTCCCTGGCACGATTGCTAAAGACAAAGTGGGTGCATTAGGAAATCTGGTAAAGAAAGTTGATAGTGCCCGGCTATCAAAAGATATA
This sequence comes from Tenrec ecaudatus, assembly GCF_050624435.1. NCBI lineage: Eukaryota > Metazoa > Chordata > Mammalia > Afrosoricida > Tenrecidae > Tenrec > Tenrec ecaudatus. The sequence continues at coordinate 83,835,488 of NC_134548.1, forward strand.
GCGTCCGGGGTTTTAAAAGCTTGAAGGTAAACAAGCGGCCATCTAGCTCAGAAGCAACAAAATCCACATGAAAGAAGCACACCAGTCAGTGTGATCATGAGGTGTCAATGGGATCAGGTATCAGGCATCATAGACCCAGAACAAAAAATCATATTAATGTGAATGAGAGGGAGTGCAGAGTAGAGACCCAATGCCCATCTACAGACAATTGGACACCCCCGTACAGAAGGGCAACAAGGAGGAGACAAGCCAGTCTGGGTGCAATATAGCAGCGATGAGACAACTTTCCTCTAGTTCTTTAAAGCTCCCCCCCGCCCTATCAAGACCTTAATTCTACCTTACAAATCCAGCTACACCAGAGCATTTACATGAGTACAGATAAGAGCTGGAAACACAGGGGATCCAGGAGAGATAAACCCCTCAGGAACAAAAATGAGAGTAGCCATACCAGGAAGGTAAGGAGAAGGTTGGGAGAGAAAGGGGAAATGAATCACAATTATTGGCATATGAACCCCTCCCAGGGGGAAGGACAACAGAAAAGTGGGTGAAGGGAAACATGTCTTATACTATAAGACAGGAAAAAAATAATAATTTATAAGTTCTCAAGGGTTCATGAGGGAGGGGGAGGGGGGAAATGAGCTGATACCAAGGGCTCAAGTAGAAAGAAACTGTTTTGGACTTTGGGGCCAGGGCGTGGTGCCCCAACAGACTGGACTGGAAAACGCTCCTAAGGGCCAGCAAAGGATCCCTGAACTAACTACAAGCTTTTCTCTTGTGAACTGTTTTGTTTTGTTCTTTGTCAGTGGTTTGTGTTTTTGTTTTGTTGCCTGGTTGTATACTGTTGCTTTGTTTTCCTCTGTCTTGTTTTCGTGCATGTTAGTGTCTCCACAGGTCTGTCTGAATAGGACAGGCTGGATGAACTATCTGGAGGAAAAACAACGGACCGACAGTTCCGGGGGGACTTGGGGTGGGGGGGGAGAGGGGGTAAGGAAGTGGTGTTAACAAACCCAGGGATAAGGGAAAAACATGGGACCCCAAATGGTAGAGAAGGAGGAGTGGCAGGCCTGGTGGGAAACGATCAAGGGTAAGGTTGCTTAGAGAAGAGGTATACTCTAGCCCAGGTGGCGACGAAGCATGGTAGTAGGGCAGGAGGAAAGTCAAGGGAGATGGAGGAAAGAGCTAGGAGTCAAAGGGCATTCTTGGAGGTCTAGATAAATGCATGTACATGCAAATATATATAGGAGGATGGGGAAATAGATCTATGTGTCTATATTTATAGGTCAAGTATTAAGGTGGCGGAAGGACCTTGGGCCTCTACTCAAACACTCCCTCAATGCATGAATACCTTCTTTTATTAAATTGGAACTCTATGATGCTCACTCTCCCGACACAACGGCTGGAGCCAAAGTGGGTGAACAAGTAAATGTGGAGAAGAAAGCTGATGGTGCCCGGCTATCAAGAGAGATAGTGACTGGGGTCTTAAAGGCTTGAAGATAAACAAGCGGCCATCTAGCTCAGAAGCAACAAAGTCCACATGGAAGAACACACCAGCCTATGTGATCGAGGGGTCCCAAAGGGATCAGTTACCAGGCATCAAAGAACAAAAAATCATATCATTGACTGCACACCTCCATGATAGGATCGCTGAAGACAAATAGGTGCATAAGTAAATGTGGTGAAGAAAGCCGATGGTGCCCGGCTATCAAAAGAGATAGTGTCTGGGGTCTTAAAGGCTTGAAGGTGAACAAGCGGCCATCTAGCTCAGAAGCAAAAAAGCCCACATGGAAGAAGCACACCGGCCAGTGCGATCACGAGGTGCCAAGGGACCAGGTATAAGGCATCATGCAAAAAAAAGATATAAGTGTGTGTATGTATGTGTATATATGTATATATACCACATTAAATGAAGGGGGAAGTGCAGAGTGGAGACCCAAGGCCCAAGTGTCGGCCAATGGAGATCCCCTCATAGAGGGGTTTAGGCGAGGAGATGGGTTAATTAGGGTGTGAGGTAGTACCGATGAAGAACACAGCTTTCCCCCAGATCCTGGATGCTTCCTCCCCCCAACTACCATGATCCGAATTCTACCTTGCAGGGCTAGATAGGACAGAGGCTGTACACTGGTACATATGAGGGCTGGAGGTACAGGGAATCCGGGGTGGATGATACCTTCAGGACCAAGGGTGTGAGGGACGATGCTGGTAGAGTGGAGGGTGAGTGGGTTGGAAAGGGGGAACTGATTACAAGGATCCACATGTGACCTCTTCCCTGGGAGAGGGACAGCAGAGAAGGGGGGAAGGGAGACTCCGGATAGGGCAAGATATGACAAAATAACGATGTATAAATTACCAAGGGCACATGAGGGAGGGGGGAAAGGGGAGGGAGGGGGGAAAAAAGAGGACCTGACGCAAGGGGCTTAAGTGGAGAGCAAATGCCTTGAGAATGATTGGGGCAGGGAATGTATGGATGTGCTTTATACAATTGATGTATGTATATGTATGGATGGTGATAAGAGTTGTATGAGTCCCTAATAAAATGTAAAAAAAGAAAAGAGGAGAAAAAATGATTAGGGCAAAGACTGTACAGATGTGCTTTATACAATTGATGTATGTATATGTATGAACTGTGATAAGAATTGTATGAGCCCCAATAAATTGTTAAAAAAAAAAAAAAAAGAAAATGATGATGACAACATATGAACAAAGGTGCCTGACACGAGGGGTATATGGCTGGATTGTGATAAGAGCTGTAAGAGCCCTGAATAAAATTATATATATTTATATTTATGTATTTGTTTATTTATTTATATTTAAAAGAACAATGCGGAGTATAATCTGTGAGAGTGGGGGAGGTACTGTTGGAGGGATTTTTGAACTCTTATCTTACATTAAAATTCTACTAGCATTCTACTGAATTGTAATGGAGTCCGTGAGACAATCTTCCATTAGAACAAGGCCAAGCCCCATAGCGGCCTGCTTCGGAAGGATAAGGTCGTGCAGGCCTAGAGGAAGGAGGGAAGAAGGGAACAGAGAGGAAAAGGAGAAAAGCAAAACTGTTTCCAAACTACCAGGACTATTTCAGGCCTGCCAGCTGAATATGAGTCCTAACCCAGCAGATGTCGTGGTCCATGCTCCGGTACCAGAACTTCCCTCGGCAAGTAGGCTTTTCCGTTGTCCCTTATGATGTTAGCAGAGAAAGTTTAAGAGCTACTGCAGAGCGTAAAGTAGCAAATAGATCTCAACTTTGTAGTGATCCAAGACTCTTTATTGACAGAGCATAAAACAAGGAAGAAGGCTGCACCCTGAAAACAACTGTCATTTCCTCGAAGACGCTAAATCTGACCAATTATTCTAAATGAATATAAATCGACTGCATTTCCTTGTAACTTCACACCGCTTATTTTGTTATCATCAGTTGTCAATTTCTAAAATGAACTGGGGAATTGATGTGTTCGTTTCCCCTTAAGATTCATTCACAGGCAGGTATCTCGTATCCGCAGGGATGAAAACGCTGTAACACTCATACTGGGTACTGTATGACTTGTTCTGTGATGAGAACATGCATAGGAGGTTCACACAATGGAAGATGTTGATAGAACTGGGAGCTTTCTCTTTCATCTAGCACAAGACCTACAATATAAAGGAATAAGGAAATAACCGGAACTGCCTTTACGGAAGCACGCTAAACTACCCATGAGCCATAGCGGTCAAACACTGAATGGTGGCACCAGAAGAACAGGAACTTCCTGCTACTGTTGCCAAAATTAACTTTTGGCCGCTTGGAGGCAGTAGAACTCCAGTAAACCAAGTACATCCTGCTTTCCTCCGCCCTTTGTGTTTAAAAAAAACATGAGAGTGACACTGTCAAAATGAAACTGTTTTTCAAATGTTTGAGAACCGCTTGTATCCATCTTGTTTTCTTCGTTCAAAACACAGACAAAAGAAACACAAAATGTAGCCCTCCTCAGGATATATGTTATAAATGCAAACATAAATAAGCAGATAACGCCATTGTCTAAACCTACAGTTTCATTAAGTAGCTATTATAACCGGTAGTCTCATTTATATATTTCCTTTGCACGGAAAGTTGTTCCAAAACATAGGACATATACCTTTCCAAAAGCAATTACTCTGTGCCCCGTGTTGATGAAAATGTCTTCTGCTAGCAAGCGAGCCCACCTGAAAGAAGCCCACCAGCTGTGTGGTCCTGAGGTGTCCCTGGGATCTAAGATCCAGAACAAAATCATTCCCAATGTGAAGGGGGGGGGGGTGAGGGTAGGAGGTAGCATTGAGTGGAGACCCAATGCCCACCTGTAGACAATTGGACATCCCCTCACAGAGGGGTCACAGGAAAGAGAAGAGCCAGTCAGGGTGCAGTATAGCACCGATGGAACACATAACTTTCCTCTAGTTCTTTAATGCGTCCATCACCCCACTATCATGACCTCAATTCTGCCTTACAAATCGATTAGATCAGAGCATGCACACTGCTACAGGTAAGAGCCCGCCGAAACATGGGGAATCCAGGATAGATAAACCCCTCAGGGCCAACAAGGAGAGTAGAGATACCAGGAGGATTAGAGGAGGGTGTGGGGAGAAAGGGGGAATCTATCACAAGGATCAACCTAGAACCCCCCTGGAGGGGTGAATAACGGAAAAGTGGGTGAGGAGGAACGATGAAGGATAATGTAAGATATGGAAAAAATAATCTATAACTTCTCAAGGGTTTGTGAGGGAGAGTGGGTGGGGGAGGGCAGGGGAAGAAAGGGGGAGCTCATATCAGGGACTCAAGTGGGAAGAGAAAGCTTTGAAAATGATGATGGCAGCATATGTGCAAATGTGCTTGACACACTGGATGAATGTATGGACTGTGATAAAAGATATATGAGCCCCCAAGGTGTGAATGCAATATCCCGGCGTGGAGTAGGGAACCAGTGGAGAGGTCTGGGAGGCTGGCCCCTCCCCCGAAAAGAATTTGTTTCAAAGGATGACATTGATTCTGCAGCTCCGGGAGATGGACATATCTGATCAGAGCACATGGGAGCAGATGAAGGGGCAGGAGGAGAGAGTGGAACACAGCCTGGCCAACCAGGCCGTGAGGATGATGTTCCTGAGTAGAGCAGCCAGTCCACAGAGAGAACGACATGACTGGCCCTACTATGAGACGTGATGCCCCTCAGTGACTAAGGGCGATACAGGGGACAGCACCGGAGACACAGTGTGGGAATTGCACCTGACCTGATCCCACCACACCGAGGCAAATCACTTGGGGGAGTGCAGTGGAACAGCAAGGGAATGGAGTGGCAAGGTCCCCAGGGAATGCTGAAAGTGGACTTTGGGGCCAGGGCGTGGTGCCCCAACAGACTGGACTGGAAAACGCTCCTAAGGGCCAGCAAACTATCCTTGAACGAACTACAAGCCTTTCTTTTGTGAAGTGTTTTGTTTTGTTCTTGGTCAGTGGTTTTTGTTGTTTTATTGTCTGGTTGTATACTGTTGCTTTGTTTTCCTCTGTCTTGTTTCGTGCATATTAGTGTCTCCACAGGTTTGTCTGAATAGGACAGGCTGGATGAACTATCTGGAGGAAAAACAACAGGACAGACAGTTCCTGGGGGACAGACAGTTCCGGGAGGGGGAGGGGGAGGAGAGTAAGGAAGTGGTGTTAATAAACACAGGGACAAGGGAACAACATGGACAATGGTAGTGAGGGGGGAGTGGCAGGCCTGATGGGGAACGATCAAGGGTAAGGTTGTGTAGAGAAGAGGTATACTCTAGCCCAGGTGGGGACGGAGCATGGTGGTGGGGCAGGAGGAAAGTCAAGGGAGAGGGAGGAAGGAGCTGGGAGTCAAGGGGCATTTATGGAGGTCTAGACAAAGACATGTACATGCAAACATATATATGAGGATGGGGAAATAGATGTACTTGTCTACATTTATAGGCTTAATATTAAGGTGGCGGAAGGACCTTGGGCCTCTACTCAAGCACTCCCTCAATGCATGAATACTTTCGTTTATTAAATTGGTACTCTATGATGCTCACTCTCCCGACACAACTGCTGAAACCAAAAAATCATCATATCATTGGCTGCACACCTCCATGATAGGATCGCTGAAGACAAATGGGTGCATAAGCAAATGTGGTGAAGAAAGCTGATGTTGCCCGGCTATCAAAAGAGATAGTGTCTAGGGTCTTAAAGGCTTGAAGATAAACAAGTGGCCATCTAGCTCAGAAGCAAAAAAGCCCACATGGAAGAAGTACACCAGCCAGTGTGATCACGAGGTGCCAAAGGGACCAGGTATAAGGCATCATGCAAAAAACAAAAAAAAAAGAATATGTGTGTGTGTGTGTGTGTGTTTGTGTGTGTGTGTGTGTATACCATATTGAATGAAGGGGGAAGTGCAGAGTGGAGACCCAAGGCCCAAGTGTCGGCCACTGGAGATCCCCTCATAGAGGGGTTTAGGAGAGGAGATGGGTCAGTCAGGGTGTGATGTAGTACCGATGAAGAGCACAGCTTTCCCCCAGATCCTGGATGCTTCCTCCCCCCAACTACCATGATCCGAATTCTACCTTGCAGGGCTGGATAGGGCAGAGGTTGTACACTGGTACATATGAGGGCTGGAGGCACAGGGAATCCAGGGTGGATGATACCTTCAGGACCAAGGGTGTGAGGGGCGAGGCTGGGAGAGTGTAGGGTGAGTGGGTTGGAAAAGGGGAACTGATTACAGGGATCCACATGTGACCTCCTCCCTAGGAGAGGGACGGCAGAGAAGGGGGGGAAGGGAGACTCCGGATAGAGCAATATATGACAAAATAACAATGTATAAATTACAAAGGGCACAGGAGGGAGGGGGAGCGGGGAGGGAGGGAAAAAAAAAAAGGAGGACCTGATGCAAAGGGCTTAAGTGGAGAGCAAATGCTTTGAGAATGATTGGAGTGGGGAATGTATGGATGTGCTTTATACAATTGATGTATGTATATGTATGGATTGTGATAAGAGTTGTATGAGTCCCTATTAAAATGTAAAAAAAGAAAAGAAAATGATTAGGGCAAAGAATGCACGGATGTGCTTTATACAATTGATGTATGTATATGTATTGACTGTGATAAGAGTTGTATAAGCCCCTAATAAAACATTAAAAAATAATAATATTTTTAATATAAAACACCAACAGAAAGAAAATGTCTTCTACTGATTCGGAGTACAAAAGAAACCCTAAATCTCAGATGTGATTTAAGGAGAACCGATAAAAACTTAGTATAAAGACATAGCAAAGCCAAAGGAAACATGGATGAGGGCCACTTCAAGCAGGACTTCATAAGGGAATCCAAGAACTTATAGACACACATCTGCATACATAAGGAGTTTAACACAAAGGAAACCGAAACAAATTAATAAATGTTGACAGATTAATATATCGTATTCACATATTCATGAAACAAATTCATGATTGCTATCATATTAATATATCATACTCACTTGTGATCTCCACAAGGGGCTGAGAATATGCTTGAAACCAAAACATAGGTGAGATCGAAAGCTTCCACATTGACAGAGGGCTTCTGAGAAAGGGCGGCAAGGCATGAATCATGACTGTGTGACTCCCAGTAAGGGGATATCTATCCATCAAAGAGAGACCCAAGGCAAGCCACTCAGGGCAATTGTCCATCTCTAGGCTGGCTAGAGAGTAATGGAGTTTCACTGCACTCTGCCTGAGTGAAACACTGCTTTCTTTCTTTCTCTTTTTTAAATATATATAACAGTTTTATTGGTATATAATTCATATAAAATTAAACTGTTCAATCACATCAAGAACAGTTGTAAAATCATCACCACAATCGATTTTAGAACATTTGCTTTACTCTTTTTTTAAAATCATTTCATGGGGCCCTGTCACCCATATATATCCTTCTGCAAAGAGGGTTGTCATAATTAAAGGTCTAGTGAAAATACTAGTATAATGCAGTGGGTTAAAAAAAAAGACCCAACCACCCATGCTTTGAGTTCTAGAAAACAGCCTACTGCATCGAACCACCAACTAGGTGGACATCATCACAAAGTTATAATAGTGAATAAAACATATGCAGATCAGGACAGTGGAGGGAAGGTGGGATAGAAAGGGGGAACAGATTACAAGGATCTACATATAACCCCTTCCCTGTGGGATGGACACCAGAAAAGTGGGTGAATGGAGACGTCGGATAGTATAAGACATGACAAAATAATAATAATTTATAAATTATTAAGAGTTCGTGAGGGAGGGGGAACGGGAAGGGAAAGGGGAAATAAGGAACTGATATCAAGGGCTCAAGTAGAAAGCAAATGTTTTGAGAATAATAGTGGTAACAAATGTACAAACGTGCTTGACACAATGGATGGATGGATGGATTGTGCTAAGAGTTGTACGAGTCCCTAATAATATGATTTTTTTTAAAACAGACATGCAGAAAAGAGAGGTGGGAAACAGGGTTAAGTCATGACCATTATATCTGACCATGTTCCAAGAGTAACACAAGATTACCAGTTTATAAACAAAGTCGGTGATGCTTTGCATCTTCCAAAAGATAATCTAAACATGAACATTAGCTTATGCAAACATTTTCATTTAAAAGCTTTATTGTAAAGATAGTCTGAAGGGGGGCCTTTTGACGGGCACAAAAGAGCTAGGTCACGTCAGCTTCCATGTGTTAGATTTCAAGGAGAATACCCTAAGTCCGCATTCCTTGCTCTTCTGTATTCCCATTCTTTCTCTCTTTCCAGTAGGGACCCTTATCCTCTCCGCTATCAAGGATTACCAAGAATATATCTCAGAGGTACTAAGGCAACCTGCCTATTTGAAACTTTATATTGGCTATTAAATGATGAGAAAGTGAATGTGCGATAAACGCAGAAGGTGTGAGGATTATTCCATGAGTTACCATGAAACCAGGACTCAGTAATTGGTTCCTTTAATTTTATGAACTAGCCAACCACCCTAAACCCTTTGACATAGAACCAAACTTTGCTCCATTTTCTCCAATTCATCTCCTGACGACAATAAAAGTATTTCAAGGTAAAACATAATTACTAGTGTTCTGGTCTCCAAGTAAGCAGGTGAGAAAGAATACACTGTGCTTAAGAACAATTACTGCTGATAAGGAATGATGGTAAATCAAATAATATTTTAACAACCATTTGTTCGGCAGCAACTTTCCTTCGTGTGCTACAGTACACATTTTAGATTCGATACTTCAGGTGTAGGGATCTGCGTGTCCCCCTACCCTGGATTTAAGCCATGTACGACCTTTATGAATTTACTCTGTTTCCTGCCATACAAACTGTGCCCAGTGGTTTTACTGCCTTTGTTTCACCCGCCAGTGGGTGGCTGTCTTGACCCTTGCTAGGATTGGTGCTCTCTCACTAGCAGCTGCTATGTTCATTGGAGAATACATGACTGGTGGCATTTTCCCCCAGGTGCTTGGTATACTTCATTAGCATACTTACCTGTTAGATCAGTTGCCCGCCATTTCTTCCTTATTTGGGAGATACACGACTATTGGCTACCTCAGCTGTACCTTATTTCCATGTGACGTAACGGTGCCCGCCCTTCGCTGGCTATTTAAGCCTCTGCTCTCAGCTCAATAAATGAGGCTTGATCAGATTCCTGTCTTGCCTCCCATCTCTCCACGTCTCTTGCCGATCGTCATTCCCAGTCCCTCTTTCAGGTATCCATGTTGTTGATGACCTGCGGGACGGGACATTCAGGTAGGATAAACCCTAAAGCCTCACTTCTTTGTCAGTCAGCCTAGTGCCACCAGGGAACCAAATGTAATAAGGCAGGAGCAGCAGGAAGCTCCAACTGATCGACAGGCAACCTTCAGAGAACTGGAGCACCAGGGTTAAAGAGTGAGTGCTATAGGGGAATTACTGTAGGCCAGTGCTTTCAGCCTTCCTAATGCCGCGACCCTTTAACACAGTTCCTCATGTTGTGGTGACCCCCCAACCATGACATTGTTTTCGCTGCTACTTCATCACTGCAATGTTGCTACTGTTATGAATCGTAATGTAAATATCTGATATGCAGGATGTATTTTCATTGTTACAAATTGAACATAATTCAAGCACAGTGATTAACAAACCCTAATACAGGAGATATTTATACTCTAGAACAATGGTTCTCTACCTTCCTAATGCCGTGACCCTTTATTCATAAAATAATTTTCTTGCTACTTCATAACTGTCATTATGCTACTGTTATGACTCTGGCGACCCCTGTGAAAGGGTAGTTCGACCCCCCCAAAGGGGTCGCGACCCACAGGTTGAGACCCACTGCTGTAGGTGCATGTCTTCCAGGCCACATTCCCAAAGCCGCAGCTGAAGTGGAATGTGGTTCTTCTCTTTTACTCCCTTAGCAGCAGACATTAGAGAGATGGCGGGCAGGGAGAGAGAGACTCCATTTTCTGACAGTAATGCAAAGGTTTACTCCTGGCTAGGCCTGTCCATGACAATATTTTAGAATTCTCAAAACACCTGCGTCAGCAGTGACTTGAAATCACTGAGCCAGTATTCCCAAGTCCCTTTATTCCAGGAGTCCTAGGCATTAGCGGGACGGTATCTGGGTGCTGCACAGGGAGAAAGAGAAAGTCCGCCAGCTCTGGAATATCACTATTGGAGAACTCAACTACTCAAAGCCTTTATTCAGAAAACACTGACCTGAAGACCATGGTGTCAAGGTCAGGGAAGATTGGAAATAGTAAACACAGGATCAGAGGTACAAAACAACTCACCCATTACTTGGGCAGGAACCCACCCAAAGAAAGAGGTACACAAACAAAGAAGAAGGAAGAGGGATGTCAGGGCGCCCTTGGCAAGACTAAGACATGCAAATCACAGAGAGCTAGCTCTGCAGTCCTCCTCATTCCTGGCCAAGCAACCATGGTGGCAATTTAGGTCAGATTTGTACTACTAACCAGAAGGTCCGAGGTTCAAAACCACCCACCACTACTGACACTGAAGATGAGCTATGTGCCCTCAACGATTCACAACTCTACAGCCTTTCCAAGATCTCTGTAAGTCTGACCCAAGTCCTGTCCAAAGCAGGTAGGGGGCACGGTTTGTGCTTTTAAAGCTGAGCCAACCCACTATCTCCCCTTCTTAAGACACTTCTCCCCGCCCCATCATTGCATGCCCTCCTGGAGAACAGGCTGGTAACACAATCTCTGATGGACCTTCAGACCCAGCAGCAGTGCTTCTGCTGATCCACACCTATTTCCCTCTCACTTGCTGCTCCTGTGGACAGCTCTGTTTAGAATTAATACTTAACACCCATGTTCTCCTAGGTTTTCCCAGAAGATGACAGATACTGCCTCAAACAAAGTTCGCCTGAAGTCATAGGGGTGCAGGCTGGTGCCCTTGCTAGTGCTAAAAGCACAGGAGCCCCTGTGTGAGGCCCAGTTTCAGCCTAAACCTTGAACCTAGTGCCACCCTGAGTCCCACACATTCACTCTCTGAGCACCAAACACTCCAGGTGAAGATACAAGGAGACAGAAGGAGCAGTAGCTCAGGGCCAAGTCTCTGGTCATCCAGGGAGCAGCAGGGTGCCAGCAGGAAAGAGCTGAATGAAGGGGGGGACCCTCCCCCCACCACCCTCCCCCCACCGAAAAAACAAGGTACACAAAGTACAAGGAAGAGAGCTGTCAGGGAGCCCTCTGCAAGACTAAGGCTTGCAAATCACAGAGAGCTGGCTCTTTTGTCCTCCCACACCTGGCCAGCTGGGTCCACAAAGGACCCCTCCTGTGCTGTCTTCATGACAAAGCCTTGAATTCCAGGCTCAGCAGGAGTTAACAACTTCTATGACAATTACCTTTTCCATTCAGAGACTCCCCCACCCCCCTTCAGCCCCTCCAACTCTATATAAACTGCAGGTCCTGGCTTGCTTTGAGGACTGGGGCAGACAGAGTGTTCCTGGCCCTTCATGCCTGGCTCCCACCATGCTTTTCTCTTGCTGCCTCCGCCTCGCCTCTCTTCAGGACTGTAACTTGGTGAGCATTTCCTCCCTCTACAGGGGCTGTCTGCCGTAACCTGCTTCCTGGAGCTCCGAGCCTGGGTGGGAGGAGGGATTTTGAAGTTTGCACTAAAATCTGCAAGACAGGTCAGATGTTGACTGTCCCCTTTGCAGGTGGTTAAGGGTGGCAGCGAAAGCAGAAAGTACCTGTAGAGGGTGCCCTGCTTGATAAGGCTTCGCCTGCCCACGCGAATTCCTCCTGCGGACCACTTAGCAGGGATGTGACTCATCTTACACTCAAGCAGAGAGCAGTGGACCTCCACTCCACCAAGCACCTACTTAGGTGTCTTACTGCTGCCTGGGTGTGTCCTTCATGATAAAAGATCGCCTTGAAAAGGGGGGTTGTGTGGTGTGTGTGTGTGTGTGTGTGTGTGTGTGTCCCAACGATGAGTCACACTCTGACTGCCTTGGTCGTAAGGACGTGTGTGTATCCCAGTAATGAGTCACACTCTCCCTTGGTCATAAGGACGTGTGTGTGTGTGTGTGTGTGTGTGTGTGTGTGTGTCCCAGTGATGAGTCACAGTCTGACTGCCTTGGTCATAAGGACATGGGCCAACCTCATATCCGGGTCCTCACTCAAGGACCTACCCCGCTGCTAAAGTTCCCCCTAAAATTACGATGTTTTCATTTGTCACCGCTAATACTTTTATGAATTTAAGTAGCCGTGTGCTGTAACACCTAGGACATTTTACTGACCTCCGGTTGAGACGTGTTTCGCTTTATCTGTTTAGGAAGGAAAGAGGAAGTTCCAGGTGCTCCTGTGCCGCCATTCCAAGTGCTCGACCGCCACAGTGCCTCCCAGGTAATGTAAGGATGTTTCCCATCAGATCACTGAAGGATCCGCTCAGCTTTTCCAAGGCCATGGCAGAAGTTTCTTTTGTGGCTACTTTCTGTTGTATCCATGGCCACGGGCTTTACATAGAAGGGGTAGAGCAAGGATTGATCCGCAAGATGTCGGTCTGCGAGAGGATTTCCAGGTTGGGTCCTGGTCGCGCATGCGCAGTCAGTCCCTGGGGGCCGCTCACAAACCTGCTGAGTCATCTGCGCCTTGCCGCCTCTGGCGGATCTTTCCACCTAGGGCCGCGGGCCTGGGTGTGCGTCTGATCCTGGGCGATGGAGTGGGAGAAAGAGAACGCAGCTAGCCCTGGAAACACCTCCTCTGCCACCATGCGCACCCGTGGGTGCCTTCACCCGTACACACCAATCACCCCCATCAGTGCAGGAGAAGACGTTTATCATCCTGACGTGCTTTCAGTGACTGGCAGCCTTATCCGAGCAGTGATGTTTCGCTTAGTTATTTCAGTAAGCTTCTCTCCACCTTCTCATTATTTCAACTTGAGCCACTGTGGGCCAAGGAACCATGTTGGCAATGTTACCTAAGATTTGGACTGCTAACCAGAAGGTTAGAGGTTCAAAACCACACACCGCATGTAGAACGAAAGATGTGGCTTTGTACCTACGAAGATACATGAACTCTGAAGCCTTATCCAAGGTATCTGTGAGTCTGACCCAAGTCCTCTCAAACCTGAGCCAGCGTGCTTGAGGGCCCCCACCACCATGAATGACAGAAGCAGTCACTCTCCAGACCAGAATGTTCTTGAACTACCAACTACTTAGGCGAAAACATGGTCAGTGCTGTCCTTCACCTTGGGAAAGTCACAGTGCCTCAGAGAAATTCATGAAAAACTAGCCGGAATGTAAAAGAGCGCCTCAGATGTCACATTTGTATTTGGATTTAGAGCCCATTTGGGGGGCAAGACTACTGGCTTCGGCCTCGTTTATGATGTCTTGGACATGATGTGAAGAAAGAGGGACTGAAACACAGACTTCCAAGGCATGGCTTGTATGAGAAGACAAAGACCTCAAGAAAATGAGGCAAGAGACACCCAACAGACCGCAGACAGCCGAGAGGCCTGCCAAGGCCAATGCTGGTGCTGGCCAGCAGAACAAATGGCCATTCTACTGTGCCTTGCTCTGCGCTGCTCATGTGAATTTGTTAGCTAGCTCGAGGTTATCTAACTGAGGGCTGTCCCATATACACTCTGGCCTTCCGCTCCTCTTTCCAGGAAGTTGTGGACCCATCAAGACTAGAGGGCATGCTCACATTCACGCCTTTGAGACAGGAAGCCACTACACTTGGGAGGCCCCAATCTAGGCCAGGTGGGCTTAATTCAGCCAATGGGGTCTACCAGAACGTCGACCACGTCTCCCAGCGGAGGACCCTGAAAAGCCAGAATCAGGATCCCACCTCCCTCTTTTCCAGCTGCTTCTCTGCGGTCCTTCGCAGCCAAGCTTCGGTCCCACAGGGCCAGGGCACAGCTGGGCCTAGGCATCTTTCTCTCTCTCTGGCTTGTGTTCAGTTATAAAGCCTGTAACTGCTTCTATCTTTGTAGAAACCCACTTGGATCACAAACCAGGATTCGGGGTGAATTCTTTGTATTGTGAAGCCAAAGACTGTCATATGTTTGACCAAAGAAACCTAACAGATTTTTCACCACAGAATGAATAAATTGTAAACTCTTTAAAATAAATAATCAATAAATGAAACTGAGCAAACACAATCCCACCTTGCGCCTCGTCCCCATTCTCTGAGGTACCATCAAAGCCCAGCACCAGTGCTTCTGCTGATCCACCCTAGTTCTCGCTCTCCTGCAGCTGCCTGTGAGGCAGCACAATTCAGAATGATGTTTCTTCTGGCATGAAGCAGGGAACCAGTGGAGAGGTCTGAGGGGCCAGCCCAATCCCAACTTCGTGGACAGCTACCCCTCCTCCCAGAAGAATTCACTTCAGAGGACACCCCTGAAGCTGCAGCTCAGGGAGAGGGACCTGTCTGATCAGAGCACAAGGAAGCAAATGAAGGTGGAGGAAGACAAAGTAGAGCACATCTGGGCATACCAAGCCTTGAGAACGTTATTTCTGCTCAGAACAGCTAATGCACAGAGAAAATAATAGGATCAGGCCCACTACGAGACATGACATCCCTCACCGACCCATTGCACTACGGGGGACAATACTGGAGACACGTGGGAATTGTGCCCAATCTGACCCCACCATACTGAGGCAAAACACTAAGGGCGTGCAACAGAACAGCAAGGGGACCAGAACAAGGAAGTCCCGAGGGAATACCAAGAATAGACTTTGGGGCCAGGGCTTGGCACCCCATAAGACTCAACCAGAAAACACTGCTAAAGATCAATAAACAGTCCTTGAACTATCTAGAAGCTGTTCTTTTGTTGGTCACTGGTTTGTTGTTGTTGTATTGTTTTCTTTTGTTGGTTTGTTTTTCTCTGTCTTGTTTTTGTGCATATTATTATCTCTGCAGCTCCACCTAGATAAGATAGGCGGATAAACAATATGGAGGAGAAAACAACGGGTTTAGGGGGATATGGGAGAGGGGTATGTGGGGTAAAGGAAGTGGAGTTAACAAACCCAGGGACAAGGGAACAACAAGTGATTCAAAATCAGTGATGTGGAGGGTGTAAGAGGCCTGGTAGGGCTTGATCAAGGACAATGTAACCAAAAATTACTTAAACCCAAATGAAGGCTGAGCATGATTGTGGGACAAGAGGAAAATAAAAGGAATTGGAGGTAAGAACTAGGAGGCAAGGCATTTATAGAGGTCTAAATAGGCATGACAATGTAAACATGTATATATGATGAGGAGGAAATAGATCTTTGTACATATATTTATAGGTTTAGTATTAAGGTAGCATATGGACATTGGAGCTCAACTGAAATACTTTCTCAATGCAAGAACACTTTGTTCTATTAAACTGGCAATCTGTAATGCTCACCTTCCCAAAACAATCGCTGATGACAAACTGGGTCCATACACAAATGTGAAGAAAGTTGATGTTGACAGGCTACCAAAAGACATAGTGTCTGAGGCCTTAAAGGTTTGAAGAAAAACAAGTGGCCATCTAGCTCAGAAGCAACAAAGCCCACATGGAAAAAACACAACAGCCTATGTGATCATGAGCTATCAAAGGGATCAGGCATCAAAGAACAAAATATCATATCGTTGTGCATGAGGAGAGTACATAGTGGAGACCTAAAGCCCATCTGTATGCAACTGGACATCCCCTTACAGAAGGGTCATGGGGAGGAGCTGAGCCAGTCAGGGTGCAGTGCAGCAACAATGAAACATACAACTTACGTCTAGTTCTTTAATGCTTCCTCCGCACCAGTATCATGATCCATATTCTACCTTAAAAATCCGGCTATAAGAGAGGATGTACAAAAAAAGAGAGAGAATGAAGATGTACACTGGTACAGCTAAGAACTGGAAACACAGGGAATCCAGGACAGATGAACCCCTCAGGACCAGTGCTGAGAGTGCCAACACCAGGAGGGGAGAGGGAAGATTGGGGGACAAAGAGGAAACCCACTACAAGGATCTACATATAACCTGCTCCCTGGGGAACAGACGATTGAAAAGTGGGTGAAGGGAGACATTGGACAGTGTACGACATGACAAAATAATAATAATTCATAAATTATCAAGGGTTCATGACTGGAGGGGGGCAGGGAAGGAGGGTAAAAATGAGGAGCTGATACCAAGGGCTCAAGTAGAAAGCAAATGTTTTGAGAGTGATGATGGCTACAAATGCACAAATGTGCTCAACACCATGGATATAAGTATGCATTTGATAAGAGTTGAAGCACCCAATAAATGATTTTTTTAAAGAAAGAAAACAACTCAAACTCTAAAAAACTATACAATTCTGATGTGCAGAAGGATATGGATGATAATAAAAGCCCAGAATAGATTTGAAAGATATATACATAAAAAAAACCACAAAGAATTATGTTTCACACCTAAGTCCTCCTCAGTTTCCCTATGAGATGACAGAGAGAGACTCCACCAAATTGGGTTCTAAGTCATAGGGGTGCAAAGGCGCCCCTGTGTGAGGGTCAATTTCATCCTAAAACTAGAGTTAGTCCTATAGCCAATCCGAGTGTGACACATTCATTCTGTGACCACCAAACGTTCCAGAAGTTTCCAGGGGACAGGGAGAACAGTAGCTCTGAGACTGTCCCTGGTGATCCAGGCCAACAGGGAGCTGCAGGGTGCCTACAGGAAAGAGCTGAATGAAGCGGGGACCCACCCAAAGAAAGAGGGGCACTAAGAAGGAAGAGAGCTGTCAGGGAGCCCTCTGCAAGACTAAGACATGCAAGTCACAGGTCCTCCCACACCTGCCCAGCTGGGTCCACAAAGGACCCCTCCAGTGCTGGGTTCATGACAAAGCCTTGAACTCAGGTCTCTGCAGGAGTTACTGCTTCTAGGCCACTTACCTTTTCCATTGGGAGACTACTCCCCCACCCCCACACTCTATATGGGCTGCAGGACCTGGCATGCTCTAGAGAATGGGGCAGGCAGAGTGTTCCCGGCCTGTCAACCCTGTCTCCCACCTCTCTTTTCTCTTGCTGCCTGTCCTCTCTTCTGGATGGTAATTTGGAGAGGATTTCCACCACACCTGGCAGGGGTTGTCTGCCAAGAGCTGCTTCCTGGACCTGAGAACCTGGGTGGGAGGAGGGATTGTGAAGCTCTGCATTGCACTAGAATCTTGCAGGACAGCTCAACTGCTGAGCAGCCTCTGGCCAGACGTCCCTATAGTCCAGTCCAGGTAGCAGATACCGGTCTGTTCGGTCATATCTTGAGTGATTGCAATGAATAGCCACAGTCTGAGAAATTCACAAGAGGTTTGCACCCTGGCCAGTGGGATCCCAATGCATCAGGACTGTCCCTATTATAGCAGTCATCTTGGTTTGCTTTGCTCTGCTTTGGTTCCAGGGACCAGGGACCTATTTTTTGCACACTCACGGAAAACATTCTGCTGCTATCCAAACCCCGTCAAAATCGGGCAGTTCTTGGTCAAGGGACCAGAAGACATTCCTTCTTGTGCCCATCTCCCAAAATGCTGACCAGAGGGAACATACAAATGACAGAAGGACATTGCTAGGATGACGCAGAACTCGATTTTGCTGAGGTTCATGCCACAAGGCTGCAACAGTACACTGCCAGGGAGATGACTGAACTGCAGGCCTGCAGCAACCCGAAGAGGACGTGGAATAGAGGACGTCATGGTTGATGTCAGATGGGTCCCAGGGAAAACCACAGGACGTCAGACTGATGGATTCTTCTCTGAGATTTTCCCTGCAAAGGTGTTTGACTGCATGGACCGGAAGCAACTATAGATGGGCCCTGAGAAGAATGGGAATTCCACAGACACTTATTGGGCTCAGGCATCCAGAGGCAGCTGCACAAGCGGACCTGGGGGACCTCATGGTTTCCCATCCAGGAAGGGGTGAGTCAGGGTTGTATGTAGCCTCTGGGCACAGGTATCCTATCTGTATGCTGAGCACATCATCCATGAAACTAGATTATACCTGGATGAATGGGGGGCCCTCGGGACTCAAGGACCCTCTTGTAGCCCACCCCAGGCATACATGTGCAGGTGATACCACCTTGTGCTGACAATGAGGGAGGACTGGAGGAGCTGGCTGCTGACCATCCAGGAGGGCAGCCTTCCCTGTGGGTGGCAGCTCAGTGCAAAGAGAACTCTACCCTCCCTCCTAGCAGGACCTACAGGGAGCATCCTGAGGCATGGAGGAAAGGGGTGCTGTCTGGGATTTGGCATTGCCCCTTGCTGAAATCAGAGAAAGCAGCAGTCAGAGGTCAAAGGACACACTGTGCCTGGGAAATCTGCTCTGGGAAACCTGTCCAGGTTTGGAAAGCAAAGATGCTCCTTGGAGGACTAAGGAGGGTGTAAGCCAAGCCCAGTATTTTCGGGGTTCTCATATGCACGCGCAAGGAGCACAATGGCTGGGGGAGGCCAAAGGAGAGAGACCATGCATTTAAATGAAGGTGCTGGACAGATAAACTGAAAACACCGCGCAGTGTCCAAGAGCAAACAACTGCTTTGGAAGAACAGCAAGCCTGCTCTTCAGCAGCAAGGGTGTTGCCAGAAGGCTCGTGTCACGTGCTGTGGGCTTGTCATCAGAGCGACCAGTCCCTGGACAAAGTCATCATGATCAAGGAAGCATAGGGAAGCCCCAAAGAGACAGAGTCTGGACAAGAGCCAGCACACAGTGGCTGGGACAATGGGCTCAAAAACAGCCCAGACAGGGAGGGTGGCTCTGTAGCAAGTGGCCACTCCTCCTTCCACAGTGCTAGGGTCCCCCTGAGTTCCAGCCTGCTGCAGGGCACCCATCCCCCACCAGGACCTCCATTTCAGAGATGGCCATTCAGGGGCTTCTCCATCTTGCTGGCAGTGCGGTAGTTCCGCCCATTTCTGCTTGGAGAGTTGAGGACGCAGGGACACCGAGTAGCGCAGTCAAGTTCCATCCCTTGGCTTGTTCATAAAACGAAAGGAAAGGCAAGGAGCGCCTCTGGGGGTGAAGGGCCCAAAGGAATTTGCTTCCCGCCATTAGGGAGCCATTTCCGCTCCTGCAGAGCAGCAAAGGCGCGGTCAGTGGGAGGGCTGGCGATGTTTTGTGCGGGGCCACATTGCCCCCAAGCGGCCAAACCTTCAGCTCCGCGACAGCAGCTGGCTGTCCCCGTGGCTCCTGGGCCGCCATTCTGGGACCGCGAGCCACCAGGCTCCAGAGCGACTTATGGACGCTAACATGAGTATTTCAGAACTTCCTCCACTTTCCTAAATCCAGGACCTAGGTGTCTATTGTGGGCACCGTCTGTGGTATCCATGGTCGCGTGTTTGACACAGGACGAGTAGAGCAAGGACTGATCCACAAGATGTCGGTTTGCAGAGAGGATTTCCAGGATGGACAGGTTGGGTCCTGGTCGCGCATGCGCAGTCTGTCCCTGTGGCGCTCACAAACCTGCTGAGTCATCTGCGGGCCATGTTGCCCTTGGCGGGCCTTTCCTGCTCCCTGTCTGCCTAGGACTGGGGCCTGGGCCTGGGCCTGAGTCTGATGCTGGGTGATGGAACGGGAGAAAGAGAACGCAGCTAGTCTTGGAAAAGCCTCCTCTTCCACCATGTGCGCCCATGGGTGCTTTCACCCACACACCATTCACCCCCATAGATGCAGGAGACCTTCACCCTCAGGTGCTTTCACTGACCGGCTGCCTTATCTGAAGAGTGATGTTTAGTTTAGTAATTTCAGTAAGCTTTTCTCCTTCTGATTGATTAACTTGTGAGACATTCTGTACCTGAGCCCGGGATCCCTGGTGACAAGGTTAGATATGATTTGTACTTCTAAGTGCAAGATCACAGGTTCAAAACCACCCAGCACTTCCCGGGGTAAAGACGAGGCTACCTGTCCTCAAAATTTTAAGCCTTGTCAAAGCTTTCTTTTTTTTTTTTTTTCTTGTCAAAGCTTTCTGTGAGTCAGAACCAGCCCCTCACCATAGCAGACAGGATTTCATTTCAACCGGAGGAAAACCAGTCCCACCTCAGAGTTATCAAAGTCAGTCCACCATCACAGAGTGCCCTCCTGGAGAAAGGCTGGCTGGTAACACATTTTCTGATGGACCATCAGTCCCCAGCACCAGTGTTTCTCCTTATCCACTCCTAGTCCTCTCTCACCTGCTGCTCCTGTGAGACAGCTCCATTAAGAATTAAGTTTTACACCCAAGTCTGTTAAGTCCTGCAAAGGTCTCCTTAGAGGAGTTAGGAAAGAAGTCAGGCATCCCATTAGAAACCTATTGGAGAAACCCAGAACTGAGCATGTGTTGGATTGGGGAAAGGAACGCGAGCTCACCTTGGGCACACGGAAGAATTAAGACCAGTTGAGATGCAAACACGGCAAAGGGAGTTTTATTTTTGGACTAGCTCAAGCTAGGGCTTTTTTCCCTGCACTGCCCAGCGCAGCAGGACCTAGCATCCAGAAGGGAATCAGCTCTGAGTTCTTTGTTCCCTGGGCTTTTATGGGGCCAGGGACGGGGGGGGGGAAGTCCAATGTTGCTGTTCTTTAAATTTATTGGAGAAACTTCTGGCATCAGCGTTGTCCAGTGGTGGTTGGCAAGTAGTTCCACATGTATTTTCTTGACTGGTCAATTGGGGGTGGTGGTCATTGCTCCCTACTGGTCAGTCTGGGACAGGTGATGCCTTCTCTGATGGAATTACCATAGTGTCCAGGAATCTGAAATTAGAGCTTAGCCTGCCCCAGACTTTGGTTTTATACAGCCTGTCATGTTGCTGGTGCTGGTAGGTATAAACCAGAACCCCACACATGCTCACACACAAGCCCTCTAGGCCCAGGTAAAAGCAATACCTTGGGCACACCCACCTTAGTTACCAGCAAATGACATCATACAGGCTGGGCTAACTCAGCCATGAGGTCAACTAGTACCTTCGGCCTGGGTGTACCGCCCAGCCAGGGTGTGTGATATAAAGGCAGGAATCCCAGACCATCAGGTTCTCTGGACCTGCTGCCTTTCTCTTTTGCTCTGGGACTTAAGGAGGGACTCTTTTGTGCTGGCCTGTCACATGTGCACCCCACCCTTCCCTATCAGTCCCAGCTCCCTGCCAGCTGGGGCCCTTGTCTCTTGCTCACTTGGTCCCCTGGACTTTGGGGGTTCTCCAGTTCTGCATGTGGGGGTGTTCTTTTCATGGGGCTTTTGTGCCCAGTTGTGGCTTCTGCGCACCTTCACACGCTTTCCAGAAATAGCGTTTACAATTCTGAGAATGTAAACCTGAAACCTTTCCCTTCCTTCCTAAACACTCACGTGCATTACAAAACGTGCTTCAGCCGGAAGCTTTACCCCCTCCAGAAACCTAACAAGGCTCGACCAACATGTGGTTCTAAGTCATAAGGGTGCAGGCTTGTGGACCAGTGCTGAAAGCAAAGGCTCGAGTCTGTGGCCCGGCTTCATCCTACACCTTGAAATAGTCCTAATGCCAGTCTATGCCCCACCCATTCACTCTGAGCACCAACCATCCCAGGTGAAGTTTCAAGAGGACAGGGAGGAGCAGTAGCTCTGGGTCTTGTCCCTGGTGAGCCAGGCAGCCAGTGAGCAGCAGGGGGCCTACCAGAAAGAGTTGAAAGGAGCAGGAATCCACCCAAAAACCAAGGTACACAAAGAAGAAGGAAGAGAGCTGTCAGGGAGCCCTCTGCAAGACTAAGACATGTAAGTCACAGAGAGCTAGCTCTTTGGTCCTCCCATACCTGCCCAGCTTTGTCAACAAGCTTTGACTTCGTATCTGTAGGGGTTATTGCTTCTATGCCACTTATATTTTCCACTGGGAAACTCCACCGCACCCTGAACTCTCTTTATCAGCTGCAGGTCCTGCCTTGCTCTTGGGACTGGGTCAGGCAGAGTCTTTCTGACCGGTCAACCCTGTTTCCCACCTCTCTTTTTTGGGGGGCTGCCTGGTCCTCTCTTCACTATAGTAACTTGGTGAGGAAGCTCCCCCCTCTTCCTCTACAGTGGTTGTCTGCCATAAGCATTTTTCCAGGAGCTTGGAACCTGGGTGGGTGGAGTGCCTTTGAAGCACTGTATTGCACTATAATGTGTAATAGAGCTAAAATTCTGAGCCTCCCCTCTGCAGATGCTTCTGTGTTACTTTACATCCCTAAAGGGCCTTTTCAGGCTTCACTGGTGGATGAAGGCCTCCCCCAGCCCTCCAAATCTCTCCTTCTGACCAGTTGCCACTGATGGAAACTGTTTTGCACTGAGGCAGAGAGCAGTGGTCTTCCAGTCCTCTACTGTAAGTTCTTAGATGGCTAAGTGCTTGCCTGGGTCATGTCCTTGAATAAGTCACCTTAATTGGGCCTTAGGGCATTCCAGGTAATGTATATCCTTATCAGGAGTCATAACCCTCTCTGTCTTGGTCAGAAGGACCTGTGCTAATATAATAAATATTGTGTAGCCACACCTGCCCCTCCCCCATCCTGAAGAATTTATTTCAGAGGACAGCACTGAAGCTACAGCTCAAGGAGAGAGGAACATGTCTGTTCAGAGCACACGGGAACAATTGAAGGGGGAGAAAGAGAGTGGACCACCAAGCCTTGAGGACAAAATTCCCACTCAGAGCAGCTAATCCACAGAGAGGACCATATGGCTGGCCCCCAAATGAGACATGACATCGCTCACTGACCCATAGCCCTACAGGGGACCACACTGGAGACACAGTATAATTGCGCCCGATCAGACCCCACCACACCGAAGCAAAACACCAAGGGCGTGCAGCAGAACAGCAAGGGGAACAGAACAACGAAGTCCCCAGGAAATACCAAAAATAGAATTTGGGGCAAGGGCCTGGCACCCCATCAGACTCAACCGGAAAACACTCCTAAAGGCCAACAAGCAGTCCTTGAACTAACTGCAGGGTTTTCTTTTTTGTTGTTGCTGCTGTTTTCTTTTTGTCATTGGCTTGTTGTTGTTGTTGTCATTGTTGTTTTGTTTTCTTTTGTTGCTTTGTTTTGTTGTCTTGTTTTTGTTCATGTTTTTATCTCCTCAGGTCTGTCTAAATAAGATAGGCTGGATGAACAATCTGGAGGAGAAGACAACAGAACGGATGGTTCTGGGGGGACATGCAAGTGGAGGTGGTGGGGGGAGGAAGTGGGTGTTAACAAACCCAGGGATAAAGGAATAACAAGTGGTCCAAATGAGTGGTGAGGAGGGTATAGGAGGGTATTGAGCGTGATCAAGGCCAATGTAACCGAGAGGAATTACTGAAACCCAAATGAAGGCTGAGCATCATAGCGGGACAAGAGGAAAGTAAAAGGAAATAGAGGAAAGAACTAGGAGGCAAAGGACATTTATAGAGGTCTAAATAAAGGCATGTACATAAATAAAGGCATGTAAGTATATTTATATATGAGGATGGGGAAATAGATCTATGTACATATATTTATAGATTTAGTACTAAAGTAGCAGATGGACATTGGTCCTCCACTCAAGTACTCCTTCAATGCAAGAATACTTTGTTCTATTGAACTGGTATTCCATGATGCTCACCTTCCCAACACAATTGCTGAAGATAAATGGGTGCATAAGCAAATGTTGTGAAGAAAGTTGATGGTGCCCATCTACCCAAAGCTATAGCGTCTGGGGTTTTAAAGGCTTGAAGGTAAACAAGCAGTCATCTAGCTCAGAAGTACCAAAGCCCACTTGGAAGAAGCACACCAGCCTGTGCGATCATGAGGTTGTCGAAGGGATCAGTTATCAGGCATCAAAGAACAAAAAATGAAATCATTGTGAATGAGAGGGAGTGCAGATTGGGGGCACAAGACCCATCTGTAACCAACTGGACATCCCCTTACAGAAAGGTCTCAGGGAAGAGATGAGCCAGTCAGGGTGCAGTGTAGCAATGATGAAACATGCAACTTTCCTCTAGTTCCTAAATGCTTCCTCCGACCCCTCCCTGTCTCATGATCCCAATTCTACCTTACAAATCTGGCCAGACCAGAGGATGTATACTGGTACAGATAGGAACTGGAAACACAGGAATGCAGGACAGGTGATCCCTTCAGGACCAGTGCTGAGCATGGTGATACCAGGAGGGCGAAGGGAAGGTGGGGTGGAAAGGGGAAACCGATTACAAGGATCTACATATAACCTCCTCCCTGGGGGATGGACAACAGAAAAGTAGGTGAAGGGAGATGTCAGACAGTGTAAGATATGACATAATAATAATAATTTATAAATTATCAAGTGTTCATGAGGGAGAGGGAATCAGGAGGGAGGGGAAAATGAGGAGCTGATATCAAGGGCTCAAGCAGAAAGCAAATGTTTGAGAATGATGATGACAACAAAAGTACAAATGTGCTTGGCACAATGGATGTATGTATGGATTATGATAAGAGTTGTACGAGCCCCCAATAAAATGATTTGAAAAAAAAGATTGTCCATCCAACATGATGTACAGGTCTCCACTCAGAGTCCCACATTCCTTTTTTATAATTCCACCTGTGTCTGTAATGTTTTCCTGTGTCGCCACTCATGAGTTTGTGGATTGAAATAACTGTGAAGCCTTGATTGACATAGAGACTTCTGGATGAGGTCTCTGTCTTTGACCCATTTCAGAATCAAGGGCATTGCTCTCTAATTATATTTGAGATGTAGGGTTGCTTTAAATGCTAAATCTGGATGAAATTTTTAAACTGTTTATGATGCTAAGCATATGAATAGCAATCAGTAAAAGGGATAAAAATAATTTAATTCTTTCAACAGGTTAACAACATATAAACACTATACAAATTCAGTAGTTCAATCATATTCAAAAGAGTTGTACATAATCTGACTAGACCAGAGGATGTCCATTGGTACAGATAGGAGCTAGAAACACAGGGAATCCAGGACAGATGGTCCCTTCAGGACCAGTGCTCAGCATGGTGATACCAGGAGGGCAAAGGGAAGGTGGGGTAGAAAGGGGGAACAGATTACAAGGATCTACATATAATATCCTCCCTGGGGGGTGGAAAATAGGAAAGTGGGTTTAGGGAGACGTTGGACAGTGTAAGAATGACAAAATAATAATTTACAACTTATCAAGGGTTCATGAGGGAGGGAGGATCACGGAGGGAGGAGGAAACTGAGGAGCTGATATCAAGGGCTTAAATAGAAAGAAAACATTTTGAGAATGATGATGGCAATAAATGTACGAATGTGCTTGATACAATTGATGTATGTATGGATTGTGAAAAGAATTATATGAGCCCCCAATAAAATGATTTTAAAAGAATTGTACAATTGGGAGATATAAGTGCACATATCATGTACAAAGTCCTGGAGCCTGGATTTAGGCTAATACCTTCAACACTACTTAGGCTCATTCATGAGTACTATCGGTTCACGATCACAAGCTTCCCCTGGATAGGGTCGCATGCAGTCCTGTCCCTTTTGGTCCACACGCTCCCGGTAGTCTTTCCATTGCCTGTTGAAGCTTCCTCCATCCTCCAATACTTTGCCCACAGGGTCTTGCGGTATTTCTACTTGTGACTTTGATTTTTTTTCTTTTAACTTTCTTCCTTCAGTTGAAAATGTGCTGAGCGTGCTCTTTTTTTTGGTTCTGCACCTCTTGGTCTTTGCACATGTCACCCTCACATTCTACTTCGCCGTCCTGCGCAATCACGCGTGTCCACATGTTCTGTTCAGTCCTCGGCATCACCGTGTCTTCCATGTGCCTTCGCCCCGCTCACTTGAAGAGCCAGTGTCAGTCTCTTCTGACATCCACTGTGGTCTTTGCTTTCGTTGCTGCCTCTAGAAGCTTCCTGTAGGACGCTCTTGATGGCATCCCAGGGCTCTGGAGCGCTTCTCTCCCTGCTCTTCACTGCATCAAATCTGTGCCTGGCATGTTCTCCACACTCAGGTGGGATCTACTCCAAGCCATCTGTTGGCTTACCAGGTCTCCTTTCCATGATCTCCATCTTCAACCTGAATATTATCAGTTGTTGTTCTGGTCCCTGGCCTGGTTTTGCTACAGATGTTGAGCTTCTCCATCATCTCTTCCCACAGGTGTGGCCAGTTTGGGTTCTGTGCGTCCCATCTGAGGGGTCTGCGTGTATGGAGGCCGGCTTTGGTCTGTTTGAATACAGGTGTTTGCTATCAAGAGGCCCTTGCTTTGGGGGAATTCTCTTGGGCGAGCTCCAGCTTCTTTGCAATCCCTTAGATGGTATTTTTGAAAGTCTTCCCTTGTCTTTGCTAACCTTTTGCATTCCAATCCCATGTTGGATCCATTGCAGACTGAAAACACTGATACAATGTTTCAATTTCTGTATCACTAGCTTTAGCGGCCGATGCGCAAATAGGAAGAAGATTTGTCTGCCCAGGATTTCCTTGTAGCTTGATGGATACCATCCTATCACACATAGGTGGGAATCTTTCTGTTGGGCTTAGGGTCCCTCTGAGTTCCAGCCTGCTGCAGGGCACCCATCCCCCACCAGGACCTCCATTTCAGAGATGGCCATTCAGGGGCTTCTCCATCTTGCTGGCAGTGCGGTAGTTCTGCCCATTTCTGCTTGGAGAGTTGAGGACGGGGGGCGGGGGGGGGACACCGAGTAGCGCAGTCAAGTTCCATCCCTTGGCTTGTTCATAAAATGAAAGTAAAGGGCAAGAAACTGCTCTAGGGGTGAAGGGCCCAGAAGGAATTTGGTTGCCGCCATTAGGGAGCCATTTCCGCTCCTGCAGAGCAGCAAAGGCGTGGTCAGGGGGAGGGGAAGCGATGTTTTGTGCGGGGGGCCACATTGCCCTGAAGCGGACAAATCTTCAGCTCGGCGACAGCAGCTGGCCGTCCCCGCGGCTCCTGGGCCGCCATGCAGGGCGAGCGCGCGCCGCCGGGCTCCGGGGCAACTGGGTGGCATCTTGGTCAGGACACTTGAGGGTCAGCGCCGCCTTTCCGACCCCAGGACCCCAGTTTCTTCATGGACAGTTTCATTTGGTCACGTGGCAGAGCACTATTCACGGACGCGCACAGCGCGGAATGAAGAACAAAATGTCGGTTTGCCGGGAGGAAAGGCAAGATGGACGCGCTGGGTCCTGGCTAAGTCTGTGTCCCTGCGCCTTGTCGCAGCTGGCCGGTGTCTCCCTGTCCCTGTCTGCTGGGTCTGGGTCTGATCGTGGGCGGTGGATTGAGCGAAAGAGAACGCAGCTAGCCCTGGAAACACCTCCTCTGCCACCATGCGTGCCCGTGGGTGCCTTCACCCCCACACACCACTCACCCCCATCGGTGCAGGAGACCTTCACCCTCAGGTGCTCTCAGTGACTGGCAGCCTTATCTGAGCAGTGATGTTTCCCTTAGAAATTTCAGTAAGCTTTTCTCCTTCTACTACATTCAACTTGTGGGCCCCTGTAAATCCAGGCTAAGCAACCATGGTGGCAATTTAAGTTACATTTGGGCTGCTAACCAGAAGGTCCGAGGTTCAAAACAACCCACCACACCTGACACAGAAGATGAGCTATGTGCCCTCAAAGATTTACAACCTCTGAAGCCTTATCCAAGGTCTCTGTGAGTCTGACCCATGTCCTGTCCAAAGCAGGTAGGGGGTATGGTTTGTGCTTTTAAAGCTCAGCCCACACACTGCCTCCCCTTCCTAAGACACTCTACCCCCTCACCCCCCACCCCCGTCCTACTTTGTAGGGAACTGCATCTCTCCCCACGCTGGATTTAAGCCATGAATTTACTCAGTTTCCTGCCATACAAACTGCCCTGAGGTTTTACTGCCCTTTGTCTCAATTCCTGCCAGAGGGTGGCTGCCTTGAGCCTTGCTAGGATTGGTGCTCTTTCACTAGCAGCTGCTATGCTCATTGGTCAATTCATGACTGGTGGCATCTCCCTCCAGGTGCTCCAGGAACGCTTCATTAGCATACTTAACTGTTTGATCAGTTGACCACCATTTCTTCCTTATTTAGAGATGCACAACTATTGGCTACCTCAGCGGTACCTTATTTTACATGTGACGTAATGGTGCCAGCCCCTCGCTGGCTATTTAAACCTCTGCCGCGCCCTTGCCCATCTTCATTCCCAGTCCCTCTTTCAGGTCCACGTTGTTGATGTCCCACTGGTCGGGACACTACTTTATCTTGGAGAACAGGCTGGTAACACATTCTCTGATGGACCATCAGACCCAGCAGCAGTGCTTCTGCTTATCCACACCTAGTTCCTCTCACCTGCTGCTCCCTGTGAGACAGCACTATTAAGAATTGAGTTTCACACCCAAGTCCTCCATTTCCCCACAAGAGGACTGAGAGAGGTGCACCAAAGTTGGTTCTAAGTCACAGGGGTGCAGGCTGGTGCCCTAGCTAGTGCTAAAGCACAGGCACCCCTGTGTGAGGCCCAGATTCAACCTAAACCTTGAACAAGCCCTAATGTCACCCTGAGTGCCATACATTCACTCTCTGAGCACCAAACACCCCAGGTGAAGTTACAAGGAGACAGGGAGGAACAGTAGCTCATGGCCAAGTCCTTGGTGATCTGGTGATCCAGGCAGGCAGGGAGCAGCAGGGTGCCTATAGAGAAGAGCTGAAAGAAGGGGGAACCCACCCAAAGACCAAGGTACACAAAGTAGAAGGAAGAGAGCTGTCAGGGAACCTTCTGCAAGACTAAGACATGCAAGTCACAGAGAGCAGCTCTTTGGTCCTCCCACACCTGCCCAGCTTTGTCAATAAAGGAGAGGCCTGGTAGGGATTGATCAAGGGCAATGTAATGAAGAGAAAGTACTGAAACCCAAATGAAGGCTGAGCATGACAGTGGGACGAGAGGAAAGTAAAAGGAAATAGAGGGAAGAATGGGGAGGCAACGGGGATTTATATAGTTCTAAATACAGGCATGTACATACATAGATATATTTATATAGGATGGTGCTGTCTTTATGATAAAGCTTTGAACTCAGGTCTTTACAGGAGTTACTGCTTCCATGCCACTTACCTTTTTCCATTGGGAGAATCCCTACCCCCACCCTCAGGCCCCTCTCTACAAGTTGCAGGTCCTCACTTGCTCTTGGAACTGGCAGGGCAGTGTTTTTACCCTGTCAACCTTGTCTCCCACCTCTCTTTCCTACGTGCTGCCTGGCTGCCTGGGCCTCTCTTCACTATGATAGTTTGGTGAGGACCCATCCCCACCTGCCACCTCTGCAGGGGTTGTCTGCCAGAAGTTTCTTCCTGGAGCTCAGAGCCTGGGTGGGGGGTGGAATTCTGAACCTCTGCATTGCACTGGAATCTGTAGGAGAGCTCAACTGCTGAGCAGCCTCTGTCCAGATGGCGACATCGTCCAGTCCAGTTAGCAGAGGCAGGTTCCTTAGCGGTAGCTTGCGTGCCTCCTCTAAACAGGCAGTCTTGGACACCCACAGGGCAGCCGCACTCCAGGCTGTGCTGTTCCTGTGCTTCAGTACTGGCCCGACGGCAGTCGCTTTGCTCTGCTTTGAAACACCGGGGGTTTCATCTCCTGGCACGCTTCCTGAAAGTGTTCTGCTACTGTTCTTGATCCTTTCATTTTCCGACCGCTCTTGGTCCACAAACCAGAAGAGAGCCAGACTTGTACCTTTACGGAAGAAATCTGACCCGATGGAATATGCAAATGACAGAAGAATATTTTTTTACATACATACTGAGATTTCAATTTTTAAAAATCTAGACCTGTAAAAAAAATCTAGACCTGTATTAGAAATATTACAATCCCCTCATAGAGGGGTTTAGGAGAGGAGATGGGTCAGTCAGGGTGCGATGTAGTACCGATGAAGAACACAGCTTTCCCCCAGATGCTGGATGCTTCCTCCCCCCAACTACCATGATCTGAATTCTACCTTGCAAGACTGGATGGGGCAGAGGTTGTACACTGGTGCATATGGGAGCTGGAGGCACAGGGAATCCAGGGTGGATGATACCTTCAGGACCAGGGGTGTGAGGGGCGATGCTGGGAGAGTGTAGTGTGAGTGGGTTGGAAAGGGGGAACCTATTACAAGGATCCACATGTGACATCCTCCCTGGGAGATGGATGGCAGAGAAGGGGGGGGGAGGGAGACTCCGGATAGGGCAAGATATGACAAAATAACAATGTATAAATTACCAAGGGCACATGAAGGAGGGGGGAGCGGGGAGGGAGGGGGAAAAAAAAAGAGGACCTGATGCAAAGGGCTTAAGTGGAGAGCAAATGCTTTGAAAATGATTGGGGCAGGGAATGTATGGATGTGCTTTATACAATTGATGTATGTATATGTATGGATTGTGATAAGAGTTGTATGAGCCCCTAATAAATTGTTTAAAAAAAAGAAATATTACACAATGCTTGATGGCATATTACTAGAATTCTGGGGATCCATCTTTTCTCTTCTCTGTATGTTTCCATTTGTATTTAACAACAAACATAAAACCTTTCACAATTGTGTTTGTCTAGTAAATGTTAATCTTAATTTTATTATACATTAATTTTCATTTCAATAATCTTAATAGTATCTTTAAAGATGTGAAAGTAGGTTCAAAACTCAAATTACACAGAATAAAGGCAGGAAACTTGGGATATGCTGTGCCCTGTCTCCCCCTGGGCCTGGAGGAGTTCCTTCAGGAACCAGACACCCTGCCTGCAATTGTTCTCTGAGACCATAGTGTCTTCTTCTGATACCAGGTGCTCTTAACTCAGAAGCCATCAAGTCAGCAGGAACTCTTTATAACGGCAGCTGGACTGGCCCCAGATAAGTTCTAGTCTGGCAGGAACGCCACACAGGACTAGGTCCCCAACCATAGTGACCTCCTTGGTTTACACAGTAGAAGGACATCTTTTTGATGAAGCTGAACTCAATTTTGCTGAGGGTCATCACAGCGGCTGCAGCAGTACACTGACAGGAGAATGACAGAACTACAGGCCTGCAGCACCCCGAAGAGGTCCTGGAATAGAGGACTTCATTGTTGGTTTCAGATGGGTTTGGGGGAAGACCATAGGAAGCCACAGAGCTGGATACTTGTCTTTGAGTGACCATGCAAAGTATTTTGTTGTGTGAATCTGAAGCAACTCTTGATGTCTTTGTGGAGAAGTAAAATTCAAGAACCACTTCGTGTGTTCTTGTTGACCTTATTGATCCATCCAGAGGCAGCTGCACAAGCAGATCTGGGGGAACCCGCATGGTTTCCCATCCAGGAAGGCGTGAGTCAGGATTGTATGTAGCCTCTGGGCACAGGTATCCGATCTGTATGCTGAGCACATCATTGATGAAGCTGGGTTACACCTGCATGAATGGGGGGCTGTCGGGACTCAACGAGAGTATGGTAGCCCTCCCCAGAGATACATATGCAGGTAGCACCGCCTTATGTGCCAACAAGGGAAGAGGACTGGAGGAGCTGGCTGCTGACCATCCAGGAGGGCAGCCTTCCCTGTGGGTGGCAGAGCAATGCAAAGAAAACCCTACCCTCCCTCCCACCAGGACTGACAGGTAGCATCCTGAGGCATGGATGAAAGGGGTGCTGTCTGGGATTTGACATTGCCCCTGGCTGAGATCCACAGTCAGGGCTCAGAGAAAGCAGCAGTCAGAGCTCAAAGGACACACTGCGCCGGGGAAACCTGCTCTGGGAAACCCCTGTCCAGGGTTGGAAAGCAATCATGCTACCTCGAGGACTAATGTGGCCTTGCCAAGCCCTAGTATTTTCAATGAGCTCATAGGCCTGTGCAAGGAGGACACTGACTAAGGGAGGCCAAAGGAGAGAGCATGCATTGTAATGAAGGTGCTTGTCAAGTATAGTGATAAAAGCATGGAGTGTCAAAAGACTGAACACCTCTGATTGGAAAAAGAGTAGCAAGCCTGCTCTTTAGAATCAAGGATGGTGACTCTCGGTTAGTCTCACGTGCTTTGTGCATGTTATCAGGAGCAACCAGTCCCTGGATAAGGACATCAGACTTGGCTGAACAAGGGGTGGAAAAGAAAGAGGAACATCCCGGAAAGAGTATCTACAACACTGGGCCCAAGCACAACCACAGTAGAAAGGGTGGCCCTGCAGTGTGTGGTGAGTCTTCCTTTGATTCTGCATAGGGTCTCCATAAGCACAAGTCAGCCCCAGGACACCTGACACCATCCCTTTTAAAAGATGGCAAGTCAGGATATTCTCTTACTGGGTTTTTTCCATGTTGTTGTTGTTGTTGTTGTTCATTTATGCTTTGAGAGTTTAAGACAGGAACATTAACTAAGGCTGTAAGGTACTGAAATGAAAGTGAAGTCTAAAGGACCTTTTCCATGGATGAAATGCTCAGGATGAATCTCTTTTCTGATGCTGAAGAGCAGGTTTTCAAGCTCACACATTTCAAAGGCTTAGTCCAGAGTAGGATCTCTTTGTCCCTGCACACCCCGCCCCTACATGTCCAAACGTTAAACTGCACAACAGCAGCAGGAAGTTCCTCCTTTTCCGGGCCATTAAGCCAATGTCCCGGCACCGCCATGCCTTCTGGGTACTTTAGGGGCCACTCCTTCAGGACGTTTTAAGATAAGGTGACCAGATTTTAACATTGGTAAAGCGGGACACCATAGATAAAACTCATATCCTGGTGAAATAGCCACATGGCAGCCGAAAACCGTATACCCTAGCTTGTCGTGCATTCTTTCCGAAAATCGGGACTTTTAAAAAACGCTGTGGGATGCAAGAAAAATTGTTAAAAAGCGGGACTGTCCCGCCAAAAGTGGGACGTCTGGTCACCTTAATTTTAGGATCTGCTCCACTTTTTCAAACTCAGAACCAGAGTTTCTTTTGCGAATACTTTCTTTTGTATCCATGATCGCGGACTTTACATGGGAGGAATAGAGTGAGGATCCATGGCCAAGATGTTGCTTTGGAGACAGGAAAGCCAAGATGTACCGCTGGTTCCTTGTGGCACACCCGCGGTCTGTCCATGCGCCACTTTCAAACCTGCTGTGTCATCCACGCCTTGTCGCCGCTCGCTGACTATTTCCCTGTCCCTGTCCTCCAAGGCCGGGCGATGGGGTGGGAGAAAGAGAAGCCAGCTAGCCCTGGAAATGCCTCCATTCACACAATGCTCGCCTCTGGGTGCCTTCACCCACACACCATTCACCCCCATCACATGCAGGAGACCTTCAGCCTCTCATGAGATGCCTTTCAATGATGCTGGATCAAACTAAATAATGGGTTGATATAACATCTGTAAGACTTCCCAATAAAATGATTTTTTTTTTAAAGTGAGTTGGTAAGCACAGGTGTTCATTAGGGCTAAGGAGGACCTGAGCCAAGCCCAGGTATGTTCAGTGTTCTCATATGCACATGCAAGGAGCACACTGGCTGGGGGAGGCCAAAGGAGAGACCATGCATTTCAATGAAGGTGCTGGACACCTACACTGAAAAAACCTTGCAGTGCCCAAGAGCAAACAACTGCTTTGGAAGAGCAGCAATTCAGGGGCTTCTCCATCTTGCTGGGCAGTGCAATAGTTCCGCCCATTTCTGCTTGGAGAGTTTAGGACACGGAAACACTGAGTAGCGCTGTCAAGTTCGATCCCTTGGTTTGTCCGTAAAATGAAAGTAAAGTGGAAAGGAGCTCTTCTGGGGATGAAGGGGCCCAGAAGGAATTTTATTCCTGCTGTTAACACATTGCGGACAGATCCCAAGTTTACTCCTGTTTCGTGCGGCATCTGTTACCGACGGATCACGAGATAACTCGTGATTTCTACACGCTGTCTTTAGATGCCATCTGCTTGGATACATTTTAACTACTTCGTCTATTTAGGTGGTTACATCAGTAGTAAATGATTTAACCAAAATGCACTAAAATGCTAAATAAACAAAAAGAACATGAAGACAATCGAGTTTGATACATAGTTACTATTTGTTAGAATTGTTTTGCAAGGAGTCCTGCACTTATCATGATCAAACCTCAGTGAAATGTAAAACGTCACCTCAATCGCTCAAGTGGTCTGTTACACAAAAAGACATGAAGAAATTCTTAGCCCTAATTCTTCTAAATTTTCAAAGTAATATGGATTATGTTGATCGTTTTTACAAGATCATAATTCATAAAAGTAATAATGTTCTACATACATTGCAAAATATTGTTTAATAATATGAGACGTTTTATAGTCAAAAACTGAAAATTATAAATAAATATGATAAAAAGTTAATGAGATATAAACCCATTTATGGTTTAAGGAAAAAAAAAACACCAAACCAATCAACCTAACAGCCAGAGGAAAAAATACACTGCCACTGGGTACATTGGTAAAAAAATATCCGGTCTTTAATGTGTTAAGGAGCCGTTTTCACCCCTCCCAAACCGAAAGGCGTGGTCAGAGCGAAGCGATGTTTTGTGTGGTGTCACATTGCCCCCACGCGGCCAAAGTTTCACCTAGGCGTCAGCAGCTGTAAGTGCACGCTGCTCCTGGGCCGCCATTAAGCCCCACCGCGCGCCGTAGCGCCTCCTGGGTAATTTAGGGGTCACTTCCGTCAGGTTCCTTCAGGATGCATTCTGGTTTGCCAAACGCAGGACGAAAGTTTCTTTGGGGTTTACTTTATTTTGTTCCTGTGGTCGCGTTCACTTGGAAGGAGGAAAGCGACATCTGATTAGCAAAATATCGATTTGTGAAGAGGAAAGCCAAGATCGAAGGTCTTGCTCCTGGCCGTGCATGTGAGGTGCTTCTGAGTGAGGCTCTCAAAGGTGTTTCTAGCCACAGGCCAGTTGTCTCCCAGCTCTCCTCCGTGAGCCTGATCCTGGGCAATGGAGTGGGAGAAAGAGAACGCAGCTAGCCCTGGAAACACCTCCTCTCCCACCATGCGTGCCCGTGGGTGCCTTCACCCACACAACAATCACCCCCACAGGTGCAGGAGACCTTCATCCTCAGGACATGCTCTCAGTGACTGGCAGCCTTATCTGAGCAGTGATGTTTCACTTTGTAATTTCAGTAAGCTTTCTCCTCCTGCTTTATTTTACTTGGGGGGGGTGGCACTCTAAACCTGAACCCCAGAACTCTGGTGGCAATGGCAGGTAAGATTTGAGCTGCTAACCACAAAGTCAGGTTAACCCCCCTCCCAGCAATTCTTGGGCTAAAAATGAGGGTATCTGTTCTCCAAAATCCACAGCCTGTAAAGCCTTATAAAATCTTTCTGTGAGTCAGAACCAGCTCTTCTCCACAGGCAGACAGTGGGCACAATTTGTTCTTTTAAACCTGATCTTTGCCAAAGCCAGTCCCCCATCACAGAGTGCCCTCTTGGAGAACAGGCTGGTAGCACATTCTCTGATGGACCATCAGACCCCAGCACCAGTGCTTCTGCCCGTGCACACCTAGTTCCCGCTTGTCTGCTGCTCCCTGTGAGACAGCACTGTTAACAATGACCACATATTTCACACCCAAGTCCTCCTCAGTTTCCCCACAAGGTGACAAGAGAGGATCAAGCAAAGCTTGGTGTTAAGTCATAGGGGTGAAGGCTGGTGCGCTAGCTAGTGGTAAAAGCAAACACGCCCCTGTTTCGGGACAAGTTTCATTCTAAACCTTGAAATAGTCCTAATGCCAATCTGAGCCCTACACATTCACTCTCAGCACCACACATCCCAGGTGAAGTTTCCAGACAGGGAGGAGCAATAGCTCAGGGCCAAGTCCCTGGTCCTGAATGAAGCAGGAACCTACCCAAAGAACAAAGTACACAAACAAATGAGAAGGAAGACAGGGAGCCCTCTGCAAGACTAAGACATGCAAGTCACACTTGGCCAGCTGGGTCAACAAAGGAGCCCTCCTGTGCTGTCTTCATGACAGCTTTCAACACAGGTCTCTGCAGGCATTACTGCTTCATGCCACTTACCTATTCCATTGGGAGCTGGCCCCCGCCCCCCAACTCTCTTTATAAGTTGCAGGTCCTGGCTTGCTCTTGAGACTGGGTCAGGCAGTGTATCTGATCTGTCAACCTTGTCTCCTACCTCACTCTTTTGCTCTTTTCCTGGCTCCCTGGGCTGTCATCCTTGTCTCCTACCTTGCTCTTTTCCTGGCTCCCTGGGCCTCTCTTCAAGATGGCAACCTGGTGAGCATTTCCCTCCCTCCACAGGGGTTGTCTGCCACAAGCTGCTTCCTAGAGCTCAGATCCTGGGTGGGAGGATGTATTCTGAAATACTGCATTGCACTCGAATCTGCAGGGCAGCTCAACTGCTGAGCAGCGCCTTAGTAGTTATTTATGGGCGATCATTGACGTCTTTTGATGAATGAAGACTTCCATATAGATCTTTCTGACTATTCACCTGGAATTCAAATAGTTTTGCAGTCAGTAAATCTTCACTGGGCTTCCACTCTCTCCAGCGAGACCTTAAATGACCTAGTGCTTCCTGGGGGCATATCCTTGGTGTCCTGGGGGTATATCCTAGGAGTCATACCCTGTCTACCTTGGTCATGAGGACCTTGACCAACCTTGGATCTTTTGTCCAACATCACATGTGGGTTCCCACTCGGAGTCCCACTCCTGCTTCCATAATAGTCTGCAGCCACTCATAAATTAGTGAATCTTAGT
The DNA here is from genome assembly GCF_050624435.1 of Tenrec ecaudatus. NCBI lineage: Eukaryota > Metazoa > Chordata > Mammalia > Afrosoricida > Tenrecidae > Tenrec > Tenrec ecaudatus. The sequence goes on from NC_134548.1 coordinate 83,872,400, forward strand.
AGCAGTGTGCCTGTAAGGCCTTGGATGCCTGAGTCACCCTTGTTGAGTTGTCTTTGTCTTTTCTAAAAATGAAGTTTCTGTTTAATATTTAAAATTTAGGGTTTCTTTTATGGCCTAAATCTGGACGAAATTTTCTAACAGTCTGAGAGGTTTTGCTTATGAACGGGAAATTTTTCGTTTCTAATTTTTCAACATCTTTTTTGGGGGGGGGGATTAAGTCACTTCATCAAATGCAGTACAATTATGTGCCTCCACCAGGCTACCATGAAACGTCAGGTTCAGTCTCTTCTGATACCCACGGTGGTGCTGCCTTTCATTCTTGTCTCTGTGATCATCTACTTTCTTCACATAAGATGCTCTCCATGTCATCACGAGACTCAGAAAATCTTTCTTCTTCACTCCATAGCAATCTGTGGATGTGAGATCCAGTCAAGACCATATTTTAGCTTTCAAGAAATTATTTTTAAGTTCTTTGAACTTGCATAAGAGGAATTGGCCTGCTTTTTCTGAAGCTATTGATTAAGCTTCTACCTAGATCATGTGTCCCCACAGATGCTGCCACTTAGGCTTCTGTGTGTCCCCTATGGAGGAGGCTCCCTCTAGGGACACCTTTCAGGCTGTTCAGAAAGGGTGCTTGCCGCCTACAGGTCTTTTATCTTGAAGATTTCTCTCAGAAAAACTCCATATTCCTCCCATCACCAAGGCACTAGTTTCCAACCTTTATACCTTTGTTTCCAACTTTTGATTTGCACATGTAATGCCAAAAGGAAAAACAAGTCTGCTTTGGAAGAACAGCAAGCCTGCTTTTCAGCAGCAAGGGTGGTTAGAGAAGGTTAGTGTCACGTGCTGTTGTGGGGTTCTGGTTTATACCTACCAGCACCAGCACCATGACAGGCTGTATAAGACCAAAGTCTGGGGCAGGCTTAAGCTCTAATTTCAGATTCCTGGACACTGAGGTAATTCAGTCAGAGAAGGCATCACCTATCCCAGACTGACCAGTAGGGGACAGCGCCCACCACCCCGATTGACCAGTCAAGAAAGCACACGCGAAACTGCTTGCCAACCACTACTGGACAATGCTGACACCAGAAGTTTTCTCCAATAAATGTAAAGAACAGCAACACTGGACTGGCCCCCGTCTCTGGCCCCATAAAAGCCCAGGGAACAAAGAATTCGGGGCTGATTCCCTTTTGGACGCTGGGTCTCGCTGGGCTAGGCAGTGGAGGGAGGGAAGCCCTAGCTCAAACTAGCAAATAAACTCCTTTTGCATCTCAACTGGTTGGAATTCTTCCGTGCACCCAAGGTGAGCTCCTGTTCCCTTCCCCAATTAAACACTGTGGGCTTGTCATCAGAGCAACCAGTCCCTGGACAAGGTCATCATGATCAGGGAAGCAGAGGGCAGCCCCAAAGAGACACAGCCTGGACAAGAGTCAGCACACAGTGGCTGCTGGGACAACGGGCTCACAAACAGCCCAGACAGGGAGGGTGGCTCTGTAGCACGTGGCCACTCCTCCTTCCACAGTGCTAGGGTCCCTCTGAGATCCAGCCTGCTGCAGGGCACCCATCCCCCACCAGGACCTCCATTTCAGGGATGGCAATTCAGGGGCTTCTCCATCTTGCTGGGCAGTGCAGTAGTTCCGCCCATTTCTGCTTGGAGAGTTTAGGATGCGGGACACCAAGTAGCGCAGTCAAGTTCCACCCCTTGACTTGTTCATAAAATGAAAGTAAAGGGCAAGGAGCTCCTCTGGGGGTGAAGGGCAGGGCCCAGAAGGAATTTGGTTGCCGCCATTAGGGAGCCATTTCCGCTCCTGCAGAGCAGCAAAGGCGTGGTCAGGGGGAGGGGAAGCGATGTTTTGTGCGGGGGGCCACATTGCCCTGAAGCAGACAAATCTTCAGCTCGGCGACAGCAGCTGGCCGTCCCCGCGGCTCCTGGGCCGCCATGCAGGGCGAGCGCGCGCCGCCGGGCTCCGGGGCAACTGGGTGGCATCTTGGTCAGGACACTTGAGGGTCAGCGCCGCCTTTCCGACCCCAGGACCCCAGTTTCTTCATGGACAGTTTCGTTTGGTCACGTGGCAGAGCACTGTTCACGGACGGCGCACAGCGCGGAATGAAGAACAAAATGTCGGTTTGCCGGGAGGAAAGGCAAGATGGACGTGCTGGGTCCTGGCTAAGTCTGTGTCCCTGCGCCTTGTCGCAGCTGGCCGGTGTCTCCCTGTCCCTGTCCTCTGCTGGCCAGGGCTTGATCCAAGACACTGGGGTAGTGCATAGAAAAGAGAAAGCCAAATAGCCCTGGTAACACCTCCATTCACATAATCCAATTCCATGCATTCACGCTATGATGTATTCACTCCCAGCCAGTGCAGGAAGAGGTTTTAATCACCTCATGTGTTGCTTTTAAATGACTAGCAGCAGCATCTTAATAATGATATCACTCTTTGTAATTTCATTAAGCTTCACTCCCCCTTCTGATTCATTGAACTTGAGGGCCTCCCTAAAGTTAGTCCAGGCGGCAATGTTACCTAAGATTTGGACTGCTAACCAGAAGGTCAAGAGTTCAAAACCACACACTTCATGTAGAACGAAAGATGTGGCTTTGTACCTACAAAGATACATGAACTGTGAAGCCTTATCCAAGGTATCTGTGAGTCTGACCCAAGTCCTCTCACACCTGAGCCAACGTGCTTGAGGGCCCCCACCACCATGAATGACAGAAGCAGTCACTCTCCAGAATGTTCTTGAACTACCAACTACTTAGTTGGAAAACAAATGGTCAGTGCTGTCCTTCACCTTGGGAAAGTCACAGTGCCTCAGAGAAATTCATGAAAAACTAGCCAGAATGTAAAAGAGCGCCTCAGATGTCACATTTGTATTTGGATTTAGAGCCCATTTTGGGGGGCAAGACTACTGACTTTGGCCTCGTTTATGATGCCTTGGACATGATGTGAAGAAAAAGGGACTGAAACAGACTTCCAAGGCATGGCCTATATGAGAAGACAAAGACCTCAAGAAAATGAGGCAAGAGGCACCCAACAGACCGCAGACAGCCGAGGGGCCTACCAAGGCCAATGCTGGTGCTGGCCAGCAGAACAAATGGACATTCTACCGTGCCTTGCTCTGCACTGCTCATGAGAATTTTTCACCTGAGAATAAACTGTAAAATCTTTAAAGTAACAAATGTACATATGTTCTTGACACAATGGATGTATGTATGGATTGTGATAAGAATTGTACGAGCCCCCAATAAAATGATTTTTTAAAATCTTCAAAGTAAATAAAACTGAGCCAGCACCCGGCCACCTCTTCAGTGCCACCCACCTACTATTCTCTGATGGACCATCAGACCCCACCACCCTGCTATTCCTTATCCAGACCTAGTTCTCTCTCATCTGCTGCTCCTGTGAGACAGCAATGTTAACAGTTATGTTTCACACCCAAGTCCTCCATTTCCCCACAAGAGGACTGAGAGAGGTGCAACCAAAGTTGGTTCTAAGTCATAGGGGTGCAGGCTGGTGCCCTAGCTAGTGCTAAAGCCCAGGCACCCCTGTGTGAGGCCCACTTTCAACCTAAACCTTGAACTAGCCCTAATGCCACCCTGAGCCCCCACATTCACTCTCTGAGCACCAAACACCCCAGGTGAAGTCACAAGGAGACAGGGAGGAGCAGTAGCTCTGGGCCAAGTCCCTGGTAATCCAGGAGCAGCAGGGTGCCAGCAGTTAAGAGTTGAATGAAGGGGGAACACACCCAAAGACCAAGGCACAAAAAGTAGAAGGAAGAGAGATGACAGGGAGTCCTCTGCAAGACTAAGGCTTGCAAATCACAGAGAGCTAGCTCTTTTGTTTTCCCACATCTGGCCAGCTGGGTCCACAAAGGACCCCTTCAGTGGGGTATTCAGGACAGAGCTTTGAACTCAGGGCTCTGCTGGAGTTACTGCTTCCTGGTCACTTACCTTTTCCATTGGGAGCCTCCCCCCATCCCCCACCCCGCCCTCCCATGGGATCCCTCCAATTCTCTATATAAGCTGCAGGTCCTGCCTTGCTCTTGGGAGTGTATTGAGTGTTCCTGGCCTGGCAACTCTGTATCCAGTCTCTTCTCCGGGCTCCCTGGGCAGCTCTCTCCACTATGGTAATTTGGTACGTATTTCCCCCTTTCTAAGGGGGTTTTCTGCCATAAACTGCGTCCTCAAGCTCGGGTCCTGGGTAGGAGGAGGGATTCTGAAGTACTATATTGCACTACAATCTGCAGGGCAGCTCAACTGCTGAGTCGCCATATTTACTGTGGGTTGAGTCGCCCTATTTACTGTGGGTTGAGTCGCCCTATTTACTGTGGGTTGAGCCGTCCTATTTACTGTGTGTTATAGTGGACTTCAAAGCCCACAGTGCATTTTTTTTGGGTTTTCTGGTGGTTGAAGGTCTCCTCCAGCCCTGCCACTAACTCCTTGTCACCGCGCTCGTCGCCTCGGGATAATCTTGCTGTCAGTTGTTATGTACTGGATGGACATTCCTGGACAAGGAGCCCCTAGATGGGCGGTTCTCAGCCTGTGGGTCATGACTCCTTTCACAGGGGTTGCCTGATTCGCAACAGTAGCAGAAGTACAGTAATGAAGTAGCAACGAACATAATTTAATGGCTGGGGGTCACCACATGAGGGACTGTTGGATCTCTGTCTCGTGGGAGAGATCTACCTCGGTCTTTGGTTCCCCGCGTGAAACCTGGTTTGTGATCCACGTGAGTTTTGTGAAACTGAGAAGCAGTCTCAGGGTTACAGTAAATGGAGAGTCCAGGCCGGGGCGCTGTTGGCTGTGCAGTGGGCGGTGCTGGACTGAGTGGGAGCTCCTGGGGGAGGGCCAGACAGAAAACTGGCCTCCTTTCCTCTGCCAGGAGGCGTGGTCGACAAACCTGGCGGACTCCATTGGCTGAATTCAATTCAACTGCCCCCTGATGGGCCAATCGCGGTGCACCGCCCACCTAGGTGTACCACCCCTTCCTGTTCAGGCCAGGAGCGCTATGGTCTTTGGGCCACATTGTGACCCACCAAGGACATGGATCTGGCCCGCCGCTGCTCAGGAGGGTTGCCCCCCTTTCTTTTCTGCCGCCGCTGACTGGTCCCGGGCCCATAGGAATTTGTTCATAGTTTTTTTTTTTAAACTATAGTCCGGCCCTCCAATGGTGTGAGGGGCAGTGAACTGGCCCCCTGTTTAAAACGTTTGAGGACCCTGCTTGAAAACAGAAGTGTTGTAAAGGGTCCTGGCATTAGCAAGGTTGAGGACCACTACCCCAGATGACTTCATGCTTTCCTGACGATCAACTTCCTTTGGGGCGGTGTGCGGAAGCAGTGGGGTATCCTAGTCAGGAGTCATGCCTGGACTACCTTCATCAGAATAACCTTGACCCATCTTGGGAAGATCGTCTGTCCAACGTCATATATGGGTCCCAACTCCCGGTACCACTCCCGCTTCTATGCTCGTGGTGTTTTTCTGTGCAGCCAGTCACGGATGTGTGGATTGACGTCCTGCAGTCAATCATTCCGATGCAATGATGTCAGGAGGTGGTGTCGTCGTCGTTCCCTTGTCGTTATGAGTAAAGAAGGGTTCCCTTTCATGAGATTTGAGACTCAAGATCACTTCTATAGCCTAAATCTCTATGAAATGTATGCGTGTTTTGAGATGCTATGCCTCCTTTCAGTGGGAAGAAAAATAATTTTTTTTCACAATGGCAACATTTGTTTTGACATATAGTTCACCTCAACCGATTCAATATTTCAATCGTATTCAGAACAGTTGAAGAATTAGGAGATGTGATATAAATTTAAAGATTAGTTCTAAATCCCTGAAGCCTTGGGTTTGGTGCAAAATTTTCCTGCTGCTTGGATTCTTTTCCTGAATACCTCTGCTTCAGGACCATGTGCTAGCTCTTGATACGGCTGCACGTAGACAAGATCCTGTTACTCCAGAGCTCCATGTATTCTTTCCATATTCTTTCAATGTTTTTCCTCCAATATTTGTCTACTCGAGGCTTTGAGTTTGTCCCTTTCATTCCTTCAATTAGAAATATGCTGAGTGTGCATTTTATTTTTTGGTTCTGTATGTCTAGGCCTTCAAAACATTTCATGATCCGATTTTACATTGCCTTCCCGAGCTGCGTGTTGGCATACTCAGTACAGCTCTTTGGCATCATCATACCTTCCATGGCCTCTGCCATGCTACCATTAAGACCCGGTCGGCCCTTACTGATCTCCACCTTGGCCTTCCTTTCTTTCCCACTTTATGTCACCTACTGTCTTCTTCATACACATGCCCTGGATGTCATTCCAGGGCTCAGGCGGCTGCCCTCCTTTCTCTTCTGTGAGATGTTCTTGATAATCAGGTGGGATGGAATTACATGGCTTCCTCTGGCTCCCCAAGACTTGTTTGCATGTTCTTAGGCTTGAACCAAGACTTGCTGCAGAGGACACACTGCGCCAGGGAAATCTGCTCTGGGAACCCCCTATCAAGGGTTGGAAAGCAAAGATGCTCTTTGGAGGACTGAGGAGGGCCTGAGTCAAGCCCAGGTACTTTCAGGGTCCTCATATGTACGTGCAAGGAGCACAGTGCCTGGGGGAGGCCAAAGGAGAGACCATGCATTTCCATGAAGGTGCTGGACACGTACATTGAAAACACCATGCAGTGTCCAAGAGCAAGCAACTGCTTTGGAAGAACAGCAAGTCTGCTCTTCAGCAGCAAGGGTGTTGAGAGAAGGTTAGTGTCACATGCTGTGGGCCTGTCATCGGGGCGACCAGTCCTTGGAAAAGGTCATCATGATCAGGGAAGCAGAGGGCAGCCCCAAAGAGACAGAGTCTGGACAAGAGCCAGCACACAGTGGCTGGGACAACGGGCTCAAAAACAACCCAGACACCGAGGGTGGCTCTGTAGCACGTGGCCACTCCTCCTTCCACAGTGCTAGGGTCCCTCTGAGATCCAGCCTGCTGCAGGGCACCCATCCCCCACCAGGACCTCCATTTCAGAGATGGCAATTCAGGGGCTTCTCCATCTTCCTGGGCAGTGCAGTAGCTCCGCCCATTTCTGCTTGGAGAGTTGAGGAGGGGGGGGCGGGGGAGGAAGACACCGAGTAGCGCAGTCAAGTTCCATCCCTTGGCTTGTTCATAAAATGAAAGTAAAGGGCAAGGAGCTCCTCTGGGGGTGAAGGGCCCAGAAGGAATTTGGTTGCCGCCATTAGGGAGCCATTTCCGCTCCTGCAGAGCAGCAAAGGTGCGGTCAGGGGGAGGGGTGGCAATGTTTTGTGTGGAGCTACATTGCCCCCAAGCGGACAAACCTTCAGCTTGGCGACAGCAGCTGGCAAGTCCCAATGCTCCTGGGCCACCATTCCAAGACCACCAGCCACCAGGCACCGGGGCAATTTATAGGCGCTTCCATCAGTATTTTAGAACTTCCTCCACTTTCCTAAATGCAGGACGTGAGCTTCTTTTGGGGATACTTTCTGTTGTATCCATTGTCGCAGGCTTTACATAGAAGGATTAGAAGCAGGATTGATCTGCAAGATTTCGGTTTGTGGAATTTCCAGGATGGATTGACTGGGTCCACCTTGCGCATGAGCAGTCCGTCCCTGTAGAGATCACAAACCTGTTGAGTCACCTGCTCCTTGAAACACCTCTCCCACCATGCGCGCCTGTGGGTGCCTTCACCCATAAAAACCATTCTCCCCCATCGGTGCAGGAGACCTTCATCCTCATGGCGTGCTCTCAGTGACTGGCAGCCGTATCTCAGTGATAGTTCACTCAGTAATTCAGGAAGCTTTTCTTCACCTTCTCCTCCATTCAACTTGTGGGCCCCTGTACATCCAGGCCAAGCAACCATGGTGGCAATTTAGGTAAGATTGGTACTGCTAACCACAAGGTCCGAGGTTCAAAACCACCCACCACATCTAAGAATAAAAATGAGCTATGTGCCCTCAAAGATTCACAACTCTGAAGCCTTACCCAAGGTCTCTGTGAGTCTGACCCATGTCCTGTTAAAAGCAGGAAGGGGGCATGGTTTGTGCTTCTAAACTTGAGCCAACCCACTGCCTCACCTTCCACCTCCCCTCCTCTCATCATTGCATGCCCTCCTGGAGAACAGGCTGGTAACACATTCTCTGATGTACCTTCAGACCCAGCAGCAGTGCCTCTGCTGATCCATACCTACTTCCCTCTCACTTGCTGCTCCTCTGGACAGCACTGTTAAGAATTAATAGTTAACCCCCAAGTTCTCCTAAGTTGGTTTGCCTCTAAAATGACAGATACAGGCTTAGCCTAAGTTCGGTTCTAAGTCATAGGGGTGCAGGCTGGTGCCCTAGCTAGTGCTAAAAGCACAGGAGCTCCTGTGTGAGGCCCAGTTTCAGCCTAAACCTTGAACCTAATGCCACCCTGAGTCCTACACATTCACTCACTGAGCACCAAACACCCCAGGTGAAGTTACAAGGAGACAGGGAGGAGCAGTAGCTCAGGGCCAAGTCTCTGGTCTTCCTGGGAGCAGCAGGGTGCCAGCAGGAAAGTGCTGAATGAAGGGGGGCCCACCCAAAGAACAAGGCACCCAAACAAGAAGGAACAGAGCTGTCAGGGAGCCCTCTGCAAGACTAAGACATGCAAGTGACAGAGAGCTTTTGTCCTCATACACCTGGCCAGCTGGGTCCACAAAGGACCCCTCCAGTGCTGTCTTCATGACAAAGTGGCTCCTAGGCCACTTAACCTTTTCCATTGGGAGACTACTCCCCCACCCCCACACTCTATATAAGCTGCAGGTCCTGGCTTGCTTTTGGGACACTGCCAAGCAGAGTGTTTCTGGCCCATCTACCTTCTCCCATCTCTGTTTCCTGGGCTGCCTTGGTGTCTCTTCACTGCAGTGACTTGGTTAGCACTTCCTGCCCCTACAGTGGTGGTCTGCCATCAGCTGCTTCCTACAGCTCAGATCTGGGATGGGAGGAGGGATTGCGAGAGACTCTGCATTGTACTAAAATGTGCAGGAAGCTCAACTGCTGAGCAGAGATTTCGCTCAGAGTTAAGGGTCAGGGCTAAAGCCCAAATTTGTTTGCATGGTTCCCTGTTTGAGGAAGGCCTCTCAGGGTACCAAGTTCCTCCTCTTGAGGATCTACACAGGATATGGTCAGTCTTGCACTCAGGAGAGTGCAATGGATTTCCACTCCTCTCCGAAAAGCTCCTACCTGGCTTTAGTGCTTTCCTGGAGTGTATCCTCCTGGGGATTACTTTATTTGGGAGACATGGATAACCTGGTCTTGTTTCATGCTCTGAGTACCTTGGTCAGACAGAACAGGACCAGCTTCTTAAATCTTCTGCTCAACATTTCCATGAAGGTGCTGGACACATACACTGAAAACACCGTGCAGTGTCCACGAGCAAACAACTGCTTTGGAAGAACAGCAAATCTGCTCTTCAGCAAGGGTGCTGAGAGAAAGTTCGTGTCACGTGCTGTGGGCCTGTCATCAGGAGCAACCAGTCCCTGGACAAGGTGGTCTTGATCAGGGAAGCAGAGGGCAGCCCCAAAGAGACAGAGCCTGGACAGGAGCCAGCACACAGTGGCTGGGACAATGGGCTCAAAAACAGCCCAGACAGGGAGGGTGGCTCTGTAGCACGTGGCCACTCCTCCTTCCACAGTGCTTAGGGTCCCCCTGAGTTCCAGCCTGCTGCAGGGCACACATCCCCCACCAGGACCTCCATTTCAGAGATGGCAAATCAGGGGCTTCTCCATCTTGCTGGGCAGTGCGGTTGTTAGGCACATTCTTGCTTTGAGAGTTTAGGAGGCAGAAACACTGAGAGTGAGTCAAGAGGCTCCCTTTGTTTGACCATAAAGTGAAAGTAAAGTTTCCTCTTTCCCAAGTAGCAAAGGCGTGGTCAGGGGAGGGAGAGGCGTGGTCAGGGGAGGGAGAGGCGTGGTCAGGGGAGGGAGAGGCGTGGTCAGGGGTGGGAGAAGAGGTATTTTGTGCTGGAACACATTGCCACCAAGCGGACAAACCTTCAACTCATCGACAGCAGCTGGCTGTTCCTGTGGCTCCTGGGCCTCCAGGGCAATTTCTGGGCGCTTCCATCAATATTTTAGAACTTTGTCCACTTTTCTAAATCCAGGAAATAGGTTTCTACTGTGGATACTGTCTGTTATATGCATGGTCGCATGCTTGACATAGAAGGAGTTGGGAAAGGATTGATCTGCAAACCGTCGGTTTGCAGAGAGAATTTCCAGGATGGAAAGGCTGGGTCCTGGTCGCGCACGCGCAGTCCATCCCAGTAGCGCTCACAAACCTCAGTCATCTGAACCTTGTGGTTCCTGTCCATGGAGGGTCTTGGGCTTGGGTGTGCTCTGAGCCTGGGCATGGGGTGGGGAAAGCGAACGCAGCGAGCGCTGGAAACTCCTCCTCTGCCACCATGCTTGCCCATGGGTGCCTTCACCCACACACCATTCACCCCCATCGGTGCAGGAGACCTTCATCCTCAGGACATGCTCTCAGTGACTGGCAGCCTTATCTGGGCAGTGATGCTTCCCTTAGTAATTTCTGTAAACTTTTCTCCTTCTGCTTCATTCAACATGTGTGCCCCTGTAATTCCAGGGCAAGGAACCATGGTGGCAATTTAAGTTACATTTGGGCTGCTAACCAGAAAGTGGGCGGTTCCAAACCACCCACATTCAAGACTAAAGTGCCCTGAAAGATTCACAACCTCTGAAGCCTTATCCAAGGTATCTTTCTGTGTCTGACCCAAGACCTATCAAAAAAAGGTAGGGGGCACGGTTTGTGCTTTTAAACCTGAGACAACAGACTGCCTCCCTTTCCTAAGACACCTGCCCAATGTTGCGTGCTCTTCTAGAGAACAGGCTGGTAACACGTTCTCTGATTGACCATCAGACCCGAGCACCAGTGCTTCTGCTTATACACACCTAGTTCCTCTCACCTGCTGTTCCTGTGGGCAGCATTGGTAAGAAATATGTTTCAAAAAATATATAAATAATAAAAAAGACTCATGTTTCACACCCAAGTCTTCCTAGTATGCCCACAAGAGGACGCAGCAAGAGTCTGAACCAAACATCTGCTCTAAGTCCTAAGGGTGCAGGCTGGTGCCCTAGCTAGTGCTAAAAGCAAAGACACCCCTGTCTGAGGCCCAGTTTCAGCCTAAACCTTGAACAAGCCCTAATGCCACCCTGAGTGCCACACATTCACTCTCTGAGCCCCAAACACCCCAGGTGAAGTTACAAGGAGACAGGGAGGAGCAGTAGCTCAGGGCCAAGCCCCTGGTCATCCAGGGAGCAGCAGGGTGCAAGCAAGAAAGTGCTGAAGGAAGGGGGCACCCACCCAAAGAACAAGGCACCCAGTGTTGAAGGAAGAGGGATATTGGGTAACCCCCTGCAAGACTAAGGCCTGCAAATCACAGAGAGCTAGCTGTTTGGTCCTCCCACACCTGGCCAGCAGGGTCCACAAAGGACCCCTCCAGTGCTGTGTTCATGACAAAGCTTTGAACTTAGGTTTTCTGCAAGAGCTACTGCTTCTATGCCACTTACTCTTTACTTTGGGAGACTCCCCCCCCCCCCTCCTTCAGCCCCTCCAACTCTCTATCTGAACTGCAGGTTACAGCTTGCTTTTGCCACTGGGGCAGGCAGAGTGTTCCCTGGCCTGTTAACCTCCCACCTCTATGTTCCCTGGTATGCCTTAGTCTCTCTTCACTCAGGTCACTTCGTGAGATTTCCTGCCAACAGAGGTTGCCCACCATCAGCTGCTTGCTTCCTGCGGCTCAGAGCCTGGGTGGGAGGTGCAATTCTGCGCGTCTGATTGCACTGCAATGTGTAAGAGAGCTCAACTGTTGAGCGACCTTTGTTCATAAGGCAGAGTCTCAGACCTTCACAAGGGGCTTGCACCCTGACCAGAGGGATCCCAATGCATCAGTACTGTCCCTCTGGCAGTCACCTTGGCTTGCTTTGCTCTGCTTTGGTTTCACGAATGTGTGACCCATTTCTTGCATGCTCATGGAAAATTTTCTCCTGCTTTTCAAAGCTTTTCAAAATCTGGCAGTTCTTGTTAAAGGGACCAGAAGACATTTCTTTTTGTACACATCCCCCAAAACGCTGACCAGAGGGTACGTACTAATCACAGAAGGACGTAGCTTGGATGACGCAGATCTCAATTGTGCTGAGGTTCATTCTGATCATCTGCAGCAGTACACCGACGAGGAGATGTCAGAAATTCAGGCCTGCAGCACCCTGAAGAGGACGTGGAATAGAGGACGTCATGGTTGATGTCAGATGGGTCCCAGGAAAACCACAGGATGATGGAATGACTGAATCTTCTCTTGAGATTTTACCTGCAAAGGGGTTTAATTGTGGGGTCCTGAAGCAACTATACATGGATCTGGAGAAGAATGGAAATTCGAGAACCTCTTATTGTGCTCGGGCAGATCCACAACACGCATCCAGAGGCAGCTGCACAAGCAGATTTGGGAAACCCACATGGTTTCCCATCCAGGAAGGGGTGAGTCAGGGTTGTATGTAACCTCGGGGCACAGGTATTCGATCTGTGATTACACCTGGATGAATGGGGTCCCTGAGGATTTGAGGAGAGTGTGGTCTCCCACCCCCGGCATATGGATGCAGGTGATACCATCCTGTGAGCTAACAAGGTGGGAAGACTGGAGGAGCTGGCTGCTGACAATCCAGGAGGGCAACCTTCCCTGTGGGGGGCAGCGCAATGCAAAGAACTCTTCCCTCCCTCCTACCAGGAGAGACAGGGAGCATCCTGAGGCATGGAGGAAAGGGGTGCTGCCTGAGATTTGACCTGACCATTGCTGGGTTCAGAGAAAGCAGCAGTCAAGATCTCAATAGACATACACCTGGGAAATCTACTCTGGGAAACCCCGTGTCAAGGGTTGGAAAGCAAAGATGCTCCTTGGAGGACTAAGGAGGGCCTGAGCCAAGCCCAGGTATTTCAGGGTCCTCATATGCACGCGCAAGGAGGACACTCCCTGGGGGAAGCCAAAGGAGAGACCATGCATTTCCATGACGGTGCTGGGCAAGTACATTGAAAACACCGCGCAGTGTCCAAGAGCACACAACTGCTTTGGAAGAACAGCAAGCCTGCTCTTCAGCAGCAAGGGTGTTGAGAGAAGGTTCCTGTCACCTGCTGTGGGCCTGTCATCAGGGCGACCAGTCCATTCAAAAGGTCATCATGATCAGGGAAGAAGGGGGCAGCACCAAAGAGACTGAGCCTGGACAAGAGTCAGGACACAGTGGCTGCTGGGACAAAGGGCTCAAAAACAGCCCAGACAGGGAGGGTGACTCTGTAGCACGTGACCACTCTTCCTTCCACAGTGCTAGGGTCCCTCTGAGTTCCAGCCTGCTGCAGGGCACCCATCCCCCACCAGGACCTCCATTTCAGGGATGGCAATTCAGGGGAGTCTCCATTTTGCTCGGCAATGCAGTAGTTCCGCCCATTTCTGCTTGGAGAGTTGAGGATGCGGGGACACAGAGTAGCGCAGTCAAGTTCCATCCCTTGGCTTGTTCATAAAATGAAAGTAAAGGGCAAGGAGCTCCTCTGGGGGTGAAGGGCCCAGAAGGAATTTGGTTGCCGCCATTAGGGAGCCATTTCCGCTCCTGCAGAGCAGCAAAGGCGCGGTCAGGGGGAGGGGAGGCAATGTTTTGTGCGAGGCCACATTGCCCCCAAGCGGACAAACCTTCTGCTCCGCGACAGCAGCTGGCTGTCCCCATAGCTCCTGGGCTGCCATTCTGGGACCTGGAGCCGCTAGTCTCCAGGTCAATTTCTGGGCGCTTCCATGAGTATTTTAGCACTTCCTCCACTTTCCTAAATCCAGGACCTAGGTGTCTATTGTGGGCACTGTCTGTTCCGTCTATGGTCGCGGGCTTGCATGGAAGGAGTACAGCAAGTTTGATCCACAAGATGTCGGTCTGCAGAGAGGATTTCCGGGATGGACAGGCTGGGTCCTGGTCTCTCAGGAGCAGTCCCTCCGGCGCTCACACATGCTTTGTCATCCATGCCCTGTGGACCCTGGCCGGCCTTTCCTGATCCCAGTTCGCAGAGGGCTGTGGGCCTGTGTCTACATCTGATCCTGGCTGATGGAGTGGGGGAAAGAGGACCCACTAGCCTTGGAAACTCCTCCTCTCCCACGATGTGCGCCTCTGGGTGCCTTCACCCTTACATACCATTCACCCCCCTAGGTGCAGGAGACCTTCAGACTCATGACCTGAGTTCAGTGACTGGCAGGCTTATCTGAGCAATGATGTTTCGCTTAGTAATTAAAGTAAGCTTTCCTCGTTCTACTTCATTCAACTGGTGGGCCCCTGTATATCTAGTCAAGCCACCGTGGTGTCAATTTTGGTGATATTTGTACTAACCAGAAGGACAGAAGTTCCAAACTACCCACATCTAAGACTAAAGATGAGTAACATGCCATCAAAGATTCACAACTTCTGAAGCCTTATCCAATGTATCTGTGTTCCTGACCCAAGACCCATCCAACGCAGTAGGGGGCACGGTTTGTGCTTTGAAAACCGAGGCAACACACTGCCACCCCTTCCTAAGACTCCTGCCCATCATTGCGTGCTCTTCTGGAGAACAGGCTGGTAACACGTTCTCTGATGGACCATCAGACCCAGCAGCAGTGCTTCTGCTTATCCACTCCTAGTTCCTCTGACCTGCTGCTCCCTATGAGACAGTACTATTAAGAATTAATAGTTAACACCCAAGTTTTGCCACGATTTCCCGGAAGATGGCAGAGAGAGGCTCATCCAAAGTTCAGTTTTAAGTCATAGCGGTGCAGGCTGGTGCCCTATTTAGTGGTGAAAGCACAGGAGCTCCTGTGTGGGGTCCAGTTTCAGCCTAAACCTTGAACTAGCCCTAATGCCACGCTGAGTCCCACACATTCACTCTGTGAGCCCCAAACACCCCAGGTGAAGTTACAAGGAGACAGGGAGGATCAGCCCCTCAGGGCCAAGCCCCTGGTCATCCAGGAGCAGCAGGGTGCCAGCAGGAAAGTGCTGAATGAAGGGGGAACCCACCCAAAGAACAAGGCACCCAGTGTTGAAGGAAGAGGGATATTGGGTAGCCCCCTGCAGACTAAGACCTGCAACTCACAGAGAGCTAGCTGTTTGGTCCTCCCACACCTGGCCAGCTGGGTCCACAAAGGACCCCTCCAGTGCTGTGTTCATGACAAAGCTTTGAACTCAGGTCTCTGCAAGAGCTACTGCTTCTATGCCACTTATTCTTTACTTTGGGAGACTCCCCCCCCTCCTTCAGCCCCCGGAACTCTATCTGAACTGCAGGTTACAGCTTGCTTTTGCCATTTGGGCAGGTAGAGTGTTCCCTGGCCTGTTAACCTCCCACCTCTATGTTCCCTGGTATGCCTTAGTCTCTCTTCACTCAGGTCACTTCGCGAGATTTCCTGCCAACAGAGGTTGCCCCCCATCAGCTGCTTAATTCCTGCGGCTCAGAGCCTGGGTTGGAGGTGCAATTCTGGGCGTTTGATTGAACTACAATGTGTAAGAGAGCTCAACTGTTGAGCGGTCTCTGTTCAGACGGCACAGTCTCAGACCTTCACAAGGGGCTTGCACCATGACCAGAGGGATCCCAATGCATCAGTACTGTCCCTCTGGCAGTCACCTTGGCTTGCTTTGCTCTGCTTTGGTTTCACGAACGTGTGACCCATTTCTTGCACGGTCATGGAAAATGTTCTCCTGCTGTTCAAAGCCTTTCAAAATCTGGCAGTTCTTGTTAAAGGGACCAGAAGACATTTCTTCTTGTACCAATCCCTCAAAACGCTGACCAGAGGGAACGTAATAATGACAGAAGGGCGTCGCTAGGATGACCCAGATCTCAATTGTGCTGAGGTTCATCCTGATTATCTGCAGCAGTACACCGACGAGGAGATGTCAGAACTTCAGGCCTGCAGCACGCTGAAGAGGACGTGGAATAGAGGACGTCATGGTTGATGTCAGATGGGTCCCAGGAACACCACAGGATGATGGAATGACTGAATCTTCTCTTGAGATTTTACCTGCAAAGGTGTTTGATTGTGGGGTCCTGAAGCAACTATACATGGATCTTGAGAAGAATGGAAATTCCAGAACCTCCTATTGTGCTCGGGCCGATCCAGAACACGCATCCAGAGGCAGCTGCACAAGCAGATCTGGGGAACCCACATGGTTTCCCATCCAGGAAGGGGTGAGTCAGGGTTGTATGTAACCTCGGGGCACAGGTATTCGATCTGTGATTACACCTGGATGAATGGGGTCCCTGAGGATTTGAGGAGAGTGTGGTCTCCCACCCCCGGCATACGGATGCAGGTGATGCCACCTTGTGCTGACAAGGAGGCAGGACTGGAGGAGCTGGCTGCTGACCATCCAGGAGGGCAGCCTTCCCTGTGGGTGGCAGCTCAGTGCAAAGAGAACTCTACCCTCCCTCCTACCAGGAGAGACAGGGAGCATCCTGAGGCATGGAGGAAAGGGGTGCTGTCTGAGATTTGACCTGACCATTGCTGGGTTCAGAGAAAGCAGCAGTCAAGATCTCAATGGACATACACCTGGGAAATCTACTCTGGGAAACCCCGTGTCAAGGGTTGGAAAGCAAAGATGCTCCTTGGAGGACTAAGGAGGGCCTGAGCCAAGCCCAGGTATTTCAGGATCCTCATATGCACGCGCAAGGAGGACACTGCCTGGGGGAAGCCAAAGGAGAGACCATGCATTTCCATGAAGGTGCTGGACACGTACATTGAAAACACCGCGCAGTGTCCAAGAGCACACAACTGCTTTGGAAGAACAGCAAGCCTGCTCTTCAGCAGCAAGGGTGTTGAGAGAAGGTTCCTGTCACCTGCTGTGGGCCTGTCATCAGGGCGACCAGTCCTTGGGAAAGGTCACCATGATCAGGGAAGAAGGGGGCAGCACCAAAGAGACCTAGCCTGGGCAAGAGTCAGCACGCAGTGGCTGCTGGGACAACGGGCTCAAAAACAGCCCAGACACCGAGGGTGGCTCTGTAGCACGTGGCCACTCCTCCTTCCACAGTGCTAGGGTCCCTCTGAGATCCAGCCTGCTGCAGGGCACCCATCCCCCACCAGGACCTCCATTTCAGAGATGGCAATTCAGGGGAGTCTCCATCTTGCTTGGCAATGCAGTAGTTCCGCCCATTTCTGCTTGGAGAGTTGAGGACTGGGGGACACCGAGTAGCACAGTCAAGATCCATCCCTTGGCTTGTTCATAAAATGAAAGGAAAGGGCAAGGAGCTCCTCTGGGGGTGAAGGGCCCAGAA
This sequence comes from Tenrec ecaudatus, assembly GCF_050624435.1. Classification (NCBI taxonomy): domain Eukaryota; kingdom Metazoa; phylum Chordata; class Mammalia; order Afrosoricida; family Tenrecidae; genus Tenrec; species Tenrec ecaudatus. The sequence goes on from NC_134548.1 coordinate 83,889,679, forward strand.
GGAATTTGGTTGCCGCCATTAGGGAGCCATTTCCGCTCCTGCAGAGCAGCAAAGGCGCGGTCAGGGGGAGGGGAAGCGATGTTTTGTGCGAGGCCACATTGCCCCCAAGCGGACAAATCTTCAGCTCCGCGACAGCAGCTGGCTGTCCCCATAGCTCCTGGGCCGCCATTCTGGGACCTGGAGCCGCTAGTCTCAAGGTCAATTTCTGGGCGCTTCCATGAGTATTTTAGAACTTCCTCCACTTTCCTAAATCCAGGACCTAGGTGTCTATTGTGGGCACTGTCTGTTCCATCTATGGTCGCGGGCTTGCATGGAAGGAGTAAAGCAAGATTGATCCACAAGATGTCGGTCTGCACAGAGGATTTCCGGGATGGACAGGCTGGGTCCTGGTCTCTCAGGAGCAGTCCGTCCCTGTGGCGCTCACACATGCTTTGTCATCCATGCCCTGTGGACCCTGGCCGGCCTTTCCTGATCCCTCTTCGCCGAAGGCTGTGGGCCTGGGTCTACATCTGATCCTGGCTGTTTGCAGAGGGCTGTGAGCCTGGGTCTTCATCTGATCCTGGCTGATGGAGTGGGAGAAAGAGGACCCACCAACCTAGCCTTGGAAACTCCTCTCCCACCATGCGCGCCTCTGGGTGCCTTCACCCATTCATACCATTCACCCCCATAGGTGCAGGAGACCTTCCGACTCATGACCTGCGTTCAGTGACTGGCAGGCTTCTCTGAGCAATGATGTTTCGCTTAGTAATTTCAGTAAGCTTTCCTCCTTCTACTTCATTCAACTGGTGGGCCCCTCTATATCTAGTCTAGCCACCGTGGTGTCAAATTATGGGAGATTTGTACTAACCAGAAGGACAGAGGTTCCAAACTACCCACATCTAAGACTAAAGATGAGTAACATGCCCTCAGAGATTCACAAACTCTGAAGCCTTATCCAATGTATCTGTGTTCCTGACCCAAGACCTATCCAAAGCAGTAGGGGGCAAGGTTAGTGTTTGAAAACCGAGCCAACACACTGCCTCCCATTCCTAAGACACCTGCCCATCATTGCGTGCTCTTCTGGAGAACAGGCTGGTAACACGTTCTCTGACGGATCATCAGACCCAGCAGCAGTGCTTCTGCTTATCCACTCCTAGTTCCTCTGGCCTGCTGCTCCCTGTGAGACAGTACTATTATGAATTAATAGTTAACACCCAAGTTTTCCCATGATTTCCCCGAAGATGGCAGAGACAGGCTCATCCAAAGTTCAGTTCTAAGTCATAGGGGTGCAGGCTGGTGCCCTAGTTAGTGGTGAAAGCAAATGTGTTATTGTCTGAAGCCCAGTTTCAGCCTAAACCTTGAACTAGCCCTAATGCCACCCTGAGTGCCACACATTCACTCTCTGAGCCCCAAACACCCCAGGTGAAGTTACAAGGAGACAGGGAGGAGCAGCCCCTCAGGGCCAAACCCTTGGTCATCCAGGGAGCAGCAGGGTGCCAGCAGGAAAGAGCTGAATGAAGGGGGCACCCACCCAAAGAACAAGGCACCCAGTGTTGAAGGAAGAGGGATATTGGGTAGCCCCCTGCAAGACTAAGACCTGCAACTCACAGAGAGCTAGCTGTTTGGTCCTCCCACACCTGGCCAGCAGGGTCCACAAAGGACCCCTCCAGTGCTGTGTTCATGAGAAAGCTTTGAACTCAGGTCTCTGCAAGAGCTACTGCTTCTATGCCACTTACTCTTTACTTTGGGAGACTCCCCACCTCCTTCAGCCCCTCCAACTCTCTATCTGAACTGCAGGTTATAGCTTGCTTTTGCCACTGGGGCAGGCAGAGTGTTCCCTGGCCTGTTAACCTCCCACCTCTATGTTCCCTGGTATGCCTTAGTCTCTCTTCACTCAGATCACTTCGCGAGATTTCCTGCCAACAGAAGTTGCCCACCATCAGTTGCTTGCTTCCTGCGGCTCAGAGCCTGGGTGGGAGGTGCAATTCTGGGCGTCTGATTGCACTGCAATGTGTAAGAGAGCTCAACTGTTGAGCGGTCTCTGTTCAGACGGCACAGTCTCAGACCTTCACAAGGGGCTTGCACCATGACCAGAGGGATCCCAATGCATCAGTACCGTCCCTCTGGCAGTCACCTTGGCTTGCTTTGCTCTGCTTTGGTTTCACGAACGTGTGACCCATTTCTTGCACACTCATGGAAAATGTTCTCCTGCTCTTCAAAGCCTTTCAAAATCTGGCAGTTCTTGTTAAAGAACCAGAAGACATGTCTTCTTGTACCAATCCCCCAAAACACTGACCAGAGGAAACCTACTAATGACAGAAGGGCGTCGCTAGGATGACGCAGATCTCAATTGTGCTGAGGTTCATCCTGATTATCTGCAGCAGTACACCGACGAGGAGATGTCAGAACTTCAGGCCTGCAGCACGCTGAAGAGGACGTGGAATAGAGGACGTCATGGTTGATGTCAGATGGGTCCCAGGAACACCACAGGATGATGGAATGACTGAATCTTCTCTTGAGATTTTACCTGCAAAGGTGTTTGATTGTGGGGTCCTGAAGCAACTATACATGGATCTTGAGAAGAATGGAAATTCCAGAACCTCCTATTGTGCTCGGGCCGATCCAGAACACGCATCCAGAGGCAGCTGCACAAGCAGATCTGGGGAACCCACATGGTTTCCCATCCAGGAAGGGGTGAGTCTGGGTTGTATGTAACCTCGGGGCACAGGTATTCGATCTGTGATTACACCTGGATGAATGGGGTCCCTGAGGATTTGAGGAGAGTGTGGTCTCCCACCCCCGGCATACGGATGCAGGTGATGCCACCTTGTGCTGACAAGGAGGCAGGACTGGAGGAGCTGGTTGCTGACCATCCAGGAGGGCAGCCTTCCCTGTGGGTGGCAGCTCAGTGCAAAGAGAACTCTACCCTCCCTCCTACCAGGAGAGACAGGGAGCATCCTGAGGCATGGGGAAAGGGGTGCTGTCTGAGATTTGACCTGACCATTGCTGGGTTCAGAGAAAGCAGCAGTCAAGATCTCAATGGACATACACCTGGGAAATCTACTCTGGGAAACCCCGTGTCAAGGGTTGGAAAGCAAAGATGCTCCTTGGAGGACTAAGGAGGGCCTGAGCCAAGCCCAGGTATTTCAGGATCCTCATATGCACGCGCAAGGAGGACACTGCCTGGGGGAAGCCAAAGGAGAGACCGTGCATTTCCATGAAGGTGCTGGACACGTACATTGAAAACACCGCGCAGTGTCCAAGAGCACACAACTGCTTTGGAAGAACAGCAAGCCTGCTCTTCAGCAGCAAGGGTGTTGAGAGAAGGTTCCTGTCACCTGCTGTGGGCCTGTCATCAGGGCGACCAGTCCTTGGAAAAGGTCACCATGATCAGGGAAGAAGGGGGCAGCACCAAAGAGACCTAGCCTGGGCAAGAGTCAGCACGCAGTGGCTGCTGGGACAACGGGCTCAAAAACAGCCCAGACACCGAGGGTGGCTCTGTAGCACGTGGCCACTCCTCCTTCCACAGTGCTAGGGTCCCTCTGAGATCCAGCCTGCTGCAGGGCACCCATCCCCCACCAGGACCTCCATTTCAGAGATGGCAATTCAGGGGAGTCTCCATCTTGCTTGGCAATGCAGTAGTTCCGCCCATTTCTGCTAGGAGAGTTGAGGACTGGGGGACACCGAGTAGCACAGTCAAGATCCATCCCTTGGCTTGTTCATAAAATGAAAGGAAAGGGCAAGGAGCTCCTCTGGGGGTGAAGGGCCCAGAAGGAATTTGGTTGCCGCCATTAGGGAGCCATTTCCGCTCCTGCAGAGCAGCAAAGGCGCGGTCAGGGGGAGGGGAAGCGATGTTTTGTGCGAGGCCACATTGCCCCCAAGCGGACAAATCTTCAGCTCCGCGACAGCAGCTGGCTGTCCCCATAGCTCCTGGGCCGCCATTCTGGGACCTGGAGCCGCTAGTCTCAAGGTCAATTTCTGGGCGCATCCATGAGTATTTTAGAACTTCCTCCACTTTCCTAAATCCAGGACCTAGGTGTCTATTGTGGGCACTGTCTGTTCCATCTATGGTCGCGGGCTTGCATGGAAGGAGTAAAGCAAGATTGATCCACAAGATGTCGGTCTGCACAGAGGATTTCCGGGATGGACAGGCTGGGTCCTGGTCTCTCAGGAGCAGTCCGTCCCTGTGGCGCTCACACATGCTTTGTCATCCATGCCCTGTGGACCCTGGCCGGCCTTTCCTGATCCCAGTTCGCAGAGGGCTGTGGGCCTGGGTCTACATCTGATCCTGCCTGATGGAATGGGAGAAAGAGGACCCACCTAGCCTTGGAAACTCCTCCTCTCCCACCTTGCGCGCCTATGGGTACCTTCACCCATACATATCATTCACCCCCGTAGGTGCGGGAGACCTTCCGACTCATGACCTGCGTTCAGTGACTGGCAGGCTTATCTGAGCAATGATGTTTCGCTTAGTAATTTCAGTAAGATTTCCTCCTTCTACTTCATTCAACTGGTGGGCCCCTGTATATCTAGTCTAGCCACCGTGGTGTCAATTTTGGTGATATTTGTACTAACCAGAAGGACAGAGGTTCCAAACTACCCACATCTAAGACTAAAGATGAGTAACATGCCATCAAAGATTCACAACTTCTGAAGCCTTATCCAATGTATCTGTGTTCCTGGTCCAAGACCCATCCAAGGCAGTAGGGGGCATGGTTTGTGCTTTGAAAACCGAGGCAATACACTGCCACCCCTTCCTAAGACTTCTGCCCATCATTGCGTGCTCTTCTGGAGAACAGGCTAGTAACACGTTCTCTGATGGACCATCAGACACAGCAGCAGTGCTTCTGCTTATCCACTCCTAGTTCCTCTGGCCTGCTGCTCCCTATGAGACAGTACTATTAAGAATTAATAGTTAACACTCAAGTTTTCCCACGATTTCCCGGAAGATGGCAGAGAGAGGCTCAACAAAAGTTCGGTTCTAAGTCATAGGGGTGCAGGCTGGTGCCCTAGTTAGTGATGAAAGCAAATGTGTTATTGTCTGAAGCCCAGTTTCAGCCTAAACCTTGAACTAGCCCTAATGCCACCCTGAGTGCCACACATTCACTCTCTGAGCCCCAAACACCCCAGGTGAATTTACAAGGAGACAGGGAGGAGCAGCCCCTCAGGGCCAAGCCCCTGGTCATCCAGGGAGCAGCAGTGTGCCAGCAGGAAAGTGCTGAATGAAGGGGGAACCCACCCAAAGAACAAGGCACCCAGTGTTGAAGGAAGAGGGATATTGGGTAGCCCCCTGCCAGACTAAGACCTGCAACTCACAGAGAGCTAGCTGTTTGGTCCTCCCACACCTGGCCAGCTGGGTCCACAAAGGACCCCTCCAGTGCTGTGTTCATGACAAAGCTTTGAACTCAGGTCTCTGCAAGAGCTACTCCTTCTATGCCACTTACTCTTTACTTTGGGAGACTCCCCCCCCCTCCTTCAGCCCCTCCAACTCTCTATCTGAACTGCAGGTTACAGCTTGCTTTTGCCACTGGGGCAGGCAGAGTGTTCCCTGGCCTGTTAACCTCCCACCTCTATGTTCCCTGGTATGCCTTAGTCTCTCTTCACTCAGGTCACTTCGCGAGATTTCCTGCCAACAGAGGTTGCCCACCATCAGTTGCTTGCTTCCTGCGGCTCAGAGCCTGGGTGGGAGGTGCAATTCTGCGCATCTCATTGCACTGCAATGTGTAAGAGAGCTCAACTGTTGAGTGGTTTCTGTTCAGATGGCAGAGTCTCAGAAAACCACAAGGGGCTTGCACCCTGGCCAGAGGGATCCCAATGCATCAGTACCGTCCCTCTGGCAGTCACCTTGGCTTGCTTTGCTCTGCTTTGGTTTCACGAATGTGTGACCCATTTCTTGCATGCTCATGGAAAATGTTCTCCTGCTGTTCAAAGCCTTTCAAAATCTGGCAGTTCTTGTTAAAGGGACCAGAAGACATTTCTTCTTGTACCAATCCCTCAAAACGCTGACCAGAGGGAACGTAATAATGACAGAAGGGCGTCGCTAGGATGACCCAGATCTCAATTGTGCTGAGGTTCATCCTGATTATCTGCAGCAGTACACCGACGAGGAGATGTCAGAACTTCAGGCCTGCAGCACGCTGAAGAGGACGTGGAATAGAGGACGTCATGGTTGATGTCAGATGGGTCCCAGGAACACCACAGGATGATGGAATGACTGAATCTTCTCTTGAGATTTTACCTGCAAAGGTGTTTGATTGTGGGGTCCTGAAGCAACTATACATGGATCTTGAGAAGAATGGAAATTCCAGAACCTCCTATTGTGCTCGGGCCGATCCAGAACACGCATCCAGAGGCAGCTGCACAAGCAGATCTGGGGAACCCACATGGTTTCCCATCCAGGAAGGGGTGAGTCAGGGTTGTATGTAACCTCGGGGCACAGGTATTCGATCTGTGATTACACCTGGATGAATGGGGTCCCTCAGGATTTGAGAAGAGTGTGGTCTCCCACCCCCGGCATACGGATGCAGGTGATGCCACCTTGTGCTGACAAGGAGGCAGGACTGGAGGAGCTGGCTGCTGACCATCCAGGAGGGCAGCCTTCCCTGTGGGTGGCAGCTCAGTGCAAAGAGAACTCTACCCTCCCTCCTACCAGGAGAGACAGGGAGCATCCTGAGGCATGGAGGAAAGGGGTGCTGTCTGAGATTTGACCTGACCATTGCTGGGTTCAGAGAAAGCAGCAGTCAAGATCTCAATGGACATACACCTGGGAAATCTACTCTGGGAAACCCCGTGTCAAGGGTTGGAAAGCAAAGATGCTCCTTGGAGGACTAAGGAGGGCCTGAGCCAAGCCCAGGTATTTCAGGATCCTCATATGCACGCGCAAGGAGGACACTGCCTGGGGGAAGCCAAAGGAGAGACCATGCATTTCCATGAAGGTGCTGGACACGTACATTGAAAACACCGCGCAGTGTCCAAGAGCACACAACTGCTTTGGAAGAACAGCAAGCCTGCTCTTCAGCAGCAAGGGTGTTGAGAGAAGGTTCCTGTCACCTGCTGTGGGCCTGTCATCAGGGCGACCAGTCCTTGGGAAAGGTCACCATGATCAGGGAAGAAGGGGGCAGCACCAAAGAGACCTAGCCTGGGCAAGAGTCAGCACGCAGTGGCTGCTGGGACAACGGGCTCAAAAACAGCCCAGACACCGAGGGTGGCTCTGTAGCACGTGGCCACTCCTCCTTCCACAGTGCTAGGGTCCCTCTGAGATCCAGCCTGCTGCAGGGCACCCATCCCCCACCAGGACCTCCATTTCAGAGATGGCAATTCAGGGGAGTCTCCATCTTGCTTGGCAATGCAGTAGTTCCGCCCATTTCTGCTTGGAGAGTTGAGGACTGGGGGACACCGAGTAGCACAGTCAAGATCCATCCCTTGGCTTGTTCATAAAATGAAAGGAAAGGGCAAGGAGCTCCTCTGGGGGTGAAGGGCCCAGAAGGAATTTGGTTGCCGCCATTAGGGAGCCATTTCCGCTCCTGCAGAGCAGCAAAGGCGCGGTCAGGGGGAGGGGAAGCGATGTTTTGTGCGAGGCCACATTGCCCCCAAGCGGACAAATCTTCAGCTCCGCGACAGCAGCTGGCTGTCCCCATAGCTCCTGGGCCGCCATTCTGGGACCTGGAGCCGCTAGTCTCAAGGTCAATTTCTGGGCGCTTCCATGAGTATTTTAGAACTTCCTCCACTTTCCTAAATCCAGGACCTAGGTGTCTATTGTGGGCACTGTCTGTTCCATCTATGGTCGCGGGCTTGCATGGAAGGAGTAAAGCAAGATTGATCCACAAGATGTCGGTCTGCAGAGAGGATTTCCGGGATGGACAGGCTGGGTCCTGGTCTCTCAGGAGCAGTCCGTCCCTGTGGCGCTCACACATGCTTTGTCATCCATGCCCTGTGGACCCTGGCCGGCCTTTCCTGATCCCTCTTCGCCGAGGGCTGTGGGCCTGGGTCTACATCTGATCCTGGCTGTTTGCAGAGGGCTGTGAGCCTGGGTCTTCATCTGATCCTGGCTGATGGAGTGGGAGAAAGAGGACCCACCAACCTAGCCTTGGAAACTCCTCCTCTCCCACCATGCGCGCCTCTGGGTGCCTTCACCCATTCATACCATTCACCCCCATAGGTGCAGGAGACCTTCCGACTCATGACCTGCGTTCAGTGACTGGCAGGCTTCTCTGAGCAATGATGTTTCGCTTAGTAATTTCAGTAAGCTTTCCTCCTTCTACTTCATTCAACTGGTGGGCCCCTCTATATCTAGTCTAGCCACCGTGGTGTCAAATTATGGGAGATTTGTACTAACCAGAAGGACAGAGGTTCCAAACTACCCACATCTAAGACTAAAGATGAGTAACATGCCCTCAGAGATTCACAAACTCTGAAGCCTTATCCAATGTATCTGTGTTCCTGACCCAAGACCTATCCAAAGCAGTAGGGGGCAAGGTTAGTGTTTGAAAACCGTGCCAACACACTGCCTCCCATTCCTAAGACACCTGCCCATCATTGCGTGCTCTTCTGGAGAACAGGCTGGTAACACGTTCTCTGACGGATCATCAGACCCAGCAGCAGTGCTTCTGCTTATCCACTCCTAGTTCCTCTGGCCTGCTGCTCCCTGTGAGACAGTACTATTATGAATTAATAGTTAACACCCAAGTTTTCCCATGATTTCCCCGAAGATGGCAGAGACAGGCTCATCCAAAGTTCAGTTCTAAGTCATAGGGGTGCAGGCTGGTGCCCTAGTTAGTGGTGAAAGCAAATGTGTTATTGTCTGAAGCCCAGTTTCAGCCTAAACCTTGAACTAGCCCTAATGCCACCCTGAGTGCCACACATTCACTCTCTGAGCCCCAAACACCCCAGGTGAAGTTACAAGGAGACAGGGAGGAGCAGCCCCTCAGGGCCAAACCCTTGGTCATCCAGGGAGCAGCAGGGTGCCAGCAGGAAAGAGCTGAATGAAGGGGGCACCCACCCAAAGAACAAGGCACCCAGTGTTGAAGGAAGAGGGATATTGGGTAGCCCCCTGCAAGACTAAGACCTGCAACTCACAGAGAGCTAGCTGTTTGGTCCTCCCACACCTGGCCAGCAGGGTCCACAAAGGACCCCTCCAGTGCTGTGTTCATGAGAAAGCTTTGAACTCAGGTCTCTGCAAGAGCTACTGCTTCTATGCCACTTACTCTTTACTTTGGGAGACTCCCCACCTCCTTCAGCCCCTCCAACTCTCTATCTGAACTGCAGGTTATAGCTTGCTTTTGCCACTGGGGCAGGCAGAGTGTTCCCTGGCCTGTTAACCTCCCACCTCTATGTTCCCTGGTATGCCTTAGTCTCTCTTCACTCAGATCACTTCGCGAGATTTCCTGCCAACAGAAGTTGCCCACCATCAGTTGCTTGCTTCCTGCGGCTCAGAGCCTGGGTGGGAGGTGCAATTCTGGGCGTCTGATTGCACTGCAATGTGTAAGAGAGCTCAACTGTTGAGCGGTCTCTGTTCAGACGGCACAGTCTCAGACCTTCACAAGGGGCTTGCACCATGACCAGAGGGATCCCAATGCATCAGTACCGTCCCTCTGGCAGTCACCTTGGCTTGCTTTGCTCTGCTTTGGTTTCACGAACGTGTGACCCATTTCTTGCACACTCATGGAAAATGTTCTCCTGCTCTTCAAAGCCTTTCAAAATCTGGCAGTTCTTGTTAAAGAACCAGAAGACATGTCTTCTTGTACCAATCCCCCAAAACACTGACGAGAGGAAACCTACTAATGACAGAAGGGCGTCGCTAGGATGACGCAGATCTCAATTGTGCTGAGGTTCATCCTGATTATCTGCAGCAGTACACCGACGAGGAGATGTCAGAACTTCAGGCCTGCAGCACGCTGAAGAGGACGTGGAATAGAGGACGTCATGGTTGATGTCAGATGGGTCCCAGGAACACCACAGGATGATGGAATGACTGAATCTTCTCTTGAGATTTTACCTGCAAAGGTGTTTGATTGTGGGGTCCTGAAGCAACTATACATGGATCTTGAGAAGAATGGAAATTCCAGAACCTCCTATTGTGCTCGGGCCGATCCAGAACACGCATCCAGAGGCAGCTGCACAAGCAGATCTGGGGAACCCACATGGTTTCCCATCCAGGAAGGGGTGAGTCTGGGTTGTATGTAACCTCGGGGCACAGGTATTCGATCTGTGATTACACCTGGATGAATGGGGTCCCTCAGGATTTGAGGAGAGTGTGGTCTCCCACCCCCGGCATACGGATGCAGGTGATGCCACCTTGTGCTGACAAGGAGGCAGGACTGGAGGAGCTGGCTGCTGACCATCCAGGAGGGCAGCCTTCCCTGTGGGTGGCAGCTCAGTGCAAAGAGAACTCTACCCTCCCTCCTACCAGGAGAGACAGGGAGCATCCTGAGGCATGGGGAAAGGGGTGCTGTCTGAGATTTGACCTGACCATTGCTGGGTTCAGAGAAAGCAGCAGTCAAGATCTCAATGGACATACACCTGGGAAATCTACTCTGGGAAACCCCGTGTCAAGGGTTGGAAAGCAAAGATGCTCCTTGGAGGACTAAGGAGGGCCTGAGCCAAGCCCAGGTATTTCAGGATCCTCATATGCACGCGCAAGGAGGACACTGCCTGGGGGAAGCCAAAGGAGAGACCGTGCATTTCCATGAAGGTGCTGGACACGTACATTGAAAACACCGCGCAGTGTCCAAGAGCACACAACTGCTTTGGAAGAACAGCAAGCCTGCTCTTCAGCAGCAAGGGTGTTGAGAGAAGGTTCCTGTCACCTGCTGTGGGCCTGTCATCAGGGCGACCAGTCCTTGGAAAAGGTCACCATGATCAGGGAAGAAGGGGGCAGCACCAAAGAGACCTAGCCTGGGCAAGAGTCAGCACGCAGTGGCTGCTGGGACAACGGGCTCAAAAACAGCCCAGACACCGAGGGTGGCTCTGTAGCACGTGGCCACTCCTCCTTCCACAGTGCTAGGGTCCCTCTGAGATCCAGCCTGCTGCAGGGCACCCATCCCCCACCAGGACCTCCATTTCAGAGATGGCAATTCAGGGGAGTCTCCATCTTGCTTGGCAATGCAGTAGTTCCGCCCATTTCTGCTAGGAGAGTTGAGGACTGGGGGACACCGAGTAGCACAGTCAAGATCCATCCCTTGGCTTGTTCATAAAATGAAAGGAAAGGGCAAGGAGCTCCTCTGGGGGTGAAGGGCCCAGAAGGAATTTGGTTGCCGCCATTAGGGAGCCATTTCCGCTCCTGCAGAGCAGCAAAGGCGCGGTCAGGGGGAGGGGAAGCGATGTTTTGTGCGAGGCCACATTGCCCCCAAGCGGACAAATCTTCAGCTCCGCGACAGCAGCTGGCTGTCCCCATAGCTCCTGGGCCGCCATTCTGGGACCTGGAGCCGCTAGTCTCAAGGTCAATTTCTGGGCGCGTCCATGAGTATTTTAGAACTTCCTCCACTTTCCTAAATCCAGGACCTAGGTGTCTATTGTGGGCACTGTCTGTTCCATCTATGGTCGCGGGCTTGCATGGAAGGAGTAAAGCAAGATTGATCCACAAGATGTCGGTCTGCACAGAGGATTTCCGGGATGGACAGGCTGGGTCCTGGTCTCTCAGGAGCAGTCCGTCCCTGTGGCGCTCACACATGCTTTGTCATCCATGCCCTGTGGACCCTGGCCGGCCTTTCCTGATCCCAGTTCGCAGAGGGCTGTGGGCCTGGGTCTACATCTGATCCTGCCTGATGGAATGGGAGAAAGAGGACCCACCTAGCCTTGGAAACTCCTCCTCTCCCACCTTGCGCGCCTATGGGTACCTTCACCCATCCATACCATTCACCCCCGTAGGTGCGGGAGACCTTCCGACTCATGACCTGCGTTCAGTGACTGGCAGGCTTATCTGAGCAATGATGTTTCGCTTAGTAATTTCAGTAAGATTTCCTCCTTCTACTTCATTCAACTGGTGGGCCCCTGTATATCTAGTCTAGCCACCGTGGTGTCAATTTTGGTGATATTTGTACTAACCAGAAGGACAGAGGTTCCAAACTACCCACATCTAAGACTAAAGATGAGTAACATGCCATCAAAGATTCACAACTTCTGAAGCCTTATCCAATGTATCTGTGTTCCTGGCCCAAGACCCATCCAAGGCAGTAGGGGGCACGGTTTGTGCTTTGAAAACCGAGGCAATACACTGCCACCCCTTCCTAAGACTTCTGCCCATCATTGCGTGCTCTTCTGGAGAACAGGCTAGTAACACGTTCTCTGATGGACCATCAGACACAGCAGCAGTGCTTCTGCTTATCCACTCCTAGTTCCTCTGGCCTGCTGCTCCCTATGAGACAGTACTATTAAGAATTAATAGTTAACACTCAAGTTTTCCCACGATTTCCCGGAAGATGGCAGAGAGAGGCTCAACAAAAGTTCGGTTCTAAGTCATAGGGGTGCAGGCTGGTGCCCTAGTTAGTGATGAAAGCAAATGTGTTATTGTCTGAAGCCCAGTTTCAGCCTAAACCTTGAACTAGCCCTAATGCCACCCTGAGTGCCACACATTCACTCTCTGAGCCCCAAACACCCCAGGTGAATTTACAAGGAGACAGGGAGGAGCAGCCCCTCAGGGCCAAGCCCCTGGTCATCCAGGGAGCAGCAGGGTGCCAGCAGGAAAGTGCTGAATGAAGGGGGAACCCACCCAAAGAACAAGGCACCCAGTGTTGAAGGAAGAGGGATATTGGGTAGCCCCCTGCCAGACTAAGACCTGCAACTCACAGAGAGCTAGCTGTTTGGTCCTCCCACACCTGGCCAGCTGGGTCCACAAAGGACCCCTCCAGTGCTGTGTTCATGACAAAGCTTTGAACTCAGGTCTCTGCAAGAGCTACTCCTTCTATGCCACTTACTCTTTACTTTGGGAGACTCCCCCCCCCTCCTTCAGCCCCTCCAACTCTCTATCTGAACTGCAGGTTACAGCTTGCTTTTGCCACTGGGGCAGGCAGAGTGTTCCCTGGCCTGTTAACCTCCCACCTCTATGTTCCCTGGTATGCCTTAGTCTCTCTTCACTCAGGTCACTTCGCGAGATTTCCTGCCAACAGAGGTTGCCCACCATCAGTTGCTTGCTTCCTGCGGCTCAGAGCCTGGGTGGGAGGTGCAATTCTGCGCGTCTCATTGCACTGCAATGTGTAAGAGAGCTCAACTGTTGAGTGGTTTCTGTTCAGATGGCAGAGTCTCAGAAAACCACAAGGGGCTTGCACCCTGGCCAGAGGGATCCCAATGCATCAGTACCGTCCCTCTGGCAGTCACCTTGGCTTGCTTTGCTCTGCTTTGGTTTCACGAATGTGTGACCCATTTCTTGCATGCTCATGGAAAATGTTCTCCTGCTCTTCAAAGCCTTTCAAAATCTGGCAGTTCTTGTTAAAGGGACCAGAAGACATTTCTTCTTGTACCAATCCCTCAAAACGCTGACCAGAGGGAACGTAATAATGACAGAAGGGCGTCGCTAGGATGACCCAGATCTCAATTGTGCTGAGGTTCATCCTGATTATCTGCAGCAGTACACCGACGAGGAGATGTCAGAACTTCAGGCCTGCAGCACGCTGAAGAGGACGTGGAATAGAGGACGTCATGGTTGATGTCAGATGGGTCCCAGGAACACCACAGGATGATGGAATGACTGAATCTTCTCTTGAGATTTTACCTGCAAAGGTGTTTGATTGTGGGGTCCTGAAGCAACTATACATGGATCTTGAGAAGAATGGAAATTCCAGAACCTCCTATTGTGCTCGGGCCGATCCAGAACACGCATCCAGAGGCAGCTGCACAAGCAGATCTGGGGAACCCACATGGTTTCCCATCCAGGAAGGGGTGAGTCTGGGTTGTATGTAACCTCGGGGCACAGGTATTCGATCTGTGATTACACCTGGATGAATGGGGTCCCTCAGGATTTGAGGAGAGTGTGGTCTCCCACCCCCGGCATACGGATGCAGGTGATGCCACCTTGTGCTGACAAGGAGGCAGGACTGGAGGAGCTGGCTGCTGACCATCCAGGAGGGCAGCCTTCCCTGTGGGTGGCAGCTCAGTGCAAAGAGAACTCTACCCTCCCTCCTACCAGGAGAGACAGGGAGCATCCTGAGGCATGGGGAAAGGGGTGCTGTCTGAGATTTGACCTGACCATTGCTGGGTTCAGAGAAAGCACCAGTCAAGATCTCAATGGACATACACCTGGGAAATCTACTCTGGGAAACCCCGTGTCAAGGGTTGGAAAGCAAAGATGCTCCTTGGAGGACTAAGGAGGGCCTGAGCCAAGCCCAGGTATTTCAGGATCCTCATATGCACGCGCAAGGAGGACACTGCCTGGGGGAAGCCAAAGGAGAGACCGTGCATTTCCATGAAGGTGCTGGACACGTACATTGAAAACACCGCGCAGTGTCCAAGAGCACACAACTGCTTTGGAAGAACAGCAAGCCTGCTCTTCAGCAGCAAGGGTGTTGAGAGAAGGTTCCTGTCACCTGCTGTGGGCCTGTCATCAGGGCGACCAGTCCTTGGAAAAGGTCACCATGATCAGGGAAGAAGGGGGCAGCACCAAAGAGACCTAGCCTGGGCAAGAGTCAGCACGCAGTGGCTGCTGGGACAACGGGCTCAAAAACAGCCCAGACACCGAGGGTGGCTCTGTAGCACGTGGCCACTCCTCCTTCCACAGTGCTAGGGTCCCTCTGAGATCCAGCCTGCTGCAGGGCACCCATCCCCCACCAGGACCTCCATTTCAGAGATGGCAATTCAGGGGAGTCTCCATCTTGCTTGGCAATGCAGTAGTTCCGCCCATTTCTGCTTGGAGAGTTGAGGACTGGGGGACACCGAGTAGCACAGTCAAGATCCATCCCTTGGCTTGTTCATAAAATGAAAGGAAAGGGCAAGGAGCTCCTCTGGGGGTGAAGGGCCCAGAAGGAATTTGGTTGCCGCCATTAGGGAGCCATTTCCGCTCCTGCAGAGCAGCAAAGGCGCGGTCAGGGGGAGGGGAAGCGATGTTTTGTGCGAGGCCACATTGCCCCCAAGCGGACAAATCTTCAGCTCCGCGACAGCAGCTGGCTGTCCCCATAGCTCCTGGGCCGCCATTCTGGGACCTGGAGCCGCTAGTCTCAAGGTCAATTTCTGGGCGCTTCCATGAGTATTTTAGAACTTCCTCCACTTTCCTAAATCCAGGACCTAGGTGTCTATTGTGGGCACTGTCTGTTCCATCTATGGTCGCGGGCTTGCATGGAAGGAGTAAAGCAAGATTGATCCACAAGATGTCGGTCTGCACAGAGGATTTCCGGGATGGACAGGCTGGGTCCTGGTCTCTCAGGAGCAGTCCGTCCCTGTGGCGCTCACACATGCTTTGTCATCCATGCCCTGTGGACCCTGGCCGGCCTTTCCTGATCCCAGTTCGCAGAGGGCTGTGGGCCTGGGTCTACATCTGATCCTGCCTGATGGAATGGGAGAAAGAGGACCCACCTAGCCTTGGAAACTCCTCCTCTCCCACCTTGCGCGCCTATGGGTACCTTCACCCATCCATACCATTCACCCCCGTAGGTGCGGGAGACCTTCCGACTCATGACCTGCGTTCAGTGACTGGCAGGCTTATCTAAGCAATGATGTTTCGCTTAGTAATTTCAGTAAGATTTCCTCCTTCTACTTCATTCAACTGGTGGGCCCCTGTATATCTAGTCTAGCCACCGTGGTGTCAATTTTGGTGATATTTGTACTAACCAGAAGGACAGAGGTTCCAAACTACCCACATCTAAGACTAAAGATGAGTAACATGCCATCAAAGATTCACAACTTCTGAAGCCTTATCCAATGTATCTGTGTTCCTGGCCCAAGACCCATCCAAGGCAGTAGGGGGCACGGTTTGTGCTTTGAAAACCGAGGCAATACACTGCCACCCCTTCCTAAGACTTCTGCCCATCATTGCGTGCTCTTCTGGAGAACAGGCTAGTAACACGTTCTCTGATGGACCATCAGACACAGCAGCAGTGCTTCTGCTTATCCACTCCTAGTTCCTCTGGCCTGCTGCTCCCTATGAGACAGTACTATTAAGAATTAATAGTTAACACTCAAGTTTTCCCACGATTTCCCGGAAGATGGCAGAGAGAGGCTCAACAAAAGTTCGGTTCTAAGTCATAGGGGTGCAGGCTGGTGCCCTAGTTAGTGATGAAAGCAAATGTGTTATTGTCTGAAGCCCAGTTTCAGCCTAAACCTTGAACTAGCCCTAATGCCACCCTGAGTGCCACACATTCACTCTCTGAGCCCCAAACACCCCAGGTGAATTTACAAGGAGACAGGGAGGAGCAGCCCCTCAGGGCCAAGCCCCTGGTCATCCAGGGAGCAGCAGGGTGCCAGCAGGAAAGTGCTGAATGAAGGGGGAACCCACCCAAAGAACAAGGCACCCAGTGTTGAAGGAAGAGGGATATTGGGTAGCCCCCTGCCAGACTAAGACCTGCAACTCACAGAGAGCTAGCTGTTTGGTCCTCCCACACCTGGCCAGCTGGGTCCACAAAGGACCCCTCCAGTGCTGTGTTCATGACAAAGCTTTGAACTCAGGTCTCTGCAAGAGCTACTCCTTCTATGCCACTTACTCTTTACTTTGGGTGACTCCCCCCCCCCCCTCCTTCAGCCCCTCCAACTCTCTATCTGAACTGCAGGTTACAGCTTGCTTTTGCCACTGGGGCAGGCAGAGTGTTCCCTGGCCTGTTAACCTCCCACCTCTATGTTCCCTGGTATGCCTTAGTCTCTCTTCACTCAGGTCACTTCGCGAGATTTCCTGCCAACAGAGGTTGCCCACCATCAGTTGCTTGCTTCCTGCGGCTCAGAGCCTGGGTGGGAGGTGCAATTCTGCGCGTCTCATTGCACTGCAATGTGTAAGAGAGCTCAACTGTTGAGTGGTTTCTGTTCAGATGGCAGAGTCTCAGAAAACCACAAGGGGCTTGCACCCTGGCCAGAGGGATCCCAATGCATCAGTACCGTCCCTCTGGCAGTCACCTTGGCTTGCTTTGCTCTGCTTTGGTTTCACGAATGTGTGACCCATTTCTTGCATGCTCATGGAAAATGTTCTCCTGCTCTTCAAAGCCTTTCAAAATCTGGCAGTTCTTGTTAAAGGGACCAGAAGACATTTCTTCTTGTACCAATCCCTCAAAACGCTGACCAGAGGGAACGTAATAATGACAGAAGGGCGTCGCTAGGATGACCCAGATCTCAATTGTGCTGAGGTTCATCCTGATTATCTGCAGCAGTACACCGACGAGGAGATGTCAGAACTTCAGGCCTGCAGCACGCTGAAGAGGACGTGGAATAGAGGACGTCATGGTTGATGTCAGATGGGTCCCAGGAACACCACAGGATGATGGAATGACTGAATCTTCTCTTGAGATTTTACCTGCAAAGGTGTTTGATTGTGGGGTCCTGAAGCAACTATACATGGATCTTGAGAAGAATGGAAATTCCAGAACCTCCTATTGTGCTCGGGCCGATCCAGAACACGCATCCAGAGGCAGCTGCACAAGCAGATCTGGGGAACCCACATGGTTTCCCATCCAGGAAGGGGTGAGTCTGGGTTGTATGTAACCTCGGGGCACAGGTATTCGATCTGTGATTACACCTGGATGAATGGGGTCCCTCAGGATTTGAGGAGAGTGTGGTCTCCCACCCCCGGCATACGGATGCAGGTGATGCCACCTTGTGCTGACAAGGAGGCAGGACTGGAGGAGCTGGCTGCTGACCATCCAGGAGGGCAGCCTTCCCTGTGGGTGGCAGCTCAGTGCAAAGAGAACTCTACCCTCCCTCCTACCAGGAGAGACAGGGAGCATCCTGAGGCATGGGGAAAGGGGTGCTGTCTGAGATTTGACCTGACCATTGCTGGGTTCAGAGAAAGCAGCAGTCAAGATCTCAATGGACATACACCTGGGAAATCTACTCTGGGAAACCCCGTGTCAAGGGTTGGAAAGCAAAGATGCTCCTTGGAGGACTAAGGAGGGCCTGAGCCAAGCCCAGGTATTTCAGGATCCTCATATGCACGCGCAAGGAGGACACTGCCTGGGGGAAGCCAAAGGAGAGACCGTGCATTTCCATGAAGGTGCTGGACACGTACATTGAAAACACCGCGCAGTGTCCAAGAGCACACAACTGCTTTGGAAGAACAGCAAGCCTGCTCTTCAGCAGCAAGGGTGTTGAGAGAAGGTTCCTGTCACCTGCTGTGGGCCTGTCATCAGGGCGACCAGTCCTTGGAAAAGGTCACCATGATCAGGGAAGAAGGGGGCAGCACCAAAGAGACCTAGCCTGGGCAAGAGTCAGCACGCAGTGGCTGCTGGGACAACGGGCTCAAAAACAGCCCAGACACCGAGGGTGGCTCTGTAGCACGTGGCCACTCCTCCTTCCACAGTGCTAGGGTCCCTCTGAGATCCAGCCTGCTGCAGGGCACCCATCCCCCACCAGGACCTCCATTTCAGAGATGGCAATTCAGGGGAGTCTCCATCTTGCTTGGCAATGCAGTAGTTCCGCCCATTTCTGCTTGGAGAGTTGAGGACTGGGGGACACCGAGTAGCACAGTCAAGATCCATCCCTTGGCTTGTTCATAAAATGAAAGGAAAGGGCAAGGAGCTCCTCTGGGGGTGAAGGGCCCAGAAGGAATTTGGTTGCCGCCATTAGGGAGCCATTTCCGCTCCTGCAGAGCAGCAAAGGCGCGGTCAGGGGGAGGGGAAGCGATGTTTTGTGCGAGGCCACATTGCCCCCAAGCGGACAAATCTTCAGCTCCGCGACAGCAGCTGGCTGTCCCCATAGCTCCTGGGCCGCCATTCTGGGACCTGGAGCCGCTAGTCTCAAGGTCAATTTCTGGGCGCGTCCATGAGTATTTTAGAACTTCCTCCACTTTCCTAAATCCAGGACCTAGGTGTCTATTGTGGGCACTGTCTGTTCCATCTATGGTCGCGGGCTTGCATGGAAGGAGTAAAGCAAGATTGATCCACAAGATGTCGGTCTGCACAGAGGATTTCCGGGATGGACAGGCTGGGTCCTGGTCTCTCAGGAGCAGTCCGTCCCTGTGGCGCTCACACATGCTTTGTCATCCATGCCCTGTGGACCCTGGCCGGCCTTTCCTGATCCCAGTTCGCAGAGGGCTGTGGGCCTGGGTCTACATCTGATCCTGCCTGATGGAATGGGAGAAAGAGGACCCACCTAGCCTTGGAAACTCCTCCTCTCCCACCTTGCGCGCCTATGGGTACCTTCACCCATCCATACCATTCACCCCCGTAGGTGCGGGAGACCTTCCGACTCATGACCTGCGTTCAGTGACTGGCAGGCTTATCTGAGCAATGATGTTTCGCTTAGTAATTTCAGTAAGATTTCCTCCTTCTACTTCATTCAACTGGTGGGCCCCTGTATATCTAGTCTAGCCACCGTGGTGTCAATTTTGGTGATATTTGTACTAACCAGAAGGACAGAGGTTCCAAACTACCCACATCTAAGACTAAAGATGAGTAACATGCCATCAAAGATTCACAACTTCTGAAGCCTTATCCAATGTATCTGTGTTCCTGGCCCAAGACCCATCCAAGGCAGTAGGGGGCACGGTTTGTGCTTTGAAAACCGAGGCAATACACTGCCACCCCTTCCTAAGACTTCTGCCCATCATTGCGTGCTCTTCTGGAGAACAGGCTAGTAACACGTTCTCTGATGGACCATCAGACACAGCAGCAGTGCTTCTGCTTATCCACTCCTAGTTCCTCTGGCCTGCTGCTCCCTATGAGACAGTACTATTAAGAATTAATAGTTAACACTCAAGTTTTCCCACGATTTCCCGGAAGATGGCAGAGAGAGGCTCAACAAAAGTTCGGTTCTAAGTCATAGGGGTGCAGGCTGGTGCCCTAGTTAGTGATGAAAGCAAATGTGTTATTGTCTGAAGCCCAGTTTCAGCCTAAACCTTGAACTAGCCCTAATGCCACCCTGAGTGCCACACATTCACTCTCTGAGCCCCAAACACCCCAGGTGAATTTACAAGGAGACAGGGAGGAGCAGCCCCTCAGGGCCAAGCCCCTGGTCATCCAGGGAGCAGCAGGGTGCCAGCAGGAAAGTGCTGAATGAAGGGGGAACCCACCCAAAGAACAAGGCACCCAGTGTTGAAGGAAGAGGGATATTGGGTAGCCCCCTGCCAGACTAAGACCTGCAACTCACAGAGAGCTAGCTGTTTGGTCCTCCCACACCTGGCCAGCTGGGTCCACAAAGGACCCCTCCAGTGCTGTGTTCATGACAAAGCTTTGAACTCAGGTCTCTGCAAGAGCTACTCCTTCTATGCCACTTACTCTTTACTTTGGGAGACTCCCCCCCCCTCCTTCAGCCCCTCCAACTCTCTATCTGAACTGCAGGTTACAGCTTGCTTTTGCCACTGGGGCAGGCAGAGTGTTCCCTGGCCTGTTAACCTCCCACCTCTATGTTCCCTGGTATGCCTTAGTCTCTCTTCACTCAGGTCACTTCGCGAGATTTCCTGCCAACAGAGGTTGCCCACCATCAGTTGCTTGCTTCCTGCGGCTCAGAGCCTGGGTGGGAGGTGCAATTCTGCGCGTCTCATTGCACTGCAATGTGTAAGAGAGCTCAACTGTTGAGTGGTTTCTGTTCAGATGGCAGAGTCTCAGAAAACCACAAGGGGCTTGCACCCTGGCCAGAGGGATCCCAATGCATCAGTACCGTCCCTCTGGCAGTCACCTTGGCTTGCTTTGCTCTGCTTTGGTTTCACGAATGTGTGACCCATTTCTTGCATGCTCATGGAAAATGTTCTCCTGCTCTTCAAAGCCTTTCAAAATCTGGCAGTTCTTGTTAAAGGGACCAGAAGACATTTCTTCTTGTACCAATCCCTCAAAACGCTGACCAGAGGGAACGTAATAATGACAGAAGGGCGTCGCTAGGATGACCCAGATCTCAATTGTGCTGAGGTTCATCCTGATTATCTGCAGCAGTACACCGACGAGGAGATGTCAGAACTTCAGGCCTGCAGCACGCTGAAGAGGACGTGGAATAGAGGACGTCATGGTTGATGTCAGATGGGTCCCAGGAACACCACAGGATGATGGAATGACTGAATCTTCTCTTGAGATTTTACCTGCAAAGGTGTTTGATTGTGGGGTCCTGAAGCAACTATACATGGATCTTGAGAAGAATGGAAATTCCAGAACCTCCTATTGTGCTCGGGCCGATCCAGAACACGCATCCAGAGGCAGCTGCACAAGCAGATCTGGGGAACCCACATGGTTTCCCATCCAGGAAGGGGTGAGTCTGGGTTGTATGTAACCTCGGGGCACAGGTATTCGATCTGTGATTACACCTGGATGAATGGGGTCCCTCAGGATTTGAGGAGAGTGTGGTCTCCCACCCCCGGCATACGGATGCAGGTGATGCCACCTTGTGCTGACAAGGAGGCAGGACTGGAGGAGCTGGCTGCTGACCATCCAGGAGGGCAGCCTTCCCTGTGGGTGGCAGCTCAGTGCAAAGAGAACTCTACCCTCCCTCCTACCAGGAGAGACAGGGAGCATCCTGAGGCATGGGGAAAGGGGTGCTGTCTGAGATTTGACCTGACCATTGCTGGGTTCAGAGAAAGCAGCAGTCAAGATCTCAATGGACATACACCTGGGAAATCTACTCTGGGAAACCCCGTGTCAAGGGTTGGAAAGCAAAGATGCTCCTTGGAGGACTAAGGAGGGCCTGAGCCAAGCCCAGGTATTTCAGGATCCTCATATGCACGCGCAAGGAGGACACTGCCTGGGGGAAGCCAAAGGAGAGACCGTGCATTTCCATGAAGGTGCTGGACACGTACATTGAAAACACCGCGCAGTGTCCAAGAGCACACAACTGCTTTGGAAGAACAGCAAGCCTGCTCTTCAGCAGCAAGGGTGTTGAGAGAAGGTTCCTGTCACCTGCTGTGGGCCTGTCATCAGGGCGACCAGTCCTTGGAAAAGGTCACCATGATCAGGGAAGAAGGGGGCAGCACCAAAGAGACCTAGCCTGGGCAAGAGTCAGCACGCAGTGGCTGCTGGGACAACGGGCTCAAAAACAGCCCAGACACCGAGGGTGGCTCTGTAGCACGTGGCCACTCCTCCTTCCACAGTGCTAGGGTCCCTCTGAGATCCAGCCTGCTGCAGGGCACCCATCCCCCACCAGGACCTCCATTTCAGAGATGGCAATTCAGGGGAGTCTCCATCTTGCTTGGCAATGCAGTAGTTCCGCCCATTTCTGCTTGGAGAGTTGAGGACTGGGGGACACCGAGTAGCACAGTCAAGATCCATCCCTTGGCTTGTTCATAAAATGAAAGGAAAGGGCAAGGAGCTCCTCTGGGGGTGAAGGGCCCAGAAGGAATTTGGTTGCCGCCATTAGGGAGCCATTTCCGCTCCTGCAGAGCAGCAAAGGCGCGGTCAGGGGGAGGGGAAGCGATGTTTTGTGCGAGGCCACATTGCCCCCAAGCGGACAAATCTTCAGCTCCGCGACAGCAGCTGGCTGTCCCCATAGCTCCTGGGCCGCCATTCTGGGACCTGGAGCCGCTAGTCTCAAGGTCAATTTCTGGGCGCTTCCATGAGTATTTTAGAACTTCCTCCACTTTCCTAAATCCAGGACCTAGGTGTCTACTGTGGGCACCGTCTGTTCCGTCTATGGTCGCGGGCTTGCATGGAAGGCGTAAAGCAAGATTGATCCACAAGATGTCGGTCTGCACAGAGGATTTCCGGGATGGACAGGCTGGGTCCTGGTCTCTCAGGAGCAGTCCGTCCCTGTGGCGCTCACACATGCTTTGTCATCCATGCCCTGTGGACCCTGGCCGGCCTTTCCTGATCCCAGTTCGCAGAGGGCTGTGGGCCTGGGTCTACATCTGATCCTGCCTGATGGAATGGGAGAAAGAGGACCCACCTAGCCTTGGAAACTCCTCCTCTCCCACCTTGCGCGCCTATGGGTACCTTCACCCATACATACCATTCACCCCCGTAGGTGCGGGAGACCTTCCGACTCGTGACCTGCGTTCAGTGACTGGCAGGCTTATCTGAGCAATGATGTTTCGCTTAGTAATTTCAGTAAGATTTCCTCCTTCTACTTCATTCAACTGGTGGGCCCCTGTATATCTAGTCTAGCCACCGTGGTGTCAATTTTGGTGATATTTGTACTAACCAGAAGGACAGAGGTTCCAAACTACCCACATCTAAGACTAAAGATGAGTAACATGCCATCAAAGATTCACAACTTCTGAAGCCTTATCCAATGTATCTGTGTTCCTGGCCCAAGACCCATCCAAGGCAGTAGGGGGCACGGTTTGTGCTTTGAAAACCGAGGCAATACACTGCCACCCCTTCCTAAGACTCCTGCCCCTCATTGCGTGCTCTTCTGGAGAACAGGCTAGTAACACGTTCTCTGATGGACCATCAGACCCAGCAGCAGTGCTTCTGCTTATCCACTCCTAGTTCCTCTGGCCTGCTGCTCCCTATGAGACAGTACTATTAAGAATTAATAGTTAACACCCAAGTTTTCCCACGATTTCCCGGAAGATGGCAGAGAGAGGCTCAACAAAAGTTCGGTTCTAAGTCATAGGGGTGCAGGCTGGTGCCCTAGTTAGTGATGAAAGCAAATGTGTTATTGTCTGAAGCCCAGTTTCAGCCTAAACCTTGAACTAGCCCTAATGCCACCCTGAGTGCCACACATTCACTCTGTGAGTCCCAAATACCCCAGGTGAAGTTACAAGGAGACAGGGAGGAGCAGCCCCTCAGGGCCAAGCCCCTGGTCATCCACGAGCAGCAGGGTGCCAGCAGGAAAGTGCTGAATGAAGGAGGCACCCACCCAAAAAACAAGGCACCCAGTGTTGAAGGAAGAGGGATATTGGGTAGCCCCCTGCCAGACTAAGACCTGCAACTCACAGAGAGCTAGCTGTTTGGTCCTCCCACACCTGGCCAGCTGGGTCCACAAAGGACCCCTCCAGTGCTGTGTTCATGACAAAGCTTTGAACTCAGGTCTCTGCAAGAGCTACTCCTTCTATGCCACTTACTCTTTACTTTGGGTGACTCCCCCCCCCCCCTTCTTCAGCCCCTCCAACTCTCTATCTGAACTGCAGGTTACAGCTTGCTTTTGCCACTGGGGTAGGCAGAGTGTTCCCTGGCCTGTTAACCTCCCACCTCTATGTTCCCTGGTATGCCTTAGTCTCTCTTCACTCAGGTCACTTCGCGAGATTTCCTGCCAACAGAGGTTGCCCCCCATCAGTTGCTTGCTTCCTGTGGCTCAGAGCCTGGTTGGGAGTTGCAATTCTGGGTGTCTGATTGCACTGCAATGTGTAAGAGAGCTCAACTGTTGAGTGGTTTCTGTTCAGATGGCAGAGTCTCAGAAATCCACAAGGGGCTTGCATCCTGGCCAGGGGGATCCCAATGCATCAGTACTGTCCCTCTGGCAGTCACCTTGGCTTGCTTTGCTCTGCTTTGGTTTCACGAACGTGTGACCCATTTCTTGCATGCTCATGGAAAATGTTCTCCTGCTCTTCAAAGCCTTTCAAAATCTGGCAGTTCTTGTTAAAGGGACCAGAAGACATTTCTTCTTGTACCAATCCCTCAAAACGCTGACCAGAGGGAACGTAATAATGACAGAAGGGCGTCGCTAGGATGACCCAGATCTCAATTGTGCTGAGGTTCATCCTGATTATCTGCAGCAGTACACCGACGAGGAGATGTCAGAACTTCAGGCCTGCAGCACCCTGAAGAGGACGTGGAATAGAGGACGTCATGGTTGATGTCAGATGGGTCCCAGGAAAACCACAGGATGATGGAATGACTGAATCTTCTCTTGAGATTTTACCTGCAAAGGTGTTTGATTGTGGGGTCCTGAAGCAACTATATATGGATCTTGAGAAGAATGGAAATTCCAGAACCTCCTATTGTGCTCGGGCCGATCCAGAACACGCATCCAGAGGCAGTTGCACAAGCAGATCTGGGGAACCCACATGGTTTCCCATCCAGGAAGGGGTGAGTCTGGGTTGTATGTAACCTCGGGGCACAGGTATTCGATCTGTGATTACACCTGGATGAATGGGGTCCCTGAGGATTTGAGGAGAGTGTGGTCTCCCACCCCCGGCATACGGATACAGGTGATGCCACCTTGTGCTGACAAGGAGGGAGGAATGGAGGAGCTGGCTGCTGACCATCCAGGAGGGGAGCCTTCCCTGTGGGTGGCAGCTCAGTGCAAAGAGAACTCTACCCTCCCTCCTACCAGGAGAGACAGGGAGCATCCTGAGACATGGAGGAAAGAGGTGCTGTCTGAGATTTGACCTGACCATTGCTGGGTTCAGAGAAAGCACCAGTCAAGATCTCAATGGACATACACCTGGGAAATCTACTCTGGGAAACCCCGTGTCAAGGGTTGGAAAGCAAAGATGCTCCTTGGAGGACTAAGGAGGGCCTGAGCCAAGCCCAGGTATTTCAGGATCTTCATATGCACGCACAAGGAGGACACTGCCTGGGGGAAGCCAAAGGAGAGACCATGCATTTCCATGAAGGTGCTGGACACGTACATTGAAAACACCGCGCAGTGTCCAAGAGCACACAACTGCTTTGGAAGAACAGCAAGCCTGCTCTTCAGCAGCAAGGGTGTTGAGAGAAGGTTCCTGTCACCTGCTGTGGGCCTGTCATCAGGGCGACCAGTCCTTGGAAAAGGTCACCATGATCAGGGAAGAAGGGGGCAGCACCAAAGAGACCTAGCCTGGGCAAGAGTCAGCACGCAGTGGCTGCTGGGACAACGGGCTCAAAAACAGCCCAGACACCGAGGGTGGCTCTGTAGCACGTGGCCACTCCTCCTTCCACAGTGCTAGGGTCCCTCTGAGATCCAGCCTGCTGCAGGGCACCCATCCCCCACCAGGACCTCCATTTCAGAGATGGCAATTCAGGGGAGTCTCCATCTTGCTTGGCAATGCAGTAGTTCCGCCCATTTCTGCTTGGAGAGTTGAGGACTGGGGGACACCGAGTAGCACAGTCAAGATCCATCCCTTGGCTTGTTCATAAAATGAAAGGAAAGGGCAAGGAGCTCCTCTGGGGGTGAAGGGCCCAGAAGGAATTTGGTTGCCGCCATTAGGGAGCCATTTCCGCTCCTGCAGAGCAGCAAAGGCGCGGTCAGGGGGAGGGGAAGCGATGTTTTGTGCGAGGCCACATTGCCCCCAAGCGGACAAATCTTCAGCTCCGCGACAGCAGCTGGCTGTCCCCATAGCTCCTGGGCCGCCATTCTGGGACCTGGAGCCGCTAGTCTCAAGGTCAATTTCTGGGCGCTTCCATGAGTATTTTAGAACTTCCTCCACTTTCCTAAATCCAGGACCTAGGTGTCTATTGTGGGCACTGTCTGTTCCATCTATGGTCGCGGGCTTGCATGGAAGGAGTAAAGCAAGATTGATCCACAAGATGTCGGTCTGCACAGAGGATTTCCGGGATGGACAGGCTGGGTCCTGGTCTCTCAGGAGCAGTCCGTCCCTGTGGCGCTCACACATGCTTTGTCATCCATGCCCTGTGGACCCTGGCCGGCCTTTCCTGATCCCAGTTCGCAGAGGGCTGTGGGCCTGGGTCTACATCTGATCCTGCCTGATGGAATGGGAGAAAGAGGACCCACCTAGCCTTGGAAACTCCTCCTCTCCCACCTTGCGCGCCTATGGGTACCTTCACCCATCCATACCATTCACCCCCGTAGGTGCGGGAGACCTTCCGACTCATGACCTGCGTTCAGTGACTGGCAGGCTTATCTAAGCAATGATGTTTCGCTTAGTAATTTCAGTAAGATTTCCTCCTTCTACTTCATTCAACTGGTGGGCCCCTGTATATCTAGTCTAGCCACCGTGGTGTCAATTTTGGTGATATTTGTACTAACCAGAAGGACAGAGGTTCCAAACTACCCACATCTAAGACTAAAGATGAGTAACATGCCATCAAAGATTCACAACTTCTGAAGCCTTATCCAATGTATCTGTGTTCCTGGCCCAAGACCCATCCAAGGCAGTAGGGGGCACGGTTTGTGCTTTGAAAACCGAGGCAATACACTGCCACCCCTTCCTAAGACTTCTGCCCATCATTGCGTGCTCTTCTGGAGAACAGGCTAGTAACACGTTCTCTGATGGACCATCAGACACAGCAGCAGTGCTTCTGCTTATCCACTCCTAGTTCCTCTGGCCTGCTGCTCCCTATGAGACAGTACTATTAAGAATTAATAGTTAACACTCAAGTTTTCCCACGATTTCCCGGAAGATGGCAGAGAGAGGCTCAACAAAAGTTCGGTTCTAAGTCATAGGGGTGCAGGCTGGTGCCCTAGTTAGTGATGAAAGCAAATGTGTTATTGTCTGAAGCCCAGTTTCAGCCTAAACCTTGAACTAGCCCTAATGCCACCCTGAGTGCCACACATTCACTCTCTGAGCCCCAAACACCCCAGGTGAATTTACAAGGAGACAGGGAGGAGCAGCCCCTCAGGGCCAAGCCCCTGGTCATCCAGGGAGCAGCAGGGTGCCAGCAGGAAAGTGCTGAATGAAGGGGGAACCCACCCAAAGAACAAGGCACCCAGTGTTGAAGGAAGAGGGATATTGGGTAGCCCCCTGCCAGACTAAGACCTGCAACTCACAGAGAGCTAGCTGTTTGGTCCTCCCACACCTGGCCAGCTGGGTCCACAAAGGACCCCTCCAGTGCTGTGTTCATGACAAAGCTTTGAACTCAGGTCTCTGCAAGAGCTACTCCTTCTATGCCACTTACTCTTTACTTTGGGTGACTCCCCCCCCCCCCCTCCTTCAGCCCCTCCAACTCTCTATCTGAACTGCAGGTTACAGCTTGCTTTTGCCACTGGGGCAGGCAGAGTGTTCCCTGGCCTGTTAACCTCCCACCTCTATGTTCCCTGGTATGCCTTAGTCTCTCTTCACTCAGGTCACTTCGCGAGATTTCCTGCCAACAGAGGTTGCCCACCATCAGTTGCTTGCTTCCTGCGGCTCAGAGCCTGGGTGGGAGGTGCAATTCTGCGCGTCTCATTGCACTGCAATGTGTAAGAGAGCTCAACTGTTGAGTGGTTTCTGTTCAGATGGCAGAGTCTCAGAAAACCACAAGGGGCTTGCACCCTGGCCAGAGGGATCCCAATGCATCAGTACCGTCCCTCTGGCAGTCACCTTGGCTTGCTTTGCTCTGCTTTGGTTTCACGAATGTGTGACCCATTTCTTGCATGCTCATGGAAAATGTTCTCCTGCTCTTCAAAGCCTTTCAAAATCTGGCAGTTCTTGTTAAAGGGACCAGAAGACATTTCTTCTTGTACCAATCCCTCAAAACGCTGACCAGAGGGAACGTAATAATGACAGAAGGGCGTCGCTAGGATGACCCAGATCTCAATTGTGCTGAGGTTCATCCTGATTATCTGCAGCAGTACACCGACGAGGAGATGTCAGAACTTCAGGCCTGCAGCACGCTGAAGAGGACGTGGAATAGAGGACGTCATGGTTGATGTCAGATGGGTCCCAGGAACACCACAGGATGATGGAATGACTGAATC
This sequence comes from Tenrec ecaudatus, assembly GCF_050624435.1. Lineage (NCBI taxonomy): Eukaryota > Metazoa > Chordata > Mammalia > Afrosoricida > Tenrecidae > Tenrec > Tenrec ecaudatus. The sequence continues at coordinate 83,918,200 of NC_134548.1, forward strand.
TTCTCTTGAGATTTTACCTGCAAAGGTGTTTGATTGTGGGGTCCTGAAGCAACTATACATGGATCTTGAGAAGAATGGAAATTCCAGAACCTCCTATTGTGCTCGGGCCGATCCAGAACACGCATCCAGAGGCAGCTGCACAAGCAGATCTGGGGAACCCACATGGTTTCCCATCCAGGAAGGGGTGAGTCTGGGTTGTATGTAACCTCGGGGCACAGGTATTCGATCTGTGATTACACCTGGATGAATGGGGTCCCTCAGGATTTGAGGAGAGTGTGGTCTCCCACCCCCGGCATACGGATGCAGGTGATGCCACCTTGTGCTGACAAGGAGGCAGGACTGGAGGAGCTGGCTGCTGACCATCCAGGAGGGCAGCCTTCCCTGTGGGTGGCAGCTCAGTGCAAAGAGAACTCTACCCTCCCTCCTACCAGGAGAGACAGGGAGCATCCTGAGGCATGGGGAAAGGGGTGCTGTCTGAGATTTGACCTGACCATTGCTGGGTTCAGAGAAAGCAGCAGTCAAGATCTCAATGGACATACACCTGGGAAATCTACTCTGGGAAACCCCGTGTCAAGGGTTGGAAAGCAAAGATGCTCCTTGGAGGACTAAGGAGGGCCTGAGCCAAGCCCAGGTATTTCAGGATCCTCATATGCACGCGCAAGGAGGACACTGCCTGGGGGAAGCCAAAGGAGAGACCGTGCATTTCCATGAAGGTGCTGGACACGTACATTGAAAACACCGCGCAGTGTCCAAGAGCACACAACTGCTTTGGAAGAACAGCAAGCCTGCTCTTCAGCAGCAAGGGTGTTGAGAGAAGGTTCCTGTCACCTGCTGTGGGCCTGTCATCAGGGCGACCAGTCCTTGGAAAAGGTCACCATGATCAGGGAAGAAGGGGGCAGCACCAAAGAGACCTAGCCTGGGCAAGAGTCAGCACGCAGTGGCTGCTGGGACAACGGGCTCAAAAACAGCCCAGACACCGAGGGTGGCTCTGTAGCACGTGGCCACTCCTCCTTCCACAGTGCTAGGGTCCCTCTGAGATCCAGCCTGCTGCAGGGCACCCATCCCCCACCAGGACCTCCATTTCAGAGATGGCAATTCAGGGGAGTCTCCATCTTGCTTGGCAATGCAGTAGTTCCGCCCATTTCTGCTTGGAGAGTTGAGGACTGGGGGACACCGAGTAGCACAGTCAAGATCCATCCCTTGGCTTGTTCATAAAATGAAAGGAAAGGGCAAGGAGCTCCTCTGGGGGTGAAGGGCCCAGAAGGAATTTGGTTGCCGCCATTAGGGAGCCATTTCCGCTCCTGCAGAGCAGCAAAGGCGCGGTCAGGGGGAGGGGAAGCGATGTTTTGTGCGAGGCCACATTGCCCCCAAGCGGACAAATCTTCAGCTCCGCGACAGCAGCTGGCTGTCCCCATAGCTCCTGGGCCGCCATTCTGGGACCTGGAGCCGCTAGTCTCAAGGTCAATTTCTGGGCGCGTCCATGAGTATTTTAGAACTTCCTCCACTTTCCTAAATCCAGGACCTAGGTGTCTATTGTGGGCACTGTCTGTTCCATCTATGGTCGCGGGCTTGCATGGAAGGAGTAAAGCAAGATTGATCCACAAGATGTCGGTCTGCACAGAGGATTTCCGGGATGGACAGGCTGGGTCCTGGTCTCTCAGGAGCAGTCCGTCCCTGTGGCGCTCACACATGCTTTGTCATCCATGCCCTGTGGACCCTGGCCGGCCTTTCCTGATCCCAGTTCGCAGAGGGCTGTGGGCCTGGGTCTACATCTGATCCTGCCTGATGGAATGGGAGAAAGAGGACCCACCTAGCCTTGGAAACTCCTCCTCTCCCACCTTGCGCGCCTATGGGTACCTTCACCCATCCATACCATTCACCCCCGTAGGTGCGGGAGACCTTCCGACTCATGACCTGCGTTCAGTGACTGGCAGGCTTATCTGAGCAATGATGTTTCGCTTAGTAATTTCAGTAAGATTTCCTCCTTCTACTTCATTCAACTGGTGGGCCCCTGTATATCTAGTCTAGCCACCGTGGTGTCAATTTTGGTGATATTTGTACTAACCAGAAGGACAGAGGTTCCAAACTACCCACATCTAAGACTAAAGATGAGTAACATGCCATCAAAGATTCACAACTTCTGAAGCCTTATCCAATGTATCTGTGTTCCTGGCCCAAGACCCATCCAAGGCAGTAGGGGGCACGGTTTGTGCTTTGAAAACCGAGGCAATACACTGCCACCCCTTCCTAAGACTTCTGCCCATCATTGCGTGCTCTTCTGGAGAACAGGCTAGTAACACGTTCTCTGATGGACCATCAGACACAGCAGCAGTGCTTCTGCTTATCCACTCCTAGTTCCTCTGGCCTGCTGCTCCCTATGAGACAGTACTATTAAGAATTAATAGTTAACACTCAAGTTTTCCCACGATTTCCCGGAAGATGGCAGAGAGAGGCTCAACAAAAGTTCGGTTCTAAGTCATAGGGGTGCAGGCTGGTGCCCTAGTTAGTGATGAAAGCAAATGTGTTATTGTCTGAAGCCCAGTTTCAGCCTAAACCTTGAACTAGCCCTAATGCCACCCTGAGTGCCACACATTCACTCTCTGAGCCCCAAACACCCCAGGTGAATTTACAAGGAGACAGGGAGGAGCAGCCCCTCAGGGCCAAGCCCCTGGTCATCCAGGGAGCAGCAGGGTGCCAGCAGGAAAGTGCTGAATGAAGGGGGAACCCACCCAAAGAACAAGGCACCCAGTGTTGAAGGAAGAGGGATATTGGGTAGCCCCCTGCCAGACTAAGACCTGCAACTCACAGAGAGCTAGCTGTTTGGTCCTCCCACACCTGGCCAGCTGGGTCCACAAAGGACCCCTCCAGTGCTGTGTTCATGACAAAGCTTTGAACTCAGGTCTCTGCAAGAGCTACTCCTTCTATGCCACTTACTCTTTACTTTGGGTGACTCCCCCCCCCCCCTCCTTCAGCCCCTCCAACTCTCTATCTGAACTGCAGGTTACAGCTTGCTTTTGCCACTGGGGCAGGCAGAGTGTTCCCTGGCCTGTTAACCTCCCACCTCTATGTTCCCTGGTATGCCTTAGTCTCTCTTCACTCAGGTCACTTCGCGAGATTTCCTGCCAACAGAGGTTGCCCACCATCAGTTGCTTGCTTCCTGCGGCTCAGAGCCTGGGTGGGAGGTGCAATTCTGCGCGTCTCATTGCACTGCAATGTGTAAGAGAGCTCAACTGTTGAGTGGTTTCTGTTCAGATGGCAGAGTCTCAGAAAACCACAAGGGGCTTGCACCCTGGCCAGAGGGATCCCAGTGCATCAGTACCGTCCCTCTGGCAGTCACCTTGGCTTGCTTTGCTCTGCTTTGGTTTCACGAATGTGTGACCCATTTCTTGCATGCTCATGGAAAATGTTCTCCTGCTCTTCAAAGCCTTTCAAAATCTGGCAGTTCTTGTTAAAGGGACCAGAAGACATTTCTTCTTGTACCAATCCCTCAAAACGCTGACCAGAGGGAACGTAATAATGACAGAAGGGCGTCGCTAGGATGACCCAGATCTCAATTGTGCTGAGGTTCATCCTGATTATCTGCAGCAGTACACCGACGAGGAGATGTCAGAACTTCAGGCCTGCAGCACGCTGAAGAGGACGTGGAATAGAGGACGTCATGGTTGATGTCAGATGGGTCCCAGGAACACCACAGGATGATGGAATGACTGAATCTTCTCTTGAGATTTTACCTGCAAAGGTGTTTGATTGTGGGGTCCTGAAGCAACTATACATGGATCTTGAGAAGAATGGAAATTCCAGAACCTCCTATTGTGCTCGGGCCGATCCAGAACACGCATCCAGAGGCAGCTGCACAAGCAGATCTGGGGAACCCACATGGTTTCCCATCCAGGAAGGGGTGAGTCTGGGTTGTATGTAACCTCGGGGCACAGGTATTCGATCTGTGATTACACCTGGATGAATGGGGTCCCTCAGGATTTGAGGAGAGTGTGGTCTCCCACCCCCGGCATACGGATGCAGGTGATGCCACCTTGTGCTGACAAGGAGGCAGGACTGGAGGAGCTGGCTGCTGACCATCCAGGAGGGCAGCCTTCCCTGTGGGTGGCAGCTCAGTGCAAAGAGAACTCTACCCTCCCTCCTACCAGGAGAGACAGGGAGCATCCTGAGGCATGGGGAAAGGGGTGCTGTCTGAGATTTGACCTGACCATTGCTGGGTTCAGAGAAAGCAGCAGTCAAGATCTCAATGGACATACACCTGGGAAATCTACTCTGGGAAACCCCGTGTCAAGGGTTGGAAAGCAAAGATGCTCCTTGGAGGACTAAGGAGGGCCTGAGCCAAGCCCAGGTATTTCAGGATCCTCATATGCACGCGCAAGGAGGACACTGCCTGGGGGAAGCCAAAGGAGAGACCGTGCATTTCCATGAAGGTGCTGGACACGTACATTGAAAACACCGCGCAGTGTCCAAGAGCACACAACTGCTTTGGAAGAACAGCAAGCCTGCTCTTCAGCAGCAAGGGTGTTGAGAGAAGGTTCCTGTCACCTGCTGTGGGCCTGTCATCAGGGCGACCAGTCCTTGGAAAAGGTCACCATGATCAGGGAAGAAGGGGGCAGCACCAAAGAGACCTAGCCTGGGCAAGAGTCAGCACGCAGTGGCTGCTGGGACAACGGGCTCAAAAACAGCCCAGACACCGAGGGTGGCTCTGTAGCACGTGGCCACTCCTCCTTCCACAGTGCTAGGGTCCCTCTGAGATCCAGCCTGCTGCAGGGCACCCATCCCCCACCAGGACCTCCATTTCAGAGATGGCAATTCAGGGGAGTCTCCATCTTGCTTGGCAATGCAGTAGTTCCGCCCATTTCTGCTTGGAGAGTTGAGGACTGGGGGACACCGAGTAGCACAGTCAAGATCCATCCCTTGGCTTGTTCATAAAATGAAAGGAAAGGGCAAGGAGCTCCTCTGGGGGTGAAGGGCCCAGAAGGAATTTGGTTGCCGCCATTAGGGAGCCATTTCCGCTCCTGCAGAGCAGCAAAGGCGCGGTCAGGGGGAGGGGAAGCGATGTTTTGTGCGAGGCCACATTGCCCCCAAGCGGACAAATCTTCAGCTCCGCGACAGCAGCTGGCTGTCCCCATAGCTCCTGGGCCGCCATTCTGGGACCTGGAGCCGCTAGTCTCAAGGTCAATTTCTGGGCGCGTCCATGAGTATTTTAGAACTTCCTCCACTTTCCTAAATCCAGGACCTAGGTGTCTATTGTGGGCACTGTCTGTTCCATCTATGGTCGCGGGCTTGCATGGAAGGAGTAAAGCAAGATTGATCCACAAGATGTCGGTCTGCACAGAGGATTTCCGGGATGGACAGGCTGGGTCCTGGTCTCTCAGGAGCAGTCCGTCCCTGTGGCGCTCACACATGCTTTGTCATCCATGCCCTGTGGACCCTGGCCGGCCTTTCCTGATCCCAGTTCGCAGAGGGCTGTGGGCCTGGGTCTACATCTGATCCTGCCTGATGGAATGGGAGAAAGAGGACCCACCTAGCCTTGGAAACTCCTCCTCTCCCACCTTGCGCGCCTATGGGTACCTTCACCCATCCATACCATTCACCCCCGTAGGTGCGGGAGACCTTCCGACTCATGACCTGCGTTCAGTGACTGGCAGGCTTATCTGAGCAATGATGTTTCGCTTAGTAATTTCAGTAAGATTTCCTCCTTCTACTTCATTCAACTGGTGGGCCCCTGTATATCTAGTCTAGCCACCGTGGTGTCAATTTTGGTGATATTTGTACTAACCAGAAGGACAGAGGTTCCAAACTACCCACATCTAAGACTAAAGATGAGTAACATGCCATCAAAGATTCACAACTTCTGAAGCCTTATCCAATGTATCTGTGTTCCTGGCCCAAGACCCATCCAAGGCAGTAGGGGGCACGGTTTGTGCTTTGAAAACCGAGGCAATACACTGCCACCCCTTCCTAAGACTTCTGCCCATCATTGCGTGCTCTTCTGGAGAACAGGCTAGTAACACGTTCTCTGATGGACCATCAGACACAGCAGCAGTGCTTCTGCTTATCCACTCCTAGTTCCTCTGGCCTGCTGCTCCCTATGAGACAGTACTATTAAGAATTAATAGTTAACACTCAAGTTTTCCCACGATTTCCCGGAAGATGGCAGAGAGAGGCTCAACAAAAGTTCGGTTCTAAGTCATAGGGGTGCAGGCTGGTGCCCTAGTTAGTGATGAAAGCAAATGTGTTATTGTCTGAAGCCCAGTTTCAGCCTAAACCTTGAACTAGCCCTAATGCCACCCTGAGTGCCACACATTCACTCTCTGAGCCCCAAACACCCCAGGTGAATTTACAAGGAGACAGGGAGGAGCAGCCCCTCAGGGCCAAGCCCCTGGTCATCCAGGGAGCAGCAGGGTGCCAGCAGGAAAGTGCTGAATGAAGGGGGAACCCACCCAAAGAACAAGGCACCCAGTGTTGAAGGAAGAGGGATATTGGGTAGCCCCCTGCCAGACTAAGACCTGCAACTCACAGAGAGCTAGCTGTTTGGTCCTCCCACACCTGGCCAGCTGGGTCCACAAAGGACCCCTCCAGTGCTGTGTTCATGACAAAGCTTTGAACTCAGGTCTCTGCAAGAGCTACTCCTTCTATGCCACTTACTCTTTACTTTGGGAGACTCCCCCCCCCTCCTTCAGCCCCTCCAACTCTCTATCTGAACTGCAGGTTACAGCTTGCTTTTGCCACTGGGGCAGGCAGAGTGTTCCCTGGCCTGTTAACCTCCCACCTCTATGTTCCCTGGTATGCCTTAGTCTCTCTTCACTCAGGTCACTTCGCGAGATTTCCTGCCAACAGAGGTTGCCCACCATCAGTTGCTTGCTTCCTGCGGCTCAGAGCCTGGGTGGGAGGTGCAATTCTGCGCGTCTCATTGCACTGCAATGTGTAAGAGAGCTCAACTGTTGAGTGGTTTCTGTTCAGATGGCAGAGTCTCAGAAAACCACAAGGGGCTTGCACCCTGGCCAGAGGGATCCCAATGCATCAGTACCGTCCCTCTGGCAGTCACCTTGGCTTGCTTTGCTCTGCTTTGGTTTCACGAATGTGTGACCCATTTCTTGCATGCTCATGGAAAATGTTCTCCTGCTCTTCAAAGCCTTTCAAAATCTGGCAGTTCTTGTTAAAGGGACCAGAAGACATTTCTTCTTGTACCAATCCCTCAAAACGCTGACCAGAGGGAACGTAATAATGACAGAAGGGCGTCGCTAGGATGACCCAGATCTCAATTGTGCTGAGGTTCATCCTGATTATCTGCAGCAGTACACCGACGAGGAGATGTCAGAACTTCAGGCCTGCAGCACGCTGAAGAGGACGTGGAATAGAGGACGTCATGGTTGATGTCAGATGGGTCCCAGGAACACCACAGGATGATGGAATGACTGAATCTTCTCTTGAGATTTTACCTGCAAAGGTGTTTGATTGTGGGGTCCTGAAGCAACTATACATGGATCTTGAGAAGAATGGAAATTCCAGAACCTCCTATTGTGCTCGGGCCGATCCAGAACACGCATCCAGAGGCAGCTGCACAAGCAGATCTGGGGAACCCACATGGTTTCCCATCCAGGAAGGGGTGAGTCTGGGTTGTATGTAACCTCGGGGCACAGGTATTCGATCTGTGATTACACCTGGATGAATGGGGTCCCTCAGGATTTGAGGAGAGTGTGGTCTCCCACCCCCGGCATACGGATGCAGGTGATGCCACCTTGTGCTGACAAGGAGGCAGGACTGGAGGAGCTGGCTGCTGACCATCCAGGAGGGCAGCCTTCCCTGTGGGTGGCAGCTCAGTGCAAAGAGAACTCTACCCTCCCTCCTACCAGGAGAGACAGGGAGCATCCTGAGGCATGGGGAAAGGGGTGCTGTCTGAGATTTGACCTGACCATTGCTGGGTTCAGAGAAAGCAGCAGTCAAGATCTCAATGGACATACACCTGGGAAATCTACTCTGGGAAACCCCGTGTCAAGGGTTGGAAAGCAAAGATGCTCCTTGGAGGACTAAGGAGGGCCTGAGCCAAGCCCAGGTATTTCAGGATCCTCATATGCACGCGCAAGGAGGACACTGCCTGGGGGAAGCCAAAGGAGAGACCGTGCATTTCCATGAAGGTGCTGGACACGTACATTGAAAACACCGCGCAGTGTCCAAGAGCACACAACTGCTTTGGAAGAACAGCAAGCCTGCTCTTCAGCAGCAAGGGTGTTGAGAGAAGGTTCCTGTCACCTGCTGTGGGCCTGTCATCAGGGCGACCAGTCCTTGGAAAAGGTCACCATGATCAGGGAAGAAGGGGGCAGCACCAAAGAGACCTAGCCTGGGCAAGAGTCAGCACGCAGTGGCTGCTGGGACAACGGGCTCAAAAACAGCCCAGACACCGAGGGTGGCTCTGTAGCACGTGGCCACTCCTCCTTCCACAGTGCTAGGGTCCCTCTGAGATCCAGCCTGCTGCAGGGCACCCATCCCCCACCAGGACCTCCATTTCAGAGATGGCAATTCAGGGGAGTCTCCATCTTGCTTGGCAATGCAGTAGTTCCGCCCATTTCTGCTTGGAGAGTTGAGGACTGGGGGACACCGAGTAGCACAGTCAAGATCCATCCCTTGGCTTGTTCATAAAATGAAAGGAAAGGGCAAGGAGCTCCTCTGGGGGTGAAGGGCCCAGAAGGAATTTGGTTGCCGCCATTAGGGAGCCATTTCCGCTCCTGCAGAGCAGCAAAGGCGCGGTCAGGGGGAGGGGAAGCGATGTTTTGTGCGAGGCCACATTGCCCCCAAGCGGACAAATCTTCAGCTCCGCGACAGCAGCTGGCTGTCCCCATAGCTCCTGGGCCGCCATTCTGGGACCTGGAGCCGCTAGTCTCAAGGTCAATTTCTGGGCGCTTCCATGAGTATTTTAGAACTTCCTCCACTTTCCTAAATCCAGGACCTAGGTGTCTATTGTGGGCACTGTCTGTTCCATCTATGGTCGCGGGCTTGCATGGAAGGAGTAAAGCAAGATTGATCCACAAGATGTCGGTCTGCACAGAGGATTTCCGGGATGGACAGGCTGGGTCCTGGTCTCTCAGGAGCAGTCCGTCCCTGTGGCGCTCACACATGCTTTGTCATCCATGCCCTGTGGACCCTGGCCGGCCTTTCCTGATCCCAGTTCGCAGAGGGCTGTGGGCCTGGGTCTACATCTGATCCTGCCTGATGGAATGGGAGAAAGAGGACCCACCTAGCCTTGGAAACTCCTCCTCTCCCACCTTGCGCGCCTATGGGTACCTTCACCCATACATACCATTCACCCCCGTAGGTGCGGGAGACCTTCCGACTCGTGACCTGCGTTCAGTGACTGGCAGGCTTATCTGAGCAATGATGTTTCGCTTAGTAATTTCAGTAAGATTTCCTCCTTCTACTTCATTCAACTGGTGGGCCCCTGTATATCTAGTCTAGCCACCGTGGTGTCAATTTTGGTGATATTTGTACTAACCAGAAGGACAGAGGTTCCAAACTACCCACATCTAAGACTAAAGATGAGTAACATGCCATCAAAGATTCACAACTTCTGAAGCCTTATCCAATGTATCTGTGTTCCTGGCCCAAGACCCATCCAAGGCAGTAGGGGGCACGGTTTGTGCTTTGAAAACCGAGGCAATACACTGCCACCCCTTCCTAAGACTCCTGCCCCTCATTGCGTGCTCTTCTGGAGAACAGGCTAGTAACACGTTCTCTGATGGACCATCAGACCCAGCAGCAGTGCTTCTGCTTATCCACTCCTAGTTCCTCTGGCCTGCTGCTCCCTATGAGACAGTACTATTAAGAATTAATAGTTAACACCCAAGTTTTCCCACGATTTCCCGGAAGATGGCAGAGAGAGGCTCAACAAAAGTTCGGTTCTAAGTCATAGGGGTGCAGGCTGGTGCCCTAGTTAGTGATGAAAGCAAATGTGTTATTGTCTGAAGCCCAGTTTCAGCCTAAACCTTGAACTAGCCCTAATGCCACCCTGAGTGCCACACATTCACTCTGTGAGTCCCAAATACCCCAGGTGAAGTTACAAGGAGACAGGGAGGAGCAGCCCCTCAGGGCCAAGCCCCTGGTCATCCACGAGCAGCAGGGTGCCAGCAGGAAAGTGCTGAATGAAGGAGGCACCCACCCAAAAAACAAGGCACCCAGTGTTGAAGGAAGAGGGATATTGGGTAGCCCCCTGCCAGACTAAGACCTGCAACTCACAGAGAGCTAGCTGTTTGGTCCTCCCACACCTGGCCAGCTGGGTCCACAAAGGACCCCTCCAGTGCTGTGTTCATGACAAAGCTTTGAACTCAGGTCTCTGCAAGAGCTACTCCTTCTATGCCACTTACTCTTTACTTTGGGTGACTCCCCCCCCCCCCCTTCTTCAGCCCCTCCAACTCTCTATCTGAACTGCAGGTTACAGCTTGCTTTTGCCACTGGGGTAGGCAGAGTGTTCCCTGGCCTGTTAACCTCCCACCTCTATGTTCCCTGGTATGCCTTAGTCTCTCTTCACTCAGGTCACTTCGCGAGATTTCCTGCCAACAGAGGTTGCCCCCCATCAGTTGCTTGCTTCCTGTGGCTCAGAGCCTGGTTGGGAGTTGCAATTCTGGGTGTCTGATTGCACTGCAATGTGTAAGAGAGCTCAACTGTTGAGTGGTTTCTGTTCAGATGGCAGAGTCTCAGAAATCCACAAGGGGCTTGCATCCTGGCCAGGGGGATCCCAATGCATCAGTACTGTCCCTCTGGCAGTCACCTTGGCTTGCTTTGCTCTGCTTTGGTTTCACGAACGTGTGACCCATTTCTTGCATGCTCATGGAAAATGTTCTCCTGCTCTTCAAAGCCTTTCAAAATCTGGCAGTTCTTGTTAAAGGGACCAGAAGACATTTCTTCTTGTACCAATCCCTCAAAACGCTGACCAGAGGGAACGTAATAATGACAGAAGGGCGTCGCTAGGATGACCCAGATCTCAATTGTGCTGAGGTTCATCCTGATTATCTGCAGCAGTACACCGACGAGGAGATGTCAGAACTTCAGGCCTGCAGCACCCTGAAGAGGACGTGGAATAGAGGACGTCATGGTTGATGTCAGATGGGTCCCAGGAAAACCACAGGATGATGGAATGACTGAATCTTCTCTTGAGATTTTACCTGCAAAGGTGTTTGATTGTGGGGTCCTGAAGCAACTATATATGGATCTTGAGAAGAATGGAAATTCCAGAACCTCCTATTGTGCTCGGGCCGATCCAGAACACGCATCCAGAGGCAGTTGCACAAGCAGATCTGGGGAACCCACATGGTTTCCCATCCAGGAAGGGGTGAGTCTGGGTTGTATGTAACCTCGGGGCACAGGTATTCGATCTGTGATTACACCTGGATGAATGGGGTCCCTGAGGATTTGAGGAGAGTGTGGTCTCCCACCCCCGGCATACGGATACAGGTGATGCCACCTTGTGCTGACAAGGAGGGAGGAATGGAGGAGCTGGCTGCTGACCATCCAGGAGGGGAGCCTTCCCTGTGGGTGGCAGCTCAGTGCAAAGAGAACTCTACCCTCCCTCCTACCAGGAGAGACAGGGAGCATCCTGAGACATGGAGGAAAGAGGTGCTGTCTGAGATTTGACCTGACCATTGCTGGGTTCAGAGAAAGCACCAGTCAAGATCTCAATGGACATACACCTGGGAAATCTACTCTGGGAAACCCCGTGTCAAGGGTTGGAAAGCAAAGATGCTCCTTGGAGGACTAAGGAGGGCCTGAGCCAAGCCCAGGTATTTCAGGATCCTCATATGCACGCACAAGGAGGACACTGCCTGGGGGAAGCCAAAGGAGAGACCATGCATTTCCATGAAGGTGCTGGACACGTACATTGAAAACACCGCGCAGTGTCCAAGAGCACACAACTGCTTTGGAAGAACAGCAAGCCTGCTCTTCAGCAGCAAGGGTGTTGAGAGAAGGTTCCTGTCACCTGCTGTGGGCCTGTCATCAGGGCGACCAGTCCTTGGAAAAGGTCACCATGATCAGGGAAGAAGGGGGCAGCACCAAAGTGACCGATCCTGGACAAGAGTCAGCACACAGTGGCTGCTGGGACAACGGGCTCAAAAACAGCCCAGACACCGAGGGTGGCTCTGTAGCACGTGGCCACTCCTCCTTCCACAGTGCTAGGGTCCCTCTGAGTTCCAGCCTGCTGCTAGGCACCCATCCCCTACCAGGACCTCCCTTTCAGAGTGGCAATTCAGGGGAGTCTCCTTCTTGCTTGGCAATGCAGTAGTTCCGCCCATTTCTGCTTGGAGAGTTGAGGACTGGGGGACACCGAGTAGCGCAGTCAAGTTCCATCCCTTGGCTTGTTCACAAAATGAAAGTAAAGGGCAAGGAGCTCCTCTGGGGGTGAAGGGCCCAGAAGGAATTTGGTTGCCGCCATTAGGGAGCCATTTCCGCTCCTGCAGAGCAGCAAAGGCGCTGTCAGGGGGAGGGGAAGCGGAGTCTTGTGCGAGGCCACATTGCCCCCAAGCGGACTAACCTTCTGCTCCGCGACAGCAGCTGGCTGTCCCCATAGCTCCTGGGCCGCCATTCTGGGACCTGGAGCCGCTAGTCTCAAGGTCAATTTCTGGGCGCTTCCATGAGTATTTTAGAACTTCCTCCACTTTCCTAAATCCAGGACCTAGGTGTCTACTGTGGGCACCGTCTGTTCCGTCTATGGTCGCGGGCTTGCATGGAAGGAGTAAAGCAAGATTGATCCACAAGATGTCGGTCTGCACAGAGGATTTCCGGGATGGACAGGCTGGGTCCTGGTCTCTCAGGAGCAGTCCGTCCCTGTGGCGCTCACACATGCTTTGTCATCCATGCCCTGTGGACCCTGGCCGGCCTTTCCTGATCCCAGTTCGCAGAGGGTTGTGGGCCTGGGTCTACATCTGATCCTGCCTGATGGAATGGGAGAAAGAGGACCCACCAACCTAGCCTTGGAAACTCCTCCTCTCCCACCATGCGCGCCTCTGGGTGCCTTCACCCATACATACCATTCACCCCCGTAGGTGCAGGAGACCTTCCGACTCATGACCTGCGTTCAGTGACTGGCAGGCTTCTCTGAGCAATGATGTTTCGCTTAATAATTTCAGTAAGCTTTCCTCCTTCTACTTCATTCAACTGGTGGGCCCCTGTATATCTAGTCTATCCACCGTGGTGTCAAATTAGGGGAGATTTGTACTAACCAGAAGGACAGAGGTTCCAAACTACCCACATCTAAGACTAAAGATGAGTAACATGCCCTCAAAGATTCACAAACTCTGAAGCCTTATCCAATGTATCTGTGTTCCTGACCCAAGACCTATCCAAAGCAGTAGGGGGCACGGTTAGTGCTTTGAAAACTAGCCAACACACTGCCTCCCCTTCCTAAGACACCTGCCCATCATTGCGTGCTCTTATGGAGAACAGGCTGGTAACACGTTCTCTGACGGATCATCAGACCCAGCAGCAGTGCTTCTGCTTATCCACTCCTAGTTCCTCTGGCCTGCTGCTCCCTATGAGACAGTACTATTATGAATTAATAGTTAACACCCAAGTTTTCCCATGATTTCCCCGAAGATGGCAGAGAGAGGCTTATCCAAAGTTCAGTTCTAAGTCATAGGGGTGCAGGCTGGTGCCCTAGTTAGTGGTGAAAGCAAATGTGTTATTGTCTGAAACCCAGTTTCAGATTAATCCTTCAAATAGCCCTAATGCCACCCTGAGTGCCACACATTCACTCTGCGAGCCCCAAATACCCCAGGTGAAGTTACAAGGAGTCAGGGAGGAGCAGCCCCTCAGGGCCAAGCCCTGGTCATCCAGGAGCAGCAGGGTGCCATCAGGAAAGTGCTGAATGAAGGGGGCACCCACCCAAAGAACAAGGCACACAGTGTTGAAGGAAGAGGGATAGTGGGTAGCCCCCTGCAAGACTAAGACCTGCAACTCACAGAGAGCTAGCTGTTTGGTCCTCCCACACCTGGCCAGCTGGGTCCACAAAGGACCCCTCCAGTGCTGTGTTCATGACAAAGCTTTGAACTCAGGTCTGTGCAGGAGTTACTACTTTTATGCCACTTACTCTTTCGTTTGGGAGACTGCCCCACCCTCCTTCAGCCCCTCCAACTTTCTATCTGAACTGCAGGTCCTGGCTTGCCTTTGTCATTGGGGTAGCCAGAGTGTTCCCTGGCCTGTTAACTTCCCACCTCTCTGTTCCTGGCATGCCTTGGTCTCTCTTCACTCAGGGGACTTCGTGAGATTTCTAGCCCCTACAGTGTTTGCCCACCATCACCTGCTTCCTGCAGCTCAGAGCCTGGGTGGGAGGTGCAATTCTGAGCATCTGCATTGCACTATAATCTGTAAGCGAGCTCAACTGTTGAGTGGTTTTTGTTCAGATGGCAGAGTCTCAGAAATCCACAAGGGGCTTGCACCCTGGCCAGTGGGATTCCAATGCATCAGTACCGTCCCTCTGGCAGTCACCTTGGCTTGCTTTGCTCTGCTTTGGTTTCACGAACGTGTGACCCATTCCCTGCTTGCACATGGAAAATGATATCCGGCTATTCAAATCCCTTCAAAATCTGGCACTTCGTGGACAAGGACCAGAAGCCATTAATTCTTGTATCCATCCCAAAGTGCTGAGCAGAGGGAATGTACAAAGGACAGAAGGTCGTCGCTAGGAGGAAGCGGAACTCAATTTTTCTGAGGTTCATCCCGTGTGGCTGTAGTTGTACTCTGACAGGGACTTGCCAGAACTACAGGCCTGCGGTAGACTGCAGAGGACGTGGAACACAGGACGTCATGGTTGATGTCAGAAGGATTCCCCAGGATAACCACAGGACACCAGACTGATGGATTCTCTGAGATTTTCCCAACCACCTTGTTTGATGGTGTGCTCCAGAAGCAACTTAACATGGTATTGAGAAGAATGGGAATTCCAGAACCTCTCATTGTGCTCTGGCCGATCCAGAACAGGCATCCAGAGGCAGCTGCACAAGCGGATCTGGGGGAACCCACATGGTTTCCCATCTAGGAAGGGGTGAGTCATGGTTATATGTAGCCTCTGGGCAGAGGTATCCAATCTGTACGTTGAACACATCATCCATGAATCTGGTTTACATCTGCATGAATGGGGGGCCCTCAGGATTTGAGGAGATTGTGGTGACCCTCCTGTGGGATACATGTACAGGTCGCACCACCTTTTGCACTGACAAGGAGGGAGGACTAGGGGAGCTGGCTGCTGACCATCCAGGAGGGCAGCCTTCCCTGTGGGTGACAGCACAATGCAAAGAAAACCCTACCCTCCCTTCCACCTGGACTGACTGGTAGCATCCTGATGTGTGGTGGACAGAGGGATGCTTTCAAGGATTTGACATTGCCCCTTGCTGAGATCCACAGTCAGTCCTCAGAGAAAGCATCACACAAGAGCTCAAAGGATACACTGTGCCCAGGAAATCTGCTCTGGGAAACCCTGTCAAGATGATTCTTGGAGGACTGATGAGGGCCTGAGCCAAGCCCAGGTACTTTCAGGGACCTCGTATGCACGTGCAAGGAGCACACTGCCTGGGGGAGGCCAAAGGAGAGACCATGCATTTCCATGAAGGTGCTGGACACACACACTGAAAACACCGTGCAGTGTCCAAGAGCAAACAACTGCTTTGGAAAAACAGCAAGTCTGCTCTTCAGCACCAATTGTGTTGAGAGAAGGCTCGTGTCATGTGCTGTGTGCCTGTCATCAGAGCGACCAGTCCCTGGACAAGGTCATCATGATCAGGGAAGCAGAAGGAAGCCCCAAAGAGACAGAGTCTGGACAAGAGCCAGCACACAGTGGCTGGGACAATGGGCTCACAAACAACCCAGACACCAAGGGTGGCTCTGTAGCATGTGGCCACTCCTCCTTCCACAGTGCTTAGGGTCCCCCTGAGTTCCAGCCTGCTGCAGGGCACCCATCCCCCAGCAAGACCTCCATTTCAGAGATGGCAATTCAGGGGCTTCTCCATCTTGCTGGGCAGTGCCGTAGCTCCGCCCATTTCTGCTTGGAGAGCTGAGGACAAGGGGACACCGAGTAGCGAGTAGTGCAGTCAAGTTCCATCCCTTGGCTTGTTCATAAAATGAAAGGAAAGGGCAAGGAGCTCCTCTGGGGGTGAAGGGCCCAGAAGGAATTTGCTTCCTGCCATTAGGGAGCCATTTCCGCTCCTGCAGAGCAGCAAAGGCATGGCCAGGGGGAGGGGCGGTGATGTTTTGTGCGGGGCCACATCGCCCCCAAGCGGACAAACCTTCAGCTTGGCGACAGCAGCTGGCAAGTCCCAAGGCTCCTGGGCCGCCATTTCGGCAAAATGAGCAGCCTGGCGCCAGGGCAACTTATGGGCACTTCCATGAGTATTTTAGAACTTCCTCCACTTTCCTAAATCCAGGACCTAGGTGTGGGCACTGTCTGTGGTATCCATGGTTGCTTGTTTGACACAGGACGAGTAGATCAAGGACTGATCCACAAGATGTTGGTTTGCAGAGGGTTTCCAGGATGGATCAGCTGGGTCCTTTGTGTATAAGTAGTCAATCCGCATGGTGCTCACAAACCTGCTGAGTCACCTGCACCTGGAAACTCCTCCACTCCCAATATGTGTGCTTATGGGTGCCTTCACCCATGCCAACCACTCACCCCCATCTGTGCGTGATAAGACCCTCATCTGGCCTATCAACCTTCTCCCACCTCTCTGTTTCCTGGGCTGCCTTGGTATCTTTTCACTGCAGTGACTTGTTGAGGACTTGCTGCCCCTACAGTGGTGGTCTGCCATCAGTTGCTTCCTGCAGCTCAGATCTGGGGTGGGAGGAGGGATTGCGAGACTCTGCATTGTACTAAAATGTGCAGGAAGCTCAACTGCTGAGCAGAGACTTAGTGCAGAGCTAAGGGTCAGGGCTAAAGCCCAAATTTGTTTGCATGGTTCCCCATTTGAGGAAGGACTCTCAGGGTGCCAAGTTCCTCCCCTTGACAATCTACACAGGATATGTATGGTCAGTCTGGCACTCAGCAGAGTGCAATGGATTTCCACTCCTCTCCGAAAAGCTCCTACATGGCTTTAGTGCTTTCCTGGAGTGTATCCTCCTGGGGATTACTTTAATTGGGAGACATGGATAACCTGGTCTTGTTTTATGCTCTGAGTACCTTAGTCTGACAGAACAGGACCAACTTCTTAAATCTTCTGCTCAACATTATTAACAGGTCCCCACTTAATGTCCCACTTCTGCTTCTACCCTTTTCTAGCACTGTGATGTTTGCCTGTGCTGCCTCTCAGGAGCTTGTGAATTTAAGGAAGTGCCTCACTGTGAGGCATTGGGCACCTCAGTGACCTCCTGGTGAGGTGGCTTTGCTTTTCCCTCTTCATTGTCCTGTGTAGGATTTAAGAAATGTTCTCTTTAATGGTATTTCATATTTAGAGTCGATTATAGATCCTAAATCTGCATGAAATGTCAGAATTTGAAGTATTCTTCTGAACTGTTGCTACTGAAGAGGAAAACTTTTCCTTCAACAGGTTTCCTGGGCATATAATTCATACCATGTAAGTTAGTACTTCAATCATATTGGAAAGAGTCTTCTGATTAGGAGATGGGATATGAATGCACACGTTACTCATCCATTCCTGCAGCCTGGATTTTGGTGCAGAATTTCAGTGCTGCTTAGACTCTTTCATGAGGACCACTGGTTTGGTACCACGTGCTACCCCTTGAGAAGTTACATGTCACTGTTCCTTTTGCTCCCCACTCTCTGTGCACTGTTGCCTTCTTTATGTTGTGCACAGAGTCTTGATATAATGCGACTCGAGGCTCTGATTTGGTGCCTTTCCTTCTGTCAGTTGACGATATGCTGAGCGGGCTCTGTAGTTTTTGCTTCTCTAACTGTAGGGTTTGCACATTCGTGGTCATTTCTGTGCAGTGTTTTTGCATCTACATGCCTTCCATGGAACTCAGCCATCCCCCTTTAGAGCCAGGGTCAGGCTCTTCTGACATCCACTGTGGCCTTTGCTTCCTGTCCTGTCTGTTACTGTGTGTGTTCTTGAGTGGGTCATACCAGGGCTCCTGGCTTTGTACAATAAAGCATTCATGCAGAAGCCGTTTTGTAATCCAAGTGAGCTTTTATGTAGGACCGGGGTACTTTCAGGTTTCACAGTCTTGAAAGACTACATGCCATTTCAGGTTAGTGTGCCGAGCTGTGCGAAAGTCTTGGGGGGGCTTCCACAAGAGCAAGGGCAACCTCTTGGAACAGCCCACTGACCAGTGCAGAAGCAAGGCCAGAGGGGCTGGGGCAAGGCAGCAGCTGGGAGTGGCGAGGCAGAGGGGCGAGCTAGCTGGGCAATAGAGAGAGACACACACAGAGAGAGAGGTAGCCTGTGCCCCAAGTGGGCTTGGGCAGGCGCCTGTGAAACACCTCCAGAGGAACACCGCACCCTCTGACCTGCCACTGACCAGGAACAAGGTAAGAGGAGAGCAGCCCTCCTGCCTCCAGGGTATTTCAAACCTCTGGCTGGGGAGGTGTTGATGATGGTATTGATTGAATCTATTGGCTGTGTTGAGCCCATCTGGGTGGGGTTGAGCCTGGGCCAATTTGGATCACACAGGTGTACTTCCCACCTGGCTCAGGGGCTTGATTTGAGCATGCTCACTTAGGATGTTCTCATAGGTGTCTAAGGTCACCTGAGGTCTTCCCAACCTCCTTAGTGGGTAGCCCGTGCATGTATTGGAGGTACAACCCCCCCCCACCACCACCATCCCTGATCTAACTACCCAACATAATCGCCTACTGCTTTTTCATGCAAATGCTCTTGATGTGATCCCAGGACTCATGCATGACATGTGGTCCTGTCTCTTCACTGAATCAGATCGGTGCTTCAGATGTCCCTGAAATTCAGGTAGGACAGTTGAAAGGCCAGAAATTGCATATAAGCCTTCCCTGTGGGTGGCAGCGCAAATAAAGAGAATCCTAACCCTCCCTCCCACCAGGACTGACAGGTAGCATCCTGAGGCATGGAAGAATGGGGTGCTATATGGGATTTGACATTGCCCCTTGCTGAGATGAGAGAAAGCAGCAGTCAAGAGTTCAAAGGACACACTATGCCTGGGAAATCTGTTCTGTAAAACCCCTGTCCCGGTTTGGAAAACAAACATGCTCCTTGGAGGACTGAGGAGGGCCTGAGCCAAGCCCAGGTACTTTCAGGGTTCTCATATGTACACGCAAGTAGCACACTGGCTGGGGGAGGCCAAAGGAGAGACCATGCATTTCCATGAAGGTGCTGGACACGCACACTGAAAACACCGCGCAGTGTCCAAGAGCAAACAACTGCTTTGGAAGAACAGCAAGCCTGCTCTTCAGCAGCAAGGGTGTTGAGAGAAGGCTCGTGTCACGTGCTGTGGGCCTGTCATCAGAGCGACCAGTCCCTGGACAAGGTCATCATGATCAGGGAAGCAGAAGGAAGCCCCAAAGAGACAGAGCCTGGACAAGAGCCAGCACACAGTGGCTAGGACAATGGGCTCACAAACAGCCCAGACAGGGAGGGTGGCTATGTAGCAAGTGGCCACTCCTCCTTCCATAGTGCTAGGGTCCCCCTGAGTTCCAGCCTGCTGCAGGGCACCCAACCCCCACCAGGACCTCCATTTCAGGGATGGCAATTCAGGGGCTTCTCCATCTTGCTGGCAGTGCAGTAGTTCCGCCCATTTCTGCTTGGAGAGTTGAGGACGCGGGGACACTGAGTAGTGCAGTCAAGTAGGCTCCCTTGGCTTGTTTAGAAAATGAAAGTAAAGTTTCTCTCCTCCCAAGCAGCAAAGGCATGGTTAGGAGGAGGGAAGGTGATGTTTAAAGCAGGGACACATTGCCACCAAGCGGCCAAATCTTCAGCTTGCTGACTGCAGCTGGCAGTTCTGTTGGCTCTTGGGCCGCCATTCATGGACCAGGGGCATCAGGCTCCAGGGCAATTTATAGGCGCTTCCATGAGTATTTTAGAACTTCCTCCACTTTCCTAAATCCAAGAGCCAGGTTCCTATTTTGGGTACTGTCTGTTGTGTTCATGGTCGCGGGCTTTACAGGGAAGGTGCAGAGCAAGGATTGTTCTGCAAAATGTCGGTTTGCAGAGAGGATTTCCAGGTTGGACAGACTGGGTCTTGCGCATGCGCAGTCAGTCCCTGTTGTGCTCACAAACCTGCTGTGTCATCCAGGCCTTGTGGCCCCTGGCTGGCCTTTCATGGTCCCTGTCTGCCAAGGGCCATGGGCCTGCGTCTGATACTGGGCAATGGAGTGGGAGAAAGAGAACGCAGCTAGCCCTGAAAACACCTCCTCTTCCACCATGTGCGCCCATGGGTGCCTTCACCCACACACACCATTCACCCCCATCGGTGCAGGAGACCTTCATCCTCAGGACGTGCTCTCAGTGACTGGCAGCCTTATCTGAGCAGTGATGTTTCACTTAGAAATTTCAATAAGCTTTTCTCCTACTTCATTCAACTTGTGGGCCGCTGTAAATCCAGGCCAAGCAACCATGGTGGCAATTTAGGTAAGATTGGTACTGCTAACCAGCAGGTCCAAGGTTACAAACTACCCACCACATCTGACACTGAAGATGAGCTATGTGCCCTCAACGATTCACAACTCTGAAGCCTTATCCAAGGTACCTGTGAGTCTGACCCATGTCCTGTCCAAAGCAGGTAGGGGACATGGTTTGTGCTTTTAAAACTTATCCAACACACTGCCTCCCCTTCTTAAGACACCTGCCCATCTTTGCATGTTCTTCTAGAGAACAGTCTGGTAACACATTCTCTGATGGACCATCAGGCACCAGTGCCAGTGCTTCTGCTTATACACACCTAGTTCTTGCAAGCCTGTTCCTCAAGTTAGACAGCACTGTTAAGATTTGTATTTCACACCCAAGTCCTAGTATTCCCCACAAGCGGACTGTGAGAGGCTCACAAAAGTTCGGTTCTAAGTCCTAAGAGGGCAGGCTGGTGCCCTAGCTAGTGATAAAAGCACAGGAGCTCCTGTGTGGGGCCCAGTTTCAACCTCAAACTTGAACTAGTCCTAATGCCACCCTGAGTGCCACACATTCACTCTCTGAGCACCAAACACCCCAGGTGAAGTTACAAGGAGACAGGGAGGAGCAGCCCCTCAGGGCCAAGTCCTTGGTGATCTGGTGATCCAGGCTGGCAGGGAGCAGCAGGGTGCCTATAGAGAAGAGCTGAAAGAAGGGGGAACCCACCCAAAGACCAAGGTACACAAAGTAGAAGGAAGAGAGCTGTCAGGGAGCCTCTGCAACACTAAGACTTGCAAGTCACAGGACCTCCATTTCAGAGATGGCAATTCAGGGGCTTCTCCATCTTGCTGGGCAGTGCCGTAGCTCCGCCCATTTCTGCTTGGAGAGTTGAGGACTGGGGGACACCGAGTAGCGCAGTCAAGTTCCATCCCTTGGCTTGTTCACAAAATGAAAGGAAAGGGCAAGGAGCTCCTCTGGGGGTGAAGGGCCCAGAAGGAATTTGGTTGCCCCCATTAGGGAGCCATTTCCGCTCCTGTAGAGCAGTAAAGGCGCAGTCAGGGGGAGGGGAGGCTTTGTTTTGTGCGGAGCCACATTGCCACCAAGTGGACAATTCTTCAGCTCGGCAACAGCAGTTGGATGCTCCTGAGCCTCCTGGGCCGCCATTCCAAGACTGCAAGTCTCTGGGCTCCTGGGCAATTTCTGGGGGCTTGCATGAGTATTTTAGAACTTCTTCCACTTTCCTAAATCCAGAACCTACGTTTCTATTGTGAGTACTGTCTGTTGTATCCATGGTTGCGGGCTTGACATGGAAGGTGTAGAGCAAGGATTGATCTGCAAAATGTCGGTCTGCAGAGAGGATTCCTAGGATGGACAGGCTGGGTCCTTGCGCATGAGCATTCAGTCCCAGTGGTGCTCACAAATCTGCTGAGTCACCTGCTCCTTGAAACCCCTCATCTCCCACGAAGCACGCCTATCTTCACCCACACACACCATTCACCCCCATGAGATGCAGGAGAGCCTCATCCTCATGGCGTGCTCAGTGACTGGCAGCCGTATCTCAGTGATGGTTCACTCAGTCATTTCAGGAAGCTTTTCTTCACCTTCTACTCCATTCAAATTGTGGGCCCCTGTACATCCAAGCCAAGCAACCATGGTGGCAATTTAGATAAGATTTGTACTGCTAACCACAAGGTCCGAGGTTCAAAACCGCCCACCACATCTAAGAATGAAGATGAGCTATGTGCCCCCAATGATTCACAACTCTGAAGACCCAAGGTCTCTGTGAGTCTGACCCATGTCCTGTTCAAAGTAGCTAGGGGACAGGGCTTGTGCTTCTAATCCTGAGCCAACCCACTGCATCCCCTTCCTAGAAGACTTCGCCTGCCCCTCCCCCCCAGCATCATTGCATGTCCTCCTGGAGAACAGTCTGGTAACAAGTTCTCTGATGTACCTTCAGACCCAGCAGCAGTGCTTCTGCTTATCCACTCCTAGTTCCTCTCGCCTGCTGCTCCAGTGGACAGCACTGTTAAGAATTAATAGTTAACACACAAGTTTTCCTAAGTTTTCCCCGAAGATGATGGAGAGAAGCTCAACCAAAGTTCGGTTCTAAGTCATAGGGGTGCAGGCTGGTGCCCTAGTTAGTGCTAAACCACAGGTGCCCCTGTGTGAGGCCCAGATTCAACCTAAACCTTGAACTAGCCCTAATGCCACCCTGAGTGCCACACATTCACTCTCTGAGCCCCAAACACCCCAGGTGAAGTTACAAGGAGACAGGGAGGAGCAGCCCCTCAGGGCCAAGCCCCTGGTCATCCAGGGAGCAGCAAGGTGCCAGCAGGAAAGAGCTGAAGGAAGGGGGCACCCACCCAAAGAACAAGGCACCCAGTGTTGAAGGAAGAGGGATATTGGGTAGCCCCCTGCAAGACTAAGACCTGCAACTCACAGAGAGCTAGCTGTTTGGTCCTCCCACACCTGGCCAGCTGGGTCCACACAGGACCCCTCCAGTGCTGTCTTCATGACAAAGCAACTCTGCAGTTGCTGCTTCCAGGCCACTTAACTTTTCCATTGGGAGCATCCCCTACACCCTTCAACCACTCCAACTCTCCATCTAAACTGCAGGGCTGGGGTTGCTTTTGTAATGGGGCAGGCAGTTTTCTCTGGCCTGTTAACCTTGTACCACCTCTGTTTCCTGAGAGTTTCTGCCCCAACAGTGGTTGCTGACCATCAGCTGCTTCCTGCAGAGTCTCAGACCTTCACAAGGGGCTTGCACCCTGGCCAGTGGGAAACCAATGCATCAGTACTGTCCCTCTGGCAGTCACCTTGGCTTGCTTTGCTCTGCTTTGGTTTCACGAACGTGTGACCCATTCCCTGCTTGCACATGGAAAACGTTATCCGGCTATTCAAATACCTTCAAAATCTGGCACTTCGTGGACACAGGACCAGAAGCCATTAATTCTTGTATCCATCTCAAAGTGCTGACCAGAGGGAATATACAAAGGACAGAAGGTCGTCGCTAGGAGGAAGAAGAACTCAATTTTTCTGAGGTTCATCCCGTATGGCTGCAGGTGTACTCTGACAGGGACATGCCAAAACTACAGGCCTGCAGTACACTGCAGAGGACGTCATAGTTTATGTCAGATGGATCCCAGGGATAACCACAGGAAACCAGACTGATGGATTCTTGTCTGAGATTTTTCCCAACCACCTTGTTTGATGGTGTGCTCCGGAAGCAACTTAACATGGGTCTTGAGAAGAATGGAAATTCCAGAACCTCTCTTTGTGCCCTGGCCAATCCAGAACAGGCATCCAGAGGCAGCTGCACAAGCGGATCTGGGGGAACCTGCATGGTTTCCCATCTAGGAAGGGTGAGTCCAGGTTGTATGTAGCCTCTGGGCACAGGTATCCAATCTGTATGTTGAGCACATCATCCATGAAGCTGGATTACACCTGCATGAATGGGGGGCCCTCAGGATTTGAGGAGAGTGTGGTGACCCTCCTGTGGGATTATATGCAGGTCGCACCACCTTTTGCACTTACAAGGAGGACAGACCATCCAGTAGGGCAGCCTTCCCTGTGGGTGGCAGCGCAATATAAAGAAAACCCTAACTCTCCCTCCCACCAGGACTAACAGGTACCATCCTAATGCATGAAGGAAAGAGGGGTGCAGTCTGGGAATTGACATTGCCCCTTGCTGGGATGTACAGTCAGAGCTCAGAGAAAATAGCGGTCAAGAGTTCAATGGATACACTGCCCAGGAAATCTGCTCTGGGAAACCCCGTCAAGGGTTGGACAGCAAAAATGCTCCTCGGACGACTGAGGAGGGCCTGAGCCAAGCCCCAGGTACTTTCAGGGTCCTCATATGCACGTGAAAGGAACACACTGGCTGGGGGAGGCCAAAGGACAGACCACACATTTCCATGAAGGTGCTGGACACATACACTGAAAACACTGTGCAGTGTCCAAGAGCAAACAACTGCTATGGAAGAACAGCAAGTCTGCTCTGCAGCAGCAAGGGTGTTGAGAGAAGGTTCCTGTCACCTGCTGTGGGCCTGTCATCAGGGCGACCAGTCCTTGGAAAAGGTCATCATGATCAGGGAAGAAGGGGGCAGCCCCAAAGAGACACAGCCTGGGCAAGAGTCAGCACACGGTGGCTGCTGGGACAAAGGGCTCAAAAACAGCCCAGACACCGAGGGTGGCTCTGTAGCACGTGGCCACTCCTCCTTCCACAGTGCTAGGGTCCCCCTGAGTTCCAGCCTGCTGCAGGGCACCTATCCCCCACCAGGACCTCCATTTCAGAGATGGCAATTCAGGGGAGTCTCCATCTTGCTGGGCAGTGCCGTAGCTCCGCCCATTTCTGCCTGGAGAGTTGAGGACGCGGGGACACCATGTAGCGCAGTCAAGTTCCATCCCTTGGCTTGTTTATAAAATGAAAGTAAAGGGCAAGGAGCTCCTCTGGGGGTGAAGGGCCCAGAAGGAATTTGGTTGCCGCCATTAGGGAGCCATTTCCGCTCCTGCAGAGCAGCAAAAGCGTGGTCAGGGGGAGGGGAAGCGGAGTCTTGTGCGAGGCCACATTGCCCCCAAGCGGACAAACCTTCAGCTCTGCGACAGCAGTTGGCCAACCCCGCTGCTCCTGCGCTGCCATTCTGCGACCTGGAGCCACAGGGCTCCAGAGCGACTTATGGGCGCTTCCATGAGTATTTCAGAACTTCCTCCACTTTCCTAAATCCAGGACCTAGGTGTCTATTGTGGGCACCGTCTGTGGTATCCATGGTCGCGCGTTTGACACAGGACGAGTAGAGCAAGGACTGATCCACAAGATGTCGGTTTGCAGAGAGGATTTCCAGGATGGACAGGCTGGGTCCTGGTCGCGCATGCGCAGTCTGTCCCTGTGGCGCTCACAAACCTGCTGAGTCATCTGCGGGCCATGTTGCCCTTGGCGGGCCTTTCCTGCTCCCTGTCTGCCTAGGACTGGGGCCTGGGCCTGGGCCTGAGTCTGATGCTGGGTGATGGAACGGGAGAAAGAGAACGCAGCTAGTCTTGGAAAAACCTCCTCTTCCACCATGTGCGCCCGTGGGTGCCTTCACGCACACACCATTCACCCCCATCGGTGCGGGAGACCTTCACCCTCAGGTGCTTTCACTGACCGGCTGCCTTATCTGAAGAGTGATGCTTAGCTTAGTAATTTCAGTAAGCTTTTCTCCTTCTGATTGATTAGCTTGTGAGACATTCTGTACCTGAGCCCTGGATCCCTGGTGACTAGGTTAGATATGATTTGTACTTCTAAGTGCAGGATTACAGGTTCAAAACCACCCAGCACTTCCTGGCGTAAAGATGAGGCTACCTGTCCCCCAAATTTTAAAAACCTCTAAATCCTTGTCAAAGCTTTCTGTGAGTCAGAACCAGCCCCTCTCCATACCAGACAGGATTTCACTTCAACCTGTGGAAAACCTGTTCCACCTCACAGTTGTCAAAGTCAGTCCCCCATCACAGAGTGCCATCCTGGAGAACAGGCTGGTAGCACATTTTCTGGGGGACCATCAGACCCCAGCACCAGTGTTTCTCCTTATCCACTCCTAGTCCTCTCTCACCTGCTGCTCCTGTGAGACAGCACTATTAAGAATTAAGTTTTACACCCAAGTCTGTTAAGTCCTGCAAAGGTCTTCTTAGAGGAGTTAGGAAAGAAGTCAGGCATCCCATTAGACACCTATTGGAGAAACCCAGAACTGAGCATGCTCACACACAAGCCCTCTAGGCCCAGGTGAAAACAACACCTTGGGCACACCCACCTTAGTTACCAGCAAATGACATCATACAGGCTGGGCTAACTCAGCAATGAGGTCAACTAGTACCTTTAGCCTGGGTGTACCCCCCAGCCAGGGTGTGTGATATAAAGGCAGGAATCCCAGACCATCAGGTTCTCTGGGCCTGCTGCCTTTCTCTTTTGCTCTGGGACTTAACGAGGGACTCTTCTGTGCTGGCCTGTCACATGTGCACCCCACCCTCCTCTATCAGTCCCAGCTCCCTGCCAGCTGGGGCCCTTGTCTCTTGCTCACTTGGTCCCCTGAGCTATGGGGATTCTCCATTTCTGCATGTATGGATGTTCTTGTTCATGGGGCTTTTGTGTCCAGCTGTGGCTTCTGCGCACCTTCACATGCTTTCCAGAAATAGTGTTTACCATTCTGAGAATATAAACCTGAAACCTTTCCCTTCCTTCCTAAACACTCAACGTGCATTACAAAACGTGCTTCAGCCGGAAGCTTTACCCCCTCCAGAAACCTAACAAGGCTCGACCAACATGTGGTTCTAAGTCATAAGGGTGCAGGCTTGTGGACCAGTGCTGAAAGCAAAGGCTCGAGTCTGTGGCCCGGCTTCATCCTACACCTCGAAATAGTCCTAATGCCAGTCTATGCCCCACCCATTCACTCTGAGCACCAACCATCCCAGGTGAAGTTTCAAGAAGACAGGGAGGAGCAGTAGCTCTGGGCCTTGTCCCTGGTGAGCCAGGCAGCCAGGGAGCAGCAGGGGGCCTACCAGAAAGAGTTGAAAGGAGCAGGAATCCACCCAAAAACCAAGGTACACAAAGAAGAAGGAAGAGAGATATCAGGTAGCCCTCTGCAAGACTAAGACATGCAAGTCACAGAGAGCTAGCTCTTTGGTCCTCCCACACCTGCCCGGCTTTGTCAACAGCTTTGAATTCATGTCTGCAGGGGTTACTCCTATGCCACTTAATTTACCACTGGGCACTCCCACTCACCACCCCACCCCACCCCAAACTCTCTTTATAAGCTGCAGGTCCTGGCTTGTTCTTGGGGCTGGGTCAGGCCGGTTGTCCCTGGCCTTTCAACCCTGTCTCCCACCTCTCCTTTACTTGTGCTCCCTGGGCCTCTCTTCAAGATGGTAAAGTGGTGAGCATGTCCCTCCCTCCCTCCCTCCACAGGGTTGTCTGCCACATAAGCTGGCTCCTGGCGCTCGGATCCTGGGTGGGAGGACAGAATCTGAAGTACTGCATTGCACTACAAGCTGAAGGGCATCTCAACTGCTGAGCCGCCCCTTAGTAGATGGTATATGTGACAAGGAAAGCCAATTTTTTTTTGCAGAGCCTGTTGATGGATCAACCCCTCCCCTAGCTCCCCAAATTCGTCATCCTGAAACTTGAGCATGTATGTAAACAGTCTTGCACTTGGGCAAAATGCAGTTGACTTCCTCTTGGCAGCAACCCCTAGATGTCCCAGTGCTGGCCTTTGGTGTATCCTTGATGGAGATCACATTTCTGTGGAGGGGGGAGGGGGAGGGTGTATCCTAGTGAGGAGTCAGTCATTCCCTGACTGCCTTGTTGAGAAGGACTTGGACCTACCTTGTAAAGATCTGTCCAACATCATACACAGGTCCCTACTCAGGGTCCCACTCCTTGGGTATTTACACCTGTGACTGATGATTTCATCTTTAGCTGTTAGGCAGCTAGAGTACAGACTAGGGTATCCATTACGCATGCTCAAAAGTTTGAGTACCTTGCAAGGAAGGGGTGGTACCCCTAGGTGGTCCGTGCACCTGGCTTGGTCCATATGGGCCAGGTGAATTCAGTTCAGCCAAGCGAGTCAACCAGAACCTTCCACCATGTCTCCAGGCACAGGAACTGACAAGGTGGGATCCGGGCCTGCTGCGCTGCTTTGCTTTTTTTCATCTCTTCATCGGCTTCTCAGCAGGCTGTGCAGCGGTGAAGAACCCCGAGGGTGCCCGTGTCAAACTTGAAACTTCTTCTATTTTTCACAAAACTCACTGGGATCATGATCCAGGCGTCAGAATGAATTCTTTCTTGCGCAGTATTTCTCCCACAAGAGAGATCTAACTTAGCCACTCATAGATTTGTGATTTGAAGTAGCTGTGTGATTGTAAAGGCCTTGCAAGTCTTAGTCGCCTTCAGATAAAATGTCTTTACCTTCACTTTGTCCCGTTTCAGGATCCAGAAAGATTCTTTTTTATGATATTTAAGATTTTGGATCACTTTTTTTTTCAAAGATCGATTTTGTAGCCTTAAGCTACATGATTTTGTTTTTTGAGTGTTGGGATACTATGTTTCTTAAAGCTGTCCGTGAAAGGAAATACATTTTTTTCTTTCTTTGAACAGGTTGCCTGGGCATGTAATTCACACCATACAAGTCAGTAGCTCGGTCATATTAAAAGGAGCTGTGCCATTAGGAGATATGATGTACATGCGCAATTAGGTATAAAGTCCCGGAGCCTACATTTACGCTAATACCGTCAGTGCCACTTATGTTAGATAGCTAGTTCAGGGACAAGGGGGTTGTCCCTCCCATGCCTGCACAGGCCCCCATAAAGGCAGTTGGGAAGGACTCAGGCAACCTGAGACACCTATGAGGGCACCCTAACTGAGCATGCTCAAATCAAGCCCTTGAGCCAGGTGAGAGGTACACCTGGGCGGTCCAAAGTAGGCCCAGGCTCATGACCCCACCCAGGTGGGCTCAACACAGCCAATGGAGTCAATACCCTGGAGGCAGGAGGGCTGCTCTCCTCTTACCCTGTTCCTGGTCAGTGGGTGAGGTGTTCTTACCCATGCGGGGGCGCACAAGCACCTGCCCTAGCCTACTCTGGGCACAGCTTCTATCCCTCCCCCCCCCAACCCCAGCTGTCTCCTGCGCCTCCTTGTGCCATGCCGCAGCCCCTCTGGCCTCAGTCTGACGTATGTGGGATGACTGCTCCACAAGGCCGCTCGTGTCCACTTGTGAACTTTTGTGCACTTTAACACGCTGCCCTGAAATAGCGTGTACCCCTTTGAGACTGTAAAACCTGAAACTGCCCACGCGCTTCATAAGAACTTACTTGGACTACAAACGGGCTTCGGCGTGAATTGTTTCTCTTGCGAAACCAGGAACTAAGGTCTTCACTAAACTTCTCTCATGAGTACCATGGGTTCATGATCACAAGCTTCCTCTGGATAGGGTCGCATGCAGTCCAGTCCCTTTTGGTCCACACGCTCCCGGTAGTCTTTCCATTGCCTGTTGAAGCTTCCTCCATCCTCCAATACTTTGCCCACAGGGTCTTGCGGTATTTCTACTTGTGACTTTGATTTTTTTTTCTTTTAACTTTCTTCCTTCAGTTGAAAATGTGCTGAGCGTGCTCCTTTTTTTTGGTTCTGCACCTCTTGGTCTTTGAACATGTCACCCTCACATTCTACTTCGCCGTCCTGCGCAATCACGCGTGTCCACATGTTCCGTTCAGTCCTCGGCATCACCGTGTCTTCCATGTGCCTTCGCCCCGCTCACTTGAAGAGCCAGTGTCAGTCTCTTCTGACATCCACTGTGGTCTTTGCTTTCGTTGCTGCCTCTAGAAGCTTCCTGTAGGACGCTCTTGATGGCATCCCAGGGCTCTGGAGCGCTTCTCTCCCTGCTCTTCACTGCATCAAATCTGTGCCTGGCATGTTCTCCACACTCAGGTGGGAGTCACTCCAAGCCCTGTTGGCTTACCAGGTCTCCTTTCCATGATCTCCATCTTCAACCTGAATATTATCAGTTGTTGTTCTGGTCCCTGGCCTGGTTTTGCAGCAGATATTGAGCTTCTCCATCATCTCTTCCCACAGGTGTGGCCAGTTTGGGTTCTGTGCGTCCCATCTGAGGGGTCTGCGTGTATGGAGGCCGGTTTGGTCTGTTTGAATACAGATGTTTGCTATCAAGAGGCCCTTGCTTTGGGGGAATTCTCTTGGGCGAGCTCCAGCTTCTTTGCAATCCCTTAGATGGTATTTTTGAAAGTCTTCCCTTGTCTTTGCTAACCTTTTGCATTCCAATCCCATGTTGGATCCATTGCAGACTGAAAACACTGATACAATGTTTCAATTTCTGTATCACTAGCTTTAGTGGCCGATGCGCAAATAGGAAGAAGACTTGTCTGCCCAGGATTTCCTTGTAGCTTGATGGATACCATCATATCACACATAGGTGGGAATCTTTCTGTTGGGCTTAGGGTCCCTCTGAGTTCCAGCCTGCTGCAGGGCACCCATCCCCCACCAGGACCTCCATTTCAGAGATGGCAATTCAGGGAAGTCTCCATCTTGCTGGCAATGCAGTAGCTCTGCCCATTTCTGCTTGGAGAGTTGAGGAGGGGGGGGGGGAGACACACCGAGTAGCGCAGTCAAGTTCCATCCCTTGACTTGTTCATAAAATGAAAGGAAAGGGCAAGGAGCTCCTCTGGGGGTGAAGGGCAGGGCCCAGAAGGAATTTGGTTGCCGCCATTAGGGAGCCATTTCCGCTCCTGCAGAGCAGCAAAGGCGTGGTCAGGGGGAGGGGAAGCGATGTTTTGTGCGAGGCCACATTGCCCCCAAGCGGACAAATCTTCAGCTCGGCGACAGCAGCTGGTCGTCCCCGCGGCTCCTGGGCCGCCATGCAGGGCGAGCGTGCGCCGCCGGGCTCCGGGGCAACTGGGTGGCATCTTGGTCAGGACACTTGAGGGTCAGCGCCGCCTTTCCAACCCCAGGACCCCAGTTTCTTCATGGACAGTTTCGTTTGGTCACGCGGCAGAGCACTGTTCACGGACGGCGCACAGCGCGGAATGAAGAACAAAATGTCGGTTTGCCGGGAGGAAAGGCAAGATGGACGTGCTGGGTCCTGGCTAAGTCTGTGAGGCCACCTAACCTGCTGTGTCCCTGGGCCTTGTCGCAGCTGGCCGGTGTCTCCCTGTCCCTGTCTGCTGGGTCTGGGTCTGGGTCTGATCCTGGGCGATGGAGTGGGAGAAAGAGAACACAGCTAGCCCTGGAAACACCTCCTCTGCCACCATGCGCGCCCGTGTGTGCTTTCACCCACACACACCATTCACCCCCATCGGTGCAGGAGACCTTCATCCTCAGGACGTGCTCTCAGTGACTGGCAGGCTTATCTGAGCAGTGATGTTTCCCTTAGTAATTTCTGTAAGCTTTTCTCCACCTTCTACTTCCTAGTCCTGGTGGCACTGTCAGGTAAGATTTGTACTGCCACTCACCGGTTCAAAACCACCCAGCACTTCCTGGGCTAAAGATGAGGCTACCTGCCCTAAACACTTCCAAAACCTCTAAATCCTTATAAAAGCTTTCTGTGAGAAACAGCTCTCCACAGCAGACAGTGGGTACTATGTCATTTTAAACCTGAGGCAACACACCCACCCCTGTCCACATTTTGCCTCACATTTTGTCTTTGCCATTGATTCGTAAATTGTTCACTTAAGTATTTAAATATACATATGTATATGTGTTCTATGACTTAATCATGGGCATATCATATTTTTTTCACCTATAGTTACACTTTTGCTATGTGGACCTAAGATATTTAACCAACATTTTTCTGCAAAAACGGACTTACAAAAAAGACTCATATCCTGAACTTGGAATCCACCAGACTAAATCAAGATTTCTAAAATACTTAAAGGTGAGCGGGCTCATGAATCACAGCTGATTTAAAAGTTACAAAAAATAGAAACTAGCCACTAAATAGATTGAATGTTTAAATTCTTTATATGTGAATATTGTGGTGCACATGTTAACTGTGAGTACCTTTTGGGGGGGGAACCTGTTATAATTTAATCAATTCAGATCTGGGTGAAACTTATTCTCCACATGCTATTTTGGGGTTTGACTCTGCTTCCATGGAAAAGGATGCCACAGATCTCCAGTACTATTCAATAGAATGCCAGTGGACATTTATTTAGAAAAATTTTTTTCAGTGGCTGTGATCTTTTTCATTTAAAAAATAATTTTATTGATATCAAATTCACATATCATATACTTTACTTCCATAGTTAAATCACTTCAACAAAGAGTATATTTACATCCTCAGAGTTGTCCAAATGCACCTTCTTCCCACCTGCATTCATTTTTGGCTCCCCAATCCCCCCCATATCTCCAATAAAGAATTGTATTAGTTACCATACATACACAAATATAAGCCGAGTTTTTCCAGCATATTTTATGCAGGTTTTGTGATAAAATTCGGTGCCTCAACTGATATTCTGGTTGGCTTATACTTCAGTATTTATGGTATTATTTCTCTAGCCACTCCTTCAGTGTTTCATAAACTGGAAGTATAATCAATAAGCAGCAAAGCAAAACAATAATAGAAACAACGAAGAAAAAAAGACCACAAGCAATCTGGAAACAAGCCACAGAAAATTTGTTGTGGAACAAGTGAGGAAAAATATTTAAACCTAGAGTAAATTCAGGTTGGGTCAAGAGGGAGGTCAATTGACTAGATATCATATTATACCATAGATCCGTCCACCAAAATCAAGCTTCTAACACGCTCTGTCTGATAACAAAGCTGTTCGAGTCCCTTGCCTGTGGCCAGAGCGGATCTGCCCAGGCTGGATCTGACTAGGTATTCGGGTCCGAAATGCTCATACATACGCACAGTATGTTCTGCATTGTTCTGGAAGTTTCAGAAAATAGGCACAAGAGATTATGATTTCTTCACCCAAATTCTTATTCTGAAAACTTTCTAATGAAAAATCTGACAAACATGCTTGGTTTACAAACCTCACACAATAATGGCTCCTCTTTGTATTTCTGAGGTAGACCAATGGAATTTACGAGAACTCGATGGCACCTTTCAATACAAGATGATCCCTCTACTTAGCCTTTCAGACATACTCCTCAATTTTCACCCACACATGTTAAAAAGGAAAGAATCTCTTGCTCCAGCATTTGGACTATTGAAACCTGAACTCTGCCTTGATTTTATTGTAGTCTTAATGTGGTGAAGTAGATAAGACATATGCCATTCTAACTATGTTAAAGTGTACAATTCAGCGAGATTAATTACCTTTGCCATGATGTGGCGTTATCATCACTATGTATTTTTAAAAGTAGTTCCTTGCCCCAAACATAAACTCAGTAGCCTGAAGCACAATGACTCCCCATACTCACTTCTCCAGCCCTTGATAACCACTCATCTCCTTTTGCCTCTGTGCTTTGGCCTATTATGATATAGCATATAATATTTGTCCTTTTGTGTCTGAATTTTTCCTTTTGTTTTTAATGGTTTAATGTAAATTAAGTGACGGTCCATTCAGAAAATCCGTTTTCAATCCAACAACTTGCACACATCTTGTTTCATGTCACTGATTACAATCCCCACGGGTAGCATCGCGTATCCCACTTCCTCTCTGCGTTTCCCATTCCCGTTACTGCTTCTTTTCTAACCCTTGCTGCCTGCTGAAGTTAGTCCTTGGGAAAAAGCTGCCTTTTGATCTCAAATGGTTGATTATTCTAAAGAGTGGCTGCCACCCGAATTGCTCACCAAATGTTGTAATTGCTCTGCGCCACGAGGGCAGTTCTTACTCAACTACAGTACACACACAGCAACAAACACCACCTGGTTCGGCGCCATCCTCACAATTGTGCTTGTGCTTTGAGCCCATTGTTACAGCCACTGCACCAGTCCATCTTGTTGAAGGTCTTGCTCTTTTTTTTCTGCCTCTCTACCAAGAATCGTGTCCTTTTCCAGGGATTGGTCTCTCCTGGTAATATGTCCAAAGTACTTGAGACAAAGTCTCGCTATCTTTCTAAGGAGCATTCTGACTTTACGTTTTCCAAAATAGACTTGTTTGTTCTTTTAGCAATGCGTGGTCCTTTCGCTATTCTTTGCCAGCACCACAATTCAAATGCATTGATTCTTCTTTGGTCTTCTTGATTCAATGTCCAACTGTCACAGGCATATGAGGCCATTGAAAATACCATGGCTTGAGTCAGGCACACCTTAGTTCTTAAAGTAACATCCCATGCTGGGTCGATTGAGTACCAGCTGCTTGGGAGTGCACACATGCCTCCCTCCACTTCACATCAGCTGGCCTTCCCCCCGCCCCCCCCTCCTCATCAGCCCTGTGGTTAGGTCATTCTAAAAGGTCAGTATCCTCACAACTCTTTAAACTTCATGCCAGCTAGCTCTTCCTCTTCTCTCTCATCTCTAGTCTTTGTGGACCAGGTCAGCAGGAACTAACAGAATGTGTCTGAATTTAGCATTTCCCCCCAGCTTCTTCTCCGCCAGTGGATGCAGGTGGGTACCGTTACGGAGCACACCAGACGCACTGGCTCCCTTGAACTTTCATACTTCCTAAGAGCGGGCTTTCTTTGATGGGTACCCGCTTTCTGCATTAGTGCATCTAATGACAAACTGCTTGCTCAGAACTTTTAGAAAGCCAAATAGTCTTTGTCCTCTGCAGGCATTCTCTTGGTGAGGCTCAAGTGTTTTTTTCCTAAGCCCTTACTCTACCTGTTTTCAAGCAAAAAGCCATTTTTTCCAGACAATTCCTAACTCTTCTTTTAACCTATCCAATCAAATACAAGTTTAGGGGTGCAATTATGAGCTATTGTAATCCTTATTGATTTCTTAGTTAGCGATACCAGGTAGGAGAAACATTCAGTATGAATAAACTCAAAACTCCCTGCGGACTCACAGTGATCCCCTGTGAGGTTCCAAAACTGTAACTGCTTTAGGGACCAGAAGGCCCCGGTCTTTCTCCCTCGGAGCTGCTGGTGGTTTTGAACTGCCAACCAAGCAGATCACAGCCCAATGCATAACCACTACACCACCGGGGCATCTCAGTATCAGTAGTGCAGTCAAATAAATATATGACCCGTAGCCTTTTAAATGACACCCAAATTTAATCATCTGTTCAGCACTGCTGCACTGTGTTTCTGTACATATGACCTAGGACCTCTAGCAAGGTAGATCTGTTATTAATTGTGTATTACCCTCCTCTTAGTTGTGTATTGCTTACTCAGGTTTTCCTCCAGGCCGCTACAGAAGCAGCTTTTCTCTCAGCTGCAGCACATCATTCCTTAAGACCATTAGAAGCAGCAGCGAGTTAGCCTTCTCGAAATCAAACGTTTTACTCCCCGTGCCTTTTTTGGTTCTTTCTCTTACAAAACCCCGTGCTTCCATGAGTCTGGAGCCATTGCAACGAATCGCACTTCTGATACCTAATGTGGCTCAAATAGCATTCTCTACTTTTAAAGATCTAGATTCTCTAATTCTTTGCAATGGCCACCCAGAACTCGGAGACAACATTTGCAATTAAAGGGTTTATTATGGAAGTTAAAAAGTTACAATATAGGTGGAAATGCTCAGGATATACTTGTTCAGTGTGTACGTGTTATAAAGTGCTTTCAGGGCTGCTAATAAATGCCCAAGGGCATGCCACTCCTCTGTAAGCCTCTACACAAAGGCAGTCAGTTCCCTCTGTGGGTCAGCAAACCCAGCTCCCTGACTTCAGTGCCCAGAGGCACCTCACTCCAGTAAGCCTCGACCCAAAGGCACTCAGCTCCCCCTCCACGGGTCAGCAAGCCCAGCTCACCCATTTAGCGCCCAGAGGCACCCCATTCTACAAGCCAGCCTCCTACCCCAAAGGACTCAGCTTTACTTGCTCTGTAGGCCGGGAAGTCCACGACTCAGTCTCCTGCTCTTGCTCCTAGTTCTGTTGCTGCCAGATCAAGACGATTCACTGCACAGGATCTCAGGGTCCAGAGGACATGCTCAACGCCTGGATCTTGCTAGTAGTGAGATCTCCCCACCTCCTGCTTCTTTGAGGACTCATTTTATAGCTTGGAGTGGTGGTGGTGGAGGAAATCACAATGTAGCCTGTAATAATTAATCACAGGTGAATCTTATCAGTGCCCCACTCCCTCGCAGGAAATGGTCATTTGGTGGGAGTTGTAGAGGCTTTGGCTAGAAGAGCCACACTGAATAGTTGACTGTCCCTGTACTGGGGGTGGGACCCAGCAATCTGCGCTTTATTTATTTATTTATTTATTTATTTACAATCTGCTTTAAAACACCATCGAGGCAGTTCTGATGACCACTGACATTTGAAACCCACTGCTTTGGTCAAGGCCCCTGCTCTTAAGCACAAGAGCAAAAACTTGAGTGTTCTTACAATCGTATGCAGCATCTGGCTCACATCCTGGTACAGTGGCCATACTGAGCACCAAGGCTCGATCATAGTATAAGTCTGAGTGTTTTGGGTGACAGAGCTATTGATTGGATGCAATATGAACATCTTGAACACCCAGATTGCTGAGAGTTGACAGTTTCTACCTACTCTGTTTTCCAATACTCTTTTTCCAATACTTGTCTTAACATAAAGGTGATGCAGAGAGAAATCAAGCACTAGGCATCCCCCTTCTCCTGAACATCATTCCAGAAATGTTGAGTCCACACAGATTTTTAAAAAATCATTTGACTTGGCGCTCGTACAACTCTTATCACAATCCATACATACATCGTGTCAAGCACATTTGTACATTTGTTGCCATCATCATTCTCGAAACATGTGTTTTCTACTTGAGAGTCCACACAGATTTATAGCTCTTTCTTGAGTGGAAGGAGAGTCTAAGGGAAATCTCAGAGTATTCTGCCCGAATGCGATGTACAAATAGATCAGGGGAGCAGCAGTATCCGATTCCCCTAAAGTGCTTAAAATCACTTTCTGAAATTGAAGAGGGAATTGCTTTCTTCTGAATGAATTGCCCAGATAATCATAAGACTCAATTACTGACTAGGAAGTACCGCGTACCTCTCCAAATGTGGGTGTATAGGCGGCCTAGGAAATGTGTATTTGTAAAATGCCAATATGCTCTTCATTGCTAAACTACTATTAAGTAGCACGTATTGCTTGTTTCTAATACATACATGAAAGGACTTCAAAAAGTTCATGGAAAATGGAATTGAAAGATAATGGAATTTTTTTAATATAAGAAATAACTTCTGATACCAATGGCTCAAATGGAATGTAAATGTTTAGAAAATAATGACGGCAACATATGTACAAATATACTTGATGCAATTGGTGCATGGATTGCTCTAAGAGCTGTAAGAGTCCCTAATAAAATAATATTTTTTTAAAAAAGAGAAATAACTGTCTTTTATTTTGGCACGAAGTTTTTGAAGTCTCCTCGTAGGACATTTTTCTAGGAAAGTATTTCTTCACTGTGTCAGACTGTTGGGACCTGTTTCCTGTATTGATGGGGAATGAGGATCGGAGAAAACAGATTGCCTCTGGCCAGTGGCTGGAGTGGGAGTGGGGGCCTT
This sequence comes from Tenrec ecaudatus, assembly GCF_050624435.1. Lineage (NCBI taxonomy): Eukaryota > Metazoa > Chordata > Mammalia > Afrosoricida > Tenrecidae > Tenrec > Tenrec ecaudatus. The sequence goes on from NC_134548.1 coordinate 83,955,761, forward strand.
GTTGAATGTAGAACATTCCTATGCCTTTTTAGCTTCCCAAACTTCATGGCGAAGATGAGAAGTCATATAGATGTAAGTATAGACAAGCAATAGAGATGGTAGTGTACCTGGAGGATATGCGTATTTTTGACCAGAAAGTATAGGAATATCAGCGATAAGGAATATGAATCCTCAATTCCCTTCACTGAAGTGTTTCTTGAATGTTATTGGATGTTCCTAGCAAGAGGCTTACAAGCCGCATTACTATAAAACCTTATTGTTGTTGAATAAACTTGCTCAGCTCAGCTCTTCTTTGGAGAGGAGACCCCTATGCTCTGCTGTCTGTCCGCTTTATTTCCCAAATTGCACACACACGGCTCTACGGACCCGTTGGCTTGCGGGACTGGATTCCACACAGAGCTACCTACAAGGCCAAGACGCACACTGGAACTTTAAGCCTCTAGAACGCTGACAAAATAACTTTCTGTTCTTTAAAGTCACTAACTAGGAAAATAAGCCTGAGAACTCAGAACTGTTTGGCAATGTCCAGCCTTCCTAGCAAATGAAACCCAGGTAACGAAGAGCACAGTATCTCCACCTAGTGGTGGAGTGATGGCAGACACTGCCTAGTAGGCATAAAGTGAAAATAAACAATGTAATCCTGAGATACAATCTCTGGGGTTGGGTGGAGTCGGGTGGGGTGGGCGGGGAGGACTGGGGTTGAAGGCTGCCCTATTCACCTGTGGACCTAGGTTCTTGACTTCAGTTTAGGTTAGTGGGAAAGTGGAATGGGAGGCTATTTTACAACCCATCAGCTCTAATTTTCTGGGAATTTAAGCAGGCAATGAATGACTCAAATGACCTTATCGCCTCCCTTGAGGCTTCTTTGTTTGGTACACTGTGTCAGTTTGTGAACAAGTCCAAGTGTATTTTAGTTAGTACTTCTATCTCCTTAGCATCTAATTTGGTATCGGCAAAATGATCATTATGTAAGAAGATTTGAGGGAGGCCCTTTATAGGACAGAGCTCCATATATATGACATTTTTACCAACTACTGGCTCTAGACTGGATTTTCCTTTTTTAAAAAAAAATCATTTTATTGGGGGTTCTTACAGCTCTTATAACATTTCATACAATTGTATCAATCATATTTATACATATGTTGCCATCATCATTTTCTAAATATTTACTTTCTATTTGAGCTCTATATCAGCCCCCCCTTCGTGATCCCTTGATAAACTATAAATTATTATTGTTTTTATATCTTACACCAACCACTGTCTCCCTTCACCCATGTTTCTGTTCTTCACCCCTCTGGGGGTGGGGAGTGCTTATGCGTTGATCATTGCGATCCTTCCCCTTCCTCCTGATTTTTTTTTTAAATTTCAGTTTATATACTGGTTTTGAGGTTTTTTTGGGGGGGGGTCTGTTTAAAATAAATTCTTTCGCTCTGAGTAAGAATTGATTTTTGTTGTTGTTTTGTCTTGGGTACTCTGGGGTGAGATCCTCTGGAGAGGGAGGCAGCCCTGTCAGTGGGGTGAGGCTTACTGTTGGGAGGGGCAGCATAGGAAAGGGAGAGGGAATGATCAAGTTTAGATGAACATAGGTGCATGTCTGTTGGTCGGAGGAGAGCTAGGGCTGATCACCAGGTGCGGGGAGTAGAGACTGAGGATGCTCTTGGGATCATTAGGTAGTGTGTTAGGCAGAGTTCTTTATAGAAACCCAAACCAGGACACTTATGATTATATATAATAAAATCATATATGTAAAACAAGAGGATAGGTTTACTCAGCAATAAGGAATATAAACAGCTAATTAGTCCACACAATAGTACAGAGGGCTCAGTTCAACTCACTTTCGTGGAGCAGTTAATATACTGAAGATCCTTCAACTCATACTGGTTGCTGGTCCAAGGTCAAGGAAGCAGACCACAGAGTATTCCTTCAGACAAGACAGGTAGAGTCTGCCCACAGGCAGCACAGTAGGGTGGGGGCAGTAACAGTCAGTAGCTTAGCAATGCAGGTCCCGGTGGGATCTTGAACTCAAGCAATGCCCATTGACACAGTCCACTACCCTCAAGCTTGGGATAGGAGGGGGGAAGAAACCCCAGGGAGAGATAGTGATCAGTGTTAGATATGAAATGAATAATAATTAAAAATTTATCAAGGGGTCACAAGTGTAGGAGAGGTGAGTGAGGGTAAAAGGAGAAGCTGATACCAAGGGCTCAAATAGAATGTAAATGTTTCAAAATAATGATGGCAACATATGTACAAATATGCTTGACACAATTGATGTATGAATCACATGTGTCGGGTAGTATTCCGATGTTTTGTTACAGCTCCAATGCAAAATTTTCTTGACATTTCACATTGAAATCCTATTATTTCGAGTACTGATGCGTTCAAGTATGGGGGTTCTACTGTATATATTTATTTTTTAAAAATCAGTTTATTGGGGGCTCGTACAACTCATCATGATCCATACACTATATATTTCTTAAAGGTGTTGTAACCCATCACTATTATGTGAACATCTCTATTGATTAATAAACCTGAGGGCCTTCAAAATGCTGTAGATGTACAATAAAATGTGAACAAGAAATAGGAGAGGAAAATCATGTTAAAGGCAGCTTTTAACCCAGTTAGTGAGACTTTCTATGTATTTTTCACTTAAAAACACAAATATGATTTATTAAAAGAACATAGCAATAAATATTTGCTAGGTAAAAATACCGTTCACTATAAGGCACACTTTACTATTTTTAAACTAATTGAAATAATTCAGAGTATATGATCTGAGAGCAACAAATTTTAAGAAGAAATAAATAACAGGCAGACATGAAATTTACAAATACTTGAAAATTATACAACATAGGTTTATAGGATGAATCATAAAAAAAAAATACAATTAGAACCAAGAGAGAGGTCTGCAGGGCTGACCCCGATCCCAGCTACGTGGAACCTACCCCCTTAGAAGGATGCACTGCAGAGGACAGCACTGAAGTTACAGTTTTGGAAGTGGGACACGTCTGACCAGAGCACATGGGAGCAAATGAAGAGGGAAGGAAAGAGTGGAACACATCCTGGCCACCTAAGTCCCAAGGACGATATTCCTGTTCAGAGCAGCCAATGCACAGAGAGGACAATAGGGCCCGGTTCCACCACAAGACACAATGTCTCTCACTGACCCATAGAGCTATGGGGCACAACACTGGAGACACAGTAGGGGAATTGTGCCCGATCTGACCCCACTACACCCAGGCGAAACACTAAAGGTGCATAACAGAGCTGCAGGGAGAGCAAAGCAACAAAGTCCTCAAGGAATCCCAAAATCAGACTTTGGGGCAGGGCTAACACCCTATCAGACTCACACGGAAAACATTCATAAAGGTCAACAAACAGACCTGGAACTATTTATAGCCTTTTCTTTATTGTTGTTTTGTTTTTGTGCTTATTATTGTTTTTGCATGTCTATCTAGATAAGATAGGTGAGATAAACAATCTGTAGAAGGAAACAACTGGACCAATGGTTCCAAGGGATGGGGGGGGGGGATATGGGAGAGGAGGAGGCAGGGGAAAGGAAGGGGGGTGTCAATAAACCCGGGGACAAGGGAGCATCAAGTGATCTAAAATAGATGGTGAAGGGGGCGTAGGATGCCTAGTGGGGCTTGATCGAATGCAATGTAGCCAAGAGGAATTAATGAAAGCCAAAGGAAGGTCGAACATGATACTGGGGCAAAAGGAAAGTAAAAGGAAATAGAGGAGAGAACTAGGAGGTAGAGGACATTTATAGAGGTCTAAATACAGGCATGTACATATGTAAATATATTTATATATAATGATAAAGAAATAGATTTATATACATGTAATTATATGTTAAGTATTAAGGTGGCAGACAAACCTTGGGTCTCTACTCAAATCTTCTCTCAATGCAGGAACACTTTGTTCTAACAACCTGGCATTCTGTGATGCTCACCTTCCCGACATGATCACTGAAGACAAAATGGGTGCATAAGCAAATGTGATGAAGAAAGCTGATGGTGCCAAGCTATGCAAAGCTATAGTGTCTGGGGTCTTAAAGGCTTGAAAATAAACAAGCAGCCATCTAGCTCAGAAGCAACAAAGCCCACATGGAAGAAGCACACCAGCCTTTGTGATCGTGAGGGATTGATGGGATCAGGTATCAGGCATCAAAGACCCAGAACAAAAAATCATATTGATGTGAATGAGAGGGAGTGCAGACTGGAGACCCAAAGCCCATCTTTAGACAATTGGATGTCCCCTCACAGAAGGTCACAAAGAAGAGATGAGCCAGTCAGGGTGCAGTATAGCCCCGATGAACCATACATCTTTCCTCTTGTTCTTTAATACTCCCCCTCCCCCATATCATGACCCCAAGTCTACAAATTGGGCTAGACCAGAGCATGTATACTGGTACAGACAAGACCTCAGAATATAGGGAATCCAGGACAGATAACCCCCTCAGGACCAATAATGAGAGTAGAGAAACCAGGATGGTAACAGGAAGATGCAGGGAGAGGGGGGAATATCCCAATGATCTACATGTAACCCCTACCAGGGGAATTAACAACAGAAAATTGGATGAAGGGAGACTGCAGTCGATGTAAGATATGAAAAAATACTGTATAAATTATCAAGGGTTCATGAGGAAGGGGGTAAAATGAGCTGATACCAAGACCTCAAGTAGAAAGAAAATGTTTTGAAAATGATGACAACATACGTACAGAAGTCCTCGACACAATGGATGGATTATGGATTGTGATAAGAGTTGTAAGAGCCCCCAATAAAATGATTTTTTAATTACAATTAAAATGAAAGCATAGGATGTCAAAATGTATCAAGATGCAGAGAAACAACAGGGCTTAGAAGGAAATAGGTAGTTAAATGGTGAAAATCAGTGACCTAAGTTTCTACCTTAACAAATTATGAGAGAGTGAACTATATTCAAGGTAACATATAATAGGCAATACATGAGTGTGGGGTGAGGGTGTCCCTACAGTCAAATGGGTCCTCAGGAGTGACTTTGCGATTGTGGAAAATAATAGACAGACAGACAGCGGAGCACAAGGGCTCCCTGTCCCTCTTGTAATGGTACAAGCGAGTGAATGTATTTTCCAGTGGGTATATATAATGGGGCTTACAGATCTTTCAAAAGGCAAACGTCATGGAGAGAACATATTACATAGTCAATGGGTAATATCATAAGCGGGTAACATAGTAAAGAAGCAATGAGGTGAATCATCACCTTGACCTAGTGCTACTTGACCTTGGACACCCCTGAGCCCTCCCCAGGGTAGTACTTTCTGGTCAATATCAGCAAGAGATATCAAAAGAGAGCTTGCCATATTTTATGGTGGGTTGGCTATAGAACCTGATTGTTCTTCTCTACGACAACACCCAGGCATGTTGACATTGCCAGACACTGAATGATTCATCTTTCATGGTAGCTCCTTTAGGACTGCTCCTTAATGGAGGGCTATTGGGTGTGGTGGTGGGGGTGGCACATTTTCTGCCTGGAGAACCTGTATTTGAAAACGTTTCTATCTCAGAACAATGGGATCTTTCTCAAAATAGGCCTAGTTTCCCATGCCGGTGGTTGCCAGAACAGAAATAAGGTCAAATACACTCTACCAAGTCCTCAGTTGACCTTACATGAGATGTCAAAGGGTAGAAATTGAACAAATAGAGAAAACCAATGAAAAAATAAAACTAGATCTTTGGAAATATAAAAAAAAATATTGATAAACCAATAGCTATACTGATAGGGATAAAAGAGAGAAAAGACCCAAATCTCCAATATAAAAAAATAAAAGAAAGTAGTCACTACAGATTCTACAAAAATGTTTAAAGATAATACGTGAATATTGTAGATAACCTTATGCCAACAAATTTGAAAACTAAATTGAAATGAATGCAAATTAATTCACTTATCTATTTATATTACATTTCTGTGTGTCACTAAATTGTTCCAAATGGTGTTAAGAAATGGATTTACCAATTTTCATGCTCAGACACAAAGTAAGAGCGTACTCATTGCGCCACAATTGCATTATATTCTTTTAAACAGTTTTATTTGGATACATTTCACATATCATCCGATTCCATAGTTCAATCATACTAGTAAGAGCTGTACAATCATCTCCACAATGAACCTCGGAACATTTGCTTCCTTCTCGTACCCATTGTCATCAGTCCCCTGCCTGCCCCCAAACTTCCCCACCATACTCTAAGAAGCCATCAATGCAGCCTATGGCTCCATAGCTCTATGCAGCCTGGATTTCACATACAGAGAAACAGAAACAAAACTGAAAAGTCAGGTCACTCTGCATGAAACCAGGGCTATTTGCAATGCTGGTGCATGGTCAGAGATGAGTCACCAGGGGCTTAATCCGTGTGTGGACCCTGTGCATGAAGCGACGGGCTCCCACGGTCACCAGAGGCTTCCAGCCTGGTTGTTCACAGTTTAAGCTTCTACCACCCTCCTTCGATTTGGGGTTTCACCTTTGACAATTCCTGGATCACACGGGCTGGCTGGGCTACAATATTAGATTTAATTGTAGAGAGGAAACATTTTTCTCAGCGAGTATACTTTCAAGATCCTGCCAAACAGAGCCAAACACACACAGACGCGTATCGGAAAGAACACTGCAGGATTCACATTTGACCTGGATCATGGGACCTAAGGGAAAGAATGGAACTGGCAGAAGAGGGGTTGACTGAGAGTCCAAAGCGTCTGCATTGGGGCAGTGTCACTATCTTCTCAGGTCCTTGTGAAGACTGTGTGAAGAGCATTTGGCTCTGTGCTGACGGTGAAGTCTGCAGGTGTTTACTACCCACAGACTAAATAAGTCAAGGATTACAACAGCAAACACTGTGTCTCCCTGAAGTTAGGCTCGCAACTGCAGGCCAATGTCAGAGTGCATCCCAGCATGTTCCAGTTCACATGGTGGGAAGAAAACACCTGATTGCTTCTCTCGCGGATTAATAGCCATCAGCAAGCTGGGACTACATTTGAAGGAGCATCTACAGAGAAACAGGGGTGTGTGTGTGTGTGTGTGTGTGTGTGTGTGTGTGTGTGTGTGTGTGTGTCGGGGCATGAATCTGAAAGAGAGGGATCAAACAGTGAAAAGGGGTGATAAAGGGTAACCCCGCACACACAATCGTGAACTTCAGTTATTGTCTCCCTTGCAATGCGGGGCCAATGGCCTGGTGCCAGAAACAGCCCTTCCTCCTCGACTCCACCAAGCCAGCATCACAGGGTTCTGACTTTTTCAGAGGCCAGCCATCCTCCCTTTCAGAATTCCCTTTGTGCGGAGAAGGCGTCCAGTATTACGCAGCAGTATGTTACTAATTGGACACGTTTGACAGCGTTTATATCCAGTGCTTGCTGACCCAAGTCGAGTGCTCTAGGCAACTAAGACTTTAGACTCTGCCTTTGGGGGCACGTAGCATCTTTCTTTTTGTTGTGTTTTTTTTGTTCTTTTATTATTATTATTAATAAATCTTTTTATTGGGGCTCATACAACTCTTATCACAATCCATACATACATCCATTGAGCAAAGCACCCTCATACATTCGTTGCACTTGTCATTCTCAAAATTCACCTTCCACTTGGGTTCCTAGAATCAGCTCGGTTTCCCTTTTTCCCCCTCCCCCTCCCTCCCCGCTCCCCTCTTCCCCCTGGTACGTAGCATCTTTCTTAGGCCACACCAGAAGCACTCAAGGTGAGCAACCCACCTTTTAATTTAGACTGACCTGTCACAGATTTCAGGAATGAACATACTCCTTTGGATTTAAGGCTGAAAAGCCCTAGTGTGAGAAGCAGATGACCTTTATCCTAAGGTTGTGGGATTTGGGTCTTGATCTTTCATTTTAGGGTTCCCATTGAATGGTGGCCTGGGACCACCTTCCATTTATCACAATAAAGCTCTCTCTGCGTTTTGTTTTTTAATTGGAGCCCAGGTGGTGTTGTAGTGACACATGGTGCTGCTAACCCCCAGGCTCTCTGCACGAGAAATATGAAGCTCTCTAGTCCTGGAAGTGTTACCGTCTCGGGAACTCACAGGGGCACATCGACCTGCTCTTACAGCGTCGATGTGAGTCAGAGTTGACTCGATGGCAGTGAGTTGTTGAGAGTTGCTTTGTAATTGACATCTACTAGTCTAGCAGGCACAGTTCTGCCTTTGTGAATTATTATTGAAAGTTTTGCTCTATCCCCAACCCTCATTGTTCATGTAAACAGTGTACAATCAATCTGTAAAAGCCAACAATTCCTATATCATGGTCCGAAAAGGCAGACTATATATCATGTACAATATCCTTTTCTCAACAGTGTTTTAAAGTCTCCACCACTGGCTAAATTAAGATGCTCTTAAGGAGACCAGCCCCTGGAGAAGGACATTATGATGATGAAGTAGAGGGCCAGCGAAAGAGAGGAAGACCCCTAACAGGCTGGATGGACACACTGGCTGCAACAAGAGGCTCGAGCACAGGAACAATTGTTGGGACAGGGCAGGACAGGGCAGTATTTTGTTCTGTTGTGCATCGGGCCACGATGTGTCAAAAGCGATTCTATGTCACCTAACAACCAAACAACAAGGATGATTTTATTTTTAAATCATTGTATTGGGGGCTCATACAACTCTTATCACAATCCATACATACATTAATTGTATAAAGTACATTTGTACATTCGCTACCTTCATCATTCTCAAAACATTTGCTCTCCATGTAAGCCCCTGGCATCACCTCCTCATTTTCCCCCTCCCTCCCCGCTCTACCCTCCCTCATGAACCCTTGATAATTTATAAATTATTATTTTGTCATATCTTACACTGTCCAACATCTCCCTTCACCCACTTTTCTGTTGTCCATCCCCCAGGGAGGAGGTTATATGTAGATACTTGTAATTGGTTCCCCCTTTCTACCCTACCCTCCCTTCACCCTCCCGGTATTGCCACTCTCACCACTGGTCCTGAAGGGATCATATGTCCTTGATTCCCTGTGTTTCCAGTTCCTTTCTGCACCAGTGTACATCCGATGAGGATGATTTTTAATGTTCTCTATTTTAAAATGACATTGATGTCTCTAAAGTGAACCAGACACACATATAAACTAGGTATATGGATGGATTTTAGGCCTGCACTTAATCATAGCCATAATCTGAAAACAATTCGTTCTTATCTCATGACCCTACATGATACTTGTCCTCATGAGGAGATCACCGAAGCTATGGGTGCTATAGCAAAGTGTGGTGAAGGAAAGAGTGCCTGGCTCTCAGTAAGAATAGTATGTGAGGTCCTTTCTGTTGTCGGCCTGAGAGCCTGTTGTTGAAATGGGCAAGTTCATGAAACCTGGTCCTGGCGGGACTCTATTCGGGACGCAAAGCCGTCATCGTGAAGAACATTGACGACGGCACCTCAGACCGCCCCTACAGACACACCCTGGTGGCTGGAATTGATGGATATCCCCGCAAAGTGACAGCCGCCATGGGTAAGAAGAAAACTGCCAAGAGGTCGAAGATCAAGTCTTTTGTGAAGGTGTATAACTATAATCACCTCATGCCCACGAGGTACTCCGTAGACATCCCCTTGGACAAAACTATCGTCAACAAGGATGTCTTCAGAGACCCTGCTCTTAAATGCAAGGCCCGTCGGGAGGCCAAGGTCAAATTTGAGGAGAGGTACAAGACAGGCAAAAACAAGTGGTTCTTCCAGAAGCTGAGATTCTAGGTCTTGAGTCAAAATCATTAAAAACACCCCCTCCCCCAAAAAAGAATAGTACCTGAGGTCTTAAAGACTTGTCTTCAAACAAGCAGCCATAGTGCAGTTCAGAATCATAAAGAATTGGAAGCAGCCCAAATTTTCATCAATAGATGAAGGAATTAAAAAACTCTGGTACATACACACAACCGAGTACTATGCATCCCTGAAAAATAGAAAGAGTTGGAGGATATTATGCTGAGTGAAGTGAGCCAAGCACAAAAAGATAAATACAACATAAGTCCACTGAGGTACGTTCAAACAACAGAACGGGTCTAAGGGGAAATGGACACAACACAGAATTCCTGGGCTAAAGACAAAATACTGTGCCATGAGCCAGACCAAACCCAATGATGCAGATATCATCAAAAAAATAGAAAAGAAAGAAAACAGATTCAGATAGCAACTGTAGCTTTAAGGCACACAGAGCATTGGGGGAAGAAAAAAGACTGCAATGGGGGGACCAGGGCACTAATATACCCAAGAAGAGGGTACTGTTCATGTGTTCACAGGAAAGGGAGAGAGAGTGGACCTCATTTTGGTGTTCCAATCCCTGAGGATGCCGTTGCTGCTCAGAGTAGCTGGTTCAAAGAGATGACTGCAAGGCTAGCCACATGATGTCTCCTCCCTCGATGACAGCACTACAGAGGACAGCACTGATGGCACAGCGGCCAGCCTGACCCACCCACATGGGGGCAAACCAAGAGGGGAGTGCAACAGATCCGCAATGGGAGCAAAGACACAAAGTCCCTGAGCAATTCCAATTGTAGACTTCTGATTTGGGTGGCAACGTTTGGCACCTCAGTTGAACTGGTTGGGGATTACTCGCAAGGGGTCACACTGAAAGTCTACAGGTGTAACAGGGTGGGAGGGGGGCACTAGACCACTCCATCCCTGACTTCAAGAAGTGCAATGGGGACTTGTAGGAGGTGGGACTTTCAGTCATGAATGCTGAGGACTGAAAGGATGCAAGTGCTGTTAAGTAAGTGGGTCCCAGGATATGGAACCCTGAAAGAAAAAGGGATTGGATTGAGGGATTATAACAGGTTCTACTCTGCTATTTAACAGAGAGATACTCATCTACATTGGGTCAGTATAACAGACTTGGAGCTATTTGCATGGTCTTGCTTTTTCTTTTTTTCTTGTGGTGTCTATCTCTATAAGATAGGCAGGATAAGCAACCCCAAAGAGACAGTGAGGGGCCTGAGTGCTGGTGGAGGGAATGATTAGAGGGGAGGAGGCAGACAGAGGTAAGTGGTGAGCCAATAACGACAGGGACAGGGGAATAGCAAGGGTTCTAAAATGGACTGTGATGAGGGCGAAGTGGTCCTGGTTGTGTTTGATCAATTGAAATGTATGCAAGAGGAATTACTGAGAGGTGAACAATAGGTAAACATGATAGTGGGTCAGGAGGAAAAAAAGAAATTGAGGAAAGTAAAAATCACATATATAGGCATAAATATATATGTATATATATGAATATATAAAGATAGGTATATTTGTCTATGTATGTATATACACGTAAATACCACCAAGAAGCAGATGGACTTTGGGCCCCTACTTAAAACTTACCCCATTACAAGAATACTTTGTTCTAATAATGTGGCATTGTATGATACCTTCCTGACATGGTTGCTGAAGAAAAAAATGGGTGCATAAGCAAATGTGAAGAAAGCTAATGGTGCCTGACTATTAAAAGATACCACGTCATTTATAATTTATCAAGGGTTCATGAGGGAGGAGGGTGTGGGGAGGCAGGGGAAAAATGAGGAGCTGATACCAAGGGCTCAAGTAGAAAGCAAATGTTTTGAGAATGATGAGGGCAACAAATGTACAAAAATGTGCTTGACACGATGGATGTATGGATTGTGATGCATTCTATGAGCCCCCAATAAAATGATTTTAAAAAAAAGATATAGCGTCTCGGGGCTTAAAGGCTTGAAGGTAAACAAGTGACCATCTATCAGAGAAGCAACAAAGCCCCCATGGAAGAATACAGCATCCTCTTGTGATCATGAGGTGTCAATTTGAATGGGTATCAGAAGTTCAAAAATAAGCAATGAAATTGATGTGAAGGAGCATGGACAAAGTGGAGACCCCAAACCCACTTGTTTTGGGGTTCAATTGGACAATTTCTCACAGAAGGGCTAAAGAGGAGGCATGATAAATCTAGGGTACAGTATAGCATTGAGGAAACACATAACGATCCTCTAGTTCTTTAATATTTCCTCTCCTTACTATTATGGTCTTTTACCTGATTGATCTTGTTAGACCTGCATGTGTTCATTTGGTTTTTGTTTTTTTCGAAGTTGTTGAGGATTTTTTTAATTAATTAATTTTTTAAAAACATTTTATTAGGGGCGCATACAACTCTTATCACAATCCATACATATACATACATCAATTGTATAAAGCACATCCATACATTCTTTGCCCTAATCATTTTCAAAGCATTTGCTCTCCACTTCAGCCCTTTGCATCAGGTCCTCATTTGTATAATTAAGATCACTCAGAAACAGTAATGGGAGTAATGATTCCCTCAGGGTATGGGAAGAGGGGTGGGGGCAGGGGGATGGGGGAGCTGATAGCAGTGATGGTTGTATAACCCCACTCCAGGTGAACGGATGACAGTGTTGCAGGTGCACAGATACATTGGATGGTGTAAGATATGGCAGAAAAAAACTTTGTATAATATATAAATAATAATATATAGTATGATAATAAGGGGGGTAGAGTGGAAGTAGGAGGGGATATAGGGGAGCTGATATCAAAGAGTTCAAGAAGAAAGAAAATGTTTTGAAACTGATGTTGGTAGCAATTGTACAATTATGCTTGACCTAATTGAATTTTGGACTGTTATAATATCTTTCAGAGCTACCAATAAAATGATTTTTTAAATTCTGTTGTGATCCATAAGGTTTTCTTTTTTAAAAAATCATTTTATTGGGGGCTTGTACAGTTCTTATCACAATCCATACATACATCCATTGTGTCAAACACATTTGCACATATGTTGCCATTTTCCTTTTCTTTTTTTAATTAAAAAAATTTCAAATAAATGATTTACAAAACAAAACAAACAACCCCAAGCATCCATCTAAGTGAGGTATCAACTAAGTCCATATGGAAGAAGCACAGCAACATGCGTGATCCAAGGATTGTAAACAATCAAAATCCAAATGAAGGAATGGTATCAGAACTTAAATTGTGAGAGCCCACTTTGCAGAAGGTTAAGGATGCCAATGGAAGCCCAAAATCCATTTGCAGGGTCGCCACATGAATTAAGCCTCCAGTGAATAACTGTAATTTTTGTCCAAGGATATAAATAACCTAGCCATCAGACAGAAAACAGTGTAAAGTTGGTTATGGAAGACGAAGTTAGGTGACAATGTAATAGCGCATCATTTGATCTCCCCTTTGATGCATTTTAGAGCTTGTTTTAAAAAATATTTTCTGCTTTCCTTTGGATTGAGGTTTTTCTGTGTTGTCCTTGTTTTGTTTCTTGTTTTTGTTTTGTATGGTTTTCTGTAAATGAAATCTAGGATAGTGAAATCTATAGAGACAGCAACTGAATTAATAATAACAATAACCTACGGATAGGTTATTAACCTACAGATAGGTTGAGTCATCATTGACTCAATGGCAGTGAGTTTTGGTTGGAAGGGCATGGCAAGAGGGTGAAATGGGGAGCTAAAAACAATGAGTATGAGAAGAAAGAAACTATTCTGAAATTGATTGTATTGCTGATGGCCTAACTCTTCTAGTATTGTTGTGGTAGTTACATAATCTGTTGTCATTTTGAGTCTTACGAGTGAAGGGGTGGAATTTAGCCTGTCAATCAGGTCACAGCCTGATGACCTCATTTGGAGGCGCTAAGGAAATAAATAGCTTGCTGGAGGTGAGACACAAGCTCACTGCCTGCGAGAGATCCCTGTTGAGAAGACACATGGAGAGAGGCTGATGGAGCCAGAGCCCTGGAGCCTGAGGAGCCACGTGGAGACCCCTGCTAGCACTGAGATGCTTACACCGCCACTGGATCCACAAGACCTTTCACCCACTAACTGTGATCATCCTGCATTTGGCATCATTGCGTGTGTTTCGTGAGGCCAAAGAGGACTTTCTAGATTGGAATTGGGCATATTGGCTAATATCGGACTTATGGACTTGATCTGGACTGGGCTGGGATGTTTTCTCAATATTTAACTGCTCTTGTATATAAAGCTCTTTCTTTTTCTTTTTCTTACTCCAACTGGGTAGGAAACCTGACCCCAGACCCTTTACAGGTCAGCAAGACCTCTGCTCTACCCCCTTAGCTTTGGTGACCTCCTTGGCAGGCATAAGGAGCTGACCTGTACCAGGTATCTTGTGTTTTCTCCTTTCTCTGCCCTGTCCTCCACAATCTCCTTTTTGATGTTTTTTAATTTTGCTTTTAAAAAAATCATTTTATTAGGGCTTCTACAACTTTTATCACAATCCATACATACATCAATTGTGCAAAGCACATTTGTACGTTCATTGCCCTCATCGTTCTCAAAACATTTGCTCTCCACCTAAGCCCCTGGCATCAGCTCCTCATTTTTTCCCCTCTGTCCCTCCTCCCCCATGAACCCCTGACAATTTATAAATTATTATTTTGCCATATCTTGCACTGTCTGACATCTTAATTTTGCCTTTTCTATCCTTTACATTTTAATCTTTCTTTCTCTGCATTGCTCTTTTCTGTTATTCCAGTTTTCATTTTTCCCTTCCTTTTTACACGCAGACTAACACAATTATTGAACTAGTAAACTATGATATGTAAATTATATGCTGATAAAACTGTTAACATGATCCATCTTAACACGGTAAAACTTTTGCACTTGATCTTAGCCAAAAGGCCAAGAAGCGATAACAAGGTAAAACTTTGAAAAGAAAGGACACTTGGCCGTATGTCCACAAATGGTTATTATGTCCACGAACAGTGAGGGAGCCACGTAAAAGACATATGTCATAGCTATAAACCCAGCAACTGGCGAGGAAGGAACTCAAGCACGGAGAGGTCCAACCATGTACAGAGCAGGAGTAGAGCAGTCATGGAATAAGCTCCAGAGTCCCTTCCACAAGAGAATCCAGGAGCTCAGCGACTCTAACTTGATGCATACACTGCCACTGTTCAGTAACAGGTGAGACAGCCTCTTCTTCCTAATGAGGCTGTTCAACATTTGCCCGAGATTGTGAACAGCTAGGTGGCAGGCATTGAGAAAGATTCGACAGAAGCGACGTGAGACCTTGTACTGTCTGTCTGTTCGGAAGTGGGGAAAAGCTGGCTGAAACCCCGGATGAAAGGGAACATGGAGTACCTGGTGCCAGAGCTGTCAGGAGTGCACTGGGGAGACAGGAGGCCTCTCTCTGTCTGCAGGTGCTAAAAGAGATGCCTGGATGGGTATACATTCAGAGAAGGTGAGAGGGCTCTACGGTGGAGGAGACAAAAGGTGGAAGCATGGTGAGAGGTGTGTAAAGGCCAACTTCCCATTAACATGTATGTAAATCATGAGTATAGACCAGTGGTTCTCAACCTTCCTAATGCCAGGACCCTTTAATACAGTTCCTCATGTGTGGTGACCCCAACCATAACACTATTTTCATTGCTACTCCATAACTGTAATTTTGCTACTGTTATGAATCGGGCAACCCTTGTGAAAGGGTCGTTTGACCCCCCCAAGGGGTCACGACCCACAGGTTGAGAACTCCTGGCATAGACCATAGATGGTCTTTGGCAAAAATGGAGTAAGATCAGAAAGAAAACCATCTGAATCACTACCTTTCTTCCTTCTGCTACCCTCGCTGACCAGTCCGATGTCCCTTGCAAAGCCCGGGTTGTGTCAGCTAACATACCAGTTCCAGGCACAACTTCTGGTGGCATCACACTGTTTCCAAAGGCCGATCCTCAGAAGGGAGAGTGTCTTCCCACTGACAACCTACCTAAGGACACAACCTGGTGAGTCTGTAAGGGACTGTGACGACTGAAGAGGCAAGCTCATGTCTGAAACGAGACAAGGGCAATTCAGGACACACAACATGCAACAGGAAACATCCATTTTTATTGCGAAAATAAGCAAGGATGGCAAGCTGGCAAAGTCCACAGAACAACTGGTCTGTCTGTGCTTCAGAGGCTGACCACAAGTGAAGTTTGGCTTCTTGGACCATTGGGCCTCCATCCTTACTCATGGACGTGTCCTCAGTGAGAGAGGAAGGGAACAAAGCTGTTAGAAAGACAGAGACAATATCAAAGTGGCCCTTTTAGAGGCTTTGTTGGAAGGCCTCTTCTGGGATCCTGCCCTGGACCTGGAGGAAGAGAAGGGAAAGAGCTGGGTTTTCAGGAAAGCCAGAGGCCCGGAGTTTCCTCCGTGGGCCACCTTGCTTACCCCTTCTTGGCCTTCCTGAAGGCTCAGAAGCAAGCACCTTTCACAGGCTCAGTTCCCAGACCTTACCTTGAAAATCATAAAGGCTTTTTTGGCGACAGTATATACCCATTGGTTATCTTCCAGGCATCTGTGGGCGTGAGAACAGCGGGTGATGTCCAGTAACACGGCCGAGTAGACCCTTGCTCGCCTATGAAGTGCCACCACTAGCTCTATGCCATTGTTTGACTGGCACACACACACCAGCTTGAGGACTGTGTTCTGAGAAAGACCTTGTTTAAAAAGTGGTCTTTAATCCATTTTTGAATTAATTTTTGTACATGATGTGAGAGCAGGGTCCACATCCATTCTTCTGGGAGTGGCTATCTAAGTGTTCTGGCCTCACCTGGTGAATTTTTCTGAAAACCTGGTAGAAAATCAATTGACGGTGGATGTGGAAATTTATCTGTGGGCTCTATTGATCTATGGCTATTTGAATACCAGCACCACCCAGTCTTAATCACTGAGCCGGCATGGCTGTTTTTCACTTGCAAGGTTGTTTGGGTGTTCTGGCGCCATTGCATTTCCGTACACATCCTGGGCTCAGTAATTCATTTCTACAAAGGAGCCAGCTGGGGTTCTTATGGGGATTTCACTGGATTTGCAGATGAAATTCGGGGAGTGCTTTGATCCCCGCCATGTTACATCTGTCAATCCAGGAACATGGGGTGTCCTCCTGTTTCTTAAGGTGGTCTTTAATCACTGAATGGGGGCCCGGCGGAGGAGTGTGTTACACGCCGAGCTGTGAAGCGCCAGGTCAGCGCTATGCACTCCGCTGCAGAAAGAGGAGGCTGTCTGCTCCCGTAAAGACGTGAAGTCTTGGCCAGTCTCATTCCCCAGCAGCAGGAGAGGCTGCGGGCTCCTCTGGAGATATAAATTCTCGGGCAGCCCTACTTTGTCCGATAGGGTTGCTAGCAGTGGCAACTCAATGGCAGTGTGTGTTTTTAATTGTTTTGTTTTGGTGTGTGTGATTACTTAAACAGTGTTATTCCTATATCTGAGTATAAATTTTTCACTTTTAAAAAACCTTTTTCTGTAGTTTTACCATGAAATAATTTTCTTCCTTTCATGCACTGCATATGTGTAGACCTAAATAATGATGACTGTTTATGGAACTTACATCCTGCCATCTTATTGCAACTATTTGTTACTGCTACTAATTTTTTTAGTGGATGCCTTAGACAGTTCCATAGAAAGGACTATGTCCTGTCTGAGCAGGGCATTGTCTTGAGATCATTTGCATATGTTAGTATACAATTAGGGTAACTTTTTCATGGACCTGTGCTTTTGAGGAAGCAGGAAATCCACACAACTATCTTCCAATTTGCCTGCAAGTACTTTTCCTTCCATTCCATTGCTCCTCCCAGCTAATCCAAACCCTGAAATTCCCAGCACTCACTTTAGAGACCATGGCAATGCCATCCCAGACCAGGTAGAGAAGGCCTGCACCATATCCTGCTGCTCCTGGGTGATGGTGGGCGTGGAGCTGAAAGCGGGAGCTTGCGCGGGAGTGCTCCAGGTCTCTTTGGGTTTGGCTTCTGTCACAGTCAGTTGGTCGTTGACAATGCATAGCCTGGGGAAAGAATGGGTCCTCAGACAGCTGGACAGAGGATAACTGCCTAGCTCCCACTCAGCCAGCACGCTCCTTCCATCACTGCCTGCCTACCTCCCAGATTCTTTGCTTGGTACCCTTTTCCACCCGATGGGCCCTACCTTTGAAGATAGGTCTGCCAGCTTTGGAAGATCTGTAGGTTGACCCCCAGCCCACAGATGGTTTCAAACGTCCCTTAACCCTTTACAACAGTCCCCGGAGGTGGATGCTGTAACCGTCTTAGTTCAAGGAGGACACAGAGTGACAGGCTGTGTCACTTGACCGAGGCCACAAAGCTGGTGAAGGTTGGAGTCAGGGTGAGAATACGCTGTTCTTATACTAGAACTTATGAACTTAACCACAAGGCTGGGGTGCTCTTGGGCATCCATCGACCTTTTGGAATTGTGCAATTATGGGGCAACACTGAGGACCACGACGTCATCTTCTTACAGGCTTCAGGCCAGGATGGTTGTTTCCCCGTGGCACTCACAACAAGCACTTACCTGAAGTCTCTATTAGTAAGAGCGACAAAGGTCCTTGTGAAACAGTAGGCACGAGCCTGACACGCTGCATCCACTGTGCAAGGACAACAGACAACAATATCCCTCAGAGTCGCCACTGCTTACATGACCTCCACTAGCGACAGCCCGTCTTCTCCACCCCCACTCCCCCCACCCCTAGTTTCAAAGTCTTCTTTTCCCACAGCATCCTGGAGGAGGACAGGCAGTGGCAACTGTCCACTGGGAGGTGAGGTAGAGGCATTAGCACCGGGGAAGGCAACAGTATGCGCCATCCCCACGCAGTGATAGGGCCCCTCCTCTGTGTCAGCCCCTGGGACAATCTCTTCACACGTTCACTTGTTTCAGTTTGTCAGGGCAGCCAAAAAAGGGATATTGTTACTTGCTTCGTTTTGTAAATGCGGAGACCAAGGGTTTAAGCAAGTGTCCTAAAGTGGCAGAGTGAGGGGAGGGGATGAGAGCCATCTAACTCTGTGCCCTGTGTCCCAAACACCTGCTCGGTGGGGGGACAGGCAGTTATGGCTGTGGGTTAGGGACATGGTGGGAGTGGGACAACACAGTGGGGATCAGGAAGGGAAGGGAAGAGGGAAGCCTGGAGAGCGCCGAGAGGGAGCATTGGGGAACACGGAGAAGGGACCCTACAAACACTCACCCTGCTTGAAAATCCCAGTGATAGAAAAGCAGACCATCTTTTCCTGAAAGAGAAGAACTGCTCAGGCTCCCAGGCTCCCACTAAGTCTCCACCCCTCCTCCGCTCTGTGGGCCTGCCTCAGGGAGGAAGAAGCAGGGTCTCACCATGTGGACACACATGTCCACCATGAAAGAGCTAAGGTCATGCTGGGTTTGGGGCAAGGTGCCAAGGAAGTCAACGATGTTGTGTCTGGTATATTTCAGCCAGCGGAACCAATGAGCTGTACAAGGGGAGAAGGAAAGGTGAGAGACTGCCTCACTCATCTGGTCCCCACGCTTGACTCCTGCACACCCTCCTGGCACACCCAGTCTCCCCCCTTACACACTTACCAGGGTCCTCAAGTGTCTTCATATTCCTGCTACACTTGAAGTACTCACCCAAACTGTTTCTAGGAAGGAAGCAGGGAGAGCAGGCGGGGCACTGGTCAGTGGCTGCTGGGGACTCACAGGGTTCAGGGCTGTCATCAGATCTGTGATACTTACGGAGCTAGATCCTCAGGGTTGAAGGGAGTAGTCAGCGAGAAACAGGCCTCTTGGTGGTAGACATTCAAGAGATCCTGCCGATCGTGATAGTCGTAGATCCAGTAATATCTGTGGGAAAGCAGAGGAGACAGGATTTTTGTGTTCTGGGCCCCCTCAATGGACTTAAAGTCCCCTGAGCAGGCCTGTGACTGGGTGGCCGTCTCCATACCAGTCCGCCCTGACTTGGGGCTTCAGAGGGGACTTACTTGTACAAGAACTCAAATACTGCATCTTTCAAGAACGCGGAACCTGGAGTGTCATCCTAGAATTGGAAGGAGACAGGCCATTGCAGCGGACACACCCTTCCTTGCAATACGCCAAACCTCCCTCTTAACCTGCAACTCACCGTGCAGGGTTTCACTGTCTCAACAATGCCTGGATCAGTGAAAACAGCTGCTTTTGCTGCTGCTCCTGCGGGTGGCGGTGATGGCAGCAGCCTTGGTGATGGTGATGGTGGTGGTGGAGGTGGCACTGGTTTCGGTGGTAAGTCCTCCCCATCCTGGGGAAAGCAAGCAAGCAGCAGTGAGGACCAGGGTGGTCACACTGGTTGAGCAAGGAGATGAAGGGGTCCAGGAGAGGGTGAGGGTCAGGGGCCCGCGGTCAGCTGTGAAATGGCCCTGTGAATTCTCTGAGCCAGACTACAGTGGAGGTCTGCTCCATTATGCCTGGGAGCTTCGACGATCATGTGCAAGGCATGCGTGTCTGTGTTTTAGGGACTCTTTTAAAGGGAGAAGAGCTATGACCTGTCAGGGGTCAAGGTACTCTAAAACAGGCACGTGTGTCATGCACACCTATAAGCGAGGCGGGATACAAAGGACTTGAGGGGAGGTGTGCAGGTCACCGATGTTAGCAAGAGGAGGCAGTAAGGATGGTTGGCACTTACCAGGCATAACGATCTCGAGAAACTGTCCAGGATGTCACTGTTAAGAACCAAAAAGAGGAAGCCGTGGTTGACACTACAGCACTGCTCTGCCTGCGTTTAGCGATCAGGTAGATGCCCATGAGCGGAGTCCAGTGCGTCCTGTCCATTCAGCAGCCCCGGGAGCTCCCTCGCTCAGCCTGAGTACCAGGTTCTTGGGCCCACCTTCCCTGTGGATCACTGGCCATCTCCCTTAGAGATGGTCTCAAGGCACAGCCCCTCCATCTCTTTCCTGACCCCTCTCCATTCTCCTGGGAAATTTCCATGGGGACCGCCTTGGCCCCCTTCTGCAGGGAAGGCTCTGGAGGTGAGGGGTTGGGGGTGGCACCCAGGGTTCTGCTCCCTCACCAGGTATCTACCGGTCTGCAAGGTCTGGTCCTTGACAAAACCAGAACACCCCCACTGCACCCGCCTAGGGGTGGTGCAGGATGCCAGGGCAGGCGACGAGTGTGGTAGGATAAGGAGGAGAGGAGGACACAAAGCGATGGACACAGGGAGGAAAGGGAGGGGGAGACCAAGCAGACTGGAGACCAAGGAGAAAGGAAGCCAAGACAGACAAGGACGATGAAGAGAAATGATCTGTGTGGTGGGGATTAGGGACAAAGGAAGGAAGAGAGGGGATGTGACCCCTCTGCTGCTGCGTTGTTTGTACTTCATTTAATCATGCCGTGGAGCCAGGTACATTGTCCCCTGTGTGTTCCCATCGGAGCTGGGCATAAGAAGCCAAGCAGCCATGGCGCAGCACACCTTGCCTGGGAGGAAAGGCTCAGATGACTGCATCGCATGGATTTGAGGGTCTGTGAGCTCTCTCAAGAACATCACCCTGTCTCCTCTCGTGACCCCTGTACAACAGCGCCTGTCTTAGTTGGTCCCTTGTCTGAGGACTCAGACCACCTGTGTGTACCCATTCCTCTTCTGAAGGACGACACTGAATGGCTCAACATGTGGGTTCCAGGGGGCCTTGTACCTGTCTCCTCACCCAACCCTGTCCTCAGCCTGCCAAACTCCACATCTGCTCTGGAAGGCCCTGTCCTCATTGCAGGTGAGCCCCTTCTGGCTCAGGGAGCCCAGCTCTCTGCCCCAGCAAGACCCACCTCCTGGCATTGAGGCAGAGAGACAGATGTCATGATACAGTCAAGCTGGGCTCAGCACTTAGCATGGGGCAGAGTCCCCACTGACAGCCTGGGAGAGGGCAGGGGACTTTCTGGGAGAAAAGGTCCATCACACACTGAGCGAGGAGGCCCCATCAGGGCACAGAGGCAGGAAGGCTGCTCTCAGCAGGACGCCCTGGTCAGGAGGAACTTTCTCATTTCAGGCGGCAGTATTTGGCTCCAGGCAGCCTCAGAGCAGAAGGGGGCACTGTGTGTACACTGTTGCTCCTAGGGAGGGAGGGAGGGATCTGACCTGCGTTGGGGGGCACATTCAGGGAAGGCCATTCCAGAGATGGCTGAGTGAAGAGGAGTGAGAAACAGAGGGGAACAGGGAAACCTCTAAATAGAGCAGAGAGACAGAGAGGAATGAGCAGGGAAAGTCGTTTTCCCAAGGACCGAGGCTGCAACCTCCAAGGACAGACACAGTCAGGGAGCTGAGGACACGAGGGACTGACTGTTCCTGGAAGGTTGGCAGTGGTTGCCACTGACCTTGTCATTGCTGTTAGTCAGTGTGGAGTGGACTCTGACTCGTGGCAGCCCCATGGATGGGATGTATTCATGCGCCCCATAGGGTGTCCACGAGTGTGACCTTGCAGAAACAGAGTGCCAGGCCCGCCCTCCGAGGTGTCCCTGGCTGTGTTCAGACTGCCAACCTTTGGGCTCCTAGTTGGGGGTGTAGTCGTGTACCTCACCCAGCGACTCCTCACTGACCTTATGTTGGCAGCCTGGTCTGAGCAAGTGTCGTACAGTGGGTCTCCTTCCAGCCTTCCCTCGTCAATCTTTAGCTCTTCCATGTTTCCAAGCTCCCCTTCGGACACTATCTGAGAATGGGAGGAAGCAAGGGACAGGAGTCTCAGGGACAGCCAGACACCTGAGCCCCCCGTACCTCTATTCCTCACCCTCTTGCCCCGTATTATCACCCGGAGGAGCACTGTCACCTATCCCCCCTCGCTCCTGGATCTGGTTCCCACTTCTTACCTCGTTGCTAGATGGGCTCCAGGCCTTGACATCGGGGACCTCCTGCAGCATGTCCGAGAGGTCACTTAGCTGGTACGGTCTATTGCCGCCACACGCCAAGGACAACGGCTTTGAGGAAGAGAAATGCGAGTGCCAGGTACTACACGTAGGGCCTCGGAAAGGGATCTGCCCTCCACCTCATCCTGCCTACCCTTCGACGTAACCAGCAACCGTCCTGAGGCCTCACCTGCTGGAAATTCTCTGCAAGTATCTTCAGAATGGCAGCCAGGTTTTCTCTCGCATCTGGGGTCAAGTTGCTATCGTGGTCTACCACGTCTGTAGGATGGCAAGAGAAGGGAGCCAGGAGGCAGGGATAGGCTAAGCTGGACAAGCACCAGTGGCCCCCCCCATACCATCGCTAAGTCTCCCTCCCACATGCCTTCACCAGCACTAGAGTTACCACTGGCAGCCATGTCCCAGTCAAGAGCTCCCTGGGAGCCATCCTCTCCTACGTCCAGGAGCATCTGCAGAGACAGAGTTAGCAATTCTGAAGCATGTGTGGTGGTGGGCAGGTGGGCTGCACGAGGGTGGGGAGTGAGGAAGCGGGTCTGTGTGTGGGTGCACAGCATGTCTTGATTGCATTCATTACCTTTAGCAGCTCCATTTGCTCTGGCTTCAATTTATTCTGTATAAAATGGAATAGAACAGATGGGTTGACAATGATAGATATCTGCAGAAAAGAGATAGATGCAACGTAAGTATGAGGAACGGTGAACCCACAGAAGAGTGTCTAGCCTCTGGGCTGTCTTCCTGCGCCCAAACTAGCCCCCTGCCATCAGGTCAATTTCAATCCATAGTGATGCTATACAGTGAATCTGCTCAGCACACACCTTTTGATCCTCCTCGTCACTGAGATGACATTGGATAAGCTTCAGCCCAGATCCAGTGCTAGCATCCTGGATCAAGAACTCAGCTTGCTTTTGCTTGTAGTGGAACTACAGGGAGCAGAGGCAACAGCAATGGTGTTAAGGGCTAAAGACCCCTGATGACCCAGGCCACCTCCCCTCTACCCAGGCATCTGGCTGCACTGTGCTCCCTTACATCATGCGGGGTAAAGGAGGCGCTGCATTGGTTCTTGATGGAATTCCGTAGCCATGTCTTATCTTGCTTTCTCCCGTAAGGTACCTAAGAGGAAAAGAAGGTATAGGAGAGAAGAGTGGCAGAGCATAGACTGAAGGCTGCGGAACAGGCCCCACTAAGTCTTCTGTTCGGACTTCCTGCTGAGCCTCAAAAGGTGTTTAGAGAAGGCACCATTGAGAACTCTTATGTTTCTGACCATTCCCAAAGCTCTCCTCCAAATCATCAACTTGATACGACTTTGAACTTTCTAAGACTGGGAACTTTCTAAGATCCCAGGAGGTCCCACTTCGTGCAGACCCTGCCTGTGGCTCTGGCAAGGACTCCAGAGACTAGCCATTGCTCTCCATGTCACTGCAACTCTCTCTCTCTCTCTCTCTCTCTCTCTCTCTCTCTCTCTCTCTCTCTCTCTCTCTCACACACACACACACACACACACACACACACACACACACTTTGATGTACTCTGACTAAGTGACGGTGTGGCGAGTTGCTCCATCTCCTTGGACATAGTTCCATCCTTTGCCTTCAGATCATGTGCTGGCATTTCTGTGACCCCTCACCCTCTGTATGTCTTCTCTGCTCCTTTAGATGATCGTGTGTTTTAACTCCTTGTAATCAAAAAAATGGAGATGCCCAACTCCCTCTGCCTCCAGGAAAGGGCCTAGCATTTCTTCATAAGATCAGTTCAACTGAACCTGAGCAGCCTCCCCGTCCCCACCATCACCACCACCCCAGCAACAAAACTCAAAACCAAACTCCAGGCCATTCCGACTCATAGCGACCCGACCCTATGGGACAGGGTAGACCTGCCCCAGTGGGGTTCAGAGACTAAAGTTTACAGGAGTAGAAAGCCGCATCTTCCCCCCACAGAGTGGTTGGTGATTTCGTACTGCTGACCTGGAGGTTGGCAGCTCAAATAGCAAGCACTACTCCACCAGGGCTCCTCCTGCTGTACACTGCAGACATTTGTCAAGAATACTCACTGTTATTTTAAAGCAGCTCCTGGACTTTCCGTCTCTCCTCTTCTCCTCTTCTCTTTTCAGAAATCTTCGGTCCACCCACACGGTGATACGGAAGTGCTTCTTATTAGACGAGCCAACTCTGCTATTAGGCTGGCCGGTGTAGGGGGGACTATGAAATGAAGGCAGGTTTCCAGACATTCTTAGAATGCCTTCCACACAACCTCCCCTCCCCCGTCGATAGCAGTACAATCAGACGTGCTCAGCCATCATGCCATGTCTAGCATCCTTCCATTTTCAAGTGGGGGAAGTGAAAACCAAACAGAGAGAGGGGGAGAGGGGTACGTAGACTCTGTGGTTGCTACCTGCAAACCAAGGTGCCTAGTCACTTACTGTCTTCCTTGGAGCTGCTCACCGACATCCCTTAGTTCCACTGTCTGTCCATCGTCTTGCTGGTATGGAGGCTGAGGCTCATACCTACTATCATCCTCATCAGGATTTCCCCGGAAAAATTTCCGGCCTTTTTTTCTCTCTTTGCTTTCTGAAATTGGGAACAAAAGCAAAAACATTCTGAAATTGGGAACAAGAACATAAGTTGGAAGACACATCAGTGGGTCCCACCCACTTCATGTAACCCCTTTCGGGCCAACACCACAGTGGGGAAACACAATGCCAACCTGTCCCGAGGGAGGAACGACAGCCTGCATCAGCTCGCTCCTCTATCGAGATAGAGGGTCATTAGGTCTTGTGGTGGGCTGGTCCTTTTACAATCATATAGCCTCCCTCTATGTCTCTACTATCTGACAGCAAGCATGAGGAGAGAAATCCCGCAGAGGATGGTTACTCTAGTGAAGCTTTTTTAAAGGGGTCGGATCTACAAGGCATCGGAAAGACATGTCCATACTTAGGGTGGACACCAGCCATACACCAAGAAGGCATCCGAGCCTTACCTTCCTTGTCAGCACTCCAGCAACTGCACCCACACATGGGAAGCAACTTCTCTCCTACCTCCCAAATCCAATCAGACACCCAAATGGCTTCATGAACAACCAGGACACTTAAATGACACGTGGGGCTGAATTAACAGCGTCCTACACCATCTCCCTGCGTCCATCCTTGGCCTCAACCGCACATTGCTGAGATACTAAAGGAGACCCTCCTTTTCTCAGCCTCAAAGGCTTTTCATTGCTGTGATCCTGAATGAGTGCCTACACACCTTTCCAGACTCGGCTCTTTTGTACCAAGAGTCCTAATGATAGGTACCCACAATAACTTCCAAGTCTTTCGAGATTTTTAGTTTTGCTTTGTACTGATTCCCTTTTGATTCCTTGATGGTCAGAGAAAAATAATCTGTATTCCAATTATTATAGATGTCGAGGCTTGCTCGATGGCCCAGGAGATAATCTGTGTGGGCTAATGGTACATGGATGCTTTAAGAAAAATAAGACAAAGAATGTACTTTGCTGTTGGACAGATTCTTCTGTTCAAGGCATTTAGACCCCATTATTCTGTGTTATTCAGGGAGACCGTCTGTCTCCTTGCTGATTTTCTGCCCAGTCATTCAGTATTTACTGAAAGGGGGTGAATCTGGATTTCCTTCTTTCACCTCCATCAGCTACTACTTCCTGTACTTTTGAGGGTATGTTTTGGTGCTATCTGACTTAGGATCTTTCTGGTACATTGCTACTTTTTATCATTATGTAGCCCACCTCTTTGTCTCTTGTAATTTTCTTTGCTATCATGGAAACTTTATTTGACGTTTTACCCTGGGGCATGCTACTCAGAAAGTGGGTGGTGGTGGTCATTTCCTCTGTATTTCACTCTGTACTCACTTTTAGGGGTTTGTTTTGGTTCCCTATCTTTCCACCCACCCCTGCACCTGGTTAAGGCTTGAGGTCAATGTATAGACCCAAAGTCAGCAACTTTGGGAAACTGCTATTAATTGCCTTGGGGGGGGGATCATTCAGGGAAATGTTTAAAAACGGGCTAACAGCTTCATCAAACCTTAGACACCTAAGCCAGGTGCCTCGTGAGGGCCAGGCCCTCCCTCAAAAAAGGTGATTCAGACACTATCAATCTCAGGCAAGTCTGTTAGGCCGTTAACAGGAGGGAGTAGAAAGAATAGAAAAGCCACAGGAGTATGGATGGGCAGAAACAATTAAGACAATACACACACACATAAATATTTACTTACTGAATCTTCCCATCTCAGTACAGTCCTTTTTATCGAACTCTTGATGGTGCCGCCTAAAATAACGCTATCATGAGAGCATTGTAAGACACTTAGGCCAGTTACCTAGCCACCCTGAGCTCCCCTTCAGGATCAACCTTGAAGTGAGCTGACCCACCCACACTGAAATGGCAGTGAGCACCCTTTATGATGTCATGAGTGTTCACGTGGTTACTCAGCTTCTGGCCTGGCTCGGAGTGCTGTAAGCGGTTGATGTGCGCATAGTGAATGTGTCCAGTCTATCCAGAGGTGCCTTCCAAGAAAGACCCAGCAATTTACTCCTGAAAAAACACCCATAAGCTACTCTGACACACACAGATATTCTGACACACGAGTTGAATTTGCTTGAGAGTCCCTGGATTTTAAACAGTACTTGGTAAATAAATCCAGGGCTCTAGATTTGAGCCCATCACTTCCTCCCCACCACTACCATGATCCCAATTCTCCCTTACAAATCCGGCTAGACCAGAGGTTGTACACTGGTACAGATAGCAACTGGAAACACAGGGGATCCAGGACAGATGATCCCTTCAGGACCTGTGGTGAGAGTGGTGATACCAGGAGGGTAGAGGGAAGGTGGGGTAGAAAGGGGGAACCAATTACAAGTATCTACATATAACCTCCTCCCTGGGGGATGGACAACAGAAAAGTGGGTGAAGGGAGAGTGTAAGACATGACAAAATAATAATAATTTATAAATTTTCAAGGGTTCCAGAGGGTGGGGTGAGCAGGGAGGGAGGGGGAAAATGAGGAGCTGATATCAAGGGCTCAAGCAGAAAGCAACTGTTTTAAGAATGATGATGGCAACAAATATACAAATGTGCTTGACACAATGGATGTATGTATGGATTGTGATAAGAGTTGTATGAGCCCCCAATAAAATTATTCTATAAAAAGAATGCACCTGCTTTATCCTCTTGTCCGACACACTTTGGCTGTAGAACTGTTTCATTACCTATTGTGTAAAACTAGCATGGATTGAACTTTTCTTTTCCACCATGAATACTTTTCATTAGTGAACATTGGAGCAGAATGTCTTTCTGTCAACTGTTGGAAACAAAGATTTCTCCCAAGTCGTCTCCCCCAAATATATGTTAGACTTCGGGCACCGCGTACAACTCATGGTAAATGATTGTCAAGTTATCTCCCTGAAGACTCCAGCCATGCAGAGCAAGCAGACACCATTGTTTCTCCCTTAATTGGCAGGGCTCACTGTTAGGGACAGTGGACTGCTTCCCCTGAAAGCTTAGGCTTAATAGTCTCCAGCTCTAAGGCAATCAAGGTTAGGCTGCCATCATGAATCTAGGGTCGGCCCATCTTGTCACATGTATATCCTTATTCCCTCCTCTTCCCGTAGTGTATATTCCCTTAGATCACCCCTCCCATTACTGTATCACCTATAGCACAACCCTTTCCTGTGGCGTGTCTTCACCTGTAATCAGGCGGCTTGCACGTCCCCAGAGAATATATAAGCCTTGGTTAGCAATAAATCTCTTTCTCCACATGGACCACCAAGTGAGGCTGAGGTGAGCATGCTACCGTGAAATGCATCTGACTCCATTATTCCAGTCTCTCATGCTCTCTATGACTTTAGTATAATCTTTACTTATCATCACTGTACAAGTGTGCCTACCAGACCTGGGATGATGTATTAGGGGCTGGCTCCCCTGACTCTTAACTAATGCTACAACTACAGCTTTGATGACCTCAGAGAGGCTTTGCAAATAATGGTGGCAGAAGCGAGGGAGAAGCTTTCCTGAATGCAGCAGACATCCAGTGTGTGGGAAGAATGTTCTGGATACACAGGCTTGTCTGTGGTCACTCAACCTGCGACAGACAGGAAGCACCAGCCCTGTCTCAGAGTAATCCAACGCCTGTGTGTTGGATGTGCATGTGTCTGTGTGTAGGTGTGGTAAATATATTCGTGCACAAAGATGATCTTCAAAATACATTGTTTTGTGCTACACTTTCGCTGCCATTTATTTCTAATGTGCTTTCACTGTTTCTTTTAATATCTTGGTGTTCTGCATAGCATCTGAAATGAGGTTTATTAATAGAGCAAGAAGGTGTCGCTATAAAAAACAATGGAGCAATACTCTGGAAGACACAGAATGCCAGTGCTTGGGTTGACAAGGGTTACAGCGCACCACCAGTGGTGCACACCCTAGCCTGAGTTTTAGAGTAGTCCAGGACTCGTGACCCCACTCTGTCACCTTCCAATCGAAGCACACGAGTATTTTCAAATGTGAGAGTAGTTTCCCATAATATCTGCATCACTGTGAGTCGTTTGTGAAAGCCTACTTTCCTACAGTGAGCTTAACCACTCAAATGTCAGGCTGACCCTTCGATGCAGACATTTCCCTTTTAGAATTTATTGTGCAAAACATTCTCATCTTAAATATATTTAATTTTATGTCTGTGCTTTACAGATTTTTGGGGGAAAGAAATTTGATGAGGGCAGAGCGGCTGCTGTTGTCAGGAGAGGGGTGGACATGGCTGTCCTTGGACTCAGGGTTAGATCGTAAAGAAGGAGGTATCTGACAGGGAGAACAGAAAGATGAGGAGAGGCACGGGAGAGAACAAACCCTAAATTGAGAACGCTTCTGCGGAACTGAATTTATCACGGCAATCAACCCACCTCTGGATATGTTTCCTTCTTTCCATGTATATCATTTTGTAAAACAATTTCTTATTGTGTGCTAGGTGTGGGTTTACTTTTCAGGCCATCCATTTTGTATTTAATGATTTAGACTATTTTTCAATACCTCCCCAACAGCTTTCCCTCACCCTTCCCCCTTCATTTCTCTTCTTCTCCTCCTCCTTCTTCTTCTCTTCTTTCTCCTCCTCCTCTTCCTCCTCCTCCTTCTCCTTCTTCTGGAATACTATCTTCCACTTCCCTGGAGGGATGACCCATCTATCCTTTGATCTACTGCTTCTCTACTCTCCTTTGCCCTCCTGCCCACTTGGTAACCCATCAAAGTCTGTTTCCTTTGATATGAAGAACCTTGTCTTGATATTTTCTTTATGACCCAATGCCATATAATACTTGACTTTTTGTGGTTGACTAGTTTCACCTAGCATGATGTTCTCCAAGCCCATCCATGCCATGAGGTGCTCCGTGGTTTTACCATTGCTTTCAGTGATGAATAGCATTCCATTTTGCGTATGCACCAATCTTTCCTTATACATTCTTCCTCTAATGGACATTGAGGTTGTTTCCATCTTCTTAATCTTTTGGGCATATCCCCTTCCAGCCACAGGCATGGGACTGAAAACAGCTTTACTATCAGGCAGAGATTATTGTCAACTTGGTTATGATGGATCAAACCACAATATAATATGACACTTGGTCAGTTAACTTCCCTTCAACCAACATGAATTTGCTCTATGTACAAATGTTTCTTGATTTTTCCATGACAGAAATTTCCTCTCTGTCTTTTACAATATCAGGGAGCACCCCCACCCCCACAAATGGATTTTCCCCCAAAGCTATATATTTGATTTTTAATTTTTTTTTTAATAAAACAACCTTATGACTTTCAAAGTACTCTCCACTTCACTTAATACATTTGTGAAATCTGCGATTCCATTCTTGGAAATAATTTTCAAACTCATCTATCTGGATGACTGACACACCTCTCTTGTTTTTCCCTTCATTTCTTCTCTGTCGTCAAATTGCTGTCCTTTCCTGCCCCTCTGCATTCACAGAAACAAAAAGAAATCTCACGGAGCAAGGTCAGGTGAGTAGCAAGAGAGGCATGCTGTTTTGGATCCAAAACTGGCCTACTGAGATGTCTGGGTGAGCAGGTGCATTGTCGTGATGGCTAAACCAGTCCCGTCTGCCACAAATC
Organism: Tenrec ecaudatus; assembly: GCF_050624435.1. NCBI lineage: Eukaryota > Metazoa > Chordata > Mammalia > Afrosoricida > Tenrecidae > Tenrec > Tenrec ecaudatus. Next base: position 83,986,491 of record NC_134548.1, read on the forward strand.
ACGCCTTTTAGGTGCACAGTGTTAAACAATATTTTCAGAACCTCTAACTAGAAAGCTTGAGCAAGTCTGATCTGGTGGCAGGAAGTCCAAATGTACTACGAAGTCTATACTTCTGGCTGTTCACGAAGTTGAGGGACGTCTGGAAAGAGGGCTGTCATCTATGGGCATTTCACCATTTTTGAAACAAGAAAACCACTTGTACACTTGAGTTTTTCCCATAGCTCTCCTTGTAAGACATGTTCAATATCACATCAGTTTCTGTGTCATTTTTCCCGGGCAGGAAAACAAATTTCACAGCTGCCATCGGAGAACCTTCCCAGGCTACGGCACTTGCTGAATGAACTCAGAGCAAGTTGTTGGCTGCGTGCCTCTTAGGGGGGAAATGTGTACTAAGAAAGTTCTGCCCAGTGCAGGTCTCATCGTTTTTTTGGGGGGGATACCCCTTTGTATTTTTGGTGTTTTTTCTTTCTTTTAATCTTTATATTATTATTTTCTTTCTGTTTTTGTTTTTTTGTCATTTCTGTTAGGGTTCCTGGTTTATGAAGCACAGGAGTGAGTGCATATGGTTTATGAAGAAATGGGGTGGGGGGGAGTGGAGAGGGTGAGGGAAACAGGGCAGCAAACAAGCAGTGCAGGAGGCGGGAGGGAACATTAGAACTGGTTGTGATGATGGATCTACAACTCTTTTAAAAAGCGATTTAACTATGGAAGTGTATGCTATGTGAATACTGTTTTTAAAAAGAATTAAACTTGACAAAATAACAATCTGTGGATTATCAAGGGCTCATGAGGGAGGGAGGAGCGGGGAGGGAGGGGGAAAAAAAAGGACCTGATGCAAAGGGCTTAAGTGGAGAGCAGATGCTTTGAGAGTGATTAGGGCAAAGAATGTACAGATGTGCTTTATACAATTGATGTATGTATATGTATGGATCATGATAAGAGTTGTATGAGCTCCTAATAAAATGTAAAAAAAGAAAAAATAATAAATTATTCTTGTATATAAAAAAATAAAAAAAGAATTAAACTTGACCTATGCTTACCTTGGGTGAAAGAGGAAGAGTTTTTGCTTAGGAGCATTGATTTTATGTTAATGGTGGTGGAAACATTTGGAAAAGGATCTCAATCATTAGCGTACAACACAAAGAGTATAATCAAGGGCAGGGAATTTTACATGTGCAGGTTGTCGAATTGGAGAATGTTTTGTTGTTTATATTATGGCCAAAATTTTGAAAACATAATTAAATGAATAACAATGAGTATAAGGAAAATGTTCTAAAATTGATTGTGGTAATGATTTTACAAGTCTTCTTGATATGGTTCAATTACTGAATTATATTATATGTGGGTGAAGTGTCAATGAAATTGTTAAAAGAAAGAAAGGAAGGAAGATTAAAAAGAAAAAGAAGACCAAAATTCTCAGCACTGGACCAGTAGGTAACATCACAGTAAACGGAGAAAAGATTGAAGTTGTCAAAGATTACATCTTGCTTGGATCCACAGTGAATGTTCATGGAAGCAGCAGTCAAGAGATTAAACGACCCATTGGGTAAATCTGCAGCACAAGACCTCTTTTAAGTGTTGAAAAGCAATGCACCTCTGAGAACTAAAATGCTCCTTACCTAAGCCATGGTATTCACCATTACTTCATATACATGTGGAAGTTGGACATTGAATAGAGAAGACTGAAGTAGAACCCACGTATATGAATCATTGTGCTAGTGAAGAACATTGAAAGTTCCATGGACTGCCAAAAGAACAAACAAAATAACTTGGAAGAAATATAGCCAGAATGCTCCTTAGAGGCAAGGATGGTGAGATTTCCTCGCAAGTGTTTTGGATGGGTTGTCAGAAGAGACTAGTCCCTGAAAAAGGACATCATGCTTGGTAAGCTAGCAAGGCAGCGAGAAAGAGGAATCCCTTGAACAAGAGTGATTGGTACAGTGGCTGCATCTCTGTCATTTGTAAGGATGGGACAGGAATAGGGAGTGCTTTGTTCTGTTGCACACAGGGTCACTCTGAGTCAGAACCGACTGTACAGCATCTAATAACAACAAAATATGCCATTGTGTGTGCATACAGTTTCTTTTTTCTGATAGGCTATAGCATTGTGTCAAGCTTCTTCCTATTGTGAACTGTGCTGCAATGAACACGGGAGAGCGCATACACGTTTGTTTTCGGTCCCTTACTTCTTTGGGGTAGATGCTCAGTAGAGGTATTGCTGAGTTGTTTGGGAGTCCTAGGCCCAGTTGTTTTAGGGAGTGGTATATTGAATCAGAGAATCTCAGAAGGATGTTTCTTTGTTTTAGTGATTATGTCAAGGTATGTACTTAGGTGGATCATAATCAGCTCTGGACAACGATGAGAAGAATGGGAGTTCCCGAAGACTTGACTCAAGCCATGGGATGGTTCCTTGCCTCACATACATGTGCGAGTTGAACACTGAGTAAGTAAGAATGAAGAAGAGTCCATGCATTTGACTTGTGGTGCTGGAGAAGCATATTGACAGTGTCATCGACGGTCATATTAAAGAGTTGTATAACTATCACTTCAAACATCCCTAGAACTTTTTATTCCCTCTTTAACTCATTATTAGTTAGTTCCCCATTTCCTTCCACCTCTCTTCCCATCTCCCCCAAAGCCATTAATACAGTTACTGTCTCTATAGATTTATCCTGGATTTCACATACTGGAAAACATACCTAAAAGCCAACAAAAGGAACAATAACAGCACAACAGATAAAACCCTTAATCAAAAATAAAGCAGGAAATATTAAAAACTAGAAAAAATTATATATATATTGATAGGCACCATCTGGTTTCTTTATGGATATGTGTGTCATTTTGCGCTGTAATTTTCATTTTGTGATTTTATTGGTTTCTTTGTTCTTCCTCTATTTTTATGTTGCTGTGTACTGCTTTTATTGTATTGATTTATTCCTGTTGGTAACTTGCATGTTACTCTCAAGCTTTCTTTTTAAAAAAAAATCATTTTATTGGGTGCTTGTTCAACTCTTATCACAATCCATACATACAGCCATTGTGTCAAGCACATTTGTCCATGTGTTACCATAATCATTCTCAAAACATTTTCTTTCTACTTGAGCCCTTGATATCAACTCCTTATTTGCCGCTCCTGTCCTCCCCCACCGTCCCTCTCTCATGAACCCTTGATAATTTATAAATTATTATTATTTTTTCATGTCTTACACTGTCTGATGTCTCCCTTTATCCACTTTTCTGTTGTCTGTCCCCGAGGGCAGGGGTTATATGTAGATCATTGTGATTGGTTCTCCCTTTCGCCCCCACCTTCCCCTTCCCCTCCTGGTATCGCTACTCTCATTATTGGTCCTGAGGGGTTTTTCTGTCCTATATTCTCTGTATTTCCAGCTCTTATCTGTACCACTGTACATCCACTGGTCTAGCCAGATTTGTGAGGTAGAATTGGGGGTGGGGGAGCATTAAAGAACTAGAGGAAAGTTGTATCTTTCAATGGTGCTATACTGCACCCTAACTGGCTCATCTCTTCCTTGTGACCCCTCTGTGAGGGGACATCCAGTTGTCTACAGATGGGCTTTATGTCTCCACTCTGCAAAAAATCAATGATATGATTTTTTGTTCCTTGATGCCTGATACCTGATCCTATTGGCACCCCGTGATCACACAGGATGGTGTGCTTCTTCTATGTGGGCTTTGTTGCTTCTCAGCTAGATATCCGCTTGTTTATCTTCAAGTCTTTAAGACCCCAGGCACTACAGCTTTTTTTCCACCATCATTTTATTGGGGAAACTATACTTTTTGATAACCAGGCACCATCAGCTTTCTTCACATTTGCTTATGTACCCACTATGTCTTCAGTGATCGTGTCGGGAAGGTGAGCATCTTGGAATGCCAGTTTAATAGAACAAAGTGTTCTTGTATTGAGGGAGTACTACTCTCAAGCTTTCTTATGCTGTTAATTCTCTGCTCCAAAAGTTCCTGTTGGTAATTTTTGTAGTGGTGGTCTTATTTTTAGTAAATTTATTTAATTTATCCTTCTGTGGAAGTACTCTTATTTCTCCCTCCTATTTGAGGGACAGTTTTTGTAGCTGTAGGATTCTGGTTGTCAGCTTCTTTCTTTTAGCATTTTATGCATGTCATTTCATTGTCTTCTTGCCTGCATGGTTTTTGATGCGAAATCAAGGCTTAGTGTTGGTGTTCTTTCTAGGTGACTGGTTTTTCCACTCTATTTGCTGTATGGATTCACTCCTCTTCCTTAATATTGAGCAATTTTACTATAATGTGTTGTGATGTTTGCTTTGTGGCTTCATACTGTTTGAGGTTCTCTCAGTTTCTTGGATAGTATTTTTCTTCTCCTTTATTTTGTCAGGGAAGTTCTTTTCCCCTGATTTCTTGTACTATTTTCTCTGTAGATTTTTCCTTTGTTAGTTACTTCTTTCTCTGGCATCCCAGTGAGGTATAGGTTCTTCCTCTTGATGCTGTCACATAGATTCCTTTGTTTTGTTGGTTATTCCTCTCATCAGTTGTAGTAGAAAAATTTTTTTCAAGCTCATTAATTCGGCTTTCTTTTTCTTCAATTTTATTACTCTGTCATTTCTCCGTATTTTCTCAATATATTATGTTATTATTATCATCTGGAGTTCTACTTGGTGTAGGGTTTCTAGGTTTTCAATTACTTCCGCCATCTGTTGAAGATCTCTGAAGATCATTCTACTGAATTTTATTTCTCACACTTCCAAGGCCTCTTCTTCCGAGCAATTATTTGGATGTATGTTGTGTTAGTCAGGATAGACTAGAGAAACAAATCTAGAGACACTCACATATATGTACGAGAAAGCTTTATATCAAAGAGAAATTGTATACTGAGAAAACATTCCAGCCCATTCCAGATCAAGTCCAGAAGCCCAATATTAGCCCATATATCCTATACTAGACCATAAATACTTCTTCAGACTCAAGTTGCCAGTCACAATGATGCCAAATTCAGGAAGATCACAGACCAGGGTGTGAAAACTCTTGTGAATCTGAAAGTAGTGTAAACGTCACAGGGCTATCTCCGCAGGTCTCTACTGCATGGCTCACTCAGGTCTTAGAAAAATCTGAACAACACAACTATTATTCAAATTTATCTACAAACCACAAAAGCTAATATTGAAAGGATTGAATAATTCTATCAACACTTTCTGTCAGAAATTTGTTTTTTTTTTAATGCCAGCAAGTTCCATTGATAACCATTGGGTATTAGAATGCAAAAATTGGGGGGAAAAATAGAAAGAACAAGAGATGGAAAATATGCCCTATATGATAGAAGATTAAGTTGGAGTTTACATGATAGAATTTTGAAAGACCAACCACTTGTTAATAGTAAATACCTTTTTTCAACAGCATAAACACTTGGAATACACAGACAACAATTTGACTACACTTCTGGGAAGAAAATAGGAGAAACTCAATATCAGCAGTGAAAACCAGGCCAGGGGCTGACTGTGGAACAGACCATCAATTGCTCATATGTAAATTCAGGATAAAACTTAAGGAAATTAGAACAAGTCCACAAGAGTCAAAATAGAATCTTGGCTCTATCCCATCCGAATTTTTGTGACTATCTGAATAACAAATTTGCCGCATCGAACACTAATGACAGAAGACTTGATGAGCTGCGGGCCGACATCAAGAACACCATTCAGGAAAAGCAAAAGGTCATTAAAAAGAGGATTAAAAAAACTCAAAGTGCATATCAGAAGAGACTCTGAAATTTGCTCTTAATCTTAAAGTAGGTAAAGTAAATGAAAGAAATGATGAAGTCAAAGAGAGCTGAATACAAAATGTCAAAGAGCAGCTCAAGAAAACAGAGAAAAATACTATAAGGAAATATTAAAGACCTAGATTTTGAGAATCAAAAAGGAAAATCACAATCAGCATATTTTTAAAGAAGAACTAAAAAAAAGTCAACATTGAAAGAATCTCAGGGCAAAGCATTGTGTAGTGTAGGAAGCATCAAGAGAAGATGGAAAGAATAAACAAAGTCACTGTTCCAAAAGAACTAGTGAACATTCCACCATTTCAGGAGGTAGCATGTGAGCAAGACTCAATGGTGTTTAAGGAAGTAGTTCAGGCCTCACTGAAAGCATTAGACAAATAAGGCTCCAGGAATTGATGGAATAACAATCGTTTCAACAAGCTAAAGAAGCATTGGAAGCACCCATCTGTCTACGCCAGGAAATTTGGAAGGCAGCTATTTGGCTAAGGGACTGAAAGAGATCCATATTTGGACTCATTCCAAAGAAAAGTAACCCAACAAAATGCTCAAACTATAGAAATTATCATTGCTAACACATTCAAGTACAATTTTGCCAGGCCGTATTTTTCCTAATCTGTCTTAGTCTGGAAGCTCCGCTGAAACCTGTCCGCCATAAATGACCCTGCTGGCATTTTAAATAGCAGTGGCATCGCTTCCAGCCTCAAAGCAACACACCAGCCACCAAAATACAACAAACTGATGAGCCAAGCGCTGGTGCCACAGGTTCAGATTTATGACACATATTTTAAGGGGAACACAGTGTAATTCCTAACCAATGTCCTTCGTCAAAGTGAAAATCCTCATGGACTGTGCACATCAATCAGACTTATCTTTGACTGCCTTGTATCTTTCTCCAACTCTTTAATGTGTATACATTTCTCTATATATGATAACATGAGATTCTGGAGGAATGTAATAGGACTCTTAAAAGCCTTTGTATCAATAGGTGGGTAATGCACTCATCCAAACTCAATAATCTGTATACCCCAAACAAGCGTATTATATTGAATACAGTTTATATTTCAATGAAGTTGATTTTAAATCTTTGTATTTCTTCTAGTGTGCTTACATGTATTCATTGATTGAACTATTAAGCTGTACGACTGTCATTTTTCTATAGCCAACACTTCCTCAGGAGCTTCAGAGGCCTCACCATCAATATAACTAAAAACTTACAGCAAACTTAGCCCTCCACCCTCTCAAGCATAAGCCTTACACAGTTGGCAGACTTGAGGCTTTAAGTGACATGCTTGATTCCTTTCTATCCCTCACCAATCACATACACTCCATCAACAAGTCCAGTTGGCTCCACTTTCAGGGGGAATTCCCTGAAACATCATGCATGTCACCTATAGACTCACAGTTGTCTCTTACCTCCTATCCTTATTCCTACTGTTGCTGTCTTTCCGTCCATCCTCCAAGGCGCATTCATAGTAAGCTTTTAACAAAAGTAGACTATAATATTCCTTTCTTAAAGCTCCCCAATGACCGCCTTCATAGGAAGAATAAATCTCCTAGCTCTTCTCATGGCCCACAAGATTTCCTGTGAGCTGGGCCCACCTACCACCCTGACTGCACTTCCTACCACTGTCTTCCTAACGCACATGGTAAGCCAAGCTTTTCCACACACACACACCATACTTGTACATGCCTCAGGACAACTGCCTTGGCTGTTCCTTTGGTGTATAATTCTCAGACCCTACTATTTACTTTCTCGCCCCTTGAGAATCAGATCCAAGTCAGTCGCATAGAAAGGCCTTCCTTGACCTCCCCATTCTAGTCATTTGCTATCAGAGTTTCCCATTTTATCTTCTTCAGAGGATTCAATACTCGAGTGTAGCCCCTGTAGAATGTAAGAAGTGTCCCAACGTGTGGGATGGAGACATGAGCCACCAAAGTCTCTGTGTCTCTACTGCGTGGTTTGTGGTGGGATAGGTAGAAACGGACATAGGTCAGACAACGGTGGATTGGGGGCATGGTGGGAGTTGAAGAGGGAATAGGAGGGAAGGGATGAGGAAAGCCTGAGAGAGGTGGGGGTGGGGGCATGAGTCTCTATCGACACTCACCCTCCTTGAACTGCATATTGGCAGAAAAGCAGAACATCTTTTCCTGAAAGAGAAAATCAGCTCAGGATCCAAATAAACCTCCTACCCACCTCTGCCGGCCTCAGGGAGGAAGTAGGTGCTCACACTGTAGACACACATGTCCACCACGAAAGAGTTGAGGTCATGCTGGGTTGGGGGCAACCCACGGAGAAAGTCCACAAGCTCCCCTTTTGTGCGTTTCAGCAGCTGAGTCCACGGAACTGCGCAGGGAGGAGCAGAGGACAGGGGCTGCTTCACTGAACTGAGTCCTGCGGTTGACTCCTCCACGCCTCCTGTTAATCTCCCTGCTCACACGCACCGGGGTCTTTGACCTTCTTCATATTCCCACTACCTCTGAAGTACTTGCCCAAGCTGGATCTAGGAGAAAAAGAGGAATGAAGTTAGAGGACTGGCTAATGTTTTCTGGGAGTCACAGGGCCCAGGGCTGTCATTGGGACTATGGTGCTCACAAAGCTAGATCCTCCGGGTGGCAGGGAATGGTCAGGGAGAAGCAGGCGCATCATGGTAAGCATCCAGGAAACCTTGTTGGTCACCACAATCATAGACCGAAGGGGGGACGGGTGGGGAAGAAGACAGTTTCTCTGAGATTTGCACCCTGAAGTAGACTTGAAAGCACCTCTCAATGAGCAAGCCCATGACTGGATGGCCTGGCCTATCCTAGTCCTCCCGCCTGAGGGCCCCAAGTGTGCTTACTGTTTAAAGGATTTCAAAACTAGATGCTTTAGGGTCTCAGATCCACAGATGCGCCCGGGAAACAAAGAAGTCCTCAGGACCCAGGCTGCTATCACCTCCTCACCCACCACCCCAAGCCTTGCTTGATCCTGCCTTCTCATCTTACAGATGGGTAAGTGCTTACGGTCTTCAGTGTCAGGGACAGTGGTGCGGGGTAACTGCTGACCTTCCTGAGGAAGGGAAGAGGAAGTCAGTAGGGCAGACCACAGGGTGGCACTGGATGCTCAGGGGACAGGATGGGCTCAGGACAGAGGGAAGGTCAGGGCAAAAGAGACCTGAACATTCCATAGAAAGACGATCCTGATGCCTTCACCAGGGCTCCCAGAAGCTAGTGGGGGACTGTGCAGAAAGGCCATCACCCCTGTCAGGTGCCCTCATGGGTTCATCCTCCTATGAGGGTTCAAGGCCAAATCCAAACATCTAACCTGGGCGGGAGCTAGGAGATTCAGGGTAGGGTGTGAAGCCAGGGATAAAAGAATACAATTCCCAGGCACAATAACTTGGGGAATAAGTCCACAAGGTCACTGTTAAATATATGTTTGAAAAAGCAAGGAGAGTCAGTGCTGGCCTGCCCCATGGAAGCAAGCACACCTACATAGGAACCCAGCCATGCGCGCTCCTCCTATGTCCCAGAGCCACCAGCCCTTCAGGGACCTCCATCATGGACCCATCCAGAGAAAAGACCTAGTGGACTGTCCCCACAGCCCTTTCCCTCTTTTCTTCCTCCTGGGAAGCACCCAGACCCCCTTGCCCAGGGGAAAAGACCCAGCAAGTGGAGACCAGCCTCTCCCACAGGTGACCGACAGATTGGAGAGGACATGGTGTGTGGTCCTCCCAGCAAACCAGGGCTGCAATCTCCTGCCGATGGAGGCAACAGAGGGTACAACTGACCTTTCGTTGGTGGGCTCATCTGGGAAGGTGGTGCCCAGAGGCTTTCTCTCTGCACACATCTCTTCTGGCACCGGCTCTTTCACCTTGTCCAACATCCCTTCACACTGTGCCTGTACTATGAGGAGGTCATGTGAATCCATAAGAAATCTAGGCAAATCCTGCATCTCCCAGTGCCACCCTCTCCCACAGATCACCTTACCTATCCATTTTCATCAGCCTACCTCCTTCTCTTCAGAGTTCTCTGGCTACTGTTCCTCACCTTATTTTTGGCTACCTTTATCATTTTCCTGTCATTTGACTTCAGCTTTCTTTGTACAGCCTGTGGCACACTGGAGGGGCTTTCAGAGACAGTTATCTGCAGAAAAGATAGGAGAGGCGGCTGAATATGTAGCAGGAGCTCTGAAAATCAATATCAAGCACCAACTACCCACTAGCCTACCCTCCTGCCTTTAGCTAACACTGGCCGTGCACAGACACACACCCTACTGTTATTCTCATCCCAAACCTCACCAGTGAAATTCTTCAATGCAAACGCAATACTGGCATTTTTGCCCAAAAAAGACTCACATTTGCTCATTGTGAAACTTCCATGAGAGAAGCATGAGAAATATAGCATGAGACCAGAATCCATTCTGAGCCCAACGCTCTCCATCTGCCTTGTGCCTACTCGGTAGCCTCTCTGCCCCCCTCTTACCTCAGATGGAACAAAAGGGCCCTTGCATTGGCTCTTGTACCAATTCACCTGCAAATTGTGATATCTCATATCAATCAGACTCTTGAAGCAAAAAAGGGACACAAGAGGACATTGACATGATGGAAATAAAGCTTGCAGACAGTCCTTCAGATCTTTTCTCAAGCTTTCCAATTATTTTAAAATATAGCCCAGTGTCCATTGTGTATACCTTTTAGGGCAGATATGGGTTTCCTAAATACCCTTTCTGTACATTTGAACATTGAACAACATAATCAAATTAAGGTCTGTGACATGGTGCCCCTTTCATAAGGTTCCAGGCGATCCTATCTGCCTACCCCTCTCCTCCAGCCCTTCGATTTGAACCAAACCGAGCCATGCAGTGGGCCATTGCGCCATCTCTTTGAGAGCAGTTTAGATCTGTCTGTAGACAGCCTAGCCATCCTCCCTATCCTCAGTCTCTTCCCTTTATATTACGACTCTCGACCTACCTTTAGATGAACTGAGGTTGCTAGCATGTAGTACTAAGAAGTACAAATTATCAGCTTCTTAATAAAATTACAGCTCTTTTTGGACACCCCACCCCCCACCAAAATTGTATCTGCAATTTTCTTCAATCGGGCCTCTTCCTCAGGAGTCAGCGTCACCTGCACCACGTCTGAGATGCCATTCTGTCCCAAGATGCACGGGACACTGAAGGAGACGTCCTTGTTTATGCCATAAAGTCCCTTCATCATGGTGGAAACGGGATGTAACCGCTTAAGATGCTTCTTACTTTCTGCCAAGTCTGCCACAGACAGCCCAATGGCCCAGGAAGTACAGTCTTTCAGTTTGATCACCTCATAAGCCTTGTCCACCCTCTGTCTGTGGACCTCTTTCCACTGTTCCTTATCTTCATCGATGCCTTAAAGCAGGGTGCAGATTTTTCAGGGAGACACCAGCAATACCCACTCCATTCCAAACAGGCACACTAGAGCCTCCATGCACCCCAAGGAGCTATCCCTGACAGCTTAATGAGTGGACTCCCAGCCTCTCCCCCATTAGGCAAGGGAACCTTCCTGAATCCAGATTGCAACCACTTCCAATAACTTGATTCTTGGGGAAGCCACAGGGGTAACGATGTCTACTGGATTAGCAGCAAGAAACTTGCAGTTTGGGCTGCGCTTTACGCAGCCCATAGCACCCAAATCTGCCATCTCCCCAACGCATCCTCATCTGAGGACAAGCTCTCTTCACCCACTAAAATGGACAGAAGGAGATCTTGGACAAACAGCCTGTGGTCTGCGTGCTCGCCATCCACGAACTAGCACTCCATCTCAGAATTTTAGGATCATTCAGCATTATTAAAAGAAATGGGCAATTCTGGATAGCTTGCTGGCAGCTTTCTGTATTAAATATGTTGGTTTGCTGCTACGGATTGTGTGATTGTAGTGGCGCCACTGCTTGGGCTAGTATGCTGTGTTGCGTTGGCTGCGGTCTCCAGTTGTAGCCATACTGCCTGGGCATGCTGCTGTTCTCGCTGCAGCTGCAGTAACTGAGGGCTGAAGGGCCGGAAGAATTAAGCTGCCCTCCTGCAGATATCACGCTTGATAGCTGAGATAAAAGCTCAGCTATAGGATCCATGGCTTCCCTCTTGCTTGCAGAATATGAATGAGAAGAAGGTCCACCAGTAGAACTGCCAGTGTAGTCCGGGTTTGAAATAGGAGCACGAGGACCTACCTCCTAATCCCCAGCCAGCGTGAAACCTTCCCCGTACATATTGAACATTTAATTCCTCTCAATCTCTAGGGGCTCTGTGTCCAAGTGTAAAATGATCTGCAAAATCATCTGTGGCATGATTCGTGTCGCCTCCAGGAAACGCTACACATACGGAACAAGTCGCTTCTGTTGATGTTTCTGCGTGTTCACAGGTAAACGGGCTCTGGAAACAATGTCTCCACGCAGCCTACTTTCCCACAACGAGGACAACTGAAAACCTTTAGCTGCTCGACAGGGAAAGCTCCCCGCCATAGTACAAGTCAAAATCTCCCTGGGTTAGCATGCACTGTAGTGGTTGCTCAGTTGTATGCCTCGTCGTTGTTGCAACAGCTTCACAAAGAACGTAATCGTAGCTAATTAAATTAACACTTGTATTTGCGACCTCAAAAACGTCCTTTTAACCATGCGTCACAGCTCCTGGTCAAGATTATCCTAGTTCAGAACGTGGCAGCACGGCCCCTCCCGGGCTCCGGCTGCGGTTTCCCCCACTGGGTCCCGAACCCCGGTGCCGCCACGCCCCCCAGCCAGCCCACTCCCTCGGGACTCCGGGGCTGGGCCGCGGGGCGGGGTGCGCAGGGCAGGGCCTCCGCAGCAACGGCGCCGCCAGCCGGAGGCGGCGAGAGGCGGGAGCAGGGCCGGGCGTGGCCAGGGCTGAGCCTCCCCAGGAGGCGGGTCCGACGCGGAGCTCCGCCCTCAGGCCCACCCTCTCGGGCAGCCGAGCTCCTACGTCACTCCATCCCTCCCCCCGGCCCACCCCTTGCCCCCCTCTCCTGGCTCTTGAAGTGTAAATTCTTTCTGGGAGCCAGCAGCCTCATCTTTCTCCCAAGGAGTGGCTGGTGGGTTTGATCTGCCAACCTTATTGTTAGCAGTCTACCCGTGCTTAGCGGTACCAGAGCTCTTTTCTTCTGCTCTAGAGTAATACTAAAACTGTCCTGAATGTTCCACCACTTGTCTGTTTACCGTACTGTGGTGGCTTGTGTGTGGCTGCGATGCCGGAAGCTATGTCACTGGCATTTCAAGTGCCAGCAGGGTCACCCATAGAAAACAGGTTTTAGGGAGCTTCCAGGCTAAGAGTAGCCATCAGAGGACTGGCTCCCCACATAGGAGGAAGGAAGTCTCCCCCAAAAAGCTTTTCCAAAGCTTCAAAGGACTGTCAAGTACTGAAAGCCCACACAAAGGAAGCGGGACATTGTAGGAAATACTGTGGAGGATGGGCCGCTTTGGGCGGGACAGTCCCGATTTTTAACAATTTTTTCCCCCGCGTCCCGCGGCGTTTAAAAAAAGTCCCGATTTTCGGAAAGAATGCACGACGAGCTAGGGTATACGGTTTTCGCCTGCCATGTGGCTATTTCGTCAGGATATGAGTTTTATCAATGGTGTCCCGCTTTACCAGTGTTAAAAGCTGGTCACCTTAGTCTCAGGACACTCGAAATGTGACTGAAGAGGAGCTGATTTTTGGAGGGGAGTCGACCCTGGTGACAAGAGTTGGGCGAAGTCTGTGGAAATGGGGCCTTGGGATCTCCATTTGCTGAGGGGGCACGACTCACGCACGATAAAGACAAATAAAACTCTTCGAATGATTGGAACTTGCAATGGGTGCCGTGTGCATTCCGGAGCACTGGCAGTGGTCAAACTGCAGATCGATGGCCTGGGCATTCGTGGGCTGAAGTGGACTGGTATTGGCCATCTGTGGCAGGAGTAGCAGAATCAAGAGGAATGAATGACGTGGTCAGGCGCATCAAGCGTGGGGCGCGCAAAAGGCAGTAACTCCCGCAGGATCACGTTGGGGATTGCCGAGCAGCGTTAGCTCCCCAGGCGTCTCCAATCGAGCGGACAACAGAACAACGCGCCACCCCCGCGCCTGCGCAGGTCGGAGGAGGCGGGGCCAACGACTGCCGCCTCCACACCGAGCGGAAGTACGCAGACGCACTCCGTCAAGCGGGGGAGGGTTTTTAGGCCGGGCTCAAAATTTTTCCACTCCCTCGGGGAGAAGCTTCCAGGTCACTTCCGGGGAAACGGAGCCACGTTCTCTAGGCTGCAAGATGGAGGCGGATGCTGCAAGTGAAGGGCCGGTGAGACTCTGCTCTTAGGCTGGGTGAGGGGGCGAATGGAGCCTCGTCGAGTCGTGGAGGCATTCAAATCTTTTTTTTCACACCCCCCCTATAGGTTTCCGGGGAGCTGGTGTCCGTGGCACATGCGCTTTCACTTCCGGCCGAATCTTATGGCAACGATGTGAGTATGACTAACCCACGGCGTTCCCCGTTTCCGCGGGGACTGCCGTTAGCTGTGTGTTGGTGGTTCGAACCCACCGACTTCACTAGGGAACGAAGAACGTTGCCTGCCCCCGTATTGATGCACATTCCCAGAAACTCAGAAGTTGCCGTTCTATTTGCCCTAGGCCGGGACTCAGTGGGTCCAAATCGACTTGCTGGCACTGGGTTTGATTTTGGCCCAGACATCTTCTGCAGACTCTCCGTGTACACCGCAAAACGTTACTTCCTTCAATTAATTTAATATTTTGGGTTCACAAATGCAAGCTGTCACCAATGGAAATGGTTCCCAAACTTTGCTGCACCTGGAAATCACTTGAGCTTTTTAAAGCCCTGACGTGACATTGAGGCCGTAATCCATACCTGTTCAATTAGACTATCTGGAAATGGGAGCAGGAATCAACATATTTTTAAAGCTCCCTGGGTGGTTTCCGTGGTCAGCAAAGTTGCATTGATTTGGTGTGTTAGTTCAAAGCCCTAAGGTGAAAGCACGTGTTTTATTTTATAGTAATGATATAGTAATAACATCATAGCAATAACTGAAATAAGGATGTGTATATTTTAGATGTGTAGGTCAGAAGAAGAGACTCGGGATTGAGGCATAAACTCCCAACTCAATGCTTTCAAGTGGATTCCAACTCCTAGCAACCCTATAGGACTGAGTTGAACTGCCCCTATGGGTGTCCTAGTTGGTAAAAATCTTTACAGGAATAGAAAGCCTCATCTTTTTCCCCTGGAGCAGCTGATGATTTTGAAATGCTGGCCTGGTTACCAACCCAACGTATAGGGTACTACTACACTACCAGGACTGAGGCAGTAAGGGAATTTTCATCTGAGCAGTGGAGTTTAAACTGGATCCTCAAAGTATGGGCGGACAAAAGACAAGCTTGGGAGGGTATTGCAGGCAGGAAAGGGGTGTGTTTTAAGCCTTGGAGGTAGAAATGTTAAAAACTGATTGGAGGTTAGTGAAATAGAGACGTTTAGTTGGAGTGGCCCATAGCAACCCTATAGGACAGAATAAAACTGCCCCTGTGGGTTACCAAGGATTTCCTCTTTCTCCTGCCCAGGGGCTGGTTGTGAACTGCTGACCTTGTGGTTCACAGCCCAATGCATAACCACTAAGGCTTGCTATGAGTCAGAATTGACGCGATGGCAGTGAGTTTGGTTTTGGAATTGGAATGGAGGATTCCAGTGGAACAGATATTGGGTGCTGGGGAAGGCTTATTTATGATCTGGCCTGCTTCGTGTTACTGATTCATTGCTGGGTGTTGTAGATGGAAACACAAATGATGTTAATGAAATGTTAGTTGCTGCGCAGTGAGTTCTGACTCCTGGTGATTGCATGTGTGCAGAATATCACGGTTCTGTAGGGGTTTCAAAGTGGTGACTTTTTGAAAGCAGTTTGTCAGACTGCACTTCAAGGTGTCTCTGAGAAGGTTTGAACCACTAGCCTTTTGGCTAGTTGTCCAGCGCTTAATCATTTGTGTCACTCAGGGACTCTGATTGTGACATGCTGCATCCTTATAAAAGTGAAAAATAGTTTCACTTCTTTTATCTTCCTTTATTCTTTCAACAACTCTCTGGTGTAGACAGACATGTTATCTTAGTTTTACAATGATTCAACGCAGTCCTGAGGAGTTATCTACTGTTTCATATATTCTCCCATGCTATCACTCTAAAAAACACCACCCTAAGTCATCTCTGACTCATAGTGACTCGAAAGGATGCAGTAGAACTGTTCCGTTGGGTTTCCAAGACTAAATCTTTACAGGAGCAGAAGGCATTTTTAAAAAGACATATATAGTGGTGGTTTGGAACTGCCATTGTGATGAGCAGCCCACTGTGTAATCCACTATGCCATGAGATAGCCACTGACTCATTTTGTTTACTAGTGAGTAGCTTCCTTTGGCTGTCATAAGGGCAAGATGTATATATTTGTAAATCATTTTATGAAGGCTCATCACAATCCATACATCCATCCACTGTGTCAAGCACATTTGTACATGTGTTGCCCTCATCATTCTCAAAACACTTTCTTTCAACTTGAGCCCTTGGTATCAGCTCCTAATTTTTCCCCTCCCGCTCCTTCACAAACCCTTGATAATTTATGTTATTATTTTGTCATATCTTACACTGTCCATCGTCTCCCTTCACCCACTTTTCTGATGTACATCCCCCAGGGAGAGAGTTATATGTAGACTTTTGTAATCTGTTCCCCCTTTTTACCCCACCTTCCCCCCACCCTCCCAGTATCGCCACTCTCACCACTGGCCCTGAGGGGCTCATCTGTCCTAGATTCCCTGTGTTTCCAGTTCCTGTCTGTACCAGTGTACATCCTCTGGTCTAGCCGGATTTGTAAGGTAGAATTGGGATCATGATAGTGGGCAGGGGGAGGAAGCATTTAAGAACTAGAGGTGTACTAGAAGTCCTAAAGAAATGTTCTGTTCCTTTGCATTATACCGATTACGTCAGGATTAATTTGATTTCAAAGCTAAGAATAGGGGTAAAAACTTTACAGAATGTTTCTTGTTTAACCGATGAGGAAAGGGCATCACCTTTCTTTTTACCATTAATCGCTTTTCAATAAACGTGAGGTCCTGCTGAGCATCTAAAAATAAAAAAAGAACTAGAGGAAAGTTGCGTGTTTCATCGTTGCTACAGGTCACCCTGACTGGCTCGTCTCCTCTCCATGACCGTTCTGTAAGAGGATGTCCAGTTGCCTACAGGTGGACTTTGGGTCTCCACTCCGCACTCCCCTCATTCACAACGACATATTTTGTTCTTTGATGTCTGATACCTGGTCCCATTGACACCACGTCAGCACACAGGCTGGTGTGCTTCCATGTGGGCTTTGTTGCTTCTGGGCTAGATGGCCACTTGTTTATCTTAAAGCCATCAGGGCAAGATATTTATTGTATTGTTCAAAGCTAATGATCTAGTTTCTATCTTTGGGCAGTGGCACGAAAGATGAGGGTCCTCATGAAATTAATTAGGCAGCCATCGAAACCCCAAACCAAACCCACTGCCATTGAGGTGACCGACTCACAACAACCCTGTATCGGGTTTCTGAGACTGCCCATCTTTAGGTGAAGAGATAGCCACCTCTTTCTCCTTTAGAGTGCCTAACGAGTTTGAACTACTAACCTTGCAGTTAGCAGCCCAACTTGTAACCCATGCACCACCGGCGCGCCTTCTCCAAAAGTAGGAATGGGGGAATTCTGATGGGGCACTCCTTACTTCTTGCAGCCTGATATTGAGATGGCATGGGCCATGAGAGCAATGCAACATGCTGAAGTCTACTACAAGGTGAGTTGTCTGTCTTCATTATTACACAGAATTAACCCCAGAATAATAGTGGATGGTCCTCTGCTAGTCACTGTTCTCAGCGAGTTAAACATTTGGGTTTTCGAGATAATTTTTGTTACTGTAAAATCTTACCCACAACGCATGAGAGCAAATTTGCTTTACAATGAGGATTTCTACTTTGCCTCGTTTTCTGTTACTAATGGGTCCTACCCACTGCTGTTGAATCAATTCCAACTCCCAGAGACCCTCTATAGGATTTGAGGTTGTAAATCTTTATAGGAGCAGATACCCTTATCTTCCCCCCCTCGGAATGGCGGGTGGGTTTGAACCGCAGATCTTGAAATTAGCAGTCCAATGCTTACCCAGCAGTGGCCCAAAGTAGACACTAAATGCTTGTTGAACGAAGGAAGACTCCACAGAGGGCAATAGCCAATTAATTCTCGGTTCAAATTAGGTCGTATTGGTGGAAGAGACTTAGAATATGACCCTTAAACTGGACCCAACTTGTATACATCCTAATGCAATCTTCTCCCTTGAGAGCTTTCTGGGGCACAGGATCGAAGTATAGCAAATGACAGGCTAGCATCTGTGTATTATCTTGTAGTTGATTTCATCAGTTGACCCACAGTTCCTGAAACTCACTAGAGTGGATGACCAAATCTATTCTGAGTTCCGGAAACATTTTGAGAAACTCAGAATAGATGTATTGGACCCAGAAGAGCTCAAATCACAATCAGCGAAAGAGGTAAGAATTCTCTCCCTTATATGTTCCCTAATATTTGACTGACCGCAATTGTTATTTGTGAGTATATGTATACGTTTGTGAGTATATGTATATGTTTGTGAGTATATGTATACGTTTGTGAGTATATGTATACGTTTAAACTTTGTTTGTTTTAAGGAAAGTACTTAGAGTGACTAAACTATGAAAGCAGTGTTTGTCTGGTTTATGTTTGCGTTTTTTTTTTTTTCATTGAATGCATTTTTTTTTCTTTCTCCACCCGGCCACTTCATTCCCACTCATCTAGCTCTTTCCGTTTCTTTATGTGAGTAGATTGGCCAGAGGCTTAGATGGGGGAGTAATGGGGAGATGCTTTGATTCTCTGGATTTAACTTCATGTTACCACAGGCTGCAGATAATTGCTTACTTGATTATCTTGTATTTCTACAGGACACAAAGTGTTTCACTTGGGGGGAAAATTTACTTGAATAGGCCTTTGGCTTGTTGCTGAGACTGACTCCTATAGGGGTGCTGTGAATTGACTCAGTAGCTGCGAGGTGTTTTGTTTGTTTCACAGATAGTGGCTGCAGCAGTGGGCTCAAATACACCTATTGTAGTGACGATGGTGCAGGAGCAGACAACATTGTGCTGTGTTGTACGTACATAGGGTCCCTATGAGTCCAAGCCACAGCACCTCACAATGGCAACATGCTGGTCCTGGTCTTTGGGCAAGTGTCATTACTGAATGGTTTCCAACCTTCCTTCCTTTTTTATTGTGTTAAAATATATGTACCGACACATTTACCAATTCAACATTTTCATATATACGATTCAGTGACATTAGGTTACGTTCATATTATGCAGTCATCATCACAGTCTTGTTTCCGTATTATTCCACTTGCATGAACAGAAGCTCACTTGCCTGTTTTATATAAGTTGGATCTTATAATATTTGTCCTTTTGTGACTGGTTTATTTCATACAGCACAATTTTTCATGTTCTCTTCATGTTATAGCATGTATCAGGACTTCATTTCTCTGTGTGGTTGAGTAATACTCCCTTCTATGCATATTCCACATTTTGTCTATCCATTTATTGTTGGCATTTGGGTGGTTTCTACCTTTTGGCTGTTGTGAACAAAATTTCAGTAAATGTTGGTATATTGAACTTCTTGCTTAAAATATAACTTTGTGGCTTTGGGCCAAATTTTTGCCTTCTTTTTCTCATTTGTGCTTCAATGGAGATGAATAACCATTTTGAGCTGAGTAGTCAATAATTTAAAACAAAGCATATGATTTCTTTAAGAATTCAAATTTTAATTTTGTAATAAAAGATTTAGATTTTGTCAGGTTAAAATATTGTTTGTATTCTGCTAGATTAATTCTCAGAAAAATTAACAATCAACTCCAATCGTAGTCTCTTCAAATGGAAGCACTTGTGCTGGTCTGACTACGTTAGCCTCGTAGATTTATCAGCTAAGGAATTGTTTGTACATTTATAGAAGTGGAGGCCATTCTGCTTGAAGTTTGATGGGGTTATAGAAGACTTCAACTATGGCACTTTGCTGCGACTAGATTGTGCTCAGGGCTACACTGAGGAAAATACCATCTTCGGTGAGTTCCTTGCCTCTGGAATATTTATGTGTAAGGAAAAGAAGAATCTATTCTTATTGATGAATCAATGACATGGACTGGACAGTTAGTTGGGGGATCATCTTATTTGTTATATCTTTAAGTATGTTCTTTCTTAAATAGCTATGTATTATTTAAGATGGTTACTTGTTTTCAACCTCATTTAGTTAGAATTAGAATTCCAGGTCTGTGAAACTTCTGTTTCCCCATAAATTATTTTATTGGGGGCTCTTAACAGCTCTTAAAACAGGCCATACACCAATTGTCAGGTCTCTGAAACTTAGGACTATACTTGAATGCTTTACATTAGGTTTGTCAATAGACAGACTGCGTTGTCAATAGATTTCCAGTAGGCTTAGGGAAGTAACTGGGATTAGTGTGCTAATGAATTCTATTTGCTTTCTAGCCCCCAGAATACAGTTTTTTGCCATTGAAATTGCTAGAAACCGGGAAGGCCATAACAAAGCAGTTTATAGCAGCATGCAGGACAAAGAAGGAGAGAAAAAAGCTGACAAAGGAGGCGTGAAAGAAAGCAAGACTGGAGAGAGCAAAGAAGGAGAAAAGGAGAAAGCTGACAAAGAAAAAGAGTGAAGAGCCCATGAAGAAACTCACAAAGGTGATATAATCGCTGTGTAAGATCGGCATGGAACAACACTATGGAAGTCTTGGCTCACCTGAGCCTACAAGTACCACAGTACCATTTGCACCGATTCTTTTGGTTAAATGTATGTTCTTGTGCAACTGAAGAACATACAGAAGGACATCTTTCCAGGCGGATAATCAGAAGTGACTCTTGTTTACACTGTCTTTTATTTCTAGTAGTATGACTTTACTAGTGGAAGTCTCTCTGTCAGTGTTACCTCGATTGTTAGCTTTTACAACTGGTCAAGTAAAACACTTTGTAAATAAATTTTCCTTATTTCGTACAATTGTCTGTACCTGTATTTGACTTGGAAAAGTTAATATTATTTGATGTTTCAGGTTGTTGGGTTTTTTTTTCAGGTATGTAATGGCTTCATTATACTATGCCTGTTTTAAAGTTCTTTTCACTGTTGGCTGTGGTGAAAGATACTTATAAATTATACACGGCATAGGGATTATAAATCCTTACTTAGAAGCTCCAGCCCTTTGAATGACTACTTCTCTTTCTTCCTTGGGTATAGCTGGCATGAGATTTGAGAAACACTCTGGAAGAACAGCAGCATCATACACCCACCAGACTAGTGATTACAATCCAGTTCATATTAAGAGAAGCAAGAGAGAACTTTCTTCAATACTGTATCTTTGTATGTATCCAGGCTATAGCCTAATTGATAATAAATACAAAGCTTGGTAGAGTGACTTCACTTTTATGTGCTATGGACAAGAGTGCACATTTGTATGCTAAATACAAAATGAACATTTTAGAAAATACTATATTTTTGGTGAAATTATACATAGCAAAACCTCCATTCAGTAGTTTTTGTGCATGATGTTCAGTAGCGCTGTTTACATCCTTCGCGTTGTGTCAACATTCTCATTTTAGTTCTATTATGACTTTAGCTTCACCATCCCCCAAACTTCTCACCTATGCTGTCGAGTAACTTAGCTGTTTGAGCTCATAAATGTTTTTGAAGTGTTGTATTGTTAGTGGAGCTTTACACAACAGGTAGGTTCCTATTCGACCATTTGGTTGAGTGATATTTGTTCCGTTCTTTCCATTGCATGGCGTTTTCATTATTACTGTACTGGTTGTGGCATTTCCATGAATCTAGTTTCCCAGGTCCCACATAGTCTCACCTTTGTTTTAAAGTGATTTTGACTTTCATAATACTTTTTTTAAAAATCATTTTACTAGGGGCTCATATTAACTCTTATCACAAGCCATACATACATCAGTTGTTTCCAGCACATTCGTATATATCTTGCCTTCATCATTCTCAAAACCCCTGCTTTCTACTTGAGCCCTTGTCAGCTCCTCATTTTTCCCCTCCCCCCTGAACCCTTGATAATTTATAAATTATTATTTTGTCATATCTTACACCATCCGACGTATCCCTCACCCACTTCTCCACCGTCTGTCCCCCAGGGAGGAGATCCTTCTAATCTGTTCCTCCTTTCTATCCTCCCCTTCCCTCCACCCTCTCGGTGTCGCCACTCTCACCACTGGTCCTGAGGGGATCATCTGTCCTGGATTCCCTGTATTTCCACTTCCTATCTGTTCCAGTGTACATCCTTTTTTTTTTTTTTGTAAAAGAACACAGTACTTAATAGCTAACATTTATTATTTTGGGGGCCAGTTTATTATTTAGCTACGAGGTGAACATGAGTTAGGCTTGTTTACAGGTTGAAGAGTTGTTCAGGGCAATAGTCTCAGAGAGTTTCTAGTGTCAACCAGTCTAGTGGGTCTGCTGGGTTTTTTTCCCCCAATTACACTTTTTTAAAAAATGTAAGGTTCTGTTCCACATTTTTCTCCCATGCTATCAGGGGCCCGTGGTTATGGCCCATCTAGTTCGTCTAGTTTCAGGACATGACACTGGGCTTCATGTAAACTATTTGTCCCAGAAACGAGTTTCTTTGGGTATATTATTTTTTTAAAGAGTGTAGTACTCAACAGGGACAGGTTTACCTCCCATTCGTTACTTTTTGAACTAAAAATCTAGGTTTTAAAGATGACTTCATAAAACAAAACAAAAAAAGATGACTTCAGGGGATAGTTTTGCTTTAAGATTTAGAGCAGTGGTTCTCAACCTATGGGCCGTGACCCCTTTGGGGGGTTGAACCACCCTTTCATAGGGGTTGCCTGATTCATAACAGTAGCAAAATTAACAATTATGCAGTAGCAACTAAAATAATTTTATGGTTGGGTGGTTACCACAACATGAGGATCTATTAAAGGGTCACGCAGTAGGAAGGTTGAGAACCACTGGTTTAGAGTATCTCAGGGCAATAGACTAAGGCAAGGGTCTTCAAACTGCAGCTTGAGAGTCATATGTGGCTCTTTCGGTACATATATGTGGCTCCGAAGTAAATTGAAAAAAAAATTAAGGGTATTCAGATAATGGTGATTACATTTGTTTATAAAAATATATTTATGGCTCTTGAATGCTTTTTAAGTTGTTATAAGATACAGGATTGGCTCTTCTGTCTCAAAAGTTTGCCAACCCTTGCCTAGGGAATTCTTCCAGGGTCAATATGTTTATTAAGCTTAGATTCAGTGAGAATTTGAAGTTTTACCCCACATTTTCCTCTGTACCAAGATCCATCTATCAGGTTTGGTAGTCAGATTGGTACCATCTGTTGTTTTTTTTTAATCTCGAGGTAAAGGGCATTGTGGTTGATGAAGAGTTATTGTTGTAGTCAGCTTCCTCCTCTGATTCTTGAGGGGTTTTTCGCTCCACACAAAGACTTATGCTCGCCTTTTAGGTGGTCATGCGTAAATGTTTCAGACCCGATATAACTCACCAATCTAGGAGGCAGAACATAAGCTTAACTACATTCTCTCAATTGATAAAATTGTGATATAGGACTATGACCCTAAGTCTTAAAGCCAAGAAAACTCATTCCATGAGGTCATATAAAAAGTATCAGTATTGGCTCTCGCTCTCGCTCTAAGAAAAAAAAAAGTATCAGTATTTGTAGCCCCTTTTTATTTCGGTGTGGCACAGTTATATATAACTAATTACCAATTCATCTTTTAAAAATATGAAACTTAGGTGGAGGTTTACAGAGCAGATCAGTCTACATTCAATAATTTGTATACATTTTGTTTCAATTTATCTATTCCAGTCCCCTCAATGTACCATCACTCATTCTGCTTCCTCCCTGTATTTCCTGTTTCCATTCTTCCTCCTTTCCTTACCCTTTGTCCTTGGGTAAATGCTGCCCTTTTTATCTAAGTAGAGACTTGTTTGAAAACGGGTGAGTTCAGATCCAGATCTAAAGGGTGATTACGTATCATAGTCTTGTGGTTCCACCAGTCTGCATCCTACAGTAAGCCTGGTTGCGTTTATGAATTTGCATTCTGTTCCACATTTTCCCCCCATTTTATCTAGGACCTTTTAATGTGATCCTTTTTTAGAACAGTTGGTAATGGTAGCCAGGGACTGTTTAGTTAGTTGTGGAGAGATGCATAGTCAAGTAATCCATTATTCTCTTCGATTTCCATTTATCTTTAGATTTTCATTACTCTTCTGTCCTCTTGATGGGGAGAGACCAATAGGTTCACCTTGGAGCTTTTAAGATCCCAGACTACTTACCAATACAGGATGTAAAACATTGTTTTTTTGAAACATGACAATTGACCTTGGTGTCCCCACCTCCACCCTACTGGAAACTGATTCTGACCCCTCAGGCCCAGCTACTCATTTACTCAAGGTGTTTGATTGTGTCTAAGAAGTTTTCATAATGTTGCTTCCTATATGTTCTACCACATTCATGGATATAGTTCAATAAAAAGTAAATGCACATATACAAGTGACCTGTGTGAAACATATATATTTGTGGCTATATTTTCCACTCTCCCTCCCATACTTGTTTAGCTTGCATGCCTATCCCAGCAAGCATCTATTTGTAGATCACCACTGTTTCAGAATTGTATATATAACAGTATTTGGGTGTCTTGTCTTAAGCGTTTTGCAACCTCCCTGTGTCGTCTTCTATCTCGATCGCTTTGCCAACCTTCCCTTTACTTCACATGGTCTTCTCTTTTTCCCAAGGTAACTAACACATGCTTAACCTCTAACCCATGATTTCCCCCTCCCCTGTACCTTTGCACTCCTGTTATTAAGTGCCATTGAGTCAGTTCAGACCCATATGTACAACTCTTATGTGCACCATTCTCACAATTGTTATTTATGTTTGAGCCCACTGCTGCAGACGCTGTCAATTCATCTTGTCGAGGGTCTTCCTCTTTTTACTATCACTGTACAAAGTATGATGTCTTTTTCCAGGGACTGGTCTTGGTAACGTCCAAAGTGTGTGAGACATCTTGCTATTCTTACTTTTTTTTCAGCTCTCTTAACATTTTTTTCTTTTTAAAATTTATTTTTTTCCCAGGGCGTGGTGCCCCAACAGACTGGACTGGAAAACACTCCTAAAGGCCAACAAACGATCCTTGAACTAAAAAAAAAATTTATTTTTCACTGGGGGTTGTTACATATATCATTCCCTAGTTCAATCACATCAAGCAGATTGTACAGTTGCTACCACAATCCGTTCCCAAACATACTTTTCCTTCCTGGACTCCTTGACATTGTCTCCCTTTACCTACCTCCCCACCCCTAACTGTACCCCATCCACCCCATCCAAACCCTCATTCTACTTCCTGCCCCATATAGGTTCATCAATCCTGGGTCTCATATACTGAAACACAGAAAAGCACAACAAATTCAAGAGGGTGACCCCAATGACAGCACATCTGAATCTAACCCTAATAATGAAAAAACAGAAATACAGAAAATGTTGAAAACAAGATTGGGTCTAGCATGCATCTGAGGGGGGAGGGGGGATCAATTGATAAGGTTTTAACTGTTCAAGTCAGGTTTATCCCTTTGACCTTCTATGCTCATCTTTCCCATGCCCTCTGTTTAGTAACCACCTTCCTCCCATCCCTCAATATGGATAGAAGGAGACCACTGGAGGCTTATTTCCTATGTAGTTCCCCAAAATTTATCTTGGGCTCCCACTCTCATCCACAGCCTTCTGCAAAACATTCTGACAATTTAGGCTCTGATATTAATCCCTCCTTCGGCTTCAGATGATGTGATTTATAATTCTTTGGTGATTAATGATGCTGTCCATCCATGTAGGCTTATTTGATTTCTCACTTAGATGTATACTTGTTTGAAGACAAGCCTTTAAGAACCCAGACACTATTTTATCTGAGAACCAGGCACCATCTAATTTCATATTTGACTAAAGCACCCAATTTTTGTGTTCCCTTTGATTTATGTTTATTTTTTCTGCCTTTGGCTGCCTTTCAAAACCTCCTTGTTAATTTATAGGAGAGAGTCTTATCGATCATCCCTCTGGGGCATAACATTCTTCCATTAATATTGTCTTGATTAGCCCCTGGTACTAGTTTTTTGATGCCCTGTTGAGATAGGGAAACTCCTTATCACAGTACCTGAATTATTCACAAGTACAAAATCAATCCTTTTGGGGTTGGATGCTATTTATACAAACAATGGTGGTTAATAATTATCAGGGAAAATTTACAATAATAATCACTGAGAATGTCAGTTCACAGGCTTGCCAGAATAATTCATATGTTAATACAGCATTGATGTAGCAAGACCATGTATTTTCCAACTTAAGTCCTCAGGTTACAAATGTGCGTGAAATAGAGGCTAGTTCATGCTGGAGTTTTCATACTGAATCTCACTGATGCAGGCTCAAGAATACCGTGCACCTTGAAGATCCAGTATTCAATGTCCCAGTATTCCACAGTAGCCATTCTTACTTCTAAGGAACATTCTAGCTGTTCTTCCAAGACAGATTTGTTTGTCCTTTTGGTAGTCCCTGGTACTTTCAATATTCTTGGCCAGCATCATAATTTGAACTTACTGATTCTTCCTTATTCGGTGCCCAACTTACACATGCATATGAGGCAATGGAAAAGTACCATGGCTGCGGTCAGGTGCACCTTAGTCCTCAAAGTAGCATTGCGTTTCAATACTTTGAATTTGCAGCAGATTTACTGAATGCACTGCCTTGTTTGATCCCCTGACTGCTGCCTCCATGAGCACTGATTGTGAACCCAAGCAAAATGAAATCCTTGACAACCTCAACTTTTTCTCTTTATCATGATGTTACCGAATGGTTTACTTAGGATTTTGGATATGGACGTGGGATTGTAATCCATATTGAAGGCTGCAATCCTTGGTCGACGTCAGGATGTACTTTAAATATTCCTCACTTTCAGCAAGCAAGGTTGTGTCATACACGTATCTCAGGTTGTTAATATGCCTTCCTCCAATCTTGATGCAGCATTCTTCTTCATATAAGCGACCTTTCTTGATTATTTGCTCAGCATACAGACTCAACAAGTATAGTGAGAGGATACAACCCTGATGCATACTTTTCTTGATTTTAAACCAGGCAGTATTTGTGGCAATGCTTCCTTTTAGAAGAATTACTACTAGTCTAGTCGCAAGAAGTTAGATGTTAAAGATGTCCCCAACGTCCAACTCTTCCAACATGCTATTCTGCTCCATTTCCCTCCATTCCTCCATTGAGCATAGTCCCTCACACGACTGGGTTCTGTGATTCACTGCAACACCCCACAAAAAACTCAGGATTTTTACAGGGAAAGAGGGACCAGACTTCAACCCAGTGCTCCAAGATGTGAATGCTACATACTGGTATGAAGGGAACCAGTAGAGAGGTCTGAGAGGCCGGCCCCAGTCCCAACTATGTGGACAGCCCCTCCTCCCCCCAGAAGAATTTACTTCAGAGGACAGCACTGAAGCTACAGCTCAGGGAGAGGGACATGCCTGATCAGAGCACATGGGAGCAAATCAAGGAGGAAGAGAGAGTGCAACACATCCTGGCCCAGCAAGTCTTGAGGACCATATCCCTGCTCAGAGCAGCCAAAGCACAGAGAGGACCATATAGCTGGCCCTACTATGAGACACAACCTTTTTCACTGACCCATAGCCCTATAGGGGACAACACTGGAGACACAGTGTGGGAATTGCACCCCATCTGACCCCACCACCCCAAGGAAAAACACTAAGGGCATGGAACAGAACAGCAAGGGGAGCAGAGTAAGGAAGTCCCCAGGGAGTACAAAAAGTAGACTTTGGGGTCTGGCTGTGGAACCCCATCGGACTCACAGGAAAACACTTGTAAAGGTCAATGAACAGATGTTGCACTATTTATAGGCTTTTATTTGCCATTTTTTTGTTTTGTTGCTTTCTTTTGCTCTGTCTTGTTTTTGTGCATATTATATTATCTCTACAGGTCTATCTAGATAAGATAGGCAGGATAAACAATCCAGAGGAGAAAACAATGGGTTGGTCCCAGGGGAATATGGGAGAGGGGGAGGTGGGGGAAAGGAAATGAGGTTAACAAACCCAGCAACAAGTGATCCAAAATCAGTGGCGCAGAGGGTGTAGGAGGCCTGGTGGGGCTTGCTCAAGGGTAGTGTAGCTGAGAGGAGTTACTGAAAAACAAATGAAGGCTGAGCATGATAGTGGGACAAGAGGAAAGTAAAGGGAAATAGAGGAAAGAACTAGGAGACAAAGGGCATTTATAGAGGTCTAAATAAAAGCATGTACATATGTAAATATATTTATATAAGAAGACGGGGAAATAGATCTATGTGCATATATTTATAGGTTTACTATTAAGGTAGCAGATGGACATTGAGCCTCCATTCAAGAACTCCCTCAATACAAGATTAGTTTGTTTTATTAAACTGGCATTCCATGATGCTCACCTTGCTGACACAAACACTGAAGACAAAGTGGGTGGATAAGCAAATGTGGTGAAGAAAGCTGATGGTACCCGGCTATCAAAAGATATAGCATCTGGGGTCTTGAAGACTTGAAGGTAAGCAAGCGGCCATCTAGCTCAGAAGCAACAAAGCCCACATGGAAGAAGCACACCAGCCTGTGCTCACAAGATGTTGAAAGGATCAGGTATAAGGCATGATCAGAACAAAAAATCATACCATAGTGAATGAAAGGGGGAGTGCAGAGTGGAAACCCAAAGCCCATTTGTCAGTCACTGGAGATCCCCTTGCAGAGGGGTCTAGGGGAGGAGACAAGCCAGTCAAGGTGCTATGTAGCACCGATGAGAAATACAACTTTCCTCTAGTTCTTAAATGCTTCCTCACCCCCCGCACCCTCATGATCCGAATTCTACCTTGCAAGTCTGGCTAGACCAGAGGATATACAGTGGTACAGATAGGAACTGGAAACACAGGGAATCCAGGGCGAATGATACCTTCAGGACCACCAGTGTGAGTGGCGATACTGGGAGGGTAGAGGGAGAGTGGGTTGGAAAGAGGGAACCGAGTATAAGGATCTACATGTGACCTCCTTCCTGGGGGATGGACAACAGAAAATTGGGTGAAGGGAGATGTTGGACAGGACAATATATGACAAAATAATAATTTATAAATTATCAAGGGCTCATGAGGGAGTGGGGAGCGGGGAGGGAGGGGAAAAAATGAGGACCTGATGCCAAAGGCCTAAGTGGAGAGCAAATGTTTTGAGAATAATGAGGGCAATGAATGTACAGATGTGCTTTACACAGTTGATGTATGTATGGATTGTGATAAGAGTTGTATGAGCCCCAAATAAAACTGTTAAAAAAAGAGTGATGGTGACAACAAATGCACGAATGTGCTTGACACAATGGATGGATGTATGGATTGTGATTAGAGTTGTGTCATCCCCAAATTAAGTGATAAAACACAACTCAGGAAACATGTGGCAGTGGGTGCTATTTCTTTCTAAAAATGGTGGTCAGGTAGAGATGAGACAAATGCAGAGTTCAGAGCCAGAAGCCAAAAAAAAAAATCCAAAAGACCAAGCAGGTCTTGCTTCTACTAAAACTCCGTCAGGTATGGCTTTTTTTGGAAAGTGATATGTGTTAGAATTGTACAATAGTAGCAGTATATATACTCAAGGAAACAAAATATGTGACTCTGTTCACACCCTCTACTAAGATGGGAGTCTTTATAATTTTTTTTATTTTTAAAGAATTTTGTTGAGATGTAATTAACATATCATACAAATCCATAGTTCAGTAATATTAAGATTTGTGCATTCATCACCATAATCAACTTTGGAACCTTTTCTTCTTTCTTGTATCATTGCTCTTGACTACTTGCCTCCCCTTTTGTGCCCCCAGGTAATTACTCACCCTATTGCTGTCTTCATAGATCCACCCATTCTGACTTCCCCATAGAGAAAAACACACACAACAAAGACAAAAGAAAAAAAGGACCCACCAACAATAACCAAAAAAAGGAAAAGAAAGCAGAAAATATTTTTTAAACAGATGAAATTTAAAAGGCTCTAAAGGAAGATCTAATGACAAGGTGTTAGATTCCAGTCTAACTCACAAATTCTCTGCCATTCAGCCAATGCTGACTCATAGCAACCCCCTGTGAATTTCCAAAACTGTTTACAGAAGTAGAAAGCTCAGCCTTTCTCGCGTGGTGCTTCTGGTGGTTTGAACCAGTCTAACTACAGTTGCTAAAATCCGCTCTATAATGTACTTTGTCTGATGTTAAGGCTATTCGCATTTTTACACTATGGTCATTGGGGACTCACCAGAGACTTAGTCATACAGAGGGACCCATTTTGAGGCTTCTACTGTCATCTGTAATATTCTTCAAACTGGGTGTTTATAAGTTAGTCTCTAATACCATTCCCTTCTCCAAGTTTGAATATTATTCTTAAAAAAATCATTTTATTGGGGGCTCGTACACCTCTTATCACAATCCACACATGCATCAATTTTATCAAGCACATTTGTACATTTGTTGCCATCATTAGTCTCAAAACATTTGCTTTCTACTTGGTATCAGCTCATTTTTTCCTCTCCCCGCTGCCCCCTCCTTCATGAATCCTTGATACTTTATAAATTATTATTATTTTGTCATATCTTAAACTGTCCGACATCTCCCTTCACCCACTTTTCTGTTGTCCATCTCCCAGGAAGGAGGTTATATGTGGATCCTTGTAATCTGTTCCCCCTTTCCACCCCACCCACCCTCCACCCTCCTGGTGTTGCCACTCTCACCAGTGGTCCTGAAGGAATCATCCACCCTGGATTCTGTGTGTTTCCAGTTCCTATCTGTACCAGTGTACATCCTCTGGTCTAGCCAGATTTGTAAGGTAGAATTGAGGTCATGATAGTGTCAGGGTTGGGGGTGGTGGTGGTGGTGGCAGGAAGCAATTAGGAACTGGAGGAAAGTTGTATGTTTGATTCATCGTTGCTACACTGCACCCTGACTGGCTTGTCTCCTTCCTGTGACCCTTCTGTAAGGGGATGTCCAGTTGCTTACAGATGGGTCTTGGGTCACCACTCTACACTCCCCCTCATTCACAATTATATGATTCTTTGTTCTTTAATGCCTGATACCTGATCCCATGAACACCTCCTAAGCACACAGGCTGGTATGCTTCTTCCATGTGGGCTTTGTGGCTTCTGAGCTAGATGGCCGCTTGCTTACCTTCAAGTCTTTAAGACCCCAGACACTATATCTTTTGATAGCTGGGTACCATCAGCTTTCTTCACCACATTTGCTTATCCACCACTTTGTCTTCAGTGATTGTGTCGGCAAGGTGAGCATCATGGAATGCCAATTTAATAGAACAAACTATTCTTGCATTGAGGGAGTTCTTGAATGGAGGTCCAATGTCCATTTGCTACCTTAATAGTAAACCTATAAATATATGCACATAGATCTATTTCCCCGTCTTCTTATATAAATATATTTACATATGTACATGCCTGTATTTAGACCTCTATAAATGCCCTTTGCCTCCTAGTCCTTTCCTCTATTTCCTTTGACTTTCCTCTTGTCCCACTATCATGCTCAGCCTTCATTTGAGTTTCACTAACTCTTCTCAGTTACATTATCCTTGCTCAAGTCCTACCAGGCCTCCTACACCCTCCTCACCACCGATTTTGGATCACGTGTTGTTCCATTGTCCCTGGGTTTGTTAACCCCACTTCCTTTCCCCCAACCTCCCCCTCTCCCATGAATTTTATTCTTTTTATTTTGGGCATAATGATATTTTATTGGTTGTTTTGAGGATCAGTACAGAGAAATTATAAACAACTTGTAGACAATTCTTTTTCTTGTTGCTCCCGCGGGGTCACACTGGCTGTATTTCCGCTGCCATTGGCTGAGGATGTCCTCGGTATCCACAGCCAAAGGAAGACAACGGCTCTGCTCCAGATCTCCCACCTACTTGTGGATCTGCAGCCTGCTCAGGGACCGGTAGCCTGCTCTGGATCTCCAGTTAGCAGTTACATTCAGGATGGCTGGGTAACGGCTTGGGAGGACCAGCACAGCTGCAGGTAGTAGTAGTTCAAGGTCCTTCGAGATGGTGTACATTTCTTGCTAATTGGGCGGGCAGAGTTTGGAGACATCTCGCAAGAGTCAAGGTCATGTTTAGAGAGCCAGCCAGGAGAGGGAGAAGAACGTGGGGGCTATCTTGGCCCCATCTTCCCTAATCGTATCTGGATTTTATTCTTTACAATCTTTGGATCACATAGGCTTCTGTGCTTCTTCTAACATGGAATGAGGACTCCTCACTTAGATGGCTGCTTGTTTTAAGACAAGCCTTTAAGACCCCCAGATGCTATTTTTCTAATAGCTGAGCATCTGCTTTCTTCACCATACTTTGTTATAGTACCATATCTTCATTGATCTCTTCATGAGGGTTAGTACCAAGCAGTGATATCTCACAAGAACTAATTGTTCCTATATTAGGACTACAATCAAGTGGGAGCTCAAAATCCATTCATATATGGTTTCTATATGTCCCTGGTTCACTTTAGAGACATCATTATCATTTTATTGGTTCTAGCTCCAAATTCCTCTGTCATCAAGTCCATATTTTCCAACTGTTGTTCCTTCCTCTTTGTTTCCAACTTTTGCATTCTGATCGCCAGTAATTATCAATGCATCTTGATTGCATGTTTGAGCAATTTCAGACTGAAGACATTGGTAAAATCATTCAATTTCTGCACACTAGCTTTAGTGGTTACTGCATACATTTGAATAATAGTTGTATTGTTTGGATTTCCTTTTATGGGTATAGATATTATTCTATCATAGAGCACTGTACTTCAAGATAGTTCTTAAAATGTCCTTTTTGATGATGAATGCGACCCCATTCCTCTTAAATCTATCATTTCAGCATAGTAGACCATATGATTTTCTGATTAAAAATGACCAATACCAGTGCATTTCAACTCACTGATGCATCTCAAAACAACAACAAACCCCAAACTCATAGCGACCCTACAGGACAGGCTAGAACTGCCCCTGTGATCTTCCAAGACTGTAACTGTTTACGGCAGTAGAAAGCCCCGTCTTTCTCCCTTGGAACAGCTGGTGGTTTCAAATGTGGACCTTGAGGTTAGCAGCCCAACATGTAACCAATACACCATCAGAGCTCCTCACTAATCCTTAGGATATCAATATTTATATGTTCCATTTCATTTCTGATGACTTCTAATATTCCTAGAGTCCCACCTTGTACATTCCAAGTTCTGATTATTAATAGATGTTTGTAACTGTTTCTTCTCATTTTGAGTAGTGCCTTATCAGCAATTTAAGGTCCCTGTGGCAGTTACATTTTATGTCAACATGTACTCGTGAAAACGTAGCGGTGGAGTTCCAACTTGTCAGTCAGGTCACAGCCTGATTATGCCTTCTTGCAGGTGTGGCCTTTTTCTAAGAGAGACACTGGGAATATCTCCTTCCTCTCTGGCCCTTTGATTTCCACCAGCTAAGTCTCTGCATTTGCCTCCAGGGTTGGCTCCGTCTGGGCTGCTGACCCTGGGAGTCAGCTTGGAGAGCTGTTGGTGCCTTGCCGTGTTTCCAGTGACCTTGCATCCACACAACTCTGCGCCCTCTGGCCTGTTATCTCCCAGCTTCTCCCTTTAACGTTCTATGTCATCATCCTGCAGCTGCATTCGTCTGAAGACGGCTTCCACTAGCATCAGACCCCTGGACTTCAGTTAGACCGAACTGCAATACCTTCTTAATATAAATTTAGTTCTTGATTAAACCTTATTTTTCATATATAAGATGAGTGTTGCTAGTTTTGTTTCTCTTGACAACCCAGTGTAACGCAGACCTGCGGACTTTACTCCATCCCAGTCATAATGACTCAAAGACTTTACTTTGAAAAGACAGCCCTTCCTCAGTCATATTTTGCAGCCGGAGGGGCTCATCTTTTGGCACTAACTCTAACAATGTCACGGTGCTATTCATGAGGTTCTCAGTTTCTGGCAGTGTTCTGTTGCTATCCGTAAGGTTTACAGTGGCCACTTCCTCTGAAATGGACAGCCGATTCCATTTTTGTAGTCTGTTCTTAATCTGGAAGCTCTACTGAAACCTTTTCACTTTGGATGAGTGCTGGTATCTGAAATACCAGTGACATAACTTACAATCTCACAGTAACATACAAGGCACTACAGTGTGACAAGCTCATAGACGAGTGGTGGGTTCTTAATCATTTACTACTACCCGATGCATTGCTACTGTGCCCTTCCCCACCCCGCAGGTTGTTGCTGCTGCCTTGCATGCTCGCATCATGAAGTACCCCCACCACTGTACCCCCTGTCACAGACTGCTGCTGCCACACTGCTGTTGCGTGCCCTCACCACTGTGCACATGTCAACTCTGCTAGCCCCAGGCCCACATACTCCACAGGCCTCTGCCTTCATGTTCTGCCAGTGCATATCCTGTGCCCACTCAAGTCCCTTGCCTTTCTTGAGCCCGAACAGTTGCAAGACTCCTTGTCTGAGGCAAGATCCCCCCAAAACAGTGCTTTCCCCTTTTTCATTTTTAGATATTTGCATCACTAATATAAAATTTTATTGCCATTGAAAAACTATTTTTGTTAATTTTATTAATTATTTCTTTGAAGCTGCTTTTTAGTTTTTCATCTTTTCCTGCTCTCATTTCTCCCTCTTTCTTTCTTTTTTTTTCTTTTGTGGTTCCTATTAATTTTGTCCTGCACCATTCAATAGTATCAACTATCTCACATGACCCAACCCCCCTCTTACCTACATTAAGATATTGTGGAGACAGCAGAAAATATTGGTGCATCTGCTAAAACAAACAAACACATGAAAAATAGATAAAACAAGTGATCAACACTCAAATCCAAAAGAAATGTCTGATAAATAAAAGGTTATATAATTACCATGAAAATTCAGAATAACTATATTGAGGGGTTTCCAACAGTTTAAAAAAGATATTACAAGAGCCATGGGAAGATAGGGAGAAAAAAAAATCTTACCAAACAAACAAATAAGCCCCAAATCAAATAAACATTCAAAAATCCAGAGGATGAATACTAAGGTAAGGAAATGAGAGAACAGTTTAAAAGAGTAGAGTAATAGAACAGAAGAAATAGAAGGCAAAAAAGAAAAAGAAATAGAAGTCAACATTAGTGAGTTTGAAGACAAATTTCTTGACAACTGACAAGAGAAACAGTTAATAATGGCAAAGGAGTCTGAAGAAAGCCTAAGAATTAGTTACTCTTTTGAAGCCTCAGAATTATGTGGAACAAGATCAATAGGAACAATTTGCATCTTACTGGGATTCTGAAACAAACACACAAAAAAGAAAAAAATTACAGAAACAATAGGACAAGTAATCCTGGGGCGGGCGGGGCGGGGGAGGGGAAGTTCCCTAACAGAATAGAAGAGGTGAAAATAACTTTCTGAGATGCTGAGAGAATCTCAAAGAAGATAGACTCCCAAAGAAAAAGATTGCAACATATAGTAGTCAAAGTCTTCAATATCAAGTACAAGGAGAGAATCCTGAGAACAGCTAGGGAAAAAGAAATGTCACCTACAAAAGAAAATCAATAAGAATGAGCTTGGACTTTTCGGAAGTAACCGTATAGAAAAGAAGACATTCAAATGACATATATAAAAATCTGAAAGAAAAAAGTCACCACAAACTGCCAACCCAAAATCTTATATCCAGAAAAATTCCCCTTC
Source organism: Tenrec ecaudatus (assembly GCF_050624435.1). Classification (NCBI taxonomy): domain Eukaryota; kingdom Metazoa; phylum Chordata; class Mammalia; order Afrosoricida; family Tenrecidae; genus Tenrec; species Tenrec ecaudatus. Next base: position 84,022,089 of record NC_134548.1, read on the forward strand.
AAATATGCGAGAGAAGTAAGAGTCTCCCAGACAAGGAAAAATTAGAGGTATTTGTAAAAACAAGACTATCATTACAAAAACTACTATGGAGTATTATGGTCAGGCGCAAAACTTGGAAAAAAGTGGAAATAGCAGTCATTGAATAATATGGTCTTGGTGATAGACACGAACTTGAGGATCACATGGTAGAGTTTTGCAAGACCTGCAACTTGTTCATAGCAAATATCTTTTTTCAACAACACAAATGACAACTATACACAAGGACTTTTCCTGATGGAGTAAATAAAAATCAAATTGACTACCTGTGGGAATAGATGATGGAGAAGCTCAATATCAGCAGTTAAAACCAGGCTAGAGTCTGACTGGAACAATCAATTACTCTTATGTAAGTTCAGATTAAAAGTGAAGAAAATTAAAACAAGTCCACAAGAGCCAAAATATGACTCGATAGCACTTAACCCAAACAAATCTCCAGTCATCCATTTTATAATGCATTTTTTTAAGAGCAAGACCATTGCCATCCTTGGTCAATGGTCTCAGGGAATTCAATGGAGGCTTAATCTGCGTAGGGTCTGCAAACGCATTTTGTGCTTTCACTGTCATCCGTAGCAAGCCTCGTGTTCAGAATTTAAGCTCCAATACAATTCCCTGTCTTGATCTTGGATTTCATTATTTACAGTCCTTGGAGCCTGTTCATTTGTAAGTTAAGTAACTATACTATTCATTCCATTTACTTTATAATGCTCTTTATTACAAAATTGAAATCTCTTGTTCCCTAATTTCAGTCTTATAGTTTTGTTTTACTTTGGATATTTTTATATCTGGCTTGACTTCAAGGTGGCGTACCATGTATTAGGTTAGGTCATTGTCTATTGTTGGTGGGTCTCTGTTTAAGAGTTCCCATTAATATTTTTTATAAGTTGGTCTAATTTTTACAAATACTTTCAGTTTCTGTTTATCTAGAAATATCCTAATTTCACACTGAGGAACACTTTTGCTGGGTATATGATTCTTGGTTGGTTTTTTTCTTTTTGGTATATATACATACATACATACATATATATATATATATTTATTTATATATCAGTTTATATATCAGTTTATTCTCTTTTTGCTTGTAGGGTTTCTGCTGAAAATCATAGCTTAGTCATATAAGCTCCCATTTTAAATCACTGTATTTTTCTTGAGTTGTTCTCAGAATTGTTTCCTTGTATTTGTTTTTTTGAAAGGTTGATTATAATAGTTTGTGGTGATTTTCTTTTGAAGTTGATGCTTGTGGTTCTTTTAGCTTCTTGAATGATTATCTTATCTTTCATTAGTTGGGGATGTTTTATTTCAACATCTCCTTGACAATGTACTTACTATGTGCTTTTCTTGCTTCTCTCTGTACTGGAATTTTTATCTCCCATAGGTTATTCTTCTTTATGGTATCTCACATAAATCTGTGGCTTCCTTTGTTTCTTTTTTATTGTTCCTCTTATATATTAGTTCTGAAAGACTTGTCTTCAAGCTCACTAATTTGGCCTTCTATTGATTCAACTCTACTCCTTTGCTTTCTCTCTCTCCTCTATTCCTTTTCTCTTGCAATGTGTTATTTCTTTATAAGATTTTAGTATTAATCTGGATTGCTAGTTGCTGTTTTTGCTTGGTTTTACATTTTTGTTTATTTCATCAGTTTGTTCTACTGTTTTCATGAACACTTCTAAAGTTTTCCCCTATGTTTTCCTTGGTTTCATCAATCTTTCATTCAATTTTTTGGAGGAGTTTCAATGCCGTTGTTTTGAATATTTTTAAAAACATTTTATTAGGGGCTCATACAACTCTTATCGCAATCCATCCATATACATACATCAATTGTATAAAGCACATCCGTACATTCTTTGCCCTAATCATTTTCAAAGCATTTGCTCTCCACTTAAGCCCTTTGCATCAGGTCCTCTTTTTTCCCCCTTCCCTCCCTGCTCCCTCCTCCCTCATGATCCCTTGATAATTTATAGATTATTATTTTGTCATATCTTACCCTATCCAGTGCCTCCCCTCACCCCCTTCTCTGTTGTCTGCCCCCCAGGGAGGAGGCCACATGCAGATCCCTGTAATTGGTCGCCCCTTTCCAACCCACTCACCCTCCACTCTCCCAGCATCGCCCCTCACACCCCTGGTCATGAAGGTATCATCCACCCTGGATTTCCTGTGCCTCCAGCTCCTATATGCACCAGCGTGCAACCTCTGCCCTATCCAGACTTGCAAGGTAGAATTCGGATCGTGGTAGTTGGGGGGAGGAAGCATCCAGGATCTGGGGGAAAGCTGTATTCATCGGTGTGTTTTGAATATTTTATCAGGTGGTTCCAATGGCTTTTCTCCATAAAAAAGGTCTTCTGGGTTGAACATGATAGTGGGACAAGCTCTAAGTAAAAGAAAATAGAGGAAAGAACTAGCAGGCAAAGGGCATTTATAGAGGTCTGAATACAGACATGTACATATGTAAATATATTTATATATAACCATAGGGAAATAGATCTATGTACATATATTTATAGGTTTAGAATTAACGTAGCAGATGAACACTGGACCTTTACTCAAGTACTCCCTCAATGCAAGAACACAGGTTATGTTCTCATAACCTGGCATTCCATGATGCTGACCTTCCTTACATGATCGCTGAAGACAAAACAGGTAAATAAGCAAATGTGGTGAAGAAAGCTGATGGTGCCTGGCTATCAAAAGATATAGTATATGTGGTCTTACAGGCTTGAAGATAAACAAGCAGCCATCTAGCTGAGAAGCAACAAAGTCCACATGGAAGAAACACACCAGCCTGTGTAATCATGAGGTGTCAATGGGATCAGGCATCAAAGACCCAGAAAAAAAATCATATCATTGTGAATGATGGGGAGTGTGGAGTAGAGACCCAAAGCCCATCTGTAGACAATTGGATGTCCCCTCACAGAAGGGTCATAAGGAAGAGATGAGCCAGTCAGGGTGCAGTATAGCACCTTCGAAAGATACAACTTTCCTCCAGTTCTTTAATGCTTCCTCTCCCTCACTATCAACATGACCCCAATTCTACCTTACAAATCCAGTTATACCAGAGCATGTACATGGGTACAGATAAGAGCTGGAAACACAGGGAATCCAGGACAATAAACCCCTCAGGACCAATATTGACACTAGCGATACCAGGAGGGTAAAGAGAAGGTGTGGGGAGAAAGGGGAAACTGATCACAATGATTTGCATATAAGCCCCTCCCAGGGGGACGGACAGTAGAAAATACAGTGAAGGGAGATAATGGTCAGTGTAAGACATGAAAAAAAAATAATAATTTCTAAATTATCAAGGGTTAAGAAGAGAGCAAGGGAAGGGGGGGGGGAATGAGGAACTGATACCAAGGCCTTAAGTAGAAAGAAAATGTTTTGAAAATGATGATGGCAACAGATGTACAAATGTGCTTGACACAATGTATGTATGTATGTATGGGTTGTGATAAGAGCTGTATGAGCCCCCAATAAAATGATTTTAAAAAAAGAAAAGAAAAAGGTCTTCTGGGCCTGTGTATTGATCACTGGTTTGAGCCATTTTTGTCTTATTTCTCTGTGTGAACTGATATTGTCTGCTATTTCTTAGACATTTTGGTGTGATTGTATTTTATTTAATTGATAGTCTTATGTTTGTGAGACTTTAGCTGCCCCCTGTCTGCCTCCTTGTGGGTGTAATAGATTTGAGTTTGAGCAGTTAGTACAGTACAGTAGAGGTCAGAGTTGGCTGACAGTTTTGACTAGCTATTGATGACCAGGTAGTACATGAGTGCATAATTGTCCTCATTTTGTAGGTTTATATGTGAAAAATCATACCATATGCAAATAGGGATATATTTACTTCTTCCTTTTCCATTTGGCTTCTTAATGATTAAGCTAAGATTTCTAAAATAATATTAAAATGAGTGGGGCTAGGATGTTTTGTGACAACCTGGCTTGGCCAGAATTCTTAGTGATTTGGTAATTGAGGCCTTGTAACCTCCCCATGATGTGACCTAACATAATGTAATTAACTCCATAATGGGATCTTCTATGAGCAGTCAAGCAGTTTTAAGAAGATTAAGGTGGATTAAAATGTGACCTTTACTCAGGTCACAGCCCTGATGCAATTGAAAGGAAATTTTCTTAGGGATTTGGCCTACATCCTATTTAAATGTACATAGGGGCAAAGTTTGCTTCCTTTTTGCTGCGTCGAACTCTTGTATCTGGCTGATGAAATCTCAATTATTTTGAATTTGAGCCAATGGCCTGCCATATTGCCTACTGGCCCTGGGAGCCATTACCAATCAGCCATCTGACCTACCGTTCTCCTTGCCAACCTTGGCTTCATTCACTTCTCCATTCATAACTATGACCAGTTGAACTTAGATCATTCACCTCTGAAACCTAACATCAGCCTGTTGATAAAGTTTTCCAGTTGATCTTGTTTTCATCAGGCACCGAAGCAACATAAGCAGAAACCTCCACCTTAATATCTGATCCATGGATCCAGGAGTATTTGTGTCCATTTCTTAAGGTGACTGGATGTCCCACTTTTGACGGGACAGTCCCGCTTTTTAACAAATTGTCCTGCATTCCTTGACGTTTTAAAAAAAAGTCCCTATTTTTGGAAAGAATGCACGACAAGCTAGGGAATGGCGGGAGAACGGGAAGGGAATATACCGTTTTCAGCTTCCATGTGGCTATTTCGCCAGGATATGAGTTTTATATTATTTTTGTTAATTTTATAATGTTAAACTTTAATAACACATAATTGTTGAAAACTGATTATAGAGAACTGCTTATCAAAGTTCGCATTGTTGATCAGTTGTTAGAATTCAACCACCATTGTTTGGACTTAATGAACAATGGCATTTTTTGGCATTGGCAATGATGAAAACATTTTGTAACTGTCTCTCAGATGATACACATTGTACTGTGTGCTAGTGCTAGTTAAACAAGTGATGTCAACAAATCAGCTATTCAGATAATTTAGGTAAGTAATTTATTTATTTCATAAGTACATAAATTTTCTTGAATTTAGCAGACAGTACTTGTTATTATTTATATTTTGTAGTGGCGGCAAAAAGTCTAGCACTGGCCTTGAAAGTGACACTTATGACTTACATTACAGCAAACTTAGAGAAAAAATAATACAAGTTAGTATTGTTATTATTTAGAAAGAAATATAGGATTAAAATTAAAATAATTAAAAATATATAGTTACTTTATAACAGTCAAATTCATTTAATTTATAAACTAACAATAAAATATGTTCATGTAATTATGTACCTACTTGCTGTGTTTTTAAGCAATATGTATATAATAATTTATAATATAATTAAAATATTTTAGATTTTTAACATAATGAGTAAGCAAAGAGGATGCAAATTCAATGATGATCTAAGAAGTGAATTTCCTTTTATTCAAAAACAAAACAAAAGTGATTAAATGGTAAAATGTGAGAAATGTAATGGTGAATTTTCTATTTCGCACAGAGGGAAGAATGATATTTTAAAGCACTTGGAGACACAGAAACATAAAAGATATTTAAATACTACTGCATCTTCCTCCAAAATACAGGAATTTTTTCGGAAATCAACTTATGGAGACGAAGAAAAGAGAAATTAGCATTAGCAGAAGGACTTATGTCTTTTCATGCTATTAATCACAATCATTCCTTCAGATCTATGGACTGTACATCACAAGTTGTCAAAAAGTTAATAACAAAAATTTGCCTGGGCTAGAACAAAATCTGAGACAATTGTGTATAATGTGCTTTCCCATATGCATTTTCAGAATTAAACAAAAATCTAGAAAAAATTCATTTTATATCCATATATTCTGATGCATCTACTCATAAGGATATAAAATTATTTCCAGCCATTATTGGATTTTTTTATTCAGAAACTGGAATAATAATTAGAATTTTAGATTTCGTTTCTGTGCCCGGCAAAACTTCTGAAATAATTTTCAGTTCCATTATTAATATTTTGGAAAAAGAGTTTAAAACATAAAATGATTACATATTGTGCAGACAACACGAACGCAAATTTTGGAGGAAAAGCGAGAAGTACAAATAATATTTTTTATAAATTAAACAAAAACCTTAATCAAAACATTATTGGTGTTGGTTGGGTGTAAAGAGTATGAGTAAACTTTGAATGCATAACTATTTGCATGTTCCAGGACCTTGGAACAACTGCTGAGTGATAAAGAGATTCCTTGCTAGAGACAGCAAGTCAAATATGCTCTCATATGAGAATGTTTGTTAATTATGAATCATGAAAACATCTTGAGCCTAAAGTCATTGTACCCTATAATAGTCCCTGCATTTCAACTTTTGTAAACTTTTGCCTTTGGTATGCAGAGAAAGAAGCTCAGGAAAGTCTTCTCTCTCTTGAATCTCTCTCCCATTTCCTCATTATTCAATCCCAAGTCTTGTGTAGTTATTTTGTGCATCCCAGGTAGCTCCCAGCTGGCTGGAGTGATATATATTTGTGTGAAAAATTTATGGTTTTTTGCTTCTCAAGTAAGACCAACATAACATAGGTACTAATGGAAATCTTTGTCTTATTCTCATACTCAAAAGAAAGGTGTTCCAGTGCAAGAATACTTTGTTCTATTAAATTGGCATTCCATGATGCTCACCTTCCCAAAATGATGGCTGAAGACAAAGCAGGTGCATAAGCAAATGTGGTGAAGAAAGCTGATGGTGCCCAGCTATCAAAAGATATAACATCTGGGGTCTTAAAGGCTTGAAGGTAAACAAGCAGCCATCTAGCTCAGAAGCAACAAAGCCCACATGGAAGAAGCAAACCAGCCTGCATGATCACAAGGTACCAGAGGGATCAGTTATCAGGCATCAAAGAACAAAAAATCATACCATTGTGAATGAGGGGGAGTGCAGAGTGGAGACCCAAAGCCCATCTGTAGGCAATTGGACATCCCCTTACGGAAGGATTGCGGGGAGGAGATGAGCCAGTCAGGGTGCAGTGTAGCAACGATGAAACACAGCTTTCCACTAGTTTTAAATGCCCCCCCCCCAATATCATTATCCCAATTCTACCTTACAAATCGGGCTAGATCAGAGCATGTACACTGGTACAGATAGGAACTGGAAACACAGGGAATCCAGGGCAGATGATCCCTTCAGGACCAGTGGTGTGACTGGCAATACCAGGAGGGTGGAGGGAAGGTGGGATTGAAAGGAGGAACGGATTACAAGGATCTACATATAACCTACTCCCTGGGGGATGGACAACAGAAAAGTGGGTGAAGGTGTGGGGAAAGGTCAAACGCTTACAGACAGCCTCCCCAGGGTAGTTAGTCACCAGACTACAGGGTAGGCCTCTAGGGCGATTAGTCACCAGACTACAGGGTAGGCCTCTAGGGCAGTTAGTCAACCAGACTATATGGCAGGCCTCACTCCCTGCTACTAGGGACAATAAACTATTCCTCCTTGAGGCCTGTGGCCAAGCGTTCTCACCCTACCAATAATGATCTCTATCAACTGAGTCAGGGAACAGGCCAAACTGACTGTGACATCCAAAGTTAAGATACGCCCATCTTATCAAATGTATACCCCCAATTCCTCCTCTTATTGTTGCATGTATGTCCCTAGACCACCCCTTCTCATTACTGTATTACCTATGGTACAACCCCTCCCTGTGACGTATGTACTCACCTGTGATTAGGGGACTTACACGTCCCTAGAGAATATAAAAAGCGTGGGCTAACATTAAAGAATCACTCTCTCCCTCCACGTGGACCATCGAGTGGGGCTGAGGTGAGCATGCTACCATGAATTGTGACGGACTCCCATTTATTTCTATACTTCTATCTCTCATGCTCCCTATAACTTTATTATGATCTTTACTTATTATCGCTGTACAATTGCGCCTACTGGACCCGTAATGAAGTGTTAGGGGCTGGCTTCCCCTGACATATGGTGCCCAACGTGGGGCCTTGTAGGAAAATAACTCTTTTGAGTTATATCCCGTGTAACAATTGTACGGCCTCATTGGACAGTGAGGGTGAATCGGGACATTTTTTTGAGTTTACTTTTTAAGTGTGTGTTTTAGTCCGAGTGAGATATGGGTCAGGCAAAGAGCAAGGATACAGAGTATGGTATCACTCTTTGCCACATCTTGAAGAATCCAAATGTAAGGGTAACAAATAAGAGAATGAAAGAGTTTCTTCAACTGGTAAAGAAATTTAAGCCTTCTTTTCCGGAGTCAGGAACCTTTGATATAGAGGTCTGGGAAAAGGTAGCCATTAATATAAGAAAAGCTCACAGAGAAGGACAGAGCATACCCATGAAGACCTGGGACCTGTGGGTGCAGGTTAAAGCAGTGTTGGAGCTGCTGCAAGGTGAGAGAATGAAAGATCAAGACCAACAGAGTAGTGAGAAACCTCTAAGCTACGCAGATTTAAATCAGGTGAGAAGCAAGCAGAATCAGTTTCAGGCAGATGAGAAAATTTTAGGTGTAGCTGAGAAAATGAAGTTTGAATCAGGAGATAGCAGAGTAGAAGCATCTGCCCCACCAGAGTATAGCGCAGGGAATTACAATACTACCAAGCAAGCCAGTGCTGGAGGAGAAGAGATTAGATCCAAAGGAATGCAAATAGAGAGATTTAACCTAGAAAGTGAGGCTGGGAAAGTGAGAGGCAAAGCACCTTTGCTCTCACGGATGGAGAAGAGTATAGCTCAAGAAGCAGACTTAGAATTCAGAATAGCTTATCCTGTTAGAATTATAGACAGGGAGCCCGACAAGCAGCACCCCGAAGGAAGTCAAGAAAGGCGATATACTGCCTTTCCCTTTAAGCTACTGAAAGATCTTAAGCAGGCAGTCAACGATTATGGCCCAGACTCACATTTTGTAATCAGCATGGTAAGGGCCTTAGCAGAGTCCGAGAGCTGGACGCCTACAGACTGGAGAGTTGTGGCGAAAACTTGCCTTTTCTCTTCAGAATCCTTGCAATATCAGATGCTGTGGAAGGAAGCAGCCCTTGCACAAGCTCGGAAGAATGCTGAGGATGGGATAGATATAGGGGTTCATCAGCTGCTAGGAGATAAGAATTATATCACAGTTGAGTCTCAGTTACAGTTTACTGAACAGACAATAGGACAGATACGTGAGGTTTGCTTAAGTGCCTGGGAAAAGATAATTCCATCAGAAGAGAGAAAGCTGAGTTACACGGCTATAAGACAGAGGAATGATGAGCCTTATGCTGACTTTGTGTCCCGACTGGGAGATGCTATTTCCAAATGTGTGAAGAATGTGCAGGCAGTAAGAGACCTATTGCATAAGCTATCTTATGATTTCTCTAATAAGCACTGTAAAAATGCCTTGCACCCCTACAGGGAACAGGGCACGTTGCTGGATTATCTTAGGGTATGCAGGAGTGTAGAGGCAGAGGAACACAAGGCAGACCTCATGGCAGTGGCCTTGGCAAATTATATCAGACCTAGGAAAGAATGCTTTAGTTGCGGAAAGACAGGTCATCTCCAAAGAGAGTACAGACAGCACAGGCCGATCAGCCTGGTCGTGAAAAGCAAACTGCGGCCTGCGCCAGAGCATGGGCCAGGGCCACCTAATTCCGGTTTAAAAGAACCTGAACCCTGCCCCCGCTGTAGGAAGGTAACTCATTGGGTGAGTCAATGTCATAATTCTAAATTCAACAGTGAAGGGTTGCCATTAGCAAAGGCTTCCCGGCGGGAAAACAGAGGAAGGAGCTTGATCCAAGTCCAGCCTAACAGAGCTCAGAAGGCAAGGCCTCTGCTTAACCCAGCAAGAGAATCTTTGAATGGCAGAAATCTCAGGTATCTCCCAGCCTCACAGCAGGAGACCACCAATACTAGTCAAACAGGCAAAACCCCAGCCCCTGTTCTGGCTGCTATAACCTTGATTAACCAAGAGAAAGCTCAGAAGCCCTCACAGCAGTTTGTTAATTCTAAAGAACAGGGGCCTCTTATTGAAAGAGTAATACAGTTGTTATCAGGAAGTTTTAACCTAAGTACTCAAGAAATTAAAGTTGATACTGGAATTGATCAGAGTTGTGAAGTAAAGTCAAAAGCTGTAATTGAATCAGAAATTAAGAATGGTAGTTGGAGTTCGCTACCTAAAAGAACTATGGGTTGTTTATTAGGAGAGTCTAATGTAAATTCTCAAGGTGGTCTGATTGTTACTGGAATTATTGAACAGGATTATGAAAAAGTTAAGGCAGTGATAAATTCTGATATATCATGGTTTATAAAAGAAGATCGCCTAAGCCAATTTTTGCTTCCTTGCATTCCTAGAGTAAAAATTTATGTCTATCAGGAAAGAGTACTTGAGAAGTTTCACCACCCTTTAAATCAAGGGGTCTTCTGGAATGCTGTTGTGGGGAAACACCAGCGCCCCCACATGGAATTAGAAGTTGAAGGGAAAAGGTTTTTAAACTTTGGATGTAGGGTCATTGCTTTAGGGCAATCAGGAGGTACTAAGACCCTCCCATTAACTTCCCCTAAACCCAGCTTGGTAAGAATGAGTGAAGTTAACCAAGAGAGACTATTGCAAGATTGTAAAATCATCCAGTGTAAGAAGCCTGAAGGGCAAAGCAGCTTAATTGAGCCTGTAACCTTATTGGTAAGCTTGGAGAAAAAATGTCTGTTTGGTAAATTACTTAAAGAACAGATGAACAAATTTATTAAGAATTTTTTCAGTCTTTCAAAGTATGGTAAGAAGTTCTCTCAAATAGTAAACTCTTAATTCTCTGAGAGCTGAGAGCGAAAGTTTACATAACAATGAAGGCTATCTAACTAGCCCTTATACTGAGTCAAGACCTAGCAAGTTAACTGAGATTGCTAGCAATGCTTTGAAATCTGAATTGTTAAAACAGAAAGACGAGAAGAGGAATCTTATGTGTGACAAAGTCTATTTAGTCAATTTAACCAAAAAATGTTTCTCCTTACTAAAAGTTTGTAATAAAGTTAGGGAAGATAAACACGTTTTCAATTCTACAGAGAAAATTGTTCCTAAGAAATCCGAAGATGATGGACTGCGTTCGGGATCCAGGTCCATTCTCCTAGAGAAAGGTCTATGCATTTATATTTTTACAGAATAAACCTGATGGACTTCCTTTAAAAGGATGCGACCACGTTTGGAGAAAGATGGACAAGGAAGAGATGGAGAAGCCACCCAATATTAATCATAATTCCTTTTTCAGGTTAATGACACCTCGAAGAGAGGGGCTATTTGTTTATATTTTCACAGCAAAGGAGATAGGTGGATTTCTCTTCAGCCAGCAAGGCCCAGAAGAAAGCAGAGAAGCTGATGTGTGACCAGACCCTGTCCTGTTACTGAAGTTATCCAAAACATCATGGAGACCTGGCAGATTCCTGAGAATGATGATTGCTGACTGCTGAGATTTCTTCCATTGCTGACGCTGTCTAAAAGAAACTTTGGGAGTCTATCATAACTGAACATTTCGTGCAAAAGTGGCAAGTGGACTCGCATCAGCTCTGGGCCACTCAGGCAAAGGTGGACGATGAACTGGGGGGAAAGTAGCGGAGCTGCAGCAGACGGTTCAGTGGTTCAGCTTTGCTGAGGGTTTTTTTTCAGACAAATGTGTTGGATTTTATCAAATGTATTTTTATGCTTCAATTGATATAATTTTTGGTTCTTTTCCTTTGTTTTATTTATGGAGTAAATTACATAGATTTATTTTCTAATGTTGAACCACCCTGGCATACCTAGTATAAACCCAATTTGATCATATGGTATGATTTTTAAAATGTGCTGTTGAATTCTGTTGGCTAGAATTTTGTTAAAATATTTTTCATATATATATTCATAAGGGATATTGGTCAGTAATTTTCTTTATTTGTGATTTTTCATCTGGTTTTGGTTTTAGGGTGGTGTTGACTTCTTAGCATGAGTTATAAAATATTTATTTCACTTCTATATTTTTGAAGAGTTCATATAATATTGGTGTTAATCCTGCTATTTGGCTAAAATGCCCTGTGATGCTCTCTGGTCCTAGTCTTTTCTTTTTCTGGTAGATATATTATAGCATCTCCAATATCTTCTTTTGTTATGGATATGTTTAGATTTTCTAACTGAATTTGAGTTAGTTTAGGTAAGAAATACCTTTCTAACAATGTATCGATTTCATCTAGACTTTCAAATCTATTGAAGTACAAATTTTTCATACTATTTTATTATATTTCCTTTTCACAGTTGGCTTGGTTTTAATGTGCTCTTTCTTAGTTTTGTTGTTTGCCTCTTTTTAGTTTTTCTTTTGTTAGTCTAAGTAGTGGTTTGTCTATATTTTTGATCCTTTTAAAACACTTTTGGCTTTGTTGATTTTTTCTGTGGTTTTTCTATTTTATTTCTGCTCGCTCTAATTTTCCTTTCTTCTTGCAGCATCCGGCTTCTTTTGCGTTTCCTTTTTTTGATGGTTCAAGTTTTCATTTTTAGTTACTGATTTTGGAGGTTTCTTGTTTTATAATGTATTTACTGCTTTTGTTGTTAGGTGTTGTTGAGTCGGTTGCAGTTCATAAAAATTTTATGTACCAAAGACCCAAGCACTGCCCTATTTGTAACATCTTCACAATTGTTCCGATGTTTGAGCTTATTGTTGTAACCATTGTGTCAATCCATTTTGTTGAAGGTCTTCTTATTCACTTTAGCAAACATGATGCCTTTCTCCAGGAACTGGTTCATCCTGATAAGGTGTGTGAAGTACATGAGATAAACTCTCACCAGCTTCACTTCTTTTTTAAAATTTGTTTTGCTAGAAAGATTTAATTATTTTATTTATTATTAATTGGGAGTTAATATATATGATATCATTCCATAGTTCAATCACAATGAGCAGAATTGTACAAATGCTAACACAATCAGTCCCATTCTTTTTCTTCCTGTACTCCTTGACATCATTCTCCCTTTTACCCACCCCCACCACTGTGCCCCCCCCCCCACCTCCTAACCCTTGTTCTACTTGCTGTCCTTATAGGTTCATCAATCCTGAGTTTCATATACCCCAAAAGCAGAAAAACATATATAACAACTTCAAGAGGGGGACCTTCGATGACATAACAACTCACATATACTCTTATAAGAACGAACCAAAACAAAATAAAACAAAAAATAGAGAAAATGTTGAAAACCTGATCAGGTCCAGCATGAATCAGAGGGAGGATCAACTGACAAAGTTTTAACTGTTCAAGTCAGATTTATGCCTTTAATATTCCGTACTCATCTTTTCAATGTCCTCTGTTTAGTAACCCCTTTCCTCCCATCCTTCAATTGTGGATAGAGGGAGTTCACTGGAGGCTTGTTTCCTACGTAGTTCCTACAAATGAATCTTGGGCCCCCACTGTCATCCATAGCCTGCTGCACACAGAATTCTCACAATTAAGACTCTGATACGAATCCCCCCTTTTATTTTGGGTTGTATGATTTACAAGCCTTCAGTGACTGGTGATGGTGTGCTTCTTCCATATGGACATAGTTGACATTTTGATTAGATGGCTGCTTGTTTGGAGACAAGCCTTTAAGACCCCAGATGCTATTTTATTTGATAGCTGGACACCATCTACTTTCTTCTGTGTTCCCTTTGTGAGGGTGAATATCGAGCAGGGTCATGATATAAGAACTAATTGTTCTTAAATTGGAACTAGGATTTAGTGTGAAACCCAAAATCCATTCCTGGATCTATGGGTTTTTAAATTTTTAAAATTTATTTTACTTGGGAGTTAATACATATGTCATATCGTTACATAGTTCAATCACATCAAGCAGAATTGTACAATTGCTTTCACAATCAGTTTTCCAGCATACTTTTTTTTCCTGGACTTTTTGACATAGTCTCCCTATTAACACCCCCCCCCCCACCGAAACCTTTATTGTATTTGTTCATCAATTCTGGGTTTCATTTACCAAAAAATAGAAAAACATATAACACAATTTCAAGAGGGTGATGCCCAATGACATAACACCTCTGAGATACAGCCTAATATGAAAAAACAAAACCAAACTAAAACGGAATGTCCATCAGAGGTTTGCTGGAATAATACATATGTCAATACAGTATAGAGGGCATTGCTGTAGCAAGACCTTGTTTGTCCACCCACCAGCAGTTCACCAGTCTTGGAACAGCTGTCTTCTGCTTCCTCAGACACCATGTACTACCCAATTTAAGTCCTCAAGTTACAAGTGTGTGTGAGATAGAGTCCAGATCACCCAGTGGGGTTCCCGTATGTGATCTCACTGATGCAGCCTCTGGAGCATGCTGTGTGCCTTGAAGGTCCAGGATTCAGTGTCCCAATACTCAATGACACCCAGCCTGGGTCCCCAGGATACACCCAGAAGCCCAGGTCAATGTGGCCCATTCGGTGTATATCACCAAAGACACTCCCCACCTAGTATCCCCAACAGCATTTTCAGTCATTCTTCTCCTCAACTGGAGGTTGATCCTCCCTCTTTTACTACCAACAGAGATGCATTTGTGTTCCCATAGATGTGTTTGCCCCCTTTCCCCTCAGCTGCATTGTTTTCCCATTATTATTCCTCATCCCTCTGGTAGGTCTTTCTACCTGTGTGTGTGTGTGGGGGGGGCTTGTCATAGATTTACATGGCAGCCACTCTGTAAACAACATCCCCATCCTCTCCCTTGATCATTTAATACCAGCTGACATCAAGTGCTCTCTGGCCAAGTGACCTTCAAAATACTTACCTAGAGTGGATGGTGTATGGTTCATTGGCACCAGTCAGGCTCTCTACCAGGCTGTCTAGCCCCCCAAGATGCCAGCTTCACTTCTAAGGATAATTCTGGCTGTGTTCACAGGTCCTTAATGAGTTTTCCTCCAATCTTGATGACACATTCTTCTTCATATGTTATTTGCTCAGCACACAGAATGAATAACAATGGTGAAAGAGTACAACTTGACTCATACCTTTCCTAATTGTAAACCTTGCAGTTGACTGGTCAAATGATTTTTTTCTTAATCTATGGGCAGGCTCTGCATGAGCACACTGAATTATTGTGGAATTCACATTCTTCACAATGTTATCCATAATTTGTTATGATTCACACAGTTGAATGTCTTTGCACATTCAATAAAACTAAAGTAAACATCATTTTGATATTCTCTGCTTTCAATTAAAATTCACATGACAGCAATGATATCTCTCATTCCACATCTTTTCTGCATCTGACTTATTTTTGTTTTTTAAGCTCTCTGTGAATCTACTGCTGCAACTGTTTTGAAATGATATTCATCAAAATTTTACTTATATGTAATGTATACTAATGATATTAATTCAATACTTTCCATATTCTATTACATCATCCTTTTGGGGATGGTCAACAACATGGACATCGTCCTGTCACTTGGTCAGGTAGCTGTCTTCCAAAATTCTTGACACTCATACGTGCACCTCTAGCACTCCATTTGCATGTGCAGCTTCCTTTATTTTCAGGCATGGTTCCTTTTTCAGGTCTAGAAAAGTCTCTATACATATTTCTTGGGAAAGTATTACTAAGTCTTTATCATGATGCTCTGTGATTTCAAAATTTATAACATTTGAGTTCTAAATTGTAACTCAGATTTCCATCTAGATTTCCTTGCTTGATCTTTTCATTTATTTCGCTCCAAACTTAATAATTTTAGTTATGTTGTCTTCTACTTCAGTTATTCTATCGTCTGTCTGCTCAAATATATTTGTTTTGTTTTTAGTTTCATTATTTTTCCTTGCTGTGTTTTTGTTCACAGTCTATTACAGACTATCTCATTTTGTTTTCTTATTTACATTAGTTGGTTTTCTGAGGTTTTAGTTTTTTGTTTTTCTTTGGTTTGGATTTCTTTAAACATATACAACGTTATTATCTGAAGGTGTTCAATTTTTCCATTATCCTGATCTCCATAGGAGAAATGTTTGCTTGCTCATGATTTTCTTTTGATTGGATTTCCTATTCTGGGTTTTTGTATATTTTATTAGTTTTTGCTGAGCTGTTGTTGTTAGGTGCCGTTGAGTTGGCTCTGATCCATAGTGACCCTGTGCACAACAGAAGGAAGCACTGCTTGGTCTTGCACCATCCTCACAACTGTTCCTTGTTTGAGCCATTGCTGCGATCACCATGTTACTCCATCTCGTGGATAGGCCTTCCTTTTTTTTGCTGCCCCCATCCTTTACCAAACACGATATCCTTCTCCAGGGACTGGTATCTCATGATAACATATCCAAAATAGGTAAAACAAAATCTTGCCATTCTTGCCTCTAAGGAGGACTCTGGCTGTTCTTCCAAGACATATTTCTGGTCTTGTGACTTTTACATATGTTATAGTAGTAATTTGAAATTCAGTATTTCAAGGAATTTCTTAGGATTACTTCTATTATCTTCTCCACATTTCCACTAGAGGACACTCTGATCCTTTACTTTTTTCAGTGCTGAATCAATAATTTTTCAGAGGATTTGTATTTCTTATTATGACCCATTTTAAAGTTATGTAATTTTTTTAATGAAAGGAATTACACATGGTGAGTTATAGAATTGTTACCCAAGTCTATTTTTGGTATTCCCTGGGGGTTTCATCACTCCACTCCCCCTGCTGCTCTGCCGCATGCCCTCAGTGCCTCGCCCCAGCGTGATGGGGCCAGACGTGCACTATTCCTGCACTGTGTCTCCAGTGCTGTGCATGGGAACATTTTCTAGTGTGTGTCAAAACTGGACTAAAGTCAGGGCAGCAAATGGTCATCATCTATACTAAAGTAACAGCCATTAACCAGGGTCCTAATGGAAAGTCCTGCAAGATTCTTGGAACAGCTGAGAGAAGCCCTGAATAAGCACACCATGTGAGATTTAGACTCACATGAAGGGCAGATCATACCAAAAGACAAATTTCTCACACAGGCTACATCAGACATTTGGAAGAAACTCCAGAAGTTAGTGCAAGAGCCTGGAGGAGCTATTCTAGATGGGTGCTTACTATTGCCAATGCTACCATTTACAATAGAGACAGAGAGCAATAGGCGGAGGAGAAGAAGAGGAAAGATGCTAGGCAGGCATAGGTACTAATCAGCGCCCATCTACTGCCTCCCAGGTTCCAAAGACCCCTGCACAGGGTACAAAGTGTGTGTCGGCGTTTGGGTCACCCAGCAAAGGGATGCCCTAATAGAAATAGGCCCCACAAGGGCCATGCTATTGTTGTAAACAAACTACCCACTGGAGGCACTCTGTTCTATGAGGAAGACCCAAGAGGAGGGTGGTGTGCTGCAAAGTTTGCAGCTGCTAACTGGACTAAAGCATCCCCGCTGGACGGCCCAGCAGGAAAGAATTGCTGTTACTGGCCTGGAAAGCTGGTTGTGCATGGATATTGGCAAGTCATTTTTTTCCCTACTTAGTGCTGTCTACTCTCTCCTAACCTCCTTCCTCAGACTCCAAGCAGTAGCTTGACACTTAGGAATAACTTATCGTCTCCACTGTGTTTGGAGGCCACAATCCTGATGATGCCAAACTAGCCACCTGCAGGGAGAATTAACCAACATTTAAAACTAACCCTCAGGAAAATGACACAAAGGACTCAGATGAACTGGAAAGATGCACCGCCCATAGCTCTGTTATGTCTCAGAATTGCCCCTACAGCACCCTACATGTTTAAGCCCCTATGATGTTCTATATGGGTGGTCTTTAATGCCAACATGTCTTTAATACAGTAATATGCCATAAGAGTAGCCCAATGCCAGGAGGCATTTCATCAATATGGGTTTATCCAGGCCCAAGGGGAAGGAGCCCCCCATGCCTTCTTGGAGACCTGGTTCTTATAAGAATTTGGAAGGAAAAAAAAAAGAATTTGGAAGGATGGGCCCACTAAATCCCAGGTCCCGCCAGTCTGGAAGGGTCCTTTCACAGTAATTCCATCTACTTGTACTGCTGTTAAAGTTGCAGAACAAAGTGCAAGAACCCACCATTCACAGGTAAAGCTGTGGAAACCGTTGGAACCGACTTTTTCAGACTCAGCTCAAACAGAGCAAGATAAGTACACATGTGATCCATTAGACAACCATAAGACGGGGTTTTGTCGGCACCTTGAGGCAGATAAGTGCTGTTCCGAAAACCTTACCACAAATCCACAACAGTCTATACGTTCATAAATGCTTTCACACTCACGGGGGGTGGGAGAGGAAGGGAAATAAAAAAATGCTTTCACACAATTCCTATGTTTAAAGTGAGTTTGCAGGCTGTCTGTCAATCCAGTGTTAAGAATACCTACTGCGATTTCCTTTGGAATCTTCCAGTGTGAGACTAATCCACACTTCAGTGGTCACTGCCATCCCATAGCTCTTGCCCTAGCCTTTCTTAAACTGTTCACCTGCTTTGTTTCTTCCAGAATCCATTAAATTACCAAAGACACTGAACCAACATTGCTATACCCAGGATCACCAACGTCTGGATCAGCTCAACCCATTGACCAAGGGCCTCTAAGTGGATGACAACCCCTCAAAGAGGGAGGAAGGATATGGACCCCAAATCCCTCTTCCTGCCCATTTGTCAGCAGAAAATAGCTAGAATGTCTAACTGTGCCCAGTACCCCCCAATGATTTGGGTCCTTACTCCTTCAGTGGGAAATGAAAGGTAGGACGATTAGGGATAAAGGAGGTTGTCTCCACTAAATGCCTATGCTAAACAAAAATTAGCTGACCATGCCACAATGGAGGGGTTTGAAAGAAATCAAGCACACATTAGACACCTATGGGGACAATCCAAAGCTGGGCATGTTCAGACCAAGGTCACCTAGGTGCAGATCAACCTGGGCATGCACACTAGGCACCAGCAACAATACGTCACATTTGCACCTGAAATCAGCCACTAAGAATGGCCAATAGCCTCAACTACTCCAAGCCCTACTCCCAAGTGGGTATAAGAGGAGATAGATAGCATAGACTGAGGGCAGCCTGCTCCCTCTTTCAGGTCAGTGGGTGGGATATCACTTGTGTACATACAAGTATGCCCTCTCAGGGCTCACACTCTTCTTTTTCCAGTTCCAGGACTCCTATTTTGGTTCTGTGGACTCCTCTTTTATTATTATTATTTTAATAATTTTGGGGGGGCTCTTACAGCTCTTATAATATTCCATACGTCAATTGTATTAAGTATATTTATACTTATGTTGCCATCATTTCCAAAACATTTTCTACTTGAGTCCTTGGCATAAGCTTATCTTTTATCCCCTCTTCCCCCCCCCATTATCCTTGATCTATTACATATGATTATTTATTTATTTTAAAATTATTTTATTGAGGGCTCTTATCACAATCTATCCATCCATCCATTGTGTCAAACACCTCTGTACGTATGTTGCCATTACATGATGGAGAAGCTCAATATCAGCAGCTAAAACCAAACCAGGGACCAACTGTGGAACAGACCATCAATTGCTGCAATGTAAATTCACGATAGAGCTGAAGAAAATTAAAACAAATCCACAAGAGTCAAAATACAACCTGAATCCATCCCACTTGAATTTGTAGAACATCTCAAGAACAGAATTGCTGCATTGAATACCAATGACAGGAGCCCTGATCAGCTGTGGGAGGACATCAAGAGCATCTTTCATAAAGAAAGCAAAAGGTCATTAAAAAGACTGGAGGGAAAGAGCTCAAAGTGGATGTCTGAAGACTCCGAAACTTGCTCTCAACCATAGAATAGCTAAACCAAGTGGAAGAAAGGATGAAGTCAAAGAACTGAGTAGAAAATTTCAAAGGGCAGCTTGAGAAGACAAAGTTAAATATTGCAATGAAATGTGCAAGGGCCTATAATTAGAAAACCCAAAGGGAAGAACACACTAAGCATATCTGAAACTGAAAGAACTCAAGAAAAATTCAAGTCTTGATTTGCAAGTTTGAAATATTCTCTAGGGAAAATGTTGAAGGATGCAGGAAGCATCAAAAGAAGATAGAATACACAGAGTCACTGTATTAGAAAGAACTAGTCAATATTCCACTTATTTAATTCTCTCTTAAAATTTATATTGTGATTGAGTGAAAGCTTTTACAAGGAAAATTATTTTTACATCCAACATGCACATTTTGTTTGAAGAATTGATTACATTATCCACAAGGTAACAGCACTTTTACCACTTCTCTGAGTTTCTCATTTCCTTAAGTTTTTTTCCTGTCACTTCTTGCCTTCTGAGCTTGAACCCTGGGTAAATGATGCCCTTTTGGTCTCGAATGGGTGACTGTTCTGAGGAATGCATGCTTCCTTGGTGGCATTGCTCACCTGATAGGCTTGTCTGTTGTTTGATTGAAAGGAGAGCCATGGGGTGAGTTCAGTTTCAGGCTTAAAGAGTGACTAAGGACTAAAGTCAGGGTTTGAATCAGACTGAATCAGATCAGTCAGACTAGTTTTAATTTGAATTTTTTGTGTGTTTTGTTATATAAGCGCCTCCCACTCTGCCCAAGGTATCTTATTGTGATTCCATTTAGAGAAATTTGTAGGGGTAGCTGGGCACACCATCTAGTTCTCATCTCAGGATTATGGAGGCTGAGGTTCTTATTAGTCCTTTGAATTAATTGTTACAATCATCTTTGATTTTCTTCACTATTCTTTGCTTAGGATGGGACAGATCTATAGTTACGTTTTATATGACTGCTTACTAGCTTTTAAGATTGCCATCATGACTCACTACAGTAGGACATAGAACATAGTTTTTGCTAACTATATTATGCCAATTGACCTAGTTGTCTTCTGAGAATGAGTTCTAAGCTCCTGATTCCAGTGATATAAAGTTTTCAGAACTTTATTCCCAGCTTGCTTTACTACATATGTAACAACAGCAAGCAAATTCACTTCTATCGAGTTAATGCTGGCTTATAGTGACTCCCTGTGGGTTTCTGAGACTGTAACTAATTAGCAGAGTATAAAGCCCAGTCTTTCTCCCACAGAGTTGCTGGTGGTTTCAAACTGCCGACTAAGGAGATCGCAGCCCAGCACGTAACCACTATACCACCAGAACTCCTTCGGATATATTTACAGTACATACAAATCCATATGTAGAAATCTCCTCAGCCAAACCTACAGTTATTATTTTAATCTTGTTCACCCACTCATACCTGCTCAGCTTGCCTGTCTGCCTAAATACTTGTCGTAGTTGGATGGTTTTATGTTAACTCCTGGCTAGGGGTGGAGTCAACCTTGTCAGTCAAGTGGTAGCTTAATAACACCTTGGGGTCCTGTTCTTTTGTATGGGAGTGAAAGACTGGGCAGTCTCTCTTTCTCTTTCTTGGCACTTCACCTTCTTCTTCACTGGAACTTCCCTAGGGCTCTGTGGCTACCTCTAGGAGTGACCCCATGTGGACCACCTGACCTTGAGAGTTGTCGGTGACTTGCCATCCTTCCACAGAACTTGGATCCATAAAACTCTGCAACCAGCCTGTGATCTCCCTGCTT
This sequence comes from Tenrec ecaudatus, assembly GCF_050624435.1. Taxonomy (NCBI): domain Eukaryota; kingdom Metazoa; phylum Chordata; class Mammalia; order Afrosoricida; family Tenrecidae; genus Tenrec; species Tenrec ecaudatus. The sequence continues at coordinate 84,043,542 of NC_134548.1, forward strand.
TTTACTTCAGCTTTCTGTGTCTTCGGCCTGCAGCTCTGTGAGTCGGAAGAGGGCCTGGCAAGCATAGCATCTATGGACTTGAGATGGACTGGGTTGGGGTGCCTCCTTGATGTAAAGCTGATTCTTAATATAAAGTTCTAAGCACAGAAGGAGTGAATGCACAGAGACATTAACTGATGCAATGGTTTATTGGGGTGGGAAAGGTGAGGAGACTTGGGTAGCAACACATGCAATCAAGGGAGTGGAAACATTGCTGTTGACAAGCCACATGGAGAGAGGCCGATGGAGCCAGAGCCCTGGAGCTGAGGAGTCACGTAGAGAACTGTGGCAGCGCTGAGATCTTCCACTCCCTTGAACCCACAAGACTTTCCACCCACTGGCCTGTGATCTTCCTGCATTCAGCGTGATTGCGTGTGTTGTGAGTCTGAAGAAGAAGTTATAGACTCGCAACAGGCATATGGATGACCTGGACTGGGCAGGGATGTTTTCTCAATATTTAATTGCTCTCATAAGTAAAACTCGTTCTTAGACACATTTGCCTGTCTCTGAGTTTGTTTCTAGCGCAGCATGTCGTCTGTTAGGCAGCAACTCCAAATGGTATTACTTTCCATATTTCCTTTCAGAGTTCTTTCTTTTTTTTTTTTTTGGTGTAGAGCAGCGGTTCTCAACCTGTGCATCGTGGCCCCTTTGGGGGCCAAATGACCCTTTCACAGGGGTCTCCCGATTCATAACAGTAGCAAAACCACAGTTATGGAGTAGCAACAAAAATAATTTTATGGTTGGGGGTCACCACACCATGAGGAGCTGTATGAAAGGGCCGCGGCATTTGGCAGGTTGAGAACCACTGGTGTAGAGTAGGGGTGTCAAACTGGTGGCTGCAGGCTGCATGCAGCCCCTGAGGTAATTTTTTTGTGGGCCACAATGCTCTGAAATTAAATGTAATGAGCGAATTGTGTGTACAGTATTGCCTCTATCTCCCCTAAGCGTTATTTTCTTCATAACAATATTTTTCTATTTTCATTTTATTTCAGAGCATCGAATACCACAAAAAAATATCGCAGGGGCTGCCTGTAGCCCGCAGGCCACCAGTTTGACACCCTTGGTGTAGAGGAATCCCTCTAGTATTTATAGTTGATATATTTTGCTGAATCGTCCCATTCATTCCAGTAGTTTTTTTCCCCTGAGTCTCTGAGACGTAATATGTATAGGACCACAACATTTTGTTAGGTGCCATTGAGATGGCTTACACTTCTTTATTCAATGTCCAACTTTCACATGCATATGCTATTGTTGTTAGGTGCCATGGAGTCGGTTCTGACCCATAGCAACCCTAAGCACAAGAGCAGGAATCAAGGCCCGGTTCTGTGCCATCCTCACAATTGTTCCTAGGTTTGAGGCCATTGTTGCAGCGAGATGGCAATCCATCTTGCTGAGGGCCTTTCTCTTTTACACTGCCTCTCCACTTTACTCAGCATGATGTCCATCTCCAGAGAATGGTCTCTCCTGACAACATGTCCAAAGTATGGAAGACAAACTCTTCTCATTCCTGCCTCTAAGGAACACTCTGGTTGAACTTCTGAGACAGGCTGGTTTGTCCTTTTAGCAGTCCATGGTACTTTCAATATTCTTCTCTAGAATCACAGTTCAAATGCATTGATTCTTCCTGGATCTTCCTTATTTAATGTTCACCTTTCACATGCATATGAAGTGATTAAAAATACCATGGCTTGGATCAGGCACACTTTAACTCTCAAAGTAACATCTTTACTTTTCAACACTCTAAAGAAATCTTGTGCAGCAGATTTACCTAATGCCATACATCTTTTGAACTCTTGGGTGCTGCTTTCTTGAGCATTGATTGTGGATCCAAGTAAAAAAAAATCCTTGACAACTTCAACCTTTTCTCCATTCATCATGATGTTCCCTATTGGTCCAGTTGTGAGGATTTGGGTCTTCTTTTCACTGAGTTTAATCCATATTGAAAGCTGCAATCCTTGACCTTCATCAACAGGTGCTTCAAGTCCTCCTCACATTCAGCAAGCAAGGTTGTATCATCTGCATATCACAGGTTGTTAATAAGCCTTCCTATAATCCAGCTTCGTTGAATATTTTCTCTGCATACAGATCGAGTAAGAATGGCAAGAGGATAAAACCCTGATACAGAACTTTCCTGATTTTAAATCATACAGTATTCCCTGTTCTGTTTGCATAATTGCCTCTTGATTTATGTACAAGTTCCCCAAGAGCACAATGAAGTGTTCTGAAATTCCTTTTTTTCTCCAGATATCCAGAGTTTGGGCCCACACAGTTTAATGGTTTGGCAGAGTCAGTAAAACACAAGTGGACATCTTTGTAGAATTCTCTGGTGGTGTAGTGATTACACATTGAGTTGCAATACACTTGGTCAGCAGTCCAAAACCACCAGCCGCTTTGGGGTAGAAAGACTGAGTTTTCTATGTTTGTAAAAACAGTTACAGTCTTGGAAATCCATAGGGGTGTTCCTATGAGTCAGCATTGACTCAGTGGCAGTGAGTTCGAATATTCTCTGCTTTCAGCCAAGATCCATCTGACATCAGCAGTGTTCCATGAAGTTCCTTTTTCCCTGATGCCCTCTTCTGAATCAGGCACAATCTTTTGGCAGCTCTCTGCCAATGTACTGCATCAACCACTGTTGGATGATCTTCAGCAAAATTTTACTTGCATAGGCTATCAATGATATTTTTTTCTATAATCTGAGCATTTTGTTGGATCACTTTTCTTTGGAATGGGTACAAATATTGACCTTTTCTAGTCAGTTGGCCAGGTAGCTGTCTTCCACATTTCCTGGCACAGATGAGTGAGTGCTTTCAGTGCTTCATCAGCTTGTTGAAACATTTCAATTGGTATTCCATCAATTCCTGAAGCTTTGCTTTTGGCTAATGCTTTTTGTGCAGTTTGAACTTCTTCCTTCAGCACCATTGGTTCTTGCTCATATGCTGCTTCCTGAAATAGTGGAATGTTGACTTGTTTTATTGCGGGGGGGGGTTTGGACAGTGACTCTGTGTATTCTTTCCATTGTATTTTGGTGCTCCCTGTATCATTCAATATTTTTCCCTTAGAATCTTTCAATATTTCCTCTTGAGGCTTGACTTTTCTTTAGTTCCGTCAGTTTGAGATATGCTGAGTGCATCCTTCCCTTTTGGTTTTCGAACTTTAGGTCTTCGCATATTTCATATTTGGTTTTGTCTTCTCGAGCTGCCCTTTGAGGTTTCTTTTCGTTTTTGGAGGTCAGTTCTCATTATTGCTCTGGGGTGAGGGGGCGTTCAAGAGCTCTCGGTAGGGTGAGGGTGCTTGCTCTTCCACTCCACGGGCTGCTAGAATGGTGCTGGCTCTGGTGATGGTGGTACTAGTTCTTGCAGATCATGTGTTTGATGCTGCTGAACATGGCCTAGGCATTCTTATTCATGGTGATTCACACGTACAAGGCGGCCAGCTTCTGCCAGCCTCACTTCTGCTTCAGGACCACCACAACCCCTTGCTATCACTGGCTGACTTCATGCCCATGGTTTTGTGGTGAAACCGCTAGTGGAAAGAGATGTGCCCTTTCAGGTTATTGGTGTAAGTCTGCTTGTTCTTCTGAATCAGGAAACCGAAGCTGTGGGAATCAGAGAGATTTCTCCCAAGTCGTCTCCCCCAAATATATGTTAGACTTAGGACACTGCTTGCAGCAAATGGTGAATGATTGTCAGTTACTTCCCTGAAGGCAGTCAGTTGCCAGACAACTGTCTGGTCCCACCACAGGTAGCGCCCCCCCCCCCCCCCCCACTGCTGTTAAGGACAATAGGCTACTTCTCCCTAAAGTCTTGCCGTTATCAGTCTGGTCCCTGTGGATGAGTTAACACCCTACTGATAATGGTTTCTATAGTGAGCCAGAGAATGGGTTAAACCAGCTCAGTGACATCCAAAGGTAGGCTACCATCCTGAATCTAAGATCTGCCCATCTTGTCACATGTGTACCCCTATTACCTCCTTATTATATGGATACCCTTAGATCACTCCCCTCTCATTACTGTATTACCTATAGCACAACCCCTTCCTGTGACATATGTCCTCACCTGTAATTAGGGGGCATGCACGTCCCCAGAGAATATATAAGCCTTGGTTAGCAATAAATATCTCTCTCTCCATGTGGACTACCAAGTGAGGCTGAGGTGAGCTTGATACCATGAAAAGTGTCTGATTCCATTATTTCAATCTCTCTTCTATCTCTCATGCTCTCTATGACTTTACTATAATCTTTACTTATTATCGCTGTACAATTGCACCTACTGGACCTGTGATGATGTGTTAGGGGCGGGTACCCAGACGTGAAGCAGTTCTGCACGACCATCCATTGTAGATGCACAGATGTGATGCCGGCTTCTCTCTCTGAGGAAGCCGGAGAAAGAAAAAGATGAAATTTTCTATTCAGTTATTTGACTTCATCATTTCTTCCATTTACCTTAGCTACGATAAGATTAAGAGCAAGTTTCACATTCGCTTCTGACATCAAGGTGATCTTTTCTTTCTTTCTTGTCTTTTAATGACCTATTGCTTTCTTTGTGGATGATGTTGTTTTATGTCCACACAACAGTTTATCAGGTCTTTTGTCAGTAGTGTTCAATGCAGAAAATCTGTTGCTGAGATGTTGCCAAAATTCAGGTGTGATAGAGTCAAGGTTATATTTCAACTTTTGTGGACTTGCTTTAATTCTCTTCAGCTTCAATTTACAGATGAGTAATTGATGGTCAGTTCCATGTCAGCCTTGTCCTGGTTTTAGCTGCTGATTTGAGCTTCCGGAAGAAAGACGGGGCTCTCTATTTCCATAAAGAGGCGCAGTCTCAGAAACCCCATCCCATAAAGAGGTGCAATTCTAGCCCATCCTATAGGGTAGCTATGAGTTGGCATTGACTTGATGGCAGTGAGGGGTTTTTTTTGGTTATTGATCTTCTCCATTATCTCTTCCCACAGATGTAATCGATTTAGTTTCTGTGTATTCCATATGGAGATGTCCATGTGTTGTTGAACAAGTCATTGGCCTTGGAAAAGTCTGTGACGTGATTTCCACCTGCATTTTTGTTACCATTACCTTATGTTCCAATCCCTCTTCCTTCCTCTTTGTTTCCAACCTTTGCATTCATGTTAGCACTCATTCTTAGTATTATTACACTTCACTATTAGTACTCAAACTAGCAATCACAATATCATTCACATTACCACTCACTATTACACTTACATTAGGACTCATATTAGCTCTGACAGAACTATTAGCTCACATTGGCACTCATCAATAGCACTATTAGCATTCACTATTTATACTCACATTAACATTCCCTATAAGCATTCACAGTAACACTCACTATTCGCACTCACATTCATATTGTGCTACCTAATATGTGTGACTGTCATTATCTTTGATGCCACCATCGCTAGTAGCTGGATAATGAGGTCAAAAAGGTGCAGCTTTGCCAAACGTGCCCCATTCCTGTCAGCCACAGTGCCCAAACCCTCTGACCCATCTTCTCCTTGGAGTGACTAGATGACCCGGCACTGCCTCCCCTAGGACTGTGGCCTCTTCTGGGTTGTCAGGGATGAAGCCCTACTGTCACATGCAGTGGCAGTGTTCTTGGACACACGTCTTGTTAGGAATCCCCTCAGGCATTTTGTTCTGGCTCAGGGCCTCCGTTACCATCGCCTCTATGTTTCCTGTCACATTTAACACGCTTTATGTCTGCGATAGCAAGTGTTCAAGTTAGACTCCACCTGGGTCATAGTCAAGGAAGGGGCTTTCCAAACATGAGGCTCAGTGGTGTGAAATTAATTTCCTTGTATCAGAGAAGGTCCCTGGGAATTTTCTGGGACCTTCCCATGGTGCCTGCAAATACGGCCCGAAAGGAGATATGGATACCAGACAGTGGCTGCGTTGAACAAGCTTAGATTTTCCAGGCGAGGTTTAAGACAATGTAAACAGACATGGGATTGAGCTCTCCCCCACTCAGTTAATGGAAAAATGAATAAACTAAGCTTTAAAAAAATCATTTTATTGGGGGCTTGTGCAACTCTTATCACAATCCATACATCCATCCATTGTGTCAAGCACATTTGTACATTTGTTGCCATCATCATTCTCAAAATGTTTACTTTCTGCTTCAGGCCTTGGTATCAGCTCCTCATTTTTCCCCTCCCTCCCACTTCCCTCTCCTTCTTGAACCCTTGATAATTTATAAATTATTAACATTTTGTCATATCTTACCCACTCCCTTCTCCCACTTTTCTGTTGTCCATCCCCCAGGGAGGAGGTTATATGTAGATCCTTGTAATCGGTTCCCCCTCTCCACCCCACTCTCCCTCCACCCTCCTGGTATCACCATTCTTACCACTGGTCCTGAAGGATCATCTGTCACGGATTAACTGTTTCCAGTTCCTATTTGTACCAGTGTACATCCTCCGGTCTAGCCAGATTTGTAAGGTGGAATTGGGATCGTGATAGTGGGGGAATGGGGTGGAGGAAGCATTTAAGAACCAGAGGAAAGTTGTATGCTTCATCATTACTACACTGCACCCTGACTGGCTCATCTCCTCCCCACAACCCTTCTGTAAGGGGATGTCCATTTGCACACAGATGGGTCTCGGGTCCCGAATCTGCACTCCCCTCATTCACAATGATTTGATTTTTTTGTTCTTTGATGCCTGATCCCTGATCCCTCTGGCCCCTCGTGATCATGCAGGTTGGTGTGTTTCTTCCATGTGGGCTTTGTTGCTTCTGAGCTAGATGGCCGCTTGTTTACCTTCAAGCCTTTAAGATCCCAGACACTATCTCTTTTGATAGTCGGGCACCATCAGCTTTCTTCACCACATTTCCTTATGCACCCATTTGTCTTCAGAGATCATATCAGGAAGGTGAGCACACAATGATATGCTTTTTGAACAAACTAAGCTTTAAGGAACAACAAACAAAAAGGCTAGTGAGCACAGTGACAGAACCCAACTCCACATTTGCCTGCTAGCATCTATGTCTGAATAAATGTTCATCTTCAACATTTTTCATTTGTTCTCTCAATCTGCTACTGTTTCTAGGTACCACTGAGTGGGCTCCAACTCAACCCCTGCACAACAGAACAAAACACTGCTTGGTGTGGCTCCATCCTCACAGTTGTTATGTTTGAGCCCATCGTTGGAGACACTGTGTCCATCCACCTTCTTGAGAGTTCTCTTCTTGTTTGCTGACCCCTGCTTTACCAAGCATGATGTCCTTTTTCTGGACTTGTCCCTCCTGAAAACATGACCAAAGCTTATGAGAAAAGGTCTTGTCATCCTCACTTCTATGCTTCATGGTTGTATTTCTTTCAACTGAAATTTGTCTGTTCCTGTAGGCCCTGGTATATGCCCTATCTTTAACCAGAATTCAAGTGCTTTAGTTCTTCTCTCACCTTCCTGACTTTTGTCAGCACGTGGGATGAATGAAAAGATCATGGCTTGGGTTAAGCTCACTTTAGCCCTCAAACACAGGGACAAGGGAAAAATATGGGACCCCAAATGGTAGAGAGGGGGGAGTGGCAGGCCTGGTGGGAAATGATCAAGGGTAAGGTTGCTTAGAGAAGAGGTGTACTCTAGCCCAGGTGGCGACAAAGCATGGTAGTATGGCAGGAGGAAAGTCAAGGGAGATGGAGGAAAGAGCTAGGAGTCAAAGGGCATTCATGGAGGTCTAGACAAAGACATGTACATGCAAATATACATAGGAGGATGGGGAAATAGATCTATGTGTCTATATTTATAGGTTAAGTATTAAGGTGGTGGAAGGACCTTGGGCCTCTACTCAAACACTCCCTCAATGCATGAATACTTTCTTTTATTAAATTGGAACTCTATGATGCTCACTCTCCCAACACAACGGCTGGAGCCAAAGTGGGTGAACAAGTAAATGTGGTGAAGAAAGCTGATGGTGCCCGGCTATCAAAAGAGATAGTGACTGGGGTCTTAAAGGCTTGAAGATAAACAAGCGGCCATCTAGCTCAGAAGCAACAAAGTCCACATGGAAGAACACACCAGCCTGTGTGATCGAGTGGTCCCAAAGGGATCAGTTACCAGGCATCAAAGAACAAAAAAATCATATCATTGACTGCACACCTCCATGACAGGATCGCTGAAGACAAATGGGTGCATAAGCAAATGTGGTGAAGAAAGCTGATGGTGCCTGGCTATCAAAAGAGATAGTGTCTGGGGTCTTAAAGGCTTGAAGGTGAACAAGCGGCCATCTAGCTCAGAAGCAGAAAAGCCCACATGGAAGAAGCACACCGGCCAGTGCGATCACGAGGTGCCAAGGGATCAGGTATAAGGCATCATGCAAAAAAAAAAAGATATGTGTGTGTATGTATATATATATATGTGTGTGTATGTATGTGTATATGTATAAATATATATATATATTTATATGTACCATATTAAATGAAGGGGGCAGTGCAGAGTGGAGACCCAAGGCCCAAGTGTTGGCCAATGGAGATCCCCTCATAGAGGGATTTAGGAGAGGAGATGGGTTAATTAGGGTGCGAGTTAGTACCGATGAAGAACACAGCTTTCCCCCAGATCCTGGATGCTTCCTCCCCCCAACTATCATGATCCGAATTCTACCTTGCAGAGCTGGATAGGGCAGAGGCTGTACACTGGTACATATGAGGGCTGGAGGCACAGGGAATCCAGGGTGTATGATACCTTCAGGACCAAAGGTGTGAGGGGCGAAGCTGGGAGAGTGGAGGGTGAGTGGGTTGGAAAGGGGGAACTGATTACAAGGATCCACATGTGACCTCTTCCCTGGGAGAGGGACAGCAGAGAAGGGGGGGAAGGGAGACTCCGGATAGGGCAAGATATGACAAAATAACGATGTATAAATTACCAAGGGCACATGAGGGAGGGGGGAAAGGGGAGGGAGGGAAAAAAAAAAGAGGACCTGATGCAAAGGGCTTAAGTGGAGAGCAAATGCTTTGAGAATGATTGGGGCAGGGAATGTATGGATGTGCTTTATACAATTGATGTATGTATATATATGGATTGTATGAGTTGTATGAGTCCCTAATAAAATGTAAAAAAAGAAGGGAAAAAAAAGTTATGTCTTTGCTCTTTAGCCCTTTAAAGAGGTCTTGTACAGCAGATGAACCCAATGCAACACATCATTTGATTCCTTGACTTCTGCTTCTATCGATGTTGATTGTGGATCCAAGTAAGATGAAATCCTTGTGACTTCAATCGTTCTCGGTTTATCAGGATATTTACCACTCCACTAGTGAGTTTCCTTCCTCCACTGAGTTGTAATCCACACTAAAGGCTGTAGCATTTGATCTTCATCAGTATCTCAAGACATATTTCTGTTTCTTCAGACCTGTTTGAAGATCTTTGGGTGACTACATACTACTTGACTGAGCTGTTGAATTACTCTTTTTTGTATATCAGACTTGCTCCCTGCCTTGCTTTGTCTCTAGAGTTATTGACACAGAGTTATGTTCACCTGCTTCCAGGGCATCCCTGGATGTTATTGCTGTGTAATGCAAGAGTTGAATAGTTGCATGAGACCATATGTCCCTCAAAACCTAAAATCTTCACTGAAAAATCTTCTCAACTGTTGCCTTTCCAGTTTCCACAAGTCATCTGACAGCAAAGGCAGAGGTATCCATAAGCAGCAAAGACCTGGAGGCTAGAAATCTAGTCAGGGTTGCTCAGCTCAGCTCCCTACCATCGAGTTTATGTTGACACATATGTGTTGATTCCATGGAAGGGGCTTGAAGAGGGTCACACCATGAGTTGCTCCTAGCTTCTGATGGTTGCTGGACCACAGACATTTCTTTGTTGCTTACTGAGTCGGATCTAACCCTATGACACATAACAACAACATTCATATACATACATAGATGTGTTATGTTTGAGCCCATTGTTGCTGTCACTGTGTTAACCCTTCCCATCCAGGCTCTTCTCTTTCACCGATCCTGTGTTTTGCCCAGCACGATGTCCTTTTCCAGGCACTGGTATTTCCTGATTGTGTGCCCCAAAGCTGTGAGGTGAAATCTTGCTGTGTTTGCTTCTGAGGAGCATTCTGGCTTTACCTCTAAGACAGCTTGTTCTTTTAGCAGTATTGTTTGGTGCCATCGAGTTGGTTCTGACTCATAGAAACCCTATGCACAAGAGAACAAAATACCACCCTGTCCTCTGTCGTTCTAGTGTTTGAACCTTCTTGCGGCCATTGTATCAATCAATCTTGTTGAGGACATTCCTTCCCCCCACCCTTCTGCTCCTCTACTTTTTCAAGCATGGTGTTCTTCTCTGGGGACTGGTCACTCCTGATAACATGTCCAAAGTTTGTGAGATAAAGTCTCACCATCCTTGCCTCTAAGGAGCATTCTGGCTATACTTCTTCCAAGACAGATTTGTAGAATCTTCTGGAAATCCATGGTACTTTTAATATTCTTTGCCAACACCACAATTCAAATGCATCAAATTCTTCTTCAGTCTTCCTGATTCAGTGTCTAACTTACACATACTTCTGAGGCCATTGAAAATACTGTAGGTTGGGTCAGACACACCTTAGCCCTCAAGAGATCTTGTGCAGTAGACTTATCCAATGCAATGTGCCCTTTGATCTCTTGACTGATCCTTTCAGGATCATTGATTGTGGATCCAAGCAAGATGAAATCCTTGAAAACTTCAATCTTTCATTTATTAATTATGCTACCCACTGGTTCAGTTGTGAGGTGTTTTGTTTTCTTTACATTGAGCTGTAATCCACACTGAAGGCTGCAATCCATGCTCTTCATCAGCAAAGTTCTCCTCACTTCAGCTAGCAAGGTGTGTCATCTGCATGTAGCATGTTGTTAATAAGCCTTTCTCCAACACTGATGCTGCATTCTTTTTAATATAATGTAGCTTCTCAGATTTTTTGCTCAGCATAGAGATTGAATCAGTATGGTGAGAGGATACAACACTGTGGCACACATGTCTTGATATTAAACCATGCAGTATTCCTTTGTTCTGTTTGCACAACTGGATCTTGATCCATGTACAAGTTCCACATGAGTAAAATTAGATGTTATTATGCGCATCAGATAACATTTTACTTTGTCTTCTTGACTGCCTTTTGAAATGTTCTGTTTGGCTCTTCAACTTCATCCTTTTTTCAGTACCGTCAATATTTTTTGGGAACACCGTAACCAAATCCATAGATTCTTTTTTAGTCTTCTTTAGTCAGTAACACACTGTCACATGTATATGAAGTGATTTGAAAACACCATGGCTTGCGTCAGTCCTCAAAGTGACATCTCTGCTTGTGGAGCAGATTTACCCAAAGCCTTGTGTCATTTGGTTTCTAGACTCCTGCATTGATGGGCATTTATTATGGCACCAGGTAAAAGGGACCTTAGACTCATTGGCATCAAAATGAACCAAGTTATATAATAGTAGAAGCTGACTCTTAGGTGAAATGGGAAGGCGGGGTTCCAGGTGGCGATGCCCCTGTGCTGGTGAGAGCAACTGCACTTCATTTGGAAACTAATCATGTTTCTTATTTTTTAATCATTTTACTGGGGCCTTGTACAACTCTTATCACAATCCATACATGCATCCAATGTGTCAAGCTCATTTGTACATTTGTTGCCATCATCATTTTCAAAGCATTTTCTTTCTACTTGAGTCCTTGGTATCAACTCCTCATTCCCTCCCCCCAATTCCCCACCGTCCCTCATGAACCCTTGATAATTTATAAATTATTATTATTATTTTTCCATGTCTTGCACTGTCTGATATTTCCAATTACTCCCTTATCTGTTGTCCATCCCCCTGTGAGGGGGTTATAGGTAGGTCATAGGACCCAGTGGTGCTGAGCGGAATTGCCCTATTTGGCGAGATCACCTTAGAGGTCCGACATAGGTTCCCTCAGTGGCACAGCACTCTGTAGAGGGCTGTCACAGCTGCCTCGTGTGGTGTGCAGCACTCCCACAGATGGCAGGCTGGAGTTCTCCCTGCTATTTGGGTTGATTTGCCCTAGGCGGAGGGCAGTGACCTGGAAGCCAGTAGTGGCATATAATAGGAAAAAGAGGGAGAGAAGAGGAGATAGAGGGAAAAAGAAAAAAGGGGGTAAAAGAAGAAAGAGAGAGAGAGAGAGAGAGAGGGAGAGAGAGAGAGAGAGAAAGAGAGAGAGAGAGAGAGAGAGAACTCCAAACAAACCTGAACCCGTTGAGACTTACTGTGGTGGGAAAGGGTGAGCAAATAAAGAAAGAAGAAATAGAGTGGTAAGTAAAGAGATAACTGAGACTTGATCACCTGTCTGAGGGGCTGGAGGAGTTCCAACTCTTCCTCAAGGTAGCAAGGTGGTGTGCCCCCTTCATGTAGGGTTCCACAGATGCAGGGTGGGATTACTCTTGAAAGCAAGGTCACAACAGCCACCAGGCGTCAGTTCCCACCGTGATATTGAGTGCTGGAATTCACTGGTATACCTGCCTGGTACTGCATGTAGAACTACAGCAGGGGCTGGGTGGTGGGGTGTTCCCACAGCCCCGTCTAGGGCCCCAGGACAGGCAGGACCTCCCTAGCTGTGTGTAGAATCACTGAGAGGGAAGCTGGGCTTATTGTCCTATCTAGACTGCTGGTGCCCTACTAGATCAGAGGATTTTTTTTCTCCCCCTGGCCAGCTAGAATAGAATCAAATTAAATTGTCTCCCTCACCTTGACCTCCAGCTCTGTGCTGGACTTGCTTAGGCTTGCTTCAGCGGATTTGTTATGCAAAAAGCCTCCAGTCTCTGTCGCTAAACTCTGACATTCCTTAGCTTGGGCTTCTCCTTATGCTAATTTATGTTAAGGGCCCCCTTCTATGTGCTCCTTGGAGCTAAGCAACAAAGCTGGGGTTTGAGTTTTTACCAATAATATATATTTCACTCTTGTTATATTATGCTTGTGAGGTGCTCTGATTTGGGGGCTGTCACGCTGACCCCAGAGGGGGAGATCCAGTTTATCAGGGGGGTTGTTTCCTTCTCGGCCAATTGGAATTGGATTTGCCCCCTGAACTTCCACTGTCTGCCTATCTTCTCCCACACCACAATCTGACTCAGGTAAAATTCTGCTTTTTCCTTCTACTCCAAATTATGGCTACCCGCCACCCCACTCCCCATGCTATGAGCTCAAGGCAGCTAACAACACGGAGAGCTCTGGCATGGCTTGGGATTATGACCCCTTTAGGGTGTTAGCCTGGAGAAATCGCTACTCCGGGCAAAGGGGCAGGAGAAATTTTTCAGCTGGAGCCCGTGAGCCCAGTTCGCCAAACATAGAGTGATTTAGAGCATTCTCGGTTTGCTTTGTGAGTAGAAATCACACAAAAAAAGGGGGCTTAGGAGAGACCCTAGTACCCTAATTCTAATTTCAGGACTGCACCTCCCAGTGTCCTTCACCTTACCTCCCAATTTTCTGGTCTAGCAGCAGGAGCTCCGGACGGGTGAGTCTAAGTTCTCACCATTTTCCCCCACCCTCTCGCTTACTATTTCTTTTAGAAGCAAATATCAAACATTTTTTCACACCTCCACCCCATATTTTTATTTTGAAATATATATATTAGGTCTTTTAAATGTCTTTCTCACATAGTGTAGGAGATTAATTTTATATTTATACATCAATTGAACAATCTTTCTCACAGATACATCCTTTGAGGATTTTATACCCAGTCTGCTGGAAAAAGACATAACATAGACAGTTGATGTCATTTCCATTTTTATATCTCATTTTCATTTTCTTCCCAAGTTCAGAAAATTATCCATGCTGTCACGTTAGGAAATACCATATGGGACACCCTGAGACAGGTTGCTTTTAATAAACCTCCAAGCAGACTGTGGAGACCCGGCTTTGCTGTGCAGCCCCCCCAGAGGGAAGGAGCACCCAGGTCAGGGATTCCCGTGACTCTCCTGGGTCTAATGGAGAGAGCAAATGCATATCAAACACTCCTCTCTGCCCTTTAGTTCCCGGTAAATTAGCAGCAAGTTCAAAGTCCTCCCTAAACCACTGCGTTCTTGTGAAACAAAGCTCTCCACTTACCTGGCATGGCCCACCGTTTCTTCCCAAGCTGTTCTTCAGGTTGTCTGGGAGAATTACAAATGTCAGATGAAAGAAAAGCCTCTGGTAATTACACATCAGCTCCTTTAGCGATGGCCTAGCTCTCCACTTCTCCTGAGTGAAATCCAGAGCACATCTGATTCCACACTGAGACAGGGTGTCCATAGCGTGAGACATCAGAATTAACTTTCAGGGAATGGCTCGTGTTCATATTTGACTTTGCCCCTGATTTCAGATATCTCTGGAACTAGCGACACTTCATAAGTGACTCAAAACTGTTTACTGAGTATAAGCTTTGTCCAAGAAACTCTACTGGAAATGGGCTGAAAAAATAAGTACTTCTCTGTGAAATGCACTCCATGGCGGCTCATAGCGTGCATTACTAGAGAGCATGAATACCAGTGCTGACGTGTTTGATAATCCAAGACAAAGATACACTGTCGTTAGAGTGCCAGACAACGATGCAGGCTATCAGTGTGGCAGCAGGGCGGTGGTCTGATAGGGAGGTCTCATTAATGAAAATTAACCTGGTTGAAAGCGGGCATGCCGAACGCCATGTGTTCTTGAGCTTTCATGTGGAGTGATAAAGCCCGTTCCCATGCAGGTGGATCATCCACAGCACCAAGGAACAGGGGCGGACCCAGCAGTGAAATACAGCAGACATGGAAGCCAGCCTTCATGGTCACTGTGTGGAGTCCATGTCCAATGACATTCACAATCATTTTAATTAAAAATAAACTCCCAACTTTTCCAAGTGTTAGAAAGTTCCAAGGAGAGGACTAGAATGACTAGTGTTCTTTCTTTCTTTTTTAAAAATTAAATTAAATTTTAAATAATTGTATTGGGGGATCATACAACCCTTATCACAATCCATCCATTGTGTCAAGCACATGTGTACATTTGTTGCCATCATCGTTCTCAAAGCATTTGCTTTTTCCTTGAGCCCTTGGTATCAGCTCCTCATTTTTGCCCCTCCCTCCCTCCCTCCTTCCCCTTCCCTCATGAACCCTTGATAATTTTTAAATTATTACAATTTTGTCATATCTTAAACTGTCCAATGTCTCCCTTAACCCACTTTTCTGTTGTCCATGCCCCAGAGATGAGGTTATATGTAGATCCTTGTAATCAGTTCCCCCTTTCCTCCCTACCCTCCCAGGATCACCACTCTCACCACTGGTCCTGAAGGGATCATTTGTCCCAGATTCCCTGTGTTTCCAGTTACTATCTGTACCAATGTACATCCCCTGGCCTATCCAGATTTGTAAGGTTGAATTGGGATCATGATAGTGGGTGAGGGAAGGTGGAAGGTGGAACCATTTAGGAACTAAAGGAAAGTTGTATGTTTCATCATTGCTACACTGCACCCTGACTGGCTCGTCTTCTCCCCACGACCCTTCTATAAGGGAATGTCCAGTTGCCTACAGATGGGTCTTGGGTCCCCAATTTGTACTCCCCCTCATTTACAATGATTTGATTTTTTTTTTTGTTCTTTGATGCCTTCAACACCTCGTGATCACACAGGTTGGTGTGCTCTGGGCTTTGTTGCTTCTGAGCTAGATGGCCGGTTGTTTACCGACTGGTGTTATTTCTAAGCACATACTGTGATAAGATTCGGAGATGCTTCCACACACCCCTGGCCACTGACCCCGGTGGTAACTAGTGCCTATCTGGGACGAGGTAGCACTGCACTCCCTACTGTTGAGCGAAACCACGTACCTTGCTCTGAGGAATGAATCTGGAGCTTTCCTTTCAGTTTGAAGCCTTTTAAATTCTTTTCCTTTTTGGCATGCTTTGACATGGGGCTACTTCAACAGCCAGGACTATGAAGATGGAGTAGGGCTGGGAACAGGTGTCATGACCATGACTATGAAGGTGACCATGAAGGTGGTGCAGACAGTCCCTTTTATGACAAAATTATTTTATTTTCTGCTCTTATAAAAGCAAAACAACAACATAGCCACACACAAACTTGCTATCAGTCATCCTCTATTCTTTTTAGTTTTTCAGCCTATATTAAAACTTTTAATTCAGTTCCTCAGGAGAAAAAAATGAAACAACATGAATTGCTCTTAAGGTTGAATGAGAAGTTCATATTGGACTCCCACCTGCAATTTCTAGCCCAACCACAAGGCATAGCTTTCATTCAAGGTGGATGCTATTTTGTGTAAAAATCAAATGTCCAATCTCTCACAATCTATAAACTCACTTACTGTCTGCGTTTTCCCTTGGTATATCCTGCTATGGAGATTAACAACTGCACAACACTCTCAAAACAACACCAGCAGACACCCTACTCCCTGTGGCGTGCATCTCATGCTCCCCCAGGGCAGGTTCTGAAAAGATTTTGCAACAGAGAGAGGTGTCAACATGGCATCCACCTCCAGTCACTGAGTTGCCATGGCACCTCACCCACACAATAGGAGTACTGACAGTGACAGAGGAATACCGAAGAGTGTCTGGAGACAAGGTCAACAAACAAAAGTCTATTGCAGTCTAAGGTAGAACCCTTCACAATAGCCAAGAACAAATAGAAATATCTAGGGATATATCTAAGCAAAAGGACAAAAGATTTATACAAGGAAAACTATAGAGCCCTATTACAGGAATCCAAAAGTGATCTCCACAAATGGAAGACTATCCCACGCTTGTGGATTCGAAGACTCAATATAGTAGAGATGTCAATCTTCTCCAAGGAAATACATCAGTTTAATGCTATTCCGTTTCAAAGAATTGGAAAAACTGACACATGGAGAGGGAAGAAGCCCAGAATTAGCAGGGTTCGCCTTACCTGACTTTAACACTTACTGTACAGCTACATGAGTCAAAACAGTGTGGTACTGGGATAATGACAGATAAGCAGAACAATGGAAAAGAACAGAAAACCCAGAAATAAAACTATCAGCATATAGACAACGGATCTTTGACAAGGGCCCCAAAAGCATCAAATGGGGGGTAGATGCCTTCTTCAACAAGTGGTGCTGGAAACAATGGATATCCATCTGCAGAAAAATGAAACAAGACCCTTACCTCACCCCATATACAAGAAAAACACTCGAGGGGGATCACAGACCTAGACGTCAACCCCCAAACTACCAGCACTATCAATGAAGGAGTTGGGACAAACCTAAAAACCTTGCAACAGGGAATACATAGGCTAACTGTAATAGAGAAGAGTGCATACACAGATGAAGCTGAAATCAATAAATGAGATATACTAAGGATGAAATACCTGTGTGCCTTGAAAGACTTCACCAAGAGACTCACAAAAGAGCCCAAAGACTAGGAGAAGATTTTTAGCAATGACACAACAGGCTTGTTACTAAAATCTACAATACCCTCCTAGCTTGCAAAAAGAAGAAAACAGCTACCCACTGAGGAAGTGGGCAAATTATCTGAACAGAATTTTCACTAGGGAGGAGACCTGAATGGCCAAAAGGCATAGGAGAAAATGCTCCTGATCATTAGCCATCCGAAAAATGCAAATGGAAACAACTATGAGATACCATCTAACACCCTTGAGGATAACCCAAATCACAAAATCACACATCACAAAATCAGAGCGCAACAAATGTGGTTTTGTGGAGAGCTAGGAACTGTTCTCCACTGCTGGTGGTTGTGTAGATACGTACAGCCACTGTGAAAAGCAATCTGGCAATATTTAAGGCAAATGGAAATTGAGTTACCTTATGACCCAGCAATCCCTCTACTGGGCAGAAGAGGTAAGAAATAGACCAGGACCAGTCGTTTGTGCTCCAATATTTATTAAGGTGCAATTTACAATAACAAAGAATTGGAAACAACCTAAATTTCCATGATAGACTAGTGGATTAGAAAACCCTGACATATATACACAATGTAGTACTATGCATCACTAAAAGGCACTGATGATCTCATGGGAAGAGTTGGAGAAAATTACTCTGAGCAACATTAGCCAATCACAAAGGACAAGTACAACATGAGTCCACTGAGGTAAGTATAATCAGCACAGTAAGTATAGAAGAAAAGCCACTTTTCTCACACTTTATGGTCTGAGGCACAGGTAATCAGGTGGGGGACAGACCAAACCCAAGGATGTACATGTCATTCCAACACAAAGAAGGGAAAAGTGGGGGATGGGGAAGCGAGGGGAGAAGAGGGAAACATTGGCACTGGGGGAGTAGGGCACTAATCCACCCAGGAGTAGGGTATTGTTTGTGTCTCCACAGAAATGGGAGTGTGAGTGCAGACCCCACCATGGCATGCCAAACCTTGAGGGCAATGTAACCATATGGAGCAACTCATGAACAGAGAGGTCTACAGTGCTGGCCCCAATCAGAGCCAAACTGACACCCCATCCCCACCCCCAATCCCACATAGAAGTGTGTGCTACAGTAGACAACACTAAACCAGGAGAGGGGGCCAGCATGCTATGCCCATACAGAAGCAAACCAAGAAGGAAAAAGACAGAGCAAAGGACTAGACCCCATACTGGCACACTAAACCCTAGGGATGGTGGTCCTGAATGGAGCTGCTAAGGCACACGGAGGTCTGTAGGCCCACAACAGCTCGAGATATGATGTCCCCTCACTGGAGCATACCACAACAGAGGACAATACTGGGAACACATGACCGGGGAGGGAGGCTAGTCTGACCACCCCCACAATGAGGCAAACCAAGAAGGGAACATAACAGATCCGCAGTGGGAGAAAAGAAAAGTCACAAACCCCCAAAATAGACTTCAGGCTAGGAGGGGCAGTTCCTGGACACCCCCCCCCCCAGGATTGGTGGGGAGATAGTCATAAAGGTCAGTGGACAGTCCTGGAATTATATATACTTTCTGGGGAATTTTTTGTTAGTTGTTTTTTTCTCTTTTTATTCAATCTTTTGTTTTCTTTTTGCTTTGTCTCTGTTGTTGTTGTTTTACCTGCCAATATAAGATAGGCATAAAAGCAAGCCCGAGGAGAAAGCAACAGGACTGATAGTTCTGAAGGGATTTGGGAGGAGGAGGAGGAGGAGGTGAGGGAAGGGAGCATTGAGCAAACAACACCATAGACAAGCGACCAACTAGGGAATTAAAATCAACAACAAGGAGAATGTAGAGATCCTGGAGGTGTTGGAGCAACAACAATGTAGCTAAGAGGAATTACTAAGAGGCAGAAGAATGGCGAGCATGATGTATGGAGCAGTAGGAAAGTAAACAAAACAGGAAAGATCTAGGAAGCAAAGCTATGGATAGAGGTATAAACATAGGTGTGCACTAAAACAAATATATTAATAAAAAAAGAAGTATTGGCCTAGTACATATATTTATATGGCAATACATTGTGGAAGTTGATGGACTTTGGGCCTCTGCTCAAGCCCTTTCTCAATGCAAGAACACTTTGTTCTAACAATCTGGCATTCTGTGATGCTTACCCTCCTGACATGACTAAAATGATTGCTGAAGACAAAACGGGTGCATAAGCAAATGTGGTGAAGAAAGCTGATGGTGACTGGCTATCAAAAGATATAGCATCTGAGGTCTTAAAGGTTTGAAGTTAAACAAGTGGCCATCTAGCAGGGAAGCAACAAGCCTACATGGAGAAGCTCAACAGCCTATGTGATCATGAGATGTAGACAGAATCAGGTAACAAGCACCCAAAGACCCAAAACAAACAAACAAAAGTATTGTTGAGAAGGAGGGAGTCGCTACAGAGACCCAAAAACCCATCAGTAGACAATGGGACATCCCCTCATATAAGGGTCACAAGGAAAGGATGAGTCAACCATGACGCAGTATAGCACCCATGAAACACACAACATTCCTCTGGTTCTTTGAGGCTTCCTCACTCGCCAGTATCATGACCTCAGTTCCACCTTTCAGTTCTGGCTAGACCGGAGCATGTACACTGGTACACATAAGAGCTCATGACCCACAGAATCCAGGTCAGATAAACCCCTCAGGAGTAGCGATACCAGGAGTGTAGGGGAAAGGTGGGGGGGGGGGCGGCGCTGAGGCGGGGAAGGGAGAACCGATTGGCATGATTGATGCATACCCCACGCCCCACCCTCAGGGATGAACAACAGAAACGTGGGTGAAGAGAGACAGTGGTTGGTGTAAGGTATGAAAATAATAAAAATTTATCAAGGGGCCATGAGGGTGGGAGGAGAGGGAGGAAGGGGGAAAGTGAAGCTGATACCAAGGGATCAAATAGAAAGTAAATGTTTAGAAAATGATGATGGCAACCTATGTATAAATATGCTTGATACAATTGAATGTTATAAGAGCTGTAAGAGCCTCCAATAAAATGATTAGAAAAACATTCAAAAGTAGCTACCTAATTTTAAACTGTTTTAGTTCTGTTAACCCATTTAAAAACTACTTTAAAGTATTCTTTAAGTGTGGCTGTTGATATTCTAATTGTGGTACCAAATGCTAATTTCCACTGTATGAGTAGAGAAAAGGCATTCTATCTTACCAAGGAGTAACATCTGTCTTAAAAGGGGACCTGTTACCTACCTATGTGCCCTATTGTTCTTGGGCGAAACTAAAATCCTGGCAAGGAATTAACACAATGCATTGTTAATATTATATATACATGTATTTCAAAATTTACTGCCTCCACATCAATTCCAACTCATAGTAACCCTCTAAGTGGAGTTGTCGCTATGGGTTTCCAAGGTTGTAAGTCGTTCCAGGAGTAGAAAGATTCACCTTTCTCCTGCTGAGAGACTGGCAGGTTTGAATTGCTTACCTGTGGTTAACAGCCCAATGTTTTGGCTTACAGTGACCCAGAGCTCTTTGATGAATAAAAAAGAATTATTTCACTCAAATGCCTGAATTCAGATCCAGTCATTTCAAAGTAACACTATTTTCCAGACTTTTTCTGGTCACTGTATTATAAGTATTTTATATGCATATATTATATTTTTACACTCTCATTAAACATGCACAAAACAACATGACATCAAAATTCCAAAATAATTAGGAATTACCACTGTTAAAGGCCAAAGCAGTACATCAATTTTCAGAAGTTTCTGAGTTATGCAAAACTTAGACATTAAAGGTAAACAGGACAGAGAGACCGAACGAACAATTCACAGCTGAGAAAACACACAACACGATTTAACAAGACTTCATAAAGTTTCTCAAAGCCTGGAAACATGGATTTGTAATTCCAAGTGTGCTTACCCTTGTGGAGTCTCCGAGGGTCCAAGGAAATGTGAAGGAAAGTTCCTTTTTGTGGGTGTCAAGTTTCCTAGACCCTCCAGAGATCCCACCAGGAAAAACGTCTTTGGAACGCCATTTTCTAAACATGCCACTTATTTTAGGATACAAAAGAGACCTTGATCTCAAATATAACTAAAGGGGAACATTTATTAAGTCTTAAGGGAGGTGGAGACGATGGCTGCCAGATAACAAGCACGGGAAGATCTCTTCGGCAACTACCAGAGAATTTTCCCTAGGAGGGATATCCTGCACTTCCTGGCAGCAAAAACGTCAACTTAAAGATAAGTAGACCCAGGTTTCTTCAAGTGCAAGGGCAGCAAAGTCTGCTGACAGACTTTCCTATAATCTTGACCAGCAGCAGAAGCCTTCCCAGTAGCAATGTTGCTGGAGCCTGGCTCAGTCCGGTGCTCACCTATGCTACGCTCCCAAGGAAACCCTTGATGCCCTTGCTCTAGGGCAGATCTTTCCCCCTGGGAGGGTCAGTGTTCAGGGAGCTCTTGGATTGTGTTAATGAGGTGAGCATAGACTGTAGGTGGGTATTTTAAGGTTTGGAATCCAATTCTTCTCACGGGGCTGTGTGTTAAATGTGTCCATGTGTTAAATAGCCCATCTCTCCAGTTTGTTCTAGAATTCCTAACCATAGGTTTACAGGCCTAGGACTACAGACCTTTGCTATGTCATCTTAATCACATATAGCATCCATTCTAATTTATGACTCGTATTCTGTGCCTGGAAATAGTCCCTGTCTGCCAACTGCTGAAGCCAATGCGGGTGAACAAGTAAATGTGGCGAAGAAAGCTGATGGTGCCCGGCTATCAAAAGAGATAGTGACTGGGGTCTTAAAGGCTTGAAGGTGAACAAGCGGCCATCTAGCTCAGAAGCAACAAAGCCCACATGGAAGAAGCACACCGGCCGGTGCGATCACGAGGTGCCAAAGGGACCAGGTATAAGGCATCACGCAACAAAAAAAAGAATATATATATATGTATGTGTGTATATACACACACACACACACACACACACACACACACACACATATATATATATATATATATATATATATATATATATATATATATATATATATATATATATATACCATAGTGAATGAAGGGGGAAGTGCAGAGTGGAGACCCAAGGCCCAAGTGTCGACCACTGGAGATCCCCTCACAGAGGGGTTTAGGAGAGAAGATGGGTCAGTCAGGGTGCAATGTAGTACCGATGAAGAACACAGCTTTCCCCCAGATCCTGGATGCTTCCTCCCCCCAACTATCATGATCCGAATTCTACCTTGAGGGACTAGATGGGGCAGAGGTTGTGCACTGGTGCATGTGGGAGCTGGAGGCACAGGGAATCCAGGGTGGATGATACCTTCAGGACCAGGGGTGTGAGGGGTGATGCTGGGAGAGTGGAGGGTGAGTGGGTTGGAAAGGGGGAACTGATTACAGGGATCCACATGTGACCTCCTCCCTGGGAGATGGACAGTAGAGAAGGGGGGGAAGGGAGACTCCAGATAGGGCAAGATATGACAAAATAACAATCTGTGGATTATCAAGGGCTCATGAGGGAGGGGGGAGCGGGGAGGGAGGGGAAAAAAAGAGGACTTGATGCAAAGGGCTTAAGTGGAGAGCAAATGCTTTGAGAGTGATGAGGGCAAAGAATGTACGGATGTGCTTTATACAATTGATTTATATATATGTATGGATTGTGATAAGAGTTGTATGAGCCCCTAATACAATGTTTAAAAAAAAAGTCCCTGTCTGTAACAATAATACCTATACATAAAACAATCCACTGTTACAACTAATATGGTCATAAAATATTAATGATCTTCTGAAGACCAAGCACATATTTTTAACCATAATTGTCATGCATCATATTCACAGCCAGAATCCCCAAGATAAAAAATTTGCACATTACAAATAATAACTTAAAATATACATACACATGTTTACACACATTGTCTTACCCTTCTTACAGAACTGTGCTTGGGGAAATTCCATTTGTTGACGCCACTGCAGGCATATTTTGCTAAACTGCTGCTCCAGGTATTTTGTTTGGAAAATTATCACAATAGAGCACAGCTGTTTATTGGATGTGCAGAAAAGAAAGGTATGCTGTGGAACCAGAAAGTTTCAAGTAGTAGAAAAATGGACCCTCAGAAATGTTTAAGTGTTCTCAGGATGCAAAGTTGGAGCTGAAATGTGATCTTAAACCAGTTAAAAACAGTGTACAGCAACCATCTCTTGAGGTTAAACCTGGTACCCAGATATGCAGAAAGCTTGTTGGTTGGTCTTGTCCCATATTATCACATAATCTGATGTGTGAATTTCACAAATGATTCATATTGCTCCTCTCATTTTGGTATTAAGGATTTGCTCATACTCCTCCCAAATTTTATCTTCATAATATTTTAAGAGATGCTCTCATATTATTCTCACTTGTTAGAAAATAAAAGTGGGCTGGTTCTTCTTCATCCAGGAAGAACCTGAAGAACCAGGTGCTGTTGTGAGGGCTGAGGAGTGAGGCTGATGTTCCACAGTATAAGCTTCATTCTGATTAAGAACAACTTCTGAATGTCTCCATCTTTGATAAGGACTATATTTTTGCTTTATGTTTGGGAAATTTTGCTCCAGCATTGGAAGATACTTGTGGTAGACCAGGTTGACTAGAGACAATCATATGTGTATAAGAGAGGCCTTTATATCAAAGAACAATTGTATATTGAGAAAACATCCTAACACAGTGCAGATCATGTCCATATATCTGATATTAGCCCATATGTACGATACTAGTGTATAAATTCCTCTCTAGACTCACACAACACATGCAATGATGCTGATTGCAGGAAGATCACAGGCGAGTGGGTGGAAAGCCTTGTGGATCCAGTGGCAGTAGAAGCACCTCCAGGCCGGCAAGGGTCTCGACGTGGCTCCTCCAGCTCTCTGAGTGTTTCAACAGCAGGAAAAGAAAGGCAGAGAGAGAGAGTGGGCCTGGCCTCCAGTGAGCTATTTATCTCTGTCACACCTCCAAATGAGGTCATCAAGCTGTGACCTGATTGACAGAGTAAACTCCACCCCTTCACTATGACTACCCTCAAGTTGACAGGAGATTATGTAATCACCACAGCACTGCTCAGTGTCAGGCATGACAGGCTGCTGCAGAGGTGGTCCTCGAGTCTGTATCATAAGCAACAAGCAGATCTGAGTCGAGGACCCAAGGCCTTGAGTGAAGTTGGGAAGAGGGGCCCAGCTCTGAAGCTTTGGGGATCCAGGGCTCAGCAGCACCACCTCAAACTCCAAGGGGCACTTCAACATTTCCCCTCATGACATGCTGCTTCAAGGCCAAGGACCAGGAGCAGTCCTGCTTTCCTGCGGGCCAACCTGCACCTAGCTAACCCCCACCCAAGTCTTTGATCTCTTTTGTCCTTTGTTCCCCTGCATATCCACCCATAATTTCTTATCCCTTTCTCCTTTTACTCCTGAAATATATTTCCATGGAACCTGTTACTTCTAATTACAGCTCATAGAAATCACTTTACTGGGGCCTTATATACAGCTCTTATCACAATCCATCCATACATCCATTGGGACAAGCATATGTGTACAATTGTTGCCATCATCATTTTCAAAACATTTGCTTTCTACTTGAGCCCTTGGTATTAGCTCTTCAAATTTCCCCCTCTCTCCCCCACCCTCTCACCCTCACAAACCTTTGTTAATTTATAAATTATTGTTATTTTGTCATGTCTTACATGGACCAATATCTCCCTTCACCCACTTTTCTGTTGTCCATCCCCCAGGGAAGGGGTTGTATGTAGATCATTTCGACCAGTTCCGCTTTTCTCCCCCCAACTTCCCCTTAGTCCCCTGGTATCGCTACTCTCATATTGGTCCTGAGGGGGTTATCTGTCCTGGATTCCCTGTGTTTCCAGCTCATATCCTCACCCGTGTACATCCCCTGGTTTAGCTGGATATGTAAGGTAGAATTGGGATCAAGATAGTGGGTGGGTGGGGGGAGCATTAAAGAACTAGAGGAAAGTTGTGTGTTTCATCGGTGCTATTCTGCACCCTGTCTCATCTCTTCCTTGTGACTCTTCTGTAAGGGGATGACCAATTGTCTACAGACGGGCTTTGGATCTCCACTCCCCACTCCCCCTCATTCACATTAATACACTTTTTTTGTTCTGGGTCTTTGATGCCTGATACCTGATTGTTCCTGTTATTTTTACAAGTTTGTTGGCCTATTCAGACAACCACCTATTATTACTATCATTATTTTAATTTTATTCTTGCTGTTTCACCACCACCACCATTTCCCCCACTTACCCATCTCTCTCTTCTTTTTTCCATTTTACCACCGTATATTTCACACCTCCTATTAGACCTCTTCCACATCACTAAATAGAGCCAACTACCTCTAAACCATCCAGCAGCACACTGACCACTAAGAGCTGTAACACAATACCAAGGAAATAGTACTCAACCACAGTAAACAACAACAAAAACATTCAAGAAAAAAAAACACAAATAACCAAAAATCACCCAAAGCCAATGGAGTGCTCTGAAGGAGATACCATGAAACTATCAGATATGTCCCCCCCCCCCAAAGGACAAATAGCACAGATGTGGGTGAAGGGAGACAATGGACAGTGTAAGATATGAAATAATAATAACAATATGTAATTGATCAAGGATACACCAAGGTGGGAGGGTGGGGGAAGGAGGGAAAAAAGAAGAGCTTATACCAAGGGCTCAAGTAGAAAATGTTTTGGAAATGATGATGGCAACATATGTACAAATATGTGTAATGCAATTGATGTATGGGATGTCATAAAAGTCCCCACAAAAATGCTCTTTAAAAAAGAGAGGAAAAGAAAAGAAACTACCAGATACAGAATTCAGAAGAATGATGGTTAGGTGTTTTCAAGAGATGCGAGGAGCACTCAGGAGAACAACAGAAGAAACCGGACAACTAAAATCCTTAAACCAAAAGGAATCCCAGAAGAAAAACAATGAAATAACAGAATTACGCAACATAGGGAAAGACCTGAGAAAAAGAATGGAAGAGGAAAATCGAATCAATGAGCTCGAGGACAATTACTCTGACTACAATTGATGAACTAGTCATCAAAAAAAGTGAAGGAATCTGAAGAAAGCCTGAGACTGGTGTGGGATGCTATCACGAGAAACAACATATGTCTCACCAGGCTCCTGGAAGAAGAAGAAGAAGAAGAAGAAGAAGAAGAAGAAGAAGAAGAAGAAGAAGAAGAAGAAGAAGAAGAAGAAGAAGAAGAAGAAGAAGAAGAAGAAGAAGAAGAAGAAGAAGAAGAAGAAGAAGAAGAAGAAGAAGAAGAAGAAGAAGAAGAAGAAGAAGAAGAAGAAGAAGAAGAAGAAGAAGAAGAAGAAGAAGAAGAAGAAGAAGAAGAAGAAGAAGAAGAAGAAGAAGAAGAAGAAGAAGAAGAAGAAGAAGAAGAAGAAGAAGAAGAAGAAGAAGAAGAAGAAGAAGAAGAAGAAGAAGAAGAAGAAGAAGAAGAAGAAGAAGAAGAAGAAGAAGAAGAAGAAGAAGAAGAAGAAGAAGAAGAAGAAGAAGAAGAAGAAGAAGAACAACTACGGTGAAGATAGTACCAAAAAATCAAAGAAGAAAATCTCCCCAACATCACAAAAGAGGAGAAAATAACTGTTTAAAAAGCTGAGAGAACCTCAAATAGGATAGATACATAAAGAAAAATATCTTGACATATCATAAGAAGAACCCGAAGGGCAGCTAGAAAAAAAAGAATATTCGCCTGTAAAGGAAAAGTGATGAGGATAAGCTTGGACTTCTCAGTAGAAACTATTTAGGCAAGAGGACAATGGAATGACACATAAAATTATGAAAGAAAGAAACACAAAACTGCACCAAGAATCAGCAAAATTATGCCGCAAGTATGAGGGAGAAATAAAGGAATTTGCAAACAAGAAAACTAAAGACTTCATAAAAAGAAGACCAGCATGAGCCGGTTTGTTATACCTTGACTCTGTTTTGCTTTGTTTTGATATAGCTGGGTAGGCAGAGCAGGCATGCTCACTTGGGTGCTTATTTGATGGTTCTGGACCACTCCCTGTTCCCTCCCCTCTCCAGTGGGTAGAGTAATTTGAGGGAGTGTAGGCAGATCTATGTGTGCTGGTCTTGAAGAACAGCTACAACTGGGGCAAGCAGGTGTTTGTAGCATGGGTACATATGCCCATAGTGGCTCAGGAGCCTGGTTCATGGTCTTTATGTGTGTTTACACCTCTGATGGTGGCTGTGGGTTCATGAGTGTAGACCTAACTGGAACATGACTTGTCAGTCATATTGGCGCAAGCAAGTCCAAGGCTTGGGTTGCATAGGAATGAGTGTAGTGGGTTGCCACTTGTAGTCTGAGGAAACGAGGCATAAGCGGGGTGACAAAAGGTTATCTGTAACCACTAGTTGTTAGAATCTGGGGCAAAGATCTCCCCTGGTCAACAGGAACTTTTCATGGAGAAAGCAGGCCAAAAAAACCATGAATTTGGCGTCTCCTTGTCCATATGCTGCCTCAGTGTCTAAAAATGGTTAAATGCACTGGGGTCACAGTCTGCCTCTCTTGTCAGTACAGTGTCTAATCAATTTCTTTATCTTCTCACGGATGATAATATGTTATATTGTATGTGTTATACTTGGTTTTTTTGTTGTTGTTTCTGTTGTAGAGGAGTTGTACAGAGTGCGTCAACAGGATGCTATCACGTTTTTAACTCACCAAAGAGATTTTAAGAAAACTGAAAACAACATTGGTGAGAAAAATGACAAGAGTTGTGCCAAGGAATTGTTTTTTCTTATAATGACAATGCATCTGCTCATTATAGCAAGAGCTGTCGTATAAGAATTTTGTTTGAAAACTTACCCAATCCACCTACAGACCTGCTCTTTGCC
Source organism: Tenrec ecaudatus (assembly GCF_050624435.1). Lineage (NCBI taxonomy): Eukaryota > Metazoa > Chordata > Mammalia > Afrosoricida > Tenrecidae > Tenrec > Tenrec ecaudatus. The sequence continues at coordinate 84,071,758 of NC_134548.1, forward strand.
TTTAAGATTTCTTCTTGTTCTCCAAACTCAAAGAACATTTAAAAGGAATGATTTTAATTCCTTGAGCATAATGTGTTAGTCCAGGTTGACTAGAGAAACAAATTCATAGACATTCATATGTGTATAATAAAGAACTTTATATCAAAGAGTAATTGTATATTAAGAAAATGTCCTGGCCCAATCCAGATCAAGTCCATAAGTTCGATACTAGCTCATATATCCGATACTAGTCCATAGATTCTTCTACAGACTCACACAGCACATACAGTGATGTCAAATGAAGGATGATCACGGGCCAGTGGGGGGAAAATCTTGTGGATCCAGTCATGGTGGAAGCATCTCAGCACTGGCATGGATCTCTATGTGACACCTTCAGCTCCAGGGCTCTGGCTCTATCAGGATAGCTCCATATGCCTTGTCAACAGATAGGTCTCACAGGGAGTCAAAGTAGAGAGAGTATATCTGGCCACCAGTACGTTATTCATCTCCTTAACGCCTCCAATTAAGGTCAGCAAGCTGTGACCTGATTGATAACCCATCTTTGCAAGTTGACAGGAGATTATGTAACTGCCACAGATATCAAAATTACTGTTCTGTAGTATCAAAACAGTAATTTTGATATATGTAGGAAATGGTTAGAGAGGTGGAAATACCACCTTCAGAAGTGTATAACCTAGATAGAGGATATGTGGAAACACAATAGTGTTGTGAGGTACCATCAAGTCAGCTCTGAGCCATAGCGACCCTATGCCCAACAGAACAAAATACCGCATGGCCTTGCTCCATCTTCACCACTGTTCCTATGCCTGAGCTCACTGTTCATCCCTGGTCTCCTTGAGGGCCTTCCTCTTAGTCAGTGCCCTCCACTTTACCAAGCGTGATGCCCTTCTCCAGGGATTCATCTCACCTGACAACATGTCCAAAGTAAGTAAGAAGTCTTGCTATTCTTGCCTCCAACAAGCACTCTGGCCTTACTTCTTCTAGGACAGATAGGTTTGGTTTTTTAGCTGTCCATGGTGTCCTCAATACTCTTCTCTAGTATTACAATTCAAATGCATTGATTCTTCTTTGGTCTCCTTTATTCAATGTTTAATTTTCACATGCATATAAGGCAATGGAAAATACCATGACTTGGGTCAGGCACACATTAGTCCTCAAAGTAGCATCCTCGCTTTTCAATATTCTAAAGAGGTCTTGTGTAGCAGATTTACCTAATGCAACATATCCTTTAATCTCTTGAGTGCTGCTTCGATGAGTATTGAAGATCCAAGCAAGCCAAAATTCTTGACAGCTCCAACCTTTTCTCCTCTCATCATGATGCTACCTATTGGTCCAGTTGTGAAGGCTTTGGTCTATTTTTTAGTTGGAAGGCTCCAGTTCTTAATTTCCATCAGCAAGTAAACAATAGCTTCACATTTTGATATTTTATTCAAGAAAAGTTTCTATGATTGTAGGGAACTGCATGTCTCCCTACCCTGGATTTAAGCCATGAATTTACTCAGTTTCCTGCCATACAAATTGCCCTGAGGTTTTACTGCCCCTTGTCTCAATTCCCGCCAGAGGGTGGCTGCCTTGACCCTTGCTAGGATTGGTGCTCTTTCACTAGCAGCTGTTATGCTCATTGGTCAATACATGTCTGATGGCATCTCCCCCCAGGCTCACCAGGAATGCTTCATTAGCATACTTACCTGTTTGATCAGTTGCCCGCCATTCCTTCCTTGTTTGGAGAGGCACGACTATTGGCTACCTCAGCTGTACCTTATTTTACATGTGACATAATGATGCCAGCCCCTCGCTGGCTATTTAAACCTCTGCTCTCAGCTCAATAAATGAGGCTTGATCAGATTCCTGTCTTGCCTCCATTTCTCGCGCCCTTGCCCATCTTCATTCCCAGTCCCTCTTTCAGGTCCACGTTGTTGATGTCCCGCTGGCTGGGACAAGGATTTTATAGCAATACTTTTTTATTTACCCTCAAATACTTGTATAGATGAAACTGTTGCACACAATTTCTGAGCATTCATAGATTTGAACTTAAGGGCCTGATGGTGGTTTCTTTTGGCACTGAGACGACCACTCATATCATTCCTAAAAAAGGGAACAACATTCTCACCTGGGTGCCAGCAAAGTCACCTTCCTAAGATGAGCTCCTTGCTTTCTGTGTCTCGGATAATATGTTGATGAAGTGTGGATAGTGGTACAGATAAACTTTATTTGGGATCTTTGGAAAACTGGCATGTGTCCACAACTGCCAACCCTCTCTTGGAGTCTGATTTACCCATTTCATGTGTAACAATAAAATAGTAAATATAACAAACCAGGTTTTTAAACACACACACATATATATCCCTTCTATCTGCATTAATTTTTATTCCCGATTTCAATTAGCCAAACATGAGCAGAGGCATTACAGACAGTTTGACCTCCCCCCCTCAGAGCTGTGCAGACAACTCTTTCCGCCAAATTATCTATCACCAAGACAACAAGGCCAACGCTCTTTGCTCTGTATAAATAACTCATCAAGGCCAGCTGCAGAAGGAGCCTCTCTGCAACGACCTTCCACGTGATTAAAACTTTACTCCTAGATATCCAAAGTATTTTCTGAAAGCATATAGTGTATACATAAAATAATATTTAACAATAGTTCTGCATATGAGAAATGGAGGCAAGACAGGAATCTGATCAAGCCTCATTTATTGAGCTGAGAGCAGAGGTTTAAAGAGCCAGCGAGGGGCTGGCATCATTACGTCACATGTAAAATAAGGCACAGCTGAGGTAGCCAATAGTCGTGCCTCTCCAAACAAGGAAGGAATGGCGGACAACTGATCAAACAGGTAAGTATGCTAATGAAGCATTCCTGGTGAGCCTGGGGGGAGATGCCATCAGTCATGTATTGACCAATGAGCATAGCAGCTGCTAGTGAAAGAGCACCAATCCTAGCAAGGGTCAAGGCAGCCACCCTCTGGCGGAATTGAGACAAAGAGCAGTAAAATCTCAGGGCAATTTGTATGGCAGGAAACCGAGAGTAAATTCATGGCTTAAATCCAGGGTAGGGAAACAAGCAGTTCCATACACCTTGGCAGCCCTGATAGCCTGTTCTCGTTGGGCCTTTCTAACTTCAGGTGTTGGATTCCTCTTGGCCATTCTATCAGCAAGAGATGCACCAGTGGTGGCCCTCTGGAATTTGACTGCACGGAGGGTTCTTTTCTATTGAATTTCTTCGGATTGCCTCTCTTTGTGCTTCCTTCTGTAGAGAAAAATCCAGTTTATCTGCAGAGGGTTCCTCTTCGAAAGAATGGTGAGTCACATTTGCATCAAGACACTGGAAAACCTTGCCATCGATCCTGGCGTAGCGCCGCCCATTTCCGGGACAAATCTTGTACCCACTGAAACTGCACAGCTCGACCCTGTAACAAAAAGTCAAGGCCCTTTAGGAGGCTGTCTCTGGCAGGACGAGGCCACCCCTGCAGTGCTCTCTGCCGAGGATGGACCACTTATTTTACTGACTAAATGTATCATATAATATTTTCCCCTGACGGGCTGTGTGATTTGGGCCAACCCCTACTCCAAACTGATTTTCTTATCATTAAAATGTGGAGATTGCACAAGAAGATCTTTATGGACCTCATCAAGAAAAGTAGTGTAAGTAATTTCTTGGGATACTAAATTGGGATAGCACCCAATGGGCTTAAAACTTGGAAGTTACTATTTACCTTATTCCTAAAATTTACCAATCTCAACAGAATATTTGGCCAAAGTTCACCAAATCATTTTCCTAGGGGAGCTCTCTGGCCCTGGGAAAGGGAAGGACAAATAGGCAATGCAAGACTAGGTCCATTACACAGGTTCAGGTGGCCATGCTTCAATCAAGAGCTGCTCAAAACTGCAAGCTTCCAGACCAGAAAAGCCAGTTTATGAGTTGATAAGACAATAATAACTATTTTTTACCAAGAATTTTACCAACAGTTTGTCCAATGGCTGATATACTGAATAGCCTGGCTCATAACTGCTAGCCAAAGCTTTGGTTTGGACTCCAGCTAATGCAACCCGAACTGGTTAAGAGAACACCAAATGGTCCAACTGAGGTAAATCAAGAATCGGGGAAGTCCTTGGGGACAACTATAAAGGAAAATACCTGTACGATACCAGCAATTGGGCACAGGTACGGAAAGCTTTTTTATGTTTCTGAGGGACGAGCCATAGAAGATGATGCCAAAAGATCTAAAGAAATTATGCATACATATTGAAAAGAGAACAATTGGAAACGGAATCTCCTTAAGGCACCAAAGGAATAAAACTTGAGATGGCTAGTAGTGTGTTTTTAATTGCTATCATAGTTTTGAAGAAAGACAGGGCTTTCTGCTGCTGTAAAGAGTTACAGTCTCAGAAATTCACAGAAGCAGTTCTGCCTTGTCCTAGATGGTCACTATAATTGATGGCAGTGAGGGTTTTGTTGTTGTTGTAGTTGTATTTTTAAATTTTTGTCATAGTTTGGTAGGGAAAACATTTTAGAGAGTGGAGCCAAATAATGTTGCAAAGAACCCATAGAATTGTCACCAGTGACTGATGTTAGGCCAGGATTGGAATAAGGAAAGAATACGGAGGTACAGTGGTTTAAGCTGCTAACCTAAAGGTCAGCAGTTCAAACTTACCAGTTGTTCTGCTGGAGAAAGATGCAGAATTCTAAGCAATGATTGTGTAATAGAAATACAGGGTATTTGATACTAAATATATTTTCATCTGGATTTAGTAAAATAAAACTAAATTTAAAAGAGTAAGGTTAAATTCCGTCAAACTCATGTGTGTATGTGTTTCCCTCCTATGGTACTAAATAAAAATGTCAGTAAATTCTACTTCTTTTACTAGTTGGTTGGTATTGTGTACCTGCAGAGAGCATCTAATATGCTTTCGATTGTGTTCTCAACCCTCAAGACCCTGGAGATTTGAAATCTCAGCCAACTTTGACATTTAATCCCAAACCCAAAGCAGTCAGACTCCAAGTAACTCTGCTAGCAAAACATAACTTGTGGTTTGAAAAATACCATTTTTAATAACCCTTTTGAGTTTCCTGGCAAGCTCCCAGCTTCCCTTTAAAGTTTATTTTCCCAATGAGAGTACAACTGGAAGAATCCAGAAGTGCATTGAGTCATAGTCCCACTGCCCCAGGCTGTGAAGGCCCAGCTCTAGGGCAACAAGGAAGGTTAGGGTAGAAATATGGACAGGCAGATGGGCAGGATGTGTGCCACAGGGAAGCAGGCTTAACTCAGACCTTTCCCAAGACAAAACCAAGTAACATTGAAGGAATTGACAACAGTTTTAATTTTGGGATCATATCATTGCAACTTATTTTTAAATAAATTTGATTTTTAAGAAGAAACCACGCAGTCTCTTGAGTGCCATCTTTTTGTTTCTTGTTAGTAGTGTACTATTCATATGTCACACAAACAAATACCAAACAAGTAATCTATAAAGAGAGGCACAGGAGACTTGGGTAGAGGTGGGGAAGCAGAACTTCATATTTGGAGAAATAGCACCTCTTAAGGCAAATAAAGGCTCAACTTTCTTTAAACCCTCCAACTGTAACCTTGAAGCTTTTCAATTTTGTTATACTTTTTGTCCAGGACTAATAAAGTTAGGATTGCTAATCAGTCTTTGTTCAAACTGTTACATTTCAACTCCAAGTCTTCTTAAATAAATAAGAGTAGGAATATGGCCAGAAAGTACTTACTAGTACAAACACTAGAGCACTTTTACAAGTCAGCTAAAGCTCAAAATTATATTGCTAATTAGTTATATATTTCCTTCAGCTACCAAGAATCAACTGCAGTCCAACATTCCCAATTGGGATTTTTCTAAGAATTCAGATAATGCCATTTATGGACCATGCCAATATCTGAGGTCATGCTTTCTGTCTAAAGGAAAAAGAAAAATAACAGAATGATTTATGGAAAGTGTGAGGGGATAGGAGAAGGGAGAGCAAATAGAGAGATAAAAAGCTTTCTTTTAAAAGTCAACCAAGCTAAATAGATACACATATCATAATAAAGGCTGGAGATTTTGAATTTACATAATTTTTTGAGCAAATGTAAAGCAAAACAGGATAATCAGTGACTGTGGGGAATGGTAGAGAAACAGAAACTTCATTTCAAATAAATAAACCGAAATATTTTTTGAAGAATATAAAGAGAGAACGGCCTGACATCTAGCATCATGTATACTGGAAATGCTCTCTGTTTTTTGTGTGCCAGAAAGGTTCATTGCTTGCTACTTGATTTTCGGGTCTACAATTATAAGTAATCCCCCTCCCCCAACATAACAGCAACTTCCAAAATCTAGAATGAAACCCTAGAAGTCACAGGATCCTGAACATCACAGCTGACTCCATTTTACATATGAGAAAACTGAAATCTAAAATGGAGAAATTGACCAATGTCACCCCACAAGCTAGTAGCAGAATCAAGGTTAGATCCCAGCGGTAGTGAGGTGGTCCCTAAATAATAGTCCATAATGAAGATTTCGTAGGTCCAAAGAAAACTTTAGGAAAACAAAACCTGCATAGTGATTGTTTTATTCAGCTAAAATTTATAAACTATTTTAAAATTGTGAAACTATTTAAAAAATTTTATAGTTAAAATAGCTCTTTTTATAAAGTAATGATGATAACTGAAAGCAGCCATTACTTTAATTAAATAATTTAATTATATCTTTAATTTTCAAGATAATAAATTGACAACATGATAGAATGCCTCAATATTTTTGGAAAATATTTGGCATATAAATACCCTAAGTTTTGGACTGATAACTGAAGTCTAATTTCCTGCCTTCATGCAGGATAAAACCACTCAGTTCAAGATCTCTTAGACTCTAAAGTTTTTATACCTACTATATGTAGCACTGAATAATGTATCAGAAAATTAATAACATGTCAGAATAAGATATCTTTAGATGGAATGTAGGGTGGAGAAAAACTGAAAAATTGAAGGAAGCATACAGCAGGAAGAGAAATTGAATGGCTTGTAAGCAATGTTTCATACCTTCTGGGATATATACATATAAAAATATCAAGTTGCCATAATATCCTGAATTAGTATGCAATAGCTCTCACAATTGTCTGTCAGTTTGTCCTATGTGGTGGCTATCTGTTGTTGTGCTGCTGAAAGCTCTGTAACTGGTATTTCAAATGTGAGCAGTCACCCAAAGTAAACAGGTTTCAGTTTCCAGAACTAAGAACAAACTATGAAGAAGGAAGAGATGGAGTCTGCACTCAATTTTTGAGGAAGCAACTGCTGAAAATCTTATGCACAGAATCGAAATATTGTCAGATACTGAAGGTGTAATGAATGGAAGCTGAATATTGTCAGAGATAGTTCCAGAAGAGGGCAAGAAATGTGGCTGAGGAGAAGCGACTTTCTTAGAGTTGACCATGTGCCATGAATGGAAAGATGTCTGGAGGAGTGGAGTCTTCAGGATCTTCATTTTCTGATGGGGTACAACTCAAAAGGAAAAGAAATATCTTCAAAAACCTAATAATCAGAACTTGGAATGTATGGTGTATGAATCTAGGAAAACTAGAAGTCATCAAAAATGAAATGTCATCATCCTAGGCATTAATGAGTTGAAATAAACTGGTACTGGCCATTTTGAATTAGAAAACTAGATGGTTCCTATGCCAGCAATGATACAATCAAGAGGGATGGCATTGCATTCATTGTCAGAAATGATGTTTCACAATCAATCTTGAAGTACAGTGTGGTCTATGATAGGATTATATCTATTCACCTCAAGAAAATTCAATCACTCAAGTACTCCCTCAATGCAAGAATACTTTCTTCTATTAAATTGGCATTCTATGATGCTCGCCCTCCTGACACAACCGCTGAAAAAGCGGGTGAACAAGCAAATGTGGTGAAGAAAGCTGATGGTGCCCGGCTATCAAAAGATATAGCATCTGGGGTCTTAAAGGCTTGAAGGTAAACAAGCGGCCACCTAGCTCAGAAGCAACAAAGCCCACATGGAAGAATACACCAGCCTGTGTGATCACATGGTTCAGAAGGGATCAGTTATCAGGCATCATAGAACAAAAAATCATATCATTGGATTGCTGAAGACAAATGGGTGCATAAGCAAATGTGGTGAAGAAAGTTGACAGTGCCCGGATATCAAAAGATATAGCATCTGGGGTCTTAAAGGCTTGAAGGTAAACAAAGGGCCATCTAGCTCAGAAGCAACAAAGCCCACATGGAAGAAGCACACCAGCCTGTGTGATCATGAGGTGTTGAAGGGATCAGGTATAAGGTATCATCAGAACAAAAAACTATCTTACCAGAGTGAATGAAGGGGGAAGTGCAGAGTGGAGACCCAAAGCCCATTTATCGGCCACTGGAGGGAGATCCCCTTGCAGAGGGGTCTAGGGGAGATGAGTCAGTCAGGTTGCGATGTAGCACCGATGAAGAATACACCTTTCCTCCAGTTCCTAAATGCTTTCTCCCTGGCCACCCCCCTGCCCCCTTTTCCCCTTCCCCCAACTATCATGATCCATATTCTACCTTGCAAGTCTGGATAGGGCAGAGGATATACACTGGTGCAGATAGGAGCTTGAGGCACAGGAAATCCAGGGCGGATGATACCTTCAGGACCAGGGGTGTGAGTGGCGATACTGGAAGGGTAGAGGGAGAGGGGGTTGGAAAGAGGGAACCAATTACAAGGATCTACATATGACTTCCTCCCTGGGGTACGGACAACAGAAAAGGGGGTGAAGGGAGACGCCGGACAGGGCAAGATATAACAAAATAGTAATTTATAAATTATCAAGGGCTCATGAGGAAGGGGGGAGTGGGAAGGGAGGGGGATAAAAGAGAACCTGATGCAAAGGGCTTAAGTGGAGAGCAAATGCTTAGAAAATGATGTGGGTAAAGAATGTATGGATGTGCTTTACACAATTGATGTATGTATGGATTGTGATAAGAGTTGTATAAGCCCCTAATAAAATGTTAAAGAAAAAGGAATTCCAATCAATACAACTCTTATTCAAAATCATTCATCCTCCCCCCAAACAAAAAGCTACCGATGAAGAAGAAAAAAAACCCCAAACCAACCATTAAAGCTACTGATGAAGAAATCAAAGAATTCCACAAATGCCTTCAGTCTGAAATGGATCAAGCATGCAATCAAGATGCGTTGGAATGCAACGGTTTGAAACAAAGAGCAAGGAATAGTCGTTGGAAAATATGGGGTCAGTCAGAGAAATGAGGCAGGATATCACATGAGAAAATTTTGCAAAATCAATAACTTGATCAAAGAAAATATTTTTTTAATAACACAAATGGGGACTGTACACATGAACTTCTCCAGATGTAATGCACAGTGTGTTAGTCCGGGTTGACTAGAGAAACAGATCCAGGGAGACTCATATGTGTATAATAATGAGCTTTATATACAAGAGCAATTGAACATTGAGAAAACACCCCAGCCAGTCCAGATCAAGTCCATAAGTCTGATATTAGCCCATATATCTGATACTAATCTGTAAAGCCCTCTTCAGACTCACAAAACACATGCAATGACACAGAATGCAGGAAGATCACAGGCCAGTGGGTGGGAAGTCTTGTGGATCCAGTGGCATTGTATGCATCTCACTGCTGGCAGGGGTCTCTACCTGGCTTCTCCAGCTCCACAGGTCTGGCTCCATCAGCCTCTATACATGTGTCTTCTCCACAGGAATATCTCCCAAGTAGTGAGGAGAGAGAGAGAGAGAGAGAGAGAGAGAGAGAGAGAGAGAGAGAGAGAGAGAGAGAGAGAGAGAGAGAGAGAGAGAAAGTGTGTCTCCCACCTCCAAGGAAGAAATACAGGAGTTCCCAGAATCCTCAGGATAAGGCCATGCTCACACAGAGGCCTTCTTGGCTATATCCTGATTGACAGGCTAGGCTCCACCCCTACACTCTGAATCCTAAAATTGACATCAGATTATGTGACTACCATAATTTGTATACAAGAATCAAATTGATTTCTGGTTTATTCATCTTGTATCATGGTAATTTACTAAACCCATAAATTTTTCCCAGCAATCTTTTTTGTGGAATCCTTGGGATTCTCTCTATATAAAATCATGTTGACTGCAAATAGTGAGAATTTCACTTCTTCTTTGCCCAGTTGCATTGCTTTGATTTCTTTTTGTTGTCTAATGGTTCTGGCTAAGACTTTCAGTACGATGTTGAATAAGAATAGTGATAGGGGGCATCTTTGCCTAGTTCCTGTTCTCAATATTTACAGATTTTCCTTATTCATGATGTTGACCATTGGCCTTTTCTATATGGCCTTTATTATATTGCGGAGTTTCCTGTCTGTTTCTATTTTGTATGTTTTTATTAGAAATGGCTATTGGATATTGCCAAATATCTTTTCTGCATCGACTAATATGATCATGTGATTCTTATCCATTGCTTTGTTTATGTGGTGGATAATATTGTTTTTATAATGTTAAACCATTCTTGCATCCCTAGTATGAATCCCACTTATTCTTGGTGTATTATTTTTTAACCCGTTGTTGGATTATATTGGCCATAATTTTGTTGAGAATTTTATCATGTATGGTCACATATTGATCTGTAGTTTTCTGTCTTTGGGTGGGTGGATGGTCTTGGTATCAGGAATATGCTTGATTAATATAATGAATTTGGGAGTTTGTTATTATTTCTATATTCTTGAATTGGTACAGAATTGGTGACAGTTCTTGACTACAAGCTTGGTAGAATTCCCCTGTGTGGTAGTTACATAATCTGGTGTCAATTTGAGGATTAAGCATGTAGGGGTGGATTCTAGCCTGTCAATCAGGATATAGCCAAGAAGGGCTCACTCTTTGGCAGTTCACTCTCTGGGAGACATCCCTATGGAGAAGACACATGTATAGAGAGACTGATGGAGCCAGACCTGTGGAGCTGGAGAAGCCAGGTGTAGACCCCTGCCAGCAGTGAGATACTTACAATGCCACTGGATCCACAAGACTTCCCACCCACTGGCCTGTGATCTTCCTGCATTTGAAACCATTGCATGTGTTTTATGGGTCTGAAGAGGACACATTGAAGGACTGGGCTGAGATGTTTTCTCAATATTCAATTGCTCTTGTATATAAAGCTCTTTCTTATACACATATGGGTGTCTATGAATTTGTTTTTCTAGTCTACCCAGACTAACTCATTATGGTACCTTGGGAGTTGGGTACTAGAGAAACAAATCACAAAAATAGAGAGTAGATCCTTGTTTGACTTCTGTCTCATGGTAGTTTTTCTTCTTTGGCTAGTCAGAGATGTCCATGCTGTTTACTGGGTTGTTTACTGGAAAGAATATGGGAAGATAAAGTTTAGACTATTTTGTTTGGTTGTAGCCTGTGGTTATTCCTGTGTGAAATGGTATATTTTGAGCTCAGTGTAGAAATTGTCCCTTGGATTTCTCAGAGACCATGCTGGTTAGAGAAAATGGCTGAGAGAAGGTCACATTGGTTGACAGAAAGCCTGGATGTGGCTTGATGCTCACAGAGGCCTAATAGCATATTTCTGTATCAATAAAAGAGTTTATCTAAGGATTTAGATAAGCTAAATAAGGATTGAACTTGACTGTCTTAAGAATTAAGTTCAGTATCTGATTCTATTTTGTTTATACTGATTTTTTTCTGCTTATTATTATTGATATAAGGATTGATAGAAATGTTTATTGGGAAGCATGAAAATAGAGAGCTTATAAACCCATTTGCTTTGAGCCATTAAAATTTCAGTCTTTAAATGGGTTAGGACATGCCTACAAAGAAGGCTCTGAAAATATTAGCCCCACCCAGTGTTTTAGAGTACTCAGGACATTTGCATTCCAAGAGATTTGCCTAGGGAGGCAAGATTGACAGATTGAAGGGAAAAATAAACTCTTTGGATTTTGGAATCTTGAACTAGTGGTTTTTGTCAGAAGCTGGGAAAAATCTGGGACCATGAAGAAAACTCTGTAGTTATGAATGTTAAAGCGAGCCTGTGGGCATGCTGAAATACTTGCTAGGTGACCACCTGGATCCACTTGTTGAGTGGAAGTGGCAGAAAAGCAGCAATTGAGAGACAGGTTGAGTCTGGTCACTGACTCCCATGGAGCTGGTTTACACGAGCTAGAGGAGAAGATGACAGCAGGTTGACTGGTCTGAAGTTCATGACCTAGCATGAGGGGGCTAGGGTTGTTGAGAATTTGTGATGGGTCCATGGTCTAAGGCAAGGTGACCAACGGGGACTCTGGTTAGTCTAAGTGAGGCAGCCCAAATTGAGTTGACCAGAACCTGACCAGATGAAGAGATTTTTGAGCCTGTGAACTGGTGCATTTGCTGCTGGATTTATAGATGGCCAATCCTGATATGACTTTGCTTATGGATGTGGACTTCACAAGGTTCCAACTGGAATGAAGAGTCTTCACATCAAAGAATATGATTGTCTCCTCAAAGAACTGGGTTGATGTAACTGGTCAGTATAGAAATTAGATACCCCAACTTGGGCAGATAAAGGCATCAAGTGGCTGGCTTACAGAGTTTCATATGTGGAGGAATATATTCATAACAATATCCTTATAGGATTAAGGCATAAGTGTTATTTAACTGCAATTGCTACATCTAGGGTCTGGTCAGAACTGTTCTACTTCTAAAATCTTAAATTCATAGCTCCCACTCTCTGGCAACTTATTTTTAGTTAAGAACTTTTACTTCTTCATTGTTTTACCCCTTGTTTTCTCCCAATTTATCAGTATCCTTCAACCTTGTTTTTTCCCTGACAGGTCTGGAACCTACAACTCATTATTTAAAGCACTATTTTTCCATAGTCTTAAATTATATAATATGTAATTATTTAATTAATATGCACAACTCATTATTTAAAGCACTATTTTCTTTTTTTAAAAACATTTTATTAGGGGCTCATACAACTCTTATCACAATCCATCCATACATATACATACATCAATTGTATAAAGCACATCCGCACATTCCTTGCCCCAATCATTCTCAAAGCATTTGCTCTCCACTTAAGCCCTTTGCATCAGGTCCTCTTTTTTTCCCCCTCCCTCCCTGCTCCCCCCTCCCTCATGTGCCCTTGGTAATTTATACATTGTTATTTTGTCATATCTTGCCCTATCCGGTGTCTCCCTTCCCCCCTCCTCTGCCGTCCATCTCCCAGGGAGGAGGTCACATGTGGATCCTTGTAATCAGTTCCCCATTTCCAACCCACTCACCTTACACTCTCCCAGCATCGCCCCTCACACCCTTGATCCTGAAGGTATCATCCACCCTGGATTCCCTGTGCCTCCAGCCCCCATATCCACCAGTGTACAACCTCTGCCCTATCCAGTCCTGCAAGGTAGAATTCAGATCATGGTAGTTGAGGGGAGGAAGCATCCAGGATCTGGGGGAAAGCTGTGTTCTTCATCGGTACTACCTCGCACCCTGACTGACCCATCTCCTCTCCTAAACCCCTTTATGAGGGGATCTCCAGTGGCCGACACTTGAGCCTTGGGTCTCCACTCTGCTCTTCCCCCTTACATATATATCTTCTTTTTTTTTTTTTTTGCATGATGCCTTATACCTGGTCCCTTTGGCACCTCGTGATCGCACCGGCTGGTGTGTTTCTTCCATGTGGGATTTTTTTTGCTTCTGAGCTAGATGGCCGCTTGTTCACCTTCAATCCTTTAAGACCCCAGACACTATCTCTTTTGATAGCCAGGCACCATCAGCTTTCTTCGCCACATTTGCTTATGCACCCATTTGTCTTCAGCGATCCTAACATGGAGGTGTGCAGCCAATTATATGATTTTTTGTTCTTTGATGCCTGATAACTGATCCCTTCGGGACCACTCGATCACACAGGCTGGTGTGTTCTTCCATGTGGGCTTTGTTGCTTCTGAGCTAGATGGCCGCTTGTTTATCTTCAAGCTAAAGCACTATATTTCATTAGTCCTGAATTACAACATTTTTACCTGATGTTAACTAAAAATTCCTGGCTTTCTTTTTCAGGAGAGTTCTCAGTTTCTGACCAGCATTATTCTTCATATCCTTAAAAATAATGAGTGACATCTGTCAAATTCTGAAATAAAAACTGCTAACCAAGAATCCTATGTCCAACAAAATTATCTCTCACATACAAAGGCAAAATAAAGGCATTTACATGCAAAAAGACACTAAAAGAATTAATAAAAACAAGATTTTCATTACAAAAATTTTAAGTGGATTATTATGGACAGAAAATCAACATGAACAGAATACAAACCTGAGAGTATTTGACAGGAAATTACCATCCAAAAAAACAATACAATGCATACAGTGAACAATAAAATACAAGAAGAGGAACAAAGACACCAATAAAAAAGGAAGAAAAAACACAGCAAAATGACAGCAATAAACCCACATGTATCAATAATGACACGGAATGTCAATGGATTAAATATACTAATCAAGAGGTAGAGAGTAGCAGATTTGATAAGAGTATAAGACTCGTCTATAAGGCACCTAGAAGACACACATCTTAAACAGAAAACAAAATAGACCAAAAAAATCAAAGGATGCAGAAATTTTTACCAAGCCAATGGAACCATAGAAAAGCAAGCATAGAAATATTAAATTCTGATAAAATATATGGTAAGGCATATAACATGAGAGACACATTGATTTAAAGAAAAACAAAACAATAGTTATAGCCATAATAAGCATATATACCCCCAATAAAAGACCCTCAAAATACATCAATCAAACTCTCCCAAGTTGAAGAGACAAATAGCTCAGCAATAATAAGAGGAGCCATCAATATACCCCTCTCAAGGAAAGATAAATCTTCAGAAAGAAACTTAATAAAGAACTAAACAACACTATCAACCAGGTCAACCTCTTAGACATATATACAGAGCCCCTGACCCAATAATAACACAATATACATTCTTCTCCAGAACACAATACAACGAAAGACTACTCCAATAAGTTTGATAACCTAAAAGAAATGGAAAGATACATATTAAAAATAAGATAATTATGTACATCGAAAGATTTTATCAAATTGTTTAGGAAACAATCTTTAGCAATGACACAACAGACAAGAGCCAAATTCCTAAAATTTATAGATTTCTGTAACACCTCATTAATAAAAAACAAAACAAATAATCCAATGAAAAAATAGACAAAATTCATGAACTGTCAGTTCACCCAAAATGGCACTCAAATGGCTAACAAACACATGATAAAATGCTCGCTATCACTAGCCATCCTGAAGATGCTAATTAAAAGAATGATATATCACCCTGTATCCACAATGATAACCAAATTAAAAAAAACACAACACAACAAATGCTGGAGAGGACATGGAGAGATTGAAATATTTATACACTATGGATGGGCTTGCAAACATGTACAATCATTGTAGAAATTGATATGGCCCTACCTAAAACAATTAGGAATAGAAATCCCATATATCCCAGCAATACCCCTGGCTGAGTGTATGAGCCAAAGAAGTAAGAGACTCAGCATGAACAAATGAATGCTCTCCCGTTTTTATTGAGCACAGTTCACAATGGAAAGAAGCTGGAAGCAGTCCAAAGAACCATCACGAGAAGAATGGCTATAGAATCGCTGGTACATACACACAATGGAATACTATACATCCCTGAAAAAAAGAGATGAACAATGCATTCCTAAAAACAGTAATAAAGCCACAAAACAGTTCATGACACAGACCTGGAAACCATTATGCTGAGTGAAGTTGTCAATTACAAAAGGACAAATATTTTATGAGATCACTACTATAAAGGTAAACAGCAAGGCAAAGGCCAGGCTCTATTCTCAGGTCATGCTATCTTCTAATGTAGTCCCCTAAGCAATGAGGTGGTTTGTTTGCTTAAAGTTCATGATCTGTATTCACTTCCTTATTTGTACATCTTAATTATAGCTTTAACAGAACAGGCCTTATCTCAGTTTCTCATATTGGGGGGAAAGGGAGAAGACCAGTGAGTTCCTGTCATATAACTTTGTTCTATGATCATCTCAAATCCCCAGATACTCGTATAAGGGTGCCCAGGAAATCTTAATGGATGTTCAAGCCCAGAGGTGATGTGGGTTACCTATCTTTCATGGAGAAGGCAATTTCACTTTTATTGGTGGGTAAACCAGAAGGGGAAACTGCCGTTGGGAGAAATACTTATCATCACTTACATAGACCCCCCAATTGGAGAATATGCCCCATATTACATTCCTAATTGGGCTTTTTAAAAACCGGATTTCTGTTCCGCTCTTGATGACCCAGGCTGCATGCTATAAATAATGGAGTCTTTAGACTCTGTCCTTTGACGTGCACCACATTCTTTATAGGCCACAGCAGAAATATTTTATTTGGAAACTTCATTAAGTGAGTAGGACTTAACCTTCAACAAACCTTCAGCAGATTAAAGAACCGAAATACTCCCTCTGATTTAAGGCTGAAATGCCCTAGTGTGAGAAGAAAACGGTGACTACTATCTCAAAAGTATGGATTTGGAAGTCATTGGACTTTGGTTCAAATCTCTTGCTTTGAGAGTGACCAATAAGTGGTGACTCAAAACTATCATATATTTGCTATTTTCATGCTCCCTTTGCTTTTTTCTATGACATATCTTAGTCTAGCAGGCATAGTTCTGTCTTTGTGAATGAGTATTACTGAAAGGTTTTCCCAATCCCAAATCCTCATTGTATACATTAATAGTGTCTATTCATTTAAGTCTTTTTAAAATCTTTTTATTGGGGCTCTTATCACAGTCTGTACATACATCAATTGAGCAAAGCACCCTTATACATTTGTTGCACTCGTCATTCTCATAATTCACCTTCCACTTGGGTTCCTGTAATCAGCTCGGTTTCTCTTTTTTTCCCCCATCCCCCTCCCTCCCCGATCCCACCCCTGGTCCCTTGATAGTTTATAAATAATTATTATATCTTATCTTACACTCCCCGGCATCTCCCCTCACCCGCCTCCCCATTGCCCATCTCCCAGAGAGGAGGTTACACATAGATCTCCGAGATCGGTTAAGTCTTTAATAAGCACAAGTCATCATAAAAGTATTTTCATCTAAAAAGCTGTTCTATACATATATGCTTTCCTTTTCTCTGCAGTATTTTAAATTCTATGCCATTGGCTAAATTAATGATACTATTGGTAGAATTACCATATTCCCCGTGGGTATGATTTAAAATATTCCCTAATAAAATGGTAATGATGTCTCTGAAGTGAACCAAGAACATATGTAAATCACAGGATTTCGAATGAAGTTTGAACTTGCACTTCATCTTAGGAACAATTAGTTCTTTAGGTGCTTTAGTAAAGTGTGAAGAAATCAGATTATACCCAACTAATAGAAAGATTATTTTCTGGAGTCTTAAAGACTTGTCTTAAGACAAGCAACCATCTAAGTGAGGTGTTAGCTAATTCCACACAGAAGAAGCACACCATTCTGTGTGATCCAAGGATTGTAAATAATAAATTTCGAAATCAGAGGAGGGCATGGTATTACAGCTTAAATTCATAGAGATGCAAATGAAAACAATGATGAGAAACTTTACACAGGACTTGATAGCAATTTCAAAAAATCAGAAAATAACACATGATGGAGAGGGGGCAGAAAGATTGGAGCACTAATTTACTGTTGGTGTGACTTAAAATGTGCAACCACCGTATAATGTGGTATGGTGCTTCCTCAAACAACTGGGAATAGAAATGCCATATGACCCAGTGAGTTCTTTACACAGTATATATCATAAAAAATACGAGCGGTACCACAAACAGATATATGTATGCCCATGTACATTGCAACACTGTTCACAATAGCAAGAAGATGGGAAAAAACCTAAAAGTTGATGAGTGGAATGATGAATAAATAAACTTTGGTACATATACACAATGGAATACTAAGCATCGCTAAAAGAATATTCAAACTGTGAAACTTTTCATGCCATGGATGGACTTGGAGAACATTAGGCGGAGTGAAATTAGTCAATTGCAAAAGGACCAATATTGCATGAGACCACTGTTATAAAGGAAAAAATCAAGACAAAGGTTTTCATTTCAAAGGAAACAGACCTGGATGGGAACCCATGTGGGAGGGCAGGGGAGGAAGGTAAAGCAATAAACTAAAGAACAGAGGGTTGCTAACTAGGGAGGAGAAGATAGTATTCTACAAGAGGGAGATGAGAAAACAAAATGGGGGGTGGTGGAGGCTAAGCTACTGGAAGGTTTGTTAAGTAGTTTAAATAGTTGGATACAAAATTCATGATCTAAAGTTGAAACCACCATCTAATTCACACACAAAAAAACCTGAAAACAGCAACAACAAAAAGATTACTGTCAAATGAGCAGTTCATATGCTCAGCTGCTTATCAAAAAGGCTGTTTTTTTTGTTCACCCAGACACTCTTCAAATGAAAAGCCTGCCCATTTACTTTTGAAAAATTAATCAATGAACACACAGCAGCACAGTTAAACCATGATGTGTATGAGGTGGTCATGAGTTAAAATTGAGCAGGGCTGGGGGTAGGGTCTGAAGGCGGGGGAGAATGGAGAGTGACTACTAATGGAGACGTTTCCTTTTGTGGTAATGAAAACAGTCTAAAAGCAATTGTGGTGACCATTACACAAGTGTATGAACACACTAAAACAATTGCATTGTACACTTAATAGGTAAATGGCATGGGAGTTTTATTTCAATAAGACTAATATCAGAGGATGGACACTCGTACAGATAGGAACCAGAAACACAGGGAATCCAGGGCAGATGATACCTTCAGGACCAGTGGTGTGAGTGGTGATACTGGGAGGGTAAGGAGAGGGTGCGTTGGAAAGGGGGAACCGATTTCAAGGATCTACATGCAACCTCCTCCCTGGGGGATGGACAACAGAAAAGTGGGTGAAGGGAGACGTCGGACAGGGAAAGATATGACCAAATTATAATTTATAAATTATCAAGGGCTCATGAGGGATGGGGGAGCGGGGAGGGAAGGCGAAAAAAATGAGGACCTGATGCCAAGAGTTTAAGTGGAGAGGAAATGTTTTCAGAATGATGAGGGCAATGAATGTACAGATATGCTTTACACAATTGATGTATTATGTATTGTGATAAGAGTTGTATGAACTCCTAGTAAAACGACTTAAAAAGACTAATATATGAGCCCTTGGAATATGGCTAAAGAGGATCTGCTTTCTGGAAGTGGAGTCGACCATGGTTTTGTGAGTGGGGCAAAGCCTGTGGGAGGGGAGCCTTTGGGATCTTCATTTGCTGAGAGCTCACAATTCAAGGCAAGAAGAAACAGCCATAAAAATTGGCTAAGGATTTTACTAGACATGTGTCATGTTTGAGTCTAGGGAAATTGGACGTGGTCAAAAATGAAATGGAACACATAAAGATCAATGTCCTAGTTATAAGTGAGCTAAAATGAATGGGTACTGGCTATATTAAATAATAAAATCAGATGGTTTAATATGCCAAGAATGACACAATCAAGAAGAATGGTGTATTCATGATCAAAAAGAACATTTCAAAATCAGTCTTGAAGTGATAGGATTATATCTATCCACCTTCAAAAAATATTATCGATACAACTACTATTCAAAATTTATGCATCAACCACAAGGCTAATTATGAAGAAATTAAAGAATTCTACCAATGACTTTGGTCAGAAATTGATTAAACATGCAACCAAGATATATTGACAATTATTGATGACTGGAATGCAAAAGTGGGAAAAGAGGAAAGAATGGAACATGGAAAATATGGTCTTGGAGATAGAAATGAAGCTGGAGGATCACTTGATAGAATTTTGCAAGACCATAGCAAATACCTTCTCCAGATGGAATGTACAAAAATCAAATTGACTATATCTGTGGGAAGAGCGATGGAGAAGCTCAGTATCAACTGATAAAGACAGGTCAGGGCCTTATTGTGGAACAGGTCATCAATTGCTCATATGTGAGTTCAGGTTGAAGATGAGAAAAATCAAAACAAGTCCACAAGCTCTAAAATACAACCTCAAGTCTATCCCTCATGAATTTAAAGAACATCTGAAGAACAGATTTGCTGCATTGAACGCTGATGATAGAAGACCCGATGAGCCTGTGGGGTGACATGAAGAACATAATTCATGAAGGAAGAAAAAGGTCTGGCATGGACAGGGACTGGAACCCCTCAGGAACAGTGGTGAGAGTGGAGATATTTGGAAGGTGGAGGGAGGGTGAGAGAGAAACGGGAAACAGATGACAAGATGTACATGTAACCTCCTCCCTGGCGGAGAGACAGCAGAGAATTGGGTGAGGAAGACGTCGGATGGTGTAAGATATGATAAAATAATAATTATTTATGAATTATCAAGGGTTCAGGGGGAGGGAAAAGTGGGGAGGGAGGAGAAAATGAGGAGCTGATACCCGGGGCTCAGGTGGAGAGTGGGTGTTTTGAGAATGATGATGGCAGCATATGTACAAATGTGCTGGACACAAATGATTTATGTACGGATTGTAAAAAGAGTTGTATGAGCCCCTAATAAAATGATTTTTTAAAAATAGGAAAGAAAGAAAATATCAAAGAAGATTCCAGAAGAGACTATGAAATTTGCTCTTAATCATATGATCGCTAAAGCAAATGGAAGAAATAATGAAGCCAAAGAGCTGAACAGAAAACTTCAAAGGGCAGCTCTAGAAGACATGTGAAATATTGTAATGAAATGTGCAGAGACCTGTGGTTAGAAAACGAAAACTAAGCATATCCTAAATTGTAAGAACTCAATAAAAACTCAAGCCTTGAGTTGCAATATTGAAAAATTCTATGTGCAAAATATTGAATGATGCATGAAGCATAAAAAGAAAATGGTAAGAATATTCAGAGACACTGTACCAAAAAGAACAGTTGACATTCTACCATTTAAGGAGGTAGCATATGAGCAAGACCCAAGGGTGCTGAAGGAAGAAGTTGAAGCTGCACTGAAAGCATGAGCCAAAAGCAAGGCTCCAGGAATTGATGAAATACCAAGTGAAATGTTTCAACACACTGATGAAGCAGCGAAACACTCGTTAATGCCAGGAAATTTTTGAAGACAGCTACTTAGCCACCTGACTAGATGAGATCCAGATGTATATCCATTCCAAATAGAAGTGACTCTAGAATGCTAAAATTATAGAGCAATGCCACTGATATCATATGCAAGTAAATTTTTGCTGAAGATCATCCAACCATGGTTGCAGCAGTACTTTGACAGGGAGCTACCAGAGTTTCAGGCCAGATTCAGAAAAGGATGTGGAACAGGGATATCACTATTGATGTTAGATGGATCTTAGTTGAAAACAGATATCAGAAAGATGTTTATTTGTGTTTTACTGACTATGCAAAAGCATTAAACTGTGTGGAACATAATAGATTATGGAGAGTCTTGAGAAGAGTGAGAATTCCAGACTACTGTGTCATATGAAATTTGTTCATGAATCAAGAGGAAGTTGTGTAAACATAACAAGGGAATACTGCATGGTTTAAAACCAGGAATGGTGTGTGACAGGATTGTATCCTCTACTCATAGTTAGGCAATCTATATGCTGATTGAATCATCATAGAAGCTGGATTTTATAAAGAAGAATTAGAGGAAGAATTGGCATCGGGATTGGAGGAAGGCTTATTAACAACCTTTGATATGCAGATGATACAACCCTGCTTGCTGAAAGTAAGAAGGGGTTGAAGCACTTATTGATGTAGATCAAGGATTGCAGACTTCAGTATGGATTACAACTCAATGTCAAGAAGACCGAAATCCTCACTAGTGGACCAATGACGACAAATGGAGAAAAGTTTTAAGTTGTGAAGGATTTTGCTTTGCTTGGGTTCTCAGTCAGTGCTCATGGAAGCAGCAGTCAAGAGATCAAAAGATGCTTTGCATTGGGTAAATCTCTGCACAAGACCTCTTTAGAGTATTGAAAAACAAAGAAGTTTATTTGAAGAGTAAGGTGTGCCTGACACAAGCCAAGGTATTTTCAATAGCATAAGGTTTTCAATGACCTCATGTGCATGCAGCTCAAGAAGACAAAACCGAAGATTATAATGAAATGTGCAAGAACCTAGAATTAGAAAATCAAAAGGGAAGAGCACACTCAGCATATCTGAAACTGAACGAACTAAAAAAAGAGAAAGCTTTGAATTGCAATTTTGAAAGACTCTATAGGTAAAACATTGCATGCTGCAGGAAGCATCAGAAGAAGAGGGAGAGAATAGAGTTACTGTGCAAACAAGAGCTAGTCAACAGTCCACCATTTCAGGAGGGAGTATACGAGCAAGAACCAATGGTACTGAAGGAAGAAGTTCAAACTGCACTGGATGACTGCATTAGCCCAAAACAAGGCTTCAGGAACTGACAGAATTACTATTGAAGTATTTCAGAAAGCTGAAGAAGCACTAGAGCAGCTCGCTCATCTAGGCCAGGAAATTTGGAAGACCGCTACCTAGCTAATGGGCTAGAAGAGATATATGTGTCCATTCCAAAGAAAGGTGACCCAACAGAACTCTCAAACTATAGAACTATGTCATTGATCTCACACACAAATAAAATTGTGCTTAAGATCATCCAACACTGGCTGCAGCAGTATATTACAGTATGTTCAGGCCATATTCAGAAGAGGACACGAAACATGGGATATCGTTGCTGATGTCAGCTGGATTTTGACTCAAAGTAGAGAATGCCAGAAAAATGTTCTCTTGTATTTCACTGACTATTCAAAATCATTCGACTGTGTGGCCCATAGTGAACTGTGGATAACCTTGAGAAGAATGGGAATTCTGGAACATTTCATTGTGCTCATTTGGACCTTGTATATGGGTCGAGAGGCAGCTGTGTGAACAGAATAAGGGAATACTAAATTGTTTAAAATCAGGAAAGGTGTGCATCAGGTTTGTATCTTCTCACCATTCTTGTTCAATCTTTATGCTGAACAAATCATCAGAGAATCTGGATTATATGAAGAAGAGTATGGCATCAAGATTGGGTTATTAATAACCTGAGGTATGCAGTCGATATAACCTTGAATGCTGAAAGTGAGGAGGAACTGAAGCACTTGCTGAGGAAGATCAAGATTGCAGCCTTTGGTATAGATTACAAGTCAATGTAAGGAAGACCAAAATCCTCACAATTGGACTGTCTTCAAGGATTTTTGTGTTACTTGGATTCACAATCAATACTCAGAGAAGCAGCCGTTGAGAGATCAAAAGCTGTATTGCATTAGGTAGATCTATTGCACAAGACCACTCTAGAGTATTGAAGAGCGTGTCATTATGAGGACTAAGGTGTGTCTGACCCAAGCCATGGTACTCTCTATATGCATGTGACAGTTGGACATTGAATACAGAAGACTGTAGAAGAATAGATGGATTTGAATTTGTGGTGCTTGAGAAGAATATTGTAAGTACTATAGACTGCTACAAGGACAAACACATCTGTATCGGAAGAAGTAAGTCAGGATGGCAAGACTTTGTCTTGCATACTTTGGACATATTGTCAGAAGACATCAGTCTCTGTTTAGTAAAGTGAAAGGGTGGTGCAAAGGAGGAAGGCCCTGGATGAGTTGGATAGGCACAGTGGCTACATCAGTGGGCTCAGGCATAGGAACAATTATGAAATGTATATTGTTATTTTGGACCATCTTTGCTTTCTCATAAATTCTTGTATTCTTGGTTTCATCATCCAAGACATAAACTTACCCTCCCATTCCAAACCTCTCTAAAGACTTGATAAGAATACTTTTCTACATCTCAATTCAAGTCATTAATCAAAATATTGAAGCCAAGATAGAGACCGGGACACAGTTCTTTAGTCTACCACCAAGAACCATTATTTGCATCAGTGAAGCTCAACATTTTTCTTGTCTCTGCACACTTGAACTGCCTTCATACCACCTGTTCACATCAATCACAGAAGCTTATGAAACATACAAGATCCTCAAGAAGGAGTATTAAGAAAGGGCCTTTGTGGTTTGGAAATTATCTTACCAACATTATTTTCATCCACATCCTAAAGAATGTGCTCTTATCACTTACTCCTTTCAAAATTCCTGCTACATTTCTTTGAAAATATCTTTCTCATTTATATGATGGAGTCAATAATACATAGCTCACAGGGTTGTTGGGAGGATCAAGTGACTAATGCATATTAAGTACTTATCACAGTGCGCAGCTCACAATAAATGCTCAATAAGAAGTAATACCCCCCCACACACAATTCAGATAAAAGATCTTATTTCCTACTACTAGTTGACAAAAATATCATAAAAATAAAACACCGTATACCTTGCTGCCTTGCTATAACCATCATATAGCTGCATTTATTCATCAAATTACTCTACTTTGAAAAGGTCACGTGACTTAACCCACAGCTTTGAGTACAGGACACAACTTCTTTATGGGGTTATTATGACTTCAATATATTGCAGTTTCTCTTTTTAAAGCTGTGGCTCTCTTGCCTGACTTGACTCCAACCCCCAGACTACTGTTATGAATGACAGGATCAGGACCTCCATATTCATGATTGTCCTCATCAGTGCCCCTCCGGCTACTCCTTCACCCTATCCTGCTCTTTCTAAGGAGAGTGACAGAATACTGATAAGGCAAACTCTGTTTATATTGGAATAAAATAATTCCAAGATATTTATGATAGAAGGATCGATTGTGATACCCAATCTTGTTCATGGCAAGCCAAAGACGTAAGCAGTATCTTTGACACATTGGGCCACTGGTTTATGATGCTGCAAACCACATCTCAATATTTCTGGAGGCCACAGATCTAGGAGGAATTAGGGGAAGAATTCAACAACCAGGGAGATTTTGTGAATCTGCAACACTAGGATACAGTTTATACTGTGGCTTTTCTAACTGTCATTCTAATCATAACCAATGATATTTGAGAAGTGATCTCTCATATCTACATTATAGTTTATAGAGTACAAGATAATATGATTTCTCCCTTGCTCCTCACAACAATTTGGGATCTCTTTTGGGGAGAACATTGTTTAAAATATTTTTATTTATTTTAGCTGTATTATTGGCATATATATTTATTTTGTTGAATACATTTATTGAGGGCTCTTACATCTCTTATCACAATCTATATATTCATCCAGTGTGTCAAGCACATTTGCACATATGCCACCATCATCATTTTCAAAGCATTCTCTTCTCACTTGAGCCCCTGATATCAGCTCCCCATTTCTTCCTCCACCCTCCTCTGACAGCCCTCCCTCACAAACACATAAGTTATAGATTATTATTGTCATATTTTACATCATCCTCTGTCACCCCTCACACACTTTCCTGTTGGTCATTCCTAATCCTTCTGGAATTTCTGCTCTCCTTGTTGGCCCTGAGGGGTTTATCTATCCTTGATTCCCCATTTTTCGGGCTCTTATCTGTAGCAGTGTTCATATACTGGTCTAATCCAATTTGTAAGGTAGAATTGAGGTCATGATAGTGGGGAAAGGAAGTATCAAAGAACTAGAGGGAAATTGTGTTTCACTGGTACTATACTGCACCCTGCCTGGCTCATCTCTTCCCTGTGACCCCTCTGTGGGGGGATATTCAATTATCTACAGATGGGCATTGGGTCTCCACTCCATGCCCCACCCCCATTCACTTGGGTATGATTTTGTTCTGGGTTTTAGATGCCTAATACTTGATCCCATTGACACCTCATGATCAAACAGACTGGTGTGCTTCTTCCATGTGGGCTTTGTTGCTTCTCAGCTAGAGAGCTACTTGTTTATCTTCAAGCCTTTAAGAAACCAGGTATCAGTTTTCTTTACCACATTTGTTTATGTACCCATTTTGTCCTCAGTGATTGTGTCGGGTATGTGAGCATCACAGAATGCCGGATTGTTAAAACAAAGTGTTCTTATGTTGAGGGAGTGCTTGAGTCAAGGCCCAATGTCCATCGGCAACCGTAATTCTCAACATATAGATATGAGTACATAGTTCTATTCCCCTCTTGTATTATATACATATATTTACATATGTACATGCCTGTATATAGACCTCTATAAATATCCTTTGCCTCCTGGTTCTTTCCTCTATTTCCTTTTACTTTCTTCTTGTCCCACCATCATACTCAGCCTTCATTCGGGTTTAGTAATTCCTTGCTGCTACATTGCCTTTGATTAAGCCCCACTAGGCATCCTACACCCCTTTCTCCATTGATTTTAGTTCACTTGTTGCTCCCTTGTCCCTGGATTGGTTCCCCACCCACACCCACTTCCTTTCTCCCACCTCCCCTTCTCCCATATCCCCCTGAACCATCCGTTCCATTCTTTTCATCTCCAAATTGTTTGTTCTGCCTATCTTATCTAGATAAACATGCAGATACATTAATAAGCACAAAAACCAGGCAAGCCAAACAAAATAAGAAAGGAAATTAAAACCAACAAAACAATAACAACAACAAAAAGAAAGCCACTGACAAAAATGGAAAAGGCTATAAATAGTCCAAGGTCTCTTTGTTGACCTTTACAAGTGTTTTTCAGTCAAGTCTGATAAGGTGCCACACTCTGTCTTCAAGGTCTACTTTTTATATTTCCCGGGGATTTCATCACTGCCCCCATTGCTACTCTATTGCAAGCCCTTAGTGTTTTGCCCCAAAGTGATGGGGTCAGATTGGACACAGTTCCTGCCCTGTGTCTCCAGTGTTGTCCTCCATAGCGCTATGATTCAATGAGGGATGTAGTGTCTCATAGTGGGGCCAGCCCTATGGTCCTCTCTGTGCATTGTCTGCTCTGAGCAGGAATATGGCCCTCGGAGCTTGGTGGGCCAGGATGGGTTCCCCTCACTCTCCATCTCTCTTCTTTCTCCTGTGCGCTCTAATCAGATATGCCCCTCTCCTCAGACTGTAGCTTCAGTGCTGTCCTCTGAAGTGCATTCTTCTGGGTGGGAGGAACGGGTGTCCACATAGTTGAGATTGGGGACATCCCCACAGACCTCTCTATGGGTTCCCTGGTACATGCTGGTATGTTGTATTCACATCTTGGCACACCAGGTTGAAGCCTGATCTCTCACTCTCCTGTGGAGATATAAACAACACCCTCCCTTTAGGTGGGTTAGTGCCCTGCTCATCCCCTACCCATGTCTTTTTCCCCCTTTTTCTTTCCCACTCCTATTTAGTTGGCTGCCATATGTATGCCTGGATTGGGTTTGGCCCCTGCCACAGTACCTGGACCTCACTCCAGGAATGTATGTATATAGTAGCTTATCCCCTGTGCCCATTTTTAAAGCTTACCTCAGTGGACTCATATTGTACTTGTCCTTTTGTGCTTGGCTTACTTTGCTTAGCATGATTTCCTCCAGTTCTTCCCATGTGACAATGTGCTTCATGAGTTCATTGCTGCTTTCTAGGGATGCATAGTACTCCATTGTATGTATGTACAACTGTTTTTGACCCATTTGTCCGTTGATTGAAAGTTGGGTTATTTCCCACTTCTTGCAATTTTGAATTGTGATGTGATGAATATCGGAGCACAAATGTCTGGCCATAGTTTATTTCTTGCCTCTGGGTTTATGTCCAGTAGGGGGATTGCTGAGTCATATTGTAGCTTGATTTCCATCTGTTTTAGGTTTGGCCAAATCAATTTTCATAATGGCTGTACATACCTACAGGTCCACCAGCAGTCTACCTCACCACAGCCCTTCCAACACTTGTTACTTTCTGATTTTTTGAATTGGGCTATCTTTGAGGTTGTTTGGTGATATCTCATAGTAGTTTTAATTTCCATTTCTCTTATGGCTAATGATCGGGAACATTTTTATTTGCATTCAGATTTCTGCCCCCGTGAAACTTCTGTCCAGGTCTTTTGCCCAACTCCTTAGTGGGCAGTTAGTTTTTCTTATTGTAAGCATGCAAAGTAGTGTAGATTTTAGTAATCAGGCCTTTGTCTGATGTGTCATTGCTAAAGATGTTTTCCCAGTCCATGGACTCTCTTATTACTCTCTTGGTGAATTCTTAAAATGTGCACAGATGTTTTATCTTCAGAATATCCCACTTGTCAATTTGTGACTCCTCCCTGTTTATGTCCTTCCCTATTTCTGATAGTCTACTGAGGTAATTAGTTTACTGTGCCTATAAACACATGTGGGGTTATTTAAAGGGTGGAGGGATAAATGGCTCAGTGAGCGTCGCCTTTCTAGTTCTCAGGTCTCTTGCTTTCTGATAGTTGGACCAGGGTGCAGCTGCCTTAGCCAGTTCCTGGGTTCAACTGACAAGGCTCACTTCCTGCAAGACATCCATGAAGAGAAGCCACATGGACCTACTCCGATGCAGCCCTGGGTACTGGAGCAGCCATATGGAGACCCCTGCCAGATCTGAGATGCTTACACATTCACTAGATATTTCAATTTGTGCTTGGCTATTGTAAAGGGTACTACATTTTTAATCGCCTCTTCTGTGATCTTGCCTGATGTGTATAGAAGTCCGGCAGACATCTGTTTATTGATCTTGTATCCTGCCACTTTGCCACATTCCTCTAGCGCTTCTATCACTCCCCTTGTGCAATTTTGGGAATGTCTTTTTTTTCCTTTTCCCAAAACCATTTTATTGGGAGTTAATACAGATATTGTACCATTCCATCATTCAATCACATCAAGCATTTTGTACAATTGCTATCACAACCAATTTCAAAACATTCTTTTCCTTTCTGAAGTTCTTGAGGGGATTTCAATATATAAAATCATATCATCTGCAAATAATGATAGTTTTGCCTTTTCCTTCCCCAGATGAATACCTTTGATGTATTTTCTTCGTCTTATGTTGTTAGCTAGGACCTCCAGTACGGTTTTAAATACAAGTGGGGACAAGGGGCACCCTTGTCCCCCTTTTCAGTGGAATTTTTTTTCATCTTTTTTCCATTGACTACCACGTCAGCTGTTGATTTTTCATATGTAGCTTGTATAATATTGAGGAATTTCCCTTTCATTCCTATCTTCTCGAATGTCTTAAACAGGAATGCGTGTTGGATGTTGTCAAATGCTTTTTCTGTATCTATCAATATTATCATGTGGTTCTTATACTTTTTCATGTCAATGTCGTGAATAATACTAATGGTCTTTTGTATTTTGAACCATCTCTGCATCCCTGGTATGAATCCCATTTGGTCATGGTGAATTATTTGTTTTACATGCTTTCGTATTCTATTGGCCAGTATTCTGTTAAGGATTTTTGCATAGATGTTCATTAGGGATATTGGTCTATAACTCTCAATTCTTGTGGGATCCTTGCCTGCTTTAGATATCAGAGTTATACTAGCTTCATAGAAAAAGTTTGGGAGTTTTCTGTGTTTTTTATGCTCTGGAAGCGTTTATGTAGGATTGTTGTCAGTTCTTCCCTGAATGTGTGGTAGAATTCTCATGTGAAGTCATCTGGCCAGGGGATTTTTTTTGTTGGTAATCCCTTGATAATCTTATCTATTTCTTCTATTGATATGGATCTGTTGAGGTTCTTAATGTCCATCTGGGATAGTCTAGGGAGGGATTGTTTTTCCAAGTATTTGTCCATGTCTTCCAAGTTGTTGAATTTGTTGGAGTACAGGGCTTCAATGTATTGTGTAATTATCCTTTTGATTTCACTGGGGTCTGTTGTAATGCCCCCTGTTTCATACCTCATCCTTGCTATTGAAATGTGTTCCCTCCATTCTTTGGTTAGGTTTGCCAGTGATCTATCAATTCTGTCAATCCTTTCCAAGAAACAACTTTTAGCTGCGTTAATTTTTCCCACAGTTTTCTTTTCCCTCTGCTGATTTTAATTATTTCTTTCCTTTTTTATTAACAGGATTGTTCTGTTGAAGCTGCTCTCATTTGGTGTACGTTTTGTGCCAGCATATCAACCATAAGTCTCTCTTCCTTTTTCATGTGTGCATGTATTGCTATCAAACTTCCTCTGATAAATGCCTTTGCTGTGTCCTCCTAAAGGTTTTGTACATTGTATTTTCATTCTCATTGGTTTCTAGAAACTTCCTGATTTCATCTCTGATTTGTGCCAATATCCAGTCCTTTAGCAATAGAGTTTTCATCCTCCAATTTTTGCCCTTGTTTTCTTCATCATTCTTTTGTTGATTTTCGGCCTTATGGCATAATGGTTAGAGGGAAAATTTTGTATGGTCTCTATGTGCTTGAATTTACATAGATTCAATTTGTGTGCCACCAGTGGTCTATTCTTGAGTATGTGCCACATGGACTTGAATTTAATGCGCTACATAATGTGATTTTTTTTGCATTTGGGTAGAAAGCTATGAAAATATCTATCTGGTCAAGTTGTCCAATGGTGCCATTTAGATCTGTAGCCCCCTTCTTAACTTTCTTTCCCTGTGATCTGTCTTTGTCTTTTTCTGAGAGCGGTGTATTAAAGTCACCTACTATAATTTTTGAGCCTGTGATTTCTTTGGATTGTTTGATTTACGAATTGTGTGGGTCTCTCATTGGGCACATATATATTTATTATGCTCACTGGTTCTTAGCCTATTTTTCCCTTGAGCATTCTATCATGCCCCTCTTTGTCTCTTGTTATGGTGTGTACCTTGAGATCAATTTTGTCAGAGATTAAGTTTGCAACTCCTACTCTTTTTACATTGCCATTTGATTTGTATATTTTTCTTAGCCTTTGCACAG
This sequence comes from Tenrec ecaudatus, assembly GCF_050624435.1. Taxonomy (NCBI): domain Eukaryota; kingdom Metazoa; phylum Chordata; class Mammalia; order Afrosoricida; family Tenrecidae; genus Tenrec; species Tenrec ecaudatus. Next base: position 84,102,429 of record NC_134548.1, read on the forward strand.
TGGCTGTACATATCTACACAACCACCAGCAATGGAGGAGAGTTCCTATATCCCCATATCCCCTCCAACATTTGTTGCTCTCTGATTTTTTTTATTTGGGCTAACCTCAAGGATGTTAGATGGTATCTCATGTTGTTTTAATTTGAATTTCTCTTATGGCTAACGAACAGTAACAATTTCTCATGTGTTTATTGACCACCTGGGTCTCCTCCCTAGTGGGATTTCTTTTCAGCTGTTTTTTCCAATTCCTCAGGGGGTTACCTGTTTTCCTCTTTTTGCAGACCATGAGGGTATTGTAGATTTTAGTAATAAGCCCATTGTCTGTTATGTCATTACTAAAAATCCTCTCCCAGGCCGTGGTTTGCTTTCTCTTGATGAAATCTTTCAAGGCACACAGGTATTTTATTCTTATTAAATCCTATTTGTCGATTTCCAGTTCACCTGTGTGTATACCCTTCCCTATTGCAGTTAGCCTATGTATTTCCTGGGCCAATGATCTTGGGCTAGTCCTGATTCTTTCTTTGGTGGTCCTGATGGTTAGGGGTTTACTTCTAGGTCCATGATCCACCTTGAGTTTGTTCTTGTGCATGAGACGAGGTAAGCATCTTGCTTCATTTTTCTACATGTGGATTTCCATTGTTTCCAGCACCACTTGTTAATGAGAGCATCTGCTTCCCACTTCTGGAGCCCTTGTCTATTTGCTGATGGCTTTACTTCTGGGCTTTCTGTTCCGTTCCACTGGTCTGAGTATCTGTCATCATGCCAATACCACTTTGTTTTGACCACTGTGGCTGTATAATAGGTGTTAAAATGAAGTACAGCAAGTCTTCCAACTTTGTCTTCTTGAGGAGTTATCTGCGAATTCTGGGCTTCTTCGCTCTTCATGTGAAACTGGTGGTCAGTTTTTCCATTTCTTTGAAGAAGGTTGCTGGTATTTGAATCTGAATAGCATTAAACTTATAAAGTGCTTTGGATAAGATTTGTGTTCTTTACTATATTGAGCCTTCCAGTCCAGAAGCATGGGATATTATTCCATTTGTGGAGGTTGCTTCTGATTTCCTGTAGTAGGGTATTGTAGTTTTCCTTGTATAGGTCTTTAGGGGCTTTTTGGTTTAACTATATTCCTTGTATTTCAATTTGTTCTTGACTATTGTGAAGGGTACTACCTTCTTGATTTCCTCTTTCATGGTGCTGTCAGATAAATATAGCAAACCGTTTGTTGATCTTGTATCCTGCCAACCTTCCATATTCCTCTACTGCACTAAGTACTCCCATTGTGGAGCTTTTGGGATTTTCCATGCACAGGATTATGTAATCTGCAAATAGCGATAGTTTCACTTCCTCCTCTCCCATTTGGATACTTTTGATGTCCTTCCACTGGCTTATGTTGTTAGCTAGCGCTTCCAGTACAATACTGAATACAAACGGGGACCAGGTCCATGTCTTGTTCCCATTTTCAGTGGGATTGATTTCGTCTTTTCTCCATCGACTATGATGTTGGTTGTTGACTTTACGTGGATGCTTGTATTAGCTTGAGGAATTTTCCTTCAATTCCTATCTTCATGAGTACATAAATTAGGAATGGGTGTTGGATATTGTCAAATGCCTTTTCTGTATCTATCGATATTATCATATAATTCTTATACTTTTTCTTATCAATGTGGTGTACAATATGGATGGATTTTTGGATGTCAAACCATCCTTGTATCCCTGGAATAAGTCCTACTTGATCGTGGTGGATGATATGTTTTATATATTTTTGTATTGCATTGGCCAATATATTGTTAAGAATTTTTGCACCTATGTTCATTAGAGATATCAGTCTATGGTTCTCTATACCCGTGGGGTCTTTGCCCTCTTTGGGTATCAAACTTATGCTGGTATTAAAGTTATGCTAGAATGAGTTTGGAAGTTGCCATCCTTTTCTATGCTCTGGAATACTTTGTGGAGGATCAGTGTCAACTCTTCCCTGAATGCTTAGTAGAATTCCCCTGTGAAACTGTCTGGTACAGGGGCTTTTTTGTTGGTAGCTTCTTGGTAATGGTATCTATTTCTTCTTTTGCTTTGGGTTTGTTGAGGTCCTTGAACTCCATCTGGGATAATCTAGGGAGGGACCGTTTTTACAAGTATTTATCTATGTCTTCTACGCTTTGAATTCATTAGAATACTGTCCTTCATAGTACTTTGTGATTACCTTTTTAATCTCATTGGTGTCTGTGTAATTTCCTGTTTCATCACTCACCCTAGCTATTGATATTTGCTCCTTCCTTAAATTGGTGAGGTTCACCAGCGATCTGTCAATTTTGTTGATCCTTTCATAGAACGAGCTTTTTGCTGCATTAATCTTTTTTTTAATTAATTAATTTATGTTTTTACATTTTATTAGGGGCTCATACAACTCTTATCACAATCCATACATATACATATACATACATCAATTGTATAAAGCACATCCGTACATTTTTTGCCCTAATCATTTTCTTTCTTTCTTTTTTTTTTTTTAATCTTTTTATTGGGGCTCATAAGGCTCTTATCACAATCTGTGCATACATCAAATGAGCAAAGCTCCCTTATACATTCGTTGCGCTCATCACTCTCATAATTCACCTTCCACTTGGGTTCCTGGAATCAGCTCGGTTTCCCTTTTTTTTCCCCCACCCCCCTCCCTCCCCGATCCCACCCCTGGTCCCTTGATAGTTTATAAATAATTATTATATCTTATCTTACACTCCCCGGCGTCTCCCCTCACCCGCCTCCCCCTTGACAATCTCCCAGAGAGGAGGTTACACATAGATCTCTGAGATCGGTTTGCATCATTCTTTCATCTTCCCAGTGGTTTAACTCTGCCCTGATTTTTATTATTTCTTTCTTTTGCTATTGGAGGGGTTGTTCTGTTGACTCTGTTCTAGTTGCTGCAGGTTTTATAATAACATATCAGTCATAAGACCCTCTTCTTTTTTCATAGATACATTTATTGATATCAAACTACCTCTGATAACTGCCTTCACAGTATCCCATAAGTTTTGATGCATTGTATTCTCATTCTTATTAGTTTCTAGAAACTTCCTAACCTCCTCTCTAATCTGGGCCTGTACCCATTCATGTCGCAGAAGATCATTGTTCATCCTTCAATTGTTTGACCTTGCTTTTCTGGTCATCCTTTTATTAATTTCCAGCTATGTGGCATGGTGATCCAAGAAAGATGTCTGAATAATTTCTATGTGTTTGAATTTACTCAGGCCTCACTTGTGTCCCAGCATGTGCTCTATTCTTAAAATGAGCCATGTGGGCTTGAGAAGAATGTGAATTTTTTGCATTGGGATGGAAATCTGTATAAATGTCTACCAGACCGCTTGCCTAACTGTATTGTTTAGCTCCATAACTTCCTTGCTGAGCTTCTTTTCCAGTGATCTATCTTTCTCTGATTGCAGTGTACTAAAGTCACCTACTATGATTGTTGAATCTGTGATTTCTTTTTTCATCTTTTGAATAGTTTGTTTGACAAGTTTCACTGATCCATTTTTAGGAGAGTAAATATTCAATATCCCTACTTGTTCCAGGTTTACTGATCCTTTGAGCATTATATAGTGCCCCTCCTTGTCTCTCTTTATGGTTTGAACCTTGAAGTCAATTTTGCAGATTAGGATTGCCACCTCTGCTTCTTAAACTTGCCATTTGCCTGGTATACTTTCTGTCAGCCTTTTATTCTTAGTTTATTTTTGTCTGTGACCTTAACATGTGTCTCTTGCAGGCAACAGATTGTTGGGTTATGTTTCTGAGCCAGTCCTCAAGCCTTTTTCTTTTAATGTATGAATTGAGGCCATTGGAATTCAGAGTTATTATCCCAATCTGTGGATTCATTGCTGTTATCTTGTTCCTTGTGTTTTGGTTGTTTTCCTATCTCCCATCATATCAGTGTGCTGTGTTTGTGTGTTGGGCTTCTTTCTTGTCTTCTTTTCCCTCTGAGATCCTGTTATCTTGGTAATTGTTGTTGGCATGTTGGCTTCTGGAAGGAGTTGGTCTATATAGTGCTCTTCTACTTGTGTTTGGTGGATGTTGATCCTCTGATCATAGTGAGTCAGCCAATATCTTCCACAGGGTTGGGTGTCTTGCAGCGTCTTCTTTGAGTTTTCCTTGTCCTGGAAGACCTTTATCTCCCCATCTATCTTAATGGACAATTTGGCATGTTAGAGGATTCTTGGGTAGGCATTTTTTGCTTTCAGCTTTTGGAAGATGTTGTTCCACTCTCTCCTCCTCTTCATGGTTTCTGTTGATAGGTCTGAGCATATTCTTACCTGAGCTCCCTGGTATATGACCATCTTCCTTTCTTTTGCTGCTCTTAAATTTTTCTTTTTCCTCAAAGTTGGATATTTTTACTATTATGTCTTGGTGAGTTCTTCTTGGGGTTTAGTCTAGTTGATGTCCTCTCTGCTTCCTGTATGAGTGTCTGATTCTGATTCATTAAGGTGGGAAAGTTTGCTTCCAGAAATTCTTTTGCAATTTTAGTTGTCAACTTGTTTGTTGTGTCTTGCTCCAGTAGACCAAGTATTCAAATATTATTCTTCATAGCATCTGTCATTGATCTCAGGTTATATTCCACTTCTTTTATTTTCCTATTTTACTGTCTTTCTTGTTTGCTGAGGTCTGCCAGAGGGTCTTCGAGATTGCTGATACTGTTCTCTGACTCCTCAAGTCTAATCATAACTTCTGTAAACTTGTGTTTTGCTTCTGCTACCTCATCCATTAGTGCCTGCATTTTCTTTTGGTGCGTGGACTTTATCCGCTCTATCGTGGAATTCATCCCTTCAATTGTGGACTTCATCTCCTCTATCATTGCATCTTTATTCTGTGTTGCTTCCCTCAACTCCTGTGTTACTCTAAGTAGCCTTCTGAAGAATTCTTTTTGTGGTAGATCTGCGTCTGATTCTTCTATGAGCACCTTTAATTTTGCTATTGTTTTGTCTGTTTGTGTTGTTGTTGAGAGTGATGTGGCTTGCTGATGCTTCCGCTACCCTTTTGTGGAGGTAGGTGCCGTGTTTTGGAGAGACCAGGGGTCCCTGAGGTCTTTCTATGAGTTACTGATAAGGGTATTGTAGAGTTGGGTCACACTGCCATGTAGGCAGGGTTCCACAGTGGTTCGGAGGCCAACAGTGGTGAGGTGTTTCAGTGACTTGAGTGGGGCTGGAGCCTGATTATATGCCTCTGGGCTGCTTTGAACTGGTCTTAGGTCACACTTAGCAGCCTTTTCTCTTGTTTAATTTTTTAATTTTATTTTTTTCAAGATGCCTAATAGGAGTCAAAGGTGGGGGAAGCCTTGCTACCATGGGAGGGGTGCTTATCAAGGGCAAAATCAGCCCCACAGTTCCAGGGAGATCCTTTTCAGGGTGTTGGAGCCAGGCACTGGTGGGTGCAGTTGTAACACCCGTGGGCGGGGAGCGCCGTGCTGACATGGGGTAGGCCACTGCTGTTATGGGTAGCAGGATTGGAGGAGCCTCCTGATCAACCATAAGTATGAAGCAGGTCAACCAGCAGGGGTTAATCATGATATGATCTGAGGTAGTGTGGCTGGGCATCGGCTCGGAAAGCCTCGGACCTGGGTCACTTGTCCTCTGGGCTCCGGAGCCAGGCTATGTGTGGGGAATGTATGCTCTTCAGATCAAGGATGCGCTCTTCATGCTTCCCGTGGGCTTGGGATGCTCGGGAAGTGCTGAGCTGTTGTGGGCAGAAGTGCTGCTGAAGAGACCGAGAGGAAGCAGTGTGGGCTCAGGCGGGCAACGGGAGTGGTGCTGGCAGTAGAGAGGAGCACACAAGTTCAGAAGGCGTAACTTGCTGGGGCAGCTCAGCACTGCGGGAGCAGGCTGGCAGAAGGGGGCGCTGTTGGAGGGGGGGTCTCAGGCAGTGATGTGGGGAAGCCTTCGCCTTCAGGTCACCTAAGCTGCTACAGGTAGACCGCATGTCAGGTGCTGGGGCCCTGGGTAAATGGAAGGAGAGACCTGAGTTTGGTGGTGGATCTCTGCTGCATGAAGAGGGGAACCATGGGAGAAGGAAGCTGCTATCCAGGGGGAGTGCTTTCAGTGGGCAGCTGCTTCAAGGGGTCCCACCGCAGCTGCGTGTGTTAGGGCAGGGCAGCCAAGCAACTCCTGGAGTGGCGGCCAGACCTGGGGGTGGGGTGGAGCACTCAGTGACCACGGTAGTGGTGGGGGCAGTGGCACTCAGGGGTAGACCAGTCAAATGAGCCGAGATGTCCCTAGGTTTAGATCTCAGATCACTGGGAACTCCAGCTCATGACAGATGCTTGTGGGGGGAGGATTGTCCTAGGGGTCCTCTGACTCACCAGAATCCTTCCACTAGTCCTCCTGGACACCAGACCTGTGTCCACAAAAGAGCTCTCAGTAAGTGATGCTTTCTTGGATGCCAGATTGACTCCTTCCCGGGTTAAGTTTTAAAGAGTATTGAAAGGCAATAGTGCAGTAGTTCATCTAGCCTCCATGACTCCAGAAAGTCTGGAGTTCATGAGAGTTTGAAATTCTATTATGCATTTCCCACCCCCACCCCCCACTTTAAATCAAGGATTCTTTTATAGTGTTTTTGAACAAAATGTTCAATAATGGTAGCCAGGCACCATTCAGTTCTTCTGGTTCCATGGAAAAGTCACACATTTCATATGTTCTCCTATTCCTGACTCTCCTGTTTCTGTTGCTCCAGGCCAATTGCTGGATTTTGGATGGCTGCTTGAAAGTTCTAAGACCTCAGGCATTAGAAAACAAATTGGGAGGTAGATAAGAAGCAGTAAACTCCTTTAATTTTTATCCAGATCTCTCATTTACAATGAAGCCTACTCTGATATTTCTATTTAATACTATAGTCTATTTCTAAGAAGTCTCAATTTTCTCTTGTCTATTCTACATTTTCTTTTTTATAGCCCTTATCATATAAATTTTATATAATTTATTATTTATAATATTTTAGTCTTTATTTTCTGCCTCCTCTACTAAGATGCTAAATTCACAAAGGCAATGCTCTGATGTATCCCAAGCAGTAGGTGGCACAAGTTTATTTATTGGACGAATTTTTCAGTGAATTATTATATTTTAGACAGTCTTTCTCTAGGAATAGCTATGGTCAATCTTGTCTAACTGGCCTTAGAACTTCCACATGGCTCAAGGCAAACAACTGAAGATATTTGGCAATATGACTCTCTATTTGGATTTAGATGTGCTAATCAACTATTTGACACAAAAACCCACTAACCTATCACTACCAAGTTGAATCCTGACTCATAGTGACCCTTTGTTCCAGAAGAGAACCATTCCTTAGGGTTTCTGATCTTGTAAAATCTTTACAGGAGCAGAAAACTTCATCTTTTTCCACATCGCAGCTGATGGATTTGAGATTAGGAGCCCAATGCTTCACTCACTATGCTACCATGGCTCAAGCAGGGAAAGAGAGAGAAAGCACTGAAATCACTGGGCCAGTCTCAGATGATTTAGATTAGTGGCAGTTCTGCTGATAATTTCCTTCAATGATTTTTTTTGCCAGATCTCCCTTATCTTCAATCCAAACAATGATGGGTTTGATAGTGAACTGCTAGAATTTTTTTTAGTAAGAACCTCAATGCATTTTATTACAGGTAATTCTTTTATTGATTCAACACTTTTTAAAATTAAAAAGATGAAAACATAGAACTGGATCACTTGACCCTTTCACTTTTTATCACCTCCCAGTTCAAAATGTTTGCGTCTTTTACTAGCCAGCATCCTCTTGGACCTGCAGTTAGGCTCAACACACTCCAGCCTCAGCACAATCTTCTTTGTGGTTTTAGCTTCTGCAGGAAAAGGGGTTTGGTCTGCCCACCATAGTCACTCTGCTTCTGATAATAGTGCCTCTTTCCATTCACATACAGGGAATCCTTTCCCTTTTTATACTGGGTCACTTTGTGAGGCTGATACTTGCCACACTTCTTACAGAAACTCCATCAGGTTTTTGGTACATTGACCATCTGCAGCAATGTGCTCTATACAATGTGAATGGGAACTTGGGAGTTGTGATCCTCACCTCACTCAGCTCGTGGCTAACTGGAAATGCTTTTAGAATTTTTATTTAAGAATCTAATAAACACCATAGCCACTCTTCCTGGGTGAAATTCAGATACATACGAGGGGGCTTCAAAAAGTTAATGAGAAAAAAATCCATTATCTTTCAATTCCATTTTCCCACAAACTTTTAAAAACCCACTCATACATGATTTGGCAAACTATTTAAAGGGTCTCATGAGCACTCTTAATAAGTCTATGAAACTTGTACATGTATACACATTAAGGACACTTGAAACAGATCATTCCCAAGGGTTTTTCTAATTACAAGATTGCAACTCCCCATTATTTGCTAATAATTTTTTGAGTATTCATTACATGCTTTATAGATGGCACTACGGAGAATTAAAGAAGTATTCCACGGTTCCCACCTTCAAGGAATATATAGTATTGTAGAGAGACAGCCTGAACAGGAAGCAATTAGAGCATTTTCCAAAATAACAGATGTTCAACGTCAAGATCAAGACTTGAAGGCATTCAAGAAGTTGAGATATGAAATTATGCCTCTGTTGGAGCAGTAAAGAAATTCGCAGTGAGGAACTTCTAAATATGATGAAACTCAAAAACACGAGTAAAATTTAACCAGCCCAAACAGAAGAGATGTGACAGAAAGAAACACAATTTCAGACTCAAGAGATGATAAGGGCAGTCAAGTAATGAGTCTAGAAAAGTCCAATTATAAGACATGTGAAACAGTAGATTATAAAAAGGCAGCACAATCTGTTCTCTGTCTTCTATATATTCAACTGTCCAGAATGCCGAGAGAAACAGGGATGAGATGTCAATGACTTGGAAAAAATTTGAACCAACCCAAAGAATCAAGGCTTTTGCTAATTACAGTGAAGAATGAGTGGTTGGCTCTATAAAATAAACCAAATTGTTTTCCAAAAATGAGAAAGCTGGTCTTTAATGGTCTCCTTTCTCTACCAGAACATTCTGGTAGAGCACACTATCAATTAATCTTACTATAAAATTAGTAGAAAATGCAAAAGTGGTTTGTAGGCTATTTTGTTCCTTTTAAAGTGATTGTGAAGGATAGTGAGACAGTGGAGAAAAACTGCATCAGGGAATGATAATCTCTATTTATGACTTGAAGAGGGCAGACAAAGAAAGGAAAATAGAGGGAATGGAGGAAGAAAAAAACTCACACCAACAAATTAGATAGAGGAAAGTGATGATACCCAGTTCCTGAACATTCATACATACATACATCTCTTGGTTCAGGCCCAAGGAAATTTCTAAAACTCCTTCCTGAATGGGAGATCTGAGAAGGAAAATGCATTCTTGCATTTATTTTAAACCTTAGACCACCCCCCCCCCAATTATAGTCATCTGCAAATGCTTCTACCTTTATTACAACTCAATTCTATATGTAACAGTCTCCTAGGCTCTCAGTTTTTTTGGAGCTTCACAACAGGATAAAACCACATTAAAGAGGCAATATGAAGTGGTAGAAAGAATTAGGCTTGGAGTCAGACACCTGAATCCCAGTCCCAGATCCTCATCAACTTGCTGAAGGAACTCAGTTTTCTCACATTCAAAATAAGAGGTCTACACTTAAGAATGTATATCTGTTTCCAAGCCAGTAGGAAGCTTCTAAGGATACCTGACATCACAGTTAGGCTGCTATTCTTAAGGTTTGAACGTACCAAGGAACTCTGCAGGAGAAAGATTGAGGATCTACTTCCATTAAGATTCCGGCCTGGAAAACCCCAAATAATCACGTTGGATGGCACTCAACAATAGGAAGTCTTCAGGATTTCAAGTTCCACTATTGTTAGCACTTTCTGGCAGCCCCATTCAGATCCCTGTACTCTACCCCAGAAAGAATACTACAGCTGAAAATCCTGCCCAAACTAGACTGTGTGCCCCCCCCCCCCCGCATTAACACCTAGATATAGAAACCCATTACTTTCAACACATTTTTAGATGGGGAAACCAAAGCTCAGTGAAATAATGCAATTCTCTTAAAAATCGAAGAAAACTAGTGGCAATAAACTTTGCTACCTAAAATGAAAACCATACTTATTTAAGTGAACTTAAATAAATAATGGAAGCTCCCACACGAGAAGATCAAAAGGGCGATTGGGCCACATTAAGGCCACAGAGGCAACCTAGTAGAAAAAGCACTTGAATGAGAGTACAGGAGTCATTTTAGCTCTAGTTCTATGTCTGCCACTAGTTAACTCTATGGCCTTAATTCAGTCTCTTCATTTTTCAGGGTTTCAAGTTCCTCATTTGTAAATAAATGAATGAGTTAGATAGTCTTTAAGTGCCTAACCCCCACTAATGGTGCTCTATGAAATCTACTGGGCTAGTACCTATTCTCTGATTTTGAACTCCTAATGTGGTTGGCCAGGAGGAAGGGCACAGAAAGATGCAAAGAAAATGAGATCTTTAGCCATTACCCCCCAGAGAAAGGCTAGGGCCTTGCCAAACCCAAACATCAAACCCACTGCTGTCTAGTTGATTCTGACTCGCAGCAGCTCTATAGGACAGTAAAATGATCACACAGGGTTTTCAAAACTGTGAATCTTACAGAAGCAGATTGCCACGTCTTCTATTTGTGGAGCTGCTGGTGATTTTAACAACTATAACTACTAGAACACTAGTCCTCCTCTGGGGCCCTGAAATACAATCTTTGCCGAACTAAAGCATTTTTTCAAGGCGTATTCCTTCGGAACATTCAATATTCAGCTTTACATATAATCGCAAATGTAAAACCTTCTCTGGCTCCCGAAAGCATAAATATTTGAATCTTCCCCCAGGTAATTTTTATCCTTTGCATAAAGGTCTCCAAGAGAACAGTAGTAATTTAAAGTTAGAATTTTATTTCTGAAATGAATAAATTCTGAGCAGTAGGATAGAGAATGAGTGCTGGAAAACAATAGGAAATAAAAGTTGGAGTCAAGTCTTGTTCCTGTTGCAGTTAGGTTCTGTAGAGTCTGCTCCAACTCATAGCCACCCTAGGAACAATGTCTACTCCTGCACCATACCCACAATGTTGGTTATGTTTGAGTCCAACGTTAGTTGTCAATCCATTTTATTGAGGTTTTTCCTCTGTTTTTGATGACCCTCTACTTTACCAAGCAAGATATCATTTTTCAGGGATTGGTCTCTCCTAATAGCATGTGCATCCTTGCTCCTAAGGAGCATTCTAGCAATATTTCTTCCAGGGAAGATTTGTTTGTTCTTCCGGAAATGTAGGGTACTTTCGATTTTTATTGCCAACACCATAATTCAAAGGCACTGATTCTTGTAAAGCAGCAGTTCTCAACCTGTGGGCCGCGATCCCTTTGGAGGTCAAAGACCCTTTCACAAGGGTCACCCGATTCATAACAGTAGCAAAATGACAGTTATGAAGTAGCAACAAAACTAATGTTATGGTTGAGGGGTCACCACAATATGAGCAACCATATTAAAGGGTCACAGCAATTAGGAAGGCTGAGAACCACTGTTCTAAAGTCTGCTTTACACATTATCTAGCTTTCACTCATATATGAGGCAATTGAAAACAGTATGGCTTGTTTAGTCCTGTTCTGCCTTTGTGAATGAGCATTATTGAAAATTTTGCCCTCGTTTTGCTCCATTTCCAGCCTCCGTTGTTTGTGTAAATAGTGTCCAATCACCTAAGTTGTTGATTTGTACAAATCAACAACCCATGTATTTGGGTCTAAAAAAACTGTCTTATACATGCGTACTTTCTTTTTCTCGACGGTATTTTAAATTCTAGACCATTGGCTAAATTAACAGTAATATCAATAGAGCCACCATATGCCCCAGGGATGTAGTTTATAATGTTCTTCAACAAAATTATTATGTCTTCAAAGTGAACCAGGGACATATATGTTTAGATATATGACTGGATTTTGAGTTTAACTTAATTGTTGTTCTAATCTAAGAACAATTGGTTCTTATGACATAGCCCTGATTAATATCTGTCCCCATGAAGTGATCACTGAAGATACGCTATATACATAACAAAGTATGGTGAAGAAATTAGATAGTACTTGACTAGCATAAAGAATAGCATCCTGAATCTTAGTCTTTTCTGAAATAAAAGAACAATCTAAGCGAGTCAACCAAATCCACACTGAAAAAGCACACCAGCCTATGTAATCTAAGAATTGTAAGTAATAAAAACCAAACCTTGAAGAGGGAATGACATTAGAGCTTACATTTTGAACACGTTTGCAGAAGGCTATGGATGACAGTGAAAGTCCAAAACCTATTCACAAGGTTCCTCATTTGGATTAAGCGTCTGGTAAATTCCCTCGGACTGTGGACCAGGGGTGGGAAAGGCCGTTACCAGATAAGAGTATATTGTAGGATGGATTACTGCAGCTGTAGTTCAGTGAAAATGTGATATCTTGTCATTTTATCTCCCTTTTGAACCAATTTAAAATTGTTCCAGTTTTTAATATTTTCTGCCTTACTTTCAATAAGGTTTTTCTGTTTCATTCTGTCATTCTGGTTGAGCAGTTTGTGTTTTGTTTTGATTTTATATGTTTTTCTGTATGTGAAACCCAGCGTAGGTAAGCCTATAGAGACAACTACTAGTTTTAAAGGGACATGGCAGGGGAAGTTAGTGGAAATGTAGAACAAATAACCATGGGCAAGGTATTAAAGATGCCCTAAAATTGATAGAAATGATGGTTGCACCACTCTTCTGAATGTGATTGAACTATTGAAATGTATGATATGTGAACTGTATGTTGGTGAAACTGTTAATAATAAACTAATTAATTTTAAGCCAACATATATGTACATCAAAAGACCTCATCAAAAGAGTACAAAGAGAACCCACAGTTAGGTTAAAATATGTGGTAGTGGGGAACTTCTCAAGATGCCACCCAGGTAAGCAGTCTATAATGGCACTCCAGTGAGTCTGGTGTCCAGGAGTCCAAGTGGAAGTGTTCTGGTGAGTGGAAAGATCCCCAGGAGGTGGCCTCCCTGTCCAGGAGGTGGCCCTAGCCTGCATCTGCTTTGTTCCAAGCCCTGGAGATCTGTAACCATATACCAGGGATTTCCCACCAGCTGTGTGACCTCTGTGGGCCTCAGTTGCCACCAGTCAGTGCCCCCAACCCCACCTCCTGGCCTGATTTCCACCCCAGGAACTGGACAACTAATGTGTAGAGCTCCCCAATGCCAGACCTGACCACCACATAGCAACTGTCAACTCACGGCTCGCATCTGGGGAAGCTGCACCCATCTCCCATGGTTCCCCTCCCTCCACAAGGCTAGGCAGTAATTCTGCCTGCAAGCTCTGGAAACTCCCGGCAGCTACCCAGGACCCCAGGGCTTAAGTCACAGCAATTTTGATCGCCTGCAGCTGGGGGTACCCAACACCAATGCCTGGGTCACCTCCACCCACCATGCAGTCGCGTCTGCCATGTCAACAGGGCACAGCCCCTGCCACTTTCAAGATGCCTAAGGTTATTGAAGCCCTGGCCTCCCCTTGTCCACACAGAGTGGTGCCTGCATTTCTTGCCCACCATTTCCCCAGCACTGTGGCTTCTGGCAGCCCCCATGCCTCCCAGCCTGGTGCACTGCGCCATGCCCTACCTTGGCCAGAGCCACAGGGAGTTGGGGTCACAGACTGCGGCCTTGTGGGCCCGCTGTGCACTGCTTCAGCCTGAGCCATGGAGAGTTGCAGACATGGTCTTTGCAGGCCCACTGTGTGCCACCTTGCCTGGGTCCATGGGGTTTCATGGACTGGGTCCTTGCAGGACCACCTAGTGAGAGCCCAGCCCCAAAGGCCTCAGATAGGCACTGCCTGGGTCTATCTCAGCGGGGATCATCACTGCCCTGTCCCCTCCCAGGCAACTGAGTGAAAGAGATCCAGATTTTGCCTATTCCAAAGAAAGGTGACCCAAAAGAACGCAGAAATTTCTAACAATACCATTAATATAACACGCAAGCACAATTTTGCTGAAGATAATTTTAAAACAGTTGCAGCAGTACATTGACCGAAAACTGCCAGAAATTCAAACCCAGTTCAGAAGAGGGCATGGCATAAAGGATATCAATACTGACAGATGAATCCTGCCGGAAAGCAGAGAATATCAGAACAATGTTTACTTTCTTTTTTACTGAAAATGCAAAGTGTGTAGATCTGAACAAAGTGTGGATAACATAGAGAAGAATGGGATTTCCAGAACATGTCATTGTGATCTTGTGGATCCTGTACACAGACTAAGAGGAAATCATTTGAACAACAACAAAGGGGAATACAGCAAGGTTGAAAGTCAAGGAAGAGGTGCATCAGAGTTTTATCCGTTTACCATACTTATTCAATCCATATTATGAGCAAATATTCTGGAGAGTTGGACGCTGGCGAAGGTTATAGCATCAGGGTTGGAGGAAGGCATATTAACAACCTGAGAGATGCAAATAACCCATCCTTGCTTCCTGAAAGTGAGGAGGATTTGAAGCACTTGTAGATGCAAATCAAAATTCTATCATGTGACCTATCATCTGACTATCACCAAGACCATATTTTCTAACATTTGATGCTTTAAAAGTTTCTAATTCAAATCACCAAAAATGATCAATGCTGTTTGACTATGAGCTTGATGAAATTTAGGCTAAAGAAATTAGTATAATTCTTTAATTTCTTCACAACTGGTTCAGTAGTTGGAGTGTAAATTTAAATAATAGTTATATTAGCTGGTCTTCCTTTAGGCATATAGGTATTATACTATCAAAAAGCATTACCATTCAAAGATAGATCTTGAATGGTTTAATTTCTTCTCTTTATTGAGAATGAATGTGAGGGCATTCCTCCTGAATTTGTCATTCCTAAGTTTTATAAACCGTATGCTTGTACCATTCGCAATGGTCAGTTAAATTCACTTATGCCTGTCATACTAGTCTTTAAGTGTTCCATTTCATTTTTGGAGACATACAATTTTTCTAGATTTATACTTCACACCTTACATATTCTGATTATTAGTGGATGTTTAATTTTGAGTCATGCTCTATCAACAAATGAAGGTACTGAAAGCTTTGTTCCATTCACATCATTACGTTTGACTCTATTTTAAGGAGACAACTCTTCCACAGTTTTATTTTAAGTGCCTTCATGGGGTGGCCTAACTTCTAGTACTTGTTTCACTGTTATTTATAAGGCTTTCAATGCTAATTTTTTCAGAATTGGAGTGATGCTTCATTCCTACTAGTCTGCTTTTAGTTTGGACACTGCTGAAACCTGTTCACCCGGAGTCTCACTGCTTGTATTTGAAATACTGGTGCCAGAATATCCAGTATCACAGCAACACTTAAGTATGACAAACTGACATCCAAATGGCCTATCAAGTCTTTGAGGGTCGTAAATGCCAATCAGAGAGGCCTGGACCAGATGGGTGCAATAAGGAGTCACTTAGTAATTTTGTGTAAGGTGAAACAGGTTCTTATTAAAGTGAATTGAAGGTGTGTAGGTAGAAGTGAGCCTGAAATTTATACCTCTACCTATCTGTTCATGGTGTGGGGAGATAATAAGAATCCAGCCCTGTGCTTGTGTGACCCAGCCTTAACTACAAACCAATTTCATAATGCAAAGGTCTTTTGTTTTTCATGCCAGATAAACCTAAGTAAATTCCTCAAGATCATGGCAAGTGCTTCCTAGGGGGTCTCTTGGAGTCTCCATATAGTATCATAGAGTCAAGGCCAGAAAAATGAGGACGAGGTGGGACTGGGAGGGACACTCCCAGATGACAATGGAGTCTACAGTCCATTTTGAAGATGAGAGAACAAGGATAACTGGGTAACACCCCCACTGTATTGTGGTCTACCTCAGGAATCAGTTCAGGGACAGCTTTTACACACACACACACACACACACACACACACGCCACCCCTTACAGCTTCCACACAGCAAGATAAAGCTACCATTTCCAACAGCCTGTGTACAATGCCAAGCAGCCCAGGTGTCTCTGAAGAGAAGATTCAGGAGATACAAGGAAGCAGATTGTGATATAGTGACCAGCAAAGTTTTTGATTCTTGCTTCAACATGGGTTTGGTCTGGTACTACCAAACGAGGCAGAAAAGGGGGCAGCTTGGTTTTAGTATGACTTCAGAGGTGCCCCAAAGCAGCCAGCCATGAAAAAAAGAAACAAAACTCCCTCTGGAAAATCATGGCCTTTAGCACATTCCCCAGAATGACATCAGCCAAGTAACAATGCCAAAAATGTGACTTTCACATTTCTGCAGCAACAGACTGTTTCCTCTCCACACCCAACTTTTTTCTTATATATAAATAAAAGAGCCAGGCAATTGTTCCCAAGATATGAACATTTTAAGCAATTCCAGGCTTTGCTACTAAAAATTATTAAAATAAGAAACTGACCATGTGTTCTCGAAATGTTACTTCATGTTTTCCCTGTTTTATGAGTTCTAATTTCCTTAAGTTGTTTTACAATGAATAATTAATGACTTTCAAGACCTCAATGTCAATTAGAAATTTTAAAAATTAAAATTAAGTAATGAGAAAACATATTTAAAATGTATGCACATAGCTCGAGTCCAAATTAAAATTATTTGCAGTCATGTCTGAAGTTACAAAAATAATCTTTTGATAAAAACATTGATTATTATAATTCTATTTAGTTAAATGGATAGATTTGCATTTTTTTTAACAATTTATTGGGGCTGATACAATTCTTTTCACAGTTCATACATATACATACATCAATTGTATAAAGCACATCTGTACAGTCTTTGCCCTAATCATTTTTTTCTCTTTTCTTCTTTTACATTTTATTAGGGACTCCAACAACTCTTACCACAATCCATACATATACATACATCAATTGTATAAAGCACATCCATACATTCCCTGCCCCAATCATTCTCAAGGCATTTGCTCTCCACTTAAGCCCCTTGCATCAGGTCCTCTTTTTTTTCCCCCCCTCCCTCCCCTTTCCCCCCTCCCTCATATGCCCTTGGTAATTTATACCTCGTTATTTTGTCATATCTTGCCCTATTCGGGGTCTCCCTTCCCCCCTTCTCTGCTGTCCCTCTCCCAGGGAAGAGGTCACATGTGGCTCCTTGTAATCAGTTCCCTCTTTCCAACCCACTCACCCTCCACTCTCCCAGCATCGTCCCTCACGCCCTTGGTCCTGAAGGTATCATCCACCCTGGATTCCCTGTATCTCCAACCCTCATATGTACCAGTGTACAGCCTCTGTCCTATCCAGCCCTGCAAGGTAGAATTCGGATCATGGTAGTTGGGGGGAGGAAGCATCCAGGATCTGGGGGAAAGCTGTGTTCTTCATCGATACTACCTCACACCCTAATTAACCCATCTCCTCTCCTAAGCCCCTCTATGAGGGGATCTCCATTGGCTGACACTTGGGCCTTGGGTCTCCACTCTGCACTTCCCCCTTCATTTAATATAATATATATATACACATACATATATACATATACACATAAATACACATACATACACACACTTATATCTTTTTTTTTTTTGCATGATGCCTTATATCTGGTCCCTTGGGCACCTCGTGATCGCACTGGCCGGTGTGCTTCTTCCATGTGGGCTTATTTGTTTCTGAGCGAGATGGCCGCTTGTTCACCTTCAAGCCTTTAAGACCCCAGACACTATCTCTTTTGATAGCCGGGCACCATCAGCTTTCTTCACCACATTTGCTTGTGCACCCATTTGTCTTCAGCGATCCTATCATGGAGGTGTGCAGTCAATGATATGATTTTTTGTTCTTTGATGCCTGGTAACTGATCCCTTTGGGACCACTCGATCACACAGGCTGGTGTGTAGATTTGCATTTTTACAAATAGGTATGAAAGTAACATTAGTGTCTCTGACCAGTAAAACTATTGTAGGAAGTTAGACTGCTCAAACTAGTTAGGTTTTCTGTGTAAACGTAAGTCAAATTTATAGAATATTTTGCTGACATTTTTACATTATGATAAAATCAGAAATAAAATATATTATCTAACCAGTATGATTTCCAAGAATTTCCTAATTTAAATATTGAGTGTGTTTTCCTTAGTATAGCAATGTTCAATTATTAAAATGCTTAAGTTGTTTAGGAGGTCTGAAAAGAAATATCTCCCACATCCCTTTCTGGTTCTTTAAAAAGCTCTCATTGACAGGGCCATAGTAACTGACACAATAAGAATTTAAACAATGGGCAACAACAACTGCCCCCAAGTGCTACCATCTGATCAGGTGTAGGGAGTTTTCTGATTAATTATAGAACTAAAGGGGTTAGTTATTGGTCCATATTTATGCTAAGATTTCATGCTCCTGCTAAAATAGTTTGCCCTCCAGATGCTACGGATATTCACCTAGATAAGAGAAGGTTGTCCTTTTCAGGAGGTTGCAATAAAGATGTCAAAAGAGAGGTCTTTGTGGTATATGGCCAGAGCAAACTTTCACTTAGGAACACATGGATCTGCAGTTAAGCAGCAAAGAACCCAGAAACTCCCGCAAAGGGTTTGCATCAAGGATTGATAGCCAAAAACAGGTCCAAGAACCTGGGCTGAAACCCAATTAGTTACACCACACACATACACACAACTAAGTTGCAGCCAGTTCTTCAGTTTCCTGGATATACCTTAGGCTTCAAAAGAAACTTTAAGATGTAAAATTGTATGTAATATTTTGGTGAAGATATTAGCAATGTTGAAGAAATGCAAGGTGATTATTAAAAAATTACAGGAGAACCCAAAGAAATATTTGAAGTCCTTAGGGCTTACTAGTATACCAACTTTAATATCTTTGGATGACAGTGGAAGCCCAAAATTCATTTTGAGAGTCCACACATGGGTTTAGCCTCCGGTGAACCCCCTCCAATCATAGTTTAGGGATGCGAAGAGTCCTGTTATCAGATGGAGAGCATTTTAAAGTTGATTATGGCAGATGTAGTTAGGTCAAAATGTAATAAAATTGAGCTCTCTTTAGGCCCATTTTAAATCTGTTTCAAGTTTTAATAACGTGAAGGCGAAATACATGTGGATTAAGGCTCTGGGGAATCATGGACCAGGGATGTGACCATCCTTGCTAACATGCAGTAGGCGTTGGAAAGTGGATTGTTGCAGGTGCATTTAGGTTCAAATATTTAGCACTCTATTATTTCTTCTGTATGATTCATTTAAATTTGTTCTAGGTTTTCGTGTTTTCTGATTTCTTTTTGATTGAGGTATTTATCTGTTATATATATATATATATATATATATATATATATATATATATATATATATATATATATATATATATATATATATATATATATATATATATATATATATATATATATATATATATATATATATATATATGAAACCCAGATAGGTAAATCTATTGCGATAGTAACTGACTTAGTGATCCCTTGGGATTATGCCAGGGGAGATTAGAAAGAAATGGGGAACTAAAAGCAATGAGTACAAGATTGAAGAAAATGTTTTAAAACTGATTGTGGTGGTGATGATTGTAAAAATATTCTTGATGTGATTGAACTATTGAATTGCATGATATGTGAATTATATTCCAATAAAATGGCTGGAAAATATGTATTATAAAATCTAACTCCTATACTTGTGGTTATACCATATTGTCTTTTCTTTACTGAGTTAATTAGACAAGATTAGTGTAGGGGTTCTTTTAAATCACTCTTTTCAGATACAACAACAACAAAAAAACACAAAGAAAAAAAACTCGCTTCTATCAAGTCAATTCTGATTCATGGTAATGCTATATGAGAGGTTAAATAGAATAAGAAAACAAAAGAAGCAGAGGTGGAGGATGGCAGATGACACACCACAGGCACATTACGCAGGAACAGAGATGCATAGAGTCTAGGAATTTCTTGCAGCATCAACAGGGAGAGAAAGCCTTCCCCTTGAGCTGATGCCTCGATTTCAGACTACCAGCCTCCTAAGTGTGAGAAAACAAATTTCTATTTATAAAAGCTAATCACATAGAATCATTGTAAGTGGAAATCTCTTTATCATATGTGTTGTATGTATGTTTCATTGGTGCTATACCACCCTGACTGGCTCGTCTCCCCCCGTGACTCTTCTGTAAGGGGATTTCCAGTTGCCTACAGATGGATTTTGGGTCTTCACTCCACACTACCCTCATTTACAATGATATGAGTTTTTGTTCTTTGATGCCTACTACCTGATCCTATTGACACCTCATGCTTCTTCCATGTGGGCTTTGTTGATTCTCAACTAGATGACTGCTTATTTATCTTCAAGTGTTTAAGACCCCAGATGCTATATCTTTTGATAGCCGGGCACCATCACCTTTCTTCACCACATTTGCTTATGCACCTGCTTTGTCTTCAGTGATCGTGTTGGGAAGGTGAGCATCATGGAATGCCTGTTTAATAGAACAAAGTGTTCTTGCATTGAGAGAGTTCTTGAGTGGAGGCCCAATGTCCATCTGCTACCTTAATACTAAATTTATAAATACAAGCACATAGATCTATTTCCCCATCGTCATATATAAATATATTTACACAGGTACATACCTGTATTTAGACCTCCTAGTTCTTTCCTCTATTTCCTTTTACTTTCCTCTTGTCCCACTATCACACTCATCCTTTATTTGGGTTTCAGTAATTCCTCTCAGTTACATTGCCCTTGATCAAGCCCTACCAGGCCTCCTATAACCACCTCACCATTGATTTTAGCTCACTTGTTTTCCCCTTGTCCCTGGGTTTGTTAACACCACTTCCTTTCCCCCACCCCCCTCTCTCCCATGTCACCCTGGAACCCTTGGTCCCATTGTTTTCTCCTCCAGATAGTTTATCCAGCCTATCTTATCTAGATAGACCTGCAGAGATAATAATATGCACAAAACAAGACAGAGCAAAACAAAGCAAAAACACCAACAAAAATAAAACAGAGCATAACAAAGCAACAAAACAACAACAACCAAAAGAAACCAACAACAACAAAAAAGAAAAACCTATAAATAGTTCAAGGTCTGTTTGTTGACCTTTAGGAGTGTTTTCCTGTCCAGTCTGATGGAGCACCACACCCTGACCCCCAAGTGTTATTTTGGTATTCCCTGGGGACATCGTTGCTCTCTTCCCCTTGCTGTTCTGTTACACACCCTTAGTGTTTCGCCTCAGTGTAGTGGGGTCAGATCAGGCGCAATTCCCGCACTGTATCTCCAGTGTTATTCCCGGTAGCACTATGGGTCAGTCCGGGACGTCATGTCTTGTAGTGGAGCTGGCCCTGTGGTCCTTTCTGTGCTTTGGCAGCTGTGAGCAGGAATATCGTCCTCAGGGCTTGGAGGGCCAGGATTTGTTCCACTCTCTCTTCCTCTCCCTTGTTCCTGTGTGCTCTAATCAGGTATGTGCCTCTCCCTGAGCTGTAGCTTCAGTGATGTCCTCTGAAGTGAATTCTTCTGCAGCGAGGGGGGCCTGTCCATGTAGTTGGGATTGGAGTTGGCCCCTCAGACCTCTCTATTGATTCCTTGCTTCATGCTGGTATGTTGCATTCACATATTGAAGCACTGGGCTAAAGTCTAATCCCTCTTTCCCTGTGGAGATATAAACAATACCCTCCCCTTGAGTGGGTTAGTGCCCTGTCCCTCACTACCCATGTCTTTTTTTGTTCCCCCCCCCTCCTTTTTAGTTGGCTACCATATGCATCCCTGGATTTGGTCTGGCCCCTGCCACACTACCTGGACCCCACCCCAGGAATATTTGTATACAGTAGTTTTTTCCCTATGCCTCTTTTGCATTTTTAAGCTCACCTTAGCATACTCGTGTTGTACTTATCCTTTTGTGCTTGGCTTACTTCACTTACCATAATTTCCTCCAGTTCTTCCCATGCAGCAATGTGCTTCATGAGTTCATCACTGCTTTTTAGTGATGCACAGTACTCCATTGTATGTATCTACCACAGCTTTTTAGTCCACTCGTCTATTGTTGGAAATTTGGGTTGTTTCCAACCTTTTGCAATTGTGAACTGTGCTGCGATGAACATTGGAGTACAGATGTCTGGCCGTGGTTTGTTTCTTGCCTCTTCTGGGTATATGCCCAGTAGGGGGATTGCTGGGTCATATAGTAGCTCAATTTCCATCTGTTTTAGATATTGCCAACTCGATTTCCATACTGGCTGTACATACCTACAGGTCCACCAGCAGTGGATGAGAGTTCCTATCTCACCACAGCCCCTCCAACACTTGTTGCTTTCTGATTTTTTGAATTCGGTTATCTTTGAGGGTGTTAGGTGGTATCTCATAGTTGTTTTAATTTGCAATTTTTCATGGCTAATGATCGGGAATGTTTTCCCATATGTTTATTGGCCATTCAGATTTCTGCCTCTGTGAAACTTCTGTTCAGGTCCTTTGCCTACCTCCTCAGTGGGCAATTAGTTTTTTCTTTTTGGAAACTAGCAGATATTGTATAATAAGGCCTTTGTCTGATGTGTCATTTCTAAAGATATTTTCCTAGTCCATGGACTCTCTTATTACTCTCTTGTTGAATTCTTTCAATGTACACAGGTGTTTTATCTTCAGTATATCCCACTTGTCAATTTGTGGCTCATCTGTATTTGCGCCCTTCCCTATTTCCAATAGCCTATGCATTCCCTGTGCCAAAGTTCTCAGGTTTGTCCAAATTCCCCCTTTGATGGTCCTAATAGTTTGGGGTTTTACCTCTAGGTCTGTGATCCACCTTGAGTTTTTTTTTTGTGTGTGTGCATGGTGTGAGGTAACGGTCTTGCTTCATTTTTCTGCAGGTAGATATCCATTTTTCCAGCACTCCTTGTTGAAGAGGGCACCCGCTTCTCATTTGATATTTTTGAAGATCAGTTGTCCATATGCTGATGCTTTTATATCTGGGTATTCAGCCAAATGCAATTTTAAGGGACAAATTTAGAGCTTTTTTTCTGCTTGCCAAGGCTAAACCATGTGATTTATCATTATTATTATATTCTACAGCCACTCATAAGAAGAATATTGTTTTTCATTATGTCACCCAAATTATACTTGTTAAAATGAATGAGTTTGAAATCTGGGTCATTTCAGTATATTAGCATAATATTCTATCTGTGGTAAGTCAAGTCTGATTATGATAAGAAAAGCAGTCAAATCTGATTATGATAAGAAAAGCAGTCAATTTCCAAGTATATTTTTTTCTAGCAAAGCCTCATGCACTCACCTGGGCCATGGTCTTCCTGATTTGATACAGGGAAGGAACAAAGGTGGCTTTCCCCATCAGGTCTTCCAACTCTCTTAAAAATAAATGGGATTCTGACCTATCTTTTCAAGAGTGCGAATATCTGTACCAGGGAAAGCTGCTGCCCCCACCTCCTTTGTGGATTGCAGGAATTGAAGCAGGAAAGTGTGTTGTCTTGTTCAGTGACATCAGGGACCTGGAAAAAATGGCAACGCGATAGGACTCACCCGTCTGGAGCTCCTATTGCCAGACAAGAGAATTGGGAGGTAAGGTGAAGGAAACAGTGAGGTGGAGTCCTAAAATTAGAAGTAGGTTACTAGGGTCTCTCCGGAACCCCTTTTTGTGTGTGATTTCCACTCACAAAGCAAACCAAGAACGCTTTAAAGCGCTGTAATTTTAGCGAACTCACGGGTGACAGCTGCGCCATTGCTGGGAGCAGCAATTTCTCCAGACTGATGCCTTAAAGGAGACAGAATCCCAAACACGAGGAAAACGCCACACTGGAGCTCTCCACGCTGTTGGCTGCCTTGAGCTGACAGCCTGGGGTGGGGCGGTGGTGGGTAGCCATAATTTAGAGTAGAAGAAAAAGCAGATTCTTACCTGAGGTACATCTCAGTGTGGGAGAAAACAGGCGGATAGTTGGAGTCCAGGGAGCAAATTTAGTTCCAATTGGCCGAGAAGGAAACAACCCCCCTGATAAGTTGGATCTCGCCCTCTGGGGGTCAGCCTGACACCCTCCAAAGCAGAGCGCATCACAAGCATAATATTTAAAAAGCGTGAAATATGTATTATTGGTTAAAAACTCAAACCTCAGTCTTGTCCCTCAGCTCGGAGGAGCAAATAGGTGGGGTCCCTTAACATAAATCAGCATAAGAAGAAACCTAGCTAAGGAATGCCAGAACTCAGCTACAGGACCTGGCAGCTTTTTACATAACAAAGACCCACTGTAGCAAGTCTCAGCTTCAAATTGCACTGAGCTGCAGCCCAGAGTCTGTGGGAGATAATTTAATTTGCTATTATTCTAGCTGATTAGGGGGACAAAAAATCCTCTGATCTAGTAGGACACCTAGATCAGTCTAGATAGGACAATGAACCCAGCTTCCCTCTCAGTGATTCTACACATACCTAGGGAGGCACTGCCTGTCCTGGGGCCCTAGACAGGGCTGTAGGAACACCCCAGCTCCCACCTCTGCTACAATGCTACATAGAGCACAAGACAGGTACAACACTGAACTCCAGCACTCAACTCATACCTGGTGAAGGGTGTGATCTTGCCTTTGAAAGTAATCCCACAGAGCATCTGTGGAACCCTACATCAAACGGGTACACCACCCCGCTACCTTGAGGAAGAGTTGGAACACCTCCAGCCTCATGGACAGGTGATCAAGTCTCAGTTATCTCCTTGCCTACTACTCTATTTCTTCTCTCTTTATTCACTAGCCCTTCCATCTTTCGCACTGCACTCAGTTTCAACGAGCTCAGGTTTGTGTTGGGGTTTTATTTTCTCCCTTTCTTATTTTTTGCTCTTTTTTCTTTCTTTTTTTTCGTCTTTCTCCTTTTCTCTTCCACTGTCTCCTATCATATGCCACTACTAGCTTTGCTTAGGGCAAATCAACCCAAATAGCAGGAGGAACTGTAAGGTCTCTCTCTCCGACCTAAATTCCAACCTCGGTCCTTGGCTCCAAACAAGAAAGATTTCACGCTGGAGTCTGGCTCATGATCCAAGTGTATTTAATGAGAGTTAAAAGAAGCTTCAGGTTTTACGCGGCACCCATAGGATTCCTTTAACCATGCAGCCTGGCAGAGGCTGCTCAGGGTCATGCAAGGATCTCTCTCCCAAGTTTCGTCCCACGAAGACGACCAGACAAGACAAAACAAGACAAACCAAACCCCTCTCCCTTCCGGTCCCTGCCTTTTCAAGGGTTCCCGGGGGAGGTGTGGTGAACGACCCCAGGTGGATCCCATTGACTGAAAAGCAATCACCTGGCCCAGGTGGGCTGTTCCAGGTGTAACGCCCATCCGAGCCCACCTGAGGGAAAATCCAGCTTTGTCCTACGCTGGCTCTCCTGGGCATGCGTAAATGGACTTCCCAATTCCCTAGGCTAAGCTGCCTAACATTACTCCAGCCTGCCCTCCATGGGGGTGATGTACACAACATAAGGCAGCTGGGATTGGCATCTACACCACACTGCACTGCTGAGGAAACCTCCGTTGGACCTCTAAGGTGATCTCGTCAACTGGAGTGGTGATACCTGGAGGGTGGAGGGAAGGCGGGGTAGAAAGGGGGAACCAATTACAAAGATCTATATATAACCTCCTCCCTGGGGGATGGACAACAGAAAAGTGGGTGAAGGGAGATGTCAGACAGTGTAAGATATGACAAAATAATAATAATTTATAAATTATCAAGGATTCATGAGGGAGTGGGGAGCGGGGAGGGAGGAGAAAATGAGGAGCTGATATCAAGGGCTCAAGTAGAAAGCAAATGTTTTGAGAATGATGATGGCAACAAATGTACAAATGTGCTTGACACAATGGATGTATGTATGGATTATTATAAGAATTGTATGAGCCCCCAATAAAATGACTTAAAAAAAATCTTTTCCTCTCAACAACCATCTCACTTCAGTGTGAAATAACAGAACATTATTTGGTGCATCCAACTCCAACTCATTGCAGTTGTGAAAACAGTCGACTTTTAAAAGTCAATAAAAAAAACTGCCAGAAGACTTGTGTCTCATATTTTCAGTAAATATTACCGGAAGTTTCACCAACTCCCATTGTTTGTATAGAGTGTCCAGTAATGTAAGGATTTATTCTGCACAAGTGAATAATTCATATGTTGCAATTTATAGTTTATTCTTGTTCGAGCTCCCTTTCTCAGTAGTGTTTTAAAATTCTTACAATGGGCTAAATCAATGACACTATTAACAGAGAGTCCTTAGATTCAGAAATAGATTTTGAGCTCCAATCTAAGAACAATTACTTCTTGCAACATGGCCCTGCTTCATCCAAGCCCTCATGAGGGAAGCATAGAAGATATGGGTGCTATCGCAAAGTGTGGTGAAGAAAGCACACCAAAATTTGTGATCCACATATTGTAAATTATATTATCCATAGCCAAATGATTAAATAGTATCAGAGCTTAAGTTGTGAAATGCTGGTGAGCAGAATGCTATGGGTGACAGTGGAAGCCCAGCATATACTTGCAGGATCTACACAGGGAATAAGCCTTTGGTAATTTCCCTCTAACCAAAATTGAGAGATGGGAATAACCTGATGATAAGACAGAGAGTATTGTAAATAGAATTATAATAGATTAAAATGACAAATCTGACTTAAATTGTTAAAACCTTGCCATCTGAGCTCCCTTTTGATACACTGTGTGCTTGATCTGGTTTTTTAATATTTTCTGTTTTCCTTTTTACATTGGGGTTTAGCTCTCGTATTTTGACATTGTTGGTAACTTTCTTGACACTCTAGTATGAGTTTATCTTTGTTTTTAAATATATGAAACCCAGGATGAATGAATCTATGGAGACAGTCATTAGAATAAGGGTTCCTTGGGGGTATGATGGGAGAGGTGGGGGTGGTGGTAATGGGGAGCTGATATCAAGGAGTAGAAGAGGGGAGAAAATGCTTTGAAGCCGATTGTCGTAGCAATTGTACAATGTTGCTTGATGTGATTGAAGTACACAATGGTATGATATCTGGATTTGTTCCTAATAAAATGGGTTGAAAGAAAGAGATAAAAAGCTGCCAGTTTTGAGTGAGGCCTAGAACAAGAGAAGGATTTTCAACAGGTTCAGGCCACCATGCAAGCAGCTCTGCCACTAGGGCCGTACAATCCAGGTAATCCAATGGTGCTTGAAGTGTTAGTGACAGATCGAGATAGCTTGGAGTCTGGGCAGGCGAATTACGGCACAGACCCTTAGGATTTTTGAGCAAAGCTCTTACATTCTCTTTAGTTTGGGGCCTGTTGAGGGGCCTTAAAGGAGACTAAGTGCTACCAAGTCACGATGCAGCCTAACTACCCATCATGAACTAGGTGTTGTCTGACCCACAGTGTCTCAAAGTTGGACATGCAAAGCAGAACTCCATTATTAAATGAAAATGATATATATAAGATCTGGCTAGAGCAGCAATTCTCAACCTGTGGGTCACAACCCTTTGAAGGTTAAAGGACCCTTTCACAGAGGTCGCCTAAGACCATCAGAAAACATATTTCCAATGTCAACTGAGACACCATTCTTCTATCCATGTCCAGGTAGGTCAATCCACATGCAGATACACCCACATATGAGTACCCAGCGTGAAGACTGATACCCATGCTACACTATGCTTCAAGACAAAATTCATTTATTTGTCATTAGAAATAAATATTTTACAATATATAATTGCATATTATTTTTGTGATTAATCACTATGCTTTAATTATGTTCAATTTGTAACAATGAAAACACATCCTGCATATCAGATATTTACAGTAGCAAAATTACAGTTAAGAAGTAGCAATGAAAATAATGTCATGGTTGGGAAGTCACCACAACATGAGGAACTGTATCAAAGAGTCACAGCATTAGGAGGTTGAGAACCACTGGGCTAGGGCATGACCTGTATGGCCCAAATGCCTGTGGTATCCACTCCTGTAACAGTACCTTCCTTTGGCCAGGCTGCACCTATGGCCTCCTGAGGAGTTCCTTATGAGCAGTTGGCTGAGGAACAGTACACTCTGCTTTGCTGATGGTTCTGTATCACATGCATGTACCACTCAAAATTGGACAGCAGCAGCACTCCCCTTTCTGAAACCCACATGAAGGACAGTGGTGAAGGGAAATCCTCACAAGTGGAATAATTTTGAGCAGTACATCTATCTGGTTGTCCAGTTTGCCTGGAAGATGAAATGGCCAAATGTGGGACTGTATTCATAGGCCGTGGCCAATGGTTTGGCTCGATAGTCAGGGATTTGGAAGGAACATGATTGGAAATTTGGTGAAAAGGCACTGTGAGGAAGAGGTATATAACTAGACCTCTCTGAATGGGCCAGAAAAGTAAAGAGATGTGTGTCTTATGTGAATATTCCCCCAAATGGCTACCCTTGAAGAGGAAGCGTTTAACAATCGAGTGGATAGGATGGCACGTTCAATGGAAACTAGTCATCCCCCAGTCACTCCTGTAATTTCCCAATGGACACATGAACAAAGTGGACATGGTGGCAGGGATAAAGGGTATATGTGGACTCAGCAACATGGACTTACATTCTCTAAGGCTGACTTAGCTACTGCCATTGCTGAGTGCCCCATCTACCAGAAGCAGTGACCCACCCTGAGTCCAAGGTATGGGACCATTCCTCGGGGGGATCAACCAGCAACCTGGTGGCAGGTTGATTACATAGGGAAGGGCAGTGTTTTGTTCTTACTGGAATAGACACTTATTCTGGATATGGATTTGTCTTTCTTGCATGCACTGCTTCTGCCCAAACTACCTAGTTCCAAATGGAGGGATACTCCCACCTGGAAACACAGCATGGATTCAATTGAACTGGCAGTTAAAAATGTCCCCTGGCCATTCAGGGTTCCTCATGCATCTGAATCAACATTTATGGAAGGGCACTATAATATTAAGTAGTGTGATTAATCCTGATTACCAAGTAGAAATTGGATGGGTGTTACATAATGGAGGTAAAGAAGAATATGTTGGGCATCCAGAGGATTCCTTAGGTCACCTCTTAGTATTACCATATTCTAAAGTCGATTATAAGATACACACCCCAATTGTGACATGACTACAAATACCCTTGACTCGTCAGGAAAGAAAGTTTGGGTCACCCCACCAGACAAAGAACCACAACCAGCCAAGGCACTTGCTGAGGGTAAAGGAAATGCAGAACGGATGGTAGAAGAAGGTTTTTCTAAATATCAGCTATGGCTATAGGACAAGCTGCAGAAACGAGGACTTTCGTTGTTATGAATAATTCCTATTTGTATGTATGCACCAAATATTTTTGCTTTGTTCACTTATAAAATATGAGATAAAATATGTATTAACCCCCAAGTAACAACAGATTAAAAGGGGAAAAAAACCTAGATCCAGAAATGGGTTTTGGGCCTACACTAAATCCTAGTGCCAACTTAAGAACAATTAGATTTTACATCATGGCTCTGTTTGCTACTCGCCCTTAGGAAAAAAACACAGAAGACATGGGTGCTATAGCAAAATGTGGCGAAGAATGTAGATGGTGCCCGGCTAATAGATAACATAGTGTCTGGGATCTTAAAGGCTTGTTTCCAACCAATGGTGGCTTCATTCAGCCAACTTTGAACTTCTGCCTCCACCAGCCTGCTGTCTCCGCTTCATCATCTTGCTTTCTGCTCACCAGCTTCCTTGAATCAGTAGAAGCCTGATTTGAACCAAACCGGTCTTACCTGTTTGTACTTCTGTGTAAGCCATTGATATAAGTCTTTTTCTATAGATAACACATTCAAGATCACTTGTTTTGCTTCTCTAGTGAATGTAACCTAACACATGAGGTATTTTCCAAGAGTGTCCTCGGTAGTAGTGGTACAAGTTATTCTTATCCCAGGGGAATAATATGAATGAGTGCTACTGAATAGGTGTATATATCTATAAGAAAGCCCAGATATCTAGAATTCCACTATACATATATACTCTCTATACATGGAGTCTGGTGCTGCTAACTAGACTAAACAGATTCTCCAGTCATTTAAAAAAGCATCTTGACAATTCTGCCTCCATGAGTTTAGTTTCTCAATATCTAAATGAGGGCGCTGGATTAAAATCATAACTTAAAATTTCTTCTATGGGCATAGGTCCAGACTGCCAGCACACACTTCAAGTAAAGTTCCTATTTGATTTATATATTAGGCTTCCATTATATATTGCATTAGAAGAAAATTTTCCAATACTAAAAAAATTAGTCGGAAAAATATTTGGTCTATATGCTTGATAAGTGACCTACAAGCACTAATTTTCTATATGTATATGAAGAGGGTCCGTAATTGAGAAAAGCTAATTGAGGTAAAGGGAGGGTCAGGGGACTGGTTCTCTACTGGGAAGAAAATGTAATAAAACTCCAAGAAGTTTTAAAAAACACAAAAGCAAGCATCTTTTAATAAACTCTCAGTTAGAGAATGAGGTGAAAATCTTCTGTTATAGTTACCTTTCTATAGGAGAGATTCCATCAGGAAGAAAACTAATTTAGCTTAAAGAGCCTAGAGGCATGGTGGAAAGGCCCCCTAGGCTCCAGATGGAGTTCTGTTCAAGGAAGCTAAATGGTACTGAACATCATCTCCATCTAAATTTTCCAGAGCAATTAGTTAATGTGTATACATTTACATAGTTTATGATTTTAAAGAAACATCATATAGTTATTTCAAGAGAGAGAAACTATGTTTTAGCACCACCTACTGGTGTTAAATTAATTCTGGACACTAGACACCAACTAACTCCCTGGTTTACAGGCTGGGCATATTCTGACACTAATGAATGAATGGCTCACTTGTAAAGAAGAGCCATCATCAAAAAAGGCATCCATGGGAGCCTGGAGACATTAACCTGCCCAAAAGAATGACAAAGGACGTAGTCAACTGTCTAGTGGAATTCTAGAACAATATTACCTGTTCCAAATTTCCCTACTGCTAGTCTGTCCTAGTATCTTGCATCCCATCCTCACAAGTATTATTTTAGATCGTAAGAGCTCTTTGGTCTCCTAAAGACCCATATGAAAGCAAAACTCCCTCTACAAAGAGACTTATCCTAAGCCATCAGCAGCTTTTATTTCACTTGGAGGTTATTTAGACACCCATTGGTAGTCACCTTCAACAGGGTTGTATTATTTCCTCTGGACAGTCTCATTTTATACCTGTTGTCCTGGTGTGGTTATTAATAGAATTTCCATTTACTCTCAAACATTTTCCAACTTGGGAAATAAATTCTGTAGTTGAATGACACATTTTGGTTTACCACGCCCAACACTTCAGGGGTTAATTATTTCTTTCTAGGCACTATGCCTGCAATTCATTAAACTACCACTAAGTGGATTACGTTCCTTGCTGCTTGTATTATGATCATTTTGGGGGGATAGGTGGATAATATTGGTTAATGTGAAAATTGTAAACACTAGCTAATCACTCATTACTAACAGTTTCATAAATGAGAAGGCTATAGCAAAGAGTAAGATTTCTTAAACTACTATTCTTAACATCTATAATATATTACTGAATTAATTCAAACTTTTATCCTTCCCTAAGAAATGAGACTATTGAAGGTAAACGTAGCAGGGCAGCATATTAAAGGATTCAAAGCGCTTGTTGTTTGTGTAAGTCTGAGTTCACTAGAGAAACAAATTAATAGAAACTCATATGTGTATAAGAGAGAACTTATGGGGGAGGTCAGGTGCTTACAGACATCCTCCCTGAAGATAGACAGTCACCAGACCAAGGGGTGGGCCTGCTCCCTGTTGCTGGGAACAATGGACAGGCCTGCAGTCATCTATTTGGCTCCTGTAGGTGGGGTTTACACCCTACTGATAATGGTTCCTATGGAGATCCAGAGAACAGGTCAAAGCTAAACTGTCATCCTAAATCTAGGATCTGCCCATCTTGTCACATGTATACCCCCAATCCAGCCTCTTCCTACTGCTTGTATGTCCCTAGACCACCCCCTCTCACTGCTGTATAACATATGGTGCAACCCCTTGCTGTGATGTATGTCTTTACCTGTAATTAGTGGGCTTGCATGCCCCCAAAGGCATATAGGGCTGGGTTAGCAGGAGAGAGGCTCTCCTCTCTCACATCCTCACTCTCTTGGCTCCTCCTCTCCTCTCCCATACTCGCTCCCTTGTTCCCTGGCTCTCCTTCCCTTCTCCCTCTCTCCACATGGACCATCAAGTGGGGTTGAGGTGAGCATGCTATTATGGAATGTGCCTGACTCCATTATTGCAATATCTCTTTTATCTCTCATGCTCTCGATGACTTTAATCTAATATATATATGTGTGTGTGTGTGTATATATATATATATCAACCATACAATTGTGCTTATTGAACCCATGATTAGTGGTGGGGGGCTGGCACCCCCAACTCATACCACAAATGGCGTCCATTGCGTGGCGGTATGTGTTCTACCCCGTGTAACAATTGTACAACCCCACCAGAAAGTAGAGTGAATCGGAAAATTGTGTGAAGTGAGGATCCGGTGTGGGGATTGGCAGATAAGTAGTGGAAATAGTGAATGAGTATTTTAAAAAGAACAATGGGGCAAGGTAAAAGTAAACCTGAAACTTGTGGTACTATGCTTATCTACTTACTGAAAAGGCAGCGTGTAAAAGTAACAAAGCAAAAGATGCAATGCTTTCTAAAAGTAGTTAAAAGGTATAATACGTGGTTCCCAGAGGAAGGAACTTTTGATCTAGAGACCAGGGAGGAGGTCATTGTAAACTTGAGGAAAGCACACAGAGATGGAGAGAGTATCCCTATGGAGACATGGTCACTGTGGGTTCAAGTTAAGATGGTTTTAAAATTTTGCAGGAGGAAGAGAATGAGGATGATCAGTCTAGTGAGAAATCTTGTGTCTATTTATTAGATCTCTCTGGAGATAGAGTTATACCTTGGTCCTTGGCTCCGCGCGAGAAAGAATTCACGCCGAAGCCTGCTTCGTGATCCAAGTAAGTTTTATGAGAGTTAGAGGAAATTTCAAGTTTACATGGCACCCATAGGACTCCCTCCGACCATGCAGCCTGGCAGAAGCTGCTTAGCATCACGCAGACTAAGTTCTCGTTCTCTCTCTCTCTCTCTCTCTCTCTCTCTCTCTCTCTCTCTCTCTCTCTACCCCCCCTTCTAGGCTCCTGCCTTTTCAAGGATTCCACAGGGAGGTGTGGTGGACGACCCCTGATCGACCCCATTGGCTGAATTGAATTCACCTGCCCTAGGTGGGCCAATCCAGGTGCAGAGCCCACCTATGCCTACTGGTGGGAAACCTGAACCTCTGAGCATGTGCAGTGCACCACTCCTTATTCCCATGTTTGGCTCTCGGGCATGCCTTAATGGACATTCCCTATCCCTATGCTAGAACTACCTAACATATTCAAATTTAGAAAAGCAAGCTAAAGTATCTGTGAATGAGCATGAATTAGGTGATGAAATTTTAGAAAAAACTGAATCAGAGATTGATTTGTTATCTAAGGTCTCTGATTCTAAAGGAAATCTCATGGCCAAAGCCTATATGCCCTCGGGGGAATTGCAGCCTCCAAAGGTTTAAAGGTGATAAAGTACTAGAAGCATCAGATTGCAAGACCCAAAGCAAGGCTATTAAACAATCCAAGGAAGCTCCCTTGCTTTCAAAGGTAGGGAAAGCAAAGAAACAGAACCAGCAAAGTAGTGAGGAACATCTAAGATACACAAACTTAAATCTGGTGAGAGGCAGTCAGAACATGTTTCAGGCAGATGTGAAGATATTAGGCAGAGCTGAAAAAACTAAGCCAGAGTCAGAAGGGGACATAGTAAAAGCACCTGCTCCCCTGCTGGAATTTAGTGTAAGAAAGATGAGAGATTATAAAACAATGAAGCAAATCAGTGCTGGAGGTAGAGAGATTAGCTCCATAAAAATGCAAAGTATCAGGGAGGTGGGCACCCATTGAAATGATTTATAGTTCTTTGATGTCTGATGAATGGTCCCTTCTGCACCTTGTGTTCAGACAGGCTGGTGTGCTTCTTCCATATGATCAATGAAGACAAACGTGTGCATAAGAAAATGTGGTGAAGAAAGTTGATGGTGCCCAACTATTAAAAGATATAGCGTTTGGGGTCTTAAAGGCTCAAAGATAAACAAGTAGCCATCTAGCTCAGAAGCAACAAAGCCCACATGGAAGAAACACACCAGCCTGTGTGACCACGAGCTGTCGAAGGGATCAGGTATCAAGCATCAAGGAACAAAAAAATCACATCATTGAAAATGTGGGTGAGGGCAGAGTGGAGACTCAAAGCCCAATGGTAGCCAACCAGACACCCCTGACTGAAGGGCTGTGGGAAGGAGATGAGCCAGTCAGGGTGCAGGGTAGCAACGATGAATCACATAACTTTCCTCTAGTTCTTAAATGCTTACTCCCCCACCCACTATTATGATACCAATTCTACCTTACAAATCTGGCTACACCAGAGGATGTACATAGGTACAGATAGCAACTGGAAACACAGGGAATCCAGGACAGATGACTCCTCCAGGACCAGTGGTGACAGTGGCATGCCTGGAGGGTGGAGAGAAAATAATAATAATTTATGAATGATGAAGGGTGCATGAGGTAGGGGGGTGGAGAGGGAGGGGGAAAATGAGCAGCAGACATTAAGGGCTCAAGTAGAAGGCAAATGTTTTGAGAATGATGATGGCAACAAAT
Source organism: Tenrec ecaudatus (assembly GCF_050624435.1). NCBI lineage: Eukaryota > Metazoa > Chordata > Mammalia > Afrosoricida > Tenrecidae > Tenrec > Tenrec ecaudatus. The sequence continues at coordinate 84,137,098 of NC_134548.1, forward strand.
GTACATATGTTCTTGACACAATGGATGTATGTATGTATGGATTGTGATAAGAATTGTATGAGCCCTAAATCAAATTATTATTAAGAATAAAATAAAGAAATGCAAAATTAAAGAGCTAACACAGAAGATGACGTTTGGGAAGTGCAGCTTCTAGGTATACAGGTTGAGAAGACCAGCTCAGAGAACAGAAGCAATGAGGCCAAGTATAGGAAGGCACCTTTACTTTCAAGAGTAGAAAGTGGGATTGCAGGAGATTTAGAATGTCTTATCCCGTTAGAGTTGTTAGCAGACAGCAATACGGGGAAACACCCACAAGGAATTCACAGTGCCTTTCCCTTTAAGTTGCTAAAAGATCTCAAGCAGGCAGTCAATGATTATGGCCCAGACTCACATTTTGTAATTAGCATGATAAGGGTTTTAGCAGAGTCTGAGAAATGGACCCCTATAGATTGGAGAGCTTTATCGAAAATTTTTCTTTACCCTTCAGAATCCTTGAAATATCAAATGTTGTGGAAGGAAGCAGCCCTTGCACAAGCATGCAAAAATGCAGAAGAGGGCATAGATATAGGGATTCATCAATTGCTAGGGGATGAGAATTATATCATAGTTGAGACTCAACTACAGTTTACTGAACAGACAATAGGACAGATATGTGACATTTGCCTAAGGGCCTGGGAAAAGATAATTCCATCAGAAGAGAAAGTCAAGTTACCCGGCTATAAGACAGCAGAATGACGAATGCTATGCTGACTTTGTGTCCCATTTGGAAAATGCTATTTCCAAATGTGTAAAGAATATCCAGGCAGTAAGAGACTTAGTGCATAAGCTATCTTATGATTTCTCCAATAAACACTGCAAAAATGCCTTGTGTCCCTAGATTATCTCAGGATATGCAGGAATGTAGAGATAGAGGAAACCAAGGCAGACCTCCTCACAGCTGCACTGGCAAATTATATCAGACCTAGAAGAAAATGCTATGGTTGTAGAAGACAGGTCATCTGCAAAGAGATTTTAGGCAGTGCAGGACAGTCAGCCGAGCCACCGAAATCAAGTTTCAGCCTGTGTTTGAACATGATCCAGGGCCATCGAGATTGGGTTTAAAAGACCCTGAACTTTGCCCACACTGCAGGAAGGGAACTCATTGGTTGAGTCAATGTTGCTCAAAGTAGAACAGTGAAGGGTTGCCATCAGAAAAGGCTTCCCCGTCGCAAAACAGAGGAAGGAGCTTGATCCAAGTCCCAACTAACAGAGCTCAGAAGGCAAGGCCTCTGCTTAACCCAGCAAGAGAATCTTTGAATGGCAGAAATCACAGGTATCTCCCAGTTACAGCAGGAGACGAGACCTAGCCAAACCCGCAAAACCCCAGTCTCTGTTCTCACTGCAGTTGGTTTGACTAACCAAGAGAAGGCTCAGGAACTCTCACAGCAGTTTGCTGATTCTAAAAGGCAGGATATTCTTATTGAAAGAGTAATACAGTTTTTATCAAGAAGATTTAACCTAAGTACTCAAGAAATTCAAATTGATACTGGAGTTGATCAGAGTTGTGAGGAAAAGCCAAAAGCTGTGATTGAAATCAGAAATCATTAAGAACGGTAATTGGGGTCTGCTACCTGAAAGAACTATAGGGTGTTTATTAGAAAAATCCACCCTAAATTCTCAAGGTGTTGCTGGAGTTATTGGTCTGAATTATGAACAAGAAATCAAGGCAGTGATAAAATCTGATATGTAAAGGAAGATCGCTTAAGCCAATTTTTGCTTCCTTGTATCCCTAGAGTAAAAATGTATGTCTATCAAGAAAGAGTACTTGAGAAATATGAGCACCCTTTAAATGAAGGGTCTTCTAGAATGCTGTTGTGGGGAAACAACAGCGCCCCCACATGGAACTAGAAATTGAAAGGAAAAGATTTTTAAACTCTGAATGTGGGGTCTTTTCTTTAGGGCAATCAGGAGGGTTTAAGACCCGCCCATTAACTTCCTCTAAATCCAACATGGAGAGAATAAGAGAAGTTAACCAAGACTGAATATTGCAAGAAGGTAAAATTATACAGTGTAAAGAGCCTGTAACCTTATTGGTAAGCTTGGAGGAAAAATGTCTGTTTGGTAAGTTACTTCAAGAACAGCTGAACAAATTTATTAAGAATTTTTTCACTCTTTCAAAGTATGGTAAGAAGTTCTCCCAATTAGTTAGCTCTCTTAAATCTGTGAGAGCTGGGAGCCAAAATTTACATGTTAGCTCTCAAGATTCTCTGAGAGCTGGAAGCCTAAATTTACATAAAGTGAAAGCTAACTAGCAGTTTTACTGGTTCAAGACCTAGCAAGTTAACCAAGATTGCTAGGAGGGCTTTCAAATCTGAATTGTTAAAACAGAAGGGGGAGAAGAAGACTCTTATGTGTGACAAATTTCATTTAGTCATTTTAACCAAAATTTTTTTCTCCTTACTAAAAGCTTGTAACAAAATTAGGGCAGTTAACACGTTTTCACTTCTACAGAGAAAATTAATCCTAAGAAATCCCAAGATGATGGAAATCATGTTTGGGATCCAGGTTCATCTGCCACCTGGAGAAAGGCCTATGCATCTATATTTTTGCAGAATAAAGCTGATAGACTCCCCTTAGAAGGACGCAACCACTTTCGGAGAAAGATGAACATGAAGGACACGATGGAACCACAAAAGCTTAATCATATTTCCTTTTTCAGGTTAATAACACCCCGAAGAGAGGGGCTATTTGTTTATGTTTCTACAGGCAAAGGAGCTAGGTGGATTTCTCTTCAGCCAGCAAGGCCCAGAAGAAAGGAGGGAGGCTGACCCTGTCCTGTTACTGAACTTATTCAAGACGTCAAGAAGACCTCGCAGATTCCTGAGAATGGTGATTGCTGACTGCTGAGATATTTCTTCCATTGCTGACACTGTCTAAGAGAAACTCTGGGACTCTATCAGAGCTCAACGTTTTATACAATAGTGACTGGACTATTACTACAAACTGTTGTTTTGCTGAAAGATCAAGATTTTGGACATGTCAGTGCTATAATGTGATTGGAATGTAACTGATTTCTATGTAACTCTTTACCTATATAATGTAACATTGCATGATTGGGACTTGATTAGGAAACATTTGCAAGGATTTAAGGGAAACATTTCATTAGATGTTGATCAGCATAAGAAGGATATTTTCTATACATTCAAAGACAAGCTTGAGGCATCTCCTGGCTCTGATATAATTAAGCAGTTGGTGAGTGGCATGGAAGGGTTGGATCCTCAAGCTTGGCCTAAAAATATTTCTCATAGCCTGGGTTACAATTTTTGCCCTGGCTATTACGTGTTGCTTCTATAGAAAGAGAAGGCATGTGAAGGAGAATCATACGGCCTCTATGACACTTTTGAAGTCCGTGCATAAGGCAAACACCATGAGGAGCAGAGAACGAGAAGAGAGTGTTTAAGGACAAATCCTTTATTCTTTCGCAAAGGACCTTGAAGGCTAGATTTCTAGTAGTAGAGGGGGACCTCCACCCTTGTGAGTTTCAGGTAAATCCTAATCACATTCTCATGATATTGTTCTTACTTTACCCTCCTGTATGGTGCTGCCTGAGGTTGTCTCTTACAAGCACATAGCTGGTTGCTGTGTGGCCAGCAGCTTTAACTATAGAAGCAGACAGTCCTATTTGGCCCGATTTCTTCTGCCACGGTATCCCATCTCTCTCATACATTCCTCCAAATAGCAGATGGGAATAGGGAGACTTTAGCCCCCATGCCTGAATTCAAAATTTTTGCTGTAAGCCTGAATTTTGGGCTATATTAATTGGATCATGAAGTTTTGCCTTGACAGCTTTTAATGTATAGAAAATAACCATGTTGCTCATGTGGCTTTTGAATTTTATATATAAAACTAAAGGGGGACTTCTGGGTGGGGTGGAGGTCAGGTGCTTACAGACATCCTCCCTGAAGACAGACAGTCACCAGACCAAGGGGTGGGCCTGCTCCCTGTTGCTGGGAACAATGGACAGGCCTGCAGTCATCTATTTGGTTCCTGCAGGTGGGGTTTATACCCTACTGATAATGGTTCATATAGAGATAGAGAGAACAGGTCAAAGCTAAGCTGCCATCCTAAATGTAGGATCCACCCATCTTGTCACATGTATACCCCCAATCCAGCCTCTTCCTATTGCGTGTATGTCCCTAGACTACCCCCTCTCATTGCTGTATAACATATAGTACAACCCCTTCCTGTGACATATGTCTTTACCTGTAATCAGTGGACTTGCATGCCCCCAAAGGCATATAGGCCTGGAATAGCAGGAGAGAGGCTCTCCTCTCTCTCACCGTCACTCTCTTGGCTCTTCCTCTCCTCTCCCATACTCGCTCCCTTGTTCCCTGGCCTTCCTTCCCTTCCCCCTCTCTCCGCGTAGACCATCAAGCAGGGTTGAGGTGAACATGCTACCATGAAATTCATCTGACTCTATTATTTCAATATCTCTTTTATCTCTCATGCTCTCGATGACTTTAATCTTATATACCATACAATTGTGCTTATTGAACCCATGATTAGTGGTGGGGGGCTGGCACCCTCAACTCATACCACAAGAACTTTATATCAAAGAGTAATTGCATATTAATAAAACATCCCAGCAGTCCAGATCAAGTCCTCAAGTCCAATATTATTCCATATACCCAATACCAGTCTATAAATTCCTCTTCAGACTGACGCAACATATGCAATGATGGCAAATGCAGGAAGATCACAGGCCAATGGGTAGAAAATCTTGTGGATCCAGTGGTGGTACAAGCATCTCAGCACTGGCGTGGGTCTCCACGTGGTTCTTCCAGTCCAGGAATCTAGCTGCATCAGTGTAGATCCATGTGGTTTGTAAGGAAGATGAAGTAGGGAGTATCTCTCACCTCCAGGGAGGAATTTATCTCAGTCATGCCTCCAAATGAGATCATCAAGCTGCGATCTGATTGAAAGGCTAGACTCCACCCCTGCAAGTCGACAGAATATTATGTAACTGTCACATTGTTGAGGATCAAGGAGTGCAGCCTTCAGTGTGGATTACAACTCAATGTAAAGAAAATCAACATCATGATAAGCATAGAAAATATTTACTCTGTCAAGGATTTTATCTTTCTTGGATCCACAATCAAGGCTCATGGAAGCAGCAGTCAAGAGATCAAATGACACATTGCATTGGGTAAACCTGCTGAACAAGACTTCTTTAGAGTGTTTAAAGCAAAAAATAAAGAAATGAAGTGTTAAAGCAAGGATGTCACTTCGAGGATTAAGGTGCGCCTGACTCAAGCCAGGGTATTTTTGATGTCCTCATATGTATGTGAAATTTGGACACTGAATAAGGAAGACAGAAGAAGAATTATGCATTTCAATTATAGTGCTGGCTTAGAATACTGAAAGTACCATGGACTAAAAAAGAGCAAACACATCTGTCTTGGAAGAAGTACACTCAGAATGCTCCTGAGAAGCAATGATGGGCAGACGTTGTCTCATGTTCTTTGGACATGTTACCAGGAGAGACCGGTCCCTGAAAAGGACATCATGCTTGGTAAAGTAGAGGGGCAGATAAAAGAATAGCTTTAATGAGATGAATTTACATGATAGCTTCCAACAATGGGCTGAAACATACCAATTCTGAGATGTGCCAGGATTTTTCATTCTGTTTTACATGGGTTCCTATATGTCAGAACTGACTCAACAGAACCTAGCAACAACTAACAACAAAATAAAATATTAAAATTATCACCAGAAAGACTTCCTTTTCTTAGTCATTTTAGTTTGGGGGTTCGACTACAGTTTCTAAACTTTAGTACTCTTGAAATTGTAGGAGACTTTCCTGTGCATTATAAAATGTTTAGCAACATCCCTGGTCTATACCCATTAGATGCCAGTAGCACTTTCCACCACAGCTGTGACAACCAAACATGTCTCCAGACATCAACAAATGATCCCCAGAGAACAAAATCATCCCCACTTAAGCACTACTAACCTAGATCTTCTGTGGTTAAATCCATATCTCAAAGGCTGTGGCTTCTGCTTTTGAATAATGAGATCTCAATCCAGATTCTGGCATCATTCTTCAAAGAGATAGAAAAATAATCACCAACTTTATTTGAAAAGAAAAGTGACCCTGGATAAGCAAAGCATTACTAATGAAGTACAAAGTAAGAGACCATTCACTTCCCGATCTCAAAACCTACTAACAACCACTATAGTCAAAACACCCTGGTACTAGTATAATGGAACTGAATTGAGATCCCAGAAGTAAACTCATTCACCCACAGACAGATGATCTTTGACAAATGGCCAAAATTTTTTAAATGGGAAGAGACAGTAGTTTCAAAATTTGAGGCTGGAAAAACTAGATATACATGTGTAGAAGAATAAAACAAGGCCCATATCTCACACCATATACCACCACCGCCCAAACTCAAGATGTATCAAAGGCTTACATGTAAACCTTAGAACTATAAAGATCATCAATGAAAAACTGAAGACAAATTTAGCGTTCCTAATATGTAATAAAACAGTCTATCATCACGGTGTGTCTGTCTAATGCTTACAATCTTTTTATCATTCCCTTTTTTGTACATCTTAAAAAACACTTCTTGAATGGAGGCCTTACTTGGCTGGGATCACTTTTTTAATTTAGTAGATAGAAGGACAGTGTCAAATAGTTCCTGCCCTACATCATTGTGCCATGGTCACCCAAAGTTACTAAATACTCCTATAATAATGAACAGTGAATCTCACTGAGAATTCATAACCAGAGGAGGAGGGAATGTTTGGCTCTGAGAAGATGATTTCACTTCGGTTTGGTGGGTAAACCAAGAAGGGATAGTCTGCCTTTGGGTAAAGTGCTTAACATTACTTACATAGACTCTAAGGGGAGAATATGCCCAATATCATTTTGCTAATCATGCATTTTTTACTGAGTTTCTATTCAGCCCTAAGTGACACTGGCTTTGTGCTATAGACTACCCAGAATCTAGGTTCTGTCATTTTTATGTGTACCCCATTCTTCTTAAGACCACATCAGAATAAAGTAATTTGGAAAGCCTACAGGGGGAACAGGATTTTACCTTAAACACACCTGTTGCAGATTTAAGGAGTTGAAATATTCCTTTTAACTTAAAGCTGAAACACCTAATGTGAGAATAAGCAGATGAATGCTATCCAAAATTCATGGATTTGGAAATCAGTGGACTTTGGTTCAAACATCTTGCTTCTGAGGTTGCTCAATAATTGGCAACTTAAGGCTACCATATACTTGCTATTTTCGTACCTTCTTTGCTTTTTGTGACATGCTTTAGTCCTATGCAGACAAAGCTTTGCCTTACTGAATGAGCGTGATTGAAATTTTTGACTAGTGTCTAATCCTCATTGCTTTCTTAAACAGTGTTCAGTTACTTATGTTTTTAACTGATGTAAGTGAGCATCCCATGAAGTATAGTTTAAAAAGCTTTTCTATATATATGTATTTCCTTTATCAGTAATACTTTAAATTCTATAACATTTCCTATATTGGTAATACTGTTATTAGAATTACTAAATGTCTCATAGAAGTTACTTAAATTATCTCTCAGAAAGTTGAGTACTAACACTACCTCTCAAGTGGACCAGGGATATATATAAACTTTATATATATGAATGGACATGATCATAACTTTAATCTAAGAACAATCAGTTCTTACAATGTGGTCCTGCTCAATACTTGATCTCATAAAGTGACCACCAAAGATATGGGTGCTATAGCCAAGTGTGGTGAAGAAATCAGACCGTGCCCAGATATCAAAAAGAATAACACCTAGGGTCCTAAGGTTTGTCTTAAAACAAACAGCCATCTAAGTGAGATATCAGATTAGTCCACATGGAAAGTTCACACTAGCCCATGTGATCTAAGGATTGTAAATAATTAAATCCAAGATCTCAATGAATTGTACTATGGCTTAAATTCTGAGCACTTGGTTTTGAGAAGATTATGTATGATAGTGAAAAGCACAGAATTCATTTGCAGAGTAGAAAAGAATGTTGATGATAGTTAACCTGGGTGTAATGGAAGACAGTAGGCCATGAGAGGGAGAAGAGAAATCAAAGAGCAAGCAAATGGTAAACTACTGGGGAGTTTGATTAGTAAAGTGTTGAATGCAAAGTTAATTATCTGAAATATAAATCTCATTTAATTGACAATAAAAATTGAAAGAAAAAACAATAATAAGATATTACCTCATCACTATTTACAACAAAGTTAACAAAAAACAATAAAAGACAACAAATGTTTGAAAAGTTTTGGAGTGACTGGAATTCTCATACACCTCTGGTCAGACTGTAAAATGGTGCAAACAGTGTGGGAAGTAGTGTGAAGTTTCCCCCAAAGGTTGGGAATAGAAATAGCAAGCATGATGAAAACAGTGGCTTGTCTTTTGGAAATGCTTCTCCTAAAAGTCTAGTTGTCATGTTATAAGAAAACATGGATTATTCTGCTAGAGAAAGAAAGGTAATTTTAAAAAACACCTAGAAGATGACACACAATCTAGAGAGAGAAAAACATGGAGGAGAACCAAGGCACCTCAGCTTAAACACCAGCTAAATGAAGCCATAAGAATAATGATCCCTGTAGGACTATGGGTCAGTGAGGGATGTCGTGTCTCACAGTGGGGCCGGCCATGGACAACAGAAAAGTGGGTGAAGGGAGTTGTTGGACAGTGTAAGATATGAAAAATAATAATTTATAAATTATAAAGGGTTCATGAGGGAGGGGGAGCAGGAGGAAGGGGGGAAACGAGGAGATGATGCCAGGGGCTTACATGGAGAGCAAATGTTTTGAGAATGATGAGGGTAATGAATATACAAATATGCTTTATACAATTGATGTATGTATGGATTGTGATGAGAGTTGTATGCACCCCCAATAAAATGATTAAAAGAAAATGAATGATCCCAAGACCCTGGAAAGATAGTGCCTAGATAGACTCTGCTGCCTAGAACTCTCCCTGCCCAAGCCAGAGACGATCAGGTAGGGACTAAAATTCTGGAATTCAGATGTACAACCTGAATTCTTGGCACTCCAGGAATATTTTGGATTTGCCTTACCATTTTTTCACCCCTGGGGAAAACAGAAGAGCGCTGCATAGCCGTGAATGCCTGCTGGCCCTTCTCCCCCAGCATGGAGGCCCTCCAGTGCAACGGTATCTTCCCTCATGACTGCCTCCAAATTAGAAACCCCTTTTCACCTAGAGTCCCCATCCCTCTAACCCCTTTAGAGACCTGCATTGTGTGTGGAGCTTTTGGCTGAGTAGAACGTCCATAGTTCTATGCTATCACCTGATCCACCTACCGCCTCCATGCAAGAGTTCAGCTCTAATGGTGGTAATATAGAAGCTCCTAGATAACTCAGCCATTCTCACACAGCAGTTTAAATGTAAGGATCCTGTCCCAGTGATCCAAATGCATAACTTGAACTCTGGGTTCTTTAAGGGTATTTTTAATTTTTTCTTTCTTTCTTTTGTAAGGCAAAAAGAAAAAGAAAACACAATTCTTTTTCAGTCAGTATTCCAGCATGTCTCAAGAGCTACCCTTCCCATAGCTACTCACTGGTGCTGGGACTTAATTACTTACTCAAGACCTCCACCTGATTAGAAGGTCCCATTCACCTTGGGCCTCCATTTCTATATCCAATTTCTACTCTAGGACACCAGCATGGAGGGCAGATAGTACAGCATAGTGCAGAATCCCAATACTACTGGAATTTATACCACTGGGCATTCCCTCCCTGAGAACAGAGTTGAGTTGTACCACCAAAATAAGGGCCCTCTGCTATAAAGACAACAACATAGATTGGCTGCACTCCCTATATTATATACTGGGTCAATAAGTAACTCTAATATATTACAAAATATATCCCCTACCTACCCCAGTCAACACTACCTCAAGATCCTGCTCCCCCCTCTGTTGTGAGATACACTTTGACATAATCTAACAAGTACTAACACACTTCTTAAAATTCCCTCTTCTGATTTATCAAAAATCACTATCATTAACCAGAATACGATCTATAATTAATACCATGTTTTAAACCTTACTCTGGAGTCCCTATCTCCTAATTGTGCTACCCATTCAACTCTATCACTCTTTCTTCACCTTCACATTTCCTTATTTCCAATGCCTATCTGCTATTTCTCCTTTTTCCCAACAGACTTCAAGGAAATTAGAGACAACAATGGGCATTAGATACTGATGAAAGAATCAATAGACCAAGAACACATAACCATAATAAGCATATATGCATCCAACAAAAGACTACAAATATATCAACCAAAGTCTCAAAGAGATGAAAAAGAAATTACCAGACAAACAATAATAGGAGACTTCAATACATCACTCTCTAGAAAAGAGAAATCAACAGGAGAGAAATTCAATAAATAAATTGAAGAAATGAACAACACAATCAAACAACTTGACCTCCTACACATTCACAGAGTTCCCCAACCAACAGCAATATAAAACACATACATGTACTTCTTCTCCAAGGCACATAGATCATATCTAAAATAAATCGCATGCTATGCCATAAAGCAAGCCTTAACAAATTCAAACTCATAAAGATCATTCAAATCATCTTCTCAAACCACAGTGCCATAAAACTTGAAACCAACAATAGAAAGAATAGTAAAATAAAGACAAGCACATAGAGCAGCAGTTCTCAACTTGTGAGTCACAACCCCTTTGGAGGTCAAACGACCCTTTCACAGGAGTTGCCTGATTCATAACAGTAGGAAAATTACAGTTATGGGGTAGCAATGAAAATAAATTTATGGTTAGGGGGACACCACAACATGAGGAATTGTATTAAAGAGTCGTGGCACTTGGAAAGTTGAGAACCACTGACATAGAGACTCAATAAAAGACTACTCAAAAAAGTCTGGGTTGTTTTGTTATATGTTTTTTCTGTTTTTCAGTATATGAAACTCAGGACTGATGAACCTATAGGGTTGACAAGTAGAATAGGGGTCTGTGGGGGGGGCACAGTGGTGGGAGTGGGGGTAAATGGGCACGGTATCAAGGAGTTCAGTAAGGGATAGAATGTTTGCAAACTGATTGTGGTGGCAATTGTACAATACTGCTTGATGTGATTGAACTATAGAATGATATCCTAGGTGTATTAGCTCCATTTTTAAAATTAGAGCAGAAATAAATGAGCTAGAAATCAGAAAACAATGGGAAAAATCAATAAAGCAAGAAGTCGGTTCTTTGAAGGGATCAACAAAATTGACAAACCAGTAGCAAACTTAGTAAAGGAGGAGAAAGAGATGATGGCAATATCTAAAATTAGAGATGATCTGGTGGCATCACAATAGATCCAAATGAAATAAAAAGAACAGCAACACAGTATTATGAAAGACGGTATTCCAATAAATCTAGATGATATGGAATACCTAAAAATATACCCTATTCCCAAATTAATGCAGATGGTCATTAAGAAACTGAACAGAACCATAGCAAGAGAAGAAATAGACAAAGTCATCAAGAAACTCCTAACCAAAAAAAGACTAGAACCAAACAGCTTCACAGGAGAATTCTACCAAGTAGTCAGAGAAAAGTTGACGCCAATTCTACACAAACTATTCCAAAATATAGACAGGAACAGAAAACTCCCAAACTCATTCTACAAAGCCAGCATAACCCTAATACCAAAACCAGGCAAAAAACCCAGAAAGATAGAAAACTACACACTGATATCCCTCATGAACGTAGATACAAAATTTCTCAACAAAATAATGGCCAATAAAATCCAACAATATAAAAAATACATCATGACCATGTAGGATTCATACCAGGGATTAAAGTATGGTTCAACATTAGAAAAATAATTAATGTAATCCATTACATAAACAAGATAAAGGATAAGAACTATATAATCATATCAATTATTGCAGAAAAAGCATATGACAATAACCAACACCAATTTCTAATAAAAACACATAACAACTAGGAATAGAAGGAAAATTCCTCAACACAAAAGAGGCCATATATGAAAAACCGACAGTCAATATCACATTCAATGAGGAAAAGCTGAAAAAATTCCCACTGATTAAGGGAACCCAACAAGGATGTCCCTTATCCCCACTTTATTCAACATTGTGCTGGAAGTCCTACCCAGAACCATAGACAACAACAAGAAATTAAGGGAGTACAACTGAGCAAAGAAGTGAAACTTCTGACTTCTGGGAAGATGGTGGACCAGGAGACACGAATACTCTGAGAGTTCTTTCGAATTAGGCGGGTTTGGTGTCCAGGTAGCCTAGCGGTAGGAGTCTGGTGAGTGAAATATCCCCCGGGGACAGCACCCCCACGTATTTTTCCTGAGCCGGGGTCTCAATGATCCAGGACCTGATTTGTGGAACATCTCGGGTCATTAGGCTGCCGCCACCATGGCCGTGACTAGCTGTAGCCCCACTCCATCCCTAGACCTGGACTCTGCACCTGTAGTCGCTTGCCTGCTCTGCGGAGACACGCACAGAGGTGGCGGGACTCCCTACAGCAGCTGCCCACTCACCAGACCCCACTGGGAGAGAAGCTTCCCTTTCCCACGGTTCCCCTCTCCCCACGGGGCAGCGATCTGCCCTTGGACCCGCGTCCCTCCCTCCATTCATCCAAGGCCCAGGTAACTGACCTGCAATCTACTGGGGGCTGCCTGGACTACCCCCCACGAGGCACCATCAACCCCTTTTGCTGCCTGGGACCTCTCCACAGGCACCCCGCTTGCATGGCCACCCACCCCTGTCAGCTTAGCTCCCGCTCCATTCCCAGCACCGGAACTTGCGCTGCGCTGTTCCCGCTGGCGTGAGCCTGCAGCCGAGCCCATCACGCTTCTATCCCTGACAGTGCATTTCTAACAGAGCCATATGGAGACCCGTGCCCGTGACCTGGAGCGCTAAGTCTGTCTGCCGTGGAATACTCCTTCCAGTGCTGACAGTGCCATGCATAAGAGTGGGCGCTCCTGCCTACTGGGAGCATGAGCGACAGTGCTTTGCACTCTTGCCAGAGCGGCTTTGCTGTAGAGATTCCAGCAGCCGGTGGCTCTGAGATCTGAGGCTGCCGTGACTATTCCTCCAAGGGTGGAGGGCAGGTGCCATTGCCTGCTGTTTCCTGCCAGAACCGCCGCAGTCCGAACCAGGTTGGACCACGTCACTGAGGAGCCTGCGCCACTCACGGGGCCAGCGGCTCAAGCGATAAGCACCCACTTGCTAGGAAGCCTAGGACGTGACTTTGCTGCTCCTGCCAGAGCCGTCTGTGCACTCTGGCTGGCTCTCACCACTGCGGTGCCATACGGGGTCCCCAGTGCCAACTTCTAAGCCTGCCCCAGCCCTTCCCAGCTGACAAAGGAGGCAGGCACTGTGGCCTGGGGCTCCCTCAGCACCCCTTGAGGCCCCAGCCTTTTCCAGCCAGTGCAGGAGGCTTGCCCCTGTGGGACGTCTCCAGCCTGTGTAGCCTCTGCCCACAGACTCAACTCTACAGGCCTGCAGGGACCTGGGAGGGTTTGCTGATCTGAAGAACATTTTCCCCTAGTCCAGCTCTGGAGCCCAGATCAGCACCACATCCTGTGGCTGCGAGGCTCGCCCACCTCCACCCTCTATTAGGCATTGCTAAAACTTGGAGGGAAAAGAAAGGGGGGGGGAATATATATATATATATATATATATATATATATATATATATATATATATATATATATCATGCTGATTTTCTCCTTTTTTATTTTACTTTCTGTGTTTTCTTCTCTTTCTTCTTTCTTTCTCTATAAAAAAGAGAGAAAAGAAGTGATAACAGTGAAAGTGGAAGGAGAAAAAAAGAGATAGAATGAAAACCTATAGAAAAGGGGAAGAAGAGAAATAATGGGATACTGCAAAGGCAGTTATCAGAGGTAGCTTGATATCATTAAATGCATATATGAAAAAAGAAGAGGCATACGACACATACGTTAACACAAAGCCTCCAACAACTAAAACATTCAGCAGAACAACCCCTCCAATAGCAAGAGAAAAGACATAATAAAAATCATGGCGAGTTAAAACAGTGGGAAGTCAAGAGAACAATGCAAAAGATAAATGCATTTAAAAGCTGGTTCTATGAAAGAATTAACAAAATTGACAGTCCTCTGGCAAAGCTTACCTAGGATAGAGAGGAGCAAACATCAATAGCCAGGATGAGGGATGAATCAGGGGCAATAACAACAGACCCCAATGAGATTAAAAGGATAATCTCAAAGTACTATGAAAGTCTGTATTCTAATGAATTCAGAAACATGAAAGACATGGATAAATATTTGGAAAAATCTCTCCCTAGATTATCTCAGACATAGATCAAGAACCTCAACATAGAGAGGGTCATCAAGAACCTACCAACAAAAAAGCCCCAGGGCCAGATGGCTTCACAGCAGAATTCTACCAAGCATTCAGGGAAGAGTTGAAATCGATCCTCCATAAAATATTCCATAACATAGAAGAGGATGGCAAAGTCCCAAACTCATTTTACGAAACCAGCATTACTTTGATACCCAAACAGGGTAAAGACCCCACAGGTACGGAGAATTACAGACCAATATCTCTAATGAACACAGATGCAAAAATCCTTAACAAAATATTGGCCAATAGAATACAAAAGTATATAAAACATATCATCCACCACAACCAGGTAGGATTCATCCCAGGGATGCAGGGATGGTTTACCATCCAAAATTCCATCAATATTATACACCACATCGAGAAGAAAAAGGATAAAAACCATGTGATAATATCCATAGATGCAGAGAAAGCATTTGACAACATCCAGCACCCATTCCTAATCAAGACACTCAGGACGATAAGATTGGAAGGTAAGTTCCTCAAGCTCATACAAGCTATCTATGAAAGACCAACAGCCAACATCATAGTCAATGGAGAAAAGACAAGAACAATCCCACTGAAAGAGGGTACAAGACAAGGATGCCCCCTGTCCCCACTTCTATTCAATATTGTTTTGGAGGTTCTGGCTAACAACATAAGACAGTGGAAGGACATCAAAGGGATCCAAATGGGAGAGGAGGAGGTGAAACTATCGCTATTTGCAGACAACATGATCCTGTACATTGAAAACCCCAAAAGCCCCACAGCTGGAATACTTACAGTAATAGAGGAATATGGAAGAGTAGCAGGATACAAGATCAATAAACAGAAGTCGGTAGGTTTTCTATACACATCGGACAGGGCCATGGAAGAGGGGATTAAGAAGGAAGTACCCTTCACAGTAGCTAAGAACAAACTGAAATATCTAGGAATCTATTTAACAAAAAATACTAAAGACCTATACAAAGAAAATTATAAGTCCCTACTACAGGAAACCAAAAGCGACCTCCACAAATGGGAGAACATCCCTTGCTTGTGGATTGGAAGGTTTAACATAGTAAAGGTGACAATCCTACGTAAAGCACTTTACAAGTTCAATGCTATACCAATTCAAATACCATCAACCTTCTTCAAACAATTGGAAAAACTGACCACCAATTTCATTTGGAAAGGGAAGAAACCCAGAATTAGCAGAGAACTCCTCAAGAAGGACACAGTTGGAGGACTCTCCTTACCCGATTTTAATGCCTATTACACAGCCACAGTGGTCAAAACAGCATGGTACAGGCACAATGACAGACACTCAGACCAGTAGGAAAGAACAGAAAGCCCAGGAATAAAACCATCAGCATATAGACATCTGATCTTCGAAAAAGGGTCCCCAAACCATCAAGTGGGAAGTGGATGCCCTTTTTAACAAGTGGTGCTGGAAACAATATGTATCCACATGTAGAAAGATGAAACAAGACGTTTACCTCACCCCATGCACAAGAACAAACTCAAGGTGGATCACAGACCTACAAGTTAAACCCCAAACCACCAGGGCCATCAAGGAGGGAATTGGGACTAACCTCAGAGCACTGGCCCAGGGAACTCACAGGCTCACTGCAAAAGGGAAGGGTACACACACAGGTGAACTGGAAATCGACAAATGAGATTTAATAAGAATAAAGCACCTGTGCACCTCAAAAGACTTCACTAAGAGGGTGACAAGACAACCCACAGATTGGGAGAGGATTTTTAGTACTGGCACATCGAACAAAGGGCTCAGTACTAAAATCTACAACACCATCATGACTTGCAAAAAAGAGAAAAACAGTTAAACCCTTTAGGAAGTGGGAAAAAGAACTGAAAAGAACTTTCACTATGGAGAAGACCCCTATGACCAATAAGCATATGAGAAAGTGTTCCTGGTCCTTAGCCGTAAGAGCAATGCAAATCAAAACAACCATGAGATACCACCTAACACCCCTGAGGCTAGCCCAAATCAGCAAATCAGAGAGCAACACGTGTTGGAGGGGCTGTGGTGAAGTGGGAACCTGCCTCCACTGCTGGTGTTTGTGTAGATTTGAACAGTCACTGTGGAAAGCAATCTGGAGATGCTTAAAGAAATGGCAATTGATCTACCTTATGACCCAGTCATCCCTCTACTGGGCATATACCCGGTGGAAGCAACAAATAAAACACCACCAGTCATTTGCGCTCCAATATTTATTGTGGCACAATTCACAATCGCAAAGACTTGGGAACAGTCAAACTTTCCATCAATAGATGAGTGGATTAGTAATGTCTGGCACATAGCACACAATGGAGTACTATGCAACACTGCAAAGCACGGACAATCATATGAAACATGTCGTTTCATGGGAAGAGCTAGAAGGAATCATGTTAAGCGAGGTAAACCAAACTCAAAAGGACAGGTATAACATGAGTCCCCTGAGGTAAGTACAATCAGCACGCCAGGAATAAAAGAATAAACACCTTTCTCGCAATAAACGGGTGGAAGCATAGATAGTTGGAGGGAGGGCAGGCCACACCTAGGGAGGTACATGAGAGCCCAGCATAAAAAAGGGGAAGTGGGGGCAAGTGGAGGGAGAAGCGGGATGGGGATAAACTGAGTTGATGGCACGGAGGGAACAGGGCACTAACCCACCCATGGGGAGAGTATTGCCTGTGTCCCCACAGAACTGAAACGTGCATCCAGACCCCACCATGACACGCCAAACCAGGAGGGCAACATAATGCGCAGAGGAATCCACAAAGAGATTGGACCGTACTCCGGCCCTAACCAGAATTATCCTGACCCCCACCATGGAAGGGAGTATAACAGAAAATAAAAATAGATTGTCTGGTGTGGGAGAGGAACTGACCTACCACACCACACCCAGAAGGAAGCTGAAGCAAAGGAAGGAGGAAGAACAGAGCAGCAGAACACACCTGGGCCCACCAAGCTCAGAGGATGATAGCCCAGCTCAGAGGGCCCAACGTACAGAGAGGACCATATAGCTGGCCCCACTGCGAGATGCAACATCCTGCACTGACCCGTGGGCCTGCAAGGGACAGCACTGGAGACACAGTGTGGGATGTGCAACCGAACTGACCTCAACACACTGAAACAAAACACTGGGGGCGTGCAATGGAGCAGCGGGGGAAGTAGAGCAAGGAGGTCCCAAGGGAGTATAAAGGATGGACTTTGGGACCAGGACGTGGCACCCCATCACACTCGTCCGGAAAACACTCCTAGAGGTCAACAAACAGTTCTTGAACTACTAACAGGCTTTTTCCCCTTCTTTTTTCCTGTCCTTTTTTCTCTCTTCTTTTTAAATTTTGTATGTCAGTGGATTTTTTTTGGTTAGCTTGTTGGTGTTGCTGCCATCGTCGCCATGTTCTTACGTGCCACTTTGGTGCTGTCAAAGCCATCCACAATTTTATGTACATATTAATATATCTGCAGGTCCACCTAGATAAGATAGGCTGGACAAACAATGTGAGAAGAAAATAACAGGACCAACGGTCCTGGAGGGACATGAGAGTGTGGGAGGTAGGGGAAGGGAGGAGGTGTTGGCCAACCCAGGGACAAGGGAACAACGAGTGGTTCAAAACCAGTGGCAGGGAGGGCATGGGAGGACTTGTAGGAAGTGACAAAGGGCAAGGTAACTGAGAGGAATTACTGAAACCAGAATGAAGGCTGAACATGGTAGTGGGATGGGAGGAAAGCGTAAGGAAATAGAGGAAAGGAGTAGGAGGCAAAGGGCATCCATAGAAGCCTAAATACAGACAGGTACTTATGTAAATATATTTATGATTATGGGAGAAATAGACCTATGTGTATATATTTATAAGTTTAGTAGTAGGGTAGCAGGTGGACATTGGGCCTCCTCATGAGCATTCCCTTAATACAAGAGCACCTTGCTCAGCTAAATGGTGATTTCATGATACCCACCTTCTCGACATAATCGCTGAAGACAGACGTGTGCATAAGCAAACGTGGTGAAGAAAGCTGATGGTGTCCGGCTATTAAAATATATAACATCCGGGGTCTTAAAGGCTTGAAGGCAAACAAATGGCCATCTAGCTCGGAAGTAACAAAGCCCACAGAGAAGAAGCACACAAGGCTGTGTGAACATGAGGTGTTGAAGGGATCAGGTAGCAGACACCAAAGGACAAAAACCATCATTGTGTGATCCCTTCCCCACATAAACGCTAAAGACGAATGTGTGCATAAATAAGTGTGGTGAAGAAGGCAGATGGTGCCCGGCTATCTAGAGATATAGCGTCTCGGGTCTTAAAGGCTTGAAAGTAAACAAGTGGCCATCTAGCCTAGAAGCAACAAAGCCCACATGGAAGCAGCACACCAACATGTGTGATCATGAAGGGCCGAGGGGACCAGGTTTCAAGCATCAAAGCCAGGGGGGCTAGGGGGAAAATAATATCATTGTGAATGAGGGGAGCACATTATGGGGACTGAATTCCCATCTGTAGACAACTGGACATCCCTTGCAGAGGGGTAGTAGGGAGGAGATGAGTCACTCAGGGTTCAGTGTAGCAATAATGAAACTCACAACCTTCCTCTAGTTCTTAAATGCTTCCTCCCCCTAACTATCATGATATCAATTCTACCTCACAAACTTGGTTAGACCAGAGGATGCACAGTCGAACAGATGGGAACTGGAATCACAGGGAACCAAAGGATAGATGAACCCCTCAGGACCAGTGGTGAGAGTGGCGATACCAAGAGGGAAGGGGGGGTAGAAAGGGGGAACCAATCACAAGGATCTACATATAACCTCCTCTCTGGGCGGGGGGGGGGGGGTTGGGCAACAGAAAAGAGGGTGAAGGGAGACGCCAGGCAGTGTAAGATAAGATAAAATAATAATTTTAAAATTATTAAGGGTTCATGAGGGAGAGGGGGCGGGGAGGGAGGGGGAAGTGAAAAAGGAAAATGAGGAGCTGATTCCAGGAACCCAAGTAGAAAGCGAATTTTGAGAACGATGAGGGCAACGAATGTATAAGTGTGCTTTACACAATTGATGTATGTATGGATTGTGATAAGAGTTGTATGAGCCCCAATAAAATGATTAAAAATAAATTAAAAATGAAAAAAGAAGTGAAATTTTTGCTATTTGCAGTCAATATGATTTTATATAGAGAGAACCCCAAGCTTTCCACAATTGGATTGTTGGAAACAATTGAGGAATTTAGTAAAGTAGCAAGATAAAAGATTAACAAGCAGAAATCAATTGTGTTTCCATATACTATTGGTCATAATTTTGGAAAAGGCATCAAGAAAACAATACCATTCACAATAGTCTCACAAAAGTTTAAATATGTAGGAAGAAACAAACAGCATTCACATAGAGACAACTGATTTTTTTTACAATGACCTTATAAATATTAAATGGAAAGTTGGTGTCCTCTTCAATAAATGGTGCTGGAAAACTGGATCTCCATCTGCACAAGAATGAAACAAGACCTATATCTCACCCCATGCACAAAAACAAACTCAAGGTGGATCAAAGACCTAAATATAAAACCCAATGCTATCAAGATCATCAATTAGAATATTGGGAAAAATCTAAGGGCCCTAGTTTAGGGTATATATGGGCTACCAGGCATAACAATGGAAGTACCCACAGTGGAAGACAAAATAGATGAACAGGACCTATTAAAAATAAAACACTGGTGTACATCAAAAGCTTTTAATCAAAAGAGTGAAATGAGAGCACACCGAATGGGAAAAGTTATTTAGCAATGACATAAGGGACAAAGGACAAATTACTAAAACCTACAGAATATCACAAGCCTACAACAAGAAAAACAAATACCTCTTTTAAAGGTGGGGAAAAGATCTAAATACACAGTTTACAAAGGATAACACCTGAATGGATAGCAAACACATGAGGAAATGCTCTCTTTCTCTAGCCACTGGGAAATACAAGTCAAAACAATGATGAGATACCATCTAGCACCCATAACTGTAGCCCGATTTGAAAAGAAAAAATAAAACAGAGAACAAGAAAGGCTGGAGAGAGTGTGGAGAGGTAAGAACACTGCTGATGGGTTTCTGAATATGTACAACGACTGTGGAAAGTGATATGGTGACTCCTAAAACAGATGGCAATCGAAATTCCATATACCCAGCAATACCTTTGCTGGGCATATACCCCAAAGAACTAAGAGACAGATCACGAGCAGACGGATGCTCTCCCATGTTCGTTCACAATTGCAAACAGTTAGAAACAGCCTAATCTCCATCAGTAGAAGTTTTAAGTGTATATATACACATATTACACATCCCTAAAAACAGTGATGAAACCAAGAAACACTTCATGACATGAAGTAATTTAGAAAAAATTATCCTGAGTGAAGTCAATCAATCACAAAAGGATAAATACTATATGACACCACAGCTGGATGGACAAGCAACAGGATGGGCTCAGGCTAAGACTTGCTCTAAATTCATTGTGTTTGTCTGAGGACTCCAGCAATCCCCCACCAGAACCAGTGAGACATCATCCACCACCATTTCCTATGCCCATGATCTGAGATTCGCAACATGCAGTAATTTCCCCATACTGCTATCTAAAAGTGGTCTTAATTCCAGGCCCGCAGAAGGCCTCCAAGAACTAGCCATAAAAAATCACACTGGAGTTCCCCTCTCTGCTCTCCACCCCGCTTGTGTATTCTCAGGCTTTTCATCCTCTCACCCCAGCCAGGAATGGGGTGACTCCATCAGCCATCCTCATGTATCCTCTCCCCAACTTCATGCCTGCCAGCTTGGGTAACAATAGATAATTAGTCACTAATTTACAGCAACCGAAGAGCCCCTAGGATATTTACCCGTGACAGTTGTGAAGGAGATAGCTGGGAGTGACACAGGAGTGCAGCCATGGGAGAATTCAGATCCAGTCAGTCACAAACCCACTCAGGTAATTGAGTCCCCTTCCCTGGGAGACAGTGCTGCATAGCCCTGATACCAGGGAACCCCAAAGGTCCATTATAAGAAGAAAAAATATTTTTTAATGCTTCCAATTCCAGGCTGTGTTCTCTTGTGTAACTTTGAATGTAAGCCATCAGAAACCTGGCCCTGGTCTATTAGCATAACATAATACAACAAGATAGGTAGAACTCTAATCTCTGGGGTACAACCTAAGATTTAACATAACAAAACAGGAAAAGCCAGGGGCTGAAAGGCCACAGCCCAAGCCAAAAACTGGCTCTACTGCTTTTGGGCTCCATAGAGAGTCTTTAAAAGATTGCAAATTGTGGCCAGAGAGATGAGATGAGGCCCGTGCCCATGCTGCAGTCCCGCCCCACCCTGGCACCAGCCTCAGCCCACCCTGTAAAGCCTCCCTCTGCCTCCAACCACTGAATTGCTGTGGCATTTTGCCTACACAGCAGCCTGGCCCACAACCATAGTAGGTCAAAGGTAGTCCCCAGATCCACTCTTAAGATTTGCACAGATAAAGAACTCAGGGTCCCTTGGTCTTCCAGGAATATGATGTCCAATTCTTCCAAACGACACACAGACAGCAACATACCTCAACACTCTCAACAAGAAAACACAAAATGCAACAGCAGAAGTCGTAAACCTAATGACACTCATAGAAAAAATGGACATTGATCTACAACAAAGCTAAATCTTCAGACGGTTGCTGGGAGTTACACAGGATATGAGGGAAGCAACACAGAATAAGGATGCAATGATAGAGGAGATGAAGCCAAAAGGAAATATAAGAACGAATGGATGGAGTAACAAATGCAAAACACAAGATTTTTTGCAGACCTCACCAACAGACTAGAAGAGGCAGGGAATAGTACCAGCTATCTTGAAGAAAATCAGGCAGACTTCAATAAACAGGAAAGTTGGTCAAACAAGATAATCAAAGAGGCAGAAGAAAACATGAGAATAATGACAGATGCTATAAATAGGAACACTATTTGAAGAACTAGACACAATGAAGTCAACAGCTAAATTATCAATGGAATTCCTGGAAGCAAACTTCCCCACCTTAATGAATGAGAATCAGACATTCATACAGGAATCAGAGAGGACACCAATTAGACTAAACCCCAGGAAGAACTCACTGAGGCACACAATAATTAAATTATAAAACTTCAAGGAAAAAGAGAAAATTTTAAAAGCAGCAAGAGAAAAAAAGGTGTTCACATACAATAGCGCTCAGGTAAGAATATGTTCAGACCTATCAGCAGATGCCATGAAAAGGAGGAGAGAGTGGAATAACATCTTCTGAAAGTGGAAAGAAAAAAGCCAACCAGAGAATCCTCTACCCTGCCAAACTATCTATTAAGATAGATGGTGAGGTAAGAGTCTTCCTGGAAAAGGAAAAACTCAAAGAATACTACATAAGACACCCAACCCTGCGGAAAATCCTTGCCAGATCACTGTGGTCAGAAATCCAACATCCACCAAGCACAACCAGGAGCCCGCCAGATAGCGCAACTACATCCAGAAGTAAGCGCACCAAAATCAATGACCAAGATAACATTGCCTCAGAGTGAAAATAAGGCAAGAATGAAACCCCCCCATATAAACACAACACACTGATATGAAGGGAAAACACCCAAGACAAAAAGTATGAGATTACAACAATGAATCCATAGATGGTGGTAATAACTCTGAATATCAACAGCCTTGCCCATTAAAAGACAAAGGTTATCATACTGGCTCCGAAACAAGCCATCAATCTGTTGCCTGCAAAAGTTACATCTTAGGTTCTCAGACAAAAATAGACCAAAAATAAAAGGCTGGAGGAAAATAGACCTGGCAAATGGCAGCATTTAATAACAGGGGTTGCAATCCTAATCTCCAATAAAATTGACTTCAAAGTACAAACCATAAAAAGAGAGAAGGGGGGCACTGTATACTGCTCAAAGGATCAGTAGGCCACAAACCAGTAAGCATAATAAATATATACATACTTTTGAGAAACTCACTAAATTTGTTAAACTATTCAAAAGATGAAAAAAGAAATCACAGACTCAACAATCACAGTGGGTGATTTTAATACACTGCTAACAGGGAAATATAGAATACTGCGAAAGAAGCTCAACCAGGAGGTTACAAAGCTAAACACTACTGTTAGGCAACTGCACCTGATAGATATTTATAGAAATCTCTAACCAAATGCAAAAAAAATTCACATTCATTTTTGAAAATAAACCACATGCAGGGACAAAAATCAAACCTGAGTAAATTCAAATGCACAAAGATTACTCAGATGTCCCTCTCAGACCACCATGCCATAATGTTGGAGATCAACATAAGGACAACCAGAAAAACAAAGGCAAACAACTGGAGGAGCGATAACAATCTTCTGCAACACATATAGGTACTTACCCAAATTAGAGAGAAAACTAGGAAGTTTCTAGAAACTGAGAATGAGAATACAATGTACCAAATCCTATGGGATACAGCAAAAGAAGTTACCAGAGTAAGTTTGATAGCATTTAATGCTTATATGAAAAAGGAAGAGAGACTTGTGATTGATATACCCTCACAAAACCTTCAGCAACTAGGGCAGGATCAATAGAACAATCCCTCCAATAGCTAAAGAAAAGAAATAATAAAAATCAGGAAAGAGTTAAACAAATGAGAAGATAAGAGAATAATGGGGAAAAAAATCAAGGCAGCAAAAAGCTGCTTCTTTGAAAGGATCAACAGATCACTGGCAAACCTAACCAAGGAAAGGAAGGAGCAAGCATCAATAGCCTGGACGAGGGGTAAAACCAGGGAAATCACTACAGACTCTAACAAGATTGAAAGGATAATCACAAAGTACTGTGAAAGTCTATATTCTGATGAATTAAACAATGTAGAAGACATGAAATACTTGGAAAAACAAACCCTCCTTAGACTATCCCAAATAGAGGTCAAGAACTTCAACAGACCCATAGTAAAAGAAGAAATAGATATAGTTATCAAGAAACTACCAAGCCTGGCCCACCAGGCCGTGATGATGATATTCCTGAGTAGAGCAGCCAGTCCACAGAGAGAACAACATGGCTGGCCCTACTATGAGACATGATGCCCCTCAGTGACTAAGGGTGATACAGGGGACAGCACCGGAGACACAGTGTGGGAATTGCACCTGACCTGATCCCACCACACCGAGGCAAATCACTGGGGGAGTGCAGCGGAACAGCAAGGGAATGGAGTGGCAAGGTCCCCAGGGAATGCTGCAAGTGGACTTTGGGGCCAGGGCATGGTGCCCCAACAGACTGGACTGGAAAACGCTCCTAAGGGCCAGCAAAGGATCCCTGAACTAACTACAAGCTTTTCTCTTGTGAAAAAAAAAAAAGAAACTACCAAGGAAAAAAACTCCCAGATCAGATGGTTCCACGGGAGAATTCTACGAAGCATTCAGAGAAGATCCTCCACTAATTATTCCAGAGCATAGAAAAAGAAGGAAAACTTCCAAACTCATTCTACGAACCCAGTGTAACTTTGATAACCAAACATGGCAAGGCTCCCACAGGAATAGAGAACTACAGACAGCTATCTCAAATGAACATAGATGCAAAAATTCTTAACAAAATATTGGCCAATAGAATACAAATGTATATAAAACATCATCCTTCATGATTAGGTGGGATTCATTCCAGGGAAGGTTTAATATTCAAAATTCCATCAATATTATTTGCTGCACTGATAAGAAAAAGGATAAGAATCGCACTATAATATCAATAGATGCAGAAAAAGCATTTGACAACATCCAACACCCATTCCTAAGTAAGACACTCAATAAGATAGGCATGGAAGGAAAATTCCTCAAGTTAATATAAGCTATTAAGAAAAGCCAATAGCCAACAACATAGCCAATGGAAAAAGACCCCCCAAAATCCCATTAAAAAGGGGGACCAGAAAAGGTTGTCTCTTGTCCCCACTTCTTTTCAACATCATACTGGAGGTCCTAGGTAACAACATAAGTCAGCGGAAGGACATTAAAGTTATCCATCTGGGAGAGGAGGATGAGGTGAAACTATCGATCGCTATTTTCAGACTTCATGATTCTATACGATGAAACCCCCAGAAGCTCCACAACAGGAGTACTGGTAGTGATAAAGGAATATGGAAGAGTGCGGGGATACAAGATGAACAAAGAAGTCTAATACTTTACTATGTACATCAGACAAGGCCACAGAAGGGGAAATCAAGAGCCAAGAACAAACAAAAAATTTGGGGATATATCTAACTAAAAAAACAAGACTTCTGCAAGGAAAACTACAGAACCCTACTACAGGAAACCAAACACAACCTACACAAATGGAAGAATATCCCATGCTAGTGGATCAGAAGACTCGGTATAGTAAAGATGTAAATCTCACCCAAGGCACTATATAAGTTTAATGCTATCCAAATTCAAATACCAACAACCTTCTTCAAAGAGTTGGAAAAACTGACCACCAATTTCATATGGAAAGGGAAGAAGCCCAGAATTAGCAGAGAACTCCTCAATAAGAAGGACAAAATCAGAGGACTCATCTTATTTGACTTTAACACATACTATATAGCCACAGTGGTCAAAACAGTGTGGTACTGGAATGATGACAGATTCTCAGACCAATGAAAAAGAACAAAAAGCCCAGAAACAAAACAATCACCATATAGGCAACTGGTCTTCAACAAGAACCCCCAAAGCATCAAATGGGAGATGGATGCCTTGTTTAACACGTGGTGCTGAAAACAATGGATATCTACCTGAAGAAAATTGAAACAAGACCCTTACCTCATCCCATGCACAAGAACAAACTCAAGATGGATCACATACCTAGAAGTCAAACCAAAACCCCAAACTATCAGGACTATCAAAGAATGAATCGGGACAAATCTAAGAACCTTGGCATAGGGCATACAAATGCTAACTGTAATAGGGAAGTGTACACACAGAGATGAAGCCAAAATTGACAATTTGGATATACTAAGTATAAAACCCCTGTGTGCATCAAAAGACTTCACTAAGAGACTAACAAGAGAACTCACAGACTGGTAGGGGATTTTTATCAATGACACAACAGGCAAAGAGATTATTACTAAAATCTACAATACCCTCCTAGCCAGCAAAAAGAAAAAAAACAGTTAACCCTCTGAGGAAGTGGGCAAAATACCTGAAAAGAAGTTTCAATATGGAAGCGACCTGGTCAATAAACATATGAAAAAATGCTCCCAATCATTGACCATCAGAGAAATGCATGTTAAAACAACTATGAGACACCACCTAACACCCTTAACGATAGCCCAAATCACAAAATTAGAGAGCAACAAATGTTGGGGGGGATGTATCAAGAGAGGAACTCTCCTCCACTGCTGGTGGTTGTGTAGATACGTGCAGCCACTGTGGAAAGTGATCTGGCAATATTTAAAGCAAATGGAAATTGAGTTACCTTATGGCCCAGCAATCCCTCTAAGGGGCATATACCCCAAAGAGGTAAGAAATAGACCACAACCAGTCTTCTACACTCCAATGTTTATTGTTACACAATTCACAATCACAAAGAATTGGAAACAACCTAAATTTCCATCAATAGATGAGCAGATTAGAAAACTCTGGCACATACACACAATGGAGTAGTATGCATCCCTAAAGAGCATTCATGATCACATGGAGGATATTGTCTCAAGGGAAGTGCTAGAAGAAAATATAAGTCCCCTGAGGTAAGAATAATCACCACAGTAGATATAGCAGAAAAGTCCCTTATCTCACACTTTACTTGAGTTATAGAAAATCGGGTGGGAAACAGAACAAACCCAAGGATGTACATGTCATTCCAACACAAAGAAGGGGAAAAAGGGAATGGGAAGAAAAAGGGGTAAAAAGAGGGACACAATAGCCCTGGGAAAGTACAGCACTAATCCACCCAGGGGGAGGGTATTGCTTATGACTCCATAGAAATTGGGTGAAAGTGCAGACCCCACCACAGCATGCCAAACCTGGAGGACAACGTAACCACATGGAGCAACTCATGAACATAGAGGTCTACAGGGCTGGCCCCAATCAGAACCAAACTGACCTCCCTTTCCTCCTCCCCCACTGCCCAGAAATATGTGCTACACTAAAGCTACAGGTTTGGGAGAGGGGCCAGCATGGCACGCTCACATGGAAACAAATCAGACTCAGGTAACAGGTACCAGAAGACTCAAAACAACAACAAACTTACTGTTGATAATGAAGGTGGTAAGAGCAAAGACCTGAAACCCACCTGTCAATAATAGGACATACCTTCACAGAAAGGTCACAAGGAAGGGATGAGTCAACATGGGTGCAATATAGCACCAATGAAACACAATATTCCTCTGGTTCTTTGAGGCTTCCCCACACCCCGCACGCCACCCCAGCTATGATGTCTTTCGTCCTGCTTTTCAGTTCTGACTAGACCGGTACATGTGCACAGGTATAGATATGAGCTCAGGACACACGGCATCCTGGTTAGATAAACCCCTCAGGAACAGGAATGGGAGTAATGATACCAGGAGGGTAGGGGGAAGGTGTGGCAAGGAGGGGAGCAAGAAGGAACCCCAATCACAATGATCAGTGAATAACACTCCCCTCCGGCCCCACTCACCCAGGGGTATGAACAACAGAGACATGGGTGAAGGGAGAAAGTGGTCAGTGTAAGATATGAAAATAATAATAATTTATAATTTATCAAGGGGGAGGGGAAAAAGGAGCTATTACCAAGGGCTCAAATAGAAAGCAAATGTTTAGAAAATGATGACGGCTACATTTGTACAAATATGCTTGATAGAACTGATGTATAGAATGTTATAAGAGCTGTAAGAGCCCCCAATAAAATGATTTTTTAAAATGACTAACAATACTTTTAAGGACCCTAAGGGGGGGATTATACCTGGTAATATGCACCTAAATATCCATATTGGTCAGTTTCTGTACATACCCTGGGAATCCAGAACAAGTGCCATAGAACACTGGGGCATTAAACCCTGGATCTTAAAGGAAAAAAAAATCATGATACAAAGGCCATACCAGAGGGATCCATTGTGGAAACTCCACTATGTGAATTAGGCTCTACGTCAAACACACCTTCAAACTGAGGACTCAAGACTGAAATTACATGGTGTGTGAAGAAGCAGAAGATAGCTGTACCAAGAGTGTTGAACTGTCGGTAGGAGGACCAACATTTACTTAGTGAATCAATGTTAAGATATGTATTATTCTGGCAGACCAGTGATTGATATTGTCAGTGTAAATTTTGTCAGACAACCAATTCCCATTGTTTGTGTAAATTGCATCCAGCCACGGAAGGATTTATTCTGTACAAGTGAATAATTGAGATATCGCAGTATGTAGTTAGCCTACACTGGTTCATTCTCCCTCTCTCGGCAGTATTTTAAGCATTAGTATCATGGGCTCAATCAGTGGCATTATAAAGTGAATGTTTTTATGTTCAGGGAGATGATCCATAAGATTTTGTACCATACATTAACAATGACACCTTTAAAGTGAACCAAAGCCCGATAGGAAACATAGCTCAAGGAATGGATTTGGGGCTCTCACTTAATCCTAGCTCCAATCTAAGAACAATTACTTCTATACTACATGGCTCTTCACGATACTTGCCCTCATTAGAGAAACACAGAAAATATGGGTGCTATAGCAAAGTGTGGTGAAGAAATTAGATGGTGTCTGATATGACATAGACTAGCCAATGGCTTCTTAAAAGCTTGTTTCCAGGCAAGTAACCATCTAAGGGAGATGTCAACTAAGTCCACATGGAAGAAGCACATCACCATCTGTAATCCAATGATTATGAATCATATTACCCAAAGCTACAGGAGGGAAATAGTATCAGAACTTAAATTGTGAGATTCAGGTTTGCAGAAGGCTATGGATGACAATGGAATCCCAAAATACATTTACAAGATCTACACAGGAAATAAGCCTCTGGTGATTTCCCTTTCCTCTTAATTGAGGGATGGGAATAAACTGGTTACCAAACAGAGAGTATTGGAAAGATGATTATGGTAGATAAAAAGGTGAGATAATTAATGTTTATTGTGCCAACCTGGCCGATAAACACATGTGGGGTTAATTGAAGGGCAGAGAGATAAATGGCTCGGTGAGCATCACTTTTATAGTTCTCAGGTCTCTTGCTTTTTGATGGTGGGACCAGGATGCAGCTGCCTTAACCAGTTCCCTGCTTCAGCTGGCAAGGCCCACTTCCTGCAAGACATCCCCAAGGAGAAGCCACATGTACTTACCCTGATGCTGCCCTGTTTTGGAGACCCCTGCCAGCACCGAAAGGCTTACATATTCACTGATTTGACTTTCCTCCTGCAGTAGGCATCATAGTGTGTGTTTTGTGAAATGGAGGAGGACTTTGTGGATTGGTATTGGACATATGGGCTAATGTTGAACTTGTGGGATTGGGCAGCACTGGGTTGGGATGTTTTCTTGATATGCACTTAACCTTTATATAAAACTCTTTTTTACACATATGAGTTTCTGTGGATTTGTTTCTCTAAAGTACCCAGACTAACACAAAAGGACAAACCTGACTTGAACAGTTAAAATCTTTTCACTTGATCTCCCCTCTGATACACTTTGAGCTTTCTCTGGTTTTTAATATTTTCTGTGTTTTTCTTCATATTTGGGTTTATCTATGATGTATTTTGCATTGTTGGTAGACTTCTTGAATCTTTGTTATGTTCTTCTGGTTTTCAGTATATGAAATCCAGGATGGATGAACCTATAGAACAACAATTATAACAAAGGTTCCTGGGGGGGTGGTGGGGGATATGGTAGTGGAGGTTGATATACGGGAGTTCAAGAAGGAAGAAAATGTTTTGAAACCAATAGTGATAGCAATTATACAATACTGCTTGATGTGATTGAATTATGGAATGGTATCATGTCTGGATTAGCTCCTAACAAAATAGTTTGGGGACAAAAATAATGATCCCAACAAATGGAGATACATGAGGAAAAATTGAAGTTGTCAAGATTTCATTTTACTTGGCTCCACAATCAATGCAGGTGGAAGCAGGAGTCAAGAAAAATTTAAAAATGCATTAGACAAATCTGCAGCTAAAGTGTTAAAGAGAAAAGATGTCAAACTATTGCATTTTCAATTACCTCACATACATGTGAAAGGTGAACAAGCAATAAGGTAGACTGGAAAATATTGATGTAGTTTGAATTATGAATTGCCAGAAGAGCAAACAGATCTGTCTTAGAAGTGCAGCCAGAGTGCTCTTTAGAGAGAGGACGGCAAAACATGGTCTCATCTACTTAAGACATGTTATCAGAAGTAACCAATCCCTGGAGAAGGGCAATATGCTTGGTAAAGTGGAAGATCCAAAACGAGATATACCTCAGTGAGATGGGTTGACACAGAGGCCCTAACAATTGGTGCAAGTATAGAAACAACTGTGAGAGCAGCCCAGGACCAGACAGTGTTTTGTTCTGTTGTGCATCGGGTCACTGTGAGTCAGAGCTGACTTGAGGGTGAACAACAACAAATATAACTGAAACAGAAGAATCACTTGGCCAATGTAACGAGAAATATTAAATTGCTAATATTTCAAGCCACTAAATTTTGGCATGGTTTACTATGCAACAATAAATAACCAAAACAGAAGCTTTTCTTTTAAAAAGTAAATGTTTTACTTTTAATTAAAAGATCATTTTATTGGGCGATCTTACAGTTCTGATAATAATCCATACATCAATTATGTCAAGCATTATTTGTACATCTATTGACATCATTATTTTCTAAACATTTACTTTCTATTGAGCCCTTGGTAACAGCTCCACCCCCTGTTGTGACTGCTTGATAAATTATAAGTTATTATTATTTTCATATCTTACACTGACCACTGTCTCCCTTCCCCCACAGTTTCTGTTGCTCATCCCCATGGGGGGGGTGTTATGTGTCAATCATTGTAGTAGGTTCCCCCTTCCTCCCCTCCTCTCTCTACTTTCCCCCTACTCTCTTGGTATAGCTACTTCCATTTCTGTTCCTGGATTCCATGTACTCTGGTCTAGCCCAAAGTGAAAGGCAGGACTGGGGTCATGATAGTGGGGGTGTGTGTGTGTGTGTAAGCCTCAAGGAGCCAGAGGAACTTGTGTGTTTCATCGGGGCTGTTCTCCACCCTGGTTGACTCATCCCTCCTTGTGACCCTTCTGTGAGGGTATGTCCCATTGTCTACAGATAGGTTTTGGGTCTCTGCTCCGACACTCCTCATTCTCAACAATATGGTTGTGTTGTTAGTTTGTTTTGGGTCTTCTGATGCCTGTTACCTGATACCATCGACATGCTAAACAAAGTTAGCCGATCACAAAAGAACAAGTGCAACACTAGTCCTCTGAGATAAGTATAATCCGCACTTATTTTACGCTATATGGGTTGAGGTACAGACAGTCAGGTGGTTTCAGACAAAACCCCACAAGGTGCATGTTATTCAAATACAAAGAAGGGTAAAGGGAAGAAAGGGGAGGGAGAAAAGGTGGGGAGGGAGATGATGGCACAGGG
Organism: Tenrec ecaudatus; assembly: GCF_050624435.1. Classification (NCBI taxonomy): domain Eukaryota; kingdom Metazoa; phylum Chordata; class Mammalia; order Afrosoricida; family Tenrecidae; genus Tenrec; species Tenrec ecaudatus. Next base: position 84,168,999 of record NC_134548.1, read on the forward strand.
GGAGCAGGGCACTAACCCACCCAGGGGGAGAGTATTGGTTATATCTCCACAGAATTGGGAGTGTGCATGCAGACCCCACCATGGCGCACCAAACCTTGAGGGCAACATAGCCACATAGAGCAACTCAAGAACAGAGAGATCTACAGGGCTGGCCCCAAATACAAGCCAAACTGGCATCCTCCCTAGAAGTATGTGCTACAGAGGACAACACTAACCCTACAGGTTGGGGAGAGGGGACAGCATGCCATGCCCACATGGAAGCAAGCCAAGAGAGCAAAGGAGAGAGAGAGAGAGATGGTCTAGACCCCGTATCGGCACACCAAGCCCGGAGGCTGACATCCCTGCACAGAGCTGCTAAGGTACAGAGAAGACTGTATGGCCAACAACAGCTCAAGACATGATGTCCCCTCACTGGAGCATACTGCATGTGACAGAGGACAATACTGGAGACCCACAGCAGGGAGTGAGTCCGGTCTGAACACCCCACAGTGGGGCAAACCAAGAAGGGAACATAACAGATCAGCAATGGGAGCAAAGCCAAGCCACAAAGCCCCCAAAGAGCCCCCCAAAAAAGACATCAGGCTAGGAGGGGCAGTTCCCGGAATCCCCAAGGACGAGTGGGGAGATAGTCATAAAGGTCAGTGGACAGACTTTGAATTATGTATGTTTTTAAGCTAGTTATTATTATCTTCACCCCCACTGCCCACCTCTTTTATTCAATATTTCGTCTTCTTTTTGTTTGGTCTCCATTATTGTTGGTTTGCCTACTTATATAAGATAGGCATGGGAAGAAAACCCGAGGAGAAAGCAACAGGAGAGACAGTTCCAGAGGAACTTGGGAGGAGAAGGAGGCAGGTGGAAGGAAGCCATGAGCAAACAATCCATAGACAGGGGAACAACTAGGTAATTAAAATCAACAATGAAGAGGATGTAGAGATCCTGGGGGTTTGGAGAAACAGCAATCTAGCTGAGAGGAATTACTAAGAGGCAGAAGAAGGGTGAGCGTGATGGTGGGGCAGGAGGAAAGTAAAAGGAAATAGAGGGAAAGTCTAGGAAGCAAAGCTATGGATAGAGGTATAAGCACAGGTGCATATAAATGTAAATACATCAATTCATAAAAATAGAGGTATTGGCCTTTGTACATATATTTATATGGCAATACTGAGGTAGTGGACAGCCTTCGGGCCTCTGCTCATGCCCTCTCTCAATGCAAGGACACTTTCTTCTAACAAACTGGCATTCTGTGATGCCCACCCTTCCGGCACAATCACTGAAGACAAAGTGGGTGCATAAGAAAATGTGGTGAAGAAAGCTGATGGTGTCGGGCTATCAAAAGATAAAGCGTCTGGAGTCCTAAAGGCTTGAAGGTAAACAAGCAGTCATCTAGTTGAGAAGCAACACGCCCACATGGAAGAAGCACACCAGTTTGTGCAATCATGAGGTGTTAAATAGTAAACTTCCTGAAAACGGAGCTACTGAGAGTATTTGCAAATTAATAGTGTGGGATGTGAACATGCAACCATATGTGAAATTTGTGTGTCTGGAAAGAGAAGAAAGTAATAGATCTAATTAATTAACGAGGACATTATGCTCAGCAACATTAGTCAATCACATAAAAATAAATATTTCTTGACACCATATTATAAAAGGAAAAACGAATGGTTTTCACATCAAAGGAAAAGGCTTTGCAGATTATAATGAATCCAAGGCCAGGGAGTGGGGGCAGGGGGGGGGGGGGAGGAAAGGGATAAGAAGGTAAGGAGGGAGGGTAGGTGAGAAAAGAAAAAGAAGAAAGAACCACATATGGGGGTGTTTACTGAGATACTGTCATGGTTTTGATGAGATGGGTTGCGCAACCATGTACAGTATGATTTTCTTTGTATGTGTCATAACTCACAAATAAAGGGGGAAATAATTATTAAAATTTTATTTTTAAACAGAGGAAGGGGTCACAGCCTTAAAAGCCTGAGTGGTTATAAAAGAAGGAAAAGTTAAATTTAAAGTGACTTAAATTCTTTTGTGGCACACAAGCTAGTTTCAAACAAACAAAAAAATTTATATTGACTAATTAATAATAGATTGTAAGTCCCTTATTTTCAAACAGGGGTCCTCAAACTACAGCCTGCGGGCCACACGTGGCCTGCCTAGGACATTTATCTGGCCCGCTGGGTGTTTTCAACCCATTTGTTTTTTTTACTTCAAAATAAGGTATGTGCAGTGTGCATAGGAATTTGTTCATAGTTTTTTTTAAACTATACTCTGGCCCTCCAATGGGTCTGAGGGACAGTGAACTGGCCCTCTGTTTAAAAATTTGAGGACCTTTGGTAATGTGGGGAAAAAGTTGACAATCTGAAATGTAAACCCCCACCAAAGTTATACTTTTTTAAAACCTTTTTCTTTTATAAAATAATTTACTTTCTATAAAGCCTACATTCTAAGAGTGATCATTTGGAAGCTTGAATATGAATTTGAGAATACCCTGAGATAATGTGTCACTGGGCCTGAAGGATCAGGATTGTGGTCCCTAGGGACACCAAGGCCAATTGGCATAATATAGTTCACACAAAGGAATTCTGGTGGTGTAGTGGTTACGCACTGGGCTGCTAACATCAAGGTCCACCATTCAAAACCACCAGAAGCTCTGAAGGAGAAAGATGGGGCTTTCTATTTCCATAAAGAATTACAGTCTTGGAAACGCACAGAGGCAGTTATATCAACTTGATGGCAGTGAGTTGAGTTGAGTTGAGTTGAGATGAGTTGAGTTCACAAAGACAACATTCTCTATCATAATTTGGTGAGTATTGACTGGGGTCTTAAATCTTCTTGAGCAGACATCGAAGGTGCTGCTATTGGTCTCTCCGAATCCAGAGGTAAAATGAGTGATGAAGATCAAAAGACATGACAAAATAACGATGTATAAATTACCAAGGGCACATGAGGGAGTGGGTAGCTGGGAGGGAGGGGGGAAAAAAAAGAACCCGATGCAAAGGGCTTAAGTGGAGAGCAAATGCTTTGAGAATGATTGGGGCGGGGAATGTATGGATGTGCTTTATACAATTGATGTATGTATATGTATGGATTGTGATAAGAATTTTATGAGTCCCTAATAAAATGTAAAAAAAGAAAAGAGGAGAGAAAAAAAGAAAATGATTAGGGCAAAGAATGTACAGATGTGCTTTATACAATTGATGTATGTATATGTATGGACTGTGATAAGAGTTGTATGACCCCCTAATAAATTGTTTTAAAAAAAGTGATTTAACTATGAAAGTGTATGATATGTGACTACTATATCAAGAAAACTACTAAAAAACCCAAAATTTGGCAATAGTTACCATGGATAAAAGAAAAGAGTTGCTGTTTATAGGGCATGGAGTTTATGTTAATGATGGTGGAATAATTTGGAAAAGGATATTCATTATGGTTGTACAATATGAAGAGTATAATCAATAACATTGAATCATACATGTAGAAGTTGTGGAATGGGAGAATGTTTTGCTGTGCACATTTTGGCCACAATTTAAAAAGTTACATGAATAACTGCATATAAGGAAGAAGAAAGTGTTCTAGAATTAAATGTGGTGACAGTTGTGTAACTCTTCTTGATATGATTGAATTATTGAGTTGTAGGACATGTAGAGGAAGTGCTAATAAAAATGATATTTTATTCCAAAGGAAAAAAAAAGAAAATCAAAAGACACTTGGAAATAATTAGTCCAATGAACTGTTGGACCACACAAACATCAGTCTCTACAACCCTGAGATCAGAAGAACTAGATGATGCCCAGCCACCACTACCAATTGCACTGAAAAGTATTGCCTTAGATTAGACCCTGGATAGAGTGGGAGAAAAATGTAGAACAGAACTCAAAATCATAAAAGAAATCTGGCTTACTGGTCAAAGAGAGATTGATCTGATCACCAAGATTGCACCCCAAAGACTATGGCCCTTACCCTTCAGGTCTAGAATTAAACTCATCTCCATATTTGAATAATCAACCAAGATCAAAAGGGCAACATTTACCCAAGAACAATGTTCAGAGGGTTAGAAAAGAAGGAGGAAAGGAAAAAGGAAGAAGAGGGAAGGAGTGGGGTAAGTGATGGCACACGGAGGGAACACTGAGGAGGTTGCAGTGGATGAGCTAAATCAAAATGTGTATGAATTATTTAATGTAAAACTATACTATGATCTTTAAACCTCCACATAATTCACAACAAAAAGTTTTGCAAAAGTGACTTAAAACAACACAAAATAGTTCTGTAGCTTAGAAATCTGACATAGATCTCATTGGACTAAAATCAAAATATCAGGCTGCATCTTTTTCCTGAAGGCTCAAATATAATAATCATTTCCTTTACTTTTCCAGCTTTTTAAAGTTTCACACATTCCTTGGTTCATGGTCCCCTTCTTCCACCATCAAAATCAACAACCTTTCGTCTCTCTGAGCCTTTCTTCTGTAGTCATAGTTTCCTCTGATTCGAATTCCTTTTCTGCTCCCTTCTTCCACTTGTAATGATGCTTGTGATTACATTTGGATAATAGATGATCTAGGATAATCTTCCCATCCCAAAGCCAGCTGATTAGCAAACCTAGTTCTATCTGCATCCTTAATTTACCTTTTCCAAATACCCTAACATGCATACAGCTTCGGAAAATTAGAACTTTTTTTGAGGGAGCACTATTTACCCTACACAAACTTAAAAAGGTAGAACTTGGGAACTCAAGATGATGGTAGCGTCACTAATGATATTAGGGAAGATGAGAAGAATCCCTTTGGCTAGAAAGATAAGGTGTGCCCCAATGGCATAGCCCCCAGAGAGGTTGGGCTTGAAGGTCTATGTCAAAAAGAACACATCCTGATTACGGACATGAACTTAGTGAGTATTCTGCCTAAAACTGAAGTCTGAATGCCCTTGGGCAATGATTTTTCAGAGAGAATCACTCCAGAAAGAGAGTAGCAACGACGACGCGAGCTAACACGGGAAGTGGCCTAGTTACTGCTTATCTAGGCTCCACAAAGGAAGAAACAGTAATTCTTTGGAGAATCCGAAAGGAACCAAGAGAGGGCCCAGAAAGTCCTAAAGATGGTGTAATAGCATTACAAATAGGACCATGTAGCTCAACTCATCAACATCTGTGACCCAGATGTTCCACATAACCAGAGTACATGCCCACACCAAAAAGTCAACGTTATATGCTCCACGAGGTCTATGGTCAGTGTAAAACTATGAAAGAACCTGTCCACATGGAAAACCACTTTGTTATTTGTGTCGCATCAAAGCCAGGGCTTCAACAAATTACTGCCCTCTGAGGTCATTTAATTATGATTAAATGAACTAAGAACCAATGTAAATGGCACTTTATACTCTAGTGAATTAAGGTATGAGATGTAGCTGAGGTGAATAAGATTTATGGTCCAAGCTCACACAACCTTACAGTAATTTCATGACACTTTTACTATGAGGCAAGTGATGCCAGTTCTTGAAATAATTAAAACTACATTCCAGCTCCAGGACTGGACTTAAGCCATTTATGGGAAGCCAGGAGACAAAATGAGGAGCAGGTTTCTTAGTGACTAATTTACAATGGACAACAGCAACTGTTTCTTTTACCTGCAATAAAACTCTCGGGATGGAAAGGTGGATCCTGATCAATCTATACTGACCTCAAGAAATCAGACCACACCACATTTGTGCAGGAGCAAGGTAGAAACCTGGTGTTTTTTAATTTCAAATGAATGGGTTTTTCCTCAAACAAGAAATGCTTCGTGGGTAATTAGCATTCCGCATCCCCAGGTTCATAATTCTGGAGATTCTTTTATGCCCTTAAGGATACTATCTTACTCTGGGTTGCCATTATGGAAGACAAGGAAGGCCATGGATATCTATGGTATCCATGAATATGAAGGAAACTGGCCAAGTGGAACATGCGTCAGCCAGATTTCCACCCCCCCTGCCCCATTTTCCTTGGGCACCTTGTTCCCCAGCCCTTGTTCAGCTTTCTCATACTATTTCTTTGCCCTTGTTCAGCTTTCTCATACTATTTCTTCAGCTTGATGAACCAAATAGCATTTTTCTGCCTCTGATCTTTCACTCTATCTCAGGGATTGAATTTCACCTTTTTCATTCAGTGAGGCAGATACCATGGGCCAACTCCACAGTCAGGTAGATAAGGGAAGAGCTACATTACCTTCAGTTTTTCAGATTTCCAAGTAAAAAATATCCAACTTTGAAGATGAATCTTTCCCATAACAATCTGTTCAATTCAAACATGAGCTGACATTTTCTCATTGCAGCTCTTGACCCTCATGGCCGTGCCTGATTATAACAGGATTAAGAAAAACCCAAGAGTCTAAGTAGTGTTTTGTTAATTTTTGATCATTGAAGAAAATTCTATGTATTTGTTTATTGAACCATATGGGTTGGAAACAAGAAGTCCTAGTAACACATTGGGTTTCTAACCACAAATTGAGCAGTTCAAACCCACCAACTGCTCTAAGGGAGAAAGAGGAAGCTGCCTCATCCCATAAAAATGTACTGCTCAGAATCCCTATTTAGAATTGTTATGAGTTGGAATTGATTAGATACAAGTGGAGTTTCTTTGTTTGTTTTCTTATTTTTTTAATAAGTTGAAGAATTTGACTATATCAGTACACTCTTTACTAGCCTTCTTATCTCCAATCTTACCACTCTATAGTCTCCTTCGGTAAACTGAATTATTTCCCTAAGAATAAAGCAGTTCAAGTTATTTTCTGCCTAAAATCAGTGGATCCTCATTGCCTACTGAATAAATTCATACTCATGACCAACAGCAAAGCTTCCCAACCAGTGTGCCCTAAATGGGTTACAATGTCTTAAAAGCTTGTATTGAAACAAGCAGTCATCTAATTAAGAAGTCACCTAAGTCTACATGAAAGGAGCACAGCAACTTGAGTGATTCACGGATTTTAAATAATAAAATCCATGATCAGAGGAGGGGGATTATATTAAAGCTTAAATTCTGAGCTGAGCACTTGGTTTGCAGAAAGCTATGATGACAGTGAAAACCCAAAATCCATTTGCAGAGGTTCGAGCTAGATTAAGCCTCCACTGAATTCTCTCTGAACACTGTGAATAGCCTCGCCTTCAAACCGAGCCTTGCCCTCAGACTGGCCTCCCTGGCCAGTCCAGGGTTTATAGTCAAGAGTTATGTCATGACTGCTTTGAGGAGGCTCTTGGACCAATTCTGTAAGCTCCTCTGTTTACCACAACACAACACATGTATCTCAATTAGGGCACCATTTCCACTCCTGTGATAGGACTTTTAACTGTGATGTATTGACCTGCCTCCAAGCAGGCATTTGTGATAGTTTTCCTTGACCTCCTATGTCCTCTTTAAAGTTCTGTATATCAGCAAACCCTTGGACATCATTATGTCTTTGTGCTAATCGTCTCCCTCATTTTGATATGTCTGTGTCTTGTCCTTGTCTCATTTAAGACTTTAATAAATATTCTCTTCAAATGAGAAAAAAATTAAAGAAAAGTATCACTGAGTATGAAACCATATATTAATTATAAGGTCCCAGAAGTATGCCATTGTGCCTTCTTTGTCATTCCCAACATGATTTTCCATTCACCAGCATATTTACAATAGTTTTCATTGTCTAGTATCCCTCAGAAATATATATATTCTTTTTGCCTTGTCCTTACTGGCACCTTCCTCCTCCTATCCTTCCTCCTTCACTTCCTTCTTTCAGACCTCTTTTTTGAATGATTTTTTCCTCTCCTAACCACGGTCAACATTTCAATGGTTCCTGTGTTAGTCTGGGTACATTAGAGAAACAAATCCACAGAAACTCATATGTATAAGAGAGAGTTTTATGTAAAGGGTAAGTGCACATCAAGAAAATATCCCAACCCAGTGCCATCCAAGCCCACAAATCCAACATTAGCCTATATGTCTGACACCAATCCACAAAGTCTTCCTCCATCTCACAAAACACACACTATGACGCCAACTGCAGGAGGAAAGCCGAGTCAGTGAATGAGTAAGCATCTCAGTGCTAGCAGGGGTCTCCACACAGCTGCTCCAGCACCCGGGGCTACATCGGTGTAAGTCCATGTGGCTTCTCCTCAGGGATGTCTTGCAGGAAGTGAGCGTTGCCAGCTGAAGCAGGGAACTGGCTAAGGCACCTGCACCCTGGTCTAACCATCAGAAAGTGAGCGACCTGAGAACTGGAAAGGCAATGCTCACTAAGCCATTTATTTCTCTGCCCTTCAATTAACCCTACATGTGTTATCAGCCAGGATGGCACAATAAACTTTAACTATCTCAGTTCCTGAACCAGAGGCTTTGAAGCATTCCTCAAACTCTTCATCCTCTACCAGCAAGAGCCACAGTTTGAGAGCAATCAAGTTTGCCTAGGACTTTCACACTTTTAACAGTGAAAGTCCCATATCCCAGGAAATCCTCATTTCTAGACAAATCAAAACAATCAATTCAAGTTCATATTTATAAGACGAACTTGGTTTTCTCCAACCTTCTGGTTTAAGAAAAGTGGACTACTGATCCCTGGAGAAGCTTCCTGTTGAGTGCAGCCTCTTGTTGAAATTCCCAAAACCTCTTGTGTTCTGGAAACCAACTGCCCTCTTTTCTACACCTGTTTTCAATGCTAATCCATCACAAATTCTTGGATGTACTGTTTTTATATTCTCTCTCTCTCCAAATAATAATTTTCCTCTTTCTTTTTCACAAGTACATAATCCACTAGTAAGAAGAGATGTTTGACTTACCAGCTCTGGGTCTCTTCTCAGTGCTTCAGACTCAGGCCTCACTGTCCCTATAACGTGTGGGCAAAGGATTTTGTTATGTTTTTTTTCTATTTATTTTATTGAGATAAAATTCCCATAACATGAAATTAACCGTTTTAAAGTATGTAATCCAGTGAGTTATTTTGTTTTGTTTAATATTTACAATGTTATGCAAACATAATTACAAAATATTTCTATACCATAAAATCTACCCATAGAGATTTAGAAGATGATCCCGCTCCACTACTGAATAAACCTATTCTTCAAATGTAATAATTAGGAGATAATTAGTCTTCATTTGTAATTGTTCATCTAATACATGAATGGGATATACCAATCCAACATGTCTGATCCTCTTAACAACCAAAGACATGACATATGAGGACAGAAAGCAAAAATAATAGTTTTCTACATCTAAATGCATTACATAATAGAAATAATAATTGCTTCCATATATATACTTCCTTAGTGCTTACCAGGACTTCTCACACATTCTATCTCATATAATAACAAACCCACAACTTTAAGACTCATGAAAGGTCTCACAATAGGTTAGGAGCAGAGTCAGGACCAGAATCTCTGGCTTGACTCCTCATCAGGTGCTCTTCTCTGACTCCATACTGCCTTTCTGGTTGGGATGATTGTTGGCCCAGACAGTGTTTATGAAGTCAATCTTTATTTTGAAATAAAGTTAAGCGGCCTTTAATTGGACTCTGATGCTAACCTTGAACTTAGTTTTATTTGTCTGCTAAAATTTCAACCCAGCAGATGTATAACTGAAAATGAAATCCATGAGAAAGTTTATGGCATAGCTCTTGCTGAAGGTTCAATTTGGTACCCCATCCTGATGACAAAGGGAAAAACATCCAGGAAAAGAGCCATTCACTGGAAGAGCACCAACCTACCCTAACCATGCATTTTTTCTGCTCTAGAGGTCTCCCAATGAAGCCCTGGAGGTGTAGTGGTTACGTGTTGGGCTGTGATCCACATGGTCGGCGGTTTGAAATCACCAGCCACTCTGCGGGAGAAAGGTTGGACTTTCTACTCCCATAAACGGTTACAGTCTCAGAAACACACAGGAGGGTAGCTTTGAGTCAGCATTAACTTGATGGCAGTGAATTTGGTTTTGAAGAGGTTTCCCAGACTAATGATTCCCTATGGTGGTGGTACTGCACCCTGGAGGGAGTGCTGGAATGACCCAAAGGGGTTGCAAAAGCTGATACCTACACTTTATCCTATCTTGTGAGTTCTAGTACAAAAGGTTTTAATTGACAGGGACATTGAGTAAATTTTTTTCTGAAAACAGGCAGTAGAACAAATATATCTGGGGGCCTAAAACCCAGACTGTAATAGGCCCATATGGATTTGTCCTTGATCCTGGGATTTCCTTATTCCCTTCTAGAGGTGCTAATTAGGAATTCAGAAGATCATATGGTAATAATTATATTGACCTCTCATATCTTCCCTAAGACTATTGGTTTATAAAGCTGTTTTTACATTTATTATTGTTATTTAATCCTCTTAATAGTCCTGAGAGGTAGATTAGCATTAACCCCATTTAACAGAGAAGGCAATTGAGATCCACAGGGGAGAGCAGCTGTACCTTTTCCCCCACATTAATAGGTAGTAGAGTCAAGAGTCAAATGGCAGGTGCCTTGCAAATACCATGTAGACAAGACTTTACTAGAAGGGGTAGTCTCTGGGGTACTCTTGTGATGTTAACTGTGGTGTGTACGTGGGCTCTGAAATTTCTTCTTTAAATGCCCAGCCCTCAATTACTAGGTACCTACCTAACTGCCACCCCACTTACCATATCAGACCTTTCCCAGCGGAATTTTCATAGACATAATTAGAGAACTAACATAATAATATTACTAAATACATTCCAGGAAGGAATTTCAGCTTTCCAGTCTACCTTCGGGTAGATCTACCATCCCTTCAGTGGTCTTGACAACCACATTTCTAACCTTCTGCCCGTTTATAGAAGGTAAAGGAAACTCTCCAGGTTCCAAAATCCTCACAGAAAGAGGCCTTCAGACTCGAATCTCATAACTAGTTCTACGGTTTAGTTTACAACCAGGAGTTTGGCTCTGGCTCAGGATGACCTCTGTGAACAGAAAGAAGGAAACTACTTTTTCATCCACTGTTTCCAAAATCTCTTTTAACTGTCTGCATGCAAACTCCATGTCAGAGGTGGGTGCAGCAAGTGGAAAGTATTTCATATCTAGAAGAAATTCCTAGACCTAAATTCCAAGTTCCTTCTTTCATTCCTATAGCAGCACACAGGGACACCCACCCCCCCTCACTCTTTGCTTGCGCCTTCATCTCCTTAGAAAAGAAAGTAGACTCTCAGTGTAGGCAGTTCATAACAGGGTCTCCTATAACTGCCAACATATTTACCTGCATTAGGAACAGAACCAGACTTGCCCAGGAATGGATTCTCGGCTTAGCTGTGGGGGACAGTAGAGTGTTCTGAACTAGAAATGAGAAGTCTAAGACTAGGCCTACTTCTACTTCAAATCACTCTTCCTATTAGATTCTAAGTTTACTCATCTAGAAAACAAGCTTAATAATCATTTCCTACTCTACCTTCACAGGATTTTACGCAGAAAATCTAAATCTTATTTCAAATATTAACAAAACTTTTCTGAGACCTTTACAAAGAGAAGGTTGCTTTTTCTCATTCTAATCTCACGATAACTTTTATATTTAATTTGACTTATCTGGAGGTGCATTAGATTCATGACATTTACTTATGAACACATTTGTCTTCACAATTGTGTTGTGAAGGTGTGCATCATGGAATGCCAATTTAATAGAACAAAGTGTTCTTGAATTGACGAAGTACTTTAGTGGAGGTCCAATGCCCATCTGCTGCCTTAATACTAAACTTATAAATATATGCACATAGATCTATTTCCCCACCATCTTATATAAATATATTTACATTTGTACATGCCTGTATTTAAACTTGTATAAACATCCTTTCCTCCTAGTTCTTTCCTCTATTTCCTTTCACATTCCTCTTGTCCCAACTATCATGCTCAGGCTTCATTTGGGTTTCAGTAATTTCTCTCGGTTACATTGCCCTTGCTGAATCCCTACCAGGCGTCTCACACCCTCCTTGCCAAGAATTTTGGATCACTTGTTGTTCCCCTGTCCTGGGTTGGTCAACACTACCTACTTTCCACCACCTCCCCCTCTCCCATGTCTCCCCGGAACCATTGGTCCCATTGTTTTCTCCTCCAGACTGCTCGTCCAGCCTATCTTATCTAGATAGTTCTGCATAAATAATAATATGCACCAAAAAACCAGGCATAGCAAGACAAAACGACAAAAGAGAACACAATGATGACAACGAAAAAGAAAACCAATACCAAGAAAAGAATAAATTAATTTTTTAAAAGGAAAAGAAAAATTTAAAAAAAAAGAAAAACCTGTAAATAGTTCAAGGTCTGATTTTTGCCCTCTAGGTGTCTCCTCCAGTCAAGTCTGATGGGGTGTCATACCCTGTCCCCAAAGTCTATCCTTTGCACTCCCTCAGGAGCTCCCTGCTCTGCTCCCACCATTGCTCTACCACACCCCTTTAGTGTTTTGCCTCAGTGTGGTGGGGTCAGACAGGGCCAATCCCGACACTGAGTCTCCAGTGTTGTCTCCTGTTGGACCATGGGTCAGCAAGGGATGTCGTGTCTCATAGTGGGATCAGCCATATGGTCCACTTTGTGCATTGGCTGTTCCTAGCGGGGCTATTGTCCCCTTGAGGACCAGGATGTGCTCCACTCACTCTTCCTCCCCATTCATTTTCTCCCATGTGCTCAGACCAGACATATCCCTCTCACATTGCTGCAGCTTCAGTGCTGTCCTCCAAAGTAAATTCTTCTCAGGGGAGGGGTAGTTGTCCACATATCTGGGATTGGGGCCAAGCCCTCAGGCTCCTCCAATGGGTCCCCTCTCCATGCCGGCACATTACATTCACATCCTGGAACACTGGATTTAAGTCTGGTCCCTCTTTCCTTGTAGAGACACAAACAATACCCACCCTTTGGGTAGGTCACTGCCCTATTCCCCCACCACATGTCTCTTTTTTTCCCTTTTCCCCCCTTGCTTTTTAGTTGGCTACCATATGTACCCCTGGATTTGGTCTGGCCCCTGCCATACTACCTGGACCTCAGCCCTAGATTATTTGTATACAGTAGCTTTTTCCCTGTACCCGCCTTGCATTTTTCTTTTCTTTTTTATAAACTTGCCTGAGCGGATTCATGTTGTACTTGTTTTTTGGGCTTAGCTTACTTCACTTAGTAAAATTTCCTCTGGTTCTTCCCATGCAGCGATATGCTTCATGCTTCCATCACTGCTTTTTAGTGATGCATAGTACTCCATTGAATGTGTGTACCACAGTTTTTAATCCATTCGTCTGTTGATGGAAATTTGGGTTGTTTCCAACTCCTTTCAATTGTGAACTGTGCTGCGATGAACATTGGAGCACAGATGTCTAGCTGTGGTTTGTTTCTTTCCTCTTCTGTGTATCTGCCCAGTAGAGGGATTGCTGGGTCATATGGTAACTCAATTTCCATCTGTTTCAGAAATCACCAAATTGATTTCCATAGGGCTGTACATACCTACAAGTCCACCAGCAGTGGATGAGAGTTCCTATCTCACCACAGCCCCCCCAACACTTGTTGCTTTCTGATTTTTTGAAATGGGCTATCTTTGAGGGTGTTAGGTGGTATCTCATAGTTGTTTTGTTTTGCATTTCTCTTATGGCTAAAGATCAGGAACATTTCCTCATATGTTTATTGTCCATTCGGATTTCAGACTCTAAGAATTCTCTTCAGGTCCTTTGCCCACCTCCTCAGTGGGCAGTTAGTTTTTCTCTTATTGTAAGCTTGCAAAGTATTGTAGATTTTAGTAATAAGGCCTTTGACATGTCATTGCTAAAGATGTTTTCCCAGTTGATGGGCTCTCTTAGAGAATTCTTTGGATGTACACAGGTGATTTATCTTCAGTATATCCCACTTGTCAATTTGTGACTCCTCTGTATTTGTGCCCTTCCCTGGTTCCCATAGCCTATGTATTCCCTGTGCCAAGGTTCTCAGGTTTGTCCCAATTCCCTCATTGCTGGCCCTAATAGTTTGGGGTTTTACCTCAAGGTCTCTGGCCCACCTTGAGTTTATTCTTGTGCATGGAGTGAGGTAAGGGTCTTGCTTCATTTTCTGCAGGTAGATAACCATTTTCTGCAGGTAGATATTTTTTCCAGCACCATTTATTGAAGAGGGCATCTGCTTCCCATTTGATATTTTGGGGGGGCATTATCAAATATCACTTGTCTATATGCTGATGTTTTTGTTTCTGGGTCTTCAGCTCTTTTCCATTGGTCTGAATATCTGTCATTATACCAGTACCACACTTTTTTGACTACTGTGGCCATGTAATACGTGCTAATGTCTGGTAGAGCAAGCCCTCCCACTTTGTCCTTCTTCTTGAGGAGTTCTCTGCTAATTCTGGGTGTCTTCCCCCTCCATATGAAATTGATAATCAGTTTCTCGAATTCTTTGAAGAACGATGGTGTGATTTGTATTGGAATTTCATTGAACTTATATAGTGCCTTGAGCAGAAATGACACCTTTCCTATATTGAGTCTTCCTATCCATGAGCATGAATGGTTTTCCATTTGTTGAGGTCACTCTTGGTTTCTTGTAGTGGTGTTTTATAATTTTCCTCATATAAATCTTTTATTTTTTAGTCAGGTATATCCCTAGATATTTCAATTTGTGCTTGGCTATTGTAAAGGGTGCTACCTTTTTAATCATCTCTTCTGTGATCTTGTCTCATGTGTAAAGCAGTCCGATAGACTTCTTCTTGTTGATCTTGTATCCTGCCACTCTGCCATATTCTTCTATTGCTTCCAACACTCCACTTGAGGAGTTTAGGGGATTTTTGATGTATAGAATCATACCGTCTGCGAATAATGATAATTTCATCTCTTCCTTCCCCAGACCTTTGATGTCTTTTCTTTGTCTTATATTGTTAGACAGGACCTCCAGTGCGATATTAAATAGGAGTGGGGACAAGGGGCATACTTGTTTGGTCCCCTTTTTCAGTGCTATTGTTTTCGTCTCTTCTCTATTAATTACCACATTGGATGTTGGTTTTTCATATATAGCTTGTATGACATTGAAGAATTTTCCTTCTATTCCTATCTTCTTAGGTGCCTTAAACAGGTATGTGTGTTTGATGTTGGCGAATGGTTTTTCTGCATCTATCGATATTATCTTGTGGTTCTTCTTATTCTCCTGCCAATGTAGCAAATAATACTGATGGTCTTTCATATGTTGAACCATCCCTGCATCTCTGGTATGAATCCCACTTGGTCACAGTAAATTAATTTTGTATATGCTTTTGTATTCTATTGGCCAGTATTTTATTAAGGATTTTTACAGTGATATTCATTAGGGATATTGTTCTGTAGTTCTCAATTCTTGTGGGATCTTTGCCCACTTTAGATATCAGAGTTATCCTAGCTTCATAGAAAGAGTTTGGGAGTTTGCCATCTTTTTCTATGTTCTGGAAGAGTTTGTGTAGAATTGGTGTCAGTTCTTCCCTGAATGCGTGGTAGAATTCTCATGTGAAGCCATCCGGCCCAGGGGGCTTTTTGGTTGGTAATCCCTTAATAACCTTGTCTATTTCTTCCATTGCTATGGGTCTTTTGAGGTTCTTGACATTCAACCTGCATAGGGATGACATCCAACCTAGGGAGGGATTGTGTTTCCAAATATTTGTCCATATCTTCCAAGTTGTTGAATTCGGTATAGGCCTTCATAGTACTATGTAATTATCCTTTTGATTTCATTGAGGTCTGGTGAAATGTCCCCCGTTTCAACCATCATCGTTGTAATTGCCCTTCCTTTCTTTGGTTAGGTTTGACAGCAGTCTATCAATTCTGTCAATTCTTTCAAAGAACCAACTTTTAGCTCCATTAATTTTTTCCATAGTTTTCTTGATTTACCTCTCCTGTATCTCAGAGCTGATTTTTATTATATCTATCCTCTTGCTATTACTCGGATTGTTCTGTTGACTCTGCTCTAATTGATGTAAGTATTGTGCCAACATATCATCCACGAGCATGTCTTCTTTTTTCATGTGTGAATTTATTGCTATTAGCCTTCCTCTGGTAAATGCCTTTGCTGCAGCTAAAAGTATTGGTACGTCATATTTTCATTCGCATTGGTTTCTAGAAATTTCCTGATTTCATTTCTGATCTGAGTAAATGCCCTCTCCTTTTGCAATAAAGAATTGTCCATCCTTCAATTTTTTTGCCCTTGTTTTCTTCACCGTCCATTTGTGAGTTTCCAGCCTTATGGCACAGTGATTGGAAAGAGACATCTGTATAAACTCTATGTGCTTGAATTTACTCAACTTGGACTTGTGTCCCATCATGTGGTGTATTTTCAAATATATGCCATGTGGGTTTGAAAAGAAAGTGAATTATTTGCATTTGGGTGGAAAGCTCTGAAAATATATATCAAGTCATGTCGTCAAATTGTGCTGTTTAGATCTATAGCCTCTTTGTTGAGTTTCTTTCCCAGTGATCTCTCTTTTGCAGAGGGTGGTGTATTAAAGTCACCAACTATAATTATTGAGCCTGTGATTTCTTTTTTTATCTTTTGGAGTGTTTGATTTACAAATTTTGCGGTTCTCTCATTGGGTGCATATTGGTCTACTGTTCTCTTGAGCATTATATAGTTCCCCTCCTTGTCTCTTGTTATGGCCTGTTTCTTGAGCTCAATTTTGTCAGAGATGAAGATTGCTATCCCTGCTTTTTTTTATTGCTCCTTGCTTGGTATATTTTTCTTCAACCTTTAATTCTCAACCTGTTTTTGTCTGCAAGCTTGAGATGTGTTTCCTGAAGGCAGCATATCAATGGGTTATGTTTTCTGATCCAGTCTGTTAGCCTCTCCCTTTTAATGCCTGAGTTAGGTCCATTGATATTCAGTGTTATTACATCCATCTAGAATCTGTGTTGTCATCTTGTACCTTTTGTGTTGGGTATTTTCCTACCTACCTATCTTATCCACTTGTGTTGTGTGTGTCGTTTATTTTTGCCTTGTTTGCACTATTAATCCAATGCTATCCTAGAAACTGTTTTCTCTTTTTCGCTTATGGGTAGCCTTATTCTATGTGATGGTCTCTTATTTATTTGCCCCCAGTGAGTGTTGATGTGCCCATACTGGATCGGCAAGGCTCTTTTGTAGGGCTGGGTTTCTTTTAATGTATTCTTTGAGTTTTTCCTTGTCTGGGAAGACTCTTTTTCTCCATCTAACTTAATAGATAATGTGGCCGGGTAAAGTATTCTTGGGTTTGTGTTGTTGTCCTTTAATTTTTGGAATATGTTACTCCATTCCCTCTTCTTCATTGTGTCCGCTGATAGGTCTGAACAAACTCTTACTGGGGTATCTTCATATGTGACTATTTGCTTTTCCCTAGCTGCTTTTATGATCTACTTTCCCTCATAGGTGGATAATTTGACTAGTATGTGTCTTGGTGATTTCATCTTGGATTTAGTCAGGCTGATGTTCTTTCAGCCTCCTGAATGGTTGCCTGATTTTCATTTATTAATCTGGGGAAATTTCCTTTAAATATTCCCTCGCTATTTTTGCTGTTGATTTCTTTGTTGTGTCTTCTTCCGGTAGTCCAATTATTCCAATATTTATTTCTTTTCATAGCATCAGATATGGCTCTCAAGTTTTCTTCAGCTTCTCTGATTATCTTATTTGACTGATTTTCCCATTTGATGAGGTCTGCTTCATTATCCTCTAGGTCACTGGTGTGATTTTCTGCCTCCTCAAGTCTGTTGCCAAATCTGTCAATTTGCCAGTGGATTTTGTTATTTCATCTCATCTCTTAAGTCTTGTTTTTCCCTTTGGTGTGTTGCCTTTATCTTCTCTATCATTTCATCTTTTTGTGTATTACTTCCCTCATATCCTGTATGATTCCAAACAGCATTCTGAAAATGTCTTTCTGTGGTAGGTCAATATCTGCTTTTCCTTGCATATCATTAGGTTCATGACTTCTTCTAGCTTTGTCTTCTGTTTCTCCTGCGCTTTTGTTGAGGTTGTTAGGACTGGTTTCTCATTACATGTTGTTTTACAGAGTCGAGGAGCACTGGGCTCTCTCTTGGGGGACTCGTATGAATGCTGCTATGAACTACCTGCTGGTAGCTGTACTGAGGGTTTGGGCTACCGTTATATCTTCCTGTGGTTTTTCTCTTACCCTACGCAACCAGTGTTCCATTATTTTGAATGTGAGTTGGATAGTCCTCTTATGTGACGCTGCTCAGGTTGTTGTAGGCCCATGAGGATGTCACTGCACTGGCTGATCTCTAAGTAAGCCTCTGGTGCTGGGAGCACCTCGGGTATAATATGGTGTTTCCCTCTGCAACAAGTGCCAAGGAGGGTGTGTCAGTGTACCCTTCTTGGTGTGGACCACTGTAGCTGGCAGGGGGAATTACCCTAGTCAGAGAGATCGCCTTTGAGGTTGGGTGGATGTTCCTGCAGCAGCGTGGAGCCCGACCATTGGTGGGCAGGAGTTTTCCCAGTCACCTGTAGGGCTTTGGATTTTAGGCTGGCATTCAAACCCACACTGTTTAAAGGTATCAACCCCCTCATGCTTGGTGTATGGAAGAGGACCAGCGAGATTTCTCCAGCTGTGTGTAAAGCCAACAAATATGGGCAGGACCTTCCTCAGTCGGGCCTTCAGAGTTGATCTAGGTGGAGGGGAGTGGCCTGTAGGCTGCTAATAGCTTGTGAAAGGAAAGAGAGGGAGAGGAGAAGAAAAAAGAAAACAAAGACTGGAGCAACAATGACAAGTGAACTAACTCTCTCTCTCTCTCTCTCTCTCTCTCTCTCTCTCTCTCTCTCTCTCACACACACACACACACACACACACACACACACAAAATACACAGACTAAACAAAAGTGAAAACAGTAAAAAAGAACACAAATCTGCTGAGACTTTGGCTGGACAGAGAGAAGAGATAGAAGAAGAGAACAGAAGACAAAGTAAAAGAAAAACAAAAAGAAAAAAGAAAGTGAAGGAGAAAAATTTTTAAAAATAGATAAGGAGATAGCTGAACCCCGTGTTGTGCCGTATATAGCACTGTCTCCTGCTGTGTGATGCACTGTCTTAGGGGGCAGACTTTATCTCTCCACCACTGGGTGGGCAGAGTTTCCCTAGGCAGAGGGTAGGTGTCTGGAAACCAGCAGTAGCATGTGGAAGGAAAGAGATGGAGAGGAAAGGAGAGAATCATAAAAGCAGAGTGAGACAAGATAACAAAGAGATAGAAATAAAGAAAGAAAAAGAGAAGAAAGAGAATGAAGGAAAAACTCAACTGTGTTCACTAAGATTGACTATGATCGTAAAGAGGAAAGAAAGAGAAAAGGAAAAAAAATAAAGAATAAAGAGATAGCTGATCCCTGATTGCTGAATGTGGGGTCAAAGGGGTTTAAACCCTGCCCCATGATGGCTGGTTGGTGTGTCTTTTTAATGCAGGAACACAGTGGTGCTTGGCATAATTGCCTAGTTGGAGTGATCACCTTAGAGGTCTGACAGAGGTTTCCTCAGCAGCATGGCACACATGCTCACATGTCTCAGCTTCCTCATGTGGTATTCCAGTAGTGGCATATGATAGGAAAGAGAAGAGAGAAGAGGAAAAAGAGAGAAAAGCAGGGAAAAAGAAAAAATAGAAGAAACAAACCTGAACCCGTTGAGACTGACTGCAGTAGGAAAGAAAGACAAGCGAATAAAGAAAGAAGAAACAGAGTGGTAAGTAAGGCGATAACTGAGACCTGATCACCTGTCCGTGGTACTGGATGCGTTCCAACTCTTCCTCAAAGTAGTGGGGTGGTGTGCCCACTTGATGTAGGGTTCCACAGATGCAGGGTGGTATTGTTCTTGAAGGCAAGATCACACTAGCGGCCATGTGTCAGTTCCCACCATGGTATTGAGCATTGGAGTTCACTGGTATACCTGCCTTGTGCTATAAGTAATACTACAACAGGGGCAGGGGCCAGGGTGTTCCCACAGCCCTGTGTAGGGCCCCAGAACAGGTAGTTCCTCCCTACCTGTGTGTAGAATCACTAAGAGGGAAGCTGGGCTTATTGTCCTATCTAGACTACTGGTGTTCTACTAGATCAGAGGATCCTACCCCCCTGCCAGTTAGAAAAGAATCAAATTAAATTGTCTCCTTGGCTCTGGACTCTAGCTCTGTGCTCTGTTAGAAGCTTAGACTTGCTTCACTGGGTCTTTGTTATGCAAAAAGCCTCCAGGCCCTGTAGCTAAATTCTGGCATTCCTTAGTGTGGGCTTCTTCTTATGCTGATTTATGTTAAGGGTCCCTTTCTATGTGGAGTTGAGCAACAATACTGGGGTTTTTACCAATAATAAATATTTCACTCTTTTTGATATTATGATTGCAAGGTGCTCTGATTTGGGGGCTGTCATGGTGACCCCCAGAGGGGGAGATCCAGCTTATCAGGGTGGTTGTTAACTTCTTGGCCAATTGCAACTGAATTCACCCCCTGGACTCTGACTATCTGCCTATTTTCTCCCACACCATGATCTGCCTCAGGTAAAATTCTGCTTTTTCTTCTACTTCAAATTATGGCTACCTGCCACCCCCACTCCCCAGGCTATGAGCTCAAGGCAACTAACAGCATGGAAAGTTCTGGTGTTGGGTTCTCTTCATGTTTGGGATTATGTCTGCTTAGGGTATCAGCCTGGAGAAATCGCTACTTCAGGTGAAAGGGCAGGAGGAGATTTTTCAGCTAGAGCCCGCGAACCCAGCTTGCCAAACCTAGAGTGATTTAGAGCATTCTTGGTTCACTTTGTGAGTGGAAATCACACAAAAAGGGGGTTCAAGGGAGACCCTAGTATCCTAATTCTAATTTCAGGACTCCACTTCCCAGTTTCCTTTACCTTACCTCTCAAAATTTTGGTCTGGCAGCAGGAGCTCCAGGCAGGTGAGTCTTAACTAGTCACCATTTTCCAACTTCCTTCTACTTTGTATTCTTGAGCTGCCCTTTGAAATCATCTATTCACCTCTTTTACTTCATATTTCTCCCATTTGCCTTAGAGAAAGATTTAGAGTCTCTTCTGACATTGAAGTCTTCAATCATTAGCACTCAATGAGTAAAATCTATTATTAAGATGCTCTCAAGATTTAGGTATGATGCATTCAAGGTAGTACTTCAGCTCTAGTGCACTTGTTCTAATTTTCTTCAGCTATAACTTGAACTTAGTTATGACCTTGCTCAGACTAATGATATAGACCTTCTCCATAGTATCTTTTGAGACCCAACAAGGACTAACTTCATATCTTAAGCTGTTTCCCTATTAGGCATTTCACCAGCTTCCTGCTCAATTAATAAAATCAATAGGCTGGGGTCTCAGAACCAATTCTGGCTCACTTAACATGTACAGTAACAAACAGTGTGTCCTCAACCTGATATTTTAACTTCACAAAACTGAAAACACACTTCTATCAGTAAAATTCAGTCACCATGTATATACCAGTTACGAACTTAGGAGACACTAATAAAAGATCCCTGGCCCAGGACTTGGGGAACTACCTTCCCAATATGTGTTCCACTGGGCTCCTTTGCTTGACCAACTAAATATAGCTGCTTTTCTCATTCCCAATCCATTTGTCTCGTTATACCCATAGCAATCAAAGTCTGAAAGATCATGGTAACACATTCTACAAATGTAGTTGATTTGATACCTATAAAATACAACTGGTAAAGTCCATATGTATAGTTGATATTTGTGTTATTGAAAAGGGGTATTTATCAAATAGGAAATAGATGCCCTCTTCAATAAATGGTGCTAGAAATAATGGATATCTACCTGCAGAAAATGAAGCAAGACCCTTACCTCACTCCATGCACAAAAATAAACTCAAGGTGGGTCACAGACCTTGAGGTAAAACCCCAAACTATTAGGGCCAGCAATGAGGGAATTGGGACAAACCTAAGAACCTTGGCACAGGGAATACATAGGCTATCAGAAATAGGGAAGGACACAAATACAGAGGAGTCACAAATTGACAAGTGGAATATACTGAAGATAAAACACCTGTGTACATTGAAAGAATTCACCGAGAGTAATAAGAGAGCCCACCGACTGGAAAAACATCTTTAGCAATGACACATCAGACAAAGGCCTTATTACTAAAATCTACAATACTTTGCAAGCTTACAATAAGAGAAAAACTAACTGCCCACTAAGGAGATGGGCAAAGGACCTGAACAGAAGTTTCACAGGGGCAGAAATCCGAATAGCCAGTAAACATATGAGGAAATGTTCCTGATCTTTAGCCATAAGAGAAATGCAAATTTAAACAACTATGAGATACCATCTAACACCCTCAAAAATAGCCCAATTCAAAAAATCAGAAAGCAACAAGTGTTGGAGGGGACTGTGGTGAGATAGGAACTCTCATCCACTGCTGGTGGACCTGTAGGTATATAGAGCCACTAAGGAAATCGATTTGGTGATTTCTCAAACAGATGGAAACTGAGCTACCATATGACCCAGCAATCCCTCTACTGGGCACATACCCAGAAGAGGCAAGAAACAAACCACAGCCAGATATCTGTGCTCCAATGTTCATCGCAGCACAGTTCACAATTGCAAGGAGTTGGAAACAACCCAAATTTCTATCAACAGACGAATGAATTAAAAAACTGTGGTACGTACATATAATGGAGTACTATGCATCACTAAAAAGCAGTGATGAACGCATGAAGCATATCACTGCATTGGAAGAACTGGAGGAAATTATGCTAAGTGAAGTCAGCCAAGCACAAAAGGACAAGCGCAACATGAGTCAGCTGAGGTAAGCTTATTTTTTTTTTATTGCAAAAGGGGTACAGGGAAAAAGCTACCGTATACAAACATTCCAGGAGTGAGGTCCAGGTCGTGTGACAGGGTCCAGACCAAATCCAGGGGTACATATGGTAGCCAATTAAAAGAGGCAGGAGATAGAAATATGTAGCAGGGGCACAGGGCACTAACCCACCCAGGGGGAGTGTATTGTTTATAGCTCCACAGAAAAAGAGGTACCAGACTTCAACCCGGATGTGAATGCAGTATGCTGGTATGGAGCTGGGAGTCAGTGGAGGGGTCTGAGGGCCTGGCCCCAGTCTCAACTAAGTGGACAGCTGCCCCTTCCCCAGATGAATTTACTTTAGATGACAGCACTGAGGCTACAGCTCAGGGAGAAGTACATGTCTGATCAGAGCACACGGGAGCAAATGAAGGGGAGGAAGTGAGAGTAGAGCACAACCTGACCCACCAAAGTTTGAGAATGATATCCCTGCTCAGAAAGGCCAATGCAAAGAGAGGACCATATGGCTGGTCCCACTGTGAGACATGATGTCCCTCACTGACCCATTGCCCTATGGGGGACAACACTGCAGACTCATTGTCGGGATTGGCCCAGTCTGATCCCACCACACTGAGGCAAAACACTAAGGGAATGCGGCATAGCAATAGGGGGAGTAGTGCAGGGAAGTCCCAAGGCAGTGCCAAGTATAGACTTTGGGGACAGGGCGTGGCACCCCATTGGACTTGGAGGACAAACAGACCTTGAACTATTTACAGATTTTTCCCTTTTTTTGTCTTTGTCTTCTTGTTGTCGTCGTCCTTTTGGTTTCTTTTGCCACTTTGTTTTGCTATGTCTTTTGTGCATATTATTATATCTGCAGGTCTATCAAGATAAGATAGGCTGGATGAACAGTCTGGAGGAGAAGACAATAGGACTGATGGTTCCAGGAGGACATGGGGGAAAGGAGGTGGTTTTGACCAACCCAAGGATGGGGTAACAACAAGTGATCCAAAGATGAGTGTGAGGAGGTTGTAGGAGGCCTGGTAGGGCTTGATCAAGGGCAATGTAGCCAAGAGAAATCACTGAAACCCAAATGAGGGGTGAGCATGATAGTGGGGCAAGAAGAAAGTGAAAGGGAACAGCAGAAAGAACTAGGAGGCTAAGAGCATCTATAGAAGTCTAAATATAGGCAAGTACATATGTAAATACATTTATATATGATGATGGGGAAATAGATCTATGTGCATATATTTATAGGTTTAGTATTAAGGTAGCAGATGGACATTGGGCCTCCATTCAAGTACTCCCTCAATGCAAGAACACTTTGTTCTATTAAATTGGCACTCCATGATGCTCCCCTTCCTGACACGATCGCTGAAGACAAATGGGTACATAAGCAAATGTGGTGAAGAAAGCTGATGGTGCCTGGCTAACTAAAGATATAGCATCTGGGGTCTTAAAGGCTTGAAGATAAACAAGCGACCATCTAGCTCAGAGGCAACAAAGCCCACATGGACGAAGCACGCCAACCTGTGTGACCACTAGGTGTTGAAGGGATCAGTTATCAAGCATCAAAGAACAACAACAAAAAATCATATCATTGTGGAAGACGGGAAGTGCAGATTGGGGACCCAAAGCCCATATGCAGGCAATTGGAAATACCCTTACAGAAGGGTCACAGGGAGGAGATGAGTCAGTCAGAGTGCAGTGTAGCAACAATGAAACATAAACTTTCCTCTAGTTCTTAAATGCTTCCTCCCAGCCCTCCCCCCTCCCCTCTATCATAATCCCAATTCTACCTTACAAATCTGGCTAGACCAGAGAATGTATAGTGGTATAGATAGGAACCGGAAACACAGAGAATCCAGGACAGATGATCCCTTCAGGACCAGTGGTGAAAGTGGAAATGCTGGGAGGGTGAAGGGAAGGTGGAATAGAAAGGGGGAGCTAATTATAAGGATCTACATATAACCTCCTCCCTGGGGGATGGACAACAGAAAAATGTGTGAAGGGAGACATCAAACAGTGTAAGATATGACAAAATAATAATTTATAAATTATCAAGTGTACATGAGGGAGAGGGGAGCTAGGAGGGAGGGGGGAAATGAGGAGCTGATATCAAGGGCTCATGTAGAAAGCAAATGTTTTGAGAATGATGAGGGCAACAAATATACAAATGTGCTTGACATACAATGGATATATGTATGGATTGTGGTAAGAGTTGTATGAGCCCCCAATAAAATGATATTTTTAAAAAGAAGGAAAAACCTATTTATAATAAATAATTGGTCTTGCAAACTTCTATTATGCAATCTCTGATATTTCTATCACCAAAATGATATTTTCCAACTTTTGCATTGTATTATAGATATGTTTTCAGCAGTGACCAAAAAAGAGTAACTTATGAGGTTGCTCATGTTCAAGCCAATACTGCATGGTAATTGGTTCTTTGGTTTGGAGGTTTAGGAGGATAGTCTCAATTGGCTATCCCAGTTAATTTGTCTGATTTTGTGTTTAGTACTTCTGTTCTACCTCCTAGTTCATTGCTTAGCTCCTGAGATCTTAAAAACTTCAAGTAGCCATCCAAGGCACAACAGTGGTCTCTATTCAACTAGAACAACAGAAGATGAATAGGCAAGAATAGGAAGGAAAAAAGGCATGTGTGGCTAACTGCCTCAAGGAACAACCACTTTCCTTTGAGAGCAGAAGAACTGGTGCCAGCCTACCATTAATGAACAATGTGATCAAATAGCCTATAAGGGAATCCTGGTCAGAGAGGGAAACACATAACACAATTTCAAATTCTCATGGACTACAGATTTTCTGGAGCCAAAGATGCTTGATTAACCCTTGAAACTATTGGCTTAGATGGTCTTTAAACTTTAAATAAAAATTAGTCAATGGAATTTTCTTAAAAATCAAAGATAGTTTAGTTTAACAGGTAAGAATATCTGCCTTGAACATTAAAATCTATCTATAGGGAATCAAATTGACAACAATTCAAAAATAAGAAACCCGGGAAGCAGTGAGTTTATGTTAAAGGAGAAACAATTTAAAGAATGCAAGCAATACCACTAATTTGCACATGTAGAAACTGATATTTGTTTTGTTGTGTATATTCTCCACAAAAACAAATATTTTTAAAATTGAGAATTACCTAAACTTACATCTAAAATCATTGAGAACACCTCTTAGATTTACATAATTTTCAGAGAGACGAAGAAATGATTTACACTTACAAGCTATCTAGAATGAATTCTGAAAGAACAGGGGCAGAGGGGAGCCTCGTACCTTATTCTCAACATAGAGAACTAAAAATTTTTATTTTCAATATGTGTTTTCTTTAGATGGGAGATCTCTTCCTTTATGGTGTCTCCTTTTACCCGTATCTCCTTTTCTTATTAAACAATAATAAAAGTCCATTGTCTTAGAGCTAACTAGTGATGCTAAAACAAAAATAGCACAACTGGGTGATTTTAAGAGACAGGAATTGATTCTCACAGTTTAGGAAGCTAGAATCTGAATTCAGTACACCAGTTCCAGGGAAAGCCTTTTGCTCTGTATCAGCTCTGGGGGAAAGTTCTTGTCTCTTCAACTTGTTTACTGGTTCCTTCAAGATTTCTATGGGGCTTGGCATCAAACTTGCCTCATTTCCATTTCTTTCTATTGTTATTTAATCTCCTTTATATTTCAAAAGAGATTGATTGAAGAACATGCGACTCTTATAAATCCTGGCGCAAAGACAACTCATTCCCAAATGGGATTACAGCCATAGATATAACAGAGGCTATATACAGCCTAACAGAGGTTAGGGTTTACAATACCTATTTGGTGGGGTGGGGTTGCACAATTCAATCCATAACAGTCCACCCTTTGGCCCCTCAAACTTCATGTCCTTGCCACATGCAAAACACATTCACCCCCATCTCATTATCCCAAAAGTCTTACATTAACTCCAAGTACATATCTCATCTTCTGAGTCATATAAAGCAAATATAGGTAAGATTCTGAGGCAAAATTCTTCTTTATCTGTGAACCTGTGAAATCTAGAATACAGATTATCTGCCTCCTGAATACAATTGTGGATCAGGCATAAAGTAGATAGACATTTTCATTACAAATGGGAGAATTTAGAGGGCACCAAACAAGTCTAAATATCAACAGAACAATTGACATTAATGCTCAAAGTCTGACAACAATCCTCTGTTCTCCGAGACCATCTAAACAATGGGCTCACTCCCAATGCTCTTAGTGTTGGCCATTCTCTCTGGATTCTGGTAGAAGATCTGGGTTTCAGCTTCACCTTCCAGCCCCATTCTCCTAGTCCTTCTGAGGGCAACCCCACCTCCTCAGCTTCAGCAGACTCCATTCTTCTTGCCCTTGGGCATGTTAGCCACACTCCCCAACCTTTGCACAGAGGCCTCACACTCCAGAACTAAGTTGTCAAAGTTCTAAATTTTGTATAGCTAGAAGTCTGTGGTCCCACCTTTTGAGATCCCAAAGACCATGGGTTCCCAGCCTTTGAAACTGGGAAGGCCTCATTCCCATGTTCCTTCCCACATTCTGCTGATCTCTGAGCTGCTCCAGTGATGGTCCTAATCTTTTCTTGGAGGACAGCACATGTTGCTTCTCTGGGGTGTTTTCTGCCTATAGAATTAAATGAGGCAGACAGCTTTCTTTCCTTTCCTCCTATCTCTGAGCTTTTCCATCAAAATTGATGTATTTGGTGGTTGGTTAGCCCCATAAATTACAGGCTTAGTCTTTCTAGTAAGATTGCATAGCCCCATTCTTAGTAAACATTCTGGGATACATATCCTCAGTTTATTTAAGAAAAACTTGTTTTGTTTTCACATTACACAGGTTTTTTTAAGCTTTTATTTTTATAAACAGTTTTATTGGGATATAATCCATGTATCATAAAATTCAATATCATAAAATATCAAGAGGAATTATATTATCATTATAACAGTCAATTTTATAACATTTGCTTCTTTCTTGTACTCCTTGTTATTTGCTCCCAATTTTCTCCCAACTGCCCTTGCCATACCCCCAAGAAACCATTAATCTAGTTACTGTCTCTATAAATCGATCCTGGATTTCATATATTGAAAAACATACAAGAACAAAAAACAAAGAATCAAAAAGAGCTAATACTAACAAAATAAAATAGAGAAATAAACCAAATTGAAAAGAAAATAGAAAGTATTAAAAACCAGAACCACTTTTAAATGGATCAAAGGGGAGAAAAAATGATAAGGTGTTAGATTTTTACCTAGCTACGTCTTCCATGATTCACTTTCCAATACACGCTGTCTGATAGGAAGGGCATCCACATCTCTGGTCTCTGTTCAAAGGGGATTCATCAGAGGCTTCATTCACCTGTACTTTCCTTTCACTTTTTTTTTACTCATATTCTCTGTCTGGTTGCAAAGCTATCACATCCCTCAACTATATTCAGAGGAGATTCATCAGAGGTTTCATCTATGTGTGAATCCTGCACGTGGATTTTGGACTTCCACTAGCATCCATAGATTTCTGTAAACCAGGTAGTCAAAATTTAAGTTGTGATACTATTCCCTCCTTTGGATTATATTATTTACAATCATCAGAGCACATGGACTAGTGTGCTTCTTCCAAATGGACTTAGTTGACACCTCACTTAGATGGCTGTTTGTTTGGAGACAAGCCTTTAAGACCCCAGACACTATTCTATCTGATAACTAGACACCATCTAGTTTCTTCCCTACATTTATTATTATTATTAAAAGATCAATTTGGGGATCTTATAATAATCCATACATAAATTATATCAAGCATAATTGTACTTATGTTGCCATCATTATTTTCTAAACATTTACTTTTTATTTGAGCCCTTGGTATCAGGTTCTCCTTTTTTCCTCCCTCCTCTCTCACCCTTGTGACGCTTTGATAAATGTTAAACTACTATTATTTTCATATTTTACACCAACTGCTATCTCCTTTCCCCACGGTTTTTGTTGTTCCTCCCCCTGGGGGGTGGGGTGGGGGTGGTTTTGTGTTGATCATTGCAATCACTTCCCCCTTCCTCTCCTCTCCCCACCTTCCCTCTACACTTCTAGCATCGCTACTCCCATTCCTGTGCCTGAATTCCATGTGTTGGGAGCTTTGTTCTCTTAACTGTACCTGTGCACATGCTTCAGTCTATTCTGCAGTGAAATGCAAAACTGGGGTCATGATAGTGGGGGGTGAGGAAGCCTCAAGGAACCAGAGGAATATTGTGTGTTTCAACAGTGCTATACTGAACCCTGGTTAACTCATCCCTTCCTTTTGCCCCTTCTGTGAAGGGACGTCCCAGTGTCTACAGATGGTTTTTGGGTCTCTGCTCCAACTCACCTTGTTCTCAACAATATGGTTTGTTGTTTTTGGTATTCTGATGCCTGTTACCCAATCCTGTTGACACCTCATGATCACACAGGCTGATGTGCTTCTTCCATGGGCTTCTTGCTTCTCTGCTAGATATTTGCTTGTTTAACCTCAAGCCTTTAAAACTCTAGATACTATATCTTTTCATAGCTGGACACCGTCTACTTTCTTCACATTTGCTTATGCATCCATTTTGTCTTCAAAGATTATGCTGGAGGGTGAGCATCACAAAATGCCAGGTTGTTAAAACAAAGTGGTCTTGCATTGAGGGGAGGGCATGAGCAGAGGCCTGAAGTTCATCCACTACCTCAGTGTATTGCTGTATGAATATATGTACATAGGCTAATACCTCTATTTTTATGAATTAATATGTTTACATATGTACACACCTATGTTTATACCTCTATCCATAGCTTTGCCTTCTAGATCTTTACTCTGTATCCTTTTACCTCTTCTTCACTACACTTTGCTGTGGTGCGCATATCTTCAGTGATCCCTTCTTGAGGACAAGTATAAGAACTAATTGTTCTTAGATTAGGGCTACTATTAAGTACAAGCACAAAATCCATATGGTTTATATATGGTTCCTGTTCACATTTTATAAGCAGCAAGCAGAAACCACACAGCCCTTTTAAGATCTCACTTAGAAAACTCCTCAGCCATATATCCAAATTCATCACTTACAATTCCACTTTCCACCTAACATTTGAAAACAATCAGATAAGTTCTTTGCTACTAATAAAACACATTGCTCTTCTGCCATTGTCCAATCACACGTTTATCATTTTTTTTGAAAACTCAACAGAAGTATATTTTAGGTCCACATTTTTAGCAATGTTCTGGTGCCATAAATATTCTCTAAGATTATAAAGACTTTTTCTGTAGTTCTCACTTCCTTTTGAGCCTTCACTACCCTACCAACTCAGCGACCCTGTAGGATGGGGTAGAGCTGCCCAGGTGTTGCTGAGACTGTAATTGTTTATGGGGAGTAGAAAGAGCAGTCTTTTCCCTGCCTAGCAACTTGGGGTTTTATTACAACCCACTGCCATAGAGTCAATTCCAACTCAAAATGATGCTATAGGACAAAGAATAACTCCTTTGGGTTTTTGAGGTTGTTACATTGGTACTTTATGGGCCTACTAGATAGAATGCTTCAGCTTTTTCCTACATAGCAGTTGGTGGAGTCAAACTGTTGACCTTGAGGTGACCTTCAACATGTAATCCATGATGCCACAATGCATTGTCCAGTCTCCCACATTATCTTATTCCAAAACTGCTTCCACATTTTAGGCATCTGTTAGTGCAGCACCCCACTTTCCTGGTACTAGATTCTGGCCTAATTATCTAGTGTTACTATAACAGAAATACCAAAAGCAGGTGGTTTAACAAATAGAAATTTATTTTCTCACTGTTTAGGAGACGAGAAATTCAAACTCAGGAGACCAGTTCTATGTGAAATCTTTCTCTGTCAGTTCTGAGGGAAGGTTTTTGTCTCAACGTGTCATCTGGTTTATTGGAAATCTTCCCATGTCTTGGACTCTATTCAGTGGCATCACTGGGCTTAGTATCACTCAATGCAGTAACTCATGGCAACCCACCCTCTCATGGTGGAGTGGCTCCACACACCCCTTCTGCTGTAGCCCCATAAATCCTTGCAGCTCCTCCCCTCTCCCATTGGCCAAGGCAGAAACTCTCAGCTCCACTCAATAGTACTAATCTTGGTCTACCAACTAACACAAGGGGTAGGTTGTGTTAGCCCGGGTAGACTAGAAAAACCAATCCAGAGACACTCATATGTTTTTAAGAGAGAGTTTTTGAGGGGCCCACCCCAATCCCAACAATGTGGACAGCCTCCTCACCCCCCAGAAGAATTCACTTCACAGGACAGTACTGAAGTTACAGCTCAGGGAGAGGTGTATGTCTGATCAGAGCACACAGAAGCAAATGAAGGAGGAGGGAGAGAGAGTGGAACATATCCTGGCCCACCAAGCCCTGAGGACAATATTCCTGCTCAGAGGAGCCAATGCACAGAGAGGACCATAGAGCCGGCACCACTACAAGACATGATATCCCTCAATAACTCATAGCACTGCAGGGGACAATGCTGGAGACACAGTGGGGGAATTGTGCCTGATCTGACCCCACCACACAGAGGCAAAACACTAAAGGTATGCAACAGAACAGCAAGGGGAACAGAGCAACGAAGTCCCAGGGGCGTACCAAAATAGACTTTGGGGCCAGGGCATGGCACCCCATCAGACTCAACTGGAAAGCACTGCTAAAGATCAACAAACAGATCTTGAACTATTTATAGGCTTTTCTCTTTTTGTTGTCATTGGTTTTGTTTTTGTTGTTTTGTCGCTTTGTTTTGCTCTGCCTTGTTTTGCGCATACATATTATCTCTGCAAGTCTAACTAGATAAGCTAGGCCAAATAAATAATCTGGAGGAAAAAGCAACAGGACTGATGGTTCCCGAGGGACATGGGAAAGGGGTTGGGGGGATAAGAAGTGGATGTTAACAAACCCAGGGACAAGGGAACAACAAATTATCTAAAATCAATGGTGAGGAGGGTGTAGGAGGCCTGGTATGGCTTGATAAAGGGCAATGTAAATTAGAGGAATTACTGAAATCCAAAAGAAGACTGAGCATGATAGTGGGACAAGAAGAAAGAAAGTAAAAGGAGATAGGGGAAAGAACTAGGAGGCATAAGACATTTATAGAGGTCTAAATACAGGCATGCGCATATTTAAATATATTTATATATGACTATACAGAAATAGATCTATGTACATATATTTATAGGTTTTGTATTAAGGTAGCAGATGGACATGGGGCCTCTTCTCAAGTACTCCCTCAATTCAAGAACACTTTGTTCTATTAAACTGGCATTCCATGATGCTCACCTTCCCAACACGATCACTGAAGACAAAGCAGGTGCATAAACAAATGTGGTGAAGAAAGCTGATGGTGCCGGCTATCAAAAGACATAGCATTGGGGATCTTAAAGGCTTGAAGATAAACAGTCGGCCATGTAGTTGATAAATAACAAAGCCCACATGGAAAAAGCACACCAGCCTGTGACCATGAGGTGTTGATAGGATCAGGTATCAGCCATGAAAGACCCAGAACAAAAAATCAGATCATTGTGAATGAGGAGGATTTCAGAGTGGGGACCCATAGCCCATCTGTAGGCAACTGGACATCCCATTACAGAAGAGTTACGGGGAGGAGACGACCCAGTCAGGGTGCACTACAGCACTGATGAAGCATACAACTTTCCTCTGGTTCTTTAATGCTTCCTCTCCCTGCCCCACTATCATGACCCCAATTCTGACTTACAAATCTAGCTAGAGCATGTACTTGGGTACAGATAAGAGCCAGAAACACAGGGAATTCAGGACAGATAAACCCCTCAGGAACAATATTGAGAGTAGCCATACCAGGAGTGGAAAGGGTAGGTGGGAGGAGATAGGGGGAATTGGTCACAAGGATCTATCTAGAACCCCCTCCCAAGGGATGGGCAACAGAAAAGTGGGTGAAGGAAGACATCAGTTAGTATAAAACATGAAAAAGTGATCTTTGATAAATTATCAAGAGTTCATGAGGGAGGGGAAAAATGAGAAGCTGATACCAAGGGCTCAAGTAGAAAGAAAATGTTTTGAAAATAATGAAGGCAACAAATGTACAAATGGGGTTGACACAACGGATGCATGTATGGATTGTGATAAGAGTTGTATGAACCCCCAATAAAATGATTTTTTAAATTAAAGAAAGAAAGAGAGAGAAAAAACAAAAGTTTTATATAAAAGAGTAATTGTATATTGAGAAAACATCCCAGCCCAGTCCAGATCAAGTACATAAGTCTGATATTAGCCCGTATGTCTGATACCAATCTATAAAGTCTTCTTCAGACTCATAAAATGCATGCAATGATGCTGAATGCAGGAAGATCACAGGCCAGTGGGTGGAAAGTCTTGTGGATATAGGAGCGATATAAGCATCTCTGCGCTGGCAGGGGCCTCCACGTGGTTCTTCCAGTTCCAGAATCTGGCTGCATCAGCATAGCTCCATCAGGCTTGTTATCAGTAATGTCTCACAGGGAATGAGCATGTGTCTCCCCTCCAATGAGCTATTTATCTACCTAGTGCCTCCAAATGAGATCATCAAGTGGTGACTTGATTGACAGGCTAAGCTCCACCCCTTCACTCTTAAGTCTCAAATTGACAACAGATTATCTAGCTACCACATAGGTGAACAGAAGGATAAGGTGGTGGTGCTGATAAGTTACTGCAGGCACTGCCCTGGTGTCACTCCTCTAAGTGTGTCAGAGGTATGTGTATGTACATAGTCTACACTTCACATGCCACTACATCATTCTTCCTCCATCTCTGTTTCTTTTGTTTGATTAGTTAATTTCTTTTACATTTCAAAAGAGATTCATTTAAGACACACTCTAACCTTAAAGTCAGCAATTTGAATCTACCAGCAGCTCTGCAGGAGAAAGACTTGGGGTTCTACTCCTGTAAAGAGTTACAGTTTCAGAAACCCACAGGAGCAGTGCTACCCTGTGCTATAGGTTCTCTATGAGTTAGAATTGACTCGATGGCCAAGAGGCTGAGTCTGTACTAATCCTGCTTTGTTAACATAACAAAGACAAAGACAACCCATTCCCAAATGAGATTATAACCACAGGCATAGAGGTTTAGATTTACAACAGATATTTTGGGACAGTTAATCAATAGCATACTTAATATTAATATGGAAATAATTAATGAGGCTTAGGGATAACTTACATTTTGACATGGGAGTCACCACTGGTGGAATTGTAGGTCTTAGCGAACAGATATAAAATTTATTTTAATTAGATACATTACATGCATCTCTAAAATGATATTACAAGTCAGTTGCCCATTCTGGCAACATGGGGTTAAGCTCTGGTTCCTAAAGCAGAAGCTAAAAGAAAGATCATGCAGAATCAAGAAAAAGCCAAGAAAGATTTGTCATAACTGCAGGATGACTTTATTTGTTTTTAACTATAACAATGATTAATATTATGGCAACACCCTGAATTGTGGGTATAAAAACACAATCTGCTCCCAAAATATGACTCAATCTCTGTGCTCCCAGATATCACCGAAATTCCTTGGAAGACAATGGCAGGCCTTTGCTGAGGTTCCAATTCTCTATTTTTTTTTATTAAAGTTGGGGACAAGCCAAAGTTGACCCACAAGCCTGATGCTAGGTAACCAGTTATAAAGCCAGGAATACTGCACCTATAAATGCCCATATAGTAAAGTCAACTGTATATCCTGTTCCAATCAATAATCCCCACCCACAACTACTACCCTGAAATGAGCTGCTTCAGGGCCAAATTCCTGCTTGACATGGGTCCAGATAGTTCATCTTGGACCTAGAAATGGAAGGGATCCCAAAAAATCATTGTGATTAACTAGTTGCCTTTATTCACAATATCCCTACATATCCAGAACCCTGTGTCTGTTCTCGTCTTCCTTGGAGAACGTTTGTCATTATATCCTTTATAGTCAAATTTGGAAAACAACTCCCTCTGCTCTTTTCATACTCTTGGGTGTGGCTTCCAATTAACTGACTACTCCTTTGGAGGAAAAGGGTTAGGGAGGAGGTAGGCAGTCAGGGGCTAAGAAGATTCTGGAAGATCGAGTATTCTAATTAGTGTCACTTTTGAGTGTCTGGTTCAAAGGATGTCACTTCCTTTTATCATACTCCGTTCATACATGTAATTGAAAGGGAAATAAATTAAGGCCTTAAAGAGGGCATGAACTTGACCAAGGTCACACCAAAAGTATAAGCTAGAGCCAAGGAACAGGAGTCAGGTCCTTGGCCTCTAGCCCAGTCCTCCATCCAAAAACATGTGTGATTTTCTCCAGTGAGTCAGAGAAAAATAGACAGAAACAGGGTTATCAGAGGAGAAAGTTGTAGTTTGTTTGCTTCTATTCGGCCACCTAAAACTAACAGAAAATAGAGAAATGAACAGGTCCTGAATGGATAAATTAAGAATCCTGAATTGTAGAGAAGGAGGGACTACTGTTTTCAAAATGATGCTTGATCATTACGCCACTCCAACTGCCCAGATGCCCTTCCTGGAGAAAGGAAAGGAATTGGGGGAAGAGAAAGTGAAGGAGAAGGCAAAGGGGGAGGAAAGAAATAGGAGGAAACATTTGAAAGTAAAAGAATATTTGAAAAACAACATGCTATCACACAATGCTTTGGAGGCCTGAATTACAGTTATAGTTTGACTTCTTCTCTTCTTCCTCCCATTTTCCCCTGTTCTGTCTACTGACACAATAAGGCATGCATACACACATCCAAACACATATATCCTCATTCGTCTGCCTTTTTTCCACAGAGGCGCTACTCCAGGTTCTGGAGTCCCTGGCCATCAACTATTTTGAAGGACTTGCTGAATCAGTCGTCTATATGCTGCTTGATCTACATATTTCTAAGATGTTACATGTTCCCTACGCCATTTTCCAAGGAACCTGAGACTAAATAGTTTGAAAAGAAAATATTCATTCCACTATATATTCAAAAGGTAAAATGTCACATTTGCCTGTACTTCCAGATCTACCCTTTCAAGGGAAAAGGCCACTTGTCCTAGAGACTATTCCCTAGAGAAGGTCCACCAGGTCAGTTGGGCCAAGATTATATCTACACCTTTACAACCTGACACCCAGTCTTTGACCCAGTCTTTGACCCATAATCACTTATCTGAAGAATGGAGACCTGAAACATCTACAGAACACAATTAGGTATCACCTTTGTGTCAGTCTGCATAGACTAGAGAAACAAATCCATTGACATATGTGTATAGGGAAGAGTTTTATATACAAGAGCAATTGAATATTGAGAAAACATCCCAGCCCAGTCCAGATCAAGTCCATAAGTCCGACATTAGCCCATATGTCCGATACTAATCTGTAAAGTCCCCTTCAGACTCACAAAACATATGCAATGATGCCGAATGCAGGAAGATCACAGGCCAGTGGGTGGGAGTCTTGTGGATCTAGTGGCATTGTAAGCATCTCAGCACTGGCAGGGGTCTCCGCATGGCTCTTCCAGCTCCAGGAGTCTGGATCCATCAGCCTCTCTCCATGTGTCTTCTCCACAGGGATGTCTGACCAAGGAGTAAGCCTAGAGAAAGAGTGTCTCCTGCCTCCAAGGAGGAAGTACCGGAGTTCCCAGAATGCTCAGGAGAAGGCCATGCCCACACAGAGGTCTCATTGGCTATCATTGGCTAACCTGATTGACAGGTTAGACTCTACCCCTTCACTCTTCTCTCAAATTGACAAACAATTATATAACTACCACAACCTCACTCATATAAGTAGTCCCCAATTTAGGATGGGGTTTCATTCTAACAATTGTATTATTTGTTCTGATGTAAGTGGAATGTATATTTTATTTTTAGATTTCATTTTTATTGTCTTATTATCAGTATCTTTATAAATCTGGTCTTGATTTTTCTTGAAGGGTTGGAAGCATTGTATGTAAACTTACATATATTCTGATACATAAATGCATACCTAAAAATATACAAATTATAAAACATCACTCCAACAATAAAGAAGAGTTATAAACTGGTATTCTGTCCTTTGCAATAATAACTTGTGGAAGGTTTTGGATCATCTGGAATATCCCTGAGAATGGGGATGGAGTTACTCATCAGAAGATTAGTGAGAGCTGTCTATGGATTCTTTTTCTTTTTTGCTTCATATATTTTGTGGTAATACCTCATTCCTTCCTGAATCTGCTTACTGAATTTAGTAAAGCAATCAGCAACTGTCAATTGGTCCAGTTCTGAGCATTTTGCTTTTTCTTTTCTTT
Source organism: Tenrec ecaudatus (assembly GCF_050624435.1). Lineage (NCBI taxonomy): Eukaryota > Metazoa > Chordata > Mammalia > Afrosoricida > Tenrecidae > Tenrec > Tenrec ecaudatus. The sequence continues at coordinate 84,205,940 of NC_134548.1, forward strand.
CTTTCCCCCCCACAAATTAATGTTTATTCCATCTTTGTGCATTTTCCTGGATCCTTCACCAATATTATATGAGAAAAAGAAGCAAAGCAAAGCAAATGAAAACCTGAAATAAGAATCACTATTGTTATCAAGTAGGGAAAAAGATAAATTAAAATCTACAGCCATCAGCAAGAGAATAGCATAACAAACAAACAAAACTGCTGTAAAAAGAAACGAAGTCCTCTCACAGAAGGGTCACAGGGAAGAGATGAGCCAGTCAGGGTGTAGTATAGCACCGATGAAATACACAACTTTCTTCAAGTTCTTTGGTGCTTCCTTCCCCCCGCTATCATGACCTCTATTCTACCCTACAAATCAGGTTAGATCAGAGTATGCACGTTGCTACAGATAAGAGCCTGCAACACAGGGAACCCAGGATAGATAAACCCCTCAGGGCCAACAAGGAGAATAAATACCAGGAGGATTAGGGGAGGGTGGGGCAAGAAAGGGGGAATTGATCACAAGATCAACCTAGAACCCCATCCCAGGGGAATGAATAACGGAAAAGTGGGTGAGGGGTAATGGAGGATGATGTGAGATATAGAAAAAAAAATCTATAACTTATCACGGGTTTGTGAGGGAGGGAGGACAGGCCAGGGAGGGAGGGAGGGAGAAGAAATGGGGAGCAGATATTAGGGGCTCAAGTGGGAAGATACTGCTTTGAAAATGATGATGACGGCATATGTGCAAATGTGCTTGACACACTGGTGGGATGTATGAATTATGATAAGAGATGAAAGAACCCCCAATAAAAGTATTAAAAAGAAAAGAAACAGAGACATTTGGTAGAAAACTGTATGCAGCCTACTCTTTCAAACAAGTAAAATATGCTCATGCAAACAATGGTACATAAATCTTTTTCCCCCTTATAAGGTATAGAAATGTAAGGTTTTTTTAAAAATTGGATATTATGGATAGGTAAATGTATGTAATGTGAATTCTACCTAGCTATTACAGAGTGGGCCATGAACACATTTATGGATTCTGGGGAGGATGTATACTGTATTACTTTGATTGGAAAAGTGGATACTCCAGCCAAAATTTTAAAAAATTAACACAGAACAAGACAAAGGTGAATGAGACTCCTCTTATACTTTAGTAACATTTAGATCAGCGGTTCTCTACCTGTGGGTTGTGACCTCTTAGGGGTCAAATGACCCTTTCACAGGGGTTGCTCAATTCATAACAGTAGCAAAATTACAGTTATGAAGTAGCAACGAAAATAATTGTATGGTGTGTGTGTGTGTGGGGGGGGTTCACCACAACATGAGAAACTGTATTAAAGGGTCACGACATTAGGAAGGTTGAGAACCACTGATTTTGATGGAAATCAAATTGAAATGCAGTCCCCTCTGTTTTTGAAGAGGCATTGGTTCAGCTCCCAAATCTCAATTGCTTAATGCAGTCCCCTATGAGAATACTCAGAAGGTGTCTTCTTAAACAACAAACCTATTTTTAGTGGTGGAACCAATCTTAGTAGCTGTGACTGCATGAGACTAATAACCAATCTCCATCTTTGAAGGAAGTCCTTACCTTTTCTTGCATATTCTCCCTACATGTGTAACAGCATCTCTGTTTTCATACTCAGTAGTCCATAATGCTATTTTATCGCTGTTACCTCTAACATCAACAGCAGCTCCACAAACATCATCACTGTAGTCATCAAAAGATTTTCCAATAAGGCACAGAAAGGTCTCTAGTCAAAAGCGATTGAGGTCACTTCATCTCTGCTGTTTGTTCAATGTAATTAGCCATCAGCCTCCTCATTTGTTTTTCTCATCTTCCCACATGGGCTCAATATCATTCTTAAAAAGTGAGTAGTCACAGCCAGACATTAAATTACTAGACAACTGGATATGGCTGTACAGAGTCCAAATATCTTCAATAGTATTACACTTAGAGATAAACTGAAGGTTTGCTTGCCAAATTTTGCTTTTTATCACCTTAAAAAAACCAGAGTGTCTGTTCAGTAGTAGATGTTTAATATAGTATTCTGTCTGGATTAGCAACGTCCTGATTAGATTGTTTTCCTTTCTTGAGTAGGAGTGGTTTCCAGTTCCACAGTCATCAGTTTAGATCGACCTGATCTCATCGGTTTTCTTTTCATTGGGTTGTAATCCATATTGAAGTCTGCAGTCCTTGATCTTCATCAGCAAGTTCTTCAAGTCCTTTTTATCAGCAAGTGAAGTTGTGTCATCTGCATATCACAGGTTGTTAATGAGCTTTCCTCCCATCCTGATGCCACATTCTTCTTCATATTATCCAACTTCCTGATTATATTATCAGCATGCAGGTTGAATTAGTATGGTGAAATGATACAACCCTGGTTTTACACCATGCAGTTTTCCCTTGTTCTGTTTCTATGACTGCCTGTTGGTCCTTGTGCAGTTTATACATAAATACAATGAAGTGTTCTGGAATTCTCATTCTTCAAAATGTGATCCATTATTTGGAATGACTCACACAGTTGGATGTCTTTACATAATCAATAAAACACAAGTAAACCTTGTTTTGGTATTCTCTGCCTTCAGCTAAGATCCATCTGATGTTGCAATGATATCGCTTGTTCCATGACCTCTTCTGAATCCAATCTGAACTTTTGGCAGCTCTTTATCAATGTGTTGCTGTAACCATTTTTGAATAATCTGCAGCAAAAACTTACTTGTATGTGATTATTAATGATATTGTTCAATAATTTCCATATCTGTTGGGTCACCTTTCTTTGTAATGGACACAAAGATGGATCTTTTACAGTTGATTGACAATACAGTTGTCTTCCAAATTTTTAAGCCTTCAATATAGATTACAACTCAATGTAAAGAAAGCCAAAATACTCACAATTGGACCAATAGACAACATCATGATAAATGGAGAAAGTATCAAAATTGTCAAGGATTTTATTTACCTGAATCCACAATCAGTGCTCATAGAAGCAGCAGTTAAGAACTCAAATGATGTATTGAATTAGACAAATCTGCTACACAAAATCTCTTTAGAATGTTGAGGAGCAAGGATATTCCATTGAGGACTAAGATGTACCTGACCCAAGCCATGGTATTTTCAATCACCTCATGTGTGTGTGAAACCTGGACACTGAATAAAGAAGGCCATGGAATAGTTGAGGTATTTTATTTAAAGTATCAGTGAAGAATATTGAAAGTACCGGGACAAACAAACAAATTTGTTTTAGAGAAAGTATAACCACATGTTCCTTTAAAAGGAGGATGGCAAGACTTCTCACATACTTTGGACATGTTATCAGAAGAGATCAGTCCTTGAAAAGGAACATAAGACTTGTGAAAAAGAGGAAGATCATCTAGAAGTACTGACATAGGGGCTTCAATAATGGCCTCAAACATAACAATTACTAGGATGATGCAAAACCAGGCACTGGTTCATCCTGTGTGCACAGGGTCATGGTGAGTCGGAGCCTAATTCACAGCCCTAACAGCAATGATGATATCAGCATCTGGCTCCATGTTTTCAAAAACTGAAGCTCCTGATTTTGGGGTTTTTTTTAAGTCATTTTATTGGGGGCTCATACAATTCTTATCACAATCCATACATACATCCATTGTGCCAAGCACATTTGTACATTTGTTGCCATCATCATTCTCAAAATATCTGGCTTCTACTTGAGCCCTTAATATATGCAGTTCATTTTCCCCCTCCCTCCCCACTCCCCCTCCCTCATGACCCGTCATCATTCATAAATTATTATCATTTTGTCATATGTTACACCGTCTGACGCATTTTAAAAAACATTTTATTAAGGGCTCTTACAGCTCTTGTAATATTCCATACATTAATTGTATCAAGCACATTTGTACATATGTTGTCACCATTATTTTCTAGACATTAATTTTCTATTGAGCCCTTGATGTCAGGTCCTCTTTTTCTCCCTCCCACCCCCACCCCCGTGGCCCCTTGATAAATTATAAATTATTATTATTTTCATGTCTTACACCAATGGTTGTCTCTCTTCCCCCATGGTTTCTGTTGTTCCTCCCCTGGGAGTGGGGTGCAGTTATGTGTCCATCATCACAATCAGTACCCTCTTCCTTCCCTCCTCTCCCCACCTTCCACCTGATCTCCTGAATTCTGTGTGTCACGAGCGCTTATGTCTTATCTTCACCTGTGCACATGCTCTGGTATATCTATCAGTGAAAGGCAATACTAGGGTCATAATAGTGAGGGGTGAGAAAGTCTCAAGTGACCAGAGGAGTATTGTGTGTTTCCTTGGTGCTTTACTGCCCCCTGATTGGCTCATCCATTCCCTGTGAACCCTCCGTGAGGGGATGTCCCATTGGCTACAGATGGGCTTTGGGTCTCTGCTCTGAGCAACCCCCCTCATTCTCAACAACATGGTTTGTTTGTTTGTTTGTTTAGGGCCTTCTGATGCCTGTTACCTGGTCCCAGCAACACCTCATGATCACACAGGTTGATCTGCTTCTTCCATGTGGGCTTCTTGCTTCTCTGCTAGATAGCTGCTCTTTTATCTTCAAGCCTTTAAGACCCCGAATGCTATATCTTTTGATAGCCTGGCACCATCCACTTTCTTCACCACATTTGCTGAGGCACCCATTCTGTCTTCAACAATTGTGCTGGGAGGGTGAGCATCACAGAATACCAGGTTGTTAGAACAAAATGTTCTTGTATTGAGGGCAGTCATGAGAAGAGGCCCAAGTCCATCCACAACTTCAGTGTATTGCCATATAATTCTTCCATTTTAACATTTTTTAACTTCTCTCCTTCATCTTCCTCACTATTTCTGTCTTCTGCATTTCTTTCCTCTTCAAAATTCATTAAGTATTGATCTATCAATTTCCCTTCTTCATGATTCTGGTAGTTTCATAATTTCATGTCAACTTGAAAATATAAGAGTGAAGGGGTGGAGTTTAACCTGTCAATCATGTCATAACCTGATGATGACTCCTTGTGGGGAACTTGCTCTCTTTCTCTGCCTCATCTTCCTGCCATTGGGTCACTCAGAGACCTGCCAAAGCCCTTGAGATGCCTCTACCACCAGTGAATCCACAAGACTTTGCACCCACTGGTCAGTGATCTTCTTGTGTTTTGCATCATTGCTTGTAGTTGTGTGATTCTGAAGAGGGATTTATGGACTAGTGTTGGGCTTAGGGACTAGGATCAGATTTGATTTGGATTGACTGGGATGTTTTCCTGATATGTAACTACTTCTTGATATAAAGCTCTTTCTTACACATATATGAGTACCATTGGATTTGTTTCTCTAGTCAACCCAGCCTAACACAATGATCTATAAGATGTTCGATACCAAAGATATAAATTTCTAAATTCAGCATTTTGCCAAATGGACCACTCTCCCACCAATATCTTCCACTATATTACCCTGATCAAATGTTTGGAACATGTTCATATAACTCAGCAATTTTTTCCATATCACCTGTATGCATTTTTCCAAAACCTACTTACAGGAAGATGCAATGTTTGTTTCAGATACATTGCAAGTGAACATAAGAGAAGTATAACATCAAAATTTGCATGCTGAAACATTGTATGTAGTACATATTACTAGAGATAAGTGATTTTAAAAAGACAGTTGTAAATGTACTTTACCATAACTCAACTATGTCATAAGTTGAAAATTACTTGTATGCTGCAATAAAAATAAGCATAAGACATGAGGAAGACAAAAGTGCTTTCACAAAATCAAAATAAATGTTACTATCCATACAGCAAAATTTGCTGACTCATAACAACTGCAGTATCTGCTTTAGTGCATTACTGATTTTCTGTAGACTCTCCTCACAGTTTGAATCTTGAAGGTCATGGGGTACGATAATGAAAGCTCACCCAAGGCTCTTAAAAAAACTCTTTAAGTCTAACTAAGGTAAAAACAGCTGTATTGTTAGAAATGACAGGGTTGTGATTGCACTGGCAGATGTTTGGTATGAAATCCAGAGGACTAGGGTCTTTCTGGGGAAAGAATTACCATAGTCAAAAGTCTCTTTTCTGAATGTGTTCTGCCAAATCACTGTGTATTCTTGACCAAGGCACTTCCTTTGGAAAGGCAGATGTCTTTGAAAAGCTGAAACAAGCAATTTGATCTGCTCTACACTTCTTTGTCAATGTTGACCTTATCATCAGAATTCCATCCAGGGCCACCAGGCTCGGCTAGTGTTGGTAATTATGGATGTGCTCTTTGTAGAAAGATCAAATAATAATACTGTCATCTTTGCTATCACTTAAGTGGGTTTGAGATATGCAATACAGAATGAGAAATACTTTAGTCTTATTTAGGACAAGGGCTAAGATTCACACCTCTGATCATTTAGGCTGGTCCAAGAAGAGGAAGGAGTGCAATAGGAAAATTTACCCAGGTAAAGAACATGTGAAGATCTGAAGTTGGTTTGATATGTAAAGCAGGGTCCCAGAAGGAAATTAGACCCAAGAGCACCCATCTACCATCACAATCAGAGAATTAAGATGACACTTTACTCTGCATGCTTAGGGTTGTTGTGATTTGACAACTGTGGTAGTTACATAATCTCTCGTCAACTTGAAGGTATTAAGAGTAAAGGGGTGGAGTTTAGCCTGTCAATCAGGTCGAAGCTTGATGACCTCTTTGGAGGTGCAACGGAGATAACTAGCTCACTGGAGAATAAACCCACTTTCTCTCCTTTCCTGCTGTTGAGACACTCAGAGAATTGGAGGACCCACGTGGAGACCCATGCCAGCACTGAGATGCTTCCGTCACCACTGGATCCACAAGACCTTCCACCCACCAGCCTGTGATCTTCCTGCATTCAATATCACTGCATGTGCTGCATGAGTCCGAGAGGAATTTATGGTCTAGTAATGAAAATATGGGCTAATATTGGACTTATGGACTTGATCTGGACTGGGATATTTTCTCAATATACAATTACTCTTTGATATAAAGCTCTCTCTTACACACACATGAATGTCTCTGGATCTGTTTCTCTAGTCAATGCAGACTAACACCACTACTGTCAATAACGTGTGTATGTGAATGATTCAATAACAACTATATATGTGCCAATCATTCGCACATACACACATTATTGACAGTTGCAGTGTTAGTAAAAGCTTAGTACATCAAAGCTTCTTAATGCTAGAGTTCAGCAATGCCTGCTGACTATTACTCACACCCCTTCACGATTGACCAGTAGTACCAAGCCCCTTCAAAGCACTCCCCTCTCCCCAGCACAAGCCGATCCTTCTCTGCCCCTGATTCATCCCACTCAACCAAATCTCTTGCTTCTATTGCCTCTGAGAACTCTGTGTGAAAAGCAACCACATGGTCAGCTTCATGCAGACATCCTCACTGGTGGTGCACGAGGACAAAGGACCAGGAATCCTACTCAAACCGTGATATTATTTTGTTTTCGTTTTTCTAATTTTTATCTATCTTTTCTTCTTTTTCCCTCCTACTTCCTCTTTCAATGTGGCACCACCCCCCTGCAGATACATGTGCATCACAGGCAAACTCTGGCACACCTGTAGATCTTGGTATACCCACCCACATCAGATTGTTGTGCTTTTTTAAAATAAATCATTTTATTGGGGGTTCTTACAGTTCTTATAACAATTCATACATCCATTGTATCAAGCACTATTGTAGAAAAGTTGCCATCATCCTTTTCAAAATACTTTCTTTCTATTTGAGCCCTTGATAGCAGTTCCTCTTTTATCCATCCCTCCCCACCCTCCCACCCTTGGGGCCCCTTGAAAAATTATTATTATTTTCATATTTTATACTGTCCACTATCTCCCTTCACCCACGTTTCTGTTTTTTGATCCCCTTGGACGGGGTGTTTGTGTTATATGTCGATCAGTTGCCCATTTCTCTGCCTCCTTCCCTCACTTACCCCCCCCTCATGCTATCACTATTCCCATTACTGTTCCTGAGGGGCCTATCTGACCTGGATTTGGTGTGTCGACAGCTCTTATCTGTACCAGTGTACATACTCCAGTCTAGCCGGATTTGTAAGATAGAACTAGTGTCATGATAGTGGGTGGGAGGAAGCATTAAAGAACTAGAGCAGCAGTTCTCAACCTGTGGGTCATGACCCTTTGGGGGTTGAACGTGGCATGAGGAAGATTGAGAACCACAGAACTAGAGGAACACGGTGTGTTTCGCTGGTGCTATACCGCACCCTGACTGGCTCCTCTCTTCCTTGTGACCATCCGGTGAGGGCATGGCCCATTGTCTACAGATGGGCTTTGGGGAAATGAACATCTTGAGATGCCCCTTCAACACATTCTGGTGACTGTGTTTTCCTTTTTGACCAGTAGACATCCACATCAGGTTTTAAAAACAAAAAACCCTTTCACAGGGGTCGCTCAATTCATAACAGTAGCAAAATTATAGTTATGAAGTAGCAATGAAAATAATGTTATGGTTGGAGGGGGCATCACAACATGAGGAACTATATTAAAGGGATGAAGCATTAGGAAGGTTGAGAACCACTGCCATAGATAACTGAATGGATATGGGGCTTGCACTTAATATTAGCCCCAATCTACAAACAATTTTTAGTTCTTATAACTTGGCCCTCCTCAACGCTCACCCTCATAAAGATATCACTGGAGATATGAGTGCTATAGCACAGTGTGAGGAAGAAGGCAGAGGTTACTTGATTATCAAAAACAATAGTGTCTGGGAGTCTTAAAGCCTTGTCTCCAAGTAAGCAACCAACTAAGTTCACATGGAAAAAGCACATCAGCCTGTATGATCCAATGATGATAAATAATAAAATCCAAATCCGAAGGAGAGAATTCATTTGCAGGCTTCCTAAATGAATTAAGCCTCTGATGAATGCCCTCTGACCATACTCAAAGGATGTAAATAATCTTGTTAGACAGGGTCTATTTTAAACTTGATTATGGCAGATGTAGTTAGGTTAAAATGCAATACCTGATCATTTGATCTCCTTTTTGACCCATTTAAAATTTGTTTGCATTTATAATATTTCCTGCTTTTTTCTTGATTGAGGTTTTTTTCTCTGGTTTATTTTGATATTGTTGTTGGTCTTTCATTTAAAAAACATTTTATTGTGGGTTCTTACAGGTATTATAAAGAGCCATAAATCAATTCTATCAAGCGAATTTGTACATATGTTGCCATCATCATTTTCAAAACATTATCTTTCTATTTGAGCCCTTTGATATCAGCTCATTTTCCCTACCTTCCCCACCCTCATGAACCTTTAATGAATTATATATATATATATATATATATTTAATATCTTACACCATCCACTGTGTCCCTCCACCCACATTTCTGTTATTCATCCTCCTGGTGGGGCGTTGGTGGCTATACATTCATCATTGCTATTAGTTACCCACCTCACCCCATACACTCATGGTATCACTACTCCCATTACTGTTTCTGAGGGAGTTATCTTTCCTGGATTCCATGTGTTGAAAGCTCTTATCAGTACCAATGTACATATCCCGGTCTAGCTGGACTTGTGAGGCAGAACTTGGGTCATGATAGTAGGGTGGGGAGGAAGCATCAAAGAACTAGAGGAGTGTTATGTGTTTCATCATTGCTATATTGCACACTGGGTGTATCATCCCTTCTGTGAGGAATGTCCAATTATCTACAGATGGACTTTGGGTCTCCATTCTGACCCTTCTTCACATCGGTGTAACTGTTTGTTTTTGATCTTCTGATACCTGATCCCATATATATGTCATGATCACATAGACTGATGTGCTTCATCCATGTGGACTATGTTGCTTCCCAGCTAGATGGCTGATTGTTTATCTTCAAGTCTTTAAGACCCCAGCTGCTATATCTGTTAATAGCTAGGCACCATCAGTTTTCCTCATCATATTTGCTTATGCACTCATTTTCTCTTCATCGATCATGTTGAAAAGGTGAGTATGACACAGTGCCAGGTTATTAGAACAGTGATCTGTTGAGGGAAAACTTGAGTAGAGGTCCAAAGTCCATCAGCTACCTTAATACTTTAACATATAAATAGATATGTTGTTGGTTCTTTATATATTTGTTGTTTTGATGCATATATTTGTCTTTTTATATTATATTATCATATATTGTATTATAATATATAATAATTTGTATATAACAAAAATATAAATTAATCTAAGTTATGAATTAATATAAATAAAATAAAAATATTATATTTGAAGTTTTTAAAAAATCTTTTTATTGGGGCTCATAAGGCTCTTATCACAATCTGTACATACATCAATTGAGCAAAGCACCCTTATACATTCATTGCACTCGTCACTCTCATAATTCACCTTCCACTTGGGTTCCTGGAATCATCTCGGTTTCCCTTTTTTTCCCCCATCCCTCTCCCTGCCCGATCCCACCCCTGGTCCCTTGATAGTTTATAAATAATTATTATATCTTATCTTACACTCCCCGGCATCTCCCCTCACCCGCCTCCCCATTGCCCATCTCCCAGAGAGGAGGTTACACATAGATCTCCGAGATCGGTTCTCCCTTTCTACACACCCTTCCCTCCTGGTGTCACCACTCCCGCTGCTGGTGTTGAGGGGTTCGTCTGTCCTAGATTCCCTGTGCCTCCAGATCCCCACTGCAACGCTGTACATCCTCTGGTATAACCAGGTCCGCAAGGCTAGGTAGAATTGGGGTCATGATGATTGGGAGGGGAGGAAGCGTTCAGGAACTAGAGGAAGGTTTTGAGTTTCATTGTTGCTACACTGAACCCTGAGTGGCCCATCTCCTCCACACTACTCCTCTGGAAGGGGTGTCCAGCTGTCTACAGATGGGCATTGGGTCCCCATCAAGCACTCCCCCTCTTTCACGGTGATGTGATTCTCACCACCACCCCACCTTTGTTGTTGGAGACCTGGTCTCCTCTGTCCTTCATGGTCACCTATGTTGGTGTGCTGCTTCCGTGTGGGCTCAGTTGCTTCTGGGCTAGATGGCCGCTTGTTTGCTTTCAAGCCTTTAAGTCCCCAGACGCTATATCTCTCAGTAGCCGGGCACCATCAGCCTTCTTCACCACACTTGCTTATGCACACTTTCATCTTCAGCAATTATGTGAGGAAGGTGATCACACAATGATTGTTTTTGTTCCTTTGTATCTGCTACATGGTCCATTCAACAACTTGTATTCGCTTAGGCCGTGTGCTTCTTCTCTGTGGGCTTTGTTGCTTCTGAGCTAGATGGCCGCTTATTTGCCTTCAAGCCTTTAAGACCCCAGATGCTATATCTTTTTGATAGCCGGGCACCATCAGCTTTCTTCACCACATTTGCTTGCACACATGTCTGTCTTCAGTGATCATGTTGGGAAGGTGGGTATCCTGCAATGACCGTTTAGCAGGGTGAGGTGCTATTGTAATGGGGGATTATGCATGAGGAGGCCCAATGTCCATCTGCTACCCTACTACTGAACCTATAAATATATGCAAATAAGTCTATTGCCCCCATAATCATAAATATATTTACATATGTACATGTCTGTATTTAGGCTTCTCTGTATGCACTTTGCCTCCTACTCCTTTCCTCTATTTCCTTTCGCTTTCCTCCCGACCCATTACCATGTTTAGCCTTCATTCTGGATTCAGTAATTCCTCTCAGTTACCTTGCTCTTGGTCACTCCCTTCCAGTGCTCCCCTCCCCTCTCTAGTCTGGTTTTGAACCACTCGCTGTTCTCTTGTCCCTGTGTTGGGCGACACCTCCTTATATTTGAAGTTTTGTATGGTTTTCTAGTATATGAAATCCAGGATAGGCAAATCTATAGAAACAGTCACTGGTGTATTGGCTTATTGGGCATACAGAAGTGGAGGTTAGAGATAAATGGAGAGCTAATAATGAATACAAGAAGGAAGAAAATGTTCTAGAACTAATTTAGTGATGATTATACAAATATTTTTTAAACAACTGAACTATGGAAGTGTAGGATATATTAACTTTATCTTAATAAGACAATTAAAGATGAAAACAAGGTAATCTACCACATAAAGAAAACAAAAGATAAGAACCATACAATCAATAGGTATGAAGAAGCCTATTTCCAACATTCATTTTTGTTTAAAAAATAATAAAAAAAACAATAGCCCCATACCACACTCAACAGAGAACAACTGAAAATATTTTCCCTGAGAATAGGAACCAGACAAGGATTCCCCCATCACTACTCTTATTAAACAGCATAATGACCATAAGATAACAAAAAGAAATGAAGTGAATACAACTGTGCAAAGAATTAAAGCTCTCACTATTTTCAAATGATATGATTTTCATTATAGAAAACCACACACACAAAAATGGAGCAGGTCCCAACCCCAGTTATGTGGATGCCTTCCCCAAAGGATTGTACTGAAGATACAGCCCTGGGAGAGTAGCGGGTCCTCCCAGACCACAGGAAAGCAAACTAAGAGGGAGGGAGGGAGGGAGGGAGGGAGGGAGAGAGAGAGAGAGAGAGAGAGAGAGAGAGAGAGAGAGAGAGAGAGAGAGAATAGCATCCTGTTCACCAAGCCCCAAGGATGATACTCCTGCTCAAAACAGCCAAGTCACAGAGGACCATAGGGCTGTCCTCACCACAAGACACTGCATTGCTTCACTGACCCATAGCATTGCAGGAGCCAGCACTGGAAACACTGTGCGGGAATTGTGCCCAGTCTGACACCCCTCCCTCCACGCACACACACCCAGGTGAAAAACAAAGGGAGTGCAACAGAGCAGCAAGGGGAGCAAAGCAAGGAAGTCCCAGAGGAATCCCAAAAATAGACTTCAGACTCAGAGGGCAGGGCTTGGCACCTCATCAGACTCGATCAGAAAACATAAGGGTCTGCAGATAGACTTGGAACTATTTATAGCACCCCCTCTCTTTCTCCTTCTCCCCTCTCCCCCTCCTCCTTCTCCTCATCCTCCTCATTTTCCTTCTCCTTCTCCTTCTCCTTTATGAGATAGGCAAGATAAACAATCCTGAGGCAAAAACAATGGGACTAACAGTTCCAAAAGGACCGGGGACTAACAATTCCAACAGGACCGGGGAAAGGGAGAGTTGGGGGAAAGGGAGGGTGGAGCCAACAAACCTAGGGACAAGGGAACAACAAGAGATCTAAAATTGATGGTGAGAAGGGTGTAGAACACCTGGTGGGGGGTCAATCAAATGCAATGTAGACAAGATGAATTACTGAGAGCCCAATGAAGGTCAAACATGATAGTGGGACAGGAGGAAAGTAAAAGGAAATAGAGGAAAGAACGAGGAGGCAAAAGACATGTATAGAGCTATAAATATAGGCATGTGCATGTGTAAGGAGATTAATATATTACAATAGGGACATAGGTCTAGGTACATATATTTATAGGGTAAGTATTAAAGTAGCAGACAGGCATTGGACCTCTGCTCAAGTCTTCCCTTAACGCAAGAACGTTTTGTTCTAAGAACCTGGCATTCTGTGATGCTCACCTTCCTGACACAATCACTGAAGACAAACTGGGCGCATAAGCATGTGTGGTGAAGAAAGCTGATGGTGCCCAGCTATCACAAGATATAGCATCTTGGCTTGAAGTTAAACAAGCAGCCATCTAGCAGGGAAGCAACAAAGCCTACATAGAAGAAGCACACTAACCCATGTGATCACAAGGTTTTGAGGGGATCAGGTATCAGGTATTTAGGTAGAAGACCCAAAACAAAAAAACCATTTCAATACGAAAGAGGGGAATCAGAATGGAGACCCAAAGCCCACCTGTAGACAATTGGACATCCCCTCACAGAAGGGTCACAAGGAAGGGACGAGACAACCAGAGTTCAGTATAGCACTGATGAAACACACAACATTCCTTTATTTCTTTAGTGTTGCCTCCCCCACCCCCTCCAACTATCATGACCCCAGTTCTGCCTTAAAAATCTGGCTAGACCAGAACACGTACCCCAGTACAAATAAGAGCTCTGGACACATGGAATCCCAAACATACAAACCCCTCAAGACCAATTTTGAGAGAAGTGATACAATGAGGATAGGGAGAAGGTGGGGGAAGAAGGGTGAGAAAGGGGGAACCAATCACAATGATTGACACATAATACATACACACCCAGGGGGATGAAAAACAGAAACATAGGCAAAGTGAGACAGCGGATGATGTAAGATATGAAAATAATAACAATTTCTAATTTATCAAAGGGTCGGGGAGGGAGAATCAAAAGAGGAGCTAATTCCAAGGGATCAAGTAAAAAGAAAAAGTTTTGAAAATGATGATGGCAACATATGTACAAATGTGCTTCACGCAATTGATGTATGGATTGTTATAAGAGCTGTAAGAGCCCGCAATAAAACGATTTGATTAATTAATTATTTTTTTAAAGAAAAGAAAATCGCAAAGACTCTAATTGTTAAAGTTTCCAAAACTCCAATTGTTGGAAACAATTGAGGGATTTGGTACAGTGGCAGGATACAAGATTAGGAAGCAGAAATCAATTGAATTTCCGTACAACAATGAAGAAAACTGAAAAAGACATGAACAATACCAATTTATGGGCAATTAGTTCATATGGCGTGGTTCTACTTGATATTTACCCTCTTGAAGAGATCACTAAAGATACAGGTTGTTATATTAAAGTGTGGTGAAGCTATCAGATGGTGGCCAGCTATCAGAAAGAATAGTATCTGGAGTCTTAAAGCCTTATCTCCAAACAAGCAGCCATCTAAGTGAGGTGTCAGCTAAGTCCACACAGAAGAGGCACACCAACCTGTGTGATCCAAAGATTATAAAAAATAAAATTGAAGTTCAGATGAGGGAATGGTATCAGAGCTTAAATTTTGAACACCTGGTTAGCAAAAGAAACTGGATGACAGTATGACAGTGGAAGCCCGAAATCTAATTGTAGAGTACACACATAAATTAAGCCTCAGATGAGTTCCTTCTGACTATAGTCCAAGGATGTGAATAGCCTTGCTATCAGACAGAGAATATTATAAAGTCGATTATGGGAGATGTAATTAATTTAAAGTGATACCTTATCATTTGATCTCTTTTGACCCATTTTAAAGTTGTCTCAGTTTATAATATTTTCTGCTTTCTTTTCAATTGAGATTTTTCTGTTTCATTTTGTCATTTGGTGTTGTTTTGTTTTATTTTCTGTATAAGAAATCCAGGCTAGATAAATCTATAAATACAGTAAATTAATAATTATCTAAGGGTCTGATAGGGGAAGCTGGGAGACAAATGGAAAGTTAACAATGAAATGAGAAAAAAATGTTCTGAAATTAATTGTGGTGAAGATTGCACAACTCTTCTTATTATGATTGAACTATCAAATTATATATGTGAATTATGTGCCAAAATGACTGTTTTTAAAAATATAAAAACAATACCACTTACAGTAGCCACACAAAAGATGAAATACCTAGGAATAAATCTAACCAAAGAAACAAAAGACCTGTGCAAACAAACTACAGAACACTATTACAAGAAACCAAAAAGGACTTACATAAATGGAAGAATAGCCTGTGTTCATGAGTAGGAAGACGATATTATGAAAATGTCAATACTACCCAAAGCAATCTATAAATACAATGCAATTCAAATGCAAATCCTAGCTTTGTTTTTTAAAGAAATAGAAAAACTAATTACCAACTCCATATGGAGATGAAAGAGACCTAGAATAAGCAAAGAACTCCTTAAAAAGAAGTACAATACAATTGATGCATGGACTGTCATAAGAGCTATAAGAGCCCCCAATAAGATTATTTAAACAAAAAGAAGAAGAACTAAGTAGGAGCCCTCATACTACCCGACCTCAAAACCTATTACACAGTCAGAGTAGTCAAAACAGCCTGACACAATGATAGATATATGGATCAATGGAACATAATAGAAAGCCTAGAAATAAATGCATCCACTTACATGCAGCTGATTTCTGACAAAGGGCCAAAAAACACTAAATGGGAAAAGTGACACCCCTTTAACAAATAGTGCTGGAAAAATTGGATTTCCATCTGTAGACGAATGAAACAGAAACCCATACCTCACCCTATGCACAAAAACAAACTCAAGATGAATCAGAGACCTAAATATAAACTCCAGAGCTATAAAGGTCATCAATGAGAAAATTGGTACAAATTTAAGGGACCTACTGCATGGGCATACACATATTACCAAATATAATAAAGGAAGCACACAAAGTAGAAGACAAAGTAGATGACTGTGACCTAATAAAAATAATACATCTACATGCATCAAAAGACAATCAAAAGAGTAAAAAGAGAGCCCTTGGATTTTGTGGTAGTTATATAATCTGTTGTCAAGTTGAGAGGATTATGAGTAAAGGATTGGAGTCTAGACTGTCAATCACTGTATAGCCAATGAGTCCTCTGCGTGGGCATGGCCTTCCCCCTGAGGATTCTGGAAATTCCTGTATTTCCTCCTTGGAGGTGAGAGACACACACTCTCCCTCTGCTCACACCCTGGGAGACATAGCAGCTAACCAGACACATGGAACTACACTAGTTCCCTAAGCTGGAGAAGTCACATGGAGACAGACCCCTGCCAGCACTGAGATGCTTACAACACCACTGGATCCACAAGACTTCCCACCCACTGGCCTGTGATCTTCCCGCATTCCGCATCGGGTGTTTTGTGAGTCTGAAGAGGACTTTATAGATTGGTATTGGACATATGGGCTAATATCGGACTTATAGACATGATCTGGACTGGGCTGGGATGTTTTCTCAATATTCAACTGCTCTTATATAAACCTCTTTTGTAAACACATATGAGCGTCTATGAATTTGTTTCTCTAGTCTACCCAGACTAACACAGATTGGGGGGGAAAAATTAGCAACAACACAATGGACATGGATCTAATTATGAAATTCTATAGAATTCTACAACCCCTCAATAAGAAAAAAATATCCAATCCAAAAGTGGGCAAAACATGAATAATCAGTTCATCAAAAATAATACTCAGATTGCTAACAAACACATGGTAGTATGCTCATGACCACTAGTCATCTGGGATGTGAAAATCAAAACAATGATGAGATATTGCCTAGCCCAAGCAGAGAGAGAGAGAGAAAGAGAGAGAGAGAGAGAGAGAGAGAGAGAGAGAGAGAGAGAGAGAGAGAGAGAGAGAGAGAGAGAATAGAAACAGCAAATGCTGGAGAGGTGTATGGAAAGATTGGAACTCTTATACATTGCTAGTGGGCTTACAAATATTGTAGAAAGCCATATGGCACTACATAAAACAACTTGGAATAGAAACACCATACTACTCATTAATCCCTCTGCAGGGCATATACTCCAAAGATGTAAAGGACACAACACAAACACAGGTATGTTCTTCCATTATCATCATAGCTCAGTGCACAGTAATAAGCTGGAAATACACCAAATGCCCAACAGTAGAAGAATGAATAAAGAAACATTGTTATGTATACACAATGGAATATTCTGCATCCCTAAAAAACAGTGATTAAAGCACAAAACACCTCATAATATGGATGGACTTGAAAATCATTATGCTGAGTGAAGTTAGGACAAATGGTGTATGAGACCGCAACTACAAGGATAAACACTAAGATAAAGCAGGCATCTGTTCCCAGGTCATGTAACTTCCTAATCCACTCTTCCAAGCAACAAGGTAGTATGCCTGCCTAATGCTCGTGATCCACATATCATCCCTTTATTTGTACATATCTCTAAAGTGGACCACGAACATATATAAACCATAGATATTTGAATGGATTTTTAGCTCACACTTAATCATAGCCTTAATATAAGTTGTTTCAACGTAGTCCTACTCAATACCTACTCTCATGAAAAGATCACTGAAAATATGGGTGCTATATCAAAGTGTGGTGAAGAAAATAGATGATGCCTGGCTAGGGCCACAGAAAGAATAGTGTCTGGGGTCTTAAAGGCTTGTATTCAGACAAGCAGCCATCTAAGTGGTGTAAGCCAAGTCCTCACGGAAACAGCATATCAGCCTGTGTGATTCAAGGATTGCAAAGAAGTAAATGCAAAACAGAGGAGGGAGCATTATTAAAGGTTAAATTCTGAGCACCCAGTTTGCAAGTTTGCAGAAGGTTATGGTTGACAATGAATGTCCAAAATCCATTTGCAGGGTTCCCATAGTGATGAAGCCTCCGGTGAATTCCCTCTGACCATTGACCAGGGATGTGAACAGCCTTGTTGTCAGACAAAGTGCATTGGAAAGTGGACTCACGCAGATGTAGTCTTGTGATCCAGTTTAGATCAAATATAATAAAGGAAGCACACAACGTAGAAGACAAAGTAGATGACTGTGACCTAATAAAAATAATAGATCTACATGCATCAAAAGACTGTCAAAAGAGTAAAAAAAGCCCTTGAATTTTGTGGTAGTTATATAATCTGTTGTCAATTTGAGAGGATTATGAGTAAATATTATATTTTCTATTTTCATTTCAGTTGAGGGCTTTCTCAGTTTTATTTTGTTATTAGTGTTGGGTTTTGGTTTCTTTTTGTATGTTTATCTATATATGAAATCCAGTGAACTATAGAGGCAGTACATGGATTAATAGCTTTTAGGGTTATGGCAGGTGAGGTTGGGATAAATGGGTAGCTAATAATAATAATAATGAGTATAAAAAAGAGAGAAATATTCTAAAATTGTGGTGATTGCGGCACAGCCCTTTTTAACGTGTTCAAACTATTGCAGATGTGAATTACATGTCAAGAACACTGTTAACGGTGTTAAATAAATAAATAAACCAAGTATGTACTTCCCGAATTTTAAATCAAGTTCCACATTCATTTGTCTAAGGTGAAATGCAATAGCCACCAGTATGTCATCTCTTACATTATCATTAAAATGGAAATCCTTTAGCAAAAAATGTGTTAGGTTGCTTGCTAACTGTAAGATCAGTGGTTCAACCAGCCAGTTGTTCTGTAGGAGAGGGAGAAAAATGTAGCAATCCATTACTCTAACGATTGTAGCATTGGAAACCTTATGGGGGAAGTTGTATGTACTCTGTCCTATTGAGTTGTTATTCTAAATCCACTTGGTGACTGTGATAGCTATGTTTTGTGTCAACTTGGCTGGGCCAGGAACCTCACTGGTTTAGCAGTAAGGTCTGCCCCATAAGGTACAGGTCACAGGTTGGTGATATCTCTTTAGGAGTGTGGCCTATTTCATGTCTATAAATAGACATTTTAGAGAACTTGTTCTCTCTCTTCTCTTTCCTGCTGTCCTGGATCCTTGGTCTGGTTTCTAGGGACTTGAGCTTGTGTTCCAACATGTGGCCTGCTGACTCTGTAAGCTGTCAGCAATCTGCATGAACACTGCCAACCGTGGATTCATTCAACTCAACCTCCACCAGCCTGCCTCCTTGTGCTTCCTCCTGCTTCCCGGTTCATCAGCCAGCAGCTGTACAAGTCAGATACACACATTTACGTTGGACTGGACTAGCCTACTTTGCAATTGTGTGGACCATTTTCTTGATATAAAGTTCTTTGTGATACCTACGAGTGTCACTTGTCTTGTTCTCTAGAAAGCCCAGTCGAAGACAATGGCAATTGGTTCTAATGTGGGTTGGACCTCATCCAATCAGTTGAGAGCCTTGAGTAAAAACGGAAGTGTTCTAGGGTAGGAATAATCCTGCCTCGAGACTGCAATGTCAACTCCTGTAGAGTTTCCAGCCTGCCATACTTCCCTACAGATTTTAGACACTGCCACATTGTAGCTAAAATAAATGGTCCATTTACCCCCTCCCATGCATTATTGGCAAGGCCAAAGAGAATGACAGCAGAGACAAAGGACACTTGTGGCTCAATGTCACTGCAGGATGCTGACCACACTGGTAAAATGGGCTCATCCCAGCCAAAAGCTACCCTTTCCTTTCTAGGCCATAGAAAGTGGGGAGATTGAAAGGTAGTTTGATTTGGGGGCATCATTTTTAAACTCTAATTACAAATCACCAAGGACTAAAACTAACGTTTTTGAATGTTTCTTTCACCTGGGTTTTACTATTCCAGAATAGGATTGGGTGGTGTCCAGTATGTTATAATCCACAGTATAGTCTCTGGAGTCAGGCTCCAGGTCTAAATTTCAGCCATATCTAACTAGATGACCTTGAGCAAGCTATTTAACCTCTCTAAACTACAATTTCACCTTTTGTTAAAATTAAGGCTAATAATAGCATGGGGATGTTTAAATGCAAGGCACTTACTAATCAGAGAAATTTTAGTTCTTATGATATGACCCAGCTCATTTCTTTCCCTCCAGAATTATATCACATAAGGAATTATGGCTAGAAGGGCAATAATAATTAACTATAACTCAGTTAGGTCCTAACAGTATCAGTGTGCAGTAAACATCAATGGAGGGCCATACCTGACCTCTTCTGACTTTCCTATTGTCACGAGGCAGGGACCAGACAAGACTCCATGGCCCATCCTTCTTTACCTATTCTGATACCAAATATTCCTCCCAAGACACTGTACATCTATGCTGCATTTGAGAGTTGGTTTGAATGGCCACACAGAACTCTCAGATGCTACTCACAATTAAGGGAGTTTATAAGGGAAGTTAATAGATTACCACAAGTCAAGATCAACAGACAGTAAGGAAACTGTCATTGGTCTTCTCAGCCAGCAGCCAAGTCTCCCCTCAGTTCTCAGTCTCTCAGCCATGTGGTCCTTTGGCCTTTGCCTCCATGAACCAGGAAGCCATTGTGTGTCACTCTGTTCCACAGTTCCGTAGTCTCATGCCAGATCAGGAGACGATACCCCACAGCCATGGTGCTGCTCCTTGTTTAGTGACAAACAGGGTTGGCAAAACCAAGAAAGCCCCTCAACAAGATGGTCCACCCAGTGGCTCCAACAAGCTCAAACATACCTGCAATGACGAGGATGGCACTGACTGAGCAGTGCTTCCTTCTGTGATAGACAGGGTTACTGTGTGTAAGAACCCAGTTGTTGGCACCCTAGAGCAACAATCGGTAATAACACCTCCTGCTCTACAACATTGTGGAAATAATATAACTTACAGGAAAGTGCTCTGTCAATTGGGATATTTCATTTAAAAAGCAGGATCATCCGTTGTCTCCATTTCCAAAGAACTCCAGGAAGATTATAGATCTATGTCTGGCCTTCAAGTAGGTAGAGACCCAGAACTGCCACTGTGGCAATATGGAATTTACATAATCATAAACACATCTGAAACTTCTTATCAGATGCTTCTTAAAGCAGTTTCATCTACATTATTCTATTTGACACCCACCCAAACCCCCAAGAATTAGTCTTTATCAATGAAAATCTTCCCACTTGCTTTGTTACTATTTTCCTCTTCTGGGAAGTGGCCAAATCCTTCCCAGCTTCCCTTGTTAGTCCCATTGCAATGGCTACTTTGGCCGAGAACCTGGTCATAACCCCCCAGATCAGCCTTCTTCCCGTTTTCGGAATCCACCCAGCACTATGTACCTTATGGTGTCGTGCATTCTAGTCGTTTATGTACGTGTCTCAACCTCCACCCTTTCCCCCAATCTTCTCCCTAAATTCACCAACTGTCTGAAGGAAAGGGAGGGATCAGTTGTTTGTTGCAGTTTTCTGTCTCCCATTTTTAAAGCTCTTTATTTTAGAAACTGTACAATATTTAAGACACTTTAAAATATGCAAAAGAAGTAAGGGCTCCCTGGGGGACGGGCCAACAAAAAAGGGGGTGAAGGGAGACGTCGGACAGGGCAAGATATGACAAAATAATAATTTATAAATTATCAAGGGTTCATGAGGGAGGAGGGAGCGGGGAGGGAAGGGAAAAATGAGGAGCTGATGCCAGGGGTTTAGATGGAGAGCAAATGCTTTGAGAATGATGAGGGCAATGAATGTACAAATGTGCTTTACACAATTGATGTATGTATGGATTGTGATAATAATTGTATGATCCCCTAATAAAATGATATTTTAAAAAGAAGGAAAAAAAGAAGTAGGGCAAATAGTGTAATGAACCCCTGTGTACCCATCATTCAGGTTCAACAATTGGCAACAAATGAACCATTTTACTGTATCTAACCCTACATTCTTTCCCCACTTTCCCCCTCCACTCACTCTGGATTATTACCTATCATTTTATCCATAAATATTCCAATATGAGCATCATCGTTTACATTTCTGTGTCTCCTTCAATCAGATCATTTACACCTGTGTTTCCTGTGACTCAGAGCAACATCAGATCATTTCTGACTGCTTGCCATGTGTCAGACTTGGTGCTTTGCTCTGGGGGTTCCATGAATGAGTTAAGACGCCATTTGAGCTAGGGAGGCACACTGGTACCAAGTCATGACGTTCCTAACCTAGAACTGTAAAGGTCCTGGGGGGTGAGCACAGAGTGCACGTGGGAGTCCATGAGCAGACTTCGAATTGCACCAACTGATTTTAGCTGAGTCCACTTTCTTGCCTCATGGTGACCCTGGTTTGAACGTGGTGTAGGCCTCCAGCAGAAGGAGCTGCAAAGGGTGGGGACTGCTGGACTCAGCTTCTCCTGCGGAAGCTGAGCAGGAAAGCCAGTGCTGTGTAATCTGCAAGTGAGCAGGACGTTGAGCGTCAGGATCCGAAAGGGACTGGGAGGTTCAGGTACAAGGCAGAGACTCGGAGAGGGGTGGGGGTGGCGGGCATAGTCCTTCTGCTGGACTAGCCTAGCACCTGCTCCCGGGTTTTGTCTCCATTGCTTGTCGCCCCGGCTATCCCCAGTCCCCGCCCCACCTACGGCTATTCCTAATAGAGAGTATCTCCAAGCGGGGCACAAGACAGAACCAGGAAACACCTGTTTCCAACAAGAAAAGAAGTAGCAGAACTCCTCCCCCATCAGGTTTTCAAAAGCCTCTCATTGTGCTTTGTAAGAGTGTACCCCGAAAATCAGTGGAAATCGTGTTTGTTTGTTCCCCAAAGATCTCTATTTTCTAAATCCCCCCTCCTTTTCCCAAGTTGTAATGTTCTTCTTAAAACAATGGTTGCTTTCATTTGTGGAGTTTCCCATTTCTCAGGGCTCACCACCATTCGAACTTGCAAAGTTTGCAACTAAATTCACTTCCGAATGTTTCATTTCCTCAACTTCCAGCAGAGCTACAGGTAAAAGCTGGGGCTAAGGGGCAGCAGAACAAAGAACCAGATGGCCCATCCAGGCTAGAAGCTTCTTCCCTTCTCCTGCCTCTGACTGGGGAACACAAGGCACTCAGAAGTGTGAGAATTGCAGAGCCCTGATTTCCCACCGCTTCCCAAAGGCCGGGGACTCGTGGGACATAGGGATGATCCTTCACAGCAGACAAACCAACAGAACCCCACCGAGCAGGCCCGAGTGGCCGCGGGGGGCCAACGACTTCCAAGCTCCGTTATTTCATCAGCAGTTTTCGAAAAAAAGTGCCAAAAGCCGTTATGCCTCACTGCAATGTGTAGCTTTTTCCTGCCTTTTTTTCCAAAATAAAAGGGAGTGAAACTCGCTCGCTGTCTCCCCCTCCTTCTCCCAAAAAGAGCCAAATGAGAAGGAGAAAGGGAGAAAGGAAAAAAAACCAACCCACACACCAATCTCTGAGTGAATGCCAGTGAGGTGTGGCTTGTATTTAAATCGCCAATATGTCAATGTAAGGGGAGTGAGTATGTATATAAAGTGCCGTTTGGCATCTGATAGCCCAAGAAACAAGCTATGAGAGACGGGCCGGGGGCGAGGGACGTGGCGGGGAAGCTGCACTCTGCCTGAGAGCAAGGTCAGGAGTGCGCTGCCCTCCACTCCCAACCTCGGACAAGTTCCTTGGACGCGAACAGACCACAGACGTCGCCCGGCGTTTGGGAGAGAGCAGAGCCGAGCTGAGCCGAGCCGAAGAAAAGAGCTTGCAAGCGCCACGGAATCGCCCATTCTGGTGCTAGCCGCTGGAGAAGGAAGTTCGCGCCCTGCCACCCCGCTTTGGTCCTAGAGGGACCCCCATCCCTCCCACCCCCTGCCCCCCACCCCGCCCCGGTCCCGCCTCGGCCGGTCCCGCCATGGCAGAGGTGGGAGCGGTCTTCACCTCTCTGGACTGGGATCTCCACGGCTTGTCCTCCTCGCTGGGGAGCGTGCCCTTCGCGGACTCCCCGGGCGTCCTGACCGAGCGCCTGGGCCAGATCGAGGGCAAGCTGCAGCGCGGCTCGCCCAGCGACTTCGCGCACCTGAAGGGGATCCTGCGGCGGCGGCAGCTCTACTGCCGCACGGGCTTCCACCTGGAGATCTTTCCCAACGGCACGGTGCACGGCACCCGCCACGACCACAGTCGCTTCGGTGAGGACGCGGCGGGCGGGGGCGGGGGCGGGGGGCGAGCCGGAGCGGACAGCGAGGAGGCCGCAGCCCGGGGCTCAGGCGCGGGGCTTCGCACAGGGCCGTCCGGGCTGGTCGGCATGGGAGGCAGCTGGGGACTCCCAGTGGACCCGACGTCAAGGCGAGGGCCGCGCCGCTCCGCATCGGGGCGCCCTGCAGCCTCGAACTCGTCGACGGAAGAGGAGCAGGCGCCGGGGCATCTTGAGATTTAGCCTCTCCTTTTCCCATCCTCCCCCTCCCCCTCCCCCCCCCGGAGCTGGGGGTGCTTCGGAGAACTGGAAACAGCTCCCTGAAGAAAGCAGGTCGAGCTAGGAGATGGTTTCAATTCTGGGGATGGGGGTGGGAAGGTGGGAGTGGAATGGGCTGTGGCTACGGGGCAGGGCGGAGGGGGGGGACGGTCAGCGATCCTCGAGGGCAGCAAGGCCCTTGAGCCAACTGCCCAGAGCAAGAGCCTCGGCCATGCTCGGTGTGGTGGACTGGTGACCTGCGCCTGGATCGCTTTGGGCCTGAGGTGACTGGGCAGCCACAGCACCTGTATGGCTCGGGCTGCTTTGCCCAGGGTAGGAGTCAATCTAGACATCAAGGCGTGAGCTGGGTGGGTACCAGGCATCTAGGAAACTCTACCGGGTTCCCTGTAAAAAGGCAGTTTACCCTGACCGACTTCGGGATGCCTGCTTCCAGAGAAGGAACTGCACAAATCCTGGTTGATCCTGGTTCTACCCTACCCCAGAAATAGGTGTCTCCTGGGTCCCGGACAGGAACCATTCTATCTCCATTCAGCATTGTCTCTGCCTACCTGTTCGCTGCTTATTCAAAGGCATAGCTGCTTGTTCCGCACACAGAAGGAACTACACAATAATAGGAACCTGGATCATACAAACGGAGAGCATTCCACTTTTAAGCAGATGTTTTGATCGTTCCTCCGTAACTTGGCCATTTTTACTTTCAATTTCCTATTTTCTCTCTACTAAGCTTTGTGCAGGTATAGTGAGAGCTCCCTCTCCTTGACCCCACCCCCAATCTCCTAATCCTCGCTACTTCCTCCCAAGGACTCTATAACCCAAGAAGGGCACCTTCCACCCCTAGGCTCTGCTTACCCTCAAACCCGACACCTTTCCTTTCTTGTTTCAATCTCTCTCCCTTCTCCCCACAAACCAATCTTTCCTCCTGTCCTCTATTCCTAGCTAGAGCTGCAACTGGCGTGCTGAGTTAAAACAATTTTTTTTAAGGTGTAGGGGCCAGTTGCTGGGCAAGACCAAGCATAGCAAACAACTTAGGGCCAGGATTGGCCTTCCTTGCTGGGAGCAGACAGGAACCCTAATGAGGTCTATGTCATCTTGGAAAAATGCACTCAGAACTGGAATACAGTAGGGTGGGGGAGCAACAGAGGGGTGCAGGTGTTTGTATAAACTTGCAGCAGGTCCTCAAAGGGTGATGAGGTGTTGGGAGTGTGAACTTGGCTCCTTTCCCTTTGATTACTTGTGACTTTGCAGTCCCTTTTTGTTCCTCTTCAGAAGGATTCCCACCCTGGCTTCAGAGCCTCCTGGAGGCTGCCAAAATATGCCCCAAAGATGCTGGGGTAGCTCATTTTATATATATATGTATATATATGTATGTATTTATATAAAGTCATGGAAGAATGGAGAAGTGTGGGGGTGGGGCAGTGAAGGTGGAGAAACTATGAACACAGTTCCCAGAGGCTACAAGTGTTTGTCTGGCTGCATACCTAAACTGAGCCAAATAACCTACAAGGTCAACATAAATCAGTAATAGGCTCTTGGGATAAGTGGTCTTTAATTAACTCCCTAAAGACACATCTTGATTTCTTTTCATCTCCCAAACCTGTTAAGAGTGTTAAATTTAAGGAGAAACCAAAGGAAATAAAACAGGCAGGAGAAAAGGATGTTTTCACTGCTGTTTAACTGACTGCCTCAGTTTTGTTTTGTTTAAAAAAAAAAAAAACATTTCCCGAGACCACTTCTTCATCACCTTTCTCTTTCCTCCTCTAACTTCCTGAACAGTCCCTGTATTTCCTACAAAGGAAATGATCACTGGTCAAAGCGGTTTCTTTGTAACTGCCCTTGCCAACCTACAAACACACGCACGCACACACACACACACGCACTCTGTCTCAGTTTAGCTTTTGGCAAAGAAAGAGGTGGCATTTGCATTTACTAACGCTCTCCTTCCTCCACATTTGAGTTAATCATGCAGGGTCTTCAATAAATCGAAACTTTAACATTCCATAAGTGCTTTAGCAGTCAACATTCCAGCAGGGTAAAGTAGGCCAGACTTAAGATATAAAATATTATAGATTTCTGCTGGGGGGGAGGGGATAGGCTCCAAAGGCCGTGTAAAGTAAATAGCTATTTGTTGTAATTGGAGAGCAGGGCCCCCAAGGATTACCCTGGAATCCAAATGTTCAGAATGAGCCCAAGAGCAACCCCTACTCCAAATAATAACCTGTTGGCACTGCATATGCTCCCCCACCCCCATCTGCAGGCAGTAGCCAGGAGGATTTCAATCGTTGCCTGGCTGGGAGTTTACATGAGGTTCACAGGGATACTGACATTCCTGAGGGCACTGTGAACTGGCAGAACAGAGACTGGGAGCCAGATTGGAGTAGAGACCTTTCTCGCCAGGTGGGATAGAGCAAGCTCGTGCAGCTGCTCTGGGGTTTGAGTGAGCTGGTTCTCATTTGGCAAGATGCCAAAGCAGCACTATCTTGGCCCTGAAGGCCTGACAGCATGGCTAAGGTTGCTCAAAAGAATTACGGACTCAGATTAAATGACACAATAGCCAGTCATCTATCTAAAGTCTGAAGCGATGGGCCCCAGGACAGACCAGTTTTGAATGAAGCCATGGGGAGATAGGTGTAAGAAGAGAAGAAATTGTATAGTGTGATGTGAATAAGTCGAGATGAGGCAGGGTACAGAGGGCTCCTGGGCCTTGAAGGGGTGAAAGTCCTGAGGACAAATTTTGTCTACTTAATATTTTGCCTTGAGATTTTACTGCTAACACCCCTCTCCAGCTGTAGCTGGGAACAT
Source organism: Tenrec ecaudatus (assembly GCF_050624435.1). NCBI lineage: Eukaryota > Metazoa > Chordata > Mammalia > Afrosoricida > Tenrecidae > Tenrec > Tenrec ecaudatus. The sequence continues at coordinate 84,233,307 of NC_134548.1, forward strand.
GTGGAAATGGCTTGTTTTCTCTTCCCCTTCATGCTGGCTGCGATTCAGGAGAAGGTTTAGGAATAGCTGTTCCATCAGCATGTGCCACCGTGTTCCCACAGTTTAAATCCAGTGAAGACAAAAATTGGCAAAAGGAAATGATGCCCAAAGACAGCTGGGCGGGGATGACTCCAGCTGCTGGAGACCCCGATACTGGACACAACTCAAGCGACTTCCGGTATGATCTGTCCTTTGGCATAGGGTTAAATGAGAATTGGAGAAAACTGTGGTGACTCAAATGGCCACACCTCTGGGGTTTCGTGGTTTGTTCTCACACCAGGTCTTGGACAGGGAGATGACAAACTGACCCCCACTGCTTAATGAGCCCACAGTGCTGAGAGGCACCAGATACTCAGACAAGGAAAGAATGAAGACTTGAAGCTTGGTAGTAATTTGCTGAGGAAAAGCAATAACTGAAGACTCCAGGCTGGTATCTTTCAAAGTTTAGCCCCCAGAAGTGAATGTAACCTGCTTTCTACTTTTTGTTAGGTTTTTAGGTTAAGCCATACTGGACATTCTCTGTTGAGTCTTCTGTTTTCCCATATCCATCTCTTATAGGACGTTGCCAGAAGTAAACACATTACTCTGTGGGATCATTCCCTTTCTTATGCTAACTGCTAGTCCTCTATTCATGCAGTCTGTAGCATATTAAAGAGCCCTAGCAGCATAGTGGTCACACGTTTGACTGCTAACCCCAAGGCTAGCAGTGCAAAGCTCCCAGCTGCTCTGTGGAAGAAAGATGAGGCTTTGCACTCCCGTAAACAGTTACAGTCTTAGAAACCCACAGGAGCAGTTCTCCCATGTTTTATAGGGTTGTTATGAATCAGAATGGACTCTGTGCATATTAGCTTTTTCCCTTAAAATTTTTTATTGTATTTTATTTTATTGGGGGCTCTTACAGCTCTTATCACAATCCATACATATATCCATTTTGTCAAACACATCTTTACATATGTTGCCATCAGTTTTTCAAAATATTTTCTTTCTACTTGAGCTCCTGGCATCAGTTCATTCCCCCCTCTTTCCCCATGCCCCCTTGATAATTTATAAATTATTCTCTTTTTTTTTCATGTCTTACACACCGACTGCTGCCTCATTTCACCCACCTTTCTGCTCTCCGTCCCCCTGGGATGAGGGCCGTACATCAATCATTGTGATCAGTTCCCTCTTAAACCCCCGCCCCCTTACCCTTGCCCTCCTAGTATCACTGCTACAGGAATCCAGAACAGATAAACCCCTGGGGACCAGTAAGGGGAGCAGCAATCCCTTTTTATTTTTAATAATAAAATAATTATTTTATTTTTGCATCCCACTAATCACACATACTGAGCTTACGTCACTCAATATAGGGTTTTTGTGGTCTATGCCTTGATAAGTCATATCTCCCCATTTCAAAGACGGTCAAACAAAATAAAATATATCATAAAAATGTACAGAAACACAAAATAACAGTGTATGTTTTCAGATAATTTACATGGTTGCCTGAAGTGGGGAGGCAGATGGGAGCAGGAGATGGAAATAAAATAAATGGATAAATAAAAACCCTTGCCCAAGCCAATGATGGCAATGGATTATGAACTAAGAAGTACGATGGATTCAACCATCTACGCTTGAGGTTACCCTTTCCTCGCCTCCACTGAGGGTTTAGGGACGCAAGTTTAGGACTTTACATTTGTTCTAAAGGCATACAGCTGAGAGGAGTGGCATGATAAAAAATTAGTTCCAATTACATTTATGGAGTTGATAAATATTATGGTGCATATTTTGTTAGTGTCAGCCCATTTTTACATCTTAGATTCTCTTTAGATCTTGATCGTGCAATCCCTCTCAGTTGTACATCTTAAAATACAACTTCTTCATAGAAGTCATTTATGTTAAGATGGCCAGAACCAAAATCAGAACCTTGGGTACAACTAAATATTTTGGTCTATTAAATCTGGATTTCATTAGCCCCTACTTGGCACTAGTTACTTTTCTGTCCCCTCCTGCCATCATATGTGAAGCTCTTTTGCAAAAGCTGCTTTTTCTGTGTACTCTAAGGAGCCCTGGTGGCACTGTCCAGTAAGTGCTGGACTGCTAACTGCAAGTTCAAGTCCACCAGCTGCTCTACAGGAGATGAGGCTACTTGCTCCCGTAAAGATTTAAAAAACCTCAGAAATCCTAAATAGAGGCAAAAGCAATGAGTTTAGTTTGGCTATGAGTTAGCAAAAACCAAAATGAGAAGAAAACTTGGAGGAGAATTTCAGTCCTAGATGCTAAGGCATCTTACTGTTCTATATAACGGCAGCAGAAGACCCTTACATTCTTGAAATAGTTCAAAATGGGCTGTGGAACGAGGTCTTCATAAAACTGCCATGGAGTTCTTGAGCAGTGCAAATGGTTAGCATGCTTACTTATTAACCAAAAGGTTGGAGATTCAAATTCAACAAGTGGCATCTCAGAAAAAAAGATCTAGCAATCAAAAAGGTCTAGCCATAGAAAACTAGATAGAAGGTGGGAAAAGGGTGGGGAGGGGACCAACCCAGGGTCAAGGGAACAACAAGTGAACTAAAATCAATGGAGAGAAAGGTGTAGGATGTCTAGTGGGGCTTACTCAAGGGCAATGTAGCAGCAAGGAATTACTAAACCCAAATGAAGGCCAAACATGATGGTGGGACAAGAGGAAAGTAAAAAGAAATAGAGGAAAGAACCAGGAGGCAAAAAACATTTATAGAGGTCTAAATAGAGGCATGTACATATGTAAATGTGTTTATATATGATGGGGAAATATTTATGTGCATATATTTATAGGTTTAGTATTAATGTAACAGATGAACATTGGGCCTCAATTCAAGTATTCCCTCAACACAAGAACTCATTGTTTTAATAATACAGCATTCCATGATGCTCACCTTCCTGACACGATCGCTGAAGACAAATGGGTACATAAGCAAATGTGGTGAAGAAAGCTGATGGTTCCCAGCTAGCAAAAGATATAGCATCTGGGGTCTTAAAAGCTTGAAGATAAACAAGCAGCCATGTAACTAAGAAGCAACACAGTCCACATGGAAGAAGCACACCAGCCTGTGTGATCATGAGGTGTCGATGGGATCAGGTATCAGGCATCTCAGATGACCCAGAACAAAATCATACCTGATGTGAATGGGGGGTGGGGATGGCATGGAATGGTGATCCAATGCCCATCTGTAGACAATTGGACATCCCCTCAAAGAGGGGTAACAGGGTGCTGTATAGCACCGATGAAGCGCACAACTTTCCTCTAGTTCTTTGGTGCTTCCTTCCCCCCACTATTATGACTTCAATTCTACCTTACAAATTGGATTAGACCAGAGCATGCACTACAGATAAGAGCCTGCAACACAGGGAATCCAGGATAGATAAACCCCTCAGGGCCAAGAATGAGAGTAGAGATACCAGGAGGATTGGGGGAGGGTGGGGGGAGGAAGGGGAAATTGATCACAAGAATCGATCTAGAACCCCCTCCCAGGGGAATGAACAACGGAAAAGTGGGTGAGGGGTGACGGAGGATGATGTAAGATATGAAAATAGTAATCTATAACTTCTCAAGGGTTTGTGAGGGAGGGCAGGCAGGGGAGGAAGGGGGAAGAAATGAGGAGCTGATAACAGTGACTCAAGTGGGAAGAGAATGCTTTGAAAATGATGAGGGCAGCATATGTGCAAATGTGCTTGACACACTGGATGAATGTATGGATTGTGATGAGTTGTAAGAGCCCCCAGTAAAAGTTAAAAAAAGAAAAGAAGAAGAAAACTCCATGGAGCACAGTTGTGCTCTGACACACATAGGGTTAGATAAGTTGGAATTGTCTTAAAGACACCTGATTGAGTAAAAGCTGCCATGCCTGAGTAAATATCCATACACCAGTTTAAGTCACTGGGATACTTCCCCTGGAGACATCCCATTGACTTTTCGTTTCCATGCCTGTACCTTACTTCAAAATTAACCGCTTACATTTTTTATATTTAAAAAATTAGTCCTGTTCCAATTGCATAGAATAAAACCCTTAAGAACTTCATAGGTTTGATATGAAGAACCACCAAATGTGAGTTCATTTTAGACCTTTGAGTGCCTCCGTGAATCAATTATACCAAATGTTGGCATGTGTACTGAAAAACATGGATCTATACAATGATATCAAAGACAATTCTAGTTGATTGGTATGTCTGCATCTATATACTAGATGTACTATCTTTGAACAGAATTTCAAGAGTTTAAGTATCCTTAGGCTTTCAGTTATGAGTCCTTTCCCCCCTGTTAGTAGTTAAATTCTTTGTTTCCTTTTCATTTTTCTTCCGTTCCTGAGTAAATAAAAATGTTTTCAAATCCTCAGCTCTAACCTCAGCTACGGGATTTTTCTTAACTTCTTCCCTTTCCCCTAAAAGTTACGATATCTCAAATCAGTATCCAGTCCAATTCTTTATCCTAGATAAACTTAAAATTCTCAAGAGAGAAAATAGACATGGCTGGGTTGTCAGCCATGTGCTGAACTGGCTGAAAACATGCACTAGGAGAAAGCCCTCACTGATCCACATTTTGCCTCCGTCCATAAGCACTGTGAACAAACTTAGTATCCTCTGTGGCCTACGTTGGTGTTAACTAAGGCAGTTGGAAATAGAATAATTGACTTTAAAGACGTGGGAGCTGAGAGAATGAAAAACATCCTTAGTCTACAAGATAGCCAGGTGTCTCTTGGGAAAAGGGGAAGTGACTTTGGAAATGATACAGAAATTTAATCTCATTTTTCTACTTAGATAGCTGCTCTCTCATTTATTAAAATGGTGGTGCATTGATTCCTTACTTATCAACATGCTTAGATTCTAAAAACCAAGTCATTCTGCAAAAATCAGTGTTATGAAAAAGTGGCAGATGACATCATCAGATTAAAAATGGGAGATGACTACATCGCTATATAACTGTCAAACTTCATCATTCTATAGCTGTCATATTACATCATAACATAACTGTCAAACCACTAAGAATCATGGCCCAATCAAGTTGACACATAATTTTAACCATCACAGCCAGTGTTATTCTCACCTCACACTTCGGCAATTGTTACTGTCAGGCTTGCATTATTAATGCTCCAAATAATTGGATAGTCCCTTTTTTATTGTCATAAATGCAATTGTTGGTTAATGAAATAGTCAATTAATGAGTAAATATACTCGACAGCAATGTATCTTACAATTATGAAACTTTAATAACCAAAGCATTCCCTCAGTTTCTTCCTCGTAATTGCCTAAGAGTGTTAAGTAGAAGCAGAGAGGGTTTCTTCCCATTACATATGGAAAACAAGGTCCAGAGAGACTGTGTGTCTTCTCTGAGTTTCCATTCTTACTTCGAAATATGGTTTCATGGGGTAATTCACCAAGTATACACAGGGCTAGCCTCTAGTTGGATAAAAATAACTGGTAGCCCATGTCACCTGAACAACTTCCTTTTAGCTCGTTGTTAGTAATGGGAATTGCATTTCCTTTTTTTTTTCAAGGAATCCTGGAGTTTATCAGCCTGGCTGTGGGACTGATCAGCATCCGAGGAGTGGACTCTGGACTGTACTTAGGAATGAATGATCGAGGAGAATTATATGGTTCGGTAAGTTTAAAGTTTTCTTTTCTTCGGAGGCTATAACTACCGGTGTTTGGACAATGTAAGGCAAACGTATAAAAGCATTTATCTAACACTTGAAAGCATTCTAGCCAATCTGAAGATTGGTGTCTTTTAGTAATTTCCTGATTGCCAGGGTCTTGCTACATTAACACCTTGACTAAATTTTCTGCCAGCAAAGCATAAGCTTATCTATGATCCATTGGCCCTTGCCTTTCCAATGAGAGGACTAGCTAGCTAGTTTGATAGCAACAGTAAGTTCCTCTGTTAGTTCATCAGTAGATGGCCAGGGTTTACAGCATAGGTTCCCAAACATATTTGCCATATTACCCGTCTTTTCAGGAAAAGAAATTACTTCCCCCTCCCCCCGCCTCTGGTAATTAACAACTTTTGTATTATAGACAACAATCCAGGATAAAGTGTAGACATTTGCTTTTGCAGCCTCCTGAATAGTTCCAGCACTCCCCAGGAAGTTGTATTGCTCACTTTGGGAGACACTCATTTCAAACATTAACTGTCCCAGGGAACACATGTGAATTTTAATACGTACCTAGAGAAGCTCAGGTGGCATAGTGGTTATGTATTGGACTGCGAGCCACAAGGACAGCAATATGAAACCACTGGCCATTCCTTGGAAGAAAAATGAGGCTTCTACTCTCAGGAAGATTTATAGTCTCAGACACCCACAGGGAAACCCACTGTCCTATAAGGTTGCTATGAGTTGAAGTTGACTGGATGATAGTGAGTTTGGTTTGGGGAGAGGAATAGCACAGTAGTAAATATGAAAATAAGCAATGGGGAGCAGAGCAGGGCGGCCCTGATGGAGTGCAAAGGATAGACTTTGGGGCCAGAGCGTGGCACCCCGTAAGACTTACAAGACACACCTAGAGGTAAAAAATCAGACCTTGATCTATTTACAGGTTTTCTTTTAAAAATTTTTTCTTTTTAAAATTTATTTATTCTTTTCTGGGTCGTTGGTTTTCTTTTTTGTTGTCACCGTGTGTTCTCTTTTGTCACTTTGTCTTGCTCTGCCTTGGTTTTTGGTGCATATTATTACCTCTGCAGATCTATCTAGATAAGATAGGCTGGATGAACAGTCTGGAGGAGAAAGCAAGGAGACCAATGGTTCCAGGTGGACATGGGAGAGGGGAAAGCAGGGATAAGGAGGTGATGTTGACCAATCCAGGGACAAGGAGCAACAAGTGATCCAAACTTAGTGGCAAGGAGGGTGTGAGAGGTCTGGTAGGGATTCAGCAAGGGCAATGTAACAGAGAGAAAATACTGAAACCCAAGTGAAGGCTGAGCATGACAGTGGGATGAGAGGAAAGTGAAAGGAAATAGAGGAAAGAACTAGGAGGCAAAGGGTATTTATAGAGGTCTAAATACAGGCATGTACATTTGTAAATATATTTATATAGGATGGTGGGGAAATAGATCTACATGCACATATTTATAGGTTTAGTGTTAAGGCAGCAGATGCACATTGGACCTCCACTCAAGTACTTACTCAATGCAAGAATACTTTGTTCTATTAAATTGACATTCCATGATGCACAGTTTCCCAACACGATCACTGAAGAGAAAAGTATGCATAAGCCAATATGGTGAAGAAAGCCAATGGTGCCCAGCTATCACAAAATATAGCGTCTGGGGTTTTAAAGGCTTGCAGGTAAACAAGCAGCCATCTAGCTCAGAAGCAACAAAGCCCACATGGAAGAAGCACACCAGCCTATGTGACCACAAGGTGTCGAAGGGACCAGGTATCAGGCATCAAAGAACAAAAAATCATATCATTGTAAGTGAGGGTGAGCGCAGAGTGGAGACCCAAAGCCCATCTATAGGCAACTGTACACCCCCTTACAGAAGGGTCTCAGGGAAGAGACGAGCCAGTCAGGGTGCAGGGTAGCAAGGATGAAGCATACAACTTTCCTCTAGTTCTTAAATGCTTCTTCCCCCCACTGTCATGATCCCAATTCTACCTTACAAATCTGGCTAAACCAAAGGATGGACACTGGTACAGATAGGAACTGGAAACACAGGGAATCCAGGACAGATGAGCCCTTCAGCACCAGTGGCGATACCTGGTGAGTGGACGGAAGGTGGGATAGAAAGGGGAAATAGATTGCAAGGACTTACATATAACCTCCTCCCTGGGTGATGGACAACAGAAAATTGGATGAAGTGAGACATCAGACAGTGTAAGAAATGACAAAATAATAATAATTTATAAATTATCAAGGGTTCATGAGTGAGGGGGGAGCAGGAGGGAGGGGGGAAATGAGGAGCTGATATCAAGGGCTCACGTAGAAAACAAATGTTTTGAGAATGATGATGGCAGCAAATGTACAAATGTGCTTGACACAGTGGATACATGTATGGATTGTGATAAGAATTGTACGAGCTTCCAATAAAATAATTCTTTTAAAAAAGCAATGGAAGAGCTGGCCTTCATACTGAAGGTTCTTAGAATAACAACTCAGTCCCTGGTTTCTAGATTGCTTCAGCTGAATCCCAAAGGCCAAATGAAAGTGAGGGCTTCAGAATCTGGTGAACAGCCTTAGCCCCAAGCTTGGGCTGGGCTAGCTGCATTACATTTTTTTTCTATTTTGGAAGCTACCCCAGTGGTGAGAACCAGGGAGTGACTTTGCTGACCTCAACCTTTTCAGGGGATCCCAACTTCTTGCTTTGACTTTTGAGTCACATATCATGCTTTCTGGCTGCCTCAACCCCGTGAAATCAAAACACATTTTTCCCTGACACGTAAGAGATAGACCTGTCCCCAGCACTTGGTATTGGCAACCCCAGCGAGCAGTATGGCAGCTGGATCAAGTGTGAGAAGAAAAGACAGAGGCAAGAGACCAGGGAGTTGCCAGCTTGAAGTAGGGAGATTGGAGGAGTTTTTATAGAGATCTTTTCTGAGCTTTCTAACTGACATGCTTGAGACTGTTCATTGGGAGAGATCACAGCTCACCTCCTATGGGGCTTTATATAGATCCAAGGGCATTGCCTGTCCCTTGACATAGTTGCCTATAATCTCAGTGAATTTGCGCATCAACAGCCCTAAATGAAGAGACAGCTCAGTAGGGAGGCCATCTCCTCCAATTCCCTACTTTCAGGAAAGATCTCACATAAAATAGTCTTGTGTGGCTCAAAAACCAGGATGAAGGAGATACATTTAGGAGTATCTTTGGAACAAGCATACGGGAAGATACTGGCCAAAATTTTCTAATATTAATGTGCTATTGCTATTTCAGGATTTCTGTACCAGCAATGTGGGATGGGAGAAATAATTGTATAATGGGCTCTACTTTATTTTCTCACCCTCACAGAAGAAACTCACACGTGAATGTGTTTTCCGGGAACAGTTTGAAGAAAACTGGTACAACACCTATGCCTCCACCTTGTACAAACACTCGGACTCGGAGAGACAGTATTATGTTGCTCTGAATAAAGATGGTTCACCCAGGGAGGGATACAGGACTAAACGACACCAGAAATTCACTCACTTTTTACCTAGGCCAGTAGATCCTTCTAAGTTGCCCTCCATATCCAGAGACCTCTTCCATTATAGGTAACCAATCCCGAGTGTGACCACTATGACCCAGAGATTGTGGGACCACTGCTGTCTCTGCAGGCACTATACTCATAGCGTTTAAATCCTTTCTTGCTACCAAGTTAGATACCAGAGAAGCACCCACTGTTCAACTTCAACCTAGCTGTTCCCTTGTTGTTCAAAGTGTATATCAAGGTTGAGTTATTTGGGGGAGGGATATGTAGAGAGGGGATGGGCTAGAAGGAATCTTGTATATATCTTTTTCTGTATTCATCTTCTTTCCCCTGATGTGGCATGAGAGAGAATAGGAGCCCCTGCCAAGGGCCAGGGGTCTCTTGCTCCAGGATGTACCCAAATACCTCAACAGTAGGTAAATAAAAGACCAAGGAATCTGCCACGGAGGCTACCTGCAGAGCTTTGGAAAAAATCTCATTGAGAAAATTCTTAGGGCTATAGCCCTGCTGCAAGCTATCCCTGCATTGACGTGACAGATTTCTCTTCTGTTCTGACATGCAGTTTTCCTGCCATTGGAAGTAGGACATGGGTGCGTTTTTTTAAAATGATATGAAAATGTAAGCATGGATACTGTGCATAAGGACAAACTATTTATGAAATGTATGTGCTATTTATTTTATATATTTATTTATTTCAAAATAATTTTATTTTTAATTAGAGATGCTATGACTGGATTTTCATCAGAAAGAATAAGGTCCTACTGAAACATGATAAAATGAGTTATTAAGGATTTTATTGTCAATAAAATTATCTTTATATTATAGCCTTTTGTCTAAGTCTATTGATTTGAAAATTTTGTAAGAACAACTTCTTTCTCTCCAACACACTAGAATGTTCTGATGCCTTTGCTAGATAATGATAATGCTATTATCCAGTATATTTGCCTTGTATAGGAGCCTGATATGAAGTTCCAGTGATCCTTTCCAGTTCCATGACTTTAAATTTAGTGGCAAATCAAAGTTTCAGGAAGGCCTGTACCAACAGCTATTATTGAATGACTGAACCTCCCATTTGTGCTTAGGATTAAACAAAGAATATATACATACATATATATACATATATATAGAGAGAATATAAATATATTTTATTTTAATATTTTATTTTATTTAAATACATTTATACCTCTATCTAAATATGAATATGTTTATATTTAGATACACTAACACAATGTTAAGTAAAATATTGCTATAACATCATAAAAACCTTTCTTAAATGAAAATATAAAAATGTAAAGATATTGCTTCTCAACATTATCATCTAGGTCTACAGCGTTAAAAACCATTGTTACTAGAGTTCCAAGGGTGTTCAAATATGTCTCTACAGACAAGGTCTCTCAGTTGGGTCTTGGTAGAGTGCCTTCCAAATAGGTTCCAGAAAGTTATGATGACAGTTCTGTGGAAGTTCCAACGGGGCAATCTTAGTAGTTTTTAATCAAAGGACACAGGATGATGGCGAGGGCTAATTAAAAAGAAGTTTTAAGCAAACCGATGGCTGCACTGGTGAGAAAGAGGCCAGAAAGATTGCATTGATGGATTCTTCCCCATCACCACACCGCATCCACTCGTTCTTCAAGGGTAGTAAGGGTTTTATAGGAAAAATTTGTTGAGAAATCTTACCCTGTCCACCCTACAGCTATGATATGCCCAAATTCAAAGAATATTGAAAAGGAACATCATTTTGACATCCTCCAAGGATGTCAAAACTGCTATTTTGATGCGGTTTCAATCTAAGAGCACACAATTCTTTGGGAAAGGGTTACCCACCCACTGCCATAAAGTCAGTTCTAACTTAGAGCAATCCTTTATAGGATTTCTGAGTCTGTAAAATTTTATAGGATGGGCTTACATGGAGAGCAAATGTTCTGAGAATGATGAGGGTAACGAATGTGCAAATGTGCTTTATACAACTGATGGATGTATGGATTGTGAGAAGAGTTGTATGAGCCCCCAATAAAATGATATAAAAAAGAACACATCATGACCACAAATCATATTTTTTTTTTAAAAACAAAAAACTTTATGAGAGCAGACAGCCTAATCTTTCTTCCACAGAGCAGCTGGTGGGTTTGAACCATTGTCCTTGTAAGTAGCAATCCAACACCTAACAGTGCTACCAAGGCCTTTGATTAATGATTATAGAAATATAAGCACTGCCTTCAGCAGTGTATAGACCTACATGGAAGATATGTCAAGAAACAATTGCTTCACATTTTTTTGTTTTCTTTTCTTTTTTTAAAAAAAACATTTTATTAGGGGCTCATACACCTCTTATCACAATCCATACATACATCAATTGTGTAAATCACATCTGTACATTCATTGCCCTCATCGTTTGCAAAGCATTTGCTCTCCACTTAAGCCCTTGGCATCAGGTCCCCCTTTTCCCCTCCCTCCCTGCTCCCCCTCCCTCATGATCCCTTGATAATTTATAAATTACTATTTTGTCATATCTTGCTCTGTCCGACGTCTCCCTCCACCCCCTTTTCTGTTGTCCATCCCCCAGGGAGGAGGTCACATTTAGATCTTTGTAATCGGTTCCCTCTTTCCAACCCATTCTCCCTCTACTCTCCCAGTATCGCCACTCACACTCCTGGTCCTGGAGGTATCATCCGCCCTGGATTCCCTGCCTCCAGCTCTTATCTGCACCAGTGTACATCCTCTGGTCTAGCCAGACTTACAAGGTAGAATTCGGATCATGATAGTGGGGGGGGGGGGGGAGGAAGCATTTAGGAACTAGAGGAAAGCTGTATTCTTCATCAGTGCTACATCGCACCCTGACTGACTCATCTCCTCCCCTAGACCCCTCTGCAAGGGGATCTCCAGTGGCAGACAAATGGGCTTTGGGTCTCCACTCTGCACTTCCCCCTTCATTCACTAGGGTAAGATGTTTTTGTTCTGATGATGCCTTATACCTGATCCCTTCAACACCTCATGATTGCACAGGCTAGTGTGATTCTTCCATGTGTGCTTTATTGCTTCTGAGCTAGATGGCCACTTGTTTACCTTCAAGCCTTTAAGACCCTAGATGCTATACCTTTCAATAGCCAGGCACCATCAGCTTTCTTCGCCACATTTGCTTATGCACCTGTTTGTCCTCAGCGATCATATCATGGAGGTGTGCACCCACTGATATGATTTTTTGTTCTTTGATGCCTGATAACTGATCCCTTCGGAACCTCGTGATCACACAGGTTGGTGTGTTCTTCTATGTGCGCTTTGTTGCTTCTGACCTAGGTGGCCACTTGTTTATCTTCAAGCCTTTAAGATCCCAAACGCTATATCTTTGATAGCCGGGCACCATCAGCTTTCTTCACCACATTTGCTTATTCACCCACTTTGTCTTCAGCGGTTGTGTCAGGAGGGTGAGCATCATAGAATGCAAATTTAATAGAAGAAAGTATTCTTGCATTGAGGGAGTACTTGAGTGGAGTCCCAATGTCCTCCCACCACCTTAATACTAAACCTATAAATATAGGCACATAGGTCTATTTCCATATATATATATTTGCATATGTGCATGTCTTTGTCTAGACCTCTATAAATGCCCTTTGTCTCCCAGCTCTCTCATCTATTTCCCTTGACTTTCCTCCTGTCCCACTATCATGCTCAATCCCCACTTAGGTTTCAGCAATACCTCTTCGTTACATCACCCTTGATCATGCCCTACCAAGCCTCCCACCCCCACCTCACCACCAATTTGGATCACTTGTTGTTCCCTTGTCCCTTGGTTTGTTAACACCACTTCCTTACCCACCACCTCCCATATCCCATTTCCCCCCGGAACTGTCGGTCTCGTTGTTTTCCCTCCAGATTGTTCATCCAGCCTATCTTATTTAGACAGACCTGCGGAGATAATAACATGCACAAAAACAAGACAGAGCAAAACCAAGCAATAATATACAACAAAACAACAACAACAAAACACTGACAAAGAACAAAACAAAACACAAGAAAGAAAACCTTGTAGTTATTTCAAGGATCATTTGTTGGCCTTTAGGAATGTTTTCCAGTCCAGTCTGTTGAGGCACCACGCCCTGGCCCCAAAGTCCACCTTCAGCATTCCCTGGGGACCTTGCCGCTCCATTCCCTTGCTGTTCCACTGCACTCCACCAGTGCTTTGCCTCGGTGTGGTGGGATCAGGTCAGGCGCAATTCCCACACTGTGTCTCCGGTGCTTTCCCCTGCAGGGCCATGGGTCAGTGAGGGACATCATGTCTCATAGTGGGGCTGGCCATGTGCTTCACATTTTTATATTTTTTGTGTAATAAAGGTTTCTATGATTTTATAGCGATGCTTTTTACTTTCCCTCATATATAACCCATTGCTGTCGCGTCAATTCTGACTGAGTAACCTCATAGGACAGAGTAACACTGCCAACATAGGTTTACCTAGGCTGTAATTCTTTTAAATCATTTTATTGGCATATACTTCACATATCATACAATTTAATCATTGAAACATATTAAGAAGAGTGTGAAATCATCACCACAATCAATTTCAGAACATTTTCTTCCTTTACTCTCTATCGCCTCCTATCTTCCCTAGGTAATTATTGATCCAGTTACTAACTATGGCTTGACCTATCCTGAATTTCAGAAAATCATACAAATCACAAACAAGAAGCAAACAACAGCAGCAACAAGTATACAAAACATAGAAAACCCTCAATCGAAAATAAATCAGAAAACATTCAAAACTGAAACAACTTTAAAATGGGTCAAAAGAGAGATCAAATGATAAGGTGTTGCATTCTAACCAAACTACATCTGCCATAACCGACTTCACATTGCTCTCTGTCTGACAACAGGGCTCTTCACATCCCTTACCCATGATCAGAGGGGATTCACCAGAGGTTTAATCCATATTATGACCCTGAAAGTGGATTTTAGTCTTCCACTGTCATCTATATACCTCTGCAAACAGGGCGTTCAGAATTTAAGCTCTGATACCAAACCCTCCTTCATATTTGGATCTTATCAATTATGATCCTTGGATCACACAGGTTGCTGTGCTTCTTCCATGTGGATTTAGTTAGCACCTCACTTAGATGACTGATTGTTTTAAAACAAGCCTTTAAGACACCAGATGCTATTCTTTCTGACAGTTGGGCACCATCATATTTCTTCACTGCACTTTTCTATAGCACTCATATCTTCAGTGACCTCTTAATGAAGGTGAGTATCAAGCAGGATCACATCATAAGAACTAATGGTTCATAGGTTGGGACTAGAATTAAGTGTGAGCCTCAAATCCATTCATCTTAGAAACATTTTTACTGGTTCATCTTAGAAACATTGTCATTTTCTGTTAGAGAATATTATAAACCATCTCCCTGGAACTTAAGGTAATTCTACTGATAGTGTCATTAATTTAGACTTTAAAACACTGTTGGGAAAGGGAAGTTATTCAAGTATAGGCTGGTTTCAACCTGCAATACATGAATTGTTGACCTGCACAGATTAAACACTTAAGTGGCTGGATACTATTTACAAAAACAATGGGGGTTGGTGATAGGGAAAAACTTTCAAGAACATTCAGAAAGGCAGAACCATGCTTACCAGATTAATGTTATAAGAAAGTAAATAAGGCATTAAATAGTAAATATATGGTAGTCCCAGACCACCAATCATGGGAACCCTCAAGGCAAGGGATCTAAACCAAAGTCCAACCAATTCCAAAGCCTTTGGGTAGCAGTCATCTACTTCTGATATTAGGGCATTTCAACCTTAAGTCCAAAAGAGTATGTCTGCTCCTTAAGTCTACTGCTGGCGAGTTTAAAGACCATTGCATGTAGTGCGGTTTCCACATCAAATCCCTTTACAAAAGCAAACAGCCACTTCTTTCTCCTGCAGAGTAGCTGTTGGACTTGAACTGCTTAGCTTCCAGTTAGCAATAGAGTGCTTAACCACTGTGCCACAAGCCTCCCTTCAGTTAGGACTAGGTATAGGAAAACCTTCCTTTGGAACTTAGGGTTTAAAATCCTAAGACCATAAAACCTAACTTCTTACTTTATATAGACAGATGAGACTGCTTTTTAAAACCCAATTGCCCAATGGGAGACATTCTACCACTCCCTTCTTCCCTCCATCCACTGCCAGTGCTTCCCCTCGGGAACTCTGGGGACCTGGCAACACATTCCCCTAAAGCAGTAGCTTTCACAGTACATGATCACATGACCAGCAGCATGACATGGGAACTTGTCATATAAGCAAATTATTGGGCCCTACCCTAGAACACTCGATAGGGTTGCTATGGGTACGAAATAACTCAATAGCAGTTTGTGAGTAAAGAATGGGAAACTCTGGGGTGGGCCAAGCAAGCAGAATATTAACAAGCCTTCCCTTGGGTTCTGATGCACAATTATTTTGGAGAACTATTCCCCTCACTTGTGAGAAAGACAAGGCTTTCTACTCGTGTAAAGAGTTATAATCTTGGAAACCCACAAGGACAAGTCTACCCTGTCCTATAGGATCGCTATGCATTGACATCAAATTGATGGGATTGATGGAATTTAGTTTTGGCTTATTGCCCTAAAATAATTGTTTTCAAAAATTGTATTTTTTTAAGCTGAAAGAAATCTAAATAAAGATTCAGGGTAGCTTCAATCCTTTCAGCAGAAGTAGAACGGCTCGCTGTGAAGTGAGGGTGGCAATCATGGAACACTGTTCCTCTGAGTAGTCCCTAAGGTTTCTTGGTTTAAAATTCCTGGCCTCTTTATGAAATTTTCTGGGGCAAGCACACAGGTCTATTTGCATTTTTATAGCAAATATTGTGTAGAGCCCCAAATCAAAGGAATAAACCTTTCATTGAGAACCCAGGGACCATGAAAGACTGGAGAATGATGTCAGGTTTGGTACAGTTCTTCCTGAAACTCCTCAATCACATCAAGTAGTCATTCGTGGCTTTTCCAACTAGTTGTATAAATAGAACAAATAACTTAAGCAACAGCACGCTTAAAACACAAAACCTATACAAATTCATCCTAATCTACCCAACAGACAAGCCACATGCATGATAATACACACATGAGATAACAAATAAAACTGTATAATAAAAAGAGCCAAATTGCAGGGTTTGTGTAATCTTGGACTAGAGTGGCAATCGATTCTGATTCATAGAGACCCTATAAGACATAATAGAACTGCCTCTGTGGATTTCTGAGACTGCGTTTTACAAGAATAGAAAGCCTCCTCTTTCCCTGAGTGGCTGGTAGATTCAAACTGCTGAGCTTGTAGCTAGCAGCCCAACATGCCAACAGGGCTCCTTGATTAAGTAATTACGTTTCCTGAAAAGGACAATACCTGACTTTGAAGAACCAATAGTATTTGGAACGGCAGGCTACAGGATATAGAGATTACCTGTAGTGGTCTCCAGGAGAAGAGTAAAAATCTGTTTAATGACATTTTTTAATGGAATTTAAAATAAGCAGCACACATTTATTTTAAAACCAAAGTTTCATATACAGTATTACTAATATTTGTTCTGCAACTCTTTATACTCCGTCACAATTGCCGAAGGTTTCTGAGACAAACGTGATCTACTGTAAGCAGTGGGAAGCTGGCACGTCCCTGTGAGTTGGGCCAACGGTATTCTATTGAAGCACTAGGCAAGACCACAAGCATCATACTGCCGGGCAGGATTTACAAGGACTTGCCACTGTAGTGAAAAAGAGAAAGACCCCAACTCCTAGGATCCGGCCTTATCTTTTTCCTCTGCAGAGAAAAAAGACAAGAAGAATAGTGTAAGGCTGAAGGATGCAGGAGGAGCTCACAAGAGAACTTTTGTTGAATGTTGAGGCGCAACAGTGAATACGGCCAAGACCTGAACAGCAGCAGTTCCAACTCCTAATGACCCTATGTAAGATTCCCCAGACACCAAGCCTTTGAAGGAGCAGTCAACTTTGTCTTTCTCCTGCAGAGTGACAGGTGGGTTCAAAACACTGATATTGCAACTAGTAATCCAATGCTTGGCTCCACAATCAATGTTCATGCAAGCCGCAGTCAGGAATCAAACCTTACATTGCTTATGGGTATATCTGCTGCACAAGGCCTCCTTAGAGTGTTGAAAAGCAGGGAGGTTATTTTGAGTGTGGGAAACAGCAAGATTTCTCCCAAGTCGGCTCCCCCAAATATATGTTAGACTTAGGACACTGCTTTCAGCTAATGGTAAATGATTGTCAAGGTACCTCCCTGAAGGCAGTCAGCTGCCCGACTACTGTCTGGTCCCACCACAAGTAGGACCCACTCCCTGCTGTTAAGGACAATGGGCTACTTCTCCCTAAAGGCTTGTAGTCATCAGGTTTGGTTCCTGTAGGTGGGGTTTACACCCTACTGTTAATGGTTTCTGTAGTGAGCCAGAGAACAGGTCAAACTGGCTCAGTGATATCTGAAATTAAGATGCCTCCCTGAATCTAGAATCTGCCCATCTTATCACATGTGTAACCCCAATACCTCCCCTTCCTATTGCGTGGATACCTCTAGATCACCCCACCCATTACTGTATCACCTATAGCACAATCCTTTCCTGTGATGTATGTCTTCACCTATAATGAGGGAGCTTGCACATCCCCAGAGAATATAAAAGCCTTGGTTAGCACTTGGACCACCAAGTGAGGTTGGGGTGAGCATGCTACTATGAAATGTGTCTGATTCCATTATTTTAATCTCTTCTATCTCTCATGCTCTCTATGACCTTACTATAATCTTTACTTATTATCACTGTGAAATTGCACCTACTGGACCCAAGATGATGTGTTAGGGGCTGGTCTATGCTGACATTTGAGGACTAAGGTGTGCTTAGGAACCCTGGTGGTGTAGTGGTTACACACTGCTAACTGCAAGGTCAGCAGTTCAAAACCATTAGTCACTCTCTGGGAGAAAGTCTAGGCTTTCTACTCCTCAAAGAGCTACAGTCTCAGAAACTTATAGGGGCAGTGCTACACTGTCCTACGAGGTAACTATGAGTCAGCATCAACGCCATGGCAGTGAGTGTAGAGAAAAGGCGCTTGACCCAAGCCATGCTATTTTCAATTACCACATATTCATGTGAAGATTGGACATTGAAGAAGAATCAATGCTTTTGAATCATGCTGCTGATGAAGAATATTGAAGGTGCCGTGGATTGCCAAGAGGACAAGCCAATCTGTCTTGGAAGAAGTGCAGCCAAAAGTGCTCCTTAAAGGCAAGGATGGTGAGGTTTTCCCTTACAAACTTTAGACGTGTTGTCAGTGGAGACCAGCTCCTGGAGAAGGACATCATACTTGGTAGAGAGGCAGTGAGAAAGAGGAAGGAGCTCCATGAAGTACATTGACACAGTGGCTGCAACAATGGACTCAAGCATAGGAACAATTGTGAGGATGGCACAAGACCCAGAACTGACTCAATGGCACCTAGCAACAACATGCCTAACCCACAGTGCCCTAAGGTCTCCTTATGAATGGAGCACCTAGACAAAAAATGTCAATGGACAGATACACTCCTTTGTAAAAAGAAGGGAGAAGATAAATCATGAATATATAAGACGTATGATCTTTTACCAAAACAAAAACCTCACTGCCATGGAGTCGATGCAGACTCACAGTGACCCTATAGAACTTCCCCCTGTGAGTTTCTGAGATACCATACCTTTAAGGGAGCAGAAAGTCCCGTCTTTCTCCCATAGAGTGGCTGATGGTTTCGAACAGCTAACCTTGTAGTTAGCAGCCCAAAGGTTAGCCACTACATTACCAGGGTTTTTAGTACCACTAGATTAACCTACAGATGATTGACAATTCTATCCTCAAAGTACTAAGTCGTGGAGTTTGTGTTGATCTAGAGAAATGGTAGAATAGTAAGAGCTGGAAATCTGGTTTTGGATGAAAACATGCATAGAGATTATTTCTTATTCATCCTTACATCCCTCCCATCTTTAGGGCATTCCTTGAAAAAAAAATGACATTTAGGAAAGGTTTGCTGGATGGATAAATGGCTTATTGAAAGAATTAATGACTAAATAAATGAATGGACAAAAGCAGAAGAACCTTATCTGGCATATATAAGACTAAACAAATGCTGGTGTGTTATATAACAATATCATCGTAAGTATTATATTAAGTTCTGACTATATTTAAATAGACACGATGACACAACTAGACTGTATCTAGGGAGAAACAGTGAAGACCCTATCACTGGGAAGGAGCCCTGATGGTTTAATGGATTAAGCATTGAAATCCACCAGCAGCTCTACAGGGGGCGGGGGGAAGAGACTGTGTGCTCCCATGATAATTTACACATCCTTGGAAACCCTAAGGAGTGTTCTATCGGGTTTCTTGTAGGGCAAATATGAGGTTTTCCACTCCCATAAAGATTAGCAGTCTCAAAAATCCAGAGGCAGTTCTGCTCTGTCTCCGGGTTGCTGGGAGTTGGCATCAAGGGGATGGCAATGAGATAGAGTTGCCATGAGATCGAATCAACTCAATATGGTGGACTTGTCACTGAACGTGTTGATGCAGAGAACAGACAACCATTTCACAGGGATCCTTTAAGAGTGATCGAGTGAATATCAGATAGCCACTAAAGGGCCTTTCCATCCTGAGAGCATCTAAAATGACAAAACGTGTCATTAGTCTGCTAACAATATATGATGTGGGAATTCTCCTGAGCATCAGTAGTGCCCCAAATAAGAGCATATGAGACTTAAAGAGTACTGCCCACCTGCTATCCCAACTGCCAAGTAAATTCACGAGGTCTGTAAAAGGTTCTCTGAGCCTGAACTCTAAAATAGTATGCATATTTTTATGTATATTTGGTCAATTCACAAATGATCCCCCCAAATATGAGATGTTTACAGCCTCAAAGCATCAGAAAAATCACAGGCATAAAAAACTGGTGGCTATTATGAACCTATCTGGTAATTTTGTCAGAATCTTCAGGGTTTTTTTAATTTTAAGGGATGTAGATTTTGTTGATATATATATGGATTGTGATAATACTTGTATGTGCCCCTAATAAAATGATTTTTTTTAAGATGTAGATTTTAGAGGAAACCTTTGCCTCCTAAGCTACTTAAACTAAATGGGGTAGGATAATTGAACATGAGGGTGGTGAAAATTTTGGCAACAGTAAACGTTTTCTCAACACAGCAACAGCCAAAAAGAAATTCAAAATCAAATGCATAATGAATCTGAGCGGTTGCTGGCAGGGCTTGCATCCCTCGACTTCACTTCAGCTTTGGTTCTGAACGCACAACATGCACTCATAGCCAAAGAAAATATCACTAGAGTTAGACATCTTGCTTCGCAAAACTATCAAAAATAATTAATTTCATTAACAGCTTTGTTGTAGTTGTATGCTTATTTTATATACCTATATACCCAGGGTTGAGAATAGAAAAAGTCTGAGAAGCCCAGCTTTAAGAGACAGCTTCACTTTGTGGAACAAGGAGGTAGGAGGTTTGGGAAGGAGAAGCTAGAATTGCTTCACTGTTCACTTATTCCGGACGACGATCAGCTCAGGGCCAGTATTGACAACAGCACTGATAGCTGCAAGACTCTCCTCCCTGTGGGAAACTAACACATGGCATTCCCGCAGATTCTCCCCCCGACAGCTATGCTGCCTTAAAATGAGCACATGGTTGATTCCGTCTCCCTGTAGAGGCAGACATTCCCCGATTATCTCCTCTCACCAAGGCATCCATCCCCCCTCCTGTCTTCTCCCAATGCAGGTATTAGGTTTCCTCACCTGTGGGCTCTGCAACTTGATTGTGATTCCCACTCACCTTGTGACCGGATGTAACTCCTGAATATGAATGACTAATGGCTACCTTTAAAAAGATGCTTTCTCCTCAGGTCCCTTCCCCTCCAGTCGGGTCTCCCTCTCCCCCTGTCCTTCTTCCCTGCTCCCTCTCCCCTGCCATTCCCACCTTCCACATCCCCACATGGACCACCAAGCGGGGTTGAGGTAAGCATGCTACCATGAAATGTGTCTGACTCCTTTATCTTACTCTCTCTTCTGTCTCTTTTATTCTCTATAACTTTACTGTAATCTTTACATATTATCACTGTATAATTGCGCCTGCCGGGCCTGGAATGCTTTGTTAGGGGATGGCTCTCCTGACCCCTACCCCTCCTTACAAGCTCCTCTTTTTACTCTCATTCTCATTGCCAAGGAGCTCTGGTGGCATAGTGGGTATGTATTGGGCAGCTAACTGCAAAGTCCACGATTGACAACCAGCAGTCGCTCTCCAGGAGAAAGATGGGAATTGCAGTCTCAGAAACTCACAAGGGCAGGTCTACCTGTCCTACAGGGTCACTGTGAGTTGGCATACAATCAGTGGTAGTAAATCTAGTGTATTTGGGTTATCATTGCCAAATGTTACTTTTACTCAAAGAAAAAAACCTCAAGAGGCTGAACTCACCAGGCTTATGAGAACACAAAGAGCTTATAAGATCCATCAGGACAGGTGTTCTCTCAAAAAAAAAAATGTAATCAAAGGTTTTAAATAATAAAAGAACCTGAGTTGATTTAACCTCTCAGTCATTACACTGCTCAGTCACCTAATTGCTGACTGTTTAGTCAGAACTTCATCAGGCCCAGGGTTCTCGTGGGGCCTCTGATTAGACAGGTTGGGTCCCTGACTGCCTGGGATACACACTCAACCTTCTTCTTTGAGCCACCTCAGAAGCTGGCTCTTGAGAATGGTCTTACTCCTCTCTGGAGTGGCTACCTTTCTCAGCATTTTTGGATCAGAGACCTGTCAGGGAGGAACGTGGAAGATAGAAAGAAGAGGAACAGAGAGCAGACCTGTCAGGGAGGAACATGGAAGATACAAAGAAGAGGAACAGAGAGCAGAGAGACTTTCTTTTGGAAAGTTATCTTACTCCATTACTCCGCAGGAGAATTAGAACATAGAATTTTCTCTGTTCGCAACAGATAATATAAAAGGGCTTTGTCATAGGTCTCCATATCAGGGTATTTGTATAGATATTCAGCTTGCTCCTTTATCCTCAATAGCCTCTCTCCACTCCTCCATTTCAAAAGAGCTGTGTTTTTCCCTCTGTAGCTTTGTTCAGTTCCCAAAAAAGGTATGGAACCAAACCTGTTCTTTATCAATTGCAGTGGAGCAAAAGAAATGCTGATTAACATGTACTTCAAGCCCTGACATCAGATCAACCTTGTTTGGATTCTGATTTCTTTACTTGCAGAATCTGTGACCCTGGGGAAAAAAACAGGCAATTAATTCATTCATTTAATAAATAATTTAACTAAGCATTTATTACAGCTCTAGGACCCCTGATAGCAGTAGTGGGCTACAGGTTGGGGTGCTGATTGCAAGAAAAGGAGTTTGAAACTATCAGCCACTCCATGGGAAAAGATTAGGCATATACTCCCATAAAGAGTTAATCTCAGAAATCCACAGGGGCAGATCTACCCCATCTTATAGGATTGCTATGACTCAGAATTGACTCAATGGCAATTAGTTTGGTTTTTGTTTTATTACAGCTCTCAGCTCAAAAAACACAAAGATGAGTAAGACATAATTCCCATAAATATGACATAGTAAATCATGACAAACATAATTCCATTCTATAAATGTTACAAAGAAAAACACTCAAGGCTCTATGAGAGCATATAGGGGAGGATATACCCTAATTAAGAGAACAGGGAAAGCTTCCTGAAAATTTATACATACATTGAGCCTTTAAGAGTGAGTAGGATCCATACACCTATAGGCAACTGATCTTTGACAAAGGGCCAAAAAACATTACTTGGGAAAGGGACAGTCTCTTCAACAAATAATCCTGGTAAAATTGGATCTCCATTAACAGAAGAATGAAATAGGACCCATACTTCATCCAATGTAAAAAAAAAAAAAACCAAAAACACGAACTTAAGAAGAATTAGAGACTTGATTGTAACGCTCAGAGCTATAAGGATCATCAATGAGAAAATGGGGACAGATTTAAATGCTTTTGTGCAGGGCATAAACCTACTACATATTATAAAGGAAGCGCACACAGTAGAAGACAAAATAGATGACAGGATCTACTAAAAATAAGACACACACATCAAAAGCCTTCATCAAAATTGTAAAAAAGAAGTCCCGGGGACTGGTAAAAATATCTTTGGAAATGGCACAATGAACAAAGGAATAATTACTAAAATCTATAGAATTCTGCAACATCTCAAAAAGAAAAAAAAAGTGTAGCCCAGAACCAACAATGCCCACATGGAAGAAGCACACCAGCCTGTGTGACCACAAGGTGTCGAGGTGTCGAAGGGATCAGGTTTCAGGCACCAAAGAACAAAAAATCAGATTGTTGTGTGCCCACCTCCCCGATATGACCACTGAAGACAAATGTTTTCATAAGCAACTATAATGAAAAAAATTGATGGTGCCAGGCTATCAAAATATATAACATCTGGGATCTTAAAGGCTTGAAGGTAAACAAGCAACCATCTAGCTCAGAAACAACAAACCCCATATACAAAAAGAAGCACACCAACCTGTGCGACCACGAGGTGTTGAACGGTTCAGGTATCAGGCATCAAATAACAAAAAATCATATCATTGTGAATGAGTGCACTACAGATTGGGGTCCCAAAGTCCATCTGTAGGCAACCGGACATCCCCTTACACAAGGGTCACAGGGAGAAGATGAGCCAGTCAGGGTGCAGTGTAACAACGATGAAACATACCATTTTCCTCTAGCTCTTAAATGCTTCCTCCCCCCACTATCATGATCCCAATTCTGCCTTACAATCCGGCTAGACCA
This sequence comes from Tenrec ecaudatus, assembly GCF_050624435.1. Classification (NCBI taxonomy): domain Eukaryota; kingdom Metazoa; phylum Chordata; class Mammalia; order Afrosoricida; family Tenrecidae; genus Tenrec; species Tenrec ecaudatus. Next base: position 84,257,287 of record NC_134548.1, read on the forward strand.
CAGGATGTACACTGGTACAGATAGGAACCAGAAACACAGGGAATCCAGGGCAGATGATCCCTTCAGGACCAATGGTGGGAATGGCAATAACAGGAGGGTGGAGAGAAGGTGGGTAGAAAGGAGGAACTGATTACAAGGATCTACATGTAACCTCCTGCCTGGGGGAAAGACAACAGAAGAGGGGGTGAAGGGAGATGTCAGACCGTGTAAGATATGACAAAACAATAACAATTTATAAATTATCAAGGGTTCATGAGGTAGGGGGGAGCAGGGAGGGAGGTGGGAAAATGAGGAGCTGATACCAAGGGCTCAAGTAGAAAACAAATGTTTTGAGAATGATGATGGCAGCAAATGTACAAATGTGCTTGACACAATGGATACATGTATGGATTGTGATAAGAGTTGTGCAAACCCCAAATAAAATGATTTCAAACAAAAAAGAAGAAGAAAATAGTACAAATCAAACGTGGGCAAAAGACATCAAGATAGATGGAGAAATAAGAGTCTTCTCAGACAAGGAAAAACTCAAAGAATACGTTAGAAGAAATCCAGCCCTACAAAAGATCCTTGCTGACCCAGTATAGGCAGAACAACACTCACCAAGCATAAATAAGAGACCGCCACATAGAACAACCTCATCCAGAGGGAAACAAAGAGAAAACAGACCCCAAGATATCATTGATTAAGGATAGAAAGGACTCAAGAATGACACAAACGTGGACACGCATTCACAACACACTAATGAGAAAGGAAGGTAGGAAAACACCCAACACAAAAGGTATAAGATGACATCACAGAGTCTGCAGATGGAGATAATAACCCTGAATATCAATGGCCTGAACTCAGGCATTCAAAGACTGAGACTAGCAGACAGGCTTAGAAAACACAACCCATCAGTCAGCTGCCTACAGGAGACAGATCTCAAGGACACAGACAAAAGTAGGCTGAAAATCAAAGGCTGGAGAAAGTTATACCAAGCAAACAGCAATTCAAAAAAAGCAGGGGTTACAATCCTAAACTGAGATAAAATTGATCTCAAAGTGCAAACCATAAAAAGAGATAAGGAGGAACACTGTATAATGCTCAAGGGAATGGTAGACAAAGAAGCACTAAGCATTGTAAACATATATTCCCCGAATGAGAGAACCACTCAATACGTCAACCAAACACACCAAAGGTTGAAAAACGATATCACAGCCTCAACAATTATAGTGGGTGACTTCAATACACCACTACCTGAGAAAGATAGATCACAGGAAAAGAAACTCAACAAGGAGGCTACAGATCTAAAGACTACAATTAGACAATTTGACCTGATAGATATTTAGAGAGCTTTTCATCCAAATACCAAAAAAATCACATTCTTTTTCAAGCCTGCATAGCACATATTCGAAGATATAAATTTAAGCACATAACATACAGACCTCTCTCTCTGTCCACTGTGCCATAAGACTGGAAATCAAAAGAAGGAAGACAAAGAAAACAAGGGAAAACAATTGGAGGATGAATAACTCTCAACTGCAAAAGGAGTGCGCACTGGCACAGATCAGAAATGAAATTATGAAATTTCTAGAAACCAAGAGAATGAGCACACGATGTGCCAAAACGTATGGGACGCAGAAAAGGCAGTTATCAGAGGATGTTTCATAGCAATACATACAGATCTGAGAAAGGAAGAGAGACTCATGATTGATATGCTGGCACAAAATTTACAACTAGAGCAGAGTCAGCAGGACAATTCTAATAATAGCAAAAGAAAAGGAATAATAAAAATCAGGACTGAGATTCAGAAGAGGGAATATAAGAAAACTATGGAAAAATTAGTGCTGCTAAAAGTTCAATCTTTGAAAGGATAAAGAGATTCGACAAACCACTGGCAAACCTAACCAAAGGAAGGAGGGAACAAATTTCAATAGAAAGAATAAGGGATGAAAGAGGGGACATTACAAAAGACCCTAATGAAATCAAAAGGACAAGTACACAGTACTATGAAGGATTGTACACAATGAATTCAATAACTTGGAAGATGTGGACAAATTTTTGGAAAAACAATCCCTCCCTAGATTATCCTCGATGGACGTCAAGAATCTCAACAGACTCATACCAATAGAAGAAATAGGCAAGGTTATCAAGGGGTTACCAACAAAAAAATCCCCTGGATCAGATGGCTTCACTGGAGAATTCTACCCAGCATTTAGGGAAAAAATAACACCAATCCTACGCAAACTCTTCCAGAACATAGAAAAAGAAGGCAAACTCCTTCTATGAAGATAGTATAATTCTGATACCCAAACCAGGCAAGGATCCAACAAGAACTGAGAACTACACACCAATATCCCTAATGAACACTGATGCAAAAATCCTTAACAAAATATTAGCCAACAATACAAAAGTATATAAAACAAATAATCCACTATGACCAAGTGGGATTCATACCAGGGATACAGGGATGGTTCAACATACGAAAGCCCATTAGTGTTATTCATCACATTGACAGAAAAAGTATAAGAACCACATGATAATATTGAGAGATGCAGAAAAATCATTCGACAACATCCAACACCAATTCCTATTTAAGACACTTGAGAAGATAGGAATGGAAGGAAAATCCCTCAAGACAATACAAGCTATATATGAAAATCTAACAGTCAACGTGGTAGTCAATGGAGAAAAGACTAACACAATTCCACTGAAAAAGGGGACCAGATAGGGATGCCCCTTGTCCCCCCTCTTATTTAATATCGTGCTGGGGGTTTTAGCTAACAGCATACGGCAAAGAAAAGACATCAAAAGTATTCATCTGGGGAAGGAAGAGGTGAAACTATTGTTGTTTGCAGATGGTAAGATTTTATATATGGAAAATCCCAAAACTCCACAAAGGGAGTACTGGAAGTACTGGCAGAGTGGCAGGATACAAGATCAACAAACAGAAGTCCATCGGACTGTTATACACATCGGATGAGACCACAGAAGAGGAGATCCAAAAGGCGATACCCTCCACAATAGCCAAACACAAATTGAAATATCTAGGGATATACCTCACTAAAAGAACGAAAGATCTATATGGGGAAAACTACAGAACACTATTACAAGAAACCAAAAGCGACCTCAACAAATGGAAGAATATCCCATGCTCATGGATTGGAAGATGTCAAGATGTCAGTTCTGCCAAAGGCATTATATACGTTTAATGCAATCCTGATACAATTACCCTCATCTTTCTTCAAAGAAATGGAAAAACTGATTACCAACTTCATATGGAGAGGAAAGAAGCCCATAATTAGCAGAGAACTCCTCAAGAAGAAGGACACAGTGGGCGGGCTTGCTTTACCTGACTTTAACACATCCTATACAGCCACAATTGTCATAACCACATGGTATTGGTACAATGACAGACACTCAGACCAATGGAAAAGAACTGAAAACCTGGAAATAAATCATGAGCTTACAGACAACTGACCATTGATAAGGGCCCCCAAAATATCCAATGGGAAGCAGATGCCCTCTTTAAAAGTGGTGCTTGAAAAAATGGATATTTACATGCAGTAAAATGAAGCAAGACCCTTATCTCACTCCATGCGCAAGAATAAACTCAAAGTGGCTCACAGACATTGAAGTTAAACCTCAAACTATTAGGGCCATCAATGAGGGAATTGGGACCAACTTGAGAACTTTGGCATAGGGAATACATAGGCTATTAGAAATAGGGAAGGACACAAACACAGAGGAGGCACAAACTGACAACTGGGATATACTGAAGATAAAACACCTGTGTACATTGAAAGAATTCACCGAGAGAGTAATAAGAGAGCCCACTGACTGGGAAAACATCTTTTGCAATGACACATCAGACAAAGTCCTTCTTACTAAAATCTACAATACTCTGCTAGATCCCAAAAAGAAAAAGAAAAAAACTAATTGCCCAATGAGGAGGTGGGTAAAAGACCTGAACAGAAGTTTCAGAGAATCTGAAATCTGAATAGCCAACAAACGTATGAGAAAGTGTTCCTGATCTTTAGCAGTAAGAGAAATGCAAATTAAAGCAATTAAGAGATACCACCTAACACCCTCAAAGACAGCCCAATTCAAAAAATCAGAAAGCAACAAGTGTTGGAGGGGCTGAGGGGAGATAGGAACTCTCATCGACTGCTGGTGTACAGCCACTATGGAAATCAATCTGGTGATATCTAAAACAGATGGAAATCGAGTTACCATATGACCCAGCAACCCCCCTAATGGGCAAGAAACAAACCAAGATCAGACATCTGTGCTCCAATGTTCATTGTGGCACAGTTCACAATTGCAAGGAGTTGGACACAACCCAAATTTCCATCAACTGATGAGTGGCTTAAAAAGCGGTGGTACGTACATGCAATGGAGTATTACGCATCACTAAAAAGCAGTGATGAACGTATGAAGCACATCGCTGCATGGGAAGAACTGGAGGAAATCATGCTAGGCGAAGTAAGTCAAGCACAAAAGGACAAGTACAACATGAGTCCGCTGAGGTAAGCTTTAAAAAAATGCAAAAGGAGCATAGGGGAAAAGCTACTGTATACAAACATTCCTGGGATGAGGACCAGGTAGTATGGCAGGGACCAGACCTAATACAGGGATACATATGGTAGACAACTAAAAAGGAGGTGAGGAAAGGAAAAAAATAAAAATGAAATGGGTAGCAGGGGCACTGACCCACCCAAGGGGAGGGTATTGTTTATATCGCCACAGGGAAAGAGGGAACAGATTTCAACCCAGTGCTCCAATATGTGAATGCAACATGCTGGCATGGAGTAGGGAACCAGTGGAGAGGTCTGAGGGGCCAGCCCCAATCCCAACTACTACATGGACACCTGCCTCTCCCCCCAGAAGAATTTACTTCAAAAGATGGCATTGAATCTGCAGCTCTGGGAGAGGGATATATTTGATTGGAGCACACGGAAGCAGATGAAGGGGGAGGAGGAGAGAGTGGAGTACATACTGACCCACCAGGCCATGAGGATGATGTTTCCCATTAGAGCAGCCAGTCCACAGAGAGGACCACATGGCCGGCGCCACGATGAGACATGACATCCCTCACTGACCTCCATAACCCTATAGGGGACAACACCAGAGACAGTGTAAGAATTGCACCGGATCTGATCCCACCACACCGAGGCAAAACATTAAGGGGTTTAACAGAACAGCAAGGGAACAGAGTGGCGAGATCCCCAGGAAATGCTGAAGGTGGACTTTGGGGCCAGGGCATGGTGCCCCAACAGACTGGACTGGAAAACACTCCTAAAGGCCAACAAACAGTCCTTGAACTAACTACAAGCTTTTCTTTCTTGTTTTTTTTTTTGTCATTGGTTTGTTGTTGTTGTTTTGTTGTATATTGTTGCTTGGTTTTGCTCTCTTGTTTTTGTGGATGTTATTATCTCCGCAGGTCGGTCTAAATAAGATAGGCTGGATGAACAATCTGGAGAAGACAGCAATGGGACTGACAGTTCCGTGGAAACATGGGAGAGGGGTAGGTGGAGCGAAAGGTGGTGGTGTTAACAAACCCATGGACAAGGGAATAACAAGTGATCCAAATCAGTGGTGAGGTGGGTGTAGGAGGCCTGATAGGACGTGATCAAGGGTAATGTAACCAAGAGAAATTACTGAAACCCAAATGAAGACTGAGCATGATAGTGGGACAAGAGGAAAGTCAAAGGAAATAGAGGAAAGAGCTAGGAGGCAAGGGGCATTTATGGAGGTATAAATAAAGGCATGTACATATGCAAATATATTTCTATATGAGGATGGGGAAATAAATCCATGTGTATATATGTATAGGTTTAGTATTAAGGTAGCAGATGGATATTGCACCTCCACTCAAGTACTCCCTCAATTCAAGAACATTTTGTTCTATTAAACTAGCATTCCAAGATGCTCACTGTCCTTACATGCTTGTTGAAAACAAAGTGCGTTCATAAGCAAATGTGGTGAAGAAAGCTGATGGTGCCCGGCTATCAAAAGATATAGCATCTGGGGTCTTAAAGGCTTGAAGGTAAACAAGCGGCCATCTAGCTCAGAAGCAACAAAGGCCACATGGAGGAAGCACACCAGCCTGTGTGATCACGAGTTGCCGAAGGGATCCATTATCGGGCATCAAAGAACAAAAAAATTTTATCATTGTGTACTCACCTCCATGATATGATCACTGAAGACAAATGGGTACATGGGCGAATGTGGCAAAGAAAGCTGATGGTGCCCGGCTATCAAAATATATAGCGTCTGGAGTCTTAAAGGCTTGAAGGTAATCAAGCGGTCATCTAGCTCAAAAGCAACAGGGTCCACATGGAAGAAGCACACCAGCCTGTGCGATCACAAGGTGTCAAGGGGATCAGGTATCAGGCATCATCAGAACAAAAAATTATATCATAGTGAATGAGGGTGGGGGAGTGCAGAGTGGAGACCCAAAGCCCATTTGTAGGCCACTGGACATCCCCTTACAGAATGGTCATGGGGAGGAGACGATCCAGTCAGGGTGCGAAAAAGCAACGATGAATACAACTTTCCGCTAGTTCCTAAATGCTTCCTCCTCCCCCACTATCATGATCCCAATTCTGCCTTACAAATCTGGCTAGACCATAGGATGTACACTGGTACAGATAGGAACTGGAAACACAGGGAATCCAGGGCAGATGATCCCTTCAGGACCAGTGGTGTGAATTGCGATACTGGGAGGGTGGTAGGAGGGTGGGTTGGAAAGGGGCAACCGATTACAAGGATCTACATGTGACCTCCTCCCTGGGGGTGGACAACAGAAGAGTGGGTGAGGGGAGATGTCAGACATGGCAAGATATGACAAAATAATAATTTATAAATTATCAAGGATTCATGAGGGAGTGGAGAGCGGAGAGGGAGGGGAAAATGAGGAACTGATTCCAGGGGCTTAGGTGGAGAGCAAATGTGTTGAGAATGATGAGGGCAATGAACACAATTGATGCAAGTATGGATTGTGATAAGAGTTGTATGAGCCCCTAATAAAACGATAGAAAAAAAAAACAAAAAAGCAGATGCAAACCACACACACACACAAAGTAATGAAACCACAGAGCACCTCCTAACTTGGATTGCAGGGGCAGTGACTTATTTAATTTGGCTCTTTCAGCCTAAGTCTCTAACTCCAGCAAACTATCTTTCCATGTGTGGATCTGGGAAGAAGATAGTGATAGGAATCACGTGGAGTGATTGCTAAGAGGATTTCCCTGAGTGGCATCTTGTGTGTATAAAATGAGCCCTTTAAGAAGCAGAACTAGTAGTGGAATGCGTCTTCTGGATCTGCCGCAATCCCTGTGCAGGCACCCTGATGGATCCATCAGAGGAGCAACAGCAGCAGTAGAACCAGGACCCAGAACATGGAACAGAGTGATGGACTTCCCAAGCCATGGAGCAAGTTGAGTATTTTTGTGTAGGCTTGCAGAGTGGGGAATCTCTGGGCACTTTATTGAGGAAGTTGGACTTGCTGACCCACAGAAATGCAGCCAAGTGGCTTCGGGCTCAGGCTTAATACAGTGGGGTACCTCGGGTCATTTAATTTAGGAAACTGGGTTAGCTGACCCACAGAGCTTGACCTGAATTCATTCGGGTTGAGGCCTTTGGGCATTTACTATTCGACCTGAAACTTTGTAGCATGTCCTGATAAACAACTACCTGAGCATTTCTCACTGGCATGACAACTTATTCACATCCTTAATAAACTCTTCCATCATGAATTTTGTCTCTTTTTGTGTAGCCATCAAAATAGATATTAGGACCCAGAGAGATCAGATAGAGAAATATGAAGTAGAAAAACAGAACACTAAGAGCTTGCATGAATGCACCTGGAAACTATTGTGCTGAGTGAAGTTAGTCAAGGACAAAAGGACCACTACTATAAGCATAAACGCCAAGACAAAGGAAGGCATCTGTTCTTATGTAATCTTCTAATCTGGTCTCCCAAGCAACAAAGTGACATGCCTTCATAATGTGCATGATGCATGCATCACTCCCTTCTTGTACATCTTCAAAACCACTTCTTCCGAGGAGGCTTCACCTCAGCTGGAGTCAGTTTCTCATGTTGAGGGGAGAGAGATAAAACCAATCAGTTCCTGACAGATAGCATTGTTTCATGGTCACCCCAAATCAACAGACACCCCTACAAGCGTGCTCAGTGTACCTTAAAGGAAATTTAAGGCCAGTGGTGGAGGGGGAGTACATGTCTGTTTTAGAGAAGGCAACTTCAATTCTGTTGGTGGGTAAACCAGGAAGGGCAACCTGTCATTGGGAAAAATACTTAACACTCTTTATATATACACCCCCACCAAAAAAAGGGAGAATATGACCTGTATCATGTTCATAATCATGCACTTTGACCAAGTTTCTATCTAACCCTTGGTGATCCAGGTCATGTACTATAGACAACTGGGACTTCAGACTCTGTCCTTGCAAGATGCACAACATACTTCAACAGTCACACCACGAGTCAATCTGGAAGTCCCGTAAAGTGAACAAACTTTATCTTTTTTTTTTTTAATTTTAACAATTTATTGGGGCTCATACAATTCTTTTCACAGTTCATATATATACATACATCAATTGTATAAAGCACATCTGTACAGTCTTTGCCCTAATCATTTTTTCTCTTTTCTTCTTTTACATTTTATTAGGGACTCATACAACTCATACCACAATCCATACATATACATACATCAATTGTATAAAGCACATCCATACATTCCCTGCCCCAATCATTCTCAAGGCATTTGCTCTCCACTTAAGCCCCTTGCATCAGGTCCTCTTTTCTTTTCCTCCTCCCTCCCCCTTCCCCCCTCCCTCATATGCCCTTGGTAATTTATACATCGTTGTTTTGTTATATCTTGCCCTATCCGGAGTCTCCCTTCCCCCCTTCTCTGCTGTCCCTCTCCCAGGGAAGAGGTCACATGTGGATCCTTGTAATCAGTTCCCCCTTTCCAACCCACTCACCCTCCACTCTCCCAGCATCGTCCCTCACACCCTTGGTCCTGAAGGTATCATCCACCCTGGATTCCCTGTACCTCCAACCCTCATATGCACCAGTGTACAGCCTCTGTCCTATCCAGCCCTGCAAGGTAGAATTCGGATCATGGTAGTTGGGGGGAGGAAGCATCCAGGATCCGGGGGAAAGCTGTGTTCTTCATCGATACTACCTCACACCCTAATTAACCCATCTCCTTAAACACACCTGTAGCAGATTAAAGGAACTGAACTTAAGGTTGAAATGCTTGAGCATGATAAGTAGATGACTGCTATCCCAAGGTTGTGGATTTAGAAGTCATTGGACTTTGGTTAAAATCTCTTACTTTGAGGTACCCTGGTGGCATAATGGCTACGTGCTGGGCTGCTAACCACAAGGTCAGCAGTTTGAAACCACCAGCAGTCCATGAGAAAAAGACAAGACTTTCTACTTTCATGAAGAATAAAATCTCTTACTTTGAGGCTACCAAATAATGGGCTTAAATCTATTTTCTCTTTTCATACTCTCTTTGCCTTTTTATGACATGGATTTGTCCAATAGACATAATTCTACATTCATGGATGAGCATTATTAATTTTTTGCCCCAATCTCAAACCCTCATTGTTTATGTACAGTCACTTAAGTTCTTAATCTATTTTAATTCATGCATTTTCATCTAAATTTACATGTTTACTTTCTTTTTCTCGACAGTATTTTATTTATTTATCTATTATGTTTTAAAAATCATTTTATTGGGGACTTTTACAGCTCTTATAGCATTGCATACATCAGTTATATCAAGCATATTTGGACATATGTTGCCATCATTCTTTTCTAAACATTTGCTTTCAGTTTGAGCCCTTAGTGTCAGCTCCTCTTTTTTCCCCTCCCTCCCCCACCCCCACACTCATGACCCCTTGATAAATTACAAATTATTATTATTTTCTTATGTTACACCAACCTCTGTCTCCCTTCCTGCATAGTTTCTGTTGTTCAATCATTGTGTCAATCATTGTGATTGGTTCCCCCTTCCTCTCTCCACCTTCCCCATGCCCTGCCATTTCTGTTCCTGATGGAACAGAATTCCATGTGTTATGAGCTCTTATCTGTGGCATTTTACATGCTCCAGTCTACCCTTAAGTGAAAGGCAGGACTAGGGTCATGATAATGGGGAGTATGGAAGCCTTAAGGGACCAGAGGAATATTGTGTGCTTTATTGGTGATATACTGCGCCCTGGTTGACTCAGTCCTTCCTTGTGACCATTCTGTGAGGGGATGTCCCATTGTCTGCAGATGGGTTTGGGGCTCTGTTCCAACACCACCCCCGTTGTTCTCAGCAATATTTTTTGTTGTTGATTTGGGTCTTCTGGTGCCTCTTACCTGATCCTATTGACACCTCATGATCGCACAGGCTGGCATGCTTCTCCCATGTGAGCTTGTTGCTTCTCTGCTAAATGCCGCTTGTTTAACTTCAAACCTCTAAGACCCCAGCCGCTATATATTTTGATAGCAGGGACCATCCACTTCTTCACCACATTAGGTTCTGCACCCATTTCAGCAACCGTGCCGGGAGGATGAGCATCACAGAATGCCAAATTGTTAGAACAAAGTGTTCTTATGTTCTCAACAGTATTTTAAATTTTGTATCATTGGCTAAATTGATGAAACTATCAATAGCATGCCCCCAGGGTAATTACTTATATTTCCCAATAACAGTATAATGATGTTTCTAAAGTTGATGAAGGACATATAAAAACCACAGATATATGAAAGCGTCTTTTAAATCATTTTATTGGGGACTCGTACAACTCTTATCACAATCCATACATAAATCCATTGTGTCAAGAACATGTGTATATTTTTGCCCTCATCATTCTCAAAACATTTGCTTTCTACTTAAGGCCTTGATGTCAGCTCCTCATTTTCCCCTCCTTCCCTGCTCCCCCTTCCCTCATGAACCCTTAATAATTTATAAATTATTATTAGTCATATCTTACACTGTCCGATGTCTCCCTTCGCCCCCTTTTCTGTTGTCCGTCCCCCAGGGAGGATGTTATATGTAGATCCTTGTAATCAGTTCCCTCTTTCTACCCCACCTTCCTGGTATCACCACTGTCACCATTGGTCCTGAAGAGACCATCTGTCCTGGATTCACTGTGTTTCCAGTTCCTATCTATACCAGTGTACATCCTCTGGTCTAGCTGGATTTTTAAGGTAGAATTGGGATCATGATGGGGTGGGGGGGAGGGGAGCATTTAAGAACTAGAGGAAAGTTGTATGTTTCTTCATTGCTACCCTGCACCCGAACTGCCTTGTCTCCTCCCTGAGACCCTCTGTAAGGGGATGTACAGTTGCCTACAGTTGGCTTTGGATATCCACTCTGCACTACCCCTCATTTTCATTGATATAATTTTGGTTCTTTGATGCCTGATACCTGATCCCTTCGACACCTTGTGGTCACACAGGCTGGTATGCTTCTTCCATATGGCCTTTGTTGCTTCTGAGCTAGATGGCCACTTGTTTATCTTCAAGCCTTTAAGATCACAGATGCTATATCTTTTGATAGCCAGGTACCATCAGCTTTCTTCACCACATTCACTTATGCACACATTTGTCTTCAGTGATCATATCGGGAAGGTGGGCACACTATGATATGATGGGTTTTTTTTGTTCCTTGGTGCCTGAGACCTGCCCTGGGCCCTTTGACACCTCATGGTCACACAGGCTGGTGTGTTTCTTCCATGTGGGCTTTGTTGCTTATGAGCTAGATGGCTGCTTGTTTACCTGAAAGCCTTTAAGATCCCAGATGCTATAGCTTTTGCTAGCCCAGCACCATCAGCTTTCGTCACCACATTTATGTACACTTATGTACACATTTCTCTTCAGCAATCATGTCAGGAAAGTGTGCATCATGGAATGTCAATTTAATGGAACAAAGTGTTCTTGCATTGAGGGAGTACTTGATTAGAGGTCCAATGTCCATCTGCTACCTTAATACTAAACCTATAAATATATGCATGTACATCTTTTCCCCCATCATCCTATATAAATATATTTACACATGTACATGCCTGTATTTAGACCTCTATAAATTCCCTTTCCTCCTAGTTCTTTCCTCTATTTCCTTTTACATTCCTTTTGTGCCACTATCATACTCAGCCTTCATTTGGGTTTCAGTAATTTCTCTCGGTTACATTGCCCTTGCTGAATCCCTTCCAAGCCTCTCCCACTCTCCGTGCCACTAATTTTGAACCACTTGTTGTTCCCTTGTTCCCGGGGTGATCAAAACCACCTCCTTTCCACCCCCTCCCCCTCTCCCATGTCCCCCCGGAACCATTGGTCCCATTGTTTTCTCCTCCAGACTGTTCATCCAGCCTATCTTATCTAGTAGACCTGCAGAGATAATAATATACACAAAAAAACAAGGCATAGCAAGACAAAGTGACAAAAGAGAACATAATGATGACAACAACAAAGAAAACCAATGACCAAGAAAAAAATTAAATAAAAAAGAAAATTAAAAAAATTAATAAAACCTGAAAATAGATTAAGGTCTATTTTCTGACCTCTAGGCATGTCCTCCAGTCATGTCCAATGGGGTGCCATGCCCTGTCCCCAAAGTCTCTCCTTTGCACTCTCTCAGGAGCTCCCTGATCTCCCCCCATTGCTCTGCTGCATGCCCTTTAGTGTTTTGCCTCTGTGTGGTAGGATCAGACCGGGCCAATCCTTACACTGAGTCTGCAGTGTTGTCCCTCATAGGGCCATGGGTCAGTCAGGGACATCGTGTCTCATAGTGGGATCAGCCATATGGTCTACTCTGTGCATTGTCTGTTTGGAGCGGGGATATCATCCTCCAGGCTTGGTGGGCCAAGATGTGTTCCACTCTTTCTTCCTCCTGATTCATTTGCTCCCGTGTGCTCTTATCAGATATGACCCTCTCCATAAGCTGTAGCTTCAGAACTGTCGTCTAAACTAAATTATTCTGGGAGGAGGGGCAGTTGTCCACGTAACTGGGATTGGGGCCAAGCCCCCAGGCCCCTCCACTGGCTCCCCTCTCCATGCCGGAACACTGCATTCGTATCCTGGAACACCGGATTTAAGTCTGATCTCTCTTTCCTGTGGAGATATAAACAATACCATCCCCTTGGGTGGGTTAGTGCCCTATTCTCCCACCACGCATGTCTATCTTTTTTTGTTGTTCCTTCCCCCACCCCACCCTCCTCCTTTTTAGTTGGCTACCATATGAACCCCTGGATTTGGTCTGGCCCCTGCCATACTACCTGGACCACAGCCCTAGATTTTTGGATACAGTAGCTTTTTCCCTGTGCCCTTTTTGCATTTCTTTCTTTTTATATATATATTTTATATACTTACCTCAGTGGATTCATGTTGTACTTGTCCTTTTGTATGTGGCTTACTTCACTTAGCAAAATTTCCTCCAGTTCTTCCCATGTGGCACTATGCTTCATGTGTTCATCACTGCTTTTTAGCGATGCATAGTACTCCATCGAATGTATATATCACAGTTTTTAATCCATTCGTCTGTTGATGGAAATTTGGGTTGTTTCCATTTCCTTGCAATTTTGAACTGTGCTGCAATGAACATTGGAGCACAGATGTCTGGCCTTCATTTGTTTCTTGCCTCTTCTGGGTATGTGCCCAGTCAGGGGATTGCTGGGTGGTATGGTAGCTCAATTTCCATCTGTTTGAGAAATCGCCAAATCAATTTCCATAGTGGCTGCACATACCTACAGGTCCACCAGCAGTGGATGAGAGTGCCTATCTCGCCACAGCCCCTCCAACACTTGTTACTTTCTGATTTTTTTGAACTGGGCTGTCTTTGAGGGTGTTTGGTGGTATCTCATAGTTGTTTTAATTTGCATTTTATGGCTAATGATCAGGAACATTTCCTCATATGTTTATTGGCCATTCAGATTTCTGCCCCTGTGAAACTTCTGTTCAGGTCCTTTGCCCACCTCCTCAGTGGGCAGTTAGTTTTTCTCTTATTGTAAGCTTGCAAAGTATTGTAGATTTTAGTAATAAGACCTTTGTCTGATGTGTCATTGCTAAAGATGTTTTCCCAGTCGGTGGGCTTTCTCATTACTCTCAGTGAATTATTTCAATGTGCACAGGTGTTTTATCTTCAGTATATTCCACTTGTCAATTTGTGACTCCTCTGTATTTGTGTCCTTCCCTATTTCTGATAGTCTATGTAATCCCTGTGCCAAGGTTCTCAGGTTGGTCCTAATTCCCTCTTTAATTGTTTGGAGTTTTATCTCAGGTCTGTGATCCACATTGAGTTTATTCTTATGCATGGAGTGAGGTAAGGGTCTTGATTCATTTTTCTACAGGTAGACATGCATTTTTTTCCAACACCATTTATTGAAGAGGGCATCTGCTTCCCATTTGCTATCTTTGGGGGGCATTATCAAATATCAGTTGCCTGTATGCTGATTTTTTTTTTATTTTAACAATTTATTGGGGCTGATACAATTCTTTTCACAGTTCATACATATACATACATCAGTTGTATAAAGCACATCTGTACAGTCTTTGCCCTAATCATTTTTTTCTCCTTTCTTATTTTACATTTTATTAGGGACTCAAACAACTCTTACCACAATCCATACATATACATACATCAATTGTATAAAGCACATCCATACATTCCCTGCCCCAATCATTCTCAAGGCATTTGCTCTCCACTTAAGCCCCTTGCATCAGGTCCTCTTTCCCCCCCCCCTCCCTCCCCATTCCCCCCTCCCTCATATGCCCTTGGTAATTTATACATCGTTATTTTGTCATATCTTGCCCTATCTGGAGTCTCCCTTGCCCCCTTCTCTGCTGTCCCTCTCCCAGGGAAGAGGTCACATGTGGATCCTTGTAATCAGTTCCCCCTTTCCAACCCACTCACCCTCCACTCTCCCAGCATCGTCCCTCACACCCTTGGTCCTGAAGGTATCATTCACCCTGGATTCCCTGTACCTCCAACCCTCATATGTACCAGTGTACAGCCTCTGTCCTATCCAGCCCTGCAAGGTAGAATTCGGATCATGGTAGTTGGGGGGAGGAAGCATCCAGGATCTGGGGGAAAGCTGTGTTCTTCATCGATACTACCTCACACCCTAATTAACCCATCTCCTCTCCTAAACCCCTCTATGAGGGGATCTCCATTGGCCAACACTTGGGCCTTGGGTCTCCACTCTGCACTTCCCCCTTCATTTAATATGATATATATATACATATATACCTATACACATATCTACACATACATACACACACTTATATCTTTTTTTTTTTGCATGATGCCTTATACCTGGTCCCTTGGGCACCTCGTGATCGCACTGGCCGGTGTGCTTCTTCCATGTGGGCTTATTTGCTTCTGAGCTAGATGGCCGCTTGTTCACCTTCAAGCCTTTAAGACCCCAGACACTATCTCTTTTGATAGCCGGGCACCATCAGCTTTCTTCACCACATTTGCTTATGCACCCATTTGTCTTCAGCGATCCTATCATGGAGGTGTGCAGTCAATGATATGCTTTTTTGTTCTTTGATGCCTGATAACTGATCCCTTTGGGACCACTCAATCACACAGGCTGGTGTGTTCTTCCATGTGGACTTTGTTGCTTCTGAGCTAGATGGCCGCTTGTTTATCTTCAAGCCTTTAACACCCCAGTCACTATCTCTTTTGATAGCCGGGCACCATCAGCTTTCTTCACCACATTTACTTGTTCACCCACTTTGGCTCCAGCCGTTGTGTTGGGAGAGTGAGCATCATAGAGTTCCAATTTAATAAAAGAAGGTATTCATGCATTGAGGGAGTGTTTGAGTAGAGGCCCAAGGTCCTTCCGCCACCTTAATACTTGACCTATAAATATAGACACTTAGATCTAGTTCCCCATCCTCCTATATATATTTGCATGTACATGTCTTTGTCTAGACCTCCATGAATGCCCTTTGACTCCTAGCTCTTTCCTCCATCTCCCTTGACCTTCCTCCTGCCCTACTACCATGCTTCATCGCCACCTGGGCTAGAGTATACCTCTTCTCTAAGCAACCTTACCCTTGATCATTTCCCACCAGGCCTGCCACTCCCCCTTCTCTACCATTTGGGGTCCCATGTTTTTCCCTTGTCCCTGGGTTTGTTAACACCACTTCCTTACCCCCCCTAACCCCCCACCCCAAGTCCCCCCGGAACTGTCGGTCCCGTTGTTTTTCATCCAGATAGTTCATCCAGCCTGTCCTATTCAGACAGACCTGTGGAGTCACTAACATGCACGAAAACTAGACAGAGGAAAACAAAGCAACAGTATACAACCAGACAACAAAACAACCAAAACAAACCACTGAAAAAGAACAGAACAAAACAGTTCACAAGAGAAAAGCTTGTAGTTAGTTCAGGGATCTTTGCTGGCCCTTAGGAGCGTTTTCCAGTCCAGTCTGTTGGGGCACCACGCCCTGGCCCCAAAGTCCACTTGCAGCATTCCCTGGGGACCTTGCCACTCCATTCCCTTGCTGTTCCGCTGCACTCCCCCAGTGATTTGCCTCGGTGTGGTGGGATCAGGTCAGGTGCAATTCCCACACTGTGTCTCCGGTGCTGTCCCCTGTATCGCCCTTAGTCACTGAGGGGCATCATGTCTCATAGTAGGGCCAGCCATGTTGTTCTCTCTGTGGACTGGCTGCTCTACTCAGGAACATCATCATCACGGCCTGGTGGGCCAGGCTGTGCTCCACTCTCTCCTCCTGCCCCTTCATCTGCTCCCGTGTGCTCTGATCAAATATGTCCATCTCCCATAGCTGCAGAGTCAATGTCGTCCTTTGGAACAAATTCTTTTCGGGGGAGGGGCAGGAATCCACTTAATTTATGGTGCTGGGGCCAGCCTCCCAGACCTCTCCACCGGTTCCCTCCTCCACGCCGGGATATTGCATTCACACCTTGCGACACTGGGTTGAAGTCTGGTCCCACTTTCCCTGTGGAGATATAAACAATACCCTCCCCTTGGGTGGATTAATGCCCCATGACCCCACTACCCTTTTCTTCCTTGTATTCATCCTTTTGTTTTCCTTTCCCCACCTCCTCCACCATTGTCTACCATGTACATCCCTGGTTTTGGTCTGGTCTCTTCCATACTACACCGTCTTCACCCCTAAAATGTTTGTATACAGTAGCTTTTTTCCCTATGCCACTTTTGCTTTAAAAAAAAATTTTTTTTAATTATTACCTCAGCGGACTCATGTTGTACTTGTCCTTTTGTGCCTGACTTACTTCGCTTAGCATGATTTCCTCCAGTTCTTCCCATGCCGCTATGTGCCTCATACGTTCATCACTGCTTTTTAGTGATGCGTAGTATTCCATTGTATGTATATACCACAGTTTTTTAATCCAATCGTCAGTTGATGGAAATTTGGGTTGCTTCCAGCTCCTTGCAATTGTGAACTGTGCCGCAATGAACATTGGAGCACAGATGTCTGGTCTTGGTTTGTTTCTTGCCTCTTCTGGGTATATGCCCAGTAGGGGGATTGCTGGGTCATATGGTAACTCTATTTCCATCTGTTTTAGGTATCGCCAGATTGATTTCCATAGTGGCTGTACGTACTTACAGTCCCACCAGCAGTGGATGAGAGTTCCTGTCTCTTTTCCATTGGTCTGAATATCTGTTGTTATACAAATACCACACTGTTTTGGATACTGTGGCTGTATAGTATGTGCTAAAGTCAGGTAGAGCAAGCCCTCCCACTGTGTCCTTCTTCTTGAGGAGTTCTCTGCTAATTCTGGGCTTCTTCCCCCTCCATATGAAGTTGGTAATCAGTTTTTCCAATTTTTTGAAGAAGGATGGTGGTATTCATATTGGAGTAGCATTAAACTTATATAGTGCCTTGGGCAGAACTGACATCTATACTATATTGAGTCTTCCAAACCACAAGCATGGCAAGTTCTTCAATTTGTTGAGGTCACTCTTGGTTTCTTGTAGTGGTATTTTATAATTTTCCTCATACAAATCTTTTGTGTTTTTAGTCAGGTAAATCCATAGATATTTCAATTTGTGTTTGGCTATTGTAAAGGGTCACGGGGAGGAGACGAGCCAGTTGGTGTGCAGTAAAATACCGATGAAACATACACCTTTCCTCTAGTTCTTTAATGCTTCCTCCTCCCCCCAACTATCATGATCCAAATACTACCTTGCAAATCCAGCTACCAGAGGATGTACATTGGTACAGCGAAGAGCTGGAAACACAGGGAATCCAGGACAGATAAACCCCTCTGCACCAAAAATGAGAGTAGCTATAGCATGAGGGGAAGGGAAAGGTGAAGGAGAGAGGGGAACCAATCACAATGATCTATATATAACCCCCTCCCTGGGGGACGGACAA
Source organism: Tenrec ecaudatus (assembly GCF_050624435.1). Taxonomy (NCBI): domain Eukaryota; kingdom Metazoa; phylum Chordata; class Mammalia; order Afrosoricida; family Tenrecidae; genus Tenrec; species Tenrec ecaudatus. Next base: position 84,275,657 of record NC_134548.1, read on the forward strand.
CAGAAAAGGGGGTGAACAGAGTTATTGGACAGTATAAGGCATGACTAAAAATTTATAAATTATCAAGAGGTCGTGAAAAAGGGATGGTGGAGGAGAGATGGAAAAAATGAGGAGCTGATACCAAGAGCTCAAATAGAAAGAAAATGTTTTGAAAATGACAATGGCAACAAATGTACAAATGTGCTTGACACAATGGATGGATGGATGGAATGTAATTAAAATTGTATGAACACCCAATAAAATTATTTAAAAGACAAAAGAAAAAAATTCTGAGCACCCAGTTTGCAGAACCCTGTGAACAACAGTGAAATCCCCAAATCAATTTGCAGGGGCCCCATGTGGATTAAGCCTGAAGGGACTCCCTGCTGATGCTTCTGAACAGACTTGCTATCAGACAGTGCACTGGGAAGTGGATTAATACATATGTAGTTGGATAGAAAGGTGGGAGAGGGAGAGGAACAAAGAGGAGCTCATACCAAGCGCTCAAGTAGAAAGAAACTGTTTTGGAAATGTTGATGGTAACGTACAGTTGTGCTTAATACAACTGAATAATGTATTGTTATAAGATTTTTAAGAACACCCCAATAAAATGATTAATTAAAAAACTCAAAATGAATAGATGTAGTTAGGTTAAATTTTAACACCTTATCATTTGTTCTCCTTTTTGAACCATTTTAAACTTATTGTTTTTAAAAATTAAATACTTTTATTGGGGGCTCTTATATCTCTTATCACAATCCATACATTAATCCATTGTTTCAAACACATTTTCACATATGCTGCCATCATCATTTTCAATGGATTTTCGGTCTACTTGAGCCCTTGATATCAGCTCCTTATTTTCCTCCACCCTCCCCTGTCCACCCTCCTTCAGGAACCCTTGATAAGTTATAGATTATTATTTTCATATCTTACATCATCCTCCATCTCGTCACACACTTTTCCATTGTTCATTCCCTGGGGACGGGGCTCTAGGTTGATCCTTGTAATCGATTCCCCCTTTCTGCCCCCACTTTCCCCTAATCCTCCTGGTATCTCCATTCTCATTGGCACTGAGGGGTTTATCTATCCTGTATTCCCTGTGGTGCAGGCTCTTATCTGTAACAGTGTGCATGTTCCTGTCTAACGGGATTTGTGAAGTAGAATTGAGTTCATGATAGTGGGAGTAAGGAAGCACCAAAAAACTAGAGGAAAGTTGTGCATTTCATTGGTGCTATACTGCACCCTGACTGGATCATCTATTCCTTTTGATCCCTCTGTGAGGGGATGTCCAATTGTCTAAAGATGGTCATTGCGTCTCCACTCCATGCCACCACCTCCCAATTCACATTGGGTATGATTTTGTTCTGGGTTTTTTTTTATACCGGATCCAGTCTACACTTCATGATCACGCAGACTGGTGTGCTTCCTCCATGTAGACTTTGTTGCTTCTCAGCTAGATGGCCACTTGTTTATCTTCAAGCCTTTAAGACCCCAGATGCTATATCTTTTGATAGCCGGGCAGCATCCGCTTTCTTCACCACAGCTTTGTCTTCAGAGATCATGTTTGGAAGATTAGCATCATGGAATGCTGGATTATAAAAACAATCTGTTCTTGTGTTGAGGGAATAATTGAGTAGAGGCCCAATGTCCATCTGCTACCTTAATACTAAAACTATAAATATATGCACAAAGATCTATTTTCCATTATCATATATAAATATATTTGCATATGTACATGCCTGTGTTTAGACCACTATAAATGTCCTTTGCCTCCTGACTCTTTCCTTTCCATTCTTCATGTCCCAACATCATGTTTGGGCTTTTTTCGGGTTTAATAATTTCTCGCTGCTGCCCTTGATTAAGCCCCACTTCCTACACCCTTCTCTCCATTGATTTTAATTAATTTGTTCCCTTGTCCCTGGATTGGTTGCCCCCCCCCATTTCCTTTCTCCCACCTCCCCTTCTCCTGTATCCCCCCAGAACCATCGCTCCCATTCTTTTCATCTCTGAATTGTTTATCCCACCTCTCTTATCCGGATAGACATGCAGAAACAATAATAAGCCCCCAAACCAGGCAAAGCCAAAAGACAACAACAAAGGAATTCAAAACGAACAAAACAATAACAACTTAAAAAGCCAAAAACAAAATAACAAAAAGAAGGCCTCTGACAAAAACGGAAAAGCCTATAAATAGGTCAAGATCTGTTTGTTGGCTTTTACAAGTATTTTCCAGGCAAGTCTGATGGGGTGCCACACTCTGCCTCCAAAGTCTATTTTTGGTATCCCCCGGGGATTTCATCACTTTGCTCCACTTAGTGCTGCTCTGTTGCATGCCTTTAGTGTTTCACCCCAGCATGAAAGGGTCAGATTGGGCAAAAATCCCGCACTGTGGCTCCAGTGTTGTCCCCTTTAGTTCTATGATTCAGTGAGGGACGTCGTGTCTCATGGTGGGGCCGACCCTATGTTGCTCTCTGTGCATCGTCTGCTCTAAGCAGGAATACCATTCTTGGTGCTTGATGGGCCAGGATATGTTCCCCTCCCTCTCCATCCCTCTTCATTTCTCCTGTTTGCTCTAATCAGACGTGCCCCTCTCCCCAAGTTGTAGCTTCATTGCTGTCCTCTGAGGTGCATTCTTCTGGAGGTAGGAGGGTGTCCACATAGTTGGGATTGGGGCCAGCCCCACAGACCTCTCTATTTATTCCCTGGTACATGTCGGTATGTTGTGTTCACATCTTAGCACATTGGGTTGAAGCCTGATCTCTTTCTCCCTCTCCTGTGGAGATAAAAAATAAATATCTTCCCTTGGGTGCGTTAGTGCCCTGCCCCACCCCCACCCCCACCCCCATATATATTTTTTCTCTTTCTTTCCCCTCCTATTTTTTTTTGGCTGCCAAATGTACCCCTGGATTGGCTTTGGCCCCTGCCATAATACCTGGACCTCACCCCAGGGATGGATGTATACAGTAGCTGAGGTAGTTTATTGTGCCAACATGGAGTTAATTGAATGGCAGAGGGATAAATGGCTCGGTGAGTCTCGCCTTTCTAGTTCTCAGGTCTTTTGCTTTCTGATGGTCAGACCAGGGTGCTGTTGCCTGAGCCAGTTCCCTACTTCAGCTGGCAAAGCTCACTTCCTGGGAGACATACATCCCCAAAGAGAAGCCACATGGACGTACCCCAATGCAGCCCTGGGTGCTGGAGCACCAGGTCATTTCTCTTCTTACTAAAGCATGACTTGAAGTTTTCTTAAGAAGCAGATCTGCAAAAGATTATGGAAAGATTATGTTGGAGACCCAAACAATGGTATGTAGGTGAGGTAGTTAGTTTTTTGGGGCCAAAGTGGCTGATAAACACATGTGGGGGTTAATTGAAGGGCGGAGGGATAAATGGCTCAGTGAACCTCACCTTTCTAGTTCTTGGATCTCTTGCGCTCTGATGGTAGGACCAGGGGGCAGCTGCCTTAGCCAGTTCCCTGCTTTAGCTGGCAAGGCTCACTTCCTGCGAGACATTCCCAAAGAGAAGCCACATGGACCTACCCTGATGCAGCCCTGAGTGCTGGAGCACCCATGTGGAGACCCCTGACAGTGCTGAGATGTTTACACATTCACTGACACGGCTTTCCTCCTGCAGTCACCATCATTCCGTCTGTTTTGTGAGATGGAGAAGGACTTTGTGGATTGGTGTCGGAAATATGGGTTAATGTTGGACTTGTGGGCTTGGGCAGCACTGGGTTGGGATGTTTTCTTGATGCACACTTAACCTTTATATAAAACTCTCTCTTCTCCATGAGTTTCTGTGGATTTGTTTCTCTAAAGTACCCAGACTAACACAGTAGTTTTTCCCTTATGTCCCATTTTTTTTAAAGCTTACCTCAGTGGACTCAAGTTGTACTTGTCCTTTTGTGCTTGACTTACTTCGCTTGGCAATGTACTTCATGAGTGCATTTCTGCTTTTCAGTGATGCGTAGAACTCCATTGTATGTATGTACAACAGTTTCTTGATCCATTCGTCCGTTGATGGAAATTTGGGTTTTTTCCCACTTCTTGCGATTTTGAACTGTGATGCGATGAATATTGGAGCACAGATGCCTGGCTGTGGTTTTTGTCTTGCCTCTTCTGAGTATATGCCGAGTAGGGGGAGTGCTAGGTCATTTGTATGATAGCTTGATTTCCATCTGTTTTAGATATTACCAAATCGATTTCCATAGTGGCTCTACATACCTACAGATCCACCAGCAGTGGATGAGAGTTCCTATCTCACCACAGCCCCTCCAACACTTGTTACTTTCTGATTTTTTTGAATTGGGCTGTCTTTGGGGGTGTTTGGTAGTATCTCAGAGTTGTTTTAATTTCCATTTCTCTTATGGCTAATGATCGGGAAATTTTACTCATATGTTTATTGGCCATTCAGATTTCTGCCCTTATGAAACTTCTCTTCAGATCCTTTGCCCACCTCCTTAGTGGGAAGTTATTATTTTTGTTATTGTAAGCTTACAAAGTGTTGTAGATTTTAGTAATAAGGCCTTTGTCTGATGTGTCATTGCTAAAGATGTTTTTCCATTCTGTGGGCTCTCTTATTACTTACTCTTTTGGTGAATTCTTTCAATGTACACAGTTGTTTTATCTTCAGTATATCCCACTTGTCAATTTGTGACTCCTCTGTATTTGAATCCCTCCCTACTTCCAATAGTATATGTATTCCATGTGCCAAGGTTCTCAGGTTTGTCCCAATGCCCTCATTGCTGGCCCTAATATTTTGGGGTTTTACTTCAAGGTCTGTGATCCACCTTGAATTTATTCTTGTGCATGGAGTGAGATAAGGGTCTTGCTTCATTTTTCTGTAGGTAAATATGCATTTTTCCAGCACCATTTATTGAAAAGTGCATCCGCTTCCTATTTTATATCCTTGGGGGCCCTTATCAAAAATCAGTTGTCTGTATGCTGATGTTTTTATTTCTGGGTTTTCAGCTCTTTTCCACTAATCTGATTATCTGTTCTTATACCAGTACCACACTGTTTTCACCACTGGGGCCATAAAATATGTGCTAAAGTCAGGTAGAGCAAGCCCTCCCACTTTGTCTTTCTTCTTCAGGAGTTCTCTACTAATTCTGGGCTTCTTTCCTCTCCATATGAAGTTGGTAATCAGTTTTTCCAATTCTTGGAAGAAGGATGATGATATTCGTATCAGGATAGCATTAAACTTATATAGTGCCCTGGGCAGAACTGACATTTTTACTGTAGTGAGTCTTCCAATACACGAGCATGAGATATTTTTCCATTTGTTGAGGTTACTCTTGGTTTCTTGTAATAGTGTTCTGTAGTTTTCCTCATGCAAATCTTTCATGTTTTTAGTCAGGTAAATCCATCGATAGTTCAATTTGTGTTTGGCTATTATAAAGGGTACTACCTTTTCATTTGGCTCTTCTGTGATCTTGTCTGATGTGTATAGCAATCTGATAGACTTCTGTTTGTTGATCTTGTATCCTGCCACTGTGTAAAATTCCTCTATGTCTTCCAATATGCCACGTGTGGAGTTTTGGGGATTTTCAATATATAAAATCATATCATCTGCAAATAACTAGTTTCATCCCTTCCTTCCCCAGACAAATACCTCTGATGTCTTTTCTTTATCTTATGTTATTGGCCAGGACCTCCAGTACAATGTTAAATTGGAGTGGGGACAAGGGGCATCCTTGTCTGGTTCCCTTTTTCAGTGGAATTGGTTTCATCTTTTCTCCATTGATTACCACGTTGACTTTGGTTTTTCAGATATAGCTTGTATAATATTGAGGAATTTTCCTTCCATTCCTATCTTCTTGAGTCTCTTACCCAGAAACGAGTATTGGATCTTGTCGAATGCTATTCCCACATCTATCGATATTATGTGGTTCTTATAATGTTTCATGTTAATGTGGTGAACAATATTAATGATCTTCTGTATTTTGAACCATCCTAGCATCCCTGGTATGAATCCCACTTGATCATGGTGGGATTTGTTTTATATGCTTTTGTATTCTATTGGCCAGTTTTATATACTTTTGTATTCTATTGACCAGTATTTTGTTAAGGATTTTTGCATCAATGTTCATTAGGGATATTGATTTGTAGTTCTCAATATTGTGGGATTCTTGCCTGCTTTAGATATCAGAGTTATACTAGCTTCAAAGAAAGAGTTTGTGAATTTTCCTTCTTTTTCTATGTTCTGGAAGAGTTTGTATAGGATAGGTGTCAGTTCTTCCCTGAATGCTTGGTAGAATTCTCCTGTGAAGCGATCTGTCCCAGGGAATTTTTTGTTGGTAATCCCTTGATAACCTTTTTGTTTCTTCTATTGCTATGGGCCTGTTGAGATTCTTGTCCATCTGGGATAATCTAGGGAGGGGTTGTTTTCCCAAGTATTTGTCCCTGTATTCCACGTTGTTGAATTCATTAGAGCAAAGGCCTTCATAGTACTGTGTAATTATTCTTTTGATTTCACTAGGGTCTGTTGGGATGTCCTCTGTTTCATACTTCATCCTTGCTATTGAAATTTGTTTCTTCCTTTCTTTGGTTAGGTTTGCCAGTGATCTATCAATTCTGTTAATCTTTTCAAAGAACCAACTTTGAGCTGCATTAATTTTTTCCTTAGTTTTTTCTTTTTCCCTCTCTATCTCAGCCCTGATTTTTATTATTTCTTTCCTGTTGCTATTAGTAGGATTGTCCTGTTAACTCTGATCTAATTGGTGTAAGTTTTGTGCCAGCATATCAACCATAATTTTCTCTTCCTTTTTCATGTGTACATGTATTGCTATCAAACTTCCTCTGATTAATGCCTCTGCTGTGTCACAAAGGTTTTGGTATGTTGCGTTTTTATTTTCATTGGTTTCTAGAAACTTCCTGATTTCATCTCTGACCTAGGACAGTACCCACTCTTTTTGAAATAGGGAGCTATTCATCCTCCAATTCCTTTGCCCTGGTTGTCTTCATCATCCTTTTGTTGATTTCAGAAAAGAAATCTATATATTCTCTATTGCTTCAATTTGGTCAGGTTCGTCTTGTGTTCCAGCATGTGTTCTATCTTCGAGTATGTGCCATGTGGAGTTGAAAAGAATGTGAATTTTATTTTGCATTTGGGTGGAAAGCTCTGAAAATATATGCCAGGTCATGTCCAATTGTTCTGTATAAATCTGGAGCCTTCTTGTTAGGTTTTTCCCCCCTGTGATCTTTTTCAGAGAGTGGTGTATTAAAGTCACCAACAATAATTATTGAGCCTGTGATTAATTTTTTCATCTTTTGGAGCATCTATGAATTTCGTGGGTCTCTCTTTGGGCGCATATATATTCATTATGCTCACTGGTTCTTGGTCTACTGTTCCCTTGAGCATTCTATAGTGCCGCTCCTTGTCTCTTGTTATGGCTTATACCATGAGATCAATTTTTTAAGATATTATGATTGCTATAACATTTTTTGAATTGCCAATTGCTTGGTATATTTTTCTCCAGCCTTTAATTCTCAACCTACTTTTGTCTGTGAACATCAGATGTGTTTCCTGTAGGCAGCAGATTGATGGGTTATATTTTCAAAGCCAGTCTGCTAACCTTTGCCTTTTAATGCCTGAGTTCAGTTCATGGATATTTCGTGTTATTACATCCATCTGTGATGTCATCTGGTACCGTTTGTATTGGGTGTTTTCCTACCTACCTATCTTATCAGTTTGTGTTGTGTGTGTGTGTTTCATTCTTGCCTTAGTTCCACCATTGAACTAATACTGTCTTGGGGGCTGTTTTCTCTTTGTCGCCCTCTGGGTCAAGTTGTTCAATGTGATGGTCTCTTATTTGTGCTCAGTGAGGGTTTATCTTCTACTTATACTGGGTTGGGTATGATATTTTGTAAGGCTGGGTTACTATTTACATATTCTTTGAGTTTTTCCTTGTCTTGGAAGACTTTTACGTCTTCATCTAGCTGAATAGATAATTTGGCCAGATATAGTGTTCTTGGTTTTGCCTTTATCTCCTCTATCATTTCATCCTTTTTCTGTATTGCTTCCCTCATATCCTGCATTCTGAAGATTTCTTCTGTGGCAGGTCAATGTCTGCTTCTTCTATGCATGTCGTTAGGTTATTTTCCTTCAATTTTTGGAGTATGTCATTCCACCCCCCTCCTCTTCTTGATCATGCCTGCTGATAGGTCTGAATATATTATTATCTAGGTACTTTTGTAAGTGACTCTTTGTTTTTCCCTAGCTGCTCTTATGATTTTTCTCCTTTTCCACATAGTTGGATAATTTAACTATTATGTGTCTTGATGACTTCTTCTTGGGATTTAGTATGGCTGGTGTTCTTTTGGCCTTCTGAATGGTTGCCTGATTTTCATTTATTAAGCTGGGGAAGTTTTCCTCTAAGAACTCCCTTGTTATATTCATGGTTGACTTCTTTGTTGTGTCTTTTCCAGTCGTAAAATTATTCTAGTATCAGACACGACTCTCAGGTTTTCTTCAGCTTCTCTGATTGTCTTATTTGACTGCATTTCCTATTTGTCGAAGTCTGTGTGGTTATCCTCTAGGACTGCTGTGATTCTCTGCCTCCTCAAGTCTGTTGGCAAAGTCTGTTAATTTGCTACTGGATTTTGTTATTTCATTCCTTAGGCCTTCTGTTTCCCTTAGGTGCATGGCCTTTATATCCTCTCTCATTTCATCCTTTTTCTGTATTGTTTCCCTCATATCCTGTATGACTCCAAGCAGCATTCTGAAGATTTATTTCTGTTGCAGGTCAATGTCTGCTCCTTCTATGCACATCCTTAGGTCCATGAATTCTTCTGGCATTTCTTCTGTTTCTCTTGCTTTTTCATTGGGGCTGGTTGCTGTTTATGTGCTGTTTTAGAGAAGCCCAGCTTGATCTTCCTGAGTTGAAGAACATTGAGCTCTCTCTTGGGGCACTCATATGAGTGCTTCTTCAAACTATCTGCAGGTAGCTGCATTGGGGGTTCAGGTTACCACTGTATCTTCCTGTGGTTTTACCCTTACTCTAGCCAGCTAGTATTCTCTTATTTCGAATGTGAGTTGGATAGTCCTCTCATGGGACACTGGTTTGTTGTTTGTGGGCCCACGAGAATGGTGCTTCATTGGCTGATCTCCCAGGAAGCCGCAGTGGTGAGTCCCATGGGGCTTGGAACACCTCAGATGGCATGCTGTTTCCCTCTGCAACTGGACTGCCATGGAGGGTGGGTGGATGTACCCTTCTTGATATATAGCACTGCCTGGCCAGCAGAATTACCCTAGTTGGAGAGATCGCCATGGAGGTTGAGTAGATCTTCCTGAAGCAGTGTGGAACACCACAAACAGCAGGCAGGAGTTCCCCCAGTCACTTGTAGGGCCTTGGGGTATTCCCCCAGCTATTTGAATGGGAGATCCCCCAGCCACTTGGGGTGTGGGAAGGTGGGTATGATTTCCCCAGTTGCATGTAAAGCCAACAAATGCGGGTGATAGCTCCCACAACTGGGCCGTCAGAATTGCCCTAGGTGGAGGGGAGTGGCCTGGAGGCCAGTAGTGTCTTGTGAAAGGAAAGATATGATGAATAGAGGAAAAATAGAGACAGGAGAAAATAAAGACAAAAGCAAAAATTAAAAACAAACTAAAAAACACACACAAAAGCAAAGAAAAAATAAAAAGTCAAAAAAAGAAAAACTGAATGTATTGAGACTGTGGTGGCAATGAGAGAAGAGTTAGAAGAAGAAAAAGTGAAAGAAGAAGAAAGGAAACAAACAAATAAATAGATGGATAAAGAGATAGCTGAGTCACGTGCTGTGCCATGTACAGCAGTGCTTCATGTCGTGTGCAGCACTGCCACAGGGGCAGATTGGAGCTCTCCCTGCTGCATGGGTGGAGTTGACCTAGGCAGAAGGCAGGGGGCTGGAAGCCAGCTGTGGCTGTGGAAGGAAAGAGAGGGAGAGGATAGAGACAGAAAAGAAGGGAGAGATGGTATAAAGAAAACAATGAGAAAGAATTGGGGAAAAACCACAATCGTGCTTGCTTAGACTGACTGTGGTGGGTAAGAGAGAAGAAATAGAGAAGAAAAAATAAAGAGTAAAGAAATAGCAGATCCCTGATTGCCTGAACATGGGACCCAAGGGGGTTAAACCCTGCCCCAAGGTGGCAGGTTTGTATGCCCTTTTGGTGTAGGGTCCCACTAGGGCATAATTGCCTTAGTGGGCAACATCACTGAAGAGGCCAACAGAGGTTTCCTCAGTAGCATGTAGCACTGTAGAGGGCTGTAGAGGGCTGTCGAAGCTGCCTTGTGTGGTGTGCAGCATTCCCACAGAAAGCAGGCTGGAGTTCCCCCTGCTATTTGGGCAGCATTTCCCTAAGCGGAGGAAGTGGCCAGAGCACCAGCAGTGGCGTGTGAAAGGAAAGAGAGGGAGAGAAGAGGAAAAAGAAAGCAAAGAAGAAAAAAGAAAGGAAAAGAGGAAAAAAACAAAACAAACCTGGGCCCACAGTGTTCCCAGGGAGAATAAAGAGAGAAGAAATAGCATCATAAGTAAGACGATAGCTGAGGCTTGATCACCTGACCATGGGTCTGGAGGAGTTCCAACCCTGCCTCAAGGTAGCAGGGTTTTGTGCCCACTTGGTATAGAGTCCCCTCATAGGCAAGATCACAGCAGAGGTCAGGAGCGGTTCCCACAGTGGTGTTGAGCGCTGGAGATCACTGGTATAGCTGCCTTGTGCTATATGCAGTATTGCAGCAGGTGAAAGTTCCCTCAGCCACATGTAGGGCCCCAGGACAGGAAGGGGCTCCCCCAGCCACACAAGGACAGGTAGGACCTCCCCAGCTACATGTAGGATCACTGAGGGTGGACAGTAACTCCCCTCATTGGGCTTGTGGCGTTTCCCTAGCTTGTACCAAGACTGCTGGTGCCCCAATAGCTCAGAGATTTTTTTGTGTGTTTTTTCCCCCTGGTCAACTGGTCAATTAAATTAAATTGGCCTCCTGGCTATGGGCTCTGCATTTGTGCTCAGTGCAATATTCTGAAACTGAAGCTTGTTCCAGAGGCTCTTTGTTATGTTGATAGCCTCCAGGCTCTGTATTCCTTAGCACTGGCCCCCTTATTATGCTAATGTATGTTAAAAGATCTGTTCTGCCAGTTTGTCTTGGAGTTAAACAATGAGCCTGGGGTTTGCAGTTTTACCAAGGTTCCCTGATTTCAGGGATGTCACTCTGACCACCAAGGGAAGAGATCTAACTTATCAGAGAGGTTGTTTTCTTCTTGGCCAACTGGAACTGAATTACTCCCCACCCCTGCCTATGGTTACCTGCTTATGGTCTGCCACACTGTGATCTGACTCAGGTGAAGTTCCTGATGTCTTTTCAATTGCTCCAAATCTATGGCTATGACCACAGATGCTCCCACTCCTAGGCTATGAGCACAAGGTAGCTAACAGCGCAGGGAGCTCTAGTGTGGGGTCTTGTAATTAGCTCTCAGGCGTTCTCTTTGTCTGGGATTATGACCCCTTTGGGATGTCAGTTTGGGGTAATCACTACTCGCTGCCGGACTAGTGTGCTGATAGAGCCTCAGTTAGAACCCATGAGCCCAGCACAATGAATCTAGAGCGTTTCAGTGTGTTCTCTGTTTGCTTTGTGAGTGAAAATCAATAAAAGCAGGAGTCAGGACAGACCCTAGTACCCTGATTCTAATTTTATGACTCAGTCTCCAAGTCTCTTTCACCTTATCTCTTAATTATTTTCTGGTCTGGCAGCAGGAGCTCCAGTTGGATAAATCTACCTGGACCACATTTTCTTCCTTCTCCCCAGCAATCTGAAATTTAAACCCCCACCTAAATTACATTAAAACACTCTTGTCCTTTCAACATACTTAAGTTTCCCTAGTTCTTGCAGGACTTCCTAAACATACAGGTAAAGGATGAAACTAATAAGGAAAATTTCAAGACTTTTGTAAACTCCTAATGAAAAATAATAATGAATAACATTAAAAGGCTAGCAAAATGGGGAATTATTGGTCACAAAATAAGGATATTATTATTCTCAATATACTGAATGTGTAACCCATATGAACTTATAACCCAAACACCAAGATTCTGATTGAAATTGGGCAAAAAAATATCCACAGAAGATATACAGCTTGTTATTGTTTTTGTTAATACATATAAAGGAAATGTTTCAATTGCCAAGTAATTAATGAAATCCAAACAATGAAATACATTTTCCTATAAAATTAACAAAGTTTTTTCTCCTCTTTTTAAAATGCTAATACTAGAAACTATAGGAGTACAGAGAATTAAGCCCAACTGTAGACTGCTATTGCAAGACTACTGATATTTGATAATATAAATCCAGAACCTTTAAAATATTCACCCATTTTGGCCCAGAAAATCCCCGTATAAGAATGCACTGCTAACCATAAGGCCAGCAGTTAGAAACCACTCACCGGGGCAGTCCTATTGACTCTGTCTTATAGGGTCGCTATGAGTCAAAATCAACTTGATGGCAGTCTGTTTGGTTTTTTTAAGAAGAGTTGCTACTTTAAGATTATGATAATCTTAATATAGCAGGGACCAGACTAAACTCAGGGATACATATGGTAGACCACTTAAAATGAGGGGGTAAATAAAAGACATGGGTAGCTGGGGGAACAGGGTACTAATCCACACAGGGGAAGGGTGTTGATTATGTCTCCACAGGGAAAGAGGAACCAGACTTCAACCCAGTGCTCCATGCCAAGAACACAACACACTGACATGAAACAAGGAACTAATAGAGAGGCCTGAGAGGCCAGCCCCATTACCAAGTAAGTGGATAGCCCCCTTCCCCCCCAAAGAAGAATTCACTTCAGAGGACAGCACTGAAGATACAGCTCAAGGAGAAGGACTTGTCTCATCCGAGCACACAGGAGCCAACGAGGGGGAAAGGGGAAAAAAAAGAGTGAAGCACATCCTGGTTCACCAAGTTCTTAGGACAATGTTTCTGCTTAGAGTAGCAATGCACAGAGAAGATCACAGGGCCAGCCCCACCACAGGACAGCATTCCTCATTGACCCATAGCACCATTGGGGACAACACTCTAGCAAATGGCAGAAATTGTGCCCACCCTGAGCCCACTATGCTGAAGCCAGCCACTGGGGGCATGCAGCAGAGCAGCAGGGGAGCAGAGCAATGACGTCCCCAGGGATAGATGTGAGGCCAGGGCATGGCACCCCACCAGACTCGACTGGAAAGCACTCATAAAGAACAACAAATAGGGGTTTTTTGTTGTTGGTGGTGGTGTAGCTGTTGTTTTATTTTCTATTGTTTCTTCTTTTGTACTTGGTCTTGTGATGGTGCATATTGTTGTTGCTGCATGTCTACCTGGAAGGGATAGGCAGGATAAACAAGCCGGAAGAGAGAATAACAGGATGACAGCTCCTCATCTCCTCATCATGGGGGAACAGGGGAGAGGGGGAAGTGGGGGGAAGGAAGTGGGTGTTAACACTGCAGGGACAAGGGAACAAGTGATCCAAAATCAGTGGCAAGGAGGGTGTAGGAGGTCTGGCAGTGCTGGATAAAGGACAGTGTAACTGAGAGGAATTCCTGAAACCCAAATGGAGGTTGAACATGATAGTGGGACAAGAGGAAAGTACAAAGAAATAGAAGAAAGAACTAGGAGGCAAAGGGAAGGTATAGAGATCTAAATATAGGCATATACAGATGTAAATATATTTATTTACAACGAGGGAGAAATAGATCTATGTACATATATTTATAGGTTTAGTATGAAGGAAACAGATGGACAGTGGGCCCCTACTTTAGTACTCCCTTAACACAAGAACACTTTGTTCTAACAATTCGGCAGTCTGAGATGCTCACCTTCCTGGCAAGATCGCTGAAGACAATGGGTGCACAAGCAAATGTGGTGAATGAGGGGGAGTGCAGAGTGAGGACCTAGGGCCCATCTGTGGGAAATTGGACATCCCCTTACAGAAGGACTGCGGGGAGGAGATGAGCCAGTCAGGGTGCAATGTAGCAATGATGAAACATACAACTTTCCTCTAGTTCTTGAATACCCCCCCCCATCATGATCCCAATTCTACCTTACAAATCTGGCTGGAGCAGAGGATGTACACTAGTACAGATAGGAACTGGAAACACAGGGAATCCAGGACAGATGAACCCCTCAGGACCAGTGGTGAGAGTGGTGATACTGGGAGGGTGGAGGGAAGATGAGGGAGAAAGGAGGAACAGATTACAAGGATTTACATATAACCTCCTTCCTGGGGATGGACAGTGGAGAAGTGGGTGAAGGGAGACATTGGACTGTGTAAGGTATGACAAAATAATAATAACTTATAAATTCTTGAGGGTTCATGGGGGAGGGGGAAGCAGGAAGGGAGGGGAAAATGAGGAGCTGATACCAAAGGCTCCAGAAGAAAGCAAATGTTTTGAGAATGATGAGGGCAACAAATGTACAAAAGTGTTTGACACAATAGATGTATGTATGCATTGTGTTAAGAGTTGTACTAGCCTCCAATAAATTTTTTTAAAAGAATGCAATGCAATCAAATTTATCAAATACATAAATAAAGGCTCATTACATTATGGCGTGTGGTGTAATAGTTATGTTGTTAAGAGCCATCATTGACTGAATGGTGGCCTCCCAAAATGTGTCAACTTCTCTAGGTCATGATTCCTAGTATTGTAAAGTAGTCCTTCATTTTGGGATCAGATTTAATTAGCCTCCATTTTGTGATATTTGTTGTAAACCCTAACCTTTATAAGTTGAGTCCTGGTTGTTCAGTGGTTAAGTACTTGCCTACTACCTGAAGGTTGGCAACACAAATCTACTAGCCACTGCACAAGAAAAGATGTGACAATCTAATTCTGTAAAGGTCACAGGTCTGGAAATGCTATGGGTTCATTTACTCGTCTTACAGGAATGGAAATCAATTCCATGAAAATGGGCTAGTTGGTCCATATTGGCTCATATGCTGACTTATAGGACACTTTGTAAAATAGAATGAAAAATTCCCTGGTCCTGAGCCATCCCCATATTCTCATAATTGCTATGTTTGAGTTCATTGTAGCAGCCACTGTGTCAATCTATCTTGTTGAGAATATTTCTTTTTTTTTTACTAACCCTGACTCATACTTTAATGATAATAATGTCCTTCTCCTGGAATTGGACACTCTTGCTAACATGTAAAAAATACATGAATCAAAATCTTGCCATCCATGCTTAAGAAGCATTCTGGCTATAATTCTCCCAGGATAGATTTGTTCATTCTTCTGGAAGTCCACAGTACATTGAATATTCATCACCAGCACCATAATTTTTAAAAATCATTTTTGGGGGCTTGTACAATTCTTATCACAATCCATACATACATCCATTGTGTCAAGAACATATGTATATTTGTTGCCATCATCATTCTCAAAACATTTTCCTTCTACTTGACCCCTTAATGTCTGCTGCTCATTTTCCCCTTCCCTCCCCACTCTCCCCTACCTCACAAACCCTTCATCATTCATAAAATTTTTTGTCATATATTACACTGTCCGACGTCTCCCCCCACCTTCTTCTCTGCTGTCCCTTCCCCAGGGAGGAGGCTATACTTAGATTCTTGTAATCAGTTCCCTCTTTCCACCCCACTTTCTCTCCACCCTCCAGGCATCGCCACTCTCACCACTAGCCCTGAAGGAGTCATCTGTCCTGGATTCCCTGTGTTTCCACTTGCTCTCTGTACCAGTGTACATCCTCTGGTCTAGCCAGATTTGTAAGGTAGAATTGGGATCATGATAGTGGGGGGTGGGGGTGGAGGAAGTATTTAAAATGAGAGGAAAGTTATATGTTTCATTGTTGCTACCCTGCACCCTGACTGGTTCATCTCCTCCCCACAACCCTTCAGTAAGGGGGTGTCCAGTTGGCTACCATTGGGCTTTGAGTCTTCACTCTGCACTCACCCACATTTTCAATGATATGATTTTTTGTTCCTTGATGCTTGATACCTGATCCCTTCGACAGCTCATGGTCGCACAGGCTGGTGTGTTTCTTCAATGTGGGCTTTGCTGCTTCTGAGCTAGATGGCCACTTGTTTATCTTCGAGCCTTTAAGAACCCATACGCTATATCTTTTGATAGCCGGGCACCATCAGCTTTCTTCACCACATTTGCTTATGCACACATTTGTCTTCATTGATTGTATCAGGGAGGTGGGCACCCACTGATATGGTTTTTAGATCTTTGATGTCTGGTAACTGTTCCCTTCTGCACCTTGTGGCCAGACAGGCTGATTTGCTTCTTCCATGTGGGCTTTGGTGCTTCTCAGCTAGATGACCATGTATTTATCTTCAAGTCTTTAAGACCCTAGATGCTATATCTTTTGATAGCTGGGCACCATCAGCTTTCTTCGCCACATTTGCTTATGCACACGTTTGTCTTCAGTGGTTGTGTCAGGAAGGTGGGCACCCACTCATAGGTATTTAGCTCTTTGATGTCTGGTAACTGGTCCCTCCTACACCTCATGATCAGCCAAGCTGGTGTAGTTCTTCCATGTGGGCTTTGATGCTTCTCAGCTAGATGGCTGCTTGTTCACCTTCAAGCCTTTAAGACAACAGAGGCTATATCTTTTGATAGCCGGGCACCGTGAGCTTTCTTCACCACATTTGCTTATGCACACATTTTTCTTTAGCAATTGTGTCAGGAAGGCCAACACCATAATTTAAATGCAACAATTCTCTGGTCTTTGTTCTCTTCAAGCTCTCACGTGCTTATGAAGTGACTGAAATTACCATGGCTCCAGTGCACATTCGTCCTCAAAGTGACACCTTTGCTTTCCAAAAACCCAACTCACCACAATTGAATTGGTTCCAACTCACAGCAATCCGACGTTGTTTTCAGTTGCCATCAAGTCAGTTTTCCCAATAGTGACCCTATGCATAACAGAACAAAATACTGCCCTTTCCTGTGCCACCCTCATGATTGTTTCTATGCTTGAGCCCATTGTTTTTTTATAATAAATCATTTTATTGGGACTCATACAACTCTTATCACAGTCCATACATACATCAATTGAGTAAAGCACCCACCCTTATACATTCCTTGCCCTCTTTACTCTCAAAATTCACCTTTCACTTGGGTTCCTGGAATCAGCTCGGTTTCCTTTTTTCCTCCTTCCCCCTCCCTCCCCCTCCCCCCTGAACTCTTAATAGTTTATAGATTATTATTTTATCGTATCTTACAGTACCCGGCGTCTCCCCTCACCCACCTTCCCATTGTCCATCCCCCAGAGAGGAGGTTACACATAGATCCCCAAGATCGGTTCTCCCTTTCTACACCTCCTTCTCTCCCAGTGTCACCACTCTCACCCCTGGTCCTGAGGGGTTCATCCGTCCTACATTCCCTGTGTTTCCAAATCCCTACTGGACCGCTGTGAATCCTCTGGTCTAACCAGGTCCACAAGGCAGAATTGGGATCATGAAAATTGGGGGGGGGAAGCATTCAAGAACTAAAGAAAGATTTGAGTTTCATTGTTGCTACACTGAACCCTGAGTGACCCATCTCCTCCCCACTACCCCTCTGCAAGGGATGTCCAGCTGTTTACAGATGGACATTGGGTCCCCATCACACACACCCCTCATTCATGGTGATGTGATTCCCCCCCCACCTGCCTTTGTTGTTTGAAATCTGGTCCCCTCGGCCCTTCATAATCACACATGTTGGTGTGCTGCTTCCATGTGGGTTTTGTTACTTCTGAGGCTTGAGCCCATTATTACAGCCACTGTGTCTGTCCATCTCATTGAAGACATTCCTCTTTTCACTGCCCCTCTACTATACCAAGCATGGTGTCCTTTTCCAGGGACTGATCTCTCCTGACATGTCCAAAGTATGTAAAACAAAGTCTCATCACCCTACTCTTACCACATTTCCCCCAAACAGATTTGTTTGTGCTTTTGGCAGTCCCTGGTACTTTCAAGATTCTTCTCCAGAACCACAATTCAAATGCATCAATTCTTCGTCTATCTTCTTTATTCAATGTCCAAGTTTCACATGCATATGAGGCAATTGAAAATACCATGGCTTAAATCAGGCTCATTCCAGACCTCAAAGTAACTGCCTTGCTTTTCAACATTCTAAAGAGGTCTTGTACAGCAGATTTACCCAGTGCAACATGTCCTTTGATCTCTTGACTGCTGCTTCCATGAACAATAATTGTGGGTCCAAGCAAGACAAAATTCTTAACAGCTTCAACCTTTCCTCCATTTATGTTACCTATTGGCCCAGTTCAAGTTTTGGTCTCCTTTACATTAAATTGAAATCCATGCTGAAGGCTGAAATCCTTGATCTTCATCACCAAGAGCTTCATGTCCTCCTCACTTTCAGCAAGCAAGGTTGTATCATCTTGCATATCACAGGTTGTTAATAAGCCTTCCTACAAACCTGATGCCACATTCTTCTTCATATAGTCCAGTTTCTTTGATGATTTGTACATTATACAGATTGAATAAGTATTGGGCAGAGGATACGACCCTGACTCACACTTTTCACAATTTTAAACCAATCAGTATTCCATTAGAAAAAACTGCCTCGTGTCCTATGTACAAGTTCTGAATCAGCACAATGAAGTGTTCTGGAATGCCTGTTCTTCTCAAGGCTATCCATATTTTGTTATGATCCACACAGCATAGTGCCTTGGTATAGTCAATAAAACACAAGTAAATTTTTCTGGTATTCTGTGCTTTCAGTCAAGATCCATCTGACATCAGCAGTGATATCCCTTGTTCCACTTCTTCTGAATTTGGCCTGAACCTCTGGAAGCTTCCAGTCAATACTTCAATGGTTGTTCGGTGGTCTTCCGTCAAATCTTGCTTGCATGTGGTCTCAATGAAAATGCTCTATAACTTGAGCATTCTGCTGAGTCTCTTTTCTGTGGAATGGGTTTAAATATGGATCTCTTCCAGTCAGTTGGCTAAGTAGCTATCTTTCAAATTTCCTTGCATAGATGAATAAGTGCTTCCAGTGCTTCATCTACTCGTTCCCTTGGTATTCCATTACTTCCTGGAGCCTTGTTTTTAATTAAAGCTTTCAGTGCAGCTTGAACTTCTTCCTTCAGCACCATTGGTTCTTGCTCATATGGTACCCCCTGAAATGATTCAATGTCAACCAGTTCTTTTTGGTACAGTGCCTGTGTATTCTTTCCATCTTCTTTTATGTTTCCTGCATCATTCAATATTTTGCCCATAGAATCTTTCCATATTGTAATGCGAGGCTTGATTTTTTTCTTGAGTTCTTTTAGTTAAGATTTTGAGCATTTTCCTCCTTTTTAGGTTTTCTAACTCTAGGTTTTTGCATATTTCATCATAAAATGTCTTTGTCTTCTCGTGCTGCTCCTTGAACTGTTTTGTTCAGCTCTTGGACTTCATCATTTCTTCCATTTGACTTAATTGCTGTACGATTAAGAGCTACTCTCTTCTGCCATCCTCATTGATCTTTTCGTTTTTTCCTGTCTTTTTAATGACCCTTAGCTTTCTTCATGAATAATGTCCTTGGCATCCCCCCATATCCCACCAGGTCTTTTGTCATTAGTGTTCAATGCATCAAATCTTTTCTTAAGATGTTTCTAAAATTCAGGCAGGATAGACTCAAGGTCATATTTTGGCTCTCATGGACTTATTTTTATTTTCTTCAATTTCAACTTGAACTTACATATGAGCAATTGATGGACTGTTCCACAATCAGCCCCTGGCCTGGTTTTAGGTTCTGATACTGAGCTTCTCCATCTGCTCTCTCCATAAATGTATATTCTGTATATTCCATCTAGAGAAGTCCATGTGTATAGTTGCTGTTTTTGTAATTAAAAGAATGTGTTTGCTGTGAATAAGTTGTTGGTCTTTGTGTTAGTCTCGGTAGACTAGCAAAACAAATTCATAAACACACATATGTATATAAGGGAGAGGTTTATATACAAGAGGAATTGAACATTGAGAAAACATCACAACCCAGTCCAGTCCAAGGCCATAAGTCTGCTATAAGCCCATATGTCTGATACCAATCAATAAAGCCCTCTTCAGACTCATGAAACACATGCAATGAAGCCAAATGCAGGATGATCACAAGCCAGTCAGTAGAAAGTCTTTGGGTCCAGTGGTGCTGTAAGCATTTCAGTGCTGTCAGGGGTCTCTCTGTGGCTTCTCTGGCTTCAGAGGTCTGGTTGCATCCATGTTGCTGATTTTCTGCAATGTCTCCCAAGAAGTAGCAGAGAGAGAGAGAGAGGTGTTTTCCGCCTCCAAGAAGGAAGTACCAGATTTCCCAGAAGGTCATGCCCACACAGAAGTCTCATTGGCTACCTCCAGATGGACAGTCTAGACTCCACTCCTACACTCTTAATCCTTACATTGACACCAGATTAGGTGACTACCACAGTCTTGCAAAATACTATCATGTGATTTCCAGCTTCATTTCTATCACCAAATCATATTTTCCAACTACTCTTCCTTCCTCTTTGCTTCCAACTTTTGTATAGCAATCATCAATAATTACCAACGTACCTTTGATAAATTTCCAACTGAGGATATTTATAGAATTCTTCAATGTCTTCATCAGTAGCTTTTGTGGTTTGTTCCTAAATTTGAATACTTGCATTCGTTGGATTTTCTTGAAGGCAGATAGATATAATCCCATCACAGACAGCATTGTGCTTCAAGATAAATCTGGAAATGTCCTTTTTGACCATGAATGCAACACCATTTCTCTTTGTTGTGTCATCCGTGGTGTAGCAAACAATACAAATTTTCTGGTTCAAAATGACCAATACTGGTCTTATTTCAGCTAACTAACCCATAGGATGTTTCTTGGTCTTTATACATTCCATTTCATTTTCGATGACTTCCAATTTTCCTAGATTCAGATTTCATACATTCCAAGTTCTGATTTTTAGTAGAGTTTTGTAGCTATTTTTTTCTTGCCTTGGGTTGTGCCCCATCAGAAAATGAAGATCCCAAAGGCTCTACTCCCACAGGCTTTACTCCATTCATGTCACCATGGTCGACTCTACTTTCAGACAACAGCTCCTCCTCAGTCACATTTTGAGTGTTTTCCACCCCAAGGGGCCCATTTTCTGGCACTATCTCTTACAATGTAGGCCTTCATTATCTGAAAGTGTTTCCATGCTGTACATAAGGTTTTCAGTGGCTCCTTCCTCCAAAGTGGGCAGCCAAGTCCTTCTTAGTAACTGTTCTTAGTGTGGAAACTCTGCTGAAACTGGTTCACTTTGGGTGACCCTTCTGGCAAATGAAATATCACTGACATAGCTTGCACCATCACAGCAACACACAAGCCAGTACAGTACAACAAACTGACAGAGGAGTGATAGTAGCAACCCTATAGAACAGGGTAATACTGCCCCTGTGGCTTTTCCAAAACTGTAACTCTTCAAGGAAGTAGACAGCCTAGTTTTCTTTCATGAAGCAGCTGATGATTTCCAGACTTGCTATAGAAGGTCCCTTACAGTGTAATCTCCCATTTGGCAACACTATACATGCCTCCCTCCATACCCAAACTCAGGGCTCAGACCCAACAGAACAGACATCCCTGGGAGTTAGTTCAGGTCTGTATGTTCCTAATTTTCATTGGCTCTGAGGTACACTGGCGGGAGCCTGTTGTGTGGTAGGAAGCAGGCATTTTGAGTGGATGACCCGCATACAAGCAATCATCTACATAGGAGTCTCTGTTAGCAACAAGGCAAACCTCCATAAGAGTTCAATAGAAGCATGAGAATGATACCATTGCAAATGTGGGGGAGTGCAGAGTGGAGACTCAAAGCTCATTGGTAGGCAACCGGACACCCCCTTACTGAAGGGTTGTGGGGAGGAGATGAACCAGTCAGGGTGCAGGGTAGCAACGATGAAACATACAACTTTCCTTTAGTTCCTAAATGCTTCCTCCCCCTCCCACCCCCCACTATCATGATCCAAATTCTACCTTACAAATCTGGCTAGACCAGAGGATGTACATAGGTACAGAGAGGAACTGGAAACATAGGGAACCCAGGACAGATGACTCCTTTAGGACCAGTGGCGATGCCTGGAGGGTGGAGAGAATATGGGGTAGAAAGGGGGAACTGATTATAAGAATTTACGTATAGCCTCCTCCCTGGGGGGTGGACAGCAAAGAAGAGAGCAGGAGGAGATGTCAGACAGTGTAATATATGACAAAATAATAATAATATATGAATGATGAAAGGTTCATGAGGTAGGGGAGGGAGGGGGAAAATCAGCAGCAGATATTAAGGGGTCAAATAGAAGGCAAATGTTTGAGAATGATGGCAACAAATGTACATATGTTCTCGACACAATGGATGTATGTATGGATTGTAATAAGAATTGTACAAGCCCTCAATAAAATGATTTTTTTAAAAACCATGAGAACTCCTCCACCACTCAATCCAGGGCGGCTTCCAGGTTGTCGTGGGTTGTTACCAAAGGGGTTGTAGAGTGGAGTCTGCTCCCACTGTCTGTACTCTACCAGCCTCCTTGTGTACCCAGTAAGTACAGGCTTTGAAACCAACAGGATGACCTCCCTGGAGGCCAGTTAAGATTTATATGACACCCACTTCCCCAATCAGCATTGAGGACTGCTGATAACACTACCATTTGCTTGCATGAAGGATACACCCACAGCCAAAATATAATAGGCAAGCTCTGATAGCAAAAAAGCATACCTCCCTGGGAGCCCATTTAGAGCCCTTTTCAGCCTTCTTACTGTCAGCTGCTGGCAGGACAAAAACTCCCACAGAAGGTTTCATACAGTGGCACTAGGGAGCAGGTCAAACAAGTGGAGATTGGTCCTCCAAGGACTGGAAGGACACTGGGTCTCTCAGCCCAAGACAAATCTCTTGGAGAGCCTTCTGGGGGAGAGGCCGACTCTCCTCCTTCTGAAAGGGAAGACAACCACTGTGTGCCTTCCTTGAATGTCTGTTCAAGCAACCAACACAGGGTTGGGAAGGAAGCCTTAGGGAAAGCTGGGAGCAACATCCAGTCCCAAAGGTAGCTGGAAAGAGTAAGGGTTTTCCAACTGAAAACATGATGACCGAAATACAGAGGGGGGAGGGAGTAATATCCAGAGAGAGAGGGCTGGGTGGACAGCTGGATTCATGCATAAGAATTCATCTGAGAGGTGGTGACTGCTGGTGAGAGAAAATGAAAGTTGAACATTGAGAACTGGAACTTTTGAATCCTAATCAAAGCAGGGAGGAAGAAGGATGTATCAGAGAGAGAGAGAGAGAGAGAGAGAGAGAGAGAAAATGCTTATCAAAGGCTAAAGGCTCTATTCACCCAAGAATTTTGGTAGAAAGTAGTATGAGCAAAACCACCAAATACTGGGGAGAACTGAGAAAATTAATACCTTCAAAAGTAAAAGTGCTGAAGCAAAAACTCATAAGACACACAAGGGAAAATGATAGGCCATACAACTAAACATGATGAAGGGAGAAAACTGCAATTATTGAAGTCTGGATGGGGGAAAAGAATAGAAGAATATTCTACAATGTTAAACATAATTGAAGAGTTAAGGGAAATAGACAAAGTTCTAAAAGAAACAAAGCAACGCAAGAGCAAAATTAGTATCTGAAAAAAAACAGGTATTGTTAAAACTCTGAAATGGACAATAGCTGAAGTGAGAAACACAATGGAATGATTTAATACCACATTTAATTAGACAGAAGAAAGGCTGTAAATTACAAAATGAGAGTC
Source organism: Tenrec ecaudatus (assembly GCF_050624435.1). Lineage (NCBI taxonomy): Eukaryota > Metazoa > Chordata > Mammalia > Afrosoricida > Tenrecidae > Tenrec > Tenrec ecaudatus. The sequence continues at coordinate 84,299,338 of NC_134548.1, forward strand.
AAAATTATAATAGCTTAAGAGTAACAAAAACAGAGCCTCAGGAAGACTCAGTTCAGGTTAATGGAATTATGGAACAACATCAAAATACCTATTATACAAATCATGAGAATTCCAGAAGATAATCACAGAGGGAGAGGGACCGAAATAATATGTAAAGAAATAGTGACAGAAATATTCTCCAATTTGATGATGGATAGGAATCTATAGCTCTTAGAAACACAAAGACCCTAAAGCAGGACAAAATGTTAGGAGATCTACACCAAGACACCTCATAGACATGTTCTAAAAAATTAAGGATGAAAAGAAAATCCTGAAAGTAGTGAGAGAGAAGAAAACAGAAATTATTCCCAATAAGATTAAGGGTCAACTTCACCTCTGAAACTTTGAAAGCCAGAAGACAATGGAATGATATATTTGAAGGACTGAAAGAAAATAAAAGCTGTTGACCAAAAAAATATTATACCCACTGAAATTGTACTTCAAGAATGACAGTGAAATTAAAACATTCTCAAACTAATAGAAACTGAGAAAGTTCATATCCACCAAACTGGCTCTACAAAAGTACAAATGGGAGTTCTACAGGCAGAAAAGAAGAGACACAAGAAAGTAAATCAGAGCCATACATAAAATTCAATATCTCTAATAAAATGAATTACGTGGGCAGATATAAGGGCTAATAATAAAGTGTTCATGCTTGATAATTCTAATCGGTTTGACCCTCACTTATTTTAATGATAATGTGTAACAAAGCATTAAACTATATTTGAGGACACCTGAAATATAATAATTATAATAATATATTTAGAGACAACGGCAGCATAATGGGGGAGGGGGAACCAAGCCAACTCACTGAGTTTTCTTCATTAGTATTCTCTATTTTACCTCCCTAGGATCTAATATCTATTGCAATTGTTACATAGAACCCACAGACAAAATTTATGATTAAAGAGTTTTTTTAATAAATCTTTTTATTAAGGCTCATACAACTCTTATCACAATCCATACATACATCAATTGAGTAAAGTACCCTTACACATTCATTGCCCTCGTCATTCTCAAAATTCGCCTTCCACTTGGGTTCCTGGAATCAGCTCGTTTTCCTTTTTCACCCTCCCCCTTCCCCCCTTCCCCTTCCCCCTGAACCCTTAATAGTTTATTAATTATTATTTTATCTTTTAAAAAACATTTTATTAGGGGCTCATACAACTCTTATCACAATCCATATATATATATATATATATATATATATATATATCAATTGTATAAAGCACATCTGTACGTTCTTTGCCCTAATCATTTTCAAATCAATTGCTCTCCACTTAAGCCCTTTGCATCAGGTCCTCTTCTTTTCCCCTCCCTCCCGCTCCCCCCTCCCTCATGAGCCCTTGATAATTTATAGATTATTATTTTGTCATATTTTATCTTTCTTACACTAAGGAAGCTAACAGGTTGTAATGGCAGTGAGACATACTCAGGAAGGTGAGCCCCTTAGGCCAGAAGGTACTCAAAATATGACTGAGGAAGAGCTGCCCTCTAAAAGTAAAATCGACTATAAAGCCTCATACAGCCTGTCGGAGTGGAGCCTTCTGGACCTTCATTTGTTGGTGGGGCATGACTCAAAATGAGAAGAAACAGCTGCAAACATCAATTAATAATTGGAATTTGAGATGTACAAAGTATGAATCTAGAAACATTGGAAGTTTTTACAAATGAAATGGAATGCCAAGGCCTAAAGATCCATGTTCTTGGTGTTAGTGAGCTGACATGGACTAGGATTATCATTTGAAATCAGAAAATCCTGTGGTCGACTATGCCAGGAATAACAGAATCAAGAGGATTGCCTTTGCATTCACCCTCAAAAAAGACAATCAAAGATCTATCTTGAAGTACAATGCTGCCTGTGATTGGAGCATATCTAGCGTCAGATAAGGACCTCAAATCAATAGAACGATTATTCAAATTTGGGCACCAACCACAAAAGCTACTGATGAATACGTTGAAGAATTCTATGAATGTCTTCAGTTGGAAATTGATCAAAAAATGATCAAATGATGCATTGATAATTATTGGTGATTGGAATGCAAAAATGGAAACAAAGGTAGGAAGAGTAGTTGGAAAATATATTCTTGGTAATAGAAATGAAGCTGGAGACACATAACAGAATTTTGCAAGATCAATGACTTTCTCATCACAAATACTTTATTCCGACAACACAAAACATGACTATAGATGTGGATTTCTTCTTATGGAATACTCAGAAATCAAAGTTACTACATCTGTATGAAACAATCATGAAGTTGCTCGATAGCAGCAGTCAAAACCAAACCTGGGGCTGACTATGAAACGGAACACCAATTGCTCGTACGTAAGTTCAGATTGAAGTTGAAGTAAATGAAAGTAAAGCCAAATTATGATCTTAAATATACACCACCTGAATTTCTAAAACATTTCAAGAACAAATTTTCTGCGTTAAGCACTAATGACACAAGACTTGAGGTGCTGTGGGAAGATTTCAAGGACATCATTCATGAAGAAAGCAAAGGATCATAAAAAGATATGAAAGAAAGAAAAGAAAAGTAGATGTCAAAGGAGACTCTGAAAATTGCTCTTAATTGCAGGGTAGCTAAAGCACGTGGAAGAAATGATGAAGTCAAAGAGCTGAACAAAACATTTCAAAGGGCATTTCTAGAAGATAAAGTAGAATATTATAATGAAATGTGCAAAGATCTGGAGTGAAAAAACTTGGCCAACTGACTGGTGGAGATCCATATTTGTTCTAATTCCTAAGAAAGGTGACCCAACAGGATGCTCGCTCAAATTGTAGAACAATAGCATTGATATCACCTGCAAGTAAAACTTTGCTGAACATCACCCAACAATGGTTGCAACAGTATATTGACAAGGAGCTGTCAGAGGTTCAGGCCAGATGTAGAAGAGGAGTGGAACAAGGGAGATCATTCCTGATATCAGATGAATCCTGACTGAAAGTAGAGAATATCAGAAATACGTTTAACTTGTGTTTTATTGACTATGCCAAGGCATTCCGCTGTGTGGATTCTACGAATCTATGAATGGCCTTGAGAAGAATGGGTATTCCAGAACACTTCATTTTACTCACGAGGAATTTGTACATGAATCAAGAGTCATTGTGTGAACAGAACAAGGGAATTCTGCTTGGCTTAAAATCAGGAAAGGTGTGATTCAGAGTCATAGCCTCTCGCCATACTTTTTCAATCTGCATGATGGGCAAATCATAAGAGAAGCTGGATTTAATGAAGAGAAATGTAGCATCAGTCTTGGATGAAGGCTTGTTAACAAACTGTCAAATGTAAATGACACAACCTAGCTTGATGAAAGTGAGGAGGATTTGAAGCATTTGCTGATGAGTATTATGGACTGCCGCCTTCAGTATAGATTACAACTCAATGTAAAGAAAACCCAAATCCTCACAACTGGACCAATAGGCAGCATCATGATAAACAGAGAAAAGACTGAAGTTGTAGGATTTCGTCTTGCTTGGATCCACAATCAATGCTCGCAGAAGTAGCAGTCAAGAGGTCAAATGACACACTGCATTAGGTAAATCTGCTGTACAAAACCTCTTTAAAGTATGGAAAAACAAGGATGTTACTTTGGGGACTGGGATGTGCCTGACCAAGTCATGGTATTTTCAATTGCCTCCTATGTATAAGAAAGTTGGACATTGAATAAGGAAGACTGAAAAAGAATCTATGCATTTTAATTGTGGTAAAGAATATTCAAAGTACCATAGACTGTGTGTTAGTCCGGGTCAACTAGAGAAACAAATTCAGAGAGATTCATATGGGTATAAGAAAGAAATTTATATACAAGAGCAGTTGAATATTGAGAAAACATCCCAGCTCAGTCCAGATCAAGTCCATAAACCGGAGGTTAGCCCATACGGTTGATACCAATCTATAAAGTCCTCTTCAGACTCATAATGACAACTGAATACAGGAAGACCACAGACCTGTGGGTGGGAAGTCTTATGGATCCAGTGGTGTTGTAAGCATCTCAGCGCTGGCAGGGGTCTCCACGTGGCTTCTCCAGCTCCCAGGGATGCATTGGGGTAGCTTCATATGGCTTCTCATCAGAAATGTCTCACAGGGAGTGAGCAGGGAGAGTGTGTGCGTCTCCCGCCTCCAATGAGGAATTCCGGAGTTCCCAGAGTCCCAGGAAGAGACCATGCCCACACAGAGGCCTCATTGGCTATCGCCTGATTGACAGGCTAGACTCCATCCCTTCACTCATAATCCTCTCAAATTGACAAATGATTATATAACTAGCGCAGACTGCTAAAAGGACAAACAAACCTTATTTTGGAAGAAGCACAGCCAGAGTGCTCCTCAGAGGCAAAGATGGGGAGATTTTCCCTTACATATTTTGGACATGTCCTCAGTAGAGACCAGTCCCTGAAGAAGTACATCATGCTTACAAAAGTAAGGGAGCAACAGAAAAGAGGATGACCCCCGACAAAGATGGCTTGATGCAGTGACTGCAACAATTGAACAATCGTGAGAATGGTGTGGGACTGGGCGAGGTTTTGCTCTGTTCTCATGGGGCTCTGATGAGTTGGAACCAACTCAACAGCTCCTAGCAACAGCAAGGTTGAATCACAAAGGAACATGAGAAAACAAAAACCCAAACTCGCTGTCATCATAAGAACTATCCTCCAGGACTGGGAGTTTCTAAGATTGTAACTTTTTAAGGAAGTAGAAGGTCCAGTCTCTCTGCCACAGAATGTCTGGAGGTTTCCAACTGCTGACCTTGCAGTTTGCAGCTCAATGTGTAACCACTATGCCACCAGGGCTCCTAGTGGCAAATAAAAGGAAATTTGTGAAAGAGATTGAGTGAAAAGATGATTGAGGATTTTGGGGGGTCAACCTCAATAAATGCATACTTTTCTATTGAAATATAATTTGCATACAATAAACATCTTTTTAAAAGTGTAACATTAAGTTATTTTTAGTAAGGTCACAAAGTTGAAGAAAATGTCCACCAACTCTTAAAGAAACACTCTACCCATTGCCCATCACTCGCCGTTCTTCCTTTGTCCAGCCCCCTCAGCTCCCTGCCTTGCTTGAGCCGCCCTGCAGGACATAGAACTGCTCCTGCCACTGGCAGCCACTGACCTCCTTCATGTTTCCGTGCGTTTGCCTAGTCTATCATTTTGCATAAATGACATTTTGGACTGGCTTCTTCCACCTAGTATAATGTTTTCAAGGTCTTTTGAGCACGGAAAGAGAAGTAGTAGAGAGCTGATTTGGGGACACATAGAAGGATTTTCAGGTCACTGAGTTTAAAGACTATCTGACCGTTGTGGCTCCAGTCCATAGGGTTGTGGGGTTTTCTTTCTGGGAAATTCTCATTGGGTTTGGTGGCTTAAATATCGTTGATTCCTGTCAAGACAGTATTTTCGATGGAGGAAGGCAAGCATAGGAACGAAAGCTTACTGGTGGTTACCAGGAGTGAGAGGGTAGAGAAGAGGGAGCATTCTGTTGATGTTCATGGCAGTCCATGACAACAGCCAAGAGTTTCAACCCGTCCTCCAGGAAGAAACTGGAAAGAAAGTCCCTACCATCCTGCCCTTTCAGCTTGCGGAAGCTTCAGAAGATGAGACTCTGGTCCCTTCTCCCTTTTAAGAATAAAAGAAACCAGAATTTAGAGGAGGGATTGGAACCCTGAGACCAATATCCCCTTTTCTTTGACTCTCCCTCCAATTTGATACTCTGTGATCCGCCCTTCTCTTATCTAAATCTTCCATCTTGTGCTGAATTCTGTCCCAATACTCTTTTGTTAAGAATGCCCCAGAGTTAAACGGGCAAAGGGAATCAGAAAATTCACGACAAACAACAAACAAAAATGCGTTGGTGAGAATAAGGGGGGTCGGAGTGGAGACCCAGAGTCCATCTGTGGACAATGGGACACCACCCTGCAGAGGGGTTGCAGGAAGGGGATGAGTCAATCAGGGTGCAGTAGAGCACCGATGGATCACACAGTATACCTCTGATCCCTTGAGGCCTACTCATCCCCCACTATCATGACCCAGTGCTGCTCCCCACACTGGGCTCGATGGGCGTATGTACATAGGTATAGGCAAGAGATAAAACTCATGACACATGGAACCCAGGAACAGGAATGGGAATATCGATACCAAAAGGGTAGGAGGTAAGGGAGGATAGGAGGGGAGGGAGGGGGTACCGATCACAATGAATGGCACATAACCACACACCCCCATCCAAGGGGAAGAACAACAGAAACCAGAGGGGAAGGGAGACCGTGGTCGGTGTGAGATTTGAAAATAATTAACAATCTACAATCTATCAAGGGGCCACGAGGGTGTGGGGAGAAGCTGATCCCAAGGGCTCAATGGAAAGTAAATGTTTAGAAAAGAGCAATGGAATACATGTACGAATATGTCGGATACAATTGATGTGTGGATTGTAACAAGGGTTGTAAGAGCCCCCAATAAAATGATCTAAAAGAAAAAAGAATGTCCCAAAGTCCTCCCAGTTTGGATTGGGACTGAGAGCATGCCTACTTCTACCCAGATTGTCAGGAGCGATCAGTCCCTAGAAAAAGACATCAAAGAGGAGGCCCTCAAGGAGATGATTGACACGTGGCTGCAATGACGGGCTCGAACAAAACAACCATGTGCGGGGGCGGGGAGCGGGGGTGGGTGCCAGACTGGGCCGTGTTTCGTTCGGTTGTACATCGGGCTGCTATGTGTTGGAACTGCTGATGTAATTAGTGGTTCCATGAGTCCCACTGGATAATCCAGAGCATACTTCTTATCTCCAGGTCAGCTAATTAGCAAAATTAATTCCACCTGCAACCCTAATTCTCCTTTCTCAAGTGAAGTAACATATTCACAGGTTTCCAGGATTAGGATAGGGAGATCTATCCAAAAAATAAGTCCACTGTCCCCCTCCCCCCCAGGTCAATTCAAATTCTTAGTGACTTTATAGGACAGAGTAGAACTGCCCTATTGGGTTTCCAAGGCTATAAATAGTGACAGAAACAGATTGCCACATATTTTTTCCCTGTTGAGTGAGTAGTTGGTTTGAACCTCGGGCCTTTAGGTAGCTTCTGAGCACTGGACCACAAGAAATCCCTTGACTAATGTCGACTTGCTGTCAGTCAGGTCACAGCGTGATCATGTCTCCTGAAAAGTGCAGTCTTTTTTACCAGAGATGCTGGGAACTTCTCTCTGACAAAGCGGCCCCTGTGTCTTCCTGCTTGCCAAGACTGTACCTTCCACCAGGAGCATCCCCCTGTGGGCTACCCACACCTGAGAGCTGTAGCTGCCCTGCCACGTCTCCATTGACCCTGGCGCCACGCCACTCTGCACCACTGGCCTGTGATCTTCCTGCCTCCTGCTTCACCTTTCTGCATCATTGACCTGCATCGACATCAGTTTGAAGAGGGTTGTGGCTAGGCATCAGACCCATGGGCTGGGCTAAGATGCCTTCTTGATAGAAGGTTGTTTATATAAAGCTCTTTCTTACACATATGTAAGTGTCACTGGTTTTGTCTGTCTAGACAACCCAGCCGAACCCAGGCTGTTATTCTGCATACCCTATCATTTAATTACAAATTTTGCATTGCAAAAATTATTGGCTTGAATGGAACTATGCGTTTATGCACAAATGCAAAAGGATGGTACGCCCTGGACCGATCCTATTCACAGTTCTGTCCTTTGCCGCGTTTGTGCTTGCGCACTCTTCTCTGCATGAAGCCCTCCTTAATGTCCACATGCCCACCAGTCTAGCTCTCCTTTCAAGGACTTGCTGCGATACTTCCGAGACTCCCTCAGACGGAACAATGAACCATAAACCTAGTTCTGAATACGTCCACTCTCGTTAGAAGGCTCAGTTGGTATCCAGCTGAACAGCTGAGGAATCCATTGTATTAAAAACCGAGATCTTAAATCGTATTTCAAAGCACTCAGACTGGTCCTTTCAGGCCCTTCTCTTTGGACTATGGAAGGAAAGAAAGGATAGGGCCAAACTCTTTAAGAGTTACTAAAGAGAGACAGAAAAAAGTGCTTTGAAAACACTGAGGTCACTCTCGTCTAGAGTCCCACTCACAGTAACCCGGCACAAGGTGTCTGAGGCCCTGAATCTTTCCGGGGACAGACAGCTTCCTCTTTCTCCCACAGGGTGGCTAGGGAGTTCAGAACTGAGACCTTGGGTTTAGCAGTCCAACAGTTAACCTGGTGGTGCCACCAGGCTTCCTGAAAGTTATAATAATATTTAAAAATCCCAGTGGGAGAACAGGACAGATCAGATCTATTTTCCTAAGTACGGAGAGTCAAATTGATGCTAACCTACACACACCTGCCATTTAATATAATGAGATTCCTTTAAGTCCATTTCCTCATATGTAAAGCAGGAATAATAAAAGGACTGGCCATACTTCCTGACACTGGGTAAATATTTATTGCTGTGTGAGAGAAGATTCAGAGAAATAAATTGATTTGTCCAAATTTACACAGATAGAGCCAAGCTCCCCCGATTTTAGCATATTAAAATCACTCTTGCTTTCTTATTCAATGTTTATTGTTGTAAATACATACACATTCACCTATAAAACAAATTTGCTAATTCAACATTTTGGGGCATACAATTTAGTAATATCAATTACACTAATAATGTGCATACATCACACATAATCATTGCCAAATTTCACATCACCATATACAAAAACTCACTGCATCCTATACGGTGGTTCCTCCTCCGCCTCTTCCTCCCACCCCTGTAACCACTAACACACCTTGGTCTACATACTAGTCCTTGTTATTTCATATCCGCGAGATCACACAGTATTTCTCCTTTTAGGATTTATTTAGGTCACCGCGTTTAAGACTTTCAAATGGCTGGGTAGTATTCCATTGTATGTATGTACCGCATTTTACTGATTTTCACCTGTGAGAGACACTTTGATTGTTTCTACTTTTGGGTTATTATGAGTAATGCGGCAATGAACATTTTATCCCAATATCTGTTTGAGCCCCTGCTTTCTACCATCCCACTTTTTCTCTACTTCCCACTCCTGGTAGCTACTAATAGGTTTTGGTTTGTATACATTTGCCTTTTCTTGTCTTTAAAAAAATTGTTTTAATAAGTGGTTTTAAACCACCTGAATGGCTGTCAGGTAGGGTTGGACTGCTAACAAACAGGTCAGTAGTTGAAACCACATTGTATTTGTCCACTTGACAAGTAATGGTGCATGTATCATTAATTGCTCTTAATGGTCACATAATATTCCATTATATGCATGTAACACATTTTATTTATCCAAGATTCATTAAAAAACTCTTAGGCTGTTTCCATTACTTGGCTATTGTGAATCTCACTGCCATCCAGCTGATTGACTCATAGCTGCCCCGTAGGGGACAGTAGAACCACTCCCCAAATGTTCTGAGGCTGTAAATATTTACAAGGGGGGAGCATCTTTTCTCCCTATGGCTGGTGGGTTTGAACTGATGACCTTGCTGTTAGCAGCCCGATTTGTAAACCAGTGCTGCAATAAACATGGGTGTACATGGGTGTCTGCTTCTGTTACTACTTTTAAGCCAGTGGAATTGCTGGCTTATATGATAGTTCTTTGTAGTAACTTTTTGAAAAGCTTCCTGCTTTCCACAATGCATTTTGAATTCCCACCAGTTGGATAAGGGTTCTAATCTTCACATCCTAGCAACATCTGTGATTTTCTTTTTCTTAAACTTGGCCATTCTACTGGGAGTGAAGCAGTATCTTCTTGTGACCTTGCTTTGGATCTCCCTAATGGCTGGTGGAGTAGTGGGCTTTGCACCGGGCTGCTAACAGCCAGGTCAGCTGTTCAAAAGATGAGGTGTTACATTCCAGGAAAGAATTAGTCTTGGAAAGCCACAGGGGAAGCTCTACCTTGTCCTGTGGGATCACTATGAATCGGAATTGACACAATGACAGTTGGAGGTTTGAATGGCTGCCAGGTAGCCCTTGAATCCATCAGCTGTTCCAAGGCAGAGCAGAGAGATAAGGCTCTCTGCTTCCATAACAACGTCCAGCCTTGGAGACCCCTATATTAGGCTTCTGGGAGTCGGCATACACTCGATGGCAGTGGTCTTTTGCCTTTTAATGGCTGATTTTGAACATCATTTCATGTGCTTATATTCTGCTTGAATGTCCTCTTTGGTGAGATGTCTATTCAAGTCATTTGTCCATTTTTTATTATCTTTTTAAAAAGTGGGATGATATATATATACACAATTTTTAACTCTTTAACAACATGTAAGCTACTCATGAGCTACGTGTTTCACTTCCCTAACTCAAGAACAGTTGCCTTTACTTTCAGAGGGCAATTTTAACTATATGAACACGGAGCTATTTTGCTTTCTTATGAATTACGCTAGCATTTCTCACTTGAAAAAGACGATTTTGAAGAACTTGGCACATGCATCTGCCCGCTCTGGCCAACACTGAACGATTCCACCTTTGGCACTAAGATCCAACGTCGTGTATGCCAAACTAAAGGCTTAAGAGATATACCGGGGTCTTCATAACTGTCACTCACATAGAAACTTACTTTTTATTCTGGCTCAAGTGTTCCTTCGGTTTTCATAAAATACTCTCGTTTAGTTCAGTACCAGTTCCAGTATTCAGAAACTGTGCTTGTATGTGGTCGAAAAGATTTTAAAAATAGGAATTTAGATCTAATAGTAAGGCATGAGAATAGAGTGGAATAAAATGGAGTGTCCTTAGGCAATTCCCTTACCCTCTCCTGTAAAATAAGGCGGCTAGATGGCCCTAAGACTCCTACCACCTCTGACATGTGTGTGAGAGAAACCAAACTCACTGCTGTGGAGTGGATTCCGCTACATAGCAACCCCACAGGACAGGGAAGAACTGTCCCTATGGGTTTCTGAGACTGGAACTTTCTGGGGGGAGTGAGCCTCATCTTTCTCCCAAGAAGCAGTTAGTTTTGAATTGACCTTGGGGTTGGCAGCCCAATGACAACCACCAGCAGGCATTTATTTCATTTGACCTTGACATATCCAGGAGCGTGTGCAAGATGTGCACAATGTGGGGAGAAAGGGTGAACATCTTTTTTCTGATGGATTAAAAGGTTTTTTATCCAAATAGTGCTGCTTTACTAACTAAAGCCTTTGAAGCTTTATTGTTGAAAACCTACCAAGGATTGGGACGAGCTAATAGGAACGCAGATAGTAATAGTAGTATCCATGTTTCTGCTTGTTTTTAATTTTTCCTTTGTAACGTTTGGTTGCATTTTTTATTGAAATTATTTAGCAGCCCAGACACTGCTTTCTGCTTTGCTTTTGGCATGTGGGGACAAGCAGCTAGGGGTAGGGCTGGGAATACGACTAGTTGGCTGTTCTATTAGTGCTCAATTTTGTTCACAAGATATGATTCTTAAAAAACAAAACAAAAAACCCTAGATCTTAAAAGGCATTCCATATTGTTACACAAAGTGAACATAAACAAATACCACCTTTCCCTATAAACTGCTTCTAGAAAATTTAAATAGTGGCCTAATTAGGCCTCGCTAGTTATACTAATTAAGTTACTAATTATTTGCCTTAAAACTGACTTTACAGAAATGTCTTGCTGTTGGCTAGCATCAAAGCCAACTCATAGTAACCCTACGGGACAAAATAGAACTGCTTGGCTGAAATCTTTATAGGAAGATTGACAGGTCTTTCTTCCTCGGGAGGTTTTGGGCGAGTTCAAACCACCCTTTCAGGTAGCAGTTAACCATTTAACCCTCTTGCAGTTTTGTCAAGTTCATAACCCAATCAGTTATGCAAATCAATTCTTAAACTCGGTTTCTTTTCTGCAATGACTTCCTAGCAGCAGCAGCAGCAGCAGCAGCAGCAGCAGCAGCAGCAGCAGCAGCAGCAGCAGCACTGCTGCTCTGGGAACGCCTCTGGGCATAAGATAAAGGCAATAGCTTGTGGAAGTGGCAATTAGAGCAAAGTACAACTTGACTTATCTGCTGTGTCATTAAAATACCTGCCAGGGCTTTCATTTTCTAAACAGAGGGAAAGAAAAGGTGAAGCTTAGTGGGGGAAGAGATAACAAAGGGAAGGGATTTCTAGTTCTATTTAAAAACTTATCATGAAACCTTAGACAAACACATTGCCTTTTGGCTACAAATGGAACTTAAACCCTCTCTTGAAGCCGAAAGGAACCTCAGGACATCACTAATCATTCTTGCCTTCAAGCAAGTAAGGCATTATTATAGGCCCATTTTCCAACTGAGACAAGACCCAGAAACTTTGAACTAGAATGTCTCCTGCCTGCTAAGTACAATGGGTTTGATTTTGGTCTCGCTTTTAGCTTAATTGTCCATGCGAAGGGAAGGTTGTCCTCTTAGCTTCTCTCACAGCTATGTTGTATACAGGTTTAACATATAACCACAAAGCACTTTCCAAATACCGAGAAGCTTATAAATATAACATTACCAACAGAGAAACTAGCTTCTCAAGGAAAAGTAACAGGAATGGATTTAGCTCTTTGAAGAAATGGCTTGAGGAAAGAAATACAATTACAGTCAATTTACCAATCTCACTTTCTGGAAATATGTGTAAAGGTATAATTATGAGTAACAATAATAAAAATTAAGAAAAAGAATGTTACTAATCAACATATTGTTAGGCTTGAGATAAGTGAAAATCTGTGTACAAAATTTGAAATTCTATATTAAGCAAGCTCCGTGGTAATAGGTAAAGGCCAATTTGCATGTTTTCCTTACAATTTAAGTGATTATCTTACACAACCTGATGTTTTTCCTTTTATTTGTAAAATTCTCTGGGAGTCTTGCCACTGAATACCGGCACTTATGAGCTAACCTGCTGTCTTCAATCTTTCTTCTAAACTTTACATTCTAAACATTCTCACCTACCTTTCCTTCAACCTCACAAATCAGTTACCCTGTGCACTGAATTACTCATGGAGCCTTTTAAGACTTAGCAGTCAACTCCCACCTAGCCTTTCCTTTCCCAGGCTTCACCTTTGCTCACTCTTTCAACCGGAAACAAACCCCATCTTGCCATCTGATAAGCCAGCTCTTCTCTTGAAAGACAATTATGATTTCAAGACTGTAGGGAAGGATTCAACTTCCTTTTCCCTTACGTTTCCATCAGGGAGGGGAGGTGAAACTAGTGTTCTGCTGGGTAGGTATTACTTGTGATATATGGAAGCTCTTAGTAGTACAGAAAGATTGCAGTTATTTTAGGATCAGCCTCACCTCATCATTTGTTCAAAATTGTATCCTTACTACCTTTAATAAGGGCCTCAATTTATGTGCTCTTTCCCTGGATGGGATCTGTGGACCTCAAAAAGACATTCATAGAGTGAGGCTCAAAACACCCCAAACCAAACTCATTGACACTGAAGTCAATCCCAATTCACAGCGACCCTATAAGACAGAGAACTGCCCCTTTGGGTTTCTCAGGGTGTAAAAAAAAACCAACCCTCATCTTCCTCCCATGGAGCAGCTGTTTTCAAATGGCTGGTCTTGTGGTTAAGTAACCCAATTCAAAATCCATTAGGTCACCAGGGCTCCTTAGTGAGGGTAGGTAGGCAAAAAAAAGTTACTGAGAAATTCTCTCAGAGGTGGTGGTTTATTTTATATTGGAATTGTATGTTGCAGGCAAAATTCTTTGGCATGGAGGCCATCTCCCTGTTATTATATGTAACACTAGTGATGTGGGCAGTTTGGTTACCTGGAAGGTATTAAACTTAGACACATTATATATTTTGGGTTTAATATATCCCCATGGTATGTATATAACGTTGCACAAACAAAAGCATTTCCAAAATTTGCCATTCCTTTGGGTTGGACCAGATTATAAGTGAAAATCAAATCTATCACCATTGAGTCACTTCTGGCTCATAGCAACCTTTTATTTCTGAGACTGTGTATCCAGATAGGACAACTTCATCATTTTCCTGTGGAGTGGTTGGTGGATTTGAACCGCCCACCTGGCAGTTAGTAGCCCAAAGCCTTTTACAAAAAGGTGGTGGAAATTTTTTATTATCAAAGGAAAAGTAGATTTGATTTAGGGAAAACCAAGTCTGGTGAAATAAAGTAATTCCTTGAACATAATTTTTTGTGAAATGTGTAAAAGGATAGCCTATTTTACTGTTAGAATTACTACCTATCACCTCTTAACATGCCATATTCAAATGAAACAGTGGTTACTAGGCGAGGTAATTTTTTTCTAATGTTTTTTTTTCTAATTTTTTTTCTAAAGATTCTATAGTAATCAAAGGAGAAGAAAATGACAAGATATTCAACTTCTTTGGATGTGTGTGGAGGCCAAGCTTCCATCAACCTGCTCTGACTTCAGACGGTTCTATTTCCATGGGGACTGGTAGCTCTCCCTTGGTTTACATGAAGATGCAGACAATGGTGCTGGATTACAAACACAATCCAAACTAACACAAAGACAACTAGGCTTAGTGGATGTAAATTCTTTTTGAAGTTAGAGATTTCCTTTTACAGAATTTAGTATGTAACATTAAAAAAGCAAACTTTGTAGCATAACGACACGCGTAAAAGAACCACCATTAAATAGGACATCAATAGCTATACGTACATTCTCTATGAGACAATATATGTACAGACGTTGAAAGCTGTGGAAATGCAATAAAGAGCACAACACATTTTGGTCACTTTATTAAATGACATTAAATAGTTTAAGTTTCAACTACTAAACAGCACTTTGAATGGTGAAAACACAGATAGTATATTGTCATACTTGAATGCTTTTCTTTAAAAACACAATTCCAGTCCTTATATATATTACAAAACAGCCTTAAAGGAAGAAGTGACATCTTTTCTACAGTACTTAAGATGCTCAATACAGAATCGAAAAGCAGTCTAACAGAAACAAAGGCAAGTCTTCACAGCTGTATGATTTCAGCAGCCAAAGCTGGATGATGGACTGAAACATTACTATACAACTGGGACAAAACATATACAATACCACAATATACTAAGCAAAAACGCTTTACACCCAAAGAAATAAAACAGGTTACAAAATGTGGAGAATTTAGCAGGCAAAACTGTATTACAAGCAACATTTTAAATGGTTATTTTTAAGCCATCGCAACTATTTAAAACATCTAAAACAAATATAAAAATGAGCCTTTTTAGTATTTTACTGTGATTTTCTGTCTTTAAACATTTGTTAAAGCTTGATGTTATACTCAAAGTACATATTATGTAGCTAAAATGTCAAGTGAGAAGAATATGCAAAGTGGTCCAATTTTCTTCAAACCCTCATATCCAATGAATCCTTCTACGTGTTATTATTTAAGCCATAGTTTCAACTATGTTGAAAAAAAATATAGAAGGCTGCCTCAAATTTCCCATCTATGTCTTTGAGCAAATAATTAGACCATGTTGAAAACCCCCAGGTCTCGTAAATCAGGTTTAAAGTATTCTGGATCTATAGAAATACCAACTGATAACAGATGGTCGGTTTACTGCCTTCAAATATTTATAAATCTTGCTTTCTCGTTTCATCAAAAGTAAATGCACATCTGAACCCCCCCCAATTAAATAAATCTTATTATATGGCTAGCATAATATCCAAATATATGATATTTGTTAACATCTCACCATGAGGGTGGGGGCGAGGGGGAGAGGAAGTTGGAGTGGTAGTAAGAAATGGGCTGAGGGTGTTTTCAGCCATTTTACACGACCAAATCTTATAAATTCTTTATCACAAACCTAGTGCTTTATAGATGTTTTTTCACTAGTTCTTTTAAGGTACAAATGGAACTCTCTTATCATCCAAACAACTCACAACCATTTTCAAGAATGCTTATTCAAACCCAGTGCTACCTAGAGCAAATCCTCCACCCAGCTTTCTATTTTTGTTCTGGGATTCCTTCGCTGTTTCTACTTACTCACTACCTGTTATATCACCATCTCAAAAATGGTTTTGCCATGTTGAGTTGACTCCCTCTGTCTAATCGCCTTTCAATTTAGAAATTCAAGTAACCAAATTATATATGAATAAGTTATGGTTCATTTTTATAAACCTAGCTTGAGAAAAAAAAGACAATGTCATGATTTTCTAGTAAAACTTTGTATATCAGATAAGGAAACACCAATCAGAAAAATGCCTCCCTAATCTAAACTAAAAGTAACCCACCCAACCCCCAAACTTTGAAACATCATTTATTTAAGAAAATGTAGGGTCATCAGGAGAAAAGAACACCATTATGAGGGCAAAGGAGAAGAGAATGGAAACCAGTGATCCTTATCTAAGAGGAATTATTTCACAATACTGACACCACTGGGAACTGTTGAATCACATTCCTCACGTGAACTTAAAGTCAGCAATGGTTCTGCCATTTTGATGTTGTTTTATAAAACAGGGTGTGAACTTAACCACATTTTAGCATTAACCTCCTTAAAAAATGCTAGAATTTGATTTTCGTAGTCCACATCCCACTGCCAGCAACAGGATGAAGTACTAGCACCGGCACCAAGCAGTTAAGAGATGTGCTTTATATTAGTGCCAGGAGAGAAAAATTCGCGTGTGGAAGATAATCCACAACCCTGAAATTTTACCAGTAATTATTTCAGCACATAGAACTGAAAATTTTTTAAAATGGCAGAAAGACTAGAGAAGAAAAAAGAATTCTCTTCTCAGGCTGTACTTAAGGCTGTTTATACAATGCTAAGATAAATGCAAGACTCCTCCCCGTTGTATAGCAGTAGTATTTAAGAATATTGCACACAATTCTGTGTCAAAGATAACCTTTAGTTTCTAACATTTCAATCACAGAGATGATATATAGCAGGAGCCCAGTTTCGGATTTCAATCAAACGAAAATCAAGACCATTTCAATTACTTTAGTCAAGAAATGGATTAAGTACAAAAGTATCTAATAGCTTGAGGAATCAACTCTAGAACTCAGCTGTGTTTTTATCTGTAAAGAATGAATATATAAATCTGTATTCTTTCCTAAAATCTGTAATTTCATGGTTGCTAAAAGCAGGCATAAAAGTTGAGAGAGGAAACCTGTGGAGCTGTTACTGTAGGGAAAAACTTGTTTTCACTGAAAACAATTTGTATTATCTTCTGTACTCAATGTGTGTAAGAAGATTCTAGGCAACATCACTGACAAATGTCAGGGAGAAATGGTATGCCCTATTAAAAAAAACTTTTAAAAACTAATATGGAAAATTGGCATTTAAGGGGACCAAACTATTTATACAGTTGAGTTCTGTTAAGTCATTGATTCCTAAAAAAATAAAAGATCTTTTCATGATTTTAACAATCCTTTAAACTTCCAGTGCAAAATCACATTGATTTCCCTTGGGAAGGCCCTGGATTTTTGCTTCTCATTGGGGGTGGTGCTCGCTGTAATGGTGGGGGCTGCATACCACCAGCCACTGACTGATACATCCCTCTCATATCAATCTGCTGGTAGTTAGAAGGGTTCATGATTAAGTTTGGAGGTTTTGGCATCATGAGGTGGCCCAATGCTGCTTGCTGGTAAGTCAATTGTTGCTGCTGCTGCTGATTGTACTGCTGTTGGAGCCTTCTGTTCATCAGTATCCGTTGAACACAACTGATTAACTATAGAGAGGAAAGGGAGATGTTAAAAGTGCATGACCTGTCCCAAAGCAGTAAGTACTATATCTGAGTTAAAATCCATTTGTTAAGGGGGTACTGTACCAAGAGTAAAGCACATGATTATTTTCATCACCATTACTAATTCGGTGGTATTCACAGGACCAATATTGAACAAACCAGTTAGTAACACCATTTAGGACTAACTTCATTTAGTGATCGCACTACTGTTTTGCAAGCAGCTTTCAGGTTAGTTGTCATAGTAGGCTGTCCTACACTGGATTAATCTCAAATAATATTTATGACACTTTTTAATGAGGTCTCCTTTCTTTACCATTCATTTGAATATTTCACATGATGACAGACCTATACACATTTAAAGTGACAAATACCCAATAGAAAAGCATACTTGCAGTGGGAATGATTACTACCCGTAATGTCTCAAATTTCCCAAGATAATTTAAAACTACACCAACTCTGTGGTGCTTTCGAAGTATAATTCACATCACAGAAATTGATTTTGTGGTGTCAAGAGTTGAAATTTCCCCATGGAAGACAGATGGCTGACAAAGGAGAATGCTGGAAAAGATGAGTCAAAATCCTAGAACATGCGAGAGCTAGTCTTTTTAAAGAATTATATAACTTGGCAGGAACTTGTGATATATGGTCATATTACCCATAGTTTACCTTTTACTCGCAAACTACATTTGAAAATAACCTGTTAAAAATGGTAAATGTAGTACAATACTAGCAAAGATCACTATTTAGATATGTACCATATGTATAAAAAAAGAAACATAGCATATATAAGATTCAAGGAAACCCATTTTGTAAGTTGCTACTTTATAACCAAATACATTATCTTTATTTGACATTACAGGTTTCTTGACAAAAGTTCATCTAAGAAAATCCAATAACCAGAGAGGGGCTGGTCACTGACACAGACAACACAAAAAGACCCTTATTATAAATTCAAGAAAATTCTTACCATCTGTTGTTTTGTCAATACGTCATTATAGATGGCTTCTCTTCGTTTCACATCAAGCTCCTGGCTGGCTTGTCTACTTAATGCTAATGCTTGAACTTGGGTCTCTGAGAGATTCATGTTTTCCTTCCACTAAAAAAATTATGCATTTATTTATGAACATGGGAGTTGAACACAAAGAAAGAAAATGTATATTCTTTACATTTTTATATAATAAAAATTATATTTTCCTTTGAAAAAAAGAAAATGAAAACTTCCACTTATTCCTTATTGCAGTAGGTTTGGAGAAAAATAATTCAGGGACTAAAAGAAATTCAGGATTTCTAAATTTTTAAAAACGTTTCCTTTTTAAAAGAACATAATGACAAAAAATAAGACACTAAGTTGTCTACTGTTTGTAAATGATAATTAAAACGCTTATATATACTGTACACATGTCTACAGGTGACTGATTCCTCAATTTTTAGAATTAACTCTTTTGTGCCAACATCTCTATAAAAGTAATTATTTGGCATTAAGTTAGTCAGTATTTTACTATTATAAATCAAGTTACAAGAATCATGTTTTGCCCACAGACATAGGGAACTAAATCAGAAAGTAACTGAGGACAAATAAAAGGAGCCGCACAAATTGGAGGCGGGAGAAGGACAACTGACAACTAACTTACAACAGCTGAAATGATATCTTCCAGAGGCTGAATCCTGACTGCTGTCACACTGTTCGTTGCTTCCACAACTTTTTCTCGCCCTTGATTAATGAGATCCTAGAAGAATGCAAGAAGCAAGTTAGACATGGCACGCACAAGACAGTACAGTTTTAAAGTCCAGGGACCCTTCCTTTTGTTAGCTTACAGAAGTCTATTTTAAAACTTTAATCCAGAAGGACAACAAAATTCAGATTCCATAAACAGAATAAAAGTCATGGAAGGCCAAAAGGGGCTTTTTAGGAAGACAAAAGTTTGGGTTTTATTTTACCAATAATGCTCCAGAATCCATAATCACATTTTAAAAAGAAAATCAAAGATTCAATTACATTATTAAATGGTTAATATGATAAAATCTAATCCTAAGTATTAAATTCATGATTAACTCTACTTTGAAACCACTTGTTTCATAATACTTGGCACTATCATATACTTGATGGTACATCTACATTCCATAAGAATATAGACTGATGTATTTATACTCCTTCAAACATTAAGCAAACAATCTGTTTAATCAAAATATTTTACCAAAGAATATGCTCTTTTCCTATTCACTTGGTCAGCTGTCCTACTTCCGGCTAATTAAAACAATTCAAATTATAATAATTCAAGGCCTGATCCTTTTTGGTTATGTTGGTTCAAAAAGGTCAGCTAATAAAGGTTTCTTGGTCTATGCAGAAGTGATTTTTTGGGAGAATGTGATATTCTTGCAGAGAGAACCAAGAACAGAGCACTTGAAATTGCCTTTAGTTTACGTTAAACTACTTTTGTACTTCAACACTTACCTCCAGCTGTTGATTACTCATGGCTGACAGGGCTCCCAAATTGAAAGGAATATAAGGAGTCTGAGAGCTGAAACCGACAGGGGGTAAATTGGTCCCAGTTGGTATGTTGAAACGCATGGTCAGGCCCTAAAAAAAAAAAAAAAAAAAGTACTTTCCACATTGTGATTTCAAACTAGAAATTCTACATCACCTACTAATTTAGAAAAGAATCCACAGTCTCAGATCTAGGAAATTATTAACACTCTTCTACACACAAACAAAACACACTTTTCGTGACCTGAAACCAAGATCTTATTACACAGAAGGATTTAACCCCTGAAGGTTTACTCTTTTTTCTAAAAATTCTCACAGAAAGTGGCTAAGAATTCTAACACCACATTAATGTTAAAGAAATCTGGCATAATGAGTTAAGAGTTTAAAAAGGATTCAGGTGTTAAGAAGATAATGTTTCCCATGCTTAGGCTTACTTTGGTTTAAGTGGATTTGTAGCTAAAACAGACATGATTATTATTTAAAATAAAGTTGCTGCTGGAAATTGACATTAATGTCCAATAATGGAATATTTGGGGGTTCTGATACGCAGTCTAAATTTCGCTTTTATAGTATATGTGGCTAAAGTAATATTTACTCCTACCTCCAAAAAGCTCTTCTGTTTGTTACATGTTATGTTCAACAAGGGTGATGATGTGGCTTCACTGTCATGCAATGTCTCAATTTCCTAAGTGCTCAGGAGAAATGGGGCCAAAGCCTGAAAAGTTTCTTATCTGGGGACTATTTCCAAAGATTGCTCAGTGCTCTTTCCAATAACTAATATAAATGAAAAAATTAAAAGGTATTTTGAATAAACTACCTTCTTCTCGGCTTCATACTCAGCCCACGCTGCTTTTCTTTCCTCTTCAGTCAGTTCTTCTTCTTCTTTGTGATCCAAAAGAGAATCATGTTCATGATATCCCACTATGTGTTCTTTATGTATCTGAAGAAGTTCTGCAAGTATGGTATCCTGTTCAGAGGTTGAAATAATAGAAAATTATTTTCTCTCCACAACATATCTCTGTAATTCTATGATCAACTGTTCGATTTAAAAATGAAACATTTGACAAACTTCATAGGTAGTTTGCCTATATTCACTCATTCATTAAGAAGATAATGTTTCCCAACAACATAATATGCCTGCCTAGTACCCAGGAACTATGTAGTATCCCCTTATTTATACACCTTGAAAACCGGCCATTAGGAATAATATTTAGTATTACTTATAATTGCCACCCCCTGCAAAGGGAGACTATGCCTCATATTATGTTCCTAAGTGGGCACTTTTGACTAGTTTTGTATCCAGCCCTTGGTGACACAGGCTGAGTGCTATAGACAACTGGGACTTAAGACTTTGTCCTTTTGGGGTGCACAACATCCTCCACAGACAACACCAGAAAGGTCTGATTTGGAAACCCTACTAAATGAAGTGGACTTGGCCTTAAACTCACCTGTAGATTTAAGGAACTGAAATAGTCCTTTAGACCGAAATCTGAAACACCCTAGTCTGAGAAGCAGAAGATGAATGCTATCACAGGGTTATAGAATTGGAGGCCAATGGCCTTTGGTTTAAGATACCTTCTCCAAAGAATGGCAGCTACCATGTATTTACTACTTTCATCCTTTCTTCGCTTTTTTAATGGCGTTAGTCTAGTAGGCATGGTTCTACCTTTGTGAATGAATGTTATTGCAAGTTTTGCCCTATCTTCAACCCTCACTGTTGACATAAAAGCCAGTTGACTTTTTAATCTGTGTAAGTCAGCAATCTATGTATTTATACCACAATACATAACACGTTACAGCTTCACCTAAGTCCATCTGCCATAATCAATGTGACAATGCTCTCTGTCTGATAACACGGCTATTCACATCCCTGGACTATGGTCAGAGGAGATTCATCAGACACTCAATACATATGCGGACCCTTCTGCATATCAAGTATTTACAATTTAAGTTCTGATACCATTCCCTCCTTCTGATTTGGATTTTAATATTTATAACCTTTGAATCACAGAGGCCAGTCTGTAGACTTAGTTGACACCTCATTTACATGGCTGCTTGTTTTCAGACAAACCTTTAAGACCCAAGATGCTATTTCTGATCGCTTAGCTCCATTCTAGTTTCTTCATCACACTTTGCTAATAGCACCCACATCTTCAGTGATCTCTTAATGAGGTCAAGCATCATCAGCTTTCTTTTTGATTGAGGTTTTTCTCTTTCACTTTGTCATTGCTGATGGGTGTTTTGGTTTTCTGTGTATGAAATCCAGGATAGGTAAATTCATTCAAACTAAATGAATGAATAATGTCCTAGGGACATGGCAAAGGAGTTTAGGGGGTCTTACCAACAATGAGTACAAGAAAGAAGAAATGCTCTAAAGTTGACTAGGGTGACGATTGCACAACTCTTACTATGATTGAATTGCACGATATGTAAATTATATCGATAAACTATTAAAAAAATAATATATGCAACCTACATGGAAAGAAGCTTAATGTTATTAGTCACTATGCACACAAAACAAAACCAGTTGTCAATGAATTGATTCTGACTCAGGGCAGCTTGAATGTGGGTACAGTAGAGGTGAGATCCAGACATTGCCAGGCTTTTCTTCAGTTAGTAGCTGCAGGAGTAACTGTTTGTACCACTTAGGGACTCCGAGCACTAGGCATTAGGGAAATGCAAATTAAAACCTCATTAAGAAGGCATTTTTAAAAGGGGGTGAGAAATAACAAATACGGGCAATGATGTAGAGAAATTGGAACCCTACCCATTGTTGGTGAAAATGATAAAACAATCAATGTGGAAAATAATTTGGGGTTTCCTCATAAATTTAAATACAACATAGGACCCAGCAATTCCACTCCTGGCAATATATCCAAAAGAGATGAAAGTAGAGATTCAAGCAGACACTTGTACACAGCAGCATTATTCACTACAACCAAAAGGCACAAACAACAAGTCAAATATCCACCAACAGATGAATAAACAAAACGTGGTACATATAACCAAAAAAAAAAAAACCCCAAACAAACAAATCAAAAACCCCTGCAAGATACTATTACAAGTAACCATAGAAGAATATATTATATTAATGGATAAAAAGACTTAACACATTGTTAAAATGTTATTACCCAAAGCAACCTATAAATATGATACCAGATCCCAGCATTATTCTTTAAAGGGACTGACAAACTACGAATCACCAATTACATATGGAAATGAAAGAAACCCAGGATAAACAAAGGACTATTAAAGATAAATAAAGCAGTAGGCCTCTCACTTCCCAATCTCAAAACTTACCACACAGCCATGGTAGTCAAAATTGTCAGGTACTTGTACAAAGAGAGATCAATGGAACAGAATATAAAACCCTAAAAATAAATCCATCCACAGACAACTGATTTTTGAAAAGGTGCAAAAACACATTAAATGCGAAAGAAATAATCTCTTCAACAAGTGGTGCTGGAAAAATTATATTTCTATTTGTAGTAGAATGAAACAAGATCCAAACTTCACTCCATGAACAAAATGCATTTAAGATGGATTAAAGACCTAAATGTAACCCTAGAACTCTGAAGATTATCAGTGAAAAACACACTGGGATAAACTGGAAACTCTTATGTACCTCACAAGATTTCACCAGGGACCAACCTCTAAACTCTATAGAAAACTCTAACATCTCAATAAGAAAAAAGTGAATAACCTAATTTTTAAAATGGGCAGAGGACATGAAATAAGACATTCAGGTGGCCAATAAATATGAGAAAGAAAAGACTAACAATACTTTTAAGAGCCCTAATGGGAAAGTATGCCTGAAAATATGCACCTAATAAGCCACATTGGCCTGAGTTGCTGCACACCCCCTGGGGACCTAAGCCAAATGCCATAGAGCACTGGGCATTGAAACTTGGTTCTTCAAGGCACAAAACATGCTTGCAAGTCCATACCAGAGGGATTAATTGTGGAAACTCCGCTAGGTGACTTAGCCTCTACCTCAACCACTCCTATAACCTGAGGATTTAAGACTGAAATTACATGGTGTGTGAAGAAGCAGATGATAGCTATACCAAGAGTGTTGAACTGTCAGTGGGCCGACCAACACTGCCTTAGTACATCAATTCCCTACTTGCTATATTAAGATGTATTATTCTGGCAGACCCGTAACTGACATTGTCAGCGAATATTATTGTACATTTTGCCTGACAACCAACTTCATTGTTTGTAACAAATAGCATCCATCCATGTAAAGATCTATCTTGTACAAGTGAATAACCTAGGTATTGCAGTAAGTAGTTAGCCTGCACTGGTTCATTCTCCCTCTCTCAACAGTATTTTAAGAATTAGTACCATGGGCTCAATCAATAACACTATAAACAGAAGTTCCTTATGCTTGAGGAATGATCCATAAGCTTCTGTACAATAAATGAACAAACATATCTCTAAGGTAAACCAGAGGCAGCTAGACTGAGGAACGGATTTTGATCTTGCACAATCTCCAATCTAAGAACAATTAGTTCTATACACGTGGCCCTGCATGACACTTGCCCTCATGAAGGAAACACAGAAGACATAAGAGCTATAGAAAAGTGTGGTGAAGAAATTAGATGGCTATCAGAAAGAATAGTGTCTGGAGTCTTAAAGGCTTGTTTCCAGATGTGTTAGTCTGGGTATTTTTGAGAAACAAATCCACAGAAACTCATGTATAAGAGAGTTTTACATAAAGGTTAAGTGCGTATCAAGAAAGCATCCCAACCCAGTGCTGCCCAAGCCCACAAGTCCAACAGTAACCCATATGTCTGACACCAATCCACAAAGTCCTACTCCATCTCACTAAACACACGCAATGATGCCGACTGCAGGAGGAAAGCTGAGTCAGTGAGCGTGTAAGCATCTCAGTGCTGGCAGGCGTCTCCACACGGTGCTCCAGCACCCAGGGCTGCATCAGGGTAGGTCCATGCAGCTTCTCTTCGGGGATGTCTTGCAGGAAGTGAACCTTGCCAGGTGAAGCAGGGAACTGGCTAAGGCAGCAGCACCCTGGTCCGACCATCAGAAAGCAAGAGACCCGAGAACTAGAAAGGCAAGACTCATGGAGCCATTTATCCCTCCACTCTTCAATTAACCCCACATGTGTTTATCAGCCAGGTTGGTACAATAAACTAACTACCTCACCAGACAGTCGTTTAAGTAAGATGACAACTAAGTCCAATGGAAGAAGCATACCAACATCTGAGAGGCAAGGATTGTAAATGATATAATCCAAAGCTAAAGGAGAGAACAGTATCAGAGCTTAAATTGTGAGATTCCGGTTGGCAGAAGTCTATGGATGAGAGCAGAAGCCCCAAATACATTGAGATCTATACAGGAAATAAGCCTGGTGATTTCCTTCTCACCATAATTGAGGGATGGGAATAAACTGGTTATCAAACAAACAAATAAAAATAAGTTATTTGAAAGATATGGTTTTTGACAGCTATTGTCTTACTGAATCCTGGAGGAAAACAAAATTCTGTCAATTATCCTGGTTGAGAACTTCTCCTAATGATATAAGACTATGATGTTAATTTGAAAAAGCCACTCAAAATTTTGCATATGAACCAACCTGAGAGGAGACAGCCAACATATACTTTGCACTGGAGAAAAATCAGTAATAATATGCACATCGTTTGTCTTCCCTAAAGAAAACATCAGAACTGAAAATAAGGGGGCTGGGGGACCAATATATTATATTTTAGAGTACACATTTTGGGGGAAAGTAATGAAAGCTATCAGGAACCAACTATCCTTATGTGTCTATAAATACAAAAAATGAAAAGAACAAGTATATGTTCTCAATAAAAATGTGCAAAGGAGAGACGAAAAAGTTGACACTGACCTTTATAAGACAAATATTATAAGAAAGAAATTAGATATACTATATCAAGGGATTTGTGATTTCCCCCCTTATACAGTTTATGGGTACGCTTAAAACTTCTAATAGCTTTCTCTAATGTGTAAGTGGAAAGATTTTTATAGGATAATATTTATTCCAGTCCCAACTAAGCAGATGTTACATAAAAAACATTCCTTATTTTTAAAAAAAGAAAAATGCTTGCAATCACTAGCCATCCGACAGATGGAAGTCAAAACTAATGATGAGATACTACATTATATCAGCATTGATAGCAAAGTGAAAAACAAAAGGAGAGAAAATAACAAACACTAGAGAGTATATGGACAAACTGGAATCCTTATATACCACTGGTGGGGCTGTAAAAAATACCGCCACTGTGGAAAATCGTATGGTGTTTCCTGATACAATTGGAAATAGAAAGACCACACAACCCAGCTATCCCTTTACTTAGTATATACCCTAAGGAAATAAGAAGCCTAGCATGAACAGTTGAATGCACACCCATGTGAGTCACACCACGATCCACAATGCCAAGAAGACACCAGCAGTAAAAGAATGACTAAACTTTGGATGTGCATACAGTGGCACATTACTAAGCAACATTAAAGAATGTTGATGTATTTGTGGAAAAGGTCACAATATGGATGTTAGTAGAGGGCATGATGCTGAGTGAATTAGTCAATCACAAAAGGACAAATATTCCATGAGACCATTGTTATAAAAACTAACAATGTTTTAAAGTCAAAACAAAAAAGACTTTTGTGGTTGCCAGAGGTGGGAGGTGAAAGGGAAGGGAAGAGGGTAGGCAAGTGTTAGTTAACATAAGAGGGAGATGGGCAAAAATAAAGTTAGGGAAACAGGCGAGTCATGGGGTGGGGGTGGGGAGGGTGTTTGATAAACTGTTTAACTGAAAAATAGTGATCTGATCTATAAACCTTCACCTAACTTACAGGCTTTTTATTAATGTGGTACATCTATAAAATGGGCTATTAGTCAGTCATAAAGAGACTGATACATGCTATGGGATGCACCTTGCAAACACTGTGCTCATAGCGAACGGAATGAGGTCAGTAAGAAAAGGACAAATCTTACATACCACTCATGAAGGATCCAAAGACAGAAAACAGACCCGTGGTTGTCAAGCGCTGGAAGAGGGAAGAATGCAGAGCTAAAGATCACGGGCACAGACTTTAGTGTGAAGAAAAGCTTTAGAGCCAACTAGTAATGATGTTTGTTTAACATTGTCAGTGTAACCAACACTACTGGATGGTACACTTAAAATAATTAAAATGTCCAATTTTAGGTTAAATATATTTTACTAAAATTTAAACGTGTGAGGGTTTTACCAAATACCATGGCACAATAGAATGGAAAGAATGGAATTTATCCATGAATTTTTTGAAGCCTCTTTGTAGAATGCTTCCTTGAATGTGTGCCTCTCATGTTCTCCTGCCTCAAGCACGACTCAAAAGAATGGTATGTAATAAAATCAGATGACACAGAATAATATTTTTAGCAAACAGCCATGCCAAATATAATTAGAAAAGTCCTCTGGTTCTATAAGTCACCAATTAAATAAGGTAAACATGTTTTACGATTAGTAGCCAATTTGTCTGATAAGTGAGGTTCTTAATCAACCAGAATCAAAATTACTACATTTGTATAAGAAAGCAATAAAAGAGACCAGCGTACTAGGAACTGAATCCACAGGTTCTCTTAATAATGGTGGGCAATAACTTCATCTATGACTGTAAATTAAGCATGGAAGAACTATTCTCTGCCCAAATGGGTACCAGGGTGATAGGAGAATAGCAGGAATAATTGACACATTTAATTCTTGGAAAGTAAATATTATGCCAAGGTAGTGTTTATTCTTCAATTGTAAATATCACGAGTCACACATCTATTAGTATTTTCTGTCACTAGGGAAAGCCTTTCTAGAAATACATGCACACACGGTTTGCTCAATTTTTAAACAAAATTTCCGAGTTATCAGGGAGCTTCGTCAATTAAGTCCTTAAACCAAAAACCAAAACCAATTCACTGCCTTCGAGTCCCTTTGAACTCATAACAACCCTATAGGGTAGAACTGCCCTGTGGATTTCCAAGATTTTAACTATGCATGGGAGTAGAAAACCTCATCTTTCTCCTGTGGAATGGCTGGTGGTTTTGAACTGCTGACCTTGCACAGTCAGCATAACCACTATGCTACCAGGGGTCTTTATTAAGTCCTTAGCACCTTGTAATTTCAAATCTAAGCTTATCATCTTAGAATCAGTGTAAATTGAGATACAGAGATGCAATCACTTTTCCAAGTCACACACCTAACGACTGGCTGGGATGAGATGTCTAACCTTCATTCAGTGGTCATTCTGTCACTCTATGGAGCATGCTTGTTTTCTTGAAGCATGGTTCTAGTTCCCAGGTTTATGTTCTTACATAAAAATGGAAATCTTAAAAAGGGATGAGGAGGGTGTCTAAGAAAGTCTATTGTTTTTCACTTTTAACACTTTCATAGCTTTTGAAGTTTAAAAAAAGCACGCTAATTTTCTTTAGTAAAATAAATTATACATAGTCTGTGTGATTACATGGTACCGGAGGGATCAGTTATCAGGCATCAAAGAACAAGAAATCATATCATTGGTTGCACACCTACATGACACGATTGCCGAAGACAAACGGATGCATAAGCCAATGTGGCGAAGAAAGCTGATGGTGCCCGGCTATCAAAAGAGATAGTGTCTGGGGTCTTAAAGGCTTGAAGGTGAACAAGCGGCCATCTAGCTCAGAAGCAACAAAGCCCACATGGAAGAAGCACACCAGCCTGTGCGATCACGACGTGCCAAAGGGCTCAGGTATAAGGCAATATCCAAAAAATATATACCACAGTGAATGAAGGGGGAAGTGCAGAGTGGAGACCCAAAGCCCATTTGTCGGCCACTGGAGATCCCCTCATAGAGGGGTCTAGGGGAGGAGATGAGTCAGTCAGGGTGTGATGTACCACCGATGAAGAATTCAGCTTTCCCCCAGATCCTGGATGCTTCCTCCCCCCAACTATCATGATCCGAATTCTACCTTGCAAGTCTGGCTAGACCAGAGGTTGTACACTGGTGCATATAGGACCTGGAGGCACAGGGAATCCAGGGTGGATAATGCCTTGAGGACCAGGGGTGTGAGGGGCGATACTTGGAGAGCAGAGGGTGAGTGGGTTGGAAAGGGGAACCGATTATAAGGATCTACATGTGACCTCCTCCCTGGGGGACGGACAACAGAAAAGGGGGTGAAGGGAGACGCCGGATAGGGCAAGATATGACAAAATAATAAGCTATAAATTATCAAGGGCTCATGAGGGAGGGGGGCGGGGAGGGAGGGTGAAAAAAGAGGACCTGATGCAAAGGGCTTAAGTGGAGAGCAAATGCTCTGAAAATGATTAGGGCAAAGAATGTATAGATGTGCTTTATACAACTGATGTATGTATATGGAAGGATTGTGATAAGAGTTGTATGAGACCCTAATAAAATGTTTTTAAAAATTATATAAATTGAATCAAAGGAATTTCTCAAAGATAAACTTGTAAAAGGCCAGTATATTTCCTCTCAACTTCATAAGCATGATTTTACCATTTCCAACTTCAGGATGCCCCATTTTTAAAAACCTTTGATTGGGCTCCTCCCTACTAAGTCTAGATTCGAGATCTGTCCTATCAAATAAAATATGTTCAAGTGACTAAAGTCCGTGTATGGAGAGCTTCAGCTTCTGCCCAACAACAACTCTGAGAGGGCTGCCAAACTACTAAACTGTGAACCAATCACATGTAAGCGTTTCCTATTATTAAAAAGGTTTTAGCTAATTTACTCAAAACATAGCCTCTCTCCTATCAAACCCAAATTCATACTGTTTCTATTAGTTACTACACATTTTCAAAGAATTAAAAATAAAATTTACAATTAAACAGCACATCTTATTTTTAAAAACCTAGGGATAAACTATATATTTCTCTAAACATGATTACATTTATATATACTTTTACCAAAAAGTGGGATTGTGAGTTATATAGTTCTTTTTCCCTCTCAAATCTTTCTGTGGACATCATTTGAAATTAAATATAACCCATTACTTGTAGTGACTAGAGTACTTACATCACATAGATACATTTTATCATTTATTTAACAATTATCTCACTCAAGAGTTTATTAAGTTAGGTATACCACTTCTAGTTTTTTCATTATTACCAAATCTACAATGAAATGGGTTAATGGATTAAATTCTAATATAGTAATTAAACCACTTGTTCACACAATGATTATGCCAATA
The DNA here is from genome assembly GCF_050624435.1 of Tenrec ecaudatus. Classification (NCBI taxonomy): domain Eukaryota; kingdom Metazoa; phylum Chordata; class Mammalia; order Afrosoricida; family Tenrecidae; genus Tenrec; species Tenrec ecaudatus. The sequence continues at coordinate 84,329,671 of NC_134548.1, forward strand.
ATACTCAAGGACTCAGATAAGTATGGTTGCCATGCTCTTCATTTTAACAAAATAAGTTAATTTTTATAGGGATAAAATTGATTTATACAGTTCAGAAGTAGAAAAGCAAAAATCTCTCCTTTCTACAAGGAAGATGATATTGCATTTCTAACACAAACTGTTTTCTGATTTCCCCCCTTTAGATTAACTGCAACATAAAATTAAGAACTCATACATGTGACAGTGGGACATTAAATAAGGAAGACTGAAGAATAATCAATGCGTTTGAATTATGGTGCTGATGGAGAATACGGAAAATACCTCGGACTGCTAAAATAACAAATACATCTGTCTTGGAAGAAGTAAGGCCAGAGTGCTCCTTAGAGGCAAGGATGGCGAGACTTTGTCTTACATAGTTTGGACGTGTTGTCAGGAGAAACCAGTCCCTAGAGAAGGACATCATAGTTGGTAAAATAGAGGGGCCACAAAAAAAGGGGAAGGTCCTTGACAAAACTGATTGACACAGTGGCTGCAACAATGGAATCAAATCTAAGAACAATTATGAGGGCAACAGAGAACCAAGTGATATTTTGTTCTGCTGTGTACTTAATGTTACCAGGAGTTGGAGCCAACTCAACTGCACCTAACACCACCACCATTAAGAAACATGATACAACAAAAAGGGCAAAAGAATATGTACAACAGAACATTTCTTTGCAGAAAAGTATGGAAAGTCCAGAATAAGTTATAAATGTTAATAAAGAAATTTTTCATTCTAATATTCAATACATCAATCAGCAGAGGCTTTTTTTCCTCTTTAACACACACACACACACACACACACACAAACTAGTTGCTATAGTAGCACTATTATTTAAAACTTTCCTGGAACATAATTGACTCATATAATCACTAGGCCAATAGTCATGAAAATGAGGTTTAGATTACATCCAAATGTCTACCTTCATTTTTATTTGTCTACACTTCTTTTTTCCTTCAATGAGCGAAAAAGCTTACCAGCTGGGAGAAGCAAACTTTAAAAGTTCATTTTTTTAAAAAAGCATTCAATAATTAATAATAAACTTTGTTCATTTATTTAGAAGTTTAAAGTATTTGCAACCTGACAAAAATTGCCAACTTGTTAATTCTGAAATTCAGCTTGAAAATAAAACAAACAAGACAAATCAGAATACTGGAAATGGTACAACAAGAATGGAATGAATTACAATGACACACTGTGGAAAATGTAGCCAGTTTAATAATTTATGTAGAAATTGTTAATTGGGAACATTTACTGTGTAGATTTTAACCATAAACACATTATAACATTATCCCGAACAAAACAATCAAGGCTTTGCCTGGAAAGCAGGACTTGCCATAACTCAAAAATACTTTGCTGATCATCATTTTGATTTTGCATTTTATAATATGTGGAAATAAAATGTCACTGGAATATTTAAGTGCCATATAAATTCTGAAAATGTTTATTACTTATATTTGCTAAGTTACTATAGAGAACTACTGAATGAAGTTCAGATATTACTATATATCAGATTTTGGGGTCTAGAGTACACAACATCTTTATAAATTTGACACTTTCAAAGAAAGAAAAGGCATACTTTTTAAACTGACTTTACTGAAGGGTAAAAGCCAGGCTCCCATAATATGAGTGTTTTCTCTTCATGTAAACATTTAAAAAACTAGATGTTATATAATCGTAAACAATTGGCTATTTATTATCATTTTTATACATGCCACTGCGAAGGAGAGGGCTGTGATTCTAGATTTTACATGACTTGTTCTTTTCACAAGAGAAAGACTGGGCTTTCTAGTCTCAGAAACCTACAGGCCGGTCGGGTCTCTATGAGTGCACTGACTCGATGGCAGTGAGTTGAGCATTGTTTTTGTTTTCCCAAAAAGCCCTGGTGGTAGTCTGTAAATGTTGGATTGCTAACGCCACAGTCAGTGGTTCAAACACACCAGTTGCTACTTGAGAGAAAGATGAGGCTATATCTGCTCCTTATAAAGATTCGCAGCCTTGAAAACCTGGTGCAGGGTAGCTATGAGTCAGAATTGACTCGATGTCAGATTTGGGGCTGCGTAGTTTTTAAAGGACCCTGGGGGCAGTGTTGAATAACCCTTGGTTATCAAGTTAGCTGTTCCAAACCACAAGCAGCTCTGAGGGAAAATGGTGATGTTTTCTGCTCCTATAAAGATTTAGAACCTCAAACTACTGAGTAAGAATTTACTCAGTGGCAGTGAGTGGTGGAGGTAGTTACTTTCTATATGTTAGTTTTGCAAGTATTGCCTGATTTGGAACTAAATCATTTTTTTAATTTACAGTTTTATTGGAAATATAATAAGTCATAGAATCCAATAGTTCAATCATCTTAAGAAGAGTTGTACAATCACAACCACAATCAATTTTAGAATATTTCATATTGTATACAATAGAGTTCACATTACCTCCTTGTTTCAAAAACAGTGTTATATCCAATTCAACTATAGGTGTGCTATAAAGGAAATACAAGTGATACAAAATAGGAATAAAAGCAAATATCTAGTACAAATTATATCTAAAAGAAATAAAGCATTAAGAAATAAGCTACTGAACTTCATTCAGTTCTCTATAGCTACTTTGCAAATATAAGTAATGGGCATTTTCATAATTTTAGTGGGTTACATGGCACTTAAGTATTCTAGTGACATTTTATTTTCACATAGTATAAAGCTCAAAGTGAGTATTACAAATGAGTATTAATCTATGAGCCGGTCAGGGTGCAATGTAGCAATGATGAAGCATACAACTTTCCTCTAGTTCCTAAATCCTTCCTCCTCCCGCACTATCATGATCCCAATTCTACCTTACAAATCTGACTAGACCGGAGGATGTACACTGGTACAGATAGAAACTGGAAACACAGGGAATCCAGGGCAGATGAACCCTTCAGGACCAGTGCTGAGAGTGGAGATACCAGGGTGGTGGGGTGGAAAGGGGGGGGATCTACATATAACCTCCTCCCTGGGAGATGGACAATAGAAAAATGGGTGAAGGGAGATGTCGGACAGTGTAAAATATGACAAAAACATGACATGATATGACAAGGGGGGAGTGGGGTGGGCGGGGAAAATGAAGAGCTGATGCCAAGGGCTTAAGTGGAGAGCAAATGTTTTGAGAATGATGAGGGCAAAGAATGGACAGATGTGCTTTACACAACTGATGTACGTATGGATTGTGATGAGTTGTATGAGCCCCTAATAAAATGATTTAAAAATGCACACTATAAAAAATGAGAATTAAATGATATAAATACGGTTGAGTATGTCTTATATTGGCCAAAATCTCTCCCATAATCTGTATTTCTTTAAGGGCTCAAAATAATAATAATGCAGACATTAGTAACTGAAAAGACAAAAATGAAGGTAAACAAGAGGCTATCTAGATCATAAGCAAGAAAGCCCACATGGAAGAAGGACACCAGCCTGCATGATTACGAGGTGCTGAAGGGATCCATTATGAGGCATCAAAGAACAAAAAAACTATATCATTGTGTGCTCACCTCCCTGATAGGCTCGCTCAAGACAAATGAGTGCATAAGCAAATGTGGTGAATAAAGCTGATGGTGCCTTGCTATCAAAGGATACAGCAACTGGGGTATCAAAGGCTTGAAGGTAAAAAGCGGCCATCTAGCTCAGAAGCAACAAAGCCCACATGGAAGAAGCACACCAGCCTGTGCAATCACGAGGTGTCGAAGGGATTAGGTATGAGGCATCATCAGAACAAAAAAATCCTATCATTGTGAATGAGGGGGAGTGTGGAGTAGGGACCCAAAGCCCATCTGTAGGCAAATCTTGTCTCAGGGAGGAGACAAGCTAGTCAGGGTGCAGTGTAGCAATGATGTAACATACAACTTTCCTCTAGTTCATAAATGCTCCCCCTTCACTCCCAACTATCAAGATCCCAATGCTACCTTACAAATCCGGCTAGACCAGAGGATGTACACTGGTACAGATAAGAACTGGAAACACAGAGAATTCAAGACAGATGATCCTTTCAGTACCAGTGGTGAGAGTGGCGATAACGGAAGGGTGGAGGGTGGGTGGGTTGGAAAGGGGGAACCAAGGGAACCGATTACAAGGATCTACATATAACCTCCTCCCTGGGGGACGGACAACAGAAACGTGGGTGAAGGGAGACGTAGGACAGTGTAAGATATGACAAAATAATAATTTATAAACTATCAAGGGTTCATGGGGGAGAGGGGGCAGGGAGGAGGGAAAATGAGGAGCTGATGCCGGGGCTTAAGTGGAGAGCAAGTGTTCTGAGGATGATGAGGGCAATGAATGTACAAGTGTGCTTTGCACAATTGATATATGTATGGATTGTGATGAGTTGTATGAGCCCCTAATAAAACAATTAAAAAAAGGATTTTCCTCTAAGAATCACAGTTTTAATTTTTTGCTGGTCCTAGTTCTAAAAGTGTTAAAAAACAAAAGACTTACATTTGAATCAGTTCGTCAATTGAGTAACATACTTTAGGACATTAATGTACAAGGCTTTCTCTACTAGTAATGATTCACAGCCTTCAAAACCTTGGGAGCAGTCCTACAGGGTTGCCATGAGTCAGAATTGACTCAATGACAGTGGATTGGATGTTGTTTGTTTGTTTATGGTAATCAAGTATCTAAATTAATTCAATCATCTACATTGATCATTCCAATATGGGAGTTCATTGCAAACTTCCCTAAAATAAAATAGGAGAAAAGTGGGAGGCCTTTCTTCCAGGTTTTATTCTATAATTAATTAGACAATTTCATGACCAGATTGCTAGAAATATAGATGCCTACTGGAGGTAATCAACTGAACAAAAAATAACTGTGCTAGACTTCTGAATTTCAGATAAAATGTAATGAGAGAATTAAATTTAAATGAATTTTATATGTACAAAAGTAATAACTTTGTAATAGAATTACTTGATATTACTCTTAAAATGTAGGCTCTAATATATTGCCGTCCAATAGAATTCTCTGCAATGATGGAAGCAGTCAGTGGTTGTGTGTCTGATATGGTAGCTACTATCATGTGTGGCTAGTGAACATTGGAAATGTGGCAACTGTGACGGAGGAACTGAATTTAACATTTTATTTCATTGTAATTAGTTTACCTACACAAGAGCCCTTGGATAGTGCAACCAGTTAAGCCCTGGACTACTAGTCCAAAGTGGCAGTTTCAACTCCCAAAAGGTAGAGACTTAAAAAAAAAATTTTTAAAGGACATTTAAAAAATTACAAAGCAATACACTAAAAAAAACCCCACAAGATATTTCCAAACAAAGTGAAGGGTTACCTTAAAACGATGTTCTATGTTTGACAGGAAAGAGTATCTGATATCAGAACTATCTTAAACAATCCTAGAGATATAGCTGCCATGACCGTAAGACACATTAAGTTATTACCTATTCTGAGAATGTATGCATGTTAAAATGTCTTTAGTTGATACTTAAACCATACCTCTCATTACCCACAATGCAAAGCACAATGAGCCAGTAGGACCAACTTATGTTAGAACTAGAAGAAACTTTGGAACTTTGATGTTTCAGCACAGACGATTCCATCTACCATCTGGTCCTGTTTCCATCCTCAAGCTAGGGGCACTTCCAATTAAAAAAGATGATAGGGTAGGTCACGGTGCCCAAGTTCGAGCCAGGCTGGATACCTATTGCTGCCCTCACCCTATTCCATGGTCTGTACAGGCATATCTGGGGCTAACAGATTTGCTACTGATCTTAATATTTATATAACGATAAAGGGACTTCCTTTTTCTCTTGCTCCTCTTTTAGCATTCTAATTTTTGCTCCATAATTACTAAATCAGTTCTCGATAGATTTTTTAAAAGCAAAATTGAATGCATATTACTTGCCACTCCCCCACGACAAAACAAACAAAATCCCAAACCCAACAAACTAAATCAGATATAGTGAAGTTCATTCTGTCTGACTCATGGAGGTTATAAAAAATTCACATAGAAAAATAAAATTTAATTTTTATATAATAGCCCTAGGAAGTAGGTATTAGTATAATCCCACTACTACGGAAATTTCTGAGATGGTAAACCAGTATGGGCTCATGGCTCTCTCCTCTCAAATCAACCTAGCTGAAACTATACAAGGAAAAGGGAAGTAGGAGTCTAGGAATTTAAATAAACATCCATGCACAAAACATGCGTAGGAAGACAGCAAATTGGTATATTACATTCAAAGTAGAGTTTCTAAAAGAGATCAAACAAGCAAAGACTTTAGCAATATGAAATTAGAACAAAATAATTAACATTTTTCATTTTTTTAATTATTTATTTTAAAGGAAAAAAATAAAATATTGGAGATGTAGGTAATAATTCCAATAAATAACCCAGTGGCTAGTACAAATAGCAAGAGGGATAGATATAGTTGAAGAATAAAGTAGTGAGTTATAAGATAAGAAAAAAGCACTCTTCCAGGAGCTAGTAGGAAAGGAAAAGAAATACAAAAGAAAACCTAGAAGAAGGATAGAAGGAGAAGAGACAGCATTCAGATAGTAAACATCTCAAAAGAGACAAACATCAAATAGAGGATGAGATTTTTAAAAATAATGGAAATAAGATTCTCAGAATTATAGATGGAAAAACTGAGGCACAGAGAAGTAGTTAAAGTAAAAAAAAAATCAAACCTAGGTAGTCTTGGTCTTACTCCAGACCTCCACCTCTTAACCACTATACTATACACACTTATGGCTTGAAGCTTAATAAATTCAGTGCCAAACATAAGTAAAGAAGACTAAGTGGTTCAGTGGTTATGCACTGGGTTGCTAACCAAAAGGACAACAGTTCGAAACCACCCACCGGGGCAGTCCTATTGACTCTGTCTTATAGGGTTGCTATGAGTCAGAATTGACTTGATGGTAGTCTGTTTGGTTTTTTGAAGAACAGAGTTGCTACTTTAATATGGCAGGGGCCAGACTAAACTCAGGGATACATATGGTAGCCAACTAAAAAGATGGGAGGGGGGTGTCAAAAAAAAATAAAGACATGGGTAGCCGGGGGAACAGGGCACTAATCCAAACAGGGGGAGGGAGTTGATTATGTCTCCACAGGTAAAGAGGGACCCGAATTCAAGCCGGTGCTCCATGACAAAAACGCAACACACTGACATGAAGCAGAGAACCGATAGAGACCTGAGGGGCCGGCCCCATTACCAACTAAGTGGACAGCAAACCCTGTCCGCCCCCTCCCCCCCACAAGAAGAATTTACTTCAGAGGACAACACTGAAGCTACAGCTCAAGGAGAAGGACTTGTCTGATCAGAGCACACAGGAGGCAAGGACGGGGGAGGGAGGAGAACAAAAAAGAGAGTGAAGCAGAACCTGGCTCACCAAACTCTGAGGACAATGTTTCTGTTCAAAGCAGCAATGCGCAGAAATGATCACAGGACTGGTCCCACCTTGGGACACAGCGTTCCTCATTGATCCATGGAACCATTGGGAACAACACTAGAGACACCTGCCATGAGCCCACTACATCGAAGCCAGCCACAGGGGGCGTGCAGGAGTGCAGCGGGGGGAGCTGAACAATAGAGTGCCCAGGGATAGATGTGGGGCCAGGGCATGGCACCCTACGAGACTCGACTGGAAAGCACTCGTAAAGGACAACAAGTAGACATTGAACTATTTATAGGTTTTTGTTGTTGTTGTAGCTATTGTTTTATTTTCTATTGTTTCTTCATTGTACTTGGTCTTGTGATGGTGCATATTGTTGTTGCTGCATGTCTACCTGGAAGGGATAATAAGCAGGATAAACAAGCCGGAAGAGAGAACAACAGGATGACAGCTCCTCATCCTGGGGGGACATAGTAGAGGGGGAAGTGGGGGAAAGGAAGTGGGTGTTAACACATCCAGGGACAAGGGAACAACAAGCGATCCAAAATCAGTGGCAAGGAGGTCTGGCAGGGCTGGATCAAGGACAATGTAAGGGGCAGTTATAGAGATCTAAATACAAGCATATACAGATGAAAAATATTTATATACGATAGGGGGAAATAGATCTATGTACATATATTTATAGGTTTAGTATTAAGGAAACAGATGGGACAGTGGGCCCCTACTCAAGTACTCCCTCAACACAAGAACACTTTGTTCTAACAATTCAGCAGTCCTCAGATGCTCACCTTCCTGGCAAGATCGCTGAAGACAACGGGTGCACAAGCAAATGTAGTGAAGAAAGCTGATGGTGCCCTGTTATAAAAAGATATAGCATCTGAGGTTTTAAAGGCCTGAAGATAAACAAGCAACCATCTAGCTGAGAAACAACAAAACCCACATGGAAGAAGCACACCAGTCTGTGAGATCAAAAGGTGTCAAAAGGATCAGGTATCAAGCATTAAATAACAAAAAATATCATATCATTGTGAATGAGGGGGAATGCAGAGTGGGGATCCAGGGCCCCTCTGTGGGAAACTGGACATCCAGGGCTGCAGGGAGGAGACAAGTCAGTCAGGGTGCAATGTAACAAAGATGAAACATATAATTTTCCTCTAGTTCTTCAATGCTTCCTCTCCTCCACTATCATGATCCCAATTCTACCTTACAAATCGGGCTGGACCGGAGGAGGTACACTGGTACAAATAGGAACTGATAAGTACAGATAGGGGGAACAGATTACAAGAATCTACATATAACCTCCTCACTGGGGGGTCAGACAGCAGAGATATGGGTGAAGGGCGACATCAGATGGTGTAAGATATGACAAAATAATAATTTATAAATTATCAAGGGTTCATGGGGAGGGGGAGCGGGGAGAGAAGGGGAGATGAGGAGCTGATAACAAGGGCTCAAGTAGAAAGCAAATGTTTGAGAATGATGAGGGAAACAAATGTACAAAAGGGCTTGACACAGTGGATGGATGGATGGATGGATGGATGGATGGATTGTGAAAAGAGCTGCATGAGCCCCCAATAAAATGATTTTTAAAAAGAGAGAACAAATATGGGACATTCATGGGAATAGAATAAGAAGAAATTGCATGATTTAGAATCAGGAAGGGTGTGTATCAGGGTTGTATCCTTGCACCCTATTCATTCAGTCTGAATTCCTACCAAATAATGTGAGATGTTGGGTTATATGAAGAACAGTGTGGCATCAAGTTTGGAGGAAGAATCATTTTCAATCTGTGATATGTAGTTGACACACCTTGGTTGCTGAAAACAGAGGACTAAGAACTTACTGGTTAAGAGCAAAGGCCGGAATCGTCAATATGGATTAAATCTCAATGTAAAGAAACCAAAAATCTGCATACCTGGATCAGTATATATCATAATAAATGGAAATTAAAACAATATTATGATATAATATTTTATTATTGGCATAATAGAAATAAATAATACTTGCCTTTGGAAAAGGTCATAAGGATTAAATAAGATAATACATAGACAGGGGAACAACTACAGAAGTGGAACCAGCATCTAGGAGAGGGTAGAGATCCCATGAGTACTAGAGCAACACCAAACTAGTAGAGATGAAGCACTACGAGGTAAAAGAAGGAGGAAAGTGATAGTGGGGCAGGAAGAGACATCAGAGGAAGAAGGAGCATCAAAAATAGGAGGTTAAGGAATGTGTGGCTAATTGCCTCCAAGGACGACTCCTACTCCTGCCTGTTCCATGAGGTCAGAATAATTTGACAGTAACTGCCTACTGAACATTTTGATCAAGGATTCTATAGAAGGGTCCTGACCAGACTGGGGAAAATGGAGAACAGAATTTCAAATTCACAAGGATTACAAATGTCCTATAGTCCTAAATAATAAATGAACCCTTGAAATTATTGGCCCGAGTTAATCCTTAAACCTTAAACCCCCAAAACTGTTAAAATCTTCTTAAAACCAAATAATATAAAATAAGTCTGCCTTGAGTATTAGGTTCTTTTAAGAATGTGGTATGCAAACAAGATGTAGTATGCAACATTCCATTGGTGAACATTTGATTTAGACTGCAGAAAATGTCTTCTGATGGAGCATTGAAGCACTGGAAATAATTGCTACATGAGATCATGGGAATTGGGAAATTTAAAACAGTAGACTTATACTTAGTAAACACTCATTGAATAAACGGAATGTTAGGAACTATTTTTACTTTATAGATAAAAGAAATAACCTATTAACTTTTCAGTTATAAGTTTTCTACTAGTTTAATAGGCTATGAAGATAGGATACAAAGATACAAGGGACGTTGAAAAAGTTCATGGAGAAATTTCATTATCTTTTGATTCTATCTTTCCACGAACATTTTTAAGCCCCCTTATAAAAATCCCCAGCACCTGGCATAATATTTAGCACATACCAACCAACCCAACTAACAGTCAATTCCGATTCATGGCTACTGTGTAAGACAGAGTGAAACTGCTCCACAGGGTTTCAGAGGCTGTAAATCTTGATGGGAGTGAATAGCCTTACTTTCTGTTTCTGAGCGGCTGGTAGGTTTGAACCACTGAATTTCATATGGCGAGGGCAGAAACCCAGAATTAGCAGAGAACTCGTCAAGAAGAAGAACACAGTTGGAGGACTCGCCCTACCCGATTTTGATGCCTTTTATACAGCTACAGTGGTCAAAACAGCATGGTACTGGCACAACGACAGACACTGAGACCAGTGGAAAAGAATAGAAAGCCCAGGAATAAAACCATCAGCATATACACAACTGGTCTTCGACAAGGGTCCCAAAACCATCAAGTGGGAAGCAGAGGCCCTTTTTAACAAGTGGTGCTGGAAACAATGGATATCCACATGTAGAAAGATGAAACAAAATGTTTACCTCACCCCATGCACAAGAACAAACTCACGGTGAATCACCTAGAAGTTAAACCCCAAACCATCGGGACCATCAAGGAGGGAGCTGTGACTAACCTCAGAGCACTGGCCCAGGGAACTCACAGGCTCACTGCAACAGGGAAGGGTACACACACAGGTGAACTGGAAATCGACAAATGAGATCTAATAAGAATAAGCACCTGTGCACCTCGAAAGACTTCACCAAGAGGGTGACAAGATAACCCAAAGATTGGGAGAGAATTTTTAGTAATGGCACATCAGACAAAGGGTTCAGTACTAAAATCTACAACACTATCATGACCTGCAAAAAGAGGAAAACTGTTAACCCCCTAAGGAAGTAGGCAAAAGAACTGAAAAAAAACTTTAACTAGGGAGGAGACCCATATGGCCAATAACCACATGAGAAAGAGTTCCAGGTCCTTAGCCTAAGAGCAATGCAAATCAAAACAACCATGAGATACCACCTAACACCCCTGAGGCTAGCCAGGATCAGCAAATCAGAGAGCAACAAGTGTTGGAGGGGCTGTGGTGAAGTAGGAATCCTCCTCCACTGCTGGTGGAAAGCAATCTGGAGATATTTAAAGAAAATGGAAATTGAACTACCTTATGACCCAGACACCCTTCTACTGGGCATATACCTGGTGGAAGCAACAAATAGAACATGACCATCTGCACTCCAATGTTTACTGCGGCACAATTCACCATTGTAAAGACTTGGAAACAGCCTAAGTTTCACCGATAGATGAGTGGATTAGTAAACTCACACACAATGGATTACTATGCAGCTCTGAAAAGTGCAGACAATCACATGAAACACGTCGTTTCGTGGGAAGAGCTAGACGGAATCATGTTAAGTGAGGTAAGCCAAACTCAAAAGGACAGGTATGAGTCCCCTGAGGTAAGTATAATCAGCATGCTAGGAACAGAAGAATAAACACCTATCTAGCAATAAACGGGTGGAAGCATAGATAGTTGGGGGAGGGGAGACCACACTTAGGGAGGTACATGAGAGTCCAACATAGAGAAGGGGAAGGGGGCAGGTGGAGGGAGAAGCAGGGTGGGGAGAAACTGAGTTGATGGCACGGGGAGAACAGGGCACTTACCCAACCAGGGGGAGAGTATTGGATAGGTCCTCACAGAACTGGTATGTGCATAAAAATCCCACTATGACGCGCCAAACCAGAAGGGCAACATAGCTGGACCATACGCCGGCCCTAACCAGAATCAACCCGACCCCACCATGGAAGGGAGTGCCACAGACAATGAAAATAGATCATCTGGTACGGGAAAGGAACTGACCTACTGTAACCAGAAGGAAGCTGAAGCAAAGGTAGGAGGAATGGAGAAGAGCACACCTGGGCCCGCCAAGTTCAGAGGATGATAGCCCAGCTCAGAGGGCCCAATGTACAGAGAGGACCATATAGCTGGCCCCACTGCGAGTTGCAACATCCTGCACTGACCCATGGCCCTACACGGGACAGCACCAGAGACACAGGGCAGGATGTGTAACTGAGCTGACTCCAGCACACTGAGGCAAAACACTGGGGGCATGCAATGGAGCGGCGGAGGAAGCAGAGCAAGGAGGTCCTGAGGGAGTATAAAGGATGGACTTTGGGTCAGGACGTGGCACCCCATCAGATTCGTCTGGAAAAACACTCCTAAAGGTCATTAAACAGACCTTGAACTATTTACAGGCTTTTGCTTTCTCTTTTTCGGTTTTGTTTTTATCTCTTCTTTTAAATTTTGTATGTCAGTGGCTTTTTTGTTTGTTAGCTTGTTGGTGTTGCTGCTGTCATTGCCAGGTTCTGATGTGCCACTTTATTTGATGCTGCCAAAGCCATCCGCAATTTTATGCACATATTATTATATCTGCACGTCCGCCTAGATAAGATAGGCGGGACAAACGTGAGAAGAAAATAATGGGACCAATGGTCCCAGAGGAACACGAGAGTGTGGGAGGTAGGGGAAGGGAGGAGGTGTTGGCTAACCCAGCGACAAGGGAACAACGAGTGGTTCAAAACCAGAGGAGGGAAGGGATGGGAGGACTGGTAGGGAGTGACCAAGGGCAAGGTAACTGAGGAATTACTGAAACCAGAATGAAGGCTGAACATGGTAGTGGGACGGGAGAAATAGAGGAAAGGAGTAGAAGGCACAGGGAATACATATAAGCCTAAATACAGACATGTACATAAGTAAATATATTTACGATTATGGAGGAAATAAACCTAGGTGCATATATTTATAGGTTTAGTAGTAGGGTAGCAGGTGGGCATTGGGCCTCCTCGTGCGCAATCCCTTAATACAAGAGCACCTTGCTCAGTTAAACAGTCATTCCATGATACCCACCTTCCCGACATGATCACTGAAGACAGACGTGTACATAAGCAAACGTGGTCAAGAAAACTGATGGTGCCCGGCTATCAAAAGTTATAGCGCCTGGGGTTTTAAAGGCTTGAAGGTAAAAAAGCGGCCATCTAGCTCGGAAGCAACAAAGCACACAGAGAAGAAGCACACAAGTCTAGGTTATCAAAAGGTCTTGAAGGGATCAGGTAGCAGACGCCAAAGAACAAAAACCATCATTGTGTGTTCACCTTCCCCATATGAATGCTGAAGACGAATGTGTGCATAAGTAAGTGTGGTGAAGATGGCTGATGGTTCCCGACAATCGAGAGATAATAGCGTCTGGGGTCTTAAAGGCTTGAAAGTAAACAAGCAGCCATCCAGCCCAGAAGCAACAAAGCCCACATGGAAGCAGCACACCAACAAGTGTGATCACGAAGGGCCGAGGGGGATCATGTTTCAAGCACCATAGGTGGGGGGGGGGAGGGTCATTTCATTGTGAATGAGGGGAGCGCATGATGGGGACCCAATGCACACCTATAGACAACTGGACATCCCTTGCAAAGGGGTAGTGGGGAGGAGATATGTCACTCAGGGTTCAGTGTAGCAATAATGAAATTCACAACTTTCCTGTAGTTCTTAAATGCTTCCTCCCTCCAACTATCATGATCCCAATTCTACCTTGCAAACCTGGTTAGACCAGAGGATGCACAGCAGTACAGATGGGAACTGGAAACACAGGGAATCCAGGACAGATGATCCCCTCAGGACCAGTGGTGAAAGTGGCGATAGCAGACATATAACCTCCTCCCTGGGGGATGGGCAACAGAAAAGTGGGTGAAGGGAGACGCCAGGCAGTATAAGATAAGATAAAATAATAATTTATAAATTATCAAGGGTTCATGAGGGAGGTGGACCTGGGGAGGGAGGTGGAACCGGGGAGGGAGGATGGGGCGGGGCATGGAAAATAAGGAACTGATTCCAGGAAGCCAAGCAAAAAGTAAGTTTTGAGAATGATGAGGGTAACGAATGTATAAGCGTGCTTTACACAACTGATGTATGTGTGGACTGTGACAAGAGCTGTATGAGCCCCAATAAAATGATTTTTAAAATAGATTAGCAATCCAACACTTACTTGATAGTGGCACCAGGGCTCCAAGAAAATACTTAAAAAAAAAGTTGATGAGGTAATGAGTTTTTCTCCTAAATGTACAAGTTAAACTTTGTAAAGCAATGGGTGGCAAGCCTTTAAAATGGTTTTTCCTTGTGCGTAGTCCTTGGACTAACTTGATATGAATTACCTGGAGCTTGATAAAAATGTAGAATCCTGACTTCATCTAAGACCTAGTGAACCAATCAACTACAATGGGGGGAGGCCTTCAAGAAATTTTTTTAAAAGTTCCATTACCTTTCCACTTTTCTTCTAACTTTTGGAGCCCCCTTGGTATCAATATGGAATCAAAGTGACAACAGCAACTTGAAAAATTAGATAAAAACTTTAAGGCGCATTTGGATATTAATGGAGGCAGAATACTCAACGGAGAGTGAGGATGGTTGCACAACTTGAAGAATGTACTCAATGTCACTAAATGATATGCAGAAACTGTTGAATCGGTGTATACTTTGCTGTACATCTTGTCAACATCAACAGTAAAAGAAGTCAAATTAAATTCGAAAGACACCGAGCAGTACCATAAATAAAACACAGCCAGCCTACTAACAAGTATTTATTGACTGTGTAGTTTGTAGGGCACACTGTGAAAATACCTGTTCATCTTTTAAAAATTACTACAGAGGTATCAGCTAGCAATAAGGATAGATAATTCTAGAGAGTTCTGCCTTTTAAAAAAATTGTTTTATTAGGGGCTCATACAACTCTTATCACAATCTATACATACATCAATGTGTAAAGCACATCTGTACATTCATTGTCCTCATCATTCTCAAAACATTTGCTCTCCATTAAAGCCTTTGGCATCAGGTCCTCATTTTTCCCCTCCCTCCCCGCTATACCCTCCCTCATGAGCCCTCAATAATCTATAAATTAATATTTTGTCATATCTTGCCCTGTCTAATGTCTCCTTTCACCCACTTTTCTGTTGTCCGTCCCCCAGGTCACATGTAGATCCTTGTAATCGGTTCCTTCTTTCCAACCCACCCTCCCAGAATCGCCACTCACACCGCTGGCCCTGAAGGTATCATCCGCCCTGGATTCCCTATATTTCCAGTCTTGGTGAGATAATTTCTTCGGGCTTCGTAATATTTATAGTCTTCTGATGATCTATCCATGTAAAGATAAGTGTTCTAAAAAATCAGGACTTCATATGAGGTCTATGGAAACTCATCTCAAATTCCAGAAAAGTCTATACTTGCTTTATGAACCCTGGTGGCATGCTGGGTTGTGCATTGAGCTGCTGCTAACTGGACTGAACTGCAAGGCCACCAGTTTAAAACCACCTATCAAGAGTTCCCTGGGAGAAAGATGAAGCCTTCCTATGAGTCAAAATCAACTCATTGGCAGTGAGAGTTTTGTTTGGTTGGGTTTTTATTGTTGTTTTTTTTTTTTTTGAGTGAGTATATTTGCTTTTAAAATATAATGACAATAAGAAAAAATTATGGAAACAAGCATAGCAGCTGACATGTGAGCATTTACTATGTAACAGACAGGTGTGGTTTTCATGGATTATCCCTTCTGTGAGGTAGTTATCGTCACCGTCTTAATTTCTTGAGGGATGCGAAACTTGGACATTTCAAGTAACTTGACTAAGATTGCATCCCAAAAAGGGTAGTTGGTAGTTTATTTGAGAGAGAAAAAGGCTTAAATAATTTATTCTTTTTATCTGGCATGAACCAGCAAATATTGAATAGGAAGCATTTATAATCTATAAGTAAATAGAAGAATTAAAACGATTTCTCTAAAGCTTGTGTTTTTTGGTAAACTTTTGTTATTCAGACGAGCTCTGTAGCATGATGGGTTAAGCAACAGATGGCTAACTGAAAAGTTGGTGGGTTTGAACTCACCAGCCGATCTATGAGAGATAAATTAGGGAGCCTATTTTCATAAAGATCTAAAGCCTCAGAAAGTCTAAGGCATCTACTTTGTGCCACAGGGTCCTTATGAGTAAGAATCAATTGATGGCAATGGGTTTAGTATTAATTAATTTAGTTCTTATTCAGATGAATAATTATTTTTGTACCAGTGATTGAAAATATAGAAAACTATTAGACATTACTTTATTAAATGATAAGCTTGTGATAAAAGAGGTATAGAAGTAGAAGACATTAAATCTCAATTATGACCATAGTACCTCAAAAGTCCATGTCAACAAATATTGAGTTAAAAGTTGTCCTCCAAATAAATGGATCATTGTCAACCATTAAAGAACCCTAGTTTGCTCAGTGAGTTAAATATTTGGCTGCTATCCAGAAAGTTGGGAGTTTGGGCCCACCAGCTGATCCATGGGAGAAAGATGAGGTATCTGCTTCTGAAACAATTTATAGCCTCAGAAACCACATGAAGCAAGTTTATTCTGCCCTATAGGGTTACTATGAGTTAGGATTAACTTGACTGCAGTAGATTTTGAACTTTACTCTCAAACATAAACCAATGGAATTCCAGAGCAACTTCCCGAAATAGGTTGACTTATTAGCCATTTTAAACTTCACATCAAATTATTTGAATGGAGTACTTTTCACTCCACTGTAAAGAAAAACCAAGGCAAAATCTTGTTTTACCATCTGCAGGCTAATAGAATGGCACAATAACATCTTTGTTCAGTAACTATGCTTTGAGGCATTAAAGTCTAAATAAAGAAGTGGAGAAAATTGCACACAAAACCAGGGAGGAGGAAGAAAGCCCTAAAGCCTTACTTTGGGTACTTTATTTTAAACCCCGTTTGCTCTCGCTCTATAATTACCAACAAACAGCCTGCAGTCTAAAAGACATAGGTGGAAAAGTGAAACATAAAATATTTTATATACCAGTTTTACTGCCTTTGTTTTCTTACTAAGGGGTACAAAGCATAGGTTGTACACATTGTACTTAAAAGGAACAACACACCCACTAACTCGTATTAAAAAATCATGACCTTGAACAAGAATTTCACCTCTAATACCTGTGAAGTTCTTGTTTATTACCAGAAATGTAATTTTCCTAACATGATTTGTACAAACATAATAGAGGTTAAAATATTACACTTTTAAAACACATACTTAAACAGTCAATAAATCTGTATCACTAGAAATTTCAGTTAGTACCATGATTAACTTTCAAAATGACTTAGGAATATTATCAAGAACAATTAAAAAGATGTACAGATATCTCTTGGTGGATCTAACTTAGGAAGCCCTAAAGCACAGCATATTAAAGCACAATCTTACAAGACTATAAAAGCATTATATTTTTTTAAAAGGGGGACCACCTGAAGCAGCAAGAAGCTATTATTGAGAGGATTTTTAAAGCTATAAAAGAAATGGGGTGGATTAAAAAAAATGAGCCCCTAATAAAATGTTTAAAAAAAGAGAAAGAAATGGGGTGGGAAGATGATGTCCCTGCACAAATTTGCTAAAGCACAGAGAGGACTGTAGGGCTGACAACAGCTCAAGAGGTGATGTCCCCTCACTGGAGCACACCGCGACAGAGGACAACACATGGTGGGGAGTTAGTCATATCGGAACACCCCACAGTAGAGCAAACCACAAAGCCTCTGTGGAACCCCCTAAATAGACATCAGGCTAGAGGGGGCAATTCCCGGAATCCCCCCAGGACCAGTGGGGAGATAATCATAAATGTCAGTGGACAGATCTGGAATTATGGGTTTGGGGGGGCTAATTATTATTACCTTTCCCCCCTCTCTTTTTATTCAATCTTTTGTTTTCTTTTTGTTTGGTCTCTGTTATTGTTGGTTTGCCTACTTACCATATATACTCGAATATAAGCCAACCCGAGTATAAGCCGAGGTACCTAATTCTTACCTGGGAAACCAGAAAAACGGACTGATTTGAGTATAAGCCTAGGGTGGGAAATGCAGGATGTGAATTAACACAGAGACCAGAGGGGAGAGACGGAGCGCAGCCACAGACACATCCTTACCAGTTCAGCTGTGGGTGTAAGTGAATCACTACGGGTGCTTCTGCAAATTGGAACCGTCCACGTCATAGGACAGCCCAGATTGGTTAGATGTGAGTAACCAAACAGTCAAAGCCCTGCAGTGTCAGGGGGACTTTGAATGAACAGTGGAGGAACGGCAATCACACACGAGATGTTACACCTTGCTGGGGTATCACTGACCCGTGTATAAACTTAACCCCAGTTTTTTGTGCTGAAAAACTCAGTTTATACACGAGTATATACGGTATATACAATAGGCATGGGAAGCAAGCTCAAGGAAAAAGCAATGGGGCCAATGGTCCCATAGGGACTTGTGGGGAGGAGGAGGCGGGGGAAGAGAGCAGTGAGCAAAGGACATAGACAGGGTACCATCCAAGGGATTAAATCAACAAGGAGTGGGTAGAAATCCTGGGGGTGTTGGAGTAACAGCAATCTAGCTGGGAGGCGGAAGAAGGGTGAGCATAATGGTAGGGAAGGAGGAAGGATAAAAGAAAACCAAGGAAAGACCTAGAAAGCAAAGTTATGGATAGAGGTATAAATATAGGTACATACACATGTAAATGCATCAGTCCATAAAAATAGAGGTATTGGCCTATGGACATATATTTATTTGGCAATACAGTGAGGTAGTGGATGGACTTTGGGTCTCTGTTCAAGCCCTTCCTTAAGCAAGAACACTTTGTTCTAACAACCTGGCATTCTGTGATGCTCATTCTCCCAGCACAATTGCTGAAGAGAAAATAGGTGCATAAGCAAATGGGGTGAAGAAAGTGGATGGTGCCTGGCTATCAAAGTTATAGCGTCTGGGGTCTTAAAGGCTTTAAGTTCACTTCAGGCTAGACGGAGCATGTGCACAGGTACATATAAGAGCTCATGACACATGGAATCCAGGAACAGGAATTGGAGTGGCGAAACCAGGAGAGTAGGGGGAAGGTGGGGAGAGGAGGGGAGCAAGGAGGAACAGATGGCAATGAAAAAAACATAACCACCACCACCCCTCAGGGGGATGAACAACAGAAACTGTGGGGGCAGGGAGATGGTAGACGGTATAAGATATGAAAATAATAATTTAAAATTTATCAGGAGGGTGAGGGGTGGAACTGATATCAAGGGTTCAACAGGAAGTAAATGTTTAGAAAATAATGGCAACTTATGTACAAATATGCTTGATACAACTGATGTATAGATTGTTATAAGCTGTAAGAGGCTCCAATAATTTACTTTAATTTACTTTAAAAAGGTAATGGTGTAAACAAAGCTTAATATTCATCATAGGCATGAAGATATGCATTAAAGTTCCAATACTTTTACTTTAACAAATCCACAATGAAAGACAAATCACACTTTATTTCCATTTTACTGCTTGCAAAATTAAGTCTAGTTCTACCACCACTGTTAGTGACATATGGATCAGTAAAGAACGATAACTACATACTATTAAAAAAGATCATACGGACATATTGTACGGAGAGACCAGTCCCTGGAGAAAGACATCGTACTTGGTAAAGTAGAGGGGCAGCGAGAGAAAGGCCCTCAAGGAGAAGGACTGACACAGTGACTGCAACAAGGAGCTCAAGCACAGGAATTGTGGGGATGGCGCAGGCCTGGGCAGGGTTTCGTTCGACTCCATGGCACCTAACACCACCACTACCACCAAACAGGATAAAGATGACCACAATTTCAAAAAAGGCCATGTGAAACTGCTCAATGAAACCAAACCAAGCCAACTCGCTATCAATGGTGACCCCCTGTATTTCAGAGCCGCACTGTTCTTTATGGTTACATGACTATGACCGTTTGGAGCATAGTGCCAGGTCTTTTTCCCCTCAAGGTACAAATGGGTGGGGGGTTCAAATCACCAACCTTTCAGTTAGAAGCCCAGTGCTTAATCATTATGCCACCGAAGGATCTATAGAGGGTTCCAGCACAGTATTGTTTGCTACGGATTATATGAAAGGAATAAAGATTATAGTTTTTCCTTAAAAGAGTTATAAAGACAAGAAAAATAGTAGTCATTATATTAAGCCTGAGACATTAAACCTAATTAGAAAGTGGAGAATGGTTTTTGTTCTTGTTTACTTCTTTTGAAAACACAACCTTCTTCATTATGAAACAAAAAAGAAGTAAAAAGACTAAACAAGAACTGTAATTATGTAATATGATGTACAGAGGAAGTGACAAGTTAAAGTTATAATCACGTATCAACTAGGTTGAAAATAAAGGCTTTTAGGACTATCAAAGAACAGGGAAAAATTAAGAAATATGTAGTATAATCTTTAGATAATAATTTAATGGGCAAATGAAAATGTACTTCTTAATCTTTAAGATTATGGATCAAAAGGAAGATATTTACAATCTTATTATAATAATAGTAAAATAACTTTCATAGATATTTTAATTAAGAGCAGGTTCAAATATCAATGAAAAATTCACCATGAATATCAAAACACCTTCTAGTACCCATTTCAGAGAGGCTCAATCCAATGCTGTTAAAAGCAATCATGTCAAACATTAAAGGACAAAGTAAAAGAAATTCTACATGTAACTCTAGAGAACGATGTTAACATTTACTGACATAACACTACCACTCTTGTGCCAGGCACCTCTGCACACCTATTGCTATCACTACTTTAGCCTACATTACCTCTCTCATCTAGATAATTTTAAAAGAGTCCTAAGTATATTACATGCCGGGCTGCTAAGGTCAGTAGTTCAAATCCACCATCTACCCCAGGGTAAAAAGATGAAGCTTTATGCTCACGTAGAGTGACAGCCTTATAAACCCACAGGAGCAATTCTACTTTGTTAATATCTATAAGAGTAGGAATCAACTCGATGGCACTTAATTTGGTTTTGTTGAGTTTAACAGGAATCTTTTCATTCGCTCTTCTCCAATTAACCCTCTATACCGATACCTAAATTGATTCATCTAGATTAAAAATTGACAATACTTTTTTGCATAAAATAGACCCAATACTCTGAAACATAATGTCAAAACTCTCTAACTCCCAATATCCGATTCCCACCTATCTTTACTACCCAACAATACCATTAATATCATATGCCAATAAAGTGTTGCTGAAGATCATCCAACAATGGATAGGAAGCTACCAGAGGTTCAGGCTGGATTTAGCAGAGGACATGGAACAAGGGATAACATTGCTGATGTCAGAAAGCAGAGAATACTAGAAAGATGTTTACTTGTGTTTTATTGACTATGAAATGGCAGTCCATAGTGTGGACCATAATAAACTGTTGTGGACCTTGAGAAGAACTGGAATCCCAAATATTAATTTTCCTCATGTGGAACCTGTAAATGGATGAGGAGGCAGAATAAAGGACCGCTAGCAGGATATAAAATCAAGAAGTGTGTCTATGTCAGGGGTGTATCCTCTCATCATACTTATTCAATCTGTGTGCTGAGCAAATCATCAGAGCAGCTGGATTATATGGAGAAGAATATGGCATCACGATGGGAGGAAGGCTTATTAACAACCTGCAATATGCTGGTTACATTAACATGCAACCATTAACCATTCATAACTTGCATGCTGAAAGTGAGGACTTGAAGTACTCGCTGATAAAGATCAAGGATTGCAGCCGGAGGTAGAAATTACAACTTAATGTAAAGAAAATCGCAATCCTCACAACTGGAATAGTGGGAAACAACATGATACACTGAGAACGGATTGAGGTTGTCAAGAATTTCCTAATGCTTGGATCCACACTCAGTGCCCATGGAAACAGCAGTCAAGGGATCGAAAACGCAATGCATTAGAATTCAGAGATTCTCAACCTTCCTAATGCTGTGACCCTTTAATACAGTTCCTCATGTTGTGGTGGCCCCCAAGCATGACATTATTTTCATTGCTACTTCATCAACAATAATTTTGCTACTGTTATGAATCAGGCGACCCCAGTGAAAGGGTCGTTCAACTCCCAAAGGGGTCAAGGCCCACAGATTGAGAACCGCTGCATTAGATAAATCTGCTGCACAAGATCTCTATAAAGTGTTGAAAAGCACAGTTGTGACTTTGAGGGCTACACTGGGTCTGACTTAAGTCAAGGTATTTTCATTCTTCAGCTATGTATGCGAAGGGTAGACATTGAATACGGATGACTGAAGAAGAATCTATTCATTTGAATTATGGTCTGGTAGAGATTATTGAATGCACCATGCACTGCCAAAAGAACAAATAAATCTGTCTTGGAAGTAGTACACGCAGAATGCTCCTTACTGGCAAGGATGACGAGACTTTGTCTCATGTACTTTTGGACATGTTTTCAAGAGAGACAATTCCCTGGACAACATCACGCTTGGTAAAGGGGCAGCAAAAAAGAGGAAGGCCTTCAACAAGATGGATTGACCCAGTGACTGCAGCAAATGGCTCAGACAGGAACAATCGTGAGGCCGGCGCAGGATTGGCAGAGTTTCATTCTGCTGTGCACAGGGTCACTAGGAGTCAGAATGGACTCAATGGCACTTCACAGCAACAACACAAGAATCTTAACTACATCCTGTACATAAAAATTTTAAAAGAGCCATATAATAATTAATTTAATAATAAAACATGGAAATTCAAATGACTTTCTGAAGTGCTTTAGAAGTCATTAAAAATGGTAGTTTTATACACCTTTATGCCCCTAAGGCATTATCCAAGTGATTTAAATAAAGGTTATCACACAAAAAACTCTACATGCTCTATCATTGAACTTTAAATTTAAGAAATTTATTGATTAGAATAAACAAAATGTTTATATGTACAAAAGATGTTTTAAAAATATTTTTAAATGCTTAATGTACATAGCATTTTAATTTATATGTACATTAAAAATTTAACTAGAGAAATGATTAACACCAGAAACATTTTGTTCCTGTTACTTTTGCTTTAATTAAGAATGCCCCACTATATGAAAAACTAACTAAATTACTTTCTGTGTTTTTTACAAGTGTATTAAGTGATTTTGTTATATTTACACCATTTGAATTTCCATATTTTAATACCGAATTAATCAGTATTTGGCTCTTAAAAAAATTATATTGACAAAATGTGGTAGATGTGTAAAGTTGAAAGATATCAGGAAAGGCAAGCCCCATAAGTGTTTTTTATTAGTCAAAATATTTTTAGATAACAAGAATAAATGCATAGCCACCATATTACCTGGAACAGTCTTTACTTGCTACATTAATATTAAAAGGCATTTTCTTATCCAAAAATAATATCCTATCAATCATCACGGGAAGACTGTGGAAAAGTCACCTAATGACTCTGAGCACCGTTTCCTCATCTACAAAATGAGTAGGCTTCGGGAAGGTGAGCATCACAGAGTGCCAGGTTATTAGAACAAAGTGTTCTTGTGTTGGAAGGAGTACTTGAGCCCAATGTCCATCTGCAATCTTAATTCTTAACATATAGATATAAGTACATAGCTCTATCCTCTTTTTTCTCTCTCTCTACATATATATACATATGTACAAGCCTGTATTTAGACCTCTATAAATGTCCTTTGCCTCCTGCTTCTTTCTTCTACTTCCTTTTACTTTCTTCTTGCCCCACCATCAGGTTTGGCCAATTCCTCACTGCTACCTTGCCCTTGATTAAACTCCACTAGGCATCCTATGCTCTTCTCTTCATTTATTTTAGTTCACTTGTTTTTCCCTTGTCCCTGGGTTGGTTCCCCACCACCCTGACACTTCCTTTCTCCCACCTCCCCTTCTCCCAGATCCCCATGAACCACTGGTCCCATTCTTTTCATCTCCAAATTGTTTATCCCACCTATCTTACCTAGACATGCAGACATAAGTGCAACAACCAGGCAAAGCAAAACAAAACAACAAACAAAGGAAGTCAAAACCAACAAAACAATAACCAAAAACAAGATGAAAAACAAAAAAAGAAAGAAAAGAAAGGCACTGACAAAAAGGGAAAAGTTCAAGGTCTGTTTGTTGGCCTTTACGAGTGTTTTCCAGTTGAGTCTGATGGGGTGCCACACTATGTCCCCATAGTCTATTTTTGGTATTCCCCGGATATTTCATCACTTTGATCCCCCCCTTGCTACTCTGTTGCATCCCCTTAGTGTTTTACCTGAAGACAAAATGCGCATAAGCAAATGTGGTGAAGAAAGCTGATGGTGCTGGCTATCAGAAGATACAGTGTCTGGGGTCTTAAAAGGTTTGAAGATAAACAAGCGGTTCTCTAGCAGAGAAGCAACAAAGCCCACATGGAAGAAGTACATCAACCTGTGATCAAGAGGTGTCAATGGGATCAGGTATCAGGCATCAAAGACCCAGAACAAAATCATTCCCAATGTGAATGGGGCGGGGAGCGGTATGCAGTGGAGACCCAAAGCCCATCTGTAGACAATTGGACATCCCCTCATAGAGGAGTCACAGGGAAGAGATGAGCCAGTCAGGGTGCAGTATAGTATCAATGAAACACACAACTTTCTCTAGTTCTGTGGTGCTTCCTTCCACCCACTATCATGACCTCAATTCTGCCTTACAAATCGGATCAGACCAGAACATGCACACTGCTACAGCTAAGAGCCGAAACACAGGTAATACAGGCTAGATAAACCCCCCAGGACCAACAACAAGAATAGAGATACCAGGATGATTAGGGGAAGGTAGGGGTAGAAAAGGGGAATCAATCACAAGGATCAACATATAACTCCCCCCCAGGGGGACGAATAACAGAAAAGTGGGTAAAGGGCGACAGAGGATGATGTAAGATATGAAAATAATAATCTATAACTTATCAAAGGTTTTTGAGGGAGGGCAGGCAGGTGAAGGAGGGGGAAAATGAGGAGCTGACAGGGGCTCAAGTAGAAAGACAATGTTTTGAGAATGATGATGGCAGCATATGTACAAATGTGCTTGACACAATGGATGAATGTATAGATTGTGGTAAGATAAAAATATTTATTTTTTAAAAAAGAAAAAATGAGTAGGCTTGAGCAGATTACTCCTAAGGATTCTTTTCCAAATGTGGAAGGTTTATTTGCTTTACAATAATGAAATAATTTCAAGACAGGGCTTTCTTTGCTGATTTATTATTATAAAGAATGTTAAGGAAAAGACAAAAAGACAGTTTCACAGCATTATTAAAATACTGTATGCCCTCTACTGGAAGTTTACTAAAAAAGAAACATTACTTTCAGCTTTCTACTCAGAGATCTTTTGCTAGAACACTGAATGATCCCCCCTCCCCCCCCCGAGAATACCGAGAATATCAGGTGTTTGGTTTTATTTTATTTTCCAGCAGTTTTATTTGCAAGTAATTCACATATCATTTAATTTGATAGGTCATTCACTCAATCATATGGAGAATTGTACAACAACCCCATCAATTTTAGAACATTCCTCCTTCCCCCATGGTTTAAGATGATTAATGCAATCATAATCCGTTCAATACTGCATTCCCCCTCCTGTCTTCATTAGTTACTCTCGAAATCCCCTTTCCCTCCTTACCCACCCTCAACCCCTGTAATCCCTATATCCTTGGTATCCATCATTATCATTATGCCTCCACTCCTGTGCTTCACAGCCATAGGACCAAATAGAAAACAAAATCATACTAAGGTGGTAAGGGTAAAACTTAATGATACACAGACAAAAATACTAATAATGTGTAAGGAAAAGACCCCCAATAATAATTTTAAAAAGGGGAGAAATTTCTGTCATGGAACCAGTAAGAGATACTTGCACCCAGAACAAATTCAGGTCACATCTTTAGGGTGGTCAACTAGTCCAGTGCTGAGTTTGATCTAGTATAATCAAAATCACAATGCTTTCTGCCTGATACTAAGTCTGAATGCGACTCTTGCCTGTGACCAGAGTGGATCCACCAGTGGCTCAGAAGACTGAACTTGTTATTTGGCATAAAAAATTATTTCAGATTATACATTTCTTCATGGAAATACCTGAATGACTAATCAAATATCCTTTTAATTTATAATTCTCTAGGCAAAATTTGTTAAATACAATTTTAGTCTCTGAAAAACTCTAATCAGGTGATTAACTTCCATAGTAGTAGTAAAATGTCCCTGGTCCATGTATATTGTTAAAGCCAATAATCTAAAAATGGTTACCTTTGGAAGCATGGGAGTATCTCTCTTCTTCTTCTTCTCTGAATTAGGGTCATCTAATAAATCTGGCTCAAAGGTATAAAGTTCAGTAAGCTCATTCATTGTGAAATGACGTTCAACCTGCTGCTGATCAACAACTCGAAAAGACAGTGACTGCTTAGTTACTTGCCGATCATAAATCTTATCTTCCATGGTTCCCTTTATAAAAAAGAATAATGCACAAATAAGTATAATTTTCTAAGCCTGAAAATTAATCATGTTGTTATTGGTGAATATTAAATAGTATACTTCATAGGATTGTAGTGTCACATAAGAAATTTTATTGGCAATATTAACACATGAAAAACTCCATCTGTTCATAGTTTACAATGACAAATTAGAAAAACGGTATAACTGATAATCATTCTGTATTATGTAACCAAATTACAATAACATATTATTATATATTCTTGTACTTAGTGGAAAGGAGTCTTGGTACCACTGTGGGTTAGGTGTTGGGCTGCTAACTGCAAAGTTACTGGTTCAAACTCACCCAGCACTTTGAGTGAGAAAGGTGAGGCTGTCTGATTCCTTGCAGATTGAGACTCATCCACTCACTGCCATCGAATGGATACTGAGTCCTAGCGACCCTATAGGACAGAATAGAACTGCCCCTCTGGGTTTCTGTAACTGCAATTCTAGAGGAGTAGAGAACCTCATCATTCTCCTGAGGTGTCACTAGTGATTTTGAACTACTGAGCTTATGGTTAGTAAGCAGCCCAACATGTAAACACTAGGCCAAGAAGTCCTATATAGAGATGCTGTAAGTTGGAACCAACTTCATGGCAGAGTGGTGAGTTGGTTTTTTTGGAGGGTGAGGGATGAGGGGAGGAAAGTTGTACCAGAGTGTTATGGATTGAATTAGGAGCCCTGGGAGAAAGAGGAGACTTTTTACTCACAAAAAGAGTAGTCTTAGAAACCCAAAGGGCAAGTTCCACCCTAACCTATGGGACTGCTCTGAGTTAAGAATTGACCCAATGGGCAGTGAGTTATGGGTAGAATTATGTCCTCCCAAAACACAAGTTGTAAAGCCTTATCTTCCATATCTATAATTTAACACTATTTGGAAATGGGTTCTTTGTTATATTAATGGGGTAGGACTAATGTATGGTATATCTTTAGTCACTCTCAGATATGAGATAAAATAATCAAGTAGAGAGATAGGGGTTGGGAGATGAAGATAATGTAGGAGCAACAACTTAAAGAGAAAAAGCACTTCCTCCACAGATGACACAGAGAAAGAGACATTCCCTTTGCCCAGAAGCCTGAATTCAGACTTCCAGTCTCTTAAACGGTGAGGAAATTCATTTAGGGTGGTTAAAGCTAACCATTTGGAGTATTTCTGCTGTAGTCATAGTAGATAAGTAAGGCAATTTGGTATTGGAAGAGGGAAAGTGCTGCTCTAACAGTAACCTAAAATGTGGAAACTGTTTTGGAAATAGGTAATGAAAAGTTTTAAGATGCCAAGAGAAAAAGTCTCTGTTGCCTTGAAGAGACTTTCGGTAGAATTCGGATATCAAAGGCAATTCTGGACCTGATTCAGAAGGAAGTGAGAAGAGCTATGGAGAAAGTCTGTATAAAAGAGCTACGCAGACTACATATGGTGTCAGCAAGAAAATGGTGCTAGAATTGTGGATACTAAATGTGCTTCTGGTAAAGTTTTTAAAAGAAATGAACAATGGAGGAAGAGCAATATATTTATGCAGTGGTAAAGAACCTGTCTGATTATATTCAAATATTAGGCAGAAGGTAGAACTTATATGTGATGAACTTGATGGGATTTTAAAGCTAGATCTAAAGGGGATGTATGGTTTCTCCCTGTGACTTATAGTAAAATACAAGAGTAAAGAGATGGTTTAAAAATGAAATGTGCAAAATAAAACAACTTAAAGATTTGAAAAATTCTGTTGTACAAACTGAGAACATGTGCCTTAGAATTTTCATCCAAGGGAATACCTACCCACTTTTTGAAGAGATAGATTTACTATGAACCCAGCCAACTACCATAGCAGAAAACCTATCAACTTGACTGAATGGGCCAGGTAGGAGGAGGAAAGAAAACTGTTGCCTCTTAGAATTCTACAGGCAGTAAGAGGTCAAATGAGCTGTATCTGTTGTGCTCCAAGAAAAGAAAAGGACCATTCCTGGAGCAACTCAGAGAACATCACAACTACTGGAAAGAGTATGGGAAGCAGAGTCCTTTGGGTCTAAGAGAGTAATATGAGTCTAAGAGATTTCTGGATCTCAAAGAGTAGAGTCACAGCCTAAGTTTCAGTGAATTAGGTCTTTACCAACTTGGTTCCACATTGTGGGGCTGCTCACTGCAGATGAAGGGGTGGAGCTGGCCAAGGAGCAGAAGAACTAGCTCTGCCTGGTTTGCGGGTTTAGGTTTACCACTTCAGATGGACTACGAGGAAATGAACCAAATATAAAGCAAAAAAAAACTTAAAGAGGCCAAAATTAAATTGTATTGCTTTATATTCTAAACTGACATTTAAAATTTTTTTTCTTTGTCTCTCTGTAATAAACATGTGTATAACCTTAAAATATCAGTTTAACCCAACCATTCAATTTGAAATAAAGACTAAAATTATACACCTACCTGAGCTAAGAACCTATATACATATACAGGCTTAGTTTGTCCAAAGCGATAAACTCTGAATATACTCTGGATGTCATAAGATGGATTCCAAGAGGCATCAAATATAATCACTCGGTTAGCAGCTACCAGATTAATTCCAAGAGATCCTGCTTTGGTGGAAATGATAAACAATCTCCCTCTGAAAATAAAAAACATAAAGAATAAATCCTCTAGCAATAGAAGTAGTGGCGTGCTTCACATATGTTTTGAATATAATATGAATTTTTAACACTAAGGCAGTCTTTTGAATAATCAGGAGAATAGAAAATTAAGTTTTTATTGGGCAAAAACAAACAAAGGCATGAGGCATATCTAAGTAGTAAGATTTGTGAATTTATATGCCTATGAAGAATCCTATTGCTAAAAAATGCAATAGTAAGAGTTAGAACAAGTATACAGAATATTCCACTAGGGAAAATGCGTCCAAGAAAAAAACTAAGAAACAAAATGAAACTAATAAGTTATCTCATTTAAGTGTTGGGAACAAAAGGAAGAATTTCTATTTCTGTAAGAAAATTTGATAATGGTTAGTGATATGTACATAGACAACTAAGCAAATGATACAATACCTCAAACATCATGGTATTTTATACAGTATGAATATGTACATAGTTACAACAGAACAAATATCCAAACTGATTCAGGCAAGTATTATGAAAAAAAAATTTTAGGAGAAAAAGCAATAGAAACAGTTTGTGAGCATTTTCAAGAGTTAAAACTGTAGGATATAATACTGGATGGAATTAATCACAAAAGGACAAATGTTATTTATATGAGACCTCTATTATAAAAAGGCATTCACACTAAAATAATTATTTAGTAATTTAATAGTGTGGGAGAAGCAAGGGCATATTAGGGTAGACAATGGACATCTGTTAACACAGGCAAAGTAGAGTAAGAGGGACTACAAAAAATGGTGAACATAGGGGAAGACACTTGGAGGAGTATAAAATTAAAGGCAACAGATATAAAAACTGTTTAAATATAGAATCCTGCAATAACAGTGATCTATGAGTAAATTCATGTATAAACACATAGGCTGAACTAGTGTGGGAAGAAGAACGGGATCGTACTTCCAAATATATAGATTTAATAGAGGATATTCCCACACATGTATTTACTAATGCTACATATATATATTTGAATGTGTTGGAGCATATAGTGGGCAAAGTTATGAAAACTTCTATGAAATAAGAAACATCTAAGGAACTGAGACATGGGGCTTATGGGCTCAAGACCATGGTCTCCTGTGACACCAAGGTCAATTGGCATAGCATAGCCCAAAAGATATGCTCTACACATCCTACTTTGATGAGTAGTGACTGGGATTTTAAAAACGTGTGAATAGCCAGCTAAGCGTAACTACTGATTTCTCCCTATTCAGAGAAAAGAATAAGTGAGGAAAATCAAAGGTACATGAAAACAATTACTCTAAATAGCTAAACTGACCACAGGAAATTCAGTCTCCCTGACCCTGAAAGAACTAAATGATGCCCAGTGACCAATGCCAAGAGCTCTCAAAGTTACCACATTAGAAATCCTAAACAGAATGGGAGAAAAATGAAGGTACAAACTCAAAATCATAAAACAACACACATCCACAAACAAACCCTAGGCTTACAGTCAGGTAGATAATGCTGGAACTGCCAAGACAATTACTTGACCTAGTCACACACCAGGTCTGGATGGAATTCACTGCCTTAGCTCTGTTAGCAGCCAAACAATAGGTAGGTCTCTAAAGGGAGCAATAGCATTAGGGAGATACACCCATTTTAAAACAGTCAACCATTTTGAGATCAAAAGGAGAGTGTAGAAAGATTAGGAAAAGGGCAATAGGGAAAAAAAACCAGGAAGGAAATGGGATAAGTGCTATCATATTATTGGGACTGCAATTGATGCCCTGAAACAAAATTGTTGGGAAAAAAAACCTGATCTGTAAACCTCCATCAAATGCATGATAAAAAGGGAAAAAAAGAAGCCAAATAAAAATATCATTTATATTCATACCAGGAGGTGTTATTCTACAACAGAAAGGAATAAAATATGATTGACAATAGAATCTCAAAACAATAGAGCAGTGCTTTTGTTAATCATAAAAATAATTAAGAACGCATCGTTGAGAAAAGTAGTACAACTTGAAGAATTAAACCAATGCCAGAGGATTGCACACATTGAAAGTATTTTTCGGTGGTTCTCTGTATTTTAAACTGCCCCCCACCGCAAAACTTACCATATACAGTGTTGTTAGGTAACAATGAGTCAGTTCTGACTCGGTGATATTATATACAACAGAGTGAAACGCTGCTCTTGTGCGATCGCACAATCGTTGCTGTGTCTGAGTTGAGTGCTCCCACCACTGTACTGATCCATCTGAAGATCTTCCTCTTTCATGCTAGTTGTCTACTTTACCAATCCTTCTCCAAGGAGTCTTGAGACTATGTCCAAAATAATTGAGGTAAGGTCTTGCCAAACTTGTTTCTAATTACTATGGAGCCCTGGTGGCATTGGGTTGCTAACCGCAGAGTCGGCTGTTTGAAATCACCAGCAACTCCACTAGAGAAAGATGAGGCGTTCTACTCCTGTCAAGAGTTAGAATCTTGGAAACTCCCTGGGGCAGTTCTATCCTGTCCTATAGGGTTGCTATGAGTCAGAATGGACTTGAGAGCAGTGAGTTTGGTTTGGAGTATTAAGTGTCTAATTCAGAACAGGAAAACAGCATATCCTTGAAAATCACTGAAGTTACATAGGAAGCTATGTCAAAGAAATTATTAAAAAACATTACATTAAGATACCATCTGAAACATGGAAAATAATTTAAATGCATAGTGACAGTGAAACAGTTAATATATGTCATTTTCTTGATAGAATACTGTGAAACAATAAGAATTGTATGAGCCCCTAATAAATTGTTAAAATTAAAAAAAATACTGTGAAACAAATGAAAGTGCTACATATAAAGATTATGTAGTAACAGGTACAATGTGAAATGATATTAAGTGAATGATGTTTAATTTATGAAGCAAGGGATTTCCAGCACGATACTGTGAGAAGTTCTATGGATCTGCTCCCCAACAAAACTAGCAAAAATTATTTAAAAACACACATTTAAAGTCTTACGAAGTGTTTCCAAAGATATATAGCAAATGAAGAAATCATTATTTAAGAAAATCTCAATAATGAACTTCCTTTCCTTCTGGCATCTCGTTATATTCAATATTTTTTGTTTTCCTTACTAAGCATTTGAATGCACATGAGGTGATTATGGCTAGGGTCAGACACATCACAGCCCTCAACGTGATTGAGACCTTTGCTTTTCAACACTTGAAAGAGTTCTTTTGCAGCAGGTTTTCCCAATGTAAGATAGTGTTTGATTTTTTGTTGACTGCTGCTTCCATTGGCACCTATTATGGATCCAAGTGAAATGAAATCCTTTATAAGTCTTTTTTCTGTTTATTCTAATGTGGCTTTTATTGGTCCAATTGTGGGGATTTTTGTTCTTTATGTTAAAGTATAATCCATAGTGAAGGGTGAAGGCTGCAGTTTGATTTTCTTTAGGAAGTCCTTCAAGTCCTCCTTACTTTCAGCAAGCAAGGTTGTGTCATCTGCATATTGCAAGTTGTTAAAAAGCCACCTGCCTGTCCTGATGCTGCTCTTTTCTCCATGTGCTCCACCTTCTTGGAGTATTTGCTCAGTATAGAGTCTGAACAATACGGTAAAAGGGCAGAACACTTACATAAAAGTCTTTCTATGAGAAATTTAGGTTCCAAGGTGGGACAGATAATTTAGGTTCAACTGCTAAGACAAAGGTTAGTGATTTAAACTCATCTATCAATACAGCAGATCATTCTGGCAAGCCGCTTTCATTAAGATTATAGTGATGAAAAACTCTATTAGGGAGTTCTACTCTGTAATACATAAGACTTCTTTGAGTCTGAAAGAGCTGAACAACAACCATGGCAAAAATAGTACACAATTCTAAGATAGAGACCAATTTAGTTGTTAGGGGTCAAGATAATGATAAAGTTAGTAAATAACTATTGAAGTGTATTATGAGATGTCTTTGTAATTTTGTATCATGATCACACTGATAATTACACAAGGCTATGATAAAATGGCAGATAACTACATATGCAAATAGAACCAATGTACTTTTTTTTGTTTGGTATCATACTGTAGTTAATATAAGGTATAACTGCAATAGGAAACTAGGTGAAGAGACCACAGTTCCATACTGTCTTTCTAAGTTCTTGTAGTCTATTTTATTTCTAAATAAAAATTGTAAAAGCACAAATAGTACCAAGCTAACTGGGGAACCTGATGCTACTGAATATTACAATCCTTTTTAGCCAAACCACAAGAAAATTTATATATATAAAGTTTTTCTTGTGTGTTTTCCAGACTGGTTTAGTGTATTATAATCTATATTCGACTCTGGAATTTATTGATTCTTGTATATAATACAGGTGTAATCTGTAACATTTGTGAATTCAAGCTAGACAAATTTAGTCACACCAAAGTAACACCCCATATCCTTAAATTATGTATGCCTCAAGGGTTAATTTGAATCAGAGATACTTTTCGGCATGTGTATATTAGATGAGATTCATTTTGTAGTTAAAAATGCTTTAAAACTAAGAAAGGTGTGTGCCAGGGTTGTATCTTTTCATCACACTTAATCAATCTGTAAGCTAGATAAATAAGGCAAGAAGCTGTACTACACGAAGAAGGAGGCAACATGAGGATTGGGGAAAGACTCATTAACAACATGCAACATGCAGATCTCATGACCTTGCTGGCTGAAAGCAAAGAGGACGTGAAGGATTTAAGGAGGAAGGGTATATACACACTACAGCCTTCAGTGTGGATTACACATCAACACAGAGGGGAAAATCCATTTTTGCTACATCAAATCTACAAACATAAAATGTAGTACTTTCTGCGAGATAGTCCAGTAAACTGAACCCAGCAGGTGAACTAGAGGAACTTCAGGGGAAGCCTTAAGTTTATGGCTGGCATCCTGAAGGGGAAGTGGGAAAACCCTGAATTTGTGACCAATAGGTCAGATGTGAGACTGCTGTGTGAATTCCTGAGTCTGTTGGTGGCAGTCTGAAGGACAGTGTGCCCTTTTAACTTTGGAGCTAGAGGCTGAAATGGAGTGCCACATGGGCACTGGTGTAGAAATGATTGAGAAATGGGAAAGACGTGATTAGATTTCACATTTGATGGATTGAATTTATGTTGTTTCTTATTCATGAAGTTATATTTCCGGTTGCTTCAGTTCTAAGCACCAAAACTCAAATGCCCCTCAGCTGGGAAAGAGGGTACAAAATGCTGTAATACACACACACAATGGACTAAGAAATTAAAATCCATACGCTATTGATATATGCAACATCCCAAGACAAATGAATGTGATTCCACTTACATGACATTCTAGTAAAGGCATGGCTATCGGAATAGAGAACATATAACTAACTAGTTTCGAGGCATGAGGAGTGGGAAAAGGATGTTAACTACCAAGGGACATGGGTAATTCCTTTTGGAAAGGAGTGATCAGACCAGATTGCACTTTGTATATTTGACAATTGTCAAAACTTGTAGTATACACCCAAAACAGTGAACTTTACTGTATGCAAATTTTAAATCATTTTTTAAAACTCTCTGTATGTACAGAAAAAGGTTCCTACCTCACATTAGTTTCATCATTAAATTCTTCAGCCCACTTCTTCCTTGACTGTGCAGTAGTAGAACCATCTAAACGGTAATAGTCAATGTTCCGGAGCCACTTTCCTTCCCCTGAAAATGTAAAAATAAGATATTTGATCTATTGTTCTTTGAAAGATTTACCTCCTTGCGCATCACTTTATTTTATAGCACAGAATTCCTTCAAATATATATTAACAATTAAATCTGTAAACAACCAGTTTTTCCTCCCTCCTAATTAACCTAATAGAGAACAACTAAAAACTAGGAAAAAATGCTTACATTCATTCACAGAACTAATATACACTGAATACTATGTATCAGAAACTATCCTATAGTCTAATCACCAATTTTCAAACATTTTCCTTTTTAAAAAAACATTTGTCATTTGGGTGTAAGTTCACAAAAGCAAATTGCTTTTCCTTCAGCTGTTCATTTGATGACACTGACTACAATCCCTACAGTATAATCGCATACATCCCCTTCTCTGTGTGTTTCCCATTTCCATTTGTCCTCCTTCCCTATCTCTTCCTGCCTTACAAGATTTCTCCCTGGGGCAATCCCGCCCTTTTGGCCTCTGGTTGACTATTCTCAGGAGTATGTATGTACTTCCTTGGTGTTATTGTTCACCCTACAGTCTTTGTTTGGTAGAAAGCTGAGTGAGTTCAAGCCAGTTCCAAGGTTGAAGAGCAATTAAATACAATAGCCTCAGGGATTCCATCGGTAACTAGACCAGTAAGTAGGCTTAGTCTTTTCTTAGTATTTTGAATTTTGTCCCAAAATGTCCTCCTACTCTATCCAGGACTTTCTATTGGGATTCCTTTTGAAGAACCAGCATTATTCTTATTATGTTATACAATATACAATAATTATGTGAAGAATTATTGCGTCAGCCCAGCACTATCTTCACCTTCAGGTTTCTGTCAGGATCACGGAGACTGAGGTTCATGAGTTTACATACATATGACCCCTCAAAGCTTTTAGGACTTCCTTTGCTACTCACCAAAGAAGTGCACAGAAAACTGTCTTTGAAGCTATCATCTGGA
Source organism: Tenrec ecaudatus (assembly GCF_050624435.1). NCBI lineage: Eukaryota > Metazoa > Chordata > Mammalia > Afrosoricida > Tenrecidae > Tenrec > Tenrec ecaudatus. Next base: position 84,365,470 of record NC_134548.1, read on the forward strand.
GACATCATGCCCAGCAACTCACTTTTTCAAGGTGTGTGGTAATGGTGAAAATGTTTCCGTAACTTCACACTCTGAATGACCTAATGTGGAGTTGTGGCTATATTTGTAGTACATAAAAGAGGTCCTCAAAAGGTTCATGGAAAAATTCCATTACCTTTTAAATTTATTCTCCCACAGAATTTTTGGAGTCTCCTTGTATAACTATATATGTAAAAATATCCTGTTAGACTAGTAAAATCAATATTTTCCACGTATTGATGGTTGCAGAATAAATTTATATAGCTTTTGTAATGTCATTTTCAGATAACAAAGCATAGTCGGAACACAGACTAATAAAATTATGCATCATAACAGAAAAATATATATTTAAGCCAACATTATACTTAATTATATTCAAACCAAGGAATATACATAAGCACTACAAATATATGTGTAAAAGATATATCAGTAAGAAAGGGTTTATAAACAAAGGGAAAAAGGGAATATAAATTGTCAGTGTACACCTAGCACTGAAATAAATGTCACGGACACATAAGAAAATCTATTATTAGGGCATTATTCTTTATGGAAAATGAGAAATAATACAGATCATAGTGCTGTTTTTTACACAAATAATATGTACATGCTGTTTTACAAGCAGAGCAACCCCCTATATATTATGTTCATTATACCAATTTTTTAAACGTTGTCATCTTCAACCACCACCACCCCCTTGTCTCGACGGACTTAATGTTATCCAGATAAAATTAATTTCATTTCAGGTTGGTATTTTCCTAAGCCAAGTGCAACCAATAATGAGCTAAATGGGCTTATGATGGAAATCGGACACCATGTTGAAACCTAAGATTGTGAATGTACAAAGAGTTAAAAATTTGTAGAAAATTATCCTAAGCCGACAACTCAAAAAACAAGATGTTACGTATTTTATTGTTTTCATAAATCATAAACTGAAGCATATTTTTAATAATCATTGTCTTTGAAATAAGCAAATAAAAGTAACCAAAGAAATTATTTTCTTCTTAAAATAGGGCATTTTAGTTCATTCATCGTCCTCCTTATCATTTGACTCTAGGAAGCATTTAAAGACTGATCCCTCATCGTCATCATCATCACTTATCTCACAGCTGACTGGTACATGCTCCTCTTGTGACTTTTGAATTAATGTCATTACCATCATTGCCTTCAGTGTCTTCACCGTTCACACACAACCAAGCCTTTCCGAAGCCTTTGCAGTTCGTTTCTGTGGTTGTTTTCTCTCAAGCAGAAGCCACTCCCTTGCAAATTTCTATAAACATCTTCGGTTATCCTAAAGTTATGAAGCCACGAATCCTAGATTGCAGCCATTCACCGCATTAAGCTCTTGAACAAGGTGGTTGGCCACTATATCTAGAAGGTGTAGCTAGTGGTCAAGGTTCCGTGTGACTGCCATATAGACACCGGTAGAATATTGAACATGTTTTTCTTACGAGCACTCAAGGCATTGGAAATTAGTAAAGATTTTTAAAGAATCCTGCCCTATAATACTTATCTTCCCATATTTTCACCTCACAGTCCATCTGTTCCTACTTATTACATTGAACACTCTATTGGTGAGTGGTTATTCAGTTTGAAGTTGGCAAGGAAGGACTTGCATTTAATTCCTAATGTGATTCTAAAAGGGTTCCAAGGAAGAGATCTGTAAACTGAAAAACATACACAATAAAATCAATAACAGGCTACTTTTAGAAAGGGGATTTTAAAAACTTCAAATGAGAGTTGTATCAGAAGCAAGGGTCTTTTTATATGACAGGACTAAGCATGTGATAAAGGTTAACTAATGATCATTGGTCAAGGGCCTTGGCAAAGTGAGGCGTAAACAGACATAACTTAATGGTTTTACTGAAGATGATTTCACAAGATTTTTACATTCAGCTGTTGAGTCAAGGGCAACTGTGTATTAGTTTTGCGTTGTTTACTCCTCTAATTAAAAGCCAAATTTGGAAGACAGTTATGTCAATTCAGACCGAATTACGATGTTTATTGAGAGGTACAGATCCTGGATGCTATTTATGCCAGGGCAGGCTTCACATTGGAATGCTGTCAACTGATTTATGTACAGACCAGGGCGTTTAAAGCTTTCTGATTGACGATTCAAAAGTGACAGGGACATAATTATCAACATATATTTTACTAGAAACAAATGCCATTTCAATTGTGTATTTGTCGTTGATCGGGGTACTAAACAAGCTTAATCCATGACTTCTTGATTGTATCATAGGCCTTTATTATACAAATATAATCAATGGTACCATTTTCTGACTATTATAGGAGGGTGAATGAGACCAAAATTCACGTTTGGAAAATGTCATAAGATACACATATGCTATATGTAGTTGAGCTACCCCAAACCTAACATAATTTAAGCCTTTCTGCAGTTACATGTGTTATTTATATGTTTGCAAAAATATTGTAATTTATCAACTTATCATTTAGAAAAGTATTTACTATAGACCTAGGCAAAGAATATTATACCATGGATAATAGTTGCTAATCCTTACTAAACACAGATTTTAACGAAGTAGATAAAAACTCAAAAGAAACTCATCCCAGAAAAAAAAAGGTCCTTAAGATAACTCACCAAACCAAAGACAAAACTCACTGCCATGAGTGAATTCTGACTCCCAGCAAACTAAAAGGGCAGGGTAGAACTGCCCCTGGGGGTTTCTAAAACTGTAAGTCTATAAATAAAAAAAGCTTTATCTTTCTCCCATGGAGAAAGTGGCTGGTAGTTACGAACTGCTGACCTCCTAGTTAGCAGATCAGTGTGTAAACCATTACACCACCAGGGCTCCTCAAAGCTCTCTAAATTTATCCCATCTAAGTTCTTCTCTTTCCTCCATTCTTTCCCGAACTTCTCTACCCACACAGGAGTAACTGCTGTTCTTCAAACATGTTAGGCAAGTTGACATCAAAGGGCTTTTTCATTTGTCATAAAATGTTCTTCCTCAGGATATATGTATGCCCCAAGTTTCCTTCAGCACGCCTAGTCTCTCTCTCTCTATAGAAATACATAGTTTCCTTTGTTGAGAATATATACTGCAGAACATACATCAATCGAACAATTCTGATCTCTTAAATGTTAGCCCATCAGTGAAGCTTTAACTGACAATTCTATAGACCTTACCCTCAAACTGCCTTATAACCTTTGTTGTTTCTCCATAACACTTTCACTATATATATATATATATATATATATATATATATATATATATATATATATATATATATATATATATATATGAAATATTTAATATAGCTCAGCTAGTCAATAGCCTTTGTTACTCCCACAGAATGACTTTTCCCTGATGGGTGTGCGTAAGAATGTGGAGAAATAGACACTTATTGTATTACATGATTCAGCTGTAAGTGGTTGACATTCTGCTGTGCATAAAGTAAGCCAACTAAGAAACACAGTGGGATCTTCCTACCAGCAAGAAAGGAGAGCAAAGTGTCATTCAGACTCTACATCTGGTTTATGTATCTCGCTGCCTGACCTCTGATTGTTGGGACTTCTGACCTAATATCATCAGCTTCTGTAGCCTTTTAGATGAAGGAAATCCTCCAGATAGATGTCAGAACTTTTGATTTGGAACTTACCAGCACCCACAACCACAAGCGCCATTGTTCTTTGTCACTGTTAAGTTCTGTTTGGACATTACAGGAAACTGCAGAACCCTGAGGTGTGGACTGTGAGGAGTAGTGGTAGGTGTTATTAGGAAAACAGGAGCAGTATAGCATTTTTGAAAAGTGGGACATTTGGGGCATACTTAACCTCCTTGTAGTATTTTTTCTAAAAGAAATAATTATTTTCTATTGTTTCTGATGGTTATTTCCTGATAAGAATGTAACCTCTAGAACAGCAGTTCTCGACCTGTGGGTTGTGAGCGCTTTTGGAGTCGAACAACCCTTTCCCATGGGTCGCCCAATTCATAATGGTAGCAAAATTACAGTTATGAAGTAGCAATGAAAAAAAAAGTAGCAACAAAAATAATTTTATGGTTGGGGGGTGACCACAACAGGAGGAACTGTAGTAAAGGGTCGTGGCAGTAGGAAGGTTGAGAACCACTGCTCTAGAAGGCTCAAGGACATTTTCTGTTTTATTCACTACTATATATTCAGCACCTAGAATTGTGCCCTGGACATCGGTTAAATAATCTCTAGAATGGGTTTGTAAACATTTAATTTGAGGCTTGCTAATGAAGCAGTACCTTATTGGTAATTCTTAGTCCACTTGGAAAAGAAAAACAACTCCCTTCTCCTTTAGTAATCAAGGTCCAAGGTAGTAAGATTCTATGTAAAATCGGCTTGGGGAAAACAGAGACTTACAGGTAAATACAATGGAAAACCAATAAATAGCATGTGGTATGGTATCCAATAAACATATATTGTTCCTTTTCATTTACTATAGCAGTGTCTAGAAGCTAATATAGTTCAGAGACCATCTGAACTATATTGAACTTATAAAGACTGTTATTTTGCTTTATTTTGTCTAGAATAGAAAAACTATGTCTACACAGTGAGCACAATAGTACAAAGTATGATGGGTCAGAAATTTAAGAGCCAAATAGTGCATTCCGATAGTACTTAGGGTACCATCTGACACACAGACACACACACACACACACACACACATCACAATATAGGTTCTTTACCAAAAAAAATTTCGGCAAGAATATATCCCAAGAGTTGTTAATAGAAAAGTATAAGTTTGATGACTATAATAACTTAAACTATCATTTGCATAAAAGTAGTTGCCTTTAATTTCAATAAAAATCTAAATACTATATATATTGCAGTATAAGCCAACCAGAGTATCAGCTAAGGCACCTAATTTTACCAAAAAAATGGCATTAAAAATCTGCTGGAAAAAAATGTGCTGAAAAACATGGCTTATACTCGAGTATATACAGTAAATTCTTTTCATACTGTTAACAGGACACAATTTATTTAATACTCAGATGAGCACTACATATCAATAATTTACATAGTACTTAAATTACTATGGAGCCCTGGTGGCATTGGGTTGCTAACCGCAGAGTCGGCTGTTTGAAATCACCAGCAACTCCACTAGAGAAAGATGAGGCGTTCTACTCCTGTCAAGAGTTAGAATCTTGGAAACTCCCTGGGGCAGTTCTATCCTGTCCTATAGGGTTGCTGTGAGTCAGAATGGACCTGAGAGCAGTGAGTTTGGTTTGGAGTATTAAAAGTGCTACATATAGACTATGCAGTAACAGGTACAATATGAAATGATATTAAGTGAATGATGTTTAATTTATGGAGCAAGGGACTTCCGGCATGATACTGTGAGAAGTTCTATGGATCTGCTCCCCAAAAGAACCAGCAAAAATTATTTTAAAACACAAATTTAAAGCCTTACGAAGTGTTTCCAACGATATACAGCAAATGAAGAAATCATTATTTAAGAAAATCTCAATAATAAAGAAAAGAGTTTATATAGTTAAACTTCCTTTCCTGCTCCCAAATTAAAGGAAACATCACTCCACAATGGTACAGCCAAGAACAGCTACTCTCCTCCCCTAAACACCAGTTGAAGGGCTATCGTCCTGTCATCAACTATCTGACGCTGAGGTAAGTTCCTAGCGAATTACCGGTACCTGAGAAGTGAGGACCCCCTTTCTATAGTCAGACCACAATCCCGTATAAGCGCCTCTACCTTGGGCTCGTCACTGCTGAAAACACAGATCTATTGGAAGGCAAGCCCAGATGACTTGGGGCTAATGACTACCCTACCCCCTAAAGAGGAGATCTAACACCCAGAGAAGCACACCATTGTTCCCATGCCAACTCTAAAGTCCAAACTCAGAGATTTTGCCTGTGGGAAGAAGCTGAGAACTAGCTGGGAGGAGCACACATGAAGACAAAACAAATTTCAAAGATAAACCAGGGAAACTTTCCCTTCAAAGGAGTCCAAATTTGATTATTTCAGACTCTGCTGCACTTTATGCTCCAAGACACTATTAAAGACATTGAACAAAGAGTGCACAATTAGAATTTAACAGCTAGGTATGGTTAAAGGCAGAGAATTAGAAGAAAATCCTTCAAGCATCCCATGTAGAGATGATCTAAGATAAAGTAGAGATGCCTCCCTTTGGGTTTCTGAGACTGCAAATCTTCACAGAAGAAGAAATCCCTATCTTTCTCCTAAAGAGTGGCTGGTGACTTCAAATTGCTGGCATTGTAATTAGCAACCCAATGTATCTAACACAAGGTCCTTCTGTAGGAATACAGGGAGAATAAACCAGTTGCTATTCAGTCAGCTCATGGTGACTCCATGTGTCTCAGCGTAGAACTGTGTTCCAGAGACTTTTCAATGCCTTTGATTTTTGTGAAGGAGCTCTCATGGAGCATTAAGTTAAGCACTGGCTGCTAGTCAAAAGGTTAGCAGTTTGAACCCACCAGACGATCCACAAGAGAAAGGTGAAGTGGGTTGTTTCACTAAAGATTTATAGGCTCATAAAGCCTAGGGAACTGCTCAAACATACTCTGTCCTTATAGGTAGTTAGATAATCTGTTGTCAAAGAAGAAACTCCCTGCGAAGGGGGAGCCCGCCAGCAGTGGACCCGAGGAGGCGGTTGCTAGCAGCAAGAGCAACAGCACTCAGAAAACGGAAGCAATGATAGAACCAGCCCAGAAAGATTCCAATGGACATCCCCTGGTCCTCCCAGCCTCTCAATAAAGAAATTCCACAACAAAAAGAAAAGGAACATTGGTAAAAGTAATTACTAGAGGTGGTTTAAATGCTTATTTTTCTATCTTCTCATTAATATAAAAAGAAATTGCATAAAACATTACTACATATTCTTAGGCTTATAACACAAGCAACTATAACCATTTTGATAATAATAGTACAAACTGGTAAGTGAGACTAAAGATTGACTGGCCTGTGGAAATGCATCAAGGTAGTAACTCAAATTCAAAGCAACAACTTAGGAAACCAGCAATGATGAAATTAACATAACAAGTATATATGTGCTCTCCTCTGTAAATATATGCATGGTCTCCTGTATTCTCAGCGTTTCAAAAAGATAAAATTAGATAAAAATAATTATATTGTTTACTGTTGAGTTAATATTTATAGATATATGTATAACAATATAAAAGGAAAAGAGGAAAATTCTATATTTCACAGAAATTAAGTTTAACATAAATCTAAACCAGAGTCAGGTAAGTTAAAATATCTCCGATAAGCCTTACTGAAATTGATTTTAATAATATTTTAAAATTATAGTAAAAAAATCATTAAGGAATGAAAATACTACATTATTGGCATGCGTTGGTTCCAAAGATGAAAATATGAACGATGACCACATCAGATCAGAAAATGGAAGAAGACTACATCATAGCATAATTCCAAATTTCATTATTATATTTCTATCAAATTCTATCACTGTATAGCTGTTAAACAAGGAATCATGACTTAGCCAAGTTGACACATAACCTCAACCAGTATTAGTCTCAGTTTGCACCTAAGCATTTCTTGCTGCCAGCTGTCTGTCATCAATGATCAAAATTATGTTTTTTACTACTGTCATAAATTCAAAATGTTAGGCATGGTGCCCCAACAGACTGGACTGGAAAACGCTCCTAAGAGCCAGCAAACGATCCTTCAACGAACTACAAGCCGTTCTTTTGTGAAGTGTTTTGTTCTTTGTCAGTGGTTTGTTTTTGTTGTTTTGTTGTCTGGTTGTATACTGTTGCTTTGTTTTCCTCTGTCTAGTTTTCGTGCATGTTAGTGTCTCCACAGGTCTGTCTGAATAGGACAGGCTGGATGAACTATCTGGAGGAAAAACAATAGGACAGACAGTTCGGGGGGGGGGGGGGGGACAGGCAGATCTGGGTGGGGGAGGGGGAGGAGGGTAAGGAAGTGGTGTTAATAAACACAGGGACAAAGGAACAACATGGGACCCAAAATGGTAGTGAGGGGGGAGTGGCAGGCCTGATGGGGAACGATCAAGGGTAAGGTTGCGTAGAGAAGAGGTATAGCTGTAGCCCAGGTGGGGACGGAGCATGGTAGTGGGGCAGGAGGAAAGTCAAGGGAGATGGAGAAAGGCGTTGGGAGTCAAGGGGCATTTATGGAGGTCTAGACAAAGACATGTACATGCAAACATATATATGAGGACGGGGAAATACATCGAATTGTCTACATTTATAGGTTTAATATTAAGGTGGCTGAAGGACCTTGGGCCTCTACTCAAGCACTCCCTCAATGCATGAATACTTTCGTTTATTAAATTGACACTCTATGATTCTCACTCTCCCGACACAACTGCTGAAGACAAATGGGTGCATAAGCAAATGTGGCGAAGAAAGCTGATGGTGCCTGGCTATCAAAAGAGATAGTGTCTGGGGTCCTAAAGGCTTGAAGGTGAACAAGCAGCCATCTAGCTCAGAAGCAAAAAAGCCCACATGGAAGAAGCATACCAGCCAGTGCGATCACGAGGTGCCCAAGGGACCAGGTGTAAGGTATCATGCAAAAAAAAAGATTATATGTATGTGTATATATATATATATATGTGTATGTGTGTGTGTGTATATATATATATATATATATATATATATATATATATATATATAAATAAATAATATTGAATGAAGGGGGAAGTGCAGAGTGGAGACCCAAGGCCCAAGGCCACTGGAGATCCCCTCATAGAGGGGTTTAGGAGAGGAGATGGGTCAGTCAGGGTGCAAGGTAGTACCGATGAAGAACACAGCTTTCCCCCAGATCCTGGATGCTTCCTCCCCCCCAACTACCATGATCCGAATTCTACCTTGCAGGGCTGGATAGGGCAGAGGTTGTACACTGGTACATATGAGGGCTGGAGGCACAGGGAATCCAGGGTGGATGATACCTTCAGGACCAAGGGTGTGAGGGGCGATGCTGGGAGAGTGGAGGGCGAGTGGGTTGGAAAGGGGGAACTGATTACAAGGATCCACATGTGACCTCCTCCCTGGGAGATGGACGGCAGAGAAGGGGGGGAAGGGAGACTCCGGATAGGGCAAGAAAGGACAAAATAACGATGTATAAATTACCAAGGGCACATGAGGGAGGGGGGAGCGGGGAGGGAGGGAAAAAAAAAAGAGGACCTGATGCAAAGGGCTTAAGTGGAGATCAAATGCTTTGAGAATGATTGGGGCAGGGAATGTATGGATGTGCTTTATACAATTGATGTATGTATATGTATGGATTGTGATAAGAGTTGTATGAGTCCCTAATAAAATGTAAAAAAAGAAAAGAAAATGATTAGGGCAAAGAATGTACAGATGTGCTTTATACAATTGATGTATGTATATGTATGGATTGTGATAAGAGTTGTATGAGCCCCTAATAAAACGTTTAAAAAAAGTGTAAAAGAGTAAAAAAAAACCATGAGATTTAGAGATTAAAAAGTAAAATGGCAGATACAAATCCAACTTTACGAATACCATTAAATGTGAATAGAATAGAATACATCAAACAAAAGGCAGATGTGATCACAATAGATAAGAAAATATAAAGCACTGTTATTATGTATACATGAGATTCAAGGATATAGACAAACTGTTCTTGTATTAATTCCCACAGCGAATGTTATTTTCTTCTGATTTCTATATGCTTAGAGTACTCTTCAGAAATGAAAGAGGGTATATACTACTACCAATCTTATAAATGTAAAAGGGATGATAAATACTATAAATAACACTATACCAAAAAATTTAATCAGTTAGAATTTCTAGAAAGCCACAAATAATCTAGCCTGAATAATGATGAAATAGACATTCTGAATGGATCTATAACAAATAAAGACATTGAACTGATCATTAAGCAAACTTCTCTCAAAGAAAAGTTCAGGCTGAAGCGAAGTCTCCTGATATTTAAAGAGAGAACCCCTCCCAAAAGACAAAGCATGTCATATTATATTTTACGAAGTTACTATTATATCAATACCAAAGCCAGTAAAAATACAAGCTAAGAAAATATACAGAATATACATCAAGCCATGATGTTGGGAGGGGAGCATGTATGTCTTGGAGAAGGTGATTACATTTCTGTTGATGCGTACACAGTGAGGAGCAACCTCTCATCAAGAAAAACAAACAAACAAACAAACAAACACTTAACAATACTTATATAGAATACCAAGGGGGAAATATGCTCAGTGCTATATTCTCAATTGGGCATTTTTGACCCAGTTTCTATGAAGCCCTTAGTGACCCAGGCTGCATATTACAGACTTCTGGGACTTCAGACCTTGCTTTCAAGGTGCACAATAGCCTTCATAGGCCAAACCACAAAGACTCAATGTGAAAACCCCACTAAGTGAACTGGACTTTACCTCAAACTCACCTGTATCTCTTGGACTTAGGCTGAAACCGCCTCCTGTGAGTGTGACCACTATGCCAGGGTGAAGTCATTGGACTTTTGTTCTCTTGTCTGGAATGGTGGCCTGGGCTTACCATATATTTACCATTTCAACACGCTCCTTGTTTTCTTATGACATGTATTAATCTAGTGAGCATTTTTTCCTTTGTGATGGAATGTTACTGAAAATGTTGCCCTATCCCCAACACCACTGTTTTTGTAAAGTGTCCAGTCACTTAAGAGTTTAATTTGTATAAATCAACAATTCATGTATTGTGGCTTGTAGACAGCCTATACTTGTAAAATGTCCTTTTCTCAACAGTGTTTTAAGTTATATATAATTGGCTAAATCAATGATGCTATGAATAGAATTATCTTACTATGGATGAAAATGGAAGCCGAAACTCTATTGGCAGGGTCCACACACACAATACGTCTCCAGTGAATCCCTCTGACTGCAGTCAAGGGATGGGAATAGTTTTCTTTTCAGACAGGTGCAGTGTAAAGTCAACTATGGAAGATGTTGTTAGGGTAAAATGTAATTATCTCATCTTTTGACCCATTTTAAATTTGTTCTACTTTTTAATATTTTCAACTTTCTTTTCGATCGAGGTTTATCACTGTTCTGTTACTGATTTATTCTGGATTGCTTTTCTATATATGCAAATGAGGATAGGTAAATTTAGAGAGACAGTACCTGGACAGTAACTGATTTCTAAAGGATATGGTAGAGGAACTTGAAGGGAAATGGGGAATGAATAACAATGAGTACAAGAAAGAAGAAAATGTTCTAAATTGACTCTGGTGATGATTGCACACCTCTTCTTCATATGACAGGAGTATTGACTTGTATGATATGTGAATTATATGTCAAGAAATGTAGATTTTAAAAGGTTTTAAAAAATTACTGGACGCCCCATGGGGATGGATTATAATGTTCTCTATCATAAAATGATAATGATGTCTCCAAAGTAAACCAGAGACATATAAACCATAGAAATATGAATGGATTTTAAACGTGCACTTAATTCTAGTCCAAATCTAAGAACAATTAGCTCTTGTGACACAACCTTGGTGGTTGCTCACCCTAATGAAGAGATCATTGAAGATATGGATGATATACGTCTTTATAGGTAAAGCTATAGGGACAGTAAATGGATTAATGGTGACTTAGGGGTAAGGCAGGAGAGGTTGGGGGTAAATAGGGAGCTAATTACGATGAGTACAAAAAAGAAGAAAATGTGCTAAAATTGGTTATGGTGATGAATGTACAATTGTTTTCCATATGATTAAACCACTGAATTGTGTGATAAGTGAAATGTGTCCATAAATGTATTAAGAAGAAAGCATACTTTTGCATGAAAAAAGGAAAATTAGAAAAGTACATGGAGAGTTTGGAAATTTCATGCATTACAGGTGGGAATGTGATCTGCTCAAATGGTACAATTCCTTTAGAGAACAGTTTGGAGCTACATATAGATTTATCATCTGACCCAGCAATTCCACTGGTAGGTACGTGCATAAATTATCTCAAAGCTGGATGCATGGCAATGTTCAAGGCAGCACTATTCATAATAGCCTAAGGACGAAAACCATCAAAGTGAGCAAATGAGTGAATTAAGAAAAACGTGGTGTTCCATACAAGGCAATAATACTTAGCCATAAAGGGAAATAAAGTTTTTATATACCAATGAATCTTAAAATATTAAGCCAAGTGAAAAAAGTGAAAACTAAATTGTTTTATTTATTTTACAGTAAAGCAATTTTTAGAAAAGCATATGGAATTTAAAGAACTACTGAATTTCAAGAGATATTGCATTCAAAAGTTACTATACAGCCAATTAAACAAAACTGGGTAATATTGGCATTGAAACAGATATATAGAACAACAGAATATATGTGAATGCCAGAAACAATGCCATATCTGTATGGCCACTGATTTGATAAGGGTGCCAAGTACATTCAATAGGGAATGAACAATATTCCTCGTACACATATAGAAATGAAATCTAAATATAAGAGCTAAATATAAGAGCTATCACTATAAAACTTAAGAAAATTTACGTGTAAATCTTGAAGGCCTTGGATTTGGCAATGGTTTCTCAGACATGAAAATCATATTCTACAAAGAAAAAATAGGTAAATTGTACTTAATCAAAATTAAATACTATTATGCATCAAATGACCTTAATAAGAAGTGAAAAGATAACTGAAGGAGTGGAAGGGAATACTTGAAAATCATGTAGCTTATAACAGACTAGTACTCCAAGTAGATAAAATGAAATTCCATTCAACAACAAAAAGACAACCCTACAAGAAATAAACAAAGGACCTAAATAATTATTTCTTTGAAGATGATATATAAATGGTCAAAAAATCACATGAAAAGGTGCTCATCATCATTAGTCATTAGAGAAATGAACACCTACTAAGATGGTTACAATAAAAATAAAACAAAAAAATAAAAAGTGTAAGTAAGAATGTGGAGAAACTGGAACTCTCATACACTGCTGATAGGCATTTAAAATAGTACAGTTTGGCAATTCTTCAACAAATTAAAACACAGAATTGTTACATGATTCAGAAATCCCATTCCTAGGTATATCTCTAAAGGAAACAAAAACAGATGTTTAAATAAAAATCTGTATATAATGTTATACTACTATTCAAAATAGCTGAAAGTGGAAATAATCCAAATGTGTCCATCAATGAATTGAATACACGAAATGTATTCATACCATAAAAAGAAAATTAAATCTGTTGCCATTAAATCAATTAAAGGGTATAGTAACACTGCAGGGCAGAGTACAGCTGTCCCACTTGGATGGAATTTTTATGGAAACAGACCATCACATCTTTCTCCCATGGAGTAGCTGGTGGATTCCAACTACCGATCTTTTTAGTTAAAAGCCAAGCACTGCACCATTGCATTACTAAAGCTTCTTTCTAAGGTGTGTTCAACTACTAAACAAAAGGTGTTGGCTTGAATCAAGCTAGCAGTACCTGGAGATGTGCTTCCATTAAGACTATGGCCAAAAAAACCCTATGGGGAAGTTTTACTCTGTTAGCACAACGATTCGTCAAGAGTTGGAATTGGCTTAATAGCAACTAAATTACAACAACATACAGTGGAGTATAACTGTAAAATGGGATGGAATATGACTATAGATATGTTACAACATGTATGAAACTTTGAAACATATGAAGCCAGTTACAAAAGACCACATAGGATTCATTTGAAGTATACAAAATAGAACAATCTACAGGAACAGAAAATCTATTTGTAGTAGATTAGGGTCAGGAGGCATGGATGTGTGGGAGTAAGAAGGTTGTAGCTAACGTGTACAGTTATGTTTTGTGTGTCTGTGTTAGTTAAAAGTTCTTAAATTATAGATGTAATAATACTCACTGAACTGTGTACTTTAAGTGTGAGATATGCATGGTGTGTGAATTATATCTTAAAAAGCTGTTTTAAAAACAAGAAAAATATTATACTATAGTTGCCACAATTAACACACATATATGTTCAGGCTAAATGAAGAGCAAAATCTGCAAGCAAAAGTTATGACTTGTGCAAGGTAAAACCCTGTCAAGGCAAAGAAAACCCAAATATTTTCCACCAAATCAAAAGCAAAGTGGAAAGACTTCATTCGAGTCCAAGAGCAGGAAAAATACAGCAACCCCTCTGTTGATTTCTAGTGGAGACGGTGGGATTCTAGGTAGTTCTGTTTACTTTATTGCTAAAATGCTTGTCCAATGTATTTAAATGCTATGACTCACCTTTATATATAAGAGGTTTGTCTTTATCCTCTGTCTTCTCTCTACTAGCCAATTCAAGAAAATCTTCAATCAAGTCCAGAGATATGAGAGACTGGCTGAAAACAAGACTGAAAACACATATGAGTGTTCATGGATTGTAAGATTCAGATGAGAAACCCACTATTTCTCAAACTGATCTACAAATTTAACACAATTTTAGTAAAAATCCTAGTAAGATATTTTGCTGATTTGTTTGATTTTTGCCAATTTGAAAATTCATATGGGATGCAAATCACCTAGAATCAGTCAAAACAATTTTGAAAAACTAAGTTGGAAGACTAAAACTACATGATTTCAACATAAAGTCAGAGTCATCACACAGTGTGGTACGGACAAAGAGATAGACACACACACACGAAAGAAACAGAAAAGAATCCAAATATAGATTTACACATTGTAGATAATCAATTTCTGGAAAAAGTGCAAGGCAATTCATTAGAGCAACAACTTATTTTTGTTTTGTTTTCCTTTTTAAATTTTATTTTATTTATTTGTTTTTATTCCTAACCCTAAACCTAGCAACAAGTTATTTTTGACAAATAGTTTTGGCAAAGTTGGACATCCATGTACCAAAAAATGAACTTGGAGCTAAACCAGACTTAGTAAAGAAATAAACTCAAACTGGATCACAGATCTACATTTAAATGTAACACTAGAGAACCTTTAAGATACAGAAGAAAATTCACGGATTCTGAGGTTAAACATTTCTTATATATGGTATCAAAAGTACAATTAGTAAAATAATAATATGACAGATTACACTTTTTTGAAATTAAAACTTCTGATGCCAAAATATTCTTTCCCCCTCAAAACCAAAAAAACCCACTAACTCACTGCCACTGAACTGAATACTACTCATAGCGACCCTACAGACAGAGTAGAATTGACCACCTGTGGGTTTCCAGGACTGTAAATTTTTACAAGAATAGAAAGCTTCATCTTCTCTTATACAGTAGCTAATGGTTTTAAACTACTGACCTTGAGATTAGCAGCCCAATGCATAACCCACTATAGCAGCCGGAGTCCTTAAAAACGTTCTTTAGAGAATGTAAAAAACAAAACTTCTTATAAAAAGTATTTCAGTATTCTCAGACAAATTTTACAACTGATTTTATTATTTCAAGCAAGTCCCTGCTTCTCTATACCAGTAGTATTTTAATGACTTTTTTAGCCATGAAAACTAGACAGAAAAGGGGGTGAAGGGAGACGCCAGATAGGGAAAGATATGACAAAATAATAATTTATAAATTATCAAGGGCTCCTGAGGGAGGGGGGAGCAGGGAGGGAGGGGAAAAAAGAGAGCTTGATGCCAAGGGCTTAAGTGGAGAGCAAATGCTTTGAAAATTATTAGGGCAAAGAATATACAGATGTTCTTTATACAATTGATGTATGTATATGTATGGATTGTGATAAGAGTTGTATGCGCCCCTAATAAAATGTTTAAAAAAAGAAAAGCTAAAACAGAACAAAGGAAAAAAAATCTCACTCAACTAATACTACATAAAAATTAAGATTTTATCTGAGGGGCTTAAAGAAAAAAGGAGGAAAGTGAAACTGATGTGGACTTGGAGTCTTGTGACAAACAAGTTCACTTCAAACAATAACACACGCACAAAAAATTAAGATTTTAGCAGGTTTTGAACTTGGAAAACACAAACGCTTAGTATTACTAATTACTTCAGTAGAATTAATCTACATTCTAGCTACTATTTTGAAGAAAGGTTAGCTGGAGTCAGCTAACAATTAAGATTAATGGAACCACAGAGTTTATATGGGTCTCACTATGAAAAAGGGATTATTAGTACCACTACCTATATACTCAAGTATAAGTCAAGTTTTTCAGCACATTTTAAATGCAGATTTTGTGGTAAAATTAGGTGCCTTGGTGGGTATTCAGGTGGGCCTATACTCAAGTGTATTGGGTATATTGTATATATTAATTTTTTCTGACAACCTATTATAGTTATAGATACCATGGAAACTACCATTTGATGCTTATGGAACATTATTTTGGCTTTATATAATTTATTAATGATACAGATAAAATTATCAAAGCAATATGTATCAAATTTAAATTAAAAACTAGGTGTATGAGCCTCTAATACAATGATTAATAAAAAAACCTAGGAGGGAAGATACAAGAAGATTAGTATTTAAATAATATAAATCAGAAGGATAGACTGAAACTCGCGTTGTGGTGGTTTAACTCTAACTGCCTAACGCAGGAGAATAAATGGCTATTTTCTCTTTTCAACTTGGTATTTAAATCAGGTACAAAAATTATGAAGAAAGACCTAGTGATCAACTTCAGAAAATTAAACAAAACCCTATGGGATCATAACATTCCAATATACTTTCTATTCTGAAATTGACTGGGCAGCGTTTCATGCCATTAGGTGAGTGAGGAGCCAACTTGAAAGTAGCTAACAACAAGAGTCATGGTATAATAAAAGGTCATATGGGATTACAAAAGGGGGTTTGTGTTTGTATCTTTATAGGAATGTTTTGGGATAAGTGTGAATAGTAATTTGAAATTAAAGACTTAGGGACAGGGACATATGGAAGGGAATAGGGACACAACTGCTAGAATCAAAATAAATATGAAGAAAAACAAGGAAATATGTTTGACACAGAGATTAATCAAACAGGTAAAGACTGAGAGGTATCCACTGGATTTAGGAATTCGACAATCACTTAAGGAAAGGAATTTCAATCAAGTGGCTGGATAGAATACACACGGAATGGTCTAAAAATGATCAGGAAGATGGAGAAGTATGAGAGGGGTTAAAAAGTTTGTGGAAACTTTTCAGTATCTTTCAATTCCAATTTTCAACAAGCCTTTTAAAGTTAACATATAGATATTCCTTAGAAGCTTGAGTCAAGGAAATAAGTTTAAGGTACAATAACTGGAAAGGGAAAAAACATCATTGAAAAAATACCCTAAATAGTTAGTCAATACTAGGTGGCTTAAAAGACAGCTGCTTGTATCACCTATCCCTATACTAGCCAAGTAATTGCATCTTTTAAAAGTTAAAAAAACAATTGTTTAAGTAACAGAAGGGTTATTCAAGGGTTCCTTAATATAATAAAAATAGAAAGCAGCTTACACTTTATCTCCAATTTCCTCTGCCATTCGGAGAATTTCAAAGAGAAGTACCATTTTCCCAGAGTGCTCTAAAACCTCAGCATCAGCATCGGTAACAAAATCTTTATACCAGTCTGGGGCTGGGCTGCTTGGATTAGAAGAGGAAGCAGCTTTACCTAAAAAAAATAAATGAAACATAATTAAGTAGGTAAGTAGGGAAAGAAACTGAAAGACTCCAAGAATGCAAGACTAAAAGGTGGACCAAAAGAGACAGAAATAGACCAACCAAGGGAAAACAAAATCATGGGGACAGGGAGGGGTGGTAGTGTGCATTTATGTGCATACATGGACAAACACATAATAGAAAGGAAAGCGGCCCTGGGAAGAAAAATGAGGGAGGGAAGAAAGAAGGGGCAACAGAAAAGAAGGAAGAAAGGAAAAGAGGGAGAGTAGAGAGTAAAGACAGGGAGACAAAGAGAGATCCACATTAACTTGGCTGACAGATAATCAACTGGATGGGGATGCAAGAAACATCTAACTTTGCTACATTATGGAAAACCCAAAAATTTTAATTTTGAAATTGTCTTATCAACATCAAATCAATTTTACCTTTATCCCATAAAATGTCAACATAAAAATTTTAAGAACACAAAGTAGTCTAAAGGATCTAAATATAAACAGAATCAAAATAACAAACTAAATATACTGAAAATATAAAGAGTTCAAATACCGTTTCAAATATTTATGGATGTAAGGAATTTTGTACTTTAAAATATCTAAGTATTCAGAAAAATGAATATAATGAGCAGTCATGCTGCCAGTCATCATCAACAAATTTGAACACAGTTAGAGGTTTCTACTGGAGCTGAAGCTTAATGCATTCCTATCTAGTCCCATGCTCTTCTTTTCCTCCCTCCTCTACAAGAGGTAACTCCCTAAATTATATATTTACCATTTCTGCGTTTTTTCCACATTTTCATACATGTATCCCTAAATAGAACGTTATTTTTGCATATTTTAAACTAAATATACATGGTACCATATTGCTTATATGGTTCTGCAACTTACTTTTTCATTCATCATAGTTTGGGGCTCAAACTAAGATTTAAATTTATGTTGCTTCATCGAACTCCAATTAATTCATTGAAACAACCATTCAGCATTCCATTACATCATAAATTAGGTCTCTGGTTCATTGACATCTACATTATTTGTTGCAAATAGTAATCACTACTCAATTGTGCTAAGATAATATTTTTCTAAACCATTATACAATTCATTGCATATGTACATTTTCTGGCATAAAGTTATGCTCTTAACATTTAAGGTATCACTTAAAATTTTTTTTCATTGTAAATTTGGTGAAGATTTACACAGCAAATCAATGTTCCCTTCTATAATTTTACGTCATCGATTACAAACATCAAAAAGCATTTATCAACTTCTTCCCTGCCAAGTGGGTTGCATGTTGGACTGCTAACCCTGTAGTCAATAGGTCCAACGTATTAGCAGCTCCAAGGGAGAAAGATGAGGTGTGGTAATTTTATAACCTGTTGTCAATTTAAGAGGATTCAGAGTGAAGGGGAGGGGTTTAGCCTATCAATCAGGTCGCAGCTTGATGGCCTCATTTGGAGGTGCTAAGGAGATAAATAGCTCACTGGAGGCAGGACCCTGGCTCACTCCCTGGAAGACATTCTGGCTGACAAGACACAAGGAGCTACGCTAGTGCCCTGAGCTGGAGGAGCCACAGAGACCCTACCAGCGCTGAGATGCTTATACCGCCACTGGATCCAAAAGAATTTCCAACCACTGGCCTGTGATCTTCCTGCATTCGACGTCATTGCATAGGTTTTGTGAGTCTGAAGAGGAAATTTACACATTGATATCGGACATATGGGCTAATATCGGACTTATGAACTTGATCTAGATTGGGCTGAGATGTTTTCTCAATATTCAGTTCCTCTTGTATAGAAAGCTCTTTCTTATACACGTATTAGTGTCCTGGATTTGTTTCTCTAGTCAACCAGACTGACACATGAGGTTTTCTGCTTAAATCAAGATTTACAGCCTCAGAAATCCAAAGGGGCAGTGTCCTACATGGCCACAATGAGTCGTAATTGACTTGATGGCAGCGAATTTGGTTTGGAGTGTTTGGATAAAGATTGTTAACATTTTTTCATATTTGTTGGTTGCCTGTATTGTCTTTGGTGAAGATTATCAGTACCCATTTATAATTGGATACTTGTATTTTTCTTGACTAATCTAAACTTATATTTGTTGAGATTTTGGTAAACTGAAACGATTAGTCTCTAGTCCAATATATCATCACCAAAATCTACCCCGAGTCAATTATCTATTCTTATGAGGAAATCTTTAAGGATGTTACAGTCATCTAATTTGTTGTCTATGTTTTCAGTTATGATTGATGGTGTATTTATGTCATACATTCTTTTAAAAACCATTTTGACATATATCATACAATTCAATGGTTTAAATATATTAAAGAGTTGTACATCACTACAATCAATTTTAGAACATTTCCTATATTCAGTATCAGCTGCCCCTGCCCCCTTCCCCAATGATAACCCTGCAAATTCCAAAATCACTGCCATCAGTGAATGCTAACTCATAGTGGCCCTTCTGTGGGTTCCCAAGACGGTAACTGTGAATGGGAATAGAAAGCCCAATCTTTCTCCCATGGAGCTGCTAATGGTTTCAAACTGCCAACCATGCAGATCACAGCCCAACATACAACCACTACACGACCAGGGATCCTGTCACAACCATGAGAAACCATTATTTATGTCAAGTATTTTTAAAAAACAAATCGTCATTGAGTTGACATATAGCAACCCTGTAAGAGTAGAACTCTCCCTGTGAGCTTCAAAGGCTAAAAATCTTTACAAGAACACAGTTTTCTCCTTCTCTGGGGGAGGAGCAGCCTTTTTCTTGAAGTGTTGTAGCTAGTTAGTAGGCCAACACACACCCTACTATGCCATCAAGATATTTTGAGAAGAATGGGTCCATAAAAGGATCAAACTACAAGATGTTACCCTCTAATCTAAGTACAGTTGTTAAAATCCACGTTACAAAACTCTTTTATATTTAGGCTGTTGGCTTTCCTAGCCTATGTGCATTGAGGCTCATGATACACGGCAGCCCTGCAAATGGATTTTGGGCTACCACGATCAACCATAACTTTCCACAAACTGGGTATTAACAATTGCGACACTGGTATCCTTCCCTTTTCCAGGTTTGGATCTTATTACTAGCTATATTTGGACCGCATAGACCGGTGTGATTCTTCTGTGTTGACTTAGCTAACTCATTCAGAGGGTTACTTGTTTTGAGACAAACCTTCAAGATCCTAGATGCTTATTATTCATGATCTGGTTTCTTCACTGTAATTTCTTGGGGCACCCTGTCTTCAGTATTTCTTCATAAGGATGAGTACCATGTAGTAAGAAATAATTGTTCTTGTATCAGGGGCTACAATAAACTGGTTCTCTGGTTCAATTTTAGGGATATCACTGTCATTTTATTATACGATATCATAAATTATCACCATGGGCTTTAAAATAATTCTGATACTAACATTATTTTCGGCAATGCTAAGGCATGGTTGAACACAGATTCTTATACCTATGTTGTTCTGTTTGCACAGCAGCCTCGATTCATGTACAAGATTTGAAACAGCATAAAGAAGTGTTCTGGAATTACCATTCTTCTCCAGCCTATCCACTTGAATGCCTTTGCATAGTCAATGAACAGCTATATGGTATTCTCTATTTCAGCCAACATCCATCTGACATCCACAATGCTATCCCTTGCTCTACATCCTTTTCAGGATCCAGACTGAGCCTCTGTCAATGTAGTGTGACAACTGTTGTTGGATGATATGCAACAAAATTTTACTGGCATGTTATATTGATGATTTCTATACTTCGAGCATTCTGTTGGGTCACCATTTTTTTCGGAATTAGCATAAATATGAATCTCTTATAGTCAGTTGGCCAACTGGTTGAGCTGAAAATTTCCTGGCATAAATGAGTGAGTGAGTGAGTGTTTCCTGGGCTCATTCAAACATTTAAATTGGTATTCCATCAATTCTTGGAGCCTTGTTTTTAGCTAATGGCTTCAGTGCATTTTGGACATCTTCCTTCAGTGCCATTGGTTCTTGTTCATATGCTACCTTTTGAAATGGTTAACTTTCGATTAGTTTGGGTTTTTTTTGCAGGGGGTACAGTTATTCTGTACATTCATTCGATCATCTTTTGATGCTTTCTGTATAGTTCAATATTCTGCAATGCAGAGTTTCATAACCTTCACTTATAAAAAAATAAAGACATTAACATTGCAAAGCTGTTCCAAGAATTAATTTAGATAACATATGCAATAAAAATAATACATAAAGTATATGCATGTAAATAAATAATACCGTTTCTATTTACCTTTCCTCCTAAAATATCAGGAAGCATAAATTTTTTTACTTATAATTGAATACTCATATTTTTGAAATTATGTGTACATGACTATCCTAGAGTCTTACAGACACTGAGGAAGAAATTCCTTTAAGCTAACTAATAATAAATGACTCATAAAGCACAAATAATATGATCCTGTCTGAACCAATATTCCATGATATAGGCAACATTCATTAGACTTACTTTCATCCAACTTTAAAGAAGCTGAGGGGTTGGTTCCTGTTTCATCCACATTTCCTTCACCGCCACCTCGAGATCTTGAATTCCAGACTTTAATCACTTCAACATCATTATCACTGCCACTTCCACTTGAACTATCTTTTTTTCCTTTTTTCCCCTTTGTTTTCTTTTTTCTAAAAAAATTGAGACTTTTATGAAAGCACAGTAAAAATACAACCACCAATTACTAGGGGGGTCAATCAGCAAGTAAGGATTTTAAATGTGTCAAATCAATTCAATTTACTTTGTATAATCATCGGAGCTTAAGCTCATCGAAGTTTCATCAGAATCTGAAGCTATGAATTCATCCATACTGTCTTCATCAAAATATCCCTAGGAGAGAAAAAAATGAAGGCTTTAATAGTTTATTTCAACTTATGTTGGAAGCCTAATATATAGTCAAATTTTAATTTATATACAATTTTTATTAGAAATTATACTGCTATGCTTATTTCACTTACAAAATAAGTTAATTGACATGAGATAAGGAAGGACTAAAGGAATAACATAGACTACCATAGAAAAAACACACTACAGGGTAATGAAACTTACTGTGAGAGTCTATATTAAATTATTAAACAGAAAATGGGCACTATTAAGAAAATTAGTGAAATTCTAATAGTCTGCTGTTACTTGTAATTTTCAAATGTTAATTTCCTAATTTGATAATTATTATTGCTTTATAAAATATTAACACTAGAAACTATCTAGGTGATGACTACATGAGACCTCCGAATTATTTTAAGACCTTTCTATTAGTCTAAAATATTTTTTAAGGATTTTAAAAAACCTAATAGGTCCAGTAAAAGATTAAATGTAGTACTTCTTTTAAAATCATAATAAAGATATACAAAACTAATTACAAATAAAGTGAGTTATTGTATCACAAAACAGTTTGAATATACTGAAACGCTTATCCAATTGTTATTCTGCTTCTAGAAGATAACTTTTAGACCATTTTAGGTGCAGTACCCTAAATTACTTGCTATGGCTTTTCTAGGCCTAGTCTTTGTAACTTATACCAAATGACTAAGTGAAAATGTGCAAATAAGGTGTATGGCACTCAAATACAGTTTTGCCATCTTCATAGATATAAAATGAACCATCTGAGAAATAGAAATGGGGGATCTCACTATCATCAAAAAAGAACAAAGCAACAGACGAGGTGTGGAAATGGAACCAATGGCCATAGCACAAGGAGTGGTGAGATTTCTGGCCCATGGAATAAATAAAGCTGCGTGCTTTCAGGGAAGTGCTCGATTTTTTACTATAGTGCTTTTTTGGCATCTAACAGCAGTGCTAAAGGAACTTTGTAACAGTGACCAAAGCAGAATAAGAGAGCAAGGAGCTGCTTGCTTGAGAGGTTAAGGATCATGCCTGTAGAGCAGGGGTCCTCAAACTATGGCCCATGGGCCACATACAGCCCACTGAGGACATTCTTCCGGCCTACCGGGTGTTTTTGCCGCCGCTGCCTGTCTTACTTCAAAATAAGATATGTGCAGTGTGCATAGGAATTCGTTCATAGTTTTTTTTTAAACTACAGTCTGGCCCTCCAACAGTCTTGAGGGACAGTGAACTGGCCTGCTATAGAGTATGCTGAGCAGAGAACTCCAGAACAAAGAACTGTAATCCTAACACTTCTGATCCTGATGTAAACTGTTAGCTTCCCTTACATGAACCCCATAAGCATGCACATTTTCTGTGATTCTGGTGTGGCCATTACAAAAGATGATCAAACCCAGCAGAGAAGTAGAATGGCTTAGAGAGAGAGCTGGTGTTGAAATAAAGAAGGCTGGAGGGTGGAGTCAGCATTATCTCAAAGGGTTTGGCAATGGGCTAATACGGAATTTGATTGTTCTCCACCTGCCTTGTGAAGCTGAAGAAGGCCAGACATGGCCCTCACATCCTTTTTGTATTAAGTTATTTGACTTGCCTTATTCTCTTTGCTGATGTAATCTAGCTGCAAACACCATGGATGAGTCCAGATTCTACTTAACATCTGAAAATCTTGAAAAAGTTTTGCACCAGCCTTTCCTCTTCCACCTTCATTGCTATTGCCAACACCTAATGAAAATTAAGAAGGTAAGTTAGATATGAGAATGCTCATTTAATATTGCTAAATTGGGGTTCTAAATTTTCTATTTGCCATTGATGTCTTTGAGAATACAGAGAAACTTATAAAGCTTCTTTCTTAATGTTTTTAAACAAAAAAGAAATGGGATTATAAATGAAATTAATTCTATAGAAAATGCTACCAAAATGAAAACAAATTTGCAATATAGTAATGTAAACCACAACTACAAAATTCTATTTCAACTCACAGTAACTCTGCAAGACAAAAGTATAGTAATAAAAGTGGTAGGTAGCAGCAATAATTACCTATACATTTTTATAACAAAAATAATTTAGAGATATTGGTAGTAACCGTAATATGTAAATATATTGTATTTCTGTTGTTAACAAATACAGTTAGTATGAATAGTTAGTTCTATGGTTTGGCTTCTGTAGTCATACTGTGGGGGGGGGGGTGATAAATTTTAGTGAGTGTGTAAAATTTAAGATCTAATTCTTCCTTATCCAGTTTCATATAAATTCTATCCATTGACCCCAAATTTATGCTCTTATTTTATATTAAGCATCTCCACTTATGAACGATTTTAGCACAACTCTCACCAACTATTCTTAGAAACAAAATGATTTTTTAAATTTAAAACATAAATATCAACTTTCTTCTGTGCAGAATTATTTCAACTAACATTTTTATTAAAATATAAAAAGGAAATGGATGCTTTATAAAATCCTTGACAGCATAAAATGTGAAAGAACAAAGGTAATTTTAAGAAACAAAACCAGCATTTAAGCAGTGTCCTATCGAGATTTTAAAAATACATGTTAAGCAATAATTAGCAAGTCATAAAATAAGTGACAATAAAGAAATCGGTAAGGACATGAAGCACAAATTAAAATTACGTAATTATTTAATGGTGATTCTTTTGCCTGATACAGGTATTCTACTGATTATTAACAGAAAAAATACTGTTATGAAAAGGAACCATCTTATTTCTTGGTATACAACAGCTCACAGCTCCCTTTTTAATCCTTTTTGTTTCTGTAAGGTCAGTAGTCTTTCATTCAATAGTAATCTTAAACTTCCTTAATCAGTCAGTCTAAAAGTCTGTCAATTTCATTGATTTTTTTCATTGAATCAACTTGAGGGTTTTAATGATTTCCTCTCCTTTTTGATCTTTCTTATAAAAATTTTTGCTCCAGTTTTTATTATTTCCTTCCTTTTGCTTTCTAGGGGTTAACGTTGATCTTTGAAGTGTCTCAAGGCAGTTGAAAATTTTCTCCTCTTCCAATAAATATTTTCTATTCCCTTTTCATTTCATCTTTTGACAAAATGTTTAAAAAATTTGTTAAATTTACAAGTATTTCTGGTTTTCTAAAATTACGCTTTATTGGTTTTTTAATTTAATTTTAATGTAGTTGAAAAACAGGCTTTTTCCAAGCAATTAAAATAGTATCTGGGATCCTAAAGGCTTTTATTTAAACAAGCAAAATCGAAATGAAGCGTCCTGAAGAAACACACCAGCCTAAGTAATTCGAAAATGAAATCCAAATGTGGTGAAGCAGAAAGTTATCGGAGCTTAAGTTGTCAACACCCTATGTATGCCAGATCCTCTCTGCCCATAGGAGTAGGGCTTCAACAATTGTACTATCAGACAGGTTATTGTAAACTTGATTATGGTGGATCGAATTATGGTGTAACATGATAACTGGCCAGTCAACCTACCTCGGGACCCAACCTAAATTTGTTCTAGGCTTACATATTTATTTGTTCCATTAGAAAATTTCTTCTATGTCTTTTAAAGTATTGTTGTGATCTTTTCTTTCTTTCTTACATTTTATTTTAATCTTCATATTATTACTATTATTACATTCATTTTATTTTTAATTATTTATGTTAGGTTTCCCACTCTACAAAACACAGAAGGAAAGGAAGAATAGAGACAATAACTGATGCAATCGTTTATTAGGGTTTGTGGAGGGACAGGGGGTGGGAGAGCAAACAATGAATGCAAGCAGGAGGAGAGAGCACTAGAACTGATTGTGGATGATATATATATACAACTATCTAAAAGTGAATTAACAATGGACGAGTATTTTCTTATCAAGACAACTACTAAAAAAAATCAAAAGTTGACCAATGCCTACCATGGATGGAGGAGGAGGTATCTGATTAGGGGACATTGAATTTATGTTAATGGTGCAGGGATAATCTAGAAAAGGCTATCAACAATAGTTGTACAACAGAGAGTAATCAATGCCACTAAAATATACATGTAGAAGGTGGTGAATTGGAGGATATTTTGTTGTGTATATTTTTGACAAAATTTAAAATAAATTAATAACTACATTAATTATCACTACAACGGAGAAGAAAATGTGTTAAAATTGATTGTGGTAATGACTGTACAGCTATCCACGATGTGACTGAACTATTCAATTGTATGATATGTGGAAGAAGTGTCAATAAAACTAATGTAAAAAAGAACAGGCTTTGTATAATTTTGTTTTTTAAATAAGGGTTGTTTTTCTTCTGGTCTAACATGTGTGTGGTTTATCTTGAATGTTCCATGTGGCTTGGGAATAAAGTATAATCCATCATTGTTGGATGGAGAATTTTATAGCTGTTTGTTAGTTATTGGGTTTTTTTTAAACAAATAAGAGGCCACACCTTACAGAAAAACCAATGTGAAATAAATCAAGAAGTGAAATGTGAAAAGGAAAATTATAAAATTCTGAGAAGAAAATGTAATATATGAGCATAGAATATCAATACTGCAGATATCCTAGCTCTTACCACCACCATCCCAAATTAGTCCTAACTAAAGTTTTTTTTGAAGTGCAAGTAAAAATTGAATATAAAGAGATTCCAGATTTAAAATATCATTAAGCCATCAGCAGAAGCAACAGCAAATTCGGTCTGGAGTAACCAAAACTTTATCCCAGGCTAAAAAAAAATACCACATGTAATATTCCACAGAATATTAGAAACTTTTAGACAAAGTACTTAAATACATGGGGAAGGAAGATGCCATGACAACACCAAGAGATGCATACGGGCTTCAGATTCGGAGATAATCAGACAACACTGTAGCTGTTTAAAGAATGAAAAGAAAAATATAACTGAGTCCGTCCCTCAGTTTCCTCATTGCACTCCGACACACCTCAGTCGTAGGTAAGCACTAATATATTTTTCTGTACACAAGAGTTGGTAGAAGAAAACTGCCACTTGGGTTCCATTTTGTAGACACAAGCTGATTCCGAATAACACTTCTTTGAGGCATGTGTGTAATCAACTGCAGATCAGTAAGTTATCTGAGTAATACATTTGTCAGTGTTGTTACGGTACCGCTTTTTAAATTTATTATTTATTTACTTTTAAATCATTTTATTGGGGGCTCATACAACTCATGACAACCCATACATGTATCCATTGTGTGAAGCACATTCGTACATTTGTTGCCATCATCATTCTCAAAACATTTGCTTTCTCATCCACTGCTAGTGGACTTGTAGGTATGTACAGCCACTATGGAAATCGATTTGGCGATTTCTAAAACAGATGGAAATTGAGCTACTATACGACTCTCCAATGTTCGTCATGGTGCAGTTCACAATCACAAGGAGTCGGAAACAACCCAAATTTCTGCAGTGGATGAATGAATTTAAAATCTGTAGTACATACATACAATGGAGTACAACACATCCCTAAAAATCAGTGAACACATGAAGCACATTGCTGCATACGAAGAATTGAAGGAAATTATGCTAAGTGAAGCAAGCCAAGTACAAAAGGACAAGTACAACATGAGTCCTCTAGGTAAGATTTCAAAAATAAAAAAGAAATGCAAAAGGGGCACTGGGAAAAAGCTACTGTATACAACATTCCAAGGGTGAGGCCCAGGTAGTATGGCAGGGGCCAGACCAAATCCTGGGGTCCATATGGTAGCCAACTAAAATTGGGGGGTGGTTGGATAGAAATACGTAGAGGGCACTAACCCACCCAAGGGGTGTGTGTATTGTTTATGTCTCTATAGGGAAAGAGGAACCAGATGTATATCTGGTGTTCTGGGTTGTGAATGCAGCATGTCTGCATGGAGAGGGGAGCCAGAAGAGAGGCCTGAGGGCTCCACCCCAATCCCAGCTACATGAACAACTTCCCCTCCTCCCAAAATAATTTACGTTAGACAACAGCACTGAAGTTGTAGCTCAGGGAGAGGGACATGTCTAATCAGATCACACGGGAGCAAATGAATGCAGGACGACATCCCCGCTCCAAACAGACAAGCACAGAGTGGACCAAATGGTCCCACTATGAGACACACTGTCCCTCGACTGGAGACTCAGTGTCGGGATTGGCCCAGTCTGACCCAACCACACCAAGGAAAACCACTAAAGGCATGCGGCAGATCAACAGGGAGCTAAAGAGGGGGTGCAAAGGATGGACTTTGGGGCCAAAGCGTGGCACCCCATAAGATCGACTGGAAGACAAGCCTAGGGGTCAAAAACAGACTTTCAACTATTTACAGATTTTTATCTTAAAAATTTTTTTTAATTTATTTATTTTTCTTGGTCATTGGTTTTCCTTGTTGTCATAGTTGTGTTCTCTTTTACTGCTTTGTCTTGCTATGACTTGTTTGTTTTGTGCATATTATTATCTCTGCAGGTCTAGCTAGATAAGATAGGCTAGATGAACAGTGTGGAGGAGAAAACAATGGGACCTATGACTCCGGGGGGGGGGACATGGGAGAAAGGAGGTGGTATTGACCAACCCAGGGACAAGGGAGCAAGGAGTGATCCAAAATTAGTGGCAAGGAGGGTATGAGAGGCCTGGTAGGGATGCAGGAAGGGCAACGTAATCGAAAGAGTACCGAAACCCAAATGAAGGCTGAGCATGATAGTGGGACAAGAGGAAAGTAAAAAGAAATAGAGGAAAGATCTAGGAGGCAAAGAGCATTTATAGAGGTTCAAATACAGGCATGTACATATGTAAATATATTTACATATGAGGATGGAGAAATATATCTTCGTGCATACATTTATAGGTTTAGTATTGAGGCAGCAGATTGACATTGGACCTTCACTCAAGTACTTACTCAATCCAAGAACACTTTGTTCTACTAAATTGGCATTCCATGATACACACCTTCTAGACAAATGTGAGCATAAGTAAATGTGGTGGAGAACGCTGATGGTGCCCGGCTATCAAAAGATATAGTGTCTGGGGTCTTAAAGGCTTGCAGTTAAACAAGCAGTCATCTAGCTCAGGAGCACCAAAGCCCACATGGAAGAAGCGCACCAGCCTGTGTAACCACGAGGTGTCAAAGAGATCAGGCATCAGGGAACAAAAAATCATATCATTGTGAATGAGGGGGGAGTGCAGACTAGAGAACCAAAGCCCATCTGTAGGCAACTGGACATCCCCTTACAGAAGGATCGGATCGCGGGAAGGAGACTAGACAGTCAGTGTGCAAGGTAGCAACAATGAAACATACAACTTTCCTCTAATTCTTTTTCCCCCTCTAATTATTAATGCTTCCCCCCACACACTATTATGATCCCATTTCTACCTTACAAATTTGGCTAGACCAGAGGATGTACACTGGTACAGATAGGAACCAGAAACACAGAGAATCCAGGACAGATGATCCCTTCAAGACTAGTGGTGGAAGCAACAGTACTGGAGGATGGAGGAAAGGTAGGTTGGAAAAGGGGAACCGATGATAAGGATCTACATATAACCGTCTCTCTGGAGGAGGGACAACAGAAAAGTGGGTAAAGGGGGACATTGGACAGTGTAAGACATGACAAAATACTTTATAAATTATCAAGGGTTCACAAGGGAGAGGGGAGCGGGGAGGGAGGGGGAAAATGAGGAGCTGATACCAAGGGCTTAAGTGGAGAGCAAAGATTTTGAGAATGATAAGGGCAACAAATGTAAGAATGTGCTTGACACAACTGATGTATGTACGGATTGTGAGAAGAGTTGTATGAGCCCCCAATAAAATGATAAAACAAGAAAACAACATTTGCTTTCTACTTGAGTCCTTGGTATTAGCTCCACATTTTCCCCTACCACGCCCCCCTCAGGAACCCTTGATAATTTATAAATTATTATTATTTTCTCATGTCTTACACTGTCTGACATCTCCCGTCACCGACTTTTCTGTTGTCTGTCCCCTAGAGAGGGGGTTATATGTAAATTCTTGTAATTGGTTCCCCATTTCTATTCCACCTCCCCTCCACCCTGCCAGTATAGCCACTCTCACCACTGTTCTTGAGGGGTTCATCTGTCCTGGATTCCCTGTGTTTCCAGTTCCTATCTGTACCAGTATACAACCTCTGGTCTAGCTGGATTTGTAAGGTAGAATTGGGATCATGATGTGGGGGGGGGAGCATTTAAGAACTAGAGGAAAGTTGTATGTTTCATCATTGCTACACTGTACCCTGACTGGCTCATCTCCTCCGAGTACCATTTTTTTGAAAGAATACTTTTTGTGCCATGAGTAAAATCACGTTTAACAGAAACATTTTACAAAATTATCAAAACTTTGCAACAAAGTTCAAGAAATGGTGCCCCACTTAAAACAATTTTTAAATGTATCAAGCATTTTAAAGAAGGGTTGGAAGAGGCAAAGATGAATTCAAAGCTGAGAGGTCATCTCTAACGGTTATGTGGTAACTGTTTTTGGGCAGTGGTTCTCAACCTGTGGGTCGTGACTCCTTCGGTGTGGGGGGTGTCGAATGACACTTTCACAGGGGTTGCCAGATTCATAACAGTAACAAAATTACAGTTATAAGTAGCACCGGATATAATTTTATGTTGGGGGTATCATCACAACATGAGAAACTTTATTAAAGGGTCACAGCATTAGGAACGTTAAGAACCACTGGTTTAGGAGGATACCAAAGGAGTAACCTTGATAGATTTTCTCAAGGGACACTGGATAATCATGGGGCTTATTGTGAGGAAATTCTAAGAAGACTGAACACTGCATTGCAAAGAAAAAGGTCAGCAAAGTTGTGAGGAGGAATGTACTTGCTCTCTTGGAGGATAACAAGAGCTGCGCTAGAATTTCATTAGGAAACCACAGACTTTGTTCCCCCGAACTCAAAAAACTTTCAAAATAAACACGATTTGAGTTCCTCAAAGATGCCAAAACAGTTCTGTCACCGTATGCATCCAAGAGCCAAAAAAAACTTTGGGGAAGGGTTAAGTAGGCAGCAAAACTACATTGAGAAATGTACAGACCTAGATAGAAAATACATCATGAAAGAAACAGCTTCACATATTTGTTTAATAAAAGTTCATGTTATTTTGTAGCAAGATGTTTTCCCTCTAATATATACATTTTTCTATTCCAGTCATAAAATACAATCCTATAATGTGTGGACATTTTTAACGGCCTTTGTTCATTCACCATATTAGTCTCACAATTCATCCACGTTGTAACCACCATCAGCACTTCAAGCTAAATAGTATTCCATTATATGTATGTATCACATTTTATTTACTTATTCATTCATTCAATGATGGGCATATAGTCTATTCTATCATTTGTATAAAGATGTTACGTAGATACACACTTTCATTACATTTGCCAAAATGCCTAGGACTATAATTGCTAGGTCATATGATTAATTGTATCTTTAACTTTCTGAGAATCTGCTAAACTATTTTCATCAGCATCTACACAGTAAAGAATTGAAATCATGTTCCCTTCAAATGTTCTCTAAAATAAACGTTCTTTCAAGAGAAAATTAAATACAAAGATAATGCTACAGCACTGAAGAGAAGCAGTAAACATGAGGGTGGATGTTGATACCTGTATCTCAAAACATAGGTTACAAAGCAACCTTTTAAAATAGAAAGTACAGTACATAAAATGAACCAACCAGAAACATAATCATTTATTATGACTATAAAGATACGTGTACTAAAGACTGAATATGTACTGTACCATTATATGAGCTGCAGTGCAATCTGTATTTAAAAGACATGAAATGCATGTGTTGTGTAACCGCTCTTCCATTTGCTATATCCCAGGATTTCTGCCCTCTTATTACATCCTGCCAGGACCACAGGTGCGTAAGTGGTTGGACGCTGTGTGAATGGCTACTATGAGGTGTATGAGGATGGAACAAAATGCTTGCCATTGCAACATAATCTATTAATGATCATTCTTTTATCATGCTGTGCTACCACCACAAAATTTTTATGACCTTCCAGATAGAAAATTAGTCATTTGAAATAAATAACTTCCATCCTCTCTGACAATTAATATCTGGTAATCACTTTGATCATGTAAGTGGTAAAATAATAGTATTTGTCCTTCGTTAAATACCTTCTTTTATTTAGTATGTTTTTAAGGTGCACTCATGAATCTCTAAACAAGAAATTAATTTCTCTTTATAAGTTACTGTCTCCAAATTTTTAATATTATGAATAATAATACAATGGTGTACACATATCTGGTTTATTATTCATTTAAATCACCTATCTGTTTTGAACCTGCATTTAAGCTTCATGAGTATAATCACATATTTAGGAATGGATATGAGTTATATGATAATTCTTTGTTTGAGGAACTGCCAAACTATTCTCACCAATTCCAATTCCTAGATGCCCTCAAAATCATTTGTATGGACTGGAATTTTCCTAAAATAACCAATGCCTCTGAGCAACTTTTTATGTGCTTATTGGCAACAATAAGCCTTCGGGAAATGTATATTCCATTCCTTTCCCTATTTTTAAGTTGGGCTGTCTTTTTTTGTAGAGTTGTAAGAGTTAATAATATACTTTTAATATTAAAGCCTTATCAGATATATGGTCTGAACATTTTCTCTAATTCTATAGATTTTCTTTTCAACCATTTATAAAATAAGAGGGGGGGGTGCCTAAAAAACACACACCCCAAAAAAGGGGGAAATTCTCCGCTGGGTTAAGCTTTTATCTCAGGAATTTTTCCTGCTAGGTGAACATCAAGCAACTCATGTAGTGCCCCCAGTGACGTAGCCTGGGAATGTTCTTTCTGGTCACACTATATTTTTGTAAAAACATTTTTGTTACCTCGTTTTTTATGATGGCTGATTACACAGTGGGCAGCTGTGAAATTTTGGTTCCTGCTGGGGAAAGATGCTGCAGAAACTGTTGTGATGTTGAACACGGCTTACAAGGACAGCGCTATAGGAAAAATTCAAGTGCACGAGGTTTTCTCGGTTCATAAAAGGTGAAATGTCGATTCGTGCCAAACCTCATTGTGGACGTCTGTCAACTTCCCACACAGATAAAAATGTCAAGTCATAGTACATTTGGAGTTCGTTCCACCAGGTCAATCAAGCTTGCTATTTAGGAGTTCTGAAAAGACCGCGTAACAGTGTATGACAAAAAAGGCCTGATGTGTGGCTGATGGGGGGACTGGTTTTGCAACCAGCACAATGCATCTGCTCATGCAGCCATCTCAGTGTGCCAGTTTTTGACCCCCCCCCGCAAAAAAGCATGCTTCTCCTGCCCCACGCACCTAATTCACCCACTTACTGTGTGTGACTTTTTTCTACGAATGAAGAGGGACATGAAAAGACAGCAATTTGCCAATGCAGAGATGAGGTGCTGTCAGCCATCCAAAGAGATGAGTTTGAAAAATGTTTCCAAGAATGGAATCCTGGATTTGACAAATGTATTAAGCAAAATGGAGAGTACTTTGATGGAGATACGGTTGTTTTGTTAAAAAAAATTTAATACATAGCTTTTTTGGGGGAGGGGATTTCTGGGTTTTTTGGGTACCCCCTCGTGATTTCCTTCTTCAAATTATTTTCCAAGTCAACATAATCCAAGTGTTCTATTGTCTTGTTGTTCTTATTAGTTTTGCTGTCTCCCAAATGAGGATAAGTGCCCACATTTGGCTGTAGCGTTTATTGTGTTACTGGTTCCTTACTTCAAGAATCAAATTAAAATGTTTATGTTTGTTAAGGTAGGTTAGGTGATTAATCTGAAGTTTTACCTCCTTTTTAAATCTTGGTATTTACACTGATAAACTTCTTTGGGAGCGTTCCACTGTACATCCTCCCTCAGGTTTCATTTTCAAATTATCATCGTGAACTTTGCTTTGAGCCACTGTCTCTTTAATAAAGTTTTGTTTCATTTCACCATATTTTTGAAATTCACAATTTTCCCTTGGGTACCGATTTCTAATGTTATTCTACTGTAGTCTCAAGCAATTAAAATTTATTGTTATGTTTTGTGAACTGACATATTCCAACTTGGAGGATAATCAATGTACACTGAAGAAAAAAATGTTTCTATGTAATTGTTGGGTGGATTATTGCTGATATGTTTGTTCCTGTGTGTTGCTTTACAATGTTATTAATGTCTTCTATTCACTATTGGCCCTCTGCCTATATGTGGCATACATTACAAAATTTGATATTTGTAGATTATTATATTCCTATAAATGTTGAAATGTCTATTTCATCCTGTAATTTTGTCACTGTTTCATGTATCTGGGGGAACTGTTCATAGATATAAACATTACGCATGCTAATTCTTCTTGATAAAATGACCCTTTCATCATTATATAATGTCTTCTCATCTAATATTGATATATCCCAGTAGTGCTCTGTCAGAGTAACTAAATACATAAAATATCTTTTTACATACTTACAACTTCAGCCTGTCACTAATTTGGGTATAAATTGCCTATGGATCTAAAGAAGTACAGAAATGGGATAACATCAAGAACATCATATAAGAAGAAAACAAAAGTTCATTAAAAGGGTAAGAAAGAACAGACCAAAGTGGATACCAGAAAAGATACTACGTGTTCTTGCACATATGGTAAATAAGATCAGCAAAGAAATGATGACCTCAAAGTGAACAGTAATTCTCAAAGGTAGCTCAAGAAGACAAAAGTAGAGTATTAGAATGAAATGTGTAAAGACTTGGAATTGGAAAGTCAAAAAAGGAAGCATTTAGCATTTGATCAAGCTTAAAGAAATGAGGAAATTCAAACCTTCCGCTACAATACTGAAGAGCTCTAATAGGTAAAATAGCCAACAGGCAAGAGCATGTAATCTTCTGATCCGACCTTCCAAGGAAGGAAGGAGAGAGCCTGCACAGTGTTCATGGAGCTGCATCTGCTTCGCAGGTGCAGGTTTTACATGGAACAAGGGCTACCAATTCTAAAGGCAGATGCATCTTGGCTGAAAGCAGAGAATACCAGAAAAATATTTACTTTTGTTTTATTGAGTATGCAAAGGTATTTGACTGTGTTGATCATACCAATTTACGGATAGCCTTGAAAAGCTGGGAAATTCCAGAACACTTAATTGTGCTCATGCAAAATCTGTACATGGACCAAGAGGCAGTCATTCAAACAGAACAAGGTTTGACTGCATGGTTTAAAATCAAGAAAAATAGGTTTCAGAGTCATAGCCACACCATACTTATTCAATCTGTATACAGAGCAAATAATCAAAGAAGCTGGATTATATGACGAAGAATGTGATATCAAGATGGGAAGAAAGCTTATTAACAACCTTTCGTATCTAGATGAGGCAGCCTTCTTTGCAAAAAGCAAGGAGGACTTTGAAGCACTTGCCGATGAAAGTCAGAGACAGCCGCCTTCAGTATGGATCGCAACTCACTGTAAGGAAAACAAAAGCCCTCACTGGACTCACAGGGATCATGATAAATGGAGAAAAGAGTGAATTTGTCATGGATTTGTTTTACTTGGATCCATGATCAACGATCAAGACAACTTAGAGAACCAAGGTACAAATGATCCAAGCCACAGCATTTTCAATCACCTAATATGCATGTGCAAGTTGTACAATGAGTATGGAAAACTAAAGTACTATTGCATTTGAATTACTGTATTGGTAAAGAATCTTAAAAGTGGCATGGAGTGTAAGATGAATAAACAAATGTGTCTTGAAAAGTATTCTTTGAAAGGATTGTGTTACTTTGTCTCATACACCATGGACATATTATCAGAAGCAACCAATCCCTGGAAAAAGATATCATGCTTGGTAAAGCAGAGGGTCAGCAAAGCAAAGCATGAACCTTAAGGAGATGGACTGACAACATGGCTGCAACAATGGGCTAGAACTATAACAAAAGTGAAGATGCTACATCATTGGTCAGGGTTTCATCGCTGAGTCAGAACTAACTTGACGGCACCAGCTTCTTGCAAGAGCCTTTGTGGCTCACCAGTTATGTACTCAGTTGCTAACTGGAAATCAACTAGAAGCTCCACCTCTGCTCCTGTAAATTGTAGCATAGAAAGCCTTCTGTCACACAGGTTCATGGGGAATGAAAACCAACTCAAGCGTTCTGAACAGGAATAACTAATGATACTGAGCATCTTTCCTGGACTCGTTAGTCATTGTGTAAACAGCATGGGGGCCTCTGGCTTCTCAAATGCCACAAGTCAGCGGTCACACATAGCTGCCTCCATCTTTCTCTATCTACTCGGATACTGACCATATTTCCTATAACACTACTTTTCCGGCTCAGTTCAATTATTTGTTGCAAAGGCCTTAGAACTCAGGGACAATCGTGATAAAGAGAGTTTAGTAGGGAAGTTTACATTTTACCTCAAGTCAGGATCAACACACAGTAAGAACACCATGGTCATCGGTACACTGCAAGTCCTCTCCTCAGTCAACAGCCAAATTTCTCTCTCTGGTTCTCAACCACATGGTCAGTTGGTGTCTGCCTCCACGGGCCACCTTCCCACCCCTGCCCCATCCCCGTGCCGCTACTGTACAGTATCATAATTTCCATGGCGCTGCTGTTCTCATGGTAGCTTTCCCTCGGCATCTGGTCTTGGTCTGATTCTATTGCTGTCTGAAGGTCTCCGAGCCAGCCTCTGCTGCCTCTGGCTTTCCTTGCAATGATCCTGGAATTTCGCTGTGTGTTCCTGTTTCTACAATGGCTCATTCTTATATGAAGGCATGATTTCTGTCTTTCTGTAGGCCATGCCGTCAATGAAACAAAGGGTGCTAACTTGGTGGTTTACATCCTCTACTAAAATGGAGACTTTATCCTACCTTAATTCTGTCATAAAACCATTTGGGCAAGAATTCTTTGCTTGCCAAAATGAGATAATGACCAGACATAGAAGCTACAATTTATAAAATATCGCATAAGGGGTTATGGCTAGAAGGGCCACATTTATTGACTACATCTTAATCATATGTAATTTTTCCGGGTAATATATATATTTAAACCATTAACCTATTTTATTCTTACTGGTTTCTTTATTTTGCTATGTTGTATGCCATTGACACTGAGTTCGTTGTAGGGTTTCCAAGACTATAAATCTTTATGAGAAGACAGTTTCATCTTTCCATTACAGTAACTGATAAATTCTAATTGCCAAGGTTAGCAACCTAACACCTAACTCAGCGCCATTAGTTCTCCTTCTATGTTATATTATTTATTTATACATGTGAGATGTTAATTCCTTTTCAATTACAAGGTTCCCCAACATTATC
This sequence comes from Tenrec ecaudatus, assembly GCF_050624435.1. Classification (NCBI taxonomy): domain Eukaryota; kingdom Metazoa; phylum Chordata; class Mammalia; order Afrosoricida; family Tenrecidae; genus Tenrec; species Tenrec ecaudatus. Next base: position 84,403,040 of record NC_134548.1, read on the forward strand.
TACCAGTCTATAGGTTGTGTCTTCATCTTTGCTATTAAAAGTTCTTGGTGAACCAAAGTGCTGGATTTTGTTATATATTTTCTTTTCCAGTTCATGCCTTGGGTGCCTTATCTAGAAATTCCTTGTTAAAAACTAGGTGCCAATCCAATGCCTGTGTATTTTCTTCTAGATATTTTTAAAGTTTTGTTCTTAAATCCTCAATCAATTTTGATTTCATGTTTATATACATTGTTGTCAGGTGCCAATCAAGTTGGTTCTGACCCATAACTACCCTATGCTTAACAGAATGAAACACTGCCCAGTCCTGTCCCATTCTCACAATTGTTCCTATGCTATGCCCATTGTTGGGGCCACTATGTCAATGCATCTCATAGTGGGCCTTCTTCTCTTTTACTGCCCCTCTATTTTATACACATGATGTCCTCCTCCAGGAACTGGTCTCTCCTCGCAACATGTCAAAAATGTGCGAGACAAAGTCTGCCCATCCTTGAGTCTGAGGAGCTCTCCAGCCATTCTTCCAAGACATATTTATTTATCCTTTAAGCAGTCCATGGGGTATTCAATAGTCTTCCCAGCACCATAATTCAAGCACATCAATGCTTCTTCATTCTTCCTTATTTCCTGGCATTGCTGAGTGAGTGCTTCCAGGGCGTCATCAGCTTGTTGAAACAGTTCAATTGATAATCCATCAATTCCTGGACCCTTGCTTTTGGCTAATGCTTTCTGGACAGCTTGAACGTCTTCCTTTAGCACCATTTGTTCATGGTAATATGCTGATATGGTAATAATATAACCTCCTGAAACAGTGGAATATACCAGTGCTCTGTGGTACAGTGGCTGTGCATTCTTTTTGTCTTCTTTTGATGCTTCCTGTAGCATTCAATATCTTATCCATATCCTTTCAATATTACAACTCAAAAATTAATTTTTTCCTTTGGTTCTTCCAGTTTAAGATATGCTGAGTGTGTTCGTCACTTTTGGCTTTCTAACTCTAGGTCTATGGACAGTTCATTATAATATTTTACTTGAACTTCTCCAATTGTCCTTTGAAGTTCTATTTGCTTTTTGACTTCATCCTTTTTTACATTTGCCTTGGTTACTCTCTGATTAAGAACACACATATATATAGTACGAAATATAAGTTTCATGTCTTTGAAAGTGAGCATTTTGTTGTTCAGGCATCAATTATACGGTGTTTGTCTTCCCCCCAATGGATGCACTTGGCTCGCTAATCAAAAAGTACCATAGATACTCATGTATAAGCCGAGTTTTTCAGCATTAAAAATGTGCTGAAAAACTGGGGTTCGGCTTATACATGGGTCAGCGGTACCCCAACGAGGTGTAACATCTCGCGGGTGATGGCCGTTCCTCCACTGTTCATTCAAAGCCCCGCTGACACTGCAGGGCTTTGAATGTTTGTTTACTCACATCTAACCAATCAGAGTCGTCCTATGGCGTGGACGGTTCCAATTCGCAGAAGGACCCGTAGTGATTCACTTACGCCGGCAGCTGACCTGGTAAGGATGCATCTGGGGCTGCGCTCCGTCTCTCACCACTGGTCTCTGTGTTAATTCACATCCAGCATTTCCCACCCTAGGTATATACTCAAGTCAATCAGTTTTTCTGGTTTCCCAGGTAAGAATTGGGTACCTCGGCTTATACTCGGGTCGGCTAATATACATCTATAGTTACATACCAGATTGATATGATTACTATGGTTTACACTTCACACTGTTTTGAAATAAGGAAATATGACTCTATTTATTCTTCCTCATGATTGTTTTTAGCTATTTAGAGCTCCTTGTCACACAGAATATAAATAAAAGGTCAATTCCCTATATTCCATTCTACAAATATGAAGCCTATTATAAATGGGCACTAATAAAGTTAATATTGATCTGCTGTTTCTTTGGAAGTTTAGGGTCATGTTTTCATGGAACATCCCAGTTGAATGGCCTAATAAATAAGCTTAGTACTCTTGTCCTAACCTCTACTTCACTGCATTGTGCCTTGGTTCGTAAAATTTCACACACAGTCATCTAAGGCACAATAATTGACCTTTGTTAACATGGCACAACAAAGAAATACGGAGAGTAAGGAACAAAAGGAGAGCAAATGTATGGCTACTAGCCACCCTGCGCAACTCCCTTCCAGTAGCATGAGAACACAAGAATTGGACGGTACCAAGATACTCATATTTATTACTGAACATTCTGAACAAAGACCTATAGAAGAATCCTCATCACAAGGGGGAAAATGAAGAACAGTATTTCAAATTCTCATGGATTTCAGACTTTCTAGATGAACACCTGAACCTCTTGACCTAAGATATCATTAAACCTTAAAGCAAAAATATCCCCTGAACCCTTTTTAAAATCAAGCAATAGGTTAACTAGTAAAGTTTGTGCCTTGTGCAGTATGTACTTTTAAAAAATTCTTTGGGAATCAAATTGACAAGAGAAACTCAAAAGATAAGTACCTTAGGAGGAACAATGAAGAAGGGTGAAATTCTTTATACAACGTGAAGAATATATTCACTCCCTAAATGGTACACCTACAAACTGCTAAATTGTTATGTGTAGAGCTATGTATAATCTCAAAAAACAATACCAGAATTATGAATAAAGGCACAACTACTAGATGGGAATTTCTTAACCAAGAGAGAAATTCATTTTGGGATGAATAATTTGAGAGTATATTGTAGTTAATAAAGAGTTTAAAGTAAATATTAAATTTTGGTACCTTGAAAAAATAGTAAGCTAATGGCACTTATAGAAAAAAGTTCAGGAAATACAAAAAACTTTCTCCTTAAAAAAACGACAAACGCACAATATGACAAAATAATAATGTACAAATTATCAAGGGCTCATGAGGGAACGGGGAGCGGGGAGCGAGGGGGAAAACAGGACTTGATGCAAAGGGCTTAAGTAGAGAGCAAATGCTTTGAAAGTGATTAGGGCAAAGAATGTACAGATGTGCTTTATACAATTGATTTATGCATGGATTGTGATAAGAGTTGTATGAGTCCCTAATAAAATGTTAAAAAATAAAGTAAAAAAAAACTACAAACGAGATATTGTAGCACATAAACTCTCTGTGATTCTAATGTTGTTGTAATATTATGTGCTGTCCAGTCAGTTCTGACTAAAAGCAGCCATACAGAACAAAACACTGCCCTTTATTCATCATCCTCATAATTGTGGCTATCTTTGACACTATTCTTGAAGCCCCTGACTGTTAATTCATCTTATTAAGGGTCTTCTGCTTTTTCAATAGCCCTCTGCTTTAACAAGACCTTTCTCTATGGACTGTTCCCCTCTAGATAGGCTGTCCAAAGTAGGTGTAAGAAGTCTTTGCCATCTTCTCTTATAAGGGCATTCTTACGGCACTGCTTCCAAGACAGACTAGTTCATCCTTCTTTCAATTCATGGCATAATCCATATTCTTCACCTACACATAATTCAAGTGCATCAGTACATCTTCCATATTCTTTACAAAATGTGCAGCTTTTAAAAGAATATAAGGTGTTCAAAGAGACATTAAAAGACTTACTGATGAAGATTAAAGACTAGAACCTTCAGTATAAATTATACTTCAACAAACAAAAATACTCATACATCTGGACCAAGAAGTAATATCATACTAAATGAAGAAAATATTGAAACTGCCAATTATGTAATTTATACCCACATGTAACGTAAGGACATGGTTATGTTCCAAGTAATAGAACATTATGCAAAAATCGTTAGCATTCCAAAATGAAGGATGACCATATCAGATTTTAAAATGGAAAGTAACTACATAATGGGATAGTTGTCAAATTATATAATGGTCTAACTGCCAAACCATTGAGAATGATGGCCCAGCCATGTTGACACATCAACATAACAATCATAGCCTGCATGGCTCTCACTTCGCATTTTATAACAACCGGAGAAAAATGATAATGTGCCAAATACTCAGAAAAATGTTTTTTACTATTGCCATAAATGTGAATTGTTCAATGACAAAATAGTTGATTGAAGAGGAGATGTTCTTAGATGCACAACACTTATGAAAGTGACAGATAAATCAAACACATATTAGAGTGGGAAAATCTGCTACAATCAATGTCTTTAAAGTGCTAAAAACCAAGGATGTCTCCTTGAAGAAGATTCTAATACGTAGGTCAAATACAGGAGAAATATTGTGATGGTTTGTACTAAAAATTAAGAGTGTGGCCTTTATTATAACACATTTGGCTTCTAGGAAGTTTTTTTTCAGAGAGGTAGTTTAAGTGAGGGTATTGTATTCCCACCCCTCCTTTTCAATGTTTACCTCATTTAGGGCAGAAAACCTCAAACTGCAAAACTGGGTGATTCATGGCACCATTAATGATTTAGGAATTATAATTTTTATACATGAGAAGCTTGACACATAGTCCCTCAGAAATTTTATTCCCATCAACGAACATCGAACACCATAGTACCGTCAACATATTTGCTAATATATAGCTCTCGTAAAAGGAGCCCTGGTGGTAGAGCGGTTTTGCGTTGGACTGTGATGCTCATGGTCAGCACTTTGAAACCACCACCAGAAGCTCCACAGATGAAAGACGGCGCTTTCTACTTCTGTAAACAGTTGTGGTCTCAGAAACTCACAAGGGGTCGCTATGAGTCAGCATTGACTCAATGGCAGTGGGTTTGGTTGGAGTTTGCAACTCTTCAAAAAACTATCTTAGAAGACAGGGAGAAGATGGGCATGAAAAAAACAAGCATGAGAAGGGCTCCACACAAACCATCTGAGAAGGGCTATCCTACACTTCCTTGACAGTGAAATTCCCAACATAAAGAAAAGCAGACACTAGTTTCTTAAAGTGAAAGAGCACCAATGCCTGTCAACAGAGTCCCGTTAGTTATCGGATCCATTAATACCACTAATGGGCATGTACCACAGAAAAATTAGAGACAAGGCTGATGGGAGACAACATGGTGGTTTCCCCGTGAGGACCCGTCAAGGGAAGAAAATAGATGTGCCTGGAAGCAGGTGTTTCAAACAGTTTCTCTGCTAACATCGTTTGCCATACCATCTAATACACACATCTTGGTCCACCATGGCAGTAGCAAAAGCAACATGGGCACTGTCAAACAGAACTGCCCCGAAACATTTCTTATCAATTCGAAATGGAGTTTTATACAGTGTTTATCATCAATCTACACCACCTCTCCCAAATGACTATAATTGCAAGGTAGAGCTTGATTTGACATCAGATGGCAGGACAACAGAATGCTACCACCGTTCTGTGGACATTCCATATGAACATGCAAAACCTATTCCTCAGCTAGATCCTGTACATAACAGTGAAGAAACACATGTGCTTAAAAGTAGATTGGAAGTGAAAGATCAGCCCCTTGAACAAGGACCTATGATAGAACAACTTAGCAAAATGTTCTTTACTACAAAGCACCATTGGTATCCTCATGGGCAGTATCACAGACGTCATAAGAAAGTGAATCCTGAGCTTTTTGCTGGGTCTGGATCCTGCATCTGGGCCATTGACCTCTGGCTCTTTGGATTTGAGCCAGCAGCCTGCCCTATCACCTGCTGATCCTGGGAGTTAGCAGCAGCCTGCCACCTGACCTGCCAATATTGGATTCATTAGCCTCTGCAGCCAGAAGCCTGGCCTGCTAACCTTGGACTTATACATCTCTGCAACCGGCAGCCTGTGGTCTTCGGACTTGAGTTCATTAGCTCCCAGCTTCAAATTAGCAGATGCCTCCAGCCTAACATCCCTAGTTACAGACTTGGAAGCTGCCCTGAATTGGACTTGCCCTCTTCCTCAACACTGAGAGCCATTTTCTTGACATAAATGTCCCTCTATACATGCAAAAAAAAAGGAAATTGAATCCTCCAAAAGACAGGTGATTTCGAGATTCTCATTAGGAATTATAGAGAAATGTTATCTTTTGCCTCATTTGCCACTTGAGAAAAATATCCGATGTAGTCCCTGCTACATTACAAATAAAGTAATTTTTAAAAATACAAAAGAAATTACAGACAAAACAAAAGTGGATGTATGCTTTTCCATGTCTATTACAGCACAGTTCATAGTAGCACAAAACTAGAAGAGCAAATGTCCAACAATGGCCATAGAAGAACAATACATACACACAGCTGAATACTGGGTGTGCCTAAAAAGGCGATGAAAGCACAGAACATCCTATACCACAGAAGAACAGAGAAGCCACTGTGCTGACTGAAGTTAGTTAATAACACAAGGACAAATACTGTACGAGCCCATTACTATAAGGAAAAACACCAAATATATAAATTTTAGAGACGAATTCCCAAACAAATGGATAGAGTCGGCCTACCATCCTTAAACTACATGCATCATCCCTCTTATATACACAGCTTAAGAACCACCTCAAAAGAGATGACCTCACTTCAGTTGGGGGTCACTCCTTCAAGAAGTGGTAAAAGGGAGAAGACTATCCACTTGATGTCATTCAATAGTGAGATAAAATCCAAATCAACATTTACTCCACAGAAATGAGAAAAGGACCTTACTGGAAAGTCAAGTCAATGAAGGGAAGGGACCAACTAGATGTTAGAGGAGGCATTCATACTCCTGACAGTGAGTAAATGAGGAGGTGCAACCTCATACCAGGAAGGGATCCTCAACAATAATTATAGAGAACCCAATGGGAGAATAATGCCGGTGCTCTGATACTGGCTAGACACTTTTGACTACTTTCTGGGCAAACCTCGGTGAACCACACCATGGGCTATGTACTACGGTGATCTCAGATTGTCCTTTTGGGGGAACATATTTATTCCGCAAACACCATACAAAAAGGACATGATGTGGAAACCCCACTGAAGGAATTGAACTTTATCTGAAAATTACTTATAACCCTTGGACTTAAGACCAAAATGCCCTCGTGTGAGAATAAACAAATGATGGCCACTCAAAAACTGTGGAATTAGCAGTCATTGGATTTAGTTAGCCTTTCTCTCAGACAAATATTATTGCAAACTTGATCATGGTAGATGAAACTATAGTACAATATGATACCTGTTCAATGTATGTCCCTCCTGACCCATTTTAAATCTGTTCTAGGTTTAAGTACGTATTGCTTGTTTCTCAACAGAGGTTTTCTTTCTGGTTTAGTTTAATACTGCCAGTGGTCTTTTTCTTCTCTCTCTTTCTACACACACACACACACACACACACACACACGAGTTTTTGTTGCTTTTGTTGCTTTTTCAAATGTCACCTTGTTAATGAGGGATGTATAGAGACAATCATTGATGTAATATATTGGGGACATGGGGGGGAGGGGCTGTGGGGAAATAGGGAGCAAATAATGAATACAGGACAGGGGAAGATACACTATAACTGATTATGGTAATATATACAACTCTTAAAGTGGAAAATAAAATATTTTTTAAATAAAATAAAAATGAACTATAACGTATATGATATGTGAAGTATATCACAATAAAACTATTAGGGGAAAGTAAGTAAATTTCTAAAAGAAACATTTAAAAATATGTATCAGTAATTAATATTTTCTACAGCCTAAAAACAACTGATTCTCTTATATTTGAAAACACTAGTATTTTCTGTTATATAAAACTTTAATAAAAATTATTAAATTACTATATCTAGTATCTTTGACTACTTAGAAAGTATTTAAAAATAGATCCAGAAGGTCCTATTTTAAAACTACAAGGTGTGAAGACAGCGGATGGTGCCCGGCTAAGTTAAACAAGTGGCCATCCAACAGTAAAGCAACAAACCTACATGGAGGAAGCGCACCAGTCTGTGTGATCGTGAGGTGTCGAGACTGGGCAATAGGCATCAGAAGATTCACAACAAACAGTAAACAAACAAACAAAAATGCATTGATGACAATGGAGGGGGGTTGGAGTAGAGACCCAAAGTCCATTTTTGGACAATGGAGCATCGCCCACAAAGGGGTCACAGGGGTAAGTCAATCAGGGTACAGTAGAGCACTAATGGGTCACACAGTACACCTGTTTCCTGGAGGCCTACACACACACACACACACACACACACACACACCGCCCCCACAGCTATCACAAGCTCAATGCCACCTCCCAATCTAGACTAGACGGAAGCATGTACATAGATATAGGCAAGAGATAAAACTCAACACATGCAACCCAGGAACAGGAATGGGAATAGCGACACCAAAAGGGGGCGGGGGGGAGAGAGGTATTAAGTGAGGGGAGCACCGATCACAATGAATGGCATATAACCACACCCAGCCAGGGGGAAGAAAAACAGAAACCAGAGGGGAAGGGAGATGGCAGTCAGACTGAGATTTGAAAATAACAATCTACAGTCTATCAGGGGGCCACGAGGGGTGGGGGTGGGAAGGAGGAAAAAAATGAGGAGATGATTACAAGAGCTCAATGGAGAGTAAATGTCTAGAAAAGAACAATGGAATATATGTACAACTATGTCAGATACAATTGATGTATGGTTTGTAACAAGAGTTGTAAGAGCCCCCAATAAAATAAAACTACAAGGTACCTTTCATTGAATGGATACATTTGGTTACCTAATTAGATCTGTAATTTATGCTATAAAAAACAAAATTGTACAAAAGAAGTACTGTGTAAATGGATCACAAAACAATATTATTAAAATGCCAATACTGCAAAAGCAATCTATAGATTCAACACAATTCTGTGAGAATTCCCATGACTTTTCTTCCCCCTAAATGAAAATGACAATTTTTAAGTTCATGTGAAACTGCATGGCTTCCTGAATAGCCAAGAGATGTTGAATAAGAAAAATTAAGACTTATTTCTCAATGTCAAAATAAATCATAAATGTATAGTAATCAAAACAGTCACACAACAGCATACAAATACAAAAATATAGACAAACTGATCAAAATTCTGAGTCCAGAACTAAATGTATTCATCTAGAAACAATGAGTTTTTGACAAAGATGCCAAGTTCATTTCAAGGGAAAGAATGGCCTCTTCAACTAATAGTATTGGGGCAACTAAAAATTCCTATTCAAAAGACTGTAGTTGGAGCCACAGCTCCCAACACATGCAAAATTAACTTAAAATAGATAAGCAACCAAACTATAAGGGAGAACACCATTAACCAATAAGAACAGCAGTTCTCAACTTGTGAGTTGCGACCCCTTTGGGGGTCAAATGACCCTTTCACAGGGGTCTGCGGGTCCTAACAGTAGCAAAATTACAGTTATGGAGTAGCAATGAAAATAATGTTATGGTTGGGTCACCACACCATGAGAAACTGTATTAAAGGGTCGCAGCATTCGGAAGGTTGAGAACCACTGACTTACAAAAAAACACAAGGGTAAATACTCATAGACTTGAAATTAATCAATCAATTCTCAGATACAACACTAAAAGCCTAAGTAAAAAAGAAAAAAAGATACACTGACTTCATCAAAATAATAAAAGTCGATGCACCAAAAGATTTTATTAAGGATATTAAGAAATAAACTACAGAATGGGAAAAATATTTTAGAAGCATATAGATAAAAGGTTAATTATACAGTATATATAAAGATTTACTACAATTAACTAACAAAAAAGGCACATCTCCCAATAAAGAACTTTGAGTAGTCATTTTTCCAAAAAGAACTATAAATGGCCAAAAAAGCACATGAAAAGATGTTCAACATCATTTTTGTTTGTTTATGCTGATGAGTTGACTCTAATAGTAATGTTACATAACAGAGTAGAAGAGCCTCGTCAGTTTTACCTAGGCTGTGAACTCTACAGCAGTGTATCGCCATGTTTCCCCCTCAGAGACACTGATGGGCTTAAACAGCCATCTTTCAGTTAGCAGTAGAGCATATGCATTGCGCCCACAGAGACCTTTCCATTATTACTAGTGATTGAGGGGGGAAATCAGAGAAATCCAAATAAAATATCACCGAGTTATCACTTCAGAACCACTGAGATGGATTACACACACACACACACACACACACACACACACACACACACACACACACAGAGCAAAAGGTGCTAAAGAGGAAGTATACAATCCGAACCATCATCCATTCTTGATGGAATTGTAAAATGGTACAAGAGCTATGGAAAATAATTTTGTGATTCTTCAAAAAGTTAAATGTAGAATTAACATACAACCCTTTCCTAGAGATGTAAAAGTAGCGGAGGAAAAAAAGCATATGCACACTTATGTTCATTGCAGCATTATTCACAATAACTATAAAAGATGAAAAAAAGAAAACGAGATGCCTATCAATTGATGAATGGAAATAAATTGAAGTATATAAACACAATGGAATGCTATGCAGCCCTAAGGAAAACAGATGATTACTCGAAATATAAAGCGGATGAATCTGCGAGATATTACATTAACTGAAATGAGACGATCACAAATGAACAACCACTGTATGACCAAGTTATTAAAACAAAAATAAGTACATAATACATTGAGTAAAATAAATAGTACTGCTACAAAATCAAAGAAACCTTCTGTGTTGAAGAGAAATTAATTTTATGGCTCATCAAACCATGTTTTCGTTTTCACTTTAAAAATAATATTTAATTGTAAATTTAATGGGGATTTGCATCTCAGATCATCAGTTTTTAAAAATGAATTTTCAAGTGTAAATGAGGTGTGTGTGTGTGGAGGAGGGTTAAATTTCCGATCATTTCTGTGTATTTTCACAATAAAATAGGGAATATTTAATAGGCCCTGTCTTGTACCCTGCTTTTATCCTATTTACATAATATTTGCTGATTTATTGAGAAATGAGCTCAAGGACTTAATTTACATGTCTTCTATTAATAATGTGGCTGAAGTTGTTGCTTGTTGTTTTTAAACACACAGCAAGTTTGTATAAATTTATTTTAGTGATATATTCACAGTTACAATTTTTCTCAAATAAAAGGTCAGCATATTAAGGTCATTAAATCATTAAACCAGTTAATTCCCTGACTTAAAACAAGTTTGATTCACGGCCAATACAACTCCTGCACAGTCACCATCTGCTTTTCAGTAGTGGCTTATGTATCGTTATGTATGGTGCTGAACAGGTTTCAGTGGAGTTTCCAGACTAAGGAAAACTAATATGAAAGGTCTGTCAATCATGTGCCAAAAATAAGCTATGAAAACCATTCCATCAGCAACATACTTAAGAGAATAATGCAAGACTGGAAGGTATTTAATTGTGTATGAGTCTTCATGAGTTGGGAGCAACTTGAAAACTGCTGACAACATTCCTTGATTTTAAATTTTCTTTTAACAGCATGAGATTTTTTTAATTGAAAATACCTTGTGCTTTTACAGAAATCAGCATATCTATGTTGTTAACATGAAAATGATAAAGGAACATGATAAATGAAATTAACTAGACAACATTCTTTAGGGGAAAATATTACTTATAGATAAAGCTATATAAAACTGTGTATATTTGTTACCTGTTAGGTGATCTAAGTAGTACTGATAGAGCTTGCATTGAATAGAAGTCATTCTCACAGCTAACACATATTCATGTTTGGGGGGCAAGAACTTTGTTAATGCTGTATAATCTTTCCTCTATAATTAACAAGAAAGATAATAAAAATTAGTAAATGACAGTAATCATCTGCTCTAAGAATTCTCATGGCTTATAACTAAAAGATATATAAAGGAACATGAAAAAAGTTTGTGGGAATATTCCATTATCTCTTAATTCCACGAACTTCCTGAAGCCCTTGTAAATGAATAAATAATGGAGACATTTAAGAGAATGCAGTCAGTAAAGCCAGGCAAAGACTGGCTTTAACCATATAGTGAAACATATTGTAAAATCTGGTTGCCCTTTCTATAAAATATGCCAATATGCACATGGATAATAGATATGATCAACATGAATACAGCTCCAATTGTGACCCCCCAAAAAAAGTGTATAAAAAACTAAACTCATTGCCATCGAGTCAATGCCAATTCAAAATGAACCTATGAGACAAGGTAGAACTGTCCCTGTAAGTTTCCAAGGCTGTAACTTTATGGGAGTAGTTAGCCCCTTTCTCCCCAGGAGTGGCTGATGGCTTCAATCAGCTGACCTTGCTGATGATAGCCCAACCTGTAACCACTACGCTCCCAAGGCTCCCTAAACCACGTGTAAGCACTCGTAAAATAATTCTACCCTACAGAAAAAATAACGAGCACAAATAATTGCATTAAACAGACACTCTTTAAAGTGCAGCAGTACTCGAGGCACAGATTTTATTAGTATTTGTGGGCATTTTGATAAAATAGGATGACTTTGTTTTATATGATATCATTTTATACAGCATAAAAAACAGCCTACTTTATTTGATACATGTTTGTGTCTACAATTAGTAGTCTAGTATCAGAAGACATACAGATTTTCAAATGTATTCACTGCTTTACATACTGATCTGTGAATTAATGTACATTCACTGAAGATTCCTACTTAACAAACTAATTCTTTAGGATTTCCTAAAAAATGGATATTTGCTAATTCATCCTGGCCTTTTCTACCAACATTTAAAATAAATAAGGTTCTTAACACTAGACTAGAGTAGTGACCATGGGGCATTCTTAAACATAATAGCTGGCTTTTCCTCAAACATAATCTCTTAAGTGTGAAGAAAACCAAAACATTAATTAAAATGTGAATCCATATATCTGGCAAATGAATTAATCAATCATGCTCTAATTTCAGAATGTTATTTTAAAATTTTTAAGTTCAATGCAGAGTAATTTTAACCACAATATAAGGGATTTAAGTATAAAACCAAAAATAAGGGAAAGAAAATATAAACCATTTCAAGTTTAAATTCAGAAGTATTTCAGTATCACAATATTAGAAACTAACAGTGTTTTACGACAATTGAACATATTTATACCTGAACACATCCAGCTAACATCTCATACAGAATATGAGCACGTTTTTTCATCACTCTGACATCTACCATGGTAGAATCGGCACATTGACCATTTTGGATTGGATTTATAAATCTGTTCCTGAACTCCTTAATGGATCCAAGCAAATTTTCCTTGATAAAATTAACCATGCAATGATCTAAAAGAGAAGACATTAATTCATTAATGCCAATATTCAAAATGGCTCAGAAATATTTTTTCGGATGGATTGCTCCTTTTAAAAACCTGCCTTAAAAGAAATGACTATGCTACAAAGTAAGTGAATTGCCTAAACCAGGTAAGAAACAAGAAAAATCATCACTATAAAAACACTAAATGCATTGTATATTATTATTCATAGCAAATATTAACTAAAAGGCAAGCGTACATTAATTATAACCATACTGTAAAGGTCAGTGAAGATAACATATGAAATGAACTTAGATGAGGAATCAACACAATAAAATTAGTTAATAAGCTACTATCCTAAAATAATACATTAGTTAATAAACTACTATCCTAAAGTAATCCTAACTCAATTCTAGAAGTCCTTAAAAGTGCTATTTCCCTATGTTAAATAGGATAAAAATGTAAAATAACACTTTCACAAGTGTAACCACAGAACCAAATAGGAGAAAACAGGAACAGATAATATGAAATAAAGTTGTGATAAAAAAAGCTTACATAACAGGAATTCCAAAAAAAGGACATCAAATTAAGAAAATGCTATTACTAAAGAACAAATGGAAGATTTAGTGAAATATTTTTATGTGTTATTTATTGGTTGAATGCTTTTGCGTTCCTACTTAAGTGTCACCATATGTATACAGAAATGAATAAAATTACTAATTACAGACAAATCACTCCTCCTCAGCATACTCATCATTCCTTGGAAACACAGATCTCCTCCCAATGCTTATTTCCTGAAATATTTATGTATATCTTTTTATTTCTTATAATATCATCTGAGTAGCAATATGATATGTATTTGAACTTTCAAAAAGCAATTGTTAGACTTGTAAAACAATTTTAAAACATTTTGCATTCTATATTTATATTTGAACATTCACAATAGCAATATCTAGGCTGAGGTTTACCATTAACATTTATAACCTATCCCACTTAAAAATTATTTTTTTCATAAAAGACTAACAGACTTAATTAAGTATATCTTAATTACAGACTACCCAAGAACTAGCAAAAGGTGAATTGTAAAGTGATCAAAATGTATCTAAAACAAAGCCAATGTTCCAGTAGAGGTACAAATATGTAACTTACACTCAATTAGGTTATTTTGAAGGGGCGTTCCTGTTAAAATAATCCTCCTCCTGGATCGTATAGAATTCATAGCTTTTGAAACAGCAGATGCTTCATTCTTTAGTATATGACCTTCATCGCAAACAACAAAGTCAGGGCCTATAAAAAATGTTAAGAAAACAACATTTAGCATTATATAATGAAACAAAATGTTATGGTTTTGAGTAAATAAACTCGTTTATAATGGTGGACTTGTGGGAAAATAAGACAATACCATAGTAAGAATAATCTTTTATTTATAGGTCTATTTGGTTAAAATTGCACTAACAAGCAATAATTGTATCTCAAAAGTGAAGTATGAATGACAATGTTTGTTTGTTTTTTGGTTTTAAAAATTATATCTAAGGTCCTCTGTGTATACAATAATATACAAGAGTAAAAATACTCTTAAAGGTATAAAAGATCACTCCCAACAGATTTGGAGAATTTAATAAAACCCCTTTAATAAATGACAAACCATATCTGAAGATATACTTAAACATTAGGCTATCATGTATTAATTATTATCCTGCACCAAGTATCAAAGGCTGCTAATTACGAGTTCAGTGGTTCCAACCCACCACCCAGTCTGTGGATGAAAAATGAGGCCATCTATTTTATGAATTACAGCCTCAGAACGTCAAAATAAGCAGTTCTAACTCTGTCCTACATAGTTGCTGTAGTTGGAATTGACTACAAGGCAGTAAGAACAACAATTTATAGCTCCATGAAAAGATAATTTTTACATTACATTGTAAGAAAAAATATAAAAGATACAATATGCCTGGCAGTTTTCCCAATGTAACTTACTGTACATAATTATTATTACTGGAGAAAATTTTAAGTACTAAAGGACAAATTAACTGATAAATGGGTATGAAGTGTGGTGAGAACATTTTTAAAGCTCTAAGAGATCTTCCACCTAGAGTTCTTTGCAAATAAATACATACACTAATTTTGAAAACATTACAAGCACAGTAGTTTCAAAAAGTTCACAGAAATATTTCAGAATCAATTCATTCCATTTGTCCACAAAATGGTAAGCCTCTTTAAAAATTGTTTAATGAAAAAGTCAAAATATACCACTTGCTTGTGGTATAATATACATTACTTAAAATTTTACATATTTATTGGCAAGTAATTCAAATATCATAGAACTTAATTCTTCAATTACATGAAGAAAAGTTGTGCAATCATCACCACAATCAATTTCAGAACATTTCCTTCTTTCTTGTACTCAGTGTTGCTAGGACCCCATGTCCTCTGATCTTTCCTGCTACACCCCTCCAAAAAAACCTCACTGTCATGGAGCCAATGCTCAAATCACAGTGACCCTATAAGCAGGGTAAAACTGCCCCTGTGGGTTTCCATTATTATAACTGTTTATAAGAGTAGAAAGACCTGTCATACTCCCATGGAGAACCTGGTAGTTTCGAAGTGCTAACCTTGCAGTTAGCAGTCAAATGCATACCCACTACACCACCAGGGTTTCTGCCATACCCCTAGGTAATAATTAATCCAGTTTCTAGCTCTATATATTTAGCTATCTTGGATTTCTACAGAAAGTCCTAAAAAAGACAACCAAAAAAAAAATCAAACAACAACAAAACAGAGTAAGCTCAAATAGAAATCAGAAACTACTAGGAACTAAAACTACTTTAAAATAACTCAAAAGGGAAATTGAATGAGAAGGTGTTACATTTTAATCTAAATACATCTGTGATAATCAATTTTATAGTGCTCTGTCTGAAAACAGGGATATTTATATTTCTGGACTATGGTCAGAAGGGATTCACGGGGCACTTAATCCATGTGGGGAACCTGTGAGTGGATTTGGGGCTACCACAGTCATTCTCAGCCTGCTTCAAATCAGATGTTCACAATTTACGCTCTACCAATAATCCTTACTCCAGAATTGGGTTTTATTTATTTCTAATCCTTGGATCACACAAACTGCTGTGCTTCTATGTGGAGTAAGCTGACACATAACTTAGATAGCTGATGGCAGCTTGTTTGAAGACAAGCCTTTAAAACTCCGGTTGCTCCCAGAAGAATCCCAGTAACAGACTTCAGGGGTAGGGCATAGCACCTCCACAGATGTGATTGGCAAACAATGAATGATGCATGACATACTCAAAGAAGATGAAAAGAATACACAGGGCCACCAAACCAAAAAGAACTAGTAGGCATTCAACCACTTCAAGAGATAGTATACGGTATGACAGAGAGCAACAGTAAACTTACAGGTTGGGGAGAGAGGCCGGCATACCATAACCACATGAAAGCAAACCAAGAGGGAATAATGAAAGGGACGGTCTCAACACACCAAGCCCAGAAGATGACATCCCTGCACAGCAATGCTAAGGCAGAGAGAGGACTGTAGGGCCAACAACAGCTCAAGACATGTTGCCCCCTAACTGGAGCACACCACAACATGTTAGGGCAGGAGGAAGGTAAAAGGAAACAGAGGAACGAGCTAGGAAGCTATGAATAGAGGTACAAGCATAGGTGTGTACATATACAAATACACTGATTCATAAAAATAGAGGTATTGGCCTACCTACATACGTTTATATAGCAATACACAGAGGTAGTGGACAGACCTCAGGCCTCTACTCATTCCCTCCCTCAATACAAGTACTCTTTGTTCTAACAACCTGGCATTCTGTGATGCTTACCCTCCTGGCACAATGGCTAAATACAAAATGGATGCACAAGCAAATGTAGTGAAGAAAGCAGATGGTGCCCAGCTATTAAAAGATATAGTGTCTGAGGTCTTAAAGGCTTAAAGTTAAACAAGCAGCCATCTAGCAGATAAACAACAAACCCACATGGAAGAAGCACACCAGCCGCGTGCAATCATGAGGTGTCATCGGGCCCAGAAACAGGCATCAGAAGACCCATAACAAACAAACAAAAGAAATCATATTGTTGAGAACCAGGGGGAGCCAGAGCAGAGACCCAAAGCCCCTTTGTAGACAATGGGACATCCCCGCCGCACAAGGTTACAGGGAAGGGATGAGTCAACCAGGGCACAGTAAAGCACCAGTGAAACACCCAATATTCCTCTGGTTCCTTAAGGCTTCCTCAGCCCCAATTATCATCGCAGTGCTGCCTCTCACTTCAGACTAGACCGGAGCATGTACACAGGTACAGATAACTAATAAGAGCTCACAGCACACAGACTTCAGGAACAGGAATGGGACTAGCAGTATCAGATGGGTAGGGGGCAAGTGGGGAGAGGAGGGAAAGAAGAGGGAACTGATAGCAATGCTCGACACATAACCCACCCCACCCTCCAGAAGGATGGACAAGAGAAACTATGAGCGAAGGGAGACGGGGGTCTAAGATATGAATATAATAATAATTTAGAATTTATCAAGGGGTCAAGGGGGCTGGGAACAGAGCTGACACCAAAGGCTCAACAGAAAGTAAATGTCTAGAAAATAATGATGGCAACATATGTACAAATGATACAATTGATGCATGGATTGTTACAAATGTTGTAAGAACACCAAGAAAATGATCTTTTAATGAAAAAAAGTGATAGTATATGAGCAAGAATCAATAGAAGTGAAGTCCAAACTCCAAAGATGGCATTAGCAAAAAACGAATCTCCAGAACTTAATGGAACACCAAATAAAATGTTTCAATAACAAAATGTCGATTTGTTAACAAGCTATATATTTCTTTTTTTCCCCTTTTTCTTGTTAATCATTTTATTGGGGGTTCACTCAACTCTTTTCACAATCCATCCATACCATACATCGTGTCAAGAACATATGTACATTTGTTGCCATCATCATTCTCAAAACATTTGCTTTCTACTTGAGCCCTTGGTATCATCTGCTCATTTTTCCCTTCCCTCCCTAACCCCCTCCCTCATCTCATAATTTATAAATTAAGTAATTTATAAATTATTATTTTTCCATATCTTACACTGTCCGATTTTCCCCTTTACCCATACATATTTATTTTGAATGCTAAAGTCTTCAACAAGGAAAAATTCCCTTTTATACAAGAGATCTAAATGATTTCTATTACCTACTTATTGTTCATGTAGCCTAAATGGGCATCTGATT
The DNA here is from genome assembly GCF_050624435.1 of Tenrec ecaudatus. NCBI lineage: Eukaryota > Metazoa > Chordata > Mammalia > Afrosoricida > Tenrecidae > Tenrec > Tenrec ecaudatus. Next base: position 84,421,324 of record NC_134548.1, read on the forward strand.
TTTTGGAGGTCAATTTATTAATATCTTTTCAAGATCTAAACTGTGTAGGCCCTTTAAATTATTATTCACATTTCTAGAAATTCATTGTAAAGAAATATTTCATAAGTGCCTACAATTACATGAAATAATATATTTCAGAGAACTCCTTGTTGTAATGGAAAACAGTAAACAGCCTAAAACCTCGTTGACAGAAAACTATGATACAATGGTACTCTCTATGACAAAAGTAATCATGTCTATCACTTGAAAGTGGGTAGAGACTGGGGGACTTCCCAAGATGAATGGCAATTATTTATCCATCATGTCTGAAAACTAATTCATACTCATTGCTCAGTTTCCACCTGAAATATAGACAAAGTTATGGGGGTACGGGAGCACCAATACTAAAAGGTATATACACCTTAAAATAATTAATCATCTGAGATCTTTACACAAAGTTCAAAAGGGTTTACAAAGAAAGGATAATGGAAATAGGAAAGACTGGGAGGAGGTGGGATAAGATATGCTTTATTGTAACGACTGTGGTTAAAAAGAAGATGCAACAAAATGTGTAGGAACTATTTAAGAAAAATGAACTGTTGTGTAAACCTTCACCCAAATCACAATAAAAAAACATTAAAAAATAAAACAATTTGTCTGTTCCTCAAAAAGTTGAACATATACACCAAAAAATAAGACTTTGATACATATGAAGAGGCCAGGGACCGGGGTGGGGAAAGGGAAACAGGATGGATAGGCGTGTAAGCGAGACTCAAAAAAGACAGGGTTTAACGGGATAGACAGAGAAATGAAATGAAAATCGCTCCATTAATAAAAAACAACTTCCAGATTCCTTATCCTTCAGATCTAAATATTGATCTGACTAGGTAAGGGGTGGAGCGCATAGAACTGAAATGAACTTACGAGTCTTCGGTGACATACAAAAAGAAAAATTGAACAAAGAATTGTTAAATTTCTCATCACCATAAACAAAAATTCACTGCTTCCTAAACAATGGTTCCCGTCTCCTCCTTCCTTGCTCTAGGTTGAAATTCTGACACATTCTACAATATAGATGAAGTTAGGAATTATAATGTTGAATAAAGAAAGGTATAGACATAGGGCAAATATTATTTGATCCCAATTATATGTCATTAATGCAATAATTCACTATCATCAATTGCCTTAAATCAGAGAAAACAACTTTAGGAAAGAAAACATACATTGGAAAAATAAAATTAATAATTTTAAGGCCAGGTAATTCCTCTATTGGCCTGATACTTCAAAATTAGCTGAGAAATATTACATATAAATATTCTTACTAAATTGTAAAACTTAGTAGAGATTTAATGTTTTCCTTTTATTATAAGTTATATAACTAGCCTTGAAGAGGTGGATTAAACTTGATGACAATGGGTTTGGTTTTCAGTTTCGTGTGATTCCTATGGAAAGGCAGATTCATTTTCCAAATATGACAGATAAGCTAAGGGTAATCCAAGATTTATTTTTTTAAAATCAAAAATATATTTATAAAGGAAAACCCATTGGAGAGCTTCTTCAAACTGATATATCTTATCTTTTAGAAACACAAGCTAACATGACATGTACTGGTAAAAGATTGAAAGCTTTACTACTAGACAAGATGACCATTCTCATCACCTATATTCAATGTTATATTTGAGCAGAGCAATTATGTAAAAATCAAAAAGTTATCCAGATTGGAAAGAGATAAAGCTTTCTCTATTCACAAATGACAGGATCTTATACATAGAACACTAGAAAAGAATCCATTCTAAACAACTGTTGAGACTCAGAATCAAATAAAGTGCTGTGGGAGGGAAAGGCTTTGTTAGAATTACCGTATATACTCGAATATAAGTTGAACCGAGTATAAGCCGAGGTACCTAATTATTACCTGGGAAACGAGAAAAACTGATTGACTCGAGTATAAGTCTACGGTGGGAAATGCTGGATGTGAATTAACACAGAGACCAAAGGGGAGAGATGGAGCGCATCCACAGACACATCCTTACTGGTTCAGCTGCCGGTGTGATGTGTGTAAGTGAATCACTATGGGTGCTTCTGTGGATTGGAGCCGTCCACATCATAGGACGTCTCTGATTGGTTAGATGTGAATAAACAAACATTCAAAGCCCTGCAGTGTCAGCGGGGCTTTGAATGAACAGTGGAGGAATGGCAGTCACCTGTGAGATGTTACACCTCGCTGGGGTACCACTGACCCATGTATAAGCCGAACCCCAGTTTTTCGGCACATTTTTATGCTGAAAAACTTGGCTTATCCACGAGCATATACGGTGGTTTAAAAGAAAAGACAATTAAGCACTTAAATTACCATTCTAAGCTGTTCACAGGAAATCTTGGGAGAAAATCTGCTAAAATGATACTAGTTCACCAGTTTTTATTTCTATAAGAAATAACCATAAAATATTTGATAGCTATTTTAATCATGGGAAAAGGTAAAATACTTAGGCTAGAGATTATAATGGCAACATTACTTTGGCATGTATCAATTATGTCAGCATTTTTAAATGATGTAAAAATGTGGATTCCAAAGAAAACAGTTACTTAGAAAGCGATAATTATATTTCTTAGGAAACACCTAAAGACTAAGTAATATCTTGAACTAAAAAGAAACGAGAGAAATTTGTAAAAGAAAAAAATTTATACATAAATTAGTACTCTTACATAAAAGTTGATTTTAGTTGGCAAGGAGTACAACTTTGCTGCTTTTTCTATGTGGCCAACACAAAAGTGTATGAAGAAAACTGACCAGCTAAATATGTGGCTCTCACGTCAGGTTACTGTCAGTATGAGACAACTTTGAAAATATTAACTGTCCACAGTAATAGCTCTTTACAAGGTAAAGATGAGCATGCAGAAATTCTTCGAATATGGAAAAAGACGTAATACTTATTTTAAAAGTATGAAGAAAGGTCTTGTTTTTCTCAGAATTAGAAGACTGTGCAAATGTGATGCAGTCACCTGATATTATGTTTAACTGTTTATAAGTTCTCTCTTAAAAGCCGCAAATACTTCCAGACTACACAATTAAATTCTGAACTGGCAACAATAAAGTCTTGCCTTCATGAAATGGCACTAGGATGTTTTTAAGACATAAACTTGAAAGAAAAGAAAATAAAGTACAGCAACTTAAGTTTTATACAATAAGAATTTGTTAAATAAAACATACATATATATATTTTTATTCAACTTCATTTTTTTATCTCAATGCTTCAACTTACCTGGATCAACCAAAGCTTTGTTAAAAATTTCTTTAAGTTTCCTACTTTTCACATTTCTTCCTTGAGCAAGATTTCTGTACATCTCATAGCCTATAATCATAACACCGCCAGCTTCTTGCCACCGCTGGAGCATGTAGCTTCTCTCTTGAGGACGTTTCACAGTGGCTAATTCAGAGACCTTTTATAAGAAAGTAAACATTTTTTAACGTACCTATTACGAATATATGAATACTAAGTCCCTCCACTGACATATGCATTACTGGTAATTATACATATTTTTTCTCTCTCTAAGCATGTAATTCACAGTTATTTTCATAATAGAAAATATTATAAATCTGCTACCTACCTCAAGCTTCTCATCGTCTTTTAATCCCTCCTGCCACTTCTCAAATTCATTCATCCAATTCAGAGCCGTGTTAAGAGGACAAACCACTAAAGCTGTGCTGAAATCCAGTTTCTCACACAAAAGTACTGTATGAAGAAAACTGACCACCTAAAATTAAAAATATATATTATGTTACCATTTGATTTAAGCATCTGAAAAAAATATAGCAATCAATCAAGAGGTCATAATTTCCTAACCATATACAGTACACATGAGAAGTAAAGGTGCTCAATTAGATGTATGTAAGGTTCTGTCAACTCTGAACTTCCATCAACTATAATCAACATGAAAATTGTAAATATAAGATTTTGCTATATCGACTGCTTCTTTTTTAGTCCCTAATTCTTAGTGTCTTGTAGCAAATACAAATGTCCAATTAGAGAATATTATTTAAATCTTTTTATTTTAAGGGAAAAACATGAGGCTTTCTACTCCCTTAAAGAGTTACAGTCTCAGAAACTAACAGGGAGTTCTACCCTATCCTGTAAGGTTGCTGTGAGTCAGAATCAACTTAATGGCAGTAAATTTGGGTGTGGTTTTGTTTTTCCATTTTAAAAGTATTCTAGATCACTGTAATAATAACCTTATAGCTTATGAATACGTATATACTAATCTCAGATTTGTTTTAAGTCCTGCCATTCAGAAATACAAGGATTTTAGAGTGAAAATGCATTCTCATTGTTATCGCATCATAAACTTTTAAAACTTCTACAAGAAACTCCTTTCACTTAAGTCTTTGCAGTAGTTGTCATCTATGCATGCCTATAATGGCACTCCCTTACTTCTGTGCTCAAGCATCACCTCATAAAACAAGCCTTCCTCAGAGGGAGGGAAAAAAAAAAAGAGGACCTGATGCAAAGGGCTTAAGTGGAGAGCAAATGCTTTGAGAATGATTGGGGCAGGGAATGTATGGATGTGCTTTATACAATTGATGTATGTATATGTGTGGATTGTGATAAGAGTTGTATGAGCCCCGAATAAAATGTAAAATAATAATAATAAAAACAACAAGCGGCCATCTAGCAGGGAAGCAATAAAGCCCACATGGAAGAAGCATTAAAAAAAAAAAACAAGCCTTCCTCAACTCTATTCCCTCTTAGTGCTCATTATCTGAATGTATATATATTTCCATTTGGTTTGCTTAAAACTCTTTCCCACTAAATTGTAAGCTACTTGAGAATAGGGCTCTGGTTATTCTTCTCATTTGTATTTTCTCTAGCCCTTATAACTGTGCCTGGGGTGTAAAAGAATATAACATATTTTTCTTGACTTAATAAATGCACAATAAATAAATAAATGCACAAAACCAGAACACCGTCAACATTCTTCCGTTCTTACCTGTAAAGTCTTGCCGAGGCCCATGCAGTGGGCAAGAATGCATCCTGAACCTGGAGATTTCTTTGTTTTCTTGACAGACTCACAGCAGCAATCCCACATAAACTGCACACCTAAAAATGACAGCTTCGTTACAGTCAAGTGAAAGGTCCAAGATTAAAACCTTCCCTCATAATCACATTACATCTTCTGAGAAACAGAGTAAAAGAAAATATTCAGAGCTAAAGAATTTCCTAAATAAGTAGTAGATAAGACATAATGCATTTAATATAGACACACAAAACAACAGTATTTTTCTAAAAGATCACAATTACGTGGGTTGGTCAAAAGATACAGATGAATAATCTAAAACGGAAAATTTCCCCAAAGAGTTTCCTATCAAATAAACTTGGTATCCCCAAGAAGCAGCTACACTTTGTCTTGTAGGATATCTATTAATCAGGATTGACTCCATGAATTCAGAATACATATCTCTACTCCTACACCCACCCCCAGCCCCTCACACTGCCCTTAGCTTACCATTGCAGACCAGGTGAATAAGTAACATCCACTTGCTATATACACCCACTTTCAAACTAGCACTGTCTTCATCTTACAAAAGAGCCATGAAGCACACAATATATATCAGGTATAGACATTTATTTTTCCTCATGCAGCAAGAGCTCCGTAAGGGAAAGCCCTGTGTTTGTTTTGCCCACAAACATATCACTAGTGTTTAGCAGAATATGAGACACATATGAGAGAGTGAAATACTGTTAACATTTAACTAAACATGATTTATTACATCTAAGAGTTCCTTACCATCTACTTGATGGGGTTTCAACTTGATAACCATATTTCGATGAACCTGCACTAAAGGTTCTTTGGTTTCTTCATCTTCATCTAAAACCAATTTAGTTGTTATTGGACACTTGGTGGGCGAAGCATCTTCAATTTCTATCACCTATAAGAAAGCAAGTTGTTGAGAGACTCACATAAATCTTATAAGCAATAGTGAAATATAATCTTACCTATGGAGTTTTACCAAAATATAGACAAGGTGGTGACTCTCATACAATTCACACAGTATTTTGGTTTAGTAAGGCAACAAAAGAACCCAAGTCTATGTTTTCCAAAGTAGAAGTGCTCTATAGGATTTTGAATCATTGTGGAAATGGCAGTGGTTTGCTCAATGCTTCTTACATGAGATCTCTAAATAGAAATATATCAGGTAGAGTTGAGAGAAAGAGGTAACCAGTGCCCCAAACTAATCTATGGCATCAACATGAAAATTTGGATAATGGGGTAGCAAAATTCCAGGAATGTTTCTATTTCTCTAGGAAACATTTAAAAATATATATAAGGGTGTTCGGGTTGTTGTAAAGGTGGGACGGGATTGGTGTTTAATAAAAAGGGAAGGAAAGGGTAACATAAATATAAATATTCTACAATATGACAGACAGTTTACATGAAGTGTCCAGCTTAAGATATCAGCAGGACCCCACTGAAAAGCACTGTAAATACTGTTATAAAAGGGAGAAATGGGGGGCGGGCAGAAAAAAATAATAAAAGGAAGAAATGTAGAAATATTGTGTTAAGACCCACATGCACAAAAGCATGTCAAGAATATGTAATGTCTTCTAGTTACAAAGAGAAAACAAGTATAGAAAAATATCTCTTATAAAAAAAGCACCACCACGGAGTCAATTCAAACTCATTGCTACTCTATAGGACAGTAGAAAAGTGTCTGTGGATTTCCAAGGGTATTAATCTTTGCTGGAGCAGAAAACCTCATCTCTATACCTCAGAGCAGCTCTTGGGTTTGAACTGCTGACCTGTAGTTTAGCACCCCTACATGTACCGCATTACACTACCAGGGCTCCTCTCAATTAAAAGAAAGGTTAATTAAACATGTGAGTATGTGTACACACCCACAACTTTCCTATTTTTATTATAATCTCCAGCCATTGCACACTTTAACTGGATGAGAGGTACAGGTATTCCGATTTCACATAAAATAAAAACCGAGGGTCAAAGAAGTTACTTAACCTGCAAAATAGAACTGTTAAGTATGGTAACACTGGGACTCAGTCAGAGCGTAATGCCATGCTCATAACCAAGACATAGATCTATGTAACAAAAAAATTCATGTGTAGTTTTGTGGTCCATGAAAAGTAACAGTTTCATCATTTAAGTATTACACACATTAAGAAGTTTAATAAAATTTTAGCCATTGAATTTTTCCTATTTAGAATTACAAGAACAAATGGATTTTTAAATATTTACTATAATAACTTTCAATTACCTACGAGTGGAAGAACAATATAAAGAACACTATTACTGTCACTTAGCTTCACAAAATATCAAGTTACAGCCAGTTTTATTTCACCAATGCCCTTTAACTCATTCTCTAACTCATTACTTCTCACAAATTATTTTGAAGCAAACGTAGAAAAGCATACAATTTTACCTGTATGTGTTTCAGAATTGCTCTTTAAAAGGACTATTACTTTCTAATATCACAATATCATAATAACAGATAAAATAACAGGAAGTCATTTATTTTTATAAATTACCTACACAGACACTATAATTATATATAAATCATTAGTGGTATTTACATCAAGATTAATATTAATAGCACAAGCCATTTCATATGCAAAGTCTATATCTACGTGTTACTTAAACTCTGTTGGCTTTAATTTTGTCATGTGGAAACTGAAAAAAATGTCTAAGGAGTCCCAATAGAGGTAGATATTAACACATTGCGGACGGATCCCAAGTTTACTCGTGTTTCGTGCGCCATCTGTTACAGAGCATCACGAGATAACTCGTGATTTTTACACGCTGTCTTCAGATGTCATCTGCTTGGATATATTTTTAACTACTTCGTCTATTTAGGTGTTTACATCAGTAGTGAATGTATCAAACTCGATTGTTTTCATGTCCTTTTTGATTATTTCACATTTTAGTGCATTTTGGTTAAATCAAAGTTACTATTTGTTTGAATTGTTTTGCAAAGAACTGTGCACTTATTATGATCAAACCTCAATGAAATGTAAAACATCACCTCAATCGCTCAAGTGGTCTCCCGTTACACAAAAAGACATGAAGAAATTCTTAGCCCTAATTCTTCTAATTTTTCAAAGTAATATGGATTATGCTGATTTTTTAAAACAATTTATTGGGGCTCATACAGTTCTTATCACATATGCTGATTATTTTTACAAATTTATAATTTCATGAAGATTATAGTTCATAAAAGTAATAATGTTCCGCACACATTGCAAAATATTGTTTCATGATGTGAGACATTTTATATTCAAAAACTGAACATTATAAATAAATGATAAAAAAGTTGATGGGATGTAAACCCATTTATGGTTCAACGCAAAAAAAAAACAACCTAACAGCTGAGAAAATACCCAGCCACTTGGATAAGATGGTAAAAAAATATCCAGTCTTTAGTGTGTTAAGTAAGACAACAGTTGTAAAATATCTGGCACACACGAAGTATTTATTTACTAAATTGCCATTGTGTCCCTAGCCTCGAAGTACATTGACTTCAGATTGCTTGAACAAAGGCTATTATTCGAAATTGAAAATTCCCCATATGTCTTGACTTACTTACAAGGTGTAGCAGACAGAATGCTACCATGGTCCCTAAGATTACCACCCTCTGATATAAACAGTCTGTGTAATATACTCTCAAGTATAGACAATATCTGCGGATATGATGAGGTATCACTCCCACAGTTTGGTTATTAATTAGAGTATATAAACGTGTATAAGCCGAGTTTTTCAGCACAAAAAATGTGCTGACAAACTGGTGTTTGGCTCATACACGGGTCAGCGGTACCCCAGCAAGGTGTAACATCTCGCGGGAGACTGCCGTTCCTCCACTGTTCATTCAAAGCCCCATTGACACTGCAGCGCTTGGAATGTTTGTTTACTCACATCTAACCAATCAGAGCCACCCTATGACATGTATCTTTGAATAAACCTTTTAAAGACCATGTGTGAAGGATGTGGTACAAATGGATGTTATCTGGTCAAGCCCGACTAACAAAAGGAGGAAATCTCATGAAGCCTGACATAGAGTTAATAGCAAAGTGGGTTCGAGATGCATGGGAAGACATTCCAGAAGACATGGCGTGATGTGCCTTCCAGAAATTTAGTATTAGTAACGCTATGGATGGCAGTGAAGACTGCGCTTTGTATGAAAATGACAGCAGTGATGGTGATGACAGCGATGTCAGTGAGGACAGCGTCTATGATGACCTCACACCAGCTGAAGCTCTACATTGGGATACAGATGATGATGAGGAATCCAGTTTTGAAGGATTTTAACTCTTTACATTTTAGCTTGGTTGCTGATTGAGCTCAGGGAATAGTAATCTTAAGGTATCATTGTTGATATCTTATTGTTTTTGTTGAACCTATTTTCCACTTACTGTGCTGGTGTACTAATGTTACATGACTTGTCCTTTTACTTATGTTTTTTATTTAAAATAAATTACCCCACTGATGTCTCAATTTTTAGTAATTTTATTTTCATTTTTTTATTATTGAAACTCACCAATAGCTTCTGCATTTTCCACCCTAGGCTTATACTCGAGTCAATCAGTTTTTCTGGTTTCCTAGGTAATAATTAGGTACCTCGGCTTATACTTGGGTGGGCTCATATTCAAGTATATACGGTAGTTGACTTGGCATTCACCAAATGGGAGATTAGCCTATGTGAATGTGGCCTAATCAACATGAGTTCTTTAAAAGAAGTTGAAGCAAAAAGGAGATGTTTTCCGACTGGTCTGAAAGATGACGTCAACTGGCGTGTGAAGAACAGCCTCTAGTAGCTAAATATCTCCACACTACAACTGTAAGGAACCAAATTCTATTAACAAATAGGTGGATAAACGAACAAAAGGTTCTAGATGAAATAGCAATCTTGATTAATACCCTAATTTCCACTTGGTAGGAGACTGATCAAAGGACCCTACAGAGCTATGCTCAGCTAACCCACTCTTAAGTTTTAATTCTTACAGAACTGTGAGATAGTATAGTTGTATTCTTTGGCCTGCTAAAGAGGTTTGTAGTAAAGCAAAGCAAATACACAGACCTGAAATGAGGATTTTGAAATCACATGCTTAGTGATTTGGATGATACTTTTGTTTAATGCGCTGCAATCAGGTTTGGGGAATTAGTCAGTCCCTGAACATAAGAGATAATTTAGACATTTATAAGTAATTAAGTAGATGAGTTTATGCAGTAAATCTGTAATATAAGGAAAATGTATGTAACTAATAATAAATAGAAGACACAGAGATGTTAAGATAAATGATAGTCTTTAAATAAAATAAATTAATTTATTACTAATAGCTCTATACACCAGCAATACAAAGAGTGAAGAGGAAATCAAGAAAACAGTTCCATTCACAAATACTTCAGGCACTATGGAAAGCTATTTCATATACAACATTTTAAGCCAGAAACACTATGAATAAAGTCAACAGCCAGGAAACATGAAAAACCTGCATAATGAAAACTATAACCCATTGCTGAAATAAACTAAGATGAATAAAATAGCTATTTTAGAAGACTCAATACCACAATCTACGTATAGTGTACTCCACATCAACATTTCAAAAATATTTTCTGCAAACTTCAAATTCCCCCTAAATTAAATTCATATAAGCTCAATCTAATAAAGTCCATGTTGATATTCAGATGGAATTACAAGGCCCCTGAAAAAAAACAAAACATTCTTGACAATATGCACACCTACTGATTTTATAATGTACCATACCATTGAACTATCCACACGAATAAATTTAAAGACCAATGAAATGTTACTGAGCATACACAATGAAAACATATATAGTCACTCAATGATCTAAAGTGGAGCGAAGCCATTCAACAAAAAAAGAATAGTCTCTTCACCAACTGATACGTACACAACTATATTATAAATCCAAAATAATGAAGTTGGACTCAAAATGGACCACTGACCAAATGTAAGAACTAAAATAAAATCCTCAAAAGAAAATAGATAAAATTTCAATGTTGTTTTTGATATCAAAATTATGAGCACGGAAAGTTACATACATTGGAATTCATCAAAGATGACTCTCTTTATTAAGAAACTGAAGAGACAATGTATAGGATAGAAGAAAATATTTGTGAATCATGGAGGGAACTTCAAAACTTCATTTAAAAATTCTATTGTCTTGTAGTTCCATTTTCCATCAAACCTTTTGATGCTTCTGCATATATGATAAGAATTTTTAAATGAGAATATATATAGAACTCCTATAACTCAACAACAAAAAAACAGAGGAAAAGGACGTGAATAAACATTTCACCAAAGAAGAAATGCAAATTCTCAATAAGTACAAAAAAAAGATGTTCAACATCATCAATCATTAAACCTACTGCCATCAAATCAATTAGAACTCAAAATGACATTATAAAACAGAAGTGCACTTAAGGGTTTCTCAGACTGTAAATCCTAAAAGCCTCTTCTTTTTTGCACAAAGTGGTTGGTGAGTTTGAACCAGACCTTGATGTAAGCTCCCAAATGTTTAACCAACAACGGCAGGGCTCCCTCCTTTAGTCAGTAGAGAAATGCAAATCATAACCCCAAGATACACCCAACTCGGATGGCTATTGAAAGAAAATAAAAAATAGCAATGTTGACAAGGGTGTGAAGAAATTGGAACCCTCACTCCCTGCTGGTGAGATGTAAAATATTTCACCTACTATAGAAAAGAGTTTGGTGATTTATCAAAACTCTAAACCTAGAATTATCATATGATCCAGCAATGATATTTCTATGTATAGACCTAAAATATTTGAAAACAGGGATAAATAAGGCATTATTCACCACAGGTAAAAAAAAAAACCCAATTCCTATAAAGAGATGAATAGATAACTAAAAAGTGGTAAATACATACAAAGGAATATTATAAAAAAACTTTCTGATTAGTGCCACAACATATCAGATTAGGGATTAATCTCTAGGTAGTAGAAAATTATAACACCTCAATAAGAAAGCTGATGGTGCCCGGCTATCAAAAGAGATAGTGACTGGGGTCTTAAAGGCTTGAAGATAAACAAGCGGCCATCTAGCTCAGAAGCAAATAAGCCCACATGGAAGAACACACCAGCCTGTGTGAGCGAGTGATCCCAAAGGGATCAGTTATCAGGCATCAAAGAACAAAAAAATCATCATATCATTGGCTGCACACCTCCATGATAGGATCGCTGAAGACAAATGGGTGCATAAGCAAATGTGGCAAAGAAAGCTGATGGTGCCCGGCTATCAAAAGAGATAGTGTCTGGGGTCTTAAAGGCTTGAAGATAAACAAGCGGCCATCTAGCTCAGAAGCAAAAAAGCCCACATGGAAGAAGCACACCAGCCAGTGCGATCACGAGGTGCCAAAGGGACCAGGTATAAGGCATCATGCAAAAAAAAAAAAAAAAGAGTGTGTGTGTGTGTGTGTGTGTGTATATATGTATGTATATATATATATATATATATATATATATATATATATATATATACACACACACACACACACACACACCACATTGAATGAAGGGGGAAGTGCAGAGTGGAGACCCAAGGCCCAAGTGTCAGCCACTGGAGATCCCCTCATAGAGGAGTTTAGGAGAGGAGATGAGTCAGTCAGGGTGCGAGGTAGTACCGATGAAGAACACAGCTTTCCCCCAGATCCTGGATGCTTCCTCCCCCCAACTACCATGATCCGAATTCTACCTTGCAGGGCTGGATAGGGCAGAGGTTGTACACTGGTACATATGAGGGCTGGAGGCACAGGGAAGCACAGCGTGGATGATTCCTTCAGGACCAAGGGTGTGAGGGGCGATGCTGGGAGAGTGGAGGGTGAGTGGGTTGGAAAGGGGGAACTGATTACAGGGATCCACATGTGACCTCCGCCCTGGGAGAGGGACGGCAGAGAAGGGGGGGAAGGGAGACTCCGGATAGAACAAGATATGACAAAATAACGATGTATAAATTACAAAGGGCACATGAGGGAAGGGGGAACGGGGAGAGAGGGGGAAAAAAAAGAGGACCTGATGCAAAGGGCTTAGTTGGAGATCAAATGCTTTGAGAATGATTGGGGCGGGGAATGTATGGATGTGCTTTATACAATTGATGTATGTATATGTATGGATTGTGATAAGAGTTATATGAGCCCCTAATAAAACATTTAAAACAAAAAAAGAAAAAGATAAATAATCCATCTTTTAAAATATGCTGATTTAAAAAAACAAACGAATGAATAAAAATATGCTGATGAAGATACCAAGAGATAATCATCCTCCATTGTTTGGACGGTATAAAGGTGCAACTACTTTGGAAAGCAGCATAGCACTTCCTCAAAAAAGTGGAAACAGAAATACCAGATGACCCAGCAGTTCTTCTACTTGGTATGTATCCTACATGAATAAATGCTGTAACACCAATAGATAAATGCACACTCATGTTCATTGCAACACAATAGCAAATATATGGAAACAACCCTAATGCTCACCAGTGGAAAAATAGATGAACAATCTGTGACACATAAACACCATGGAATAGTACAGTTTCAAAATAACTCAAAATTTACATGAACTTGGAGGACATTTTAATAAGTAAAATTAGACAATCATAAAACTACAAATATTGTATGAAAACACTGTATTGGAAAAACCAAGAACAGGTTTTGACACTAAAAGGAGAAGACTTTCATGTTTAATAAGAGTAAGGGAGAAAAGAAGATAGACACGTTAACTTAGGCAAACAGATAAGAAAATATACAATAACAGGGAAATCTAGCAAAAATGATGGAAGCAAGGAACCATGGTGGTGTAGTAGTTACTCACTGGGCTGTAAGCTACAAACACGATGGAAGACATTGGGTTGTGTACAAGAGATAATGGTTACAAAAACACCGTTATGTGCAAAATTCTCCATTAACTGTGATCTATGAGTAGATGCGTTAATGAAAAAAGGATTACACGAGAAGGAATGGAATCAGTAAATGATATGTGTACGTGTCCATGTACACACAACTTATGCAAGTGTATCATAAACTATGTAGTTTTGCTGTGAACATTCACATATAGTTATATGTACACGCTGAAAAATAATTTCAAAAGAAACTACAATGTTTGCACTGGAAGGATGGGAGAAGGAAAGTGAGACTTGCATATATTATACCAATGTTAAGGAGTCCAGGTGGCACAGTGGTTAAGCACTCAGTTGTTAACAAAAATATTGGTGATTCAAACTCCCCAGCCCACTATACTGGACAAATGTGGCCACGTGATTCAAGAAGGATCTACACCATTGGGAACCATTATGGGAGACTGCTCTTCTGTCCTACAGGGTATCTATGAGTCACAAAGACTAGACCAATGGGTTTGGTTTTGAAATACGAGAGCTAAATCCTTCTTTATGTCGAATAAAGCGTAATGTTTAAAACTGAAAAATTAACAGAATTGTGAGCGTAAGAAATAGAATTAGTTACATGAAACATGTGTGCACTGAGAAGGGCCAAAATAAGAAATTAATGATAAAATTGGGTTTTAATGGCTGTGTACCTAAAATTAGGATGAAAGTTTACAGAGTAAATTCGTATTCAACATTTTTCTTATTTTAATAAATCATTTTATTGGTGATTCTTCCAACTCTTACAGATCTTATAACAATCCACACATCCATTGTGTCAAGCACATTTGTACATGTGCTGCCATCATCCTTTTCAAAACATGTTCTTTCTACTTGAGTCCTTGGCATCAGCTCTTTTTCCCCCTCCCTCCCCCACCTTCCCACCCTATGTAATCTGATAAATTATAAAAATTTTCAAAAGTTTATACACATTTTGTTTCTTCACGCTAGTTACAAATCCCTCAATACAAGAGCATTCCTGTTACTTCTTCCCTGGGGTCAACATTTTCATGTGTCCTTCTTTGGTATCCAGGCATAGATGACATTTTTATATAATACATTTACTAATAAATATGATGTTAAAAATCTCTAAGTAAAATTGATTAACATCACAAAAAGAGCTTTGAATGACCTTTTAGTGGTTGAAGAGTGAAACACCCATAAAATATGTTTTGCCCTGCCAAAGAAGTAACTCTGAACAAGATACTAGCAATTTATAAGTAAAATTTAGAGCTACAGCACAGGGATGAAACCAGTGAAATTCAGAATAAAAGAAATACTACACCCTAGCTGTAGAGAAAACTATAGATTGATAAGAGACTGGAAGCATAGGGAACAACTGTACCATAACAACAGACCAATCTTATTAGACTCCTGCCTTTTGCCAAAACTATTTAACTTGTGAAGAAAATTTTAATATTATCTACATATTTGATACATTGTATGAATTATTTGTAACTTTAACTGGAATAATGCTTAAAATGCCCTTACCTTTAAGCTATATATTCTAAACTAATTATGGAGAGAATGCTATGTCTAGGATTTGCTCAAAAATAATCTGAATATAAAGGAGCAGGGAAAATGTTGGTTGTTCTATCTGTTAAAAAAAGAAAAAGAAGGGACAGGGGGGAAAATAGAAAAAGAGTTACAGTCTTAGAAACCCACAAGACCTAGTTATACCCTATTCTGGATATGAGTCGGAATTGACTCAATGGCAGTGAGTGAGACACTTTTTCAATAGTAATAATTGGTAGCTGGAGATATTATAGAAAACAATTGGTTTTTAATAAAGATACACTATTCTAAAATAATTTTTTAAATGTTGGTAACAAAATTGAAAATGGGCAAATTCATTTCTTAGTCTATTCTCTAGACATTGTACTATTCTCTCTAGTTACTATATGCATATAGACTAGGTTTAACATAAAAGCTTAAAAATAAATTAAAATCCTATATCACTTTAAAGCAATAATTTATAACTAATCTTCTGTTCTACAGGGATTAGTTATAGTGTCACTTTGGTGTTTATTCAAGAATATTGATACTTATCATATTATATAATATTAATTATATAATGTTGCCTAAAAAGCAAACCGAGTACCATCCAGTTGATTTCAACTCATAGCTACCCTATAGGGGAGAGTAAAACTGTCCCATAGAGTTCCAAGAGTGCAAATCTTTAGAGCAGCAGATGGTCTAGCTCCTGTAGCACTGACGACCTTAACGACAGGAGCAAAGCGCAAAATCTCTGCATTAAAAGGGCTCCTCTTTAATACAGCCTCAAAAAGATTTATTTTCAGGTGCATAAAATACTAATGTTAAGAAAAATACTAATGGTAAGGTTTATCTGTCCTGGATTCCCGTGTTTCCAGCTCTTATCTGTACCAATGTACGTGCTCCGATCTAACCAGATTTTTAAGGCAGAATTGGGGTCGTGATAGTTAGGGGAGGAAGCATTAAAGAACTAGAAGAAACTTGTATGTTTCATCCTTGCTATTCTGCACCCTGACTGGCTCGACTCTCCCTTATGACCCCTCCGTAATGAGATGTCCAATTGTCTACAGATGGGCTTTCAGTCTCTACTCTGCTCTCCCCGTCATTCACATCAATATGATTTTTTGTTCTGGGTCTTTTATGCCTGATACCGGATCCCATCAACCCCTCATGATCACACAGGTAGTGTGATTCTTCTATGTGGGCTTAATTGCGTCTCAGCTAGATGGTGCTTTTTTAACTTGAAGCCTTTAAGACCCCAGACGCTATATATTTGGATAGTCAGGCACCATCAGCTTTCTTCATATTTGCTTATGCACCCATTTTGTCTTCAGCGATTTTGTCGGGAAGGTGAGCATCGCAGAATGCCAGTTATTAGAACACAATCTAATTTTTAAAAAATAAAATATATCGAAGAACATGGAAAAGTTATGTATCATACAAATGAAACTAAATGCAAAGAAACAGGTTACCTTACCTCTCTCAATTTCTCCCTCTCACGCTCCCTCTCAGCAATACGTCTTCGCCTCTCTTCCTCTTCCTTGAGAGCATTTTGTGTTTCTGTTCTTAGCTTATCATCTTTAAGAATCTTTCTAATTTTCTTTCTGCCTTTACCAGGAGACTTGGAATCATCATTTTCGTCATCATCTTCCTCTTCCTCTTCTTCTTCCTCATTGTCTTCTCCAGAATTACTCTGTCGTTTAAATTAGAAGTAAAGATTACAAAAATTCCTGTTTGTCATTTAAAATAATTCACTAATTAATGTATTTAAGCAAGGTGGAAGAAAACATAGGAAAAACTTTAGAATATTTAGTGGTCATGAATGGTGTTGAAGGAATCAAACCTATTACAAGAAATCTGTATTCCATAAAATTCTGTCTCTAAAGGAAAAACTCAAATTGCCTAACTTCATTGCCAGAGTAATTTTACTCATTGGTCAAAATTAATTGCTTTATCTTTTCAAAAAATAGGATGATCACTTTCCAGTCACTATGTAGACAGAAAAAAGATGTCACATTAATAGTTCTGTATATTTGTACATCTAATAAATCAATATATTACAAGTGACCATGCAGAAAAAACCAGCAGGATGTACTTCATGAAGGCAACAGGTGGCATAAGGGCATTTTCACGATGATCTCCAGGACCTGTTTTACTTAGGGCTCACAGTAAATGTTTTATGACCTTGTTTTCACTGGACGAATCTTCCTGAACCTTAATGCGTCGTCTCTTCTTTTTCTGTTTATAACTCCGCTGATTTTCTTCCAATTCTGCTTTCTTTGCAGACCTGGAAAAAAATTAACACAAAATAAAGTCTTCAGGTTAAGCTGTCTGAAGTAAATCATTCACTATTTCCAAGCTGCTTAACTTTAATGTCCATTATTTAAAAAAGAAGAGAAAAGGCAAAAAATTTCATGTAGCTTCAAAGGGATTAGTCCAGCAATATTCTAGCCCTTGATTCTAATGCAATATTTTATGTTATTCAAGATATGTTCAGCATAAAAGTAGGAAAATGGATACAGGACCTTTAGAACTAATCAAAATATAATTCCGTGAGAAACGCAAAGGTGTAATGTACATATAAAGCGCTAATAAAAAAGAGAAGTAGGTCATATAAATGCTCAAATGGCATTTATATCAGGACAAAATATTTTGAAAGAATAATGACTATTGGGTAAGAAATGTTTATACGGACTTAAAGGAAAATTTTAAAAAGGAAAATTGGAGGCCAGATGACTTCACAAGGGAATATTATAAAGAAATGTATGTATTATAGAAGAATAACATCTGAGAGGTATACGCTCCTTAGAAAAACCATGCAAAAATCAAGGAATAGTATTTGCCTAGGGATAAACACCCTTGAAAGCAAGAAAGATCAGGAATGAAAGATGAATAATAATAAACATAGGGAGGATGGAAGTGGGAGAAGTGCTGTTACATCTTGGAGACTGCAATCGAAATATGAATTGTTGAATGGAAAACCAATTTACTCTGTAAAATTTTAAATCATAATAAGTTTTTTAAAAAAACTGTACTATAAAGAAGAATAAATACCACCAATCCTTCTCAAACTTTCTAACTCATGCTATGAAGCCAGTATTGTCCAGCTATGGAAAACAACACAAAAAGTTACACACAATGGCTGAAGACAAAATGGGTGCATAAGCAAATGTGGTGAAGAAAGATGATGGTGTCTAGTTAGCAAAAGATATAGCATCTGAGGGCTTAAAGGCTTGAAGATAACAGGCGGCCATCTAGCTGAGATGCAACAAAGCCCCAAAACAAAACAAACAAACAAAATCATATCAATGGGAATGAAGAGGAGGGCAGAGTGGAGACCAAAAGCCTATCAGGGGAACCAATTACAAAGATCTACATATAACTTCCTTCCTGGGAGACAGACAACAGAAATGTGAGTGAAGGGAGATGTCAGTCGATGTAAGATATGACAAAATAATACTTTATGAATTATCAAGGGTTCATGAGGAAGGGGGAAGCAGGGAGGGAAGGGGAAAAATGAGGAGAGCAAAATTTTGAGAATTATGAGAGCAACAAATGTACAAATGTGCTTTACACAATTGATGTATGTATGGATTGTGCTAAGAGTTGTATAAGCCCCCAATAAATGATTAAAAATCTGAAATAATGAACCATCTTAAAAGATAATCCTATTTACAATACCCATATAAGAATGAATATGTAAAATATGTCTGTAAAATATGTCTGCTAAATAAATTATTAAAATACCTACGTAAATAAATAAAGTTCATAAATGTGTATTGAAAGACTTACTATTGTTAAGGTATCACTAACTATGGAAAGTGAGCAACAACTTCAACATAACCCCTATAAAAATTCCAAAAGCCTTTTTGTTGAGAGGGAAAAGCCAAGTTTTGAATTAATCTGAAATCACAAAAGATCTCAAATATCCAAAGCAAACCAACTGTCGTGAAATCAATTCCACTCATAGTGACCCTATATAAAATGTCCAGGATTGTAAATTTTTATGGGAACAGAAAGCCTTATCTGTTTAATGCACAGTGGCTGGGAATTTTGAACCTCCAACCTTGCAGTTAGCAGCCCAAGATCTAACCCACAGCGCCACCACCCTGAAAAAGACGAGCACAGTAGGGCTCATACTTTCTGATTATATAATGTACTAATGATACTATTGGAAAATTTAGTATAACATATAAAACATTTATAATAATCTAGTAGCAGTATAAGAACAAAAACAATGCAATAGATCCGAGAGTTTGGAAATACTTAAGCATCTATGGCTAACGGACTGTCGAAAAAGTTACACAACACATCTAACTGGAAAAGAACAGTCCCCTCAACAAATAGTGCAGGGACATGGAACCCCCACAGGTTAAAGATTGAAGTGCAACAGAGTGACAGGTAGGATTGCTTCCTGGCCAATGGAGGTCAAGGCCAAGGGACCACATGGCTAAGAGACTGAGACCTGGAAAGGGACTTGGCTACCATATGCCTGAGAGTCTGAGAATCAGTAAGAGACTTACTTGGCTGCTGGTTGAGGAGACCAATGATTGTATACTTATTGTTTGCTGATCCTGACTTCCCTAATATACCTCCTTAATTATGTGGGGAGCAGAATGAAGTTGTGCCCCTACTTCATAGGACATAGAAAAATTGACTCAAAATGGATCACTGACCTAAACATAGTAATTAAAATGATAAAATTCACATGTTAAAACAGCTACAAAATCCTACATAATAGACTCTTAGATAAGTTAACAATAAACCTATTACCAGCAAGTCAATTTCCAACTCACAGCAACCTTAGAGGACAGAGTAGACTGCTCCTTACTGTTTCCAGGACTGTAAATGATCACATAAGCCAGTGGTTCTCACCCTTCCTAATGCCAAGACCTTTTAATACAGTTTCTCATGTTGTGGTGACCCCTCAACCATAAAATTACTTTCATTGCTACTTCAAAACTGTAATTTTGCTGTTATGAATTGGGCAACCCCTGCGAAAGGGTCATTCGACACCCTTCCCCCAAGAAGGTTGCGGGCCACAGGTTGAGAAGCGCTGACATAATAAGCCAAGACCTACATCTTTTTCCCTGGAAGCAGCTTATGCTAAACACCCTATGCCACCAAGGCTTCTGCTCCTTATTCTTGAACAAAAAACATAGATGCATCGGATTTCATCAAAATTAAAAACATTTCATTGTATCAATATAGGATTTTCTGAAGAAAGTTAAGAGGTAGCATACATAATGCGAGAAACTTCTTGGGAATAATATAAATGACAAGTGTTTTAATATCTGGAATATAGACAGAACTCCTATAATTGAAAAAAAAGCATAGATCCCAATTAGAAAGTGGGAAAAGGACTTGAGCAGACATTGTACCAAAGAAGATACACAAGTAGCACACAAAAGATGCTGAACATCTCTATCATTAGTAAAATTCAAATTCAAATCAGAGTAAGAAACAGTTTCACATCCACTCTGAGCAAAAAACCAAATTCATTGCCATTGTAAGTTAATTCGGACTTATCTCAACCCGACAGTACAGGGTGGAACTGCCCCTGTTGGTTGCTAAGACTAACTTTTTATAGGACTAGAAAGTCTCGTCTTTCTCTCGTTCACAACCACTAGGATGGCTATTATAAGAAATATGAAAAATAATAACTAATGGCAAGAATGTGGAGAAATTAGAAACCACATGCATTGCTGGCAGGGATGTAAAATGATGTGCTCACTATGAAAAACAATGTAGCAGTTGTTCAAATATTTGAACATAGAATTGCCATATGCTCAACTAATTCCACTCCTAAGTATAAGAATATACACAAAAGACTTTAATGCAGGAACTGGGATAGACAATTGTACACTAATTTTTAATCTAGCCACATTCACTATATACATAAGGGAAAAAAGTCCATCAGTCTAACAGATAAGAAAAAATCAGAGTAAGTAAAAAAGTATTGTTACACAATCATAGAAATCTTTATTAAACAAAAATGTGAAAACGTGAGGTCTCTGCTTCTTGACATATCCTCCATCAAAGTCTGTTCATTTCTGAATCCATCTAGCTAACCATTTCCTGAAGAATCCTGTGCTCTCTGATTAGTATGGTGTCCAAACAGCAGCTAAGGCATCCTCAAGGAACTCAAACTATGTGCCTTTTACATGTTCTTTGAGTTTGAGGAAGAAATACAAGTCTAATTGGGCAAGATCATCAGGGCTGTAAGTGGATGGAGGAAAAGTTTCCCAGTGAAATTTTGATAGGATAGCCCTTCTCACTGCATGCAGTCAGTTCTGACTGATAGCAACCCTGATGCACAGAATAGAATGACCCCTGTGGGTTTCTGATACTGGAAATCTTGATGAGAGAAAGAAGTCTCATCTTTCTCCAGATGAGCAGCTGGATTGCAGGTTCAAACTTGTGCTTGGTAGCACGATTAATAACCCACTATGACACCAGAACTCCTTATGGTAGTAAGTCTTGCTATCCTCAAAACTTAAGCAGATGATCTGTCATGATGGACAAGAATGTCCTCAGTACAACGTTCCAGTCCTTTATGCAGTTTTTATTTCCTTATAACTTCTTTATAAGCCCCTGTGACTGTCTTGTATCACTTAAGACAAATCTATCTAGATTGTTCTTTTGAAATCCCAGCAGACAGCTGTCATCACCTTTTGAGCTGAATGCTATGCTGAGTTTATCTGGCCCACCAGATCCACTCAAAAATCACTATTCTATTTGGAACTTTTATTTTGAATATGGGTATGAAAGAGAGAACTTGTCTGCAGCCATCCACTGATGGAAATACATTTAAATACATTTTGTCTGGAATAAGCACATGAGTATATGAAGTAGAACCACAGTAGCAATAATTTTTCTCTTGTCCTCATGACACAAAAGGACTAATATTGGAGGGCCCTATTTACATGAACTATCTGGAGTAGGCAAAACGTAGAGAGAAAAAAATGTATAGCTGCTTGCAAAGGGCCAGGGTAGGAAGAAATGGAGATATATTACATGGAGGGTAATGAGATTGTATTAAGGGTGATGAAAAAGATTTGTAAATTAAGTTCATCGTTGTGAATATACTTTTTGCCATTAAATCTTATACTTAAATCATGAAAGATTCTCTACTATACATATCTTACCCCCAAAATGAAGTACTGATATAAGCTACAACATGAAAAAGCTTAAAAAGATTATACTGAATAAAATATCACATGCTATATCATTTGTTTACATAAAATGTCCCGAATGTAAAATTTGATTTCATGGTTTTCAGGAGCTGGGGCTAGGATCAGTGCAGAGCCGCTGTTAAGGCATATAGGATTTCATTCTGTGGTGATGAAAATGTTCTGAAATTAGCAGTGAAGGCTACACAACAACTTTGTGAAAATACTAAGAGCTGTATTATACAGTCAATTGGTGAATTTTATGTTAATATGAAATACATCTCAATGTTTTAAAATATATAAGTGCAGATACATGCAGATATGCATACACATTTGCAAGATGCAGAACAACCATATAATTCTAGGAGAAATTCAGAATCTTAAAATGATTTAGTCGTATCATAAATTGTGAGCTAAAAAGAAAGCTCAATTGTAAATAACAGGTAACTCTGCTCGAAGAAGCACTTTCTGTGCAGTATTCGGTAACTGATTTAAGGGGTTGCAGTCCAAACCCATTGCTGGAAAAATCTGTGGCAGTCTCCTTCCATAAAGATTAGTTTTGGAAATCCTATAGGAGATTGGTACTCTATCTTTTGTGGTCCCTATGAGTTGCAGTCAACTATACGGCACACAAAACAATTGTTTACTGAAAGAGCACACATATCTCTATTATAAATACTACTAAATACAAAATTTACCATTGTGTCGAGCACTTAGTTGTTGAGCCTGTGCTCTTACAGACTACACTAGACCTTTCCCACATGGTCACCAAAATTTGTCATTATGGGTACTTTTTCCACACTGAAACACCTCCTAGATTAGAATACATAATTCGACTAAAGATAAAATATATGTAGATATACTCATCTGCCATTCTAGAGATAACTTGACAGCACAGTTATTCAAAATTGTTTTGAAAAATCATTATAATACTTACCTTGTTCTGGGTCGTTGTTCATCTTCAGATTCACTGATTGCTTCACTAACGCCCGATTCCTGGAAATCAGAATCTTCTGAATCATCACTGCTCACTTGAATTTAGAAAACAAAAAATTAAGTTATCAGAACATTTCAACAGAAATGCAATTCATTGAATCTATCAGTAACTTCCCTTTAACACTAAAAGCATTGTGAAGAATTTCTGTAGTATGTACATTGAAGAATACTGCATATATATACAACAGTGATTTTTACTTATTAATAAAATTTAAATGTCCATGTATGTCTATACGATTATGACTCTACACATATATTCAGGTATTCAATTGCAAATGGGTTGGTAAAATGAGGATAATTTACGTGTCAATAAATTAGATCTCTTTATTTCAAGTTAAAAAGCAAAGAAAACACTATGGTGTTTAAAGTACTCCTGACTCAAGTCTTGGAATCCTTAAGGGCCACATATGCACACAAATGCTAGACAACGAGTAAGAAAATCCATGGCAGAGTTGATGCCTTTCAATTATAGTATTGGTGCAAAGAATATTAAACATACTATTGATTGCCAGAAAACAAACACATCTATATTTGAGGAAGTACAGATAGGCTGTTTTTCAGAAGGAAGAACAGCAAGAGTATGTACTTTAGATAGGTCATCAGAAAGGACCAGTCCCTGAAGAAGGACCTCACATGTCTGGAGAAGTAGAAAATGAATGAAAAGGGAAAGAACCTCAATGAAATGAAATTGACACGGTAGCTGTAATAGGCTCAAATATCGCAATGATTTTGAGGATGGCACATGACTGGGCACTGTTTAGTTCTGTTGTACATTGGGGGCGGGGAGGGTCATTACGAGTCCAACCTGACCCCATGACAACAGAATCGAAGAGGAAAAAATAAAAAGGGATGTGTGTCCCCTGGGAATTTATACTAAAACCACTAAATAACAGTATGCAAAAATACTATGGTATATGAATTATATAACAAGTATGCTAACAAAAAATAGTGACTCTCTAGGGTTCATCACCCCTCGGACCTACTATATATTGCCAGGGGCAAAGGAAAATTAATCACTCTCCAAGAGGGAGATAGCATAATCCTAAGAATCTACCTCTACCAAGTAATAGTTTTATATTTTTTTCCTAACCAAAATTCTCAAGGAAATTTCCCATCTAAATGTTCAATAAACACTTGATGCTTAATATAAAAATTCTGTTACCCCAAGTTTCAAGTACAGCACACAAGAGAGATGTTTACCCGATTATACTGTGTACCACTGGACCCGACATCAAACACTGTAGTTTGAGAAACACAGGCTTGCTTCCGTACCAAAACCCAATTCACTGTCATAGAGTCGATGCTGACTCAATGCGATCTTATAGGGCAGGGTAGAACTGTCCCTGTGAGTTTCCAAGACGTTAACAGGAGTAGAAAGTCAAGTCTTTCTCCCAGAGTAGCTGGTAGTTTGGAGCTACAAACCTTGTGGATCGCAGCCCAACTCTTAACCACTAGGCCACCAGGCTTGCTTAGAAGGTGTAAGAATTCTCATCTCTGTCTTATACCCCACATCCAGCCTCTACCTCCCATTGTTCCTTTGCCTAGTCCCTTCAATGGTTCAGCTATACTACAAGAACTTTCCCCATCATGTGCCACGCAGGTTGCACTACATTAAACAACGCATTTGCTACTATTGGCTGAGTGATATTCAGTTCTTTCAAGATTCCTTATAAAGTCATGCCTAATGATAATCCCCACTCTGCCTGAAGAAGCTAAACAAATTATCTTTTGTGCAATATTACAAGATATCTCTCCTACCAATAATGTCCCTTATGGTGCTGCAAAATTTTTACAATGTCAGAAATTCTTAACCAAGAGTGACTTCCAAAACTACTACTCAGAAATCATTGAAATGTTTTTATAATAAGCTAGTGATGAAGGCAAATCAAAAGCATATTTTAAGACTTCTCAAGTAATTCTTAGATGTAGCTACACTGAAAACGGTCATACAAAACAATGATCTCTAATCTGTGCACCCTATATATTTACCATGATGCAGTTAACATATAGGGAGTTAACAGAAAAAATACAGACTTTTAGCATAATGAAAATTTAGTCTGTGTGAATCTACCTAATCAATTGCATCTTCCACATTTCCTTAAGAAACCACTATTTCTCTTTAAAAAATTTCTATATTGTACATATCCTTTAAATTTATTGTATTACATGTTTATTTATCTTTATAATCAAAATCTGAATCTGAAAGTTGAAATATTCTTTGTGCCATGTCATGTTTCTGGACATTTTCACATTCTATAGTCTTTATTTCATTCGCATAAAACCACCTAATGACATTATTGTAAAATTAATGACAATCACATCAGCTATTCAATTGTTTCAGTAGAATAAAATTTTATTACTAAAATTATATTATCAAACAAGATTTATCCTTACATTCGGAATAAAAATGACTTACCCTTCCTCCTACTTCTGGCTTTGGTCTCTTTATGCTCTTTGGGCTTTATTTTTTTTTCTTCTCCAGATTCCCCATCACTCAGAGTCAGTTTATGCCTCAAAAGCCTATGTCTGTATCTTGGCTTCTTCGATTCCTCAGAATCTGAATCTGATTCAGAATTCAGTTGAATTTTTGCTTCTAAATAGAGTAAATAAATCAATTAAGCATTCTTAAGCCTTTTTCAGATAAAAGTTCTCTATAAACTTTTTACATGATGGGCAATTATGCTTGTTTGTCAAAAAGAATGGAGTTGTCACATACCTTGGTGTCACTAGTTAAGAATATTGATTAAATGCCACCATTACTAATTTGCAGGATCTTATAAAAGGTATAAAATATTTTACTTAAGAAATCATCTATTTATTGCAAGTAACTCTTAAAATTAAGAGTATGTCTAATAATTATTAAAAATACTCAAGAGTACACATAGTAATGCTTTTATTACTTAAATAAAGTTTTTGTGTAGATATTAACAGGTGTATATATTAACAGATCTCTGTTCAAGTAGTCTTTAAAGAAGGAAATGGACGAGGAAGCAAATCATCACAGCCTCTTTGGGAAGCTCACCATGATCTCCTGGATTTTCTTCACTTTGCTTTCCAGTTCTTTTTTTCCCTTCTTCTGATTCTTCATCTGAAGATCCATCTTCATCAGAAGAAAGATTGGCTTTAATTTCTTCTAAAAGCATCTTCTTAGCAATTCTGGAAAGTGAAACGACAATAAAATAAACCTTCTATTTGGGGGTGAAGTATATTTAATTAAAACAAAAACAGACAATTTCCTTTATCAAAATTGAAATATATCGCTATTGAATTGGAAATAAAAGACTACCAAAACCATGTTTCAACCTAAGTTACCAATAGAAACTTTTAGTCATCTTTAACAATTCACATACGAGAATTTACTCAATGACAAAACATATTCTTAGAAAATAAGGTCACAATAAATTACTGTAATATAAAAAAGTACTTCAAACTGGAGAAAATCCATTTTAGTCTTTGTATTTCAAGTTATTTCATATATTGTTACAACGGAAGAAAGCATATTAGTAACTACCAAAACAATCATTTTCTTAAAAATCATTTTATTGGGGGTTTGTACAACTCTTGCCACACAGCCAGCCATCGAGTCTGTCAAGCACATTTATACATTTGTTGCCATGATCATTCTCAAACATAAATCTACCTACTTGCTCAAACTTATTTGTAACCTCACAAATCCAGAGTGTTTTGTGGGTATTTGCAAATCAGTCAAAACATGGAGTCACACAAAGTGCAAGTTCCCAGTTGTAGTCAAACAAAACAATGCTCTGCCTTGCTTCATATATCACCTTAAGTGTTTTTGTCTTTTACTTACTGCCAAGTTTTTCATATTTTCATGCTGTTTATGATTTCACTGTTTAAAATGACCTTCAATCAGTGTTGAAGTTCTGCCTAATGTTCCTAAGTACAAGACGTTTATCTGGTGCCTTGTGGAGAAAATAGGTATATATAAATAAGCTTCATTCAACCATGAAAAATAGTGTTGCTGGGCATGAAACCAATTGCTAATGAGTGACAGTAAGTTTCCATTCCAGTTTTCCATGAACTTTTGGGGGCTCCCTAGTATATATTAAACGAGGTGACTTCAAATAGAAACACATATAAAACAAGAATATGCATTAATTCACTGTTGAAAATGTGACCAGAGGCTCACAGCAACCTACTTCAGATTTTCACTAGGAATAACAATTTACTATTGGATAATTGGATGTTTACAATAAGTTATAGTCGATAAGTACCATCAATAACGAGAACTTACTATATACCCCTAGAAAATGTCAGGGTTTTCAGTGAAGATTTCAAATTATAAGATAAATGGAATCATGTGGCTTTTGTGAAAAACAGGTTTTTGTTAAGTCTGTGCTTGATATATGTGCAAACAAAAACATAAAAAGGTTCAAAATTAAATTTGCATGATTCTTGCAGTTTGCCATGAACTGACTGATATGGAATAAACATTCATTCTACAATCAAAATGGATTCTCTGAATCAGAAAAAATCTAGAAGTTGGAATTATGGAACCTTTATTTCTGGATTGGAAACCCCCCTTTATAAACCTCCTTTTGACCATACACCCACATTTCAATTAAGGATTCGTTCAGTGGTTGTCGGTATTGTATGCCCTGAATTGTATTTTCACTCACAGCCCAATGGGATGGTCAAGGCTGGGATCATTATGGGAGCAGATCTCTCTTCCTTCTGTCACATAACCACCTGGTGGGTTCAAACCACCAACCTTTAGGTTGCAGTTACAGGGAAACTTTTTATTTTCAATTTTTGTTGGACAAGGTTGCTCAAAAATGGCATCTCATTGCTAGTTAGACTGAAGCATACATACCAGGGTAATCTACAGAGTGAAACAAAATAGATAACCACATCTGAAAATGTTTATTATTTACCTTTTTAATGATCTCTCCTAAAAATAGATCAATTATATATATTTCATGACAGAGTTACCAATTGCTAAAAGAAGTCCTTGGATCAAAAGTTGGGTTTGCTTTGCTGAGGACTGGGGCACTAGCTTGGATTTTAAAACACTGAAAACTAGAAAACTCCAATTTTAATTGTTAATGGAGATGAGCTTTGCTGCTGTACTTATAGATCAATGGCATGTGAAACTGCATTGCGCCTAATAGACTGTTTAAAAATGGGGACTAAAATAGAGTTGACAACTTTTCCCTTTTTTTAAGAGTTGCAAACTTTTCATTGAACAAAGGAAAAAGAACTAAACCCCGTTACTACTTACCATCATTTAAAAAGATAAAACACATTTTAACTCCTATCCCCCAAATTAGGGGATCACTGCATAATAGAGGATATTTTTACATGTCATATAAGTTAAATTTAATTAATCACTTATGTATATATTTTAACAACATAAAAGTACTCAAAATCATTTAATTCTTTTGCATCTTAGGAATAGTTTAATGACACTACAAACAAAATAATAAGGAAATATGGTATTTGACCGCATTAAAGGAATATATGCTTCATGTATTTATTTGAACAAATGTTATATACATACGAGTGTTTGTATGTGTTTGGTGTTGTCCTTAGGTACCATCGAGTTGGATCTGACTCCCTGTAACCCTACCTATATAAAAAAGAATAGTGCCCGGTCCTGCACCATCCTACTAACTATAGTTTCGTTAAGCCCACTGTTGAAGTCACTGGGTTAAAAAAGCCCACTGAAGAGCTTCCTCTGTTTGTTTGTTTTTCTAAATCATTTTCTGGGGGGCTCTTATAACTTTTATCACAATCCATCTATCAACCCATTGTGTCGAGTAAATTTCTATATATGTTGCCGTCGTCATAATTTTCAAAACATTTTGTTACCACTTAAGAGTGGTAGAGATAAATTTTTAAATCAAATAAAAGCATGTTTTTATAAAAATTATCTTTGATGCACATTATCACTTTTTATGGACCAGGAAAAATTTTCTTGAACCAATTTGAGGAAAATACTGTTTAGAAATATATACAAGGGTAAGATAAAAAGTGTTGCTGCAAGGGGTCTAAGTCAAAAAAGCATGGGTTTATGCCAAACAAAATGTGATTAAAAATGCCTCTGTCCTAGTTTCATTAAGGTTGTTTTCAAAAGAAAGGTCCAATAAAAACAGTAGGTTTCCAGAGGCTCTGCTAGAGTTAAATGCAAAGCAGATAGCTCATCTAAGAAGGTGATGGTGGTTGTTTTGTTAATTCTGAAGGGGTAATCCTGATGAATTTTCTCAAAAGACACAGCAATCATGTGAGGTTATTAAGAAGATGTTAAAAAGCAAACTGAAAACTGTATTATTGAACAAAAGACCAGGAGAATTGTACTGAGGAATTTTTATTCCATCAGAGCAATGCACCTCTTTGTTCTTTGAGCCAGGGATGTCCCAATAGAATCCAATTTGGAAATTTTACCCCAATCACCTATGCTTCCCCTTCAGAATTCTATTTTTTGCACCCAACTTAAAAAACATTTTAAAGAAACATGATTTGTGTCCCTCAAAGATGCTCAAATGCCATTTTGACATGATGCAAATTGAAGAGTAGAGAATTCTTTGGAGTAAAGGTTAGGGATGGAAAAAAAACACTTTCTGAAGTATATAGACCCAGATGGGAGGCATATCTAAATGCATTAACATAACAGTAAGGGTTTTTGTTTAATAAAGGTGTCTCTGATTTTATAGTAATACTTTGTCACTTACCCTTGTTTATGTTTAAAATATATGAAATACTAGGTACTAGATTTGAAATAGAAAAACATATACTTGCAGTCACAAGGGGATTTTTAAGACTACTTTAGCAGTACAATAAATAACCAACAAAAATACAATTGCTAATCTACTGACTTTAAAGATTAGTTCAATAGCTTTGTTTAAATTATTTTTTTAATCTCTTATATCTGTAAAGAATTGGTTGTGAAGTGTAAGAAAGTATACTTTGACTTTTTTCACACCTAGGAATCCTATGAGTAAGACTACTAAACGAGAAGTCAAAATATGTAACCTATACCTACTTCATATCTAATTTCTCTATTATCAGGAAGATACTTACATATCACCTAAAACATCATATATTATATAGAAAATTTTATTAGCACCACATAATAAAAAATTACAACATATTTTAAAAACTTCAGTCAAACCATTATTTTAGAGGAATAAAACTTCAGAAAGGTAAATTTTTCCCAAATCACAAGTTACATGCAAAGTAATGGTAAGACTTCTCCACCCCTATATACACATGCCACCTAGAGAAGCTTTACGTGGCTAAGAGGTTTTGGATTTGCCCTCTAACAACTTTTCACCAAAGTTAAGTCCTAGTTTATAAAAATGCAAATGAAGTCCAACAATAGTGAATAACATTAATTTGCATACATTATGAGTCATGCCTTAAGGTCAATGTAACAAAGACCACTGTAAGATAAATTTGACCCATAACAAAATCTGTACCTCAAAGTAAAAACTTAACTTGAAGAACCTAAGGGGTAAAGCTGACTACCAACCAAAGCCATAGCAAGCAAGCAGCATTAAGATGTACCCATCTACAGAGTTTTCTGTGAGATGCTTCAAAGGAAACTGCACTACCTAACTCTGGAGTACATACCACAGAGACTGTAAGGGTTCAAAAGCTGAGGCTGATAAAGCATCATTTTGAAAGCCTCAACTAAACCTATGCTGGTATACATGTAATAGGCAGGATCTCTAGTTGATTTTGTTTGCTCTGAAGTTTCCTTTCTTGAGGCTTTCCAGGACATTTCTGAGGAAATCATCCAGGCAATAAGGTACTGTCCCTGTAATCTCAATCCTCAATATCACAACTTGGGGCAGGTGTGGCATTCAAAGCAGCCATGACTATTGGATGTATTAAAGGCACAGGCTGTGCTATGCAAGGGGCAGGGAGCCTGGGTAAAGTCAAGGTAATAATGAAGCCACACTCCTCCATTTTCCTATAAGGGAGGAAAGGGAAAGGAGGAGAAATAAACAAATATGGAAGGGAGGGTAAAACCCACAAATATACAACCGGAACTGGTACATGAGATAATAACAGGACCGCAAAACCCACACAAGCTAATTCTTCTAAATCATTTAACAGACACCAACATAATACCTTATTTCAAGTTCATCTACTAAGAAAAAGCAAATGAGCTCAACAATGCAAATACCAGAAGAATTGGAGAGGGGTGGGAGGAATCATAAAAGCCTATTATGAAAGGAAATGTCTTGCTTTAACCACTAAAACAAGGAAACATGTCTTCCCAATGGGTGTATCAGAATGTCAAACTGTTGAGTTGCTTAAAAAAGGAACCATTGAAAGAAAATTTACTTGCTTTAGAGAAACAGCCACAATAAAAGCAACATGTGGCACACAAAAAAGTTAGAGCCAGAAAGAAACCTTAGAATCCAACCTGTTGTTTTACAAAAAAGAAAAAAGCTCAGAGGCAGAAATGACTTGGTCAAAGCAAAGCTTGTTAGTGGCAAAGCCATTCTCCCTACCCATTAACTATTTCAGTGTTAAGGTGTACTTGGGTAAATACATTATAATCACACTAATAAAGACATCTCTTTCACTTGTTTAAATATATATATATTCAAGCTTTGTTTAAAAATTCTAGGAAGATAAATAAACACTTTTAGTCCAGTACATGTCCCATCTCTAAAAATCACAGAAAGGCCAGCTCACAGAGATCCTATAATCTAATGATCTTTTATAAGATGCTCTAAGTTCAGGTTTAAAATAAAAGACAAATCATCGTATATTACTCAGAAATGTATCTAATAACATTTATCTGGTAACATGATTGGTCTAAAATGGAATTGCCCATATCTGAATACTTAATTATATCTTGTTAAATTCTGTTAGATTAGAATACTTTAAAAATTTATCTTTGGCATCCTAAATTTATGAGAAAACACCTGTTGTCTTAAAAAAAGACAAAATTGAATTATATTTTAGGGGACCAAACTACAGAGCATCCATACATAAAGCTGAATTTTTAAAATGTTTTATACATATTTTATACACAATACAACAAAAGAATACTTAGTTAAAACAATCCTGAATAAAATTATATTACATGCTCCTTAGAGATGATGCAGAACTGTCATAGTATACTTAGTAATAAAGTATCACGCTGTAAAAATACAGGGGTGATACCGAGGGCTCAGGTAGAAAGAAAACGTATTGAAAATAATGATGACAACATATATACAAATGTGTTTGATTCAATGGATGTTACAAGAGTTTTAAGAGCCCCCAACAAAATGATTTATTAATTTAAATACATATATCACTGTATTTTAAAGGATGATGTAAGAGAAAATGGCAAGGACTGCAGTAAAAAATGTTAAATATTTTCTGTAAAAACAGGGTAGAAAATACATATCCTTGGAGTAGGACATGGGGAAATCAAAATGAGTCATATGAAAGATTTCTTTAAGTAAGTGTAAAAACAATGTTTTAATTCCATTTTTCCACAAAAATTTGGAAACTCCAATGTATACAAACAAAAATAACTACCAAATGTAAGGTATACCTTAAATTTTATTATTAATTATTCCACACCATGAAGAAAATGAGGAACTACACTTTTTCTCAGAAATACAGCTTGTAACGTTAAAGTCAATTATGCAACTGCTATTATTTATTACAAGGAAAAGTGTACTTACTTATTGTGCATTCACTTGATCAAATAGTATTAAACAACACTGTACTCCACACAAATCTGTCTAAAACACTCATTAGAAACAAGGATGATGAAACTCAGTCTCTTGAAAAAGAGAGCGTGTTTGGTCAGTGAAAAAGAGGAGATTGACACCGTGGCTGCAAGAATTGGCTCAAGCACAGGAACCATTGTGAGGATAGCGCAAAATAGGGCAGTGTTTCGATCTTTGTGCGTAGAGTCACTTATCAGTTGGAACTAACTTGAGGGAGCCTAACAACAACGGCAATATGCTCGAGAATAAATCTGCTACAGCCGACCACAATCTGTCCAATGAGGTAAGCAGCTCAAAACTGACAACACTTACTATGCATAACAATTCAATGTATTTATCTGACAAAAAAGCAGTTTGGATTGGAGGGTGGATCCAATTTTCAGGTGTATCAAAATTCAACTGGTATTTTAAATGTCACTAAATTCTTATTTTTTCAATGAAAAACTTTAATTTTATTATTGAGAATTTTAAATAAGACATTTCATAGAATTATTAAAACCTTCTTCTCTAAAAAATATATATTCTTAACACTGAGATTAAAAATCTCTATTTTAACTTCAACATTACTATTAATATCAAAATGTAAAGAAATCCATGTGATCATTAAATGATCAAACAGCAAGATATTGATTGAAACATCTTTAAGTTATTTTTTCTACAACTTATATAGTTAATGAAAATTAGCATTGTGAAAAATAAAAGAAAATTAACATTGTTTCGTTTTGGCAAAGGTTACAGGGAATTTATTAGCAAATGATGTTTTTAAAATTCATAGTAGCAGAAAAACAGCAACAAAAGGTAAGAACCCAGTTATTAACAATTTACAAATCTGATATATAAATAAGCTTAAACCTCAACATGAATATTAATATTATGCATAAACCTATGTCAGATTGTGAGAAATTTTTTTTTTTTGGTTTTCAACCTGCTTTCATTAGATGGTATTTTTTAAAATATTTTATTAGGGGAGATTGTGAAAAATTTTTAACAAAATTAAACACTGACATAATTTTAGGAAATTGGATCATATTATAACCAATATAACATTTTTAAATTTCAATACTTTTTATATTTGATAAGTGAAAAAATAAAATGGAAATAGTTACTTTAAAAATTATGAAACAACCTAGGGCTCACGTAGAAAGAAAATATTTCAAAAATAATGATAGCAACAAATATACAAATGTGCCTCACACAATGGATGGATGCATGGATTGTGATAAGAAATGTGCAAGCCCCAATAAAATGATTTTTTTTTCAATTATGACACATTTAAACCCCTTATTTAAATATAAAAACAAAGGAAATATTTCATTTAATATACATTTGGTTTGTCAAGTACAACCAAAGAGAACCTAAGAACTGGGAAGACCAAGCAAGAAAATTCACAGAAGATAAATTATTCAAGATTTAGCAAATTTTTATAATTTACAAATATATACGTACACAAAAGAAGGCTTTCAGAAAGGTACTTAAAATGGAAGACAGTGAATATAATATATTTAAGAAACTTGAGATATACTCATGCCATTAGTCTTTGCTAAAAGCAGTCATTAAATTTTTTAAAACATTAATCTCTTCTAAAAATATTGCTAGAGTAATCCTTTACCAGAATTTCTGTACATGCTCGAAAGGGGATAGAGAATTCATATGCAGATGAAAAATCAAAAAAGGCTATGGTAGGGAATGATCAAGGGTAAGGTTACGCAAAGAAGAGGTATAGCTGTAACCCAGGTGGCGACGAAGCATGGAAGTAGGGCAGGAGGAAAGTCAAGGGAGATGGAGGAAAGAGCTAGGAGTCAAAGGGCATTTATAGAGGTCTAGACAAAGACATGTACATGCAAATATATATATATATATATATATATGGATGGAAAAATGGATCTATGGGTCTATATTTATAGGTTTAGTATTAAGGTGGCAGAAGGACCTTGGGCCTCTACTCAAGCACTCCCTCGATGCATGGGTACTTTCTTCTATTAAATTGGCATTCTACGATGCTCACCCTCCCAACACAACTGCTGAAGCCAAAGCGGGTGAACAAGTAAATGTGGTGAAGAAAACTGATGGTGCCCGGCTATCAACAGAGATAGTGTCTTGGGTCTTAAAGGCTTGAAGATAAACAAGCGGCCATCTAGCTCAGAAGCAACAAAGCCCACATGGAAGAACACACCAGTCTGTGTGATCATGTGGTCCCGAAGGAATCAGTTATCAGGCATCAAAGAACAAAAAAATCATATCACTGGCTGCACACCTCCATGATACAATTGCAGAGGGCAAACGGGTGTTTAAGCAAATGTGGCAAAGAAAGCTAATGGTGCCCGGCTATCAAAAGAGATAGCGTCTGGGGTCTTAAAGGCTTGAAGGTGAACAAGCAGCCATCTAGCTCAGAAGCAATAAAGCCCACATGGAAGAAGCACACCAGCCTGTGTGATCACGAGGTGCCCAAGGTATAATTTAAAATATGTTGTAATTTTTTTATTATGTGGTACTAATAAAATTTTCTATATTATATGATGTTTAAGGGGATATGTAAGTGTCTTCCTGATAATAGAGAAATTAGATATGAAGTAGGTATAGGTTACATATTTTGACTTCTCACTTAGTAGTCTCACTCATAGGATTCCTAGGTGTGAAAAAAGTCAAAGTATACTTTCTTACACTTCACAACCAATTCTTTACAGATAATAAGGGATTTTTTTTAAATAATTTAAACAAAGCTATTGAACTAATCTTTAAAGTCAGTAGATTAGCAACTGTATTTTTGTTAGTTATTTATTTTACTGGTAAATAATTGTATGCAAACGCATACACAATGTCAATATACTATCTACTATAATACTCCCATTTAAAAATGTGAAACAGGTCAAAATAATTCCAAGGTTTAAACATGACCTGAAAACTTTAACGTTATTTAATATACATTACAAAAATAATCAAATATATTATCTATAACAATATTTCACAAAGTGGGGCATTACCACCCTCCTAGGTGTAAAGATCCTGCACTCTGTCCTGGATTGAGGGCTACAGTACAAAAGTACAAATGTTTTTAATTAGTCTTGGGTAGGGTGACATAGTCTAATTTTTATTTTCTGAAAAGGGAGGAGACCAAATACGTTTAGAACCCTATTATTTATCCTGTGGTTCCAAGCTGCAGCTCTTTTAGGATATACACGTGGCTCTGAAGTAAAACTGAAAATTTTAAAATAATATAGTCAGATAATGGTGCTTTCATTTGTTTTTAAAAATGTATTCATATATATACCTTATTGAATAAAGGGGGAAGTGCAGAGTGGAGACCCAAGGCCCAAGTGTCGGCCACTGGATATCCCCTCATAGAGGGGTTTAAGAGAGGAGATGGGTCAGTCAGGGTGCGAGGTAGTACCGATGAAGAACACAGCTTTCCCCCAGATCCTGGATGCTTCCTCCCCCCAACTACCATGATCCGAATTCTACCTTGCAGGGCTGGATAGGGCAGAGGTTGTACACTGGTACATATGAGGGCTGGAGGCACAGGGAATCCAGGGTGGATGATACCTTCAGGACCAAGGGTGTGAGGGGCGATGCTGGGAGAGTGGAGGGTGAGTGGGTTGGAAAGTGGGAACTGATTACAAGGATCCACATGTGACCTCCTCCCTGGGAGAGGGACGGCAGAGAAGGGGGGGAAGGGAGACTCTGGATAGGGCAAGAAAGGACAAAATAACGATGTATAAATTACCAAGGGCACATGAGGGAAGGGGGAGCGGGGAGGGAGGGGGAAAAAAAAGAGGACCTGATGCAAAGGGCTTAAGTGGAGAGCAAATGCTTTGAGAATGATTGGGGCAGGGAATGTATGGATGTGCTTTACACAATTGATGTATGTATATGTATGGATTGTGATAAGAGTTGTATGAGTCCCTAATAAAATGTAAAAAAAGAAAGGGAAAAAAAAAGAAAATGATTAGGGCAAAGAATGTACAGATGTGCTTTATACAATTGATGTATGTATATGTATGGATTGTGATAAGAGTTGTATGAGCCCCTAATAAAACGTTTTAAAAAATGTATTCCTAGTGGGGACTTTCAGCAAGATGGCGACTGAGTAACATAGCAGAGGGACTCAAAGGACATCAGCGCAGGAAAGTCACTAAGGAGGACATTCGAAACTGCCGCGTCACAGCAGGAACATCATAAAGGTAAGTAAGCACAGATCCACTATGTTTTGAGGAGCAGGAAGTTTTTGGCATACCACAGTGAAGGCCAGCTCAGGTCCTACCTTAGCCCCTCCCACTGCCTGGGGCAGGGTTAAACCCCTCCAGCCCCACCTTCAGGGATCAGGACTCAGCTATATTGTTACTTTTTTCTCTTTGCTCTCTTGTCCACCATAGTCTAAGCTGCCTCGGGGCAGGATTTAAAGCCCTGCAGCCCCACAGGCAGGGTTCTAGGCTCAACTATATTGTTAACTTTGTTTCCCTCTCTTCTCTCTTTACCCCCCTCCCCCACCAGTCTCACTGAACTGGTTTCTTTTTCTTTTTCCGCTTCCCTTTTCTCTAACATGACACTACCTACCTCCAGGCCATTCCCCTTAAACTAGGGCATTTATGCCTACCCTCCAACCAAGGGCGGGGGGAGAGGGAGGAATTCCATCCTGAGGCTGGGGATAAGATGCCCACCTTCTTCAAGAGAAAAACCCGCCCAATCCTTCAGGGGGAAATTCCACAGACCTTCTTCCCAGGGAAATCCTGCCTGCTTGGCTGGCAGAATTCCTGTCTCCCACATGACTGAGGGTAATTCTTCCCGTCTGCCTTAGTGCCTCACACAACCCAAGGCAGCTCGGAAAACACTCACCAATGCGCTGTGCTGCTGCGGCATTCTAGCCGGACAACCCCTGCGGCAATCTCACAGGCTAGGGCAATACTGGCCACCATTCACAGTGCTCTACACCAATGTGGGCACACCTATCTACCTTATATGGCACTCCCGTTGCAGCAAGAACCACCGCATGCCCTCTGCTGTGCTCCAAGTTGCCATGGGCCTCACCGTCACAGCTTCATGCAAGAAACACCTGCTGAAGCACCTTCCTCATATATCCACAACCACCCAAGAAGCGTCCCGAGAGGACCCTTCAACTTGCCCTCCAAATAACAGAATCCTGGTTGACTAGGGAAAGAGTCAAGCCACAGCAGTATAAAGCGGTAGGTTAATCCCATAGTGAAATTAGCTGCAGACCGTTCGAAAAAGCTTTCCTACAAGTCTCCAAGAGTCACCCCAGTGCTTCTCGGCTCTGTAAAATGGCACCTGTCTCCTCTAAAACAACGCAAACAGCAACCACCATAAAACAACGAAAATACAGGAGAAACAAAAGGCAATGGCAAAAGATGTCCTGAACTTATCAAAGTGCATAGCAGAAGCAAACATTGATCTGCCACAGAAAAAAAAATGTTCAGAATGATGCTTGTAATCATACAGGATATGAGGGAAACAACACAGAAAAAGGATGAAACGATAGAGATGATGGACCAATGGGAAATACAAGAGCTCAGGGACAAGATAACAAAAATCAGTAGCAGACTCACTCATAAATGTCCCCAAACAACTGGAGGAGGCAGAAAAGTGCACCAGTGAACTAGAAGACAATGAAACAGACTTCAACAAACATGAACAAAAGTCTAAGAATATCATCAGAGAAGCTGAAGAAAACCTTAGAGCGATGTGTGATGCTATGAAGAAAACAAGATCAGAATAATTAGATTACCAGAGGAAAACACAACAAAGAAGTCAACTGAAAAAATGAGAGAATTCTTGGAAGAAAACTTCTCGAGCTTAATGAATGAAAACCAGACAACCATTAAAAAACACCAGCTAGACTGAATCCCAAGAGGTCAACAAGGGTCATAATAGTGAAACTATCCAACGTTGAGGAAAAGGAGAAACTCATGAGAACAGCTAAGGAAAAACAAGCAATAAACATACAAAGGTTCCCAATAAGAAAATGCTCAGACCTATCAGCAGACACATGATGAAGAATAGGAGAGAGTGGAGTAACATATTCCAAAAATTGAAGGAAAATAACGCAAACCCAACAATACTCTATCCAGCCAAATTTTCTATCAAGATAGATGGAAAAGTAAACATCTTCCCAGACAAGGAAAAATTCAAATATCTTAAAAGAAACCCAGCCCTACGAAAGATCCCTGCAGACCAAGTATGGGCAGAAGAACAGCACTCACCGAGCACAAATAAGGGATTGCCACATAGAACAACCCCACCTAGAGAGCAACAAGGAGAAAATAGCACCAAAAACAGCATTGGCTTGCGGGTGGACAGATGTCAAGAATGAAACACAAACACACACACACACAGAGTTAAGAAAGGGAGGTAGGAAAAGACCTAAGATAAAAAGTATAAGATGACATCACAGAGTCGACAGATGGATGTGCTAACCCTGAATATCAATGGACTGAACTCGGGCAGACAGGCTTAGAAAAACACAACCCATGAATCAGATTCCTACAAGAGACACATCTCAAGTCTACAGACAAAAATAGAATGAGAATCAAAGGCTAGAGAAAAATATACCAAGCAAACAGCAATTCAAAAAAAGCAAGGGATCCAATCCTAATCTGGGGTAAAATTGACCTCAAAATACAAACCTTAAAAAGATATCCAGGGACATTATACAATGCTCAAGGGAATGGTAGAAGAAGAACCACGAAGCATTCCCCGAACAACAGACCTGCTGAATACAATCAAAAGCTCCAAAAGATTAAAAAAGAAATCACAAGCTCAATAATTATAGTACATTACTTCAATACACTGCTCTCTGAAAAGAACAGATCACAGGGGAAGAAACTGCACAAGAAGGATACAGATCTAAACACTTCAATTAGAAAACCTGACTTAATAGATATTTACACAACTCCTCACCCAAATACAAAAAAAATTTCACATTCTTTTCAAACCCACATGGCACATATTTGAAGATAGATCACATGCTGGGGCACAAGGTGAATCTACATCAATTTAAGCACATTGACAATATACAGACCTCTGTCTCTGACCACTGTGCAATAAAACAGGAAATGAACAAATGGAAGATTTAGAAACAAGAGAAAACAATTGGAAGATGAATAACGGTCTATTGCAAAAGGACTGTGTACTGTTCCAGATCAGAGATAAAATAAGGAAATTTCCAGAAACCATGGAAAAGGAAAACACAAAATACCAAAAGTTATGGGGCACAGCGAAGACAATAATCAGAAGTTTCATACCATTACATGGACACAGGAAAAAGGAAGCAAGACTTAAGAATATGCTGTAAAAAATTTACAGCAACTAGAGCACAGTAAACAGGACAATCCTACTAATAGAAAAAGAAAAGAAATAATAAAAATCATGGCTGAGATTCAGGAGAGGGAAAATAAGAAAAGTTGGTTCTTTGAAAGAATAAACAGAAATGATAGACCACTGGCAAACCTAAACGTAGAAAGGAACAAATTTCATTAGCAAGGGTAAGGCATGAAATGGGAAATTACAATAGACACTACTGAAATCAAGAGGATAATTACAAGGACTACAAAGGCCTGTTCTCCAATAAATTTAACAACTTGTAAGAAATGGAAACAGTTCCTCCCTAGACTATCTCCAATAGACGTCAAGAATATTAACAAACACATAACAATAGAAGAAATAGACAAGGTTATCAAGGGATTACCAACGAAAAAAAATCCGCTGGACCAGATGGCTTCACAGGAGAATTCTACCAAGCATTCAGGGAAGAACTGACACCAATCCTACACAAACTCTTCCAAAACATTGAAAAAGATGGCAAACTCCCAAATTCCTTCTATGAAGCTAGTATAACTACGATACGTAAACCGGACAAGAATCCCATAAGAATGGAGAAATACAGACCAATGTCCCTAATTAACATCGATGCAAAACTCTTTAACAAAATACTGGCCAATAGAATAGAAAAGTATATCAAATAAATAATTAACCATGACCAAGTGGGATTCACACCAGGGATATAGGGTGGGTTCAACATATGAAACACCGTTAGTATCATTTGCCATGTTGACATAAAAAACTGTAAGAATCACATAATATTGAAAGATCCGGAAAAAGCATTTAACAACATTCAATACCAATACCTGCGTCACACACTCAAGACGATAGAAACGGACAGGAGATGCCTCAATCTAATACAAGCTATATATGAAAAACCAACAAACAACGTGGTAGTCAATGGACAAAAGATGAAAACAATCCCAGTGAAAACGAGGACCAGACAAGGATGCCCCTTGTACCATCTTTGTTAACATCGTACGGGAGAACTTAGCAAACAGCATAAGGCAAAGAAAAGACATCATAGAATTCCCCTGAGGAAGGAAAGGTGAAACTATCGTTTCGTTGCAGATGATATGATTTTATATACAGAAAATACCAACAGGTCCACAAGGGGAGCACTGGAAGCAATAGAGGTGTTTGGCAGAGTGGCAGGATATAAGACAAAAAAACAGAAGTCCATCAGACTGCTATAAACACTGGACAAACCCAGAGAAGAGGATATCAAAAAAGTGGTACCCTTCACAATAACCAAGCACAAATTGAAATATTTAGGGATATACCTGACTTAAATTTAAAAAAAATGTTTGAAGAAACTACCAGAACACTATTATAAGAAACCAAGTGTGACCTCAACAAATGGAAGAGCATCTCATGCTTGTGGATAGGAAGACTCAATATAGTATAAATTTCAGTTCTGCCCAAGGCACTATATAAGTTTACTGCAATCCCAATGCAATTGCCCTCATCTTTCCTCAAAGGAATAGAAAAGCTGATGACCAACTTCGTATGGAGAGGGGAGAAGTCCAGAATTAGCAGAGAACTCCTCAGGAAGAAGGCTTGCTCTCCTGACTTTAGCAAATATTATAAAGCCACGGTGATCAAAACAGCATGGTATTGGTATAATGACAGATACTCAGACCAATAAAAAATAAAAGACTCCAAAATAAAATCGTCAGCATACGGACAACTGATCTTTGATAAGGGCCCAAAAAATATCAAATGGGAAGTGGATGCCCTCTTGAACAAGTGGAGCTGGAAAAAACAGATATCTAACTACAGAAAACTGAAGCAAAACCCTTATCTCACTCCATACACAAGAATAAACTCAAAAAAAAGAATAAACTCAAGCCGAATTACAGACCTTCAGGTAAAACTCCCAAACTCTTAGGGCCATCAAAGACGGAATTGGGACAACCTGAGAACTTTGACTCAGGGAATGAATGCATAGGCTATCACATATAAGGAAGGACACAAGCACAGAGGAGGCACAAGTGGGATATAGAGAAGATAAACACCTATGAACAATTAAAGAATTCACCAAGAGAGAAATAAGAGAGCCCACAGGGTGGGAAAACATCTTTAGAAATGACACATTGGAAAAAGGCCTTATAACTAAAATGTACAATACTCTGCTAGCCTCCAAAAAGCAAAAGAACTAATTGCCCTCTGAGGAGGTGGGCATAGGACCTGAACAGAAGTTTCATAAGGGCAGAAATCAGAACGGTCAAAAAACAGAGCAGAAATTGTTACGTATCAGCCATATGGGAAATGCAAATTTAAACAACTATGAGATAACAACTAACACCCTCAAAGATAGCCCAATTCAAAAAATCAAAGACCAACAAGTGTTTGAGGGGCTGTGGTGAGATAGGAACTCTCATCCATTGCTGGTGGACCTGTAGGTACATGCAGCGATTATGGAAATCGATTTGACAATATATAAAACATATGAGCTACCATATGGCTCAGGAACACCCCTACTGAGCATATATCCAGATGAGGCAAGAAACAAACCACAGGCAGACATCTGTACTCCAATGTTCATCGCGGCACAATTCACAATTGAAAGGAGTTCGAAACACCCCAAAAGTCCATCAACAGACAAATGGATAAAAAAACGGTGGTACATACATACAATACAGAACTACGCATCCCTAAAAAATAGGGATGAACTCATGAAGCACATCGCTGCATGGGAAGAACTTCAGGAAAAACTGGAGGAAAGTATGCCAAGCACAAAAGGACAAGTAGAACATGAATCTGCAAAAGGAGCATAGGGAAAAAGCTACTCTAAACAACCATTCTGGGGGTGAAACCCAGGTAGTATGGCAGGGGCCAGATCAAATCCAGGGATAAAATCCAGGAGGAGGAGAGGAGAAAAAAAAGAGACATGGTTTTTTTTTTTATTGGGACACCCGGGGCATTGACCCACCCAAGGAGAGGGTACTGTTTATATATTCACAAGGAAAGAGGGACCAGACCTCCACCCAGTACTCCAAAAAGTAAATGCAACATACCGGCATGAATCAGGGAACCAATAGACAAGTCTGAGGGGCCGGCCCCAACCCCAACTATGTGGACAGCGCTCCTCCCCTGAAAAAGTATGAATTTCAGAGGACAAGACAGAAGCTACAGCTCAGGGAGAGGGACAAGTCTGATCAGAGCACACAGGAGCAAATAAAGGGGGGAGGAAAAGAGAGTGGAACACATCCTGGTCCACGAAGCCCTGAGGATGATATCCCCGCTCAGAGCAGCCAATGCACAGAGAGGACCATAGGGCCAGCCTCACTACCAGACGTGATGTCCCTCGCTGACTCAGTGCTACGGGGAACAACACTGAAGTCACAGTGTGGAAATTGTGCCCGATCTGACGCCACCACACTAGGGCAAAGCACTAAGAGC
Organism: Tenrec ecaudatus; assembly: GCF_050624435.1. NCBI lineage: Eukaryota > Metazoa > Chordata > Mammalia > Afrosoricida > Tenrecidae > Tenrec > Tenrec ecaudatus. The sequence goes on from NC_134548.1 coordinate 84,465,321, forward strand.
ATGTAACAGAACAGCAAGGTTTGCAGAGCAATGAAGTAACCGGAAATACCAAAAATTGACTGTGTGGCCAGGGCGTGGTGCCCCATCAGACTAGAAAAGAAAACAGTCCTAAAGGTTAACACACAGACATTGAACTATTTGCAGGCTTTTCTTTTATGGTTGTTGTTGTTTTGTTTTCTGTTGTTGCTTTGTTTTGCTCTGTCTTGATTTTTGTGCATATTATTAACTCTGCAAGTCTATCTAGATAAGATAGGCAGGATAAATAATCCAGAGGATAAAACAACATGACAGACGGTTCTGGGAGGACATGGGAGAGGAGAAGGCAGGGGAAAGCAAGTGGAGGTTAACAAACCCAGAGACAAGGGAACAACATATAATCAAAGGTCGATGGCAAGGAGAGTGTAGGAGGCCTGATAGGACGTGATCAAAGGCCATGTAACCGAGAGGAATTACTGAAACCCAAATGAAGGATGAACATGATGGTGGGACAAGAGGAAAGTAAAACGAAATAGAGGAAAGAACTAGGAGGAAAAGAGCATTTATAGAGGTGTAAATACAGGCGTGTATATATGTAAATATATTTATAGATGACGGTGGGGAAATAGACCAATGTGCACATATTTATAGGTTTAATATTAAGGTAGCAGATGGACATTTGGCCTCTACTCAAGTACTCCCTCAATGCAAGAACACTTTGTTCTAATTAAGCAGGCATTCCAAGATGCTCACCTTCCGTACACGCTTGCTAAAAACAAAGCGGGTTCATAATCAAATGTGGTGAAGAAAGCTAATGGTGCCCGGCTATCAAAAGATACAGCACCTGGGGTCTTAAAACCTTGAAGATAAACAAGCAGCCACCTAGCTGAGAAGCAACAAAGCCCATATGGAAGAAGCACACCAGCATGTGTGATCAGGAGGTGTCAATGGGATCAGTTATCAGGCATCAAAGAACAAAAAATCTTATCATTGTGAGTGAGGGGGATGCAGAGTGGAGACCCAAAGCCCATTTATAGGCAACTGGACATCCCCTAACAGAAGGGTCACAGGGAGGTGATAAGCCAGCCAGGGTATAGTACAGCACCAATGAAACATACAACTTTCCTCTAGTTCTTTAAATCACCCCTCTGTCCCGCTATCATGATCTCAATTCTACCTTACAAATCCGGCTAGTCCAGAGTGTGTACACTGGTACAGATTAAGAGCTGGAAACACGGGGAATCCAGGATAGATAAACCCCTCAGGAACAATACTGAGAATAGTGATACCAGGAGGGGAAAGGGAGATAAGGGGAACTGATCACAATGATCTACGTATAACCCCCTCCCCCTGGGGGACAGACAACAGTAAATTGGGTGGAGACATTGGACAGTGTAAGACATCAAAAAATAATATGCAAATTATCAAGGGTTCTCGAGAGAGGGGAAAAAATTGACGAGCTGATGCCCAGGGCTCAAATAGAAAATGTTTTGAGAATGAGGATGGAAACAAATGTACTAATGTGCTTGACACAATGGATGTATGTATGTATGGTGATGAGTTGTATGAGCCCCCAATAAAATGATTGTTTTAATTGTACAAGCCACCAATAAAACGATCAAATAAAAAAATGTATTTATAGCTCCTCAAAAAATTTTTAAATTGTAGTGAGGGGCAGTTTGCCAGACCCTGGTCTATATTGATATGGTGCAAGACATGAGTTATAGCTCATCCCTGTAATGATTAATTACCCACAGATATTAATTGCATCTTTGATGTAGTGGATATTAAACAGGTATATAAAATATAGAAAACTCTCGATGAATGTATGGATGGTGATAAGAGATGTAGGAACCCCCAATAAAAGTAATTTTTAAAAATACAGAAAAGTGCTAAATTATAAGTTTTAAGAAAATTATGGTCAAGATCAAATCAATTCTTACAAAAAATATTCAATAGTTTGTTTTAATTATACAGGATAGAAGGTACTTTCAAATTAAATATATATTTTCATATTTTTAAATAGTTCATCTAACCCATTCATTTGATTAATGGTTGCTTATTCAAGATCAGACAGATAGTTGTAAAAAAAATTTTTAAGGTAGAATTATAATGCCAGATATCTCACTCCCATTATGCCAAATTTCTATCCACTGTCAACAGATGGTATTGTTAATGTTTTGTGAATGTGGTATATACTATACTGCACAGAAGAGTTAAAAAATGCAGAAACATTAGTTACACTCTTCAATATCTTTCTTTTTCACTGCAGTAAACTACTCCTTGCAGTTTGGGTAAGCTGAATTCCTTTCAAATGTTCGTAAGAGTTGGGGGTAACAAAAAGGTGTGTGAAAGGGCAAGATCACAGCTGCAAAGTAAATAAGGTAAAGTTTCCCAAACGAATTCTAATTGGAGAGCCTGGGCTACCCTTTCAGACTGAGTAGGTACATTGTCATAATGCAAAAAATTTCCTTGGCACAACACTCTCGATCTTTTCCTCATCAATACACCTTCTAATTTTCTTAAACCTTCATAACAAGCCTACATTATTCTCCCTTGTCCTTCTACATAAAGCTATCAAAATTACTACTTTGGAATTCCAAAACAAAGTTGCCATAACCTTCCAGTTGGACCCCCCCGCCCCATGTTTTCAATGTAGCCCAGATCACTTAGAAAGCCATTGCTTAGATTTGATTTGGCCTTTAAAAACACCTACTGAAACAATGTGGAAAACTTTATCTGTAGCCATCCACTGATCACAGAAAGATATTTATACATATTTGGGTTGTAATAAACCCATGCATGTATTAAATGGAACTCTAATGATAATACTTCTTGACTTAAGCTGGTAAGACCACCATATTGTATGATGAGAAAAATAATTAGGTATAGGAGAAATGTTTGTTGTCATTGACTTATTGAGCTATGATTCATTTTTAATTGATAAAATAATTTTCTAACCTCTTATCAAACTTGCAGGACTGGGGGACTTTCTAAGGCAAGTACTCTTGCTTTCTACAGTCTGCTTGCTATTGAGTAGCTGCTGTTTGTGCCCACACCTAGTGTGTGTTAAACTCTTTTTAAAGTCCTTATGGATAGTATCATACCTATTCTCAGGATCATTGTCGTCATCGTCATCATCCACTGTGAGGGGCACTGATTTAGATAAGGCTTCATCACCTTGAGCGGAAAAAAAGGTTTTTTAAAATTAGTTTTGAAAAATCTATGTAAGAAAATCATATAAAACAAAACTAAGAGCCCAAAACCTTAATTCAAACTACTGGGTTTAAAACTCTACTCTGCAATCAAAACATAAATAAAAAGAATTAACAAAAAATAACAATGGGTATGAAAAATCAGTAATAAAATGGTTTATAGTTACATCTTATATATTTCAAAGTTCATTCTCAGAGCATGAGTTATGAAAAAACTTAAGTTTCTACTGTAACATCTAGATTTAAGATCTGTGCATTTCATTGTATGTAAATTTTATTACACAAGAAAAACTCTAAAATTGAACACCACTACGATGCATGCTGAAATATTTAGAAAGAGAAGTATACTAGTGATACACTGATACGTATCACAATTATTAGGCAAATCTCATGGATATAAAACTAAGGGGGGGAAATCTCAAAAAGATACATACAAGGAAACTTTAAGAAGCTCATGGAAAAAGCTATATTATTTTTTAATTCCCTTTTCCACAAACTTTTTGAGGGTTCTGCTTTTAAAGAATGATATCATTCTCAAACTAACAGAACTAGAGAGATGAAGAACAGATTACAGGGCTTGCCAAGGGGTTAGAAAAAAAGAGTGGGAAAGGGGTATCAATAAATAAGTAGTAGCACAAGGGAGTTTAGTTTTTTAAGAACCTGATGTAACTATTCATGTTACTTAACTGCAATGCATATTTTACACAACACACACGCGCATGCACACACAGAATGCATGTAAAGCTAGTGAAATAGGAATAGATATTCAGTTTCCTAGTTTTGACATTGTAACTTGAAGATATTACAATTATGGGAAAATTGCTAAGGGTATACAGGATGTCCTCTACACTTTTTTTTCAAATGTCTATGAATTTACAACTATTTCAAAATAAAAACTTAAAGAGCCTAAATAAATTAGGAACTGTAATGAATAGATAGGATGCATGATACAGCAAGTATAATAATTATAATGCTCATTTTTGTGAATATTTACTTATTTTAAAATAAAATGTTAAGCGTAAAACTCTAGAACACATACGAACAGACAGGTTCAAGTTAAAAATATGCTAAATATAAGAAAGCAAAACTAATTCACAAAGCATTACAGCAAACTCACAAGTACATCAAACAGACCAATTTCCAAATAAAACATGATATAGTACTGCCATCCATTTGTTCAATATACATTCCAAAATTTAACTCACATTTGAACATCTACTTTACATGCTTACTTGTGTAAGTCTATTTAAATTGTAGTTTTTAATGGTGATACTTTTAAAATAACTTTCTAGATAAATTGGGTTCACTTAATTACAGCATTCTAAGATAGTTTGTCATTTTTGTAGCTGACACTACTCACAAGAAATTTCTACAAAATTGTGTACCAATATGCAAAAAGACCATTAGTAAGACTCCATTCTGATACCAATCCCATGATTTCGAAGGTGGCAAATTATTATGAAAAGAGTGTCGCAAAAAAAAAAGTGTCGCACCTTTCTTCTGTGGAGCAAGTGACAGAATATACCCCCCAAACTTTAGGCTGGCAGCTGTTTTAACCATCATAAAAATCAAGGCTCCTTTACCCATACAGAGCACACAAATTGCTGAATAATTTGTAATCCTCAAATTCATGGGACAGAAGGGGAATTTAAAGATCTTCTAAAACTGACTACTAAGGTTAAGTTGGACATAGTAATGTTATCAAGTAAAATTGAATCAACACCATAAAATATAACCAGGGTTTTCTAGCTTGGAATCTTTACAGACCAGCATGTCTTTCTCACCTGAATTGGCTGGGTGGGTTAGACAGCTAGCCTACCAATTAATAGGAGAGTATTTAACCACTGTGTGACAAGGGCTCCTTTGGAAATATTGGGGAAATAAACTTAAAACATTTTCATAAGTATGAAGCAGCACTGGTATCTCCAGGTGATCTCCAGGTGATCCACAGAATGAGGTTGTCTGCTCCTATAAAGATTTAGTCTCAGAACCCCTAAGTAGTAGAGCTACTGTGTCTCTCATAAGGGTTGCTTGTTACCAGCCAGAATTGACTTGATGGCAGTGGATTTACTTATGCAAGTAAATTAATAAAGAATATCATTTGTCATCAGCTCACATCAAATTTATCTTGAAAACTACTTTTTCTATAGTGTTTATCTTCAAGGCCAGGCATCCATTTTGTTTTTTTTACTTCAAAATAAAATATGTGCAGTGTGCACAGGAATTTGTTCGTAGTTTTTTTTTGTAATTATAGTCTGGCACTCCAACGGGTCTGAGGGACAGTGAGCTGGCCCCCTGGTAAAAAAGTTTGAGGACCCCTGTTCAAGGCCCTTCATATACTTTTTTGTTTAAATATTTACATTGAAAAAGTCCAATTTTATGATGTGAATGAGGGAGATGGGAGTGTAGCCCCAAAGCCCATCTATAGACAATTGGACACAGAAGGGTCACAAGGGATGAGTTAGCCAGGGTTCATCATAGCACCAATGAAACACACCATATTCCTCTAGCTCTTTAATGCTTCCCCCCACCGCACCCCTAACCCGATCATGACCCCAGTTCTACCTTACAAATCCGGCTAGACTGGAGCATTTGCACTGGAATACATAAAAGCTCTCAACACAGAGAAGCCAGGATAGATAAACCCCTCAGGTACAATAATAGGAATAGCAATACCATGAGGATAGGGGAAATGTGAGAAATTGAAAGGAGGAACTGATCACAATGATTGATGTTATCTCTGTCTCTCTCACACGCACACACATACCCAAGGGCGACAAACAGCAGAAACGTGGAGGAAGGCAAACAGCAGATGGAGTATGATATGAAAATAATAATCATTTATAGTTTATTAAGGGGTCATGGGGGCAGCGCAGAGAAGAACCGATAACAAGGGCTAAAGCAGAAAGGAAAAGTTTTGAAAATAGTGGTGGCAACATATATACAAATGTGTGTGATACAACTGATGTACAGATTGTTATAAGAACTATAGGAATCCCCAATAAAATGAATTAGTTTTCTTAAAAAAAGAAATAATCACGAAATATTGATGAAAATCCTACACAAGTCTTGTTCAACCATATATTGGGGATTTTTCAAATGCTAAAATGCTGAATTTTCTCAAGGTTTCACTAGAAATATATTCAAAAGTTCACCTCCTATTCAGTCCACTATTCTTTCAGATCAAATATGACTAACTGGAACATAGTAATCCAGAATGTTGTGATTACATCCTGTCAAGTCAATTTTTGACTCACAGCGACCCACCCAATGTGCAAGAAGAAAATTGCACCGGAGTGTAATTTAAACAGAAGCAAGCACAGCACATCAGTTAGCAAGCAATCATTTTACCACTGAGTCACAAGGGCTCCTCTCCTTTGAGTAAACTAGTAAATTAAGAAATTAATGGGAACGTCACCCTTTGAGTATTTTCTATGTGTTGCCTCGTATAAATAGTTCTAAACATGAAAGGTACAAAACAAAAACATTCATGTATCTCAAAGCCACTGAAAGTCATCAAAAAGGCTTGAAGATAAACATGCGGCCATCTAGCTGAGAAGCATCAAAGCCCACGTGGACGAAGCACACCAGCCTGTGTGACCACTAGGTGTCCAAGGGATCGGGTATCAGGCATCAAAGACAGGGGGAAAACATATCATTGTAAATGAGAAGGAACAGAGTGGAAATCCAAAGGCCATCTGTAATTAATAGGACACCCCCTTACAGATAGGTCAAAGGGAGGAAATGAGCCAGTAAGCCTGCAGTGTAGCAACAATGTAACATACTAAACTTTCCTCTAATTCTTAAATGCTTCCTTCTCACTATATCATGATCCCAATTCTACCTTACAAATCTGGCTTGACCAGAAGATGGCCACTGGTACAGATAGGAACTGGAAACACAGAGAATCCAGGACAAATGATCCCTTCAGGACCAGTGGTGAGAGTGGCGATACCAAGGGTGGAGAGGAAGTGGGGTAGAAAGGGGGAACCGATTATAAGGATCTACATATAACCCCCTCTCTGGGGGGGGCGGACCACAGAAAAGTGGGTAAAGGGAGATATTGGACAGTGTTAAGACATGACAAAATAATAATTTATTAATTATCAAGAAGGGTTCATGAGAGAGGGGGCCAAGGAGGGGGCAAAAAATGAGCTGATACCAAGGGCTTAAGTGGAGAGCAAATATTTTGAGAATGATGAGGACAACGAATGTACAAATGTGCTTGACACAACTGATGTATGTATGGATTGTGATAAGATTTGTATGAGCTCCCATTAATGATTTAAAAAAATGAAGCACACAAAGATCTATACACTAGCCATTAGTGAGGTTAAAATGGGCTGGAACTCGCCATTTTTAATTGTATAAACATATGCCTGGGAAGACAAATAAAAAACAATGGCATATTCATCATCAAAAACAACATTTCAAGATCTATAATGAATCGTAACCAATGCTGTCATTGATAAGATATTGGCAAAAACCCTTACTAGGATGATCAGATTAGCAAAATCATTATTCAAATTGAGGCATCAAACACTAATGCCAAAGATTAATAAACTGAAGATTTTTACAAACTTCTGCAGTGTCAAATTGATCAAACAAGTGATCAAAATGCATTGATCAATACTAGTGACTGGAATTCAAAAGTTCAAAAGAAAGAGGGAACACTAGCTGGAAAATGACCCCGGTAACAGAAACAAAGTTGGAATCTCATGATAGAATCTTTCAAGACCACCAAATTATTCATTGTAAATACCATCTTTAATGACATAAACAGTAACTATACATGGTGTATTCGTTATCTAGTACTGCTACAACAAAAGTACCAGAGTAGGTGACTTTAACAAACAGAATTTTATTCTTTCATACTTTAGAAGATTCAAAGTCCAACTTTTGGGAGCCAACTCTAGGTTAAGGCTTGCTCTCTGTTGGTCCTTGAGGAAAGTCCTAGACTCTCTTTTCAGCATATATGGGCCCAGCATTGCTTGAAGATCATCATTTGTTTTAGCATTAATCTTCCCCTAAATCTAGGTGGTGTGAAGCCCAGGAACTTGGGCCCAACGGTTGTTTTTGGCTCTCTCCTTTCTTGATGGCAAACTCTAGTTGACAAATTCTCTCATCCTTTAGCCCTTTTCATATCAAAAGTGCTGTAAGCCACAGCCCAGGGAAACACCCACAACAGATCATAGTTTTGATGGTATTAAAGATGTTGTTGTATCCAACCCTTAATTGGTAGATCACCCCAAATAACACCTTGAGGAGATTATTACATAACTATCAAATTACATTCATTGTATAAATATCAAACCACTGAGATTCAGAGCCAACAAATTGAAAAATAGTTTTGGGGAACACGATTCAATACACTACTCATGGGATTCTCCAAGGATGAAATCCAAAAGAATCAGACAAAATACAGAAACAACAGAGAAGCTCAGAATCATCCAGTCAGAACGAGGCCAAAGCCAAAAGCAGAACAGATCATCGATTGCTGTGATGCGTCTAAGCTGAAGTTGAAGAAATTTAAAATAATCCCTGAAAATCAAAACACAAATTTGAGCATCTCCCACATGAATTTAGAGGCCACATCAAAAAGAGATTTGATCCAATGAACACTAATAACCACAGATCAAATGAGATGAGTTGTGGCATGTGATCAAGGATAGCATAAATTATAAAGCATTGAAAAGACAGGATTGAAAGTGAAGATAAAAATTGATTTGAGAAGAAACTCTGGAACTTGCTAGCAAATGGAAAAAATAAAGCAAAGGGAAGAAATCACCAAAAATACGCTCAATAAAATGTTTGAAGGGCTGCTCAAGAAAAAAAAAGCATACTGCTGAAATATGTAATGATCTGGAGCTAAAAAATCATGGTAGAATAAACGCAGCACTTGTCAAGTGGAAAGAACTGAAGCGAAAGTTCAAGCATTCAGTTTCAATATGGGAAGATTCTACAGATAAAATATTAAACATCGAAAGACACAGCAACAAAAGGAAGAAACACACAGAATCACGACACCAAACATAAGTGGTCAGCGTTCAACCTTTCAGGCGGTAGCATAAGATCAAGTACCAATAGGGCTAAAGGAAGCAAAATAGAGCCGCACTGAAGGAAGTGGCCACACACAAAGCTCCCAAAATTGACAAAATGCTGAAATGTTTCACAAAACAGACAATAGTAGAAAAGCTCATATATCTACGACAAGATATTTGGAAGTCAGCTTCCTAGCCAGCCAATTAAAAGAAATCCTGATTTTTGTAAATCCAAGGAGGGACCTAGCAAGATCCCAAAATTATCAAAAAGTATAATTAATATCATGTAATTAAATTTGGCTGGAAATCATTAATCTAAGAATACGTACTCAATCTGTATACCGAGCAAATCATCAGAGAATCTTTCTTATATGAAAAACGTGGCATCAGGATTGGGGGAAAGCTTATTAACAACCTGTGATGTGCAGATGACACAAGCTTGCTTGCTAAAAGTGAGTAGGACTTGAAACATTTGCTGATGAAGATCAAGGATTGAAATCTTAGGTATAAGTTACAGCGATAACCAAAATCCATCTTTCTGGGATCTCTACAACCAATGCTCATGGAAGGTACTCAAGAAATCAAACGGCACATTACAAAGGGTAAGTCTGCTGCAGAAGACCTCTTTAAAGTGTTGAAAAGTGAAGATGATACTTTGAACACTAAAATGCACTTGACCCAAGACATGGTATTTTCAATTGCATTACATGCATATGAAAGTTATACACTGAATAAAGAAGACTGAAGAATCGATGCATGTGAATTGTGGTGCTACAGAAGAACTGGTGCTACCAGTTCATATGAAGAACAAGCAAATTTGCCTTGGAAGAAGTAGTCGGAATGCCTTAGACGTGGAGCGACTCCTCATGTATTTTGGATCTATTCTAGGAGAAACCACTCCATGGAAAAGGCCAACATGCTTAATAGAGGGGCATCAAAGAGGAGGAAGCCCCTCAACAAGATGGAGTGAAACAGTGGCTACAACAATGGGCTCAAACATGACAGGTGTAAGGATAGGGCAGGACAGGGCTGTATTTCTATCTGTTGTTTAGAAGATTGCTAGGAGTCAGAACAGACTATAGCGCCTAACAAGATCTTCATACTGATTTCACTAGGAAAGCTATTTAATCATGGAACGCGATTGTCAAAAATTTAAGATTAGTCCAATAGCCTACAGTTTGATAATGGGACTATTCCATGGAGTCAATCTGTTTATTATTTTTATAGTCTATTCTAATTCTTCAATAAAGGTTTTCCAACTAATCCATTACTAAAACCCTGCTTTACTAAGCAAGGAAATATATTCTCTTACATATACACAGATCTGAAATCTATAAAGCTCTTAAAATGTAAGGTTGTTTGTAAGTGCTGACAAAGCTCATTTAGCACCAAACCTGATGTGAGCTCTATTCTTCTGTGTATAAACATTCAGATGTTTTGCCACAAAAAAATATTAATGAGTCTGATTAAAGGATTGTTCCTCATCTCCAACTGGGGCTATTAGATAATATATAGTACTTGCCCAAAATTAATCTTCCTGAGAACTCTAAATAGAGAACCCTAAATTATGAAACACATTTGCTCCAAGAATTTTCGAGCAAGGTACTACAAACCCATTGGTACAACAGCTATACCGGTAGAGTTCCATGTAGGCATCTGCTAGAGAGGAGCATAAAATTGTAGAACACAACTTATATGCCACATTTGTTTTCAAATCAATCCCCTATGTAAGATAAGTTATTCTTAAAAGGAATTTAAATCTTCATTAAAAATTGTATAAAAGTCAGCGGCCATCTAGCTCAGAAGCAAATAAGCCCACATGGAAGAAGCACACCGGCCAGTGAGATCACGAGGTGCCCAAGGGACCAGGTATAAGGCATCATGAAAAAAAAAAAAGATATAAGTGTGTGTATGTATGTGTATATATGTGTATATGTATATATGTATGTGTATATATGTATATATATATCATATTAAATGAAGGGGGAAGTGCAGAGTGGAGACCCAAGGCCCAAGTGTCGGCCAATGGAGATCCCCTCATAGAGGGGTTTAGGAGAGGAGATGGGTTAATTAGGGTGTGAGGTAGTATCGATGAAGAACACAGCTTTCCCCCAGATCCTGGATGCTTCCTCCCCCCAACTACCATGATCCGAATTCTACCTTGCAGGGCTGGATAGGACAGAGGCTGTACACTGGTACATATGAGGGCTGGAGGTACAGGGAATCCAGGGTGGATGATACCTTCAGGACCAAGGGTGTGAGGGACGATGCTGGGAGAGTGGAGGGTGAGTGGGTTGGAAAGGGGGAACTGATTACAAGGATCCACATGTGACCTCTTCCCTGGGAGAGGGACAGCAGAGAAGGGGGGGAAGGGAGACTCCGGATAGGGCAAGATATGACAAAATAACGAGGTATAAATTACCAAGGGCATATGAGGGAGGGGGGAATGGGGAGGGGGGCGGGGGAAAGAGGACCTGATGCAAGGGGCTTAAGTGGAGAGCAAATGCCTTGAGAATGATTGGGGCAGGGAATGTATGGATGTGCTTTATACAATTGATGTATGTATATGTATGGATTGTGGTAAGAGTTGTTTGAGTCCCTAATAAAATGTAAAAGAAGAAAAGAGAAAAAAATGATTAGGGCAAAGACTGTACAGATGTGCTTTATACAATTGATGTATGTATATGTATGAACTGTGAAAAGAATTGTATCAGCCCCAATAAATTGTTAAAATAAAAAAATTTTAAAAAAATTGTATAAAAGTCAACTCAATATATTAAAACTAATTGGAATATATATTTAAATTTTCAATGCAGGAAATAAAAAATTAGATGTTTCCATATTTTTTTAAAACAAAATAAATGAAGACAGAAAAATCTAAAATGTATCATATATACTCGTGTATAAGCCGAGTTTTCCAGCACATTTTTAATGCTGTTTTTGTGGTAAAATTAAGTGCCTCGGCTGATATTCAGGTCAACTTATACTCGGAGTATATACGGTATATAGATTACCTCACTGCTTAGATAGAATACCATGCCAAGTTCCTAGAAACTAGTTAATGAGAATCAGCAAAAGAATGGAGTAGATTTCAATTATTTCAGAGGATTTCAGGAAACACAAAGTGAACCTACAGGTACAAAAAGTCGCAAGCATGACAAAGCTGTTAAACCTTCACAGACCACGTTACTACCATCACCAACTTTCAGTTGTATTACATGAATTACTCAAAACTATTGGCACCACTTGTTTTCCTGCAGAAATTACTATATTACTATACAATTACTCCAGAGAAAAGCATTAAGAATTGGGGGGGGGGGGAGTAAGCTGAACCACTTGGTATCCCTAATATAAATAAACATTCTTTGCAGTACCTTCCAATCCTGGCAGCAAAAATACATGAAGAACCTCGAGGTAGTAAATATCTAAGAATTTTTAACCATTTTCTAAAATCAATTGGCCTCAAGAAAAAATTAAAGAATATATGGGAAAAGGGACAAATCATAAAAATTTTTATTTATTTCTGCATACCTGAAGATTGGCAAAATCCAGTGTGTGAAGATAGCACTAAATTTTCAGTCACAGGCTTAATTTTCTGCTCATCACTGCTCCCATTGCCTACAGAATTCTGATCATCGTCTCCTAGATCAGAAGAGGAGGAGGACGTAATCTCTGCTTGCTTGCTTTTAGTACTTTTTCTCAGAGAATTGCGCTTTTTCTCCTTGACATTGTTTGTCTTCTTTTTAGCTGAAGGTCGTTGTTTTGGCTGTTTTGTATTATTATCTTCAGAACAACTTTCCTCGGCATCAGAGGATGAGGAACCACTTTGGATTTTCTTGGTATTTCTCTTTGAATTTACATTTCTTCTTTCCCTCAATCCGATTCTTTTTAGCCTCTTATCAGAAGAATCTCCACCATCTTCTTTCATGGAGTATTTCTCAGTATCAGATGATGAACAATCTCGCTTCTTTCTTGAACTTTTTTCAGACAAGTTACATCGGTTTTCCTCTCTACTAGATGCTCCATTCCTACTCTTTTTGTCTTCTGAAGAGTCACAGCTATCTCCTTTACCTGGCGACTTCTCAGCATTTTCAAATAATTCATTCTTCTTTTTAGAAGATTTTTCTTTTGTTTTCTTACATTTTTTGCCTCCACCGGTTAGGTCATTCTTATTTTGTTTTGTACCTTTAGGAAAACAACAGATTTCTTCTCTCTCATGTACTTTCTCATTGCCATCAGATGATGAATCATATGGTTCCATCTTAACTAGTTTTTTCTCCACTTCTACAATTTTTTCTTTTCCTTCAGTTCCCTTTTTTCCCTGCTTTTTATCATCTCCAGAGGAATAATCGCTCTGTTCTTTCTTTGAGGAATTCTCAGCAACTTCAGGTAAACTACCCTGTACTTTCTTACACATTTTTGCTTTCAACTGTTTGCTCTTTTCTTTAGTTTCAACAATCCTTTTGTCTTCAGGAGAATATAAACTTTCATCTTTCCCAAGAAGAGGCTTATCATCTGGGCCCTCAGAAGAAGCACTTGGCTGCTGCCTTTCTGAGAGTCGGTTTCGTAATTCCATTATGGTTTTGTCTTTATCAGCTGTATCAACTTTGCCTTCTGAAGAGAAATGCTCTCTCTCCTGCTTCCGCTCAATATTCTGACAAGATTTCTCTTGCACGGGCTTCAAACTTTTCTCCTTTGGATTAGCCATTCCTTTTTTCCTGTGTTGTTCATCTTCAGAAGAAGCGCGGTCTTCTTTATTTGGAACTTTCCTTTTGGTTGTGCCGGCAGTCCCAATTTTACTCATGCTCTTAATCTCCTTTTCTAACTCTGAGTCATAATTGGAAGAGTCAGACTGGGTTTGACGTTTCTTTTTAGAAATTATAGAGCTTTTGGTTGATTTGCCTTTTTCAATATCAAAATCTGAACCAGAAGTAGAACTTTTTCGTTTCCTTTTCCCCTTATCATCTTTCTGCATTTGAGTCTTTAGATTATATGAAGTCTTCACATCATTTGCATGCATTTCATTAATATCAGTATCTGAAGAAGACCCATGATGCATTCTGTTTACTTCTTTGAGGATTTCGAGCATTTCATCAGAGTCTGAATTTTGATCCACTACTGACTGCTTAGATTTAGGCAATTTATTAGGCTTAGGATTTTCTATAGTACTGTCAGAGGAGTTCCGCTTATCCTTTTTTCTCAGAGGAGCTGGTAGGTTTTGTTTCTCTTTAACAGTTCCACTGCTTTCTTCATCTGAATTAGATGTTGCAGGGTTGGTTTCCGCCAGTCGCCTCAAGGGTGTAGTTTTTACACGTGGAGATCTTCGAAGATCAGCGTCTTCGGAAAGTAATGGACCTTCGTTTTCAACCAAGTGCTCTTTATCTCTGCTTTCCTGTACAGGTCCACAGTTCTCTGACTTTGGGTCGAGACTAAGACTTTTATAGACATCTTTATCTTGTGAAGCCTCCTGACAATCAGCACCTTTAACTGTGGGGTTAGAAAGGGAAACAGGCGTGAGTTTAACATATAATTCTTTTGTGACTTTAGCTAAAGTTTTTGACTTAATACCTCCTCGGTTGTCTTTTGAAGAAATATTTAACTTTATAGAAGAAGTCTCCAGTTCTTGTTCAGCTCCACTGTTGCCATCTCCCTTATGATCAGCCGAACCCTGAACTTCCATAGCGGTCTCAAGATTCTCAAAAATGTCTTCGGGAACTGAGGAAGGCACACTCACAATATCCATGTCCAAGTCTTCAGAGGCGTTAGCCGGTGCATAGTGAGACTCTTCCTTTCGACCACAGTTCTGGTGGTCACCACTAGTACTTTGATTTGCTCTGTGTTCCTCTGTGGGAACACTAGGACCCATTTGCTCACAATCTACCTGCTTTCTGGACAATTTACCTTCAGACTTTGAAATGTCCTTCCTTTCCAAAAGACAGAATTTTTCTCCTTTTCTGACTTTCGATTCAGATTTAACATCTATGACTTTATGCTCTTTGGTATTCTTCTCTTTGTTTATAATGTCCAAAGCTCGAATTTCTGAATTCAAATCTTCCTCCAATGCAAGATGAGACTTCTTGATATCAGCTAACACAGATTTAAAAGCCTTAAACTGACGTAACTTTGCAGAAGAATTGATTTCGGCAATGTCTGTTGCCTGCTTCAAAAATTTAACATAACTGGAGTTCATGTTGGCTGTTGTCTCAATAAGTTTTTTTGCCTTCTTCAGCATCTCTTTGGGCACAATTAGGGCTGAATAAGAGTAAGTTATCGAACCAGAACATGGACCATCAAATTTCTTTTCTTCTCCATTGCAATTGGGACTATTCTTCTTTGGAGAAAATCTGGGTGTGTGGTCATATACTTTATTACCCTTTTCATTGTCGACTTTAATCTTCTTCTTGTTTTGCTGTAACAACTGTTCTAGATTCTCAAATACGCTGTTACATGCAGTGACCAAGTCCAACAAAGGCTCCGGGTGACAAATGTAGCAATACCATTGGTTGTTTTCATCCATTATTGCAGATAGTTCCTTTCGACCAAGGTTGCGCAGAATGCATTTTTTGCAGAAGGCGTTATGGCAAAAGTCGCAACAAATCAGGTTCCCACCTTCTGCACACCATCTGAAATTTTTTAAAGATTAAAATATTATTCTGAGAGAAGCTTATTAGATTTTTAACCTTTTATTTTAAATTTCCTGCCAGCAATTTTTGAAGTGATTTAGGTCATCTACTTATAATAGTTATCTAAACGAAGCAAAAACTGAAGCCTTATAAAAAGAGTAACTTTCCATTAAAGATATAAATTATATTATGACAAAAACACATACGTAAGACTGTACGAATTTCCCTCAAAGAAATGAAACAACAACACTGTATTTTAGGTGATATTGATTTATTACCTACCTACATTGTTCATCCATTCCATCTGAGTCACGGCTAATATCGTCACTCATGTAATATTTAAAACAATTCTATTAAGAGAAAAAAGCAAGAAGTGATTTTTCCAAAGTTCATAGTATTCATAAAGGATCTATTTCTAAGTTATCCAAATAGCAAAAGCTTCTTTATATGTGTCTTCTGAGAGGAAAAAAAATACTCAAACCTTGTACTCTCAAGAAATAGAATTACCAACAACAAAAAAAGAAATAGGATTATCTTGAGAATTTATTCCTTTTCATATGATGGTGCTTCAAGAAGTTCATGGTAAAATTCCATGATCGTTTAAATCAATGTCTTCTATGGGATTTTTGAAGCCCCCACATAGATTTCCAAGTCACCAAACATCACTAATTCCTCATGTAAAAATTTATAAAGCATTTGAGTTTTACATTAAGTCTCTACATAAAATTGTATTAGACATCATTGCCACTTAATAATTTTGATAGCTGCCATATGTAATCACATATTATGTGTACAGCTAAGCAATTAGCACTAATTACTTTTAAATCTCAAAATGCTTACGATGCAATGTAAGGAATATTATGGCTAATTTGGGGGGGGGGTAATCCAAGACTTTTAATATGTAAGTAAATCTCACAAAGTAATACAACTAGCAAAACCGGTATTCAAATTCAAATCTGATTAATCTCAAATTCCAACACATTCAGAATAGAGATAGGAGGTTCCATGTCCAATGATGTAAACTATTGATTACTATAGTTTAAGGTTTAAGGTTTGCTATAGAGCAAAGTGCAGTGAAATTAGATGGTGCATGGCAACCAGAAAGAATAACATCTGGGGGTCTTAAAAGCTTGTCTTAAAACATATAATCAGCTAAGTGAGACATGGAGGAAGCACACCAACTAGTCTGTGTGATCCAAGGATTGTAAGATAATAAAATGCAAGAACAGACAAGAAAGACTATATTAGGGCTTAACTTCTGAGTACCCAGTTTACAGAAGGCTATGGATGATAATGGAATCCCACACTCTATTTACAGAGCCCCCACATGGATGAAGTCTCTGGTGAATCCCCGCTGACCATTGTTAAGGATGTGAACAGCAATGCCCTCAAACAGAGTGCACTGGAAAGAGGATTAATGCAGCTATAATTCGATTAAAATTTAACCTTCTCATCAGCTTCCCCTTTTGACCCATTTTTTAATTTGTCCTAGTTTTTATCATTTTCTGCTTTCTTTTCTATTGAGGTTTTTCTATGGATTTATTTTGTCGGTAGTGGCAGGGGTTTTGTTTTATTTTGGGTGGGGTATGATTTTCTCCATATGATATCCAGGATAGATTTATCTATAAAGACAGTCAGTAGACTTTTTCAGGTTATGGTAGAGGAGGTTGGGGGAAAATGGGGAGCTAATAATGAGTACAAGAATGAGGAAAATTTTCTAAAATTGCTTGTAGTGATGATTGCATAACTCTTTTTAAGATATTTAAACCACTGAATTGGTATGTCAATTAAAATGCTAATATATTTGTAAACTTTTATTGGCGTTTCATCACATATCATAATTCAATAGTTCAATCATATCAAGAATTATACAATAATTACCACATTCAACTTTAGAACATCATCTTCTTCCTTATATTAATTATTAGTGTAATTACTATTTTTTAACTGTAGCAAAAACTTATGTATTTTGGGTCTGTACTGTTTTGTTTAGGTTCTGATTGTACATATTATGGGGTATCTCAGGGTCAGGTCACCCTCTTTAAGTTGCAGTATATGTTTTCTCATTTTGTGGGAATGAAAACCAGGACTGATGAATTTACAGAATCAGCAAGTAGAATATGGGTTTTGATAGGGAAGAGGACACACATGGGGTGGCAGGGTGAAAGGGGTCCGTATAGGAAGAGAATGTTTGGAAAATGATTGTGGTAGCAAATGTACAATTCTGCTGAAAATATTAATTTGTAAAAGGGGTCTAGGTGTGTAAGTGTATAGAAACATAGGGAAAAGGAACACATATTATGAATCCTGCAATACTAAATTCAAATGTCATAATTTAAAACTGGAAGCCTTAAATAATATGTTCACTAGATGAAAGGCCTCAAATTAAATGAAACCTTAAATTCAAGGAAAAGATGGACAGAAATTGCTACAGGGAGGTAGTAAACTGTAGTGAATTTAAGCAGATTATATATATATATATATATATATATATATATATATATAAAATGTGTGTATAAAAATGCTGAAATTCTTTACAAAAGGCTGCCTTGTCCCTTCATTTAAAAAGGCTTTTATTGAAAAACAAACTAACAAAAATATAATTTGGAGAAGACCATAAGTTTTGTATCATAAATATTTTAAATGACGTCCAAAGTATTATCAATTAAAAAGTATTTAGAACTGTGAAAAACATAATACATAGGAAATATTTTCAATTTGATAACCTTCAAAACATCTTAAAAACTCTGCTTCAAGTGTTGCTATGAATAACAATTGTCAAGTCAGCCCCTGTTATGGTGACAAATGTACTACAGAGTAGAATTGCTCCATATGGCTTTCTTAGCTACTATAATTCTATGGAAATAGTTCTCAGGTCTGCCTTCCATAGAACCATTTGATAGCATTGAACTGCCAACCTTTGATTTGGCAGTCAACCAATCACAAACCATTCATACCAACCAAGCGCCCTGGCCCACGTGGAGAGCTAAAATGTGGATATGTAGGGTATATAAATGAGAAGTTTGGGTTATAAAATGCATGCATACACAAATACAAACTCTTGAGAGTTTTCAAACACGAGGCTCTCTCACCTACTACCTATTAAATACATTGTCTCTTCCTAGAATATCGAACCAACCCTACTTTACCAAGCTAATTCAGATTCATATTTCACTTTATCACCCCCGCTGGGAAAAAAAACCCTCAAACCCAAATACAAATTTCACAGGCTTCTTGTGTGTTCTCAAAACTAAGATGTATTTCACCTACGAGGGCATTTATCAGACAATGTTTGTCTTCCCCACTACAATATAAACCCACCAAGCAAAGAAACCATTTCCAGCTTTTACACATCACTGTAGCCCAAAGGTATGGCACATGGTAAGGAATCAAATATTTGTAGAATGAATCCATCAGCAAAACATTGCCTACCTTACAAATGAGAACTTGTAGTGAAGGATGTCTATAAATGGAATCTTTTTGAAAATGATTGACCTGTTGTCCACAAGCTGTGCAGCTCACAATCCCATGAAGCCCATCTTCTGAGAGAAAGTAGTTACCATTATTTACATATACACATACAAAATTTAGTCAGCACTTTTTATCTTCTGTATTGAAAACTAAATGGCTCAAGAGTCCTTGGAAAAAAGACATTTGTGCACATCAAATAGGTTAATAATTTTACTAATGATCTAAACTCCTAATTATTTTGGCAAACTCCAGGGCTACAAATCTTAACTGGCTCTTTCACACAGAGCAAAGCCTAGTTCTCACAACTTAATGTTACTTAATGTAACTTCCCATTTAAAATAACAAGTTTTAAAACTAGAAACCATGAACTTACCCCCCTTTTATTAAATAAATTCACTATCGGTGCTTAAAGAATTGAAAATTAAGTAATCTATAAGGAAAATATTCTTTTTCAACTGGATACTTAGCTATACCATAAAACAGAAATGTCCGTGTGGTAGTCACCTAATCTGGTGTTAATTGAAGGATTAAGAGTGTAGGGGTGGAATCTAGGCTGTTAATCTGGAGATGGCCAATGAGACATCTGTGTGGGCATGGCCTTCTCCTGAGAATTCTGGGAAATCTGGTACTTTCCTCCTTAAAGGCAAGAGTCTCTCTCTGGCACACCCTGGGAGATATAGCATCTGACAAGACACATGGACTCAGCCTGATGCAGCCCTGGGAAGCCATGCCAAGATGTTTTCAACACCACTGGATCCAAAGATTTTCTACGCACTGGCCTATGATCGTCTACATTCGGTGTCACTGCATGTGTTTCGTGAGTCTGGAGAGGACATTGTAGACTGGTATCGGACACATGGGCCAATATCAGACTTATGGACTTGATCTGGACTGGACGGGGATGCTGTCTCAAAGTTCAAATGCTCTTGTATATAAATCTTTCTTATACACATTATTTGTGTCCACGGATGGTTCTCTAGTCTACCCAGACTAACACAGACTGCAAAGATCCTATCAAAATGGCACACAAAAGCCTGATAATTTTATAGTATTACCAATCTCCTTCTTAGAAATTACGTCAAAAAGGTCCAATAAACTGGTCTTCGTTTTAGGTCTATTCCCTTGTCCATTATACATCAGCATTGACTATTATTTCCAAATAAGTATAAAGTATTGTAGGTATGTCTACCTTGGCCACATAAACCACAGAATGAATAAATGAACAGGCAGAGCACTAATCTTCAGTGAGTACAGAAGATAGTAAAAGCAAGAGGGAAAAAACTAAAGACAAAATCTGTGCTGCCTCACTCTCTTTATTCCTAGGATTGTTAGGGCAGTGCTTTACAGTTGGGGAATTTGAATCATAAGAAGAATCTAAAGATAGTCTTTCACACCCTGAAAGTAACAGTAATCTCCGTTTCCGATTTTTTTTAAGTTTTACAGGCGATTATGATGTGAAACCAGGACTTTTATCCAAATAGGAGATTATGATTCAAAAGAGGGCACTTAAGTGATCACATTGACAATTACAAAAGAGACACACTCAAAATAAAACACATTTAAAAAAAGCTGCTCTACCTCCAAGCAAGAGGTAAACAACCACATACTTTTCTAATGACTTAATGTTTGCTAATTCATGTCAGGTTTTAGATGCAAAAGACAATGCCCTTGAATACTACTGCCAATATTCACTGAGCTAAAAGGTTTTATTATGTATGAATACATTCTTTATGAATAATACAGAAAACTTTAAAATGCATATTAGTGTCTAATGTTTTATATTAAATCAGTGTTCTATATTAATGTTTGATCTTGGATAGTCATATATTCTCTATTTGTGCCAAACAGAATATACAGTTGCATTTTTCACTACAAATTAAAGATTTCACTCAAATAAACTAACAAGATCTATAAATGAAAACTAGAATTTAAATATTAATCTAATTTTATTAAGCACCTTCTACGTGCTTTGCACATCTACCACTCCAAACTCATCCTAAAGAGTCAATTCTGACTCCTTGCAACCCTAAGGGGCAGAACAGAACTGTCCCTGTGGGTTTTTGAGAAGATTTAAAAGCCTCATCTTTCTCTCTCAGAGAACCCGGTGGTTTCAAAGTGCTGGTCCTGCAGTTACTAGCCTACAGGTAACCCACTACACCACATGGCTCTTTCAAACTTTACAAGAATGAAATAAAGCTATAAGTGATCTCTTGAAGAATTTCCTCCACACATGCACAAGGATTTGCATGCAGGGTACTCACTAATTATAAATTTAAAAAATGAAAATACTGAAAACATGTTCACAATCAGGACTATGGTTTATTCTATATATAGTGAAAAACAAACTGAATAAATACTTACTAATATGGTTAAGTAAAATGAGAAATTACTGAGAAATGTTACAGTAGGATATATACACTGTATACTATTTTACATCTTTTTAAATGAAAAATAAGTGTTTAATAATAAGTATATCTCCAGGGAAAAGCATGCATAGAAATGGCACACACACAACAGAGATACAAGGAGTGGCGGGAAAGGAGAAATGGATTAAAAGTAGAACTGGGAAGGTGAAAAAATGAGGAGCTGATACCAAGGGCTCAAGTAGAAAGAAAATGTTTTGAGAATGATGATGGCAACAAACGTCCAAATGTGCTTGACACAATGGATGTATGAATTGTGAAAAGAGTTGTACGAGCCCCCAATACAATGATTAAAAGATGAAAGAACCGATCCAATATTTTAAGTGAAAGTTGAAGCAAACATGGTAAAATGCAATGAGGATTTCAAAAAGTTTTTGAAAATTCCATTATCTTTTAATACCAATTTCTCACAAATTTTTAGTCCCCTCTTCTTTTATATAAACATTTCTATACTTGTAAAATTTTATAGTTTTTATTTATTAAATTATCTTAAAGATAATACCACAATCTAGTTTATATATAGAAAGAGCAGTTTTCATTTCTGAGCTTATAAATTTTAATGAATTTAAAGAGAACAAATTTTTGTGGAATATATTTTAAAGGAACATATAAAATATATTCTGTAACAAACTGATGAGCTTGTGCCCAACAGAATATGGTATTTAATAAATAGTAACTCTTAAAATGGTCAATATGTCTTTGTGCTTTAATTTTGGTCCAAATCAAAATAAGATTATTTATTTACATGTGCAAAGTTTACCTTATTGACAGCATGGCCCCAAATTTGGAACTAATGTTTTTTTAAAACAAAGTTTGAATAGTAACTATAGTAACTCAGATATGACTTGACTATTCATATATGTGAATATAAGTAAACATAATATTTAATTTCCTGTGTGATTTCTGACAGCTTACAGATGTGTCACACTTGTAAGGCACCAATAAATACCAATGATGACTGAAGTAATATTTGTTTATGATGATGTAAGTATGTTTATACATAAAAAAAATATTTCAGAGATCTATTAGCGAAGACCAAATACCAGCACCAAAACCAAGTATCACTAGAAATACATGCCCAACAATTGTGTTTCACTTTTTAATTCTCCTTTTGGTCTGTATCCAGACATGACTGCTCTAGAGCAGTGGTTCTCAACCTTCCTAATGCTGCAACCCTTTAATACAGTTGCTCACGTTGTGGTGACCCCCCAACCTTAAAATTATTTTTGTTGCTACTTCATAATTGTAATGTTGCTACTGTTATGAATCAGGCCACCCGTGAAAGGGTTGTTCAATCCAAAAGGTGTTGCGACCCACAGGTTGAGAACCGCTGCCCTAGAGTCTCTCCCTCTACAAAAAATACTCTTTAGCTATTCATTTTAGCAAATTGTACCATACTAAGTTGTCTGTATCCTCCATAACAAAGACATTTTTGCTACTGGTTCTTAACCATCATTGGCTACATGTTGTTTCTCTCAAATTTTAAAATACTAATTAGAGCTTAAGGAGCTCTGCTGAGACAAGAGAAGTCTTTCCCTCCTCAAAAACTCTACCTTCTGCCAGAAAGGAAAAGACAGACCACCTCCTTTCTAGACCAAAAACACTATAACATTTCCTTGATTTTTCTAATAATCTAACAAATTTTTATTGTGAAATATACGTACATTTTTAGTACAAATATATTACTAGTTTCATCAAGATTATAGGTCTAAAATTAAAATTCACACAATTTTTCACCAATATAGAACTCCACTACTTCACAATCATATAACATGAGTATTAAATGAAGTGTCAACCTTATACTTCAATTTAGAAATTTAGTGTAACATCCTTGCTTTTGAAGAGTCAGTCCTTTCAGTCATAAACACTTTGTGCCCAAAAGTACATATGTGAACTATTTTCAAATCACAAACATACAAGTAGAGCCATACACTCTATTGTAAACACGTTTCTTTTTTTTGTAAACCCATTTCTAAATTAATCTTTATGCTTAATTTTCTGCAGATAGTCAGCTCGTATGGTTATAAGTGGAGGGGGGAGAGACAGAGAGAGAGAGAGAGACAGAGAGAGATGTAACTCGGGCAGATGAAGGGAGGGTTGCTAACGCGCCCTTCTTCCTACTCAGCTCTTCGTTGCTATCTTTAGATCAATGGATCTCAAACCTGAGTATACGTAAGTAAACAATGGGGCATATTCTTTACCTCATTCCCCCAAATTGTTAGTGTTAAGAGTAAAGTCAAGAGATTTCATTTTTAAAAAGTATTGCAATACTAACATATGCCCATCACTCATGAATAATGTTCTTCTCCATATGTGTAAAGTAACCTGAAAATCACAGCCATGATTTTGTACAAATATGACATTCTCAAGGGGTCGGGGGGGGGGGATATGGTACTCTGACATGTACTTAGTATAGAACATGTGGAAGAAGGAAGTGCCGACCTTCTTGCTGTAACCTAATAGCCACTGAAGGTAAAGATGTTTTGATAAATGGTGTTTAACCTTTTCTGTTTCAGAACTCACAAACAGAAGTTATTTTTAAGTAGTGCTTTTAATAAACAATGGGCAGAAAAATGGAGGTATTTTCAGTAAGCATATCAGGCTTTCCAATATGGACATAAACAGCATTTTAAGCTTATGTTTTCATTTTCACTTGTATTTACCTCCGCGTTTTTTGAGATTTTCAGTTTTCATTTTACTTCTGCTTCTAAATTCAGGCCCTTTAAAATCATCTTTGTCTTCATTCAGCACTGGCTCTGGTTGCACAATCACTGTACCTAGAATGATTTCATTTAAACAACCATTATACATAATAAGTGTGCAAGTGAAGTACAAGAACTCAGTTCAGATAAAGCCAATACTAGTGGTACATAGTTTGTTTTCCTTCAAGTTGTCAACGTTTGTAAAAGGACCTCTCAAGATTCAAAAATAAACCCCTAAAAAAGGAAATAGCCAGATGTCAATAATTCGATTATGAGTTGGACTATAATTCATAAAAACAGTGGTGGGTTTAATAACTGATTATAATAGTAATATGTGACTCAAGTAGCAAGCCACGGCCCAGTTCTGAATTGTTTAATAGTGCTTACCACAAATGCTGTTATGAATATGAACACTCATCTTAAGTTATATAACAACTTAATAACATAAGTGAACCAGAAGGAAAAACAAAAGGTAAACATTACAGGTGGTTTTGTATTGCTCTGGGAGAAGTGGGTGGAAGGCTAATAAAAGAATGTTCTATTACAGCTATTTCTTTTTCTGTATCGTTTCCCAACCAATATATCAAAGCTTCAGCATCCTGCAAAGTGCTTTAAGAATTTATAGAGAAGAATGTTTTAAGATACTCTAACAGTGATATCAAGGTTTGGTCCCATAGAAATAATTTAAAATAAGTTGTCTTTTTAGCTACAAACTGTGTGAGGTGAGATGGGAGGTTGTTAATTCAAATTATTACATTCCCTTAAATAAATAAAAGTGGGGTTTATGAAAAGGGTCCAGATGTCAAATTTCTCTATATTACTTAAGTCTAGTTTACTGGACATTACTGGCAACAGCTAAAAAAGTAAAAGCAGGTAGTTATCAAGGGCTCTTTTTGAAGCATGGGCAAATGTTATTCAATAAAAGAGATTAGAGCAAGTTATTGCATGTACTTGTTAAATGTGTTTTTATGTTACGGGGGTAGCGAATACTGAATTTCTTCAAATTACAAATTTAAATAACATCAACCAAAAATATCTATTACCAAAAATCATTTCTTGTATGTCCCTCAAGAGCAGCACAGCATTGGAGAGGTGCTGAAGATTAACGGCCTAGTGGTTACTCATTGTGCTGCAACCCATAAGGTCAGCAATCCAAACTACCATCCGCTCTGAAGCTTGGGAGAATCACAGGGTTTTCTACTCCGGTCAAGAGTTAATCTGGGGCAACTACTCACAGGGGCACCCATACCCTTGTCCTGGTAAGGTCACTTTGAGTCAGCATCGACTCCGTGTCAGTGCGTTTAAGTTTCGAGGGAGCCCTGGTGGTTAAGCCCTGGGCTGCCATCTACAAGGTGAACAGTTGGAAACCACCAGCCACTCAGTGGGAGAAAGACCGTCTCAGAAACCCACGAGGGTAATTCTAGCCTGTCCTATAGGGTTGTTATGAGTCAGAATTGACTTGATGGAAGTGGGGCAAAGAATTATAATTAACAAAGGGGGTGGATATTTTTCTGAAGAGTCTTCCCTGAAAAGAAGCAAAGCAGCACAGTGCAAAGAGTGCACCCTGGTTTGGAACTGGAAGATCTGGGTTTAAATATTACCAACTTAAAGCAGAAAAAGTCCCTAAGCTCTGAAATTGTCCCTTCATCTTTACAAGTATAAATAGCTGCTTTGCGAATTAAATGAGCAAATTTTTCAAGAGTTTGGTATTCCTTTATACTTTATAACAATAATAACAGCCATCAAAGTCAACCTTACAAAACTTGTCTATTTTTGTTTGATCAGGAGAGAAGTTTAGGTTAGGTTAGGAATATCTCATCATTAACTTTCTTCCAATACACCATTAAGTGAAATGTTTAAACATACTACTCTGAGATCCCCCACTGGCCATCATACACCGTGTGCAGTGAGAATCAATGAGAATAAAACAATCCAAAGTTAGTCACTGCCTACAAGACACAGATTACCATGTTACTTGTTTCTGCCCTAGGCAACCAAACCCACCATAAAACATAAAACATTGTCATAGATGATTTGATAAAGGCAAGTAAATGGTAGACTAACCCATTTTCCTTCTATACCTCCTCTCTTACTAATTCCCTTTCCTCATTTAATTACTCATCTTAAGTAACTGCCTGTTGATCCTAATCAAGCACAGTCCTATTACTCCCACACATGTTTGAGAAGCCAAAAATGAATCAAAAATGTTTATTACAAAAAAACCAACTATACACTGGGAACAATGTTTAATAAAAACTAATATACATATGAAATTAAGAATAAATAAGAAAAATTTAAGAGTTCAAACATATTATTTAAAAAAGAAAAAATCCCTGACTCTTTATCTGAAACATCATTATAGTATAAAGTTTCCTGTTATTCTTGCATCATTCAATGATACTGATCTCAGATTTGGGCTATGAAGAGCCCAACAATTTTATTTTGCCTTTTACCACCAATCTCATTAATGAGGTTTTAGGACAACTGTCAACAGTCGAGAAATATAAGACAAAATATTTTTGATATTTACAGGAACTACAACTAAATCAATAATAAACAGCTAACTTTATTTGGCAACCTTAAGGAATTAAAAATACAATAAAACTGAGTAAGAATTCAAATGTTCTTTAAAATTTTTTAAGGGTAGTCATAATTTTTAATATAGCAAGCATGTTAACATTTACTAATCTTTTTTTAACATTTACTAATCATAAACTTAAACATTTTAACTTTAAAATTTCAGAATAATTTCAAAACTAAAACTCCTTATCTAAAAGCCAATAAAAGGACAAAATAGGTTTGATAGATATTACCATAATAATACATTCCCTAGACTATCATGAATAAAATGCTAAGTTTGGTTCTTGACACAAAATTGATTTGCTTAAATTTTAATTTTATGATATTATTTTGAAAAGCTGTATTTTTATATTAACTTGAGAAAAAGATTAATACACATTACCTTTTGGCAAGCTTTGCATAGTAATATCATTTTCTGAATGTTCATTAGAAGTATCTTCATTTATAGTTTCATCCAAAGGTTTTTCATCATCGGATTCGACATACTTTGTTACAACTGAGGGTTTCCTGTAAAGAATTAAATTCATAGAATAAAGATAAAGTCGGAAATTGAAACTTATGAAAATTGACATATAAGACTAGCAGATTGAGCACTGGCTGCAAACTAGAGATGCACATCGCAATTACTTAATAGAATATCCATCTCTAATATCACAGAATTAAACATGACTTACTAGGTCAGGGTAGGATCAGAGCAAATGCAATTTGAAAATGATACTAGAGATATGTTGAAGGTCACTCCTTTCAAAATAATTACATTTAAGAGAGTAATTTTAACAGGAAAGCCTGTTTATTAAAAGGAATTACAACTAATTAGTACTAAGAGTTGTCCCAAGAATTAACCTGAACATTTCTAAAGAAAGCTATCATATACAATATATTGGCATAAAAATATACTTAGCAATAGTTTTATTCATTATTTACACTTTTAGTTGAAAACTTAGCAGGGAAATGCATTCTTACCACTCTTTAACCCCTCATAATTTCATTATTACTATAATAGCTATCCACTTCCATAACCTAAAGAATTTCTTATAACTCTTGAAATTCTCATATTGCCATATTTGAGGCATTTAACATTTCATTTACCCCTTTTAAAAATAAAATTATTAACTTTAAAAATGAGGTCTATAAAAGGACTATTAATGCATAATAAATTCCTATAAAAACCATAGTCAGGTGAAAGATAAAGAGGAGTTCTTTAGAGGAGAATAAGTCAAAAAATGTTCCTACTAGAAATCTAATTCATATACTGCATGGGAATTTCCAAACAAAACACATTTAAGCAGGTTTCTACAACCAGTGGGGATCACTATAGACAAGTTCTCTGAGAAAAACCATTGTCTTGATCTCCTGAAGGTTACACCAATAGAGATCTAATTAAAACAGTGACTCCCAAGGGAATTTTCTGGGCCAATTAATTTCAAGGTATATAGGTTAGCTAAAAAAGCTTATACTAATTTTTAGTATTCCAAATAGGTAATCTTAAGAGAGTTTCTCAAAAGACACATGATAACCAAGGGGGTTAGTTAGAGAGAAATTGTAAAAAAATTGGAAACTGCATTGGCGAGAAAGTCAAAAAAGTTATACTGAGAAAAATGTCCCATCAGAACAATACACTTGCTTATTGTTCTTCAAGGTGAGTAAAAGTTGTATTTAAGAACCTTGTTGGGAAATCTAACCCTGCCCACCCAGCCTACAGGCATGTTTTTGCTCCTCCAGACTTTTATTTCACCAAACGAAACAAATTCTTAAAAGAACCACAATATGAGTCCATGGAGTATACCCATGCCTCTCTTAGGACGTGAAGTAAATAGAACAGTGCATGAGGGCTGTGGATAAAAAAAATCACTGCCTTCATAAATATATACATAAAGGAGTTGATATTTTTGCTTAATACAGGTATCTATGAGTTTATGGCATTATTTCTTGACCTAACCTCATACTGTATTTGTCAATCTGTTTAATATGAATGCCTGTATACAATAATTTCCTTAAAATAAGTATTAGACATGAGGGGTTTTATTTGGGTGGGTGTTATTATTTTTAGAAACAGAATACAAAACACATAAAAAGAAAATTACATTCTTCAAAATTAACCAACCTCTTTGATCGTGAGGATCCTGAAGATTTAGATTTCTCTGAAGAACTAGATGCCTAAAGTATGAAATAAATACAAAGGTGAAATCCTCAGAGGAACATGCCTAAAATTAAATAAATACTATTATTTATAAAGCTCAAACACAAATTTGAAATATAATTCATTATTAAATATCTTTGTGGTACTTTTTTGGTACTGTTGTATTTTAATGGCAGAAAAAAATAAGAGTTCTGTATCATGATCCAAGTTCAAGCAAAGATGACAAAACAAAGGTGTAGAAGTAATTATGTCGAAATAAATGTACCAAGTTCTAAGGACCTTTGTGGTAGGTTACACAATTTTGTGTCAACTTGATAAATAAGAATGAAGGGGTGGAGTCTAGCCTGCCATTTAGATCACATCCTTGTGATACCTCCTTGTGGGTGTGGCCTTTTCATGAGGATTATGGGAATTTTCTCTTACTCCCTTAGGGTTGGGACCCACACTCTCTGCTTCATATTCCTTTTGACAAGCCACAGGAGTAACGCTGATGGAAGGCAGAGCACTGGAGATATGTCCACTGCCATTGGATCCACAAGGCTTTCCAACCACAAGCATGTGATCTTCCTACATTCAGCCACATTGCCCTGCATGAGTCTGAAGAGGAATTCATAGGCTAATACTGAACTTAAGGACTTGTTCTGGTCTGAGATGGGATACTTTATTGTTACATAATTACTTCTGAATATGAAGTTCTCTCTTACACATATATGAGTATCTCTGGATTTTTTCCTCTTAATCAACCCAGACTAATTCATTATGATACCTTGGGAGTGTGGTACTACAGAAACCATTCATGAAAAGCAAGAGTGAATGCTTATTTGACTTCTGCCTCATGATAGCTTTTCTTTGGCTAGCTGAAGGTAAGATATGGCCACAATGTTTATGCAACTTGTTTTATGAAAAGGACAGAGGAAGTGAAAGTTTTGATTCCTATAACTTGTGTTTGGCTAATCCTGTCTAAAATGACGAAAATAAATGTGATAAATGTAAATTTTGAGCTAAGTGGGTGAAATCACCTTTGAACATTTCTGAGATCATGCTGCTTAGTGAAATTGGTTGACAGGTCAAAATGGCAGACAGAAGGCCTAGCCTGGCTTGATACAGTCAGATGCCTAAGGCCATATTTCAGGTCAATGAAATAGTTAAGATAAGGATTAAGATAAGATAGATAAGGATTTAATTTAAGTGTTTTAAAAATTGAAATGAGAACACAGCAGAAGGAAGAACAAAGCAATGAAATCCCTGGGTAATACCAAAAGTAGATTTTGGGGCCAGAGCTTGGCACCACACTAGACTCATCCAGAAAACACTCTTAAAGGTCAAAAACAGACCTGGAACTATTTATAAGCTTTTCTTCTTTTTGTTGTTGATTTTTTATTGTTGTTGTTTTGTTTTGCTATAAAAGGAAATAGAGGAAAGAACTAGGAGGCAAAGGACATTTATATAGGTCAAAATACCGGCATGTACACATGTAAATATAGTTATATGTAACAATATGGAAACAGATCTGTGTACATACATGTTAGGTATTCAGGCAGCAGATGTGCACTGGACCTCTACTCAAGTACTCCCTCAACTCAAGAACACTTTGTTCTAATAACCCTGTAAAATGTGAGGTTCACCTTCCCTACACGATTGCTGAAGACAAATGGGTGCATAAGCAAACGTAGTGAAGAAAGTTGATGGGGCCCAGCTATCAAAATATATAGCATCTGAAGTCTTAAAGGCTTGAAGATAACATGAGGCCATCTACCTGAGACACAATGAAGCCCACATGGAACAGTACACCAGGCCCCTGTGATCATGAGGTGTCAATAGGATCAATATCAGGCATCAAAGACACAGAACAAAAAATCCTATCAATGTGAATGAGGGGGGTGCAGGGTGGACCTCCAAAGCTGATCTGTAGACAATAGGACATCCCCTTACAGAAGAGTCACAAGGAAGAGAAGAGCTAGTCAGGGTGCAGTATAGCACGAATGAAACATACAACTTTCCTCTGGTTCTTTAATGCTTCATCTCGGCCCCCCACTATTATGACCCAAATTCTGCCTTACACACTGGTATATATAAGAGCTGAAAGCACAGGGAATCCAGGAAAGATAAACCACTCAACCAAAAATGAGAATAGCTATAACAGGAGGGGGAGGGAGGACTGATCACTATGATCTACATATAACCCCGTCCCAGGCGGACACACATTAGAAAAGTGGGTGAAGAGAGACAGCTGTAGGTATAAGAAATAGAAAAAAATTATAAATTATCAAGAGCTCATGAGGGAGGGACGGTGATGGAGGGGGGGGGCAAATCAGCTGATACCAAGGGCTCAAGGAGAAAATTTTTTGAAAATGATGATGGCAACATATGTACAAATGTGCTTGACACAATGAATGGATGGATTGTGATAAGAGCCCCCAATAAAATGATTTTTTTAATAAAGGAATTGAGTTTAGGATCTGGCTGTACTAGATTTATACTGTTTTCTGCTTATTGTTACTTATACATTCATAGCAATGATTATTGGTAATTATGAAAGTTTGTAAGCTCACTGTTTCATTTGAATTTGAGCTTTCAAAGGAGTTAGGACAGGTCTGCAGGGAAGCCTCTGAAAAGATATGCCCCACCCAGTGCTTTGGAGTCCTCAGCACATTTGCATTCACGGAGACTTGCCTAGGGGGTTGACAGAGTGAAGGGGAAAGAAAAGGAACCCTTTGGTTTTTGAATTCTGAACTAGTGGTTTGTTCCTGAGGCTGGAAAAACTTGTACCAAGAAGGAACTAGCCTTTCTAGGGCTGACTGTTAAAGGAAGTCTGTCGGCAGCCAGAAAGGCTTGCTAGGTGACCGCCTAGGTCTATTTGCGTGGAAGTTGGAGAAAATAACCAATAGAGCAAGGAGTTGGATCTGGCCACTGACACCAGTGATCACAAGGACTGGAGGAGAAGAGAGGTTGACTGATCTGAAGTTCATGACCTAGCACAAGGGGACTAGGGTTGTTTCAAGTTTGTGAGGGGCCCATGGTCTAAAGGCAAGGCAGCCAAAGGGCACCCTGGTGAAGCTAAGATAGGCGGCCCATACTGAGTTGACCAAAATCTGACCAGATGAAGAAAAGATTTTTAAGCCTGTGAACTGGTGCATATTGCTACTGACATTATGGACGGCCTGTCCTAATTTGACTTTACTTAAGGATGCGGACTCACAAGTGGAATGAAGATCCTTCACATCAAAGAATATGATTGTCTCCTTAGAGCACTAGGTTGATGTAAGTAGGCAGTATAGAAATTGGTTACCACAAATGGGACAGATAAAAGACATGGTTACAAACTCATACATGGGGGATTATGTTCAAAGAATTATGGTGTAGTGTTCACTTAACTGCAATTTTAGGCAAAGAATATTGTTGTTTTATTCACTTATAGACTTTTATGTTTAAATGAGGCTGGCACATTTTGAGTTGTATGCATTTTAGTTTTATCTTGACAGGTACAAATATGATTTTAATATTGTTTGTTTAAAAATGATGCGTGGCTAAATAGTTGTATAAAAGTGTCAAGTTGACAAGGGTTGGTTTGTGGTAGTTACATAATTTCATGTCAACTTGATAAATAGGCTATAGGAGTGGAGTATAGCAAGTCAATCAGGTCACAGCCTGATTGACGCCTCTTTGTGAGCGTGGCCTTCTCATGAGGATTCTGGGAGTTTGCTCTCTTCCTCCCTGGAAAGGGACACACTCTTTATGCTTCGCCTTCCTAATGACAAGTAACATGGAGCCCATGCTGATGGCAGCCAGAGCATTTGAGATCCTTCCGCCGCCACTGGATCCACAAGACCTTCCACCCACAAGTCTGTGATCTTCCTGCGTTGGGCATCATTTCATGTGTTGCGTGAGTCTGAAGAGGAATTTATAGATTAGTATCGGGCAAATGAGCTAAGATATGACTTATGGACTTGACCTGGATTGCACTGTGATGTTTTATTGAAGCATAATTACTTCTTGATTATGAATTTCTCTCTTACACACAAGTGTCTCTGGATTTGTTCTCTAGTCAACCCAGTCTAACACAACCTTAAAATATGTCATTTTTCTCTATCATAGCACATGACATGGAATGCATTCCATATGATGCTAAATGTAACCTTGTTATGCCAGTGTCTGCTTTTGTTTTCTTTTTTACAGTAGATAGAAAATAAACATCCCCAAACCATAATGTATTCCTGGGTACCAGCATCCTAACTTGAGCTTCAGTAATTATGCTATAATGAAATTGTGGATGTCCACTTTAAAGCGATCTCAAAATCAGTCATGTCCTCTCACTCACACACCAATGTAAACAGTACCAGTAACTATCTATAAACAAGCATTCAGTTTGCTGAGTTTAGGGCAACTGCTGAGTGAACACCAAAAGAAAAACATCAATATTTCCTCAACACAGCTAAGTACCCAAAGAGAAGTATACTCATGACACTTCCTTAATGACACTTTTAGAAACATGTTTGTTAAAAAAGTGTATTTCCCAACCATGCCCTTTCTGCCCTGGTATATTTTCTGAACTGTACTATAGTAACATTTTTTACATGCCGCTATAAAATCTTTGCATAAGATTTTTTGGAAGGTATCTCACAGGAGGAGAATGTGATAATACCATATAATGTATTATGTCTGTGGAACGTTGCAACAAGTGGCATAAACACAAAGAGCACATACTAAGAAAACACAGTACAATCATACATAATAGAACTGGTTGAATATTAATTTTTTTAATATACTCCAATGTATTCCTACCTCTTCCTTGTTGTTTTCCATCACATCAGAATTAGTATTAGATCCACTGGTTTTATCTAAAAAGAAAAAAAGTAAATTAGTAATATAATTATGTTGTACATGCGTTATCCCATCATGTTTGTCAATTTGTCACACTGTGGAGGCTTGCATCTTGCTGTGATGCTGGAAGCTATGTCATCAGTATTTTAAATACCAGCAGGGTCACCAAAGGTTTGTATATCTTAAGGAAGTTTTCACACTAAAAACTATGAAAACGGATTAGCAGGTTGTCCACTTTTGAGGGGTTAGGCATTGAAAGACTTACGGTGGCACGTTGTCAGATAAGAGGGCCAGAATATGCATCCTTCAAGATGGAAGGTACTCAAAATATAAACAGGGAAGGCTAAAATGACATGGACCCAGTAAAGCTTTCGAGACTTTCATTTGCTGATGGGGCATAACTCAAAACGAGAATAAACAGCAACAAACATCAATTATTAAACAAAACATGGAATGTATGAAATATGAATCTAGGAAAATTGGTGATAAAAATTGAAATGGACAACATATCTTAGTGAGCTGAAATGAACGTATTTTAGCCATGTTACATCAGAAAATCACATGGTTTCCTATGTTGGAATGACATACATCATTAAAAACAACTTTTCAAGGTCTATCTGCTGTCTTTATAGGAAAATATCTAAACACCCAGGCAACGAAGTCAAATAAAAACTGTTATTAAAATGTACGCATCAACCACTAAAGCTAGTGATAAGGAAATTAACGAATTGTACCATTTTCTTCAATCTAAAATAGTTCAAACATGTAATCAAGATGCATTGATAATAATTGGCAAAAGGAATACAAAGTTGATAACAAAAGGGACATTTGTCGGAAAACATAGCCTTGTGACAGAAATTAGTATAGAGATCACATGAAAGAATTTTCTAATACCAACAATTTCTTCATCACAAACACCTCATCTTAACAACATACAGGCAAGTGTGTACACGGACCTCACCAGAAGGAATATACAAGAATATAACTTACTATATCTATGGGAAGAGATGATAGTGAAACTCACTATTAGTGGCCAAAATGAGGCCGGAGGCTGACTGTGGAACAGAGGATCAAGTGCATATAAGCATGTTCTGGTTGAAGTTAAAGAAAATTAAAACAAATTTATGTGAGCCAAAATATGACTGTGAGTGTATCCCACCTGAATTTAGAGAGTACAGATCTGAACAGAATTATATATGAAAATTACATGCCAATAAAACTGTTGGGGGAAAAAGAATAGACTTGACACACTGAAAACTAATGACATAAGACCTGATGAGCAGTGTGATGACATCAAGAGCGTTACACATGAGAAAGCAAAAGGTCCTTAAACAGACAAAAAGAGGAAAAGATCAACGTGGATATCAGGTGAGACACTGAAGCTTCCTTTTGAACATACAGTAACTACAGCAAAGAAATAAAAGAGCTGCATATCAATTTTCAAGGGACGGCTCAAAAATCAAAAACAAAGTACAAGTATTATAACAAAATGTGTAAAGACTTCACATTAGACAGCCAAAGAAAGAACAAGCTCAGCTTATCTTAAACTGAAAAAATTAAAGAAAAACTCAAACCTGGAGGTCTAATATGGAAAGATTCTATGAACAAAAATTGAATGATGTAAGTGACAGTGGAAGGAAAACAGATTCACTGTACTAAAAAGAACTAGTGAATATTCAACCATTTTAAGAGGTAGCATTGTGCTCAAGAAAACACTAACACAAAAAACATGGTTCCCGGATGTGACAGGATTTGTCAATTGAAATGTTTTAAGAAGCTGAAAAGTACTTGCAGATGCGTGCCATAATAGTTAGAA
The DNA here is from genome assembly GCF_050624435.1 of Tenrec ecaudatus. Classification (NCBI taxonomy): domain Eukaryota; kingdom Metazoa; phylum Chordata; class Mammalia; order Afrosoricida; family Tenrecidae; genus Tenrec; species Tenrec ecaudatus. The sequence continues at coordinate 84,501,129 of NC_134548.1, forward strand.
GACATTGACCTGGTCAATCAACTGGAAGAAATCCATATTTGTAACATTCCCAAAAAAGGTGACTGAACAGATTTCAGAAATTTATGAACAATGAAAATAAAATTTTACTAAATGATTTAAAGAAAAAAATAAAATTTTACTAAAGATCATTCAACAATGGCTATTGTGACAGTACATCTACAGGGAGCTGCCAGAGATTTAGGCAGGATTCAAATAGGACACGGCATTAATGCACTTCATTGCTGATGTCAAATCTTAGCTGAAAGCAGAGAACATCAGAAACATGTACACGTGTGTATTTATTAAATATACAAAGACATTTGAATGTGTAGATTGTAACGAAAGATAAGTGGCCATGAGGAGAGTGGGACTTCCAGAACCCTGCATTATGCCCAGGCAAAATCTGTACAGGGACCACTACTAGGCAGCTGTGCAAACACACCAAGGGAATACTGCGCGGTTTGAAATCAGGGAAGGTGTGTGTCGGGCTGTATCTTCCCATCCTAAGTTTTCAATATGCGTGATAGGCAAATAATCAGGAAAACTAGATTATATGAAGAACGTTAAGCCAGGATTGGAGGAAAGCTTATTAGGACCCCATTTGCAGATGACATACAACCTTGCTTGCAGAGAGTCAGGAGGACTTAGAACATGCTGATGAAGATCACTCGCTGCATGCAATCTTCAGTATGGATTACAACTCAATGTACAGAACCTAAATCCTTACAACTAAACCAATAAACATCACCATAAATGGAGAATAGATTGAAATCGTCAAGGATTTCATTTTATTTGGCTCCACAGTCAAGGCTCATGGAAAAAGCAGTCAAGAAATCAAATGACATGCTGCATTTGGTCACCCGGCTGCACAAGATCTATTTAAAGTTATGAATAGCAAGGACATCACTTTGAGGACTAAGGTACACCTGACAAAGACTTTTCAATCAAGTTGAACATGAGACAATAAATAAGGAAACCTGAAAAAGAACTGATGCAACTGGATTATGGTGCTAGCAAATTATAATGAAAGTACTGTGGCACAAGACACTGATTCATTCTTCTTTGCAGAGAGTAGATGAATAGGAGCCAACGCCAAAGTACCTAACAATAACAACAGTGTGTTATCAAACAGAAGACAAACGCAACCAACTCCACAAATCCATTTTCCAACCTAAGAAGTATGAAAATATTGGTGATAAATTACTCAGCTAAAATATACCAGAAAACTCAACTATGATTCATGCTTCACACCATACACAAAAATAGATTCAAAACAGAATCAGGACCTAAATCTGTAAACTAAAACGACAAAATTCACAGAAACATATACTCAAAAACAAAGCATTAACAAAAGTATATATAAAAGATCAACAAGCTAAAAACAAATACACAAACAGCCAATTGTAAAATGGGCAAAAGATAAGAATAGACATTTCACCAAAGAAGACATTCAACTAGCTACAAAACCCATTAAAAAATGCTCAGTCATTAGCCATCAGAGAAATGAGAATTAAAACCACAATGAAGTATCATTTATACCCACAACTGCTCAGATGAACTTAAAAGGGGTAGTGTGTGTGTGTGTGTGTGTGTGTGTGTGTGTGTGTGTGTGTGTGTGTGTGTGTGTTTACAAAAGTTAGCTTGATTTGTGAGGACACTGGAACCCTTACCCATACCCACTACTGGTATGAATTCAAAAAGGTATGGCTGCTGTAGGAAAGTGTATCAATTGCTAAAATAACTGAAAAGAGAAACAGCACATGACCCAGCAATTCCTGGAACCATAGAAACTAAATAATCTGATATAAGCTTTAAATTGTGTGACAAAAACACACCTTAGATAGTGTCTGGGGTCTTAAAGGCTTGAAGGTGAACAAGCGGCCATCTAGCTCAGAAGCAAAGAAGCCCACATGGAAGAAGCACACCAGCCAGTGCGATCACGAGGTGCCAAGGGACCAGGTATAAGGCATCATTATATATATATATATATATATATATATATATATATATATATATACACACACCATATTAAATGAAGGGGGAAGTGCAGAGTGGAGACCCAAGACCCAAGTGTCGGCCAATGGAGATCCGCTCATAGAGGGGTTTAAGAGAGGAGATGGGCTAATTAGGGTGCGAGGTAGTACAGATGAAGAACACAGCTTTCCCCCAGATCCTGGATGCTTCCTCCCCCCAACTACCATGATCCGAATTCTACCTTGCAGGGCTGGATAGGGCAGAGGCTGTACACTGGTACATATGAGGGCTGGAGGTACAGGGAATCCAGGGTGGATGATACCTTCAGGACCAAGGGTGTGAGGGGACGATGCTAGGAGAGTGGAGGGTGAGTGGGTTGGAAAGGGGGAACTGATTACAAGGATCCACATGTGACCTCTTCCCTGGGAGAGGGACAGCAGAAAAGGGGGGGAAGGGAGACTCCGGATAGGGCAAGATAAGACAAAATAACGATGTATAAATTACCAAGGGCACATGAGGGAGGGGGGAAAGGGGAGGGAGGGGGAAAAAATAAAAAAAGAGGACCTGATGCAAAGGGCTTAAGTGGAGAGCAAATGCTTTGAGAATGATTGGGGCAGGGAATATATGGATGTGCTTTATACAATTGATGTATGTATATGTATGGATGGTTATAAGAGTTGTATGAGTCCCTAATAAAATGTAAAAAAAGAAAAGAGGAGAAAAAAATGATTAGGGCAAAGACTGTACAGATGTGCTTTATACAATTGATGTATGTATATGTATGAACTGTGATAAGAATTGTATGAGCCCCTAATAAATTGTTAAAATTTAAAAAATTAAACAATGTATGAGAAAAAAAAGAATTGTATGAGCCCCAATAAATTGTTAAAAAAAACACACCTTAAAGTCTTACATCCAAATAATTGTTCAGCTTAACTAGTAAAAAATGTATGCCTTCAACGGATGATACAAGACACGAAATAACAATAATAATATATAATTGATCAAGGAATCACAAGGATGGGAGAGGGAATGAGGGGGAAAAGAGCTGATCACTAAGGGTTCAAGTAGAAAGAAAATGTTTTAGAGAGGTTGATGGTAACATGTGCACAAGTGTGCTTATTCCAATAGAATGACAGATTGTTTTAAGATTTCTAAGAGCCCACCAATAGAATGATCAGAAGAAGAATGTCTACCTTGAATACTGTGGTCTTCTGAGATAAAATTGGTATAAGCAACTCAAATGATTAGCTAGGAGACATAGGGCAGTGAGTTTAAGTTAATAAAAGAACAACTCAAAAAAGAAGGGTGGGAATAGTTGCACAACTCAATGCCAATAATCAATATTACTTAATTGTACATGCAGATAATGTTGAATTTGTTCATTCTACTTTGTATAAAATCAACAATAACTCAAGTGATTTTAAAAGACATTACCTATATACATCTAACGTATAGGGCTCAAATTACATAAGTACTTGCAAAACTGAATGAAGAAATAAACCCCTCTGTAAGAATAGATGCAAGTGTCAATAAACATTTGTGATAACTGTTAGAACATATTTTAAAATATGTAAGAAAATAGAAGACCTAAATAGTAATGTGATATTGTATATATTATAATATTATATTGATTATATTATATTGATTGTATTATAATCAATTACCTGATTAATATGACATGTCTCACAAAAACAGAGCAACATATAGTCTTCTCAAAAATATCTAGATTATTCCACAGTATGAACAACACATTAGGTAACAAAGCAATACTCAATAAAATTTTTTAATGAAATCATACAATGTATCTTCTTCAAGCAAAAACTAAATTAGAAATTAATAGTATACAAAATGTGAGTAACAAACAATGAATAAGAAAAAAATCAAAACAGAAATCAGAATATCGTAAAAAGGTAAATGAGGCAAATTACAACATATCAAAACTTACTGAAAGAAAAGAACACAGTATTCAAAGAAAAAGTTATAGCTGTGTAATCACTTCTATTAAGGACAAAAATCATAAACTAATAGCCTCACCTTGCAACTAGAGGAAATAGTCTAAAAAATGAACAATGCAAAAAATAATAATACAGATAAAAGAGAATACGAGAAAATACAAAAACAGAATCAACAAAACCAAAAGTGGATTTTTTTAAAAGACCAATAAAATCAGCAAAGTGTAAACTAGACTGCCAAAGAATTGAGGCAAAATGAAAACATCTAAAATCAGAAATATAAGTAGGAACATTATAACTTACCCTATAGATATAAAAATAGAAAATACTGCAATGAAAAATTTTATGCCAGTATTAGAAATCCTACATGAAAGGAACAAATTTCAAGAAACATACATATTTCTTAAATTGGCTCAAGAATAAATAGAAAATCTCGACAAACACTTAACAAATACAGATAAACAAAAATAATCCCCTAAAGGACAGATATTATATGAGAGCACTACTAAAAAGATAAACATCCAGACAGCAGCTGGCATTCATTTTCAGGTCATGTAATCTTCTAATCTGGTCTCCAAGACAACAAGGTGCTGTGCCTGCCTAATACCAATGAATCATTTATTACTCTCTTATTTGTACATCTTAACAACCACTCTGGCAGAGGCGTATGTCCCCTCAGCTGGGTCAGTTTCTCATGCTGAAGGGATAGGAAGAAAATCAATCATTCCCTACCAATATAACACTGTTCTACAGTCACCCTGAATCAACAGACACTCCTATAAGGGTAGCTTAGTGAACTGTAATGGAAATTTAAGTCCAGAGGTCAGGGGCAATGAAAAAGGGGAACATGTCCGTCTCACTTCTGTGAGTAGGTAAACCAGGTTGGGCAACATGCCTTTGGAAAAACGGCTTAAAATTACTTAAGACCTCTCTCTGATTGGATACTTTTGACCTAATTGGCACCTTGCTGACCTTTCAAGGTGCACAACAGCTGCCATAGGCCACGCCAGAATTATCTATTTTGGAAACCACACAAAATGAACCGGACTTTACCTTAAACATATCTGTAAACCAATTAAGGGAACTGAAACACACCCTTGAACTTAAGGCTGAAATACCCTAGTGTGAGAACAAGTAAATGTTTACTATCCCAAAGTTATGGATTTGAAATCATTGGGTTGGATTCAAAATTCTTACTTAAATGCTTCCTCCCTCCCCCCTCCACCCCCACCCCCACTATCCTTAGCCCAATTCTACCTTACAAATCTAGCTAGACCAGAGTGTGTACACTGGTACAGATAGAGCTGGAAACACGGGTAATCCAGGACAGATAAACCCCTCAGGAACAATACTGAGAATAGTGATACCAGGAGGGGAAGGGGAATGTTGGGGGAGATAAAGGGAACTAATCACAATGATCTACCTATAACCCTCTCCCTGGGAGATGGACAACAGAAAAGTGGGTGACGGGAGGCATCAAACAGTGTAAGACATGAAATAGCAATAATTTATAAATTATCAAGGGTTCAGGAGGGAGTGGGGAAATGAGGAACTGATACCAAGGGCTCAAGTAGAAAGAAGATGTTTTGAGAATGATAATGGTAACAAATGTGCAAATGTGCTTGACACAATGGATGGATGTGTGGATTGTGATAAGAGTTGTACCAGCCCCCAATAAAATGATTTTTGAAAGAAAAAAATAATAGAATTTAAAGAGAAACAAAAGGCAGCACAAAATCAATCATGAAGAACAATGTGGTCTGTGACAGGATTTTATCTATCCGCCTCCAAGGCATTCGCATCAATACAACTATGATCCAAATTTATACATCAAGCACAAAAAGCTAGTGATGAAGAAATTGAAGAATTTTACCAACAACTTCAGTTGGAAATTGATTAAATATGCAATCAAGATACATTGATTGGAACTGCATTTGGAGTATATGGGTTTGGTGATAGAAATGATGCTGGATATCATGTGATAGAATTTGCAAAAGCAACGACTTGTTCATAGCAAGTAACATTTTGTAACAGCACAAAATGAGACTATACACATGTACTTCTCCAGATGGAATCTACAGAACTCAAATTGACTTCCATCTGTGGGAAGAGAGGATGGAGAAGTTTAATATCAGGAACTAAAATAAGACTAATGGGCTGACTGTGGAATAGACCATCAATTTCTCATGTTTAAGTTCAAGACAAAGCTAAAGAAAATCAAACTAAATCCACCAGAGCTAAAAGACAACCTAGAGTCTCACCCACCAGAATTTTGAGAACAACTAAATACAAGATGTGACACACTGATTTCCCACAACAGAAGACCTGAAGAATTGTGGGAAGACATAATGAACAGCACTCAAAGACAAGAAATAAAATATCAAAGTGGATGTCAGAAGAGACTCTGGCATTTCCTCTAAATCGTAGAGTGGTTAAATCAAGTGGAAGAAAGGATGAAGTCATAAAGCTATACAGAAATATTCAAAGAACAGCCCAAGAAAAGAAAGCCAAATATTATTGTAAAATGTGCAGAGACCTAAAATTAGAACACCAAAAGGGAAGAAAACACTCGGCAAGTCTTCAACTGAAAGAACACAAAAACAATTGAAGCCTCAAGTGTTACAGCAGCAGAGGCTAGGGAGAAATGGGGAGCAAATAATAATGAGTACAAGAAGAAAATGTTGTGAAATTGATTGTGGTGATTGATGATCGCACAATTTTTAAAAGCAGGATTAAACCACTGAATTCTGATATGTGTATGATATCAATAAAATTGTGTTAAAAATCAGCCTTCGACCCTCCCACCAAAATAGGAAAGTTTGGAGCAGGACAGCCTCACTGGAGAATTCTACCAAATATTTACAAAAGTAACTCAGAACCTTCTTAGACTCCTCCTAAAAATAAAAGAGGTAGAACAGTTTACCAAATTATTTCTAGAGACGGATGCCAAAAACTACAGACCTATATCCCTCTTATGAATATATTTTGAAAGTTCTCACCAAAATACTAGCAAAGCCAGGTTAAAAAGCATGATCAAGTGGGATTTAAGTAAGGGATGAGTTGACATTTTTATTTTATTAAAATCAGTCAATATACCACAATATATATAAAAAAGATCTACATTATTGTACCAATTGATGCAGAAAGGCATTTAAAAAGACAACACTCTTTCATAATAAAGAACATTAAAAAGGCTAACAAACACATGAAAATATGCTCATGATAACTAACCATCCAGGAGATGCAAACTAAAAACTATGATGAAATGCTACTTACACCACAATGACAGGCCACTTTTTTTTAAAAAAAGGTAAATGACAAATATTGGAGAGGAAATGGAACCTGAATAAATGGTTGGTGGACTTGTAACCACATATAACCACTACAGAAAGGGATATGGCACACCTTAACCAGGAATGGAAAACCCATGAAATCCAGCAAAACCACATTAGGCATATACCCCAAAGAAATAAGAACATGAATGGATGGATGCTGTCACATATTTATCACAGCACAGTTCACAATATCAAGAAACTGGAAACAGCCCAAATGTCCAAAAATAGAATGGATAAAGAAACCACAGAATACTACACATCCTTGAAAATACCAAAAGCATGAAATACCTAATGACATGGGCGAATGTGGAAACCATTATGCTGAGTAACATTAGTCAATCACAAAAGGACAAATACTGCTTGGGCCCTCTACTAACTGGATAAACACCAACACGTAGGTGGGCTTCTGACCTCAGGTCATGTGGGCTTCTGATCAAGTCTCCCAAAGGGTGGGGCAGACAGCCCCTGCCTAGCATCATGAATCATGCACTATCTCTCTTGGATGCACATATTAAAGATGACCTCACCTCAACTGGGGTCTCTCTCCTTCAAGAAATGTGGAAAGATGATCATCCATTTGGGGCCATTCAACATTGTGTTAAGATCATACCAAAGGAACAGACACTACTACAGGAGTGGTGAGGGAAACTTACTGGAGAGTGGCATCAAGATGGGGGCGAAGGGAGCATCTATATTTCGAAGGACACAATTACAGTTCTGTCAGTGAGTAAATGGGGAGGTGCAACTTTACATCGTGAAAGCACCCTCAACAAAAATCATATAGAACTCAAGTGAAGTAAGCCTGGTACTGTGTACATGGTTAGACACTTTCAACTTAATTTCTATTCAGCCCTTGGTGACACGATCTGTGTACTATAAACTAAGGTGATCTTAGACTCTGTCCTTTCAGAGAACATGGCATCCTTCATAGGCCACACCAGAAGGGCTCAATGTAGAAGTTCCACTGAATGGACTAGGCTTTACCTGAAACTTACCGATAGTCCTGGGGAATTAGACTGAAACTCCCTGGTGTGAGAAGAAACAGAGGGCTGCTTCGCCAAGGCTGCAGAATTGGTGGTCGTGGTATGGATTACCACCCAATATAAGGAAGCCCAACGTTCACTACTGGACCATCGTGATGAATGGAGAAAAGGTTGAAGTTGTCAAACATTTTGTCTTACTTGGATGTACAATCAATGCTCATGGAAGCAGCTGTCGAGAGATCAATACACAGTGCATTGGGTAAAGCTGCTACACGGGACCTCTTTAGAGTATCGAAGAGCGAAGATGTGGCTTTGAGAGTAAAGGTGCATCTGATATTTTCTATTGCATCATATGCATGTGGAAGTTAGACACCGAATAAGGACGCCTGTAGAAGAATCCATGCATTTGATTTGTGGTGCTGGAAAAGAATCGGCAAAGTACCCTGGAGTGCTAAAAGGCCAAACCGATCTGTACTGGAAGAAGTAAAGCCAGAGTAAGACCCTAGAGCAGCGGTTCTCTACCCGTGGGTCGCGCAACCCCTTTGGGGTTCGAACAGCCCTTTCACAGGGTCGCCTGATTCAGAACAGCAGCAACATGACAGTGATGAAGTAGCAACAAAAATACTTTTATGGTTAGGAGGTCACCACACCACGAGGAACTGTATTCAAGGGTGGCGGCATTAGGAAGGTTGACAACCACTGCCTTCGAGACAAGGATAGCAAGACTTCGTATTTGGGACATGTTGTTAGGCGAAACAAGGTCCTGGAGAAGGACATCGTGTTTAATAAAGCGATTGACACAAAAGCTGCGACTATGGGCTCAGGCATAGGAACCACTGTGAGGAGGGCGTGCAGGACAGATGTGTCATTCTATTTTGCATAGGGGCACCATGCGCAGGAACTGACTCAAGGGCACCTAAGAACAATAAACATACGAGTCAGAGTAACAACAACGCAAAAGATTTGACAGGACACCTGAGGAGTTTATTTTAATGGAGGAACAACTCAGAAAAGGAGAGTAGTTGCACAACTAGAAGAATGTAATCAATGTCTTTGAATTGTACACATAGAAAGTGTTCAATTGGTTTATGTCTCCCATTATACAGTCTCAACAACACAAATAACAAATGATATTTTAAATACAAAATAGATATATTAGACCTGATTAAAACAAAAACGTTTCTTCTTCAAAGGGTTTTATTATCAAAGTGAAGAGTCAATCTCACATCAGGAGAAAACTTTTGGGAACCATATCTAATAAATTAAAAGAACTCCTGCAACTTAACAACAAAAAAGGGGAGGGGAGGGACAGAGAGGGAGAAACCCACTAAAAAATAGGCAAGAAAATTTTGAATAGCCATTTCCCTTTTCAGAAAAAGAATGAAGTTGTCAATGAGCACACGGACAAAGTGCTGAATGTCACTCGCTGGTCATTGTTATTACTGTATGACATTAAATTTATTTTGACACAGTAACCCCATTGACAGAGTAAAACTACTCCATAGAGTTTTCTACTCATTTCTCCCACAGAGCACGTGATGGATTTGAACACCGAACATTCAGGTAGCAAAAGTAAAAGCACCCTTAATCATTGTATCACCAGGAGTCCTTCATTGGTAATTAGGGAAATACAAATCAAAACCACAGAGAAACGGAAATTCACACCCACTATAATGACTATTATAAAAAATTAAGTTAAAAAATGGGAAACCAACAGGAGTGTGTGGAGTAATCAGAACCTTCCTACATTAATGATGGAATTATCAAATGGTAAACATAAAAGTTTAAGATTCAACAATACTATTCTTAGTTTACAAATCCAAAAGAGCTGAAAACAGGAGCACTAACAGATAGTTATACAACAATGTTCACTACAACACAACTTAAAAAGATAGTTAAAACGTGGGAACAGTTTAAATATACATCAACAGATAATGGATAAGTAAAATATAAACATATATATCAGAATATTACTAAACCAAAAATAGAAGTGAAGTACTGATACACACTATATCATGAATGAGCTATTATGTTGTCAGTAACAAAGGACAAAAACTGTAGAATATTAAAACAGGCTAACGTATAAAGATCAAAGTTTGTAAGTGGTTGCCAACCCTAAGTGGAAGATAGAAAGAGGAGTCATTGTCTAGCAGGCACTCAGTTTCTGTTGTGATGGGAGTGTGATAGAGAGGTGTATTGTGCCAACCTGGCCAATAAGAACATGTGGGAGTAATAAGGTCGCAGTTTGATTGGAAGGAAAAGAGATAAATGGCTCGGCAAGCACCGCCCCTCTCTCTCTTGCTCTCTGTGATCAGACCAGTATGAGGCTACCTCAGCTAGTTCTCTCCCTCAACTTGTGAGCTCCACTACCCATGGGACACCCAACCCGTGGATCATGTCATTAGAGCTTGGGGTTCCTTCAAACCTGCTTCAACACACTGCCAGTGCATACATCCCTTGAGCTGGGGGCTGTCGGATCCTATTGTCTGGCTAACTTTTGGTGACACGCCCTGCTGTTTGCTGCCTGTGGCAGGACTGCCAGCATTGCTCTACAGCAGATGCAGCTGTCTGCTTCCTTGGCTTTGGACCCAGCAGCCCTCAAGAGTTGAAGGACTTCCTGTATATTAACTGTTCCACGGAAAAGAATTCAACTGAGCCCTCTGTACTGCTGTGTGGACTAATAAGCGGTTATATTCCTTCATGCTACATCTATCTATCTATCTATATATATATCTATATCTACAGGTAGATAGAAAGAGATATAAAATCATGTGTCCTGGTTTTGTTTCTCTAGAGAACCCTGTCTAACACAGGGAGTAACTTATTAAATAATGGTGGTGATAAATGCACAAAATAATATATAATCAATATCATTTATAATACATTTAAAAATTATTGGATTGGAAAAATGTTTTCTTATACATATTTCTACCATAAGTCAAAAGCACCAGAGACTTCACAACTATATACAATAATGTGATCTTATATTGACTCCTAGATTTTGGGGAGAAAAAAGTATTCAATCATTGAAATATGCATATGAACTAGATGAGATATAAGTATTTTGTTTACTCGTCTATTTATACCCTATACGTTGTTAATCACAAGTTCTGGTGGTGCAGTAGTTTAGTACTTGGCTACTGATCATAAGGTCGACTATTTGAGCCAGCAGCCCCATGGGAGAAATTTGTGGTGGTCTGCTTTTAAAAGATTACAACTTTGCAAACTCTATGGAGAAGTTCTATCTGTCCAACAGGGTTGCTATGATTCAGAATCTACTCCACAGTAATGGGTTAGGATTGGTTTGCATTGTTTATGTTCACTTCTTATATTTCTGTGTTGCCATATCAAATTACCATATATACTTGAGTGCATGCCAACCCAAACAACAGCCAAGGCACCTAATTTTACCACAAAAACTGCATTAAAAATGTGCTGTAAAACTCGGCTTACACATGAGTATATATGCTATTTTCGTTCTGTTATTTAAAAAAAAAACACCTTAGTATTTCCTTGTAAAAGGATCCCTGATAGTGTAGTGGTCATATGTTAGACAGCAACCAGCATAGTCGGCCATTGGAAACCACCAGTGCCTCCATGGGAGAAAGACTGGACTTTCTATTCCCATACGAAGTTACAATCTCTGAAACCAACAGGGGAGTTGCTGAATGGCAGTGAATTTGATACTGAGTTTTTATTTGCCGTATGTACTCGTGTATAAGCCGAGTTTTCCAGCACATTTTTCATGCAGCTTTTGTGGTAAAATTAGATGCCTTGGCTGATATTCGAGTCGGCTTACACAAGTATATATGGTATGTGCAGCGTGAGTCTGCTAACATCAGGTTCTTGTTTTTTTGTCTGTCTGGGTATGTCTTCATTTCCCTTCCATTTTTGAAGAATGCTTTCACTAAATATAAAGCTCTAAGTTGGTAATTATTTTCATTTGGCATTTTAAATTATTTCATTGCTAACTGGCTTCCATAATTTCTCTGGTCAAGTCAAGATACTTTTTCAGATTTATTCTTTGTCTTTTGTCCTTGAAAGATTGATTCTGATATGACTAATTATCAATTTCTTTACATTTATTTTTGCTTAGGGTTCACAGATTTATTCTATCAATTTTAGAAAATGCTCATCTAATATTTCATCAAAAATGTTTTCTGACATATTCTCTTCTTTCTTTCTAAATTCTAATTACATATGTGGTAGAACTTTACACCGCTTTATCTATATTCACTTTTTTGTACATACTGTGTGGGGTGTGTGCATGTATTTTCAGATAGCCTTGAAAAAAAGAAAAGATAAAGCAAATTCTTTTTTTACTTACCTGTGCTTTGGTTCATTGCAGATCTTGGAGGAGAACTTGTTTCTTCAGATTCTTCTGATGAGTGTGCCAGGAAGTCATGAAGCTTCTGCACCAATGTATTCAATTTGCTTTCACTAATAAAATACAAATTCAAAGAACTTCCTTAATAAGACTGCCATGTATAATTTAATGTTTCATTTTAACTAAAAATAGAAATACTGTTTTTAAAATATTCATACTGCAAGGAAAAAATTAAAGGAAATGTTTTATTTCCCTAAGAAGATTAAAAATGACCATAACCTACCTGTATACTTACCTAAGAACAAAATACAATAAAGAAGAAAACTTTGCATTAATCACTAAACAATCAAATACTGAGATTTTTCAATATAGTTATATGGTATGTTTATACATATACAAAAATTCACTTTACATTAATTATGTAAATGTGTCACAAAATATTACCCTTAACCTAATCTTAAAGAAACAAAACAAAATGAAACATACTTACAAAACATGTGTAAAAATACAACCACCAGAAATTTTAGTGGGATTAAAAGCAAAAGAGTATTCAGACTTTAATTATACCAATCCCAACCACCACCACCACCACCACACATACACCATTTTATTAGGAGCTAATTCAGACATCATACCATTCCATAGCTCAATCACATCAAGCAGTAGTGTACAATTGATAACAAAATCAGTTTCAAAACATTTTCTTCCTTCTTAAACTCCCTGACATCAGCTCCCCCTTTTACTCCCACCTCCCCCACCAAATCCCCCAGAAACCCTTACTCTAGTTGTTGTCTCTATAGCATCACCTATCCTGGGTTTCATATACTGAAAAACAGATTCATATACTGAAAAACATGAAAAAATACAACAGAGATAAGCTCCACTATGAAACAAAACAAAAAATTTTTAAAGACAAAAAACCCACAGAAGTTATTAAAAACCAGATCAAGCCTAAAATGTCACAATTTATCAAATGACAAGGTCTTAACCATTCAAGTTAGATTTATCATTTTAATCTACTATACTCATCTCTCCAATACTCTTGTGTGATTACCAGATTATTCCCATCCCTCAATTATGGTTAGAAAGAAATCACTAGAGGTTTATTCCCTGTGTGGATCCTGCACATGTATTTTGGACTTCCACTGTCATCTATAGCCTTCTGCACATCATTGGAACCAATAACTAACTTTTGTACATAATTTGTCATATTAACATTGTGTACTTTAGTCATTACTTCCGTTTAGATACATACACTCTAACTCAAATAGCCACAGTGATGAAAAGACAAGGGTATTTAAGAAAGATTTAAGTTTACCACCACCACCAGCACCCTCCTAAAATGAGGATGAGATATTTGCTTTGCATCATTTTGAAAAATAAATGTGCCAAATATGATTATCTCCTGAGCATTTTCACTGGGATAAACTTGTTGAGTATTTGTTACCTTAGTTTCTGCTTGAAACAGAATATTGTTGAAATGATTGACACAAAGATGATTAAAACATATAATACCCAAGAAAATATTTGTGTAACTAAATTATTATGGTTCAAATGTAAATTATCCAATATGTGCATCTGTAAACCAAATAAATAATAAAAAGTTAAAATTGAAAGTCAAAATCTCTGTTTCCAATGATACTAAGATTCTCTAAATGTGAAAGCAAGAAAGAATTCATTAAAATGAACAGCATTTGTAGCAAAGGGCATTTTCAAGAAACTGCAAAGACAACATGCAGACTAGGAAAACAAATCCACTGTCATATAGAGTCAATTCCAACTCACAGTGACCCTTATAACTCCTAAGAATTTAATAGCCTATAAAACAGAGTAATCTCTGGTTCCCCGTTGAGACCATGAAGATAACTTTGTATTGTCCTATTAGTGTTAAATGAACAGAAAAATGCATCTCTGATGTGTTCCTGGCAATAAATTTTGAAAAAATATTTATTAAAATTTTTTTGTATGAAAAGAAAAAAAAAAGAATTTAATAGCCAAAACATGAAAGGCTTTTTAAAATTCATGGAAAATGTAAAGTATGGAGAAACTATGCATGGATTTCCTTTTGCTGCACCAAAATAAAAATTTTTAATCATTTTATTGGGGCTCATACAACTCTTATCACAATCCACACATACATCGATTGTGTAAAGCACACTTATATATTCGATGCCCTCATCAATCTCCAAACTCACTTTCCGCTTGGGTTCCTGGAATCAGCTCATTTTCCTTTTTCCCCTCCCCTCTCCCCGCTTCCCCCTTCCTCATGAACCCTTGATAATTTATAAATAATTATTTTATCTTACACTGCCCGGCATCTCCCTTCACCCACTTCTCTGTTGCTCATCCCCCAGGGAGGAGGTTATATGTAGAGCCTTGTGATCGGTCCCCCATTTCTACCCCTCCTTCCCTCCCAGTATCGCCACTCTCACTATTGGTCCTGAGGGGGTTCATCTCCAAAATAAACTTTTATTAATTTTCTATAACATGTATGAACAGGCACTAAGATTAAGACATCAGTTTGAAAAGACCTCTTATCAGAGTAACATAAATTCTGCTAAAATTGAAGTAAAACTAAATTGATGGTGAAGCTTGGGTGGGAGAGTGGTGAAATCCTTTATGCGTTATGCAAAGTTTATGGAGATTGTACAATGCTCCATAGAAATCATCAATGTACAAAGAGATAACTTGCTTTAATTGAAGGAGCCCTTGTAGCATAATGGGTTATGCTTTGGGCTGCTGACGGCAAGGTCAGCAATTCAAGACCACCAGATAGTCTGAGGAAGAAAGATGAGGCTTTCCTCTCCCGTAATCCCACAGAGGCAGGTATACCCTGTCCTATAGGATCACTATGAGTCAGAATCTACTCCATGGCAGTGAGATGCCCTAATTGAAAAGGTCTGATGATTAACAACAGAAACAATAGATAACCTAACAGACATCTCCGATGTTTCAGTTTACACAATTCTGGCTAAATTAAATTTGAACATACTTTCTATTCAACAGGTGACAAAACTGTTGCACTCAGATTAGTTGCAGGCCAGAAGAAATTTCGATGGAAATTTTAAACATGTGGAACCAAGATCCTAAGCATTTTTAGAAGAATTTGTCAACAAGAGATGAAATATGGTTTTATACTAATGTGATGCTAAAATAAAGCACAATCAAAGCAATGACTACCTAAAGATGGAAATGGACCAATGAAAGCAACTGTCAAGAACAAAAGTCATGGCAATAGTTTTGGCGGGGTGGTTAAGGCATTTATTTATTTTACTTGTTATCTGCAGGGTCAAAAATTGATACCATCTACTTATGATGAGTGGGTTTTAAGAAAGCTAGCCAAAGCTTTAGCAGAAAGGCACCCAGGAAAACTTCTCCACCATGATGGTACTCTTTTTTAACATTATTAACTTTAGAAAAATATAAAAAGACTAAAATGCCATAGTTATGTTCCCAGTACAGTCAGTTCTTTAGGGATGGACTAAATGACTGGTAACACCACTTACAAAAGTATCTGGACCTTGATGGGGTTTATGTTGAGAAATAAAGCTTATATATTTTTTATTTTTATCTTCTCATCCCATTTTCTATAAACTTTTTGAAAAGGTCTCATGTAAAGAACTCTTAAAATTCAAACTAAAAAAAAAAAACAAATCAACTAAAAAATGGGCAAAGAATGTGAATGTGACTTATTCATAGAAGATATGGCCTATGGTAAATGGATCCTTCAGCATCCTTGGTTATTACCAGTTGCTATTGAGTCACTTCCGACTGATGTTGACATTATGTATCAGAGTAAAATAGCTCTCCACAGGATTTTCAAAGGCTGATTTTTTTAGAAAAAGATTGTTAGGTCTTTCTTCCAAGGTGCTTCTAGTTGACCTAAACCTCCAATCTCCATTTATATCACCCAGGTACCCCAACCCTTTTAGTCATTAGAGAAACTCACATTGAAACCACGAAGAAGTATTATTTCATGGCAACATTACAAACAATAGGAAAAGAATGGAAACAGTCTAAGAGTCCATCAACAAATAAACTGAGAGGCAAAAGATGGAATAAAATATACAATACTAAAGAATAATGATGAGTACATGGAACAGCTTATAAAATGGATAAATCTCAAGTACATTATGCTAAGGGAAATAAATTATCTTTTAAAGGACAACTAATATATGATACCACTTTTATAAAAAGTCAAGAATAGGTTTGCACATAAAAAGCAAGATTCTTTAGTGGTACCCAGGATGGGAGGGGAGAGAGGGAGACTCACTTACTAGGTAGTAGATCAATTTGATTCTGATGAAAGAAAAAGCAATTCATAATGCATGAAAAGTCAGTACATTACTACCAATGTAACTGAAGACAGTGATAGGTACTCATGAATAAAGGACAACTAGGGTAAATGTTGTACCATATATAATCCTGTAACAACAGTAAAATAAAAATCTGCAAATGCCTACACAGGTAGATAGATAGGTATGTTAAACAGATGTTGGAGAATATATAGGAGTGTATGCCCAGGCATACAGAGGTATAGTTATAGGCCTTTGTATATACATATATGTATATCCTGCTGAATAACAGTTCAGGGGCCATGTCGGATCTCCTCTGGCTTCCCTATTACCACAAGGCAGGGATCAGAAATGCCACACCTCCCATCTTTTTTACCCTATACTGACATCAACCATTCCTCTCCTGACATTCTACTTTCCTGCTGGGTCGATAACTTATTGCAATGGCCACACAAAACTCACAGATAAAACTCACAATAATGGGGGAGGGGGTTATTAGGGAAGTTAACAGCAAAACAAGTCAGAATCAGTAAACTGTAAGGATACAGTCATTAGTCCATAACAACTCTCAGGCAGTAGCCACGTCTCTCTCCAATTCTCACGCTCCAGGCACATGGTCCCTTGGCTTCTACCTCTGTGGGCCCAGCAGCTGCTCTGCCTCACAAGCTCAGTCTTGGTGTTGCTGCTCTGTTCAGTATCATGGTTACCTTCCCTCTGGTCTTGGCCTGCCTCCTTTGAATTGGCCCATGGCCTATGTGCCACAGCCTCCAGTATGTCTGGTCTAGGCCTCACCACTACAGAGAGCGATTTCAAATATGCTCCACTGGTAGCTCTCCTCCCAGTGGTCCTAGGATTTCATTCTGTTCTTGTTTCTGAGATGGCTCTTTATACTCAGAGAAATAGCTTCAATAGAGGTATAGTTTTTGTCTTTTAGCAAATAATAGCACCAAGGAAACAAGGGGTCTCAAGGTGGAGACTAAGAATTTTTCTTACCATAATCCTATAACAGAGAACTACCTCCAAAATGGAATTATAACCACAGGATTCAAAGCTGGAATCTACAAACATCATAAAAAGGATGCCAGCCACAGAGATTATGATTAGAAAGTCCTTATTAAGTGGCTGACTACATCTAACCTGACTATACATTCATAAGTAATACAACTAATAAGGAACACAGTTATGGAAAATTCTTAGCTATATCTAAACACAGGGCTAAATTACAGGGCTTGCAGGTAAGAACCATAGTCTTGAGGGACATCTAGGTCAAGAAGCATAACATAGCTCATCATAAAAATAATGTTCTACATCCTAGTTTGGTGAGTTGTATCCAAGATCTAAAACACTCGCGCGTAGCCCTCTAATACACAACTACTGGTCGCTTCCCATCCGGAGCAAGGGAAAGTGATCACCTGCCAACCTTTTTTTGTTATCAGCCCAACAATTAATCCATGGTACCATTAGGGCTCCTTAACTAGTACAATATATTACTTAGTTATGGGTACCAAGTAAAAGTCTTTAAAAAGATCCTACAAATTAGGAACTTTTCTCCATGAGAAAAGAGGATGGTCAATCTTCATACTCGTAATTGCACAATTAAAATATTGGCTTGATACAGCTGACATCCTATGAGATTTAGCCTCCATATATACAACTAAACCAAATCCAATGCTATTGAGATCATTCCAATTCATAGCAACCTTACATAGAGTTTCCAAGGCTATAAACCTCTATAGGAACAGATAGCTTCAACTGTTCCACGCAGAGCAATTGGCAGATTTGAATGATCAGACTTGCAGTTAGCAGTCCAATGCCTACCCAGTCTTCCCACCCCTCAAAACAATTCTAAATTCCTAAAGGTAAGCTAGCCAAATAATGAATAACTGGGCCTCAGATGAGGTTTAAGCACTCAACAACTAAACTTACAAAAGGTTGGTGGTTCAAATCTACCTAAAGGCTTCCTCAGAAAACAAGCTGGGTAAACTGCGTCTAAAAAGTAATAGCCTTGAATACCCCATGGAGCAATTCTACTCTGCACATACAGGGATACCATATGTGTAATCTATTGAACAACAACAAACAAGAGTACAGTCCAAATGCCAGTGTTGTGTTATGGACCAGTCTCTACTCTTGAATTTATAGTTTTTCTCAAAGCATGAAAACAAAAAATTACTATTTTAGCACTTTCACACATATATAAAAACCATCGAGTTGTGGTCAAGTCAACCCCATGTGTGTCACAATAGAAATGTGTTCAGTAGGGCTTTAATTGGCTGATTTTTTAAAGTAGATCCTTTCCTCTGAGGTACCTCTGGGTAAATTCACACTTCCAACCATTCAGTTAGCAATGGAAGATATTAATTATATCACCTAGGGAATCCCTGTATACATACATTCTATTCTTGGAGAATATTTGCATAGAAAAACTAGCTTTTCAATAAATAAATAATCCCTTATGCCCTTGACTTAGTTCTCCCAACAATCACATGTTGCAAAATTACATTTTATTCTCACCCATTAACCACCATGTTCACACTGATGGGCTGCTGCTGGGTTTACAGATAAAATCATATAGTACCTGAGATTTGGGTATATGACAGACAAAAGACAAAATGGTTTCATCATACAAAAATCCACAATAATGACTATTTGCATTCACCTCTTGATAGTTTAAAATAGTATATTATTTTAAAAATATAACTTAATTTTTTAAGGTGACTTGATTGGCAGCAAATACCCAAGGAGCCCTTGTATCCTAGGGCACACATAAGGGCAGTTATACGCTGTCCTATAGGATCATTACGAGTCACTATGAGTTGGCATCAACTCAATGCAGTCGAGTTTTGCTTTGTTTTGGATGTCAAGTGAAGACCAAGGAACCCGTGGAAAGTGGAAAGGGGCCTGTCAGTGGAGTTTCATATTACAGCCCTGACAACTCCACACTACCTCCAACTGCATCCAGACCGATTGCATCCACCTGATAGGACGATGGCACCTGGTACAAAGAAATCGTTTTTAGGAGTACATGAAAGGAGGGGTAAGAATAGGGTGGAGAATATTAAACATACTAGTCTGTGTCATCACTTCTGACAGCAAATCCCTTACCATAAAAACTGAAAACACTTTGAAAACAGCAGTTTTCCGGTAACCTGACAGAGAAGTATGAAGAAATTTTTAATTATAAAATTCTCAGACTTATCAGCAAATTTATAATAAGGATCTTTAAAAAACAGTGTACTGGATCAACAAGTGGAAGGAAGATGGGAAATTAGTGGTAGAATACATTTCACCTGAACTTGGAACTATGAATAAGAAAATTAAAAGACCCTTATCACTTTGGAATGAATTAGCATTAAAATGATCAAACTCACAAAAAAAAAGAGGACATGGAAATAATGCAGGGAAAGGGCACTGACACACCCATGGGGAGGGTTCTGTTAATGTCTTAACAGGAAAGGGAGAGAGGGACCAGACCTCAACCTGGTACACCAAACCTTGAGGGCAACATACCAGCACGAAGCAGTGAACAGAGAAGTCTGTGGGGCCCGCCCCAATCCCAGCTACATCAACCCCCTCCCCAGAAGATTGCACTACGGAAGACAGCATTGAATATACATCCCAGGAAGAGTGGTGGGTCTGCCCAGCCCACATAGGAGCAAACTAAGAGAGGGAGGAGAGTGGAGAGTTGAGATAGGAGAGGGAGAGAGAAACTGAATCCTGGCCCATCAAGCCCCAAGGACTACACTCCTACTCAGAGCAATAAAGGCTGAGAGAAAGGACCATAGGGCCAACACACCATCCCCTCACTGACCCACAGAGCTTCAGGGTACAGCACTAGAGGCACAGTGTGGGAACTGTGCCCGGTCTGATCCCCCCACATCAGGGTGAAATACAAAGGGAGCACAACAGAGCAGCAAGGAGAGTAAAGCATTGAAGTCCCCCAGGAATCCAGAAAATTGACTTCGGACTCAGAGGGTAAGGCTTGGCACCGCATCAAACTCGATTGGAAAACATACATAAGGGTCAACAGGCAGACCTGGATCTATTTATAGCCCCCCCCTTCTCATGTCTATTTAAGATAAGCAAGATAAACAATCTCAATGAGAAAACAACAGGACCAATGGTTTCTGGGGGTTAGGGGGTAGACAGGGGAGAGTAAAAGGTGGGGGAAAGGGAGGGGGTAGCCAACAAACCCTGGGATAAGGGAACAACAAGAGATCTAAAATTGATGGCGAGAAGGTATAGAACACCTGGGGAGCCCCTAATAAAATATTTTAAAAAGAAAAAAAAAGAAAATGATTAGGGAAAAGAATGTACAGATGTGCTTTATACAATTGATGTATGTATATGTATGGATTGTGATAAGAGTTGAATGAGCCCCTAATAAAATGTTTAAAAAAAAACACCTGGGGGGAAGGGGTTGATCAAGTGCAATGTATCCAATAGGAGTTACTGAGAGCTGAATGAAGGCTGAACATGATAATGGGACAGGACGAAAGTAAAAGGAAATAGAGGAAATAACTAGGATGCAAAAGACATTTATAGAGATATAAATATAGGCATGTATATATGTAAATATCATAATATAAAAATATTATATACTAATAAACAACATTAAGGATATAGGCCTATGTACATATGTTAAGAATCAAGGTAGCGCATGGACATTGGGTCTCTACTCAAGTCTCCTTAAATACAAGAATACTTTGTTCTAATAACCTGGCATTCTGTGATACTCACCTTCCCTACATGATAGCTGAAGCCAAAATGGAAGCATAAACAAATGTGGTGAAGAAATCTATTAAAAAGATATAGCATCTGGGGTTTTAAAGGTTTGAAGTTAGACAAGTGGCCCTCTAGCAGGGAAGCCACAAAGCCCACATGGAAGAAGCACACCAGCCTCTGTGATCACGAGGTGTCAACAGGATCAGGTATCAGACATCAGGAGACTGAAAACAATCATATTGATGCGAACAAGGGGGGGGGGCGTCAAAGTGGAGACACAAGCCAATCTGTAAACAATTAGACATCCCCTCACAGAAGGGACGAGTCGACCATTGTGCAGTGTAGCACTGACAAAATATACAATAATCCTCTAGTTCTTTAATGCTTCCTCCCCAACCCCACCCCCTATCATGACCCCAGTTCTACCTAACAAATATGGCTAGACCAGAGCATGTACACAAATACACATAAGAGCTCTCGACACACGGAATCCAAGACAGATAAACCCTTCAGGGACAATAATGTGAGAAGCGATACCATGATGGCAAGAGGACAGTGGGGGAGAAGGAGGAGAATGGGGGAACCGATCACAATAATCGACCTATACCACCCCCCCAGGAGGATGAACAACAGAAATGTGGGTGAAGAGAGTCATCTGATGGTGTAAGATATGAAAATAATTTATAAGTTATCAAGGCTTCACAGGGGTGGGAAGATGAAGGAGGGAAAAAAAGAACTGATACCAAGGGATCAAGTAGAAAGATGTTTTGAAAATGATGAAGGCAGCATTGTGTATAAATGTGCTTGATACAATTGATGCATGGATTGTTGTAAGGACTGTAAAAGCCCCCAATAAAATGATTTATATATAAAGAGGAATGATCAAGCTCAGTTCAATCAACAAATCATCTTACTTCTATTTTTATTACTCTTTTCAATTATCTCTACCACAAAGAAACATTTTACATGAAACTTTTAAAAGGTTGGTTTAATTAGATTTTGGTTAGCAAATAAATCTATTTATGCTGACCACAACAAATAAATTACTTTGTTCTGGAACCGTTACAGAAACTTTAGAAAAAATTAGGAACACTTTCACTTAAAAAGCAAGTAAAATAAGTAAGAAACTACAACAAATTATTAAAAGCTGTCAAAAACCATTTCTTAATCTAATCAAGTATGTTAGGGAAATGATTATTCATGGTAGACCAAGTCATCATGAAATGGACACCCTTGCATATAATCAGGTACACTACAAGGTTTTAAAAAAACAATTTGACAAAAACTTCAAGAGTATTTAATCTCAAGTCTCTTTCTTTGCATCTACCAAAAAAATTCTAAATAGTCGCAAGACATATGGATCTATGAATTACTTCCAACAGAAAACCTGCAAACAATTAAATGTACAGTGGCAAAAAGCTATGCAAAAGGTTATACAGTATTACAGTAGCTATTGCATCTTAACATATCCTCCCTCTAGTCTAATATCCTTCCAGAAGTGGTATTTGAACTTGTGTGTCTCTAACACTTGTCTGCTGTGGTGCTGGAAGCTATGTCACTAGTATTTCAATACCAGTAGGTTCACCCAAGGTGAACAGGTTTCAGCAAACTTTCCCAACTAAGAATAGACACGTAGGAAAAGACTATACCCTTGAGGATTACTCACTGAAAGCCCTAGCGATAGCTTCAAAACAATGTCAGCTCATGAAAAACCCATGAATATAAGCAAGACATTGTCACTGATATCATATGGAATTAAAATTTTGCTGAAGATCGTCCGAACATGGGTACAGCAGTACACTGACAGGGAGCTGCCAGAGGTTCAACTGAATTCAGAAGAAGATTTAATACAAGGGATGCCATTGCTGCTTTCAGACTGATCTTGGCTGAAAGTAGAGAATATCAGAAAACTGTTGACTTATGTTTTATTGACTACACAAAGGCATCTGATTGTGTGGATCATAACAAACTATGGATAACCTTGAGAAGAATGTGAATTCAAGGAAACTTTATCATAGTCATAATGACCTAGAACATGATCAAGAGGTAGTTGTGTTAACAGAACAAAGGAATACTTCCTGGTTTAAAGTCAGGAAAGCTGTGTGTTAAGGTTGTAAAACGTATAAAGAAACAAGATTAGAGATGTAGGGTGGGTGGGGTAGCCTCTCAAGGAAATTCTTTTAGGCAACCCTTGTTACCCTCAAAATATGAGCAGGTGCACTGTTCTTGTCAGAACATATTCTTCAGCACAACTTTATTGAATCCGTTCAGTTGATATGCACTAAAAGACCTAGTGATCTACATGCATAAAGATTATAGCCAAGAAAAACTCTATATATAGTGCAGTTATACTCTACCATATGGGGTTGCTATGCATAGGGAAGGACTTGAGAGTACTTGATTCACAATGTTTATGTCCTGAGCTGATAACTACAAGGTCAGCAGTTCCAAACCACCAGCCCCTGCTCCTTAGGAGTAAGATGAGACTTTCTACTCCTGTAAAAAGTTATAGTCTCGGAAACTCACAGGGACAATTCTACCCTGGTCCGATACGGTCACTATGAATTGGAGTAGATTCAATGGCAATGAGTGAACACTAGCCATTAGAGAAATTACGTACTTTGAGCCCACTACTCAATTTTCAGGGAACTTTGAAAAGCAAACCTCACAGATAAAAATTAAATATTTCTTTAATCAATAAAAACTGAATTAGATAAAATCTGAAACAAAAGCAGCAAACTGTTTCAAAACAAGCAGTCAGTTAAGTCAACACAGAAGAAGCAGACTAGCATGTGTGATTCAATGATTATAAACTATTCAATGATTATAAGAGCCAAACCTGGTGGAAAAAATTGTTATCAGTGCCTAAATTATAAATATGTTTTATGGAATAAGGTTGATAGATGAAGCCTAAAATCCATATGCAGGGTCCCTACGTGGGTTAGTCCCCAGTGAATCCCCACTGACCACAGACTAGGAATACGGACAGCCCTAAATCAGACAAAAAGCATTGTAACGAGGTTCTCAGCAACCACAATGAAACTGGAATGCAACAGCTTGCCATTAGATCTCCCCTTGGACTCACTTTCTTTTTTTTTCTCACTTTCAATTTACCCTAAATTTTTAATATAATTTGCTTGGTCTTAGATTGAGGTCTTTCAATCTTTTATATGACCATTGTTTCTGGGTCCTCTTGTTTTCCCCTGTTCTTTGCCCTTGTTTCATATATTTTTCTGAACAGGGAAGTCAGAATTTATGAAGACAGTAACTGTACCTGGGGGGCACACAAGGGAAGCGTATAGGAAATGGGAATTGAATTCAACGCCAATAGGTACAAGAAGGAAGAAAATGGTCCAGACTTGATTGTGCTGATGACTGTATAGACCCTTCTTAATATGACTGAACTGTTTAATTGTATGTAGCTCAACAAAAATTTTAAAACAAAGTGACAAAATGGAATTTTGACAAGTGCTAATAAAGGTGTAAAATGGTCCTTATTACTTTTACACGGACAATAAACTTAACTATGCCAGGGATAAAGGATACATTAATCAATTAAACTATCTTTAGAAATATATAATTTACTTAGCTTATAGTAATTAACTTAGAATATAGTAAACTCAATGGTACAGGTGCTAAGATAGCCTGGGGAAGAAGTGTGAAAAAAGGGGAAATATTTATACAGAAACTTCTAGACCTCTTGAAGTGGGCATCACAGCTATGCATAGCTCTTTTCATGAAATGTATCCATAATTATTTTTAAAAGAGGAAAGGACAATTTGATTTTTGTTAAGGATTTATACCATGCTAAGTATTCTCATAAAGATTTTCGTTTAGGTATTAATGTTTCCATTGCATTGATGATGAAATGAACTTGGCTGTTGGGTAACTTACCAAAGATCAAAACCCGAGAATTGTCTTTGAACTCAAACCTGTCAATTATATAATGCACTCCCATATTCCACATGAGACTAGAGCTCAAACTGTTGCAATTGTGTTCTACAGAATTGGCAACAAATCTATTTTCTACAATTCCCTCTCCCCCAAAGTAGAAAATAACAAGTGCAAATGGATCTATTTCTTGAATTTAAACTACAAGCTCTGAATAATTTATAAGAAACACCATTTGATTGGACATCCCCTCACAAAGAGGTCACAGGGAAGAGATGAATCAGTCAGGGTGCAGTATAGCACCAATAAAACACACAACTTTCCTCTAGCTCTTTGGTGCTTCCTTCACCCCATTATCATGACCTCAACTCTACCTTACACATCGGATTAGAAAAGAGCATGCACACTGCTACAGATAAGAGCCCAAAACACAGGGAAACCAGAATAAACCCCTCAGGGCCAACAAGGAGAGTAGAGATATCAGGAGGATTAGGGGAGAGCTGGGGTGGGGGAGAATCTATCACAAGGATCAACCAGAACCCCCTCCCAGGGGGATGAATAACAGAAAAGTGGGTGAGGAGCAGCGGAGGATAATGTCAAGATATGGAAAAAGTAATCTATAATTTACCAAGGGTTTGTGGTAGAGGGCAGGGGAAGAAATGGGAAGCTGATATCAGGGATTCAAGTGGGAAGAGAATGCTTTGAAAATGATGACAGATTTGTTTGTTCCTCTGGTAGCCCAGGATACTTTCAATATTCTTCGCCAATACCATAGTTCAAATGAATCAATCCCTCTTCGGGTTTCCTTAGTCAATATCCAACTTTCACACTCGTATGATGCATCTGAAAATATCATGGCTTGGATAGGAGCACATCAGTCCTCAGAGTAGCATTTTGCTCTTCAACACTTTAAAGAGGTCTTGTGCAGATTTACCAATGCAATGATCTCGTGACTGCTGCTTTCATGAGCACTGACTGTGGACTCAAGCAAGATGAAATCCTTGACAACTTCAATCGTTTCTCCAGTTATCATGTAACCTGCTGTAAGGATTTTGGTTTTCTTTATATTGTTATAATCCATACTGAGGGCTGCAATTTTTTATCTTCATCAGTAAGTACTTGAAATCCTTCTCACCTTCAGCAAACAAGATTGTGCCATCTACATATCCTGGGTTAATAATCCTTTCTCCAATCCTGATGCCACAATCTTCTTCACACTGTTTATCTTCTCTGATAATTTGCTATTCATACAGAGTGAGTAAGTATGACGAGGAGATACAACCCTGATGCACGTCTTTCTTGATTTTAACCACGCAGTATGTCCTTGTTCGCATCACACAACTGCCTCTTGGTTCCACATACAAGGTCCACATAACCACAAATAATTGCTCTGGAATTCCCATTCTTCTCAAGGATTTCCATAGTCTGTTAATGATCGACACAATCGAATGCCTTTGCATAGTAAAGCACACACACGCACACACATGTATGCACCCCCACCCCACCCCACCCCCACACACACAAGTAAACATCTTTCTGGTATTCTCTGCTTTGAGCCAAGAACCATTTGGCATAAACAATGATACCCTTTATTCCACATCCCCTTCTATATCTGGCCTGAATTTGTGGCAGCTCCCTGTCAATTTACTGCTACAGTCACTGGTAGATGATCAGTGACAAAAGTTTACTTGAAATGTAATATGAGTGATATTATTCAATAATTTCCCCATTCAGTTGGGTCACCTTTCTTTACATGAGTACAAATATGGATCTCTTTCAGTAGGCTGACCACATAGCTTTCCTCCATATTTCTTGGCGTAGGTGAGTACTTCATCAGTTTAAATATTTTAATTAATGTTCTTCCATTATCTGGAGACTTGTTTTTTGCTAATATCTTCAATGCAGCTTGGATTTCTTCCTATAGTAGCATCGCTTCTTGATCATATGCCACCCTCCTGAAATGGTCAGCTCTACTTTTTTTTTGTCAGCTCTACTTTGAGGGCAGCTCTTCCTCAGTCATATTTTGAATGCCTTCTGACCAGATGGATTCATCTTCTGGCACTAGATCTGACATTGTTCCACTGCTATTCATGAGGTTTTCCAGTATCTGATAATGTTCTACTATCCATAAAGTTTTCAGAGCTCTGATGTAGAAAGCCTATTCCTTATTTATAGTCTGCTCTGGAAGCTCTGCTCAAACCTGTTCGCCTGCTGATACTGTAAATACCAGTAACATAGTTTCGAAAGTCACAGCAAAACACAAGCCATCAAAACACAACAAACTGATAAATAGTAAACACAAAGACTGAATTTTTAGAACTATATTACTCATAAAAGCAAAAACAAAGCAAATTTCTATCAAACAATGAATAGATAAGTAGATAAGCAAATGTGATATATATATATTTAAAGAGAGAGAGAGAGAGAGAGAGAGAGAGAGAGACTATTATTTGGAAATAAGAATGAAGTCCTAATGCATGCATAGATGGATGAACCTTCAAAATAGTAGGCTAAGTGAAAGAAGTTGGAAATAAAGGGCAAAAAGTATATGATTACTATTAAATGAAATATCCAGAAAAGGCAAAGCCATGGATTCATAAAATGGGACTAATGGTTGTTTGGGCCTAGGGTTCAGATTTTAAATGTGATGGTTAATGGGCATGAGAGATGTTTTTGCAGTGACAAGAGACTCTAAGAATAGATTGTGCTGATGGTTGCACAATTCTATGCATTTACTCGGTCAATAAATTATACATGCAAATGAAATTTTTAGTTTACAGATTAAACATCAGTAAATCTTTCTCCTCAGACACCACTTAGGAGAGAAGACATTGGGATGATACATATAAAATGCTGAAAGAAAAGAAGTATCAACCAAGATTTTTTTTTTTACTTTGTGATAAGAGCTCTTACAGCTCTTATCACAATCCATACATATATCCATTTTGTCAAACACGTCTGTACATATGTTGTCATCATCTTTTACAAAACATTTTCTTTCTACTAGAGCCCCTAGCATCAGCTCATTTCCCCTCCCTCCCTCCCTCCCCCATACCCCCTTAATAAACCTAGAGAGAAAACAACTAGAATAAGGGTTCTTGGGGGATGGGGGGAGGTAGAATTGATATCAAGGAGTTTAAGAAGGAAGCAAATGTTTTGGAACTGATTGTGGTAGAAATTGCACAATAATGCTTGATGTGATTGGACTATGGAATGATATGATGTCTGGATTTGCTCTTTTTTTGGATTTGCTCTTTATAAAAGGAGAACTTACACTAATTATCTTTTACTACAAGTGAATCAAACTAAAAAAAGAAAAAGTATGCTGTTATGTGGAAATTAAACAATAACTATTAGAACAAAGAAAATGAAGAGCGAAAACAAAATATTAGTAAAGTCAATGAAAACTAAAGCACAACATCACAAAATTTATGGAACATAATTAAGTCAGAACTCAGAAGATAATTCATATAGTAAAACAATTAAAATAATAGCAGTTATCTCAAATCAACAACCTACCTTTTTAACTCCTGAAAATCTACAATCTCCAAAGGTAAAAGAAAGAATATTTAATAGATTACACCAAATATAATCAAATAGAGAAAACAAAAGCCACAAAGAGAATCAAAGAAAAAAAATAGATTCCTTGAAAGAATTCATAAAACTGACAAATATTTAGTTACACTGACAAAGAAAATTAGAGAGCAGGCAACCTAAGTGAAAATGGGGATGAATGTGGAACTTGACAACCAGTAATACAAAAATGAAATAAAGTATAAGAAAATACTATAGCAATGTTATGCCAAAATATTATGTAGCTATATAAAATGAAACAAACTGCCAAAAATTGACTCAAGAAGAAACAAGAGATCTTATTCACCTTCTACTTTACCAAGCATGATATGATGTCCTTTTCCAGGAACCGATCTCTCCTGATAACATATTCAAACTAGACTTCGTCTCACCACCCTCACTTCTAAAGGGCATTCTGGCTACACTTATACCAATAAGTACAAGACATATTTGTTCTTTTGGCATTCAATGGTACTTTCAATACTCTTCACTAGTACCATGGTTCAATTGCATCAATCCTTTTCAGTTTCCTTTATTAAATCTGCATCTTTCACACGAATAAGAGGAAATTGCAAATACCATGGCTTGGGTCAGGTACACCTCAATCCTCAAAATAACATCTCAAAGGCAACTTCAACACTTCTGCAGGTCTTATGCAGATCACCCAATGCAATACATCGTTTAATTTCTTGATGGCTGATCCCATAAGCACTGATTGTGGTCCCAAGGAGATAAAATCCTCGATAATTTCAATCTTGTCTCCTTTTAACATGATAGTACCTATTGGTCCAGTTATGAGGATTTTGGTTTCCTATACATTGAGTTTAATCCATATTGAAAGCTGCAATCCTGGATCTTCATCAGCAAGGGCTGTAAGTCATCCTCACTTTCAGCAAGCAAAGGATGTGTCATCTGCTTATCCCAAGTTGTTAATAAGGCTTCCTCTAGTCCTCATGCTACATTTTGATAAACGTGCACATACACCAGCATTTACGAGTGTATCTGTAGGCATATCGATCTACATGTTTGAGACTACTGCACGTAAGTTCTTATATATATGTATATATGTGTTTATATATATGTATATGTGTGTATGTGTGTGTATATATATATATATCACATGGGAACATAAATCACAGATACCTCACAGGATCTGAAGGCTTAGGACCATAGGTTCATGGGATTTCATTCAACTGGTACTAAGTGCCATATATCTATATCCTAGTTTGGTTAAGTACCATCTGTGGTTTTAAAAGCTTGTGGCCAGCCAGCCAGCTAAGGTACAAAAACTTTTTGTCTCACCTGGAGCTAATGAGAAAAGAAAATAAAAAGACTGAAAGAAGAAACCCATTTACAGGGCCAGATAGCCTAAAAGAACTATGGCCTCACATATACAATGAACAGAAGAACTAGATCAGCGGTTCTCAACCTGAGGATCATAACCCCTTTCACAGGGGTCGCCTGATTCATAAAAGTAGCAAAATGACAGTGATGAAGTAGCAATGAAAATAATGTTATGGTTGGGGGTCACCACAGCATGAGGAACAACCACATTAAATGGTTGCAACATTAGGAAGGTTGAGAATAGCTGAGCTAGAGGCTGTCTCGCTATCATGACAGATAAACCTGATCAAGGTCAATAATAGATGCTCCGGGATAGTTGGGCAAAAAATATAGAACAAACTTTTAAATCTGTTTTAGAAAAAGCCTTACAGAACCCACCAAAACCCTGAGAAACCAATATTTTAATGCTTTTAATAGCTTTTAAGTTTAACATATTCTTAGAACTTTGAACTAAAACTACTCCCCTTGGTAATCTTTCAACTATATAATAGGTTAACTAATAAAACCAGCTGTATTATATTAAAAAACAAACAAATACAATAATCTCTTTGAAACCAATCAAAATTTACTTTTAAACAAAGTTCACAAGGTCAAGGCCAGGAAAGCAATAATAGAAATGGAACAATCAGAATATTGTGATTGATTGAAATTATTGATGCAATGTGGAAGATGTAACCAATTGTAATGATGTATATGTGCAGAAATTATTAAATGAGACTAATTTGCTATGAAAACTTTCATTGAAAGTTCAATAAATTTTAAGAGAAAAAATTACAGCTCAATATCCTTTATAAATATAAATGCAAAAATTGCTGAACAAAATACTAGAAGCCATAATAGTATTAGGATTATAAACAGAAGTGAAAGGACAGCTAAACATAAGCACTCAATATAATACACATCATTAGTAGAAAGGAAAAAAGAGAGATAATCATCTCACTTGATTTTGAAAAAGCATTTCACGAAACCCAATACACTTTCATGATAATAACACTGAAGCTTGCAGTAGTTATGGAAAATTTTTGTAAGATACTGGTGATGGTTGCAAAACATGAAAAATGTAATGATGCCATTAAATTGTGTAAGTGAAAATATTAATTTGCCAAATATTGTGCTATATTTTTAAACAATTTTTAAATATCTAATAAATAAGGAATAAAAAATAAAATATTGAACATGATAAAGAGCATTTATAAAAAAGCAATAGCTAACATCAAACTCAATGGTGAAAGATTATCTTTCAGGAACAAGATGAATAAACCAACTTTCAAAAGTGCTATTCAACAGGGTCAGGGAAGTTCAAGCCAGTGAACTAAGGAAAAAGAAAAAAAATTATATATATATATATACACACACACACACTTACATATCTATAATCTAAATGAGGAATGTTTAAACTTCTCTAGTTAACAGATGACATGATTCAGTATAGAGAAACTTACCAAAACTTCCACACAGAAGTTACTGGAGATAAAAACCAAATTCAGCACAGTTGCATGCTATAGCACCAATATATATAAATCCATTTTATTACTAAACGCCAAGAATGAAAAAAGTCTCAAAAAGGAAATTTAAAACTAATTCCAATGCAATGCTTAAGCACTCAGCTGCTACTCAAAAGGTAATACATGTGTCAAATCTGCGATTCCAGTCTTGGAAATATTTTTCAAACTCATCTGTTTAGATGACTTACAGCACCTCCCTCGTTTTTTTCTTCACCTCTTCTATGTTACCAAGTCACTGTCTTTTCCTATCTCTCTTCATTCCAGGGAACAAAAAGAAGTCACCCAGAGTGAGGTTAGACGCCTAAGTGTGTGGAGCAAGAGAAGCATGCTGCTTTCGCCAAAAGCTGGCGCACTGAGATGGCTGCTTAGTCATGTGCATTGTCGGGGTGGCAAAGCCTATTCCCCATCTGCACTTTTTTGTCGCACACTGTTACACAATCTTTTCAGAACCTCTAAATAGAAAGTTTGAGTAACAGTATGACACTTTGATTCATATGGGAAGTTGACAGACATCCAGAACAAGGTTTGTCATTAACTGACATTTCATCTATTTGAAATGAGAAAACCACTCGTAACACTAGTTTTTCCCCATAGCACTGTCCTTGTAAGCTGTGTTCAATATCACAACAGTTTCCATGACAATTTTTCCAAGCAGGAACCAAAATTTCACAGCTGCATGCTGTTCTCTTAAATCGGCCATCACAAAAAACAAGGTTCAAGCGAAACTGCTGTTACAAAAAAATTCACTGTGACCAGAGAAACCTCCCAGGTGGCACCACTGGGTGCACTCAATCAGAGTGAGTTGCTTGACACTTGCCTAGTGGGAAAAAATGTGTACCATTTTTTTTAACCATTTGGGGATGGGGGTGTTACCCCTTGTATATCAAGGAAACTACTAAAAAAAAAAAAAGAAACCAAACTTGACCAATGGTTACCATGGGAGAAGGAGGAAGAATGGTTGCTTAGAGGGCGTTGAGTTTTTGTTAGCGGTGATGAGCTAATTTAGAAAAGGATATCAATAATGGTTGTACAGCAAAAAAGTATAATCAATAGTACTGAA
This sequence comes from Tenrec ecaudatus, assembly GCF_050624435.1. Taxonomy (NCBI): domain Eukaryota; kingdom Metazoa; phylum Chordata; class Mammalia; order Afrosoricida; family Tenrecidae; genus Tenrec; species Tenrec ecaudatus. The sequence goes on from NC_134548.1 coordinate 84,534,096, forward strand.
TTAAACATGTAGAAGTTGTGGAATTGGAGAACTGTTTTGTTGTGTATATTTTTGCCACAATTTTAAAAAATGATTACATGAGTACATATAAGAAGAAATGTTCTAGAATTGATTGTGGTGAGAATTGTTCAACTTTCTTGATATGATTGGATTATTGAATTGTATGACATAGATGAAGTGCTAATAAAACTTTAAAAAGAAAAAAAAACTTTAAAAAGCAAACAAAACCCAAAATGATCTAAAATGTAAGCCCCCACCTAATGCAAAATAAAGTTTTAAAAATATATATGTGTAACAAATTTCAAAATGATTTAAATAAACAGAAAGGCATCTCATGTTCATAAACTGGAAGATTTAACATTACTAAAATGTTACTAGTGTTACTCAAAACTATCTATAAATCCAATATAATCCCAATCAAAATTATAATGGACGTTTTTGTGCTGAAATGGAAAAGAAAAACATTAAATAGATATGAATTCAATAAGGCTCTAAAAAGCCAAAAATCTTGAAAAAGTAGTAGCAAAGAAAGAGGAGCTACATTTTTCAATTTAAAACATAACTAAAGTTAACAAGGAGGGAGGAAGGATAACAAGGGCTCAAATAGAAAGCAAATGTTTAAAAATAATGATGGCAACATATGTACAAATATGCTTGATATAATAGATGTGCAGATTGTTAAAAGAGCTGTAAGAACCCCCAATAAAGCAATCTTTTAATTTTAAAAAGTTAACAATAATTAAAACAGTCTGGTACTACTGGTATATGTGAAACAAAACTGAGGACTCAAAAATAATAGTCCACTGATTTTGACAAGGGTGCTAAGTCCATTCAATAAAGAATAGGTTCTTAAATGAACCACATGTTGGATTTCCACATGTAAAATTATGAAGGCAGACCCATATTTCATACAATATATTTATTAAACTCAAAATGGATCAATGGCTTAAATATTAAGCTTTTGTTAAGTTGCATCAAGTAGGTTCCGACCCATAGTAATCCAATGCACAACAGAACAAAACACTGTATGGTCCTGTGCCATGCTCACAATTTTTTTCTATGTCTGAGCTCAGTACTACCAGCCACTATGCTAATCAATCTTATTGAGAGCCTTCCCTCTTTCGCGGATCTTCTAGTTTACCAAGCATGACATCCTTCTCTAAGGATTGATCTCTCCTGATAAAATGGTCTAAAGTACGTAAGATAGAGTCTTGCCATCCTTGCCTCTAAGGAGCGCTCTGGCCATACTTTTCCAAGATAGATTGTCCTTCTAGCAGTCCATGGTACTTTGCATATTCTATGCCAGCACCACAATTCAAATTCATCAATTCTTCTTTGGTCTTCCTTATTCAATGTACAACTTTCACGTGCATGAGACAACTGAAAACACCATGGCTTGGGTCAGGCGCATCTTAGTCCTCAACGTACCTCCTTGCTTTTCAAGACTCTTAAAGGTCTCATGCAGCATATTTGCCTAATGAAACCCACTTTTGATCTCTTGACTGCTACTGCCATGAATACTGATTGCTAATTCAAGTAAGACAAAATTCATCGCAACTTCAATCTTTTCATTTATCCTGATGGTCCAGTTGTGAGGATTTTGGTCTTCTTCACATTGAGTTGTAATCTATACTGAAGGTTATAATCCTTGATCTTCACCAGCAAATGCTTCACTTTGAACAAGTAAGGTTGTGCCATCTGCGTATCACAGGTTGTTAATAAGTCTTCCTCCAATCCTGATGCCACATTCTTTTTCATATAAGCCAGCTTCGCAGATAATTTGCTCAGCATACAGACTAAGTATGGTGAGACGATACAACCCTGGTGCACACCTTCCCTGATGTTAAACCATACACTATTATTCCCTTGTTCTGTTCACACAACTACCTCTTGATTCATCTACTAGTTCATTACGAGCATGATGAAGTATTCTGAAATTTCCCTACTTCTCAGTTATTCATAGTCAAGGTTATCCACACAATCTTTTCTGCACATTCCATCAAACAAAAGTAAACATATTTCTGGTATTCTCTGCTTTTAGTCAAGATTCATCTGACATCAGCAACGATATCTTTTGTTTTACGTCCTCTTCTGAATCCAGCCTGAAACTCTGGTAGCTACCAATCAATACACTGTTGCAACTGTAGTTGGAGGATCTTCAGCAAAATTTTACTTGCATGTAATATTAATGATATTGTTCTACAATTTGAGCTTTCTATTGGGTCACTTTCTTTGAAATGAGTACAAATATGGGTCTCTTCCAGTAAGCTGGTCAAGTAGCTGTCTTCCAAATTTCCTAGCATAGACAAGTGATTCATCTGCTTGTTGAAACATTTCAGTTAGTATTCCATCAATTCCTAGAGCCTTGTTTTTGATTAATGCCTTCAGCACAGCTTGAACTTTTTCCTTTAGCACCTTTGGTTCTTGCTCACATACTATCTCCTGAAATGGTGGAATATCAACTAGTTATTTTGGGTACAGTGACTCTTGTGTATTCTTTCCATCTTCTTTTGTTATTTCCTGCATTGTTCAATATTTTGTCCATAGTATCTCTCAATATTGCAACTTAAGACTTGAATTTTTTCATGATGGTAGAATCATAAAACGCTGAGGGGAAAGCAAGTAATACTCTAGAACCTAGTCTAATAACTATTCTTATATATGACACCAAACCATGAGCACTAAAGAAAAATCAAGTTGGACTTAAAGTTAAAATATTTGACCATGGAAGGCCTTCTAATTACAAAGTGAAGCAAAACCTGTAGATTGGGAGAAAAAATTAGTACACCTACGCATGTGATAAAGACTTTAACTTAAAAGCAAAAAACTCCTAAAACAAAAGGAAAATAAATCCAGTGGAAAACAATGGGCAAAAAAGATTCACAAATGGCCAACAATAAAAGACATACAGCATCATTTGTCTTTAAGAAAACACAAATCAAAAGAATAATGAAATTGTATTTGACTCCTATCATAAGACAGACTTCGAAGAAATTACTGGCAATCTACTTCTGAAAACCAACCAATAAAAACCTTATGGGTAACACTGATCTGTTTGGCAACTTGATAACAATAAAAACAAAAAGGATAGTTATGATTTTTTAAAATAGAACGTTGAGAAGGTCTGAAGAAAATGTAATGTGAATCCATTACTGGTGAAATCATAAAATAATGTATCCACTGTGGAAACAGTTTGGCAGTTACTATATAACTGCAATCATCAAGTCGATTCTGACTCTTATTGACTGATATTGGGTTTCCAAGGCTTGAAAATCTTTATGAGAACAGACAGTTGACCTTGCAGCTAGCAACAACACAATACACATTCTAAAATAGTGCTTACGGTTTATTCTCTAGGATAGACCACATGTCAGGTCACAAAGCAAAGTCTTGATAAATTTTAAAATACTGAAATCATACAAAGTTTTTCTCTAACCACAACAACGTGAAGCTAAATCAGTAACATTAAAAAAACAGAAAATATCCAAACATATGGAAATTTTAAAACATACTGTTAACTACTAAAAGTGATCAAGGAAGAAATTAAAAGAGAAATTACAAATTGCAAAGATTCAAATGAAAATGAAAGCACAACATACCAAAACTTGTGGGATGCAGCGAAGGCAGTACTCAGAGGGACACTTATAGCAATAATTACCTACATAAAACAAAAAAAAGAAAGATCACAAATTAACAGCCTAACTCAACAACTCTCAGAACTAGAAGAACAAATAAAGCTTAAACTTACCAAAAGAAAAGGAGGTAATAAGCAGCAGAATAGAAATAAATAAAATTAAAAACAGAAAAACAGAGGGGGGGATTTCTTCTGTTTTTAATACACATATAAATTTGACAACCTTTTCGCTGAACTAAATAAAAATAAAACAGATGCAAATAACCAAATTATGTGAAAAATGGGATATTACAACTAGCCATTAACAAAATTCTCACAACTGGATCAATAAACAACATAAAAAAGGCACATCATGATAAAAAGAGAAAAGATTGAAGTTTTTCAGGACTTCATTTTAATTTGATTCACAATTAACACTTGTGAAATCAGCAGTAGAGAAATCAAATGACATGTGATATTGACCAAATTCGCTGCATAAGATATATTAAAAAGCAAAGACGTGACTTTGAGGACTAGGGTGTGTGTGCCTGACATAGGCATGCTATTTTTATTCACCCCATGTGTATGTGAAAGCTAAACAATGAAAATAAGGAAAATTTAAGAAGTAATGCCTTTCAATCATGATGATGGTGAAGAAAATTGAGTGTACTCTGGACTAATAGACAAGCAAATCTGTTTTGGAAAATTACAGCCAGAATCCTCCTTAAAAGCAACGATGACAAGACTTCATTTCACATGTGTTAGGCATATTATCAGGAATGACATCATGCTTGGTAGTGTAAACGGTCAGCGAAAAAGAGGAAGGTCCTTAAGATGGACTGACACAATGACTGTAACAACAAGGTCAAAAACAGCAAAGGACCGTGAGGACTGTGCAAGCCACGGCACTCTCCCATTCCGCATCCATAGGGCCATCCTGAGTCAAAAATCAGCTCAACGGCACTTAATATCACAAAAGCAACATAATTAACCCAAGAGAAATAAAGATAACTATTAAAGATGCCACAGTTAGCCAATACTGTTCAAATAGAAACAATCAAAAATGGATAGCTTTTACAAACATAAATTTTCTCACAGTTCAGAAGACCAGATGTTCAAATTCAGAATGCTAGCTCTAAGAGAAGACTTTCTCTCTGTAGGCTCTGGAGGAAGGTCCATTTCTCCTTAAGTTCTGCTTCCTGGTTGTTTAAAAGGCTCCATGTACCTCCACATTTATGTTAACCATATCACTTCTCAGCTCCCTTACTGAATCTCTTTTATATCTCAGAAGATAACCCTATGCTAAATCGGGTTTTAGTAACACAACCAAAGCAACCGGTTCCCAATGGGATTATAACTATAGGCATAAAGGTTAGGATTTATAACACCTACTTTGGAAGAACATTAAATTAATCCATAACAACAGAATATAGTGAACAATTATATGGCAACACACTGGACAAACTAGAATAGACAAATTCTTGAATGCACATAACTTTCACAATTAATTCAAGAGAAAATAGAAAGTTTTTGTAGACTCATAAGAAGTGAAAAGTAACTTACCAGTACTCAAAACCTCCCAAAAAAAAAAAACTCCTGAACCATCGAATTCGTCCAATGGACTAATGGACCACACATATATCAGTCTCTATGACCCTGAGACCACAAAAAATAGAGGATGCCCTGCTACCACTACCAACTGCTCTGAAAAGGATCACGTTAGATGGTCGTGGAGAGAGTGGGTAAAAAATATGAAACAAAACTCAAAGTCACAAAGAAGATCAGAAACTGGCATCAGAGATTATTGGAACCCTTGAGAATGTGGCCCTTAATCACTCTTTAGGTCTGGAAAAGTACTCACCCCACGGCTGACTTTTCAGTGAAACAACACACAGGTCTATACGTGGAACAATAACACTAATGAGATAAACACAGCTTAAAACTTGCCCAAGGACAAAGTTCACAAGGACTAGAAGAAAAAGTGGAATGAAAACAGGAAATAAAAAATGAGGGGCTGATACCAAGGGCTCAAATAAAAAGAAAATGTTTTGACAATGATGGCAACAAATGTACAAATGTGCTGGATGGATGGATGGATGGATGGGTGGGTGGGTGGATGGATGGTGATAAGAGCTGTATGAGCCCCCAATAAAATGATTTTTTAAAAGATTGATAAACAAGACACCGATGCACTCCTTTCACTACTGGTGAAATAGTAAACATTTTGCTAGGTATGATATTACCACAGTTTCTGAAAAATCATAGCACAGAGGAAGGTGAGAATTTGTTTGCTTTTTGTATTTCAGTCTATGTCTGGATCATTCAGACAGACAGAGGTAAACCTAAATTTAAATATGAACAAAAAATGAATTTTTTAAATCCTATAGTGAAATCAGCCCTTAACTCACCGTTTTAGCCTCCTTACGAACTCTGCAACCTTTCCTATCTACTTAACGTCTTTCTGTTCCTATGGTACTTGAGAGCGCTTCTACCAATGAATGTCTCTAGACATTGCCTTTCCACCATAGAACATTTCCCCTCTTTAATCACCAATGTATTACATTGTTATTATCACACCAAACTAAAATCCATCATCTCCTACTTCACTAAATCCTTTCTGTGAATTCTCTATGACAATTTTGCTGTTCTCCCTCATCTCTTAACTTGTATCTCTGTAACTATAGCTAAACAGTTACTCTACGACTACACTCAGTCTTTTATGCTTATGGGTGACTGTGTACCATGTAGAACAGTGGTGCTGTACAAATATGCTTGAAACAATTGATGTATGAAATGTTATGAGCTGTAAGAGCCCCCAATAAAATGATTTTTAAAAAAGAACAGTGGTGCTCCAAAAATGGCTGTCAAGAGGGGCAGGGGGACCTTGTGGCATTGCAGGATAAGCATTAGGCTGTTAGCAGCAAGGTTAGTAGTTCAAACCCACTAGCTGGTCCTACAGAGAAGGATGACTACACAGATAAAGATTTACAGTCTCTCAGAAACACTAAGGAATGGTTCTACTCTGTGGCTCAATTTTCAGCCAAACAATAGCTAGATTTATAAAATGAACAAGGAGCCCTGTTAACACAGTCCTTACATGTTGTGCAGGGATCCACAAGATCAGCAGCTCAAAGCCATCAGGCACACCTCGGGAGAAAGGTTTTCTACTCCTTTAAAGAGCTGCAGTCTCCCAGGGCCAGCCTCAGCTCGGGACATGCAGTCCTACCCCTAAATGATAGCACTAAAGAGGACAGCCCTGAAGATACAGTTCAGAGAGCAGCCGGTCTGACCTGCCCAAATGGGGGCAAACCAAGAGGGGAGTGCAACAGACCAGTGACTGGAGCGAAGCCACGAAGTCCCCGAGGAATCCCAATTGTAGACATCTGACTTGGGGGGCAGCACTTGGCACCCAATCTGAACTGGTTGGGGGTTACTCACAAGGGGGCCACACTGAAAGTCTAAAGGTGTAATGGGGAAGGGGGCCACTAGACCACTCCATCTCATGACTGCAGGAATAACAATGAGGACTTTTAAGATACACGCCTTTCAGACACATGCTGAAGACTAAAAGGGGTATGTGCTGTTAGGTAAGCAGGACCCAGGACATGTAACCCTGAAAGAAATGTGAACTGGACTGATGGTTTACAAGATGAACTTCTCTCTATTTAACAGGGAGATAACCATCTGCTCAATGTCAGGATCCCTGTTAGATTTGTGACTATCTGTATGTTGCCTGTGTGTTTATCTATACAAGAGAGGCAAGATAGGCAATCTTACAGAGACAACGACTGGACAGATAATTCCTAGGGAGGGGGGATGCGGCAGGGAGAGGTGAGCGGTGAGCCAACAATAACGGTTACAAGAAATAGTAAGTGTTCAAAAATTGATGGTGAGGAGTGGGAAGCCTTTCTGGTTGTGCTTCATCAATCAAATTGTATGAAAGAAGAATCAATGAGAGGTCAATGTTAGGGGAACATAATAGTAGGCAGGGCAGGAGGGGGAAAAAGAGGAAAGAAGGAAAAATGTATGTATGTATATAAATAAATATATGTCTTTGTTTAGAAATGTATATATGAGCAAATGCAACAAGGAAGCATATGGACTTTGAACCTCTACTTAAATTGTACCTGAATACAAGAACAGTTTGTTATCAATGTGGCATTGTATGATACTCAGCTCCGTGACATGATCACTGAAGGCAAAATCGGTACATAAGCAAATGTGGTGAAGAAAGCTGATGGTGCCCGGCTACTAAAAGATATAGCATCTGGAGTCTTATAGACTTTTAGTCAAACAAGCGGCCATCTAGCAAGGAAGGAAGAAAGCCCACATGGAAAATCATACCAGCTAGTGTGATCATGAGGTGTCAATGGGAACAAGTATCAGAAGTTCAAAACAAGCAACTAAATCGAGGGGAAGGGGCGTGGATGTAGTAGACACCCAAAACCCACTGGTAAGAAAATTGGACAGCTCCTCTCAGAAGGGCCATACACAAGGGATGATAATTACAGAGGATGGCATAATACTGATGAACCACATAACCATCATCTGGTTGTTCAATATTTCCTCCACTTACTACTATGCTTTTTGTTTTACCTCATTAATCATGTTAGATTTCTGTATGTTAATTTATATATTTAAGATCCTTTGGTACATTAAAATCAAGACAGATAACATTTCAGGAATAGTAACAGAAATAGTTCCCTGAGGGTATAGAAAGGGAGGGAGGAGGGCAATAGGGAGCTGATAGCATTGATGACTGTATAACCCCACTCGATGGAATTGAACAACAGAATTGTATGTGAATGGATATATTGGATTATGTAAGATATGGCAAATTAAACTAAGATAGATAGATAGATAGATAGATAGATAGATAGATAGATAGATAGATAGATGCCCTAAGGGGTAGGGTAAAGGGGAGCTGATATCAAGGAGGTTCAAGAAGAAAATGTTTTCAAACTGATTGTGGTAGTAATCGTACAATACTGCTTGATGTGAAATGTTATGATATTTGTAACAGCTCCCAATAAAATGATAAATAAAAAAGAAATTAAATTTTTTTTAAATAATTAGTCTCAGAAACTCCAGGGGTAATTCTACCCTGTCCTATACAGTAGATATGAGTTGGTATGGCTCCATGGCAATGAATTTGGTTTGATAATGTGAACAATAACTCTAGATAATGTATACATTCTTTAAAATAATTAACTATTTGAGATCAGATAGATTGCATTTGCCTAAGGACAAAGTCCAAAAGGCAGAACAACAGTTAGGAAGAGGGAAGCATGGAGACAGAAAGACGTGGGATAAGTAGGAATCACAAGAAGGGAGTGGGATAAGAGTGGCTACATTGTGTGAATTACAATCAACAGTATGAAACAAAATGTGTATGAATTGTTGAATGGGAAACTGATTTGTTCTGTAAACTGTCATACAATTTACAATATTTTTTGAAAGGCTATAATGCTCCACCCCACCATTTTAGAACATCTGGCAATGCCTGGAGACATTTTAGATTGTTAAAATTTGAGTTTGGAGATGGTACTGACATCCAATGAGTAGAGGACAGCCTGCCACAAAGAAATATCCAACCTAAAATATCAAGTGTAAAAGCTAGGAAATTCTTCTACAAATAATGTCTTGGCTCACAGTAGGCTTTAAAAAGCACTTACCAAAATAAATAATAAAACATTTATCCCAAAACTTAAGAATATAAAGAGATACATAAGAGGGGAATCCATGAACAAGGGGAATCCATGATGGTGAGGAGTGTGTAGGAGGCCTGGTAGGGCTTGATCAAGGGCAATGTAACCGAGAAGAATTACTGAAACCCAAATGAAGGCTGAGCATAATAGTGGGAGTAGAGGAAAGTAAAAGGAAATAGAGGAAAGACCTAGGAGGCAAAGGGCATTTATAGAGGTCTAAATACAGGCATGTATATATGTAAATATACTTATATATGATGGGGAAACAGATCTTTGTACGTAAAAACATATTTCATATTAAGGTTGCAGATGCACATTGGGACCTCTACTGAAGTACTCCCTCAATGCAAGAACACTTAATTCTGTTAACCTGGCATTCCACGATGCTCACCTCCTGACACAATCGCTGAAGACAAAGCGGGTGCATAAGCAAATGTGGTGAAGAAAGCTGATGGTGCCTGGATATCAAAAGATATAGCGTCTGGGGTTTTAGGCTTGAAGATAAGCAAGTGGCCATCTAGCTGAGAAGCAGCAAAGACCACATGGAGAAGCACACCAGCTTTTGTGATCCCAAGGTGTTGATAGGATTAGGTATCAGGCATCAAAGAACAAAAAATCATATTTTGAATGAGGGGGAGTGTGGAGTGGAGACTCAAAGCCCATCTGTAGACAACTGGACATCCCCTTACAGAAGGGTCATGGGGAGGAGATAAGTCAGTGAGGGTGTAATAGAGCACCCATGAAACATACAACTTTCCTCTAGTTCTTTAATGCCTCCTCCCCCTACCCCCACTATCATGATCCCAATTTTACCTTACATATCCGGCTAGACCAGAACATGTACACTGGTCCAGATAAGAGCTGGAAACACAGGTAAGGGGAAAGGTGGGGGAACTGATCACAATGATCTACATATAGCTCCCTCCCTGGAGGACTGCCAACAGAAAAGTGGATTAAGGGAGACATTAGTCAGTGTAACACATTAAAGAATAATAATTTATAAATTATCAAGGGTTCGTGAGGGAGGGAGGGGAGTATGAGCTGATATCAAAGGCTCGAGTAGAAAGAATATTTTTTGAGAATGATGGTGGCAACAAATGTACAAATGTGCTTGATACAATGGATGGATTATGAATTGTGGTAAGAGCTGTTAAGAGCCCCCAGTAAAATAATTTTTAAAATAAAAATAAAAATACTGTATAGCCATGAAATTTCACTCCTAGATATATAGCCAAAAGATTTAAATGCAGAGTCAGAGAGTCATTATAGCACTATTCACAACCAAAAGTGGAAATAATCTAAATATTGATCATCAGATAAACAAAATATGGTATATTAAGGTAGTGCCCAATTTACAATGTTGTCCTTTTCTGATGGCTGTTGTCAGTTGTGTCATAAATTGAACACCTAATTTCCTTCTTTTGAAGTGTTTATAATATTGCTTTTTATTATTACTATCTTTAGTTATATTTGGAACCCTGGCCATGTAGTGATTAATCAGTGGGCTGTGATCCGCATGCTCAGCAGTTCAAAACCATCAGCAGCTCCTCAGAGCTTAGACTGACCTTTCTACTTCCCTAAACAGTTACAATCTCAGAAATCCACAGGGTCCCTATGAGTCAGCTCTGACTCCATGGCAGTAAGTTTGGACTGGTTTGAGTTTGGGGACTTGGAAACATCACATATAGGTTTACAGATATATTTTAATACATATATACATGCATAAAATACAGGAATCATAAAAATTTACTCTGATGTTGAAGAGTTAGACAACATCTGTATCTTGTCAGTTATGGTAACTTGTGAAGATACTGGCATATTCTTAAGGAATGGTATTTCTAATAAAAAGTCTGCTTGGTCCATTTTTCCCATTTATTTCATTGCATCCTAAATGTGCCTATCAACTTGAGGAAAATGATCGACTTTTCATGTTTTCAAGCAACTAAGCTTCAGCTAATCCTTTCCCTGTAAATTTTTTATACCATCTCCCCTTCCTCATATTTTTCTCAGCCTTTCTTTCCTCCTCAAAATCCATTAAATTCTAATATGCAAATTCCTTATGTTTGTGATCTATGAGATCCTCTAGATAGCCAATATCAATTTCTAAATTTTTAATTCTTTCTATATGAATGATTTTCCATCAAAATATTCTGATAAGATAGGAGGGTGTTCATAACTTAGAAATTCCCTTAATGGGTTTTTCTATAACTTTCTCCCAGAATGATGCAATGTACCAGATACTCTTATGGACTAAGAGCAGTTCCTTATAATTTAAATAGGTCAAAGTCTAGGACTACCTTTACAAACAATGAAATACTACTCAATAAGAAAATTCAAGACCGGGGAGAGTAAAAGAATGAAAATTCAAGTCTTGATACATGCTTCAATGTGAATAAAGCTTAAAGACATTATGTTGACTGAAATCAATCACAAGAAGAGATATCATTTCAATCTCACTTTAAAAAACACACCAGATGTGTTTTTTGCTACCAGATGGTACTATAAGCCTCTCAAAACAAACGCCCAAACACAAAGCAAGTGGATTGGACCAGGGTAGGAGACAAAACAGCTGGCCTGGCTTGTCCATCTTGCTCCCCACCCTGGATACTTCTTCACATGGTGGGTGTTAGGCTCCTTAGAAATGCAGAGGTAAAAAAAAGAAATGCAGAGGTATCCACAGGACCTCTGTTTCCAGGAAGTAGGAAGGCCCAGAGTTTGTACAGGCAGACACCCAGTCAGCTGGAGAAGGGGTGCTGTCACTGGTCTGGAGGTAGCTGAAGTTGGCCTGTATGGTTACCTAAAGCCCAAGCCACTATTTGCCCTGTGCCCAGCCTTTACTGAGTGCCCACTGACACATCGGGAGGTCACAATCGCTGTCTCCTCACCCATAGAATGTAGGTAGTTCCTAGCAGTATCGGATTTTGAAGTTGGAACACTGAGCATTCAAAGGAAGACTACAGAATCATAATAAGGGCCAAGTATTAACAACAGACTATACAAAAATGATGGACATGGAGAATTACAGACCCCCAAGGTGCCAACTGTGCAGCCATATAAAGACAAAACATTCCCCTCCAGAGCCCCCATAACTGGTGCACCAAGCAAGACCAAGTCTGTAAGCACCTACAGAGCCAGGAAAGAGTGCTTCCCTTCCCACCCTTTGAAAGTTTATTGCACTTACCTCACCCACCCAAATCCCATGCTCATGACCCGCAGACCAACAGTGGCCCCCTCTGGATTCCTTAATATATCCCTCCTCTGCACATTATCGGAGTCCAAAAGCACCCATCACCGCCCCACTCCAAGCCCCCAAGCCAGGGGCACGGGCATCTATGACACTTGCCCCTTAGCGACTTGTGCCAGGGACCCACTGATCCATAGAACAACAGTACCTATTCCTCATTGCAGTCACCAGTACCACGTGTTCATGAACCATAGGCACTATCAGCTACACTTAGGTACCTACATCAAGGACATGCAGATCAGTAGGGCCTCTTACTCCCTACAGCCAGGTGGCACCTGAGGTCTAACATCTAGCAGAACACCCTCCCCCATATCAGACCACTTTCAGCAAAGTCAACAAGAAACAAGAGTAGGTAATGATAAAATCAATCAACTTGATCTCATATACAAAACATTCGACCCAACAGCAGCAAAGTATATACTATTTTCTAACATACATGGTTCATTCTCCAAAACACACCACATTTTAGGTCACAAAACAAGCCTCAAGAAAAGGCAGAACATAGAAATAATACAAAGCATCTGCTTTGATCACAACTCTCTAATCATAGAAATCAGTAAGAGGAAGCACAAGGGAAAAATTAAATACATGGAAACTGAGTGACAGCTTGTTTAAAAAGTACTAACAGAATGAATCCAAGTTGTGTGTTTTAAATTCATACAATTCAATGAAAATAAAAACATGACACACCAAAACTTTTGTGACACAGCAAAAGCAATACTCCGAGGGCATTTTACAGCAATTCACTCAACAACAACCAAAAAAGAGCAAAGTCAAACCATTTACCCTACAACTTGAACAAATAGAGATTTTGAGCAAAAGTCACATTCACCGGAAGAATGTTAATAGAGATTACACAATAAATAAAATGAAACACAACAAAATAGAGATCAACAAGACCAGAAGTAGGTTCTTTGAAAAGATCAATATATAAAAGAGAAAATATCAATACAATTGACGATAGACTGACCAAACTAACCAAAAACAAAACATCATAGTCCATCAAATTCGAAAATTTTAATAGATCCATAGCAAAAGAAATGTTAAGAGGTTAAAAACCATAAAAGCTTCCAATAGGAAAAAGAGTCCTGGCCCAGATGACTTCTCTGAAGAATCCCACCAAACATTCAGAGAAGACAATTACTACTCAAACTATTTCAGAATACATAAATGCAAGAAATACTCTAATTCATTCTATGAAGCTAGCAAAACCCTGATTAACAAATTCAAGCAAAGTTACAAGAAAGGAAATTACAAACCAATATCCCTGAAGAATATAAATGCAACATCTCAACAAAATCCTAGTCTATAGCTATACCCAGCATATCAAAAAACTATACAACACAAAAGAATTCATACCAGATATATAAGAATAATTCAACAGTAGAAAATCAATATACCTTATCCAATACAAAATTTAAACAAAATAATTACATGATAATCTCAATTGGTACAGAAAACGCATTAGATAAAATCCAATGCCCATTCCAGATTTTTTAAATCTCAGCAAAATAGGTACAGAAAGGAACTTTCTCAACATGAGAAGGGCTTTTAGACAAAACAGCCAATATAATTCTCAAGAGAAAGAGCATGAAAGTATCCCCTAGAGACCAAGTATCAGACTTAAATGCCCTATTTCACCACACTTGTTCAACATTGTATTGGAAGTCCTAGTTAAAACAATAAGGTTAGAAATGGAAATAGGGGGCATTCAAATTAGTAAAGAAGTACAACTATCCCTAGTCACAAATTGTATGATCCTGTATAAGTAAAATCCCTAAGATTTCACAAGAAAGCTACTGGGAACTAATAGGATACAGATCAAGATCCAGAAATCAGATTCTTAGTCTACACCAACAAAGGGCATTTCAGAAAAGGCACTCCCTCCCCTCTTCTCTACAGCCGTGGAAGGCCCTGCAGAGATAACAGACCAAGCAGGCTGCTCAGTGAAGAAGCCCTCCTTGGTTTTTGTCCTCCTACTTCCTACCTTCTCCCATAAGCCTTGCCACAAGACCAGCCACAGATAGCATGCATGCATGCCCCATCCAAGTCACATTTTGTTCCATTTCCTTCACCCAGTGCCAAGGGAACTCTGGTGGTGTAGTGGTTACTTGCACACTGGGCTGAGTTGAACAAGGTCAGAAGTTTGAAACCACCAGATGCTCCATAGTAGAAAACTTCTACTCCCATAAAGAAGCCACCATGGAGCACTTCACCTCCCACTGTCCACCATCATAGAACAACTCTTTCCCACTCCTAATCCCTCCACCCTCCCAGGCTACAGTTTCGACCTCTACAGCCACTAGTGGACCTATGTGGATAGCGCTCTCCCTGGCTATTCAGCATGAGGTCACCGACCACCCACTGCGCTCTGAGAAATCCCCCTACACCACCCCCACTGCTGCCACAGGCCCTGCACCCACTCTCGCCCTTCACTGGGATTGCTGACGGCACCTCCCTTTTTAAGCAGCACTGGGGGGGGTTTCCCTTTCGTCCTCAGCGTGCCCCTTGCCCCACCCCTCTCTCCACCTGTACTTGCCAGTCCAGCACATCTCAACACAGGCAGCGCTACTTCCAGCTTTGTTCCCCTTATGTACTTCCCATCACACACAACCCCGCCCCAGCAGACCCCCCCCCATGCCCGCTTTGTCTTTCTCTTTTCTTTCCTTCCTTTTCCATTTTTGTTCCTTTTTCTCTTCTCTCTCCAGTTTTCCTTGTTTTACTAACTCTCTGTCCTTTCATACAGCCCTATTTTCGTTTTCCCTTTTTTTGCCCTCTCTGAACAGCTTTTCAGCCCCCTATTAATGGTCTCACACCCACTGACAGACACAACTACCCCACAGGTCACACACTGCAGGTCACACACACCACTAATAACGACCACAAGGCAACAGAAGCAGCAATCAGGCACAGTACATATGTGACAAAGAAATCAAGAAAGAAGCCAACACAGCCCCGGGTGGATTAAGGTTCTGGTGAACCCCTTCTGAGCCCAGTTCAAACATGTGAACAGCCTTGATATTATGGCAGCTGTGGTTAGGTCACAATATGACACCTTATCATCTGATCTCCCTTTTGACCCATTTTAAAGTTGTTTCCATTTTGACTATTTTCTGCTTTCTTTTTATTGAAGGTTTTCTATGTTTTGTCTAGTCATTGTGGTCAGGTACTTTGTTTGCATGATTCCTGTTCCGTTTTGTATAATTTTCTCTATATGAAATCCAGGGTTAAGTAAATCTATAGACTAACTCAATTAAGAATTACCTAGGGACATGACAGAGGAGGAAAAAAATGTTCTGAAATTGTGGTAATGATTTTTATAACTCTTCTGAATATGGCTGAATGATTAAATTATAGATATATGAAGCATATGCCAATAAAATTATGAATATATACTTAAAATATTTTTAAAATATATATTTACAGAAGAAAATTTAAGAGCCCTTTCCCCTGCAGTAAAAATTCCTTTTAAGCTCAATCAGTATGTTCCAACTCTGGAATGTGGTAAGTAAGGCAATTAAGTAGTTTTAAAGCCAAACACAGCAGCATCCCAGCAAGGGTACAAGTAGCTTCAGGGGATAGTGGTCTAATGACCTCTGGGAAAAAAACGGAAGTATATGTCATTTCCTTGGATCACTGCAATGAGGAGGCATTGTCTTGATGACAGTGAGTTGTTTTTTTTAAAATCTCTTGTTTTTATGTACTGTGTGAGGTATGGGTCCTATTTCACTTTTCTACAGATAGATAACCAATATTGCTAGCTCAATTCGTTAAAAAGACTGTCTCTTCTCTATTTAATGAACTTTGACCCTTTGTTGAAAATCAGCTCTCTGTAGGTGGGTGTATTTACACCTGGATTCACAATTCTGTTCCACAATGTCTGTCATTGAACCAGGCTGCTTCGGCTACTGTGGCTGTGCAGTAGGTTCTGAGATCAGGTAGTGTGAAGCCTTTTATTTTGTTGTTTTTCTTCAATAATGCTTTACTTATCCAGGGCCTTTCTCTATGTAAAATCTCCCATCTACCAATGCTGTAGGAATTTGAAATGCGATTACATAGATATCTATATCTACCTATTGGGTAGTATTGACATTTTCACACAAGTCTTCCTATGTATGAGTATGGTTTATTTTTAAGATGTAGGTCTCTTGGTTTCGTGCATAGTTTTTCAATTTGCTTCTCATGGATTTTCCCTGGTTTGAATTTATTAAAGAGTTGTGCAGTTATCGCCACAAACAATTTTAGAACATTTTAATTTTTGTACTCATTATTAGCTTCCCATTTGCCCCCAATTTTTGCTGCCATAACCCTAAGAAAATAGTTACAGCCTGTAGATTTACCTATTCTGGATTTCATATAAAGAAAATCATATGAAAAGCAAAAACAACCCAACAGAAATAGCACCATAAAATACAGAAAAACCTCATTCCAGAAGAAAGCAGAAAATGAAAAATAGATCAGAAGGGAAAACAAATGATAATGTTAAAATTAACCTAAATATATCTGCATCAATTCCCTTTCTGATGCATTCTGTCTGAAAGCACACTATACACATTGCTAGTCACTGGTCCGAGAGAATTCAATGGAGGCTTAATCCGAGTAGGGACTCTGAACATGGATTTCAGGCTTAAACTGTCATCATACCCTTCTGCAAACTGTGCTTAGACACTAATCAATTCCCTCTTCTGATAGTAGATTCTATTGTTTACAGACTTTGAATCACACAAGCTGGTGTGCTTGTTTCCATGTAGACTTTGGCTGTCACTTCACTTAGATGACTATTTGTTTCAAGACAAGCTTTGAAGACCCAGGCACTATTCTGCCTTATAGCCAGGCACCACCCACTTTCTTCACCCACTTTGCTATAGAACCCACATCTACAGTGGTCTCTTCATGAGCAGGACTGCATCATAACTGATTTTTTAATGATAAGGGCAATGAATGTACAAATGTGCTTTACACAATTGATCTACGCATGGATTGTGATAAGAGTTGTATGAGCCCCTAATAAAATGAATAAAAAAAGATTTACAGCCTCGGAGACCCTCGGGAGCACTTCTACTCTAGCTATCCTAAGTTACATTCAAATAAAAGCGAACATTTGCTTTATTTTTGTACTCATTAACTCCTCATTTTCCCACAACCTCCTCTAAGAAACTATTAATCTAATTACTGTCTCTACAGATTTACCTATACTGTTTTCATATAAAGAAAATCATACAAAAAGAAAAGCCCAAGAACAATAATAAAACAGGACCAACCTCAAACCAAAAGAAAGAATAATAAAAACTAGAAGAAATTTAAAATGGGCTAAAAGGATGTTAAATTTTCAGTCATCCATAGCATTCTGCAAACTGGGTACTCAGAAAAAAATCCCAGTATCTTTTCATTCTATTTTTCCTTTAGGGTCACTATGAGTTAGAATCAACTCTGGCAGTGGGTTTAGTTTCTTTTTTCAGGAAAATAATCTTTCCTTAGAATTTAAACAACTGCCTCTTTAAAGGTTATACTGTTGTCATATCAAGATGTCATCTGAGTTAGAATAACAAGTCCCATCAAATTTCCCAATACTAAGCTCTTTATATGAAAATAAAGCTAAGTTTACCAATTGTCAGAGCCTCATCTTTTCTAATACCAAAGATCTAAAGAAACCAACCAATCTTATTTAAAAGCAACAACAAATGTTAAAAAAAACAATAACATATGAAGATTAAGATACTGAATAATCAACTCTCAATTATTTAAAATATTTAGGCAGATCATTGGTATTTTCCTCCTTCTAGTCGCTTAGCCATTTTTCCACCAAAGAATCCTAGATTATTTCTTTTTCCTAAGTGCCAGTAAAAATTAGAACGAATCTTCATTCCTACTTTCAATAGTTCTAAGGAAAGATCTAATATGGGGGAAATCTGGTACCACTAAGTAAACTAAAATTATATAATAATAATGTCCATAGCAACTAGTATGTATTTCTTCCACATTAACACTTGAGCTAAATTAAAATGATCACAATCAGCCTAGACCCAGCTGTTTAAGGAGGCATCAAAGCCTTGTGATTGAGAACAAGCTCTGAGGCAAAGACTTTAAGTTCAATTCCAGCTAACTTTGGTCATACTCTTTGATCTGTTTCCTCCTCAATAAAATGGGGGGGGGGGAATGACAAGTATCTATCCAAAAGGGTAAGAGCCCTGATGGCACTGTCAAGTAAATGATGGGTTGCCAACGACAAAATCGGTGATTCAAACCTACCAGCTGCTCTGCAAGAGGACGAGGCTATCTGCTCCCATAAAGATTTGCAGAGCTTCGGAAACCCTATACACAGGGTCGCCATGAGTAGGAATGGAGTTAAAAGCAGTGCGTGTGGGTTTTAAGGAACCCACATAATTGTGAAAATTAATCACGATTACATGAACAAAGGAGAATAAGCACTCAGTTTCAGTTACTATGATTATTACAGGCAGCCCCAGGTGGCCCAAGCAATTAAGCCCTCAAGAGGTTGGGAGGCTTGAACCCACTTGACAATACCTCAAAAGGCAGGCCTGCAACCCGCTTTTCAAAGGTCTCCCACAGCACGGAACACTGTGAAGCAATGCCACTCTCTGTACACGTGGGGTCAGCTAACATGATAATCATCACAAGCTCTACAAAAATCCAAGACCAGGAAGAAAAATTGCCCGTGGAATAAAATGAATAACTCTATTCTGAAACTCTGTGCATCCATCATTTGTTCACCTTACAGAAAGAGAGCAAATCAATGTTTAACCTACAGTTTTAAATGTACATTTCCTAAGACAGAGCAAAGCTGCATAATATCTAGAGATGCCATTTAACTGAAAGGTTACGAACATGAGCCTGACAATATCCGGCCAACAACTTTCACTGAGTAGCCCCTATGGTCCCCAAAGTCCCATAAAGAAAGGTTTGCTGTACTTGAGCCAATTAACATAAATCCTGAAATCAAGGTCACAATTTTTACCCAGCCAGAAATCTATAATCTAAAAATTATAAAGTATATTTTTCTCAAAAGGATGGAAACATCGTCTATTTGTCGCCTACTACTTCTTACTGTGGGAAACAAGTTATCACTGGCTAGCTCCCAAATTCTACAGTCCAACTAGAATACTCTGAAAACATATGCTATCCTAATAGTTACTCAAAGGCATATTTTGTCTGACAATTGATCCTGGTTCCCTGCAACTTTATTTCACCGCTAGGCACCAAAGATACATTTAAGAGTAGCTTAATCACTTAATTCACCTCACTAGTCGAAAAGTCAAACGCCAAACTGCTTGTGAAACAGGCCAACTACCTGGGTAAGTTACAATTCATATAACGTGCCCATATTTTTGGGTACTGTCAAAAGGCAAATCAGAGGCATGAGAAAAATCCTCAGCCTCATAAATGTTCCAGGCCATAAATCGTACTTCCAAACATCCTGAGAAACGTGCCCCCACCCCTTCCTTCGGGACTAAACAAGCAAACAAAAATAGGGTCTAGTTACTTCTACTAGGAACTTTCCTAATAAAGGAACCATCTGAGATCTGTCCTAGCACCTATGAAAGGTAGACTTCCCCAAAAAGTAATAAGCAAGGGGTGCGCTGGAAGCAAACCTTTGCATTAGAATTCCATAGTCTACACTTAAATCCATAGGATTCTTTCAAGATCAGGAGAATAGAAACGTAAATACCTGGCAACACCCACTCACCTCCACCTCTACCCCACCCACCCCCAAAGGCTCGTCCCCAGAGGTCGCAATGGGAGTGGGGGGAGATCCCGCCAGGCTCCGTCCGTTCCTTCCCGTCTCCCAATAGTACAATCGCCACTAATAAGTCCCAGGATCTCACATCCTTCCCGTCCGCCCCTCCCCCGCTTCCCACCCTAATGCTTCCCAGGCAATCTGTAGGCCCAAAGATTCAGAAGAATGACAGGTTAGCAAGGACTGCCTCGATCCCACAGCCGTCTCAGAGCAAGCAGAGGACGCCCGGCAAGCTGCCCCGGTTAGGAGACGGAGGAAAAGCACCGCATCCCGGGCCGCGCCGCGCCGCGCCCCACCCCCACCCGCACCCGCGGCACCCGCACCCGCACCGCCGCCCCCCGGGGATGGAACGTTCCCGGAGAAGCCCGAGCACCTTCACACCTACAGCGAACAGGAGCGCTCTTTCCGCTGCACCGCACCGGGGCCGACCCGCCCGCCAGGGCAGCCTCACAAGCCCGAGTCCGAGAGCGCCCGGCCCAGGCTGCCGCGGGCGGGTGCGACGGGGCTGCGTTTTACCTCATGGGCTCAGCGGTCATGTTTTCGCTCCCGTGCCTAGTGGGCTTCGGAGCCCCGTCGGGCGCCGCTCTGCGCTCCCGGGCGCCTGGGTCCCGTCGAAGTGCACCAGCCTGATTCGTCACTGCAGCTCGTGATGGAGCCTCCGCACGGCTTAAAGGCCACCCCGACTGCCACCGCAGCAGGATCCGCGGAAACAAAGCGACGCCGCCGCCGCCGCCATTTTGTTGGGCCGAGGCTCCGGCTAGAGAATTGGCGCGTCCTACCGCTTCCCTTTTCTGCCGTCCATTGGCTCCCTCGGCCACAGCGCACAATCTGATTGGCTACGGAAATTCACCTACTTTGGGGGCCTGTTGCTAAGGCGGTCGACGTCATTTGATCCCCTCCACCTTTTGGCTGGGGGTCTAATTCAATCCCTAATGACCTGAAAGTGCTAGTGGCGTAATTTGACTTTATTCAAAAAGGCTCTTCTGGTCCATCTTTTCGTTGACATATTGACAAAACAGCCTACATTTATCGACGGTCTACTGTAAATCCACCATTATAGCTATCCTTATCGAGATTATCTCATGCAATCTTTACACCATTTGAGCCACTGTTATTACCAACATTTTTTAGATGAAGAAACCAAGGCACAAAATCCCACATAAGTGGGGTATATATACACGAGGATCATGACTCCAGATAGCTTACTCTTAACCACTAATCAATATGAAAATCCTATATAAATATTTTCCTTCCTGTATTCTTATATAGCAAGTTAATCCAATTCTTTTCTTTTTCTGCATGCTTCATCTACTATTCAGTACCCCATCATTTTATTTATATATATATCATCATATATGCACATACACATATATATATACACACATGACAAAACTAAATTGAGATCTATGTACAAGTCTTCCAGTATTGAAAGAAAACTGCCCTTTAGATCCTATGTACACACACACAGCCATTTCTCCATTCTGGAGTAATGGATAGCTCTACAAACCTACCGTTGTAGATCTGCTTCCACCTCATTGCAGAGGAGGTTTGGCACACAAATACACATACTATCAAACAGACTTCACTATGGGGGAAGCAGTCCATTATATTAATACAAATTAGAATTTTAATTATAGAAATAATTAGGATTAACATCTTTCTAAAACACCAATGGTTACTAATTTATATATCTTCATTATTTTTATACAACCTATTTTTTCTACTGTCAAATCTATATTCATAAGTATATCCCCACTCTCCAACAACTGTTCGATCCATGCATCTACGCCATTACTGTTATTGAAAGACTGTTTATGTAAAAGTATTTACCTCTGTTGCCTTTAACTCTTGCTAACCTCCCAGTGCCTCCCCAGCCTCCAGCATTTTCCCCTAACCTCCTGATTATTGCATATTGCCCCCCCCTTCACCTAAGTAACCAATTGTCTACCCTCTAGCCAAAAAGTTACCCTCCTTTACCTCCTACACCTGGTAACTATCAAAGAAACGTTTCTTTTTGTTTGAAAGCCTTTTCTTGACTTTGTACAGTAGGGTTCTCATATTATATTTGTCCTTTTGTGCTTGACTAAGGAACCCTGGTTATGCAGTGGCTTTGCATTGGGCTGGGATCTGCGTGGTCATCGGTTCAAAAGCACCAACAGCCATTCTGGAGAAAGACTGAGCTTTCTACTCCCTTAAACAGTTACTGTCTCAGGGGGTCACTATGAGTCAGTATTGACTCAATGGCAGGGAGTTTAGAGAATAGATCATGTATATACAAAATAATGATATATATATAGTATTGTTTTATTTTTTTAAAACATTTTATTGTGAATTGGGTGAAGGTTTATAGAGCTGATCGATTTTCCATTCAACAACTTATACCCATTTTGCAATCTCCATAATGTAACATCACTTATTCCACTTTTTTTTCTGTGTTTCCTGTTTCCATTCTTGCTTTTAAAAAAAATTTTATTAGGGGCTCATACAACTCTTATCACAATCCATACATATACATACATCAATTGTATAAAGCACATCTGTACATTCTTGGCCCTAATCACTCTCAAAGCATTTGCTCTCCACTTAAGCCCTTTGCATCAGTTCCTCTTTTGTTTTTCCCCTCCCTCCCGCTCCCCCTCCATTCTTGCTTCTTAACTAACTTTTCAGGAACTTTGAACTTATGTAAATGCTGCCCTTTTGCTCTCAAAAGGTTAATTATTCTAGGGTGTGGATACCTCTTTAGGGTTTTATTCCCCTTATAGACATGCTTATGGTTTGGGTTGAAAATTAAGGTATAGAGGTCAGCTCAGTTGCAGACCTAAGCTAAGAGCCAGTCTTTGGAAATTGCTATCTGACCAGTAAGCTTGTGTGTCTATCCAAGTATCCACTCACTTTTATTAAAAGAGTATCACTTTTAATACATTATTTTTTTTAGTGTCCTTCCATTGTATTTTAGGGAAAAAAAGTCACTGGTGTACACATGTCATTCACATTTTTCTTCAATTTTCCACAGAACCATTTTAAGGACTCTTAACTACAAATGTGCAATTTATGAATTTAATTATTCTCTTTGTAACAAAAAGAAGATAAATTACATTTAAGAAAGCAAATCAAGTAAGAAAATAGATACTCTCATCATTTTTAATCCTAGCCCCAATTTAAGATTAGTTCGTGCATTATGGGCTCCCTCGATACTCACCTTCATGAAATGATCACTGAAGATAAGGGTGCTACAGCAAAGTGTGGTGAAGAAAGAGATGGTGACTGGCTATTGATCAGAAATAGTACAAGCTTATATGCAAAGAAGCAGCCATCTAAATGAGGAGTCAACTAAGGCCAATAGAAGAAGCACACCAACTTGTGCGATCCAAAGATGACAAATACAAAACTCAAATATGGTGAGGAGAAAAACATCAAAACAAAAATTATGAACACCTATGGGGGACGGTGAGAACCCAAAACCCATCTATAAAATGTCTGGTCAGACTGAACCACTGGCAGATCCACTGTAGTCTCAGGCAAGAATCTCAATCAGCCGTACTATTAGGCAGAGACCATTGCAATCTTGATTATGCTGGATGGAACTCAACACTTGGCCAGTTGACCATGCTATAGATGCAACCTGAACTTGTTCTGGGAGCATGTATCTCTTACGGGCTCCATGACAGAAATTTCTTCCCTGGCTTTTTTTAAATTGTTGTTGGCTTTTTTTTAACCCCTTCTTATGCATTATTAGTATTTTTTTGTCTGTCTACTATTATGTTTTCACCCTTACCACCGAAGCACAATTTTGTTTTCTATTGCTTTCGGTTGAGTCTCCCAGCTGTGAAACACAGGAAGAGTGAATGCATAATGATAATTACATGTACAAGGGGATAAGGTGGGGTGGGGGTGGAGATCGGGAAGGAAAAGGGATTTGGGGAGTAACTAATGAAGACAGGAGGGGCAGGGAGCACTAGAAAGGATTATGATTGCATAAATCATCGTAAAGGCAATATAATCATGGGAGAGGGAGGAAGCTCTAAAATTGGTGTGGGAGTGATTGTACAATTCACCATGATATAATTCAATGTTGGAACTATTGAATTATATGATATGTAAATTACTCGCCAAAAATGGTTGAAAAAAAGAATGCAAAACCCTGGGGGGTGGGAGCCCTAAAAATTGCACTAAAATGTGCAATTTTGAGTGCACAACTCACTTTAAAGCCAATTTAGCCATGGCTGGGGGGATGCTCTAAAGCTGATATGGCAAAATAAATAAATAACTTGATATGGTGAGGATGGTACAATTCTCCTTGATATGACTGATGATTGAACGGTCAGTTCAATTCTCCTTGATACGACTGACGATTGAACTGTATGATATGTAAATTATGTGCCAATAAAACTGGTGAGAAAATAAACAGAGGAAAAAAACATTTTTGCCACTATTGACTATTTCATATCAAAATCTTAATTATTTAGCCCTATCTCTAAAATGTGAATGTATATATCCTTTAACCTACTCACTTACCTTCTGGAAATTTATCCCACATATGCACTTCATAGGAGGCCTGCTGGCATAGTGTTTAAGCCCTCAGCAACTAACCGGAAAGTCAGTGGTCTCGCTTTTGTGGGAGATAGATGTAGCAATCGGGGTTCCTAAGGATGTACAGCCTTGGAAACTCTATGGGGAAATTCTGCCTTGCCCTATAGGGTTGTTATGAGTCAGAATAGACTAGAGAGCAATGGGAGACTGCGTGTTGCTGTTGTTGTGTTAGGTGCCATCCAATCAGTTCTGACCCACAGCGACCCTATCACAACAGAACAAAGCACTGTACGCTCTTGTGCAATCCTCACAAGTGTTCCTTTGCTTGAGCTCATTGTTTCAGTCATTGCTTCCATCGATCCAACAGAGAGCCTTCCTCTTTCTCACTGCCCCACTACTTGACCGAGCATGATGTCTTTCTCCAGGGACTGGTGTCTCCTGACAACGTGTCCAAAGGATGTATGACAAAGTCGTTAGTCCATGGTACTTTCAATATTCTTCACCGGCACCACAATGCAAACACATCGATTATTCTTCTCTCATTCTTAATAAATGTCCAATGTTCACATGCATATAGGACTGTGGAAAATTCCACGGCTTGTGATTGATTTGAAAATATCATATGAAAGAGTTTTCCCATAGCTACAATATGCTGTGCATACCTACTAGTCTTGTTAATAATTTGACTCTTAACCCTATACCTTCCTTCCCTGCAAACAACTAATAAAACTTCCCCCTTTAAAAAAATACCTAAGAGTTGAATTAAGACATGTATTTACATTGTATTTTATCTCTTTCAACTTCCTGCATTTCCAATATGAAACTGAAACCTTTGTCTCCACTGAGAAGAGTGAGTGAGGTACATGAAAGGCACAGTTGGACAAAGTGGGAAATGACATATTAGCTTTGCCTGGTCCCATTGTAATGTGATCAGAAGATTGAAATATAACGCTTCTACTCACTGCTGAATGCCAACTCTGCTCTGTGGTAGAGATGTGAATTGGTGCTTGATAGAGTTTGAGCATTATGGACTGATTTAATCATTTGTAATAAAAGTTCTGCTATAAACTGATAACTGCTAAGAGAAAAAGAAAGGAAAGAAAGGAAGGAAGGAAGGAAGGAAGGAAGGAAGGAAGGAAGGAAGGAAGGAAGGAAGGAAGGAAGGAAGGAAATACCATGGCTTGGATCAGATGCACCTTAATCCTGAAAGTACCATCCTTGCTTTTCAATACTCTAAAAAAGGTCATTTGCAGCAGATTTTCCAATTGCAACATGTCTTTTGATCTCTTGACTGCTGTTTCCATGGACATTAAATGTGGATCCAAATCACAAAACAAAATCCTTAAAACTTCAATTTTTCCTCATTTATCATGATGTTAACTATTGATTAGTTGTGAAGATTTTGGTCTGATTCACATTGAGTTGTAATCCACACTGAAGGCTGCAATCCCTGCTCCGCATCAGGAAGTGCTTCAAGCTTCCTCATGTTCAGCAAACAAGGTGTGTCATCTGCATACTGCGGGTTGTTATGAAACCTTCTTCCAATCCTGATGCTGCATTTTCTTTATATAATCCAGCCTCTCTGATGATTTGCTCAGCATACAGATTGAATAAATTTGATGACAGGATAGAACCCTGATGCACACCTTTCCTGATTTTAAATCATGCAATATCTCCTCTTGATTCATGTACAGGTCCATAACAAGCATGATGAAATGTTCTGGAATTACCATTCTACTCAAGGCTCCATAATACTGTTATAATCCATACAATCCAATGGTTTTGCATAGTCAATTAAAAAAACAAATAAACATCTTTCTGGTGTTCTCTGCTTTCAGTCAACATCCATAGGATATCAGCAATGATATCTCTTGTTCCACATCTTCTTCTGAATTCAGCCTGAACCCTGTCAATGCACTACTGCAACCATCGTTTGATGATATTCAGCACAATTTTACTTGCATGTGACGTTAATGATACTGTTATATAATTTGAGCGTTCTGTTGGGTCACCTTTGTTTGGAATGGGTAAAAATATGGATCTCTTCCAGTCAGTTGCACAAGTATCAGTCTTCCAAATTTCCTGCCCTACATGAGTGAGTGCTTCCAGTGCTTCATCAGTTGGTTGAAACATTTCAAATGATATTCCACTGTGGCAATTACATACTCTCCTGTCAACTTGTGAAGAGGTAGAGTCTAGCCCATCAATCAGGTCATGGACAATGAGGCCTCTATGTGAGCCTGGCCTTCTCCTGAGGATTCTGGGAGCTCCTGTCTTCCTCCCTGGAGGCGGGACACACTTTCTGCTTCTTCTTCCTACTGACAAGCCACATGAAGACCCTTGATGCAACCAGAGCCCTGGAGCTGGAGGAGCCACATAGAGCCCCACGCCAGTGCTGATACTCCCACCGCCACTGGATCCACAAGCCTTTCCACCCACTGGCCTGTGATCTTCCTGCATTCGGCATCTTTGCATGTCTTGCGTGAGTCTGAAGAGGAATTTATAGACTGGTATCGGACATATGGGCTTAATATCGGACTTATGGACTTGAACTGGACTGGATGGGATGTTTTCTTACTACACAATTGCTCTGTGATATAAAGCTCTTTCTTATACACATATGAGTGTCTATTAATTTGTTTCTCTAGTCAACCTGGGATAACACATCCACCAATTCCCGGAGTCTTGTTCTTGACTAGTGCATTCAATGTGGTTTGAACTACTGCCTTCAATACCATTGGTTCTTCTTCTTCTTTTTCAATCATTTTATTGCGGGTTCTTACAGCTCTTACCACAATCCATACATCCACCCATTGTGTCAAGCACATTTGTATATATGTTGCCATTATCATTTTTAAAACATTTTCCTCCTCATTTCCCCCCTCCCCATTACCATTAGTTCTTATTTATAGGGTAACTCCTGAAATGCTGGAATATCAATTAGTTCTTTTCGGTACAGTAACTCTGTGTGTATTCTTTCCATCTTCTTTCGACAATTCCTGCATCATTCAATATTTTGCCAATAGAATCTTTCAGAATTGTTACTCAAGGCTTGAATTTTTCTTGAGTTTTGTTCATTTAAGGTACACTGAGCATATTTTTCCTTTTTGGTTTTCTAACTCTAGGTCTTTGCATTCTTCGTGTGCAGAAATGTTATGTCTACCAGACTATTCACATTGTAAAAATGGTTTTAAAAGCATAGATGTAACTCAGTGTTCTTATTGATAGGTGTGGTCAAATCAGTTTTGACTCATAGCGAACCTACCTTGTCCTGTGCCATCCCCACAATTGTTCTTATGTCTGAGCCCACTTTTTCAGTCACTGTATCAATCCATATAGTCAAGGGTCTTCTTCTTTCCTGCCCCTCTGATTTAAGAAGCATGATATCCTTCTCCAGCAACCCTTCTCTCTTGAAAACATGTCTAAAATATTTGAAATGAAGTCTGACATCTGTGATGCTTAGGGATTATGTGAACTATACCCTTCTGGGTAAAGGTAGTGGGTGGAGCCCAATTTATGAATAGGGTTGCAGCCTATTGACACCTCCTTGGGGGTGTGGTCTTTTGTATAAAAGAGAATGAGCAGAGTCAAATTCTCTTTAACCCTTGCCTTCTGCTGGAGCTGGATCTTGTGTCTGATTCTTGGATTTCTTGTTGTGTTACCTTCCTGTCCCGGGAGCTGTCAGTGGACGACTAATGGTGGATGCCTTTGGCCAACTTCGGATTCATATTACTTCTGCATCCATATGGCAGCCTGTACCCTCTATTGTCTGTTTCATTATATGCTTCCTGTTTGTCAGCTTCTACTAGTTAGGAGGAGCCTAACTTGAACTGGACTGGACTTACCAATTTCTATGACTGTGTAAGCCATTTCTTGAAATAAATATTTTTCTATGTACAACACATACAAATGTCACTGGTTTCCTTCTCTAGAAAACCTAACCTAACATATGTGGTACTGGGTGTGGTTCCAGAGAAACAAAATCATAACGATCCATGTTCTAAATTGGTTTTCAGGTCTCTTAGGCCTAAAGGCACTGAAAACTCCATTTCTATTGCAAGTATGAATAAGTCTGTCACTACTAGTAAAGTAGGTACTGTTAATTCCTGGCATGAAGTGGTAAAGCTAATACCCAAACTAGCACCACCAACAGATGAAGTGTTGGTGAGAAGTGAGATTCTGGGTGATCATATGTTTGATAGCTTTCACAATTTTGTGAGGATGAAAACTATAGCAAAGCAGGTTGGTTGGTACTTCTTGCAATAGACCAACTATTAAAGGAAACAGATGAAACTGAGAGCTTCCGACCCAAAATCAAACTCATTCCCATCAAGTCAATTCCAACTCAACCCTATAAGACAGGGTAGAACTGCTCCTATGAGTTTCAGAGCCTGTAATTTTTTCTTGCTGCCATAGAGTCAATGCTGACTCATAGTGACCCCCTGTTGGTTTCCAAGAGTGTAACTGTTTACAGGAATAGAAAGCCTAGTGTTTATCCCGCAGAGATGCTGGTGGTTTTGAACTGTTGATAACTCTATTGTCTGCTTCCTTAACCTTGGACTCAGCAGCCCTGTGAGCCCTGTGAGTTGAAGGACTTCCAGTATATTAATGTTTCATGGAAGTGAGTTGAATGGAGCCCTGTGTACTGCTGGGTGGACTAATTAACTGCTATATTCCTTCGTGCTCTATCTATCTATCTAAAATCATAAGTGTCCTGGTTTTGTCTCTCTCTATAGAACCCTGTCTAACACAGAGGTTATGCATAGACTCAACAACGTGGACTTCCACTCACAAAGATTGACTTGGCTTCCTCCACTACTCAGTACCCAATCTGCCAACAGCAGAGACCAACACTGACTCCAAGATATGGGATCATTCCTCATGAGGAACAACCAGAAACCTGATGGCAGGTTGATTACAAAGGACCTCTTCCTTCACAGAGAGGGCAGTGTTTTGTTCTTACTGGAATATAGGCACTTACTCTGGATACAGACTTCCCTGCTCGCAGTGCTTCTGCCAAAACGACCATTCATGGACTTGCAGAATGTCTTATCCACTAACATGGTATCTCAAACAGCATCATCTCAGATCAAGGAACTTACTTTATGGCAAATGAAGTGCGGCAATAGGCATTTGCTCATGGAGGCCCTGGACTTACCATGTTCTCCATAATCCTGAACGAACTGGCTTGAAAGAACTATGGGAAGGAGTTCTAAAGACATAGTTGCAGCACAACTTACATGGCTGGGCCAATGCTCTCGAGGAGGCTATATATTCTCTAAACCAGCGTCAGAATATGGCGCTATTGTCCCAACCAGAGGCAAACTGACCCCTTCGTGTGGCGGAGAGCAGGTTGGGGAGAGGGACCAGCATGCCACACCAGCATGGAGTCAGGCCTGGAGGAAGAGAACTAGAGTCAGACTGGGCCCCACGCTGGCACAAGATGCTCAGAGGATGATGTCCCTGCCGGGAGCTAATGGGACACAGAGGGGACTGGGCAAATGACAACAGCACATATCACGCTGTCCCCTTACTGGAGCAGACTGCAACAGGGGACATTTCTAGGGCCACATGGTGGGGAAGCAGCATCATCTGAGCCCCCCAAAATGGGGTAAATCAAGAAGGCAGCGTACCTGGATAAACAATCCGGAGGAGAAAACAACTGGGCTGACTGTTCCGGGGGGACAAGGAAGAGAGGGGAGTGGGCAGGTAGGAAGTGGTGTTAACAAACTCAGGGACAGGGGAATAACAAGTGGTCCAAAATCGGTGGCGAGGAGGGTGTAGGAGGCCAGGTAGGGCTTGAGCAAGGGTAATGAAATTGAGAGGAAATGCTGAAACCCAAATGAAAGCTGAGCTTGATAGTGGGACAGGAGAAAAGTAAAAGGAAATAGAGAAAAGACTAGGAAGTAAAGGCCATTTATAGAGGTCTAAATACAGGCATGTACATATGTAAATATAGTTATTTATGACGATGGGGAAATAGATCTATGTGCATATGTTTGTAGGTGTAGTACTCAGGTAGCAGATGGACATTGGACCTCCACTCAAGTACTCCCTTAATTCAAGAACACTTTGTTCTATTAAATTGGCATTCCATGATGTTCACCTTCCTGATACGATCACTGAAGACAAATGGGTACATAAGCAAATGTGGTGCTGGAGTAGCCAGGTGGAGACAGCCGCCAGCCCTGAGGGTGCCCAACTATTAAGAGATAGAGCTATTAAGAGATGATTACCCTTTCACTGACTTGGCTTTCCCCATGCAGTCTGCTGGCAGACCAGCTATTAAGAGATAGAGCGTCTGGGGTCTTAAAGGCTTGAAGATAAACAAGCAACCATTTACCTGAGAAGCAACCAAGCCCACAAGGAAGGACACCAGCCTGTGTGATGACAAGGTCTTGAAGGGATCAGGTTTCAGGCATCAAAGGAAAAACACCATATCATTGTGTGCTCTCCTTCCCGATATGATAGCTGAGGACAAATGGGGGCATAAGCAAGTGTGGTGAAGAAAGCAGATGGAACTCGGCTATCAAAAGATATAGCATCTGGGGTCTTAAAGGCATGAAGGTAAACAAATGGCCATCTAGCATAGAAGCATCAAAGCCCACATAGAAGAAGCACACCTGCCTGTGTGATCATGAGGTGTGGAAGGGATCAGGTATCAAGCATCAAGGAACAAAAATCACATCATTGTGAATGAGTGGGAGTGCAGAGTGAGGACCCAAAGGCCATTTGTGGGCAACTGGACATCCTCTTACAGAAGGGTCGTGGGGGGAGACGAGCTGGTCTGGGTGCAGTGTAGCAACAATGAAACATACAACTTTCCTCTAGTTCTTAAATGCTTCCTCCCTTGCAACTATCCTGATCCCAATTCTACCTTACAAATCAACCTGGACCAGAGGATGTACACTGGTACAGATGGGAACTGGAAACACAGGGAATACAGGACAGATGAACCCCTCAGGACCAGTGGTGAGAGTGGTGATACTGGGAGGGTGGAGCAAAGGTGGGGTAGAAAGGGGGGACCGATTACAAGGATCTACATATAACCTTCTCTCTGGAGGTCATACACCAGTGGGTGAAGGAAGACGTTGGACAGTGTAAAATATGACAAAATATTTATGACTTGTAAATTACCAAGAGTTCATGAGGGAGGAGGGGAATGGGGAGGGAAGGGAAAAAATGAGGAACTGATGCTAGGGGCTCAAGTGGAAAGCAGATGTTTTGAGAATGATGATGGCAACAAATATGCAAATGTGCTGGACAAAATGGATGGATGTATGGATTATGATAAGTGTTGTATGAACCCCCAATAAATGATTTTTAAATATATATATATGGTGCTATTTCTCCAATAGCCAGGATTCATAGCAACCAAAGAGTGAAAATGGGAGTGGCACCACTCACTCCTATGACCCACTCTTTACAATTTTTGCTTCCTGTCTCTGCGCTTCTGTCTGGAGATCTTAGTTCCAAAGCAGGGAATACTCCCACATGGAGACAAAGCACTAAATCCAGGCTTAGACTCCTCAAGCCTCTAGACCAGCAGTTCTCAACCTGTGGGTCGTGATCTCTTTGGGTGTCAAACAACCTTTTCACAGAGGTCACCTGATTCATAACAGTAGCAAAATTACAGTTATGAAGTAGCAACAAAGATAATTTAATGGTTGAGGGGTCACCACAACATGAGGAACTGTATTAAAGGGTTGCAGCATTAGGAAGGTTGAAAACCACCGCTCTAGATCAGCAGGCCAAGAAGGGTATTCTTGTACTGAGTGGTGTGATTGATCCTGTCCCAGGGGAAATGGAATTAATGTTACATAATGGAGGTACAGAAGAATATGTCTAGATTGTGGAGTCCTCAGGTTGTGCCTTAGTACTACAATGTACTGTGATTGAAGTCTATGGTAAACTATAGCACCTCAGTTCTGACATGATTACTAATAGCCCAAAGTCTTCAAGAATGAAGATATGTATCACCACACCAGGAAAAAAAATCCTACAACCAGCCAAGGTATTTAATGAGGGCAAAGGATATATACAATGGAGAGTTGAAGAAGGTAGTTCTAAATACCAGCTATGACCAGCTGCAGAAATGGGAACTGTGTTATGAGTAATTCCCATTTGTTCTGCATGCACCAAATATTTTTGTTTTGTTCACTTGTAAAAATATAAGATGAAATGGGGTTAGTGTGTCTTCAGTTATATATGTTAGTTGTATCACATTAGGAGCAAGTGTGATTTTTATTATTGTCTTTGGTGATTATATATGACTAACGAGTTATGTAAAGGTGTCGTGTTGGCACGGGGTGATCTGTGATGGTTAGGAATTATGTCACCTAGACATTCCTGGGTAAATGTAGGAGCTGAGCCAAACCTATCAATAGGGTTGCAGCCTGGTGGCATCTCCTTGGGGATTTGGCTTTTGTATGAGAGTGAGACCAAGCCGAATCTAATTCTCTTTGGCTCTTTGCCTTCTACTGGACTTAGATCTTTCATCTGTTTCCTGGATCTCATGCTGTTTCTCCTGTCCATCCTAGTAGCCATCAGCTGACAAATAATGGTGGATTCCCCTTTTTCTAAAGGGTATCCAGAGTTTGTTATGGTCTATAGAGTCAGGTACCTTGGCATAGTGAATAAAATAGAAGTAAATATCTTTCAGATATTCTCTGTTTTCAGACAAGATCCATCTGACATCAGCAATGATAGTGCTTGTTCCACATCCTCTTCTGAATCCGACCTGAACCTCTGATGATCTTCAGCAAAATTTTACTTGCATGTGATATTAATGATTTTGTTCTATAGTTTGTGCATTTTTTGGGTCACCTTTCTTTGAAATGGGTACAAATATTAGTCTTTCCAATAAGTTGGCCAAGTGATTGTCTTAAATATGGCACCATTTAAATAAATTATGTTGCATCCTACAGCAGAATATTATTATTAGATTTTTTGTCTTTAAAAAAATTAATAACATAGGGAAAAAGCTACTGTTTACAAACATTCCTGGGGTGAGGACCAGGTAGTATAGCAGGGGCCAGACCAACTCCAGGAATACATATGGTTGCCAACTAAAAAGGAGGGTGGGAAAAGGAAAACAAAAAGGGTAGCAGGGGAACAGGGCACTAACCCCACTCAAGGGGAGGGTACTCTTTATATCTCCACAGGGAAAGAGAGACCTGGTGCTCCAAGATGTGAATGCAACCTGCTGGAATGAAGTAGGGAACCAGTGGAGAGGTCTGAAGGGCCAGCTCTAATCCTAACTATGTGGACCACTGCCCCTCCCCACAGAAGAATTTATTTCAGAGGACAGCACTGAAGCTGCAGCTCAGGGAGAGGGACATGTCTGATCAGAGCACACGGGAGAAAATAAAAGGGGAGGAAGAGAGAATGGAGCACAACCTGGCCCATCAAGGCTTGAGGACGATATTCCCACTCAAAGCTTCCAATCCACAAAGAAGACCATATGGCCGGCCCCACTATGAGACATGACATCCCTCACTGACCCATAGCCCTACAGGGGACAACACTGGAGACACAGTGGGGGAATTGCACCCGATCTGATCTCACCACACTGAGGCAAAACACTAAGGGCATGCAATAGAACAGCAAGGGGAAGGAAGCAATGAACTCCCCAGGGAATACCAAAAATAGACTTTGGGGCCTGGGCTTGACACCCCATGAGACTCGACTGGAAAACACTCCTAAAGGCCAACAAACAGTCATTGAACTAACTACAGGTTTTTCTTTGTTGTTGTTGTTTTGTTGCTTGGCTTTGCTCTGTCTTGTTTTTGTGCATGTTATTATTTCTGCAGATACGTTTAAATAAAATAGGCTGGATGATCAATCTGGAGGAGAAAATAATGGGACCGACAGTTCCGGGGTACATGGGCTAGGGGGAGGTGGGGGAGAGGAAGTGGTGTTAACAAACCCAGGGACAAGGGAACAACAAGTGATCCAAATCGATGGTGAAGAGTGTGTAAGAGGCCTGGTAGGGCGTGATCAAGGGTAATGTAACCAAGAGGAATTACTGAAACCCAAATGAAGGCTGAGTGTGATAGTGGGACAAGAGGAAAGTAAAAGGAAATATAGGAAAGAGCTAGGAGGCAAAGGGCATTTATAGAGGTCTATAAAAAGGCATGTACATATGTAAATATATTTATATGTGAGGATGGGGAAATAGATCTATGTGCATATATTTATAGCTTTAGTATTAAGGTAGCAGATGGACATTGGGCTTCCACTCAAGTACTCCCTCAATGCAAGAATACTTTCTTCTCTTAAACCAGTATTACATGATGCTTACCTTCGCTGAAGACAAAGCGGGTGCATAAAAAATGTGGTGAAGAAAGCTGATGGAGCCTGGCTGTCAAAAGATATAGCATCTAGGGTCTTAAAGACTTGAAGGTAAACAAGCAGCCATCTAACTCAGAAGCAACAAAGCCCACATGGAAGAACACACCAACCTGTGTGATCACAAGGTGCCAAAGGGATCAGTTATCAGGCATCAAAGAAGAAAAAATCATATCATTGTGTGCTCACCCCCCCAATAAAACCACTGAAGACAAATGGGTGCATAAGCAAATGTGGTGAAGAATTTTGATGGAGCCCGGCTATCAAAAGATATAGCATCTGGGGTCTTAAAGGATTGAAGGTAAACAAGCAGTCATCTAGCTCAGAAGCAACAAAGACCACGTGGAAGGTGGAAGAAGCACACCTGCCTGTGTGATCATGAGGTGTCAAAGGATCAGGTATCAGGCATCGAAGAACAAAAAATCATATCATTGTGAATGAAGGGGAGTGGGGACACAAAGCCTATCTGTAGTCAATTGGACATCCCCTTACAGAAGAGTCTCGGGGAGGAGATGATCCAGTCAGGGTGCAGTGTAGCAACGATGAAACATACAACTTTCTGCTAGTTCCTAAATGCTTACCCCACCCCCAACTATCATGATCTCAATTCTACCTTATAAATCTGACTAGACCAGAGGATATACGCTGGTACACACAGAAAGTGAAAACAGGGAATCCAGGGCAGATGATCCCTTCAGGACCAGTGGTGAGACTGGCGATACCAGGAGGGTGGAGGGAGGGTGGGGTGGAAAGGGGGAACCGATTACAGGGATCTGCATATAACCTCCTCCCTGGGAGATGGACAACAGAAAAGTGGGTGAAGTGAGATGTCAGACAGTGTAAGATAAGAAAAATAATAAGTTATAAATTATCAAGGGTTCATGAGGGAGGGGGGAGCAGGGAGAGAGGTAGAGAAATGAGGAGCTGATGCCAAGGGCTTAAGTGGAGAGCAAATGTTTTGAGAATGATGAGGGCAATGAATGTACAAATGTGCTTTACACAATTGATGTATGTATCGATTGTGAAAAGAGTTTTATGAACCTTCAATAAAATAATTTTAAATGTAAACAAAAAATTAATAATTTTATTGGGGGGCGCTTATAAACCTTATAACAATCCATCATTCAACTTTATTGAGCACACTTGTACATATGCTGCCATCAACACTTCCAAAACATTTTCTTTCTACTTGAGCACCTTGATATCAGCTTCCCTTGTTTCCCCTCTCTCCCTCCCCTGCACTCCCATCTCATGAATCCTTGATCAATTATATACCATTATTGTTATTTCATATCTTACACTGTCTGTTGTCCCTTTGTTAGGCAGCTTAGCCTAGGGAATTGGGAAGTCCATTTACGCATGCCCAGGAGAGCCCGCATAGGACAAAGCTGGATTTTCCCGCCGGTGGGCTCGGATGGGCATTACACCTGGAGCAGCCCACCTGGGCCAGGTGATTGCAATTCAGCCAATGGGATCGACCTGGGGTCGTTCACCACGCCTCCCCCGGGAACCCTTGAAAAGGCAGGGACCGGAAGGGAGAGGGGTGGTCTGGTCATCTTCGTCGGAGGAGAGAGATCCTTGCGTGACCTGGGGCAGTCTCTGCCAGGCTGCATGGTCAAAGGAATCCTATAGGTGCCGCGTAAAACCTGAAACTTCTCTTAACTCTCATTAAATTCACTTGGATCACGAGCCCGGCTTCGGCGTGAAATTTTTCTTGTGCGGAGCCAAGGACTGAGGCTGAAATCTATCCCGGAGAGAGAGACCTAACACCTTCACCCACATTTCTGTTATCATCCCCCTGGGGGGGTGCTATATATCCAACCTTATGATGGGTTCCTCTTTCTCCCCACTTTCCCTCCACCACCACCCTAGCCCATGATATCACTACTCCCACTCCTGTTCCTGGGGGGTTTATCTGTCCTGAATCCCATGTGTTGAGAACTCTTATCTGTACCAAAGTGTGTACTCTGGTCTAGCTGGATTTGCAAGGTAGAGCTGGGTCTTGGTAGTTGAGGGAGGAAGCATTCAGGAAACAGGGGAATTATGAGTGTTGTGTTTTGTCGGTGCTATTACAGCAGAATATTATATAGCTTCATAATATAAAATATTTTAGATAGCTCTAGGTATACAGATATGGCATGATGTACAGATACAGGGGTGGTATCACCTACTTTGGAAAGCACTGTTATAAAGTATTAGTTTTTCAATGAATTTAAAAGAAAATATAATATTATTATTAAAAAGGCTTGAAGGATACATTTCAAAATGATAATTTAGTTGTCAGTAGGTGAATGATTTTCTTCCTGCTTTTTAATATTTTTCCCTAAAACCATCTTATTGGGAGCATTTACAGATATTATACCATTCCATAGTTCAATCACATCAAGCAATACGATATAATTGTTACTACAATCAGTTTCAAAACATTTTCTTCTTTCTTCAACTCCTTGATATCAGCTCCCCTTTGCTCCACCGACCTTGCCCACCATACACACCAGGAACCTTTATTTTGGTTGTTTTCTATATAAGTTCATCAATCCTGGGTTTCAATTACTGAAGATCAGACAAAAACCTAACAGGGATTCAAGGAGGCTACCCACGATGACAAAATACATCAGAGATAAATCCCAATATGAAAAAAAAATCACATAGAAAATATTGAAAACTGGATGGCTCCAGTAGAAAGAAAATGTTTTGAAAATGATGATGGCAACATATGTGCTTGACACAATGGATGTATGTATGGATTGTGATAAGAGCTGTAAGAGCCCCCAATAAAATGATTTAAAAAGAAAAGAAAGCCATATCAGGCCCAAAGTGTATCAGAGCGGGATCAATTGATAAGGTTTTAACCATTCAAATCAGGTTTATCATTTTGATCTCCTATAGTCATCTCTCCAATAATATGTTAGAATCAGCTTATTCCCATCCCTCAATTATGAGTAGGAAATCACCAGAGGCTTAGTTCCTGTGTAGATCTCACAAATGTGTCTTGGGCTCTCACTGTCATTCATAGCCTTCTGCACACCAGAGTCTCACAGTTTAAGCTCTGATACTATTCTTTTTTTTTTTTTACAATTTTTATTTAATTTTATTGTTTTTTTTCCAACTTCTTCACTGTACATAGCCTGAATCCAAAGAAAAAGGGCTGTCCATGTTCCCCAACACACACCCTTCAAGAAAAGCTTTTGTTCCCACTTTAGCCATCGGCTTCTCAAGAGTCCAAAGATCACATCTTCTACTGTAGCACTGTAAGAAGTAGTGTTACAGTGTCAGGCACTTCTCTTCACACCACTAGTTCTCTTTGCACACCTGGGCTTCCTCCTCTTCAGTTAAGTCGTTTTTTGATATTGAAGGTCTTGCGAATCTCCTCAGTTTTCCCCTTGATCATATTGGCAACGGTCTTGCATGTAACGTCAAGCAAACCGTTAATGTCTAAGTAGTTTGCAGCCAGAATAAGTTCCAAAAGTGTTCCCTGGTCAACTTTCAGGAATTCTTGGTCCCAAACTGGGACATCATCTGTTCTTTTCTCTTTGTTCTCATCATCCTCAGGATGGGTGCACCTCTGAATGACCTTTTTTAATATTGCGGCATTAACATTTGGTAAAGGAACTGGATCATCATCTCCTTCATCATCCATTCCCAAATCTTCCAACATGGTTTTGATGGTCACAGATTGCTTGGCGATTTCCACATCGACATCAAATATCTCTCCATCAGAACTCTGCAACTTAATTGAAGGCATGGTGATCTCTCTTCGGGAGGCAGCGGGCCCAAGGCTGGCAGGCACCGGGAGGTGTCGGCGGCGTCTTGCACAGAGAAAGGCAGAGAACAAGGCCACTCGCTCTGATACTATTCTGTCCTTCAGTTTTTGATTATATAATTTATAATTCTTGGGTCACGGATGTTGGTGTGCTTCTTCCATGTGGACTTAGTTGAAATCTCAATTAGATGGCTGCTTGTTTGGAAATAAGCCGTTTAGATTCCAGATGCTATTCTGTCTGATAGCCAGGTACTATCTAATTTCTTCTCCACACTTTGCTGGGGCACCCATATCTTCTGTGTTTCCTTCATAAGTGAGGGCAAGTATCAGGCAGTACCATGTTATAGGAACTAATTGTCCTTAGATTGGAGCTAGGACTTAGTGCGAGTCCAAAATCGGTTCCTGCATCTACGATTTTTATCTGCCTCCAGCTACCCTTAGACATCTTATTGCTAATTTATGGTAGAGCATCTTATATAGATCATCTCCCAGGCGCATAAGGACCTTCTGTTAATGGTGTCATTGTTTAGCCCAGGTACTAATTTTTACAACACTGTTGAAAGAGGGAAACTGAACAAGTGTAGGCTAACTACATGTCACAATACCTAAATTTTTCACTAGTGCGGAATAAATCCTTATGTGGCTGGATGCTATTTACACAAACAATGGGAGTTGATTATCAAGCAAAATTTACAATAATAGTCCCTGACAATGTCAATCACAGGTCTGCCAGCAATTAGGGCATTGATGTACTGAGTCAATGCTGGTCTGCCTGCCAGACAATACCAGTCAATACTTTTGGTTTAGCCGTCTGCTGCTTCTTCACACACGACGTAATTTCAGTCTTAAGTCCTCTGGTTACAGGTGTGATTGAGGTAGAGTCCAGTTCACTTAGTGGAGTTTCCATATCAGATTCCTCTGGTGTGGACTTTGGAGCATATTAACAGGATTCAATGCCCCAGTCTATGGCAATTGACCTGGGTCCCCAGTTTGTACACAGAAACTTGGACCAATGTAGTTTATTAGGTGCATACTACCAGACACAATCCCCCTTAGGGTCCTTAAAAGCACTGTTTGTCATTATTTTTTTTATTCCCATTTGGAAGTTGGTACTCCTCTTTTTTTCTACAGACATGTACTCATCTTTTCCCAGACGTGTCTGCTCTCTTTCCCCTCTCCTGACTTGGCTTTCCCATCAGTATCCCTCATTCCTCTGTTAGGGATGACCGGGGTGACCTCTTCATAACTTTGCATGGCAGCCACTAAGTGGTTAGCATCACCTGCCCCTCCCTTGACAATTTGATCGCAGCTGATAAGAGGAGCCCGCTGCCTGAGTGACTTTCAACATACACACCTAGAGAGGATGGTCTTGCTTTTTAATCTTCCTTTGTTTTTGTTTTGTTTCTTTTTCAGAATTTTCTACAATGACAATATAACAATACAACACAATGATGGGAGAAATATGTTTTTCTCTGCTGTAGCAACGACAGGCTTACTTTCTGTCAGTAATTATGGATCCAAGATGCAGTTATTGCAACATACACCTTCGATTGATATTACTTTAACGAGTACTCCCCCCCCCACCCCCAATTCCAATTCCTTGGCTAAGCTTGCTGTATTTTTGCCTTAAAATCATTTCATAATGACTTAGCGGACTCATTATTCTTTAATCCACTCCAAACAAAAAGGTAAAAAGTAACTGCAGTATATTTGCTAGCCCTGCACATAGGGGAAATTGTTAGTAACCAGGCTAACAGAACTGAAAGTCAAAAGGAGTATGGCAGACCCACCACAAAAATGATATTAACCTACTCCTATCTTTAGATAATAAGAAATGGAAAAAGGAGAATGGGCTGACTGAGTAGAGGAAGACATCAAACCGAAAAATGAGCTCACTGCTATCAAGTTGGAGCAGACTCGTAATGACCCTGTACAAAAGACTAGAACTGCTCTTTCGGGTTTTCCAGGCTGTAAGCATCAAGTGGACAGTCTCATCTTTCTCTTGTGAACTGACTGGTGAGTTTAAACTACCAGCCTTGGAAGTTCGCAGCCCAATACTTAGCCCACTTAGAGGAAGACATAAACCCCAAACTCTCTACCATCAAGTCGATGCCGACTTACAGTGACCATAGGAGACCAATAATACTCCATTTCTGTCAGAAACTTTAAAATTGCAGGGTCAGGAAGAGTATATGTCTAACCTCGCTATAGTGGACCAATTATTTCCACTCCTTATAATCTTGGGCCATTATACAGATAATTGATTTATGCCAATACCACAATTTTAATTATTACCACTTTATAATTGCCCTTGATCTACATAAGTCTTCCATCTTTGTTCTTTTTCTGCAAAGTTGTCTTGGTAATTTTTTTTAAATTGAGGTGAAAAGGTAGAACATGCAATGAGCTGTTTTAAGCATACATTTCAGTGTCATTTAGTACATTCACAATATTATTCAACCACCACCTCTACATATTACAAAACATTTTCATCACCTCAAGATACTTTAAACAGCCACTCTGCATTTCTCCTAGTTCCAGACTCTGGTACCCACTAATCTGCTTTCTCTATATATGGATTTATCTATTTTGTATGTCTCCGCTGGAGTCCTGGGTGGTGCTAATGAGTAAGTGTTGGAATACTATTCACAAAGTAGTTGGTTCAAACCCACCACTTTCTCCATGGGAAAAAGATGAGGCTATCTGCTTCTGTGATGGCATACAGCCGTGAAAACTTTTCATAGGGTCACTATGAGTCAGAATTGATTGATGGCCTTAGGTTTCAGTATCTCTCTAGGGTATAGCCGATAGAAATTGAGTCATACAATATATGATCTTTTGGGTTGAGTCTTTTTCACTTAGCATAACGTTTCCACCGTTTATGCATGGTATCGTGTATAGTGTAGCATGTATCACAACACTGTTCTTTTTTGCTACTGAATATTACTCAGTAGAGAAGTCATTTTGTTTATACATTTCTTTGCTAGGAGGTTTATGACTACTTAATCTCTATTTGTTATGGTTGGGTCTGTTTATAATTTTTATTTCTTCTTAGAAGCGCTGATGGTTTCAATCACCATATATACATTCAATATTTGGATAATGAAAAAGAAGGATAGAGAGGAATTGGTTTATTCAAACTATGGTGTTGAAAAGAATATTGAATGTGCTGAATAAATCCGTTGTAGGAAATATACAAACAGAATGTTCCTTAGAAATTACATCATAATTAAAAAGAAATTACATACTAGAAAAAGACAACATGTTTACGGAAGTAGAACTAATGAGAACAAGGGAAAACTCTTAATGAGATGGCATGATAGATTTTGTGTAAGCTTGGCTGAACCAGGATTCTCAGTAGTTTGGCAGTTGAAGCCTTCTCCATGATGTGATCTAATACAATCAACTCCATGATAAAATCTGTTGTGAGCAGTCCAGCCGTTGTGGGAAGATTAGGGTGGCGTGCTACCCCATAATCAGATCCCAGACCCAATAGAATTGAAAGTAGTTTCCTTGGCGATGTGACCTACTTCTATTCAAGCAGATTCTGTGAGAAGGCTTGTTTCTTCTCGCTGCTGTAAATCCTGAATCAGCGCCATCAACCATGCTTTTTTATCTTCCAACCATTCCGCCATGCCTCTGTCTCCAGCAGACTGCCGTCTTCCTGCTTCAGGGTTCGCCAGCCTCCCACAGATATTTGAGTCAGAAAAAAATGGCCAGTGTAACATCAGACCCACATACTTGAACTGACTTGAATGTACCTGCTTCCACAACTGTGTGAGTCACTTTCTTGATATAAATTTCATACACATACACACATTAATGTTTTTGCTTCTCAAGAAAACTCAGTATAACACAGGTGAATTAAGAGTTGCAACAAGGGAATCAAATATGCCAACACTCATGAAAATTGCACAAGTATAGATAACATTTCCTTTGTTGTGCATAGGGTTGCCATTGGTCAGAGCCAGTTTTATTGGGAAATAATCCAAGTATACAATTAAATAGTTCACTCATATCAAATAGAAGAGTTATACAATCATTATTACAAACAATTTTCAGAACATTTTCTTCTTTCTTGTTCTCCCTGTTACTAGCTTCCCCGTAGTATCTTCTTTCTTTACAAAAAATCATTTTACTGGGGGCTCGTACAACTCTTATCACAATCCATACATATCTCCATTGTGTCAAGCACATTTGTACATTTGTTGCCATCATCATATCATTCTCAAAACATTTGCTTTATACTTGAGCCCTTGGTATCAGCTCCTCATTTCCCCCTCCCTCCCCGCTCCCCCTCTCTCACAAACTCTTGATAATTTATAAATTATTATTATTTTGTCATGTCTTACACTGTCTGATGTCTCCCTTCACCCACTTTTCTGTTGCCCATCTCCCAGGAAGGGGGCTATATATAGATCCTTGTAATCAGTTTTCCCTTTCTACCCCTCCTTCCCTCCACCCTCCTGGTATCGCCACTCTCACCACTGGTCTTGAAGGATTCCCTGTGTTTCCAGTTCCTATCTGTACCAGTGTACATCCTCTGGTCTAGCCCGATTTGTAAGGTCGAATTGGGATCATGATAGTGGAGGAGAAGAAGCATTTAAGAA
Source organism: Tenrec ecaudatus (assembly GCF_050624435.1). NCBI lineage: Eukaryota > Metazoa > Chordata > Mammalia > Afrosoricida > Tenrecidae > Tenrec > Tenrec ecaudatus. Next base: position 84,577,670 of record NC_134548.1, read on the forward strand.
CTAGAGGACCTAAAAAAAAAAAAAGAACTAGAGGAAAGTTGTATGTTGCATTATCACTACACATGGGTAACAATGTGTCCACTTTCATTTCTGAGTTTAGTAATGTGAATCTTATCTCTTGTCCTTCGTCAATTGAGAATTATTCATTTTGTTAACGTTTTTATAGAAGTACCTTTTGGTTCCACCACTTGTCTGTCAGTTTGCCTACTATAGTGGCTTGTGTGCATGCTCAAAGCTCTGTCACTGGTATCTCAAATGCCAGCAGGGTCACCCAAAATGAACAGATTTCAGCGGAGCTTCCAGACTAAGAACAGATTACGAAGAAGGAATCAACTACACATTTAGGAGGAAGGAGCTGCTGAAAGCCTTATGCATAGAATCCATAGGTTGTCAAATACGGAGGGCCTAATGAATGGAAGCAGAACATTGTTAGATGTAGTGACACAGAATGGACCCCTTGGGCTGGACGGCACTAGCAATGTGACTGATGAGGAGCTGCTTTCTCAAAGGAGAGTCTACCATAATGACACGGAGTAAAGCCTGTGGGAGCTGAGCCTTTCAGATCTTGCTGATGGGGCACAACACAGGTTAAGAAGAAACGGTGGCAAAAACCTAACAAAAATTGGAACTTGGAATGTGTGAAGTATGGATCTAGGTAAAACTGGAAGTTTCAAAACTGAAATGAAATGAATAAAAATCTCCCCTTTCCGGTTAGGCACCAGCGGCGTGAGGCGAGCATCGCAGGCTCTCGGGTTCCTTTTTACACGGCTTAAGACCATATCTCTGCAAAGATGGTCAATGTACCCAAAACCCGAAGAACTTTCAGTAAGAAGCGCGGCAAGCATCAACCTCACAAAGTGACCCAGTATAAGAAGGGCAAGGATTCCCTGTACGTGCAAGGAAAGAGGCGCTAGGATCGGAAGCAGAGTGGCTATAGTGGGCAGACAAAGCCAATTTTCCGGAAGAAGGCTAAAACCACAAAGAAGATCGTGCTGAGGCTTGAATGCGTGGAGCCTAACTGCAGGTCCAAGAGGATGCTGGCCATTAAAAGATGCAAGCATTTTGAACTGGGAGGTGATAAGAAGAGAAAGGGCCAAGTGATCCAGTTCTAAGCCTTGTTTTATCTTGTAAATTTGAAAAAGTGTTGAATCAATGTTAGAATTATCTGTAAGAAAATATAGTTACATTCTTACTCGGAAAAAAAAAGAAATGAATAAAAATCTATATCTTAGGCAGAGTGTGCTGAAATGGACTGGTGTTGATCCTTTTGAATCAGAAAATCATCTGGTTTACTAAAGTGGGAACGACGCAGTCAAGACGAACGGCATTGTAGTCATTATCAAAAAAGACATTTCAAGATCTGTTCTGAAGTACAATGCTGCCTGCGATATGATTATCTCTATTTGCCTTGAAGGAAATCCAGTCAATGCAACTATTATTCAAAATTATGCCTAAATCTCAAAAGCTATTGATGAAGAAATGGAAGAGTCTACATTTTCAGTCAGAAATTAATCAGATGTGCAATCAAGATGCATTGATAATTATGGGTGATGGGAAAGCAAAAGTATGAAACAAAGAGGAAGGACAGTATTTGGAAACAGTATTTTCTAAACAGTATTTGGTAAATATGAACTTGGTGATAGAAATGAAGCTGGAGCTCACATGATAGAATTTTTCAAGACTATAAAACAATTAGAAAAAAAAAGAATTTTGCAAGACCAATAACTTGTTTATAGCAAATACCTTTTGTGAACAACACAGAGACTATACACCTGGACTTCCCCATATGTAATACACGGAAATCAAATTAACTACATCTGTGGGGAAAGACTATGGAGAAGCTCAATATCAGCAGCTGAAACCAGGTCAGGGCTGATTGTGGAATACGTCATTAATTGCTTATATGTAAGTTCAGGTTGAAGCTGAGGAAAATTAAAACAAGTCCACAAGAGCCAAAGTATGATCTCAAGTCTATCTCACCTGAATTTTGAGACCATCTCAACAACAGATTTTCTGCATTGAACACTAATGACAGAAGACCCGATGAGCTGTGGGAGGACACCAGAACATCATTCATGAAGAAAGCAAAAGGTCATTAAAAAGACAGGATAGAAAGAAAGGATCAAAATGGATGTCAGAAGAGACTCGGGAACCTGCTCTTAACCGTACGGTAGCTAAGGCAAATGGAAGAGATGGTGAAGTTAAAGAGCTGAGGCACCCCACTAAGGGCACCCCACCAAGAGAAATAAAAGTATTAGAATGAAATGTGCAAAGTCCTAGAGTTAAAACCAACAGGGAAGAACACTGTTATCATATTTTAAACTGAAAGAACTCAAGAAAAAACTCAAGCCTAAAGTTGCCATCTTGAAAGATTCAATGTGTAAAATATTGGAAATGCAGGAATCAACAACAAAAAGATGGGCAGAATACAGTCTTAACAAAAGGATCTAGTCCACATTCACCTGTTGAGGAGGTAGCACATGAGAGAATCTATGGTGCTAAAGGAAGAAGTTAAAGTTGCATTAAAAGCATTAGTCAAAAACAAGGCTCCATGAATTGATGGAATACAAATGTTTCAAGAAGCTGATGAAACACTGGAAGCACTTGGGAAGTGTGGAAGATAAGCTACTCGGCCAACTGATTGGAAAAGATCCATATTTGTACCCATTCCAAAGAACAGTGACCTAATAGAAAGCTCAAATTATAGAACAATATCATTGATATCACATGCCAGTAAAATTTTGCTGTCAATCATTCAACCACTGTGGCAACAGTATATTGACAGAGAAATGACAGAGGTTCAGGCCAAATTCTGAAGAAGATGTGGAACAAGGGATATTGTTACTGAAGTCAGCTGGATCTTGGCTCAAAGCAGAGAACACCAGAAATATATTTACTTCTGTTTCACTGTCTATGTCAAGATTTTCACCTGTATAGACCATAACAAACTATGGACAACATTGAGAAGAATGAAAATTCCAGAACTCTTTATTGTGTTGATGCAGAACTTGTACATGGGTCAAGAGGCAGTTGTTTAAACAGAAAAAGAGATACTGCATGATTTAAAATCAGGAAAGTGTGTGTCAGGGTTGTATCCTCTTACCATACTTATTCAATCTGCAAACTGAGCTAATAATCAGAAAAGCTAGATTATCTGAAGAAGACTGTGGCATCAGGATAGGAGGAAGGCTTATTAATAACCTATGATTTGCAGATGACACCATCTTTCTTGCAGAAAGTGAGAAGAAATTGAAGCACTTGCTGATGAAGATCAAGGATTGTAACCTTCAGTATGAATTACAACCCAATGTAAAGAAAACCAAAATGCTCACAACAGGACCAATAGGAAACAGTGACAAATGGAGAAAAGATTGAAGTTCTCAAGATTTTTGTCTTGTTTGGATCCACAATCAGTGCTCATGGAAGCAGAAATCAAGAGATCAAAAGACACATTGCATTGGTAAATCTGATGCACAAGACCTTTTTTACAGTATTGAAAAGCAAGGATGTTACTTTGAGGACTATGGTGTGCTTGATCCAAGCCATGATATTTTCAATCGCCTCATGTTGTTGTTGTTAGGTGCCATTGAATCAGCTCTGACCCATAGCGACAAAGGTGTGCCCGATCCAAGCCATGATATTTTCAGTAGCCTCATATTGTTGTTGTTGTGTCACTGAGTCAGCTCTGACCCATAGCAACCCAATGAACAACAAAAATGAAACACTGCATGGTCTTGTGTCATCTACACAATTGTGCCTATGCCTGAGCCCATTGATGCAGCCACTGTGTCAATCCATCTCTTTCAGGGCCTTTCCATTTTTCACTGCTTCTCTATTTTACAAAACACAATGTCCTTCTCTAGGTGCTGGTCTCTCCTGATTACATGTCCAAAGTATTTAAGACAAGGTCTTGCCATCCTTGCCTCTAAAGGGCACTCTGTTCTTACTTCTTCGAATACAGATTGGGTTGTCCTTTTGGCAGTCCATGGTACATTCAATATTCTTCTCCAACACCACAATTCAAAGGCATCAATTCTTCTATGATCTTCCATATTCAATGTCCAATTTTCACATGCATATGAGGCTATTGAAAATATTTTGAAACTATGCATAAGAAAATGAAATAGTGACAAGCCAGTCAGAGTGCAGGATAGCACCAATGAAACACAATTTTCCTCTAATTCTTTAATGCTCCTGCTCCCCCGCACCATCATGACCCCAATTCTACCTTTCAAATTTGGCTAAACCAGAGCTTGTACACTGGTACAGATAAGAGCTCACAATGAGGGAATTCAGGACCGATGAACCCTCAGGACCAATAATAAGAGTAGTGATATCAGGAGGGTAAGGGGAATGTGGGGAGAGAAAGGGGAAATTGATCACAATGATCGACATGTAACCCCCTTCCAGGGGGACAAAGAAAAGTGGGTGAAGGGAGACAGCGCTCGGTGTAGACATGAAAAAACATATATAAATTATTAAGGATTCATGAGGGAGAGAGGGTAAGGAACGGGGGAAATGAACTGATACCAAGGGCTCAAGTAGAAAGAAAATGTTTTGAAAATGTTGATGGCAACATATGTACAAATGTGCTTGACACAATGAATGGATGTATGGATTGTGATAAGAGCTATCCTAGCCCCCACCCAATAACATGATTTTTTTTAACATGATTTTTTTTAAAAAGAAAATTAAATGGTATTCTCTGCTGGTATTTTCTATTGCCTCATATGCATGTGAAAGTTGGCCATTGAATAAGGAAGATCATAGAGGAATTGGTGCATTTGAACTGTGGTACTATAGAATAATGTTCAAAGGACCATGGACTGCTAAAAGGAAAAAAATTGATCTATCTTCATAAAAGTGAGGCCAGAATGTTCCTTAGAGGCAAGGATGGTGAGACTTCATCTTACATACTTTGGACACATAGTGAGGAGAGAGCAGTCCCTGGAGAAGGACATCATACGTGGTAAAGTAAAGGGGTTATGTGCCAGTATGACTGTTCAATTTTTTTAAAGTAAAATGGCAGCGAAAAAGAAGAAGACCCCCTCAATAGATGGATTGACAAATAGCTGCAACAATGGGCTGAAGCATAGGAAATATTTTGAGGATGGTGCAGTACTGGGCAGTGTTTTTTTTAATTTTTAAAAACCATTTTATTAGGGGCTCACACAACTCTTATCACAATCCATACATACATCAATTGTGTAAAGCACATTTGTACATTCAGTGCTCTCATCATTCTCAAAATATTTGCTTTCCACCTAAGCCCCTGGCATCACCTCCTCATTTCCCCCCTCCCTCCCTGCTATTTTATGAACCCTTGATAATTTATAAATTATTATTTTGTCATATCTTGCACTGTCCAACGTCTCCCTTCACCCACTTTTCTGTTGTTCGTCCCCCAGGGAGGAGGTTATATGTAGATCCTTGTAATCAGTTCCCCTTTACACCCCACCTTCCCTCCACCCTCCTGGTATTGCTGGGCAGTGATTTGTTCTGTTGTGCATAGGGTTGCAATTGGTCAGAATCAACTCGCTGGCGCCTAACAACAACATCTTTTGGTTTTGTTAATTTTCTTTCTTTTTTTCTCTCCTTTTATTTTTAATTGTTTTATTAGGGGCTCAGACAACTCTTATCACAATCCATACATACATCAATTATGTAAAGCACATTTGTACATTCATTGCTTTCATCATTCTCAAAACATTTGCTCTCCACCTAAGCCCCTGGCATCAGCTCCCCATTTTTCCTCTCCCTCCCCTCTCCCCACTCCCTCATGAACCCTTGATAATTTATAAATTATTATTTTGTCATATCTTGCCCTGTCTGACATCTCCTTTCACCCACTTTTCTGTTGTCTGTCCTCCAGGGAGGAGGTCACATGTAGATCCTTGTAATCAGTTTCCCCTTTTCAACCCACCCTCCCTCCACCCTCCCAGTATCATCACTCACACCACTGGTCCTGAAGGGATCATCTGGCCTCGATTTTCTGCGTTTCTAGTTCCTATCTGTACCAGTGCACATCCTCTGGCCTAGCCAGATTTGTAAGGTAGAATTGGGATCACATCGGGCATCAAAGAACAAAAAAATCATATCATTGTGTGCTCACCTCCCTGACATGATTGCAGAAGACAAATGGGTGCATAAGCAAATGTGGCGAAGAAAACTGATGGTGCCCGGCTATCAAAAGATATAGTGTCCGGGGTCTTAAAGGCTTGAAGGTAAACAAGCGGCCATCTAACTCAGAAGCAACAAAGCCCACATGGCAGAAGCACACTAGTCTGTGCAATCACAAGGTTTCGAAGGAATCAGGTATCAGACATCATCACAATAAAAAATCATATCATTGTGAATGAAGGGGGATGTGTGGAGTGAAGACCCAAAGCCCATTTGTAAGCTACTGGACATCCCCTTACAGAAGGGTCTCAGGGAGGAGACAAGCCAGTCAGGGAGCAATGTAGCAAAAATGAAACATACAACTTTCCTCTAGTTCCTAAATGCTTCCTCCTCCTCTACTATCATGATCCCAATTCTACCTTACAAATCTGGTTTTGTTAATTTTCTCTGTGTTTATTTATTCCTTATCTCAGTGTTTCCCAAAGTGGCAATGTCATTCCCTGGGGTTGTGGTAATGATCAAAGGGGGCTGCAAAAGCAGTGCCTACACTTTATTCTGGATTATAAGCTAAGTACAAAAGTTTTTAATTAAAAAATTTTTTCCTGTAAAGGGGGCAGTAGAATTGACACAGTGGCTGCAACAGCGGACTGAGACATAACAATTGTGAGAATGGCACACGAGTGTATAGCACTTTGTTCTGTTGTGCACAGGGTTGCTATGAGTCGGACACAATTCAGTGGTGTCTAACAATAGGCCAAATATGTTTGGGAACTGATGCTCTAACCTATAACACTACAGTCAATTCTTTATCACCTTTGTCCTAGTTGCTGTGGGCTATGTTGGATTTCCTTTTTTTTTTTTTAAAGACATTTATTTAGCGTCATGATCAGACTATTACATTTAGCAATCAACAGCATGGGTGTAAAAGAAAGAAAAACTACATTAAAACCCCTTGTTGGAATGCTTTACACTTTCCACAGAACAGAAACTAAAATAACGTGTTACACAATGTCACAAATCCAGTCCTCGAGTTCTTTTGCCCATACACATGAGGACTGTCTAAAACATGTCTTCTTTGTGGCAGCTAGGCCCTGCCACCACTGTGCTTGGCTGAGTTCACAAATCTGCTGTAACCTGTAGCTTCCCTGTCACTTCTCTGGCTCTCCTCTCCTGCTGAGCTTTGTTTCCTGGTAGTCATTTAAAATCTTCTGCCACTGCCATAACTACTGCTACTGTTTGAGCCACCATAGCCACCTTGGTTTCGTGGTTTGGCAAAGTATTGACCTCCACCACCACCGTAAGGGCCAGAGTTTCTGCCTCCAAAGTTGCCTCCCTTCATTGGTCCAAAATTGGAAGATTGATTGTTGTAGTTGCCAAAATCATTGTAGCTTCCGCCACCTCCAAAGTTGCTTCCATCATTACCAAATCCATTATAACCATCCCCACTGCCGCCATATCCACCACCACCGCGGCTGCCACCAAAGCCACCACGTCCACTGAAGTTTCCGCCCCGACCAAAGTTGTCATTCCGACCAAAACCACCACCTCGGCCACCACCGAAGTTTCCAGAACCGCTTCGACCTCGTTGGCTGGAGGAGGCACTGGCCATTTCTTGCTTCGACAGGGCTTTTCGAACTTCACAGTTGTGGCCATTCACAGTGTGGTATTTCTGAATGACAATCTTATCTACAGAGTCGTGGTCCTCAAAAGTCACAAAAGCAAAGCCTCTCTTCTTGCCACTGCCTCGATCCGTCATGATTTCTATCACTTCAATTTTCCCATATTGCTCAAAATAATCTCGTAGGTGGTGCTCTTCAGTGTCCTCCTTGATGCCTCCAACAAAGATATTTTTCACCGTTAAATGGGCGCCTGGTCTTTGCGAGTCTTCTCGCGAGACAGCCCTCTTTGGTTCCACGACTCTGCCATCTACCTTGTGTGGCCGTGCATTCATGGCTGCGTCCACCTCCTCCACAGTGGAGTAGGTGACAAACCCAAAGCCCCTGGAGCGCTTGGTGTTTGGATCTCTCATCACCACACAGTCCGTAAGGGTCCCCCCATTGCTCAAAATGGCTCCGCAGACTCTCATCTGTGGTTTCAAAGCTCAATCCTCCGATGAAGAGTTTCCGCAGCTGTTCGGGCTCTTTAGGAGACTCGGACTTGGACATGACGGCGGCGAGGAGAGAAAGCCCAAATGATGCTGCCTCCGCGGCGTCCACAGGCAGAAAGCGGATTTCCTTTTTCTAGTTCTTTAAGATGTAAAGTTGGGTTATTAATTTGAGATCTTTTTAGCACAGGAATTTGCAGTCATAATTTCACTGAGCATTGCCATATGGTACCTTATTGCTTTGTTTCCATTTCATTACTAAGTATTTTATAAATTCCTTTGAGGTTTCTTCTTTGACCCACTGGTTGCTATTGAACCTTATGTTTAATTTTCATATATTTCTCTTATTGATATTTATTTTCATTCTATGTGGTCAGAGAAGACATTTAGTATACTTTAAATCTTTTGAAATTTGCTACCACTTGTTTTGTGATCAAAGATATATTCCTATTATAATGAAATGCACCATAGGCATTTGAGAAGAATTTCGTCTGATACTGTTGGGTTGCATATTTTGTACATGTCTGCTGATTTATAACATTAAGTTCTCTGTTTCCTTCTTTGTCTTCTATCTAGTTGTTATATCTATTATCAAACTTAGGTTTTTGAAGTATGCAACTATTACTATAGAACTTTCTCTTTCTTCCTACAGTTAAGTCAATTATTGTTTTATATAATTGTAGTCCTGTTGTTAGTTTTATATTTGTTTATAATTGTTATATCTTCTGAATGGGTTGACCTTTTATCAAGATACATGTCCATCTTTGTCTCTTATAGTAAAAAATTTTAACATAAATATCATTTTGTTTGGTTTTAAAATAAGCACTTTAACTCCTTTTGGGTTATTTGCATGGAATATCTCTTTCCATCTTTCACTTTCAACTTATTTCTCTCTGAATATAAGGTGATTCTCTTATAGAAAGCATATAGTTGGGTAACACGTACACACACTACCAATTTCTTCCTTTTAATTGGCATTTGGTGAATTTGCATTGTTATAATGAAGGAATATTTTTGCAGTTTTGCAATTTGTTTTCTATATGACACACTGTGATAGATATGTTTATTGTGCCAACCTGGCCAATAGAAAAACATGTGGGATTAATCAGGTCGCAGTTTGATTGGAGGGCAAAGAGATAAATGGCTCTGCATGGCCCGCCAACCTCTCTTTTTGCTCTATGGTGGTCAGACTCCAGATGCACTATTCCTCTCACATTCAAAAAAAAAATGAACATTATTTTGATCTCTAGTTTCACTTAATGAGCCTTTTTGGGGGTGAGATGATGATGGTGTCTTCCACTGGCTTGATTGATGTTTGGCTTTTGGGGTTTTAAGAATAACACCATGTCGATGGCAACATATGTACAAATGTACTTGACACAATGGATGAATGTATGGATTGTGATAAGAGATGTAAGAGCCCCCCAATAAAATTTTTTTTTAAAGAATAGCACCATATCTCCTCACCAGGAATGACCCTGGGTCACTTCAGACCTGTTCTCCCAAAGCACAACATGTTTCCACTCTACTCTATGTTCTTATTTGCTGGTCAGTCAGAACCCAAGGCACAAATTTCACAGCAACCCAAATCTTGTGCTAAAATTCCCTGAACCAACCTCCAAGGTAGTCCAGATAACTTCGCCATCTCTTCAGTGGTCTGTCATTGGTCTTTGAGCACAAATATATGAATTTTGTTGACATTTTCATCCACCAAGGAAATTGTTGGATGTCCTGAATGAGGTTTGCCATCAATAAACATTTCACCTTTTTGGAAATGAGAAAACCAATCATACACTTGTGTTTTCCTCATAGCACTGTACTTGTAAGCTGTGTTCTCCATCACAACAGTTTCTGTGGCATTTTTCCTGAGCAGGAAACAAAATTTCACAGCTGCATGCTGTTCTCTTAAATCAGCCACCAATACAAACGAGGTTCAACTGAAACGGATTTTACAAAAAAAAAAAAAAATCACTGTGACCAGAGAACCTTCCCAGGTGATGCCATTGGGTGCACAAGCAGCGTGAGTTGGTTGATGCTCACATAGCAGAGAAAATGCATACTACAAAAGCTCCACCGAGTGTGATAATTCACTTTTTCTCTGGTTGCTTTTAAGTTTATTTTTTTTCCTTTATCTTTCAAAAGTTAGTTATAATGAGAAAGCCCAGAAATAAATCTCTCTACATATAGATATCTGATCTTCAACAAAGGCCCCCCCAAAAAAGCATTAAATGGGAAAATAATAATAATTTATAAATTATCAAGGGTTCATGAGGGAGGAGGGAGAGGGGAGTGAGAGGGAAAAATGAGGAGCTGATATCAAGGGCTCAAGTGGAAAGCAAATGTTTTGAGAATGATGCGGGCAACAAATGTACAAATGTGCTTGATGCAACGGATGTATATATAGATTGTGATAAGAGTTGTAAGAGCCCACAATAAAATGATTTAAATTTAAAAAAACACTAAATGGGAAAGGGATAGTCTCTTCCACAAATGGTGCTGGCAATATAGGATTTCCATCCGTAGAAGAATGAAACAAGATGCATACCTCACCCCTTGCTTAAAAATAAACAAGGTCGGGAGGGAGGGGGAAAATGAGCAGCAGATATTAAGGGCTTAAGCAGAAGGCAAATGTTTTGAGAATGATGATGGCAACAAATTTACATATGTTCCTGACACAATGGATGGATGTATGGATTGTGATAAGAATTGTACGAGCCCCTAATAAAATGATTTTTAAAAATTAAATTAAAAAAATAAATAAACAAGGTGGACCGAAGACTTAAATGTAAATCCCAGAGCTATAAAGATCATTAATGATTAAAATGATGCAAGGTTAGAATGACTAAAATCCTTCTTTTGATCAATTTAAAAGTTTTTAACAGTTAAAAAAAGTGAAGGGATAAAGTCTCCAATGGAGCCCGTCTAAGTAAAGACCAGGAATGTGAATAGTCTTGCTATCATGCAAAGTGCATTGAAAAGTGGATTATGATAGCTGTAGTTAGGTAAAATTTAATACCTTATTATTTGCTCTCCCTTTTTACCCATTTTAAATTATTCTAGTTGTTAATATTTTCTGCTTTTTTTCTAATGAGGTTTTTCTCTATTTTAATTTGTTATTGTTGTCAGAGTTTTTGTATTTTTTCAGTATATAAAATCCAAGATGGATGAATCTATAAAGACATTTACTGGATTAATGGTTCTTGGAAGCACGGCAGGGAAAGTTGGGGGAAATGGGAGTTACTAACAAAGAATACACGTAAGAAGAAAATGTTCTAAAATTGATTATGGTAGTGATTATATAACTTTTCTTGATATGAATGAACTGTTGAATTGTATGATACATGGCTTATGTCCCAAGAAAACATTTTTCTAAAGATCATCAATGAAAAAAATAAGGACTGGGGGGGAAGGGAGACTCCGGATAGGGCAAGATATGACAAAATAACGATGTATAAATTACCAAGGGCACATGAGGGAGGGGGGAATGGGGAGGGAGGGGGAAAAAAAAGAGGACCTGATGCAAGGGGCTTAAGTGGAGAGCAAATGCCTTGAGAATGATTGGGGCAGGGAATGTATGGATGTGCTTTATACAATTGATGTATGTATATGTATGGATTGTGGTAAGAGTTGTATGAGTCCCTAATAAAATGTAAAAGAAGAAAAGAGGAAAAAAAATGATTAGGGCAAAGACTGTACAGATGTGCTTTATACAATTGATGTATGTATATGTATGAACTGTGAAAAGAATTGTATCAGCCCCAATAAATTGTTAAAATAAAAAAAAATTTTTTAAAAAGAAAAAAATAAGGACTAACTTAAGCACCCAATTAAAGGCCATAGACACACTATCAAATATAACGACAGAAACACACAAAAGATGAAAAAATAGATGACTTATTAAAAATAAGACACATGCATCAAAATACTTCATCTTTTTTTCTGTTTTTCAGTATATGAAACACAGGATGGATGAATCTTTAGAGATAACAAGATTAAGGGTTCCTGGGGGGGTGTATGGTGGAGGAGGTGGGGTTAATGGGTAAGCTATCTAGCAAGCAGTATAAAAAGGAAGAAAATGTTTTGAAAGTGATTTTGGTAGCGATTGTACAACACTTCTTGATATGACTGAACTATTGAATCACTTTATTTCTGGATTATGTCCCAGTAATTAAAAAAATAATCAAAAGAGCAAAAATAGAACCCATGGAGTGGGGAAAAAATATTTGAAAGTGACACTATGGACAAGTGGTTAATTTCTAAAATCTATAGCAAATTGTAACATTTTTAAAAATCATTTTGTTGGGGGTTCGTACGACAGTTATCACAATCCATACATCCATCCATTGTGTCAACCACATTTGTACATTTGTTGCCATCATCCTTCTCAAAACATTTGCTTTCTACTTGAGCCCTTGGTATCAGCTCATTTCCCCCCTCCCTCCCTGCTCCCCCCTCCCTCATGAACCCTTGATAATTTATAAATTATTATTATTTTGTCGCCATTAGCATTTTCAAAACGTTTTCTTTCTATTTGAGCCTTTGGTATCAGCTTCACATTTTTTTTACCCCTCCCTCCCCCAACCTCCCTTCTGCATGAACCGTTGATAATTTATAAATTATTATTTTTCATGTCCTACACTGACCAATGTTTACCTTTACCCACTTTTCTGGTATTTCTCCCCTAGGAAGGGGGTTATATGTAGACCATTGTGATCGGTTCCCTCTTTCTCCCCGTCACCTTCCCCTTAACCTCCTGGTATCATGCCTCTCAATATTGGTCCTGAAGGGTTTATCTATACTGGATTGCAAATTGCAGCATTTCAGTAGGAAAAAGATGCATAATCCAATTAAGAAGTGGGCACAGGACAGACAATTCACTAAAGAAAACATCCAAATGGCCAACAAACATATGAAAAAATGGTCACAGTCACTAGCCATCTGGGAAATACCACACAGACAATGACAGTCAACCTCAAGAAAATAGAATATAACAAACATTAGATAGGCATCAGAGAGATTGAAACCCTCATACACTGCTAGTGGCCTTGTAATACGTACAACCACCGTGGGAAGCAAGGTGGCACTACTTCGACAAACAGGGAATAAAAATTCCACATGATCTAGCGATCCCTCTGTGGGGTACATGACCTAAAGAAGTAAGAATCACAACACAAACAGATATATTCACATCCATGTTCATCTCAGCATTGTTCATAATAGCAAGAAGATAGAAACAACCTAAAAGCTTATCAGTAGAAGAATGGAAAAAGAAACTTAAAAATTATTTTATTTTATTGGGGGCTCTTAACAGCTATTATCACAATCCATACATATATCCATTTTGTCAAACACATCTTTACATATGTTGTCATCATCTTTTTCAAAATATTTTCTTTCTACTTGAGCCCCTGGCATCAGCTCCTCCTTTTTCCCCTTCCCTCCTCCACCCTCACTCCCTCCCTATTTCCCCCTGATAATTGGTAAATTATTCTTTTTTTCATGTTTTACACTGACTGCTGTCTCACCCACTTTTCTGCTGTCCGTCCCTCTGGGATGGGGGCCCTATGTCAATCATTGTGATCGCTTCCCCCTTACTGCACCCCCCTACACTTACCCTCCTAGTTTTACTGCTCCTCTTATTGGTCCTGAGGGTTTTATGTGTTCTGGATTCCCCATGTTCTTATCTGTACCAGTATACATGTTCTGGTCTAGTCAGATTGGTAAGATAAAATTGGGGTCAGGGTAGTGGAGGGGGGAGGAAGCATTAAAGAACTAGAGGAGGGTTGTGTGTTTTATTGATGCTATACTGGCACCATGACTGCCTCTTCTCTTCCTTGTGGCCATCCTGACAGGGGGGTGTCAAGTTGACACAACTGATTGACTTTGGGTCTCCACTCTGCTCTGGGTTTCCACTTTCGTTTCCCCCTCATTCCTATTGATATGCTTTTTGTTTGTTTTGTTTTGGATCTTTGATGCCTGATACCTGATCCCATCGAAACCTCGTGATCACAGAGGTTGGTGTGCTTCTTCCATGTGGGCTTTGTTGCTTCTGAGCTAGATGGTAGCCTGCTTATCTTCAAGCCTTTAAAAACCCAGATGGTATATCTTTTGATAGCCAGGCACCATCAGCTTTCTTCACCACGTTTGCTTGTGCACCCATTTTGTCTTCAGTCATCATGTCAGGGAAGGTGAACACCACAGAGTGCTGTGTTAGTAGAACAAAATGTTCTTGCATTGATAAAGAAACTTTTGTACACACAAACACAAACAATACTATGCAACAGTAAAAAATAACTATGAAAGTATGAAGCACATCATGACATGGATGGGCCTGCTGAGTGAAATTAGCCAATCACAAAAAGGCAAATATATGAGCTCACTGTTATAAACGGGATGGGGAAAGGGAGATAAAGACTTTCATACTGAAAGGTCTGGGGGGTTGACCCCAGTACCAAATACTAAGTGAATGCCTCCCCCCAGAAGAATTTATTTCAAAGGAAGGCATTGAATCTGCAGCTCAGGGAGAGGGACATATCTGATCAGAGCACACGAGAGCAGATGAAGGGGGAGGAGGAGAGAGTGGAGCACATCCTGGTCCACCAGGCCTTGAGGATGATGACCCCAATTAGAGCAGCCAGTCCACAGAGAGGTCCACATGGTCAGCCTACTATGAGACATGACGCCCCTCACTGATCCATGGCTCTGCAAGGGACAGCACCGGAGACATAGTGTGGGAATTGAATCTGATCTGATCCCACCACACAGAGGCAAAGCACTGGGCGAGTGCAGCGGAACAGCAAGGGAATGGAGCGGCAGGTTCCCAGGGAATGCTGAAGGTGGACTTTGGGGCCAGGACGTGGCACCCCACAAGACTCATCCAGAAAACACTGCTAAAGGCCAACAGACCTTGAACTACTAACAATAGTTGTCTTTTCTTTTTTTACCTTGTAAATTTTGCATGCTAGTGGTTTTTTTTGCCTATCAGCGTGTAGGTGTTGCTGCTGTCAAAGCCATGTTCTTATGTGCCCCTTGGGTGCTGTCAAAGCCATCTGCATTTGTATGCACATATTACTATATCAGCAGGTCCACCTAGATAAGATAGGCTGGACAAACAATGAGAGAAGAAAATAACGGGACCAATGGTCCCGGAGGGATATGAGAGCGTGAGAGGTAGGGGAAGGGAGGTGTTGGCCAACACAGAGACAAGGGAACAACGAGTGGTTCAAACCAGTGGAGGAAGGGGATAGGAGGACTGGTAGGGAGTGACCAAGAGCAAGGTAACTGAGAGGAATTACTGAAACCAGAATGAAGGCTGAACATGGTAGTGGGACAGGAGGAAAGCATAAGGAAATAGAGGAAAGGAGTAGGAGGCAAAGGGCATACAGAGAAGCCTAAATACAACATGTACATATGTAAATATATTTATGATTATGGGGGAAATAGACCTATGTGCATATATTTGTAGGTTCAGTAGTAGGGTAGCAGGTGGACATTGGGCCTCCTCACGCACACTTCCTCAATACAGTAGCACCTTGCCCAGCTACACGGTCATTCCATGATACCCACCTTCCCGACATGATCACTGAAGACAGACGTGTGTATAAGCAAACGTGGTGAAGAAAGCTGATGGTGCCCAGCTATCAAAAAGATATAGCGTCTGGGGTCTTAAAGGCTTGAAGGCAAACAAGCGGCCATCTAGATCAGAAGCAACAAAGCCCACAGAGAAGAAACACACAGCCTAAGCAAATACAAGGTGTTGAACGGACCAGGTAGCAGACACCAAGGAACAAAAACCATCATTGTGTGATCACCTTCCTCACATAAACGCTGAAGATGAATGTGTGCATAAGCAAGTGTGGTGAAGAAGGCTGATGGTGCCTGGCTATTGAGAGATATAGCGTCGGGGGACTTAAAGGCTTGAAAGTAAACAAGTGGCCATCTAGCCCAGAAGCAGCAAAGCCCACATGGAAGCAGCACACCAACATGTGTGATCGTGAAGGGCAAAGGGGACCAGGTCTCAAACAACAAAGGCGGGGGGTGGGGGAGAATCACATCACCGTGAATGAGGGGGAGTGTGTGATGGGGACCCAATGCCCATCTGTAGACAGATGGACATCCCTTGTAGAGGGGTAGTGGGGAGGAGATGAGTCACTCAGGGTTCAGTGTAGCAACAATGAAACTCAAAACCTTCCTCTGGTTCTTGAATGCTTCCTCCCCTCCCAATTATCATGATCCCAATTCTACCCTGCGCACCTGGTTAGATCAGAGGATGCACAGTGGTGCAGTATGGATCTGGAAACACAGGGAATCTAGGACCGATGAACCCCTCAGGACCAGCGGTGGGAGTGGCCACACCGGGAGGGAAGGGGGTGTAGAAAGGGAGATCCGATCTTGGGGATCTATGTGTAACCTCTCTGGGAGATGGGCAATGGGAATGTGGGTGAGGGGAGACGCCGGGAAGTGTAAGATAAGATAAAATAATTATTTATAAACTATTAAGGGTGCAGGGGGAAGGGAGGAGCAGAGAGGGAGGGGGAGGGAAAAAAGGAAACCGAGCTGATTCCAGGAACCCAAGTGGAAGGCAAATTTTGAGAATGACGAGGGCAACGCATGTATAAGGGTGCTTTGCTCAATTGATGTATGTATGGACTGTGATAAGAGTTGTATGAGCCCCAATAAAAAGATTTATTAAATTAAAAAAAATTCAGAAAATCCAGAGCAGAAAAATAGAGAGTGAGCCACTTGCTTGGATTTGGGCCCTCAGTCCACGGTGAAGGCAATCACAGGGCCTGTAGACAGGTACTCTGGAGACCATAAGCTTCAGTCTTGTGCACTGTGCTGCCACAGAAAATGCAGCGTCCTTGAGAGATGGCTTTAGAGCAGTGACTTGATTAAAATATTTCATTCCATGGAAAATGGAACTGATTACAAGCATCTACATATAACCTCCTCCCTGGGGGACGGACAACAGGAAAGTGGGTTAAGGCAGATGATGTCGGACAATGCAAGATATGACAAAATAATAATTTATAAATTATCAAGGGTTCAGGAGGGTGGGGAGAGCAGGGAGGGAGGGGGAAAATGAGGAGCTGAAGCCAGGGACATAAATGGAGAGCAAATGTTTTGAGAATGATGAGGGCAATGAATGTACAAATGTGCTTTTCACAATTGATGTATGTATGGATTGTGATAAGAATTGTATGAGCCCCTAATACAATGATTTTAAAAAAGAGTTGTATGAGCCCCAAGTAAAATGATTGAAAATAAATTAATTAAAAAACAACAACAGGAGAGGCTAAGAGTGGTAAAAGTATCTTTAAACTCGCGCAGCTTTGTTCACGGAAATTTTCAAATACTCCCCCCAAAATTAAAAATAAATAAGAAATGTTCAAATACCATGAATTCTTTGGGTAAATGACTTGGACTTGATTTTGTTAAGTCCTTAAATGGCAATACTATACCAGAAAAAAAATACTTTTTCAGTACTTTAAAAATTATCTTATCTAGTGAAATCCCTTTCCTCCAAATATTCAATTCCTGCAAGAGATCTTTCCCCTTCTTTCTCATTCAGTTCCAAAAATGTGATTAGATTCTTCTCTATACTCACACTATAATAGTGTTATTCCATTAGTATGGGTTTACACGTTTATCCTCTCCACCGGACAACAAGCAACTTGACAGGGAGAATCCCCCCCTCCATTCAATCAATGAAAATACACTGAGCATCTACTAAACAAGCGTGTTAGAAAATGAACAAAGATTAGTAAGACAATACCCCTGTCTTTAAGGAGAATTTTCTCTCATTCTTTTTAAATAATTTTTTAATTAGAGGGGGGTTTACATTTCAGGTCCATTTTGTATTCAACAGTTTAAATTACTATCAAAGCCCACAATAGTTTACCCTTTACCTGCTCCTTGATTTTTCTTCTCCCTTTTGGGGACCACCATTTCACTCAAATTAATAGCCATCCACGGGCTTGCCGACTGCACCATCTTCCCTCCGTTTGTTTAGTGGAGGACTGGCCAATTACCAGACAAAGTGACAGCGGTCACCATGGACGAAAGCCAAAGTAGGTCAGAAAAACATCTCAAAAGACATTACCCTTTTCAAGCGGTGTTTCTTGGGGGAGAATGCACAACATTTGAGATCCTAAAAATAAAGTTAGACCCAGATTCTTTATCTGCATCTGTTATCCCCAGAGTCATCGCCAGGCATTATAAACTGGCAAGGTCAAAAGGAATGGATGACCCCCTAAGCCTGGCTATTGGGAATATGCAACTTTCCCCCCCCAACTCATCTTAAGTTTTCTGTTTCTTTTTTACAGCTGGAAGTCATTATTTACGCAGCACTCATTAGAACATATTAACCATCACCGATTTTTCAGGAAGTTTGTCTGAATGTCCTTAAATTGTTACCCAATGGAGTCTGAAGACAATTCCTAATTTCCACCACGAATCATACTCTATCCAGCTGTAGTCATGTTTTCAGAACTCAATACTAAAGACCAAACACAAACACTGTCGGTAGGAAAAACTGAGAACTCAGCTACAGGGACATGAAGTTCTGAAGGGTCATACCGTGCCTCCTTTCTGAAAGTTAAAGAAAAGCTTTTCCTCCTCTTTATCTAAATGAAATTTTCTCAGATAAAAGGGAGACAACTGAAATGCCTCCCATTTCCTTTAACATGCCATTTAGGGAATGGTTCTCTCATGAGTAACTTCTTTCCAGGGATCTATATGACAGGAAGCAATCAGAGTATAGTCACATTCAGGGAATAATTGGCATCTCTGAATGTGACCTAATCCACGGGGGAATTTGCTGTAAATAGCAAACCCGGAAGCATTGCCATCAAGTCCATTTCAGAGTAAATCTGGGTTCCATTTGGGTCTTCAGTGGGTGATTTCTCAGAAGTTGATTGCTAAGTCTTTTAACAAGATACCTCTGGGTAGACTTGAAAGGCTCGAAAGTTCAGCTTTTGGGTTCATTAGCAGTCAAGCAAGCTAACCACTTCCACTACCTAGGAATTCCTTTCCTCACAATAAGTTTCAGTAACATTTTCTACTTCTTTTGGACTTCCTTCAGCAGCAAAAATGAAGAACTGATTGGTTTATTTTGTGTATCCTTTCTAAAATTATTATTTCACTTTTCAGCATGGCTATGGTGCAAGGAGGGCACAGTAGCATCGGCTGCAGAGTTCCTGGGGCACCTTGGCCTGACTTTCCAAGATACAACAAAGTCTGAGTTTTGAAGGTGTATAAAGATCATCAAATGATTAAATGAAGCAGATTGTTTCTTGGGAAGAGTTGGAGGAAATTATACCAAGTCAGCCAATCACAAAAGGACAAGTACAACCTGAGTCCCCCGAGGTTAGTATAACCAGCACAGTAGGTATAGAAGAAAAGTCAGCTATCTTACACTATATGGGTTGAGGTACAGGCAGTCGGGTGGGGGACAGACCAAACCCAAGGAGGTATATGTTATTTCAACATAAAGAAGGGGGAAGGGGGAAAGGAAGAGGGAGAAAAGGGGGAAAAGGAAAAGAAAAGGGGGAGACAATGGTACTGGGGGAGCAGGGCGCTAACCCACACAGGGGGAGAGTATTGGTTATGTCTCCACAGAAGGGAGTGTGCATGGAGACCCCACTGCGCACCAAACCTTGAGGGCAGCGTAACCACGTGAAGAAATGCATAAAAAGATTAGGCTACAGGGCCAGCCCCAATCAGAGCCAAACTGACCCTATCCCTAGAAGTATGTGTGACAGAGGACAAAACTAAACCGACAGGTTGGAGAGAGGGCATGCCACACCCACACAGAAGCAGACCAAAATGAAAAAAGAGAGGGATGATCTAGACCCCATATCTACACACCGAACCCGGAGTACAAGATACCTGCACGGAGCTGCTAAGGCACAGAGGGGACTGTAGGGCGGACAACAGCTCAAGACATGATGTCCCCTCACTGGAGCAGACCACGACAGAGGACAATACTGGGGACACATGGCGGAGAGTTAGTCCGGTCTGAACCCCCCACAGTGGGGCGAACCAAGAAGGGAACATAAGAGATCGGCAATGGAAACAGAAGCCCCTGAGGAGCCCCCCAAATACACTTAAAGGTCTGCGGGCTGACCTGGAATTATGCATGCTCTTTATTTTGCTAGTTATTATTATCTTTTCCCCATCTTTTATTCCATCTTTTCTTTTCTTTTTGTTTGGTCTCTGTTACTGTTGGTTTGCCTACTTATCTAAGATAGGTATGGGAAGCAAACTCTAGGAGAAAGCAACAGGACCAGTGGTTCCACAGGGACTTGTGGGGAGGGAGAGAGTGGTGAGCAAGCAATGCAATAGACAGGGGAAAAACTAGGGAATTAAAATCAACAACAAGGAGGACATAGAGATCCTGGTGTGTTGGAGCAACAGCAATCTAGCTGAGAATTACTAAGAGGAGGAAGAAGGGTGAGCATGATGGTGGGGCAGGAGGAAGGTGAAAGGAAACAGAAAAGATTTAGGAGGGAAAGCTATGGATAGAGGTATAAGCATAGTACATATGTAAATATGTTAATTCATAAAAATAGAGGTATTGGCCTATGTATACATATTTATATGGCAATACACTGAGATGGATTTCGGGCCTCTGCTCATGCCTCTCCCAATGCAAGAACACCTTGTTCTAACAACCTGGCATTCTGTGATGCTTACCCTCCTGGCACAATTGCTGAAGACAAAATGGATGCATAAGCAAATGTGGTGAAGAAAGCAGATGGTGCCCGGCTATGAAAAGATATAGTGTCTGGGGTCTTAAAAGCTTGAAGGCAAACAAGCGGCCATGTAGCTGGGAAGCAACAAGCCCACATGGAGGAAGCACACCAGCCTGTATGATCATGAGGTGTTGACAGGATTGGGTAACAGGCATCAGAAGACCCAAATAAACAAACAAAACCATATTGTTGAGAACATGGTGGGGTCAGAGCAGAGACCCAAAGTCCATCTGTAGACAATGGGACATCCCCTCACAGAATGGTCACAAGGAAGGGATGAGTCATCTAAGGCCCAGTACAGCACCAATGAAACACACAATATTCCTCTAGTTTTTTGAGGCTTCCTCACCCCCTACTATCATGACCCCAGTCCTGCCTTTCATTGTGGGCTAGATGGGAGGGAGCATGTGCACAGGTACAGATAAGAGCTAAGAGCTTAGGACACATGGAATTCAGAAACAGGAATGGGAGTAGTGATACCAATAGGGTAAGGGGAAGATGGGGAGAGGAGGGGAGGAAGAAGGAACCAATCGCAATAATTGACACATAACACCGCCCACCATGGGGGAAGGCAGACAGAGGTCGGTGTAAGATATGAAAATAAAAATAATTTATAATTTATTAAGGGGTCACAAGGGGAGGGGGAGGGTAAAAAGAGGAGCTGATACCAAGGGCTCAATAGAAAGTAAATGTTTCAAAAATAATGATGGTAACATATGTAAAAATAGGCTTGGTACAATTCATGTATGGTTTGTTATATGAGCTGTAAGAACCCCCAAGAAAATGATCTTTTAATTAAAAATAAAAGTCATCAAAAATTTCCCCAACAGAACAGTTATGAAAAAACCACTAGGACTACAACTACAGGTAGAACGAAAAATTACATCCTATGAACTTTCAAGTCTTTTAACCGTGGTATTTAAGAATTCTTCATTGCTTCAACTTTTCTGGAAGAAAAAAATGCATTGGTCATGAAGAAAAAAATGCATTGGTCATGAAGAAAAAAATGAATTGGTCATGAAGAAAAAAATGAATTGGTCATGAAGACATGAATAGAAGCAAGTGAAGAAAATACCGTGTTTGACATTGATAACCTCATTTCACAATCATGTTGAACATGTTTGGATAATTAGCATTTGCTCGACGATAAAGTTTGTTCCTGATTTTTTAAAAAAATAAAGTTTGTTTTTATTTTGTCCATTCAAACCATTTTATTAGTATCTAATCCAGACATCGTAGGATTCCACAATTCAATCATATCAAGGATTGTTGAACAATCCATACCACAATTAGTTTCAAAACATTTTCTTCCTTTTTGTACTCCTTGATAACAGTTTGCCGCTACCATCCCAGTTCCCATGCCATACCTCCCCCCAGGAACCCTTATTCTAGTTATTGTCTCTGTAGATCCATCCATCCTGGGTTACATATACCAAAAAACAAAGGACAATACATTACATTAGAGTCAATAAGGCTACCAATAATGATAAAATTCAACAGAAACCCCAATATGAAAAAAATAAAAAAATCAGATCAAGCACAAAGTATGTCAAAAGGGAAATCAAATAACAAGATTTTAACCACTCAAGCCAGATTTATATCATTTTATCTACTATAATCATCTCTTCAGTACTCTCTGTATGATAACCAGGTTATTCCCATCCCTTAATTATAGTTAGAGGGAAATCACGAGAAGCGTATTCCCTGTGTAGATAATGTAAATTTATTTTGGGCTTCCACTGTCATGCAAAGCCTTCTGCACACCAGATTCTCACAATTTAAGCTCTGATACTATTCCCTCCTCAGATTTTGATTATATAATTTACAATTCTTGGATCACAGATGTTAGCATGCTTGTTTTGTGTGGGTTTAGTTGACCTCACAGAGTTGGGTGCTTATTTGAAAACAAGCCTTTAAGACCCCAGATGCTATTCTTTCTGATAGTCAGGCACCTTTGAGTTTCTTCCCCATATTTTGCTATAGCACCCATGAGGGCCATGAGAAAAGCCATGTTGCAAGAACTACTTGATCTTAGATTGGAACTAGGATTAAATGCAAGCCCCAAATCCATTCCTGAATCTATGTTTTCTATATGCCTCTGGTTCACCTTAGAGACAGCTTACAGTAACAGAGTTACTTTATGGTAGAGAATATTATTGATCCTCTCCATGAAGCATAAAAAATAAAAAACTGTTTATAGAGTCATTAATTTAGCTTATGCTAATCATTTTAAAACACTGGTGAGAAAAAGAGACTGTAGGCTAACTACAAATTTCAATACACGGATTAGTGACGAGTAAAGAATAAATCCTTACGTGACTGGACATTATTTACACAAATAATTGGAGTTAGTGGTCAGGCAAAACTTACAATAATATTCACTGGCAATGTCACACATGTTTGCCAGAAAAATATGTATCTTAATACAGCAAGTAGGGCATTGAAGCAGTACGTAAATGTTAG
Organism: Tenrec ecaudatus; assembly: GCF_050624435.1. Lineage (NCBI taxonomy): Eukaryota > Metazoa > Chordata > Mammalia > Afrosoricida > Tenrecidae > Tenrec > Tenrec ecaudatus. The sequence continues at coordinate 84,601,112 of NC_134548.1, forward strand.
TCCACCTACTGACAGTTAAATACTCTTGAGACTTGTTTGGAGGTTCTAGCAGGGGAGTGCAGCTACTAGTATACCCTTGACCGAAGGACGGTCTTCCTTCTATCGGGGAAGGTCGTCCTCTTCAACCGAACATGCAGCTTCGGGATGGGTGCACATGGAGCGGTGAGGGAGGAAGGGGACACCTGCCTAGCCAGCCAGAACAGCCGAATCAACCCTGGCGATCAATGGGGTGACAGATGTCGCAGCCAGATCGCCCTCACATCCCAGTTAAATACTCTTGGTATGCCTGTCTTCTGTATCTTCACACACCATGTGATTTTGGTCTTAAGTCCTTGGGTTACAGGTGTGTTTGAGGTAGAGCCTAGTTCACCTAATGGGGTTTCCACATTGCATGTCTCTGATATGGCCTTTGGAGCGAGTTGTGCGCCTTGAAGATCCAGGGTTCAATGTTCCAGTATTCTATGGTACATGCCCTGGGTCTCCAGGGGTTGTACAGAAACTTGGATCAATGTGGCATATTCGGAGCATAGTACCAGGCATACTCTCCCTTAGGGTCCTTAAATAATTTTTCCTCCTCCTAAGAAGTTGGTCTTCGTGGGAAACAGAAGTCATTCCCAAGGTTGTCTCCCCACAATATATGCCAAACCTAAGGTGCTGACTATACACTTGGAGGTCAACTGCTTAAAGGTTATCTGCCTGAAGGTTATCAGCCATCTAGAGCAATCAGACCCTATTGTCTGTCCCATCCTAAGTAGTGCCCACTCCCTTCTAATGTTAATGGTGGTTCCCCTGAAGGATAGCCCAAAGCCACCGAAGGTCAAGCCAAATCAGGGATGACCAAGATTAGGCTGCCATCTTTACTCTAGAGCCCATCTATCTTGTTATGTGCATGCCTTCCTGTCACGTGTATGCCTATTGTACAACCTCTTCCTGTTACACATGCACCTGTGCGGACCTGGCTCCTAAACTCACGGTGGTCCCAGAGGTGAGCATTCACATGCTTTACCTTGTCTGATGTCTCTTTAATTTTACACAACTGACCCTTGGACCTGTTCGATTGTGGAGGCTTTTCCACCAACAGACATGCACATGTCTTCTCCAAGATGTGTGTGATCCCTTTCCTCCTTCCTGATGGCATTTTTCCATCAGTATCCTTCATCACTCTGGTAGGAATGTCTACCAGTTCGAGGGGACCTCGTCACATATTTGCACGGCAGCCATAAACAGCCATCCTCCCCTCTTCCTCTCTCAAAAATCTGATCTCAGCTGACACGAGGACCTCTCCAACAAAGTGACCTTCAAGATATACAGATAGATGATGGCTCATGATTCATAGGCACCAATCAGGCTCTCCACTCATTTGGCTGGCCACCCTGGCCTGAAAGCCTGTCTGCTCCCATCCAGGTGTCCATTCCTACATCAGTGGACTCATACAGTATTTGACCAACCAACTTCACTCAGCATAATGGTTTCCAGATCTCAACATACCATGAGGTGTTTCATGGTTTCATCACTCTTTCATAGGGATGCATAGAATTCCATTGTGTGTATATACCAAAGTTTTTTTAAAAAAAATCCTTTCTTCTGATGGGAATTTGGGCTGTTTCCCACTTCTTTCCATTATGAACTGTGCTGCAATGAACACGGGAGACCATAAGTCTGTTCATGATCTATTATTTGAAGTATATGCCCAGCAATGGTATTGCTGGGTCACATGGTCTATTGCCTGCTGTTTTAGGAATGACCATACCACTTTTCACAATAGTTGTACATATTTTACAAACCCATCAGCATTTAGTTTCAGTTTCCCACACCCTTTACAGCACGTTATTTTTTTTAAACAATTGGGTGTTAGACGTTATCTCATCGCTTTTTTGATATGCATTTCCCAGATGGAAGGTGAGAGCATTTTGAATGTGCTCGTTAGCCAATCAGGTGTCATCTCTGTGAATTATCTATTCAGGTCCTTTGCCCACCTTTTTAGAAGTTTTTTTTTTTCTTGTTGTGGGGTTGCAATATTTTGTAGATCTTAGTAATCAGTCCATCATGTCATTGCTAACTATCTCTTCCCAATCTGTGGGCTCTCATTTTACTCTTTTGATGTACACAATGTTTTATTTATTAATATTTTCCAAATTGTTGGAACATTTTAATATTACCAGTTCCCAGAGCCTTGTTTTCTTTTAATTGGGATTTGATACAAATATCAGATCATTGCGTAGTTCAATCATGTTGTGGCAGATACATAATCTGTTGTCAATTTGACGATTAAGAGTAAAGGGGTGGAGTTTAACCTGTCAATCTAGTGGGAGCTTGATGACATCACTTGGAGGCACTAAGGAGATAAATAGCTCGTTGGGGGTGGGACACACGGTCCACTCCCTGAGACTGACTGTTCTGACAAGACACATGGGGCTATGCTGATGGCAGCGAGAGCCCTGGACCGGGAGAAGTCACAGTGCTGAAATGCTTACACTACTGGATCCACAAGACTTCCCACCCACTGGTCTGTGATCTTCCAGCATTTGGAGTCATTGCATGTTTTGTGAGTCTGAAGAGGAATTTATAGATTAGTATCTGACATAAGGGCTAATATTGGATTTATGGACTTAATCTGGACTGGGATGTTTTCTCAATATTCAATTGGTCATATAAAGCTCTTATACATATGAGTGTCCATGAATTTGTTTCTCTAGTCTACCTGGACTAACACACATGTCCAGCAGAATTGTACAATTGCTATCAGTTTCCATTTTTCTACATGGACTCATTGACATCATCTCCCATTCACCCCATCACCACCACTATAAGCCCCTCCTCACAATAACCTTCATTCTACTTGCTGTCTCTATAGGTTCATCAATCATTTTATTTTTCATAGGACCAATTTATCTATTTTGTCTTCCACTGCGTGTGCTTCCTTTGTTATGTCTGGTAGCCTGTGGATGCCCTGAACTAGGGCCCTTTGATTTGTCCCAATTTTGGTTAATGATTCTGTGCATGGAGTGAGGTATGGGTCCTCTTTCATTCTTCTGCAGATGGCTGTCCAGTTTTTCCAGCACCATTTGTTGAAGAGGGCATCCCCTTCCCATTTAATGTTTCTTGGTCCTTTGTTGAAAATCAATTGTCTATAAGCAGATGCTTTTATTTCTGGGTTTTCCTGTTCTGTTCCAATGGTCTATGTATCTATCATTATACCAGTACCAGGCTATTTTAAAAACTGTGCTGGTGTAGGATTTGAGGTCAGGAAATGCAGGGCCACCTACATTGTTCTTCTTTTTGAGAAGTTCTTTGCTTATTCTGGGCTTCCCTTTCCATACGAAGTTGGTAATTCATCTTTCCATTTCTTTAAAGAATGATGTTGGGATTGGGTTGAATTTGTAGATTGCTTTAGGTAGTATTGACATTTTCACAATATTGTCCTCGTCCTTGGACATGGAATATTTTTCCATTTGTATAGGTCTCTTCAGGCTTCTTGTATTAATGTTCTGTATTTTTCTTTGCACAGGTCTTTTGTTTCTTTGGTTAGGTTTATTCCTAGGTATTTCCTCTTTTATGTGGCTATTGTGAATGGTAATTTTCTTGGTGTCTTTTTCAGATCTCTCATCACTAGTTTTATTTCTGCTTATAAATAGCGTATCCTGCTACTTTACTGAATCCCTCAACAGTTTCCAACAATTCTATTGTGGAGACCTTGGGGCTCTCTATAAAATCCTATCATCTGCAAGTAGCATGAGTTTCATTTCTTCTTTACCCAATTATATTTCCTTATTTTCTTGTCTGGCAGAACTTCCAGCACAATGTTGAATAAGGGGCATCTTTCTCTGTTTCCTGTGTTCAATGGAAATGTTTTCAACTTTTCCCCTCTGAATGTAATATTAGCCGTTGGTTTTTCATATATGGGCTCTATTATGTTGGAGAATTGCCTTCCTATTCCTATTTTATTGAGTGCTTTTATTAGGAATGGATGTTGGATTTGACAATGGTCAAATGCTTTTTCTGCATCCATCAATATGGTATGAGGTGGATTACAATGAATTGTTTTTTGAATTTTGAACCATCCTTACATGCTTGGTAGAAATCCCACTTGGTTCTGATGTATTTTTGATATGTTGTTGAGTTCTATTGGCCAGGATTTTGTTGAAAATTTTTACATCTATGTTCATGAGGGATATTGGTTTGTAGTTTTCTATCTTTGTGGGGTCTTTGTCTTGTTTTAACATCAGGGTTATGCTGGCCTTGTACAATAAGTTTGGGAGTTTGCTGTCTCTTTCTATATTCTGGAAAAGTTTGTGTAGACGTGGTGACACGTCTGCTAATTGGACATCTATATTGGAAGAAGACCCGAGTAAGGCCTTAGAGGCACAGATGGAAAGACTGTCTTTCACACTTAGGACATATTGTCAGGAGAGACCAGTCCCTGGAAAAGGACATTGTGTTTGGTAAAGTGGAAGAGTGGCAAAAAAGATAAACAGTTGTGAGGATGGTGCAGGACTGTGCAAGGTTTTGTTCTGTTGTACCCAGGGTTGTTACAGGTTGGAGCCAACTTAATGGCATCTAACAACGTGATCTCACCTGAGGATAATGAAATAGGTCCATAGAGCTTAGAGCGATTTGTCCTTGGTCAAAAAGTTAGACAGTACTAGAACAAGGACTACAAGTCAGATCTCTTTACTTCCTTCCCAGTGTTTCTTCTTCATATTTGCATATGTACTGTTGTTCAGTCTCATTTAACTTGATAATCTAACTGGGTGATTATTTCAAATAAATTACTTAGGACCATAAGAGAATTATCTAAGTAGGAAATGATCAATAGGGCTCACTTAACTAAGGAGTATTCCGTGACTGGGTCACAACTAGATCAACCATTGAAAACATCCTACTTGGCTGTTTTTGACTAATCTAATGGATGACAGACAATATTAATGAACAACTATGTGTTGAGTCCTGGATAATGTATTTCAATCTACACAGGAAAACTGGCTGAAAAAAAAGCCAAAAATTCAATTATAATTTGAAAGTGGAACACTCAAATTTTACTATTCTAGTTTAGTGTTTTAAATTCATCACTTCAGATGGAAAATTTGACAGTATTCAGGATGATGATTTTATAACACGATTATAATGTAATTCATATAATTAAATTATATATGGGAAATGTTGAATTGACATATACTTGTTATATATGCTCTTATAACAATAAAAAAGAAAAGGCAAATCCCCACTCTCTAGGCATTAATCAACAACTCAGAATTCTGATTATAAAAGTTTATTGAAATGGTCAAGAAAAGCAAACAGGCAGACATTTGGTTATCTTTGCCACTACAGTGTGCCATTTTGAATAGTATAACAAATGACATTTAAATAATTACTAGGAGAGTAAATTAAGTCTACTTAAGGCACTTCAGATGAAAGCGAATTTCAAGATTTCTATAAAAGTAACACTATTTTCAGTCCAGCAAATCTGTTTCTGTAAATTTTAGCCAGATCGCTACTTTTATCCTTGTAGTAGAATGTGCTCTTAAAGATGTTGCTGTGTATCGTCAAGTCAATTATGATTTATAGAGATCCAATAGGACAAAGTAGAAATGCCCCATAGGGTTTCCTAGGCTGTAATCTTGATGGGATTAAATCACCATGAAGCCATTGGTGGTGGTTTCAAACTGCAGACTTTTCATGGTCAGCAGCCAAGCATTTAACCACTGTGCCACCAAAGCACCTTGCTCGTCTAAAAGATAAAAAAGCCCCCTCCCTAAATAATATATATATATACACACACACACATATATATATATATATATATATATAGCCAAAGCATTGGTGGTATCGTAGTTGGCACAGCTGCCTTCCAAAGTTTATATATATATATATATATATATATATTTCCTTCTTTCAGTGTTCATGGCTAATTATCTGGAGCTATAGACTAATGGCAGTAATAGTTCCCTGGTCAATCTGTAAAAGGGCATTTCATACAAGTCTCAACCATACGAATCTCAGCATACATTTATTTGGCATGAGACAAGTACAAAAAGAGCAATAAAAGAAATCCAGAATCATATAATTTACAGAGCAGTAATTAACAAAGAGTGGCTACTTTAAATTAAAAGATCAATTATATCCCTCAGCTACCAAAACTACTAACAACAACAAACAGACAAATCTGCCCATCTGTTTTTGCAAATCTCTATTAAGACTATTACAACACACTAGGGTTATTAGATGGTGAATCAGCAAAAGCAACGACAGTGTTTTTAAATGTGACACGTGTTTGATTTCTTTACAAATTATTTTTAGCCATCACAATTCTCATATTTCTGTAATAGTGGCATTTCATGTTACTTTTAATAACTATGGGGGAGCTAATAGTTATATCTAATGATAACCATCAACTTACATTCTTCACAGAAATTTGTTAGCACATATATTAACTCTACTGACAGAAAAAAAACCCCTTCATTTGCTTCATTTGTTTCTCCACATAAAGAAAGGGAATAAAGACTAAAGTAATAGCAAAAACAGAAATAGCTTTCAGGAAAAACTTAATTTCTATACACAGGCAAAACTCATTATCTCATGATTATTTTTTCCCATGCTAAGTCTTCTTAAACCCCAAAGCTAATGAAATTTGCTGTTACTTGTAATACCGAATTCAACTTCATTAGCTGAGTTATATGGAAGCCCATTTTTCTCTTAGGTACAAATAAAATTAGTGACAACTTTCAGAAACATTTTTACACCTTGTGCAAGTCACATTGATTTTATCACTGAACTGTATATTAAGAGATGGGCCACTTTAAGTAAAAGAGGGGGAATGAATCTTTCCAAACACAGGGTAGTTGTTAACATCACATTCATGAGAAATCGTAATCTTATATTTAGAAATATTTTAAGGTCTATAGTTGCCAAGAAGCCGAGCTAGCCCTGTATTTTAAGTAGGGAAGTTAAGAGGAGGACTGCTAGCCTCCTGTATTTTCAAAAGCTCAGAGTACACTCTGAAGAATGGCATTCCATTTTCAGGAGTCCACACAACACACATCGTTTTTCTGCTTCAAAGAAAATATGTGCAAAGTATACACATACATGCAAAGATAGAAAAGTTAAGAATGAATTCCTGTTGCAGTTATCTGCAACAGACAGATGGGGGAACACGTGGTCAGTATTTTTCTGTTGCCTTTAGATAAGAAAATATAAAATCAAATGATCAAAAGCTAGCTAAAGCAGTTTTGAGTCTTCTAATTTAAAATGAAGTAGTTTTAAAATTTTCATATTTAATTCCCTAAATTAAATACTCCATAAAGTTTACTAGGAAGGTTAAGAATAAGAGAACTGTATCCCAAATACTTCATGATTTTGAAAGGAAATTGCTTATTAAGGCACTACACATCTTTGGTTAAATGATAAACTATTTTAAATCACTTGGGGGAAAAAAGTAATACAAAATGCGCAAGTTATTCCTCTCAAATAAGCACACATTTTTCATGTTCCAATTCCTGGTGTTACTCCAGTGTCTACATATCTCTGGAATCCTTTTTAATTCATCAGAAAGCTGAAACAAAAACATATATCAATCTATTAGTCTGCGAAAGAAATGTGGACTATATTTCTAATAAGTATGTAGTATGTAGTATGCTGATTTTACCAAAGAGTGCTTTGGTGCATCTCTGATTATCAATTACAGAAAGCAAGAAACACCAAGACTAGGCAGTCTTTGGAAAAATGAAAATAGACATAACTTCAAGTTAAAACTCTATGGAATAGAGAAACCAACTAACAATTGGGTGGACCCTAATGATTAAATAAGTAAAAGAAATGGGAAGATGATCTTCCTGTTCCAGTTAGTACTATTTAAAGCACGCATACACAAGGAAAAAAAAGTACATATTTGCAAGGCAAACAAACTAATTTATGTTGTGCATTGATCAATACATATGGTACAAAATGTTCTCACAATGAATATGAGAACAGGTCCTGAAAATGTGGGATGATCACACAACTCTTCTTAATATAGTTGACTGATTAAGTTTTATGATATGAGAAATATATGTCAATAAAACTACTTTAAAATGTTTAAGTCACATTATATAGAATTCTAGACTAATTTATATAGTCAGAATAATTCCAAGAGATGTTCCTAAGAAATCACATACTAAAAAAAAGAAAGCACATACTATTGTCCTTAATTTTATAATCATGTTAATTTATATAAGTAACTTATCTACTTTAAAGTAAGGTATAATTTTCTGCTCCAGAAACTAGGATAACTTGGAGGTAAAGCATAATTGACAATATACTAAAACAACTCCAATAATTTTCAATGTAGGTAATCAATATATAGAGTAAAATCAAGACTCATACCTATATGGATATCCATGATATTTAGATCTGAAAATAGAGAGCATCCAACTGAAGAACAATACAACAAGTCCAATGCCAGCCACACACATTACTGCAGAACAAAAAGGAAAGTAAAATGAGCATGTGTCCCAAAATACAGATCTTAGTCTACATTTCAAGAGGGAAAAGCAAGAGATCTAATTTATGGATAAATCTCAACTTCGTAACATCTCAGCCCACATTCTTCAATCTTCAGAAGGTGGCTTCCCCTTTAATTTTCTCCATCACAATGTAGTAAGAGTGGGTCCATTTACATAATCCACATGCAATTAAATTGTATAAAGAATAAATTTCTTTAAAGCCATCTCACTCAAGAATTTAGTGTTAGATGCCTTTTACTACTGACAAGAAAATGACTAATCAAAATATTAAGCTATTTGATTTCTTTTAAATCTTTATTAGTAGCTTATTTCATTATTGATAGCTGATATCATTTGGATAGCCTCATTTTAAAGCACTTTATTCATGCACAGGTAACATTTCCTTGTATGACAAGCTCATTCAACATGAACTTCGCATTGGAATAAGAACAGTGATTCCTAGCCTCAAATTCATAACTCTCTCTACTAATTCCAGATGATCTGGTCGAACATGTTGCTGTTGTTAGGTGCCATCCAATCACTTCCAGCCCACAGCGACCCTATTTACAACAGAAAAAAACACTTCCTGGTACTATGCCAGCTTCACAATTATTCTTATGTTTGAGCCCATCGATGCAACCACTATGTCACTCCATCTTGTCAGAGGTCTTCCATAATGTCCTTTTCCAGGGCCTGGTCTCTCCTGACAACATGTCCGAAGTCCACGAGGCAAAGTCTCTAAGGAGCATTCTGGCTGTATTTTGTCGAAGGCAAATTCTGTTTGTTCTTTTGGCGGTTCGTGGTACTTTCAATATTCTTCACCAGCACCATAATTCAACTGAATCAATTCTTTTTCAGTCTTCCTTATTCAGAGTCCAACTGTCACGTGTACAGGAGGTGATTGAAAGTACCACGACTTGGGTCAGGTACACCCCAGTCGTCAAAACTCATGCGGATTTGTCCAATGCAATGAGTGCATCGTCCAATGGCAACTGCTGATTCAATGAGCACCGATTGTGGATCCAAGCAAGATGATGGAAAATAAGCCTCTAACAATCTGAGCTCCAGATGCTGACCCTACAACACTCCACTAAGAATTCCCTTGACCCGAAGCTGTGCAAGTCCACGAACTAAGATCCACTCACTCACAGCTATGGAGTAGATTTTGACTCATAGAGCTCCTATGGGACAGCGCAGAAATGCCCGTGGATTTCTAGACCATAACTCTTTAGGGGAGTAGAAAGCTGCATCTTTCTCCTGCAGAGCAGCTGATGGTTTTAAGCTGCTGACCTTGTGGGTAGCAGACCAATGTGTAGTCACTACACCACCAGGGCTCATAGGCAGCATTAAAAATCCCCAAACTCATTACAACTGAATAGATCCTAACTTGTGGAATCTAGAAATGTTTATGAAAGCAGACGGGCTATCTTTCTTCTAAGGAGTAACTAGTGGGTCTGAATATCTAATCTTTCTGTTAGCCGCCGGGCACTTAACCATTGTGCCATCAGAGTGCCTACAAGGTAGGGATATGACATATCAGGTGTGCTACAGTAATGGGAGCTACAATGAAACATACTCATGGGTCTACATTAGAACCTTTTTATTTTGGTAAACTTAGGGAAACCAGTCGCCAGTTCTGAATCATGATAACACCATGTGTGTACTTATAGAATAGAACACCATAGTGTTTTCAAGGCTGTAATTTTTTTGGAAGCAGAATGGCAGGCCTTTCTTCTAAGACACTGGGTAGGTTTGAACCACCAACTTTTAATTAGCAATCAAGGGCCAATATAATATTTTTTCTGAGTATTAACACATGATCAAAATGTGTGCAAAAATGTCAGTGTAAAAATGTACAGAAAATATTTTATGGGGGAAGCATTTCTTTACACTTGTTGCAAAGTTTCAATGATTTGGGAAGATGTTCACTCAAGTTTTTATAAAAGTTTGATATTTTGACCTAGGAATCGTTATTTTCATGATACCCTAAAGAGACTAAGACATTATTTACAGAACTTACCTGTGACCATTCCCTGATTGCAGAGACATGTTTAAATACATCATGTATTACAAACCTGTACATGTCTGAACTGGAACTTCAGTAACAATATTTTTAAAAATATCTTCATATACATAGGGGGGCTTCAAATGTTGTGAAGAAATTCTATTATCTTTTAATCCCATTTTTCCATGAATTTTCTGAAGACCCCTTGTGTAGTTATATCCTACTTTTTATATATAACAGTATATCTAAAAGTACTTTAAGCAGTTTGGGGCACATATGTCCTAAAGAAATGTCTATTATTATTATTAGTGATTATTTCATTAAGCTAGAGCCTTGGAAGAGAATCAAATTGTACTTACTTCCCAGGCTCTTAATACAGATTGTAAACCATTTTCTGTTTAAATTCATGCCAGTAGTATACCAATGGTAAAACAGACAAAAAGCAGAAAACTGTTAAGGCAGAAACCTGTCAGAGAGGAAAATTAAAATATTTTCCACGAAAACAAATGATAAAATAGTAGTAAGACTGTATCATGTTCAAGCCAGAGAACTTAAGAGACCAGCTAAAAACAAGACAGTCCTATTGAGGTCTGACTCTCACACTTTCACTTAATATGGCCTTCTCTCAATAATACTACACAAATGCAATTTGTTGTTGAAGTTTTTTTTGCTGTTGTTGCTAGATTTTTTGTTTTGTTTTCTATTTTATTTTTTGTTGCTGTTTTTTAATCAAGCAATGAAAAGATATATATTGACTGGTTTAAAAATTGAAATTTTAACTTTTTTCTAATCAGTAAAAATTTATTTCAATCCAGTAAAATAAGTATCTCCTAAATTGTCTTACATCTATGTCCTAGAAGATAAAGTAAATCTCACCCTTTATTTAAGTAGATTAATTTTGATAGCATTCATTGGCTCATGCAAAACAATAGGAATAGGATAGGATTTTCACAGACATATAGAAAAAGATCATCGACAGAAGGAAAAACATAAATACCTAACAGGTATTTAGGAAAATATTGTTTTACTACTAATAAAAAGTAGTACAACCACTGGTACAGATAGGAACCGGAAACACAGGGAATCCAGGATAGATGATCCCTTCAGGACCAGTGGTGAGAATGGCAACACCGGGAGGTTGGAGGGAAGGTGGGGAAGAAAGGGGGAACAGATTACAAAGATCTACATATAATCTCCTCCCTGGAGGATGGACAACAGAAAAGTGGGTGAAGGGAAATGTTGGACAGTGTACGATATGACAAAATAATAATAATTTATAAAATATCAAGGGTTGATGAGGGACAGGGGAGTGGGGAGGGAGGGGCAAAATGAGGAGCTGATATCAAGGGCTCAAGCAGAAAGCAAATGTTTTGAGAATGATGAGGGAAACAAATGTACAAAAGTACTTGACACAATGGATGTATGTATGGATTGTGATAAGAGCTGTACAAGCCCCCAACAAAATTATTTTTTTTTCTTCTCATGCCCCTCTCCCAAAATTATTATTTTTTAATTAAAAAATAATTACACTAAAAGCAATGAGTACAGGGAAGAAGAAGTAGTTCTAAAATTGACTGTGGTAAGATTGTACAACTCTTCTTGAGATGATTGAACTATTGAATTGTATGATATGTGTAAGAAGTGCCAATAAAATGGTTATTAAATATTAAAAATAAAAGTAGCAGTACACCACATATACACTTCCTGTTTATTTAATTCATAACACACATGCATATGTATATAAATGAATTTATCTAATGCTGACAAAGTTAAAATGAAACAATCTTTCTTAAGTTCCACTGGTAAAAGTAAAACTTTTTAATAATTATGGTAGAATGAATTTGACATCTAGTTTAAAAAACTGAGAACTGAAAATACTCATGCCCAGGACACAGGTACAGCATTTTACTTCTACGTATCTATTCCAAGGAAATACAAACTGCTGACAAAGTTTTCTGTACCATGTAGTCACTTGAGCAGCACTGATTAGAATGAAAATCACAAAAACAACATGCGTAAAAATCATAATGGTTAAGTAAATTACAATATAACTATAGTATCATTTTAAAATTAAGTACAAGAAAATAATATTATCTTAGGAAAATGTTCCCATTATAAAATGGGTGGATAATGTTCAACATTTTATGTATATAGTTCAATAGAAGAAAATATACTGCTAAAATTATGATTTTCAGTAGCCAAGTAAGGAGGGAATCTCCCTTCTAAATTGTTCCATATTCCTGCTTTTTCCAGATTTTCTAAAGTGAGCATATATTACTTCTAAGTAGTAAAGAATTAAAGTAACATAAGGGTGGAGAAAATAATTAAGACGATGGAATTGTTAAATTTTAAAAAATGATGTGACTTACTCTTTCGCTTCCCAATATCCATGTCAGAAGTAGCTGCTTCACATAAAAGCACCATCCCTAAGGTGACTCCACCATCTTAGATAATTGCTTAAGGAGAAATTCATACAGGCACAAAAGACATACCATAGCCCTAGTCTTATAGGAAGAAAATAAACCTTTAGCTCTTAATTTAAGAAAGCATAACGTACTCTATAAGCAATCTTATATCTATACAGTATAATATTTTTAACTACAAAAGTAAAATAACAAAAGAATGAAAAGTTATTTTATTTTTACAAATAAAAATTGATATTTTGAAACAAATGTCCTATTTAATTTACAGGCAAAATAGAAGCATTTCCTGAAATTTGATTTTGGAATAACTTTCCTAGACATTCTCTTAACTATCACTCTGACACTATACATATTTAAAAACACTAAGTCACAGAGGAGTAAATCAAGGGGGAAGGAGAGAGAGTAGAACACATCATGGCCCACCAAGCCCCGAGGACAATATTCTTGCTCCGAGCAGCGAATGCACAGAGGACCATAGGGCTGGCCCCACCACGAGACATGGCATCCCTCACTGACCCATAGCGCTATGGGGGACAACACTGGAGACACAGTGTGGGAATTGTGCCTGATCTGCCCCCACCACACTGGGGCGAAACACTAAGGATGTGCAACAGGACAGTAAGGGGAGCAAAGTAATACTAAAAATAGACTTTGGGGCCAGGATGAGGCACCCCATCAGACTCAACTGGAAAGGTCAACAGAAAGATCTGGAACTATTTTTTTTTTGATCTGGAACTATTTATAGACTTTTCTTGCTGTTGGTTTTTTTTTTTTGGTTGCTGTTTTGCTTTTTGTTTTCTTTTGTTGTTATATTTTGCTTTGCCTTGTTTTTGTGCTTATTATTGTCTCTTCTTGTCTATCTAGATAGGCAGGATAAATAATCCGGAGGCGAAAACAACAGGCTGGATGGCTTGGGGGGGACATGAGAGGAAGAGGTGGGGAAGGGAAGGGGGTTGGCCAACAAACTCAGGGACAAGGGAACAAGTGGTCTAAAACTGATGATGTGAGGGCATAGGATGCCTGTGGGCAATGTAGCTGAGAGGATTTACCGAACAAGGCTGAACAAGATAGCAGAACAAGAAGAGAGTAAAAGGAAATAGAGCAAAGAACTAGGAGGCAAAGGACATTTATAGAGGTCTAAATACAGGCATATACATATGTAAATACATTTATATATAATGGGGAAATAGATCTGTGTACATATATTTGTTAAGTATTAAGGCAGCAGACAGACATTGGGCCTCCACTCAAGTACTCCTTCAACACAATAACATTTAGTTTTAATAACCTAGCATTCTGTGATGCTCACCTTCCCGACATGATCGCTGAAGACAAATGAGTCCATAAGCAAATGTGGTGAAGAAAGCTGATGGTGCCCGGCTATCAAAAGATACAGCGTCTGGGGTCTTAAAGGCTAGAAGATAAACCAGTGGCCATCTAGCTGAGAAGCAACAAAGCCCACATGGAAGCAGCACACCAGCCTGTGTGATCATGAGGTATCGATGGACCAGGAGGCATTAAAGACCCAGAACAAAGAGTCATATCAATTGTGAATGAGGGGAAGGCTGGAGTAGAGACTCAAAGCCCATCTGCAGTCAATTGGACATCTCCTTTCAGAAGGGTCACAAGGAAGAGATGAGCCAGCCAGGGTGCAGTATAGCACTAATGAAACACATAACTTCCCTCTAGTTCTTTAATGTTCCCCACCCCCCATTATCATGACCCCAATTCTATCTTACAAATCTGGCTAGACCAGAGCATGTACATGAAACAGATAGGAGCTGGAAACACAGGGAATCCAGGAGAGATAAACCCCTCAGGACCAATAATGAGAGTAGTGATACCAGGAGGGTAAGGGGAAAGTGGCGGGAGAGAGGGGGCAACCAATCATAATGATCGACATATAATCCCCTCCCCGAGGAATGGACAACAGAAAAGTGGGTGGATGGAGATGGTGGTCAGTGTAAGACATGAAAAAAATGATAAATTATCAAGGGTTCATGAGGGAGGGAGGGTGGGTGAGGAAGGGAAAATGAGCTGATACCAAGGGTTCAAGTAGAAGGAAAATGTTTTGAAAATGACAACATATGCACAAATGTGCTTGACACAATGGATATATGTACGAATTGTGATAAGAACTGTAAGAATCCTCAATAAAAAACATTAAGTATATGCTTTAAATAGTATTTCAACCATCCCTTTATTAAAATATTTGAAATATACACATTTAGCTATTAGCAACTAATTTTTTTCTTGAGCAACTAATCTTATTAAAATATTATAATAGTAAAGTATAACACAGAAAGCACATCAAATATAAACATAGTTTAACAAATTATTAGAAATATCTTTGTATCCATACCCAAGTAGTAAAATGCCAATTGCACCCTGAAATTCCTCACTACCTCCACTAGTAAATTACTTTCATTAGGAAAATAATTTTGTTGTATTTTATTCCATTGTTGTATTTTAATAAAGAAAGGCCTGTGTCATAACCCCCCTTTTATCTAGCTTAATAATACAATTACATTTGTGTCCATTGATTCTAACTCATATTAAGAGGTTAACTATGTTCCAGAGGGGTTTTAATAGCTTATTTTTCAGAAGTTGATAGCCAGGCCTTTCTTCCAAAGTACTTCAAACCATCAACTTTTCAGTTAGTAATGGAATACCTTAACTCTTTTAACCACCTACAGACTCTAGCTTAACAGGTCCATAAGTACAAATAGGGAACATGTGTCATGACTGAATACTAAAATTATTCAATTGAAGTAAGAAAACAAAAAGACTTTGTTGCAGAAGATTCACCCTACAGATTGGTGAATATTACCAACAGTTAAAAATTTTCCAATTAATATGCACACACACACATATATTGTATTCAACAATTACAAAAAACTCAAACTCATGGCTATCGAGCCAATGCCAACTCATAGCAACCCTGTAGGACAGTGTAGAACTGTCCCTTGTTAGGTTCAGAAACTTTAACATTCCAGAACTTTGTCTCTCTGAGAAACTCATGGTTTCTAACTGTGGACCTTGCAGTTAGCAGCCCAATGTCTGATTACCACACCACCAGGGCTCCACAGGTATTCAACCATATGTGGGTATAATCAAGCAGAAGGGAAAAAAAAATCATTGTTCTAGCAGGGGCTGAATTTATAACTAGTTCTGTAATTTTGACTGACTATTCATTCCTTCATTGTCCTCTTCAAAACCCTTTTAGAGGTGATATCCATTCCATGTTTTTACTTTACTTGCTCAGCCAAGTTGTCTTCTCTAGCAATTGATGTGGTAGTTCTTTCCCCCCACCCCCCAGTTTACTGAGATTCTTTATATTCACATACATGGAAAGACTGATCACTTCTAAAGGAAGTCTGCTTTGGAAACGAACAGCTGGTATGTTACAGCTTACATAGGCTTTTGCTTTGACGGAGCTTTCTATCTCGATATATACGACCAAGGTCTCAGCTGTTGAGAGCAATGAGATATTTCCTTGTGTACCTGATAGACTCATTAACATTGACTAATACCGCATACTATGTCAAGGACTATCATATGTTCGATTACAAAATTGAATACTGTAGAAATTCTTTGAACAAGTTTATACTCTAGTAGGAGATACAAACAATGAAATAAAAATGTGATTCTATTATCATGATTAAATGTTTCCTGAGACATGAACATAAAAATCCAGGCTATTAAGAGAGCTAGTAGAAATAAATTAAACATGAAAAGGGTAACACTTTACAATTATAAAAAGGAGAAAAAAGTATACAAATTACTTTATTATCCAAAGAAGATTCAAACAATGAGGCATAATTTCCTTAACTACTGATTTAGCAATAAAAAGACTAAGAATGTGATTGAACTATTGAATTGTATGATATGTGAATTATATGCTAATAAAACTGTTGAAAAATATTAATAGGAAAATATAAATAAGAAAAAAAGCAGAAAAGTTGCTAAATATTAATAGAAAACTTCAAAATAAAATATTTTAAATTTTATAAAAAAAATTTTCAATTGGATTAGAAGTGATACACATTAGAAGACATGTTATATTATGCTCGCCAGTGAAATGGAGAGTTGAGTATTTAAATTGAATTTCAATGACAAATGTTTAAATTACTTAAGTTTTTATTTTATTGTTGTAAAATATATAATTTTTTCCTATTTCCACCATTAAAAAAAGATAAATAAGGACTGAGACTTATCACAGAGAACAGTGCATTTATGCAAGGAAATCACAGAGCTCATGGAAAATTACATTACAATCCCAGTTTTCCTAAACTACTGGAAGCCCTTCTCATATATTCCCAACAGAAAAACCCTGTTGGAAAAAAATGTGACATACACTACGAATAACAGAAAGACCCTTTGTTTACAATTTTAATCTTGGAAATTTGGAAGCAAATTAATTCTATTTCCTAGAAGACATTCCTTGTAATATTGAGAAATATGAGAATAGAATTGTGATATACATTATATAAAAATTAAATTTCTGGTGTAAATTTGGCAAACATTATCTTGAACTTCCACTGTCATCCTGAGCCATCTGCAAACCAGAATTTCACAATTTAGGCTCTGCTATGATTCCATTATTCATTTGGGGTTATATAATTTACAATCCTTGGGTTATGGATGGTGGTGTGCTTCTTCCATGTGGACTTAATTGAAATCTCACTTAGATGGCTGTTTGTTTTGGAAACAAGCCTTTAAGATCTCAGATGCTATTCTAACTGATGGCTGGGCACCATCTAATTCCTTCCTCACACTTTGCTATAATACCAGTATCTTCTGTGTTTCCTTCATGAGGGCGAGTATTGAGCATGGTCATGTTGTAAAAATTAAATGTTCTTAGTTTGGAGCTAAGGTTTACTGTGAGCCAATTATCCATTGTTGGATCTATGATTTTTTTCTTTTAATCACTTTATTGGGGGCTTTTACAGCTGTTACTTTAAAAATAGCTCTTATCACAATCCATGCATTGTGTCGAGCACATCTGTATATATGTTACCATCATTTTCAAAACATTTTCTTTCTACTTGAGCCCTTCATATCTGTTAATTCCCCCCTCCCCTCCTCCCTCATGAACCCGTGATAATGTATAAATTCTTACTATTTTTTCGTGTCTTATATCAGTCACTGTCTCCCATCACCTACTTTTCTGTTGTCCTCCCCCCTAAGAGGGGTTTATATGTTGATCATTGTGATCGGCTCCCCTTTTCTCCCCCTACCTTCTCTTTACACCCCTGGTATTGCTACTCTCATTATTGGTCATGAGGAGTTTATCTGTCCTGGAGTCCCTGTGTTGTGAGCTCTTATCTGTTCCAGAGTACATGCTCTGGTCTAGCCAGATTTGTAAGGTAGAATTGGGGTCATGATAGTGGGGGAGGAAACATTAAAGAACTAGAGGAAAGTTGTATGTTTCATCAGTGCTATACTATAACCTGACTGGCTCGTCTTTTCCTTGTGACCCTTCTGTGAGGGGAGGAGTATGATTTTTATTTGCCTTTGGCTCCCTTTAGAGACGTCCCTGTTAATTTATGATACAGCGTCTTTTTGATAAGTTCCCTGGAACATAAGGATCTTCTGTTAATATTGTAATTGATCAGTTCCAGGTACTAATTTTTAAAACACTGTTGAGAGAGGGATATTGGACCAGTGTAGGTTATTGGAGAGATGAGTATAGGAGATCAAAATGATAAACCTGGCTTGAACAGTTAAAACCTTGTCACTTGATCTCCCCCTCTGACACACATTGGGCCTGATCTGGTTTTCAATATTTTCTGTGTGTGTGTGTGGAGTGTCTTTTCATATTGGGGTTTATCTGACGTATTTTTCTTAAGAAATCATTTTATTGGAGGCTTATACAACTCATATCACAATCCATACATCAATTGAATCAGGCATATTTGTACATATGTACATGTTGCCCTCATTCTCTTCTAACATTTACTTTCTATTGAGCACTCGGTACCAGCTCTTTCTTCTTAGTTCCCCCCCACTCTCATAACACCCCGGTAGATTGTACATTGTTATTATTTTCATCTCACACCAAGTGCTGTCTCCTTTCCCCCATATTTTCTGTTGTTCTTCCCCTGTAGACGGGTTTGTGGTTATGTGTCGATCATTGTGATCGGTTACCCCTTTCTCCTTTCCTCTCCCCTGCTTCCCCCTACCCTTATGGCATTACCATTCCTACTCCTGGATTCTGTGTGTTGTGATATCTGAGGTATTCTGACATTATGGGTAGACCTCTTGAACTTTTGTTATGTGTTTTCATGTTTTTCAGTATCAGAAACCCAAGATTGATGAACTTATAGAGATTGCAAGTAGAATAAAGGTTTGGTGGTGGTGGGGATTACTATGGGGGAGGGGAGGGATAAGGGTTCTGGGGGGAGTTACAGTGGGGGAAGGGAGGGATAAAGTGGAGCTGATATCAAGGAGCTCAAGAAGGAAGATGTTCAGAAACTGATGTTAGCAATTGTACAATACTGACGTGACTGAACTATGGAATGATATATCTGTATTTGATTCCAATAAAATGACTTTGAAAAAAAGGATATTGTTTCCATTTCCTTGTGGTAAGAGTTCACAGAGAAAATTAAGTTCCCATTTAACAATATCTATACATATCGTTCAATGACATTGGTTCCATTTTCTACACTGGGTCAATGTTCTCATTACTTCCATTCTAGTTCCATTTCCATTAATGTAACTTCTCCGTATTGGCCATTTTGAATCAGAAAATCTAATGGTTTAATTTGCCAGGAATGACAGATATAAGAAGAATATTGTTGCATTCACCACTAAAAAGGGCATTTCAAGATTTATCTTGAAATACAATACTGTCTGTGAAAGGATAATATCTACTCACATATAAGGAAATCCAGTCACTATAACTATTATTCACATTTATGCATCAATCATTAAAGCTAGCGATGAAGAAATTGAAGAATTTAAACAATGTATTCAGTCTGAAATTGAACAAAAATGCAATCAACATTCATGGATAATTATTGCCTATTGGAATGCAAAAGTTGGAAACAAAAAAGAAGGAACAGTAGTTGGAAAACATAGACTTGCTAACAGAAATGAAACTGGAGATTACATGATAGAATTTTGCATGACCAATGACTTCTTCACAAATACCTTTTTTATTAACACAAAGGGAGGCTTATTTATGTGGACTAGTCCAGATGGAATACACAGAAATAAAATGGACAGCATCTATCAATATGAAGAGACAATGGAGAAGCTCAAGATCAGCAGTTAAAACCAGGCCAGGGAACAACTGTGAAATAGACCATCAATTGCTCACATGTGAGTTCAGGTTAAAGTTGAAAAAAATGAAAATAAGTCCAGGAGAGACAAAGTACAACCCTGAGTCTATTCTACTTAAGTCTTTTTTTTTTGGGGGGGGGGGTCCGGGAAAACCAGAAAACCTGCTAGACAAATTGTAAAAGAGCTGTAACACTTTCTACTTAAGTTTAAAGAATATCTCAAAAACAGATTTAATGCACTGAACACCAATTACCTAATATGCTGTATGAATACATCAAGAACATTGCATATCAAGAAAGCAAAGACCATTAAAAAGACAGAGAAAAAGAAAGCAGTAAAGTGGATGTCAGAGAGACGCTGAAACTTGCTTTTAAGTGTTTAATAGCTATGGAAGAAATGATGAAGTCAAAGAGCTGAACAGACATTTTCGAGAAGACAAAATGAAAACTTTTTTTTCAATGTTTAAGTCTTTATACGCTTCTCCATTTTTACGTGCAACTGAAAAATGATAGGCTAGGGATAGAACATTGCGAACTGTGTACTGATGGAATCTATCACTCATTAAATAATCATAAGCTAATGAACACTAAATTTACTTATCAAGGAAATGCTACCTAGAAGACGGCAAAAACAAAGTAAGACAGAAGTTTGCCCTTCACTCCCACTCATGATGTTTTCTTTTCTGCTCCAAAGTTTACTATGTTCACTGTTTCTCCTCCTTCTGGTCTTCCTTTGGTTCCCCATTGTCAGAACTTCCAGAGCCTTCTTGCTCAGATGCCATCTTCTTGTATGTCATTTCAAAGACACCTGCTGAAGAGAGGATGCTGCCTGCCTTGTGGTTTGTGCCGTTTCCCGGTCTTTTGGAGACAGGAACTGCCTCATTTAGGAAATCTCGGCTTTTAGCTTGTTGTACTCATTAGCATGCAATTGGTCTTTGAATTCTTCTATTTTAATTTATTTCTGTGTCATGAATGATTCCTTCTGCCCTAGTAATTGCTTCAAATCATTTAGTCTTTTGTCAGTCTTCCTCAAAATACTTCTCTGGACTTTTAATCATATTTTCAACATCATCTTTAATTAATCTACCAGAAGATTGGGTCATGATCTTTTGCTCATGTCCTCTGCTCTTATCTTTTGCAGAAATATGTACAATCCCATTGACATCAATGTCAAATATAACTTCAATCTGAGGGACTATGCGAGGAACTGGGGAATTCCAATCAAAGTGAACTGTCCAAGAAATCTGTTACCTCCAGTCACCTCTCTCACTCTGGCCCTTTAATCTCCATCTGAGCCTGCCTAAGTAGCTGTAGACAACACATGGCTCTTTTTGGTTTGAATATAGTGTTCCTGTTAATAAGTTTGGTAGATACCTCCAAGAGTCTCAAGATCCAGAGACAGGGGATTCACATCTAGTAGCAGCACATCTGTGACATCACCAGCCAACACAGCACCCTGAGTGGCAGGTCCAATGGCCTCTTCAGGATTAACAGCTTTACTTTGGGCTTGGCCAAAATGATTCTGTGTGGTTTGTTGAATCCTGGGCGTCCTCCTCATGCCACCAACAAGAAACACTTCCATATCGCTCTTGCTGACTTCTGCATCTTGCATGGTCTTTTGGCATGGTGTGATAGTCTTCCTGATTAGGTCGGTGACAATTCCCTCAAGTTGAGCCTGAATTAGCTTCCTGTTCAAATGCTTGGGTCCAGAAGTATCCATTGTCAAATATGGCAACTTGATGTCATTCTGTGTAGATGAGGGCAGCTCACGCTTAACCCTCCTGGCAGCATCTCACACTCTGAAGGACCATGTTGTCTTTGGTGATATCAATTCCTGTCTCTTGAATTCCTTTACAATGTGTTGTAGGAAGGCCTGGTCAAAGTCTTTTCCACCTAAGAAAGTTTCTCCACTGGCAGATTTTACCTCACATCCTCCTTTCTGAATTTCCAAGATAGAGATGTCCAAAGTTCTAGCACCAAAATTATACACAGTAATGATTTTCTCTTCTGACTTTAATCTAGACTGTCTAGCTGTAGGCAGCTGTGGGTTCATTAATTGTCCAAAGTACATTTAATACAGATATTTGGCCAACATCCTTAGTGGACTGTCTCTGAGAGTCACTTTATGAAGCTGGGACTATGATCGCAGGATTCTTGGCTCCATGCCCCAAGTAACGTTCTGCAGTTCCTTTATCTTCATCAACCCAAATGCTCCAATCAGACTTGGAGAACAGGTTTCTCCACGGGCTTCAACCCAGACATCACCACTGGAGGCAAAGACAATTTTGAAGGGAAGATTTTTAATATCTTTCTGTACTTCTGAGTCATCCTATCAGCAAGCAATGAGATGCTTGGTGGGATAGAATGTGTTGTTTGAGTTGGTGATAGCTTGACACTTGGCGGGCCTGCCACTCTCTGCTGTGAAGGACACGACTGAAGGTGTGGTTCTGGCCCCATCAGCATTTTCTTTGCTTGTTTATCTTCCATAATGACCACGCGAGAGTTGGTGGTACCCAAATCAATACCAACAACTGCTACCCTGATGGTTTCTGATGCATAGTTCTGCTCTGAACCAGTTCTCCAAACTGCGTGACTAAGGCCTTTCTAGTTACACGGGGGGCGGGTGACCGGAAAGGCCTGGAAGGGTATGGTTCCGACCAGATGAGTGACCTAGAATGGCTGGCACTTATCATGGTGGCTGGATCATGGGATTAGGGGGCAGTAAACAGGCACTTGGACAGCCTGGAGCTGCACGGTGTAGCAGTTCTGGAATCTTTCCAAAGTGAAATATTGTAAAAAAAAGCATGCAGAGACCTAGACTTAGAAAACCATGGGAGACATTGGTCAGTGTAAGACATAAAAAAAAAACAATTTATAAATTATCAAGGGTTCATGAGGGAAGGATGGGAGGGAAAAATGAGGAGCTGATACCAAGGGCTTAAGTAGAAAGAGAATGTTTTGAAAATGATGATGGCAACATATGTACAAATGTGCTTGACACAATGCATGGATGTGATAAGAGCCGTACAAACCTCCAATAAAATGATTTTAAAAAGAAAGAAACACAAACCGGGAGAACACGCTAAGCATATCTTAAACTGAAAGAACTCAAGAAAAAATTTAAGCCCTGAGTTATAATATTGAAAGATTCTATGAGCAAAATATTGAACAATGTAGGAAGCATCCAAAGAAAATGGAAAGGCTACACAGGATTCCCTGTACAAAAGAACGAGTTGACACTCAACCACTTCAAGAGGTAGCACATAAGCAAGAATCAATGGTACTGAAGGAAGAAGTTCAACCTGCATTGAAAACATTAGCCAAAAACAAGGCTCCAGGAATTGCTGGGATATCACTTGAAATGTTTCCACAAGCCAATGAAGCACTGGAAGCACTCACTCCTCTATGCCAAGAAACAGGTAGACAGCTACTTGGCGAACTGACTGGAAGAGATTCGTATTTGTGCCCACTCCAAAGAAAGGTAACAAGCTACAATGCACAAATTATAGAACAATATCATTGGTATCACATGCAAGAAAAAATTTGATGCATATCTCCCAAAAACATCAGGCTAGATTCAAAAGAGGATGTGGGAAAGTGCTGGAGGGTAAGAATGTTACTTTGAGGATTAGGGTACACTCGACCTAAGCTTTGGTATTTTCATGTGCATATGAAGGTAGAACATTGAATAAGGAAGACCAACTAAGAAATGATGCATCTGAATTGTGATGCTGGTGAAGAATATTGAAAAGTACCACAGACTGCCAAAAGAACAAACAGTTGTTTTGGAAGAAGCCAAAATGCTCGGCAAGGTTAGGGACTTCATTGCATGTACTTTGGACACGTTGTCAAGAGAGACAAGTTCCTGGAGAACATTGCACTTGGTGGAATGGAAGAGCAGTGAAAAAAAGGAAGGCCTCCGACAAGATGGATTACTGGGTTACAACATAAGACCAATTGTGAGGATGACGTAGAACCAGGCGGGGTGTCACTCTGTTGTACGTAAGGCCACAATGAGTTGGAAGCATCTAACAACAAAACGGAATATTTTCTAAATTTTATTTAATGAATATATACTGCTGTTATCAGTTTCCTAAACGAATTTACGTAACAATTGCAATCACTTTCAAAATTCTTGGCTTATTTGAATTAGTACAATCCATTTTCAATATAATAGAATCAGATATCCCAATCACCTAGTTGATGAGGTCAGAAAGCAGAGCAAATCAATTCACCCCAAGCTATTAGCTGGTACTACAATCGTTTCCAATACAATAGGGGGCTTCAAATAGTTTGTAGACAAATTCCATTATCTTTTGATTGAATTTTTCCATGACTTTTGGAAGCCTCCCTCTTAACTGCACAGTGTGAAAACACCTGGCAAAAAGCATTGCAGCCTTTGTTCTCAGTTCTTTCTAAGCTATGTCAGCACCTAATGCTGGCTGATCAAACCAAGAGCTAGCACCTGGGGATCCAATGCTGACACATTGGATGTAATCCACAAATTACATTAAGTCCCACAAAGTATGTAATCTATCATGGCCATGTAAGGGAGCTGATAAGAATTCTGAATCCACAGGCTCAGGGGAAATTTCTGATTTGGGACCATGCACGGGAGAGAGTAGCCCATCCCTCTTTGGGACATGGCATCTCTATGCTAAACCCTCCTTCAAACCTTACCCTCTGTGTCCCTTGATTTGTATCGTTTTTGGTTGTAATAAAGCTGAAGCCACAAGAGTATATTCTCTGCGAGACTGTGAAACTTTCACAGAGGCAGTGAGAGCCAGCATGTGTTGGAGTCTGAAAGTGTCCTTCTGAGTGATGAGGGTCTGGTTACATGGGTGGCTGGTCTGAAAGATGACACCCATGCCCCTTATGTGCTGAGTGGCAGCTATGGGTCAGAAAGAATATGTGTTGCATGAACAGCTGGCAACAAGAATGGTGCAGTGGGAATAGTGGGAAAGTGAGGGCTGGACTGGGTTCCTGAATTTGGTAAGGAAGCTATCCCCCTGGCTTAGTGCAATAGCAATAGCAATAGCAATGTGAAGCTTCTATTTCTTGACATTTCTTCTATTTTGGTCTGTACATCCTGAAGGCAGTGTTTCCATCTTTCTAATGTTTCCTCAAAGAATTCTGTACTCGTCTATGTACAGCAGGTCAAAATAGGCTACACATTTTGTTTCATTTGAACCCTTTCCGGTTTGGGGGTGAAGGGGAAGTAAGCCCAAAGGGGAAAGATTATGGCTATAAGGTAGATGAGGCGAAGCTATCTGACAAAATTCTTATAAGACAGCTCTTGTTACCCTCAGGGAATAAGCAGGTGCATTAAAAAAAATTCTTTAGTGCGATTTTCCTGGCCTTTTCTTTCTTTTTCTTTTTTTGTTTTTCCTGGCCTTTTTCTTTACTAACAACACACTTTTCATTTTTCTTGCAAGTAAGTCTGCTGGTTATTGTCCTGCATCCTTCAAGAAAATCTATGAAGTATACTCTCTTTGGAATTCTGTAAAACAATCACCAGAACCGTCTGATCTGAACCCTTGTTCCCTTGAATTTAACTGGCTAAAAAGATCCCAGCAGAAGTCACTGATTTGATTGGACCTTGTTTTTGCAGGCACTGTAAGAAGACTCATGACAACTGAATGACAGAGAGAACTTGTCTGCAGCCACTCCCTGGTTGCAAAGACATGTTTAAACATGTTTTGAAGAAACCTGTACATATTTGAACTGGTACTCTAGAAGCGATGTTTTTTCTTATCCTAGTATATTCAGGTAGGTAAACTATGATCAGCAATACTATGAAATTTAGACTCTTACCTATCTGATGTCACTCTAATTGATCCTGGCAGCTTACAGAAAGAGCAAGATGTGAGAAAGTAAACAGTAGCTTGGTTTATGAAAGTAAAAAGCTGCGCTGCCATGGAAAAGGATAGAGTAACACACATATCAGGGGCCCTTAAAAGTTGATGGGAAGTCTCATTATCTTTTAATTCCATTTCCCACAAACTTCTTTTGAAGCCCCCTGGTATGAAGCCAGCTGTAACTGTAAAATGTTACAATGAGCCACATTTTTTTTAGTAGCTACTGCTTTTATACTCACTGAGTAACACTGTTTTCTCCAATCAAAAGACTGTTTGAAATTATGCCACTAGGAATATGAGATATTCCATTCTTGCCTAGAGCAGTGAATTCACTTAGAAACAAGTATAACTGCAATTTACAACCAAGGAACAGTTTCAGAAGACTAAATATTTATCTTGACTTTGTGGTTTCCAAAGAAAAGAAACCCCAGCTCCAATGTAGAGTCCAGACCTAATATTGATCCCTTTATACTCAGCCAAGCTTTGCATTTTGGTCTATGTAAACATTACTTCATTTAGGCTTTACCTAAACTCCACCCTTGCTCAAATTCCTCTACCTATCTCTTCCTTTACACCACAACTCCTGCAAATTCCTTTATGTGCACTCTCCCTTAGAACAATACACCTGACTTTACCAGATGGCAGGGTTATTCCTGGTGGCCTTTACTGATTGCACTAAGACAGATGACACAATAAAATGATTTCCAAAGGTTATTATGACCTGCCTTAAGAAGACAGGAACTCCAAACAAATACTTTACCGAGAATACTAGAATGTGAGAAAAAAGACAAATTATAATGCAACCCAAGGATTATAAAGAGGATACTAAACAGAAGAACAATATGTGTTTCAGCTACAAACTGGGCTTGGCTGCTTCCATGGATATAATTCTGGGAGGAAAAAAAAGACAAAATGGAATCTTTAAGTAAAATGGAATATTTCAATATATAAAATTTTGGCATTCTAACACTAAAATGAGCTATTTTAAAATCTATACAACTACTAATTCACCTGATGCATGCAACATGTTTTAGGTCTCTGGTTTTCATCAGTAAATAATTTTAGTTAGTATAAAAGCTATTTGTGTATTATTTAATTTTCACTATAGCTATACTATGTATACCAACACAGTAACTGAAAACAACTATTTAAGTGTACAAGAGCATGACGTATATAACGTAGACTCCGTAGAAGACATGGACCACGTCTAATACCTAGCACAGTATCTGCAAGAGTAGTGGATGCTCAAGTACTTAATTATTCTAGTAGATGAATGCTGACTTTCATTCTTAGCCAGCTTAGTCAAAAGGACTCACCAAAGGGGATCAGAAACTTCCCATTTTTAAGAGCACACCATGGTGTTTCCAGCAATTGAAGTTTGTTAACAACTGAAAGATTAAAAAGTCAAAGACACATCTAATTCCTCTCTCGGCTGGCACTTTACTCAAAGGGTAACGATAATTACAGTTACCCTCAGTCTATACTAGGAGGAAACCCCGGCCTTTCCTTACCACGTGTCCAGTGTGTGGATTTTTATGAGCATATGGTGGTCCTCTTATATGATTCCACATTTGACCAGATGTCATAGCAAGCACGAAACACTAGGAAACAAAAATAATAAAATATTCATATAACACAGTTACTTTAGACGTTACTGCCTGGTAGATTACTTGGTATGAAAAATATATTTGTTCTGGGAATATATGATGAAGAAAATTATTGTTTTTAATTAGAAGACCATTTTATTGGGGCCGCTTGGAGCTCTTAAAACAATCCATACATCAATTGTATCAAGCATATTTATACATATGTTGCCATCATTATTTTCTAAACATTTACTTTCTATTGAGCCTTGGTATCAGCTCCTCTTTTTTGGTCCTTGCCCCCCTGAAAGTTATTATTTTTTCCCGGAAAATTATTTTAAGATAAGTTATGCTTTTCTTTTTTCTGTATTTTTAGGGCCGCCTTTTTTAAGGCGTATGTTTTCCCACAAGGATCACAATTCAATACTATTTACTTCAGAAAGAAAACATTACTTTAAAATTATCAAAAAGGTAACACAAATTTTAAAATTGAACACTGAAAAGACATTTTAGAAGAATATTTTCAAAAGAACTACAGGTTTCCAGGGAGCTGACAGCCATGAAATGTAGACAGAACAAGATGGTATAAATCAGTTCTTCTCAGTTCTAGCCACTGTAATGACATAATAAGGAGAATAAGCTGACTTCATGGCAGAAAATGAAAATATATACCGTAAACTCCATTCCCTCAGGTAATGCAACTTGTCATATAAATGAAAACCTATGAGCAAATACAACATTAAGGGTTTAACTAAATTCTTCTTCCGAAATTCACTCACCAAAGCTGCAAAAGCCCATCCAGTTTTGTTAAAGAGAAATTCCATATTGCTTCTTCGCAGATACACAAGTCCACCAATAACAGCCAAAAGCAATCCCAACATTAGGGGACCAGCATAATTTGGGGGTCGAATTACTCTGATCTAAGTATTAAGAAGAGAAAAACTTTTAAAAATATAAAATGTATCCATTAATTATATGGGCCAAAATAATTTGAAATGAAAGCAGTGTAACTTGGTACAGTTAATTTGAGGAAAAATTGTATATTTCAATCCCATCTTAATAAAAAAAGTTTGTATTTTATTCTAAAATGGAATGTAATGGGTGTAATATTCAGCCACAACATATAAATCATGTGACTTTTTAGATTAGGAAGGCTTTGTCAAGTTCAACTAGATAATCAATGGGCTTAAAAAGGTGATTTTAGTGCTACATCCAATAGGGTAATGCTGCAGGATGTCTCATTCTTTCATCAGGATAATTCTGTTAAATGCTTCTTGTGTAGGGATAGCCAAATTATTACCACCACAGGGAAATGAGGACAATATTAGGCCCTCCAAAAGGTATATTGGCAAAATACCTCTTAACAAAATAAGGAGACTTACATTGACATCAGTTCTGTCAGCTATCCACCGGGCAATCTGCTCAGCTGAAAAACCCCGCACCTGCAACTCATATGTATCACCTCGTTTGGGTTTCCCTTTTGCAGGAAAGTTGATGAAAGTGGGAGCTGAATTCATGTTTAGCTGAATAAAGAACAGTTCATGAAAATGTAAATTATCTAAAGAATAATCCGAACTGCAAACACGATTTGGCATTTTGGCATTTCACAGATGAAGTAGAACAGGTTAAGTGACTTGCCTCAGTGGCAGGAGTCCTGGTGCCGTGGTAGTCCCACACTGCGCTGCAAACTGCAAGGCCCGCAGCTTGAAAGCGCCAGTTAGCTACTCTTCAGGAGACACAGGAGGTTTCTACTTTCTCATGGGCTCTTTCAGTTCTCCTATTTGTGGAGTTCTTAAGATTAAGTATGCGGGAGAAAGGTGAGACTTTCTAGTCCCCCAAAGAGTTAGATACATAGAAATCCACAGGGGCTATAAATCAAAGTCTACTCGATGGCAGAGTTTGAGGTGGAGTTCAAACCCACTGTACCTGTGATCGGTACCACTACCTTTATTGCCTAAATATTAGCTCCTAGCTAAGAGACCTGCATTTTAATCCGTGTCCCCAATGTGGAAATATTTTCAGATGTTCAGAGATTACATAAAAGGATAAGTTTATAAGAATTTTTCATGTAATTAACACACACTCCAAATTGAGAACATCCTCCATCTAGGGCAGTGGTTCTCAACCTTCTTAATGACGTGACCCTTTCATACAGTTCCTCATGTTGTGGTGACCCCCACAACCATAAAGTTATTTTCGTAGTTACTTCATAAACTGTAATTTTGCTACTGTTATGAACTGGGTGACCCCTGTGAATGGGTCGTTTGACCTCTCCACCAAAGGGGTCGCGGCCCATAGGTTGAGAACCACTGATCTAGGGGACTATGAGGATGATACTGCTCTAAAATCATAGCAAAAGCCAACACAAAATGGCAGCCCTATGTAGAAAGCATCAATTTAAAAGGATTTATAAGTGTTTTCTGATAGACATCACATTTCTCTATCCATCACGACACCCATGGTATGCTTCAGTGACAAGCAGTGGGCTGAGATATTTTCTTAAGATACAATTACTCTTTATATAAAACTCTTTCTTGTACACCAGAGTGTCTATGAATTTGTTTCTCGAGTCAACCCAGACTAACACAATCTTTGTAAAATTTCAAAAAATGCATTATAGACTTATAGAAACCAATCTTATTCCATTCTGGTAGTCATTTCCAGACTGTAGCCATATATATGTTTATGCACCAAGGAAAAAACATGTAAAATTGCTTTGAGTCTTTTTAAAAATGTGAATTGCATATTACCTATATTAGTTTGCACTTTGCTTTCTAACATTCAACCATGTTTGAGAGATCTATTTAGTAGATGCAGATCAACCTCACTCTCATAATTTAAGAAGTTATGCTATTGGTAGACTTTGAACGGTTTCTCTCCTCTTTTTTTCAATTAACAATGCTCCAAAGAGCAGCCTTGTGACTACAACCTTCGATGTAAGACCGACAATATTAGTGAGAAGGGCACAGCACCAGGCAGTGCTTCACTCTGGTGTACACAGGATCAGAGCCAACTCGGCACCTGACAACATGCTGCAAGTCTAGCCATGAATATAGTAGCGCATATAGGAACAAAGTTATGGAAACTTCTTAGACATAACCAAATACCTTGAGAGAATGAGTTGCTAGGCTTGACAGTTCAGGATTAGAGTCTCAAGGGGCAGCAAAGTCAATAGGCAAAACATGTCCACAAAGTCAATGTTCTACACTCTACTTTGATGAGTTACAACTGGCGTCTTAAAACCTGTGAACTTTGAGATAAGTTGAAAGTATTGGTTTCTGCCTCTCTTGAGCAAAGAGAGATAAATATCAAAGACATAGGGAAACAGCCAGTCTAATGGACCACGAGAACCTCAGTTTCCCCCACTCTGAAATTAGCAGAACTAGATGGTGCCTAAAAGGGACATTAGAATGTCCTGGATAGAGTGGGAGAAAATGTGGAACAAAACTGAAAACCATAAAAGAGATCAGGCTTATGGAGTGAAATTGTTGGAACCCCGAGATTATGACCCTTAAGGTCTGTAATTGAACACATCCCTGTGGCTTAATTTTCAGCCAAACAATAGACAGGTCTATATGTGGAACAACTGCATCTCAAAATAAGCAGCCACTTGAGATCAAAAGGGCAATATTAGCCCAAGGAAAAGTTCAGAAAGAAGGAAGATGGGAAACAGGAAATACAAGAAGTGGGATAAGTGATGTTATATTTAAGGGATTGCAATCAATGACATGAAACAAAATGTGTATAAATTGTTGAATGTAAAACTGATTTGCTCTATACTCTTTCACCCAATTTATATATCTACATATAGCGAGAGATATCATAAACAATAAAGCAGGTAAGTATGGGATCTAAGTCATAGTAAAAGGATCTGTTTTTGAACCAGAAGTTTTTCCATTAAGACAAGAGGCAAGGGTACCCAATTCTGTTAAGTATTTCAAAGTAACCACAGAAGGGTGGTGTGGTAGTTACCTAATCTGGTGTCAATTTGAGGATTAAGAATGTAGAGGTGGAGTCTAAATCTGTCAATCCGGAGATAGCCAATGGGACCTCTGTGTAAGCATGACCTTCTCCTTAGAATTCTGGGAACTGCTGATTTTTCCTCTGTGGAGATGGGAGACACACCCTCTCTGCTCACTCTCTGGGAGACATTGCAGCTGACAAGACACATGGAACCACTGTAGTGCCCTGGGAGCTGGAGAAGTCACATGGGCCTATCCTGATATAACCAGACCGCTGAAGCCAGAGAAGCTACATAAAGACCCCTGCCAGCGCTGAGATGCTTACAATGCCACTGGATCCAACAACTTTCTACCCACTGGCCTGTGATCATCCTACATTTGGTGTCATTGCACGTGTTTCGTGAGTCTGAAGAGGACTTTATAGATTGGTATCGGACATATGGACTATTATCGGATTTATGGGCTTGGACTGGGCTAGGTTGGGATGCTTTCTTAAAGTACCCTTTATATAAAACTCTCTCTATACACATGAGTTTCTATGGATTTGTTTTCATAGTCTACCCATACTAACACAGGTGGCATAATTGTAGGAGTCATGCTGTGATTTCAAAAACTACTAGATAGCTAGATATTACCCAATTTTCATATTCCAGTACACCATCATTAATTACTACATTTCATGGTTAGAGACTGTTTAGCCTTACAAATGACATTTTGTGATCATTTAACATAAAATTCATCCCACTTTGTCCAAATTTTACCTGTTCCTACTAATAAAATGAACCAAAGCTCTTACCATCTGAAATACATCAGAACCTTCATCAAAATCCACCATAGCAAAAAATATCTTGTTGGTAAATGCACTGGAGTATCGCCACGAGTTTGCTAGAATCTGGAATTCTTCATCAGCTTGCCTGGAAACAATCAGATTTGTGAAGTTAATAAAATTTAAAAACAAGCTAACAGATGCAAGCTAAGAAGAGCAGAGTTTTTCCAATAGAGGAAAATGTATTTTTAAAATTGACAAGCATATCAGGTTCTCCTGAAAGGGTTAAGATAAACTTGGAAAATTCTGCCATTTTTTGTCATAAGAGAAATCCTAGTTCAAGTGTTGGGGATTTCACTACATAGTACTACAGCTGACCTATCAACATTTACATGGAAATGTGTAAAGTCTGAGCTCATAAAAACAGAAACAGAAAAAAACCAGCCGGCATATCAGTGGGTCTGTGCAGCTCAAACCTGTGTTGTTAATGGTCAACTGTAATTACCTGACACCACTTCATATTTCATGTCTGTTGTCCATTGTTATGGATTGAATTATGTCACCCTTAAACTGTGAGTTGTAAATCCTAACTTCTATTTCCGTAGTGAGAAATCCCATTTGGGAATGGGCTATCTTTGTTTTCTTAATAAGGCAAGATTAGTAGAGGGCTTATCTTGAGTATCAGTTTTCATAAGGAATACTTTCCCCAAAATCTTTATCTCAGAAATCATTGTTGCTTTACTATTACCTTCAGAATAAAATCTCCAAATCTTTTCAATAGCTATTAAGTTCTAGTTTTTAAAAACCATCTAGAAAAAAAAAACCCATCTAGCTCTAAATAACACATCTAGCTTTTATCTAGCAACCCAAAAAACCAGACTCACTGCCATCGAGTCAATGCTAACTCACAGAGAGTACTCCTGTGGGTTTGGAGACTGTTTATGGGAGCAGAAAACTCAGCCTTTCTCCTGTGGATTTGCTGGTAGTTTTGAACTTCCGACCAAGCATATTGCAGCCAACTGGTAACCAATACACCACCAGGGCTGGCTCCTTTTATTTAGCAGTACCACCAGTTAATCTCACACAGGATATCTTAATTCCAGCACTTTGTTTACTACTGTCTCTGTACCCTTACATTCATTCCACATTGCTTCAAACCCGAATAACTTGCTTCAGTGTAAATCTGATGTAGCTTGCGTAGGCTTAGCACACGTCTTATCTCTTCCATTAAGCCAATCTTAACCATTCCTGGTATATGGCCTTCCAGCAATTTTATAGAATTTATTATGCATAAATTCCCATATAGTGCTAGATAAATTTTCATGTACACAACTAATTTCCCTTCCCAGATGATAAAGGACCTCCCTCTTATACTTTTCATATCAACAAGACTAAATACGAGAAGGCCCCAAAACTACAGAAAAACATTCTGTAATTTAAAAAAATACCTTTATTAGAGGCTCTTACATCTCTTATCATAATCCATACATTCCTCCAGTGTGTCAAGCACATTTGCACATATGCCACCATCATCATTTAAAAAGCATTCTCTTCCCACTTGAGCCCTGATATCAGCTCCCCATTTCTTCTCGCTCCTTCCCAGCCTGCCCTTCTCATGAACCTTTGATAAGTTATACATTTTTTAATTCAATATTTCCACAAAGTTTTTGAAGCTCCCTTGTATACTGTATTATACACATTAATTTTACTTAATTTTCAGTTGTTGAATGCATTTAGAAAATCTTATCTTTTAAAAATTTTTTTCTTGTAGAATAAGATGCCATGAGGGTATCAGGTTAGTAAGAATGATATTCCAAAAAAGAGAATGATATGCATTTGCATTTAACCACTTTGTACAAGTATAATTTACATATCATACAAATCATGGCTTAATCATAGTAACAATTATGCAATCATCACCACAATTAATTTTAGAATATTTTCTTCTTTTTTGTACTCATTATATTTAGTTCCAGATTCCCTGCCCCACCGAACTTCCCTGCCTTAACCCTAAGAAACTATTAATCCCAGTTTCTTTCTTTTTTAAATCATTTTATTGGGGGCTCATACAACTCTTTTTTAAAATCATTTTATTGGAGGCTCGTACAACTCTTATCACAATTCATACATCCATCCATTGTGTCAAGCACCTTTGTACATTTGTTTCCCGCATCATTCCCAAAACATTTACTTTCTACCTGAGCCCTTGGTATCAGCTCATTTTTCCCCTCCCTTCTCACTCCCTCCTCCATGAGCCCTTGATAATTTATACATTATTATTATTTTGTCATATCTCACACCGTCTGATATCTCCCTTCACTCACTTATCTGCTGTCTGTCCCCCAGGGAGGAGGTTATATGTAGATCCTTGAAATCTGTTCGCCCTTTCTACTCCTCTTCCCTCTACCCTCCTGCTAGTGCCACTCTTACCACTGGTCCTGAAGGGTTCATCTGTCCTGGCTTCCCTGTGTTTCCAGTTCCTCTCTGTACCAGTGTACATCCTCTGGTTCTACCGGATTTGTAAGGTAGAATTGGGATCATGACAGTGGCGGGGGGGGAGGAAGCTTTCAAGAACTAGAGGAAAACTGTATGTTTCATCATTGCTACACTGCACCTTGACTGGCTCATCTCCTCCCCGCAGCCCGTCTGTAAGGGTAATCCCAGTTTGTCTCTACAGTTTTACCGTTCCTGGATTTCATACAAAGGAAAACATAAAAAAACCCAACAAAATAAAATAGCAAAACCTCAATTGAAAAGAAAGCAGAAACTATTAAAAACCAAAATTTAAAATGAGTCAAAAGGGAGAGAAAATGATAAGGTATTAAATTTTAACCTAACTACATCTGCATTCATCCACCTTACACTGCACTCTTGATAGCAAGGCAATTCACAACTCGGGTCAATGGTCAGAGGGGATTCAGCAGAGGCTTAATCCACACCCTGCAAATGGATTTTAGACTTCCACTGTCATCGAATAGCCTTCTGCAAACTAGGTGCTCAAGATGTAACCTCTAATACAGTTCCCTCCTTCAGTCTTGGATTTTATTACTTATAATCCTTATATAACACAGGCTGGTGTGCTGTATCTTGTGGATTCAACTGACAACTCACTTAGATAGCTGCTTGTTTTAAGATAAGCCTTTAAGATACCAGACTTTATTTTTTCTGATAGCTGGGCACCCTTTGCATTTAAGATGAAATTGTTAAGGACTTTGTGCATATCCCTTAACATTGTGATACACTCATGATTGCTAGTTAATTGCCCAAATGGGGAGTAATTCTAGATTTTTAGTTTGTTCACAGTTAATTATCATTTTCCTTAGATTCCCTCCCCCACAAACAAACACTTTAGAACCAAACACCTTAATTTAGCTATCATCCCCTGCCTCCAAGGAGAAAATCCATTACGAAAAGTTACCAAGGCTTAGGATAGCACACAATCTATTTTGAAAGGAAAATGTGTTCTTTCATATGGAGCAGGCTGTCAGAATTTGGCGTCTCTAAGTTCTTGTTAATGTAATTCTTTACAGGATAGCTTTGATAGCTTTGTTATTTCATTTAAAATGAAATCTCAGATCATATATACCGATCTAAAAACACGTAAAACATATTTTAAAAGGAAAAAATATTTTGAATAACTCTAATTTTGAATTATCCATGGTATCTTTGCTGAAGGACCCATCTTTATTCCTAAGACCATTCAGAAACAATAATATAAAGCCAATATACTATAGCTTTATTAAAATTTGTGAGATTATTCTGTATTTCTAAGGTTACACTCACTCTAAAATGATTTATAATAAGGAAGATCTCTAAGTTACACACCTTTTAGTAAAAAAGCCCCAAGTAAACCCAGTTCTCTTATAAACTAAATTTAGATGAGTCACCATTTTCCCATTAGTAGTTTTAGTTATAAGTATACCACTTTATTGGGAGCTAATGTAGATAAATTGTTCCATAGTTCAATCACATTAAACATTATTGTACAATTGCTACCACAATCCATTTCAAAACATTATCTTCCTTCTTGAATTCCTTTGTATCAGATTCCTTTTACCCTCCAACCCCTCACCCTATATACCCAAGAAATCCTATTGTACTTGCTATCTCTATAGGTTCACCAATCCTGGTTTTCATACACTGAAAAACAACAATAATTCAAGAAGTTCACCCCAATGACAAAATACATCTGAAATAAACCTTAATATGAACAAACAAAAAAAAACCCCAAAATACAGAAAATGTTGAAACCAGATCAGGCCCAATGTGCATCAGAAGGGAGAATAACTGACAAGGTTTTAACCGTTCAAGTCAGGTTTATCCTTTTGATCTTCCAAAGTCACCCGTCCAATGCACTGTTTGCTAACCAGTTTCTTCTCATCCACTATTATGGATAGAGTGGAATCATAAGAAACTAATTTCCTATGTCGATCCCACAAATCTTTCTTGGGCTCTCACTGTCATTCCTAGCCTTCTGCAAACCAGATTCTCACAGTTTAGGTTCTGATACTATTCCCTCCTTCAGCTTTGGATTGTATGATTTATAATCCTTTGGTGACAGATGTTGGTGTGCTTCTTCCCTGTGGACTTACTTGACATCTCACTTAGATGGCTACTTGCTTGTATACCAGTTGAATTTTTGGAGTCGGTGTCTTCATAAAAATTGGGGACTGTTTGCTTTACCTAACTTCTGGAATGTTGTAATAAAACAAGAGTATGAAGTTGAACAACATTTAGAAAAAATAAAATACTACTTCAATGCAATTGGTTATGAATTTATAAGATGGTGAGCATCACCATACATCATCCACACTTTTTGTTACCCTCACTAAAAGTGGGCAATTCAAACCCACCTGTAGCCCCATGGGAGAACATACATGGCAACCTGCTCCTGTAAAGATTTATCAGGGCTTCAGACTGGTCTTCCTCATTCAGTCACGTCTGACAAAGTGAAATTGAAAGAAACTGGAATTTTAAAAATCTGCGTGAACTGGAATAACATCCAGAAGGACAAAAATGACAGGTTAATGCTCTGACAGAAACTCCTTAGAAAACAAGGGTAATGTTCATATTGCTTAGCAACCAAATCTCCTGATCAGTAGTCAGAAACTACTGTGAGCCACTCAAAATGACAGCTTTAATAGTGTGCTTTGACTGCGTGACACTCTCCACAGTTCTAGCAATATTCTTATCTTCCAATAATCCAAGCTTCTTGAGGGGGATCACTCATTATGCCTCTTCTAGGGCTTCAACCTATAATGTTTTCTACTGTAGTATTGATTCTGCTTCACTCCAATTTTTAAAATTTGAATCAGTTCCACTTTCACTTCATTGGCCATGGCTGAACTGGTTTGAATCAGTTCAAAGCCCTGAGATTTGCAGCATAGGAAATCATTTGAGACATTTCAGTGTGTCATATAGGATCATTTTCAGTGGTAATTAACTTAACAGAATACAACAAATAGACAATCAAAATTAACCATAAAAGAGAACCAGTATTGAGGAGCTTATACCAAGAGATCAAGTAGAAAATGTTTTGGAAATGATGATGGCAACATATGCACAAATATGCTTGATAAAATTGATGTATGGAATGTTATAAGAGATATAAAAGCCCCCAATAAAATGACTTAAAAAATAAATAATTAAAATTTGGAAGTTTAAAAAAGAGAACCAGTATTTATGTGTTACTATGGATGTCCTGAATAAAGTACGCATAATACCACATATACTTGAGTACAAGTCAACCCGAATATCAGCCAAGGCACCTAATTTTACCACAAAAACTGCAAAAAAGGGGGGGGGGGCTGAAAACCTCAGCTTCTACACGAGTATATACGGTAATTATTTATTTACCCAGCTGAACTGATTTGGTGCATATGTGATTTAGAAATGGTTAAGATCTTATGAGTTGTTAAA
Organism: Tenrec ecaudatus; assembly: GCF_050624435.1. NCBI lineage: Eukaryota > Metazoa > Chordata > Mammalia > Afrosoricida > Tenrecidae > Tenrec > Tenrec ecaudatus. The sequence continues at coordinate 84,639,394 of NC_134548.1, forward strand.
TTATAAAGAGTACTTAAAAGTTCATACTTGCATACAACACACTGTCTATGAAGTTGGAGAGCAGTGAACATGACAATAACGGAGTAGTTTCTTGGTGGGGCTTTAACAAGGCGACGGAACTTGTCTCCATTCATTCTTATTACTGGTCTCTTATTGGTCCATTCCATTAGCTGACTAACCTTTTCCGATAAAACCATCTAAAAAGAAAAGACATGAGGGAACATGCTGTTAATATATTTCCTTAGCATTTAACAGTCCTTTTAAATAGGTAACTTAAAAACAAGATTAACAACCGGAGATACATTGGATATATCAGATACTTAAAATTAAAATTTACTAATTAGGCTGATAATTGTTATTAAAATTTTATTTTGCCAAAATGAGATTTTATCAGCTATTATACTTTTGATGTGACTTTTTACTAATAAGTAAAATAATATCATAAGGCCTTTCATTTGACAATGATTCCAAAGTATCCTGAGTTAATCTAATACATTAGTTTTATATAATATTTCTTATATAATATTTCATTACTTTTTTCTCAAATTTATAGTTCAATCACATCAAGCAGTACTGTACAATTTCTGCCAGTTTCAAAACATTCTCTTCTTTCTCCCTTTTACCTGTCTCCCAACAACAAAAAAAATCTGTATTCTTCTTGCTGTCTCTGTATCTTCATCAATCCTGGGTTAAACAAAAAAGATACCATATGATTCAACATTTCTAGACCTAGGAGACCAAGGGGCTTAAAAAAATTTTTTTTTTGCAGGGGGGAACTTTAAAATTTTTGTGGAAAAATTCCTTTACCTTTAAACTCCATTTTCCCATGAACTTTTTGAAGTCTCTTCATAATCATAAAGGAATTGAAAGCAAGAACACAGATACTTATAAACCAGCGTATATAAACTACAGCATTATTCACAAATGCTAAAATGGTAAACACAACCCAAGTGTTCTTCAACATATGAATAAATAAAAGATAGTATAAAAAGATAGTACAGTGAAATATTATTTGTCCATAAGTAGAAATGAAAATTAAAAAACACTGTCATTGAGTTAGCACTGACTCATAGAGACCCTATAGGCCAGAGTAGACCTGCCCCTGTGAATTTCTGAGACTGTAACTGTTTATGTGAGTAGATGTAGGAATGGATTTGGGGCTTGCACTTAATCCTAGTGCCAATCTAAAAACAATTAGTTCTTATGACATATCCCTGCTTGACACATACCCTCATAAAGGAAACATAGAAGATATGGGTGCTACAGAAAGTGAAGAAACTAGATGGTGTCAGCTATCAGAACAAATAGTATCTAGGGTCGTTAAGGTTTGTTTTCAAACAAACAGCCATCTAAATGTGATGTCAACTAAGCCCATGTGGAAAAAGCACACCAACATCTATGACCCAAGGATTACAAGTTATACCAACCAAATCTGAAGGGGGGAATAGTATCCGAGCTTAAGTTGTGCAACTCTGGTTTGCAGAAGGCCACAGATGACAGTGGAAACCCAAAATACATTTGCAGGCTCTCCACTTAGAACAGGCCTCCGGTGATTTTCCTCTGACCATAATTAAGGAGGGATGGGAATAACCCAGTGATTAGACAGAGTATTATAGAGAAGATTATAGATTAAAATGAAAAATTATTTAAATGGTTAAAAGCTTATCATTTGGTCTCCCTTTGACACACTTTGAGTTTGTTCTAGTTTTTAATATTTTCTGTCTCCTTTCAAAGTGGAGTTTATCTCTGTTGTATTTTGTTATTGTTGGTAGCCTTCTTGACTCTGTTATGTATTTTTCTGGTTTTTGGCATATGAAACCCAGGATGGATGAGTCTATAGAAATAATAACTCAGTTAAGGGTTTCGGTTGGGGGGGGAGGATTTGGACAGTGGATGTTGGGAGGCAATGGGGAGCTAATAGCAAGGAATACAAGAAGGAAGAAAATGTTTCAAAACCGAGTGTGGTAGAGATTGTACAATACTTCTTGGTGTGACTAAGCTACTGAATCGCATGATGTCTGAATTATGTCCAAATAAAATGCTTTTTAAAATATCTAACTAAAAAAAACTCATAAAAAAGCTGTTACAAATACCTTCTATCTTTAGACATTTCAGCAAAATTCTCAAAGAATATATTCTAATAGGTTATAAATGAGCAACCCTAAATGGTTTTCTTACAAACTAAAAGGATGAAGGAAAAAAAGTCACCATTTCCTGGGTGTTGATCGTACTTTTTACTTGTATTCTAGCACATATATATTAGTCTAGAACACATTGACTTCTCTTTCCTTCTCCTTAGTATTAGCTACTAGAGAGAAGACGGACACAATATGGATTATACAGTACACTGAATTCTGATTTAATGGATGCAGTCAGAAATAGATTCACTTAAACATTCTAGCAATATAAGGAAGATATGATTGCACATATAAATACTTATATGCAAGTAAAGTCTGTAAATATATAATTCAGAAATAAAATTTCTTTCCTTCAAGGGGAGAGTTACACAGGTTCTTAAAGTGAAATGTACATTTCTGTGATTTGCTTTTAAAATATGCCTGAATTATGAAAACACTTCAATTTAAGAGTACATGCCTATGAACAGTGAAGAAAGATAGTGTTTGTCCAGAAACAAAGCTCAGCCCGTGGGAAGAGTTGGGAAAGGAGAACAAATAGAAATAGAACACAGAAAGTGGGGGGAGGGGGAATGACTGCTACATTGTGGGGATTGTAAACAATATCATGAGACAGAAGGTGTATACATTGTTGAATAGAAATTAATTTGTTTCATAAACTTTCACTCAAATCTCAGTAACTTCAAACTAAAAGAAATCATACCAATTAGCTTTGAGGCTGTGACAAAATAATGCACTCTCAAAAGACGTGTATAACAAATATCAAGAATTATGGAACAGTAAAAAAGTATTAAGGAAATAGGTAAAGGGTCAATAGAAGAATGTAAATGAGCAGGTACATATAGAATAAGGGGCAACTGGTGAACAAGATAACTTCAAAGGACTAATTCATCTTTAACAGCATTAGTTATGATTAATCATCAAGATTCCACCACTTCTGTGCCAGCTTTTCATATTGTGTCCACTTGCATGTTGCTATTATGCTGGAATATTTAAAATACTAGCAGGGTCGCACTTTAGGCAAGAATGCGCCCAGGTAAGCAGCCTGCATGGAGAGCTCTGTGGTGATCAGTAAATTCACCCATTAGGAGACTGAGTGGGGGATTTAGGTGCGTGAACTAACTCCTGTAGCAATCCAGGGAGCTCCTTAAGCCAGGGAGGTGACCCTCCCTCACAGTTAGCTACACTCTGGAGACCGTAGGCTCTGCCCAAAGTCTACCCATAACACTCACCGCTGCAAGCAGCACCCTTCCCCGCCCCTCCCCCCGTGGTGCCCCGCCACCAGCCTGCCCAAGGTAAGCCCCACATGGAACAGCTCCCACACACACTGCCAGCCTGTGGCTGTGCCCGCAGCAGTTGGAACCCCCACCCCTACCCATTGCCCACACGTAGCTCATGCGCCTGCACCGGGGTTTGACTTACCTACCAACCATGGCCCATGCCACTGTGGCCAGAGCCCATCAGGTATCTGCACAATAAATACACGGAGTCCAACCACGGCCCTTTAGTCGCAGTCAGAACCCATCAACGTCCTCTGCAGATTGTTCCGTAGGGCTGACCCGGATACCATGGTCCTCTGGTGAGTCTGTCCTAGACTAGCTTTTCTGCTGGGCCACCTCCAGTCCCAAAGTTGGCCCTACAGCTTCTCCACCAGGTCCCTTCTGCCTCCCAGGCCCTACATGTGGTAACGCCACAACTGCACAGCTTCTCTGCCCACTCCCAACTCTGAGACTTTCTTGCGGGCAGTGACTGACCCCACGGATTACCCCTGGTATCTCTGAAAACCCACTGCTTCTGGTCCAGATTCGTGGCCCCTCCGCAGCGCAACCCTGTCCAGTAGTGTCCATCCAGTCCAGACCTGTAACGCAGACACATGGTAGGCATGCCCTAGCCTGGTCCAGAGTCATACCCACAGTCCCTGGACATAGGCCATCTTCTGAGCACTCCCGCTGCTGCCAGCCACCAAAGTGCCACGGCACCTCCCTTATACAGCAGTCCAATACCCAAACATAGTAGTAGGCCACAGACAGGCCCCCAAATACTCTGACTAAGCCCACAGAGAAAAAGCTCAGGGTCCCCATGTCTTTTGGGAATATGGCACCAAGTGCCAGAAAACGATATGCAAACTGCAACCTACCTCAACACCCTAGACAAGAAAACAAGGGAAACAAAATGCAACATTGGAGGTAGTCCTAAATGTAATTACACTTAGAAGACGCAGAAGTTGATCTGCCACAAAAAGATATCCACAAGGGGAAAAAAAGAGGGGCTGATCCCAAGGGCTCAATAGAAAGTAATGGTCTAGAAAAGAATGATAGTAACATCTGTACAAATATGCCTGATGCAATCGATGTATGGATTATAATAAGCATTGCATGAGCTCTCAATAAAATGATTTTTAAAAGATATCCACAGAATGCTTCTTAGAGTCATACAGGATATTAGGGAAGCAATACAGAATGAGGATACAACAATTGAGGAGATGAAATCCACACACTAAAGGGAAATACAAGAGTTAAGGGGCAAGGTAATAAAAGCAAAACACAGAAAGCAAAAGACTTTGAGGAAAGGCAAAAACTTATAAGAGCAGCTAGAGAAAAAAAAGGCAACCACATACAATGGTACTCAGGTAAGAATATGCTCAGACCTATCAGTGGACACGGACACCATGAAGAGGAGGAGAGAGTGGAGTTAACATCTTCCAAAACTTGAACGAGACCAATACCAATCCAAGAATCCACCAACACCCCCGCCCCAACTGTCTATCAAAATAGATGGAGAGGTAAGAGTCTTCCCTGATGTGGTGGTCACCTAATGTGGTGTCAATTTGAGGATTAAGAGTGTAAGGGTGGAGTATAGCCTGTCAATCTGGCGATAGCCAATGAGACCTCTGTGTGGGCATGGCCTTCTTTTGAGGATTCTGGGAAATCTGGTACTTCCTCCTTGGAGGTGGGAGACAATTATTTTTCAGACACTCCCTGGGAGACATAGCAGCTGACAAGACACATGGACCCACCCTATTGCAGAGACCCCTGCCAGCACTGAGATGTTTGCAATGCCACTGGATCCAAAGACTTTCCACCCACTGGCCTGTGATCTTCTACATTCGGCATCATTGCATATGTTTTGTGACATATGGGCTAATATCGGACTTATGGATGTAATCTGGACTGGGCTGGGATGTTTTCTCAGTGTTTAATTACTTTTGTATATAAATCTCTTTCTTAAACACATGTTTGTCCATGAATTCGTTTCTCTAGTATACCCAGACTGAAACATCTGACAAGGAAAAAACTCTAAGAATACGTTATAAGATACCCAACCCTGCAAAAAATCCTTGCTGACTCACTGTGGCCAGAAGATCAACATTAGCCAAGTACAGGAGACTACCACATAGCACAACCCCACCTGGAAGTCAACGTTCTGAAAACAACCACCAAGATAACACTGCTTCAACCGCAAAAAGAAAGCAAGAATGAAGCCCCCCCATATACACTCAGCACAATGCTATGTGGGAAGATAGGAACATAACACAAAAGGTACAGGATGACAACGATCCACAGTTGGTGGGAATAACTCTGAATGCCAACAGCCCATTAAAAGACAAAGGCTTGCAAATGGGTTCAGAAAACAAGCCAGCAATCTGCTGCCTGCAAGAGACGAAAATAGGCTAAGAATAAAAGTCTGGTGAAAAATATACCAAGCAAAGGGCAACCAAACAAAAAAGCAGGGGTTGCCATCCTAATCTAGGACAAAATCGATCTCAAGGTGCAAATCATAACAAGAGAGATAAAGATGGTCACTATATAATGCTAAAAGGATCAGTAGATAAGGACCCAGTGAGCATAATATACACATGCCTACTGAGAGACCTGTGAAGTTTGTCAAACACATTCTTCAAAAAAATGAAAACAGAAATCAGACTCAACAATCATAGTAGGTGACTTTAACACACCACTATCAGGAAAAGATAGGTGATCTGGCAAGAAGCTCAACAAGGAAGCTACAGAACTAAACATCACAATTAGGCAACTTGACCTGATAGACATTTATAGAGCTCTCCACCCAAATACCCCCCCAAAATTTACCTTCTTTTCAACTGCAAATGGCTCTTATTCAAAAATAGACCACATGCTGGGGCACAAGTTGAGCCTGAGTAAATTCACACACATAGAGATCACTCACATGTAGCTCTCAGACCACCATGCCATAAAGCTGGAGATAAACAAAAGGACGATTAAAAAAATAAGGACAAACAATTGGAAGATAAATAACGATCTTCTATGGAATGAGTGGGTGCTGGCCCAAATTTGAGAGAATATTAGTGTTTAGAATTTGAGAGAATATTGATAAGTTTTTAGAAACTAATAAGAATAGAATACAACATACCAAAACTTATGGGACCCAGCAAAAACAGTTATCAGAGGTTAGTTGATAGCGCTTAATGCTATCAGTCACAAGAGACTCATGACTGTCATGCTACCACAAAAATTTCAGCAACTAGAGCAGAGTCAACAGAACAACCCCCCCCCAATAGCAAAAGAAAAGAAATCATAAAAAATCAGGGTGGAGATAAAGGAGTGAAAAGAAAAGAGAACAATACAACAAAATCAGTGCAACAAAAAGTTGGTTCATGGAAAAGATTAGCAGAATTGCTAGACCACTGGCAAACCTAACCAAGGATAGGAAGGATTAAACATCAATAGTCAGGCTGCGGGAGGAATCAGGGAAAATGACAATGGACCCTAATGAGATTAAAAGAATAATTATAAACTACTATAAAAAATTATAAACTACTATGAAAACCTGTATTCCAATGAATTCAACAACCTGGAAGACATGGACAAATACTTGTAAAAACAATCCCTCTGGTCGAAGCTACAGGACCGGCAGGCGGCAGCAGCAACTACGAAAAAAAAAAACAAAAAACAATCCCTCCATAGAGTATCCCAAATAGAAGTCAAGAACCTCAACAGACCCATAGCAATAGAAGAAATAAATGTGGTTATCAAGAAGCTACCCACACACACACACAAAAAAACCAACATCTGGGCCAGACGGCTTCACAGGAGAATTCTACCAAGCATTAAGGGAAGAGCTGACAACGATCCTACACAAACTATTCCAGAATGTAGAAAAAGGCAGCAAACTCCCAAATTCATTCTATGACCCTAATATAACACTGATACCCAAATTGGGCAAGGATCCCACAAGGATAGGAAACTACAGACCTATATCTCTACAGAACATTGATGCAAAAATCCTTAACAAAATTTTGGCCAATGGAATACAAAAGTATATTAAACAAATCATCCATCATGACCAGACAGGATTCATTCCAGGGATGCAGGGCTGGTTCAACATCTGAAAGTCCACTAACATCATCCATCACATGGAGAAAATGGAAAAGAACCACATGATAATATCAATAGATGTAGAAAAAGCACGTGACAACATCCAACACCCATTACTAATTAAGACACTCAAGAAAATAGGAATGGGAGGGGAATTCCTCAAGTTACTACAAACTATGAAAAACAAATAGCCAACGTCATAGTCAATAAAAGATGAAAACAATCCCACTGAAAGCGGACAAGGATGTCCCTTGTCCGCACTTATACTCAACATTGTATTGAAGATCCTAACTAACAATATAGAGGCATTTGTCTAGGGGAGGAAAAGGTGAAACTATTGCTATTTGCAGACAACATAATTCTATACATTGAAACCATCCCAAAGCTCCAAAACAGGAGTGCCGGCAGCAGTAGATGAATACGGACGAGTGGAGGATGAACATCTAAAACGTAAGGGAGACAGCAGACAGTGTAAAATATGAAAATAATTTATAAATTAATCAAGGGTTCACGTGGGTGGGAGTGGGGGAGGGATGGGGAAAAAAGAGGAGCTGATACCAAGAGCTCAAGTAGAAAGAAAGTTTTGGAAAAGATGATGGTAACATATGTACAAATGTGATTGATACAATTGATGTATGTATTGATATGAGTTATAAGAACTCCCCAATAAAATGATTTATTAAATATTTTTAATAAAATAAAATACTAGCAAGGTTAACTAAACAGGTGAGGTAGTTAGTTTATTGGGCCAACCTGGCCGATAAATACATGTGGGATTAATTGAAGGGCAGAGAGATAAATGGCTCTGCGAGCCTCGCCTTTTCTGTCTCTTGCTCTTTGATCATTGGACCAGTGTGAGGCTGCCTTGCTTGTTCTGTGCCTCAATTTACCAGCTACACTACCTGTGGGACACCTAACCCATGGACTGTGTCGCTGTAATTGAGGTTCCTTCAAGACCTGCTTCACCACACAGTTGGAATTTACATCTCTTGAACTGGGGACTGTTGGACCCTGTAATCTGGCTGACTGCTGGTGAACTGCCTTGCTGTTTGCTTGGTTTACAGATGGCTCTGCACAATATGCAGGTGCCACTCGTAAGTGGACAGCAGCAGCAGCACTACAGCCCCTTTCTGGGATCTCCCTAAAGGACAGTGGTCGAGGAAAATCTTCCCGATTAGCAGAATTTCGAGCAGTGCACCTGGCCGTTCCTTTTGTCTATCAAGAAAAATGGCCAGATGTGAGACTATATACTGATTTAAGGGCTGTGGCTAATGGCTTGGTCAGGGAATTGGAAGGAACATGATTGGAAAATTGGTGACAAGGAGGTGTGGGGAAGAGGGATGTTGATAGACTTCTGTGAATGGGCCAAGAAAGTAAAGGTAAATGTATCTCACACAAATGCTCACCAAAGGGTTGTCTCTGGAGAGGACGACTTTAACAATCAAGTGGATAAGATAACACACACTGTGGAGACTGGTCCTCCTCTTTCCCCTGCCACTCCTGTTATCACCCAATGGGCACATGAACCAAGTGGACACGGTGGCAGGGATGGAGGTTATGCATGGGCAAATCAACATGGGCTTCCACTCACCAAGACTGACTTGGCCACTGCCACTGCTGAGTGCCCCATCCGTCAGCAGCAGAAACCAACATTAAGTCCAAGATATGGGACTATTCCTTGGGGAGACTAACCAGCAACTTGGTGGCAGGTTGATTACATAGGACCACTTCCATCATGGAGGGGACCGCGTTTTGTTCTTACTGGAATAGACACCTACTCTGGATATGGTTTTGCCTTCCCTGCATGCAATGCTTCTGCCAAAACTACTATTCGTGGACTTGCAGAATACCTCATCCACCGGCATGGCATCCCACATAGCATTGCTTCCGATCAAGGAACTCACTTCACAGCAAATGCAGTGCGGCAATGGGCCCATGCCCATGGAATCCACTGGTCGTATCATGTTCCTCATCATCCTGAAGCTGCCGGCTTGATAGAACGATAGAATGGGCTCCTAAAGACACAATTATGGCGCCAACTAGGTGGTAACAACTTGCGGGGCTGGGGCAATGTTCTCCAGGAAGCTGTATACGCTCTAAACCAGCGGCCAATATATGGTGCTGTGTCTCCAATAGCCAGAATTCATGGGTCCAAGAACCAAGGGTAGAAGCTGGAGTGGCACCACTCACTATTACTTCTAGTGATCTACTTGCAGTATTTTTGCTTCCAGTCCCAGCAACCATGTGCTCCTCAGGCCTGAAGATCCTGGTCCCGAAGAAAGGAACTCTCCCACCCAGAAACACAGCATAGATTCCACTGAACTGGCAGCTGAGAATTTCCCCTGGCCACTTTGGGCTTCTCATGCCTTTGGATCAACAGGTCAGGAAGAGTGTCACTATACTGAGTGGTGTGACTGATCCCCGTTACCAAGGAGAAATTGGACTGGTGCTACAAAATGGAGGTAAAGAAGAGTATTTCTGGAATCCAGGAGATCCCATAGGCAGACCCTTCGTGCTAGGATGCACTGTGATTAAAGTAAATGGTAAATTATAGTAGCCCAATCCTGACAGGACTTATAATGACCCAGACCCCTCAGGATAGAGGTCTGAGTCACCCCAACAGGCAAAAAACCACAGCCAGCTGAGATGCTTGCTGAGGGCAAAGGTAATACAGAATGTGTAGTAGAAGGTGGTTCTACCTATCAGTTACGATCACATGATCAATTGAAAAAGTGAGGTTTGTTAACTGTCAGTGTATTTTCTTTATATGTGCTTATTGCATATCTTTCCTTTGCTCCTGTATATCACATGCAATTGGACTCAGTGTGTTTTCATTTATATGTATGATAGATGTTTGATAAGTATAAGTGTGATTTCATTAATGTCTGGAAATTATATATGGCTAAAGAATTGTGTACACGTGCCAAATTGGCATGGGGTGGATTGAGATAGTTAGTATATTGTGCCAACCTGGCTGATAAACACATGTGGGATTAATTGAAAGGCGGAGAGATAAATGGCTCTGAGCCTCGCCTTTTCTGTGTCTTGCTCTTTGATCATCAGATCAGTGTGTGGCTCCCTTGCTTGTTCTTTGCTTCAATTTGCAAGCTACACTACCTATGGGACACCTAACCCGCTGTAACTTAAGGTTCCTTCAAAACCGGTTTTGCCACACCATTGGAATTTACATCTCTTCAGCTGGGGACTGTCAGATCCTGTCATCTGGCTGACTGTTGGTGACCTAACTTGCTCTTTACTGCCTGTGTGAAGATAGCCTACCGAGGACTACCTGGCAGCCATCAAGACTTGAGGGACTGCCAGTGTCTCACAACTGTCTCAGTGAGTTGCATTGAGCCATTTGTAGTACTTTATAATTTAATGTTTATTTCTTATGTTATACATCCATCTGTACAAATACATAAAGGTCATTAGCATTCTGGTTTATTTCTCTAAAGAAACCTGTCTAACACAACAGGTCCCAGGAGAACTTTCAAAGAACTACGAAGAAGGAAGAGGTGGTCCAATTCTGAGGGATTAGCCACTGAACACATTATGAACAGCAGCAGAACAGTGTCTGATATAGTGCCAGAGATGATCCTCCCAAATTGGCAGGCACTCAAGATGACACAGTAGCTGCAACAGTGGGCTCAAACATAACAGTGGTGAGGATGGCACGGGACCGGAGCGGATTATGTTCTCTTCCACATGGGGTTACCTATGAGTTGGAACAGGTTCCGTGATACCTAACAACCATCAAAAGCAGGGGTTATTGGATTTAAGTCAAAGATAGGCAGATCACTCATATTCATTTTATTTGAACAACGAATCTGTACTATTTGATACAGTCTTAATTGTCTCAGGAAAGAATAATATTGGCTCCATTTTTAAAACAGTCATTATATGTTTGAAGCAAACATTTCATTAAGTTTTCATTACATTTGACAGATACTAATACTAGCAAAATTAAGAATGATTTGCCTAGTTTACTTACTAGGCCTATACATTCTATTTGGGGACTATTTGAGAGAAAGAAAAAAAGTAAAGCTATAGCAGGCATTTACATAGTGTTTTTACTCTACCAAAGCTCTAGTGGTGTAAAGGTCCGTGGTTGAAACCCACAAGCTGTCCCAAGGGAGAAAAACATGGCCGTTGGCTTCCGTAAAGATGATAGTCCTAGAGACGACACAGGACATCAGGTGACTAGGAGTTGGCATCACCTTGATGGCCGTGAGGGTTTTGAGTGTAAGGTCCTAGGAAGGCTGCTATGGACTGGAATAAACTCAAAGACAACGAGGTTGATGTGGTTTGATATGTCCGCGCCTTGGTGACATAGTGGTTAAGCATTGGGCAGTTAACCTCACGGTCGGCATAGCAGTTCTTCTGGAATCCTTCCCATGTGAAAATATTGTATAAATAAATAAATAGATAGATAGATCAACAAACAAATTGTGCAGGGACCTAGACTTAGAAAACCAAGGGAGACATTGGTCAGTGTAAGGCACAAAAGAAAAAAACAATTTATAAATTATCAAGGACTCATGAGGGAGGGAGGAGTGGGAGGGAAAAAATGAGGAGCTGATTCCAAGGGCTCAAGTAGAAAGAAAACGTTTTGAGAATGATGATGGCAACAAATGTACAAATGTGCTTGACACAATGGATGTATGTCTGGACTGTGAAAAGAGTTGTACGAGCCCTCAATAAAATGATTTTAAAAAGAAAAAAATAGTTCTACTATTAAAATAATGATAATCAAAGTCTTCAATAGATGTTTACAAAAAGGTCAATGCAAGATAATAATATTCTCATTCATTAATGGATAAAAAAGACTATATTTTTTTACTTTTCCATACCCAAAGAATTTATCAAGAAGAAAGTAATTCAAAGGAACTCTACATTTTTTAAAGCGGTTATAAAATGAGATTATCACCTCAAAAGACTGTTTTATGCAAAGTCACTTAGGTTCCTTCGCAAATTTATTTTCGTGAAAAGGAACTGAAAACAGATTACAGTAAGGCTAGTTTTTTACTTTGACAATAAAATTACATGAACAAATGACAAACAATACTCTACACATGGATATAGAAGCAAACATGTCTGCTATGGAACATCGTGACCACACCCACAAGGACACGGAGATTCCACAGAGCACAGAGAATAAACATCACTACTAGGGTTCTAGTTAATACAGACTCGTATATGGGTTTATTCCAAACAAAACATGTTTAAACAGGTCTCTGAACGCCATAGATAGATGGCTGCGGGAAAGTGCTCTCAGGAATACAACAGTCTTAATCTCATTTAGGATCCCTTAAAGAAAAAGGGTCTATTTAAAATAGTGGCTCCCCAAGGATTTGTTGGGTCTATGTCAGTTAAATTCAAGGCAGAACTGTCCACTCTGAAGGGTATATGGCAACCATTTTGGAGATTCCAATGGGTAATCAACAGATTTTCTTAATAATCACAGGGGCTTATTAGATTTCAGAAAACTGAAAAGTGCACTAATGAGATACAGACTAGGACAGCTGCGCCAATGAACCTGCGCATTCTTCCATGGCAGCAAGGGCTCTTTCATGAGAATTTTGTTGGGAAATCTTACCCTATCCACCAAACAATCATCTCCTTGTCCCCTTCAGACTTATTCCTGTTCCCCAAACCTGAAGAACATTCAAGAGGAACAACAATTGTGTTCCTGAGAGATGCTGTTAGTCTGGGTTGACTAGAGAAACAAATTCATAGACACTCATATGTGTATAAGAAAGAGCTCATCTGTAGACAATTGGACATCCCCTCACAGAGGGGTCCCAGAGAAGAGATGAGTCAGTCAGGTACAGCAAAGCACCTTTGAAACATATAACTTTCCTCAAGCCCGTTGGTGCTTCCTTCATCCCACTAACATGCCCTCAATTCTACCTTGCAAATCCGATTAGCCCAGAGCATGCACACTGCTACAGAAAAGAGCCCGCAACACACGGAATCCAGGATAGTTAAACCCCTCAGGGCCAACAAGGAGAGTAGAGATACCAGGAGGATTAGAGGAGGGTGTAGGGAGAAGGGGGGAATCGATCACAAGGATCAATCTAAAACCCCATCCCAGGGGGACGAATAATGGAAAAGTGGGTAAGGGGCGACAGAGGATGATGTAAGATAAGGAAAACAATCTATAACTTCTCAAGGGTTCTTGAGGGAGGGCGGGTGGGGGAGGGAGGGGGAAGAAATGGGGAGCTGATATCAGGGGCTAAAGTGAGAAGAGAATGCTTTGAAAATGATGATGGCAGGGTATGTGCAAAATATATATAAAAAGAATTTTTTGCTTTTCAAATATTTTTATTTTATTTTGCAAGACAAGTTGAAGACAATAATCCATTCAGCGAGGAATGAGTCAATTCTGGTTGGTCCTTTATATTTACGCGTCACTGAAAACGTGGACATAAAATAGATGATTTGTCTGCCCATCGCTACACCAGGTATACAGCTGAGTTCGGGTCTTAATTACACTGCACTTTCTCTGTTACCATAAGTTAAGATGGCACTCCGGCACACAGGGCAGGTGGAATTCTCAGTTAACCAGCGGTCGATGCAGTGAACGTGGTACTCATGGGAGCAAGGTAGTTTACGTAGCTTGTTGCCTTGTGCGTACTCTGCCATGCAAATACTGCAGGTCTTTAACGCATCGCTTTCTTGAAAAGTTCTCATCTCAAGGTCGTCAATTTGCTCCCTGGAGAGACCTCTAGGCTGCTCATCTTCATCCAGCTCGTTTAAAAAGAAAATCTGTGCCAGCTCAGGCAAGGTCAGGGAGGCACTTTCATCAAATGTTATGGGGGCCCGCCATCGGCCCTCTCGCCTGGCACCTGATGTCGAGCTTCCTTCGCTGTTGCCCTCAAACACCTCCGAGCTCGTTTCTGAAAGTTCGCCAGGAAAACTGAAAGCAGGACTTAAATTGGCAGGTAAGTCAGAATGACCACGACCACCGGATAGCTCTCTCCCAACCCGAGAGTCTGCTCTTTCCAAAGTTCCTATTAGGATTGCGCCCCCAGGCTCGGAATCATTGGACACAATAAAGTAGCTTTGCTCACCCAAAGCTGTTAGTACCTGTATTAAAACGGCGTCGATGGCAAGAGACGGAGTTTCACCTAAGCCAGGATTTAAACTTCTATGAACATGAATTCTGATGGTTCTCCCATCCGCTCGTTGAGAACGAGAAAACATGCGCCTAAGCCCTCCTCTTTCCCTTTCGGAAGGGACAGTGTCGTTTAGAGTCCGTGACCTCGATCGGGTTCTGCTAGCTATGCTGTCTGTTTGGAGGTCCTCGCCTGGACGAACATTTCTTACTTGACGATCTAGGACAACAGTAGGTGGTCTCTGTCCCGGTCCTGTAGATGCACGATGGACAGTGGTGGCCGGAGCTGGTCCTTGAGGTGCATTTCGTGTCCCAGAGCCGTCAAAAAGACCCCTGCTCAGCAACTCAGGCCCAGCTATTTGATGTCTCAATGTCATGTGATGACGCGCCCTAGACTGTCCTTGAGTCTCATTTACTAAAGGATGTTCAGCAGTTTGAGATGACATACGACGATGAGATGATCTCGGTGGACTTACTCCCATTGGGTGCAGAGGGGACCGACTCCTTTCCGCTCTTGAGCTGGGTGTCCGGTGACGAGGGCTTCTGCGCCTGGCTCTTGTGTGACTTCTAGCAGGTGGGCCCTCTCCGGCGAATGCTTCAGCTGCACGTCGTGCCATTCTGGACGGCCCTGCAGATGTCGATGCAGGCCGTGGATCTTCCACTTGCCGCTGGCTGTTGTTTTCCATGTTTCCCCGACGAGTGCGTCTGGAAGATGGCTCGTTTGCATTTTCTGGATTCCGGCTCCCGTTATTACGGTGAACATTGCGCTCTAACCAGTATCCAAAGTGATCCCTGTTGGGACTGGTCCTGCGCACTGCTCTCCGGGCCTGGTTTCCTCTTTGCCCACTTCGTGCTCGGTTTCCAGGTAGGCTGATGGAGTTCAGCCATTCTATGGTAGAGGCACTGATGGATTCGTCATCGGAAGAGTCTCCACCCCTACTTCCAACTGAGTCGGGCGGCGGCGGTCCCTCCTCAAGCAGTTGTAGTCTTCGCAGCAGCTCTTCTGCTGAGCTTTCGCCTGGGATGCCCAGCAAGTTGTGATCCCTCATGAGTCTGTAATTGTCGTGGCTCAGGTTATTTACAAATTGATAGAAGGCTTCTTCGCGATCTAGCCTCTCCACATGACTTCTGTGCTGTGCTGAAGCCTGGTCACCGTTTCTTTCATCGTTGGAATCCCAATGCTCCATCTTGTTGAACAAGTGGAAAATTATCTGACTGTTATGACATAGTACTGAAATACAAGAAACTGGATTTTAAATTTGCTTTACGCGTCTACCTTGATTTCAACATTAGGATCCAACTGGGTTCCGCGCCGCCGCGGTTCCTGGCGCCTCCCCGGCAGCTGTTCTGAAGCCTGCCTCCCGGGAGTCCCCGGCTGAGCACCCACCTCTAGCGCAGCCAGCGCTGACTCACAAACGTTGCTCAGGCAGCCAACACCTTCCCCACTGTGACCAAGCAGGGTCGGGAAACGGTTGTCATGACAGCAAGTCAAGCATTTATAATTTATCAAGGGGTCATGGGGGGAGGGGGGAGGGAGGCAAAAAGGAGCAGATACCAAGGGCTCAAATAGAAAGTAAATGTTTAGAAAATGATAATGGCAACATGTGTACAAATATGCTTGATAAGTTGATGTATGGAATGGTAAATGATTAAAAAATGATAAAATAAATTCAAGGGTAAAAAAGAGCTTTATATAACAGAACAATTATATATTAAGAAAACACCCCAGCCCAGTACCGATCAAGTCCCTAAGTCCGATGATTAGCCCCTATGTCCAATACAATCTGTAAGTTCCTCTTCAGACTCATGCAACACATGCAATGACACTGAGTGCAGGAAGATCACAGGCCAGTGGGTAGAGAGTTTGGGGGATCCAGTGGCGGTGGAAGCATCTCTCCACGTGGCTCCTCCAGCTCCAGGGCTCTGGTTCCATCAAGGGTCTTCCTGTAGCTTGTCAGCAGGAAGGCAAGCAGAGAGTGGTCTCCTGCCTCCAGGGGGAAAGGCAGTAGTTCCCAGGACCCTCAGGAGAAGGCCATCCCCGCATGGAGGTCTCACTGGCTGTGGCCTGATTGACAAGTGAGACTCTACCCCTTTGTAAGCTGAAAGGAGATTATCAAACTACCACAGATGCCAACGCGGCCATTTGGATGTGGTGTCAATCTAAGAGCCCATAATGCTTCGGGGAAAGGTTGGTGAGAGAGAAACACCTCCCTTAGAAGTCTAGAGACCTACATGGAAGGTATGTTGAGAAACAACAGCTTTGTGTTTTGATACTTCTGCTTAATAAGGTTTCTGTGTTTTGTAGCAATACTTTGTAAACTCACCATGGTATTTATAGCACATACAAATTTGTGTGCTTATGTCCATGTACATGGTAGGGCATACAAGTGAAAAGTTATGCAAACTTCTCAGCAATAAGCAAACACCTTGATGGAATGAATATCTGGGTTTGGTGGCTTAGGAACACAGTCTCAGGCGACATCTAAGCCAACTGGAAACTATAGTTCACCACAAACATGTCCCACAGTCTACTGTGGTGAGTGAGTCCCAAGGAGGATCGCAAAAGCTGGTCAGCAGCTACTAAAATGCAACTTGTTGGTGTCTCCCCCTTAGAATAAAGGAGAATGAACAAAATCCAAGACTCAAAGAAAGCATTAATAGTAGTTACAGACCATATCAATCATGGCTTTCACTACCCAGAGACCTTAAGAATTAGATGGTGCTTGATTACCACGCTGAAATGGAGCACAGAAGGTCCTGGGCAGAATGAAAGAAAAACACAAAACAAAATTCAGGATCATAAAAGCCCACATTTACTGGTCTGCCAGAGGCTGTGACCCTTAGTCCCCTTCAAACATGGAACTGGGACCGCTCCTGGGAACCACCCTTCTTCCAAACAACTTCCCTGGAGTTTCTGAAACGGGCGGCAGTAGAAAGCCCATCTTCCTCCAGTGGAGCACCCAAGGGTTTGGAACTGCTGAAACAGAAAGGCTTTGAAGTGAGCAGTAATACTCCGGAGGGGGGAGGTCCTCAGGGTATTTAACCAGGAGACCAAAAGGACAGCATTTGCCCCCAAACAAAGCCTAGAAGTCTGCAAGGGGGCAGGGCAGAAGGACAAATGGATACAGGGAACCCAGGGAGGAAGTAGGAAGACTGCGGTACAACAGAATACATTACAACTAATGCCACAAAACAAAATTGGGGGTGGGGTGGGGTGGGGATTGCGCAATGGAAAATTACTTTGCTCTGTAAACTTTGACCCTAACCACAATTTGAAAAACTGTACACGATCGTTGCCAGGATGTTATAATCCTCATTGATAAGGATTCACTCTTTCAGCGGAGTCCTGGTGGTATGGTGGGTTAGGCAATGGAGTCAGACCTACCAGCCACATCATGGGAGAGGGAGGAGACTGTCTGCCCCGGTAAGGATTTACAGTTAGGAAGTCCTATAGAGGGTGCTATGAGTCAAAATCAATCAGTGCCAACGGGGTTTGGGGGGGGGGTAGGCTATTCCTGCCATCTATTTTAAAGGAAGCCGATGTAGAATGTTGCTGTTGTTGTTAGGTGCCATTGAGTCATTTGTGACACGCAGAGTGACCTTATACGCAACAGAACAAAACACTGCCCAGTCAAGCACCATCCTCGCAATTGTTCCTGTGCTTGAGCCGAATGTTGCAGCCACAATGGCAATCCATCTCCTTGAGGGCCTTCTGTCTTGCTGCCCCTCATACAGAATGGTTTTATAGAAAAATAGCAGCAATACTCACAGACATAATACCGGTACTGAAAACGCCCAGCCCACGCAAGGCAGCAACTTCTCTCTTCACGAAGCACGGTGATTTAGTTCAACCCTCAGACACGATTCCCTTTCATGGCTGAGTAAGCAGCATCGGGAATGTTAAGTCACTTGCTCAAATTCTCCAAGTTAGTAAGACATCGTGCTGGGATTCCAATAATTCATGGTCCTTGTGAACTCGAGTTGATAAACAGTGACCTTTACTTATATGTTGGGCCAGGTCATTCTTAGTGGTGGGGAGCTGTCTTATGCAGTGTAGGATGTCGAGCAGCATCTGTGGCTTCTGCCGAGTAGCACCTGTGCCCCTACTTGAGAATACATTTTTCAAAGCATGATTTAAGTTTTTATACGTTTATCATGCATTTTAAAGCATTACAGATCAGGACACAATACAAAATAAAGATTTAGTAGTAAAGAAATTAAACCAAAAGTTTCTACAGCAACTCTTGGTGTGATGGAAAGTAAATTTTCTAGATCTGTCCTCAGACTGTGATCTAAAGTAGGTCGTTACAAATGCAGACTTCTGATGGTAACATATGTACACATGTGCTTCATACAGTTGATGTATGGAATGTTATAAGAGCTACAAGAGCCCCAAAAAATGATTTATAAAAACATGTTGTAAAATGCAGACTTCTAGGTTTCACCCCCAAATAAATAAGATTCAGTAAGTCTTGGGTAGCCCAAGAATATGGATTTGAGCATGCAACCCCAAGTGATTCTTCATAAACACTAAAGTTTCAGAACTATTAGTCTACACTTAATTCATTTTGAGGGTTTTTTTGGGGAGGAATATAATGTAAATTTGACAATTTTAACTATTTCAAACTTATAATTCAGGGATAATAATATTCATAATGTTGCACAACTATTACAACTATTTAAAAATTTTTAATCACCCGAAAAACTATACCTATTAAGCAAAAATTCTGGCTACACAAACCTTACAGATGATGCTCACTATTAAGAAGTTTATTAAGGAAGCGAACAGGTTACAATTGAGGTGACAAATGCTCAGGATACAGTTGTTCAGACAGGATAATCTCTTTACCATACAGGCTTCTCTCTGACTCTCAAACACTTAGCCTGGCCTCTGCCTGACTTGAACAATATTACAAAGCTCTTTGAGGGCATGCCACTCCATCATAACTCTCAACCTGAAGGCTCAGTTCTAGCTTTGTGGGCCAGCAAACTCAGTTTCCCCAATTAAGTGTCCAGAGGCATCACACTCCAAAGGCCAGGCTCCTGTCCCAAGAACTGCACTGTATCTGCTCTATGGGTTAGGAAGTCCACCACTCTCTCTTGGTTCAGCTGTTTCTGCTACTGGCTCTTCTGCCACTCCTCTAGGGTTAAAGCTGTCTCCTGGATCAAGGAGGTTCAATGTGCAGAAATCGTGGGGGTCATAGGAAGTGTTCTACTTCTGGCTTTTCTCTCTTGCTGTTAGCAAAACATCCTCTCCTGAGATGGCTTCTTTTCTATCCAGCAGAATGTCAATAACAATTAACTCTGTTAGCAATAACTGATAGGTAAATCACATAATCCAATCGGTGTCGTGTTTTTTTCCCCAGAATTATTGCTTTTTATCACCAAGATCTTTATTTTATTCTTGTAATCATTTTATTAGGGCTCGTACAACTCTATCACAATCCATACATCCATCAATTGTGTCAAGCCCATTTTTACATTTGTTGCCATTATCATTCTGAAAACATTTGCTTTCTACTTCAGCCGTTAGTATCAGCTCATTTTCCCTTCCCTCCCCACCCCTTGATAATTTATAAATTATTATTTTGTCATGTCTTACACTGTCAGACATCTCCCTTGACCGACTTTTCTGCTGTCCATCCCCCCGGAAGGGTGTTATATGTAGATCCTTGTGATCGGTTCCCCCTTTCTCGCCCACCTTCCCTCCATCCTCCAGACATCGCCACTCTCACCACTGGTCCTGAAGCGATCATCCGCCCTGGATTCCCTATGTTTCCAGTTGCTATCTGTACCATGTACATCCTCTGGTCTAGCCAGATTTGCAAGGTAGAATTGGGATCATGATAGTGGGGGTGAGGTGGGATGGGGGTGGAGGAGGGAACAGGCAGAGGGAGCATTTAGGAACTAGAGGAAAGCTGTATGTTTCATCCTTGCTACACTGCACCCTGACTGGCTCGTCTCCTCCATGCGACCCTTCCGTAAGGGGATGTCCACTTGCCTACAGATGGGCTTTAGGTCACCACTCTGCACTTCCCCTCATTCACAATATGATTTTTTTGTTCTTTGATGCCTGATACCTGATCCCTTTGACATTTCGTGATCACACAGGCTGGTGTGTTTCTTACATGTGAGCATTGTTGCTTCTCAGCTACATGGCTGCTTGTTTATCTTCAAGCCTTTAAGACCCCAGATGCTATATCTTTTGATAACTGGGCATCATCAGCTTTCTTCACTACATTACCTTACGCACCCATTTGTCTTCAGCGATCGTGTCGGGAAGGTGAGCATCATGGAATGCAAGTTTAATAGAAGAAAGTGTTCTTGCATTGAGGGAGTGCTTGAGTGGAGGTCCAATGTCCATCTGCTACCTTAGTACTAAACCTGTGAATATATGCACATAGATCTATTTCCCCATAGTCCTATATAAATATATTTACAGACGCACATGCCTGTATTTATACCTCTATAAATGCCCTTTGCCTAGTTCTTCCCTCTATGTTCTTTTACTTTCCTCTTGTCCCACTGTCATATTCAGCCTTCATTTGGGTTTCAGTAATTCCTCTCGGTTACATTGCCCTTGAACAAGCTCTACCAGGCCTCCTACACCTTCCTTGCCACTGATTTTGGATCACTTTTGTTCCCTTATCCCTGGGTTTGTTAACACCCACTTCCTTTCCACCACCACCCGCCTCCCATGTCCCCCTGGAACCGTTGTTTACTCCTTCAGCTTGTTTATCCCAATCAGTAGCTTACCCTACATTTTCACCCAGACCCGTCAGGAAAACAAAGGTCGCTTTGGTGGGGGTAACAAAGGTTATAAATAGAAAAAAAATGCATTAAATAATTCAACGCATTGCAGAGAGTCAGGAGTTAGGAGGAAATGGTTTACGTGGCTCCTTTGCCAAGGTACTAGAAGAACTCGATGTTGCCTTACTACCATTACTGAACATTTTGATCAAGGACTCTACAGAATCTTGAATAAAAGGAAGAAAATGTATGACAGAATTTCAAATTCTTATGGACTCTAGTGTTTCTAGAGCCATGAAGAATGGATGAATTCCTGAAACTTTTGCCCTGAGATCATCTTTAAACCTCAAACCAAAAGCATACCTTGAAGTCTTCTTAAAACCAAATGACAACCTTGAGGATTATGCTCTTTTAAAATGAACATGGGATTAAAATTATAACAGTAACTCAAAAGATTAACTAGAACATTAGGGACCAGTGAGTTTATGTTAATGGCAAAGGAACAGCTCAGCTAAGGATGAGAAAGGTTGTACAAGCTGAGTAATGCGATCAATTTTGCTCAATTGTACATGTACAAACGTGATCTGGTGTGTGTGTTCCTGTGTATATTCTCAACAAAGAACAGCAATTGGTATATATTCTAAGGAACAATGAAAAAAGTTGAATTTTTTTTTAGTTACCAGAAAGTTCAAAAACTTGTCAACTTTGCAGAGGAGCATGATCTGATTTTCTAATACTCACCTACTGTCTTCTACAGACCTCCATCTCGTGTGATTGCCACAAAAGCCAAAGAAATGGGTATGTTTCCCACATTCTACTGATACGGAAAATGAGACTTTGAGGAACTGCTAACGGTCGGGGGGTTGGATTGAAGCACATGCCCAGTCCTGCGCCATTCTTTTGCTTGAGCCCATTGTTACAGCCATCGGATCAATCCATCTTGTCGTGGGTCTTCTTTTTCACTAACTAACCCTGTGCATTACCAAGCATGATGTCCTTCTCTGGGGACTGGTTCTCTCCTGACAGCATGGCCAACGTGTGTGAGACAAAGTCTCACCAAAGGACAAGTAACTTCCCTTCTACTATGGTGTAGTGGTTACAAGTTGGGCCGTGATCCGCATAATCAGCAGTTCACTATCATCAGCAGCTCCACAGAAGAGAGTGGGCTTTGTGCTCCCATCCACAGCTACAGCCTCAGAAATCCACGGGGGCTACGTATGAGTCAGCAGGGACTCACTCAATGGCAGTGCGTGATAAGGAGGAAGAGAAAACTCACCATTCATGGCAGAAACTCCTGCAAGTTTAGAGACGAAACTTAGGATCAGTGGGTTTATGTTAATAGTGGAGGAATAACTCATACAAAGAGAGTGAGAATTGTACAAATTGCATAATGTGATCCATGTCACTGAATTATACATGTAGAAATTGTAGCACTGATGTATATATTGCTATGCACACTTCAACAACAAACAGCAACACACAAAAAACAGTACCTTAAAAAAAACCCCAAAGCATCAAGCATTGGATTGGAAAAAAAAACACACAAAACAGCTAGTGTAAAACCGACCTTTGTGGTTTCGTGCAGAGTACAGGCTTTAGCATCAGACTAGGGCTGGATTCTCAGCTCAGTTTCTTAGTTACCATGTTTTGACTAAGCCCAAACTTCCTTCTTCCTGTGTCAGTTTCTCATCTTTCAAATGAGGTTCCTACCTAACTCTGCAAGATTATGATAGTGGTTATTGGTCATGCCTGTAGACCAAAGTGCCTGACAAGAGGATTCAATAAGTTCAGTAAATAAGTCCACGTTCTAGTGAAAGCGTGGTCACAAGTATAATCAAATAAGCAGGGTAATCCTCCATTCAACACGAAACGCCTATGAGAAACTGTAGTGGCTTTTAATCAGATTCATTTAGGAGCGGTATCTTTTAAAAATATTCAGATTTTGTGTAAAGACATTATTTTATCATTTAAAGTCAAATCTACTTTAGATTATAAACCAGGTTTAAAAATATATATGAATGGCTTACAACTATTATACAAATTTACGCACCAACCGCAAAAAGCTACTGATGGAGACTTCGAAGAAGCCTACCTACATCTTCAGTTGGAAATTGGTCAAATATGCAATCAAGATGTATTTATAATTATTTCCCATTGGAAAAAAGGTTGGAAACAAAGAGGAAGGAACAGTAATTAGAAAACATGGACTTGATGATAGAAATTAAGCTGGAGATCTTATGGCAGAATTTTGCAAATCCAATGCCTAGTTACCATTTTTCAACAATACAAAAAGGTGACGATGCCCATGGACTTCTCCAGATGGAATTCAAAGAAATCAAATTGATTACATCTGTGAGAAGAGAGGACAATATCAGCACATCAATATCAGCAGCTAATACCAGTCCAGGGGCTGACTGTGAAACAGATAACCAACTATATGTTTGTAATTTCAGGGTGAAGCTGAAGAAAATGAAACCAAGTCCAAAAGAGCCAAAATACTATCGTGAGTCTATCCCACCTGAATCTTGAAAACATCTCAAGGACAGATTTGATGCGCTGAAACTAATAACAGAAGACCTTATGAGCTGAGGGAGGACATGAAGAACATCATGCATGCAGAAAGCAAAAGGTCGCTAAAAAGACAGGAAGTAAAAGATCAAAGTGGATGTCAGAAGAGACTATGAAACTTGCTCCTAATCTTAAAATAGCTAAAGAAAATGGAAGAAATCATAAGGTCAAAGAGCTTAATAGAAACTTTCAAAGCGCAGCTCGAGAAGACAAAGTCAAATATTATAATGAAATGTGCAAAGACCTAGAATTAGAAAACCAAAAGGGAAGGACATTCTCAGCATGTCTTTAACGGGAAGAAATCAAGAAAAAACTCAGGCCTCAGAGGAGCTTATACCAAGGGCTCAAGTAGAAAGAAAACGTTTTGGAAATATTGATAGCAACACAGGTATAGTGTGCTTGAAACAATTGAATGATGGATTGTTATAAGATTTGTACGAGCTAACCAGAGTGCGGTATAGCACCAACAACACACACATTCCTCTAGTTCTTTAATACTCCCCCCTCCCACCCCCAACCCCAGACAATCATGACCCCAGTTCTACCTTACAAATCTGGCTAGACCGGAGTACGTACACTGCTACAGATAAGAGCTCTCTCGACACACAGAATCCAGGATAGGTGAAACCCTCAGGACCAATATTGACAGGCGTAATACCATGAGGGTAGGGGGAAGGTGGGGGGAAAGGGGGAACCCATCACAATGATCAAAGTACACCCCGTCCTCCAGGGGGGACGAACAACAGAAACATGGGTGAAGTGAGAAATATGAAAATAAAATATCACATAAGATATAAAAATAATTCATAAATTATCAAGAGTTCACGATGGTTGTTGAGGATGGGGAAAAAAAGAGGAGCTGATACCACGGGCTCAAGTAGAACAAAAATGCTTTGGAAATGATGATGGCAACATATGTATAAATGTGACTGATATAATTGATGCATGGATTGTTATACGAAGTGAAAGCGCTCCCAATAAAACGATTTTTTTAAAAAAGAAACACTAATAACAATGAGTACCAGGAAGAAGAAAATGTTCTTGATTGTGGTACTCAATGTACAAGTCTTCTTGATGTGGTTAAACTACTGAATTATATGAAATGTATATGAATAGCCAATAAAACTGTTTTTCAAAAAGAATTTTAAAAATAGCAGGATAAAATAGATTTGTAAGGGACCCCGCCAATAAAATTAATAATTTTTTTTAAATCCAGCCTCGAGTTTCAATACTGAAAGATTTTATGGAGAAAATATTGAATGATGCAGGAAGTATCTAAAGATGATTGAAAATATAGTCACTGTACCAAAAGAACTGGTGGGCATTCCATCATTGCAGGAGGTAGCATATGAGCAAGAACCGATGATACTGAAGGAAAAAGTGCAAGTTGCACTGAAAACACTGGCTTCAGGAATTGATGGAATACTGTGTTAGTCCAGGTTGACTGGATAGAGAGTGTGTCCTGTTCCCGGTCGAAAGAGAAAGTATCCAGAGTCCTCATGAGAATGCTGGGCCCACACTGAGGTATCATCAGGCTGTGACCGGATTAACAGGCTAGACTCCACCCTTATACTTATCAAGTTGACATGAAATTATGTAACTACCACAAATACCAACTAAAATGTCTCAACAAGCTGAGGAAAACTTGGAAGCACTCACTCATCTATGATAGATGACCTGGAGAGGAATGGGAATTCCAGAACATTTGATTGTGCTCATGCAGAACTTGTATGTGAATCAAAAGGCGGTTGCGTGAATAGATCAAGGGAATATTGCATGGTTTAAAATCAGGAAAGGTGTGTGGAAAACAAACAAAAAAATGTAGTGCCCTATATTAATCCCGTTTACTGATAATAAAAGCCAATTTTAGCGTGTAAAACCTGAGCAAGTTTGCGAAGTATTTGATGTGGCTCTTCTAGTCATAATCTTTGTAATTCCTATCAAAAGATCTTTTCCTGGTGAATCTGGACAAGAGAAGGTGGAAAGAAGGTACTGCTAGAATTCAGTTGTGAGTGGTTCTTAACAGGATTCACTGGGCTTGCCAAACTGTTGGGTATAAAACGAGCAATCTAAAAAGATGGAAGAGGGGGGATCTCATTACCACCAGCAAAAGCTAGGAGTGGAGCATGTCTTCTGGACCCTGAGATTCCTACACATTGAACTTTCTTGATCTAGACAACTTGGACACCTGAAAAGTGACAGAAGAGCAGCAACAGAACTACTTCCTCGCCCACAGAGCAAATAAAGCTGATTGCTTTGGGGCAGGAGTCTGGCTTGTGAAGTAGAGTACCACTGGGCACTTAATTCAGGACGCTGGGTTTGCTGACCCACTTGAACTGGAGCGGAGTGCTCTGGGGTTGAGACTGACAATGGAATGGCATGCCCACTAGGCATTCTTTAGTCGTTTTAAAAGAACTTTTTCACATGTCCACATTGAGCAACTAAACCCTGAGCATTTCTTACCTGAACTGTAGCCTGTTAATCGCCACAGTGAACTCCATTAATCATGAGCACTGTCTGTGAGTTCTTTGTGGCACTGCAATGAATTACAGAACGTAGCTGGAAAAGTAGATTGTTGTGTGAGACAGAACAGATGTTTATTGAGGACTTTTTTAAACAGCACTATTGAGTGGAGAGGAAATTTTAATAAAAATCCATTTCTGCAGTCAAGATGCTCGTAGTTTATGGGAGAAGACTGGAAGCACAAAAATTATGCAATATGAGGTGTGGAAATCAACTCAATTCATGCAGGTAGAGTAGAGGGTCAGGAAAGGCTGAACAGAGGAACAAGGTAATGTATGAACTAAAAATTGAAGAGTGAGAACGTTCACAGAAAGAAGACACAGCAGAAGATCCTGCGCATAGGGAGGCTTGAAAGCAAGAGATTATACATATAAAAAAAGGTAGGTAAATCAGTAGGGCCCCTGTTGGGGTTGCAGGGAGGGCAGCTAGCCCTTGGAGAAAACACTTGATATCGCTTTTATGGTTCCCCCAAGGGAGAGAACCTACCTGGTACTATATGGCTAGTCATGCATGTTTAACTGAGTTTCTTGCCAGCCCTTGGGTGAGCTAGGTCCTATAGGCTACCTGGACTTTACAGATCTTTTTCTCTCAAGTAAATACAGCATACTGGCCACATCAAAATGATCTTAAGTGGAAAACTCACTAAGTGAACTGGACTTCACCTTAAACACACCCGTTGCAGATTCCCACTCACTGCTGTGGAGTCAGTGATGACTCATAGCTACCTCAGCCTGTGGGTAATTCAGTGGTTCTCAACCTGTGGGTCGAGACCCCTTTGTGGGTCAATCAACCCTTTCACAGAGATCACCAGATTCATACCAGTAGCAAAATGACAATTATGAAGTAGCAACGAAAATAATTTTATGGTTGGGGGGTCACCAAAACATGAGCAAGTGTATTAAAGGGTCGCAGCATTAGGAAGGTTGAGAACCACTGCTTTGGAGTCAATTCTGACTCAGTGATCCTATAGGGCAACGTATAAGTGCTCCATAGAATTTCTAAGGTTGTTATCTTTATGAAAGCTGACTGTCAAATCTTTCTACTTGAAAAGTGGCTGGGGGGAGTAAACCTTTTGGCTAGCATCTGAACACTTAACCACTGTACAACTAGGATCTTTCCTTAAACATATATCTGCATTTATACTGTCTTAAAAAAAACACAAACATACAAGGCACTCACCTCACTGCCATCGATTCTGACAGTCCCTTTAGGGTTTCCCAGAGTTTAACTCTTCACCGGAGTAGAAAGCCTGGTATTTCTCCCATAGAACAGCTGGTACTTTCAAACTGCTGACCTTTTGGTTAGCAGCCCAACACATATCCACACCACTAGGGTTCCCGTAAAACAGGACTAGAAAATAAAATTATGTACCGTAGTTCTCTATCTTGCTTTCCATGTAAGAATGCTTGGCAAACTAACCAAATCTGATGCCATAGCATCTATTGCACTCTCAATAACCCTTTAAGGCCAAGTAAGTAGATATATCCCATCGTGCTTTCAAGGTTGTAGGCTCTGCAGAATCAAACGTCGATCTTCCTACAGTGGAACACTTTACTGCTGCACCACCAGAGATGCTTCAGTGGCTTTGAACGTCCTCAAAGAGCACATCAATTTCGAGTTTCACAGTGCATGATGAGCCTGCTCCACCATACCTTTGATCATTGTCTATTTTTACAACTTACTTTTTGCCAATCTGAGATTTTTTAACTAGTATTTATTTTTAAAACTGCATGCACTTGTGTTGTGTGCCAAAAGCAGCATTAGACTGGCAAAAGTAGGATCTTAGTATTTGTTCTCCAGTGGGTAATTTTGCAAGTTTAAGACTGTTTTCTTAATCTATAAAATTAGAAAAGTGGCAATACTAATACTCTGTTAAAGTTTTAAGATGGCTCTAAATAACAAATGTTTCAAACCATAATGTGAAAATGCCTCTTCTTGGATTGCTTAAGGGTGAGTAAAGCCTTTAAGATTCCACGAGGAGGGATCATCGTTTTGTTCACTTGTGACAAGCCTGCTACTTCTAGTGAGACTTCTGATGGGTTAAAAGCCCGATAAGTTACTTTTAAACAATTATTTGGGAAATGTAATAAACCTGGCCCAGTTTCAGTTTTCAGTCTAATTCTTACACTCTTCAAGTAAAGATGCTACAAAAAACAATAGCTCGTGGACGTCAATGCTCAGCAAGCTATTGCACACTCAGGGCTTAAAGGCGAACTCAACCCACACCATGCACCAGACATCCAAAGACGTGTCAAAACTCGTAGCTCCACCAACTCATAGGGCCGATAGAAGCCAGCTGTCAACTATCCATCACCAGTCTCAGACTCTACGTCCCCACAACACAAGGAGCTTCTCCCCCCGCGAACCCAACTCCGAAAACGGCGGAACTGAAGTCATGCGAGGCACGCAGCCGGCGCATTCGGAAACCGGAAGGCGAGAGCGCGCCCCTCAAACTCCTCGCTCGCGGCGAAAGCCCGCGTTGCAGCCAACAGCGTCCTCACCTCCTTCTTTCTCTGGGCCGCAGCCGAGGGAAGCACGGAAAGGAGCACCAGCGCCAAGGCCGCGGTCGCCAGGAGAGACCCGCACCACCAACGCGCTGCCATGTTTGCAGCTCTCCCACCGAGAAGCGAAACTTTCCCCGAGCTGAGGCGAGGCCGGGGCGTGGGAGCGGCGAGCCTGCCCCCGCCGGTCCCCATTGGTCCAAGCAGCCGGCCTCGCTGCCCCTCGATGACGTCAGAGCGCGCCGGCCGCGCCGCCCGCTCAAAGACGGCGCCCTGCTCATTGGTCGCGCTTAGCCAATAGAAATAGGCAAATCTGGAGGTTTTTCATTGGCGGCTTAGACTAGTGGCCCACCCTCTCCGTTACGTGGACCTTATGAGCTCGTCCAACGCGCTTGCGTCGCTGTGAGGTGGCGCGCGTTTGCGGCGGGCGATTTTGCTTGAGGTTAGTAAAAAAAGTGTTCCCCCACTGTTCCATCCCCTCCGCCCAGACGCCTTCAAAAGTCCTCGAAAGCCCCGTTTCGATGAAGATTCTAGAAAAAATGGGACCTAGCTAAGTTGTGCGAGGAGCCCTCGGGCGTAGTGGGTTACGCTTGGTCGAAAGCAGTTCGAAACCGCCAGCCGGTCAATGGGGAAAACAAATGAGGCTTTTTACGCCTGCAAAGAGTTTCAGTCTTAGAAACTCACAGGGGCGATTTTGTTCTGTTCTGTAGGGTCGTTGTGAGTCGGAATCGACTGTGTGGCAGTGAGTGAATGTGAGCTAAGTTATTGATAAGTGATAGCTCATTTTGCTGCTAACATACTTAACAATGAAAAATAATGCAAAAGTAGGAAAACAAAACTAAGTATAACTCGGAGAATTTTTAGAGCTCGAATTTCTTGTGTATCCCAGAAATGCCAGGTGGACTGAACAAAAGAAAACTCCAAAAATTATTTTAAAAGGCCAGCGAGAAGTAGATTAAGCTGTGTGGCACCAATGGGGCCCTATGGTGTCCTGCAAGGAGGCCGGGGTGGGAGGGGGGCGGGCTGGGGCGAGTCGCGCCCCTGTCCAGTGGAAGAATGGATTTTAAAGCAGCTCCTCCTAATGGCTACACACAGTCCTCGTGGAGCATTGGATCACCCACCCCTACCCAGCCCGAAGATATCAAGAGCCTGATCCTAGCACGTTGGACCCTTCACCATACCTTTTCTACCACTCCACTTGATGACGTGTTCAAAATTGACAATGTTGAGGTTCCACAGGTGGAAATAATCGGACATGCTTAAACGGCCCCAACCAACTTGGTTCACAAAATTGATGACGTGACAGCTACCCCCAGGGATGTTTGCTAGTTCTGACTCAGCAGTGTTGTAGGACAGAGTAGAAGCACCCATAGAGTTCCCATGGCTGTGAGCTTTACATAGTGGAACTACCCAGATCTCACTGCCATCCAGTTATTGCTGACTCATGGCGACCCGCTGTGGATTTCGGAATCTGTCCACAGGAATAGAAAGCCCAGTCTTTCTCCCAATAGCTGCTGGTAGTTTCGAACTGCTGACCATGCAGTTCGAAATGGAACTGCTAGCGGGTTCCAATTGCTGAGCGTCTGGTCAGCAACGGATCCCTTAACTAGCATCTCTGGAACTCATTGGGATGACTTTACCAGATAATATATTCAAGAGATAAAAAGATACTTTGTTATATAAATAAAATGTAGCTAGAGCTTAAAAGAGAACAATGCCTAAGGCAGGTAGTCTTTGCTGGTTAAACTAAGCTATTGTTTGGTTTTACAAAGACTTCAGGGGATATTTGTAGTTTAAAGTTTAAAATTAATCTAACAATAGTTTCAGGTGCCTATCTAACCTTCATGGCTCCAGAGTCAAGAAACTATGAATTTGAAATTTTATTTTTCATTTTTCCCCTTAAGGTCAGGTTTCTTCTACAGAATTCTCGATCAAAATATTCAGTAATGGTAGGTGGGCATTATCCAGTACTTCTGGTCTCATGACAAAAGTGGCAGGTCATAAACAATGGGCAGTCGTGTACAATGAAATATATTCTCAAAAAGTCTCTCTCTCTCGCTCTCGCTCTTTCTCTTATTCTCTCCTGCACTCATTCCATCTGATGCCCAGTTCTTGGGATGTGAAAAGCCTGTAACCTGCTCCTTCCCTGCAAATTTTGGATTTGTCAGCTCCCACAACCCCATGAACCAGCAGCCTGCTACATGACCCATGGATCTGGGACTGCCTAGCCCACACAATTTCTTTGAAATACATATCTATATCCCATGAACTCTGCACATGCATCTGTCAGCTTGTTGTACAGTGGTGGCTTGCCTATTGCTATAATGCCACTGGCATTTCAAATACCAGCAGGCTCACCCATGGTGAATGTGCTTCAGCAGAGCTTCCAGACTAAGAAGGAATAAGTGGTTCACTTTTGAGGGATTGGCCATGGAAAACTTTCTGAATAGTGATGGAACATCGTTATAATGCTAGAAGAGCCCCTCAGGTTGGTAGGCACTCAAAATATGACGAAGGATGATGAGCTGTCGCCTCTAAAGAGTAAATCGGAATGAGGTGGATGGGGCAACACTTTAGGGACGTTCACCTGTTGATGGAGCATGCCTCAAAAAATTTGAAGAAACAGCTGCACACACACACACTCACACACACATATACAAAAGTAAATTTAAAATGTTACAAAAATCATAGAAACCTTTTATTTTTTATTTCATAAATCATTTTGGGGCTCATACAACTCTTATCACAATACATACATACACCAGTTGAGTAAAGCACCCTTATACATTCGTTGCCCTCATCATTTTCAAAATCGCCTTCCACTTGGGTTCCTGGAATCAGCTCATTTTCCTTTCCCCCCCCTCTCTCCCTCCCCGAGAAACCTTTATTAAACAAAAATATCAAAATGTGTATATTTTGTTTCTCAGCATCCACCGAGGTCTATAGACTTCTGAAGGCATTGTTTCCATCTCTAACCCTTCCTCAAAGATGTTTGCGCTCTTTGAGAACAATAATGTTGGCATTCTTGAAGGATCGTGCTCCTTTGAAATGCTCTTGAGGGATTATGCCCTTTGAAATGCTCTTTGATTTTTATGAGCAAAAAGAAGTCTGAAAGAGCAAGGACAAGGCTGTAGGTAGGATGAATGGGGTAAGGTTTCTCAACAAAATTCTTATCCTGGAAGAGTATGCAGGTATACTGTGCTGATGGGGGAAGGGGGAAGATCCTCAACCCTCTGTACAGCTTTCCTGGCCTATTTCTTTTTTTTTTTAAACAATTTATTAGGGGCTCATACAACTCTTATCACAGTCCATACATATACATACATCAATTGTATAAAGCAC
Source organism: Tenrec ecaudatus (assembly GCF_050624435.1). Taxonomy (NCBI): domain Eukaryota; kingdom Metazoa; phylum Chordata; class Mammalia; order Afrosoricida; family Tenrecidae; genus Tenrec; species Tenrec ecaudatus. The sequence continues at coordinate 84,671,684 of NC_134548.1, forward strand.
ATCTGTACATTCTTTGCCCTAATCATTTTCTTTTTTTTTCTCCTCTTTTCTTTTTTTACATTTTATTAGGGACTCATACAACTCTTATCACAATCCATACATATACATACATCAATTGTATAAAGCACATCCATACATTCCCTGCCCCAATCATTCTCAAAGCATTTGCTCTCCACTTAAGCCCTTTGCATCAGGTCCTCTTTTTTTTTCCCCCTTCCTCCCTGCTCCCTCCTCCCTCATGTGCCCTTTGTAATTTATACATCGTTATTTTGTCATATCTTGCCCTATCCGGAGTCTCCCTTCCCCCCCCTTCTCCGCCGTCCCTCCCCCAGGGAGGAGGTCACATGTGGATCCTTGTAATCAGTTCCCCCTTTCCAAGCCACTCACCCTAGACTCTCCCAGCATCTTCCCTCACACCCTTGGTCCTGAAGGTATCATCCACCCTGGATTCCCTGTGCCTCCAACCCTCATATGTACCAGTGTGTAACCTCTGCCCTATCCAGCCCTGCAAGGTAGAATTCGGATCATGGTAGTTGGGGGGAGGAAGCATCTAGGATCTGGGGGAAAGCTGTGTTCTTCATCGGTACTACCTCACTCCCTAATTAACCCATCTCCTCTCCTAAACCCCTCTATGAGGGGAACTCCATTGGCCGACACTTGGGCCTTGGGTCTCCACTCTGCACTTCCCCCTTTATTCAATATGGTATATATATATATATATATATATATACACACACACACATATATACATATACACACATATATCTTTTTTTTTGCATGATGCCTTTTACCTGGTCCCTTTGGCACCTCGTGATCGCACTGGCCGGTGTGCTTCTTCCATGTGGGTTTTTTTGCTTCTGAGCTAGATGGCTGCTTGTTCACCTTCAAGCTTTTAAGACCCCAGACACTATCTCTTTTGATAGCCGGGCACCATCAGCTTTCTTCACCACATTTGCTTATGCACCCATTTGTCTTCAGTGATCCTATCATGGAGGTATGCAGTCAATGATATGATTTTTTTGTTCTTTGATGCCTGATTCCTTCGAGACCACTCGTCACACAGGCTGGTGTGTTCTTCCATGTGGACTTTGTTGCTTCTGAGCTAGATGGCCGCTTGTTTACCTTCAAGCCTTTAAGACCCCAGTCACTATCTCTTTTGATAGCCGGGCACCATCAGCTTTCTTCACCACATTTACTTGTTCACCCACTTTGGCTCCAGCCATTGTGTCGGGAGAGTGAGCATCATAGAGTTCCAATTTAATAAAAGAAAGTATTCATGCTTTGAGGGAGTATTTGAGTAGAGGCCCAAGATCCTTCCGCCACCTTAATACTTGACCTATAAATATAGACACATAGATCTATTTCCCCATCCTCCTATATATATTTGCATGTACATGTCTTTGTCTAGACCTCCATAAATGTCCTGGCCTATTTCTTATCAATGAAGTTTTAAAACTTTTTTCCAATAAGATCTGGTGATCTCACTGTGTCTTTCAAGAAAATCTATCAAGATTATATTTTTGTAGGGAGTGAATCTGGTCTGACCACCCCCACAGCAGGGCGAACCAGAATGGAACATAACAGATCATCAACTGGAGCAAAGGAAAGCCACAAAGCCCCTGAGGAACCCACAAAACAGACTTCAGGCCAGGAGGGGTAATTACTGTAAGCCCCTAGGACTGGTGGGGAGATAGTCATAAAGGTCAGCGCAACAGAACTGGAATTATGTATGCTTTTTTGGGAGGAGGGGGGTGTTGCTAGTTTTTTCTTTTGTTTTTTTAGCTTTTAATTCAATCTTTTGTTTTGTCTCTGTTATTGTTGTTTTGCCTACCTATATAAGATAAGCATAGGAAGCAAGCCAGAGGAGAAAGCAATAGGACCAACGGTTCTGGAGGGAATTGTGGGGAGGAGGAAGCAGGGGAAAGGAGCGGTAAGCAAACAATGCCATAGCCGGGAACAACCAGGGAATTGTTGGAGCAACAGCAATCTAACTGAGAAGGAATTACTAAAGGCAGAAGAGGGCAAGCGTGATGGGTGGGCAGGAGAAAGGGAAAGGAAACAGGAAAGAGCTAGGTAGCAAAGCTATGAATAGAGTTATAAGCATAGGTGTGTACATATATAAATACATTAATTCATAAAAATATGGGTATTGGCCATGTAAATATATTTATATAGCAATACATTGAGGAAGTGGACAGTTTGGAACTCAGCTCAAGCCCTCCCTCAGTGCAAGAACACTTTGTTCTAACACCTTGACATTCTGTGATGCTCACCCTCCCAGTATGATTGCTGAAAACAAATGGGTGCATAAGCAAAAGTGGTGAAGAAAGCAGATGGTGCCCAGCTACCAAAAGATATAGGGTTTGGGGTCTTAAAGGCTTGAAATTAAACAAGTAGACACAAGAAGTAACAAACCCACATGGAAGAAGCACACCAGCCTGTGCAATCATGAGGTGTCGATGGAATCAGATAACAGGCATCAGAAGACCCCAAACAAAGCATATTGTTGAGAACAAGGGAGGATTGGAGCAGAGACCCAAAACCCATCTGTAGACAATTTAACATCCCCTCACAGAAGGGTCACAAGGAAGGGATGAGTTAACCTGGGCGCAGTATAGCTCTGATGAAACATACACTGTTCCTCTGGCTCTTTGAGGCTTCCTCACCCACCACTGTCATGAGCCCAGTCCTGCCTTTCAGTTCTGGCTAGACCAGAGCATGTACACTGGTACAGATAAGAGCTCAGGACACATGGATTCCATATAAACCCCTCAAGAACAGAAATTGGAGTAGCGATACCAGAAGGGTAGGGGGAGGGTGGGTGGAGGAGGGGAAGAAGGGGGAACTAATTACAATGATTGATGCATAACACCCCCCCCCACAGGAATGAACAAAAGACACATGGGTGAAGGGAGATAGCTGTCATATATGAAAATATAACTTATCAAGGGGTCACAAGTGTAGGAGGGTGGAGGGAGGGAAAAGAGCTGATACCAAGGGCTGAAATAGAAAGTAAATATTTAGAACATGATACTGGCAATGTATGTACAAATATGCCTGATACAATTAATTTAGGGAATGTGATAAGAGTTGTAAGTGCCCAATAAAATGAATTTTTAAAAATAGATTATACTTTTGGAATTAAAAAAAATCACCATAACCCTCGTAGCTTATGTCTCTGCCATAAGTTCATTGCTGAGGTCTTCCCAACAAGGTCTCCTTAAAATACCTGGTACATCTAAAATTTGTTATGAGATCGCAATCAGTAAGAATCAAGGGTGTATGATTTGTTGAATGTGAGACTGATGTGCTTTGCCAACCTTTAGCCAGTGCACAATATTTGTTTGTTTAAAAAAAAAACACCCAAACTGTGGTACAGCATTCCTGGAAATTTGTTGCAAAGTTTCAGTGATTTTGGAGGATGTCCACTTGAGTTTTGTTGAAGATTTTGTATTAGCCCTGACCTCATATCACTTTTTCCACCACACCCAAGAGTATCTTTTTTTGCGGCCCCCTAAAGAGACTAAGTGCATGAGTGTAAATATTTCTGAGAGAAACATGCCTGTAGTCAACCATTGATTGCAGAGGCATGTTTCCATGTATCTTGTTTGGAATGAGCTGAGACATGTATGACTGGAATCCTAGTAGTAATACTTTCTGACTTAGAGAGAGAGGGGAACAAATGTAACTAAATAGTTCCAATTAGTGTTCCTGGGTAAAGAATATACAGGGATTCTTCCCTCTCAATATTTTACTATTTATGGAAACATTAAAACATATAGAAAAATGGAAAGAATTGTATTGTGAACACCAATCCACAAGATGGTGCAATCAACAATTTGCTATGTTCACTGTACCACATATTTATCGACATATTAGTGGAGTTCTTTTTACTACTCTTGCAGCTTTTCAGTAAATTAAAAATTATTTCAAAATACAAATTTAAGCCATTAGCATTCAGTAAAACTGAAAAAAAAAGATGCCATTGAGTCCATTTCAGCGTATGGAGACACCACCATGGATGGAACTGTGCTCCTAGGCTTTTCAGTGCCTGAAGTTTGTAGGCCTTTCTTTCAAGGAGCCTCTAGACCTCCATTCCTTCAGATAGTAGCCAAGCATGCTAACCATTTGCACCATTGAGGGATTCTAACTAATGGTGACCTTGTATGAGTCAGAGTAGGGCTGTGCGCCATAGAATTTTCAAGGTTGTGACCTTTTGTGTCCAGATCTCTAGGCCTCGCTTTAAAGGATCCTCCAGGTGGGTTCACTGCCAATCATTGCAAAAGCCCCAGACCCTCTTCCATGGAGTTCATTATGAGTGGCCCTCTACAGGCCTTCCAAGAATGTCTTTAAGGGCTCAGACAGCCTCCGCGTTTTCCTCCAGAGGGGCTGCTGGGTTTTAACTGCTCTTTAAACCAAAAATCCACACTCGCTGCCCTTGAGTTGATTGACTTAGAAGTGAAGGCTGTGAAACTTCTGCTAGCTTACTTTGGACCTATTATCAGGAAAGACACATCGCTAGAAAAAGACACCTGAACTCAAAACTCACAGCCCTCATATTGATTCTGACTGATAGCTGACCGGTCTTGGCACAACAGACTCCACCTGCACCTCCATCTTAGCTCTCAAGACTGACCCCTAACGGACTTCCTCTCCCCTGCTCAACCCCAAAATCTGGGAACCAGTTCGCCCCAAAGCTAGAATGTTTTCTGAAGATATGGTCACTCCACCGTCCCTGACATATAGCTAAGATTAACGACCTCTTCCCTGCTGAAGCACCTGTGTGCGCAGATCCTCCCCAGCTTTGATCCTCCCTGCAGTGGGCATAAAAACACCGCCAGGATTTTTTTTCCCAGGCGCAGCTTCAAGAGCTCAATACCTTGAGTTGCTGAACCCGCCTGCAAGCTTCTCAATAAAGCCTGCTTCTAAAACTCCGTTAATTGGGTCTTTCATTCTGTTTTCGCGTCCAAATAAACCTTATCATAGCGATCCTACAGGACAGAGTAGAATTGCCGCTATGGGTTTCCAAGACTGCAATTAAGCAGAAAGCCTCATCTTTCTCCCTCAGAGCAGCTGGTGGTTTCAAATTGTAAGCAGCCCAAAGCATCGCCCACTGCCACCCACGGTTAGTATATAAAACCTAAAGACAGTTTTACATGTGGAGCAAAAAAAAACAAACAAAAATAACCAAACCTCTGGAACTTTAACACTATCTTGAAATTGGTGCTTTAGACTACTCCGCTGAATTGAAGTTAAGGTGTTGCAGCTCATTTCTGCCACCAAGTAGATTCCAACTCACAAAGGGTTTCTGAGACTAAATCTTTACTGGAGGATAGTCATTTTCCATGAGCTGCTGGTGGGTTTGAACTGCGAACCTTGAAGTTGGCGCCCTAATGCCAAACCCACAGCGCCACCCTGTTCCAAATCCATCTTCAAGAGGTTCTCTCACTATTTATTAAACACCACCACGTGGCAGTTACAAAGTCGGAAACTACATTTCCCAGAAGCCTGTTCGTTGTCTCCTTGCCGCAAAGAGAAGGACAAGTTCAGGGTTTTTTAAGTTATCGCGAGATCTTGTCAAATCTCATTGATGACGCCTTTTCGCGGCCATTTTGTTTTTCTGACCTCTCTGCAAGGGTACCGGACGCGGGTTCTCCAGAGCCAGCCGCTGCAGTTGCCGCAGTTCTGTGAACTTCTTCGCGATGTTTCCCTTGGCCAAAAACGCACTAAGCCGTCTTCAAAGTGAGTAAACGAATGCTTTCCAGGAGCCTTATATCCATTCGCCCTTGGAATTGTGCCCTTTGCCTCCCCCAGCATTCTAGCTTTCTAATTCTAAAATACGAAGTCCTTCAGCCTGAATTTCCACCCCGAACCCACCGCTAGGGCCTACAGGGTCGCTGTGAGTCGGCCTGGACTCGATGCTCGTGAGGACCCAACACAGGCATTGGCCGCCGAACGCCGTTTCCCCTTAGGTTCTCAGCTCTCAGTTACCAGAGTGAGGCAGAGCTTAGCCCTACGTACGATCGAAGAGGATATTCTTGGTGCATATTTCTGGTTCCTTAGAGATCCCCGGAACTTCAGCGATAGCGGTGCATTTACTCCTCCTAACCCCACATAGAACTGCCTCTCCAAATTTTGTAGCCATCACACATGGAAATGAAATAAAGCTTTTCACCTGATTTCTTGCAGACAACGTGATTGGTAGTGCTGCAGCTTTTAAGGTTATTTGTGGGTGATTAACCGAATAATAGATGCCCAGAGAGCAGTCACGGCCATTTAAAGAAATCGTCATATAGGCAAGTCCAGGAATACTTGGGATCAGCATTGTTCATTGAGAATGTACTGGATTAGAGAGAGAGAGAGAGAGAGAGAAATCCGTTAATATTTATGATTTGCACCGAAGGTGACCTTGAGCAATTCTTACCACGTGAGTGGTCCTTTTTAGTAGTCAAGGTGACACATTGAGCAGTTAATGACTTTAGTCTTCCGCCCCGCCTCCCTCTTAAAAACCTTAAGGGTATTACCAGAATGTGTTCTTCACATTTAAGTGCCTTTGAAAAGACCCAATAGTCACTGGCTTGTTTCTCGTGTTCCAAACGCTGCATTTTTATTATTGCTTTCATTTTGAGCAAACGGCTCCGAAACTGACTTTTTTGTGAACAACAAACAACACACCTTGCAAGTGGATTCCAACTCGTAGTGACCCCACCCCGGTTATTCCGAGGATAACTGGCCCAAAGGGCTTTTAAGGGAGCAAACATCTTGCTCCTTCCGGGTGCTTCCTAGGTTTCAATCAGCGCTCACAAGAGCTCCTTTAGCATACCTGAGGAAAGGATTCTGTTGTTTAGAATGTCTTTTTAAAGGTAAAATTCAGCACGGGCGTTTAAACCATTTTAGTATAGAATTTATTGCGAAATGTTTGCAGAGTTGCTTATCTTCTCTCAAATTCACTTGCCGTGGAGTCTATTTTGATTTAAGATGACCCTGTAGGACAGGGTAGGACTGCAGCTGTGGGTTTCCGAAACTGATCTTTATGGGAGTAGAAAGACTCATTTTTCTCCCAAGGTTGATGCTCTTCCTGGGTATCACTGAAATTGAAAACAAAAAGCAGTATAAAGCCTTCATGAGAAGAAACCATAACCCTCAACCCTTTGTGTCACATAGTTTCCCCAATAGTTTTATTGATTTGAAATGCCCATATACATCCACAGTTAAGTTGCTTTTAAAGAGTTGTGTATACATCATCACAATCTGTTCTAGTGCACCCTCCCCTCCTGTATTCATCCCTTCCCCACACCCAATCCCCATGAGCTATTACATTAGTCATTGTCTGTGCATCCGCTCTTACTGTGCTCCATAAACTGGGAAACAGAAGAAACAAAAAACAAAACGGGGGGTGGGGTGCGGATAAAGAAAAGACCACCAACTATATTAAGATAAGTCAGAGAGAAAATTTCTATCTTGGAACAAATGAGGAATATTTAAACCTAGAGCAAATTCAGGATGGGTCAAGAGGGAATTCAACAAACGAGGTATCATTTTATACTGTAGTTCCATCCACCATAATCAAGTTTACAATCATAGCTTGTCTGGTATTAAAGCTTCCCATGTCCCTTGACTGGCCAGAAGGGATCTGCCAGAGGCGTGATCCAAATAGGGACTCTGCAGGTGGATTTTGGGCTCCTGCTGCTTCTGTAGTCTATAGAGGCCATTGTTCTTAAAGGACTAGTAGAGAGTGGACCGCCTCACTGTACCTCTAGCATGCTTTCATATGTATTTCACAAGAGACTGAGCATAATCCTTTATCTTTTCACTAGAATAACAGTACAAATAAAGTTGTAATCTTGTCATTCTGCTCAATACCTTTACCCCTTGTCTACCAGAAAGAGGGGCCCAGTATTGAGAACCCATCACAATTCTTTTTAGTTTAAATCCGCTTGACATGTTTATACATCTTATTCATCTACCGAACTTAATTGGTGGCACTGGGTGTCTCTGCCTTTATTCAGATACCTCTTTCTGATATCTGCACAACTAAATCATACCTGCCTGCCATTCAGTGTTGCTAGATAAAATTTTTTGTGTAAGAGTGATTTGCATCTACATTATCTAATTCATTTACACGAGAAGTTTCCTGAGGAACGTGGCCTGCCTCTTATATCTACATCTTGCATACTTCTTTATACTCTTTTTTTAAAGCATGATGCTTTATTCATTTGTAATTTAAGTAAATACTGCCTTTAAAATTTTTTTAAGATCATAAATATTTAGTGTGCTTAAGTTTGAAGTTCATTTTGGGTTTATTTTTTCTCATAAGAATAGAGTTGTTGAGCACTTTTGAGTAAACTAGTGAAAATTTAAGACATAACTATTCAAGTTAATGAAAGTTACAAAGGCTGTACAAATACTAATTTAAAGTAAATGTTATATCACTATTGCTTTGTTTTCCCCCAATATAGAAACATGAAAGAAATACATGGTGAACACCCATTTATTTACCACCTAGATGGTAGAGTTAGCACATTTTATATTTGGTTTATCACTTTCATCTTATTTTTTTATGTGTTTCAAAGTATACTACTTCGCTTTTAGCTCTGCTTTCTTGATTCTGATAATAGATGTGCTTCTGTATTTTGTTTTAAGTGCGAAGCATTCAGCAAGCAATGGCAAGGCATAGCCACCAGAAACGGGCACCTGATTTCCATGACAAATATGGCAATGCTATTTTAGCTGGTGGAGCCACTTTCTGTATTGCTGTATGGACATACGTAAGTAATTTTCGCCGGTAATTTTTATTTTGCATGTTTTTAGTTGTTTGGACCATTCATTAATATTTTAATATAGCACCATGCATTTATATTTCAGAGAAATTGTTAGAGATTCTCTAATTACCTGCCTAAATGCACCAATTTCTTCCGGAAAATTCATCGTTCATTTCGTAACATTTCCAATAACAAGTTTCTCACTGGATCACAAAGCAGCCCTTTCCATATAATGTAGCTATAAATAGGATCTTGTGTTTTCTTAAAATCTGTCTCTTTATATTCTACTCACCATTCCATTGAATCACAAAAATTCTGATTCCATTTCCATATAACAGCTGCTTGGTGTTAGGAAATTGATTGTTTTATGACTTTCGGGGTTTTTACTCTCTTGGCCACCCTTATTGGACACACTTCATGTAGGCAATATTTCTGCCTAAAATTTTACACTGAGAAACTGAATACAGTATTCTGGATAAATGAGATATAATTTGCTTTTGATGTTTTCGTTTTTTAAAAAAAATTTAGAGTTTTATCTACAATTCATATACCACACAAATTGCTAGTCGCTGTACTTGTTAGACGTAGGAATTCTCAAGTTACTTATAGTAAATATATAAATTCGACTAAATAAACTTTGATAGGTCTTTCCCATCTTTGTTTACATCTTTCTGAAATGAAATGTACATAATTATAAACAGGTGTTGTCTTTAAAGGGCTTTTGGAAGAAGTGCTTCTTAATAGTGAAGGGATATTACAATAGGGTCTCTGACAATTCTTTTCATAGTTGTTGCTGACGGAATCAATGTTTTGAGGAAGTGGTGTAGAAATGTGTGATATAAATTAGAATTAGGTTAAATAAAATTAACTCGGTTCCTCAGTCGTATTAGCCATATTTCAAGTGTTCTGTGGCTGGTGGTTACTATACTGGACAGTAGATGTACAAAAACTTTTTCATTATTTTTGGAAGTTAGAAAGTTTGTGGGAATGTTCCATTTTTTCCCCATAAACTTTGTGAAACCTTGTTTTGAGCAGTACTGCTCTGTTAAATAAATCAGGATCGCTATTAAGTTTGGACTACATGGAAGGCACTATATTCCAGGTGAGTTTGTATGTTATCAGTCTGTAGAGTAGAATACCATTGTCATGTAATAAGTACACTTACAGGGACAGTAGATTATGTTTTAAGCATGCATAACTGACAGCATTTTCATTCTTACAGACAGCAACACAAATTGGAATTGAATGGAACCTGTCCCCTGTTGGCAGAGTTACCCCAAAGGAATGGAGAGAATAGAAATTAAATCAGCTGGTGGTGTAATAATTGTTTCAAAATCAACTTTTAAAGTGATTCAAGTAAAAGCACCACATGCATTAACATATGGCATTATTGAAGAAATAAAATACATTTGAAACTACTAATGTATGTTTTCTTTGTTTCCTATAAATAAAACCAAGCATGATCACCTTTTTTTTTTTACTTTTGTGTTAATATTAAAGTCAAAATGCTATCAGAACCCCACTACCATCTAGTCCTGACTCACCAACTCTATCAGGCAGAATAGAACTCCTTCGAGCAGGCGTCCTCAAACTATGGCCTGCAGGCCACATACGGCCCGCCGAGGACATTCATCTGGCCTGCCGGGTGTTTTTTGCTGCCTTTGTTTTTTTACTTCAAAATAAGAGATGTGCAGTGTGCATAGGAATTTGCTCAGTTTTTTTTAACTATAGTCCGGCCCTCCAACGGGTCTGAGGAACAGTGGACTAGTCCCCTGTTTAAAAAGTTTGAGGACCCCTGCCTTAGAGTTTCTAAAACAGTCTTTTTGGGGCGTGGGCAGGGTCATATAATAGAGTGTACTTTATATATTTTTAGATTTTTTAAATTGTAAATTAGGTGGGATTTATATTTCACATCATGAAATTTGTGTTCAGTTGAAACTACTAATCGGGTGGGTTTGAAAATCCAAACTTGTAGTCCAATGCTTATCCCGGTCACCAGGGCTCCTTTCAAAATGCTATACAACTTAAATAGCTTTTCTGTCTTTTTTTTTTTTTTAGAAAACTGCCTTTATTAGTAGGAAAAAAATAATGGTACAGAAAAAAGGTTTAGTCAGCTGGAGAGGAGAAACCCAAGTGCCACCCAGAGACCTGGCAGCTCCTCTGGAAGGGAAGCTGGATGCAGTGAGGAGAGGGGAGCTTTTGTATCTTAAGGTCAGTGTGAAAGGAAAATTAGGTTCTCATCTGGGACTCAAACTGAAATAGCTTATGAATGATCATTGAGCTAAGAATTTGGTGGCCAGATCATATACCTGCTTTCTATCATTTATATTGGAATTGGAATTCCTAAGTCTTATACTCCTGCCTAGAGAACATGAGGTATATCAGGCTAAGGGAAAAATGGTTTTACAAAATGAATTCCTAGCTAGTCTTCAGACTAGCTAGAGCAGCGGTTCTCAACCTGTGGGTTGTGACCCCTTCGGGACCCTTTCACAGGGTTGTCTACTTCATAACCAGCAAAATTAGTTATGAAGTAGCAATGAAAATTTTATGGTTGGGTCACTACAACATGAGAAAATATTAAAGGGTCATGGCATTAGGAAGGTTGAGAACCATTGAGCTAGAGTTAATTCTCAGCACATTTATTTATAGTAAGAGTGTCATGTTTACTTGAGAAGTTTAAAATATTCTTAAAGAGAAACCTTGTCAAATACACCTTTCCTCTCAGCTGTCTAACTGAGCACTCCTGTTGGTTTAATATATAACAATATTTGGTTTGGGCATTACTTTGAACCCACCAGCAGCTCTGCAGGAGAAAAGACCTGGCAATCTTATTCTGTAAAGATTTCAGCCTTGGGCAAAATCAATGACTTAGAAACAGCTTACAGGTATGTATTACCAGCTGTATTTAGCTCTGTGGGCTGGGCCACCAGGCCCTTATTTTAAAGTCAGAACCTCTCACACACAGCAGGAAGCCACCTAGTCATTGGCTGTGGAAGCTCAGCCTTGAACTCCACTACAGTTCTCCCTCAGGTCCTGTGACTTGGTGAGTCTAGTAACTGTTTGTTCATTGTGGTCCCATTGTGCACTCTATCCCTGACTCAACTCCCCTGGGCCCCTTTGGCCTGCACCCCCCTCTCCCCAGGTAGGTTCTCACAGGCAAGCAAGCTAACCTTTGTAGCTGGTTAGCAGAGAAGGTGGCAACAGCCCAGTGGGTGGGATCCCCTGGGCCAATGAACCTGGGAGCCCCTAATGACACAGTTGTTTCCACAATGTCCAAGTCATATAATAGCCCATTTCACAAAAGGAATCATGGATGTTAAGTGTACCTGTACTAAATTTTTTTTTCTTTTTTTAAAAATCACTGGAGGCTCATACAACTCTTACCACAATCCATACATACATCAATTATGTAAAGCACATTTGTACATTCATTGCCCTCATTCTCAAAACATTTGCTCTCCATTTAAGCCCCTGGCATCAGCTCATTTATTCCCCTCCCCCCTGCTCCCCCTCCCTCATGAACCCTTGTTAATTTATAAATTATTATTTTGCCATATCTTGCCCTGTCCGATGTCTCCCTTCACCCACTTTTCTGTTGTCTGTCCCCCATGGAGGAGGTTATATGTAGATCCTTGTAATAGGTTCCCCCTTTCCACCTCACTCTCCCTCCACCCTCCCTGTATCACCACTCAACACTGGTCCTGAAAGGATCATCTGTCCTGGATTCCCTGTGTTTCTAGTTGCTATCTGTACCAGCGTACATCTTCTGGTTTAGCCAGATTTGTAAGGTAGAATTAGGATCATGATAGTGGGGGGAAGGGAGGAAGCATTTAGGAACTAGAGGAAAGTTGTATGTTTCATTGTTGCTACACTGCACCCTGACTGGCTCTTCTCCCAGCAACCCTTCTGTAAGGAGATTTCCAATTGCCTACAGCTGGGCTTTGAGTCTCTACTATGCACTCCCCCTTATTCACAATGATATGATTTTTTGTTTTGAAGATGCCTCCTGATACTGCATCCCTTCAACACCTTGTGATCACATGGGCTGGAGTGCTTCTTCCATGTGGGCTTTGTTGCTTCTGAGCTAGATGGCCCCTGTACTAAATTTTTATCACTGAATAACCATTGAGTATTCTAAAGAGACATTGGCTTACACATCAGGTTGCCGGCCTATAGGTCAGCAGTTCAAATCCACCAACTGCTCCAAAGGAGAAAGGAGGTGCTCTGCTGCTTTAAAGATTTAGAGCCTCGAAAAAAAAAATTAGAGCCTCAGAAATCATAGGGAGCAGTTCTACTCTGCTCTATAGGTCACTGTGAATCAGAATCTACTTGATGGCTGTGGGTATTCTAAAGAGTAAAGCTAATTTGTAGTAGGATTTGTAACACATCGGTCATTTAACTGATAATTATCAGCTGTTTTGACAGGATAAAAATAACATTTTAGAATATCTCTGAAAATAGGCTGTGAAAGACTGGAGGAAAACATACCAAGCAAATAGCAATTCACAAAAAGTAGGGGTTGCAATCCTAATCTCTGATGATATTGATCTCAAGGTCAAGCCATAACAATAGATATGGAGGGGCACTATATAATACTCAAGGGGACAGTAGACCAGTAAGCATACTAAATATATATGCGTATGGGAGACCCGCAAAATTTGTCAAACACCAAAAGATGAGAAAAGAAATCACAGACTCAACAATTATAATAGGTGACTTTAATATACCGCTCTCTGAGAAAGACAGACCACAGGGAAAGAAGCTAAAGAAGAAGGCTACAGATCTAAACATTATAATTAGAGGACTTGACCTGATAGATATTTACAGAGCTCTCCACCCAAATGCAACACATTTCACATTCTTTTCAAGCCCACTTGGCACATCCCGAAGATAAATCACCTGCGGGGACACAAGCAGAATCTATGTAAATTCAAGCACATTGAGATAATACAGCTCTCTCTCTCTGACCGCTATGCCACAAGGCTGGAAATCAGCAAAAGTATGATGAAAAAAAAAAACAAGGGCAAATAATTGGAGGATAAATAACTCTATACTGCATGTGGAGTGGGTAGTGGCCCAGATCAGGGATGAAATTGGGAAATTTCTAGAAACCAATGAGAATGAGAATACGATGTTCCAAAACCTTTGGGACACACAAAGGCAGTTATGAGAGGAAGTTTCATAGCAATGCATTCACTCATGAAAAAAGGAAGAGAGACTTAAGATTGATACACTGGCACAAAATTTACAGCAATTAGAGCAGAGTTAACAGGACAACTGTATTAATAGCAAAAGGAAAGAAATGATAAAAATCAGGGCTGAGATTCATGAGGGAAAACAAAAAAATATGGAAAAATTAATGCTGCTAAAAGTTGGTTCTTTGAAAGGATTAACATAATCAAGTGACTGCTCAGCAAACCTAACCAAAGAAAGGAAGGAACAACTTTCATTAGCAAGGATGAAGGATGACACAGGGACATTACAATGGACCCTAATTAAATCAGAAGGATAATTACACAGTACTATGAAGGCTTGTAATCCAATGAATTCAACAATTTGGATGACGTGGACAAATACTTGGAAAAACAATCCCTCCCTAGACTAACCCGGATGGATGTCAAGAATCTCAACAGACCCATAGCAATAGAAGAAACAGACAAGGTTATTAATGGATTACCAACAAAAAAAACCCCTGGACCAGACAGCTACACAGGAGAATTCTACCAAACATTCAGGGAAGATCTAACACCAATCCTAAACAAACTCTTCCAGAACATAGAAAAAAAGACAGCAAGCCCCCGGACTCTTTTTATGAAGCTAGTATAACCCTGATACCTAAAGCAGGCAAGGATCCCACAAGAATTGAGAACCATGGACCAATATCCCTAATGAACACTGATGCAAAAATCCTTAACAAGATACTGGCCAATAGAATAGAGAAGTATATAAAACAAATAATTCATCATGACCCAGCGGGATTCATACCAGGGATATAGGGATGGATCAACATATGAAAGACTATTAGTGTTATTTATGATATTGACATGCAAAGTTATAAGAACCACATGATATTATCCATAGATATAGAAAAAGCATTTGACAACATCCAACACCTATTCCTGTTTAAGACATTCAACAAGATAGAAAGGGAAGGAAAATTCCTTAATCTAATGCAAGATATATATGAAAAACCAACGTTTGAATTATCCAGCCAACGTGGTAGTCAATGGAGAAAAGATTCAAACAATCCCTTTGAAAAAGAGGATCAGACAAGAATGCCCCTTGTCCCCACTCCTATTTGACATCATACTGGAGGTCCTAGCTAACAATATAAGGTAAAGGAAAGACATCAAAGGTTTTTGTCTGAAGAAGGAAAAGGTGAAACTGTTGTTATTTTCAGATGATATCATTTTATATGTGGAAAATCCCAAAAGCTCCACAAGGGGAGTGTTAGAAGTGATAGAGGAAAATGGCAGAGTGGCAGGATACAAGATCCACAAAGAGAAGTTAATTGGATTGCTATATACATCGGACAAGACCACAGAAGAGGGGATCAAAAAGATAGTACCCTTCACAGTAGTCAAGCACAAATTAAAATATCTAGGGATATACCTGACTAAAAAACCCCAAAAGATTTGTATGAAGAAAATGACAGAACACTATTACAAGAAACCAAGAGTGACCCCCAACAAATGGAAGAAAATCCCATGCTGATGGATTGGAAAACTCAATATAGTAAAAATGTCAGTTTTACCAAAGGCACTGTATAAGTTCAATGCTATCCAGATGCAAATACTATCCTCTTTCTTCAAAGAATTGGAAAAACTGATTACAAACTTCATAGGGAGGGGGAAGAAGCCCAGAATTAGCAGAGAACTCCTCAAGAAGAAGGACACAGTGGAAGGGCTTGCTTTAGCTGACTTTAGCACATATACAGCCACAAAACCACATGGGATTGGTATGACAGATACTCTGACCAATGGAAAAGCACTGAAAACCCAGAAATAAAATCATCAGCATACAGACCACTGATCTTTGATAAGGGCCCAAAAATTATCAAATGGGAAGCAGATTCCCTGTTCAATGAGCGGTGCTGGAAAAAATGGTTATCTACCTGTAGAAAAATGAAGCAAGACCCTTACCTCACTCCACGCACAAGAATAAACTCAAGGTGGATCACAGACCTTGAGGTAGAACCCCAAACTATTAGGGACATCAGTGAGGGAATTGGGACAAACCTGAGAACTTTGGTTCAGGGAATACATAGGCTATCAGAAATAGGGAAGGACACAAACACAGAGGAGGCACAAATTGACAAGTGGGACATACTGAAGATAAAACACTTGGGTACATGGAAATAATTCATTGAGAGTATTAAGAGAGCCCACAGAATGGGAAAAACATCTTTAGCAATGGTACATCAGACAAAGCCTTATTACTAAAAGCTACAATACTCTGCTAACTTACAATGAGGAAAAATCCAACTGCCCACTGAGGAGGTGGGCATAGGACCTGAACAGAAGTTTCACAAGGGCAGAAATCTGAATGGCCAATAAACATATGCAAAAATGTTCCTGATCATTAGCCATAAGAGAAATTCAAAGTAAAACAACTATGAGATACCACTTAACAAAAAAAAAAACCAAAAGTGGGGGAGCAGGGAGGGAGGGGGGAAATGAGGAGTTGATACCAAGGGCTCAAGCAGAAAGCAAATGTTTTGAGAATGATGAGGGAAACAAATGTACCAAAGTGCTTGACACATGGATGTATGCATGGATTGTGATAAGAGTTGTATGAGCCCCCTATAAAATGACTAAAAAAATATCAGAAAGTAAGAAGTGTTCGAGGGGTTGTATTGAGATAGGAACTCTCTCCTATTTCCTGGTGGACTTGTAGGTGTGTACAGCACCTACTAAAATCATTTGACAATATCTAAAGCAGATAGAAATCAAGCTATCCTATTGGGTAGATACCCAGAAGAGGCAGGAAACAAACCACAGCCATACATCTGTGCTCCAATGTTCACTGCAGTGCAGTTTTCATTTGCAAGGAGCTGGAAACAACTCAAATTTCCATCAACAGATGAATGGATTAAGAAAACTGGTACATACATACAATGGAGTATTACGCACCCCTAAGAAACAGTGATGACCGCATGAAGCACATCGCCACATGGGAAGAAC
Source organism: Tenrec ecaudatus (assembly GCF_050624435.1). NCBI lineage: Eukaryota > Metazoa > Chordata > Mammalia > Afrosoricida > Tenrecidae > Tenrec > Tenrec ecaudatus. The sequence continues at coordinate 84,688,629 of NC_134548.1, forward strand.
TGGAGGAATCATGTTAAGCGAAGTAAGCCACGCACAAAAGGACAAGTACAACATGTAGTCCACTGAGGTAAGTTTAAAAATGCAAAAGGGGCATAGAGGAAAAGTTACTGTGTACACACATTCCTGGTACTATGAGGTCCAGGTACTATGTATGGCAGGGGCCAAACCCAAATCAGGGATATATATGGCAGCCAACTAAAAAGGAGAGGAAAAGAAAGAAAAAAGGCCGGTAGTGGGGGAACAGAGCACTAACACCCCCCCCCCCAAGGGGTGGGTGGTGTTTATATGTCCACAGGAGAGGGAGAGAGGAACCAAGCTTCAACCTGGCACATCAAGATGTGAATGCAACATAGCATGAAACAGGGAACCAACTGAGAGGTCTGCAAAGCTGGCCCCAATCCCAACTACGTGGACCCCCCTGTCCTCCAAGAAGAATGCACTTCAGAGGACAGCACTGAAGCTGTGCCTCAGGGAGAGGGATGCACTGCTAATCAGGAGCAAATGAAGAGGGAAGGAGAGAGAGTCAGAAACATCCTGGCTCACCAAGTCCCGAGGATGATAATCTGGCTCGGAGCAGCCAATCCACAGAGAGGACCTCCCTGACCCATAGTGCTACGGCGGGGGACAGCATTGGAGACACAGTGTGGGAATTGTGCCCAATTTGACCCCATCACACTGGGGCGAAACACTAAGGAGGTGCAGCAAAGCAAAGCAAGGGAAGCAAAGCAATGAAGTCCCTGAGGAATACCAATAATAGACTTTGGGGCCAGGGAATGGCATCCCATCAGACACGACTGAAAAATGCTAATAAAGGTCAACAGACAGACTTGGAACTATTTATAGGCTTTTCTTTTCTTGCTGTTGGTTTTTCTTGTGGTTTTGTTTTCTTTTTTTGTTGTTGTTAGTTCAGGGATCATTTGTTGGCCTTTAGGAGTGTTTTCCAGTCCAGTCTGTTGGGGCACCACGCCCTGGCCCCAAAGTCCACTTTCAGCATTCCCTGGGGACCTTGCTGCTCCATTCCCTTGCTGTTCCACTGCACTCCCCCAATGCTTTGCCTCGGTGTGGTGGGATCAGGTCAGGTGCAATTCCCACACTGTGTCTCCGGTGCTGTCACCTGCAGGGCCATGGGTCACTGAGGGGCATCATGTCTCATAGTGGGGCCAGCCATGTGGTCCTCTCTGTGGACTGGCTGCTCTAATTGGGGTCATCGTCCTTTGGGCCTGGTGGGCCAGGATGTGCTCCACTCTCTCCAACTCCCCCTTCATCTGCTCCCGTGTGCCCTGATCAGATATGTCCCTCTCCCGGAGTTGCAGATTCAATGTCGTCCTTTGAAACAAGTTCTTCTGGGGGGAGGGGGCTTTGTTTTCTTTTATGTTTTATTTTGCCTTGTTTTTGTGCTTATTACTGTTTCTGCATGCCTATCTAGATAAGATAGGCAGGACAACAGTATGGAAGATAAAACAACAGAATCAATGGTTCTGGGGGACATGGGAGAGGGGAAAGTGGGGGAAGGGAAAGGAGGTGCTAACAAACCTAGGGAAAAGGGAACAACAAATGATCTAAAATCAATGGCAAGGAGGGCCTAGGATGCCTGGGGACAAGGGTGAGGCTTGATCATGGGTAATGTAGCCAAGAGGAATTACGGAAGGCTGAACATGATAGTGGGCCAGGAAGAGAGTAAAGTAAAATAGAGGAAAGAACTAAGAGGCAAAGGACATTTATAGAGGTCTAAATACAGGCATGTGCATGTGTAAATTTATTTATATATGACAATGGGGAAATAGATCTATGTACATATATTTATAGGTTTAGTGTTAAGGTAGCAGATGCACATTGGGCCTTTACTCAAGTACTCCCTCAACTCAAGAACACTTTGTTCTATTAACCAGGCATTCCATGGTGCTCACCTTCTGACACAATCGCTGAAGACAAAGTGGGTGCATAAGCAAATGTGGTGAAGAAAGTTGACAGTGCGTCTGAGGTCTTAAAAGCTGAAAATAAACGGCAATCTAGCTGAGAAGCAACAAAGTCCACATGGAAGAAGCACACCAGCCTGTGTGATCATGAGGCAGCAATGATGTCAGGTTTCAGGCATCAAAGACCCGGAACAAAAAAATCATATCATTGTGAATGAGGGGGGAGTGCAGAATGGAGGACCAAAGCCCATCTGTAGGCAAATGGATATCCCATTCTAGAAAGTTCTCAGGGAGGAGACAAGGCAGTCAGGGTGCAGTATAGTACTGATGAAACATACAACTTTACTCTAGTTCTCTAATGTTCCTCCCTCATCTCCCATTATCATGACCCCAATTCTACCTTACAAATCCGCCTAGACCAGAGCATGTACATGGGTACAGATAAGAGCTGGAAACACAGGGAATATAGGACAGATAAACTCCTCGGGACCAATATTGAGAGTAGGCATACCAGGAGGGGAAGGGGAAGATGGGTTGGGGGGAGAAAGGGGGAACCTATTGCAATGACCCCTCTATAACCCCCTCCCAGGGGCATGAACAACAGACAAGGGGGTGGGCGGAGACATTGGACAGTGCAAGACATGAAAAAACAATAATAATTTATAAATTATCAAGGGTTCATAGGGGAGGGAGGGGAAAAATGAGGAGCTGATACCAGGGGCTCAAGTAGAGAGAAAATGCTTTGAAAATGATGATGGCAACATATGTGCAAATATGCTTGAGACAATGGATGTATATATAGATTGTGATGAGTCCCCAATAAAAAGATTTTAAAAAATAATATTTATTATTTATGCATTGGAAAGTGGATTATTGCAGATGCAGTTAGGATAAAATTTAACAGCTTTTCATTTAATCACTTTTGACCTATTCTAAATTTGTTCTAGCTTTTAATATTTTGTGTCTTCTTTTCTATTGAGGTCTTCCTCTCTTTTATATTGCTATTGTTGATGTTTTTGTATGTTTTTCTGTATAAGAAATCCAGGATAGTTCAATCTGTGAATACAGTAACTGGATTAGTGGCTTTTAGGGGTCTGGCAGGAGAAGTTGGGGGAAATGGGGAACTAGTAACAATGAGAGCAAGAAAGAAGAAACTGTCCTAAAATGGATGGTGGTGATGATTTTACAACTCTTCTTAATATGATTGAACTATTGAATTGTGCGATATATAAAAAAAAGAATGTGCATGATTGGTAGAGCACCTTGCAGCACATAGTGATACATTTTATTGTCTACCTAAAAGAACTAGAGAGCGAGTAGATTTATATTCTGTGTCTGACCATGGGTTTTATTTCTGGTGTCAGCATTTCACGAATTTCTTTGAAAATTACTAACTAACTTGTTTCAAAGCCATCTTAGATAAAGGGATTTTTAAAAGTTTTTAATTGGGTTGAATTCACATCATAAGAGTTAAGGATGTGCTCATTGGTTGGTATTTACAATTTCCAGGAAAATAAGGGGTCTTGAGAAATATAATATATTTATATGAAATAACCAAACCAAACTCACTACCCCTGAGTCACTTCTGACTCATGATGACCCTATAAGAATAGCCCCTGACCTCCGTTTGTGAATCTGTAAATCTTTATGGGAGCTGAAATCCTCATCTCTTGACCTTCAGTTAGCAGCCCAATGCATAACCTACCATGTCACCAGGGCTTCATTTTAAATGGAATAGGAGAGCCAAAATATGAACTTGACTACATTCCACTTGGATTTCTAGACAATGTCAAGGAAAGATTTGACACAATGAACACAAATGACCGAAGACCTGATAAGTTGTGGAATGACATAAAGAACATCATACATGAAGGAAGCCAAAGGTCATTAAAAAGACGGGAAAGAAAGAAAAGATCAAAGTAGATGTCAGAAGAGACTCTGAAACTTGCTCTTGATGATAGAGTAGCTAAAGCTAATGGGAGAAATGAAGAGCTGAACAGAAAATTTCAAAAGTCAGGCCAAGAAGACAAAGTATTATCATAAAATGTGCAAAGACATGGATTTAGAAAACCCAAAGGGAAGAACATGTTCAGCATATCTCAAACTGAAAATACCGAAGAAAAATGTTGAACTTTGAGTTGCAGTATTGAAGGAGCCTATAGGAAACATATTGAATGATGAGGAAAGCATCAAAGAAGATGAAAGACATTAAAACAGCCACTGTATTACAAAGATTTAATAGATCAGGAGATCAAGAAGAAAACAAAGCAAAAGCCAGTGGTACTGGAGGAAGAAGCCCGACCTACACAGAAAGCATTACTTCCGTGAATCGCTAGCATACCAATCAAAATGCTGCACCAAGCTGAACGTACTGACTTGTCTGTGCCAAGAAATTCGGAAGACAGCTGCTTGGTCAGCCAATTGCAAGAGATCCATGTTTGCACATGGATGGATCTGGAGGACATTATGTTAGTGAGGTTAGTCGACCACAAAAGGACAAATATTATATGAGACCATTGTTATAAAAGAAAAAAAATCAAGATAAAGATTTTCATACCAAAAGAAACAGACTTTGAGGACTACCAGGGGTGGGAGGGTAATGGAGTAAAGAGGAAGCCAGAAGTCACTGGTAGAAAAGTATTTGCTCAGGTGAAGAGGAAGACAATATTCTACAAGAGGAAGAAAATATTTAAAAAGGGGGAGGAGGCCCGAGCAAGTTAATGGAATGTTTAATAAGTTGTTTAACTGTTTAATACAAAAATGATCTGAAATGCAAACTCTGCCCAATTCACAATGAAAGGTTAAAAAACCCATATTTATGTCCATTCTAAAGAAAGGTGACCCACCAGAATATGGAAATTATCTAACAATATCATTAATATCACATGCAATTAAAATTTTGCTGACGATAATTCCAAATCAAATAGAGCTGCCAAAAATTTCAGTTCGAATTCAGAAGAGGATGTGGAATTGAGGGTTTTCATTGCTAATTTCAGATGAATCTTGGCTGAAACCATAGAATTCTAGAATGATATTTACTTGTGTATTTTTGACTATACAAAGTCACTTTTATGGATTATAACAAACATTGCAAAGGTTTGGAATAAAAGAACATTTACTTGTTCTCATGTGGAACCTGTACATAGGCCAAGAGGAAGTCATTTGAACCGAACAGGGGTATACTGCATGATTTTAAATGTATCCTTTCACCATATTCATTGAATCTGTTTATTGAACAAATAATCCAACAAAATGCACTGCATGAAGAAGAATAATGTGGAATCAGGATTGGAGGAAGGCTAATTAATAACTTGCAATATGCTGATGGTGCAATATTGTTTGCTGAAAGAACAGCTCACTTAAAGCACTTTTTTGGGAAGCATTTAAAAAATCATTTTATTGGGGGCTTGTATAACTCTTATTACAATCCATCCATCCATCCATTGTCTCAAGCATATTTATACATATGTTGCCATCGTTTTCAAAGCATTTTTTTTCTACTTGAGCCCTTGGTATCAGTTCCTCAATTTTTTCTCCTCCTTCCTTTTCCTTCTTTCCCTCCCTCCCTCCCTTTTCTTCCCTCCCTCCCTCCCTCCCTCCCTCATGAACCCTTGATAATTTATAAATTATTATTTTTTTCATGTCTTGCACTGTTCGATGTCTCCATTTACCCCCTTGTCTGTTGTGTATGCCCCTGGGAGAGGGTTATAGGTAGGTCATTGTGATTGGTTCACCCTTTCTCTCCCCACCCCACTTACCCTCCTTGTATGGCTACTCTCAATATTGGTCCTGAGGAGTTTATCTGTCCTATATTCCCTGTGTTTCCAGCTCTTATCTGTACCCATGTACATGCTCTGATCTAGCCAGATTTGTAAGATAGAATTAGGGTCTTGGCAGTGTGGGGGGGAGGGAAGTATTAAAGAACCAGAGGAAAACTGTATGTTTCATTGGTGCTATACTACATCCTGACTGGCCCGTCTTCTCCCTACGCCCCTTCGGAAAGGGGATGTCCAATTGCTTAAAGATTGGCTTTGGGTCTCCACTCCGCACTCCCCCCACCATTCACATTATGATTTTTTGCTCTGTTTCTTTGATGCCTGATACCTGGTCCCATCTACACCTCATGATCACACAGGTGGATGTGTTTCTTCCACGTGGGCTTTGTTGTTTCTCAGCTAGATGGCTGTTGAAGCACTTCTTGATGAAAACCAAAGACTAAAGTCTTCCAATATGTATTACAACTCTAAGAAAATAAAAACCCTGACAACTGGACCAATAGGCAACATCATGACAAACAAAGACAAAAGTTGTCAAGGATTTTGTTTTACTTGGAATCACAATCAATGTGCATGGAAACAGCAATCAAGAAATTAAAAAAAAACATTTTGCATAGGGCAAATCTGAACAAGACCTAGTTAAAGTCTTAAAAATCTTAAACAGTAAAAAAAAATCTTAAACAGTAATGATTTCACTTTGAGGTCAAAGATGCATGTGAAAGCTGGACAAAGAATAAGGAAGTTCGACTGGAGAAGAACTGATGCATTTGAATGACGGTGCTGGCAATGGCAGAGTGTTGAAAGTGCCATGGGCTGCCAGGACAAACAAGTCTGTCTGGGAGGAAGTACAACCAGAATGTTCCTTACAAACAAAGATAGCAAGGAAGACTCCGTCTTTCATACTTTGGACATGTTACTAGGAGAGACTAGTCCCTGGAAAAGGGCTTCATGTTTGTAGATAGTGAAAAATAGGAAGACGAAGCAATTGACAGAGGCTGCACCAATGTGAGGATGGTGCAGAAGCAGGCATGCTGTACACTCTGTCACACTTAGGTCAACTCAAAGGCACCAACAACAACAACAACAACATGGAACTGGTGGATAATTTTAAATATTGTTTAAAAAAGCATATTGGGAATTTAACAAATTACTAGGGTGGACATTGAATACTTAAATGTACATACTGTGTTCTAAGTCTTTAAAAACGTGTTAACTTATTTATCTAAGTTATATGTACTATTTTTAATTCTGCAACATCCTTAGTCTTTTTTTTTTGTTCATCCTTAGTCTTAATAATACTTTTTTTTTGAACTGGGTTCAAACTTGTTTCCTCCTAAATCTTGTGATAGATAATTCAATGAATAGAAAAAGACATGCCTGGTTTAAAAATAAGTGAGATGAAACCACTCTCCCTTTTACTCCTTTTATAATTTTAGGTATCCTAAAATTGTATTTTTTAAAATGTAAAATTGGAAAGCAGTAATCAGAGAATGCACTTTTCACAAATGCTTTCTCCACCACTTATTATATATTGTATCAATACATTTTATGCATCTCATCCATCTAAACTCGTGGTAACGCTTTATACTTTGTATCTCTGGAAGCCCGTATGTCAGTGGTTCTCAACCTGCGGGTCGCGACCCCTATGGGGGTCGAACGACCCTTTCACAGGAGTTGCCTAGGACCATCGGAAAACACCTATTTCTGATGGTCTTAGGAACAGAGACACTGCTCTATCCGTCTCCAGGCGCGTCCGCCCTCATGCAGATACCACCACAAATGAGTAGCGGGCATGAAGACTGTTACCCATGCTACTCCATGCTTCAAGACAAAATTTCATCTATCTGTAATTAGAAATAAACATTTCACAATATAGAATTACATATTGTTTTTGTGATTAATCACTATGCTTTAATTATGTTCAATGTGTAACAATGAAATTACATCCTGCATATCAGATATTTATACGACGATTCTTAACAGTAACAAAATTACAGTTATGAAGTAGCAACAAAAATAATGTTATGGTTGGGGGGTCACCACAACATGAAGGATCGCGGTTTTAGGAAGGTTGAGAACCACTGCTTGACGGATCAGTGAATGAATGGGAAAGTTGGTCAGCGCCTAGGATGGGAGTGAGATAAGATATCCCCCCCACCTCAACACATTCACACATGAAGATTAGGAATTTGAAAACATTGTTTTCTTGAGGACACATGTAAATCATGGAATGATGTCAAGTTCCAGTTATGCCATTTACATCTGGGTTTGGATAGCAGAGACAAGTTAATTTCATGTTGGGGAAAGATGAAATGTGTAGCTGACGATTTAAAAGCAGTATTTTTTAAAAGCAGTTTTTATGGTCCAAGGCCAACCTCTTACCCTTCATTTGAAGTCCATAAACTCCAGATGAGAAAGTCACTGTTTGGGCAGGGTTTAGGGAGTGTTTTTCGGAAGGAGAGGGAGAAGGAGAGGGAGAAAGAAAGGGAGAGGGACAGGGAGAGGGAGGGAAGGGTAAGGGATCCCTGCAGAACCAAAGCAAACTCTTGCACCCAAGGCCGCCAGTCCGTCAAAGGGCAGCAGGGGGCAGAAGAAGCTAGGCTGCTGTCTGTGAGTTCGCCTCTCCTGGCCCTCCTTCTCCTAGTCCCACCCCACCCTCAACCTCACCCCTGCTCCAGTCCGCCTGGCTTCCGGCAGGGGGAGCATCCGGAAGTGCGGGCAGCCAAGGGAGGGAGGCGTAAAGCGGGAGGCGGTGCCGGCAAGGGGTGGAGGAAGAGAGAAAGCAGAGGGCGGGGTTGTCGCCGCCGCCGCCGCCGCTGCCGCCGCCGCCGCCGCGCCGCTGTCTCGGTGGCCTCAGCTCCCACGGGGTCTGCTCCCGGTGTGTGAGGTTGAAGTCCGAGCGCGTGGCTTTCTGGCTGACACGGTCCGCGGAGCCCCGGGGATTTGACCATCGAATTGAAAAACCAGGTAAGCCCTCTATCGGCTTCCCGGCATCCCCTTCTGCTGGCAGGGGGTGTTCTGTACTGTCACGCTGTAGTGCCCAATGTGGCGGGCAGGTAATTTTCAACGAGGGCAGCCTTCCGACTCGCGCTTCTTCACAGCTCAGGGATGTGCTGCCCTTACGCTTTCTCTTCGCGTACACGGGAGAAAGGAGTGGCGATCAGGACCTTACCCGTGGCGCTTTCTTTTTGTCCTCCGGGGGTGTGTGTGTCCTGATCATTCATGGCCTGTGATTACTTGAAGGGACAAGGCAGTCCCTGCCCAGTACTGGAGGTCACATAGACCGCGGCCTCTGTCGAATGACAACTCTTCGTACTTTGTAAAGGAAAGCTAGGAAGAGAGCCATTCTGAGTGTAGTAATGACAAATAAGTATTTTGCTTTTTGTCGTACTCCGAGAGCATACGCTAAACCGAGAGCGCTTCGATTTCTACTGCATCGTGTTCCCTTCTCAGTAATGTCCCTCTCCATCCTTGTCACACTCCGTGGCATTCTTGTTTTTGACACTTTTTGTTGTAGACATTAAGGCATTAAGGTTATTCTAAACACTATCAACAGGTTTTTAAAAAATCGTTTCACAGTTAAGTAATTTTTAAGAACTGTTCACTCTTTTCATCATAATCTTGGCGTCTATGGCACCCTGGCTTTGTATGAAGGTTTAATGTGTGTAGAACATTAAATTAGGTGATAGTGAAGTGAGGTTGGGAGACGTACAAGGCGTCCCCACACTTGAAATGGTTTACAATCAAGGTAGTTGAGCTCAGCTAGAAATGAAAACAGTGGGTTCTCTCAACTCCACGGGTTGAACAACTAGTCTGCTTACCTTGTGTTGTTGTTTTTTAAAGGATATTTTTAATTGCTCCCTTCAATATAACAAGCTAAAAGACTGGTTGGGTTTATTCTACTCTGTCACATTGGGGCACTGAATAGAAATGAACGAAACAAGACCAAACAATAACAGTTTTCTCCAACACTATAAGCAACTTGGAGCGATGTCCATATCTTTGTGAGTGTCAAATGTTGGGGATATTGGTAAATTACATTCGTTTTCATAGATATTTCTTTCCTTTAAGGAAATGAAGGTAAATGTTTCCATTTTGATCCACTTAGATACATTTTGTTTACATTTGGAACTATGTAGCTATGCCTCAAGTAATTATCAATTCATTTTTACTTTACAAGTATTGTGTATAAAAAATCAGTCCAATTTTCTTGACTTACAGTCAGGAGTATCTTTTAATAATTTACTAATTGAAATAAAGGGGTTCTTTTGTATCTCAGGGAAATTGTTTTAGCCTGGCTATTTCTGTTAGTTGATTTTGTTCATTTTGTTTATTGTGATTGCTGCTGATCTTGCATGTGCACTTGATACCCAATTAAAGCAGAATCAACTCAGTGAATGACTCTTTACGCCGACAGAGTAGAACTTTGCCCTAGGGTGTCTAAGGCTGTAACTCTTTCTGCCTGAGAGCAGCTGGTGGATTCAAACTGCTGACCTTGCGAGTAGCTGTCCAACAGGTGACCTACAGTACCACTAGGGCTCCTCCAAAGCAGATAGGATGGACTAATCTCCCCCACTCCCATGTCAGAGTTTTCAGAGAACATTATTGTTCTTAGAAATTGTAAAGAAAATGGTTTCTGCTCTCAAAGCGTTCATTTGAAGCACTCTGTCTGCTCCTCAGGAGAGGAAAGCATTAAGAGGTCTTCACTGTTAAGACGTTAAAAACTGTCAGCAAAGATAGAGGAAGAGAGAAAGAACTTCAAAATAGTGAACCCTCTAATGAAAATTCTCCGGACTATTTAGGATAAATTTGTTGTTGACCTCTAGTATCATATGTATATTTAGGAGTTGATCCTCAAGCTAACAAAAGCTTATTGAGAGCTTAGTTGTTAAAAAGCTCCAAAGCGTAATCTTTGTCGACTCCTGCACTTGCTCACAGGGGTAAGAGAAAAGAATATCTCATTTTTAGATGGTGATAAAATTATTTGTGCTAATAATTTAACATTTATTTCTCAATTTAATATGATTAAAATAATATTTCTATTTTATTACAAAAACAATAACATAAAGTTATTTGCATATGGGTGGTTTCATTTGGACCAATATGTGCTTTCTTTTATGTTACTATAAATTTCATTATTAATTCTAAATATGCCATTTATTCCACAATATAATCACAATTTCTAATTACAACTGTAAATATATTTTTAGGTATTTTCATTTAGATTGGTATATTATCTTCAAGTATTATCTAGCTAAAGCAAAGTATTTTCCTGCTTATCTGACTTTAGCTAAGTGATGGATGACAAAATTAATTGCAATCTTCAAATAGTTTAAAAGTCAAGTTCATTGTGTGATGATAAATAAAAGAATAATTTATCTAGTGTAATATATTATTTAACTTTGACTGTCAGGGTAGGATTAGAATTCCCTAAGAGTTTATCCATCATGTTTGTTAGAAAAAAAGCCTGACAATTCCTGTGTTGTTTTTTTTTTAACTTCAGGGCAAATGGTAAATCATGGAATTTTGAAACTTCATTTTTTTAATAAAAATTATATACATAATGAAACCAGTACTGTTCTTCTGGTATAAAAAAATAAATCTGGTGTACTTTGTTTATTGTTTGTACCTTGGTAACATATGACATATTCATTCAGTGGACCAAATTTTATTCCCAGACCTAGCACATGCCTAAATGAGATTTAAAGTTAGGAAGTTTGGCTTTAAAAACTGTACTCTTAGCATAAAACATAAATATATAAAACACATATTTTAAAAATATACATATACACTTGAGTAAAGTTAGGTCTATTGAAATGAAATCCCTTGCTGGTCCTACAAATGAAAGCTTATTTGTCTTCTTTGCAAGCATGAGTGAACAAAAGAAATAATGTCTTTTATTGGTTTGATAATTAAAAAAATAATTTTATTGGGGGCTTTTACAACTCTTATAACATGGTTTGATAATTAAGACACAAAATATTGGTAACTTCATGAGGAGATCACTGAAGATATGGGTACTATAGCAAAGTATGGTGAAGAAATTAGATGATGCCTAGCTATCAGAAAAAATAATGTCTGGGATCTCAAAGGCTTGTCTTAAACAAGCAACCATCTAAGTGAGATGTCAGTTAAGTCCATATACATGAAGCAGGCTACCCTGTGTGATCCAGTGACTGTAAATAATAAAATCCAAGACTGGAGGAGGGAATTGTATTAACACTTAAATTCTGAATATCCATCTTGTAGAAGGTTATAGATGACAGTGAAAGCCTAAAAGCTATTTGCAGGGTTCCCAGTTGGAATAAGGCTCTGGTGAATTCCTTCTGACCATTGACCTAGGGTGTGAATAGCCTTATTATCAGACAGGATGCATTGTAAACTGGATTAATGCAGATATAGTTAGGTTAAAATCCACCTTATTTTGGCCCATTTAAATTTTGTTCTCTCTTTTGGCCCATTTTAAATTTGTTCTAGTTTTTAATGTTTCCACTTTTCTGTTTTAAAAAATTTTCTACTTTTCAGTTGAGGTTTTTCTCTCTTTTATTTTGTTACTGTTGTTGAATTTCTTTTTCTTTTGGTATGTTTTGCTTTATATGAAAACCAGGATAGGTAAATCTATGGGTACAATAGCTGGATTAGTAGTTTCTTAGGGTTATGGCAAGAGAGATTGAGGGGGTGGGGAGAGCTAATGGGTAAAGTACAAAATATTTAAAATTGATTGTGGTGATTGTACAACTCCTTTTAATATGTTTAGAGTATTGAATTATATGATATTTGAATTATATGTCAATATAACTTAAACTTTATATATATATATAAATTGATAACATTCCATGATGCTTTGAAGCTACTTTCAAAAGTAAAGACTTAGAGTTTGTGTTTAGTCAGTTATATTATGTAAGGATGTACTAAATGACTTAATGTTTAAAATAATATTAGCCTTATTTATATTCTCAGTCTCCCAGAAAGAGAAAGGAAATGGCCTATGTGTGTTTTTCCACCTTTACAGTGAGCATATCTTTGAACTTGGGCAGGCTTTGATATTTATAATAACATGCATAGAATTTAAACTGTACTAAAAATTATAGTAAAAGTTTATAATCAAGCCCCAATTGGAACATTGCTGGTTAAAATTTCTGAACTATTAGATATTAAAGGCATTTTAACTTTGCCATCATATATTTTGAGAGATAGTTTGGAGAGATAGTTAATATAGGATTAAGAATGGAGACTCTGGAGCCAGACTATCTAGGTTGGAATCCAAGATCCTCTGCGTACTACTTATGTCACCCTAGGCAAGTTTCTCATCTTTTTATGCCTCAGTTTCTTGAAATTTGTAAAAGGGGGACAATAGCAGTGCACACTCCATAAGGTTGTCAGTGAATCAATACATGTAAAGCCCTAAGAACAGTGCCCGGCAGGTAGTAAGCACACAAAAAAATTTAGTTACTGTTATTATGTTAATATTTTATTTGTTATATAAGCAATTTTAGCAACCTCATTATAAGTTATCATTCAGCTGTATTTAGTAGGCCATAGGAGCAATATATTGATCAATCAGTACTTCTAAGCCATATTTAATCCCCCGGTTTGTTGTTTTTAGTTGTCATCTAGCCGATTCCAACTCTTGGTTTACCCTGTGTGTACAGAGTAAAATTGTTCCATAGAATTTTCAATGGCTGTAATCTTTCTTAAGCAATCCTATCTCTGGGTGGTTCCAGTAACCATCTTTGTGGCTTGTAGTTGAGCCCTTAACAGTTTGTGCCACTCTGATCTCAAAAATCAAGTGACTATACATCACAATAAATGGAAAAATCAAATTGGTGGGGGTGTAAACCAGTGTGGAAGGGGCCATATCTGACCTCTGGCTTCCCTATTGTCATAAGGCAGAGGTCAGACATGCCTCTCCCCTCCATCTTTCTTTCTTTCTTTATTCTGCCACCAATCATAATTCGTTGCAATGACCACACAGAACTCATAAACAATACTCGAGATTATTCAGGTTGACTAGGGAAGTTAACAGGTTGCCACAAGTCAAGACCAGTAAACAGTAAGGACACAGTCAGTAGTCCACAGCAGTGGCCCTTCTCAGCATACAGCCAAGTCTCTCTCCAGCCCTGGCCCCTCAGTCTCGTGGTCTCTTGGTCTCTGCCTTTGTGGTCCAGGAAGCCAGCCCGCTGCTCTGCCTTAAAGTCACATAACCTTGCCATTGTTCCTCTGTTCTAGCTCCTGGCATCCTTGCCTTGGTCTCTAGTTTTAGCCAGGCCCCTTTGCTCTGTCTCTTTGTCGCTGTGGCATAGTCTCTGTCACCTCTGATCTCGTCTTCTGCTACTTTGAAACAGATCTCCGGTGTACTCCACTGGTGGCTCTTCTTTAGAAGGTCCTTGGACTCTGTGTTTCTGAGATGGCCCTTATGCACGTAAGAATAGCTGTCAGGAAGGTGTGGTTTCTGTCTTGGGGCAGGCCATATCCCCAGGGAAATAAATGGTGGTGACTTAGTTCACATCCTCTACTAACAAGGTTGACAATTAATCCTACTTTAATGCTTCCCATGGATTATAGGGATTATAGCCACAGAAATAGAGTCTAGAACTTATATGAGAGATTATGACTAGAAGGACCATATTAATTGACTATTTCTCAGGGTATAATAGCAAACACAATATCTCAAAGACTCTTTAAACAGCGGTTCTCAACCTTCCTAATGTCACGACCTTTTAATACATTTCCTCATGTTGTGGTGATCGCCCCACACCCATAAAATTATTTTTGTTGCTACTTCATAACTGTAATTATGCTACTGTTATGAATTGGGCGACCCCTGTGAAAGGGTTGTTCAACCCCCAAAGGGGTCATGACCCACAGGTTGAGAACCACTGCTTTATGACAACTAGCAGATAATAATAATAATCTTATATGCTTATTTTACTTCTCTACTAAGAAAACTTATAATCATCTGCTTGTGTAATTAGTAAGCCACAGACTCTAGACCATCAGGATTTTCCAGATATTTCCCTAATTGCCAAAGGCTAAACCATCATTCTATTGAATGAGTTGTGAAATATAAAATTTAGACATTGGAAAATGTTTTATGCATGTCAAACCTAGTATACAAACTAACTCCATTCTTACAAAGTTGTATATAAATTAAGTTTTTATAAATAAAATCCATACTCTAATTAGTAAATGTGTGTGGTTTGTTTGTTGTATATCCATTGTTCACCTAGGCCCTGTGAGATATACAGATGAATAAGGTACGGGCTTCAAGGTCGAACTAGGGAAAGAAATCCTATAACAAACAATTACAAAGAAATGATTCTGATTCCAAGAGTATTTGGAATTAAAAAAAGTGGCAAGAAGTATTTGATATGTTTTTCATTGAAGAGGTCGGACTTGGATTCATTTACTAAGCCAGCAATTACTTAATAAGTAGCTACCCTATGGGAGGCACGGGGCATATAATAGTGAAGACTGAAGATACGGCTCTGCTTTTGTGTAGTTTATAGACTACTGAAGGGATAAATTGTAGAAGAGTGTATTCTACGTGAGATCTGTTTTTAAAAAGTCATAGAAAGAAATAGTAACCATGGATCCATGGGAATCAGTGAGGAGACTTACCTGGTTGTAGTATTGATTTTATGTTGGGGAGGAATATGGAAAGTGATAGCTAAGCAATGTGAAGCCATTATTGAGCTTTTAAAGAACTATTTAAATCTGTGGTAACATTTTTTAGATGTAGTATTTTGGTGAGGGTTAGGAGCATGGGCTCTGGAGTCATTGTCTTAGTTTGGTTCACTTCTCTCAAATTTGTTTTCTCAGGTTAAAATTTTATGTTAAGTTTTCTTGGTGACACAATTATAGAGACAATGAAATGATATTTACACCAAGTGGTGAGGCTCAGTAAACAACCCTGGAGCGGTTAAGCAGTGTGTATAAGAAGTGCCAATGATATGGATTGTGATAAGAATTATATGAGCCCCCAATAAAATGATTTATTTAAAAAAAGAAATGCCAATGAGAAGTCAAGGAAATATTGAGAGAAGTAGGAGGTTAGGTAAACAAAGAAAGCAATACAGTATGTGATGGTTGATAGAATGCCATCAGAAATGTCTTGAAAATAAATATTTGAAAGCAGAATACATTTGTCTATTCTTTGTTTTTAGTTACATTTCTGTAAGAAAAATCTGTTTTCCCTGTACAAATATAAGGAACAGAAACTTAACTGCAATTACTTGACTTCAGTGTGTAGCTGATCAGTTTTAGATGATTTTCTGTATTTCATGTTTTATGTTGCACTTATACACAGCTTAGTCAGACAGAAGTTTATGCACTAAATTTTGTAATCACTCTTAACTTGGCATAAGATATAGGTAGATTGCCAAATGCACACCTGTTACAGCCTGCTTTTTCACTCATCACCTTTATATTCAATATTAGTCTAATCATGGTATGTTTGACAGTATTACATGGGCATATTTTAGAATTTTTTCAACCAGAAAAGTAGAAATGCTCACGTGAGTATCTTTGCCTCTTCCAACATTTTTTTTCATGGTTATATGGTGATCTCCAATCTTATTATAAGGAGAAACTTAAAAAAAACACCTTAGAGTTTAGAGCAGATACTGACAAGATACAGTCATTGAGAAGTTGTTTTTGGCTTTGCTGTTCTCCTTTGCGTGGGAAATCCCAGCTGGAACATATGACAGAAGGGGTGTAGCAATGAGGAGATGACATTATTGGGAAGTAGCTTGGAGCTCTATGAAGAGACATTTCTAGATCTACCAGTAGATCCTGCTCTGTAGGTTGGAAACTCCTAATTTAGTTCATCCAAGGCACAGCTCCAAGGGGCAGCAGTCACATTGTTAACCTATAAACATTATGACATGGAGTTAAATAATATAGAAACCACAAAAGCTCTCCAAACCAGTTCTGTTTTTAAGTTCTTTATTTCCTCAATACCTATTACATTCTTACCAAAATATGTTATTTTCCATGTTTTGATCTTAGCTATCCTTGTTTGGGTAGAGTAGTGTCTCATTGTGGTTTTAATTTGCATTTCCCTGATGGCTAAGCCACTGAGCATTTTTTAATATGTTTGGTAGCTAGGTGAATATCTTCTTTATTGAAATGTCTATTCAAGTGTTTTGCCCATTTGGTGATTGAGTTGTCATTTTATTGTTGTCGAAGCTTTAATGTACATTTTGGTTATTGGATTACTGTTAGATATATGGATTCTTAAAATATTCTCCCGAGGAGCCCTGATGGCGGTGTTTGGTAATGTACTGGAGTGTTAACCACAAGGCAGGTCAAACATCTTTGGGAGAAAGATGAGGTCATTTGCGCCTGCAAAGACTTAATAGTCTCCGAAACCCTATCTAGGGTCACTGTGAGTCACCATCAACTTGATGGCAGTAGGTTGAAGATAGTCTCCCAGTCGGTAGTTTGTTCACTTTTTTTGGCTAAAATAATTTGATGAACTGATGTTTTACATTTTCATGAGGTCCCATTTATTCATTTGGTCTTTTTTCTGTTTGTGCTTTGGTTATTATGTTGCGGGTTCAAATAAATGACCACCACTATAATGTCTTGACATTTAGAAGAGTCTTTATTCAGCTAGCCGGGCTACTGAGAAACTAAAGACGTTTCCTTTCACAACCGCCCTGAGTGAACTTCTCAGTCCATCTTTAAGGTCAAAAAACTAATTTATCACCTGTCTAGGGTTCAAGCAAGCGTGAACAGAAGCAGAAAGCACAATTAATGGAGTCAATGTAACTTCAAGAAGCGTAAGCATGCATTACAAGGAATATTCCTTATCATAAAAGAAACAATACCAAAATTTTTTATACCATCCTGGTTACCATAACAAGATTATATTGTAAAATCCTGGTTATCATGACAGGAGTAACTCCACCATTCAGATTACAACATCCAGGGGAACAATATTGAATCAGAACAGACGATATATTGAAGTCTAATCTAATTGTAGTGTCCAGAACCTGGGAACATGAGAGTACATTCTAAAATTAATCACCAGCAGAAACTTTCCCATAAGGGGAGGCAGGTCAACCAGCAGTCAACTTTCTGAAATGGGAGGGAAGAATGGGCAAGCCACTTCGCAGCTAACAAAAATGAAGTTTCTTTTGCTAATCTGCCTCAATTATATTAGATAATCTTGATAAAAGTCAGACCTGGCAGCATTGTCCCTATATTTTCTTGTTTAAAATATAAAAAAAAAACCTTTTAATTGTGAATTAGGGGAAGGGTTACAAGCAAACTAGTTTTCCATTCAACAATTCATACATTTTGTTTCATGTCATTGATTGTGATTGGAATAAATGGCGCGCGTGTGTACGCATATCTGACCTCTGGCTTCCCTATTGTTATGAAGAATCACATGCCTTCACCTTCCCTTTCTTTCCTTACTCTGACATTTGAGAATTCATTGCAACAGTCACACAGAACTCACAGACAAAACTCACAATCATGGGGGCTTTTTAGGGAAGTGAGTAGGTCACCACAAGTCAGGATCAGTAAACATACAGTCACGGGTCCATAGTAATATCTCTCCCTAGCCAGCATCCAAGTCCTTCCAGTCCTCAGCTTCTCCACCATGTGGTTTCCCTATTTACTATTGTTCCCCCTACCCAGTCAATTATAGAGTAAGTAGAATTATAAAAATTATAAATCCATATTCCATATTCTGGTCCTTAGTGTAATGTTGAGTAAATGGCAAGGAAGCCATATCTGACTTCCTCTGACTACACAAGGGAGAAGAATCCAACTCCACCCAATTGCCAGAAGGCAGAGCCCAGATATGCCACCCCCTCCTCCATCCTTCTTTGAACCTACTCTGACAGCACCCATTCCTCCCACGATGCTCTGCTTCTCTGCTGGGTTCAATTATCCATTGCAATGGCCATACAGCACTCACCAACAGTACTCGTGACTGAGCAAGTTTATTAGGGAAGTCAACAGGTTATCACAAGCCAGGATCAGAGAACATTAAGTCTTCAGTCACTGGTTCTCAGCAACATCTCTCTTCAGCCAGCAGCCAAATCTCTGTCCAGTCCTCAGCCTCTCAGCCATGCGGTCCCTTGGCCTCTGCCCTCCTGTCACTGTTGTGTCTCAATCCCCGTAGTCTTGGTATTGCTTCTCTGTTGTGTTTCATGTCATGGTTTCCTTGCCTCTGGTCCACTTGGCTCCTTTGCTCAGTATCATAGTCTCTGTGGCAAGTATCTGGTGCCTTTGGTCTTGGCTTCTGCCACTTCAGACAGATTTTTAAATGGTTCCAATGGCGCTGGCTCTTTCTTTTTCCTTCCATGGCAGTTTATTCTTGTAGCTGTAGGGTGGTAACCAAAACGGACCAATCCTTTATTAGTGTTATACACACCCTATTAGTACAGACCCTCTCAATCATTTGGTGGGAACTCCAAATGGGAAGTTGTGGGAACAGTGCCATGGATAAAAGAGCCGTAATAAGAAATTTTACTGTATCACAGCAATTCCCAGTGCTACGTCACTTTTTCCTTCTCTTCCCTGTGTTTTTCATTTCCACTCCTTTTTCTTTCCTAACAGCTCCTGCATATTGAATTTTGTCCTTGGGCAAATACTGCCCTTTTGATCTCAAGCGGTGATTATACTAAGTAGTGTGCATCACACTAGTGTTGCTTTTGAACTTGTATATATGTTTGTTGTTTGTTTGAAAACTGAGCCATGGGGGTGAGTTCAGTTCCAGGCCTAAAGGTTGACTAAGGACCATAGTCTTAGGGTCTCCACCAGTTAATCTGATCAGTAAGCCTGTTTTATATTTTTAATGATTTTGAATTTTCTTTCACACTTTTCTCCCAGTCTATCAAATACTTTCTAATATGATTTCTTTAAGGGTGGTTGCTAGTAGTATATGGGCAGCATCTAGTCCTTTGGCCTCAATATTGTGGAAGGTGAGATTTAAGTGGTCTATCAGTTTATTGAACTAATTGTTTCCATGTGTCTTCAATGTTCTTCATTTCTTTAGTTCGAGATGATGAGAGACCAGTATCTTAGATGACCTCTCATATGTATCTGAGACCCCAGTTGCTATTCACCAAAGTAGGTTGTAGATTGTAGAACATTGTTTTTGTAGGCTATGTTATGTTAATGGACCTTACTAAGAAGTTTTCATAAGTTTGGTCCCTGTATACTCTGCTACATTAATGTATATATTTGTAGCATAGGGTATATAAGTATGTATACATATCTTGTCAGATCTCTATTTGGATACTATCCCATTTTCATTCCTGCATCTATTCAACTTGTATGTCTGTGCCTCCACTCATAAATTATTGTAGGAAAATACATATAGCACTGTTTGCCTCTCTTGCTTTTATCTGTTGCACGTCTTGCTTGATCATCCCCTACCGCCATCATTTTTCGCTGACCTCTTTCTTATTGTATATTGCCATCCCTTTGCTCCAAGTTAATATATGTCTACCCTCTAGTTAATAATTTACTCTCTCTTTCCCTCTCATCCTTGGTACCAACAAATAATGTTCCTATAATGTGAAAACCTTTTCTTGACTTTTTAAAATAGTGGTCTCATGCAATATCTGCCCATTTGTGATTGACTTATTTTACTCAGCACAGTATCCTCCAGGTTCATCCATGTTATGTTTCACAGATTCAGTGTTATTCTTTAATGTACTTAGTATTCATTTGTGTCTAAGTACTGAAGTTTGTTGATTCAGTCTTACATTGATGGACATTTAATTATTTCCATCTTTTTGCCATTGTGAATAATGTGATAAACATGATCGCACATTTATCTATTTGTGTCACAGCTTTTATTGTTCTAGGCTATCAGAGAAAGATTATTGGGTGATATCATAGATAGTTCTATTCCCAACTATTTGAGGAAGTGCCACACCATTTTCTACTATGGTTGCACCACTTTATGGTCTCACTGGCAGTTTCTGAGAGTTCCCGTCTCTTTGCCCCTTCGCCCCTTCGCCAGCATTTATTGTTTTTTGTTTACTTTTGATGTTAATGTTGGGATGAGATGATATCTAATTTTTAAAAAGAATACAAAGCTATCTATTGAACACTGTCCACCAGTATTTACAATAAAGTGAACAATATACAATTAGATTAGCATTCTGATTACTACAAAGTCATTTTTCCTGACTTCAGTTGAACTAGAGTAACCCAAATACTGAGAAGATTGAATTTACATGTAAAGAATGGGTTGGGATTAAAAAAACAAAGATTGTAAGTCATTAGTTGAGATTATAAATTTGTTCATTCATTTATGCCAGCATCTCTAACCATCATATTAGGTTTTCACCAACAAGGTCTTAAGACATTCCATGAATCACAACCTTTAGTCAACATGACACAGGGATTTCAACTTTGAGTTAAAAAATGGCTACCAAAAAGAACAAATGTCTACTTATTTAAGCCTTTCTCAGCTTACTAAAATATACCAACAATAGCATAGTTTTCTTATTTGGGTGGGAAGATTTTGAGTAGTGGTAAGATTTTTTCACTTAAGGAATTTTCCAAATAGTTTCATTTATATGATTCTGAGGTATGGATTTTGATACAGGTTTCTTAAAGTTGTCCAATTAAAACCTGCCCCCCCCACTGTTTTATTTGAGGTGATCTGTTTCTTGAGTTTCTCAGAAGTATAGCATCTCTGAAGCAAAAGCAAGATACCCATAGTTATTAAATGCCATTTTTGTTTAGAATAATTTTGATTTTGTGAATGTAAAATAAAATAAACTGTACATACATATTTATGTATATACACTTACAAAAACAAAGAACCAAAAAACCCAGAATGGTACTTAGGCATACATTATGGGTTCAACAGGTTCTGATTCAGAATGACTAAGTCAAATTTCCCAATGTTTAGAAAAGCTGTTCTATAATACAGAGGAAATAATATACCATGCTATCAAATGTTCTTTTCTGATAGAGCAACTACAGAAAGCTTTATTCGTTCAAAGTAACCATTGCTATTGATGCAACTACTGCGCTAACTCCCGATACTACTTCAAAGCAAACACATCAAACTTGATTTCTATTAGAATATAGTTATTATTCACACTAATAGTTAAAAACAACCAATACCCAAATTTTATTAATATACATACATATATATCATAGTATATGTATCAATACAAACAATTGTTGAGCTTCATCTTTTGGACAAGAATGCCAAGTGTGTCTCTTTTTATGAAATTCAATTATATTTGAAGGTATTTTATGCTTGCTTCTTTTGCCAGCACCAAGTTGACCTCAATTGAGTCTTACCATTTCATGAGAAACATTAATCCTCACTGCTGTTTGTGGCACCAATTACTCGTTTAGGATCAAGACCTCTGGCAAAGCCCCTTGGTTTGTCAGCGGCATTTCCTTTTTCTTTGATTTGCATCATCGGATTCACTGTCTGATAATGACAGTGAATTCTTTCTTTTTGTATTATCCTTTTCTTTACTTCCCTTTTTTGATAATTAAGAACTGCTTCAGTTATTTCTGGACAATCTAAATTTTCTTCAAGTTCACAAGTATTATCAGCATCTGTAAATCCCTTCCATATGAGTAAATGTTCCACCTTCCCATTCACAGCATGTCGGTCCAGCACTTTTTCTACCACAGATTCTTCAAGTCGCCTCTTTCACTTTTTTACTCTTTCCATTCTGTTTCTTTCCCATTTTTTGCAATGGAGTTTCATTGGAGGCCATTTTAAAAAGCAGACTTGAAGAGCTATCTTGTTTAGGGCTTGGTGCCTGGTGGTTCCTGGAGGGGAGGAGGGTCGAGATAGAGGCCAGGGGTGCTTGAGATCTCATTCTGGTGATTTGCATCTCTCTGATGATTTCAAGCATTTCTTCATATGTTGGTTGGCTGCCCAATTTCCTTCTTTAGTAAAGTGTCTGTGTCCTCTGCCCATTTAAAAAAAAGACTTAAAGTTTTATTGACACATAATTTACATATTATGCAATTCAGTACTTTAAACGTATTAGAAAGAGTTGTGCAGTCATCACCACAACCTGTTTCATAACATTTTCTTCCTTCTTGTCCTCATTATTGTTAGCTCCCCATTCCCCCCCACCTCCACTACCCCATATTGTCTCCATAGATTTACCATTCCTGGATTTCATATAAAGAAAAACATACCTAAATCCAGACAAACCCAACAACAATAAAATAAAACAAAGAAACACCTCAGTTCTAAAGAAAGTAGCAAATAATAAAAATTAGAAAAAATATTAAAATGGATCAAAAGGGAGAACAAATTATAAAGTGTTAGAATTTAACGTAAGTGCATCAGTGTTAATCCACTTTACGGTGCACTCTGTCTGATAGCAAGGCTGTCATATTCCTGGCCAATGGTCATAGGGACTTTATCCAGGCAGGGACTCTGCCAATGGGTTTTGGACTTTTACTGTCATCAGTAGTCTGTAAACCAGGCACTCAGAATTTAAGCTTTAATACAGTTCCCTCCTCCAGTCTTGGATCTTATTATTTATCATCTTTGAATCACGCCGGTTGTTGTGCTTCTTAGATGACTGCTTGTTTTAAGACAATCTTTAAAGATCCCAGATGTTATTTTTTCTGATAGTTGGGCACCATCTGATTTTTCACCACACTTTGCTATAGTACCCATATCTTCAGTGGTCGCTTCCTGAGGGCAAGTATCGAGTAGGGCCACGTTATAAGAATTATTTGTTTTTAGATTAGGGCTACGATTAAGTATGAGCTCAAAATCTATTTTTTATGGATTATATACATCCCTGGTTCACTTTAGAGACATCACTGTTATTTTATTGGGGAACATTATACATTATCCCCATGGGGCTTATGGTAATTCTAATAGTATCATTATTTCAGCCAGTGGTATAGAATTTAAAATATTAAAAAAAGAATTGAGAATATTGTTGATAAAATGAAAATATACATGTATGGGACAACTTTTTAGACTAAAAAACATGGATTGCTGATTTGCACAGATTAAAAACTTAGTGACTGGACACAAACGATGAGGGCTGGAGGTAGTTTAAAACTTGTAACTACTGAACTAAGGCAAGTAGCACGTAAATAGAAAATATATTGTAACCTTAAATTGCCATTTACTGAGGACCCTCAAAGCAAGAGATTTGAACCAAAGTCCAGTGATTTCCATATCCAAAAACTTGGGAAAATATTCATCTTCTTCTTCTGACAAGTGTTTCAACCTTAAGTCCAAGGGGGTATTTCATTTCCTTTAATCTACTACAGGTGTGTTTAAGGTAAAGTCCAGTTCACTTAGTGGGGTTTCCAAATCGGATTCCTCTGGTGTGGCCTGTGAAATATGTTGTGCATCTCCAAAAGACAAGAGTCTAATGTTCCGATTGTAACATGCAGCCAAGTTTACCAGGGGCTAGATAGAAACTAGGTCAAAATGCTCAAATTTGGAACATAATCCTGGGTGTATTCTCCCAGTGGTGGTTTATATAAGTAACATTAAGCATTTTTCCCAATCCTCTGCCCATTTTTAAAAGTTTTACTGGCATATAATTCACATATACAATTCAATAATTCAAACATATTAAAAAGAGCTGTACAGTCACCTCCCTAATCAATTTTAGAACATTTACTTCTTTCTTGTATTCATTGTCATCAGCTCCCCATTTCTCTCCAGCTTCCCCGTCATATTCCCCCCACCCCCACGAAACTATCATCAATGCAGTCACTGTCTCTATAGCTTTAACCATCCTAGATTTCATATAAAAAAGTAGACAAAAATTACAGCTTCTGCCCTTTTTAAATCGTTAGTTTGCTTGTTTGTTGTTGAAATTTTCTATAAATTAATCCTTTTAATTCCATTTTCCACAGGTTATTTTGTGTGTATACATATATGCATTTATATACATACATATGTATACCTATGCACACACATATTTGTTTAGTTTTTTTCCTTTGGATTGCTTGCTTCTTTTTATTTTTATTGTTCTAATTACCATATATACTCGAGTATAAGCTGACCCAAATATCAACTGAGGCCCCTAATTTTGCCACAAAACTGGCATTAAAAATGTGCGGAAAAACTTGGTTTTTACATTAGTATATACGGTGTTCTTGTTATGTGTTATTGGTCTTTGTATGACTCCAGTGCTGTTAGTTGGCTGGGTATGCTTCCCTTTCACTGATGAGTTATGGTATCACCTACCCCCAGGGAACCTGTGTTGTTAGACATGTGTGACTTCCCTTACAGGATTATGTGGAAGTGTGAGACGAGGTCCTTTCCCTAATAGGAGGTATCCCTTCACAGCTCTTG
Source organism: Tenrec ecaudatus (assembly GCF_050624435.1). NCBI lineage: Eukaryota > Metazoa > Chordata > Mammalia > Afrosoricida > Tenrecidae > Tenrec > Tenrec ecaudatus. Next base: position 84,713,618 of record NC_134548.1, read on the forward strand.
AAGGTTAGCATGATCTTTTTGTTTGGGGCCAGATATGTAGTGTAGCCACTGGAACGTAGGATGGATTCTTAGGTGTGGTGGGGTGGGACACGGTGGTAGGGCCTGTGGATGTGGTTCATACAGTGGAAGGTAGGGCTGAGGTGCCAGGGTATGCATGGGCCCACTGGGAATGCGTCAGTGGGGGCTGCATTAGGATGGGGATATAGGTCCTGCTTGGGCAGGTTTCGCACAGATGGGTGGTGGAACAATGGGGTGAGAGTGGGTTGGCCAGGGCAGGTAGTAGGTAGGGAGAGGTAGAGTGCTTGGACATACACGATAATTCTGGGTGTGGATGAGTGGAGGTTGAAGAGATAAGCTTGGGGTGGAGGGTGTGTTGTGTTCAGTGGGAGTGCCTCTGCCATAGATGGATGAGGGTTGTTGGGGTAGAGTGCCAGTACCCACGTGAGCAGGCCAAGTTAGAGCGAATGGGATGTTTATCAGGCGGTTAGGTTTGGGGAACTGTTAATGAACAGACTGGGTAGATTAATGAACAGACTGGGCAGATAGGTGAAGGTTAGTTGTAGGTGAAGTGCCAGTGTGCACCCCAATGGGTTAGGCAGGGACATGAGGAAGTTGGCCAAAGGTAAAACTTTGCGTGTGTGTGTTATTGATTTCTTGCTTTACTCTATGTGATCAAGGAAACTGCATTGTATGATTTCCGTGTTTTTAAATGTATGGAGACTTGTTTTAATAGCTAATGTTTTGTCTTTCCTAGTGAATGACCCACGTGCATTGAGTAGAACATATAGTGTGCTGTTGTTGGCTAGAGTGTTCTGTAGGCCTGTTAAGTTTAGCTGGTTTATAGTGTCATTCAGGTTCTATGTTTCTTTGTTGATTTTCTTTGAGATATTCTGCCCAGTATTGAAAAGTGGTATATTAAAGCCTTCACCTATTACTCTAGTGTTATCTATTTCTCTCTTTAATTTTGACAGTGTTTGCTTTGCTTTATATATTTATTTGCTCTGATAGGTGCATGTGCATTTGTATGATTGTTAAATGTTCTTGTTTGATTGACCCTTTTATAACTGTATTATGTCCATTTTACTTCTTCTAATAGATAGATTTTGTTTTATAAAATTTGTCTCATAGTAAGAGTTTGAGTCCCAGATCTCTTTTGGTTATTATTTATATATATTTTTCCATCCATTTCATTATAAAGAGTATATAGTTGGACAATGCTTTCTTTTTCTAAAAAAATCATTTTATTGGGGGCTCATACAACTCTTATCACAATCCATATATACATCAATTGTCTAAAGCACATTTGTACATTCGTTACCCGCATCATTCTCAAAATATTTGCTCTCCACGATGATGCTTCTTTAAAAAAAATATATTCTGCCACTCCTTGGCTTTTGACTGGAACATTTAATCCATTTAACTTCACAGTAATTACTGATACAAGATGACTTACTTCTGCCATTTTGTTTTTAGTATGTTTTAAACCTTCTTTGTCTTTACTGCTTATTTTTGTGTTTTGTTGGTTTATTTTAGTGATCTGTTTTGATTCTCTTCTCTTTTTGCAAATGCTTTTTAGATGTGTTCTTATTAGTTACCACAAGAATTCTATATTTAACAGTATCCTAGCATATGTTGCTACCAATCCTAGCATAGGTGAAGGCAAGTCACAGGTGAAGTGCCATTTCTATGGCAAGAAATGTAGATGACAGCTAGTTGGCCAGCTGGCTGGAAGAGATTCATATTTGTACCCATTTAAAAGAAAGATGACCCAAAAGTATATTCAAATTATAGAATAATATCATTGATATTATGTGCAAATGCTGCAGATATTCCAGTAATGGTTGCAGCAGTACATTGCCAGAAATTCATACTGGGTTCAGAAGAGAATATGGAACTAGGGACATCATGGATGATGCCAGATAGATCTTGGCTGAAAGCAGAGAATGCCAGAAAGACGTTTACAGTAGAACCCTGGACCTCGACACTAATCAGTTCAAGAAGGAGCGTCGAGATATGATGCAGTTGAGTTCCAAATCAATTTTTTCCCATAAGAAAAAACTGAAAATGGATTAATCTGTTCTCGACCACTAAGTTTTTACCATAATCTTGCCATGTTATCTAAAACATTACACAGAAATTTCAAGGTAAATAAGTTCAGAGTTAGATAATATAATTTAAATATGAAACACAATATTAAAAAAGTTTTTAAGAAGTACAGTATGGCCCATACCTTGAGATTAATGAGGATCTGGATCTGTGGACACAGATATGAAGAGGAGGTGTGGAGAGAGAGTCATTGTTTGGAAGGGAAATCTCCTTCCATAAAAACCAACTGGTAGCCAAAAACAAAACAAAACAAAAAAACCAACTGGTAGCTGCTTTTCAGGAGTTTTTCTCTTCTTTGCCTTTTTTTCACTAGGACCTGGCTTGCTTTCTCTAAAAAAAAAATCTCTCTAATGTGGTCTGCTGTTGGCTTTTCCTTAACTATTTTCTAAAAGGGTTTAGTAAATTATCATCAACATTATCAATAACACGGTCAACCAGTTCCTTTTCATGATGATTCTTTGCAAAACAACTCTTTCTTAGAATCCATATTTTAAAAATCTAAACACAGCACAAAAAGTCACAAAACTAAGAAAATTATAGCAAAACGCTTGGAACATGGCCGCAAAATTTTTAAACAATGTGTATTAACAACGCCAGCTACTGTAGAGTGACTGAAACACGAACTGCGTTTGTTTACAAAAATCACGTGCATTGAGTCGGATTCTGATGTTTTGTCGGAGCTCTGATGCAGAAAGCCCAAATCCTTACAACTGGACTAATAGGTAGCATCATGATAAATGGAGAAAAGCTTGAAGTTGTTAAGGATTTCCTCTTGCTTGGATTACCAACCAGTGCTCATGGAAGCAGCAGTCGAGAGATCAGACAATGCATTGCTTTGGGTAAATCTGATGGACAAGACCTCTGTAATGTGTTGAAAAACAAGATGTTATTTTGAGGACTAAGGTGTGCCTGACCCAAGCTGTGGTATTTTCACTGGTCTTTCACGCATGTGAAAGTTGCACATTGAATAAGGAAGACCAAAGAATTGATGCATTTGAATTGTGGTGCCAGAGACAAATATTGAAAGTACCATGGACTGCTAAAAGAACAAGCAGATCTGTCTTGTAAGCGGTACAGCCAGAACTCCTTAGAAGCAAGGATGGTGAGACTTCATCTTACGTACTTTGAACATGTTGTCAGGAGAGACCTGTCCAGGGAGAAGGACGTCATCCTTGGTTAAATAGAGGGCCATCAAAAATGAGAAAGACTGCAACATTTGACTCAAATATAAAAACAATTGTGAAGATGGCGCTAAAATGGGTGGTATTTCATTCCACCCATTGAATCTGAACTGACTGGACCTGGACTAACAGCATACAAGTTTATACTCAATGCCATTCTTCCCCTGATCCCATTTTGTTGTCACGAATTATGTCTTTGTAGTTCATGAGTTTTGTATATATGCTATAATTTTATCCTTATTTTTTATATATTGGTTTTTTAAAAAATCTTAAAGGATAAAATAATTAAAACCGTCAGTCATAATTCTGTATTACTAGCTAGCCCTTACACTTATACATCTAATTTTCGTTATTGGGGATCTGTTTTATGTATGGCTTTGAATTGCTTCTCGTTTTTTTTCTGTCCATTTTTGGAGCTCTCATTATTGTATTTTTTGTAAGGCTGGTCTTGTGGATATGAACTTTTTCAGCTTCTGTCTGTCTGGGACTATTTTAATTTCACCATTATTGTTGCAGGATAGTTTTGTTGAATATAATATTCTTGGCTGACAGTTTGTTTCTTTTTCTCAGCATTTTAAATGTGTCATTTCATTGCCATCTGGCCATCTATGATTCTGAGGAGAAATTAGCATTTTATCTTCTTATTCTTCTTAATATTTCTTATATGTTTATAAAACAAATCCTATTAATATTGCTAAAAGACACTGGGTGCTTGTGGTGAGTACAGCATTAAAGATCACATTGTTACAAAAGTCTGCATTTTTAGCAGTACACAACTGCAATTCTACATAAATGCCACAGATACAGAATATTGTTTTCTTTTCCCCCCAGCAAAACTAGAGTTTAATCTGGGCCTCTGTGATTGTCGACACAAATAAGCATCAAGCAAAAACAAAGCTATACCAGCAGTATTGCTTTAGGACAATTTTGTAGTGCACGTACTAGAGACCATTTAAAAATATCAACTTTATTGAACTAAAATTCACATGCCTTGCAGCTCACCCTCTTTTTAAAAAAAAATCATTTTATTGGGGGCTCGTACAATTCTTATCACAATCCATACATATATCCATTGTGTCAAGAACATATGTACATTTGCTTCCATCATCATTCTCAAAACATTTGCCTTTTACTTGAGCCCTTAATATCTGCTGCTCATTTTCCCCTTCCTTCTCCACTCCCTCTACCTCATGAACACTTCATCATTCATAAATTATTATTATTTTGTCATATATTACACTGTCCGACATCTCCCCCACCTTCTTCTCTGCTGTCCATCCCCCAGGGAGGAGGTTATACCTAGATTCTTGTAATCAGTTTCCCCTTTCTACCCCACATTCTCTGCACCCTCCAGGCATCGCCACTCTCACCACTGGTCCTGAAGGAGTCATCTGTCCTGGATTCCCTGTGTTTCCAGTTGCTATCTGTACCATTGTACATCCTCTGGTCTAGCCAGATTTGTAAGGTAGAATTGGAATCATGATAGTGGGGGGGGGGAGGGAAGCATTTAAGAACTAGAGGAAAGAATATTGTTTTCTTGTTCTATTATACAGCTGATACACCTATTCTAACAAAGAGAAGTGGGGATGAATGCAGAAGAAACTTCGTTCAATGGAGGAGTGAGAAGTAGGAAGCATAGTGCAGGCATCATTGATGTTCTAATAGCTGGAAGCAGATAGTTTAGAAGAAGGCCTGCCCCAACAAAGGAAATGCTGGAAGCCAGTTATACAAAAATTAAGGTGGGCTTTCAGATGACTAACATAACAACATTCCATGAATGAATGGTATTTCTGATTGTATTTATCCATTTCATTGGGAACAAGAACAAAAATGTAAATTCCACACCTTGCTTATTAAAATTGCTAGGGAAAAAAAAGTCCTCTGCCCTTAAAAAAGCTTAAAAAAATAAAGTTAGTTTTTCAACTTAAATTTTTGGGGAAGGCATAATTTTCATATTCTTAGGAATATCCCAGGAGGAGCCCTGGTGGTTTAGTGGTTATGGATTGACCTGCTAACCACAAGGTCAGCAGTTTGAAACTACCAGCTGTTCCTTGGGAGAAAGACTGGGCTTTCTACTCCCCTAAAGAGTTAACAACTTCAGGAACTCACAAGGGCAATTCTACCCTGTCCTGTAGGTTTGCTGTGAGTCAGAATCGACTTGATGGCAGTCAGTTTGTTTGTTTGTTTGTTTATTTGGGAAAGATGCCAGGTTTGGTTACACTCTGAGCCCTGCCACCCTTTCCCTGCCAAAGAGTAGAGGGAGCAGTTCATTGCTGCTAAACCAAGTTGAAAGGGCAGCTGCAATGTCTTCACTTTTCTTGTGATTCACTTCCTTTGAGAAAGGAAGTCTTCTTGAGAAGCCTTTCTTTCATTTCCTTGTTTAGAAATGGTTCTTGCAATAAAGAGATCTGAGGGTCTGGTTCCAATCCCAACTATATGGACAACCCTTTCCCCCAGAATAATTTATTTCAGAGGACAGCATTTAAGTTACAGCTCAGGGAGAGGGACATATCTGATCAGAGCACACAGGAGCAAAAGAAAGGAGAGGAAGAGAGAGTGGAGCACATCCTGGCCCACCAAACCTTGAGGGTGATATCCTGCTCAGAGCAGCCAATGCACATAGAGGACCATATGGCCAGCCCCACTATGAGACACGACATCCATGGCCCATGGCCCTATGGGGGGCAACACTGGAGACACAGTGCAGGAATTGCTCCCGATCTGACCCAACCACACTAAGACAAAACACTAAGGGCGTGCAACAGAACAGCAAGCAGAGCAGAGCAAGGAAGTCCTGAGGGAATACCAAAAATAGACTTTGGGGTCAGGACTTGGCATCCCATCAGATTTGACCAGAAAATACTCCTAAGGGTCAACAGACAGACCTTGAACTATTTAAAGGCTTTACTTTTTTTGGTCATTGGTTTGTTGTTGTTGATGTTTTCTTTTGCTGCTTTGTTTTGCTCTGTTTTGTTTTTGTGGATATTATTATCTCTGCAGGTTTATCTAGATAAGATAGGTGAGATAAACAATCTTGAGGAGAAAACAACAGGACCAATGGTTCCTAGGGGACTTGGGAGAGGGGGAGGTGGAGGAAAGAAAGTGGGTGTTAACAAACCCAGGGATGAGGGAACAACAAGTGATTCAAATCGGTGGTGAGGAGGGTGTGGGAGGCCTGGTAGGGCTTGATTAAGGGCTCTGTAACTGAGAGGAATTACTGAAACATAATTGAAGGCTGAGCATGATAGTGGGACAAGAGGAAAGTAAAAGGAAATTAAAGAAAGAACTAGGAGGCAAAGGGCATTTATAGAGGTCTAAATACAGGCATATACGTATGTAAATACATTTATATATAAGGATGGGAAAATAGATCTATGTGCATATATTTATAGGTTTAGTATTAAGGAAGCAAATGGACTCACTCAAGTACTTTCTCAATGCAAGAACACTTTGTTCTATTAAACTGGCATTCCATTCCATGAAGCTCACCTTCCCCTCATGATTGCTGAAGACAAGGAGGGTGCGTAAGCAAATGTGGTGAAGAAAGCTGCTGGTGCACGGCTATCAGAAGATATAGTGCCTGGGGTCTTAAAGGCCTGAAAATAAACAAGCGCCCCAATTAGAGAAGCCAGTCCACAGAGAGGACCACATGGCCAGTCCCACTATGAGACATGATGTCCCTCACTGACCCATGGCCCTGCAGGGGACAGCACCGGAGACACCGTGGGAATTGCGCCCTACCTGATCCCACCACACCGAGGCAAAGCACTGGGTGAGTGCAGTGGAACAGCAAGGGAATGGAGGGGCAAGGTCCCCAGGGAATGCTGAGGTAGACTTTGGGGCCAGGTTTGTGGTGCCCCAACAGACTGGACTGGAAAACACTAAAGGCCAACAAACGATCCTTGAACTAACTAAAAGCTTTTCTTTCTTGTGTTTTGTTTTGTTCTTTGTCAGTGGTTTGTTGTTGTTTTGTTGTATATTGTTGCTTGGTTTTGCTCTGTCTTGTTTTGGTGCATGTTATTAGCTCTGTGGGTCTGTCTAAATAAGGTAGGCTGGATGAACAATCTGGAGGAAAAACAACAGGACCGACAGTTTTGGGGGGAAATGGGATAGGGGGAGGTGGGGGGAAAGGACGTGGTGTTAACAAACCCAGGGACAAGGGAACAACGAATGATCCAAATTGGTGGTGAGGTGGGGGTGGGAGGCCTGGTGGGGCATTATCAAGGGTAATGTAACCAAGAGGTATTGCTGAAACCCAGGTGGGGATGGAACATGATAGTGGGACAGGAGGAAAGTCAAGGGAAATAGAGGAAAGAGCAGGGAGGCAAAGGGCATTTATAGAGGCCTAGATAAAGATATGTACATATGAAAATATATTTATATATGAGGATGGGGAAATAGATCTATGTGCCTATATTTATAGGTTTAGTGTTAAGGTAGCAGAAGGACATTGGGCCTCTACTCAAGTACTCCTTCAATGCAAGAATACTTTCTTCTATTAAATTGGCATTCTGTGGTGCTCACCCTCCCAACACAACCACTGAAGACAAAGAGGGTGAATAAGAAAATGTGGTGAAGAAAGCTGATGGTGCCAGCTATCAAAAGATACAGCATCTGGGGTCTTAAAGACTTTAAGATAAACAAGCGCCATCTAGCTCATAAACAACAAAGCCCACATGGAAGAACATACCAGCCTATGTGATCACGAGCTTCTGAAGGGATCAGTTACCAGGCATCAAAGAACAAAAAATCATATCATTGGGTGCACACCTCCATGATACGATCACTGGGGACAAATGGGTGCATAAGCAAATGTGGTGAAGGAAGCTGATGCTGCCCAGCTATCAAAAGGTATAGTGTCTGGGGTCTTAAAGGCTTGAAGGTAAACAAGCAGCCATCTAGCTCAGAAGCAATAAAGCCCTCATGGAAGAAGCACACCAGCCTGTGCGATCACGGGGTGTCAAAGGGATCAGGGATCAGGCATCATCAGAACAAAAAAGTCTTACCATAGTGAATGAAGGGGGAACAGCAGAGTGTAGACCCAAAGCCCATTTGTCGGCCACTGGAGATCCCCTTGCAGTGGGATCTAGGGGAGGAGATGAGTCAGTCAAGGTGCGATGTAGCACGGATGAAAAATATAGCTTTCCTCTAGTTCCTAAATGCTTCCCCCTCCCCCTCACTCACCATCATGATCCGAATTCTACCTTGCAGGTCTGGCTAGACCAGAGGATGTACACTGGTACAGATAGGAACTGGGAGCACAGGGAATCCAGGGCAGATGATACCTTCAAGACCACAGGTGTGAGTGGTGATACTGAGAGGGTAGAAGTAAAGTGGGTTGGAAAGAGGGAACCAATTCCAAGGATCTACATGTGACCTCCTTCCTGGGGGACGGACAACAGAAAAGTGGGTGAAGGGAGACGTCCTACAGGGCAAGATATGACAAAATAATATTTATAAATTATCAAGGGCTCATGAGGGAGGGTTGAGCGGGGAGAGATGGGAAAAAAAGAGAACCTGATGCCAGGGGCTTAACTGGAGAGCAAATGTTTTGAGAATGATGAGGGCCATGAATGTACAGCTGTGCTTTACACAATGATGTATGTACGGATTGTGATAAGAGTTGTATGAGCCCCTAATCAAATGTTTAAGAAAACAGAAAATAAACAAGCGGCCATCTAGCTGAAATGCAACAGTGCCCACATGAAAGGAGCACACCAGCCTGTGTGATCACGAGATGTTGATGGGATCAGGTATCAGGCAACAAAGAACAAAAAGTCATATCATTGTGAATGAGTGAGACTGTGGAGTGGGGACTCAAAGCCCATCTGTAGTCAATTGGACATCCCCTTACAGAAATGTCGCAGGCAGGAGATGAGCCAGTCAGGGCGCAGTATAGCACCGATGAAACATACAACTTTCCTCTAATTCTTTAATGCTTCTCCCCCACCTCCACTATTATGATCCCAATTCTACCTTACAAATCTGGCTAGACCACAGGATGTACACTGGTACAAATAGGAACTGGGAACATAGGGAATCCAGGACAGATGATCCCTTCAGGACCAGTGCTGAGGCTGGCGATACTGGGAGGCTGGGGTATAAAGGGGGAACTGATTACAAGGATCTACATATAACCTCCTTCCTGGGGGATGGACAACATAAAAGTGGCTGAATGGAGACGTCGGACAGTGTAAGATATCGCAAAATAATAATAATTTATAAATTAGCAAGGGTTTGTGAGGGACGGGGAGCGGGGAGGGAGGGGAAAATGCGGAGCTGATACCAAGGGTTCAAGTAGAAAGCAAATGTTTTGAGAATGATGATGGCAACAAATGTACAATTGTGCTTGACACAATGGATGGATGTATGGATTGTGATAAGAGTTGTACGAGCCCCCATTAAAATAATTTAAAAACAAAATGAAGGCAACATACAAAAAACCACCTCTGTGGTTAAATTCTCAAGTCGTTCTTCCCTTATTTTTTTAGTCTACAAACTTTATAGTTTCAAAGAACTAAGAGGATGAATCAAACGTGTAAAAACCTTGACTCATGAAGGGGCAGTGAATTATTTAATATGGTTCTTCAGTCTAGCCAAAGTCTCTAACTCCCACCAAACGACCTTTTCCTGGTTGGGTCTGGGAAGCAGGTGGGGGAAGATATTTGATAAGGTTTCACCTGGGAGTAATTGTGACTAGGATTCCTTTGGAGTGGCAATATGTATATAAAATGAGCCCCCTGAGAAGCAAGAGGAGGGATCTTATTACCAGCAAAAGCTAGGAGTGGAGTGTGTCCTCTGGACCCAAGATTCCTGTTGTGAACCGCTTGCATCCAGATGATAGCTATGCCATCAATGGAGCAGCAGCTGAACCAGAAGCCAGAGTATGGAACAGAGTGATGGACTTCCCCATCCACAGAGCCAGTGCAGGAGACTGGTTTGCAGAGTGGGGTGTCTCTGGAGACTTAATTGGGGAAGTTGGATCTGAGTGTCTTCCAGCTGTGGCTTACTGGATTGAGGTGCCTCTGGGGCACTTAATTCAGGGGGTTGGTTTTACTGATCTGTGGAGCTTGAGCTGAATGCCTTCTTGAGGCTTACAGCAGAGTGGTATAGTCCTTTGTGGTTTACTAGTAGATCTGAAACTTTGTAACATATCCTGGAAAACAACTATCCTGAGCATTTCTTATGGGCATTACACTTGTTACCTTCCTTAATAAAGTTTTTGTTTTGTTTTCCTTAATAAACCCTTTCATCATGAATTTTGTCTGTGAATTTCTGTGTAGCCATCACAATGGATATTAGACACTAGAAGTGTAAAATAGTGGACACCAAATAATAAATCAGAGCAACTCACTATATAAACTTGTGGAAAGTAATAGGGATTTTTTCATTTTTATAAAGTGATCTCAGTAAATGTCTGTAGAGGTACAAAGCTGCAATGTTGGAATTGAAGCTAAACATCTCTTTGAGGTTTAGTAGTTTCTCCTTTATCGAAAGGAGAGGTTTTAGGGAACCCTCAGTGAATCTCATGAATTTGACATTCTCATGAGTCTCCAAGGAGCCTGGTGGCACTGTTGCATAAACATTGGACTGCTAAGATCAAGGTCAATAGTTCAAGCCCACTAGCTGCTCAGTGGGAGAAAAATGAGGTTACCTGTTCCTGTAAAGATTTACAGCCTTATGGTGCCAGGCTACCAAAAGATATAGCACCTGAAGTCGCTGAAGACAATGGGTGCATAAGCAAATGGGGTGAAGAAAGCTGAGGGTTCTTGGCTACCAAAAGATATAGCACCTGAAGTTTTAAAGACCTGAAGATAAACAAACATCCATCTAGCTGAGAGACAACAAAACCCACATGGAAGAAGCACACCAGCCTGTCCCGACTCAATCGCTGAGGGCAAAGAGGATGCATAAGCAAAAGTGGTGAAGAAAGTTGATGGTGCCCGGCTATCAAATGATATAGCATATGGGGCCTTAAAGGCTTGAAGATAAACAGGTGGTCATCTAGCTAAGAAACAACAAAGCCCACATGGAAGAACCACACCAGCCTACCTTGACACGAACACTGAAGACAAAGCAGGTGCATAGGTAAATGTGGTGAAGAAAGCTGACAGTGCCTGGCTGTCAAAATATATAGACTCTTGGGTCCTATAGGCTGGAAGATAAAAAATGGGCCATCTAACTGAGAAACATCAAAGCCCACATGGAAGAAGCACACCAGCCTGTGAAATCACAAGTCGTCGAAGGGATCAGGTATCAGGCATCAAAGAGCAAAAATAAAAAAATAAAAAATCATAGCACTGTGAATGAGTGGGGACCCAGGGCCCATCTGTGGGAAATTGGACATCCCCTTGCAGAAGGGCTGCAGGAAGGAGATGAGTCAGTCAGGGTGCAGTGTAGCAACGAGGAAATATGCAATTTCCCTCTAGTTCTTGAATGCTTCCCGCCCCCACACTATCATGATCCCAATTCTACCTTACATATCCAGCTGGACCGGAGGATGTTCACTAGCACAGATAGGAACTAGAAATACAGGGAATCCAGGACAGATGAACCCCTCAGGACCAGTAGAGGGAGTGGTGATATCAGGAGGGTGGAGGGAAGGTGAGGGAGAAAGCGGGAACAGATTACAAGGTCTACATATAACCTCCTCCCCGGGGGATGGACAGCAGAGAAGTGGGTGAGGGAGACGTTGGATGGTGTGAGATATGGCAAAATAATAATTTATAAATTATCAAGGGTTCAGGGGGTAGTGGGGAGGGAGGGGAAAAAATGAGGAGTGGATGCCAAGGGCTTAAGTAGAAAGCAGGTGTTTTGAGAATGATGATGGCAAAATATATACGAATGAGCTGGACACAATTGTGATAAGAGTTGTATGAGCCCCTAATAAAATAAATTAAAAAAAAGATTTACAGCCTTAGAAACCCTGTATAGTGTTGATGCCAGTGGGTTTTTTCCTTTGTTTTTGTTGATGTTACCTTTTTATAGTAGACCTGGTGGCACAGTGGTTGAGAGTTCACTGATATGAAAAGGTTGGTATATTGAATCCTCCCAGCAGATTGGCAGGAAATAAGATGTGGTTATCTGCTTCCATAAAGACTACAGCCTAGAAGACCCTCTGGAGCAGTTCTATTCTTGTCATATAGAGTCAGAGATGAATTTGACAGCACACAACACTACCTTAAAATAATTTTTAAAAGTTGAAAACTACTTTTTAATCAAGTGTTGTTAAGGAATAAAATATTTGATAAAGTTTTATTGATGTGTAATTCATATATTACACAATTCAATAATTTAATCATATCAAGAAGAGTTTTGCAGTCATTACCACAGTCACCTTTAGACATTGTCTTGTACTCATCATCATTAGTTCCCCATTTCCTCCTAATAGGAGTCTGCCATACCCCCAGGGATCCATTCATCCAGTTGCTGTTTCTATAGATATACCTATCCTGGATTTCATATACAGGAAAACATGAATAAAACTGAAACTAACAACAACAACAACAAAATACAACAGATAAAAACCTCAACCATCTGTCTCTAGTTTTGTGAGATCTTTCCATATAACTGAACGTTAGTCTTTTAAGTTTAGTCCTTTAAGTTTTAAGTCTTTTAAGAGTTTTAAGGTAATATGGTCAAACTTTGGTGATGTTATGGTTATGCATTGTGTTGCTATCTACACGTTTGGCAATTTGAAACTACCAGCTACACCTTTGGAGAAAGACAAGCCTTTCTACTCCCATAAACAGTTATGGTCTTTGAAACCCACAAGGGAAGTTCTGTTTTGTAGGATTGCACTATGAGTCAGAATTGACTTCATGGCAGTGAGGTTTTTTAAAATTTATTTTTAATTATCTGGTGCACGAATCCTCTAAAGGCATCATTAAAATATGCTTGCCTTTTAAAAGATAATGTTTTTTCTCTGTGTTTAGGAATATAATACATGGTCAATGTAAAAACAGACTCTAGGGAGTATTTAGGTATCTCCGCTTCGCTGCTCTATTTTTCTTTATAGAATTTATTGCTACATACTATTGTTTATTTCTTTGTTTGCTGTTGTCCATCTCCTTTGTGAGACGGTAAGCTCTATGAGAGCAGGTGCAGTGTGTATCTTGTTCATTGCTATATCACCAGCACCTAGCATGATGCCCGGAACATGTTGTTGTTAACAGCTCTATTTCTAACAGAATCAATGACTGCCTGGTCCAGCACCATTCTCAAAATCCTTGCTGTATTTGAACCCTTTGTTGCAGCCATTATGTCCAATTCAACTCATTGGAGTCTTCTTCTTTTTCTCTGACCCTCTATCAAGCATGATGTCCTTCTCCAGGGACAGGTGATTCCTTCTGATCACCTGTCCCAAGTGCATAAGATGAAGTCTCTCACCATCTATGCTTCCAATGAACATTCTAGTTGTACAGTCTATGGCACAGTGTCTTCGCCAGCAGCACAACTCAAATGCATCAAGTCTTCTCTGGTCTTCATTATTCCTGGTCCAAGTTTCACACATATGAGGCAGTGAACAATACCATAGCTTGGGTCAGATGTACCTCAGCCCTCAAAGTGATATCTTTGTTCTGGCACACTTGGAAGAGCTCTTTTACAGCAGATTTTCTCAATGCCATACATTATACCTTGGACACTGATTGTGGATCCAAGTGAAATGAGATCCTTGACACGGTCGATCTTTTCTCCATTTAGCATGATGTTTATTGGCCCAGCTGTGAGGATTTTTTGTTTTCTTTATGTTGAGGTATAATCCATACCGAAAGCTGTTTTGTTTGATCTTCAAGTCCTCTTTACTTTCAGCAAGCAAGGTTATGCTGCCTGCATATCGCATATTGCTAACGAGACTTCGAATTCTGATGCTGAGCTCTTTGTCATATCATCCAGTTTCTCAGATTATTTGTTCAGCGTACAGATTGAATAACTTCTTATAAGCAGATCATGCTTACTGAAAGCAAAGCAGACTTGAAGCCCCAGGCCTTGTGTTGGGTAATGATATTGACCTTCTCCTTAGTCTCTTTTCCTGGGTGTAGTTGATTTGATTCCTGTGTATTTCCTCCAGTGAGGTCCACATTTCTAATCCCTGTTTATTTTTTGGACAAAAGGTATTTGTAATAAATAAAATTGGCCTTATAAAATTCTATCATGTGATATATCACTAGGGTCATATACCAAAGTCATGCTAGTACTTCTCTGTTTCTAAGTTGTTCATTACAATAATCACTAATTATCAATGCATCTTGATTTCATGCTTCATCAATTGCAAACTGCAGTGGTTGATAAAACTCTTCTATTTCTTCACCATTGGCTTTAGCATTTGATTTATAAATTTGAATAATAGTCATATTAACTCATTTTCCTTATAGGCATATGGATATCATCCTATTATAGACAGCATTGTACTTCAAGATAAATCTTGAAATGTTCTTTTTGACAACACAATGCCATTCCTCTTCAATCTGCCATTTCTAGTGTAGTAAGCCATATGATTTTGTAATTCAAAAGTCCATTTAAGCTCACTAATGCCTAGGTTATAGGTATTTATGCATTTCATTTTAAATTAAGAGATTATTTTATTGGGGACTCTTACAGCTTTTTGTTTTAATTTGTTAAGTTTTATTCACACCATATAACAAAATGCTGTCACTGGCTTCTGGTTTGGTTTATAAATCAACTACATATTCTGCTCCTTCATCCTTCATGTGGAAATGAAATCCTGTTCTAAGCAGGGCCTTTTGCCTTTTTCTTGTAGGAAACATGTTTTTATTTAATCATTTTATTAGGGACTCATACAACTCTTATCACAATCCATACATACATCAATCGTGTAAAGCACATTTGTACATTCATTGCCCTCATGCTCTTATAGCTCTTAAAACAATCCATACATAAATTGCATGAAGCATATTTGTATCAATATGTTCCCATCATTATTTTCTAAGCAATTTACTTTCTATTGAGTCCTTGGTATCATCTCTTATTTCCATTTCATTTTTGACAACGTCCAATTTTCCAAGTTTTGTACATCATAATATTTAATTAAACATTTCCAATTATTAATATTTGCATCTGTTTCTTTTTATTTTGAGTTATGCCACATCAGCAAACGAAGCTTTGCCTCATTTATGTCATTAAGGTTGACTGCACTTTACAGAGGCAGCTCTTCCCCAGTATGTTTTGTGTGCCTTCTAACCTGAGTGTTTCATTTTCTAGCATTATATCAGACAGTGTTCTGCTGTTATTCATGAAATTTTAATGGCTAATTTTTCAGAAGTTTCTTCTTCTTAGTCTATTTTAATCTGGAAGCTCCACTGAAGCCTGTCCACCATGGTATTTGAAATAATGGTGACATAGTTTCGAGCATCATAGTAACGTGCAAGCCATGACAGTCCTACAAAATGACACATATATACATGCCTATTTGTATACCTCTATTATGGTCTTTTGCCTCCGAGTCATTTTCTGTATTCCCTTTCTACTTTCCTACCATCCTACTATCATGTTCAACCTTCACTTGGCTCTCTGTACTTCCTCTCAGCTACATTACACTTGATCAAACCCCACCGGGCATTTTTCACCTTCTTTGCCATTGATTTCAGATCCCTTGTTGTTCCCTTGTTCCTGAGTTTGTTGGCTTCTCTCTCCCTATCCGCCATCTCCTCCTCTCTGTCCCCACAGAACCATGGGTCCAATTGCTTTCTCCTCGGGATTGTTTATCCTATCTTATATAGCTAGACATAAAGAAAAAAAGTGGGGGGTGGGGGAGAGAAAGCCTATAAATAGTTCCAGGTCTGTCTGGTGACCCTTTTGAATGTTTTCTGATTGAATATGGCTGTGATTTATGCAGGAAAAAAGAAGTTCCAGAAAGCTCATATGAAAAGAAAAGGCCTTAATTGTGCATGTAAATATTGGAAAATAAATAGATGTACATTTTAGGATTTTAGAACATGTATAAGTCAATTTAGAGTAAATGGTGGTTTGAAGATGCCCAAGTGTTTTACATACTCTAAATGAACATCATGAAAGGGTAATTAGAAGTCTGTACTCCAAACTATCATAAAGATGATATAGGACCTGGTATTCTGTTATATGTAAGATTGCCATGAGTTGGAGCAACTACTAACACATGGTTGTACAGTATGGTGCATATAATTGTTATTAAATTGTATTGTACACTTAAAATTAAAGTGGTATTTTTCTTATGCATAGTTTTCCATGATAATTTTTTTTCCCAAAAAGCATTCATCGGCACCACAAACCCCTCTTCATAGAATCTAAGATAAATTTCTGTACCAATTCATATTTAGCCTATACTATGTTTGAAAATCAGCTGCCATGTGAAATGTCAAATACTTGAATCCTGTTCCCTGTAGCTTCCTACAATGACAACTATGGCTGTACTGAGGCAAGACAAGCTTTTCAAACTCAAGACTCCCTGCTATAGAGTCTATTTTAAACTCATAGTGATCCTGTAGAACAGAGTAGAATGGCTCCTGTGGGCTTCCAAGGCTGAAAATCTTTGCAGGAGTAGAAAGTTTCATTTTTCTCTCTGCAGAGCAGCTGCTGGGTTCAAATTGCTGACATTGTAGTTAGCAGCTCAATTTGTAATCTGTTATATCACCAGATTTCTCCCATACTAAAAACATTATGCTTTTTCCTCTAGTCTTGTTATGGACATGGCTGCAGTTGCTTAGCCCATGGTGGAAAGGCATTATAGTAGCTAAAGGAGTATTTTAAAACTTCGGGGAACCTGTTTCCATCTGTGAACACTCCAGAGTATCAGTATTTTTCAAGCTTTCTCCTCACCCAGTACATACCCCTGCTTTTGTCAGATTTTGCTCGATGCTTTTGGAAACATTGCTTTATTCAGTAAATTCTTTTCAGGTTATTTTTAACTCTGGACTCAAGTTTTGTAAACTATTCAATGCTGTAATAATCAGAAGTCTTTTATTATTGTCATTAAAAAACAAAAAACAAAAACAAAAAACAAAAAAAAAAACAAACAAGAAAAATATCCACAACAACCATTTGCTGTCAAGCGGCTTCTGATTTGAGTTGCAGAGCAGAGCTGCACTCCAGAGGGGTTTCACGGGAGTGATATTTTAGAAGCATATTTCCAGGCGTTTCTTCCAAGGCACCTTTGTATGGTTTTGAATCACCACACTTTAGCAATTGAATACTTATCTGTTTTTGACATCCAGGGGCTCTTTTTTGTCATCATAGGACAACTTATTTATATAAACTGAAAACCAAACTCACTGCCATTGCAAATCAATTCTAACTCATAGGGACCCTGTAGGACAGGGTAGAACTGCCACTGTCAGTTTCTGAGACTGTAACTCTTTATGGGCGTAGGAAACCTTGTCTCTCTCCCACAGAGCAATTAGTTTTGAATTGCTGACCTTGTGGTTAGCAGCCCAACAAGTAATCATGATGCTAGCAGGGCTCCTTTATATGGGGTGCCAAAAAAAAGGCTAGTAAAGCATATTGCCTTTTTTGATTTGAATTTTTAACCTTACTAATATGTGCTAAATAGTGTTTCCTAATCTTTTAGAAACAATGAAATGAAAATACCAACTGTGTTTCAAAACATGCACCTACCTTTTTACCAGCTGTTTTGTATAGAATTTCATTCCACTGTTGATCTGATGATAATTCCTGCTGAAAGAGATTATTCAGTATTTTGAAAACAGGGTAAATAATAAGGTTGTTTTTCAAGTCAATGACTTACATTATTTAAAAGAAAGGAATGGATTATACACAATAATAGAGAAGTTAATACTTTCCCCTCTTGAAGAAAAGTAAATGGGCAAGAAATGTTTATTGATTTGGAAATATATAGATATCTGAAGTCAGCTAGCTCAACTTTGCATAGTTGTAAACCCATTTGTGTAACAAAATAGCTGTTTTGATAGTTGGATGATTTAGAATACTTATATGTTTGAGTTTATATCGATTTATATCATTAGTCTCACTTGGATTATTTCAATTTTGGTAACTTTTGTCCTAATTTCTGCATTTCCCTATATTTTTCCCTCCTTTATTTCTCTTTTAAATAAGTTTTTTTTTCTTTAGGAACATTTTATAATGAAATTATGTAGGCCAAAAAAGTAGTATAGAGACTCCGATAGCAAATTTATTTGTATATGCTGTATAGTTGACCTTCCTCTTGTGCTCTTCCCCATTTGCACCAATTCTGCTCTCTCCAAACTCACCTGAATTGGAATGTATCGGTCCAGTTACTATGGCAGTGAGTTTAGTATGTTGTTTTTCTTTTAGCAGTGGAATTTATGGTACGGATGTACCAGTTTTATTTATTCCCCATTGAAAGGCATTTTGAATTTTTCCAGTTTGGAGCTGGAAATAAGTAAAGTTGTTTTCAATGCATGGAGAATAAAAAAGATTGATAGATCGTTCAGATGACTCATGGGAAAGACTTACCCAAAGGTCACACAGCCCTACCAGCAATGCTAAGTCACCACCCCTGACCTAAGCCCTGTTTCTTTTTCTTTCTTTCTTTTTAAAAACATTTTATTGGGGACTCATACAACTCTTATCACAATCCATACATACATCAGTTGTATAAAGCACATCTGTACATTCTTTGCCCTCATCATTTTCAAAGCATTTGCTCTCCTATTAAGCCCTTTGCATCAGGTCCTCTTTTTTTCCCCTCCCTCCCCGCTCCCCCTGAGTTTAGTATGGTTTTGCAAGCATGCTTTTATATTTTAACTCACACTACTGCACACAGAACAGCCTACAGTGTTATTATTTTTGAGTATAGTACTATTTATTTTGAGGGAGGGCAACCTATTCTAATATAGATCGAATATATTTAAAACATTTAATTGTGCCCTTTATTTTTAAAAATAATTTTATTGGGGCCTCTTATAGCTCTTATAATCCATACATCTATCCATCGTGTCAAGCACATTTGTACATATGTTGCTATCGTCATTTTCAAAACATTTTCTTTCCACTTGAACCCTTGTTATCAGCTCCTCATTTCCCCCCTCTCTCCCTCATGAACCCCCAATAATTTATAAAATTTTAAATTAAAAAAAATTCTTCCCCATGTCTTACACTGACCACTTTCTCCCTTCACCCACTTTTCTATTGTCCATCCCCCTAGGAAGGGGTTATATGTAGATCATTGTGATTGGTTACCCTTTTCTCCCCCATCCTCCCCTTACCCTCTTAGTATCTCTATTCTCATTCTTGGTCCTGTGGGGTTTATCTGCTTCGGATTCCCTGTGTTGCGAGCTCCTATCTATAACAATGTATAGTATTATTTTTAAACTTTGTGTTTTTATGGAGCTTAACTTGTGTTTTTGAGGTTTATGCACATTGTTACGTGGTTCAGGGTTTCTCAGCCTTTCTTATTTTGATATTTGGGGCTTGATAAGTCTTTGTTTTAGGGGGTTTCTTGTGCATTGTAGGGTGTTTAGCAGGAAGCCTGGCCTCCACTAACTAGATGTAAGTAGCAGCCCTTTCCCCAGTTGTGATAACCAAAAATGTCTGCAGAAATTTCCAAGTTGATGTTACCTCTCCCTCCAATGAGAACCACTGCACTAGTACATTTATTATCGCTGTTGTGTCATGTTCACTATTCATACATAACCATAATCAATTTATTTTCCTGTTAATGGACATCTAGGTATTTTCAACATTTTAGCTTATTAGGAATAGTATTACAATGAGTATTCTTGTTCATGTTTCTTTGTGCATTTCTGTGAGACTTTCTGGGGTATATGCATTGGAGTGAAAATGTTGAATTCTAGTATATACTTATTTTCAACTCTACCATTTTTTGCCAAGTAGTTTCCATAATGATTATACTAATTTATGCTCTCACTAGCTGTATAAGACAGATAAAAAACAACAATAACAACAAAAACCAAACAACAAACAAAGGCAGATCCTGTTGTTCCTCATCCTCACCAACATGTAAAATCATTGGATTTTGTCAGTTTTACCTATCTGATGGTTGTAAATCATATTCATTGTGGTTTTAATTTATATTTCCATGGTTATGTAAGTTATTAAAATTATCCAACTAGATCTGTCATTCAAAACATAGTTGAATTTTACCCTATGGAAACTTAAAAAAAATCCAGAAACCTTTCCCAATTTATGAGGATAATTGTTTTAGAAGAATTAAAAAAATAATGTTTTAGTTTCTGTAATCAGCTTTAAGAAGTGGTTTTGAGCAATCACACTTAATAATGCACCATGTTTTATACTCAACTTTTGTAGGTTTTGTTTCCAACCAGAAATGACTATTGAATTACAATAGTGTTCTTCCTGTTTTAATAGGACATTATTGATGATGATTACCGTTTGTGTTTGAGGGAGTGATGCAAATAAGCTTTAATAACTAGAAATTATTTCCCTCTGTGTTATTGAATGCTATTGTTTTCAGAGTCTCCATTACTAATAGTTGTATGTAAAATATATTTCTTTGATACTGTGATCCTAGAAGCCATTCCCCTCCCCCCACCATACAAGTGTATATATGCTCTCATTCAATTTTTTTAGTTATTTTACTAAATGTAATAGGAAGTTACAAAAGACATTCCTTACTTTATGGTTAATTTTAAGACATCTAGAACTCAAAATGTATACATAATATTTGCTAAATCAGTTAAATTGTTGTATACTTGTATATAATAGAGTAGTAACAGTGAGATGTAATTCTAAGATTTAATATGAAAAGTCCAATTTAATGTAAGTTTGAAAAAATATCATAACTGAATTTTTAAGACTGAGGAAGTACATATGAAAGTAATTCAAAAAGTATTGTTTCTAGGATTCCATTTCATATGTACAGTGTTTATTGCAAATAAAATGTGTTTAAACATGCATCTGCAATTAGTGGATGACGGAAGACCAGTTCTTTCAGTTATACATTTACCTTATTCTAATTTAGTCACTTTGAAAAAAAAAAAGGTCCAACCAAAACAGTAGCTTCTAAGGTGTCTGCTGGATCAGTTCAACTCAAGGCGGACAGTTCAGCTCAGAAGGTTATGGTGACTGATTTTTTTAAATTCCAAAGCAATAATCTTGATTTTCTTTTTTTTAATTTTAATTTTTTAACATTTTATTAGGGACTCATACAACTCTTATCACAATCCATACATATACATACATCAATTGTATAAAGCACATCCGTACATTCTTTGCCCTAACCATTTTCAAAGCTTTTGCTCTCCACTTAAGCCCTTTGCATCAAGCCCCTTTTTTCCCCTCCCTTCCTCACGAGCCCTTGATAATTTATAAATTATTATTTTGTCATATCTTGCCCTATCTGGCGTCTCCCTTCACCCCCTTTTCTGTTGTCCGTTCCTCAGGGAGGAGGTCACATGTAGATCCTTGTAAACGGTTCCCCCTTTCCAACCCACTCACCCTCTACCCTCCCAGTATCGCCCCTCATACCCCTGGTTCTGAAGGTATCATCCACCCTGGATTCCCTGTGCGTCCAGCTCCTATCTGCAACAGTGTACAACCTCTGCTCTATCCAGGCTTGCAAGGTAGAATTCGGATGATGGTAGTGGGGGAGGGGGGAAGGAAGCATTTAGGAACTGGAGGAAAGCTGTATTCTAAGTCAGTGCTACGTCACACCCTGACTGACTCATCTCCTTCTCTAGGCCCCTCTGTGAGGGAATCTCCATTGGCCGACAAATGGGCTTTGGGTCTCCACTCTGCTCTTCCTCCTTCATTCACTATGGTAAGTTTTTTTTTATGATGATGCCTTATACCTGATCCCTTTGACACCTCGTGATCGCACAGGCTGGTGTGCTTCTTCCATGTGGGCTTTGTTGCTTCTGAGCTAGATGGCCGCTTGTTCACCCTCAAGCCTTTAAGACCCCAGACACTACCTCTTTTGATAGCTGGGCACCATCAGCTTTCTTAACCACATTTGCTTATGCACCCGTTTGTCCTCAACGATCGCATCATGGAGGTTTGCACCCAATGATATGATTTTTTTGTTCTTTGATGCCTGATAACTGATCCCTTCGGAACCATGTGATCACACAGGCTGGTGTGTTCTTCCATGTGGGCTTTGTTGCTTCTGAGCTAGATGGCTGCTTGTTTATCTTCAAGCCTTTAAGACCCCAGACGCTATCTCTTTTGATAGCTGGGCACCATCAGCTCTCTTCACCATATTTGCTTATTCACCGGCTTTGTCTTCAGCAGTTGTGTCAGGAGGGTGAGCATCATAGAATGCCAATTTAATAGAAGAAAGTATTCATGCATTGAGGGAGTGAATCTTGATTTTCTTAAAGGACACAAAACACAGGGAGACCTGATAAGGAATACATTTTAAGGACATGGAAAACTGCATTAGTGAGAAAATGTCCCGGAAAATTGCAATGAGGAATTTTTGTGCATTATGACCATGCACCGCTCACTTTTTGAAGGCATCAAGGACTGTCCTATGAGAATGTCATTGGAAAACCTTACTCCACCCACCTTACATCCCTGATTTTGCCCCTTCAGACTTCTTTTTGTTCCCCCAAACTCAAAGAATATTTAAGAGGAATATGCTTTGAGTTCCTAAAGGATGCTGTTTTTGAGGACTGCAAAATTCTTTGGGGGAAGGTTCTTACTCATAGCCATTGATTGACTGAGTGACCTTACAGGACAGAGTGGAACTACCTTTGTGGTTTTCGGAGACTGTACATCTTCACGGGAGTAGCAAGTCTCATTTTTCCCCCATGGGACACCTGCTGATTTAGAGCCCAACACAGAACCCACTATGCCAGATGGAAACACCATCCCAAGAAATATATAGACCTGGATAGAGGATGTACTAAGAAACCATAGCTTCATGTTTTGACACTTTTGTTTAGTAAAGGTTTCTATGTTTTAAAGCAATTTTTACATATATTCATAGTTTATGTTGTTACTTAAATTAGCATGTAATGGGGAAAAGTAGCTTTATTAATGTATTTTCATTCATGTTCTGGCAGTCTCATGGCCTGGTGTTAATGATCTAGTTAGTTTATACAAGTACCTTCTGTTTAACTAGTCACTTTTGATTCTCAAGCAAATCTGAGGGGTATTTGATTATTCCAAAATTGGATCTCCATCTGCAAAAGAATGAAACAAGACCCGTTCCTCACCCCATATACAAAAATGAATTCAAGATGGATCAAAAATTTAAATATAAATCTAAATGTAGATATAATCCTATCATAGGCAGCATTGTACTTCACGATGGATTCTGCAGTGTCCTTTTTGACAGTGAATGTCACACCATTTTTCTTGATTGTGTTATTCTAGGCATACTAAATCATGTTTTTCTGATTCAACATGGCCAGGACCAGTCCATTTCAATGCACTAATGCCTAGGATATTGATCTTTGTGCATTCCATTTCATTTGTGATGACTTCTAATTTTTCTAGAATTATACTGATCACATTCCAATGTCCAATCATTAGCGGTTTCTAATTAGCAGTTCCTATGTTGAGTATAAATTCTAAAGAAGTAAAAATCAGCAAAACAGATATATGCACACCCATGTTCATTTCAGCACTGTTCACGATAGCAAGAAGATGGAAACAACCTACTTTTTATTAGTAGAAGAATAGATAAAGAAACGTTGGTACATACACACTATGGAACACTATGCATTGCTAAAATACAATGAAGAAAGCATGAAGCACCTCAATGCATGAATGGACCTGGAGAATACTGCTCTAAGTAAAAGTAGTCAATCAATAAAGGTCAAACAATACATGAGACTACTGTTATGAAGGAAAAAAACAAGACAAAGACTTTTATACCAAAAGGAAGTGACTTTGGAGGTTAGTAAGGGGCGGTGCATAGGGCAAGGGAAGGAAGATGAAAAGTTGACAGATAGTAACTGGGATAAATTTCCTTTACCACAAAAGAGAAAAAGGAAATCAAAGAAGGATGTTTGGATAAGATATTGGGCAGTTTCATAAATAGTTTAATTTAGACTTGGATGTAAAATTGATGATCTGAAATGTAAAATGCTACCTAAATCACAATAAAATATTGCTAAAAACAATAAAATTGTAGCAGGAGCTAGAAAGTACCAGTAAACAAACCAAACAAAGAGAAAGATAAGTTTTCTTTTTTTTTTTAATGGAACATCTTATCATTTGATCTCCCTTCGATCTTTTAAAAATTTTTTTGTTTTCATTTTATTTATTTTAAACAATTTATTAGGGGCTCATACAACTCTTATCATGGTCCATACATATATATATATACATCAGTTGTATAAAGCACATCTGTACAGTCTTTGCCCTAATCATTTTTTTCTCCTCTTTTCTTTTTTTACATTTTATTAGTGACTCATACAACTCTTATCACAATCCATACATATACATGCATCAATTGTATAAAGCACATCCGTATTTTTCCTGCCCCAATCATTCTCTAAGCATTTGCTCTCCACTTAAGCCCTTTGCATCAGGTCCTCTTTTTTTCCCCTCCCTTCCCGCTCCCCCCTCCCACATGTGCCCTTGGTAATTTATACATCGTTATTTTGTCGTATCTTGCTCTATCCGGAGTCTCCCTTCCCCTCCTTCTCTGCCGTCCCTCTCCCAGGGAGAGGAGGTCACATGTGGAGCCTTGTAATCAGTTCCCCCTTTCCAACCCACTCACCCTCCACTTTCCCAGCATCGCCCCTCACACCCTTGGTCCTGAAGGTATCATCCACCCTGGATTCCCTGTGCCTCCAGCCCTCATATGTACCAGTGTATAAACTCTGCCCTATCCAGCCCTGCAAGGTAGAATTAGGATCATGGTAGTTGGGGGAAGGAAGCATCCAGGATCTGGGGGAAAGCTGTGTTCTTCATCGGTACTACCTCGCACCCTGACTGACCCATCTCCTCTCCTAAACCCCTCTATGAGGGGATCTCCATTGGCAGACACTTGGGCCTTGGGTCTCCACTCTGCACTTCCCCCTTCATTCAATATGGTATATATATATATATATATATATATATACACACACACACACACATATATATACACATACACACACATATATACATATACACACATATATCTTTTTCTTTTGCATGATGCCTTATACCTGGTCCCTTTGGCACCTCGTGATCGCACTGGCCGGTGTGCTTCTTCCATGTGGGCTTTTTTGCTTCTGAGCTAGATGGCCACTTGTTCACCTTCAAGCCTTTAAGACCCCAGACACTATCTCTTTTGATAGCCGGGCACCATCAGCTTTCTTCACCACATTTGCTTATGCACCCATTTGTCTTCAGCGATCGTATTATGGAGGTGTGCAGTAAATGATATGATTTTTTTGTTCTTTGATGCCTGATAACTGATCCCTTCGGGACCACTCGATCACACAGGCTGGTGTGTTCTTCCATGTGGACTTTGTTGCTTCTGAGCTAGATGGCCGCTTGTTTATCTTCAAGTCTTTAAGACCCCAGTCACTATCTCTTTTGATAGCCGGGCACCATCAGCTTTCTTCACCACATTTACTTGTTCACCCACTTTGGCTTCAGCAGTTGTGTCGGGAGAGTGAGCATCATAGAGTTCCAATTTAATAAAAGAAAGTATTCATGCATTGAGGGAGTGTTTGAGTAGAGGCCCAAGGTCCTTCCGCCACCTTAATACTTAACCTATAAATATAGACACATAGATCTATTTCCCCATCCTCCTATATATATTTGCATGTACATGTCTTTGTCTAGACCTCCATAAATGCCCTTTGTCTCCTAGCTCTTTCCTCCATCTCCCTTGACTTTCTTCCTGCCATACTACCATGCTTTGTCGCCACCTGGGCTAGAATATACCTCTTCTCTAAGAAACCTTACCAAGTTTTCTTCTTTTAAGCATAAGATTAGCCTCAGCAAAATCTTGATTGGATCTCTATTAGTAGATATTTTTCTACTTCCTTTTCAAATTATGCGTTGCTTCTCTGTGCCCCTTTCTCTAGGCTCTAGTATTGTCATTTTTCTGTATCCTACTTTGGATTCTTTTCGCTTGGTTTTGTCCTAGTCCCAACATTCCAAGCATCTTTTGCTCAAAATCACCTGACTTTTATGTTTTATATTAGCCTCTGCCTTTTTATGTGGGCATTGTTGGTTTGTTTGAGTCAATTAAAACACATAGTAACCCATGTGACAGTAGTGTAGAATTGCCTCATAGAATTTTCTTGGCTATAATCTTTATAGAAGCAGATGACTAGGTCTTTGTACTGTGGATCAGCAGGGTAGGTTAAATCACCTACCTTTTAATTACCAGCTGACTGATTAGCTCTTCTACCATCAGGATTCTTTTTTAAAAAGATAATTTTATTAGGGGCTCTTACAGCTCTTATCACAATCCATATACATATATATAGTGTCAAGCACATTTGTACATATGTTGCTATCATCCTTTCCAAAACATTTTATTTATGCTTGAGCCCTTGGTATCAGCTCATTTCCCTCTCCCTCCCTTCTGAACTCTTGATAATTTATAATTTTTTTTCATGTCTTATACCGATCACTGTCTCCCTTCACCCACTTTTCTGTTGTCCATCCCCCTGGGAGTGGGTTATATGTCAATCATTATGATCAGAACCCCCCATTCTGCTGCACCTTCTCTTTACCCTCCTGATATTGCTACTCTCATTATTGGTTCTGAGGGATTTAGCTGTCCTGGATTCCCTGTGCTTCCAGCTCTTATCTGTACCAGTGTACATCCTCTGGTCTAGCTGGATTTGTAAGGTTGAATTGGGGTCATGATAGTGGGGTGGGGGAGCATTAAAGAACTAGAGGAAAGTTGTATGTCTAATCAGTGCTATACTGTACCTTGACTGGCTTGTCTCTTCCTTGTGACCCTTCTGTAAGGGGATGTCCTATTGTCTACAGATGGACTTTGAGTCTCCACCCCACACTTCCCCTCATTCACAATGATATGATTTTTTGTTCTGGGTCTTTGATGCCTGATACCTGGTCCCTTCTACAGCTCATGATCACACAGGCTGCTGTGTTTCCTCCATGTGGGCTTTGTTGCTTCTCAGCTAGATGGCTGCTTGTTTATCTTTAAGCCTTTAAGACCCCAGACGCTATATCTTTAGCTAGCCAGGCACCATCAGCTTTCTTCACCACATTTGCTTATGTACCCATTTGTCTTCAGCGATCGTGTCAGGAAGGGGAGCATCATGGAGTGCCAATTTAATAGAACAAAGTGTTCTTGCATTGAGGGAGTACTTGAGTGGAGGCTCAATGTCCATCTGCTGCCTTAATACTTAACAAATAAATATATGTTACATAGATCTATTTCCCTTTTGTTTATATAAATATATTTATATATGTATATACCTGTATTTAGACCTCGATAAATGTCCTTTGCCTCCTAGTTCTTTCCTCTTTTACTTTCCTTTTGTCCCGCTGTCATGTTCGGGCTTCTTTTGGGTTCCAGTAATTCCACTTGGCTACTTTTCCCTTGATCAAGCCCCACGAGGCATTCTATGCCCTCCTCACCATTGATTTTAGATCACTTGTTCCTTTGTCCCTGGGTTTGTTTACAGCCTTTGCCCCACCTCCCCCTATCCAGTGTCCCCCTGGAACCATTGGTCCAATTATTTTCTCCTCCAGATTGTTTACCCACCTATCCTATATAGACATGCAGAGACAATAATAAGCACAAAAACAAGACAGAGTGAAACAAGAAAACAAAACAACAGCAACAACCAAAAAAACAAAGACAAAAAAAAAAGCCTATAAATAGTTCCAGGTCTGTTTGTTGACCTTTATGAGTATTTTCCGACCAACCCATAAGGATTCCTTACATAAGCATTAAACCAAAAAATCAAACCCACTACCATCAAGTCAATTCTTCCTCATAGGGATCTACCTCTACAGCTTTTCTAAGGATGTAAACTAAATCTTTACAGGTTCAGGAGAGACTCATTTTTCTCCTGTGAAGCAAGTGTAGGTTTGAACCACTTTTCTTATGGTTTATAGTCCAACACTTACCTGGCAGTGCCACCAGGACTCCAGGATTCCTTTCATGTCCTTTATTATCGCCTATGAACTGCCAAAGAGGTATTGTTTGTCGAGGCAACCTACTTGGATTCTTAAAATAATTTTTTTCATGGGGAGTAGGGATCAGGGAAGAGGTTATTTGAGATTAAATGAGACAGAAGAGATATAACCAAATGCAATGTGTGAATCTTGCCTAGATTCTGAATCAGGAAAAATAAAATTTATTAAAGATGTCTTTAGAACATATGAAGAAATGTAAGTGGAGATTAGATTATTTATGATTATCAATTACTTTACTCATTGTGATAATATTGTAGGAGTCCTTTTGAAAAGTTTTTTTATGGTCAAGAATATACGTTAGCTATATTTATTGTTTATTTTTCTTTATTTTATTTTTTTAAATTTATTTTTAAAAAATCTTTTTATTGGGGCTCATAAGGCTCTTATCACAGTCTGTACATACATCAATTGAGCAAAGCACCCTTATACATTCGTTGCACTCGTCATTCTCATAAATCACCTTCCACTTGGGTTCCTGGAATCAGCTCGGTTTCTCTTTTTGCCCCCCATCCCCCTCCCTCCCCGATCCCACCCCTGGTCCCTTGATAGTTTATAAATAATTATTATATCTTATCTTACACTCCCCGGCATCTCCCCTCACCTGCTTCCCCATTGCCCATCTCCCAGAGAGGAGGTTACACATAGATCTCTGAGAATCGGTTCTCCCTTTCTACACCCCCTTCCCTCCTGGTGTCGCCTCTCCCACCGCTGGTGTTGAGGGGTTCGTCTGTCCTAGATTCCCTGTGCCTCCAGATCCCCACTGCACCGCTGTGCATCCTCTGGTATAACCAGGTCCGCAAGGCAAGGTGGAATTGGGGTCATGATGATTGGGAGGGGAGGAAGCGTTCAGGAACTAGAGGAAGGTTTTGAGTTTCATTGTTGCTACACTGAACCCTGAGTGGCCCATCTCCTCCACACTACTCCTCTGGAAGGGGTGTCCAGCTGTCTACAGATGGGCATTGGGTCCCCATCATGCACTCCCCCTCTTTCACGGTGATGTGATTCTCACCACCATCCCACCTTTGTTGTTGGAGACTTGGTCTCCTCTGTCCTTCACGGTCACCTATGTTGGTGTGCTGCTTCCATGTGGGCTCGGTTGCTTCTGGGCTAGATGGCCGCTTGTTTGTTTTCAAGCCTTTAAGTCCCCAGACGCTATATCTCTCAGGAGCCGGGCACCATCAGCCTTCTTCATCACACTTGCTTATGCACACTTTCGTCTTCAGCGATTATGAGAGGAAGAAGATCACACAATGATTGTTTTTGTTCCTTTGTATCTGCTACATGGTCCATTCAACACCTTGTATTCGCTTAGGCTGTGTGCTTCTTCGAAAAGTTTTATTAGTACTTCATCCATATGCCATAAAATTCAATAATTCAATCATATCAAGAAGCATTGCACAATTATCACCACATTCAATTGTAGAACATTTTCTTCTTCCTTGTACTCATTCATGTATTTTTTTTCTAACTGTGGCAAAAATACACATGACAAAGCATTTTCCAATTTCAAAACTTCTATGTCTGTAATTCAGTGTCATTGCTTATACTCTTCTGCCATATACTGATATCCTTTTCCAATTTATTCCACCATAATTAACAAATTCATGTTCCCTAAGCATCAAACAACTCTTTCTCCTCCATCCATGGTAACTCTTGGTTAAGTTTGGTTTCTTTTCTTTGTTAGGAGTTGTCTTGATTTAGTATTCACATGTCATACACTTCCATGGTTAAATCATTTTTAAAAATAGTTGTATATACATCATCACAATCAATTCTGGTCCTCCCTCCCCCCTCCTGTATTCATTGTTTGCTACCCAAATCCCCTCAACTTTCCTACTCCCCACCCCTGTTTCACATCCCTAATAAACCATTGCATCAGTTATTGTCTCTATGTATCCACTCCTTCTGTGCTTCTCAAACTGGGAAACCCAGCAGAAACAATAAAAAACAAAAACAAAATGGCAAGAAGAAAATAATAATAAACACAGAAATATAAATTAAGAGTAAGAAAGATAAGACCATCAATATTTTAAAAAGCCAGAGAAGAAATTTATGTCATGGAAAAAGTGAGAAATATTTGATCCTAGAGCAAAGTCAGGTTGGATTAAGAGGGAAGTTAGCTAACTGAGTATCATATTATCCTATGGTTTAATCCACCATAGTCAAGTTTATGACAATCTGATCTAGTCCCTTGTCTGTGGCTAGACGGCATGTGCCAGAGACTTCATCTGTCTAGATAGCCGCGGATGGATTTTGGGCTCCCACTGTCCTCCATAGCCTTCTACAAATTGCCTCATCCCCATTTTTCCATCTTGCCATCTCTAAGTTACGAACAGTTAATGTACTAGCCTGCTAATTGACTGGCTAGAGATTTGAGTTCACCCGGAGTCACTTGAGAACAAAGGCTGATGTTCTACTTCCAAACATCAGCGGTTGAACCCAATGGAGCGGAATTGTACTCAGATACACGGAGTCAATGACAACACATTTTTAATATATCACAATTGTATCCCATGCCTAAGTATATTGAATGACTATACTTGATGGAGAAGTATCCTCTATACCATGGAGTCAAACTGTCCGCCCGCAGGCTGCATGCGGCCCCAAAGTAATTTTTTGTAGCCCACGATGCTCTGAAATAAAATGTAATGTGAGAATTGTGTGTAAGGGTATTACCTCAATCTCCCCTAAGGGCCATTTTCTTCTTAACAATTTTTTCTATTTTTATTTTATTTCAGAGCATTGTGGCAATCAAAATATTCCCTTGGGGGCTGCATGTGGCCCACAGGCTGCCAGTTTGACACCCCTGCTCTATACCCATCAAAATGTTCTCCTTAGATCTGACATACCACTTGGATTTCTCATCCTAAACTTCTCCCTGAGTTGGAACAGCTCCTCTCAGGATGCCATTATGATACTCTTTATGGTCGTGGAACGTGAATTCCTGTGAGACTTCCTCTTCCCTGTAAGGCCCCAGTGGGAGAGAAAGCTTGGCACTCTGTCCTCAGGACCTAGGCTGGAGACACATTAGTTGTTTAGTGAGATCCTGTAGGCACTATTCTAATTGGTAGCTGGGTGCCACCATCTGATTTATTTATTTATTTTTATTAAAAGATCATTTTATTGGGTACTCTTACAACTCTTGTTACAATCCATACATACTTGCTTCAAGTAAATCTGTACATATGTTGCCATCATTCTTTTCTAGACATTTACTTTCTATTGAGCCCTTGGTATCAGCTCCTCATTCCCCCCACCTCCCCCCATAACCCCTTGATAGATTATTAATTGTTATTATTTTCATATCTTCTACCAACCGCTGTCTCCTTTTCCCTATGTTTTCTGTTGTTCTTCCCCCTGGAGAGTGGTGTATGGTTATGTATCGATCATTGCAATCGTTTTTCCCCTTCTCTTCCCCCCTTTCCTCTACGCTTATGGTATTGCTATTCCTACTCCTGTTCCTGGGTTCTGTGTGTTGTGAGCTCCCATCCCTTATCCATAACTGTGTACATATTCCGGTTTAGTGTGAATTGAGAAGCAGCACTGGGGCCATGGTAGTGTGGGGGTGAGGAAGCTTTAAGGAATCAGAGGAATATCAGTGTTTTACTGCACCCAGGTTGACTCATCATTCCTTGTGGCCACTCTGTGGGGGGATTGTTCCGTTTTCCACAGATGGGCTTTGAATCTCTGCTCCAACCCATCTTGTTTTTGTTTGTTTGTTTGTTATGTGTCTTTTGATGCCTATTACCCGGTCCCAATGACTCCTCATGAGCTCTTTGGTTGTGTGCTTCTTCCATGTGGACTTGTTGCTTCTCTGATGAATGGCAGTTTGTTTAAGTTCAAGCCTTTAAGACCCCAGATGCTATATCATTTAATAGCTGGGCACCATTCACCTTCTTCACCTCATTTGCTTATGCACCCGTTTTGTCTTCAGTGATTATGTTGGGAAGGTGAATATCACAGACTGTTGATTTGTTAGAACAAAGTATTCTTGTATTGAGGGAGGGTATGAACAGAGGTCCGAAGTCTGCCCACTACCTCAGTGTATTGCTGTATATATATATGTACATAGGCCAATACCTCTACGTACATATTTACATATGTACACCACTATGTTTATATCTCTAGCCATTGCTTTGCTTCCTAGGTCCTTCTTCTATTTTCTTTTACCTTCTTCCTGCCCCATCGTCACTTTCCCCTTATTTCTATCACTTGGCACCTCCTCTTAGCTAGTTTGCTGTTGCTCCGATACCCCACCCCTCATCCCTATCTCCTTTTTGTTACTGACTCTAATACCCAAGTTGTTCCCTGTCTCTGGTGCTGCCTGCTCACTCCCCACTTCCCCAACTGTCCTCACCCTCCAGGTCTCCCCAGGACTCTTGGTCTTGGTGCTTTCTCCTCAGGCTTGCTTCCCATGCCTATTTTATATAGGTAGGCACATTGACTATGACATAGTCCAAACTGATTTTAAAAAAAGATTGAAAAGAGAAAAGGAGAAGAAAGAAGAAGAAAAAGAAAAGGGAGAAAAGAAAAAAAAAGAGAAGAACTATACAAAAATTCCAGGTCTGTTCGCTGGCCTTCATGACTGTCCAGGAGCTGCCCCTCCCAGCCTGGCCTCCCATTTGGGGGTTCCTCTGGGGCTTCGTAGCTTTGCTTTGCGCCAGCTGCTGGTCTGGTATGTTTCCTTCTTAGTTTGCCCTGCTGTGGAGAGTTCAACCATTTGCCTTCTTGTAAGAATCCCTTTATGAAATAAATGGTAAATTATATAAGGATTGAAATACTATTTTTAATACTTATATTTAAATAGCTTTAAGAAAAAGAGAAAATGTAAGCAAATTGTTACCAACTGTTGAATTACTATTTCATCTCCTCTATATGGGTTAAATGTTGTATAATAAAGATCCAGTGGAAAAAAGAAGAAATATATTAACATAAATACCCTTTAAATTGAAATTTCATACAGTGACAATGTTAGATATTATGAAGAAGTATTTTTGATCACGACTTCCTACTAGTTCTTACTCCCTAAATTACTTCAGTTCTACTGCTTATTCCACTTATTATTCTTTTAAAGTTTTCAATTTTGTTCTATTTTCTATCAAGCAGCTGCTCTGGTTGAGGAAGTTAAAAATTTCTTCAGAGCATGGCAACTTATTTATACATATAGATTAGATACTACACTTGATCTTAGCCAAAAGGCCAAGAAGCGATATACATGTAGATTAGAAACACAGATTAATAGAACATGAAAATCCTTAGTAGTATAGTCCTTCTCTCTCAGGAGTAGGAAGCCTGTTATTTGTCCTGAGGAGCCGCTGGTGGTTTTGAACTGCCGACCATGAGGACCTCAGCCCAACATATAACCACTACTCCATAGGGGCTCTTAGTCCTTAGAAATCATGGTTTTCTTTTTTAACCCTTTCATAAAACCTGCTTCAAAGAAAAATGGGACAAAAATATTCTTTTATATTGATTAGATAGTGTGAGCTTTGTGAGTAAATATATATTATACTTTAATACTGATTTTATAAGAATCTTTGGATATAATGGAATTGCTCACTCCACCTACCTCTCACTTTTCAATTATTTTATTTGACATTTCTCATTACGACAATAGTAAAAATTTACAATCAGCCGATTTTGCACATTAATAGCATATTATCAGGCAGTAAAGAGTGCCGAGGCAAGAGTTATGCTGAATGTGATAGTTAAGGGTATGTGTTAACTTGGCTGGCACATGATTCTCAGTTGTTTGAGATTCATGTGATGCTGTAATCTGGCAGTTATGTATCTATGTAGTCATTCTTCATTTTTGGATAATGCCACTCTTTGTATGATACCTTGGCCTTTGGAACCCTACCACATTGATAAGTGATGAGATGACATATTGCATTTGAAATAAAAAATTCAGTTGCTGTGTAGTTGCTTTTAACTTACGGCAACCCCAGGAATGTCAGAGTAGAATTATGTACCATAGAGTTTTCAATGACTGGTTAAAAAAAATAAAATTGCTGTTCCTTTCTTCTCAGACACCTTAAAGTTTGGTGGGTCAGAAATTTAGGGGTAGCTTAGCTGAGTGATTCTTGTTTGGGGTCCCTTCTGAGATTTTTGTATGTAATCTGGGGCTGTAGTCATTTAAAGGTTTAACTGGAGCTGAAGAACTAACTTTCAAGATGGTCACAGTTTTCTTGCTGGTTCTTGGTAGGTGACCTCTATTTATTGCCATATAGGCCTGCTTGTAAGACTGCTTGAATGTCTTCACAATACAGCAGTTGGCTTCTTTAAAATCATGTGATTCAAGAGAGAGGACAGAGAGAAATTCATAATATCTTGTGTTTTAAAAATGTCTTTCATGTCCTAGTCACAGAAGTCATATACTTTACATCTTATATATTCTATATGTTATAAACAAGTCACTAAGTTCAGCCCACATTCAAGGGAAAGAAATTAAATTCTACCCATCAGTGGAAAAATTTGTGGATATAGACAAAAATTGTTGTGGAACATTAGTCAATAAGCAGTTACTATAAGTAGATTATGGAATATGTTAAAGGATTAACATAGGGAAACCAAAAAAATGAGTAGGGCAAGTCTAGATTTGTGTATATGGAAGTGTATAGTTGTACTTTTGGTTAGGAGGGTCTCATTAAGAAGTGAAATTACTCAAAGGAAATGAAGAAGTTATCCAAGTAGATATCTGAAAGGGGAACAGCTAAAGCAGAGCCTGTGACATAGAAGTCAACGTGGTATGTTTTTAGCCAGTTTAACCCGGATTAAAGAAGTAGGTTTGGTGAGCAGTGAGAAAGGAGGCTAGAACGGTAAAGTTGAGGAGGGTGGGTGGGCAAGTAAAGTAATTTAGGACCTGTTGACTACTGACAAGATTTGAGGCATTCAGAGTTATATCTTAATTCTAATAATAAATTGTATAATGTATAGGACTATGTTTAGTAATTAAGAAAACACTCTTCAAAGGCTACTTATTTTAATTATTCAATTGTTAATTAATTTTTGTTTTTAATTAGCACAGTCATAGAAACAACTTTTTTTAGCCTCATCTAAAGGGAGAAAATATCTTTTGGCCAAGTGTTTTAGGATGGGATTGGTTCTTTTTTATGAGCATTATCATTTATAAGCAGTTTTATTGACACATAATCCACATATCTTACAATTCAATAGTTCAGTCATGTCAAGAAGAGTACAGTCATGGCCACAATCAATTTTGAAACCTTTTCTTCTTCCTTTTTCCCTCCTTTTCTTCTTTCTTATACTCGTTATTTTTAGCCTTCTACTCCCCCAATCTCCCATGCTGTATCCCCAAGAAATCATTAATCTATTCACTGTCTCTATAGATTTATATATCCTGGATTTCTTATACAGGAAAATATATCAAAAACAAAACAACCCCAAAAAAACCTACTAAAAAAAGACAGGAAAACAAATAACAATGTAAAGCAGAGAAAAATCTCAATAGAAATGAAAGCAGAAAGTATTACTAACTAGAACAAATTTAAAATGGGTCAAAAGGGAAATCAAATGGTCAGAGGTTAAATTTTAACCCAACTGCATCTGCAATAATCCACTTTCCAACGCACTCTGCATGACAGCAAGGTTAATCACATAGGATAGGTTCTTTAGAAAAGTTAAACCAGTGAAGAGTGTATATATAAAAAAATGAGGATAATTAAAAGAGTATTGTTACAAAACAACAGATAATTTTATTAAACAAAGATATAGACTTGTGAAGCTACTGTTTCTCTGCGTATCTTACATCTAGTGTTATACCATTCTGAGAGTGGTGTTTCCAGCTGTCTAACCCTTCCTCAAAGAATTCTATACTCTTTGATTTACAGCAATTCAAAACACCAGTTTGGTTACCTTTGGGGTACTTCAATCATGTTCCTTTTCATTGTTCTTTGCGTTTGATGAGCAAAAGATCTGAAGGGGCAAAATTAGGGCTGTAGGGTTGCTCTGGTAAAGCATGTCAATGAGATTCTTATAGAATAGCTGTTGCTAGCCTCAAAGAATGAGCAGGTGCATTTTTATGATGGAAAAGGTTTTTAAATTTTTTAAAATTTATTTCTCTATTTATTTATTGGAAAAGGTTTCTTAATGTGAATTTCCTGCCCTTTTTCTTACCCATACATTTTTCCGTTTTCTTAAAAACTTCTCACTAAGTCCCCATGATCACTTTGTATCCTTGGAGGAAATTTATTGAGAGTACCTCTTTGAAATCCGCACAAAAATAGTCACCATAAACTTCTGAGTTGTCCTTACTACCTTGAATTTAACTGGCCCAGCAGATCCCCTGGGAAACTCCTGCTTTGGATCTCTCTCTCTCTCTCTCTCTCTCTCTCTCTCTCTCTCTCTCTCTCTCTCTCTCTCTCTCTGTGTGTGTCTCTCGTGTTGTAGGCAACCAGATGAGACTAAGACAAGTGTTTTACAGAGAGAACTTGGTTGCAGAGGTATCTTTGAACACTCTTTTTGTGTCACTCTTATATATTGAGAGATTTACTTCAAAGAAATGGCTCACATAATTGTGGGGGCTGATGAATCCCAAACCTTCAGGTCATGTGGCAGGCTCATTGTATTACTGGAACTGGTGAATCCAAAATCTGCAGATCAGGCAGCTGGCTGACACATTTCTCGAAAAACCAGAGTTCAGCTTACAGTGCAGGATCAAGAGAGAGTGATGTGCGAGCTTTGCAGAACATCCATATGTATGAGATACAGGTCCCAGTTCCAAAGAAATTTATCTTCCAAGTTATTGGCTACTCACATCAAATCACGAAGTGGAGGATAATTTCACTACTTGTGAAATTGAGACTCATCGCCTAGCCAAGTTGATTTATGACATGGTTATATAATTAAAAAAATTTTATTTTTAAAATACTTTTATTGGGGCCTCTTACATCTCTTATCACAATCCATACATTCATCCAGTGTGTCCAGCACATTTGCACATATGCCACCATAATTTTCAAAGCATTCTCTTCCCACTTGAGCCCCTGATATCAGCTCCCAATTTCTTTCCCCTTCCTCCCCCACCTGCCCTCCCTAACAAACCCTTAAGTTATAGATTATTATTTCTATATCTTACATTGTCTGTCACCCCTCACCCACTTTTCTGCTATCCGTACCCCTGGATGGGGTTCTAGGTTGATCCTTGTGATTGATTCCCCCATTTTCCCCCCATCCTCCCCTAATCCTCCTGTTATCTCTATTCTCATTGTTGGCCCTGAGGGGCTTATCTATCCTGGATTTCCTGTGTTGCGGACTCTTATCTGTAGCAATGTGCACACTCTGATCTAATTCAATTTGTAAGGTAGAATTGAGGTCATGATAGTGGGGTGAAAGAAGCACCCCAGAACTATAGGAAAGTGTATTTCATCGGTGCTATACTACACCCTGACTGGCTCATCTCCTCCCTGTGACCCCTCTGTGAGGGGATGTCCAATTGTCTACAGATGAGCATTGGTTCTCCACTCCATGCCCCTCTCCCCCACCCCACCCCATTCACGTTGGGTATGGTTTTGTTTTGGGTTTTAGATGCCTGATACCTGATCCCATCAACACCTCATGATCACACAGGCTGGTATGCTTCTTCCATGTGGGCTTTGTTGCTTCTCAACTAGATGACTGCCTGTTTATCTTCAAGCCTTGAAGACCCCAGATGCTGTATCTTTTGATAGCTGGGCACCATCAGCTTTCTTCACCACATTTGCTTATGAACCCATTTTGTCTTCAGCGATTTTGTTGGGAAGGTGAGCATCACAGAACGCTGGATTGTTAGAACAAAATGTCCTTGTGTTAAGGGAGTACTTGAATCGAGGCCCAATGCCCATCTGCAACCTTAATTCTTAACATATAGATATGAGTACAAAGTTCTAGTTCTCTCTCGTTATATATATATATATATATATATATATATATATATGCCTGTATTTAGGCCTCTATAAATGTCCTTTGCCTCCTGGTTCTTTCCTCTATTTCCTTTTACTTTCCTCTTGTCCCACCCTCATGTTTGGCCTTAATTTGGGTTTAGTAATTCTTCACTGCTACATTGCCCTTGATTAAGCCCCACTAGGCATCCTATGATCTTCCTTCCATTGATTTTAGTTCACTTGTTGTTCCCTTGTCCCTGGGTTGGTTGCCCCCCAATTCCTTTCTCCCACCTCCCCTTCTCCAGTATCCCACCTGGAATCATTGGTCCCTTTCTTTTCATCTCCGAATTATTTATCCCACCTATCTTATCTAGATAGACTTGCAGATATATTAATAAGTGCAAAAACCAGGCAAAGCCAAATCAAACAACAAAAGAAGTCAAACCCACAAAGCAATAACAACAACAAAGAACAAACACAAAATAACAATAACAAAAAGAAAGCCACTGACAAAAATGGAACTGCCTCTAAATAGTTCAAGGTCCTTTGTTGGCCTTTATGAGTGTTTTCCAGTCGAGTCTGATGGGGTGCCACACACTGCCTCTAAAGTCTATTTTTGGTGTTTCCTTGGGGTTTCATCTCTCTGCTCCCCCTGCTGCTCTGCTGCATGCCCTCAGTGCCTCGCCCCAGCGTGTTGGGGCCAGACGTGCACTATTCCTGCACTGTGTCTCCAGGGCTGCCCCTGCAGCGCCATGTGAGAGATGCTGTGTTGTGGTGGGGTGGGCCTTACCGTCCTCCCTGTACATTGTCTGCTCCAAGCTGGAACATTGTCCTTGGGGCTTGGTGCACCAGGATGTCCTCGGTTACATCGTTAACCATTACACAAAGTAAGTAGAAATGAGTGTTGGCATTTTACTACTAGCACTTTTCATTCGGGGAGGTGGGAGAGAAATGGAGAAGTGAAGGAAGGATGATTTTGATGGCTAAAATGAAGAATTTATTGTTTCTAATAGGAATGTAAAGAAGAGGTCAAAATGAATCCAAGTATGGTTGTGAATTCTGCCATCATCTCTGTTGAGGGGATGACATGCAGCTCCTGTGTTTGGACCATTGAGCAGCACATTGGAAAAATGAATGGTGTACATCACATTAAAGTAAGTTATTTTTTGGAAATTAATGAGGTCAAATGACTAAAATTCTTGTAGAAAATAAAAATTCCAAAAACTGGGATAGAATCAGACATATTGACACATTTGGCAATACACACAAATTATATATTTTGAATCCTAATATTAAGTGTTTTCTTTGACTCCTTAGTTTATCCTTTTTTAAAAGAGAAAAATGTATTTTTCAATAAAAAAATCTGAACGTAGAATCTTGACACTATTGTTGTAGACTTAAACTTTACATGTATACACATGTGCACACATACATACAAAGAACTTCAAAATTTTTGTGGAAAAATGGAATTAAAAGATAATAGAATTTTTCCATGAAATTTTCTGATGTCCCCTCATATGTATATATGTGGGCATATTGTTGTTATGTGCCACCAAATGGGTTCCAACCCAGGCACAACAAAACGAAACCCTGCCCAGTCCCGCGCCATCCTCACAATTGTTCCTGTGCTTGAGCCCATTGTTGCAGCCACAATGTCCGTCCATCTCCTTGAGGGCCTTCCTCTTTTTGTATGCCGGTCTGTATACATTTTACCCTTGATCTATACTCAACTAAAGTATATTTTCACAGGAAAAAGTTTTTGGGTTTTCTCTTTTACCTATGGTGATTACTAATTTTGCAATTAAATTTAAGTGTAAATGTCTAGAAAATGATTGGCACATATTTATACATGTATATGGTAGACTACATTATTTACCAATCTTTGAGCATCATAAATATTCTAAGTGTACTGTGGTTGAAAATTCAAGTTTAAAAAAAACCTTTTGAAGACTACCTGCCTACAATTATGTTAATAATCTAAGCATATATCACAGGAGTCAGAAAATGATGAATTATAGCTAAATCCAGTTATATATTTTCATATAACTTACAAGCACAGAATGATTTTTCCTTTTAAGTATTTGGGGGAAAATGAATATCATGAAATTACATGAAAGTCAAATTTCAGATTCCATTAATTTTATTGACATACAGCCATACTTATTAAATTACGTATTATATATATACACACCTATTTTTGTATTATAACAACAGAATTGAGTAGTTGTGACGGAGACCACCTGTGATGCCTCTTTGCTTTGTGCTGCTGTTTGGCAGTAATACAATTATTGTTTTTGTGCTTTGAGTGACAGGCTTATTCTTGTACTGCAGCACTTCCTTTTTAATTACCGGTGTATTCCCATAATGTAAAAGGTAAAATAAAAAATAGAAAAATGGACTTTGGATGTAGTGCTTTTAAAGCCCAATAGGGTATAGATGATTTTGTTATTAAACTTTATGCCATAATTTGATGTTTACTATATAATGATACTAGACCAGTATAAAAGATTACATATATGCCAACGTTACCGGGCTAAGTACTCATCACAGTCTTACCAACTCTCAGGAAAGCAACAGTCGGAATAACTAGAACATTTAAGATGAAATAGCTCACTACTGTAGAATTTCTTCACAAAAATCAAATAAAAACCGAAAATGAGGTAGCCATCAAAGTTAGTTTCTGAGGTATTCATTTATTAGCCAACAAGGAGAAAAGTTTACAGACGATAAGTTAATTAAATTGTGTTTGCTTGCAGCAACTAAAGAATTGTATTGAGAGAAAAACTAAATTTGTTTAAATTTACTAGCCTTTTGGCAATAACAGTTGCTTAAAGAATTGGGAATTTGGGGAGTAACATCATAACCAAAACAGAAAATGATTTAAGTGGATATATTCAGCCCTTGATGCTAGTTGATTTTACTGATACCGCTTAGTTGTTGATTAACAAGGAATTAGCGCTGAGTTTGAATGACTGAAAAGATAAACCCATTGAGTATTTTTGTGGAAATAATCTATCTGGAATAACTACAGGCAAGAATATTAGCAAAGAAGTTGAGACAACACTAATTTAGTAAAACCTGATGTAGAATGTTGTATAATTGACAGTGTAAAAAATATGTGTGGAAAAGAAAAAGGTTGAGTTATATAAACTTAGGAAGTTTGTGAAAAAGTTAGTTATTTATTTAAAGTTTAATGTTACTCATATTTTTCATCATCAGATAATTTGTGGAAGATATTTAAATCCATCATATTACGAAGCTTATAATATCAGTGGTGAACTTCTATTCACTCCTGTGAAATTAATTGTCATCGAGCTCATTCTATTATTCATTGTCAGATATAGAGATGAAGTATTCTGATTTGCCTATGAAACAAGAGTTTGATGGCTTAGTAATGGTAAAATTTGACTGAGATTTTTTTGAGCTCAGCATCAACATTGAAAATTTCTTGAGCAACTTCCTCTCAGTTGCTGTTATTGAAAACGGAATGAAAAAAAAAGAAAAAAAGAAAATGGGATGACTTTAGGAATTAGCTTTTGCTACAGACTTGTTTCTTGAAGAATTCAACGTAAAGTACGAAGACATATAAAACATATACTGTTATTTGGCTGTTTTATACACTTCCTATGCTGATAAATGTTAAATAAAAACCGAGGTCTCCGTTGCCAAACTACAGTTCCCTGCAACATTTCTCTGTCTTCAAATAAAAGGCAAAGGAAAATGTACATGATTCATAAACCATTTAACTGTATAAATGGGCGTTTCTTCTTAACCTTCACTTCAGTTAGAAGTGATTTAATTTCAGTGTAATGTAGATGAATCATAAAATCCACATTATAAGTCAATATTAACAGAAGAATTTCCAATTAATTTTAGTGATAGGAAACACAAACTTTGAACTACAGTTTAGCAAAATGTTATCGCTCCCTAATTCAATCTTCTCGTTAGTAACAGACATGTTTTGGAAATGGTATGGTGGTTCACATCGACCTTCTCTGGCTGCATCCTCCCTCTTTACCTGCTCTGACAGCAGCCGTTCCTCCCGTGCCACCATGCTTCTCTGCTGGGTTTGATAATTGGTTGCAATGACCACATAGAACTCACAGGAAAAATTCACAATATGGGGATTTATTAGGGAAGCTAACTCTCACTCTCTGCCATTGAGTCGATGCTAACTCACAGCCACCCTATTGGACAGGGTCGAACTGTCCCTGTGGGTTTCTGAGACAGTAACTCTTTACAGAAATAGAAAGCCCACGTCTTTCTCCCATGGAGCTGCTGGTGGTTTCAAACTGCTGACTTTGTGGATGGCAGCCTAATATATAACCATTACGACAGCAATGCCTCTTCTCAGCCAGCAGCCAAGTCTCTCTGGTCATCAACTTCTCAGCCAGGAGGTCCCTTGGCTTCTGTCTGTGGGTCAGGAAGCCTGCCTGTTGCTCAGTTTGTCTCTGCACTACACCTCTGCTCTGGCTCATGGTTTACTTGTTTGGCTCTCTGGATTTGGCCTAGCTCCTTTGCTCTGTCCTATTGTCCTCCCAGGTAGTGTAGTGGTTCTGCATTTGGCTGTGATCTGCATGGTTGTCAGTTCAAAAATACCAGGAGCTCTGCATCTGGTATCAGCCATCATGACTTCAGACAGAGATCTTGAGCATTCTCCACTCGTGACCCCTTTTTTGATCCTCCTTGGAGTTCTCTCCATGCTTCTGAGATGATTCTTATATACAGAGGAATGACTTTAATGGAGGTGTGATTTTTGTCTTTTAGCAAACCATATACCCAAGAGAATAAAAGGTGTTAACTTGGTTCATGCCCTCTATTAAGGTGAAGACTTAATCCTACTAATACTACAAGTAAGGGACTTAGAAGGCATCAGAATTGGCAACGGAGTAAAACTATCTCTATTTGTAGATGATCTAATCCTACACATATAAAATCTGATTTGCAGAAAAGTGAAACAGGACTCGCATCTCCCCAAAATTAACTCAAGATGATGAATCAAAGACCTAAATGTAAAACCTCAAACTATTTAAAGACCAATACATAAAAAATAGGGACAAATTTAAGGGCCATAATACATGATATGAATATACCATTAAACATAACAATATCACCTTACACCAGCATTAATAGTGAAAATTTTTGTTAAAAAACAACAAATGCTGGCAAGGGTGTGTTGATATTCAGACCATCATACACTGTTGGTGGAATTTCAAAATTGTGTAGCCACTGTGGAAGTGGCAGGGCACTTGCTTAAAAAGTTAGAAATAGAAGTACCATTTGACCCAGAAATTCTACTAGTTGTTACACATTTTTAGAGAACTCAGAGCCCTGACATAAATAGAGAAGTGCTCTCCCATGTTTATTGGAGCACTATTTGTAATAACAAACAGGTGGGAGCAATCTAAATGCGCACCAATGAATGGATAAACATACTGTGTCAAAAAAACATACTGTGTCAGTAGAATAGTGTAACAATGAATCTCTGAAACACCTCATAACATGGCTGAACCATGTAGTAGTTACATAATCTGTTGTCAGTTTGAGACTGAAGAGTGAAAAGGTGGAGTTTAGCCTATCAATCAGGGTGCAGCTTGATGACTTCATTTGGAGGTGCTAAGAAGATAAATAGCTTGCTCGAGGCGGGACACAGACACACTCTTTGTGAGACATTCATGTTGACAAGCCACATGGAAATAGGTTAATGGCAGCCAGAGCCTCAGAGCTGGAGGACCCACATGGAGACCCACACCAGTGCTGAGATTCTTCTACACCACTGGATCCACAAGACTTCCCATCCACTAGGCTGTGATATTCCTGCATTCAGCATCAATGCATGGCTATGTGAGTTTAAAGAGGAATTTATGGACTAGTAGCAATATATGGGGTAATATCGGACTTATGGACTTGATCTAGAATTTATGGACTAGTATAGATATATGGGGTAATATTGGACTTATAGACTTGATCTGGACTGGGCTGGGATGTCTTCTCAATATACAATTGCTCTTTTTAAATAAAAATCTCTTACACACATGAGTACCTATGAATTTTGTGCCTCTAGTCTACCCGGGCTAATACCAACCAGGAAGACATTATACTGTGTGAAATGAGTCGCAAAAGGACAAATATTTTATGAGACCGCTATTGTAAAATTTAAAGAAAAAGTTTTCACACAACAAGAAACATTCTTTGGTGGTTACCAGGGCTAGGAGAGGAAGGGAAAGAAGAAATCACTAACTAGAGGGTAGACACATATTAACTTGGTTGAATGGGGAGGTCAGTAGAAAAGTGATTAAGGCACAGGAAGACACTGGGGAGAGTACAAGAGTTAAAAGCAGAAGAGGTCAATAATATTATATATACCTTAGGTTCCCAAACTTATTTGGCCTATCATTCCCCTTTTCAGAAAAGAAAGGAAAATTACTCAGTATCCTCTTTCCCTGGTAGTTAAAAACTTTAATGCTGTAGC
Source organism: Tenrec ecaudatus (assembly GCF_050624435.1). NCBI lineage: Eukaryota > Metazoa > Chordata > Mammalia > Afrosoricida > Tenrecidae > Tenrec > Tenrec ecaudatus. The sequence goes on from NC_134548.1 coordinate 84,758,308, forward strand.
CTATAATCCAAGATAAAAAATATATATATATGTCTGCTTTTCAGCCCCCGCCCCACATTGTTCCATCACCCTCCCCCCCAAGGGGGCAGTGTCATCTATTTTGGGAAACACTGATATACACAATTCTGCAATAGCAATAATCTGTGAGTGGATACATAGGTAGACACAGAAATCGAGCAAGTGTTGGGGAAGGAATTTATATATACCGAGGATATTTCTACGTAGATATTTACCTGTAATACACATATAGCCACGAATGTAGGAGAACATTCAGGAAGCAAAGTTATGAAAGCTTCTTAAGTAAACACATCAAGGGAGTGATTTGTTGAGTCTGGAGGTTCAGGACCATGGTCCCGAGCAACGTCCTTGGAGTGGTTTTCACTTGCCCAGGGTATTTTTCCACTTGCTTGCCCCACCAACTCCCGTTTCTGCCTAACATTGAGATTATACACAGTAAAATATACACCAATTCAACAGGTTCTACTTCAACGTTTAGTAAAATCAACAACACTTTTTGAGTTGTACAATATTTGAACCACCTTTTAAAAGTTTTTCCTCTCCTATTAACAAATTCCCTGGTACGTAAGCCACTGCCATGGTGTCACGCTGACTCATAGCACCTTGGGGCGCCTGGTGGGTCTCAACTGCTCAAATTGTGGTTAGTAGTTCAGTGCTTAACTCAGTGCACCACAAGGGTTGAACACCCCTCCTCCCCCCTAGATTCCTGTCTGATATTTTGAGTTGCTGTTGTCATTTTGATCCCCTATTGATGGTTCTTGGTAATGCATAATGTTCAAGGTTGCCAATGTTCAAGTTAAGCCAAACCATAGTTTCTAAGACTTCGGGAGTTAATTTTTGGTTTAAAGTTCAAAGATGATTTTTTTTTGAGTAATAGTTTCAGTAATTCATCTGATCTTCTTGACTCCAGGAAATGTAGAGTCCATAAGACTTGAAACTTTGTTCTATAGTTTTCCCCTTGTGATCAAGATTCTTCTATGGAATTCTCAATTAAAATATTCAGTAATGGCATCCAGGTTCTTTTGGGCTTATGGAAAAGCAGGCAGCTGTTCAGAGACAATTAGTCATCCGTTCCCTGTTCTTCTGTTCCTGACTCCTTCCTCTGCTGTTCTAGGTGTGGAGAGACTATTTGCAAGATGTTAAGATCCCATCACTGTACATTAAACTAGAACAGAAGCACTAAGCATATTATTAGGCCAATTATTTGGAATGTCTCATGACACCATTACTCTGAACCTTCGCATTAAGGAACCACGTTCCATGAAGTATTTGATTGTAGATAAGTAGCTTCCACAGTTCTCTCTTTTGTTGTTGTAAATTTATCACACAACTTTGGCTAATTTAACTTTTTATAGGTGTTCAGCTTTTTCACAGTAATTACAATGATTGGTTGTATAAACTTTCCATAATGTGTTTTTTAGTTATTCATAATATAAACATTGCTTTTTCACTCATTTTGTCTTCAGATTTCACAATGGCTTTAATTTTTCAATGAAGTACAGGATTTTTTAGTCCATACAGTATTTTTTTAACCTACTGTATTTTTGTCTATGATTCTCACTTCTCATAATATCTTGAGCAATTTGACTTCACTTTGCTTAGATTTTACTCCTCCCCAAAGTCCAATTTGAATATACTAATTCGTTATGACATTTGATACAAAATTTCCTTAATCTAAGAGTCATGTGATGTGTTGTGGTAATCTGAGGGCAGTTATTTTCCAAAGGCTAAACTGTGTTTTTCCCCTGTGCTTTAAGTTTTTAATTTATGTCTGAGTTTCATATTTTTCTTGGCCACTATTTCTCTGGGTGAAGGGAGTCCCTGGATGACACAAATGGTTAACACTTGGCTTCTAACCAAAGGATTGGTGGTTCTAGTTCCCTAAGAAGTCCCTCCAAAGAAAAACCGAGCAATCTAGTTCTGAAAAGTCAGCCATTGAAAAAAATCACCATTCTTTTCAGACACACAGGATCCCTGGGAGTCCGAATCGATTTGATGGCAACTGATATAGGGGAAAAGCAGTACGTTTTATTTGTTCACAATGTACTCTGATCACCTAAGACTATAGTGATGGTTGTGGCTAGAAAAAATTTAATTACATAGTATGATTTTACTTAGTTTCTCTCTGTCTTTTTTTTTTTTTTAGTTTTCTGTCTTGTAAGCATCAATGTAGATACTTATGTCTCAAGTTTCCAATTTCATATGTCCCAAAGGCAGGTGTTTGTTTGTTTTTTAACTCACCATCTGGCTTAGCATAACTCCTATTAGAGACACTCTAATTGCCCCACTCCACCCCAATGAGTCAAGTTGGAAAAGCTGAGAGTTGACAGGAAACTATTTAATTTATTGACTGCACAACAAGTTTTCTCAAACTCTTTGATCTTCAGAATATTCAAATTTATAAAAGTATGCATTTTTCACTCAGCATAATCATATGAAAAAGTAGCTGGGCGTTTGCTGTCTGCTGGTTAGAAAAGAGCTCTGCAACCGCCACCCTAAAGCTGCTTTAAAAATTGAGCTTAATTTTCATGAGTAATGAAGATGACACCTGCACTTGATGTAGCCTCAAATGAAACCAATTAAATCTCCACTGTTCAAAGGTGCTGAGAATAGAAGCCAAACTTCACTAATTATACAGTAGTCTGTGCTAATTACAGTTAAGTTATTTTATGATTTCGAAACTAGTTCACATGATTTTTCTCCAAGTGATAAAAGTTAGGTACTGTCCAAATGACAACAAATAGATAATTTTCAAAACTTCTAACTCTTGTGTCTAGGAAGCTATTTTAGATGCCACTGTATCTGTATATAATTATGAAACTGGATTCCCCTTTGATATTTGCATATACATTCCTGTGTGGATCCCTACCCCTCTGTACTCATATATAAGTCTGACATTTCTTTTGTGTCTTCCCAGAATTCACTTCTACTTAATAAGGTCTGTTTAAGGTCAGACAAATGCAATTGAATTTTGATTAAATTGTAAAGAAGAATAGCAGTCATATAATATCAAAGCACCTTGTGTAACCAACAATAATTTATACAGACACTCAAAGCTGTCCTTTCCAGGGCACTGTCATAATGAAGAGAAACAGATCCCTTACCATCTTTTACAGCTCTGCTTTTACCCCTTCAGTCAAAGTTCTGCTAGAGATTACATTCATTAGTGGCCTTTTCCCTTCCTATTAACATATTTTAGGAAGCATTAAGTCTTCTGATATCTCTAAGAGGTTTAATGATTAATATGCTCAGCTACTAATTCAGAGATTGGAAGTTTGAATTTACCCAGAGGGACCTTGGAAGAAAAATTTGGCGATCTTCTTCTGAAATAATCAGCCCTTGAAGAAAATCGGCCATCGTACACAGTTTTCTACTGTGACACATGTGAGGTCACTATGAGTTGGATGTTACTCGGTGGTTACAGTTTTTAAGTTGTCTAGGCTCAGAGAAAGATTTCCTGTGAAGTTAATGAAGCTTTTTCATTGAGCTTTCGAAGGCCTTAGAAAGAGCCTTAGCAGTGTGTTCACAAGGTCATGAATTTTTGTACAATTTGCAAAGTATAAGATTTTAATAACAACTCCTTAAGATTGCTGGGTATCTGCCCTTTGTGTCCTCTGTTACATCTCTTCTCTGTGTTGGGTGATGTTAGAATGGCAATGGACATTTTGGGATCAGGCAAAGAGGGAGGCTTATATGGAGATAAGTTTAGTTTGGGGTTAATGAATATATATGGTCATTTCTGTGTATAATAAAGTTTTTACCAGGAATTTTGTTATGGGAATGACTTCAGAGAATACTCCTACCACCTATTGTGTCATGACATGAAGGTGCAGGACACAGTGTAAAACTGGTACATGGTATGGATTTGGATAAGAGTTATACAAGCCCCCAATAAAATTATTTTTAAAAAACTGGTAAATGAACATTATCAAAGAGTATTTAAATTAAGATCAGTCAATGTGCAAGTAAAGTTGTAATTCTCTGAAAGTTTATGATTCATATATGAAAGAAATATGGTAGAATTGTCCCCATAGTTGACAATAACCCCCAAATGTTTCAATATGGAGTTGTAATGTTAGTAAGAATTTTTCTAAATTATCATTAATAAAAACATTTTAATCTAGAAAAAAGTCCAAAATATCTTTATTTTCTTGCTGTATAAAACACTTTTATGAAATCATTATTGAATGAAGAGGAAAATTGTTTGCATCCAAAAGTGTAGAGCAAACTTATAGAAATATGTCCCCACAAATCCCCAAAACAAACAATCCTATTTTAAATGCTAAACCCAAACCAAACCCATTGCCGTCAAGTTGATTCCAGTTCATAAAAACTCTTTAGGTCAGGGTAGAACTGCTTCATAATGATTTCAAGGTTGTAAATATCATGGAAGCAAACTGACACTTCGTCTTCTTATGAAGTGGCTGGTGGATTTGAACCACTAGCCTTTCAGTTAGCAGACAACCACTTAAACAATGTGCCGTAAGGGCTCTTATGCAGGTATATTAGGCACTAGCAATAAAAATGTTATTTTTCTGGTATTTATTAGCTTAAAATTATGATTTATTCATGTGTTCAGAATATATATTTTAATTTGTATAGAATTTTATTATATACAGTTCTAAATTTTTCTTAAAGAGAGCCCCTCATATTAAAGTTTGGAAGCCACAGAACCATATTTATTGTTTTCTGGGCACCATTTAGTAAATTGTCTTGGTCCAAATATGAATGTGACAACCTGATGAAATAAAAACTTTAAATCACTTTTTAAAGTTAGTGTTAAGGTTTAGTCTTTCTGTATCATGGTATCTGAGCTCATATTTAAGAATAATGAGTAGTTGTTTAGAAACTGGATAGGAAGAAAGCATTAGTTCCACTAAGTCAAGGACCTTTTGAGTAGTATTTGAAAAAAAATTTGATATGGAATAATGATTATGGTACTAAATTGAATGAAGTTGCTTTACTGAAAAACACAGCAGCAGAACAATATTAGAGCTTTACTGAGTAGAATTTAATGAAGGTCAGTAGTCAAAAACTCTAATTTTAGAACAAATAACAAGAATATAGTATTTCCCCCTGTAGCTCCAGCATTTAAATGTATTTCAAGAATGTCTTAAATTATGATATAAATGAGTGAATACTTTTCTTTGTCCTGTCAGTGTCAACACTGTGTACTTCAAAGGATTAACCTGAAATTTAATCTAATCACCCAGTGGTCTGTTCAGGGAAAAATAAAATGAGCAGATAATGTGAAGGTCTGTTGCTGGGATTGACCTTTTTGAAAGTGGAGATATAAAAATAAATCTAATTAGATATAAGTACTGAATGACTCCAAAGGTTAATGCCTTTTTGATAAATTACTTTGTCCCTGAAACTCAATAGTGGTAACATTTGATTACTTTCTCCATATCCTCAGGTAAAGGCTGCAATCTAGTCTCATTGAGAAAAATGACTTCCTACATGCTAACTGTTCCTAAATTCATTCTCTGTAATAATAAGCACATTCTATCCCCCTTAAAAATAACTAGATTTTTGTTACACATGGTAAAATCTCCCCCCTAAAGGAAAGTTATCAATTTGGTATGTATCTTTGCAGGAATAGACTGTAAATATTATTATTTATATTTATAGAGGTAATTTTAAAAGTATAGCTACTAAGTAACAGTTCATTTTTGCATGGTTTTAGTCCAAACACTGTATTTTAAAATAAGACTCTGGTCAGTACATGGCTCCAGGGCAAGTTTGCTCAGTACTTGTCTTAGTCTTGGTAAGTTGCCTTAAGAAAAAGGTCTCAGGGACAAGGGAACAACAAGTGATCCAAATCGGTGGTGAGGAGGGTGTGGGAGGTCTGGTTGGGCATGATCAAGGGTAATGTAACTAAGAGGAATTGCTGAAACTCTGGTGGGGACTGCGCATGATAGTGGGACAGGAAGGAAATCAAAGGAAATTCAGGAAAGAGCTGGGAGGCAAAGGGCATTTATAGAAGTCTAGATAAAGACATGTACATATGCAAATATATTTATACATGAGGATGGGAAAGGAGATCTATGTGCATATATTTATAGGGTTAGTATTAAGGTAGTAGAAGGACATTGGGCCTCTACTCAAGTACTCCCTCAATGCAAGAATACTTTCTTCTATTAAGTTGACATTCTATGGTGCTCACCTTCCGGACACAACCATTGAAAACAAAGAGGGTAAAAAATCAAATGTGGTGAAGAAAACTGATGGTGCCCGGCTATCAAAAGATATAGTGTCTGGGGTCTTAAAGGCTTGAAGGTAAACAAGCGGCCATCTGGCTCAGAAGCAATAAAGCCCACATGGAAGAAGCACACCAGCCTGTGTGACCACGAGGTGCTGAAGGGATCAGTTATCAGGCATCAAAGAACAAAAAAATCATATCATTGTGTGCTTCCCTCCCTGATATGACCGCTGAAGACAAATGGGTGCATAAGCAAATGTAGCGAAGAAAGCTGATGGTGCCGGCTATCAAAACATATAGCGTCTGGGGTCTTAAAAGCTTGAAGATAAACAAGCGGCCATCTAGCTCAGAAGCAACAAAGCCCACGTGGAAGAAGCACACCAGCCTATGCGATCACAAGGTGTCAAAGGGATCAGGTATCAGGCATCATCAGAACAAAAACTCTTACCATAGTGAAAAAGCGGGAGAGTGTGGAGTGGAGATGCAAAGCCCATTTGTCTGCCACTGGACATCCCCTTACAGAAGGGTCTTGGGGAGGAGACGAGACAGTCAGGGTGCAATGTAGCACGATGAAAAATACAACTTTCCTCTAGTTCCTAAATGCTTCTCCCTCCCACCCCCCACTGTCATGATCTGAATCCTACCTCGCAAGTCTGACTAGAGCAGAGGATGTACACTGGTACAGATGGGAACTGGAAACACAGGGAATCCAGGGAGGATGATCCCTTCAGGACCAGTGGTGTGAGTGGTGATACTGGGAGGACATCGGGAGGGTGGGTTGGAAAGGGGGAACCGGTTTCAAGGATCTATATGTGACCTCTTCCCTGGGGGACAGACAACAGAAAAGTGGGTGAAGGGAGACGTGGGACAGAGCAAGGTATGACAAAATAATAATTTATAAATTATCAAGGGATCATGAGGGAGGGGGGAATGGGGAGGGAGGAGAAAAAAGGAGGACCTGATGCCAAGGGCTTAAGTGGAATGCAAATGTTTTGAAAATGATGAGGGCAACGAATGTACAAATGTGCTTTACACAATTGATATATGTATAGATCGTGATAGGAGTTGTATGAGCCCCGAATAAAATGATTTAAAAAAAAATTCCTTCCTGGGGGGTCTGCTGGGCCAGTTAAATTCAGAGCAGAAAGGTCCACTCGGAGGGTTGTGAAACAGTTTTTGAGTATTATAAAGGAGAAATCTTGATGGGGTTTCTTAAAGTTAAAGGACACAGGAAGATAGTGGAGGTTTATTAAGAAGAAGTTTTAAGAAAATTTAAAATTGCAGTGGAAAGAAAAATGTTAGGAAGTTAAATGGTGGATTTTTTCGAACTTTTTTATCACAAATTGGGTGAAGATTTACAGAGCAAATCAGTTTTCCATTAAAAAAATCCATACACATTTTGTTTCGCATCATTCATTTTAATTGCCACAATGTGACATCATTTATCTCATTTCTTCCGTGTTTACTATTTCCATAACATCTTTTGAAAAATTTTTAATACCACAATGCACTTGCTTAATTTTTAAGGGTAGCAAAGGTTGTCCTATGAAAATTTCATTGAGAAACCTTACCCCATCTGCCCTATAGCCCTGATCTTTCCCCTTCAGACTTAAAAAAATTTCTGTTGCTTGTCATCTTTATATTTATTAGCTTTAATAAACCACTAGAATATTTCATTTTGATATGACATAAATGACATATGTCTATATTGTTATAAACACCTTGCTTCCATTATTTTACAATCATAAATAAGCATTATACATAATTTAGAAATTTTATTATTTTTTAATATTATTTTTCCATGAAAATTTTGAAAACCTCTTATATATGACATATATACTTTGTTTTTTTCTTTTTTAAAGTTTATTTTATTGGGGGGGCTCTTATAACAATCCATACATCAATTGTATCAGCGTATTTGTACATTTGTTGCCATCATCATTTTCTAAACATTACTTTCTATTTGGACCCTTGGTATCAGCTCCCTTCCCCCCCTCCCCCCCGTATATCTTCTGTAAATGTAAAATGAAACATTGTTACTTCTGGAAAACTCTATTATTCAAGCATAGTTATGATTGTTTCAATGAGATTATTTTGTTTCAGAAACACTGAATCAATTTGATTGGCTATAATTAGTTCAAGAACAGATGTATCTTCCTGACGCCTGTAGGTTTGGGGCTTAGCTTAATAAATTGTAAAAGTTTCATAACTCATTTTTGTATAAAATAAAACTTTACAGTTGCCTTAATTTGATATTATTTTATTTAAAAAGTGTTTTATAAAATCATTTTATTGGGAGCTCATGCAACTCTTATCACAATCCATGTATACATCCATTGCGTCAAGCACATTTGTGCATTCGTTGCCCTCATCATTCTGAAAACATTTGCTCTCCACCGAAGCCCCTGGTATTAGCTCCTCATTTTTCCCCTCCCTGTAACCCCCTCCCTCATGAACCCTTGATAATTTATAAATCATTTAGTCATGTCTTACACTGTCCGATATCTCCTTCCCTTCACCCACTTTTCTGTTGTCTGTCCCCCAGGGAGGAGGTTATACACAGATTCTTATAATCAGTTCCCCCTTTCTACCCCAACTTCCCTCCACCCTCCTGGTATCACCACTCTCACCACTGGTCCTGAAGGGATCATCTGTCCTGGATTCCCTGTGTTTCCGGTTCCTATCTGTACCATTGTACAGCCTCTGGTCCAGCCAGATGTGTAAGGTAGAATTGGGATCATGATACTGGGGGGCAGGAAGCATTTAAGAATTAGAAGAACATTGTATGTTTCATTGTTGCTACACTGTACCCTGACTGTCTTGGCTCCTCTCTGGGACCCTTCTGTAAGGGTATGTCCCGTTACCTACAAATGGGCTTTGGGTCCCCAATCTGTACTCATCCTCATTTACAATGATATGATTCAAAAAAGATATTTAGTCTGAATTTTTTAAATTTTGAAAATAGTTTTCCACCTAACAGTTTATACACATTTTGTTTCTTATCCTTATTTGCAATCCCTACATTGAAATATAAATTATCCCCTTTTCTCCCCGTGTTTCAAATTTTCATTCATCCTCCTTTCCAATCCCTTCTTGCCATCTGAACTTTGTCCTTGGGCAAATGCTGTCCTTATGATCTCAAATGGCTGGTTTTTCTGAGGGGTGTAGCTCTCTAGTGTATTGTTTACCTTGTGGACCTCTCGAGTGTTTGGCTGAAATAAGTGCTGTAGGGGTGAATTCATTTCCAGACATGAAGAGTGATTGAGAATCATAGCCTTGGTGATTGCAACAGTCTCTGTGAAACCAGTAAGCCTTCATTTGAAAACATGGTTTTGAATTTTGTTCCACATTTTTATCCCAATTTATCCAGCCTCCTCTAGTGTGATTTCTTCACAGTGGTCAGCAGTGGTGGCTGGGCACCATATAGTTCTTCTGAGCTTCACACAATCCATTAGTCTTTGAATTTAGACTTGATTTTGTCTTTGAAGCTCAAGAAATCATCTAAAAAGAGCACGATCTGAGTCCGTTGAGGATGCGAACATGCTGTTTGGATGTGGTGTAAATCAAGATGTCATGCAAGTGCACAGAATTCTTTGGGGAAAGGTTAGAGAGATGAAAGTACTGCCCTCAGAAGTGTATAGGTCTAGATAAATGATATATGAAGAAACAATAGCTTAATATGCTGATATTTTTGTTTAATGTAGTTTTCTAGGATTATAGAATACACTTTTTGACCTTCATATATGTCTGTATTTGCCCCTTTTATACAACTGGAAACATAATATAAAAACCATTCTGTATTTTTTTTCACTTAACAAGTATATCTTTGATATTGTTTCCTTATCAGTACATAGTGTTTACTCTAATCTTTTTATTCTGGCATAGTATTCAACTGTATGGATATATCATAGTCTATTTGGCTAGTTCCTTTATCAGTCAGCTTTACTTTTGTATCCTATTTTTTTCTCAGGAGGTCTGGTTATATAGTGTTACTTGTTTTAGGTCGCTAACCACAAGGCCAACAGTTCTAAACCATTAGCCATTTCTTGAGAAAGATGAGACTTTCTACTCTTGTAAAGATTTACAGCCTTAGAAACCCACGGGAGGCAGTTCTATCCGGTCCTATTGGGTCGTCATGAGCCAGAGTCAACTTGATGGCAGTGAGGTTGGAATTTTGAGTTAACTTTTTTTTCAGATGAATAATATGTAGTACATTGGGCATTCTACTGACTTGTTTCCAAACTGATGCTTTCTCACCAACACCAAATCAGGGTAATATGGGATTTAGGATTACTATAAATTCTTAGATAATAGTAGCCCATTCAGAAGTATGTAAAAGTGATTTTTTAAAGATGCTTATATTTCTGATTTAGTTGAACCATGTCCCAAGGATTAAAGAAAGATAAAAAACAAGATAAAAAATCTACCATTGAAAGACTGCTATAAAGAGTGACTTGCACTACTTTCTTTATATATTTCGTATACTTTGTATTTAAGTTTTACAGTGAATAGGTTGTATAGTGTAGTTTCTAAAACTTTTTAAGCACATAATTCACATATAATTCAACAGTTCAACCACATCAGGAAGAGTTGTATGATCACTACCACAATCAGTTTTGGAATATTTTCTTCACACTTGGCGCTCATCATGATTTCCTCCCCATTTCCCACCAACCTCCCCTGCCAAGCCCCCAGGAATTCCCAAGAATTCAGTAACCGTCTCTACAGATTTACGTATCCTGCATTTCATATACAGAAAAACAGTAAAAACCCAAACCCCAAACTAACAGAAAAAGCACCAGTCAAAAAGAAAGCTAGGCTCTGCCTGCCCTGCGTGACGGATATTCTTGACAGCCGGCAATGGAGAAGCCACTGGAGGAGGAAGCTGGGCACCTTCAGGGGCCGCGCCCCGGAGGCGAGCGAGGAGGATCACCCGATCTTGCTGCTCAGACGAAGAAGAAACTCCAGAGGAAATCATGCAAGAAGAGCGGACTGAAGCTAAAATTGAAGGCCTGCAAAATTAAATTCAAGATGCAGAAATTGCCTTTGAAGTGAAAACTCTTATGTTACACAGGTTAAAACTTTCAGCTCTATTTGAAAACAACCTGTAAAACATGGACACCAAGCCAAGTTTGTTTATCGATAACATGAAACAGATATTAAAGCTAAACAAATCAATAACAGCATCAAAGCAGGAATCTTGGGACTTAGAGGAAAAACTGCTTGCTGTTAGAAAAAAAGAGATTGCAATTAAAGCAAGCATCAGCAAGTAAGCTTTTAGAAATGCAAACAGAAAGAAACAAACAGAAAAATATTTTGGAGAGCATGGAAAACTCGGGCATGTTAAAGGACACACAACAAAGCCTCCAGAAGGAGACACAGGTTACTCCAGTTGTTCAGCATGTGTTCCAGAACCTCAGTCTGGGGAGGAAAGTCAAGTGGGCGGAGATTCCTGCCTTAGAGGAAATTGTTCTGAATCTTGAAAAGAATCTCACCATGATCTAATGAGACTTCCTACTTTAGTATTTTCAAAATACCGTCTGAGTAGACAGATTTCAAGTGAAAATGTATTGTTAGTGCTTTGGGGACTGTCCTGTACTGTATAAACAATTGTTTTAAAAATTCTCATGAAAAAAAGCTAGAACAAATTTAAACAGGTCAAAAGGGCAATCTGATGATAGGATACTAAGTTTTAGCCTAACTGCATTGCAACAGTCTACTTTCCAATGCATGCTGCAAGTTAGCAAGGCTGTTCACATCCATGGGCCCTGGCAGAGGGGATTCATCAGGGGCTTAATCCACATGTATTTTGCCTTCATTTGTTTTTTTTTTTAAACACCCGAAACAGCTTTAAAGTGGGTAAATGGAGATCAAGGAATAAGCTATTTCATTTTAACTTACCCACATTGCCATACAGTGCTCTCTGTCTCATGACAGGGCTCTTCCCGTCCTTCAACTATGACCTGAAGGGGTTCACTGGGGCTTAATCCATGTGTGCACCCTGAAAATGGATCTTGGACTTCCACTGCCTTCTGTAGATGCTGTGGAAAAATTTGAAGCATTCAGCTACCACTAGTGGCAGTGTGAAGAACTTCAACCACGGTGTCAAGCATTATGGTGCTATTTCTATGGGAAGAGAAATTCCAGATGACTCAGCAATTCCTTTGCTGGGTATATACTCTAAATAAGGCGGAGCCATAACAGGGACAGGCATATGCACACTCATGTTAATTTCAGCACTGTTCACAATAGCAAGATGACTGAAACAACCTAACTGCTCATCATTAGAAGAATGGATAAAGAAACTTTTGGTAAATCCACACATGGAATACTATGTATTGCTTAAGAATCATGATGAAACAATGAAGCACCTCATGGCATGGAGGGGCCTACAGAACATTATGCAGGACTAATACCAGTCAATCCCACGGGGACAAATATTGTATGAGACCACTCTTATAACAAAAAAACCCCTCAAGACAAAGATTTCATACCAAAGGAAACGGACATTGATGGTTATAAGGACAGTGGGTAAGGGAAGAAAGATGAAGAATAGGCTACAGATGTTAACTTTGGTTTAGGGGTAGGTAGTATCTTCTACAAAAAGGAGAAGAGGAACCATAGAGTATATGGGGTAGCTTTGGTGGATTTTGATAAGTAGTTTAAATTGTTGATTACAAAATTGATTGTCTGAAACGTGAACTCTCACCAAATTTACAATTAAGAATTTTTTTATTAAAAGATAATTTTGTTAGGGCCTCTTACAACTCATAACAATCCATACATCATTTGTATAAAGCGTATTTGTACGTATGTTGCCATCATTTTTTTCTAGACATTTACTTTCTATCGAGCCAGGGGTCACAGGGAAGGGATGAGTCAACCAGGGTGCAGTATAGCACCGATGAAACACACAATATTCCTCTGGTTCCTTAAGGCTTCCTCCTCCCACTATTTTGACCCCCAGTGCTGCATCTTACTTTGGACTGGTCTGGAGTATGTGCACAGGTACAGATAAGAGATAAGAGCTCACGACACATGGAATCCAGGAACAGGAATGGGACTAACAATACCAGAAAATCATGTTTTCTCAAAAGACAAACCTGGTAGTTTCAGAAACTCTTCAGGAACAGGTCTACCCTATCCTGTGCAGTGTCAATATGAGTTGGAACCAACTAGATGGCAGTGGGTTTTTGGTTTTGTTTATCAGGCATATCAATCAACTCTAATGCCTGAGACTGTAGGCCTCCTGAGTTGAAGAAAACAGTATTTAGGAGACAGTACAGGACATTTTATCAAGGAATGAATGTTGAAAATATTAAGGAAGTATTGCTAATTCCTGTTTGGGCATGATTATCATAGCTTTACAGTGATATTATACATATCTTTATATTTGAGAGAGGAGCCCTGGTGGTTTAGTGGTTTGCATTAGGCTGTAATCCTCAAGGTCCACAGTTCGAAACCACCAGCCTGATCCATGAGAGAAAGGCGGGGCTTTCTGATTCTGTAAACAGAGTTTTGCAGACTGACAGGCAGTTTTATCATATTCTGTAGGGTCACTGTGAGTCAACATTGATTCAATGGCAGTGAGTTTGGTTTTGTATTTGAGAGATACATACTATAGTAACTGATTTGTCTCAGACTGACCTGGAGGGGCAGAGGACATTGCTGGGCTTACATAAATTTAGATTGATCAAGAACTCATATTTGTTCAAAAAGGGTGATATCTACATTTTGACTCTTTACAATAAGATTCTATCTGGTCATGTATCTGTTTAACACAATAGCAAAAAGTTGCAAATTTTAAAAAGTATATCATATATGAAGAAAACAAAAGTTCATAAGAAGACAAGAAAGGAAATGAAGATCCAAGTAGATGTCAGCAGAGACATCTGGACAGGATTACTGTATAGTAATCCTGTATTGCGGTTTAATTTCCTTTTGTTGTTAATCTACACTTGTTTAATCCCCTTTTCTCAATTGTGCTTTAAATACATTACTGTGGACTAAATCAATGGCACTAAACAGAAGGACCCTGTGCTCCAGGGAGAGGAGATGATTGATAATATTATCTAAAATAAAAAAAGAGATCTCTGGTGAACCAGAAACATATATAAGACATATATAGGAATGGATTTGGGGCTCACAATTAGTACTTATGACATGGCCCTGCTCAATATGCATCTTTATGATGGAAACATGGACGATATGGGTACCAGAAAAACAAATAAAGCTGTCTTGAAAGAACTATAGCCGAATGCTCCTTAGAAGCAAAGAAGGGGCGATCTAGTTTCATATACTTTGGTCATGTTATTAGGAGAAACCAATCCCTGGAAAAGGACATCATGCTTGATAATTTAGAAGAGCCATGAAAAAGAAGACCCCTGACGAGATGGATCAATACTGTAACCACAATAGACTATACATAACAATAATGATAAGGATGGTGTAGGACTGAGCAGTGTTTCCTTCTCATGTACATAGGGTTGCTCTGAGTTGAAGCCAACTTAACAGCACTCTAACAACTACAAAAGTACCAGAGCAGCGCCGTTCAAAAGAAAATTCTATGATGATGCAAATGTCTCGTATCTATCCTCCCAGTATGCCAACCACCGTCCACATTGGCTTTGAGCATTTTGACACGTGTATAGATTTGTTTGGACATCACTATAAATCAGGATACAGAATAGTCTCATCACCCCTAAAACTTCAGTCTGCCTCCTTATTGTTACCCATCCTTCAGCCCTTAACCACTGGGTAAAACATTGATCCATTTTCTGTTTTGACTTTTAGTATGAGTGTTTGAATTATGTAAAGCAATTTTCTGGATCAGAAAATCATCAACTTTAGTGATGCAAGATTAAAATTTAAAAGATATTTTCATTAAAGTAAGTGGAAGATTTCATTATGTAACTTTTGATTCCAACTCATAGCAACCTTATTGTAGGCAATTTTGAATGAAATTTCCTATTCTGTAGTACTCATTTGCATTTTATTGTGGTAAATACAAAGACAAATAATAAATCTTGCTATAAGATCATAGAAATCTTTTATTAAGCAAACTATGAAAATGTGAAACTATTGATTCTTGACATATCCCTTATAGAGGTGGATACATTTTTGAAGGCAGTGTTTCCTTAACTCTAACCCTTCTCTGAAGAATTCTGCACTTGTTGATTTACACTATGTTAAAATGGCAGTTTGGGCATCCTCAAGGGACTCAAATCATGCTCATTTGAAATGTTTTTTAGTTTGGGGAATAGACAGAAATTCAAATGGGCAAGTTTAGGGCTGTTGGGTAGATGAGCTAAAGCTTTTATTGTAAAAAACCTGTACGGCTAGCCATGAAGAACGAGTAGGCATAATTCCTTCATAGAGAACATTTCTGGTACATCTTTCCTGACCTCTTCTTCCCAATGCCATTTTCCATTGTCTTAAAACTCTCTTCTAATAAGATCCTGTGATTGTCTTGTGTCTTTTGAGAAAATCTATCAAATCCCCCCAAACAGTTACCATAACCTTCTGAGCTAACCTCTTTGCCTTGAATTTAACTTCCCACGAGATTCCCTCAGAAGCCACTGTTTTGATTGGATTTGTTTCTTGAAGACACCCTAACAAGATGAAGCCAAGTGCCTTACTGAGATAATTTGCCTGCAACCATTTGCTGATCAGAAAGACACATTTAAACATGTATTGTTTGTAATAAACCCGTACATGTACAAACTAGAACCCTAGCTCAATACTTTTTGACTTACCCTGTAAAATAGTTTATTGCTAAAATTCAAAGTATATACTACAAAATCCAATGAATACTGCCATCACTCATAATCTATCATGTTTATACCTTTTCTTCCCACAGTTATTTTGATTGACCTCTTTTAAGATTGAACTTTATATTACCTTTGTTTTCTACAGTTGATCCTGTTTCCAATGTAATTATTTGAATTAGTGGAGTGTAAAGTGTTAGAGTAATTTATGAAAGTATTTGCTATTAAAGAGTTTATACTCTTGTGAAATTCGAGAATGTGTTTGTCCAGGAACCTGTTTCAAATACCTAACTAGCACCAGTGTCACAAATGCCTCAACAGAACTTTACTCTTTTTATAATTATATAAGATGGTATGTGTTCCTTTTCTAAAGAAAGGAGTAAAGGTGAACTGTAATCCAGACCCTTATTAGCTTGAGCTATTTATTTAATGCTTTGTAAATGTGGTACGATGATTGATAATTTTTAAGTCCTGTATTATAATTTAACGAAACTGACTTCTGAAAATTCTTCCCAAAAGGTTTCCCTGGAAGAAAAACATGCAGCGATTATTTATGACTGTAAACTACAGACTCCAAAGACCCTACAAGAAGCTATTGATGACATGGGCTTTGATGCCTGTCTCCAGAGCCTTGACCCTCACCCTGTTTTAACTGATACTGTGTTTCTGATTGTTAATACTTCATTTGCTCCTCCATGGGACCAGATCCAAAGCACATTGCTCAAGACCAAGGGTGTGACAGGCATTAAAATTTCTCCTCAGCAGAGAACTGCAGTGGTGACCATAATCCCTTCTATAGTGAATGCCAATCAGATACTAGAACTGGTTCCAGGTATCAGTCTAGATAATGGAACTCTGGAGAAAAAGCCTGGAACTTGTGAAGATAACAGTATGGCTCCAGCAGGTGAAATCATGCTGAAAATGAAGGTGGAAGGGATGACCTGCCACTCATGCACTAGCACCATTGAAGGAAAAATTGGGAAACTACAAGGTGTTCAGCGAATTAAAGGTAATATATGTTATTGTTTTGCAATAACATTTTGATTTTTTTCTTAAGCATGGGTTTTAGATCGATGGGGCTAGAATGCTTACTGCTTAATTGAAATTTGAAGTAAAGTAAGCATAATGATTATAATTAAAGGTTAAGCCAGTGTCACACTGAAGTTTAGCAGAAAAGACTATTGTGTTTATGGTTTGTGGAGTTCAAGTTCATTACTGCAACACGTTTGGGGTCTTAGTTATTTCTGTATTTCTACTCAGACGTGTACAAACTTGGAGACCATCGCTACGGTGATCTTATGAGGGAGCTTCAGAAAGTTTGTGGGAAATGATAATTCTCTTTTAAGTCTATTTTTCATGAACTTTTCGTTGCTCCCTTGCGTCTTTTATTTTGCTTCATTCTATGTCGATGATAAAAGTGGCCGTGCTAGCACAGTGGTTAAACACTCCGTTGATAGCCAAAAGGAAGGAGGGCGGTTCCGATCCACAGGTTGCTCTATGGTAGACAGGTGTGTGGCAGTCTGCTTAGGTGAAGATTGATAGTCTGCGGAAGCCTGTGGGCACGTCTACTCTGTCCTGGAGGTCTCTGAGATCTGGGATCTGACATTTGACAACAATGGGTTGGATTTTTTCGATATATCAGTAATATTTTCTGACTGGAACTAAATTATTTTAATAACGGATGATGGCAAGTTTGAGAGGGAAACCATTTTAGTAGTGTTGTTTCGGTGTCCAGAATGTTTTCTTAAGTGACTCAGGAATAACTGACTCGAATGAGCATTTTTCTTTTTTTAACTAGTTTCCTTGGACAATCAAGAAGCTACTATTGTTTATCACCCTCATCTTATCACAGCAGAGGAAATAAAAAAGCAGATTGAAGTTGTGGGCTTTGCGGCAGTCATCAAAAAACAGCCTAAGTACCTTACATTGGGAACTATTGATGTGGAGCGTCTAAAGAACACACCTATCAAATCCTCAGAAGAATCACAGCAGTGGAGTCCATCATATACCAATGATTCAACAGCCACTTTTATGATAGATGGCATGCATTGTAAATCATGCGTGTCAAATATTGAAAGTACTCTATCTGCACTCCAATATATAAGTAGCATAGCAGTTTCTTTAGAGAATAGGTCTGCCATTGTGAAGTACAATGCAAACTTAGTTACTCTTGAGACTCTGAGAAAGGCAATTGAGGCAATATCACCAGGGCAATATAGTGTTAGTATTACAAGTGAAGTTGAGAATGCTCAAAATTCTCTTTTCAACTCATCTCAATCAAAAATTCCTTCCAACATAGTTAGCCAGCCTCTGACTCAAGAAACTGTGATAAACATTGGTGGCATGACTTGTAATTCTTGCGTGCAATCTATTGAAGGTGTCATATCTAAAAAGGCAGGTGTAAAATCCATACGCGTTTCACTTATAAATAGTAATGGAATTGTGGAGTATGATCCTCTACTGATTTCTCCAGAAACCTTGAGGGAAGCCATAGAAAA
The DNA here is from genome assembly GCF_050624435.1 of Tenrec ecaudatus. Taxonomy (NCBI): domain Eukaryota; kingdom Metazoa; phylum Chordata; class Mammalia; order Afrosoricida; family Tenrecidae; genus Tenrec; species Tenrec ecaudatus. Next base: position 84,776,793 of record NC_134548.1, read on the forward strand.
CACGGGATTTGCTGCTACCTTGTCAGGTAATTATTACTGTTCTCTTTAATTCTCTCACCTTTATTCTAATTTGTGGATTCTGTTGACTTTTGCCACGGAGAATGAATCAGTCATAGGCACCCTAATTTTACTTTTTAAGAATGAGTCTGATAGTTATAGAAGTATATACATAAATATATAAGGATACTGTGTATTTGTGTTATGATTCATCATAAGCTAGAAGCAATAGATGGTGGTACATACCTATGATGAAATATTATGAAAACTGTAGCATTAAACTATAATGAAAGACTGGCAGCAGTCTCTGGGTGGTACAAACAGTTAGCCGTCATTGCTTGCTTAAAGGTTGATAGCTTGGTCCCCTCCAGAGGCACCTCAGAAGACAGACCTGGTCATCTGCTTCCAAAAGGTCATAACCGTGGAACCTCTCTGGAGTAGTTCTACTCTGCACACATGGGCTTGCCATGTCTTGGAATTGACTTGACAGCAACTAACAACAACAATGCCACTGGGCCCTACCTAACACTTGCCCTCATGAGGCGATCACTGAACACATGGGTGCCATAGTAAAGTATGGTGAAGAAATCAGGTGCCTAGCTATCATGAAAGATAGTGTCTTGGGTTTTAAAGGCTTGTCTCAGAACAATTATCTATCTAAATGAGGAATCAGCAAAGTCCACACGGAAGTAGCGCAGCAGCCTAGGTGAGCCAAGGATTGCAAGATCCAAACCTGGAGGAAGGATTGGGACCAGTGCCCAAATTCTGAATCCTTGGTTTGGGGAAAGCGATGGATGATAGTGGTAGCCCCAAAAGTATTAGCAGGGTCCCTATGGGGATTGAGTGAATCCTCCAGTGAATCCCCAGTTCCCATAGGCTTGCATGTTAATATTCATATATCAGACAGAACACTGTACAGTGGAGTTTAGCAGCTGTACTTACACTGAATTGTAACACTGTAACTTGATCTCCCTCTGAACCTAATGTGAATTTATTCTAAATTGTTAATAGTCTCTGCTGTCTCATAGGTTGAGGTCTTTCTTGTTCTATATGGTAATTGTTGCTGGGTCCTTGTTTGCATATTTGTTTGTATAGGGAAACTGGTATAAGTGGAATTAGATACCCATAGCTGGATTGATGATTGCATGGGGGCCCACAACGGGGGTTGGAGGAAATAGGGAGTCAACATCAGTGAGTGCAAGAAGGAAGAAAAGGTTCAAAAGTTGATTGTGGAGATGATTGCACAATACCTCTAGATATGATTGAATTATTGAATTGTATGATACTTTAATTATAACTAAAAGAAAACCCCAATCAAACAAAAAATAACAATCCCATTTGAATGTGTCAGAGATATGTTGTTTTAAAAAAGCTGTATGTACAATATTATAAATAATTTTAAAACAAGGATATAAATATATACATTGGATATATTATTTATGTATATGAACGAACAGAATTCCTGGCAGGATTTGAACCAAAATTTTAACAAAGGCTATCTTTCAATGCATTTGATTTTTTTTCCCTTTCAATCATCCTACTGTTGGTTACAAGGGCTCTAATAAGATGCTTTGTAATATCATGATGTTTTAAAATTTATTGAGGCTGATTTTGTGACATCACATATAATCTCTTCTGGAGAATGTTTTATGTGAACTGGAAAAAAAGTATATTGTTTTGTTGGGTGAAGTGTTCTGTGTATTTCTACGAGGTCAAACTGATTGATTGTGTTGCTTTGCTCTTGTATGTTTTTGTTGAGTTTCTTCTAGTTAGTCTGCCCTTCATGGAAAATGATGTATGAAGGTGTCCTATTGTTGTTGTAGTCTTCTATTTCTCTCTTCCATTCTGTTAGTGTTTGATATATTTTGAGACTTTTCATTTGGGGGTACAGATATTATTATTATGCCCTCTTATTTAAGTGACCCTTAATCATTTAAAAATATCTTTGTCTCTTATGTTGGATTTTGCCTCAAAGTCTATTTTATCAGAAATTAATATTGTTGTTTCTACACCTTTTTGATCAGCATTACCTTAATATATTTTTCTGCATCCTTTGATTTTAGTCAGGTCATTTCTTTGTGTATAACATGTGTTTCTTTCTTTCGCCAACAGTTTTATTGGGCTATAATTCACATATCATACAATTCAATAGTTCAATTACCCGAGGAAGAGTTGTACAATAATGACCACAATCAGTTCTAGAACATGTTCTCCATTATTGTACTCATCATTATTAGTTTTCCATTTCTCTCCAGTCTTCCCTGCTATTTGTGGTTCTCCCCAAGGAACCATTTATCCAGTTACTGTCTCTGTAGATTTACCACTCCTGGATTTCATATATTGACAAACATTTTTAAAAACTCAAAAACCAAAAATTAACCAGAACAACAAAGTAAAACAAATAAAAACCTCAATAGAAAAGAAAGTAGAAAATATTAAAATGTAGAAGAAATTTAAATGGATCATAAGACTTTTCAATCACTTTTATTTATTTTCTTTATTTAAATCATTTTATTGGGGGCTCGTACAACTCTTTTTTTTTATTTTAACAATGTATTGGGGCTCATACAATTCTTTTCACAGTTCATATATATACATACATCAATTGTATAAAGCACATCCGTACAGTCTTTGCCCTAATCATTTTTTTTCAATCACTTTTAAAAAGTAGATTGCCAGACCTTTCCTCTGAGGCACAGGTGTATAGATTCAAATCACCAATTTCTTAGTCCCTGAGCTATTAACTATTTGTACCATCCAGGGACTCCAGAAAATCCAAGTCAAATACTATTAAAAAGCCTCAGGAATTATGAATGCAACATATTCAGAATCTTTAACAATTAAAAAACCTTAACCTCTGCACAAATAGTGTGGGGGTCACATCCGACCTCCTCTGGCTACACAAGAGAGATGGTAAATGCAATTACACACAAACCGAAAGCCAGTTGCCACATGCAGTAGTCCGAGGTGGCTCAAGTGGCTAATATTCGCCCATTTCACACTTCTTGAAGGAGTTAGCCTTGATGATGTGAAGTCTCCACTTTCGAGGTGGTTCTTAAGCTGTGTATATAAGACGGATGATGTATGGTTCCCCTTTGTTTGGGAAGTGGTGTCTGAAATTTATTTGTTTATTACTTTTTGTTATAGCAGTGGGCTCATATAGTATTTGTCCCTTTGTGATGACTAACTGCACTCAGCATAGTGCTTTCCAGGTCCTTCCATTCCGTGCAGTGTGTCTTAAGGGTGCATGCTATTGTGTACATGTACCAGAGTTTGTTTATCCATTCTACTGTTGGGCATTTAGGCTGCTTCTAGTTTCTTGCTAGTTTGCACTGTGCTGCAGTAAATATGGGAAAGCACACCTTTACTATGTTTTGTCTTTTATTTCTTTGAGGTGTATGCCCGAAAGTAGTATTGCTAGATCATATGAGATTTCCATTCCCAGTTGTTTTAGGTAGCACCATACCACTCTCCATTGAGGTTGTATGTATTTACAAGTCCACCAACAGGGTGTACGAGTTCCATTTTCTCCACATTGTCTCCAACATTTGCATTTTTCTATTTTTTTGAATTGGGCTAACATTGTAGGTGTAAGGTGGTATCTCATCGTAGTTTTACTTTGCATTTCCCGGATATCTAGTGATCGTGAGCATTTTTTTTGAAGGTCATTTTTGATAAACTGTCTGTTCATGTCTTTTGCTTACTTCTTCATTGAGTCATTTGTTACTTTCTTATTGAGCTGTTGTAACGTTCTGTAGATTTTGGTAATTAGACCCTTGCCCATTGTGTCATTGGTAGAAAAAAATTTCCCAATCTGTGGGTTCTCGTTTACTCTTATGGTGAAGTTTTTTAGATGTGAATATGTGATTTCTTTTTTTTAAATTTATTTATTATTTTTTTGTGATTTATTTTCAACATGCACCAGTCATCTGTTTTGTCTTCTGGTGTGCGTGCGTGCATTATAATACTTGGTAGTCTATGTATGCCGGGCCATAGGGCATACGTAAGTTTGTTCCAATTTTCTCATTGGTGATCCTAACAGCTCAGGACTTTGCGTTTAGGTGTTGAACCCATCTTGAGTTTGTTTTTGTGGGTCTGTTTCATTCTTTTGCATACGGAGATCCAGTTTATCCAACACCGTTTGCTGAAGAGGCTGTCCTTATCTCATCTGATGGTTTATGGTCTTTTGCTGACCATTAGTTGCCTGTAAGTGGGTGAATTTGCTTCTGGACTTACTGTTCTGTTTCATTGATCTATGTTTCTCTCTTTGTACCAGGACCAGGCTGTTTTGAGTACTCTGCCTATGTAGTAGGTTTTTAGGTCAGGTAGAATGAGGCCTCCTATTTGGTTCTTCTTTTTAAGACGTTCTCTGCTTCTTCTGGGTCTTTTCCCTTTCCATATGAAGTTGATAATTAGTTTTTCCATTCGTTTAAAGATTGTATTTAGGATTTGGATTAGAATTGTGTTGTATCTGTAGATAGCTTTAGATAGTATTGACATTTTCATAATATTAACTCTGCCTATCCATGAACATGGGGCATTCTTCCATTTGTGTAGGTCTTTTTTGGTTACTTGTTGTAGTGTTCTGTAGTAATCTCTATATAGGTCTTTTGTTTCTTTGGTTTATTCCTAAGTATTTCATCTTTTGTGTGATTATTGTGAATGATATTGTTTTCTTAATATCTTTTTCATAGCCTTCTTCGCTGGTATATAGGAATCCAATTGATTTCTGGTTGTTAGTTTTGTATCCTGATATTTCGCCAAGGTACTCTCTATTCTCATTTTTGGCCCTGAGGGGTTTATCTATCCCTGTGTTATGAGCTCTTATCTGTAGCAGTGTGCATGTTCTGGTCTAATCTGATTTGCAAGGTAGAATTGAGATCATGATCATGGGAGGAAGGAAGCATTAAGGAACTAGAGGAAAGTTGTGTGTTTCATCAGTATTATACTGCACCCTGACTGGCTCATCTCCTCCTTGTGACCCCTGTGAGGGGATGTCCAATTGTCTAGAGATGGGCATTGATTCTTCACTCCACACATTGGGTATGATTTTGTTCTGGGTCTTAGATGCCTGATATCTGATCCCACTGACACCTCATGATCACACAGGATGGTATGCTTTTTCCTTGTGGGTTTTGTTGCTTCTTAGCTAGATGACCGCTTATTTATCTGGATTTCTTAGTTTTTATGTATGTGTTGATTGTTAGAAATAGTGTGCTATCTAGCCTCTTAGGCTTTCTTGCAGGTGTTCTCATATATACAAGTACATGCATACAAAAGTTCAATGGAGTAATACTGCAACACTATTTAGAAAATTGAATTTGGTTCCATGTAGTCAATCCTGAATTGAGTTAGTTCCAGGATATATATTGTTTACATGATGATAAAAATTTGTTGCAAAAATGAAAGGGGAATTAAGATGTTTGTGGAAAATTCCATTATTTTTTAATTCCATTTGTCCACAAACTTTCTGATTCTCCGTCATAGAAATTACTCATTAGCAGACTACACTGTACTGGATGTAGGGTAAGGGGAGAATGGCAAAAATAATGGCTGGAAGAACTTGCTTTAACTAAAGTTTTGCATATTCCGTTTAGCTCAGATTTCCCTGGGAACTATGGTTGAACTATGTTGAAATTGGAAGTCACTGCCTGGAAAATGTAAAGGTCGAATATTGTTGAAGGCTTAAGTAGGTGCTTGCTGGCTTTAAATGAATGGGTTGGCAGTGCCTAGACTCGCAGGTTGTGGAACATAACAACGATATAGCTGGAGAATGATCCATATCGCAAATGAAAAGTATCTTCTTTTCCTTTCCATCAGACATGAATGAGCCATCAGTATTAATAGCTCAGCCCTCATCGGAAATGCCACTTCTGGCTGCAACTAACGAATCTCATGCTAAAATGATGACACCAATTCATGATCAGGAAGAGACAAAGACTTCTAAGTGTTATATACAGGTCACTGGCATGACTTGTGCTTCCTGTGTAGCAAACATTGAAAGGAATTTAAGAAGAGAAGAAGGTAAGAAACTCTCAAAGCTTTTTATTCGTATAAGTGGTTTGGGGATCCTGCCCTTTTGTCACTTAGGTATTTTGTAACTGTCTGTTTGATTCTTGCCAAGGTCCCGTAAAGACTATTAGTAGCATGTAGAACGGGCCTGGTTTTCTGAAAGCAAGTTTTTGTTAATGCTGTGCTCCCTCAGATAACGTTCTTTCTCGTTTGCATCACGATCATACTTTAATATTGATGGAATTTGTAGAAAAGTTAAAGGGAGCAAAATTCCTGTTCTCTATGGACTTGGCTTACCATGAGTAACTAGAGTTTATGAGCTTCAATATATCAGGACCAAGTATCAAACTAAAACCACTATTTATTTCAAATTCTATTATGCTTTTCCAACATGTTGGTATCTGATCTTCATTTTCATTAAAGCGGTTCAAAATTTGCTTAATGTAAACATTTTAAAATTTTAGGTTATAAAATCTACAATACAATTTAAAAAACCTTTATTAGGTGAAGACTTACAGAGCAGACCATAGTTTTACATTCATACACATTCTGATTCAACTCATCTTTTGTAGTCCCCTCAATGTACTGTCGCTTATCCTACTCCCTGCATGTATTTCCTATTCCTATTCCTCCCCCTTTCCAATTTATTGAGTTTCACCATTGGGTAAGCTGCTCTTTTGGTTGACTGTTTTAATACGGAGGTAAATCCAATTCCAGATCTGAAGAGTGACTGAATGTCATAGTCTCACGAGTTTCTTTAGTCTCTGTCCGACCAGTAAGCCTGGTTTATGATTTTGAGGTTTGTGTCACATTTTTCTTTTCGTTTTAAAAAAAATCATTTTATTAGGGGTGCATGCAAATCTTATCACAATCCATACATACATCAATTGTGTAAAGCACATCTGTACATTCATTGCCCTCATCATTCTCAAAATATTTGCTCTCTGCTTAAGTCCCTGGCACCAGGTCCTCATTTTACCCCTCCTTTCCTGCTCCCCACTCCCTCATGAGCCCTTGATAATTTATAAATTATTATTTTGTCACATCTTGCTCTGTATGACATCTCCCTTCACCCACTTTTCTGTTGTCCGTCCCCCAGGGAGGAGGTCACATGTAGATCCTTGTAATCGGTTCCCACTTTCCAACCCACTCTCCCTCTATGCTCCCAGTATCGCCACTCACACAACTGGTCCTGAAGGGATCATCCACCCTGGATTTCCTGTGTTTCCAGTTCCTATTTGTACCAGTGTACAACCTCTGGTCTAGCCAGACTTGCAAGGTAGAATTGGGATCATGATAGGGGGGAGGGGAGAGGAAGCATTTAGGAACTAGAGGAAAGTCATATTTTTCATCGTTGCTGCATTGCAACCTGACTGGCTCTTCTCCTCCCCGCGACCCCTCTGCAAGGGGATCTCCAGTGGCCTACAAATGGGCTTTGGGTCTTCACTTCGCTCTCCCCACCTTATTCACTATGGTAAGAGTTTTTGTTCTGATGATGCCTGATACCTGATCCCTTCGACACCTCGTGATCGCACAGTCTGGTGTGCTTCTTCCAGGTGGGCTTTGTTGCTCCTGAGCTAGATGGCCACTTGTTTACCTTCAAGCCTTTAAGACCCCAGAAACTATATCTTTAGATAGCCAGGCACCATCAACTTTCTTCGCCACATTTGCTTATGCACCCATTTCTCTTCAGCGATCATATCATGGAGGTGAGCACACAATGATATGACTTTTTTGTTCTTTGATGCCTGATAACTGATCCCTTCGGCACCTCGTGATCACACAGACTGGTGTGCTTCTTCCATGTGGGCTTTGTTGCTTCTGAACTAGATGGCCGCTTGTTTGTGTGTCACATTTTTCTTCCCTTCTATCCTGGCCTTTCTAATGTGAAACCTTTCACAGCTATGGTAGTGGTATCCAGGCACCATCTAGTCATTATCTCAGGGTTGTGGAGACTAATGTTTGCATGGTCCGTTAGCCTATTGGACTAATTGTTTCCATGCATAGTACAGTTTCTATGATTACACATAAATATTTTAGCATATAAATTTGTAATCATACTTAAAGCTTTATAATATAGCCTAATGGACTGGTTAACTATAGAGATATATCATTATATTTAGTAAGACCAAAATCGTAGGTTTAATACTCAGGCAGCCCTAATTTTTATTTGCTCTAATGACACATACTATTATCACAGGGGCTGGATAAATAGGTAAGGATTAGTGTAAGCTTATCCTTAGTATTAGAGATATGATTGAAAGTGCAAAAAGTAATAATAATACTAACTTATGTCCAGTAGCATCACCTTGTGTATGTATGAAAGCACAAACATTATAACAAAATGCGTGCATACAGAGCCATCTCCAGATCAGTGTTATTGTGTACACTTTCTGTCATTTCTACATATTTCATCCTCCGTTATTTCTAATTGAAATTAACTCTCTATCAAAGCTTATATTGCTTATTATTTGAAAAAATTATTTTTTGAAAAAGAAGGTAGGTTGCAAAGCCAAGTGAAGCTCTCAAGGTTCCTGCTTAATTTCTGAAACAAATACTTTTCAGGCTATTCAGAAATACTCTAATACAAGAGACAAGCAATGCTGATTATAAATCTTTTTTTTAACCCATTAAGCTCATTTTTAAATTACTCTTTGCAATCTCTTAGAGAATCTCCGGGTAGTGCAAATACTAGACTGCAAATCATTTTGCTTTGTTAGATACTAGACTACAAATCAAAACATTGGAGATTAAACATACTCAGAGTTTTCTCAGAAGAAAGGTCTGGTGATCTGCTTTTGAAAGGTCCCAAAACACAAACAAATAAAACCCCTCACTGCCATCAAGTTAATTTCAAGTCATATAACTTTGAAATCCCCGTGAAGCACATTTCTGCTATGTAGCAAGCACATGGGGTTGGCATGAGTTGGAATCAACTTGACAACAAACTGGTTTTACCACTTCTTATCCTTAATTGGAGGCCTGGTGGCATAGAGGGTTATATGTTGGGTTTCTAACACCAATTTAGTGGTTTGAATCCACCAGCTGCCTCAGAGGAAAAAACTGAGGCTTACTGCTTCTGTAAATATTTATAGTCTTAGAAGCCTTAGAGCAGCGGTTGTCAACCTGTGGATCGCAACCCCTCTGGGGTTTGAATGGCCCTATCACAGGGGTTGCCTGCTTCATAATAGTAGCAAAAAATGACAGTTATGAAGTAGCAAGGAAAATAATGTTATGGTTGGGGCATCAGCCCCACATGAGGAACTGTATGAAAGGGTCGTGGCACTAGGAAGGCTGAGGCCCACTGCCCTAGAGAGTATTTCTACTCTGTCCTACAGGGTTGAAATAAGTCGGAGTCCGCTCAATGACGGTGGATTTGGTCTTTGAGAAAGATGAGGCTGTCTGCTCCTATAAAGACTTATAAAGCTTTGAAAATCCTATAAAGGCTGGTTAGCTATGAGTTGTTATCTACTCAATTGTGGTGGGAATTTTGGATATCCCTAATTAGGAATATTCATCTATGCTGGGATATTTGGAAGACAGCTTCTTGGCCAACTGAATCGAAGAGATCCATATGTGTACCTATTCCAAAGAAAGGTGGCCCAAAAGCATGCTCAGTCTATAGAACAATATTATCCATGTCACATGAAAGTAAAATTTTGTTGAAGATCATGCGACGAAGCTTACATTAGTACATTGACAGGAAGTTACCAGAATTTCAAACCAGATTCAGAAGAGGACTCGGATCAACTGAGACCATGGCTAATGTCAGATGGATTTTGGCTGAAAACAGAGAATATCACTGAACTATGGAAGTGTATGATATAGAAATTACATTTCCAATAAGATGATTAAAAATTTATTATTAATTGAGAGTTAATACATATATCATATTATTCATTCCTTAATTCAATCACGTCAAGAAGCATTTTGACCAGAGCACAGCATAGCTTCCATAAAATACATTCTTTTGTTCTATTAACAAGTTATGTAGTACTTTCCCTCACTATGGATAAGAGCTTGTAGATTAGTATGCTCTAGACATGTGCATTTTAAGAAATGATTATTAATTATAATATCATGTCTATAATGGTACATTCTTGGTTACTCTATAACAATTATAATAAGTGATTTCCTAAATTCATGTAGCAGTTACATAATCCACTGTCAACGTGAGCAGAAAGATGGGGTCTAGCCTGTCAATCAGGTCGTAGCCAATGAGAACTTTGTGTGGACATGGCCTTCACCTGAGGAATCTGGGAATGCCTGTCTTCCTCCCAGGAGGAAGGACACACACTCTCCCTGTGAGACATTCAGGTTGACAAACCACATGGAACTATGCTGATGGAACCAGAGCCCTGAAGCTGGAGGGGCCGCATGGAGACCCATGCCAGTGCTGAGATACTTCCACCACCACTGAATCCACAAGACTTCCCACCCACTGGCCTGTGATCTTCCTGCATTCGGCGTCATTGCATGTGTTGTATGAGTCTGAAGAAGAATTTATAGACTGATGTCAGACATATAGGCTTATATTGGATTTATGGATTTGATCTGGACTGGTCTAGGATTCTTTCTTAATATACAGTGGCTCTTTGATATAAAACTCACCTCAGGGAGGGAGGGGGAAAAAAAGAGGACCTGATGCGGAGGGCTTAAGTGGAGAACAAATGCTTTGAGAGTGATTAGGGCAAAGAATGTACGGATGTGCTTTATACAATTGATGTATGTATATGTGTGGATTGTGATAAGAGTTGTATGAGCCCCTAATAAAATGTTAAAAAAAACTCACCTTTATATATATGTGAGTATCTCTGCATTTGTTTCTCTAGTCAATTCTGATTAACACAGTTCATTAGTTCCTTTCTCTAGGGATCTTATTAGCTTCTAAAAGTGCATTATATTTAGAGGAATATGCTCTCAACTAATTGCAGTTTCTAAACTTAATTTGTATCCCAATTCAAACTGTTAAACTATTAATAGCTGTAAGATAATTGTGGAAATATGACTATTGTCTGAAAGCTTGATGATATTAGAGAACTACTTGATTCTAAGTTTAATAACAGTATATGGCTATTTTTTTAAGAGCAGAGTCTTTGCCTTTTTGAGATAGACATTTAAATGTTTACCCATTAAATTATATGATGTGTTGATTTTGTTTCACAATAATTTGTGTAGGGTGTAGAGTGATTATGAACATAGATGAAACAAGATTATAAAAGTCTTCTTGATAATTATTGAAGCCAACTGATGGGCACATTGAATTCATTTTGCTGTTCTCTTTATATATGTAAACAAACATTTTCATAATTAGTATTACAAAAAGGGCTCCCATCTTAAGTAGTTTTATTTGGTTTGAGTTCAAAACATGTATAAAATTCAAATAATAAATTTCTTCATATTCACTTTAATCATTACACATTTAAATGAAAGGCACTAAAAATAACTGTTGTATTTTTTTTGTAATGAATAATGTATGTGTGGTTTTTCTCATCAATGATCCTAGGTATATATTCTGTACTTGTGGCTTTGATGGCTGGCAAGGCCGAGGTTAGATACAACCCTGCTGTTATACAACCTCTGATAATAGCGGAACTCATCCAAGAGCTTGGATTTGGAGCTACTGTGATTGAAGATGCTGATGAAGGTGATGGTATTTTGGAACTTGTTGTAAGTAATATTTTCATGCTTTATTAATAAAAATCCTAGAAAAAATTTGATACGAGTTCATCGAAGAGTTCCAAAGATAATTAATGTTTAGGAAAATAAGACAGGAAAGGAAAATTAAGGAAGCTAAAAAATAGAAGGATAATATATAGTTTAATAGTGGTCCTCCAGCATGAAATATCAAAGATTATTGTCATTTCTCTATTAAGAACCAAAAAGGAATTAAATTTGAATGGTAATGAAAATCAAATTTTTAAAACATGGCACGAGTCATACCTAGAAACATAAAAGATAAATCCCAAATGCATGAAAGACTTTAACCAGGTATAAAACATGGCTTTGAAATACTCTTTCTCACTTGCATACAAAAGGGAACAGACTGTAGAGGTCACCAAGAAGGGGGAAGGCAAGGCAAGGCAAACAAAGCAATGGGACTGACATCGAAGGGTGGTAGGTGTTCCCTTGGGCGAGGAGGAGAGTGGAGGTCCACAAGAGAGAGAGGGGGAGGGAGAGAGGAGTGATCTGGAGAGGGCTGGGATAGGCTACTGGGGGACGGACGAATAGTTTGAACTGTTGCATGCAAAGGTGATGATCTGCAGTGTAACCCCCTCACCCACCCCACCTAACGCACAGTAAATAAACCACACGCATACACACCATGCACACAATAATCATTCTCTTCATCCTGGCAAGTCAATTACTGAGATTCTTTCCCACAAAAATATGTGTGTAATCAGCAGCAAGACAACTGCTATTCAACATTGCACTAGACGTCCAGGGCAATTAGTCAAGGGGAAAAAGTTATTCAAGTCAGGAAGGAGGAAATAAAACTTCCCCTTTTCACAATGACATGATCCTCTATCTATAAAACTGCAGCATTATTAAAGTTCATAAATGAATTCAGTAAAATGGAAGGTTAATGCACAAAGATGACTTAGGTGTCTATCTATCAGCAGTGAGCAAGCTGAAAAGGAAATTCATGAAACAATACCATTTTAACAGTGTCTAAAACAATAAAGTATTTTTTAAAAAAAGAATAAAGTATTATCTTAGTTATCTAGTGCTGCTAAACAGAAATACCACAAATGGATGGCTTTGACAAACAAACTTATTCTCTCAAAATGTAGGAGGCTCCAATGATCTTTAGCTTAGGAAAATGTAGAAACACAGGATCTGAAACTGGGAAGTAAAATAGAACTTCTATGCAAAGCTTAAGAAACATCTAGAATCCTCCAGGAGGGAAATGATTGGCCATCCGGAAAGAGACAGTTTTAATGCAAGAATAGGAATTTGCATCAACCACTTAAAAATGAGAAGGATGAGATTCAAAATTTACAGAATATCATTGTAAGTCAAGCTATGCAACCCAATCTGATATGAAGAGAAAAGAACATGAATATAATAAGCTCATGAATATAATAAGCTAAAGGGACATCTACACCAATGTGTTACAAACAAGAACAATTTAAAAAATAGCTATGAATGTTTTCAGTTATGTGGGAAGAGTTGATGGAAAGAGAGGCTCCTGAAGAACTGGTTAAGCAAACTAGCAATGAAGATGAAATGTATAAAATTATCTTGAATGACTATGACTTTGATTATGAATATTGTTAGAAAAAAAATTCCTTATGGAAAAGGTTCTTCAACAAATAAAAAGGAAAGGATTTCTCTTCTTTCTCCCCAAAAGCAGAAACCTAGAGAAAGAGCTGATGATAGTATAGGAACTTCCTTCTGATGTTGAAGATGATGCTGGGGAACTGAGTAGAGGGTGTACGTGGAACCTTACCTGCGAAACTGTTTGAGAGAACAGCTTATAAACAGGATCAGAAAACAGCAGAAAATTTTGATGAGGAAGATGTAATTTCACAACAAGACCATAAAGAAGAAACTAACAAATTTGAATTAGAAATGCAACAGTGTTAAGAAATGAATTCCAGGAATTGATGGACTACCAATTGAAATGTTGCAACAAGTCGATGAAACACTAGAAGCCCTCACTCCTCTGTACCAGGAAATTTGAAAGACAGCTACTTGGCCAACTGTCTTGAAGAGATCCATTTTTTGTACCCATTCCAATGAAATATGACCCAACAGAATGTTAAACTATAGAACAATATTACTGATACCATGTGCTAGGAAAATCTTACTGAAGATCATCCAACAGCAGTTGCAGCAGTACATTGACAGGAAGCTGCCAGAAGTTCAGACAGGATTCAGAAGAGGTCTTGGAACAAGGGATGTCATTGGTGATGTCAGCTTGATCTTAGCTGAAAGCAGAGTACCAGAAAGATGTTTTATTGACTATGCCAATGCATTCGACTGTGTGGACCATGATAAACTACGGATAACCTTGAGAAGAATGGGAATTCCAGAACACTTCATCATGCACATGATGAGCCTGAATGTAGATTGAGGCAGTTAGGCAAACAGAGCAAGGGAATACTGCATGGTTTAAAATCAGGAAAGGTGTGCTGTGCGTCAGGGTTGTGCCCTCTCACCATCCTCATTCAGTGTGTATGCTGAGGAAAGCATCAGAGATGCTGGACTATATCAAGAAGAATATGGCTTCAGGATTGCAGGAAGGCTTATTAACAACTCGCAACACTCAGGTAACACAACTTGCATGCTGAAGTGAGGAGGACTTGACACTTGCTGGTGAAGAATGGCAGCTTTCCATATGGATTGCAACTCAATGTGAGGAAGACCAAAATGCTCACAACTGGACCAATAGATAACACCGTGATCAACGGAAGAACGGTTGAAGTGGTCAAGGATTTTGTCTGGCTTGGGTCCACAATCGGTGCTCATGGAAGCAGCAGTCAAGAGATCAAAATATGCATTGCATTGGGTAAATCTGCGGCATAAGACCTTTTGAGTATTGAAAGGGATGTTATTTTTGAGGACTATGGTGTGCCTGACGAAGCCATGGTATTTTCAGTTCCTCATATGCATGTGAAGGTTGCACATTGAATAAAGAAGACCGTAGAAGAATTGGTGCTGGAGAAGAATAATTCAAAGTGCCATGGACTGCTAAAAGGACAAACAGATCATCTCTCTTGGACGAAGTATGGCCAGAGTGCTCTGAAGAGGCAAGCCTGACAAGGCTTTGCCTTACATACAGGAGAGGCCAGTTCTGGAGAAGGACATCATGTTTGGGAAAGTAGAGGGACAGCGAAGGAGGGCAAGGCCCTCGAGATGGACTGCCACTGACTGCCACAGCGGCCTCAAGAATAAGGAACAGTTGTGAGGATGGCGCAGGATCAGGCAGTGTTTCCTTCTGTTGTACCTGGGTCACTGTGGGACGGAACCAAGTCAGATGGCACCTAACAACAACAACATGCTTCATTAATTTTGCTTTAATATTTATGTTTTCCTGCAGCTTGTTTTAGGTTAACTTTGTTCTTTTTCCAGTTTCTGAAGGTGAACGGTTAGGTTAATGATTTGAGTTTTTTCTTCTCTTTCAATATAGGTGTTTGCATGTAAAGATTTCCATCTTTTATTTCAATTATTGAACTCTTCATGTACAAGCTTGCTAAATGGCATTATGTATATTTTTTCTTTACTGATTTCCTGTATTTGGTGAGACATTATCTTAAAAAAATCTTTACACGTGGTTTCCTATAGGTCTTCAAACATTTAAAATACCCGATACAAGTATTTGTAGGCTTCTATTAATTGTTATTTTCTCTGTGTATTGACTATAGTTGCTGTTTCTTCACATGTCTCTTAATTTTTATTGAAAACTGAACATTTTAATTAATATGGTATATTAACTCTAGAAATCAAACTGACTACGACACCCTTCAGAATTTGTTTCAAAATTTTTCTTAACCGATTCTGTTGAATTTGTCTTATTTGTGGCCTCTGGAAATCTCTGCTTGATTATCTTAGTGATCAGCTAATGATTGGACAGAGATTTTCTTGGAATGCCTGGAATCAGTAAATCTCTCAGTCTTTGCTAATAGACTATGTTTAGGGTACAACTTCAACAGCTACAAGCTGTTAGTCCTTACTTTGTGCTTGTGCAGAGCCTAATACAAGTCAGAGGTTAGAATTTAGGGCTTTTAGTTATTTTTCTGAGCATGTGCACAACCATGGAGGCGTCTACAGCGCTGCATTTATGTGTGGGCTTCCAGAGTCCCACGAATAAGTTGGAGTTCTGGGCCCATATACTTTTTCAGCTTTTTTCTTTCGAACTTTTTGACTTGCTTTCTGTTTTACCCAACTGTTATCTACCACCACAGGCAGCCACACCATTAAATAATGGTCTCTATTTTAGAGGAGGCCTGTAGGCTGCTAACCCTCAGGTCATTATTTCGAAAGCACCAGCAGCTCCACAGGAGATAAATGAGGCTTTCTACTCTTGTAAAGAGTTACAGCCTCAGACCCACAGGGACAGTTTTGCCCTATCCTGTCAGGTTGCTATGAGTCAGAATGGACTCGGTGGCAATGGGTTTGTTTAGTTTTTTACAAATTCTACCAGCAAAAAGGCTTATTGCATTGTTTGAGCACTAGTCAACATTCGTATCCTTGTAAGAGGGGTTTTCCTGGAACTGTCAGACACTTTTAATAGCGACAGTTTTCTGGAAATGAGATCTTAGAGGAGTTCCAAGCTAATTCGGCCCTCTCTGATTACTTTAACGATGCCTTTTTAATAAAAAAAAAACCATGATTGTGGGTTATTGACTTCAAAAGCTACTGTGGAGCTGAAAGGAAAGTCAATGTAGTACGGTACAACAATATTCTTTTTTTTACAACAATATTCTTGTTGATATTCAGTTGTTTTTCTTTCTTTTTTTTTGACAGAATAAAGATTTATTTTTATATTACAATGTTTTGCCTCAATGATTGAACAGTAAGGGGTAGGGGCAGGGGAGTGAGGAAGAGGACATTTTGAGATAGCATTTTACAGCACAAACTTTATAGAGAGCAGGAAGATGTGTCTTTCCATATTGTACTCAGTCCAGTAGAGCCCAGGCCTGGGCTGCTGCTCTTAGCCCTCCGTCGAGGCTTCAGACTGTGCCGTGCAGCACGTTCTCCACAGCTCGGGTGACCTGATCAGCACTGAGGTTGTTCAAAGAGACATTCTTCTCCTGGCCAAATGCGTAGCGGGCCCAGAGCTTGGCTTGTACATCGGAGCACTCGCGGATTAGGATGGGTAGGTCGAGATTCGTCTTCTTCAGCTCCACGTACTTTTTCTCGATGAAGTCCCTAACGCCCTGGCTACCCGGCGAGCGCTGGCATAAGTGGATGCGAACCTCCCGAAGTGGCAGCTTTGCCCCGACGCTTCGCGCAGCAGCGGCCGCCGCCATCTTCACATACCCCACAGTTGTTTTTCTTAATACATACTTTCTGTTCTGCTATGACCCTTTTAACTTCCAACTAAAGAAAAACAATTATTTTTTTACTGCTTTTGCTAGTTTTTTCGTTGCTTTTATGAAGAAAATTTTCAGAGGTCTTTTATGAGGAATTCCCTCACTAGATACCTTTGGATAAGTATTTCTTAATATGTAGATTCTCTTTTGTTAGTTTACAATGTCTTTCACTAGTTGGTTAGACAATTCTGTGACGTTTTGCTATTGCTTTTTGGAAAAGGATTTGAGGTCTTTGCACTATCATTTCAGATATTCTGCTCTGTCAACTTAGAATTTAACACCCAACGAAAATACAAGTTTACTCAAGATATAGGCAAATATATATTTTTCAGCATACGAATACAAAATACTTTTGCTCCCTGTGTGGACTGAATTGTGTGTGTCTCCCAATATGTGTTGTAAATCCTAACCTCTATTGCCTGAGATTATAATCCAATTTGGGAATGAGCTGTATGGAATGAGTTGCATTTTTTGTGTTAATAAGACAGGATTAGTACAGGTGTGTCTTAAGGCAGTCTCTTTTGAGATATTAAAGAGACTAAACAAGCAATTGAGAAAGCAGAGATGGAGGAAGGTAGATGCCAAGTCACATGGATACATTCAAGGAACCAGGGAACAGAAGCCAAAGATAAAAGAACCTTCCCCTAGAACAAACATAGAGAATAAAGCTTCCAGAAGAGCTGATACCCTTAATTCAAACTTCTAGGCTTTTAAATTTCTGTTTGTTAAATCCATTCACCTGGATTTTCTTAAAAATAAAATCCGTCCTATTCTAGCGGCACTAAATCTCTAAGACACTGCTCATTATCCTCACCAAAAGTAATACTAAAACCAGGATGAAAACTGCAGAGGGAAGGCAGGCATTGGGGATAAGAAATGATGCTGGATGTGAAATTCTGTGTCACTTAGGAGTAGTGACAGAAAAAGTAGGGCTTTGAAAATGAGACCCTGACATTTTCAAGCCTGTTACAGCTGGGGGCAGAACTTTGCTTCATGTGGTATAAAAATGGTATTCTAATGATCATGTCATGTTGAAAGCATGTTAAGGGTTCAGCTATGATCCTATGTGGTAATCTTGTGTTGTGGGTGCCCTTTTAGTTAAAAGTAATAATTCTACTCATGCTTAAAGGGGATAAAAGTATATTTCTGAATAACCAAGCCTTTGTCTTTAATAGGTGAGAGGGATGACTTGTGCTTCGTGTGTGCATAAAATAGAATCTACCCTAACAAAACACAGAGGGATTTTCTACTGCTCTGTTGCTTTGGCAACCAACAAAGCACACATTAAATATGACCCAGAAATTATTGGTCCCAGAGATATTATCCATACAATTGAAGTAAGTGCCATGATTGCATTTTCTATCCTTCCCTATTCAATCAGTGTACTCTTGAATATCTTCTATTTTGCATATGATATAGTGAAAATTATCTGACCTAAAAAGGCAAGAGCTGTCTTAAAATTTGATGTGAATGTGTCTGCCTTTATTCTCTTTGTTGCTATCACCACTATCTGTTTGCACATTTTTCATAACCCTTGACAGAAACTCATTATTCCTTAAGCAGTATCTTCCCACTTTCTCCTCCCACCTACCCCAGGTTTCCACTGATATACTTTGATCTCGCTATATTTTCCTTTTCCAGATATTTTAAATAAGTGGGATTATTCAGTATTTTTAATTTTTATTTAACCTGCTTTATTTAGCAAAAATGAACCAAGTTCATCCATGTATCAGAATTTAATTTGTCTTTATGATAGATGTACATACAACATCATGTTAATCCAGTCATCTGTTATTCTATACTGGCTTGCTTCTGGATTGTGAATAATGCTGCAGTGAACATTGGTGTACGAGTGTCTGGTTGAACCTCTTCTTTCAGCTCTCTTGGGTGCGTAATCAGGGGTGAAGTTACCAGGAGATGTGGTAACTCCATTCAACTCTTTGAGGAACCACACTGCTTTCCCTGGCAGCACGACTATTTCACAGTCTTACCAAGAGAACATGACGGGTTCCGTTTCTCAACACTTAGTTTCCATTTAATCAACACTTAGTTTCCATTTTTCTACTTCTTGCCATATTAGTAGCCTTAGAAGTAGCACCACAGGGTCAGCAGTTCAAAACCACCAGCCACTCCACAGGAGAATGATGAGCCTTTCTACCTCTGTTAAAAGATACAATCTCAGAAACCCACAAGGGCAGTTACATTCTATCCTGTAGAATCACTATGAGTCAGACTTAACTTGATGACAGTGAGTTTCATTTTGGTTTATTTATTAATGTTGTTGAATAGCTTTTCATGTCTTTATTTGCCATATATCTTCTTTGGTGAACTACCTTTCAAGTCTCCCCCTTTGTTTTGGTGTTGGATTGTTTGTCTCCTTGTCCTTGAGTTCAGGAGGTGTGTATATATAGTTTTCCTCTCGGTATTAAACCCTTACCATACATATGATTCCCAAATAGCTTCTCTTGTTCTGTAGGTTGACTCTACTTTTTGGATAAAGTCCTTTGATGCACACATCTAGTTTTTTTTAATCATTTTATTGGGGGCTCATACAACTCTTACTACAATCCATACATCCATCCATTGTATGTCAAGCACATTTATACATTTGTTTCCCTCATCATTTTCAAAACATTTGTTTTCTACATGAGCCCTTGGTATGAGCTCTTCATTTTTCCCTTCCCTCCCCTCCCTCATGAACCCTTGATAATTTATAAATTATTATTATTTTGTCATATTTTACACTGTCCGACATCTCCCATCACCCACTTTTCTGTGTCCATCCCCCAGGCAGGAGGTTATATGTAGATCCTTGGTTAAAGTGTAAAGTTTATATATATACAGAAAACTACACAAGTCATAAATGTACAAATCTCTGAATTTCCACAAACTGAACATACCCAGATCAAAATTACTAGCAACCTAAAAGCTCTTTTATATAATTTCCCTGCCATCATCCACCCAAAGATAACCACTATCCCTGACTTTATTATTATTTTAAAATTTTATTTATTAATTATTTTTATTATTTATTTTATTATTTTTAAAATATTTTAATTTTTTTACATTTTATTAGGAGCTTTATCCCTGACTTTAAACAGCATAGATTACGTTAGCCTGTGTTTGAACTTCATTTAAAGGGAATCCTACAGTGTGTAATCTTGTATTGGGCATCTATTGTTAAATACTATGTTTGAGGTTTGTCCATGCTGTTGCATGAACTTATAATTTGTTCCTTCTCATTGCAGTATGGTATTCATTGTATGCTTGTATCACACGAGATAGACTTTGATTGATAAGTGAAACTTAAGAGTTAATAAATAACTATATATGTGCTCTGCTACCTCTCTGTCAAAGTTATAATACCTGAGGTGGCTCACAGAGGCCTTTCTGAGACCACCATTTATTTTTTCACTGTTTAAAGTAACAAATGCTTGTTATTTTGTACTTTTCATTTTTTCTGTCAAAGAAATATGATAAAGTTGTATAAATTCTGTCATTGGAGAAAAAAAATTATTAGTACCAGTAATGCTAGTAGGAGCTTTTTATATTGGTTTATCAAGATTAAATTGAAGTTTATAATGCATATATGCTGTTGTTAGTTGCTGTGAGTTGTGACCTCATGTATGTGGTGCTTTAAAAAGGTAATGGGAAAGTAGAATTAAAAATAATAGAATTTTTCTATGAACTCTTTGAAGCCCAATTCAAACGCTGCCTGGTCATGTGTCAGCCTCCTGATTTCTGGCATGCTTGAGTCCGTCGTTGCCTGGGGCACACATCTTCTAGCAGTATATCAAACAGCACTTTATTGTGATCCAAAGAGCTCTCATTGGCTGACTGTCAGAAGGAAATGAGCAGGTCTCTTTTCTTAGTCTATTTTAGTCAGAAACATCACTGAAACTTTTCTAGTTACTTTTTATTGTAATTAGAAACTACTGAGGATCACTGCACTTGAGTTATTATTTAAAAAGAGCAAGAAAGGCATTAATTATGGTTGAGAAAATACCATTTTAAAGTGAAACATTAGAAACAAGAACAAGAATTGCATCTTCATCTTTATGCCTTCCAGAGTTAGGGACATTCAATAATTCAACTGAATTTTTCCTAATAACAATACAATGATTTGGAATTTCTCTGCTTAATATTTATACACTAACTGATTTTTTTTCTCGTGAATTTCTTTAGAGCTTAGGTTTTGAAGCTTCTTTGGTTAAGAAGGATCGATCAGCAAGTCACCTAGACCATAAACGAGAAATAAGACAGTAAGTACTTTTATAGTGTTAGTTAAAAAAAGATTTTACTAAAACATGTCAAGAGAAAAATAAAAAATATATACTTAAAGTGAAATGAGGATAACAACAAATATACCCAAACTTACGGTATTCAGCAAATGCAATACTCAGAGAGATTACAGCAATAGATGCCTACATTCCCAAACAGAAAAAAAACCCTTAAATTACTAATGTAAGAAAAGGAACTAGAAAAGTAGAAACGAAAACACAAATTCAGCATAGCGTCATCAGATAAAAAAGAAAATGATAAAGATTGTAGTAGAAATAAATGAAATAGAGCGCAGGCCAGAGTAGACTCAGAGAAACTAGAAGTTGGTGTTTTGAAAAGACAAAGCTTTTGTTGGACTCAGAAATGAAATAATTTAAAAAATGCAATGATCTAAAATTGGAATAAATGAGAGGCATTGCATTTGATCCTACAGGACAAAAGGTTGTCAAGGAATACTATGAACGGTTGTATTTCTTCAAATTAGTTACCTTAGAGCAAATGGACAAATTCCTTAAAATGCAGAAACTTTCTACGTTGACTCCAGAAGAAATGGTGCATCTCAACAGACCTGTCACAAGTGAAGAGACTGAGCTAGTAATCAAAAATGATACTCTGCTACCATCACGAACTTCTAATCAAAGAGTTCATGAAAGAGCCCTGATCACATGGAGGAAAATGAAAAGAGAATTTCAAATTCTCTTGGACTCCACACTTCTTAGAACTGTGAAGGTTGGATGAACCCTTGTAACTATTGCCCTGAGTTAATCTTTAACCCTTGAACCAAAAGTATTTCATGAAGTTGAGCTTCATTAGTAAAATAGTCTGCCTTGAACATTATGCTTTTTTAAGAGCTCTGGGAACAAATTGATAACAGCAATGGGAAAGATTAGATAAGAACCTTAGGGCGCAGTGAATCGGGAGGAGTCACTAAGACAAGGAAGGTGAGAATTGTTACACAGCTCCAAGTAGGTATTCCGTGACACTAAGTGGTACATGGAGAAACCATTGAAGTGCTATGTTTTGCTGTGCATTCCTAACTAAAACAAAATAAAAGTGTATACGGAGGTGTATCCTCCCCCAAATGGATTTTTTTCCCCAAAGCTATGTATTTAAAATTAAAAAAATAATTTTATTGGGAGCTCTTGCAGATATTATAAAAATCCATAATTGAATTAGATCAATCATAATTACACAATTGCTGCCACCCTACTTTTCAAAACATTTTCTTCTTGAGCTCATTGATATCAGCTCCCCTTTATCCCCTCCCCCACCCTACCCTTATTATTATATTATATATTATTATTATTTTGGTCATATCTTACACCATCCAGTGTACCCGTTTACCCACAATTCTGTTATTCATTCCCCTCGAGTGGGGTTATACAGTCATCATCACGGGTTTCATCAGTGCTATACTGCATCCTGGTACCTCATCCCTTCTGTGCGGCCCTTTGTGGGGGGGCTATCCAATTATCTTTTTTTTCCTCTTCATTCTTGTGCATATGTATTTTTAAAACATTTTATTAGGGGCTCATACAACTCTTATCACAATCCATACATATACATACATCAATTGTATATATCCAATTATCTTACAGGTGGGTTTTGTGTCTCCACTTGGTCTATGCTCTTTCATGTCAAACTGATTGCTTGTTTTTAAATTTCTGACACCTATTCCTGACCACACCTCGTGATCACACAGGCTGATGTACTTCTTCCATGTGGGCTTTGTTGTTTCCCTGCTAGATGGCCGCTTGTTTACCTTCTTAAACCTGCATCTGAAAAACCAGATTTGGATTCCTACTGAAAATTTACTTGTTACCTAGATTTCTGAAATACTATCTTTATATTGGTAGAGTGGTCACCACTCAAAAGAGTCTTCTTTTCTTATTTTTCTATATTAGGTGGAGACGATCCTTTCTAGTGAGCCTGTTTTTTTGTATTCCTGTAATGGGGCTAATGATATATATGATGGTTATGGACCACCACCTTGAAGCTCTTCACCATAATCACAACATGAGTCAGGAAGAAATGATCAGTATTCATTCATCTATGTTCTTGGAGCACCAGATCCTGCCAGGATTGTCCATTATGAATTTGCTGTCCTTTTTATTGTGTGTACCTGTACAGGCAAGTTAAATATTAGCAAGCATACTTTTTAATAATGAAAATAGCCAAAATATGGCAGCCAAGATGGTTTTTATTATAGATATTAGCCAGAAGCCTGATGATTTTATACTGGGTAAACTATACACCAAGAGACTGTTTAATGACAAAGCAGGGAACAAAGCTTCAAGATTTTCGGAGCTGGCATGCATAGCTGCTTTTGTATATAATTTTATATACCATATATACTCGTGTATTAGCTGAGTTTTCCAGCACATTTTTAATGAAGTTTTGTGGTAAAATTAGGTGCCTTGGCTGATATTCAGGTCGGCTTATACTTGAGTATATCCGGTAAGTCTGTTCTTTTATTGGATCCATATAAATGACAATAACAATGAAAAGAACACCTTAATATATTTTTCTATACTAATGAAAAATATGTTTACCAACAAAGCAGGCAACAGATCCAATGGTTTGAGATCTACCACTTAGGTTGAGTTTGGGGGAGAGGTGAGTTTTATATTAAAAAAATTCTTGTGAAAACTATATAATTCTTTGCCTAGTTTTGTTTTTACTACCATAAAATAATCCAAAATCCATGTGACTTTCTGTATATTATGGAATAACCATGGGATCAAGATGACAGCCCTCAAAGACATGAAGTCAAAGATACCTATTGGAGCAATCTGAATCATTCCCTCTGCGTACTCACATATGATGTTAAAATTCAAACAGTATTGTTTCAGCTTAAAGATCTTTCCTTGGTGTCTATGACTTACATAAAAATCAAAGAAAATGAATACTGTTACCTCATCATAGTTATTGAGGTGTATATGCAAATGTCACCATGTAAGAGTTTCCATGATTCTTGTTCCTATGTTGCAGTTTTTCGGAGGCTGGTACTTCTACATCCAGGCTTACAAGGCACTGAAGCACAGGACTGCGAATATGGATGTACTGATTGTGCTGGCAACCACCATTGCATTTGCCTACTCGTTGGTTATTCTTCTGGTGGCAATGTATGAGAGAGCCAGCATGAACCCTATTACTTTCTTTGACACGCCTCCTATGCTATTTGTATTTATTGCTCTAGGCCGATGGCTGGAACATATAGCAAAGGTAACGTTAGAAAGATGATATTTATTTAAATCTTGGGTGGATAAATGACCATGTGACTTCTGTTTATTGGAAATGCACATTTGTTTATGTAGTCAGCCATTTAATGAAAGCTGTATTTTTGTTTTAGAAGTGCTTTTCTTAAATATTCTTTTTGAAGATTTATCAAATTTATGGAATACTGGTAAAATAAAGTTTGTTTATTTCTATTTTAAGAGAGAGGCATTTGAAAAATAACTAAATTATCTCATATTACATTATTAATTAAAAACTGATAAGACAACAAGGTTTAAAATAATGATGAATAAATTCAGACATGGTCCCATGCTATAATATAAATTAGTTGCTAATCTTGTTCTGCATGCCTTTATTTTTTAGAATTGCAAACAATGGAATATGTACTACTCTTTACCATTAACACTGTAACGTTTTCCCATGTTTATTCCGTTTATATCATTATTTGATATTTTTGACCTATGTTCTGTCAGTGTTGTATAGCTTACTAAACCATTCTGGTTTTGTTCTCTAATTATATACTTTAAATAATCCTGCATGAAATATGCTCATGTATTATAGTCATTGGTATTGAACTAGTATTTTTGTGATAAATCACACAGGCTGTGACCACTGAATTAAAGGACATAAATCTTTCTGTGGTTCATGCTACATGTTGTAACAATTTTACATTGCATTCATTTTACTACAACTTCATCGGCATGAAGTCGTCTAAATTCTTCCTAAGTTAGTAGGTATTGTATGGTATTTTAGGACTGCATTGCTTTGTCTTTCTTCTGTGAATTGCAGGAATAAACATTTTACCGTGTTGGGTATTTATATTTCCTCTTAAATGAATAGGCTTTTTCATGTACTTTGCCCATGTAAAAATTGAGTTCCTACTATTTTTCTTATTAATTTATTTTTTATAACGGTACCTATGAAAACTTTTAAGAATTTTGTATAGTTCATACTTTTTAAGTGAAAATTTTCTGGCTTGAACAGATGAACATTTTTAATGCCATATTTTTGGTAAATGCTGAAGATCGAATCTTTATTTTAGTTAAGACCAGAACTTTTTCTTCCTTAGCATTGTGAACATGTTTGTTTTAATTTGTAGGGCAAAACATCAGAGGCTCTTGCAAAGCTAATTTCACTACAAGCTACAGAAGCAACTATTGTAACCCTTGACTCAGATAATATCTTCCTGAGGTATTTGTCTTCATTCTATCCCCTCCTCATTGAACTTTGCATGTAAATGTTCAAATACCCAAAGAAGTAGAGATAAGGGTATAAAAAGCCCACTGGCATCTATCTCCTAGATTCAGCAATTATCCGCATTTAGCTACACTTATTTCAAGTATTTTACCTCTCTTCCTAGAGGGAGTACAGTATTTTAATGCAAATTAGGACATATTCATATGTAACATTAATAAAACATCACACCTAACATAATTAACAATACTTCCTTAATATCTAGTGACCAGTCCATATTCACATTTCTCCAGTTGTCTCCAAAATGCTTGAAAAAGTCTCTTTGTAATCGAATTTTTAAAAAAGGTTTGTGTGCATTTGCCTCTCATGCCGCGTATGTCTTTTGCAATTTAGAACAGAATTCCTCTCTCTCCTTTTCTCTCCATGTAATTGATTGGTCTAGAAACACCTATCAGCAGCCCTGTTGAATGTCCCACAGTTTGAATATGTTTCCTTGCCTCATTGTGGTGCCATATAACTTGTTCTCTTGTATTACCTGTAGCCTGCAAGTTAGAGCTAAATATTCTATTAGATTTAGTTCTTTTGTGAAGTTCTCATTTTTATATTAATAAAATTGTGTATATAAATTAAAATAAACTAAAGCTCAGACCTGAGCTATTGTGTCAATTCTGGCTCATCCTGACCCCATGCATTATAGAGCAAAATTGTTCTTTATTGTTTTATGGAAGTACATAGCCTTTTTTTGAGGCACCATCCAAACATCTTAAGAAAACTTACACAAAAAATATATTGTTTGGTTAAATAAAACCCACCACACATTATTTAACAAATATAGAGTTGCTGCTTTGTAGCTTGAGGCAGTGGTGGAATTCTCACGTTGCATGCAGGAAACCCTGCTTCCATTCCTGCCCAGTATACTACAGATGTAGCTAACTACCTCTCTGCCACTGGGCATTTGCATGTTGCTTTGATGCTGAACAGGTTTTAATGATGCTACCAGACTTAAGACCAACAGGAAGAGAAGCCTGGCTGTCTATTTCAAAACAGCAATTGATGAAAACCCTATAGATCATAATGCCCTGATTACTTTGGGCAGTGTGTTGTTCTTTTGTGCATGGGTGACCATGAGTGGGGGGGATGGATGACTTGGTGTCAACCAATAACCAACAACAACAACTTTGTGTCAGGTACTGTGCTGGTCACCTGCAGTAAACAGGATAAACATAGTCTTAGCTTAAATGCTGATTGTAGCTTCTCTTGGTAGTAATTATGGTGCTATATACGTTTCATGTTCATTTATTTCTAGTGAGGAGCAAGTGGATGTGGAACTTGTACAACGTGGAGACATCATTAAAGTGGTTCCAGGGGGCAAATTCCCAGTGGATGGCCGTGTTATTGAAGGATATTCTATGGTAGACGAGTCCCTTATCACAGGTATGCTCTTTCAGAAGAATCATGACATAGAAGTGAAAAACAAATGCATTCCATTTGTTAACGAAAAAACATCATTGAATGATTATTAACGAAAAGTGCAGAGCTTTTTGAAGAAACTGTAGAAAATGTAAATTATGAGCAATTAGAGAGCATGAATTTTATAATGGTTATCCTAAATGAATAACCTTAGATTTAACTTGTGGCTTTGCTTATGCTACTGAAGGGCCTTTTCCATGAGATTTGTTATGTTTCAGTCTGTTGTAGAACCTGATAGACTTTGAAAAATATTCCTGAGCAAATCCCTGTTCTGTCTTCTTTTTAAAAAAATTAGTTTTATTGGCATATAATTCACATATCATACATTTTAATCATTCAATGATATTAACATTTGTACAGTCATCACAATTTCAGAACATTTTCTCCTTGTACTCACTGTTGTTAGCTCCCTATTTTCCTTAGTCCTCCCCTGCCATGCCCCAGTGGTTCCCAACCTTCCTGATGCCGTGACCCTTTAATACAGTTCCTCATGTTGTGGTGACCCCACAACCATAAAATTATTTTTGTTGCTACTTCATAACTGAAATTTTGCAACTGTTATGAATTGGGCGACCCCTGTGAAAGGTTGTTTGACCCCCAGAGGGGTCATGACCCACAGGTTGAGAACCACTGTCCAAAGCAATTATCAATTTAGCTATGGTGTTTATAGTTATACCTCGCCTAGATTTCATATACAAAATATCATATAAAACACAAACAAGAAGCAACCAAACAAATCCAACATCAACAACAGCTAGAAAAAGCATAGAAAAATCTCAATTAAAAAAAGCAGAAAATACTTAAAACAGAGGCAATTTTTAAATGCGTCAAAAGGGGCATCAAATGATAAGGTATTACATTTTAACCTAAGTACATCTTTCGTAATTGCCTTTGCGATGCTCTCTGATAACAAGGCTAAACATAATTAAGGGATTTGTGAAAACAAGACCAGCATGACGAAGTATGAACCATATCACTATGGACTGAGACTCAATAATGGCAGACAAGCCTGAGAGCATCAGACAGGACACCACCACCCGGAAACCAGTCCGATGAAAGCGGCACTCCCAAAAACACAGAAAGAGAAGATGAACGAAGCCACCAATAAAACCAAAGGAGGGAATCGTATCAGGCCTTAAATTGTGAACAGTCAGTTTGCAAAAAACTGTGGGTAAGAGTGGAAGCCCAAACCGCTTGCAGGGTCCACACATGGATCAAGCTATGATGAATTCCCTCTGACCACAGACCAGGGATGTGAATAGGCTTATAGCCAGGTTAAAATGTAACACCTTATCATTGGATCTCCCTTTTGACCCATTTAAAAATTGTCTCCCTAATATATGAGGGATAATTTTTTGCCTTTATATAAGATTCTTGGTTGGCAGGTTTTGTTTGTTTGTTATTTTCTCAGAATTTTATATATGCCACTCCATTGTCTTCTTGTCTGTGAAGTTTCTGCTGAGAAATCCGAGCTTCTCTCTATCGGGTTTCCTTTGTAGGTGACTGTTCTGTTTTCTCTAGCTGCTCTCCCAGGATTCTCTTCCTTGAAATTGGTTAGTTTGACTATGATATATCTTGCTCTTTTTTCCTTTTGGGATCTGTCCTATTAGGAGTTCTCTCAGCTTCTTGAATAGTTATTTTCACTTTTTCCTTTGTGATAATGGAGAATTTTCTCTGTAGACTTTTTGTGTGTCTTCTTGTTCTGGGATCCCAATGAGGTTGTTTCTCTTGATAGTGCCCCATATCATTCTCAGGTTTCGTCAGATTCCTTCACTGTTTTGTCGACTGTTTCTCTCATCAATTGTGATTGTGTTTGAGTCCCCTGACTTTCCTTTTCTTCTATTGTTTTCCTTATTCTATTATTTCAATGTCTATCTTCTGAGATTTTTTTTTGTTTAAGGATTTTAGTCTTTCAATTTCTTCTCAATTTCTCATGAGTGAACCCCACATCTCTTGTTGCAAGAGCCTAAACATCATTCTTGAATTCTCTTTTTGGTCGTTTCAGGTCACCTTCTTTAAAATACTTCATTGTTTTTGCATAAATTCCAGTAGTTTGTGTTTTTTTCTTTATTTTTGTTGCTTGCTTACTGTGGTTGACTGCTATTTCCCTGGCATGATGGTTCATCTATTAGTGTTGTATAAGCTGCTGAGTCTTGGAGTAGTTGGCTCTGTCTAATGACATGGGAGAGGTTGAACATGAGTTAGAAACAAGCAGTGGTGAAATGGAGAAAAAGGGAGAGAGATGGGTATGTGGAGAAAGTAGGCAGGGAATAGGGGAAAAGAGAGACTATGAAGTAAAACTAATGATAGTAATAAGCAGCTGTTTGGATAGATCAAGAGATATGTAAAAAATGTTAAAGTGCATTTTAAGAGGGGTAATCAGCATTAATAAGTTTCATGGAAATATATTTCACAAGGAAAAAGATAAAGATCAAAAATAGATAATGATAGATGTGAAGGGAAAAGGAGATGCAAAAGAGAAAAAAGATTCAGGTATGGTTTTGGTGTGGGTATTGAAGTATTGTTGCTATGGCAGCATGAATGTAGGCGGTTTGTGCTCTGGGGGTGGGGGGGGATGAAGCTCTCGTTTGAATGGATGCCCTTGAATCTGCAGGCCTGCCTGTTTTTACCTTGGGGGGTGGGGGGAGATGAGTATTCTCGGGAGGTTGGAGTCACAGTGGAAGAGGAAGTGGGAGAGGACTAGAAAGAAAAATACTTAAATATAATAGAAAAAAGTACAATAAGTAAAGAAAATAAAGTAAATCAAAAACTAAAACTGCTTTGGGAATTCTTGCTCCTTTGGTAGTGTTATTGAGTATATGTGTATACTATGTGTATATGTGTATATGTGTATGTGGGGGAGGTGGGCCTTGAGGGGTGGGAGGGAACCAGAGGACAAAGCAGTAAGGAAGGAAGAAGGGGCAAACAGTGCCTAGAAGTGAAGCTTGGGTACTGATTATGTCTGCACTAAGCTTCCCACACAAACTGCTGTCCGCGAGGGCCACCAGAGTCCAGCGAGATAAGAACTTTGGCGGTCTGTCTGGGTTGTGTCAAGGGATGGGCAAAATGACTATGCTAGGGAGGAGTTGATGTCACAGAAGTGACTCAGGCTACTGGCCAGTGGTAAAGGGCAATCTGTCAGCAGGCCTCGTTGCCCTCTCATTTGAAGAAACCCGAGTCTATTTCGCTTTGTTTCTTTCTTTTTTTTCCTGACATATAGTTACTTCTTTATTTTTTTTCTTTTTTTTTTTAAATTTTAACAATTTATTGGGGCTCATACAATTCTTTTCACAGTTCATATATATACATACATCAATTGTATAAAGCACATCTGTACAGTCTTTGCCCTAATCATTTTTTCTCTTTTCTTCTTTTACATTTTATTAGGGACTCATACAACTCTTACCACAATCCATACATATACATACATCAATTGTATAAAGCACATCCATACATTCCCTGCCCCAATCATTCTCAAGGCATTTGCTCTCCACTTCAGCCCCTTGCATCAGGTCCTCTTTTTTTTCCCCTCCTCCCTCCCCATTCCCCCCTCCCTCATATGCCCTTGGTAATTTATACATCGTTGTTTTGTCATATCTTGCCCTATCCGGAGTCTCCCTTCCCCCCTTCTCTGCTGTCCCTCTCCCAGGGAAGAGGTCACATGTGGATCCTTGTAATCAGTTCCCCCTTTCCAACCCACTCACCCTCCACTCTCCCAGCATCGTCCCTCACACCCTTGGTCCTGAAGGTATCATCCACCCTGGATTCCCTGTGCCTCCAACCCTCATATGCACCAGTGTACAGCCTCTGTCCTATCCAGCCCTGCAAGGTAGAATTCGGATCATGGTAGTTGGGGGGAGGAAGCATTCAGGATCTAGGGGAAAGCTGTGTTCTTCATCGATTTGTTTCTTTTCCTCTTTTTTTTTTTTTGAGATGAACTTGTTTGTTACTAGAGACTGAAGGTCCGTTTCTATTGTACTATTCTTCAGCTTCTTTTATTTATTTATTTAAAGTATTTTATTCGGGGCTCATACAATTCTTATCACAACCCATACATCCATCCATGTGTCAAGCACATTTATACATTTGTCGCCATCATCATTCTCAAAACACTTGCCTACTACTTGAGCCCTTAATATCTGCTGCTCATTTTCTCCCTCCCTCCCCACTGCCCCCTACCTCATGAACCCTTCATCATTCATATATTATTATTATTTTGTCATATAAGTTGACATTCTCACCCCCGGGAAGTGCAGGACTCCCTCCTCGTGGAAGCTCCCTGGTCCTTGCTGAGATCTTCCTGCACCTGTTTGCTGGCAGCCGGAGTCCGTTGTCTCCAAGCCGTCTTCTGTCTTCTTGACCTACAGATGAGTTTACTCTGAGTTGGGCTCGACCTCTCGGCCTCTCAGCCTCTCTCAACAGAGTCTGCTCTAAGGAAATAGACCTGCAGTAGATTTAGAGATTTTAGGGAACTAAGACAAATCTGGAGCAGAATCAAAATAATACCTTTCCTACTTTTACCCTCAGTATATAATGCCAGAAGAAGCCCTTTTTAGGGGCTATTTAGGACACTGTGTCTCTCAATAAGGGTGGTATTGCTAGTTTGGACAGGGCAAGTCTTAATTCTGGAGTAGTATGTTACACATTGAAGTACATTTGGTAACCTGGCCCACTAAATTCCAATAGCACTATCCCATGTTCCCCTGCTAATTTTTATAAACAAAAATGCCTTCCACATTTCCAAGTGCTCCTTGGAAACAGATTAAGAACCTATGATCTAGGTCTAAGGTGACTATCTTAAAATATCATCTCCCATTAGGAGTTAACATGTTAGGCTTTTCCAAATGAAAATAGGAATTCTGGGTGTTGTCCTAGAACTGACTTAAGGGAAAAAAAAGAAGGTGACTTTTACTTAGTCATCTGTCCAGGTTGTATTTCATGAATTACCAATCTCCTTCCTAAATTTTTTTTGAGCATGAAGAAATAACCATGTGTGTGTGATTGTGTTCATTTATGCCACCTAAATCGATCGTTACTGCTCACTCAGGGGAGGCGATGCCTGTAGCTAAGAAATCCGGCAGCTCAGTAATTGCTGGTTCCATCAACCAGAATGGATCACTGCTTATCCGAGCGACGCATGTCGGAGCAGATACAACCCTTTCACAGATCGTCAAACTTGTGGAGGAGGCCCAAACATCAAAGGTGAAATTGCATGAGCACTTCTTTAAAGTTTCCACATAAATCTTGATCTAATTTTTATATTTTCTTTTGACACATGATTTTTTTTAATTCTAGGCTCCTATCCAGCAGTTTGCAGACAAACTCAGTGGCTACTTTGTTCCTTTTATTGTTATTGTTTCCATTGTTACCCTCTTGGTATGGATTATGATTGGATTTCTTAATTTTGAAATTGTGGAAACCTACTTTCCTGTAAGTTACTTATAAGACAATTTTTGAAAGACTCTGTGACTCTTTTGCATAATTAACTAAGTCAAAAATGAATTTAATAATTTCCAGTATATTTAAGGGACTGGAGTAGATGGCCGGTAAGGATAACATCTGTATTTTGAAAATGCAATGTTTCCTTTTGGAAAGATTTATGATTTTCTAAAAACAAATGACACTTTTACATGTTATGCTTACCTTTATTTCCAGCATTGTTTTGCTTTCCTAATGAACTAAAAGATATACTGAGGGAAACCTCAGGACCTTAATTCTGCCACTTAATATCAGTGTGTTCTTAATTTCTCTCTTAGGCTCATTTTCTTCATCTGCAAAATGAGCTTTTAATAACATTCATTCTGTATAACTCATAGTTGTGAGTGTTAAGTTATGGAATATTAGAAACTCACGCACTGCCATCAAGTCAATGCTGATTCATAGTGGCCCTATGTGGGTTTCCAAGGCTATAACCGTTTACGGGAGAAGAAGACCCAGTCTTTTTCCCGTGGAGCTGCTGGTGGTTTCAAACTGCTGACCATTTGGATCTCAGCCCATCATCTAAACTACTACACTACCAGGGCTCCTATAGTATAAGCACTGCAATTTATTAAATGCATTAAAAATTATAGTATTGTTGATTACTCCTTTAGTTCTGTGATGATCTCTAAAACTGTGGTGTCATCAAAGTGAAATGTGGTTCAAATTAGATTATTGCCTTTAAATAAGTACTCTTAGGCTTAGGTTTCTCATCTGTAAAACAGGAATAATACTGTATATACTCATGTATAAGCCTTTTCTCAGCACATTGTTAATGCAGTTTTCGTGGAAAAATTAGGTGCCTCCGCTGATATTTGGGTTGGCTTATATTCGAGTATGTACGGTAATACTTAAGTTACAGGACTAGGAGCCCAGGTGGCACAGTGGTTATGCATTGGGCTACTATCCGCAAAGCCAGCAGTTTGAAACCATCAACCTGCTCTGAGAGATAAAGATGGGGCTTACTACTCCTGTAAGCAGTGACAGTCTCAGAAACCCACTGGAGCAGTTCTACCCTGCCCTATAGAATCACTGTGAGTTAGCATCAAATCTAAGGCCGTGAGCTTGATTAGGTTTAAGTTATAGGATTGAAGCTAGTGTAGATAACGTCATACAACATACTTGGAAAATATACACAAAGGATATATATGACATGAAAGCATAAAACTAAATCCCTTCCACCTCTTTTTCTGTATAAAATATAGGTCTACTGTGAACACTGAGAACTTAGTAAGTGCAGTAAATGACAGTGGAGGGCCAAAACTGACTTCCTCTGGCCACAAGACAGGGGTTAGATACGCCTCTATGGCCCATCCTTTTTTATTTATTCTAACACCACCCAATCCTCCCATGACACTACAGTGCTCAGTTCATTAGTCCTTGCAATGGCCACGTAGACCTCACAGCCAATAGTCATGATTCAGGGATTTATTAGGAAAGTTAACAGGTTACCCCAAGCCAGGATCAGGTAACTTTAAGGCTAGCATCTCCTCAGCCAGCAGTCAAATATTCCTTCAGTCCTCACCTTTTCCAGAAGCCAGGTGATTCCTTGGCCTCTGCCTCCATGGACCTGCAAGCCTGCCTGCTGCTCTGTCTCACAGTACCATCGTCTCAGCTCTGTCTCACTGTCTTCCAGTCTCATAGTTTCACCTAGTCTAAACGGCCGGTGTTTTAAATCTTTGTATATAGGGCTATAGAACCCTATTATTTGTTCAGGATTACATCCGCTGAGAATCATGTCACATGTTTTTAGTGATTCCTGAAAGCCTCTAATGAAAGCACTTATTCTCAGCATAGAACAAAAGAGTTTCATTGCGGAATCATCACAAAATGGATCTTGATTTTTAAGACTTTGTCAACTGTATCATAACTTCTTATATATAAAAGAAAAAGTGGTTTTCTTACTAGTCACTAGAATAGTGTGTTGGTAGCTAGATAGGCTATAAATGACTTCAAAATTGTGAGCTTATGTAAGAAAAGGTAAGCGTTGTTCATTTTGTGCAATTCAAAATCAATAACCAAAATATATGCCTTTCTTCTAAAGGACTATAATAGAAGTATCTCCCAAATGGAAACGATAATCCGCTTTGCTTTTCAAGCCTCTATCACAGTTCTGTGCATTGCATGCCCCTGCTCACTGGGTCTGGCCACGCCAACGGCTGTGATGGTGGGTACAGGAGTCGGTGCTCAAAATGGCATATTAATCAAAGGCGGAGAACCACTGGAGATGGCTCATAAGGTAAGACCAAGAATAAAGAATTGTCCTTTCTGAACTAGCCATGTCCTAATTACACGTGGTCCATAAAATGAGCCTCTCCTAGGATTATCCTAAGGACGGTTTTATTTGGATTCGATTCCAGATTGGCCTTAGTTATTTAAGATCTCTAGGACTGTTTTCCCGTCCTACCATCTTAGAGCCGATCTTGCTGACAGAGGTCTGGAGTCCTATCCCATCTCAAACTAGATCCATCAGTGGAGCAAGAAGATGGAATAGATATTTGCTCAGGAAATTTCACCAAATTTTATCATGTTTCTGACCTACTTGTGTTTGTAGTTGTAATTACATTTCATCTTCTTTGCCTTTGCTGCCATCAGCTGGCAGTTTAGAATTATCACAGGTCTCTCTCCTAGGATTTTCATAATAATTTCAAACAAGGCTATTCGATTCCAACTAAAACCATATTTCTACCAGGATGATCTCTAATCTATATTTAGGTACATGCAGGACACAGAGCCCAGCTTAGAACAAATTTGAAACTTCACCTGAACAGTGAATTCAGGCTATTAATTTTATAGCAATTTTGAATTTTGTTAAAATTTCAAACGTAAGCATTACAAGAAGTACAGAGAACTCTTGCATATACTTTACTCGGATTCCTCAATTATTTTCATCTTATGCTATTTCTTTGCTCATTCTGTTTTCTCTCCCTTGCACGCTCACACACACACACACACACACACACACACTCACAATTTCCTGATTTAAAAATAGATTCCAGATACCAAACACTTTACTTTTAAAGTAGTTAAATGTGTGTTTCCTAGAATATTCTCCTACATAACTACAGTATAATTATATAAATCAAGAAATTAATATTGGTATAGTCATATCTATAATACATGGTTTTGTTTTCCTCAGTTGTTTCAACTATACCCCCTGTAGTATTTTTTCTCTTGTCCAGAACCCGATTTTGCATTTAGTTATCATATGTTTTTCATCTTGGTTCCTTGGTGTATTCATTTTTCAGAATTCATATTTCCAAGTTTCCTAAGATGTTATCGAATGCCTGACTCTTATCTGGGCGGAGACAAACTGTCCTTTTTCTTATCTGTGCTGTTTCCCTCATTATGCTGTCTTCTCTCCTCACCCTAATCTGAACCCAGGATAACCAAAGTAACCCAGCAGGTTTTATTTGGTGCCCACTTCAACTTTAATTCCTTAGTTTTATTCTGTCTACTTCCCAGTTTCCCCCAACTTATTTTGAATTCATTGATATTGACAGCCTGTTTTCCCTGGGAAGCATGAGAGGCATCTCTTAATTACTTATTCACAGCCAACCCTCAGCAGTTAGTCCTACTTGTTTAACATATCCCCACAGTCATATAAGATGATAACAGTTTGAAATCACAAACTGCTCTGTGGGAGAAAGACAAAGCTTTCTACTCCTGTCAAGAGTTACAGTCTCAGCGCGCGCACAGGCAATTCTACACCGTCCTGCAGCGCCACGAAGAGAACCGGCTGGACAGCAGCTGACAACAACAAATAATTGTTGAACGTTTCTAAATGAGGACTATTAGATTAATAACTAAATATTTCTCTCCTAATTATCCCTTCCTCCCTCCCCCCCCCCAAAGATAGTTAATGGATTAGTAGTAATCTGTTTGTCACAGTAAGACTTGTTCACATTTTTGGGAAGATAATGGTAAGGATTATCAAGTCACGTGGTGTACTGTCTTTTAATTTTCTTCCAGGTAAAAGTAGTGGTATTTGATAAGACTGGAACCATTACCCATGGAACTCCAGTAGTGAATCAAGTAAAGGTGCTAGTGGAAAGTAACAGAATATCACGCAGTAAGATCTTGGCCATTGTAGGAACTGCTGAAAGTAACAGTGAACATCCTTTAGGAGCAGCAGTCACCAAGTACTGCAAGCAGGTACAGTGTTTTGCACCCCCCTTCTCCACTCCTTGTTTATTTATCTTTTATAGGACTTATCCAAAGATAAAATTCAAGTATAAAAAAATAGAAAGCCATTTGTTCAGGGCCGTAATAGATGGATCCTGATAGAATGCATGAAAACGTGGAACAAAACCTAAAATTAAAAAGCAACACCATCACCAGTTCAGACCTACTAGATCGGTTAAGACTGGGGACTCCCTGGTAGGACTGTTGTCCTGAGTTACTTTTCAAACTTTGAACTAAAACCAACTTCTGCGGTCACCTTGTAGCTAAATAACAAATGAATGCATGAAAATAACCACTATCCCCCATAAGTACTGATTACTCTAAAACAAGTCACTTATATGAGCCCCAGCCATCAACAATAATTTCCAACATAGGTGAGAGTGTAAGGTAGCAGGGAAACTAGATTAATGGGAATAAAACCACCAGAACAGAATTAATGAGAATATTCACACATTGTGAAGAAGATAAACCACTGTCACTGAACAACTTATACAGAAATTGTTAAATGGGAGCTCAAACTACTATGTAATCCTTTATTGAAAGTACAATTAAATATTATTTTTTAAAAGTAAAAAAAAACATTGTTGAGAACGAGGGGGATTGAAGCAGAGAGCCCAAACCCATCGGTAGACAATGGGACATCCCTCACAAAGGAGTCACAAGGAAGGGATGAGTCAACCAGGGTGCAGTATAGCACCAATGAAACACACAATATTCCTCTGCTCCTTGAGGCTTCCTCACCCTCCACTATCATGACCCCAGTCCTGCCTTTCACTGCGGGCTAGACGGGAGCATGTACACAGGTACAGCTAAGAGCTAAGAGATCAGGACACACGGAATCCAGGAACAGGAATGGTTGTAGCAATTCCAGGAGGGTAGGGGAAAGGTGGGAAGAGCAGGGGAGGAAGAGGGAACCAATCACAATGACTGACACATAACCACCCCCAGGGGGGCGAACAGCAGAAACCATGGGCGAAGTGAGACAGTGGTTGGTGTAAGATATGAAAAGAATAATTTATAATTTATCAAAGGGGTCATGAGGATGGAGGGGGGAAGGGAGTGGAAAAAGGAGCTGATACCAAGGGCTCAATAGAAAGTAAACATTTAGAAAATGATCGCAACATATGTACAGATATGCTCAATACAATTGTATGGATTGTTATGAGCTGCAAGAGCCCCCAATAAAATGATCTTT
Organism: Tenrec ecaudatus; assembly: GCF_050624435.1. NCBI lineage: Eukaryota > Metazoa > Chordata > Mammalia > Afrosoricida > Tenrecidae > Tenrec > Tenrec ecaudatus. The sequence continues at coordinate 84,814,884 of NC_134548.1, forward strand.
TAATTAAAAAAAAGTAGAAGTCTAGGCTTGTTGGACTCAGATGTATGTATAGTTGGTATGAAGGCAGAGAGACTTGTATTTTCTCACTCACTGAATTTTATAACTTAGTTTTTTCATACAGAAATGTACAGGCATGCCTTGCAGGAAATGTGGGTCTGAGCCCAACCACTGCAATACAGTGAATATCACAGTCAAGTGAGTCACATGAGCTTTTTGACTCCTTGCTGCATAGAACTGTTATGTTTACCTGATATTGTAGTCTATTAAATGAGCATTCTGAAAAATTTTGAAATATTGTAAGATTTACCATAACATAGCACAAAACCACTAAGTGATTACATTCTGTTGGAAAAATGATGCCAATAGACTTGTTTTATGCAGGGTTGATGCAAATATTAAATTTACCCAAAAAATGCAGCAAAGAAAAATGCAATAAAACAATACATGCCTCTATTGATTTCTGGAAACAACTCAATGATAATTCTGTCACATAGACAACTCCTGTTGACATAAAAAATTCAATAGTAGAAGCAATACATATTCATGTAGAAAATGAAAATTGGTTTGAATTACGTCATGTAAAGTAAAAGACTCATTTCCCACTTTCTTGTTTCCTCTCTCTAAAGCAGTGGTTCTCCACCTTCCTAATGCTGCGACCCTTTAATACAGTTCCTCATATTGTGGTGACCCCCCAAAACATACGATTATTTTTGTTGCTTCTTCATAACTGTAATTTTGCTACTATTATGATTCGTCATGTAAATATTTATCTGATATGTAGGATGTTTATCATTGTTATAAGTTGAACATAATTAAAGCATAGCGATTAATCACAAAAACAATATGTAATACTATATTGTAAAATATTGATTTCTAATGACAAGTAAATGAAATTTTGTCTTTAAGCATGGTGTAGCATGGGTAACAGTCTTCACACCGGGTACTCGTATATGGGCATATCTGCATGTGGGCGGACCCTCCTGGAGACAGATAGAGGAGCAGTGTCTCAGTTCTTAAGACCATCGGAAATATGTGTTTTCCCATGGTCTTAGGCTACCGCTGTGAAAAGGTCTTTCGACCCCCAAAGGGGTTGCGACCCACAGGTTGAGAACAGCTGCTTTAAAGTTTCACAACTTTTTCTCTGGTAACCGAGAACTATACAATACAGTTATTAATTGGAAAAACTATATTAATAAGTAGTTAATGTGTTGTAAAGTTAATCTTTTTAAAGTATGCAATTTACGTCTTTAATGTGCCCAAATTTACTGTTGGACATTTCCTCATATATTTAATACAGATTTTTTATTGTACATGGGGTCACTATGAGTCAGAACCCACTCAAACAATAGCAATGATATATTCACAAAGTTGTATACCTGTTAATAGTTTTTAATGTGAATGCCAACATATACATGAGAGATTTTCATAAAGTTTGTGGGAAAAGGGGATGAAAAGATAATGGAATTGTCCCACAAACTTATTGAAGCCCCCTAATGTTTAGTTATTACTGTTTAAACTCTATATAGTAAGATCATATACAGTGACCACTTTTTGGTATTTTTTAAAAACCTTATTAAAGTATTTTCCCATATCAAAACATTACAGATCTGCCTTAATTTCAATGCATAATTGGTTGGAGTCTTGTTTAGTTTTTCTCTTACAGTAAACATTTTTGTCAGCGTTTGCAAGTTTATCTGTAGATTACATGACTATTTAATTGATAGATTAAAGGATGCATAAGGTTAAATTTAGATGAGTATTACAATACCCGTATCGCAAATATTACTTACATGAATGGTTGTGCCAGTATACTGCCACCAAAAGTTATCAATGCCCATTTCCCCACACTGTTGCCAGTATTTTGTTTTTTCCAGTTCAAAGTGTGAAAACTGTACTCCTTAACGGTTGGCTTTGCATTTCTTTTTTTATAAATGAGATTGATCATCTCCTATGTCTCTTGGCCATTTGTATATCTTTTTCTCTAACCTGTCTGCATGTATTCTTTGCCAACATTTCCATGGAGTTGTCTGTAATTTTTCCCATTTGTTTAAGTTATTTGTAAATTATATCACATTAATTTTACAGTGAAAATGTGGCCATTTCTACCATTAATATTATGATTTTACAATTCTTTTTTCAACTTATCCCCAAGTCAAACAACATAGAGGATGATGACAGAGAGGCAGGAAGTGTTGACGGTCACCAGAATTCCATGGCTCACCAAGGAGGCCAATTCATGCTAGAGAGCACTCTGATAACTGAAGGACCTGCTCTCTGTTACCCTTTTCCCTGTACTGAATAGAAAACCTGGTTTAACTAACTATAGAGTTAAAATTTTAATTTGTGTTTCTGTATTGGAGTGGTCAGAACATATTGAAAAACTTCCTATATTTTCTTTCCCAAACTCATGAAAAATTCAGAGATTGGAATTAGAAATAAAAGATTCTGAAGTGTTTCTTGTAATTCTGGATAGGATGCTCAACACTCTATGCCTTTATCCATATCAAAATCCACTGTCAAGTAGAAAATGTCATTTTATTTGAACTATTTTGATTGCGCCCTGGTGGCGTAGTGGTTACATGTTGGGTGCCTAACCATAAAGTCAGCTGTTTGAAACTACCTGCCGCTCTGAGTGAGAAAGATGGGATTTCCTACTTCCATTAAGTTACAGTCTGGGTAAAAAAAAAAAAAAAGTTACAGTCTGGGAAACCCATGTGAACAATTCTATCCTGTCCCATAGGTCTCTATAAGTTAGGATTGACTCTATTGCAGTGAGTTTGGGTTTTTTTTGTTTGTTTATTTGTTTCTAATCTTTGAATTAAAGGAAGCCAGCAGTATATTAGTTAAATGCTTAGCTGCTAATAGAAATGTCATCAGTTTGAAACCACTAGGTGCTCTCCAGGAGAAAGATGTAACCGTCATCTTCCATAAAAATGTCTAGCCTTGGAAAATATGGGACCGCTCTACTCTGTCCTTTAGGACTGTGAGTTGGCATCAACTCGAAGGCAAAGGGTTTGTTTTGGTTTTGGAGTCTTGAAACACGCTAATGGATGGCCTTGGAATGATGACAACAACAAAGGGAATCTTTTTGTTTCTGTTTGTTTAGGAGCTGGACACTGAAACCTTGGGTACCTGCTTGGATTTCCAGGTTGTGCCAGGTTGTGGTATTAGTTGTAAAGTCACCAACATTGAAGGTTTGCTTCAAAAGAAAAGCTGTCAGACAGAAGAAAAGAATATTAAAAATGAATCCCTGGTTCAAATTGATACAAGTAATGAACAGACATCAAATTCTCCTTCCTTGATTATTGATACCCAACTTTCAAGTAAGTACATTTTCTTTATAGTACCAGGTATGGGGAACCTATGGACCAATGACCAGCTTTATAACTCTGAACATAAGAAAGAAACATTGCCATCATGATTTTATTCTCTCAATTCGACTCCACCATCGGTAGTCTTCAGTTTGCTCAGGTTGCTGTAGAACAGCTCTGTGTTTCTGGACACCACCACAGGGTGATGAGGTGCAGCACTTAGATGATCTGTTTTGAGTCAGCAGTTCTATTTTTCACCCCAGCTACTCCAAAGCTTTTACATCTTTCAAATTTTTTATGACTCCCTAACTCCCTAGCAAATTACCTCGCTTATTTTTATATAAAGAATTATATATATAAATAATGTTTTCTGGCTTGTATTCTGTTGCTGTTTTCCCAGAATGACTAAGGAGAAGGATCTGTCATGTTGCCCAGTGAATCACTCAATTTTAATCTTCTCTTGACTAACTCCTCGGAGAGCGTGCTTTCTCGATTCTGCCCCTTTGCTGCTGCTTTTTCTTTCTTTCATTGTGGTGGCCTCTCGGGGGCGGCACCACTTTACGCTACCACAAGAACACTGTAAAAAGTGCGTGTGTGTATTGCCATGCATTTGGTGTATTCTTGGTAAAATATTTGGATATCATTTGTATGTGTATAGCTATAGATATAACCAATTTAATGATTAAGTACATTTACTGTTGAGAAAACATCACTATTATCCAGACTCCCTCCCTTCAGAAACTTTTTACCCATTAACAAATAACAGCTGCCGCTCTGAGGGAGAAAGATGGGATTTCCTACTTCCATCAAGTTACAGTCTGGGAAACCCATGTGAACAATTCTGTCCTGTCCCATAGGTCACTATCAGTTGGAATTGACTCTTTGCAGTGAGTTTGGATTTTTTTCTTAGTTTATTTGTTTCTAATCTTTGAATTAAAGGAAGCCAGCAGTATATTAGTATATTAGTGGAAAACACTGCTCCCTATCTCATAACCTCCAGTCTACTTTTTATCTCTAGGAATTTGTGTATTCTAGATATTTTACGTAAGTAGGATTCTGTACTATTATTTGTCCTTTGTATCTGATTTTTTTTCACTTAGTGTCTGATTTACTTCACGTTTTCAAGATTCATCCATGTTGTAGATTGTATCAAAACTTTATTTCTATTTGTGGCTAAATATTCCCTCATATGTGTATACCATGTTTTGTTAATCCACTCACCAATTGATGGACACTGCGTCAGTTCAACTTTTTGGCTAGTGCAAATAAAGGTGGAATGAAAATTACTATACAAGTATCTGCTTGAGTCCCTGCTTTCAAACATACCAATAGTTGAGATGCTGGTGCGGAACTAGGTGATATTTCACTCTTTTCTACAAAAGGTCTCTGTGAGTTGCAGCCAATTCAGTGGTACCCAACGCCAACAGGAATAGCCTATTAAAGAAAGAAGATGTCGGGGTGCAAGACAGAGAGGAGAGAATTTTGGGGTGTTCATGTTCTAGAATAGGTAAAGGGTGGAGGCTCTAAAGAAGAGCTGGCCTTGAAAGGTAGAAAGGGCAGTTTGAAACAACCGAAGGAAAAACACAGGCACAGGCACAGGCGGTTGGATAAACACGAGAGCTTCTAGATGTTTCTTTCTGATTGCTTCTGTTTCCTTTCTGAAGTAGAAAGCCAAGTCATCTGTTATGAGACTGGAGGAGGAGAAATGAGGGTTTTAAAGGGAGAGATTTGAAGTAGAGGATGGATGGATTAGGGAACAATAGTAGATTTGTCAGATTTATTAAGGGCCATTTAAAGTAAGGAGTCACCAGGTTAAAATTAGACAAACCAATTGGAAGAGAATGGCACTGGTGCCACATCTGATTTCTTTTGGTTGCACAAGAGAATCCAGTCCTTTACCAGCCTACGAAGCACGGGTCAGACATGCCTCCACCCTCCATTCTCTGTTCTGACACCAACCATTCCTTCTATGACACTCTACTTTGCTTCTGGGTTCAGTAGTTCATTTCAATAGCCCTACAGAACTTCTAGCCAATACTCACAATTAATTAGGACTGTTAACAAGATATCAAAACCAGGTATCCGTACCTCTCTTTAGCCAGCTGTCAAGTCTCTTGCTCTCTCTCTCTGAGCTTCAGCCACTCAGCCATGTGGTCCCTTGGCTTCTGTGTCCATGAGACGCAGCCTGTCTGCTGCTCTGCCTCACATTCTAATAGTCTAATAGTCTCTGTACTGCCCCTTTGCTCTGCCTCGTCATCTCCTTGCCTTGACTTCTGGTCTCAGTGGGTAATGTCCTCTACTGCCTCTGCCCCTTTAAGCAAGGAGGAATCTTGCACATTCTCTGCTAGTGGCTCTTTTTCCGCGATGGCCTGGGAATTCCCTCTCTCTTCCGAGATAATTCTCTTATACACAGAGGAATGGTTTTTATGGAAGTATGGTTTTTGTCCATCAGCTGACCACATTGCCAAGGAAGCAACAGGAGGCAACCTGGTTCACACCTTCTAGTAAAGTACAGACTCAGAATACACATCATTTTAAGCCTGTCCATTAGTATAACAGAGAACACCCTCCAAAATGGGATTATAACTACAAGGATAGCAGCTAGAATTTATAATATATCACAAACATGATTATGGCCAGAAGGGTCATATTAGTTGATTACATCTCATCAACAAAGGTGTATAATTGCCCGACAACTCTTAAGCTACTGATATACAATAAACAGATTGAGTTCAATTGAATTTGTATAGAAAGTCAAAGGGAAACTTTATAAGAAAGCATGATTTAAACTGGAAGGGGATGAGGGGCTGTGCTATTTGGTGCAGAAGGGTACAGATAGTCTGGGTAATGGTAGAAAGATGAACTACAAAGACCTAGAATCAAGAGAGAGCATACTCTATTACTTAGAAGTTTGAGACTAACTACTGTAGGCTATATTTAATTTGTTCATTCGTGCTCGAGTGTATCTCAGAGGTCTTATGTCAATGGAGGTCACCCTCTTGAGGCTGTGTTACATGTTTTCCGGTTTTCGGTATATGAAACCCAGGATTGATGAATCCATAGGGACAGCAAGTAGAATAAGGGGTTTGGGGAGAGGGGAATACAGTGGTGGTGGGGAGGCAAAAGGGAGACCATGTCAAGGAGTTCATGTAGAAAAAGAATGGTTGGAAACGGATTGTGGTTGCAGTTGTACAATTCTACGTGGCATGACTGAAATGTGGAGTGATATGTTATATGTATTAAATCCCACTAATAAGAAAAAGAAATTAAGGGAAAAAAGTAGTAGCTATATAAGACTAACTAGGAAGAACTCGCCTCAGAGGGTTTTCATAAAGATTAAATGAACTCACGCAATATTCTGTGCTTTTGTTTCAGAGGCTCCGAATGCACAGCAATACAAAGTCCTCATCGGTAACCGGGAGTGGATGATTAGAAATGGTCTCGTCATTAATAGTGATGTAGATAGCGCCATGATTGAGCATGAGAGAAGAGGCCGGACTGCTGTACTGGTGGCAGTTGATGGTAAGGTTTTTCATAAGTATGCCGATTCAGTGTTGTGATCTTGGTTATTGTTTTATGCGCACTTTTGAGAGCTTTCTGAACTGTAAGAGTAATTATAGATCAATTTGAAAATATTAGTAATGCATAATTGTTAAAGATTAATGAAAAATTCTCTTGCGTTTTCCTTGCCTTACCATTTTCTTCCATAGCCAACATTTAAAGAAAATTATAGCTTAGAGGTAAAGCTGTCTCTCTTCATAGATGATATGATCTTAAATATAGAAAACCCCAAAGAATCTTCTAAAATGTGTTTAGCAGAGGAAAGATCTAGGAAGCTAAACTATGGAAAGAGGTATAAACATAGATTGCACTTATGTATATATATATATTAATTCATAAAAATGGAGGTGTTGGCCTATGTAGCAATACATTGAGGAAGTGGACGGACTTTTGGCCTCTGCTCAAGCCCTCCCTCAATTCAAGAGCATTTTATTCTAACAACTTGGCATTCTGTGATGCTCACCCTCCTGACACAATCACTGAAGACAAAATGGGTGCTTAACCATGTGAAGAAAGCTGATGGTGCACAGCCATCAAATAATATAGCATCTGGAATCTTAAAGGCTTGAAGTTAAACAAGCAGCCATTTAGCAGAGAAGCAAGAAGCCTACATAGAAGAAGCACATCAGCCTGTGCGATCATGAGATGTCAACAGAATCAGGTAACAGGTGCCAGAAAACCACAAACAAAAAAACATATTGTTGAGAACCAGTGGGGGATGGAGCAGAGACCCAAACCCCATCTATTGACAATAGGACATCCACTCATAAAGGGGTCACAAGGATGGGATGAGCCAACTAGGGCGCAGTATAGCACTGATGAAACACAAAATATTCCTCTGGTTCTTTGAGGCTTCCCAACCCCCCTCCCTCAACCCCCCGGACTCAGTCTTGCCTTTCACTTCTGGCTAGACCAGAGCACGTACACAGATACAGATAAGGGAAAAGAGCTCATGAAACACAGAATTCAGGTCAGCTAAAACCCTCAGACAGAAATGGGAGTAGTGATACCAGGAGGGTAGGGGAAAGGGAGAGGGAGGAGGGGGCAACCAATGGCAAAGATTGACACACGACCCAAGGGAGTCGAACCACAGAAACGTGGGTGAAGGGAGACAGCAGTCAGTGTAAGATATTAAAATAATTATAATTTATAATTTATCAAGGGATTGTGGGGGGGGGCTGATACTAAGGGTTCAAATAGTAAATGTTTAGAAAATGATGATGGCAGCATATTTATAAGTATGCTCGATAAAATTGATGTATGAAATGTTATAAGAGCCCCCAACAAAATGATTTAAAAAATAGAAATAAAATGTGTTTAGAACTAATAGAGGAATTTAGCCAGGTTGCAAGACCCAAGGTTACCACACAAAAGTCAGTTGGGTTTTTATACATTGACAATTAGAAATCTGAAAAGGAGAAAGCAGCTCCATTTGCAGCAGTTTTGAAGAGACTATAAAATAGGAGTAACTTACCCAGGGCTGTGAAAGTCTTATACAATGAAAATGATAAAATTCTGTTGACATAGACCGGAAGACTTCAGTTAAGATGTCAGTACTATCAGGAGTGACCTACACATACAACACAATCCTGATCAATATTCTATTAGCACTCTTTACAGAAATGGGGAAATCCTAGTCCTTAATTTTTAGTGTTTTCCAGCAGCTTTATTTGCAAGTAGTTTACATATCATATATTTCAATAGTTCATTCATTAAATAATATCACATAGAATTGTACAATCACCCCCACATCAATCTTAGAACAGTCCCCCTAATATTCAGTTTTATATGGAAAGACAATAGACCCATTATTGTCAAAACAATTTTAAAGAAGACCAAAGTAGGAGGCCCAATACTTTCTGACTTCAGAATACACCACACAGCTACCCAAATCAAAATATCCTGGTACTGGTTTAATGATAATCACAGTAACCAATACAATAGGATAGAAAGCCCAGAAGTAAATACATCTATGGTCAATTGATTGTTGGCAAGGGAGCCAAATCCATTCAAGAAGAAAGCAACAGTCTGTTCAACAAACGGGTCTGGTAAAACGGAACTTCCACTCAGAAATATGAAGCAAGGTCCACACCTCATAAATAAAATAAAACAAAAGCAATTAGAAATGAATCAAGGATCTAAACGTTGTCTCTAATACCATAAAATTCTTCCAAGAAAATCTAGGAGCAAAGCTTTGAAATGAGAGGGAGAATCACTATATAGGCCAGCCACTCCATTCCCTAGATGAGGGCTCTAACAGAAGTGACATGAGCAGACATATGCACCCCTGTATACATTGCAGCACCCTTCACAATGTCAAAAAGATGGAATCAACCTACATGTCTATCAGTGGATGAATGGATAAGCAAAATGTGGTACATACACACAATAGACACTAACTTCGCAATAAAGAACAAAAAGTTCCTAAAACATCTTACAATGTGGATCAATCTAGGTGACATTATATTCAGCAAAAAAAGGTCAATCATAAAAGGAAAGGTATTGTATTTATAAAATGAAATCATTAGGTGAGTGTACAGAAACTGAAGTGCTTAGTGGTTACCCTTGGTCTGGGGTGGGAAAGAAGAGAGCACTTGCTAGGTAGCAGTCACTTTTTGTTTATAGTAGTAGGAAAGATGGCACCAAATGGAGGTGAAATGTGCACAGCATCGCTGATGTAATTGATATCAATAAACTGTACAAAGGAAAAAAGGATGGTTAACCAAATACTAGGTTATTTATATATATTTGCAACAATAACAAGAACCCCAAAGGGAAGGGTACTACACATGCTAATACTAATTAGACATAACCAGCCATCTCATGGGATTAGTTCTCTTGGTTGGATGACTCAGGGTCATGGTATCATAGGACAGTTCAGTCAGTTGTCATAATACAGTTCTCAAAGTTTATGTTTTATCTCCAAGTATGGTGAGTCTAATGTCTTAAAAACTTACAATTGACTATATAAGATACTACTATTGATCTCTATTTGTCTGGAACAAAAGAACGGGAGGCAAACCCAAGAATCAGAGAAGGAACCTCTCCCTTGAGACTAGAAGAACTCTATGGTGTCAGGCTACTACTGCTGAACGTTCTGATCAGTGACACTGTGGATATAGCCTGATAAAAGGGGCAGCAATAGGACCTAGAACTTCACATTTTAAAGGAATCCAGGCTCACTGGACTTAAGGAGCTGGAGGCGTCTTCAAGGCATGGTCTCGAGTCATTCTCCAAACCTTGAAACTGTCCCCTCCGGGCAACGTTACCTGAAGTAACACTTTAGCTCAAAATGTAAAGGTTGTCACCCTAGAGTATTTCTTTTAAAGAATTATACTAGACCAACTAGTCAAAAGCTATTTTAAAATATCGACGAGAAAGTTGGGAGACAGAGAGTTGAAGTTAATGAGAGTGAAACAACTGGAACAGAAATAATGAGAACGCTGATGCAATGTGAAGAATATAACCAGTGTAACGGATCGTTATATTTTGAAACTCTGGAATGGGACTGGGTCTTGCTATGCAGGTTTTCATGAAAAGGAAAAATATATTAATTTAAAAAACCTAAAACATTAGCCAAGTAAAATAACACTATAATTTCATCATCCTAACACAGTGTCAGTTGTAATTTTATATATTTCTGGGTTTGTTAATTTATATGAATATTTTACATAATTATAATATTAATACATAGACTATTTTAATGGGTATATTATATATATGTTATAGCTCAAAAAAGGTGAATAAAAATGTAAAATCCCTTGTATAAATAAGTATCCCTGGTGTTGCTGTCAGGTAAGCATTGAGCTGCTAATCACGAGGTTGTTGGTTCAAACGTGGGCTCTCCTGCTGCCATAAGAATTTATAACCCTGGAAGCCTTATATTGGGTCATAATGAGAAGGAAAGGTGCCCTGGTGGTGTAGTTGTTACTCGTTCAGCTGTGACCCAAAAGATCAGCACTTTGAAACCACCAGCCACTCCGAGGGAGAAAGACGGGCTTTATACTCCTGTCCCTGTAAGGTCGCTGTGACATGTCAGTGAGTTGAATGGGAATCAACTCAGTAACAGTGGGCAGTGGATTTGGATACATATTATTTTATTCCACTTTATTTTGTTTAATAATAAATATTAAGTATTTTCCAGTGCTGCTAAATGCTTTTGTTTAATGAAGCATGATTTATCAAATATGTATACCATAATTAGTTTAATCCTCTGTTCTTAGAAATTTGGGCTATTTCTAATATTCAGCTTTGTGAGTAATATTAGAGTAAGCATCTTTGAGGTTTTGGTGCTTCTGTTAAATTATTTCTTTGGTTAATTTCTAGCTGTGAAATGAATGAGTCAACATTTATAATCCTTGCTAAATATGAAGGTGGTATCTTTATTATAGCTTTTCTAGGACCAGGAAAAAGAAGAAAGTATTTTTATTTTTAAAAAATAGAATAAAATAAGGATTTGGAGTGATTTGTTTTTCTAGTGTAAAATGGTAATTTTTGTCTTCAATCACTACCTTACAAAGAGGCAAAAACATTAATTTTTATTTGCCTCTAAGTTAGTGAAGATATTTGAGACTCTTGGTAAACATCTACCTAAAGAACGAAAAGGTCTCTAATAAGATGCTTTGGATTAAGTTTGGGACTGCTTACCATAAGGTTGGTGGTTCACACCTACTGTCTGCTCCACAGTGGAAAGCTGAGACTGTCTGTGCCTCTAAGGTTTACAGTCTTGGAGACCCTCTGGAGCAACTCTGCCCTCCTTAGTTGCTTCAATGGCAATGGTTAAGACCTTCGTTTACTTTTATCTCACTAGTGGGAACCCCTAACGTGTTTGTGTGTATGTATGTATGTATTTATACACACACATAATTACTAGTTATACCTTTCTCATTCTAGGGATTTTCCTAACTAAATATTGAGGCTTGTTGCAGTGTTTGAAGCACAGTGTTTGGGCTTAGCGATATTTTGAGTCAAGGCAACCAGAGAACAATGTTACTTAATGATTTCTGAAATTTTATGTCACAATATTTTGATTCTTTCACTAAATGTAAAGCTCTCTTTTGCGGTTTCTATATTATTAGATGAGCTGTGTGGGTTGATAGCCATTGCTGATACAGTAAAGCCTGAAGCAGAATTGGCTGTCCATATTCTGAAATCTATGGGCCTAGAAGTAGTTCTGATGACTGGCGACAACAGTAAAACAGCTAGATCTATTGCTTCTCAGGTAACCGGTTTTACTTACTTATTGTGGGAGAATGCATTTACTAACTTCTAATTCTGATATCCATTTCCTGTTTTTGCCTTCAGACTCTAAAAGAGTTTAATATTATCTGTTATTTTAATTATTATTGAGTAGCCCTAGCTGGTTTCTCAAAGAAAAAATGATATGTCATGCTGGAAAGTCTTTTAACTTTGTGCATTACTATTATATGTGAAAACTGTTTGCTGCGTGACACTGTATATCCGTTTTTATTGATGCTTCCTTTAAAGTGTTGCTCATATTGTAATCCGTGCCAGCCTAAACCAGGCTTTCATGATATCATGCCTAAATCAGGACAATGGCTTCATGCACCATGAACGGCACTGCTAAAACAATTTTCCTAATGCATCATTTTGACATATTATTTTTCTGCTACTGAATTGCAAATATTCCTGATTTCCAAAACGTTTCTTATTTTTTTCCATTTTGGACTGTCTTCTCTCTTAAACAATACCAGTCATATGCGAATACTTGTATGTAACAATATAGGTGGATATAAAGTAAGATGTGTGTCATCTGTTTCCCATACTCCCTGTCCAGTCTTTTTTCCTCCAGAATTTTTCATATGTTTATATACACATGTATAGTTTTAGTATGTTCAACATCACTTGGATCATTTTTATACAGATTGTTCAGAACTTTGCTATTTTTTAATGTAGCAATATGGATCAGCACTTTTTCCCACACCTGAACATATAAAATTACTTTATTCTTTTTATATTTATACATAGAATATCATGGCATAGAAATATTAAATTTGTTTAATGATCCCCCTAATGATGAACATTTAGATGGTTTTCCAAATTTTGTTGATAGAAACTGTGCAATAATGAACATCCTCAGGCATGCATCTTTTTGTTCCTGGGTATGTCCAATTTGTAGCAAGAAGAATTACTGGGCCAAAGGATACGCATATTGGATAGATGCTGCCAGACCTTACAAATACAAGACCAGTTTTCACACTCACCAGCAGTGTGTAAGAGAGTTCCTTTCTCTACATTTTTTTAAAGAACACTGGACATTATCAGTTTTATAAAATTTGCATAACTCATGGATGAAAATGAGGGTTCATTATTGCTAAGTGTGTTTCAGATACTCAGTAATATACTTGAAATTAACTGTTATTTTCCCACATGTAGGTTGGCATTACGAAAGTGTTTGCTGAAGTTCTACCTTCCCACAAGGTTGCTAAGGTGAAGCAACTTCAAGAGGAGGGGAAACGGGTAGCAATGGTAGGAGATGGAATAAATGACTCCCCAGCTTTGGCAATGGCTAATGTTGGAATTGCCATCGGCACAGGCACAGATGTAGCCATTGAAGCAGCTGATGTGGTTTTGATAAGGGTGAGTTCTATGGCCTATCATTTGGGAAATTATTGCTATTAGTCACAGTTCTTCAGAGAAACAGAGTCAATAGGCTAGACACACACACACACACACACAGTGGTCTAAGAAGGTGGCTCATGTGATTATGGAAGCTCATAAGTGCAAAATCTGTAGATTAGGAGGCAACTTTAGAAATCTTGAATCTGAAATCTATAAGCCAGGCGACAGAGCAGAAATTAGGCAAGATATCTAGGTTACAGACTTGAGGCAGAATTCCTTTTTCTCCGGAAGCCTTGGTTTTTTCCTAAGGCTTTCAACTAGCTGAATGAGGCCTGCCCATATGATCAGCAGTAATCTCCTTTACTGGGAGTTAACTGATTCTAAATGCTAATTAAATCAGCAAAACACTTTCACAGCAGCATCTAAAATACTGTTTGACCAAACAACTAGACACCGTAGCACCATAGCCTCGCCAAGTTGATATGTGACCATCACAGTCAACAGCTATAGCCACATGCCAAGCTGCAAACATGAGGGCTGTTCATGAATATTTCCTTCCTTATTTTGTTATGAATATGTGTGTAGTAAATATTTTTATTTTCCCTCATATATTCCCTTAATTATCATATAAGATGAATTAACTCTTCATGATAGTATTTAAGTTACAGGATATTAAATACAAAAGTGTTATCGCCTCTCTAGGAAAGAGTTATTGAATTTTGGGCTGTACACAGAATGCTTATGCCTATCATAAGTACTCTACTACAGTCAAAAATTAGCAGTCCTCGTGCTTGCAGCTGAACATGTGGCTGTAACTTGTAGTTAGGAGTGGTCTTCAAAAATCCCCAGAAAAATGGAGTTTAATGATAATGAAATTTCCCCCCACATTCTTCAAATCCCCTTCCTATAACTATCTTTTTTATATTATCCAGTTCATATTACCTTTGCTAATGCCTAGAGCAGGCGTCCTCAAACTACGGACCGCGGGCCACATGCGGCCCGCAGAGGACATTTATCCAGGCACTGGGTGTTTTTGCCCCCATTTTGTTTTTTACTTCAAAATCAGGTATGTGTAGTGTGCATAGGAATTTGACCATAGTTTTTTTTAGCTATAGTCCGGCCCTCCAATGGGTCTGAGGGACAGTGAACTGGCCCCTGTTTAACAAGTTTGAGGACCCCTGGCCTAGAGCCTTCAAAAGTGAGTGTGTGGGTCATACCACCAGGCAAAGAACCACACCCATCTGGGGTGCTTACTGAGGCTAAATAGTATAAGCATTAGTAACCCTGCATGAATACAGCCGTGGTTCTCCCTGGATTTTAAGCCGAGGGCATGGTAGTAATACAAGATACTCTTCTATTATTGCCACTTAGTGTTGTAACCGAGTCTTCAAAAGTCCATTCTCCTGTTCTGTGGAGCTAATTGCTTCAGACTGATGAAGACGTGTTAAGACTAGTAGGTCCTTTAGCATGATCCCATTGCCACAGTCCAGTTGCTAGAAGGGAGTTTCTTTATTAGAGGCAATGCTGTGTAGGATACCATCATGGTGGGTAAAGCATTCTGTAAGTTCATGGGGCTCTCATCGCTTCTCGGCCTTTTGGCTAAGATCAAGTGTAGTTCATGGGACTCTGTTGGTGTGGTGAAGTATGCATTGGGTTGCTAACCACAAGGTCAGCAGTTTGAACTCACCAGCCTATCTTCAGCAAAAGAGGAGACTCTCTGCTCCCGTAAAGATTTACAGCCTCTGAAATCCATAGGTACAGTTCTGCCCTGTCCTGTTGAGCCTCTGTGAGTTAGAATGGACTCGATGGCAGTTAGTTTGTATTATACAATTCATGGATGGTAGTTTGAGCAGAAGTATTGTATGCAAATCCTTATCTAGAGTCAAAGTGTGTATAGCAATAAGAATAAAATGACCACACCGAGGCAAAGCACTGGGGGAGTGCAGCAGAACAGCAAGGGAATGGAGTGGCAAGATCCACAGGGAAGCTGAAAGTGGACTTTGTGGCCAGGGCATGGTGCCCCAACAGACTGGACTGGAAAACACTCCTAAGGGCCAGCAAACGATCCTTGAACTAACTACAAGTTTTTCTTTCTTGAAAAAAAAAGAATAAAATGTCCTTTCTGTGATAGAAGCCATCCAATATAATGCTGGCTGGTCACTCTAGAGAATGGTGCCATGGTGTTGTTGTCCTCTGCTGCTGGCAAATTGGGCCCAGAGCAGTGGCTGGAGCTAGGATGGCTTTGGTAAGTGGAAATCCATGTTGCTAAGCCCATGCATAACTTCCATTCCTGCACTGTGAACAGATCTTCATTTTTTTTAACCCACTCAGAGATGTCTGTTCACATGCCTCTTACTCAGACCTTCTTGCTCCCACTTTTCCAATCGTGTACTTCCTAACTCCTTGACCATCCAGGCAGTCCAATGATGGCAGCATGTAAATCAGTTTATAATACACTTCTGGCCATTTCTCACAAACAAAATTAACAATCAAGTGTATTAAAAATTCTGCTCATTGAAAGGATTTCCCTTCGCTACTATCCTTCCGAGTTGTCCCAGAAGGGCTGTAATAATATAGCTTCCTATTTTTTGGTCTTTAATATATAGTTTTATTTATAGTTATAGAAATAAATGTTAAAATGAGTAACAAAACTTCCCCATTCACATCCAACAATTTAATAGATAACAGTTCCAATAAATAGGGTGGGGAGGGAGGTTGTTAAAACATAAAGGGCTGATATAATCTGAAATCACATTCAGATTTGAAGCTTTTATTTTATTTTTAAAATCATTTTATTGGGGGCTCATGCAACACTTATAACAATCCATACATAAACATCCATTGTGTCAAGTACATTTGTTGCCATCATCATTCTCAAAACATTTGCTTTCTCCTTGAGCCCTTGGTAAGAGCTCCTCATTCCCACCCCGCCACTCCCTCTCCCTCTCCCTCATGAACCCTTTTTAATTTATAAATTATTATTATTTTGTTATATCTTACACTGTCCCACATCTCCCTTCACCCACTTTTCTGTTGTCCATCCCCCAGGGAGGAGATTATATGTAGATCCTTGTAATTGGTTCCCCCTTTCTACCTCACCTTGCTCTACCCTTCCAGTATCACCACTCTCACCACTGGTCCTGAGGGATTCATCTGTCCTGGATTCCCTGTGTTTCCAGTTCCTATCTGTACCATCCCCTGATCTAGCCGGATTTATAAGGTAGAATTGGGATCATGATAGTGGGGGGGGGGGGAGAAGCATTTAAAAACTAGAGGAAAGTTGTTTGTTTCATCGTTGCTATCGTGCACTCTGACTGGCTCATCTCTTCCCCGTGACCCTTCTGTAAGGGGAACCCAGTAGCCCACACATGAGCTTTGGGTCCCCAATCTGTACTCCTCCTCATTCACAATGACATGATTTTTTTGTTCCTTGAAGCCTGATACCTGATCCCTTCAACACCTCCCGATCACACAGGCTGGTGTGCTTTTTCCATGTGGGCTTTGTTGCTTCTCAGCTAGATGGCCACTTGTTTACCTTCAAGCCTTTAAGACCCCAGATGCTATATCCTTTGATAGCTGGGCACCATCAGCTTTCTTCACCACATTTGCCCATCACCCATCTGCCCTCAGTGATCATATCGGAAGGTGAACACACAATGATAAGATTTTTTCTTCTTTGATACCTGAAATCTGATCCCTTCGACACCTCGTGGTCACACAGGCCTGTGTGCTTCTTCCATGTGGGCTTTGTTGCTTCTGAGCTAGATGGCCACTTGTTTATCTTCAAGCCTTTAAGTCCCCAGACGCTATATCTTTTGATATTGGGCATCAACAGCTTTCTTCATCACATTACCTTATGCACCCATTTGTCTTCAGTGATCGTGTCAGAAAGGTGAGCAGCATGGAATGCCAGTTCAATAGAACAAACTGTTCTTGCATTGAGGGAGTACTTGTTGGAGGCCCAATGCCCAAATGAAGGCTGAGCATGATAGCGGGACAAGAGGAAAGGAAAAGGAAACAGAGGAAAGAAGTAGGAGGCAAAGGGCATTTGTGGAGATCTAGATGCAGGTATATACATATATAAATATACTTATTAATGATGATGGGGAAATAAATCTATGTACATTTATTTATAGGTTTAGTATTAAGGTCACAGATATCTCAAGCTTTTAAATCAAAGTATTGTTCCTCATTAAAAAAAATTCTATATCCTACTGGCAATGAAAGCTGGCCAGCCCCTGCTTCAGTGGTCTCTGCTATTCTGAATCCTGACTTCTCAGGGACATGTTGGGGCCCATGGGGCCCCTAGGACATGCTGCTTTGGAGAGCCGACTCTGAGACAGAGGGAGAGACACTGGGCAGAAACAGTCAACAAGACATCCACTCTCACACATACCCTTCAGACGCCCTCATCTTACACAGCCCTCACTGCACCCCAGTTTTACACATGTAGTCCTAATGGTACTCCAAGTTTACACACATAGCCCCAACGGTAGCCTGATTTTACAGAATGCTAATTTGTATCAGAAGGAGTTCTGGCTGTGGTTTCCCTTCCTTCAGGTGGGTGGGCAGAGAGGGGCTGCACTGCAGGGTCCCCCCTTCCCTTGAAGCAGAGACTGAGCCCCCTAAATAAAGGTGCAGCAGGTGTTCAGAAGCCTCTTTCTTTTTAAAAAAAAATCTTTTTATTGCGGCTCATAAGGCTCTTATCACAATCTGTACATACATCAATTGAGCAAAGCACCCTTATACATTCGTTGCACTCATCATTCTCATAATTCACCTTCCACTTGGGTTCCTGGAATCAGCTCGGTTTCCCTTTTGTTCCCCCCGCCCCCCTCCCTCCCCGATCCCACCCCTGATCCCTTGATAGTTTATAAATAATTATTATATCTTATCTTACACTCCCCAGCGTCTCCCCTCACCCGCCTCCCCATTGCCCATCTCCCAGAGAGGACGTTACACACAGATCTCCGAGATCGGTTCTCCCTTTCTACACCCTCTTCCCTCCTGGTGTCGCCACTCCCACCGCTGGTCCCGAGGGGTTCATCCATCCTAGATTGCCTGTGTTTCCAGATCTCTACTGCACCGCTGTACATCCTCTGGTCTAACCAGGTCCGCAAGGTAGAATTGGGGTCATGATAATTGGGAGGGGAAGAAGCGTTCAGGAACTAGAGGAAGGTTTTTAGTTTCCTTGTTGCTACATTGAACCCTGAGTGACTCATCTCCTCCCCACTACCCCTCTGGAAGGGATGTCCAGCTGTCTACAGATGGGCATTGGGTCCCCATCATGTACTCCCCCTCTTTCACGGTGATGTGATTCTCACCACCACCCACCTTTGTTGTTGGAGACCTGGTCTCCTCTGCCCTTCACGATCACCTATGTTGGTGTGCTGCTTCCGTGTGGGCTTGGTCAGAAGCCTCTTTCTAAGGGGCCAAAGCTACGAGATCTGATTTTCCCAAATTTTGCAAGAGAACCATCAGGAATGCCCACAGGTGAAGGGGCTGCAGGGAGAGGTGTGAGGCCCATGCAGGCAGCTGGCCACCCCAAGAGCCATGGCTTCACTCCAAGCTAGTGGAGACCTGAGGAGGGTTCACCAAAGCCAGCCAGGCACAGGGCAGGCAGCCCGAGGACCCCATTCACCTAGGGCCAGTTTGGGCAATCAGATGACCGGACCATCCCCAAATGAAAAATTCCAGACTCAGAGCAGTGTCCAGCACTCCCCCTGGGGCTCTCGACATAACTTCTGGTTGGAAGGAGGCAGTTGGATGAGAGCAACATGACCAACCTGCCCCTTCAAGCCTTAGGGGAGGAGAGCTGGGGATAGAGAGCTGGGGTGGGCCACCTGACATGTAGACACAGAAACAACTGAGCTGCCCCACCTCTACCCTGAAAGAGCAGTGCCTGAGAGCAGAGACTGTCCTGACAACTTCCTGGGGGGTGTGCAGCTGAAGCCATCTGTGCCCACTGACTCACAAGGGAACACTGTGGACACCAGCTGCCCCTCTGCATGGGGGCCGTCAGGGAACATGGGCCCTCTGCTGGACTTGTCCTTCAGCCCAGCCCTGCACCCCGCTGGGTGTGGGGTATAGAAGGCATGTGTGGCAAAGCCCTCAACAGCAGGCAAGCAGGGTGTCACTAAACAGACACCAAGGGCATAAGCTCAACACATGACTGTAACCTTAGTGTAAAACCATCTCCCCGTGGGACTTGTGCTCACCTTAATACCCCCTCAGCGGTGACATACGGTTGTGCAGTCTGAAGGCCCCCTGCGACCCACTCTGGCCAGAAGGCCTCAGAACTAGTGGCCTCTGAGGCAGTGTCAGCCAAGTGCTCATCCCGCTCACTGCCACAAACCTCCCCCACACCTCCCAACCTTGCTGCCCCACCCCGCCCTCCACCGTTTCTCTCTTCTTCTCACATTGCCCCCTCCCCGCCCAGCAGCAGCAGCAGCAGCAGCTTCTGGTCCTAAAGGAAATTGCACCCAGTAGATATCCTGAATGGAGAAAGTAAATGGAAGGTAGATGCAGAGCTGGCTCCCAGGTGCTGTGGGAATGAGACTGGAGGGGACTTAGGGTACAAGATAGGCAGAGCCCCAGGACAGCATTGCCGAAGCGGTCATGAATAGTCTACTCAGATCCCAGGCTAGGCTTCCAACAGCTTCCTCCTTCCAATTTCCTATTTTGGATGGTGTCTTTATATCATGTAGTATCATCTATAAACCCAGCATGCATCTTCTCCAGTCAGTTGAAAATAGAGGCAGGAGTGGGGACCATTAGGACCTGGGCTACTTCTTCATGTAACATCCTTGTGGCTTCAGACTTGCTTCAATTTATCTCATACCATTTCCAGTTGATGATGGAATGTTACGACGTATGCCCATCCTCATGGCTTTATAAATCAGGCAACAAAAATACCCAGGTCATGATGGGCACTTCAGGTGATGTGATAGTGTGGTGGCCCATAGTTAAGTATTCAGTATTTACTAAGGCCCAGAAGTAAGTCGAAAGCTGTTTCTCAAAAGGAGAGTAGTTGTCTGCTTTGCTCTAAATGATAAGGGTTTGTGGTTCACCAGTAGGGATCTGCCAAAGATGCCAAACATCACTTTCTGCCACCAACACCTCAAGCGCCATTAGTTCTGTTGCACGGCCTGAGTGTTTCGCCTCCATGTGGTGGGGTCAGATTGGGCGCGATTCCCTCACTGTGTCTGCAGTGTTGTCCCCTGTAGCAATTCAGTCCATTTTTGCAGACCAGTGACAATTTCAACATCATAAATGTGACTACACATGTGAACCTCAGCAGATGGAATACATAGGAATCAAATTGATCTGTATCTGTGGGCAGAGATGATGGAGAAGCTCCATACCATCAGTCAAAAGAAGGCCAAGGGTCAACTGTGGAACAGACATAAACTGCGCATATGCAAATTCAGTCGAAGCTGTCAGAATTAGTAGAGAGAGATAGAAGGTGGAGACATATTTGGCCCAGAGGAAATGGCATAGGGACCATATCTGACTGTTGGCTCCCCTATTTCCATGAAGCCTCCATCCTCCATCCTTTACCTCCTCTGACATCAACTGTGTCTCCCTTGACATTCCCTTTCTACACTGGATGTGATCATTTGTTACTATGGCCTCAGACAACTCATAGACAATACTCACAATTATGGAGGTTTGTTAGGGAAATTAACAGGTTACCACAGCCAAGATCAGTAAACATTAGGAGAAAATCATTGGTCCACAGTAGCACCTCTCATGAGCCAGCAACCAAATCTCTCTGGTCCTCAGCTTCTCAGTTAAGAGATCCCGAAGCGTTGCCTCTGTGGGCCAGGAAGCTCATCCACTGCTCCACCTCACAGTCTCATAGCCTGCTCTGAGGTGGACCTGAGCTAAATCAATTGATCAACTGATCTGTGATTCTTTCTACTCCGACTGGTGGACCACAGTGACATTTGGGGCGCTAAAATTAATGTCGAAAGCCCCAGTGATGTCGTGATTTAAGTATTGGGCTGGTATCCTTAAAATCATTGCTTTAAATCCACTCTCCACTCTGCCAAAGAAAGGTTAGACCTGCTCCTGTGAAGGCTTACACTCTCAGAAAGCCTATGGAGAACTTGCACTTTTGTCCAGTAGGTCGCTATCAGTTGGAATCGACGCACTGGCAATGAGGCTGGGGGATTTTAATGTGCCATATTTAGTACTCCCAGACAGATCTGGTGATTTCATTCTCCCCACTGCACAGGCACTCTGGGGAAAGGTTCTAAGTTCCTTTGAGGGAGGCTGGGAGAAAGATGAACGGTATAATATTTTGGAATGTGATGGAGTTCTTCTTTAAGGGGATTTGGCTTCTCCTTATTTTAGATATTGTGGGTCTGTGAATTGGCTGAGATTTGGGAATTGATTAAGGAAGCGTGAATCTCTGTTTTGGTGATTCATGTAAGACTGCTGTTAATTGGCCCTGCAGATCTTTCACTTACACAGATCAAGGAAGACCTATTTGTTTTTCCTCTAGTGACACCACGACCAACTAGCTAACACCACAGGTTTCTGCATGTCAGATTATTCTGATTACTGCTTGTACTCCATTGCACATCACAGTAAACGCCCATATCATCTCTCCGTGATTACGCGCTGCCACTTTGTTTTTGCCACCCCGCGACCCAATTGCCCCATAAATTTAGATGTCCCAGTGTCTAAAGCTTACAGAGAAATGTGACCATAGAGTTCTTCAAGGATGCTGG
Source organism: Tenrec ecaudatus (assembly GCF_050624435.1). Classification (NCBI taxonomy): domain Eukaryota; kingdom Metazoa; phylum Chordata; class Mammalia; order Afrosoricida; family Tenrecidae; genus Tenrec; species Tenrec ecaudatus. The sequence goes on from NC_134548.1 coordinate 84,837,076, forward strand.
GACTCCTTTTACGCCTCCCAATTGTGATGACAAGTATATCTTCTGAACCTCCTAGGGTGGTGAGTTGTTTGTACATAAGGAATTTACTTAACATCCTTAATCCTTTGGATACCTTTGTGTGGAGCATAGGTTCACAAAATTTAGCCTGCCACCCCCTTTTCACTCTTAACGCCTCCTGACAATGAAAAAAAAATTGTACTATAGCCTATAATCCAGGACAAAGTGTGCCTTTCTGCTTTTGCAGCCTCTCCTGAGAAACAGTGGTCTGTAGTATACCAGAGCAGTTACGGCATTTTGATTTCATTTCACATAATTTATATTTTAGTTTATGTTTAAGCCAACCAATTAGAGCACATTTTAGCCACTCCAACAAGAGCATTGACTCCCATGTTTCTGCTGAGGTCCAAATCAATACATTCAGTATGAGCTATCTTTATGTTCCTTCCACCCCCACCCCACATCTCTAGTAGTCATCTTTCCACATAGTCCCCAGCTAGCTGTCTGCATACGTTAGAAAAATCGTGTATCTCTTTGGGACTGGAGCACACCTCCTATGGCTCATACTTTGTACCTTACTTTTCAGGGCCTGCTGAAACTAGAGTCTGCTGATAGGTCTAGCAAGAGAAGATAGGTGGTGAGAGGTGGATCAGTAGTGTTCCCTAGTCTCTCCCCTCCCTCAGGGGCCACAATTATGGCTTCCTGAGGCAAAGCAAGGCCAGTTTCCTCAGAGGGGTAGAGGACTGTGCCAATGGATCAAGAAACTGGGTACAATCTAGGAGTGTAGTTTTTTCAGCTTCACTAGTATCTGTCCATGTGTTCCGATTCACATTGTTGAGATCCAAATTTTCAGGACAAAATGGGGGGAAATGCCCTCATTTTAACATCAAACGCCCTGCAAAGCTTGGACTTAAATTTATGTTGTATCTCGGCCACTCTTTCAACTCGAAGTTTGGTTTCGAACAACCTCAGCTCTGTCGCTAGAGGCTACAAAGGTTTCCATCAAGGCCATTTGATTTCAGAAAATGATGAGCTGGAAATTTGAAGTCATCTTCTTCTTTCCCTACTTTGTCCCTTTAGATTCATCAGTTAAACAAAGTGTGCTAAACTATCAAATACACAATCGCCCAGAATATTAGCTATTTAGTTAGCACTATCCAAGGAGGAGGAAGCTTAGCAATGTAGAGGTGTATGAGCTAGACTGCTAATCGTAAAGTGCATGGCTAAAATCCATAAGCCACTCTGCAGGAGAAAGATTCGATTGTGGGTTTCCATAAACGTTTATAGTCTCAGAAACCCAAAGGGGCAGTTCTACTCTGTCCTATAGGGTGGCTATATGTCAGAATCTAATCGATGGCTCTTTTTTTTTTTAATCCAGTGACAGTCTTTTACACATCATAGCCTTGACTACCAGTGCCTTTCTGATTACTAGAGATAGTTATTAGTACCTTTCATTTCTTTTATAAATCATTTTATTGGGGGCTCTTAAGACAATCCATACATCAGTTGTATCAAGCACATTTGTACATATGTTGGCATCATCACTTTCAAAACTTTTTTCTACTTGAACCCTTGGTATCAGCTCCTCTTTTTCCCCTCCCTCCCATACCCTTCCATCCTTGTGACCCCTTGATAAATTATAAATTATTATTTTTATATCTTATACCATCTGCTGTCTCCCTTCACCTACTTTTCTGTTGTTCATCCCCCTGGAGGGTGGGGGGATGCTATACGTCAATCATTGCAATTGGTTCCCCCTTTCTCCTCCTTCTCCCTCTACCATCCCCCTACCCACATGGTATCACTCGCTGCTCCCATTATTGTATCTGAGGGGGTTTATCTGTCCTGGTTTCCATGTGTCAAAAGCTCTTACCAGTACCAATGTACAGGATCCGGTCTAGCCAGATTTGTAAAGTAGAAATGGGGTCATGATAGTGGTGAGGGGGTTGGGGGAGGGGGGAAGAAGCATTAAAAAGCTAGAGGAATGTTGTATGTTTCGTTAGTTAGTACGTTAAATTTAATCAGATCAGAAAACCAACACCAGAAACCTCAGAACCAATTCAGAAGACTAATTCTTAAGATTCTTTCCTTAGATAACAAAACATGTATTAAAGTTCTTCAGAGCTTGCTTGATCTCTCAATGCGCGTGTGTGTGTGTGTGTGTGTAAATGACATGAAGGTCACATTTGACTTTATTTGGCTATACAAGGGAGGAAAAAGAATCCAATGCTCACCACCCCAGGGCTGATTGCCACACGGCAGAGGACAAGCATACTGCCATCCTCTCTATGCTTCTGAGATAGTGCTCTTATACACAGAGGAATGGCTTTTCCCCCAACAGTTTTATTGGCACAGAATTTGCACATCATACAATTGAGTGGTTCATTCATCCGATCATATCAAGGGGAATTGTACAATCCCCACCACATCTATCTTAGAGCCTCCCCTCCCCACATTGGTGAAATCGCCTTTAAAGTGAGTGTGCAATCACGATCAGCTCTAGTGCTCCCTCCCCCTCCCACCTGCATTATTTACTCCCAAATCCCCTTTCCCTCCCTATCGCACATCCCTACCCTGCATTCCCTGTAACCCCTTGTATCAATTATTATTATTATACATCCGCTCCTCCTGTGCTTCATAGCTGGGAAACCCAACAGAAAACAATGAAAAACAAATCGCACTGAGTGGCAAGGATAAGGTCATATTAGTATAAACACAAAAATACAAATAATGCATGCGAGCGAGAAGACCCCTTCTGCCCCCAACAACAAGAGGAATGGCTTTGATGAAATTATAGCTTTTGTCTTTCAGCTGACCTTACCTCCAAGGGTGGTGACTTGGTTCACACTCTCTAATACGGTAGAGATTCAGAATACATCCCACCTGAATGCTGTCCATCAATATAACAGAGGCCTCTCCAAAATGGACTTGTAAACAAAATCCTGTTGCTCTTAGCTTCCATTGAGTCAGTTGCAATCCACAGTGAGTCTGTTCACAACAGAATAAAACATCGCACCATCCTCACAACTGTTCCGATGCCTGAGGCCATTGTTGCAGGTTCTTCCTCTTTGTCACTGCCCCGCTCTTTTCCCAGGCATGATGTCACTCTCCAGGGACTAGTCTTTCCTGACGATATATATAAAGTATGTCAAATGAAGTTTGTCATCTTTGCCTCTTAGGAGCACTCTGGCTTTACTTCTAATACCGATTGGTTTGTCCTTTAAGCAGGCTTTGAAAAGTCTTCTCCAGCACCTCAATTCAAACGCATCGATTTGTCTTTGGTCTTCCTTATTCCGTGTCCGACTTTCACAGGCATGTGAGACAATGGAAAATACCATGGCTTTGACCAGGTGCACCTTAGTCCTCAAAATAACATCTTGCTTTTCAATAATAACTTTAGAGTATTTTGTGCAACTGATTAACCAGTGAGGTTTTGTGCAGATTTACCCAATGTAACATATCCTTTGATCTCTTTACTGCTGGTTCCATGAGCACTGATTGTGGATCCAAGTAAAACAAAATCCTCGACAACCTCAACCTCTTCTCCACTGATCATGTTACCTACTGTTTGCAGTTGTGAGGGTTTTGATTTATTCCTCACTGAGGCTGCAACTTTTTATCCTCATCAGCAAGTGTTTCAAGTTCTCCTCACTTTTAGCAAACAAGACTGTGTCATCTGCATATCTCAGGTTGTTAAGAAGCCTTCCTCCAATGCTGATACCACATTCTTCTTCATATAAGCTAGCTTCTGTGATTATTTGGTTAGCATGAAGACTCAATAAGTATGGTGAGAAGGTACAATCCTGACACAGACCTTTCCTGATTTTAAGCCAATCAATATTTCCTTGTTCTGTTCTCACAACTGCCTCTTGCTTCAAGTACAAGTTCTGCGACAGCACAGTGAAGTATTCTGTGATTCCCATTTTTCTCAAAATTATCCATACTTTATTATGGTCCACACAGTCTTGATATCAGCAATGGTATCCATTGTTCCATGTCCTCTTCTGAACCTTGTACGAACCCCTGGGAGCTCCCTGTCAATGCACTGACTGTCACAACCATTGTTGGAAGAGCTTCAACAACATTTTATTTGCATGTGATATCAATGATAACATTGTATAATTTGAGCCTTCTTTTGGGCCACTTCTCTTTGGAATGGGCACAAATATGGATCTCTTCCAGTCAACTATCTTCTGAATTCCGTGACCTAGATAAGTAAGGGTTTTCATCAGCTGTCAAGACAGTTCATTAGGTGTCCCATCAATTCCTGGAGCCTTGCTTTGGGCTGATGTTTCCGCTGCAGCTCCAACTTGTTCCTTCAGCACCATTGGCTCGTGCTCGTATTGCTACTCCTGAAATGGTGGACTGTCAGCTATTATTTTGTGGTGCGGTGGCTATGTGTATTCTTCCCGCCTGCTCTCGATGCATCATATTTTGCCTATGCAGTCTTTTAAAACTGCAATTTGAGGCTTGAATTTTTCTGGAGTTATTTATTTCAGAGATGCTGAGCGTGGTCTTCCTCTTTGGCTTTCTAACTCTAGCTCTTAGCACATTGTGTTCTAGTATTTTACTTTGTCTTTTGGAGCTGCCCTCTGAAATATCTATTCACCTCTCTAACTTCATAATTTCTTGCATTTGCTTTAGCTATTGTACTATTTAGAGCAGCAGTTCTCAACCTGTGGGTTATGACCCCTTTGGGGGTCGAACGGCCCTTTCACAGGTGTAGTCTGATTCATAACAGTAGCAAAATGACAGCGATGAAGTAGCAACAAAAATAATTTTGTGGTTGGGGGATCACCACGACATGAGGAACTGTATGAAAGGGTCGCAGCATTAGGAAGATCGAGAACCACTGATTTAGAGCAAGTTTCAGAGTCTCTCCTGGCATCCACTTTGATCTTTTCTTTCTTGTTTGTTTTAGTGACCATTTGTGAGTGATGTTCTTGATGTCCTCCCACAGCTCATCAGGTCTTTTGTCCTTAGTGTCCAATGTGTCAAATCTTCTTGAGATGTTCTCAAAATGCAGGTGGGATAGACTGAAAGTCATATTTTGGCTTTTGTGAGCTTGTTTACATTTTCTTCAGTTTTATCCATATTAGCAATTGATGGTCTGGTCCATAGTCAGTCCCTGATCTGGTGTTAGCTGGTGATATTGAACTTCTCCATTGTATCTTCCCAGAGATATGGTTAATTTAATTTCTGTGTATTCCATCTGGAGAAGTCCACGTGTATAGTTGCTTTCTGTCTTGTTGAAAATTTTTTTTCTATGAACAAATTTTGCAACATTCTCTCATGCGATCTCCGGCTTCATTTTTATCACTAAGACCGTATTTTCCAACTACTGTTCCTTCCCCTTTGTTTCCAACTTTTGCATTCCAATCACTAATAACTATCAATTCACCTTTTTTTTTTTTACTATCCATTCACCTTGATTGCATCTTTGGTCAATTTCAGACTGAAGACATTGGTAAAATTCTTCAATTCCTTCATTGCTAGTTTTTTCTGGTTGGTATGTAACTATGAATAATAGTTTTATTGATTGGATTTTTTGAAGGCAGATAGATATAATCCTGTCACAGAAAGCATTGTACTTCATGACTTATTTTGTAATGTCCTTTTTGATAACAAATTTGATGCCATTCCTTTTGATTGTGCCATTTTCAGCATAGTAAATAATATGATTTTCTTATTCAAAATGGTCAATACCAGTCCTAACTACTTATTAATGCCTAAGATTATGCATTCCATTTTGGTTTTTATGACTTCCAGTTTTCCTAGGCTCAAGCTTTGTATTTCCAAGTTCTGATCAGATTTTTGCAGCTGTTTCCCCTGACCTTGAATTGTGCACCATCAGCAGATGAAGACCCTGAAGGTTTCACTTCCACAGGCTCTACTCCACTCATGTCACCATGGTGTACTCCAGCCCTCAGACACAGGAGGGACCAATCTTTTAGCACTATCTCTGACAATGTTCTGTTTCTATTCATTAGACCTTCAGCATCTGCCAGTGTTTCCATGCTATGCATAAGGTTTTCAGTGGCTCCTTCCTCCAAAATGGGTGGCCAAGTCCTTCATTGATGTCTGCTCTTAGTCTGGAAGCTCTGCTGAAACCAGTTCACGTTGGGTGACCCTGTTGGTATTTGAAATACCAGTAACATAACTTCCAACATCATGACAGCCCAGAAGCCACCACAGTCTGAGAAACTGACAGAATGTCATAGAACCAAAGTCTTAGAGGCTAGAATTTACAGTACATCACAAAGTAGATTATCGATAGAAGAATCATATAAAGTTATTTCATTTCACACACATCTCACTTTCTCTTTCCAATATTCTTCCCCCCCCCCACTACACACACACACACACACACACACACACACACGAGAGGGCTTTAAAAATTAATATACAATTTTAACAAATTAATGGAAAACATCATTACCTTTTATTTCCATTTTTGACAAGTTATTTGAAACCTGTGTATGTATACTATATATACTCGAGTATAAGCTGACCCAAATATCAGCTGAGGCACCTAATTTTACCCCAAAATAACATTAAAATGTGCTGAAAAACTCGGCTTATACACAAATATATACAGTGTATGAAAATACAATATATACAGAAAATTTAGTAATATATACATATATATTAAGTAAATATGCTCATATGATTCTGGAGGCCTTAAATTGGAAAAAATATCCATAAATAGGCAGCAGTTTGGGAGCTCCAGTCGGCTTAAGGCTGAGATACATAAGTCAGGTAATGGGCTGGGAACTTAGGCAGAATATTGTTGTCTTGTTTGCAGAATTCCTTCCCCTCTTGGAAACCCCAGGTTTTGCTTTTAAGACCTTCAACTAATCAAATGAGGATCACACATTTTATTAAGAGCAATCTGTTTTACTTAGAGTCAATTGATTTTAAGAATTAATCACAGAGAACGATAGGTAAACATTATAGGGGGGAAGAAAAGGAAGAAAGTAAAAAGTATATGTAGGTATAAATATAGATAATGTACATATATAAAGATATAAAGATAGGTATATTTGTGTGTGTGTGTGTGCATGCGCGTGTATGTATGCAACAAGGAACCAGCTGGACTTTGGGCTTCTACTTATATATTACCTCAGTACACGAACAGTTTTTCTAATAGTATGGCACCTTCCGGATACAATCGCTGAAGGCAAAAAGGGAGCATAAACAAATGTAGTGCAGAAAACATGGTTCCCCGCTATTAAAAGATATAGTGTCTGGGGTCTTAAAGGCTCCAAATTAAACAAGCGACCCTCTATTGGGGAAGCAACAAAGCCCACATGGAATAAGCACACCAGGCTGTGTGATCGTGAGGTGTCGATGAATATAGGTATCAGATGTTTAAAAAAAAGCAATCAAATTGATGTGAAGGCGCGTAGATGTGGTGGAGATCCCAACCCCACATGTCAGATAATTGGACAGCCCCTCTTAGAAAGGCCACACAGAAGGGATGATATATGTAGGGTGCGGTGTAACACTAATGAAATACAGAATTATCCTCTAGTTCTTTAACATTTCCTCCCCTTACCATTAGGAACTTTGTTTTTACCTCATTAATCTTGCTAGGGCGAGGCTTACCCATTGCACTCCGGATGTGCTAACCCCTGCGATTTCCCCAAGTGTGGGAAACTCGACTGCATAATTTGTGGTAGTGGGGGACTGCGTTCGCGCTCTCCCTTGGTAACTGAGGGTTTAAAAGTAGACTATTTAGCTGTCTTTTTGTTCCCAACACACAGCACAGTAAAACATATCTGTTTCCTAGAGCAGCGTCTGTGTTCAGTGGTTTTCCATTTCCTGTGCTACTTATCTGCAACTTTGTTCAGATACCTGGTGTGCGTTACCTGCACATTCCTTGTACTTTGCATGGTTCCTTGGTGGGACGTACCTTACTCTGAGTTAAGAGCGCGAGGCACAAATGATTTCCTAACTCAAACAATTAAAAATCCCTTTTTTTTTTTTCCAGAAGTTTGTTTTTCTAAAAAATCCCTTTTTTTAAAAAAAAAAAAGAAAAGCCTGATAAACCCCCAGGACATTTAATCTTTAAAATTATTTAAACTATGTGCTTTTATCATTATAAGGGAAATATAAATAGCTAATACGTACCGAAAAAGGGTCAGAAGCAACTTACTTTGAAAAGCATAAAGAGATTCTGACTTGAAATCCCCAAATCTCCGTTTTTATTTGTGGTGAGTTAAAATCATGTGATTTTTGAGTTTGCCGATTTAGAGTTAGTTTCAGCATCATATAGCTTTGTCTTTACTACAGATACATGGAGCTGTAACTAAATGTATTACCCTCTAAGAAACTTTTATTTATTACAGAATACAGTTCCATCAATATGAATTTCACATATAGATAATGTACATTTTACTGCAGAAGTATGGAGGTCGTAGTATTTGATTTAAAGTCTGAGTTTATATTGGACAAATAGGCTTTATGCTTTCAAATGCATTGAAAAACCACTTTTATTTGCCTTCTTATTTTAATGATAGTTTTTTTTCCAAGTAGCATCACAAAACGTGTGCATGGAAATATCTGGGTCTTGTATTATTGTGTTTAATCCAGGGTGGATATAATTTTAATTATAAAAACAGGATTAAAGTACAAGGAAGTGAAAGTTCATTCTGCCTACTTATAAGAAAATTTTATTTTTCATAACTATATGACATTATAATGCCACGGTTTCATAAAAGATTTAAATTGATTCTGTGGAGTGGAGCACCAGAATTATGCTAATTTTTAGCTGAGATCTTTCTTTATCGTTTTTTTGGTCCTATGGAAATGTATCTATGTACAAAATACTATGAGGTTAATACTGGAGAAAAACTATCATGTGTACCCTGGCCATGGTGATCGGCCTGGTACAATTTAACAGAATTAAACTATCACCTTTCCAAGAAAAAAGTTGATTACATGTAAATATATTTATAGCAACATCTAGACTAGCATTTGACCAAGCAACTTGAAACTAGCCTAGCCAAATTGACATATGAAATTATCATCACACTTTCCAACATAATCAGCGAAAGTGTTATAAGATGTATATTCTGCCCTTTTAATCCCCATGCTCTCAGCCATTAAGAATGTCAAAATGTAGCATGGAAGCCCTCATCAGTTGCTTGCTGATTGTTTCAGTTTAACCAAACAATTGGGAATTATACGTTCCTTAGGTGAATAGTGGAGCCCTTGGGTAGCACAAATGACTCATGTGCTTGCTGCTCATCTAAAGGTTGCACGTTTGAGTGTAGTCAGAGGCACCTTGGGAAAAAGCCTTTGTGGTCTGCTTCTCAAAAGTCACTTGTCGAAACCGGACGGAGCACAGTTCTACTCCAACACAGCGAGTGAGTCATCAGGAGTGGCATCAACTGTCACGTCTCACCTTTGGGCTAGGACCAAGTGCAATATGAGTTGGAATCCTCTAAGATAAAAGACTGGTAAAGTAAATAGGAAGATTTAGGATTGTACATAACAATAAAATTAGCTTCAGCAAACATCTGCTAAGGTTATATTACGGGACTTAGTTTGTGTAGCGGCATACAGCCTTAAAAATGGATTCAAAGTCTTGAGAAATTTTATTTTAAAACATGGTCCAATGGTGACCTAAATATTTAGCAATGTCTGAGACATAATTAATTCCTTTCTTTCTCAAGATTTACTTAGTCATCAATATATACAATATCAAGTTAAAAAGTTCTAAGTAAGAATCTCTAACTAACATTGCAAATATTTCTATTCTCAGAATGATCTTCTGGATGTCGTGGCAAGTATTCACTTATCAAGAAAGACTGTCAAAAGGATTCGGATAAATTTTGTCTTTGCTTTAATTTATAATCTGGTTGGAATTCCCATAGCGGCTGGTACGTAACTGTTAACTAGTATTGCTTTTTCTTTAGAAGTCATTAGAGATCTATCCTTTTTGAAATGTTAATTCAATTATAAGAATATATTTTTGTGCTTAATATATATACATCTCCTTTTGGTATGATGAGAGGTAAGGTTAAAGTTCATCAGAATTTTCAACTATGATGAACTGCTGACATGTATCAAAGAGTATTACTACTTCAGTCCCAGTTGTATATGCATGGGTTTGCTCTAAATAAAATAGGTTTGAAGATGTCTGTTTGAGTAGTTGATGGTTCCAGGTGTGTTCTCTCAGTAGTACCCTTGTGTTCATCTCTGTAGGTTGCCTTTCAAAAAAGATCCAACCAGAATAATGGCTTCCAGGCAATCTGCTGGGCTAGTTAAGTTCGAGACAGAGAGAATCAGCTTGCAGGGTTATGGTAACTGTTTTGGGGGGACTCCATGCATGGAATTTTTAAACATTACCTTAAAGGCGCTGGAGAGTCATGGGAGCTTCCTAAGCAGAAGTTCTAAGAGAATGGAAAATGGCATTGGTGAGGAAAAGGCCAGGAAAGTGGTGCTGGGAAACTTTTTCCCATCATGACAATGCACCTGTCTTGTGAGAATTTTGTAGGAAAACCTTACCGCAACCACCTGATCACACCCCTTCTGGCTTCTTCTTGTTCCCCAAACTTAAAGGACATTTAAAGAGAATGTGATTTGAGTCCTGTGACGGTGCCACATCAACACGTACAGACCTGTACAGGGAAGGGCTGCAGGGATGGACGTACTGTCTTCAGGAGTGTATAGACTTAAAGGATGTATCCAGAAATAATAGCTTCACATCTTGATGTTTCTGTTTAATAAAGGGTTCTGTGCTCTGTAGCAATACTTTGGTCTCATCCTCATGTAAGAATGTTCACAGTAACGTCCCACTAGTGCAAAATTGGCAACAAAACTATCTCCATCAATAAAAGTATAAAATGATTTATATTCCTTCAATCACTGATGTTGGTTGGGGCTGGTTCTCCCATGTGGACTTAGTTGACATCTCATTTTGATGGCTGTGTTTGCAAACAAGCCTTTAAGACCCCACACGCTATTTCCTCTGATAGCCGGGCACCATCTGATGTCGTCGCCACACTTTTCTGTAGCACCCGCATCTTCTGTGTTCCCTTCCTGGGGGCGAGTATCGAGCAGGGTCACGCTCTAAGAACTACAGTAATTGTTCATAAATTGGAGCTAGGGTTTAATGCGAGCCCAAAGCCCATTCCTCAGTCTCTTATCGTTTATCTGCCTTTGGCTCCGTTTAGAGACCACCTTGTTTGTCTATGTCAGAGTCTTATTGATCATCTCTCTGGGGTATAAAGATATTCTGTTGATGTTGTCATGAGTGATTTCCTTCTATTCAAAATAGAGGGATGGGAAGAAACTGATTACCAGAGTGCATAGGAGTGATGACTACAGGAGATCAACATGATAAACCTGACTTGAACGGTTAAAACCTTGTTAGTTGATCCCCTTCTGATGCACGCTGGGCCTGATCTGGTTTTCCAACATTTCCTGTGTTGTTTTTTTCTGTTGTTGTTCATATTGAGATCTACTCCGATGTATTTTGCCATTAGGGTGACCCTCTTGAATTTTTGTTATATGTTTTTCAGTATATGAACCCCAGGATTGATGAGCCCATAGAGAAAGCAAGTAGAATAAGGGCTTCTGGGGGCTACAGTGGGGCAGGGGGAAAAGGGAGCTGATGCCAAGGAGTTGAAGAAGGAAGAGAATGTTTGCAAACTGATTGTGGTCGCAATTGTACAACACTGCTTGATGTGATTGAACTGTGGAATTACATGATGTCTGTATGAGCTCCCAATAAAATGGTTTTGGGAAAAATGCAAAACTGGTTTTAAAAAGATAAAGTGATGAAATAATATAAAACAGGAAGTCTTTTGTGTGGTTTGTATATGTATGCTAATCTCTGACTAATCCCTATTACTTCCTAGGGGTTTTTATGCCCATTGGCTTGGTCTTGCAGCCCTGGATGGGATCTGCCGCAATGGCTGCCTCATCTGTTTCAGTCGTACTTTCTTCTCTCTTCCTTAAGCTGTAAGTAGGATGCCTTGCTCAACGGTGTATTTCCTATTCCTTTTATCATTAGCAATCTGTATTGATCAGTTATGTTAGTATTTTGGTCAGTGATTAGCCGAAGCTTTTCCTAATCATAAGTGTGATTTATGTCCTTGTCATCTTATATCATGGATGTCTAGCAACCACAAGCATTAACTAGGGTAAGAACTAGTCCACCGGCTATGCGAAGTAGGAATTTGTTAGACGCTACACAATTCTTGCTACTTTTCTAGCAGAGACCATCTTACTACACTTTCATACCAGGTCAATTTACATCTTTGATTTAAAATGATTTATTGTGGTTAAATGATATATTTAGTATAAATAAAACAAAAATATATATCAAAACACTTGCCATTACGCACTAGGCTGCTAGCCACCAAAGTTTGCTATGATAACCCTTTTAAATGTACACTTCCATGACATTGATTTCTTTCACCATTTCTGCTACCGTCATCACTACCCATTTCCAAAGTGTTCTCCTTACCTCAGAGAGAAACTCAGTAACCACTTTAGCAATAATTGCCTTTTCCATAGCCCCTGGTAACCATCAATGAACTTTTGTTTCTGTGTAATTGCTAATTTCATATGTTTCATGTAAGGTTTTATAATATTTCTTGTAAATATTTGTTCTCACTTACTTCATTCAGCATTATGTTTTCAAGAGTCATCTAGGCGGTGGCTTGATTCATCTGTTGCTGCATACTTGGGCTGTTTCCACCTTTTGGCTATTTCAAATAGTGTTGTAATACCCACTGGTGTGCAAGTATCCGTTTGATTCCTTGGTTTGAATTCTTTTGTGGAATGAAGAGTGGAATTGTTGGGTCAGCCCTAGTGGCACAGTGGTTAAGTGCTTGGCAACTAAGCCAGAGGTTGTCAGTTCTAACTCATCAGCTGCTCCATGGGAGAAAGATGTGGCAGTGTGCTTCCATAAAGATTGCAGCCTTGGGAACCCGAAGGGACAGTTTTACTCTGTCCCACAGAGTCACTATGAGTTGGAATCACTGAGAGCAACAGGTTTGTCTTGTTTGTGGTAATTCTGTTTAACTTGTTGCGGAACTACCAAACTGTTTTCCTACTACTTTTATGTCTTAATGTAGCCAGCGTATAGTTCCCAATTAGTTATTTGGTTACCGTATTTCAAACTAGTGTACTTTTGTATGTGTCCAGTTACAGGAAACCAGTTTACGAGAATTATGAACCGCGCACCCGGAGCCAAATAGGACAGAAGAGCCCATCAGAAATCAGTGTTCACGTTGGAATAGATGACATGTCAAGGATCTTTCCTCAGCTGGGTTTGCTGGACCGGATTATTAATTACAGCAGAGCGTCCATAAACTCACTACTGGCTGATAAACGTTCCCTAAACAGCAATGCTCCCAGTGAACCCGACAAGCACTCACTCCTGGTGGGAGACTTCAGAGAAGATGACACTGCGCTGTGAAAGGACAGAGAGCGTTACCAGGAGCTTATCTGGCTGTGCACTGACAGAGCAGTCATGAAGTCATCCTAGCCTTCACAATAATGTGTGGAAGGATTTCTGTTGGCCTCATGCCCTTGTAGTAGGAGTTCCATGTGCATCGCATTTGCCCTATGACAAAAATATCTATTTTCAGGATGTCAGCTCTGAACCTAACTTTATTTGAAGTGAAATTCCAGTATTCGTTCACTAGCAACAAATAAGGTGGAGTAATGAGGTTTACAGCAGGCATCCAATTAAAGTTGGTAAATTGCTAGCGTGATAGACTTGTTTTTCCAATTTGATGAGAGAGAGAGAGAGAGAGAAAAAAAAATCCAAAGAGGATCATTTTAAAATTTGGAGATTTGAGAACAGTCATGACCTTGGGATTCCTGAGCTCTATCCCCCGCCAGAATGGAGAGCAGCAGTGCCTTTGAAAGCACTATTTCGAACACCTAGTTTTTTTGTGTTTTTTTTCCAGTAGTTATCTCCACAATGTCAGAACGAACACCTAGTTTTAAAGGGGAAACAGCACAGGCTGTTTGAAAATAGATGTGCCTTATTTATCACACCCGTACACGCACCACTGTTTTCTTCTTTTGGTGAGCCACATTTGGGTGGTTCCTCATCTTTAAAAATAAATGACAATTTTTTCCATATTTTGTTTCTTTTTTTAAAAGGGTTTTTAAGGATATAGGATTCCCTGCCTTCCACAATCCTTTTGTTGTAAGAAATGTACAACTTTTTTACATCTCTGCAAGCTTTTGAATTCACTCCTGCTGAGTTCAGTTATAAGAAGTTCTTAGTCTTCCCATCTAATTCACAATAAAAATTCATTTAAAAAAAGAGAAGTTCTTAGTATAGGCTATTTACCAGCCTCAGTCCAGATGTGTAAAAATAAATTTGAACCTCTTTGGTAATTGATTTTTTTTTCAAAGATTTAACACTACCATCTTTCACATATATAGCTCATATCTGACTACTTGGATCCACTAACTTTGCCTTTTGGTGGGCACACAATACAAGCACTAAACAAGTATCGTGTTTCAGATAATGATCAAAGCGACTTGAAATCATGCTAATGCACAAAGCTGTTTTTACCAAAAAAAATACATTGTAATACAGGAAATAGAACTCTTCTAGATGTGATACCATTTAGCCAGATCTGCTTTTCAATTTTAAAACATTTGCACTTGCAGGTTGATGTTGGCAAATTTAAAGGCTTGTTCCCTCTGCCATGGGAATGTAGAACTTTCTGTGTGAGTGCGTGGGAGTTAATACACTGGTAAAAGACTGGGAAAAAAAAAAAGGAAACATCTCATTTGGTGGGGAGGAGCACTTGAACATAGCCAGCTACTATTTTTGTTGTCATTTTTACTATGTGTGTTTGAGCTTTCCTTGTGGCCCACATGCATGCACTTGTAACACTACTTCAATGTCACTGTTCATTGTTATCCAGAATAAGTAAGTGAAGAAAACGCATAAAGAAATTCCTGATATTTTGTCCCCATATGTAAAGCTGCCAGCACGATGCCTGGCAGATAGGTTTTGTACTCAGTAACAGTTCTTTTCTCCCTTTGAGGTCAGTAATAAATGTCACTTTAGAACAGGGTCTAAAATCAGGGGTTAGGGGATAGGGTTACACACACAACACACACACACACACACACACACACACTTTACATTATTCCATTGCTGTCTTTTCCGGTTTGGAAAAGTTTCTTTTTTCTCATCCATCTTAAAAGAGCAAACTGAAACTTGTGATGTAGGTGCTATTAATCTTGAAAGGAAACCCTATTTCTGTGGATTATGAATGAGTCTGCTTGTCTAGACTCCTTTTTTAGATCAATGTCTATGCCATCTTCCATGCTTCCAGTTTGGGTTTTAATATTTTTTCTTATTTTAATTCCTTTGACCCAGCTATCATACCACAACTTGTTTCTTCTCAAAGAAACATCTGACATGACAAATGTATAGACTTTTAGACTTTTCTCACTCCGGAGCCATATTGAAAAATGACGCAGCTCACTTTTTTTTGAAGCAATTGAACCTAGCCAGTTACCGCTTTTTATTGTCATTATTACTATGTGTGTTTGAGTTCTCCCTTGACCCCATGTGCATGTTCTAGGACATTGAGAGTATCAGTCTAAGAATAATCAAGAATATAAATTGCAATCATTACTGAAAGAACAAAAATATAATGTTTAGAAAGAGTAACTTTTAATGCATCTATAGACACATTTGAGTTTTCTACAAGTCTTTCTGTAATCTTAAACTCCCATTTGCTTCAGAGACGAGCTGTATTCAATGGACAGAGAAAAATATGGGTCTATGCATGGAATCAAAGACATTGCATCCAGTTAGTAACGTGTTGACTAGTAGCTGATGGCTATTGAGAACCAATCTTATAAATGTGTGTCTTTATTCATACACATGCATAGATATGTGGATGTATACATATATATGACGGGGCTTTAAAAATGGCATGGAAAAAATCCATTAGCTCTCAATTCCATTTTCCCACAAACTTTTTGAAGCCCCCCCCTATATATTTCACTTTATGTAAACAAATTTATGTTTGAATTTTGTGTTTGAAGTTCTTGAATTCACTTTTCTGTATTTACTCAGCAACTATGCCCTCATTCAGAAGATAACAAGGACACTTTGATATCCAGTGCTGGTTCAAAGTCAACTGAAGGATACCTTTTTATCTTAGCTATCCAAAGATGCCTTTTGAATTTCCAATATTACAGTACAACGGAAATATTTAGTGTTGTAGAATAGTCTAAGGAAGTATTATTGTCAGCTGTGAAAATAGAAACATTAATTTTCTTAGCTTAATACTAACAGTTTGAAATGCTAAATTTGCTATCTTGTGAACAAATTGTTTTATACTATACTTTGGCTTTCTAAAAATTATTTTATGTTCAGATATAAGAAATGGTTAAAATAGCACTGTAGACAAGATGTTCTTGAATATTTAAGAGTGCGTATATTTCTGTACACGGTTTAAAAAAATCAAGGATATTTGTAAAGAGAAAATTTTCCCTTTATTTGTGGGTCTGGCTTTACATTGATTTTTCTTAATATTTATTTTCCTCTATTGTTATTTTCAGTAGGCGAGGCATCTGGTTACTGGTTATTTTCATAAGAATACAAACATTCCTAGAATCCCTTTAGATTTTTCTTTTTGTTGGTTTGATTTCTATATTATACTTTAACATATTATCTTACCAAATTAAAAAAGATAGATGCATGCCAAATTATGCCCTCTTTTTGCACTCACTTTCTGTAGTCCCTCAATCTGAGTAGCATAAAGCATGAATGGTTATTCCTCAATGAAAAGAGCTTCTTTAATGGCACTGTTAATAAATGCCTTTTGTAGCCAAAACCAGACGTCTCAACCTTATGTTTTTAGTTAAAGAAATGTTTAACTAAACATTGTTATATTTTTATTATTTGGTACCCCAAATAGCAATGGGCAGTATTGTGCAATATTCATCTACTATAGTTAAAATATCAGCAGTTTTCCATGAACATGTAATCAGTCATATTTCTACCAAGGATGTGCCTTCAACTTTGTAATTATAGTGTTGTTAAAAAAAGGTCAATATCTCTTTTGTTAAATCATCTGTCCTCTCTATCAGTATTTCCAGTTACCTTGATTGTTTTTTTAATTCAATTCAACTCCCCCCTCCCCTCCCACCATACTAATCTGGGAGGCCAGATTAGAAGAGTAAATGATCTGAGAGAAGACGCCTGCTTTATCTTGTCAGGTCTTGACTTGTACAGACTACAGTGATTGGACGCTAGTTACAGAAACAATGGGGGTTGGCAATAGGGCAACATGTACAGTAATATTCATTCACAAAGGCAGAGCCATGCCTGCCAGATTAATACATGTCATAAGAAAGCAAAGGAGAACATTAAAATAGTAAATATTTGGTAGTTTCAGACCATCATCCATTGGGCACCCTCATGGTAAGAGATCCGAGCCAAAGTCAAATGATCAACAATTTTATAACCTTGGGATAATACTTATCAGCTTCTCATGCTAGGAAATTTCAGCTGTAAGGCTAAAGGTGAGTTTGAGGTAAAACCCAGTTCACATAGTGTGGTTTCCACTTTGAATCCTGATGTGGTCTGTGAAGGTTGTTGTGCACTTTGAAAGAACAGAGTCCAAAGTCCCCGTAGTCTATAACACATAGCCTGAGTCACCAAGGTCTGGATAGAAAACTAGGTCAAAAGTGTCCAGTTAGGAATGTCGTACCCAACATATTCTCCCCTTGTGTTCTATATATAAGTATTGCTAAGCATTACTTTTCCTGAAGGGAGGTTGCTCCTCCCAGTTTACCCATCAACAGAAATGTAGTCACCTTGTCTGGGACACACATCCCCCATCTTAACTTGCATTTTTAGTAAGGTTGCTCTTCACTCTTGTACAACTATGGCTGATTTGGAGTGGCCTTAGCACAATGTGGTATGGCAGCACTGAATGACCTTCTCCTTCTCCCATGTAGAAAAAGAGACCACAGCTGAATTGAGTTCTCGGTTCCAGTATATATAGAGGTGTGATACATGGTTCATGGATGCTAGGTAAGCTCTCTACCCAGGTGCTTGGGACACCAGATTAGAAGATCATCTAATTTGAGAGAAGACGCCTGCCTTCATCTTGCTGTTTGTCCTTATAGCAGTGGCTTCATCGAATATTTGTCTTTTTGTGGTTGACCAACTTCACTCAGCATAATGGTTTCTAGGTCCCTCCATGTCATTAGGTATTTTATGGTTTCGTCACTTTTTTAGAGATATATAATATTCCATTTTGTGTATGTACCATAGTTTGTTTATCCATTTTTCTACTGATGGACATTTGAGCTATGTCTAGCTTCTTGATATTGTGAACTGTGCTGAAATGAACATGGGAGAGCATGCATTTGTTCATGTTCTGTTTCATTTCTTTGCCATACGTGCCCAGCAAGGTAGTGCTGGATTGTATGGTGTTTCTATTCCCAGTTATTTTGGGTAGCATCATATTGCTTTCCACAATGGTTGTACATATTTACACCGGCAGTGTATACAAATTCAAATCTCTACATACCCTCTCCAACATTTGCTATTCTATGTTGTTTTTCAATTGGGTTATCTTTGTGGGTACAAAGTAATATCGCATCATGGTTTTGATTTGTATCTCCAAGATGACTAGTGATTGTGAATATTTTCTTGTGTGTTGATTAGCCATTCGAGTGTCATCCTTTGTGAATAGTCTATTCTTGTCCTTTGCCCACCTTTTAAGTGGATTATTATTTTTCTTAAGATATCACAAAATTCTATAGATTTTAGTAATTAGTCCTTTGTCCATTGTGTCATTGCTAAAGATTATTTTCCCATTCTGTGGGCTCTCGTTTTGTTCTTTTGATAAAATCTTTTGATATCAATAAATGTTTTATCCGTTACTTGTTAGGCTGCTAAGCCCAAGGTCAGCAGTTTGAAACCACCAACTGTTCGTTGGGAGAAAGATGGGGCTTTCTACTGCCCTAAAGAGTTACAATCTTAAAAAAAATTTTTTTTAATAGTAACAATCTCAGAAACTCATAGGGCCAGTTCTATGTCATATGGGGTCACTATGAGTTGACATCATCTTGATGGCACTGAGTTTGGTTTTCCGAGTCATCTATTTTGTCGTCCACTGCATGTGCTTCCTTTATTATATTTGGTAGTCAGTGTATGCCCTGCAATAGGGCCCTTAAGTTTGTCCTCATTTTCTCATTGATGAGCCTGAAAGCGCTGGAGTTTGCATTTAGATCTCGAATCCATCTTGAGTTCATTTCTGTGCATGGGGCAAGTTTTTGGTTCTGTTTCATTCAACTACAAATGGAGAGCCCATTTTCCCAGCATCATTGGTTG
The DNA here is from genome assembly GCF_050624435.1 of Tenrec ecaudatus. NCBI lineage: Eukaryota > Metazoa > Chordata > Mammalia > Afrosoricida > Tenrecidae > Tenrec > Tenrec ecaudatus. Next base: position 84,856,430 of record NC_134548.1, read on the forward strand.
TGGTTGTCCTTTTCTCGTTTAATGTTTTTGGTCCTTTGTTGAAAATCATTGCCTGTAGGTGAATGCTTTTATTTCTGGCTTTTCTATCCTGTTTTGTGTGTCTGTGTATCTATCATTATAACATTATCAGACTGTTTGGACTACTGTGGATGTGTAATAGGTGTTGAGGTTGGGTAGTGCAAGACCTCCTATTTTATTCTTCTTTTTGAGAAGTTTTTTTTAAATCCTGGGCCCCTTCAATCTCCATAGGAAGTTGGCAATTAGTTTTTCCATTCCTTTAAAGAATGAAGTTGGGATTTGGATTGGAATTTCGTTGACTTTCTGGGTTGCTGTAGGTAGTGCAGGCCCTTTGTTTCTTTGGCTAGGTTTATTCCTGGATATGTCTTCTTTGGTGTGACTATTGTGAATGGCATTGTTTTCTTGGTGTCCTTTTTTGTTTGGGGCTCTCTTCACTGGTATATACATATCTGATTGATTTCTGCGAGCTAATCTTAAATCCTGCTATTTTATCAAAGCCTTCAATATTTCCCAAGTCTTTTTATGGAGTCCTTGGGGTTGTCTCTCTATAAAATTGTATTTGCTACAAATCGTGAGAGTTTCACTGCGTTGCCCAATTGTATTCCCTTGATTTCTTTTGGTTGCCTAATGGTTCTGACTAGGACATCAACACGATGTTGAAAGAAGAGTGATGATAAGTAGGTACCCTTGTCTTGTTTCTGTTTTCAGAAGAAATGTTTTCATTTTTTCCCCATCGAGTGTGATATTGGCTATTGGTTTTTCATATATCACCCTTATTGTGTTAAGGAGTTTCCATTCTATTCATTTTATTGAATGCTTTTATTAAAAACAGATGTTGGATATTGTCCAGTGCTTTTTCTGCACCTATTTATATGATCATGTGTATTCTTTGTCTTGCTTATGTGGTAGGATACATTGATTGTTTGTTGAATGTTAAACCACCTTTACATTACTGGTATGAATCCCATTTGGTCATGATTAATGATTTTTGCTTCCAAATTAAAAAAACATGTTAAAAGACACAATATGAGACCCTCAAAAATATGTTAAAAGACATAATATGAGTTCTTCAAAAATGCCCAAACTACCATTTTTATGTAGTGCAAATCAGAGTGCAGAATTCTTTAGGGAAAGGTGCCATCAAGTCTGTTCTGACCCACAGGGACCCTGTGCACGCAGAATGAAACTCCACAGTTCTGCGCCATCCTCTCAGTTTTTCCTATAGCTGCAGCCGGTGCTATGGCCCCTGTGGCAATTCTTCTCATGCAGGGCCTTCATAATTTTCGCTGCCCCTTCACTTTGCCAAGCATGATGTCCTTCTCCAGGGAATAGTCTCTCCTGACACTCTTTCCACAGTATGTCAGACAGTGTCTTGCCATCGTGGCCTCTAAAGAGCACTCTGGACATACTTCTTCCAAAACAGATCCATCTGTCCTTTTAGCAGTCCATGGTACTTATCAATATTCTTTTCCATCACCACAATTCAAATGCACCCATTCTTTGTTCTTTCTTATTCAGTGCCCAACTTTCACATGCATAAGAGGCAATGGAAAATGCCGTGGCCACGGTCGGGCACACTTTAGTCCTCAAAGTAACATCCTTGCTTTTCAGTACTCTAAAAGGGTTTGTGCAGCAGATTTCCCTAATGCAATTTGTCAGTTAATCGCTTGACTGTTGTTTTCATGAGCATTGATTAGATCTGACCAAGGTAAAATCCTTGACAACTTCAACTTTTTCTCCATGTATCATGATTTACCTATTGGTTCAGTTGTGAGGCTTCTTTTTTTAAAAAAACTTTTTTGAGGCTTCTTTACATTGAGTTGTAATCCATACTAAAGGCTACAATCCTTCATCTTCATCAGCTTGTACTTCTAGTCCCCACTTTCAGCAAGCACAGTTGTGTCATCTGCATATCTCAGATTGTTAGTAACCTTCCTCCAATTCTGATGCCCATTCTTCTTCATTTAAGCCAGCCTCTGTGATGATTTGGTCAGCATACGGTCTGAATAAATATGGTGAGGGGATACAGCCCTGCCGCACAACTTTTCTGATTTTAACTTATGAAGTATTCCATTTTTCTATTTGTACAACTGACTCTTGGTCCAAGTACAAATTCCAAACTAGCACAAGGAAGTGTTCTGGAAGTATGGTCCACACAGTCTAATGCCTTTGCACCGTCCATGAAACACAAGTAAACATCTTGCTGGTACTCTTCTTTCAGCCAAGATCCATCTGACATCAGCAGTGTTAGCCCTCATTCCGCGTCCTCTTCTCAATCTTGCCTGAACTTCTGGAAGTTCCCTGTCAATGTAGAGCTGCAATTGTTGGATGATCTTCAGCAAAACTTTACTTCAAAGAAATCCAATCAATACAATTATGATTCAAAGTTATTCACCAGCCACGAATTTATGCAATAGCCAAAAAAGCTACTGATGAGAAAATTGAAGAATTCTATCAATGTTTTCAGTCAAAAATTGATCAAACATGCAATGAAGATATGTTAATAAAGTTTGAGGATTAGAATGCAAAAATTGGAAAGAAAGAAGAAGGAACAGTAGTTGGAAAATATGGTCTTGGTGATAGAAATGAAGCTGGAGATCGTATGACAGATTTTTGCAATACCAATGACTTCTTCATAGCTAATACCTTTTTTTTCAATAATAGAAAAGGTGACAATACACATGGACTTCCCTAGAAGGAATCCACAGAAATCAAATTGACTATATCTGTGGGGAAAGACCAGGGAGAATCTCAACACCAGCAGCTAAAATCAGACCAGGGGCTGACTGTGAAACAGACTTTCAATATGTATTTTCAGGATAAAGCTGAAAAAGTTAAAAATAAAATAAGCCCATGAGAGCCAAAATATGACCTGGAGTCTATCCCATTTGAATTTTGAGAGCATCTCAAGAACAAATCTGATGCATCAAACACTAATAACAGAAGACCTGATAAGCTGTGACAGGAAAGAAAGAAAAGATCAAAGTGGATATCAGAAGAGACTCTGAAACTTGCTCTTAACTAGAGTAGAAAGGATGGAAAGAAATGGAAGAAAGGATGAAGTCAAAGAGCTGAATAGAAAATTTCCAAGGGCCGCTCGAGAAGACAAAGTCAAATACTGTAATGAAATGTGTAAAGACATATCATTGGAAAACCAAAAGGAAAGAATGTGCTCAGCATATCTTGAAAATGAAATAACTAAAACCACAAATCAAGCCTCAAGTTTCAATCTTGAAAGATTCTATGGTCAACTCTTGAGAACATGGAAAGAATACAGTCACTGTACCAAAAAAACTAGTCAACAGTCCACCATTTCAAGAGGTAGTGTATGAGCAAGAGCCAATGGTGCTGAAGGGAGAAATTAAAGAGACTGAATGCATTAAACAAAATGTAATCTCCAGGAATTGATGGACCACCAATTGAAATATTTCAGCAAGTTGATGAAGCACTGGAAGCACTCACTGGTCTATGCCAGGAAATTTGTAAGACAGCTACTTGGCCAACAGACCGAAAGAAATCCCTATTTGTGCCTATTCCAAAGAAAGGTGACGCAACAGAATGCTCAAACTATAGAACAATATCATTAATATTGCAAGTCAAATTTTGCTGAGGATCATCCAGGGAAGGGTTAAAAGAGATAGAAACACCATCTTCAGAAGTGTATACGAGGAGGAACAATAGCTTCACATTTTGACATGTTTTAATAGGGGCTCTATTATTTTGTAGCAATACTTTTTTACTTACCCATGTGTGTCTGTGTGCGTGTGTGTGTCTATGTCAGTGGCAAGAGATAGAGATACTAATCTCAAGACAATTACTCATTCACTTGTGAAAGCTGGCAAGTCCCACCTCTGTGGGTCAGCCATCAAATTGAAGGCTTCAATCTATTATAAATTCCGTCTCATAGGTGTGCCTGGACACTGACTGCTGTAAAAGGCAGACCTGTCCAGTACCCTACAGATGGGCTTTGGGTCTCCACTCTGCACTCACCCTTATTTACAATGATAGGATTTTTTGTTCTTTGATGCCTGATTCCTTTGACACCTCGTGATCACACAGGCTGGTGTGCTTCTTCTATGTGGGCTTTGATGCTTCTGAGCTAGATGGCTGCTTGTTTACCTTCAAGTCTTTAAGACCCCAGATGCTATATCTTTTGATAACTGGGTGCTGGACACTCCCTTACTGAAGGGTCGTGGGGAGGAGACGAGCCAGTTAGGGTGCAGGGTAGCAATGATGAAACATATAACTTTCCTCTAGTTCTTAAATGCTTCTCCCCCCCCCCACTATCATGATCCCAATTCTACCTTACAAATCTGGCTAGACCAGACGATGTACACTGGTACAGATAGGAACTGGAAACACAGGAAATCCAGGACAGATGATCCCTTCAGGACCAGTGGTGAGAGTGGCAATACCTGGTGGGTGGAGGGAAGGTAAAGTAAAAAGGGGGAACAAATTACAAGGATCTACATATAACCTCTTCCCTGGGGGATGTACAACAGAAAAGTTGGTGAAGGGAGACGTCAACACTTTAAGATATGACAAAATAATCATAATTTATAAATTATCAAGGGTTCATGAGGGAGGAGGGAGTGGGGAAGGAGGGGGAAATGAGCTGATATTAAGGGCTCAAGTAGAAAGCAAATGTTTTGAGAATGATGATGGAAAGACATGTACAAATGTGCTTGACACAATGGATGTATATATGGATTGTGATGAGAATTGTATGAGCTCCCAATAAAATGATTTTTTTAAAGGCTGACCTGCAAATTAAAGTGATATTGACCTAATAATAGTATTTGCATTTTAGAACGTAAATTCTAAACTTTGTGGAAGTCTGCATCGAGCAGTGAGACCCACATTCATTTTGAGTCGATTTCAGCCTCCATTTGAGTTCTAGCTGAATGGTTTTGAAAATAGATTATATCAATTCCCAGGTTGGTGCAGAGAGGGGCAGTCTTGCCCTTTGGAAGTTTTTTTGGGTAATGATTTACAGAGACATGTTGTAAAGTTTGGGGTGTTGGCAGCTATGACTCGGGTCCGGATATGACTTAGCAGCATGGCCATGAGTCATACCCCTTGACCCAGTAGCCAGGTAAGCATGGTCTTTCCCTGCTTCTGTAGACTTACCTACACAGTGGTGAACTGATCTGCTATCATCAGGACTTTGTGTTGTCGCCTTTGCTTTCCATCCTCTATAAGGAGCTGGCTGTGAATCCTCTGGCCATCAGAAGGCTCTCCTGCGGATGTTTTCCCTCAGCCAGATGATTTGTATTTGTGTTGTCTTCGTTCTGCTTAAAGGTTAATAAAGGGGGCTTTATAAAATATGTTTGAATTTGGGCGTCATGTCGCTCCTTAGAATGCTTGCCACAATTATCTTTGATCTTACTATTCTGAGCTTCCCAGAGGCGGCTGTTCTGTAGAGCAGGAGCATCTTGAGGTGTTTAAGATCAGGAAAGCGGATCCCCTTCTCTGACTTTGTACGTGTGCAGGATGCATTCAGCTCGGACACCAACTGACCTGGAGAAAACCTGTACCAAGGAAGCCAATGCGGCCCCACATGTCCCCAAGGGCCACTGAGTCAGAGGGCTAAGGATTGGCCAGAACCCTGTCTACTCGCAGTACTTATTGGCACAGTAGCTTGAAGAGGGCACCCCCAAGAATAGCATTAACAACTGTAGACTGAGTTGCTCAGTGGCAAGTAGAGGGCCAAGAACTGCCTGTGGGTTGCCCCTGCTGTCCACACAGCTGTGGTCTGTGCGGTTTATCATCCCAACTGTAGATAAACAGGTGAGTAAGCCAAGACCCCACCCCAAGTCATTCGCTCGGAGCAATGTCGACTGTTCAGTCCTGGAGGAAGATGTGGAATACTGGCGCCTGCGCTCCAGGACGTCCAGCTCCTAGCTGTTCAATAAACAAGTAATCAGAAAGGATTATCTGAAGGGCGGCGTCAGGACTGGGGGAAGACAAAAGCAGTCTGCTATAGGAAGCATGGCTGCGTGGAGCAGCCCCCGGACACCCCCCACCCCACTGGCTTTGGGAGCGCGCCCACTGTACACGGTCTGGGCCGAGTGCAGGGATCAGAACGGGAGGTGACCGCTTCGGGAACGAAGCGCGAGTCACAGTTGACTCGATGGCAGTGAATTTGATTCCCAGCCAACAAGGTTCCCGCTGCCCATGCTGCAGTACGGGGGAGGAGGGAGAAGCGAAAAGGAAATGGCCGCCGCCGCAGAGATGGCCGCGACCTTGGGGAGCGGCGCCCGTGTCTTTGCCTCCGACCGCGAGGCGGTGGGGCGGCAGGCTGCTCCCCAGCGCGACCCGCAGGCAACGGGATTCAAACTGGAGGCTGCGGAGAGACTGCGGGCTTGGGCTGCCGGCCCGGCGCCCACGCTTCCGGCAGCGCCAGACCCCACCGTCCCCGGGAGCCCCCCGCCGCCCCAGCCCCCAGGGGCCCCGCCGGGGCTCCTCTCCGAGGCTGCAGCCCTGCTGCCGCCATTCCCTGGGCCGGCGCTGGGCTCATCGTTCTGCTTCAGCAGAACCTCGTCCCCAACGTTCTTAGGGAGCTGTCCCGAAAGGACCAGGGCATGTATGGGACAATAGTGCTATGCTGGTGGCCATTCAGGGCCAGCAGGGTGGGATCCCGTGGGTAATATTTCCCATAAGGGCCTGGCAGCATAAACCTGAAACCACACAGCTGTTAAGCAATACATTCCAAGAAGGGATAAATGACCAGAAACCAATGGTGCCGTTCCCCAGGACCCTTTTTGTCCCACCTGCTTGGTGGAGCATGGCTGAAAGCCCAGGGCCTTACAACCACCATGAAGGGGCACTTTCTCCTTCCCCTTTGTTTATTAGGGATCCCTAGAGGGTACTTCAGAAAGTTAATGGAAAAATTGTAATAGATCATGGAATTTCCCCACAAACTCTTTGAAACCTCCTTCATACCTTAGCTACCTCCTAGGAAAATTAAGTGACCCAGGTAAAAAATGTCCAGGGGAGAACCCACTTCCTTTTTTTATAGATTCTTTAAAAATTATTAAATACTTTTATTGGGGGCTCGTACAATTCTTATCACAATCCATACATACATCCATTGTGGCAAGCACATTTGTACATAAGCTGCCATCATCATTCTCAAAGCATTTTCTTTCTACTTGAACCCTTGCTAGCTCCTCATTCCCCCCCCCCACTCTCTCATAAACCCTGACTCCCCCCCTCTCATAAACCCTTGATAAGTTATAGATTCTTGTTTTCATATCTTACATCGTCTCTGTCACCCTTCATCCACCTTTCTGTTGTTTGTCCCCCTGGGAGGGGGGTATATGTTAATCCTTGTGGTTGCTTCCCCCTTTCTCCCCCCACTTCCCCTTATCTTTCTGGTATCTCTATTCTCATTTTTGGTCCTGAGGGGTTTTATCTATCCTGGATTCCCTGTGTTTTGGGCTCTTATCTGTAGCAGTGTGCGTGTTCTGGTCTAATCCAATTTATAAGGTAGAATTGAGGTCATACAGGATTGCGGAAGAAAAATGTGTGCATAAACAAATGTGAAGAAAACTGATGGTGCCTGGCTATCGAAAGGTTTGAAGATAAACAAGCGACCATCTAGCTGAGAAGCATCAAAGCCCACATGGAAGAAGCACACCAGCCTGGCTGACCACAAGGTGTCGAAGGGACATCAAAGGGACATCAGACATCAAAGAACTAAAAATCATATCAAGGGGTGCCCACCTCCCTGAAAACGATCAATGAAGACAAACATGTGCATAAAAATTGTGGTGAAGAAAGCTGATGGTGCCCAGCTATCAAAAGATATAGCATCTGGGGTCTTAAAGGCTCGAAGAAAAACAAGTGGCCATCTAGTTCAGAAGTAACAAAGCCCGCATGGAAGAAACACACCAGTCTGTGTGACCATGAGCTGTAGAAGGGACCAGGTATCAAGCATCAAGGAACAAAAAATCATACCATTGAAAATGTGGGTGAGTGCAGAGTGGAGACTCAAAGACCATTGGTAGCCAACCGGACACCCCTTACTGAAGGGTTCTGGGGAGGAGATGAGCCAGTCAGGGTGCAGGGTAGCAACGATGAAACATATAACTTTCCTCTACTTCGTAAATGCTTCCTCCCCCCCACTATCATGCTCCCAATTCTACCTTACAAATCTGGCTAGACCAGAGGATATACATAGGTACAGATAGCAACTGGAAACACAGGGAATCCAGGACAGATGACTCCTTCAGGACCAGTGGTGAGAGTGGCGATGCCTGGAGGGTGGAGAGAATGTGGGGTAGAAAGGGGGAACTGATGACAAGAATCTAGGTATGGCCTCCTCCCTGGGATATGGATAGCAGAGAAGAAGGCGGGGGGAGACAATGTAACATATGACAAAATAATAATAATTTAATAATAATATAATTTTTAAAAGTAATGAGTTCATTAGGTAGAGGGGGAGTGGGGAGGGAGGGGGAAAATGAGCAGCAGATATTAAGGGGTCAAGTAGAAGGCAAATGTTTTGAGAATGATGATGGCAACAAATGTACATATGTTCTTGACACAAATGATGTATGTATGGATTGTGATAAGAATTGTACGAGCCCCCAATAAAATGATTAAAAATCAAAACAAAAAATAATGAAAATGTTCTGAAAAAAAAGGGGGTTGAGGTCATAATAGTCTGGGGAAGGAAGCATTAAAGAACTAGAGAAAAGTTATGTGTTTCATGTTTCATCGGTGCTATTCTGCACCCTGACTGGCTCATCTCTTCTTTGTGACCCTTCTGTGAGGGGATGTCCAATTGTCTACCGATAATCATTGGGTCGTCACTCCATGCCCCGCCCCCATTCACATTGGGTATGATTTTTTTCAGGGTATAGATGCCTGATACCTGATCCCATTGACACCTCATGATCACACAGGCTAGTGTGCTTCTTCCATGTGGGCTTTGTTGCTTCTGAGCTAGTTGGCCGCCTGTTTATCTTCAAGCCTTTGAGACCCCACATGCTATATCTTTTGATAGGTGAGCACCATCAGCTTTCTTCACCACATTTGCTTATGCACCCATTTTCTCTTCAGCGATTTTGTTGGGAAGGTGAGCATCACAGAATGCCAGATTATTAGAACAAAGTGTTCTTGTGTTGAGGGAGTACTTGAGTAGAGGCCCAATGTCCATGTGCAACCTTAATTTTTAACATATATATATAAGTACATAGATCTATTCACCGCTTGTTGTATGTAAAATATTTACATATATATATGCCTGTATTTAGACTTCTATAAGTGTCCTTTGTCTCCTGGTTTTTCCTCTATTTCCTTGTAGTTTCCTCTGGTCCCACCATCATGTTCAGTCTTCATTCAGGTTTAGTAATTCCTTGCTGCTACATTGTCCTTGATTAAGCCCCACTAGGCATCCTACGCCCTTCTCTCCATTGATTTTAGTTCACTTGTAGTTGGCTTGTCCCTGGTTGGTCTCTGCACCCCCGTTTCTTTCTCCCACCTCCCCTTCTCCCGCATCTCCCCTCTGTCCCAGTCCTATTCTTTTCATCTCCAAATTGTTTATCCCGCCTATCTTATCTAGATAGACATGCAGAGGCATTAATAAATGAAAAAGCCAGGCAAAGCCAAACAAAACAACAAAGGAAGTCAAAACCAACAAAACAATAACAACTGAAAAAAATAACAAAAAGAAAGCCGACAAAAATGGAAAAGCCTATAAATAGTTCAAGGTCTGTTTGTTGGCCTTTATCTGTGTTTTACAGTCGAGTCTGATGGGATGCCACACTCTTGTCTCCAAAGTCTATTTTTGGTATTCCCCGGGGATTTCATCACTTTGCTCCCCTTGCTGCTCTGTTGAATGCCCTTAGTGTTTTGCCCCAGCATGATGGGGTTAGATTGGGCACAATTCCTGCGCTGTGTCTTCAGTGTTGTCCCCCGTATTCCCATGGTTCAGTGAGGGACATCGTGTTTCATGGTGGGGCTGGCCTTATGGTCCTCTCAGTGCATTGTCTGCTCTGAGAGGGAATATCGTCCTCAGGGCTTGATGGGCCAGGCTGTGTTCCCCTCCTCCATCCCTGTGCCTTTCTTCTGTGGCTCTAATCAGACATGCCCCTCTCCCCAAGTTGCAGCTTCGGTGCTGTCCTCTGGAGTGCATTCTTCTGGGGAGGGGGGCTGTCCATGTAGTTGGGACTGGGGCAGCAGCCTCAGACCTCTCTATTGGTTCCCTGGTACATGTTGGTATGTTGTATTCACATCTTAGCATATCAGGTCTCTCTCTCCCTCTCCTGTGGAAATATAAATAATACCCTCCCCTTGGGTAGGTTAGTGCCCTGCTCCCTCCCTACCCATGGCTTTTTTTCCCCCCTACCTTCTCTTTCTTTCCCCCTCCTATTTATTTGGCTGCCCTATGTATCCCTGGATTGGATATGACCCCTGCCATAGTACCTGGACCTCACCCCAGGAATGTATGTGTATAGTAGCTTTTCCCCTATGCCCCACTTTTAAAGCTTACCTCAGTGGACTCATTTTGTACTTGTCCTTTTGTGCTTGGTTTACTTCACTTAGCATGATTTCCTCCAGTTCTTCCCATGTGGCAATGTGCTTCAAGCATTCATCGCTGCTTTTTAGGGTTGTATAGTATTCCATTGTATGTATGTACCACAGTTTTTTTATCCCTTCATCCATTAATAGAAATTTGGGTTTTCCAACTCCTTGCAATTGTGAACTGTGACACCATGAACATTGGAGCACAGATGTCTGGCTTTGTTTCTTGCCTCTCCTGAGTATATGCCTAGTCGGGGGGTTGCTGGGTCGTATGGTAGCTTGATTTCCATCTGTTTAGATATTGCCAAACCATTTCCATAATGGCTGTACATACCTACAGGTCCACCAGCAGTGCATGAGAGTTCCTGTCTCCCCACAGCCCCTCCAACACTTGTTACTTTCTGATTTTTTGAATTGGGCTATCTTTGAGGCTGTTAGGTGGTATCTCACATTTATTTTAATTTGCATTTCTCTTATAGCTAATGATTGGGAAAATTTTCTTTTTTTATATATTTCTGGGAAAATTTTCTCATATGTTTATTGGCCATTTGAATTTCTGCTCTTGTGAAACTTCTGTTCAGGTCATTTGCCCACCTTAGTGGGCAGTTAGTTTTCTTATTGTAAGCTTGCAAAGTATTGTATATTTTAGTATTAAGGCCTTTGTCTGATGTGTCATTGCTAAAGATGTTTTTCTAGTCTGTGGGGTCTCTTATTGCTATCTTGGTACATTCTTTCGATGCACCAAGTGGTTTATCTTTAGTATATCTCACTTGATAGCCTATGTATTCCCTGTGCCAAGGTTCTCAGGTTTGTCCCAATTCTCTCATTAATATCCTTAATAGTTTGGGGTTTTGCCCCAAGGTCTGTGATCCACCTTGAATTTATTCTTGTGAATGGAGTGAGGTAAGGGTCTTGCTTCATTTTCTGTGGGTAAATAGACATTTTTTTGCAGCACCACTTATTGAAGAGGGCATCTGATTCCCATTTGATATTTTTGGGGCCTTTATAAACAATCAGTTGTCTATATGCTGATGTTTTTATTTCTTTGTTTTCAGCTCTTTTCTACTGGTCTAAATATCTGTAGTTATACCAGTACCACACTGTTTTGACCACTGTGGCTGTATAATTGATGCTAAAGTCAGAGAACCCACTTCTATAATGAATGATATTAAACTATGGCCCAGACAAAGCCTGTGTGAAAACAGCATTGTTGCTTGAAAACAGCATTGTTGTTGGGAATTTAGAAAAGGTAGTACTACAAGGGATTCTTCTAAACATGAAATAATAAAACCACAAAAATGAAAATGTAGCTACTGTGAACAAAAAACTAAAACTGACCATAAAGTGGTTAAAAAAATTAAACTCAGAAAAGAAATAATATGGTTCAGCTTTCAAATATTGCTCAAGCAAATGCATAAAAAATCTCAGTTAAGCACTAAAAAAGTGATTCATCTAATGGATGAATGTATGGATTGTGATAAAAGTTGTATGAGCCCCAAATAAAATGATTTTTAAGTGATTCATCTATGGAAATAGATGACACATGTCAATAATGGGTTCAATGGACTAATGGATCACTCCAATACTGATCTCTGGGGTTCTGAGTCAAGAAGAATTAGATGGTGCCTAGTCATCACTACCAATGGTTCTGAAAGTGTTCACAGTCCAGGGTCCTGGATAGAATGGGAGAAAGAACTGAAACAAAAAATTTAAACACACCCCATCAGACATGACTGGAAAGTACCTGTAAAGGAAAACAAACAAACCCTGAACTATTCATACATTTATGTGTGTATCTGTGTGTGTTGTTGTTGTAGCTATTGTTTTACTTTCTGTTGTTGCTTCATAGTACTCAATCTTGTGATAGTAATAGCATGTCTACCTGGAAGGGATAGGCAGAATAAACAAGCAAGAGAGAACAGCAGGATGACAGTTCCGGGAGGACATGGCTGTAGGGGTGGCAGGGGAAAGGAAGAGGGTGTTAACAAGCCCAGGGACAAGGGAACAATAAGTGATTCAAAATTCATCTCAAAGAGGGTGTGGGAGGTCTGGCAGGGCTGGGTCAAGGGCAATGTAACCGAGAGGAATTCCTAAAACCCAAATGAAGGCAGTACATGATAGTGGGACAAGAGGAAAGTACAAAGAAACAGAGGAAAGAACTAGGAGGCAAAGGGTAGTCATAGTCATAGAGATTTAAATACAGACATATAAAGATGCAAATATATTTATATACGACGAGGGGGGAATAGATCTATGTACATATATTTATAGGTTTAGTATTAAGGAAACAGATGAACAGTGGGCCCCCGCTCAAGTACTTTGTTCTAACAACTCGGCAGTCAGAGATGCTCACCTGCCTGGCACGATCGCTGATGACAATGGGTGCACAGGCAAATGTGGTGAAGAAAGCTGATGGTGCCCGCCTACCAAATGATATAGCACCTGAAGTCGCTGAAGACAATGGGTGCATAAGCAAATGTGGTGAAGAAAGCTGGTAGTGTCCAGCTACCAAAAGATATAGCACCTGAAGTCTTAAAGAACTGAAGATAAACAAGCAGCCATCTAGCTGAGAGACAACAAAAGCCACATGGAAGAAGCACACCAGCTTGTCCGGACTTGATCACTGAGGACAAAGTGGGTGCAGAAGCAAAAGTTGCGAACAAAGCTGATGGTGCCCAGCTATCAAATAATATAGCATTAAGGGTCTTAAAGGCTTGAAGAAAATAAAGCGGCCATCTAGCTAAGAAACAAAAAAAGCCCACAAGGAAGAAGCACAACAGCTTACCCCGATGTGAACGCTGAAGACAAAGCGGGTGAATGAGCAAGTGTGGTGAAGAAAGCTGATGGTGCCCAGCTGTCAAAATATATAGAATCTGGGGTCCCATAGGCTGGAAGATAAACAAGGGACCTTCTAACTGAAAAAAAAAAAGCCCACATGGAAAATGCACACCAGCCTATGAGATGACAAGGCATCGAAGGGATCAGGTATCAGGCATCAAAGACAAAAAAACAACAACATAGCATTGTGAATGAGGAGGAGTGCAGAGTGGGGACCCAGGGCCCATCTGGGGGAAATTGGACATCCCCTTGCAGAAGGGCTGTGGGGAGGTGAGGCACCAGACAGAGTGCAGTGTAGCAACGATGAAACATACAATTTTCCTCTAGTACTTGAATGCTTCCACCCCACCCCCACTATCATGATCCCAATTCTATCTTACATAACCGGCTGGACCGGAAGATGTATACTGCCACGGATAGGAACTGGAAAAATGGGGAATCCAGGACAGATGAGCCCCCCAGGGACAGTGGTGAGAGTAGCGATATCAGGAAGGTGGAGGGAGGGTGAGGGAGAAATGGGAAACAGATGACAAGGTCTATATGTAACCTCCTCCCTGGAGGATGGACAGCGGAGAACTGAGCGAGGGAGACGTCGGATGGTGTAAGATATGATAAAATAATAATTATAAATTATCAAGGGTTCAGGGAGAGGGGGAAGCGGGGAGGGAGGGGAAATGAGGAGCCGATACCAAGGGCTCAAGTAAAAAGCAGGTATTTTGAGAATGATAATGGCAACATATGTACGAATGTGTTGGGCACAAGTGATGTATGTATGGATTGTGAAAAGAGTTGTATGAGCCCCTAATAAAATGATTTAAAAAAACTTTAAACAAAAAATACCAGGTTTACTGGTCAGATTAAGACCAGTGGAACTCAGTCCTGAGACTAAAACCCTTAGTCACCTCACCCCTCGGGTCTGTAAATAAGTTCACTCCCACGGTTCAAATTTCAACTAAGTAATAGACAGGTTTTATAACAGATTTATAAGGTATGAAATATGCACACATTAGAGCAATCAAACATTTACTATAAAAAGGCAGCATTTATCCAAGGACGAAGTTCAGAATAGTTAGGAAAGAAGGAAGAGTGGACACAGAAATAGGGAGTATCTGGGATAAGTGAAAATGCTGAGGAACAAGATGGCAGCCAAGCTCCAGTCTTGCTGCATCGACACCTGCTCAAGTAGGCGAGGCCCCTTCAGAAAATTAGAGGTCCTCAGAACACCGGCTCAGAACATGAAGGAAGGGCATGTGCCTGCTGAGTCGGATGCACCTCCAACATTGGGAAGAAGGGCCGCAAAGGCAACGTCTCTGTTTAACTAAATAAAAAGAAATCGAATGCTCCTGCTGGGTCAGTACTTAGCACCAAAAGGACAGATGATTTGAAATCTTCTTATTCCATTTGTCAGGAGGCTTTGATTTTCCTCCAGCAACCTCCTCCACGTTCTCCTCTTCAGAGGAAAAGAAAAAGCTCAGTGATTCCTTCAAATGAAAATCTTTCCCAGAAATGTCTCTAAATGTTTTACACCAGATGGCTGAACCATGTATGTAGAAGACATTGTTAGACAATGACTTATGGCTTCCATAAGCGGCCAGCCTATATTCTTGTAATAATCATGAACCTGAAAGATCATTGCCTTTAAGTCTGACAAGAGACCCTCTGTGTTAGTCTGGGTACTTTAGAGAAACAAATCCACAGAAACTCATATATAAGAAAGAGTTTTATACAAAGGTCAAGTGAGTGTCAAGAAAACATCCCAACCCAGTGCTGCCCAAGCCCACAAGTCCAACATTAACCCATATGTCCAACACCAATCCACAAAGTCCTCCTCCATCTCACAAAACAGATGCAATGATGCCAACTGCAGGAGGAAAGCCGAGTCAGTGAAAGTGTAAACACCTCAGCGCTGGCAGGGGTCTCCACATGGCTGCTCCAGCACCCAGGGCTGGCTTGGGGTAGGTCCATGTGACTTCTCCTTGGGGATGTCTTGCAGGAAGTGAGCCTTGCCAGCTGGAGCAGGGAATTGGCTAAGACAGTGCACCCTGGTCCGACCATCACAGAGCAAGAGACCTGAGAACTAGAAAGGTACGGCTCACTGAGCCATTTATCCCTCTGCCCTTCAATTAACCCCACATGTGTTTATCAGCCAGGTTGGCCCAATAAACTAACTACCTCACCCACATATCACAGTTTGGGTCTCCAACATAATCTTTCCTTAATCTTTTGCAGATCTGCCTCTTAAGAAAACTTCAAGTCATGCTTTAGTAAGAAGAGAAACAACCTGCATAAAAAAAGTATGCCAGAGGCAGTTAAGGCTGCCAAGTACCTGGCCCCTTAAGTGCAGGCTCTGTTGACATAGATTGAAACTCGAATGTGGACATTAAACTAGGCAAGAACAATTGGAAGGCACCACAAATTTCTAGTCTTCTTGGGGAAAATGTCCGTGAAATACCCTGGCGAAATTGGAGAGAAATTGCACTTAATCGGCTGCATTTTTATGCTTTTTTTTAACTGAGAGGCTTAAATTGAGCATGCAACCTAATTTTATCTTAAAGAAGTGAGATTTTAGCAGTGTTTTCAAGTTTTACAATCTAAAACTATTCTAAAGTATAGGAATTCAACTGAAAGTGAATTTGGCGGGGCGGGGGAGGGGCTGTTACTGTTTGTATCTATGTTTGTTGTAAGGTGCCATTGAGTTGGTTCTAATTCGTAGTGAGCTTTGAACAATGGCATGAAATACTGCCTGGTCCTCTTCAGTCCTCATAATCTTTCCTGTGCTTGAGCTCCTTGTTTGAGTTACAGTGTCAATCCATCTCACTAAGGTTCTTCCTTTTTTGCCGACCCTTTCTTTAACAAGCATGATGTCCTTCTCCAGGGACTAGTCATTCCTGATAACCTCTCCAAAGCGCATGAGATGAAGTCTCCCCATCCTTGTTTCTAAGGAACCTTTCAACTGTTCTTCCAGAAAAGATTTGTTTGTTATTCTGGTAGTCCATAGTATATCCAATATTCTTTGCCAGCAACATAAATCAAATGCATCAATTCTTCTGTGGTCTCTTTCTTTCTTTCTTTCTTCTTTTTTTTTAGAATCTTAAAACTACAATTTTTATTTATTCATGGTTTTGCAATATTTGAATGCAGTTAAAATTTAACATTAAACCCTGCTTCTAACAGAGTTGAGCATTTAAAATAAATAACATTTGCTTTTACGTTCTTTGAATATCTCAAGCTCTTCAAGAGGCACTACCTTGATTTAATACCCAACTCCTCATGTCTGGATCATTTCAATAGTCTTCTCCCTGGTCTTCCTCTCATTGGCATTGGCTTATTTATTTCTGACTCATAGCAACCCTTTAGGACAGGGTAGAACGGTTCCTTTGGGTTTCTGAGACTAACTCCCCCCCCTCCTTTTTAAATAAATCATTTTATTGAGGGCTCTTACACTTCTTATAGCAGTTCATACATCAGTTGTATCAAGCATATTTGTACATATGTTGTTATTCTTTTGTAAACATTTACTTTCTATTGAGCCCTTGGTTCTATTGAGCTCCTCTTTGTTCCCTCCCTCCTCCCCCTTGTGACTCCTTGATAAATTATAAATTATTATTCTTTTCGTATCTTATATCTACTGCTGTCTCCCTTCCCCACTGGTCTCTGTTGTTTGTCCCCTTGGGTGTGTGTGTGTGTGTTATGTGTTGATCATTACTATCAGTTCCCCCTTCCTTCCCTCTTCTCCCCACCTTCTTTCTCCCTATTCTTCTGGTATCGCTACTCCCATTCCTGTTCCTTGATTCCGTGTGCTGTGTACTCTTATCTCTTATTTTTACCTGTGTACATGCTCCGGTCTAGCGTGCAGTGAAAGGCAGGACTGGGGTCACGATAGTAGGGGGTGAGGAAGCCTCAAGGAGCAGAGGAATATTGTGTGTTTCATTGGTGCTATACTGCGCCCTAGTTGACTCATTCCTTCCTTGTGACTCTTCTGTGAGGGGATATCCCATTGTCTACAGATGGGTTTGGGGTCTTTGCTCCAACCACCCCTGTTCTCAATAATATGGTTTGTTTGTTTGGGGTCTTTTGATGCCTGCTACCTGATCCCATCAACACCGCATGATCACACAGGCAGAATATGCTTTGCTTCTTTTAGTAGCTCTTTAGTATTTTCAGCAACCCTGATGGTGCAGTAGGTTATGCATTGGGCTCCTAAATGAAAGGTAAGCAGTTGGAAACTGAGAAAGACGCTTTCTAATCTTTTAAAGATTTACAATCTCAGCATCCTACAAGGGCGGTTCTTCTCTGTACTTCAGGGGGTCTGTGAGTCAGAATTGATTTAAAGGCAGCAAATGGCAGTGAGTTTTGAGTTGAGTTAGTATTTTCATTTTGTTTGTTTTCTTTATTTTCTCCTAGTTCCTTGAGAATATTTACATATAGCTTTATTAAAATGTATATCCAGTAGGTTCAATGTTTGGTTTTCCTTAAGGATTGTTTATGTTGATTTATTTTGTTCCTTTGAATTAGCCATCCATCCATGTTTCTATAGCTTGGATTATCTGTGTTTTCTATGTCTTGGATTAAAAAAATAGAACAGGGGTGGGGGGGCGCGCAAAAAAATAGAACATTTGAATACAGTATTTCTAGAACTGTATTTAGTGTTTACTAGATTCTACTTTCTTGTTATTTTTTCATCTCTTCCTCTTTTTTATTTTATTCTATTTTTTTCTTCCTCTTTTTTCTTTTATTCTATTTTTTTTGAAATCTGTAATAGTACATTAGCTCAGTAACTTTCCCAACCTATTTTTGCAGAAACAAAGGAAACTATTTTTTTGGCGGGGTTGGGGGATCAAAACTTGTAGTATTTTTGGAGATTGGCTCTATGCTGGCTTTACACGGAGACAAGAAATTCGCACCGGGAGAAATATGCAAGATTACTTCACATCTTTCTGGGTATGTTTCTTGCCCTGAGCATGCATTTGGCTCCTGAAATCCTGCACATTCAGGTGCACTTAAAGGCGCCAATATCCCCAGGGCATTCTTGCCCATGATTTTAACCATAGTGTGTTCAATCATCCCCTTTGCCCCAGGAGTTATGGGTTCTCAGTTTCCCTTACAGTGACTCTAGTTACACCTGCTGTTTCTCCTGAGTGCCTACCACGATGACACAGATGTAAGCACTTTCCTTTGGTGCCCTTTTAATAAAGTATGATCTACTCACTCCAGATCCAGAAACCGAGATTTCAAGCTTGAAATGTGACTGGTGAGTCTAGCTTGCAGCGGTAGTCTCAGCGTCTTCCTACCATTCTGTAGGCTGCCATATTCCAACTATTCGCTAGAGTTCTGCTAAGACTAGGGCAATCATCGCCTGCCTTATTTGTTTCCCTGTGGAGGATGGGAGCATGGAGCTTCTTACTCCACCATCTTGGTTCTGGTAACAGGTTCCACATTTTGAAAGAAAGAGTTCAAATAATTTGTGGGCATATTTTGAAACCACTGCAAACACTAAACATGATCTTCTCCTTGACAGTACCCCAAGCAAGATAGGGGATGGGGGGGGGGGGGAAGCAAAAGGCATTGCATCTCCATCTGTTCTTGCTTTTACCAGAGGGTAATCATTTCCAGAAATGATCAGATTTCCCCTTACATCTCCTTGGCCCAAATGTGGCCAGTGCCTACTGGCCAATTCATGATAATGTAAATAGAATTACTATGCCAAATTTAGGCCAATCATGATTAATTTGTTTGGTCTAGGAGATAGGCCTGCCTTCCCTGAATACTTATCATTGACCCAATACTCAATCAAATCAGGTTTCTGTTAGCACATAATACACGGAGGGTGGAGAATGACTTCAGTTGGCAAGAATGATTACAACAAATGGCTTGTTAATGCTCTGAGAGTAAAAAGCAAATCTTTACCATGGTTAGTAGACTTAAAGAATTTACATGTGTTGCCTGAGCAACATAATTTTAGACCTGTCTTTCCCTCTATTTCCTAACAGTATTCTTTTAAAAAAAATCATTTTATTGGGGGCTCATACAACTCTTTTAAAAAAATCATTTTCTTAGGGCTCATACAACTCATCACAATCCATACATACATCAATTGTGTAAAGCACATTTGTACAGTCATTGCCCTCATCATTCTCAAAGCATTTGCTCTCCACCTAAGCCCCTGGCATCAGCTCATTTTGTCCCCTCCCTCCCCGCTCCTCCCTCCATGAGCCCTTGATAATATATAAATTATTATTTTGTCATATCTTACACTGTCCAATGTCTCCCTTCACCCACTTTTCTGTTGTCCGTACCCTAGGGAGGAGATTATATGTAGGTCCTTGTAATCGGTTCCCCCTTTTCACCGCACCATTCTTCAATCCTTTTCTAAAAGTATTCTGATTTTTTTGTGCTGTCTTGGGATCCATTCCATCTGTGGCTGCATGGCTAACTAGTATCCATTTTCCAGATCTGTAGTAGTAAAGCTTGCTGATCATTCTGAGCTTCAATCTTCTCACAGGTAAAATAGAGATAATAATGGTACCAGCTATAAAGCCCTATTGATGTTTATTGTAGTCTCTGGGCTGCTAATTGCAAAGTCAGCAGTTCAAGCTTACCAGACTTTCTGCGGGAGAAAAATGAGGCTGTCTGCGCCTGTAAAGATTTAACCCTATATAGGGTTATGAAGAGTCAGAGTCAACTCAATAGAAGTGATTTATTTTTTAGCCCCTAGTGGTACTGTAGTGGAGTGAACTTTCTTTCTTTTTTTTTTTTTAGGTTGTTTTAAAATCATTTTATTGGGGGGCTCATCAGCTCTTATCACAATACATCCATCCATCCATTGTGTCCAGCACTTTTGTAAATTCATTGCCATCATCATTTTCAAAACATTTTGAAGGACAAGTATAACATGAGTCCGCTGAGGTAAGTTTATATATATATAAAAAAGAAAGAACAGAAAAGTAAATGCGAAAGGGGCACAGGGAAAAAGCTACTGTATACAAACACTCCAGGGATGAGGTCCAGGTAGTATGGCAGGGGCCAGACTAAACCCAGGGGTACATATGGTAGCCAACTAAAAAGGGGGCGGGGAGGGAGGAAAAGGGAAAGAAAAAAAAGATGTGTGGTGGGAGAATAAGGCACTGACCCATCAAAGGGAGGGTATTGTTTGTGTCTCCACAGGGAAAGAGGGACCAGACTTAAAGCCAGTGCCAGAGGAGTGCAGCGTGCTAGCAAGGAGTGGGAGCCAGTGGAGGGGCCTGAGGGCTCGGCCCCCAAACCAGCTATGTGGACAACTGCCCCTCCCCATAGAAGAATTTACTTGAGAGGATAGTACTGAAGCTGCGGCTAGGGGAGAGGGGCATGTCTGATCAGAGCAAATGGGAGCAAATGAAGGGGGAGGAAGAGAGTGTGGAGCACATACTGGTCTACCAGGCCTGGAGGACTATATTCCTGCTCTGAACAGCAACTGCACAGATTATGGCTGATCCCACTATCCCTTGCTGACCCAGGGCCCTAAGGGGGACAACACTAGAGACTCAGGGCTGGGACTGGCCCAGACTGACCCCATGACACCGAGGCAAACCACTAAAAGCTTTTGGCAGAGCAACCATGGGAGCAGAGCAGGGAGCCCCTAAGGGAGTACAAAGGACAGACTCTGGGGCCAGAGCATGGTACCCCATCAGACCGACCTGACTAAAGGACATGCCTAGAGATCAAAAATAAAACCTTGATCTATTTATAGGTTTTTCTTTCTTTAAAAATTTCTTTTTTTAAATTAATTTTTTCTATGGGTAACTGTTTTTCTTTTCTGTTGTCATCGCTGTGTTCTCATTCATTACCTATCTTGCTATGGCTTGATTTTGGTGCATATTATTATCTCTACAGATCTAGTTAGATAAGATAGACTGAATGAATAGACTGGAGGAGAAAACAACGGGACCGATGGTTCCAGGGGGACATGGGAGAGGGGGAGGCGGGGGTAAGGAGGTGGTGCTGACCAACCCAGGGACAGGGGAGCAACAAGTGATCCAAAAATCAGTGGCAAGGAGGGTGTGAGAGGCCTGGTAGGGATTCAGTAAGGGAAATGTAATGGAGAGAAATTACTGAAACCCAAATGAAGGCTGAGCATGATAGTGGGCCAAGAGGAAAGTCAAGGGAAATAGAGGAAAGAGGTAGGAGGCAAAGGGTATTTATAGAGGTCTAAAGACTGGAATGTACATATGTAAATATATTTATATAAGAGTGTGGGGAAGTAGATCTACATGCATACATTTATAGGTTTAGTATTAAGGCAGTAGATGGACATTGGGCCTCCACTCAATTACTTACCCAATGCAAGAACACATTGCTCTATTAAATTGGCATTCCAGGATGCACACCTTCCCGACACGATTGCTGAAGAAAAATGTGTGCTTAAGCAAATGTGGTGGAGAAATCTGATGGTGCCTGGCTATCAAAAGATATGGCATCTGGGGTCTTAAAGGCTTGAAGATAAACAAGCGGCCCTCTAGCTAAGAAGTATCAAAACCCACATGGAAGAAGCACACCAGCTTGGCTGACCACGAGGTGTAGAAGGGACCAGTTATCAGACATCAGAGAACTAAAAATCACATCAGTGGGTTCCCACCTTCCTGATACAATCAATGAAGACAAATGTGTGCATAAGCAAATGTGGTGAAGAAAGCTGATGATGCCTGAGTATCAAAAGATATATTGTCTGGGGTCTTAAAGGCTTGAAGATAAACAAGCGGCCATCAACAAAGCCCTCATGGAAGAAACACACCAGCCTGTGTGAACACGAACTGTAGAAGGGTTCAGGTATCAAGCATCAAAGAACAAAAAATAATATCATTGAAAATGTGTGAGTGTAGAGTGGAGAAGCCCATCAGTAGGCAACTGGACACTCCCTTACTGAAGGGTTGTGGGGAGGAGATGAGCCAGTCAGGGTACAGGATAGCAATGATGAAACATAATTTTCCTCTAGTTCTTAAATGCTTCCTCCCCCCACTATCATGATCCCAATTCTACCTTACAAATCTGGCTAGACCAAAGGATGTAAACATTGGTACAGAAAGCAACTGGAAACACAGGGAATCCAGGAAAGATGACTCCTTCAGGACCAGTGGTGAGAGTGGCGATGCCTGGAGGGTGGAGAGAATGTGGGGTTGAAAGGGGGAACCAATTACAAAAAACTATGTATAGCCTCCTCCCTGGGGGATGGACAGCAGAGAAGAGGGTGGGGGGAGACTTCGGACAGTGTAACATATGTCAAAATAATAATTTATGAATTATGAAGGGTTCATGAGGGAGGGAGAGTGAAAATGAGCAGCCGATATTAACGGCTCAAGTATAAGGCAAATGTTTTGAGAATGATGATGGCAACAAATGTACATATGTGCTTGACACAATGGATGTACGTATGGATTGTGATAAGAATTGCATGAGCCCCCAATAAAATGATTTAAAAAACCATTTCGAGTGAACTTTCTTAATATGGTTCTTCAACCGAAATGTGTTATTCCCACCAAATGATTGGGTGAGCCTATGCAAATGGAATATTAAGGTACCATGCACTGCTAAAAGGACCAATAAATCTGTCTTGCAAGAAGTATGGCCAGAGTGTTCCTTAGTGGCAAGGATGGTGAGACTCTGTCTTACATATTTTGGACATGTTGTCAGGAGAACTAGTCCTTCCAGAAGGACATAAGCTTGGTAAAGTAGAGGGGCAGTGAAACAGAAGGCCCTCAAGGAGATGGATTGACATAATGGTTGCAATAGGAACAATTGTGAGGATGGTTCAGGACCAGGCTGTGTTTCGTTCTGTTGTGCCTAGGGTAAGGTGACCAGACGTCCCGATTTTTATTAATTTTTCCTGCGTCCTGCGGCATTTTAAAAAAGTCTCGATTTTTGGAAAGAATGCATGATAAGCTAGGGTATACGGTTTTCGGCTGCCATGTGGCTACTTCGCCAAGATATGAGTTTTATCAATGGTGTCCCACTGGTGTCCCACTTTTCCAATGTTAAAATCTGGTCACCTTAGCCTAGGGTCACAATGGGTTGGAAGTGATTTGATGGCACTTAACAACAACATGCAAATAGCGTGTGTGTAACACTAATAGAGGGGCTTTGTCAGTTTTTGATACCACCCGCTTGCCTATAAGGATGAGCCCTCTTTGAAACAGTGGCAGAGAAAGGAACCTCGAGATCCTTGGAAGAGCACAATCCAAGACCTCTGTCTGAAGTGGCGGAGGATGCTGAGTCCAGATGCGTCAGACTGTGACACAGGGAGTGAGAGGAGCCACACCCAGGCCATGGGGTATCTTCTCCTTCGCTGGCCTGAGACAATGGAACTGTGGGACAGAGTGACAGGCAGGCTGGCTTCCTGGTTCATGGAAGCAAAGGCCAAGGTACCATGAAGCTGAGAGGCTGAGGACCAGAGAGTCTTGGCTGCTGCCCGAGGAGACCAATGACTACCACAACCTTACTGTTTGCTGATATTGACTTGTAACCTAGTCACTTCTCTAATAAACTTCCTTAACTGGGAGTATTGTTTCTGGGTTCTGTGTAGCCATTGTAATGAACTACCGAACCAGGCACAGATGTAGAGTGGTGTGAAAGAAATGACTGGTGTCAAAATAGGTAAAGAAGGATGGACCGTGGAGGCTTGGTGTCTGTCCTCTGTCTGATGAAAATAGGGAAGCCAGAGGAGGTCAGATGTCTCCACCTCCCTCCACTGCCGGTTATTACAGGTGTATAGTAAGTGCTCAATAATTGGCAATTTTAAATCCAGGTGATCGGAATGCTTGCTTGCTTTCCTTTCCTTGCTGATGTTGTTGGTTGCTATTCTATCTATCTTATCCAAAAGGAGTTGCTTCTAACGACGACAGAACCCATGAGACACAAAAGAAGTACCAAATGGATGTATATGTAGAGATGATTATTGGAAGGCCGGGCAGTTTGGAGGTAATTCCAAAGAGTTCTGTGTCAAAGAGTTTTCCTAGAAGATACACTGGCAGGTTAAAAGACATGTTTATCTTACAACTTGTGTCTCAATATCAATGTATTGTGAACGAATACTTTCCTTTTTTTAACCCCTCCTGCAGTCGCCATCTTGTCTCCCCCAAGAATACTTTCCTATATCTTTTTTTAAATTAAACAATTTTTTACTTTCCTATCTATATATTAAAAGGAAGTATAGTACTAAGTGTATGAACTATTTTAACAGCTTTATTTACATAATTTACAATATCATACAATGCAATAGTCCAATCACAGTAAAAAGTTATGCAATCATTACCATAATTTTAGAACATTTTCTTCTTTCTTGTGCTCCTTTTTTTTTGTAGTTAGTTCAAGGATGGTTTGTTGGCCTTTAGGGGTGTTTTCCAGTCCAGTCTGTTGGGGTACCACGCCCTGGCCCCAAAGTCCACTTTCAGCATTCCCTGGGGACCTTGCCGCTCCATTCCCTTGCTGTTCTGCTGCACGCCCCCAGTGATTTGCCTCCGTGTGGTGGGATCAGGTCAGGTGCAATTCCCACACTGTGTCTCCGGTGCCGTCCCCTGTATCGCCCTTAGTCACTGAGGGGCATCATGTCTCATAGTGGGGCCAGCCATGCTGTTCTCTCTGTGGACTGGCTGCTCTACTCAGGAACATCATCCTCACGGCCTCGTGGGCCAGGCTGTGCTCCACTCTCTCCTCCTCCCCCTTCATCTGCTCCCGTGTGCTCTGATCAGATATGTCCCTCTCCCAGTGCTGCAGAATCAATGTCGTCCTTCGAAACAAATTTTTCTCGGGGGAGGGGCAGGAATCCACTTAATTTTTGGTGCTGGGGCCAGCCTCCCAGACCTCTCCACTGGTTCCCTACTCCACGCAGGAATGTTGCATTCACACCTTGCGGCACTGGGTTGAAGTCTGGTCCCTCTTTCCCTGTGGAGATATAAACAACACCCTCCCCTTGGGTGGGTTAGTGCCCCATGCCCCCGCTCCCCTTTTCTTCCTTATATTCATCCTTTTATTTTTCTTTCCCCACGGTGCTCAGTTTTTAGTTCCCCATTTCCCTCAAAACACCTCTGCCATGCCCCTCAGACATGCCCCTCAAAACTCACTGTCATCAAGTCAATTCCAATTTCTAATGACCCTATCGAAAAGGGTAGACAAAGGGACAGAACTGAGACTGTACCTCTTTACAGGAGCAGACAGCCTCATCTATCTGCCATGGAGCAGCTGGTCATTTCCAATTGCTGACCTTGTAATGAGCAGTCCAGCGAACAAGCACTATGCCACCAGGGCTCCTGAGAAACCATTCATCCTGTTTCTGTAGATGTGCCTCTCCGGGATTTCATGTACAGAAAGAGAACCAAACCAAGATACCCCATAATGACCAAATGAAACAGAAAAACCTCAATCGAAAAGGAGAAAATATTAACAACTGCAACAAACTTCAAATGGGTCAAATGAGAGATCAAATGATAAGGTGTTCCATTTTAACCTAACTATATTTGTAATAAGTGTATGACCTTTTGATGTGGACTGTCTACCACTTACCAGCTGAGACCCTGAACAAACCACTACTAAACCTCATCTGAAAAGTGGATGACAGAACTCATTTTTGAGTTTTATGGACACTAAATTACTTATTCGAAAGCTGTGTTTGCTAATAACAATACTGTCATAACTAGAGCAATTATTCTTGTATTTTTAAATTAAAAAACGGTGGAGGCCTGGCCTTTCCTTTTTATCGAGAGGGCTCAATTATTACAATTTCATTTGAGAAGCCAGGAAGTCAGGGGAAATTTCCAAAAGGAGATGACTTTTGCATGAATCCTGGTGGGGCTGTCCGGAATGCCATGAGGTGGGGGGTGGCGCTGTGCCCTTGGCTCTGTCTTGTGGGGTCTTTTTTCAGCAGTGCCAGTCTGTTTGCTCAGCGCGCAGCTGCTTTAGCCGTAGGGGTCCAGGGCGGCGGCGGCGGCGCGTGCGCGAGCCTCGGGTCTCGCACATTCTTTTCCGCTCCTCCCCGCCGCCCCAGCCCGCCCCTTTCCGTCCCCAGCACGCCCGAAGCTCCGCCTCCTCGCTCCAGCCCCAAGTCACCAGCGCGGGCGGCTGCTCGCTGCGTGCGGGACGTGACCAGGCGTAGCTGCACGTCTCCACAGACCCAGGAGACAGACAACGCTTCAGAGTAATGGCGGGCCTCTGGCCCGTCCGGGCCCCGCCAATAGCGGCTGCTCTGCCCTCCGCTCACAGCGCTTCCGGGCAGGAAGGGGCGGAGCGGTGGGTGGGGCTTCGGAGCCGTTCTGGGTTGTGGGCAGCGGCTCCGCTTTCCACGCGCTGCCGGAGTGCTCCTCGCTTGTCCTGCTTCCGGGCTCTGCCGCTGCCGCTGCCTAGCTCCCAGCCTCTCGCCACTGCTGTATTGCCAAGATGTCTCTTTCTAACAAGCTTACGCTGGACAAGCTGGACGTGAAAGGGAAGCGCGTGGTCATGAGGTAATTGCACGTGCTTGATTGACCGCCGGCAGAGTTGGTGGTCTGCCTCCCAAAGTTGTTTTAATTTTCCGATGGGTCCCAGGGGCACTAGGCTTGCAGGGTGCGGGGTCCTCTGCGTGGCTGAGGCTGGGCCGGGGGTTTGACTCTTGCCATCAGCCCCCAAAGCGAGCCATAGTCGCCTTGTGGTGGGCGGATCACACCAAGGAAGGGCTCACAAGGACGGGACCCATTTTTTTTGGGGGGGGGGGCTTCTTTTCTGATTCCTGTTAACTCCAGGTCGCGGTCAGTGAGGTATGGGGCCTAGTACCTTAACAAATCACCAGGCCGTGGAAGGGACCTTGAGAGGTCATTTGGTTAATTTCCCTCCCCCCACTGCTCGAGACCATCTCAGACTTTGAGCAACGGGCCCATATTTCTAAGGTTCCTTTTGAGACGAAAGTGTTCCTCCCAGAGATTGGGAAACTGATTTAAGTGTTAAGGATTGAGCCCCACCTAAAAAGTAGGGGGAGGAGTGCTGGTGGCAAAGCGGGCTTACTTTGGGCCGCTAACCTCAGGTGTGCCTTTGGACCCGTCAGCCCCTCCCTCCCCTGGAGAAAGAGGTAGCGGGCCGCATTCGTCATTTACAGCCGCAGAAATCCATGTGGCAGGCCTACTGTGCCCTAAAGGGTCGCCATGGGTCAGAATGGCCTCAGTGGCAGTTTGGCTTTTAAAGATGGGGAAGTAACCATGCGGCGCAGTGGTTAAAGCGCCGTGCTAACGGAAAGGTTGGAGGTTCCGACCCACCAGCCCCTCCGCGGGAAGTGAGAAATAAGGCAGTTTGCTTTCCATCAAGATGCACAGCTTCTCAAAATCTGCCCGGAAAGCGCACTATGAGTCAGAACCCATAGAGGGCAATGAGTAAAGAGTGGAGGGGGGAGGGAGGGTAGGACACGCTAGAGCTTATGTAACAGGTCTTTCCTGTGCTATTTTGCCTCTTGGACTCCTGGCCATGGGGTGGGTTTCTTGCATCAGGGCTGTTACACATGCTGAATAATGGTAGCCAGAGCCAGGTTTAGCTGCCACTCCTAGTAATCTTCCAGCCCCACCCTGTGGGCGCAGGCTATTGAAAGTGAGGAGGACTCCTGTATATACTCTATACATGTGGAGCTCTGGGCACTTTACCAACGGGGCGTCTCCTTTCGCTCCCACAATTGCCTATGGGTGGGCATTATGTGCATGCCAGGAGTACAGTGCAGGATTGTCTCTATGCCTTGATTGCTTATATACCTTGACAGGATCCAAGGGTGGTGGTTTTGTGGGCCCCAAGTATTTGTATTACAACACTCTGCAGTCTTGTCCATTTGGGGAAGTGGTTAATTGATAGGCAGACGTGTACCTGTATATGGTGTGATCCAGCTCCTTTCCCAGTTTGTGCCAGTTCAAGCAAGGACACCTTTTGGATGTTAATAGACACGAGCTGCTAGGGGATCTCGTTTTACCATAGCCTTAAACACATCAGGGCACTTCTGAGTCAGAGAGCTGTATGGGCATGCCAAGGGTTCATGTAACTCCCCCTTTGCCTCCATTTTCATGGTGGCCAATGTGAGGTTGCTTTGCTGTGTGATCATTGGAAGAATCCAAGAGCCATGGCCACATTTTCCCAGATGACATGAGCCTTTGTAATCTGGGCAGAGTAGTGTAATAATCACGGGCATCTTAGAAAAGGGCCTCCTGTGCTTCCCAGAGGACCCCTGGTGGTGCAGTGGGTTAAGTGTGGGGCTGCTTACTGAAAGGTTGGAGGTTGGAATCCACCAGCCACTCTGCAGGAGAAAGATGAGGCTGTTAGCTTTTGTAAAGATTACAACTAAAATACAAAGTCACAGTTCTGCTCTGTCCTATAGGGTTTCTTAAGAGTTGGAATCAACTTAATAGCAGTGAGTAGGTAGGTAGTAGTTGTCTTTGAGATGTCTCTGACTCCCCATGACCCTTATGTATAATAGAATGAAACTGCCTGGCTGTTGGGTGTGTCACCCCCTGCCATCAACTTGATTTCAGCTCTTAGAGACCCTATGTAGGGTTTCCAGTGCTATAGATTTTAATGGAAGCAGATAGCCTCATCTTCCTTAGAGTGAGCTGCTGGCATTGGCAGTGAGCAGCCCAAAGCTTATCTAACAGAATGACCAGGGATGCTTTGTTACATTAGCTCATTTGAAAACACAGGATAGGTAGATAGTTGTTTGCAACCTGCTCATAGTTATTTTCTTCCATCTCCACAGTGCTCAAGGCCATATTTGACCGTTCCAGGTGCATGCACCAACTGAAAGAAAGGGGTGGGACATGATGCCTACCGTTGAGTCAATTTTGACTCGGCGACCCTGTAGAGCTAGGGTAGAACTGTTCTGTGGGTTTCCAAGACGCTTACCTCTTCATGGACTTAAGAAAGCCTCATCTTTCTCCCGTGGCTCCCAACCAGATCCAAGCACTCGAACATAGTGCAATAGATTCCTTTTCTGCTGAAGCTTGCGATTGGTACTTAGCCACCCAGTAATCTTGGATAAATTATATTTTTCTTGGCCTGAGTGGGGGAGTGGGGTGGAAAAGACTGAGGATAGTTACTTTGTTCTGATCATTAATGTATCTTTTTTGAACAGAGGGCCACACAAACTGTACAGCTTCTTTTTGGAAGAGCCAAGACAGCTTTGCTGGGTCAGCACAATCCCATTTTGTTTTCATGACCTTAAGTGGTGGCGGTGGGCAGTGTTTCAGAAATGGGGACTCCTGAGCAGGGGCTACTTAAGTTTCTCTGTCTTGTGAAAGGTAATCTGATGTCTGCTGAATTTTCCTCCCCTGGTTTGCATTGCCAAAGGAAAACGACTGATTTGTTGAGGAAACTTTATATAAAAATCCCTGGCTGATTCCACCTGATTTTAAAGATATTCTAGTTTCCAACTCTTTACAATTTGCAGGAACAAACGTTCTGCCCATTTTTGCAATGTCACTGCCTATTTTTGCAATGTCATTTCCTTTCTTCTCCCACAGGTTGCCTGTTTGCCTTCTTTTAAAACACTTCCCTTTTGCCTCCTCCCATTTTGTTTTTTTAACTTGAATTTTTTTCCTCTAACTTGTTGTAACCTGTTAAAGCAACAGCCTTGAAGTAGTGAAAAGAAAAACAGGTAAAACTGAGCAGAGAAGGAATTAAAAAGACTTTTTACACTGGTGTGTTACTGTGGCATGCTAATGATTTGATTCAGACTTAAAGTGACCCTATCTGACGAAATAGAACTGTCCCATGGGGTTTCCTATGTCATAATCTTTATAATAGCAAATCACCAGATCCCTTCTCCAGTGGTGGGTTCCAATCTGTCATTAACCATTGTGCCATACGATGGAGCTTCAAAAGCTTGTGGAAAAATCCCATTATTTTTTCTATTATTTTGGTTTTAACAAACAAAAATTTGTTGTCTTTTGCAGTAACATGATTCCAGTTCCAGGGAGGATTTATTTCTGTCAGCTCTGGGCAAAAGCCCTTGTCATCAATCTTCCCTGAGGTCTAGAAGTTTCTCAGCAAAGGGACTTTGATCCAAAGGTTTAGCTCTGCTACTGGCTTGACTTTCTTGGTTTTTAATTCCATTTTTCTACCTAGCAATTGTGGGTATTTAAGTACTTTTAAATGGAACTGGTCTGAACTCCAGATATTTCAAATGCTAGAAATATTACTGTTCCAACTAAGAAGTGCTGGTAGCATAGTGGTTATGGATTGGGCTGCTAACCACAAGGTCAGCAGTTTGAAACCATCAACCACTCCTGAGAGAAAGAGGGTTTCTACTTCTGTACAGATGTATAGTTTCAGAAACCCACAAGGGGGCAGTTACAGGGGATGTTGTAGGGTCACCGTGAGACAAAATCGACCCAATCACTAAATCAATATTTAAAAAACCCATTTGGGTTTGAAATATATTCATTGGTGGTGGGGGGTTTGCAAAGTTAATGATGAAAGGTAATGTGTTTAATTCACCTAGTTTCCTTCAATGTAATGCAAAACCAGGACATTAGCATCATACAAGGTATGTCTATTAATACTGACATTCTGTCGCATAGGTTTTTGTAAACCCTACTGCAATCAAGATGTAGAGCTGTTTTATCACCACAAAGATCTCCCTCGCGCCAATCCTTTTAGCCCCAGCTCCTTCTCTCCCCACTCCCCAGTGGCATTTTGCCCCGTAACACCTGGCCTTGCATTTCTGAAATTTTGTTATTCTAAAAAATGTTACATAACTGGACGTTTGAGGTCGGCATTTTTTACTTAACACAATTCCCTCAGGATTCATCCAAGCTGTGGTGTACCTTAGTAGATCATTTGTTATGGCTGAGTAGTATTCCATGATTAGACATACCACAATTTGTTGAACTATTTTACCCACTGAAGAACATGTGAGTTGCTTCTAGTTTTGGGTTATTACAAATGAAACTGCTGTCCTCTGCTCCTCACGAAACCATAAACCAAACTCACTGACATCGAGTCCATTTGAACTCATAGCAACCCTGTAGGACAGCGAAGACCTGCCCCTGGGGGTTTTTGAGACCATAACTCTCTGGGGGAGTAGAAAGCCTCGTTCTTCTCCCCCAGGCATATGTCATGCTCTCACTGCCATCAGGTCAATACTGACTCATAGTGACCCCTTGTGGATTTCTGAGATTGTAACTGTTTAAAGGAGTAGAAAGCCCGGTCTTTCTCCGGAGGAGCTGCTGCTCATTTTGAACTGCCGACCATGCGGATCGCAGCCCAACATGTAACCACTACACCAAGACTTGTCATAAGAGAGGCTAAATTAGCTGTTGAAAATCTAGATGAACTCAGACTATCGAGTCTGAGTTAACTCATAGTGACCCTATAGGACAGGTTAGAACTGCCTCTGAGTTTCTGAGATTAACTCATATATTTATTTATAATAAATCACTTTATTAGGGCTCTTAAAGCTCTTAAAACCATACATCAGTTGTATCAAGCACAGTTGTACATATGTTGCCATCATTTCCCAAACATTTTGCTTTTATCAGTTCCTCTTTTTTCCCTCACTCCCCTACCTTTCCACCCTTGTGAATACTTGATAAATTATAAATGATTATTTTCATATCTTAGGCTGTCTCCTGTCTCCCTTCGCCTATGTTTCTGTTGTTATTTCCCTCGGGGCTGAGAGAGACTAACTCTTAACCGGCCTGGAAAGCGCTCTCTCTCTCTCTCTCTCTCTCTCTCTCTCTCTCTCTCTCTCTCTCTCTCTCTCTCTCTCTCTCTCTCTCTCTCTCTCTCTCTCTACAGAGTAGCTGGTGGTTTTGAACTACTGACCCTGCAGTTAGCAGCCTAATGTGGAACCACTAATGAAGAGAAGCGGAAATTCAGAGGGCAATGAGTACACATCGAGTTTCTTTAGGAAGCTGATGCCCTGGTAGCTTGGCTAGATGAGATGCTTGAGGATTTCTGTTCAAACAAGTTTCCTTATGTAAGGGCTGTGGGGTAGAGAACAGTTAGTGCAAGGGCCGGCTTGTGCTTCCCCTCGTGCCTTGACCTGGCCTTCCGAGAGGCAACATGTGGCCAAATTACCCATGGTAATGGGATATTCGGTCTTGTTTGGCGTGCACTTTAAAGCTGGCAAGCATCTTGTTTGAGACATTTACAGAAGATACTTTAGAAGCAGAATCAAGTAGCCTCATATCCATGATCACTCACTGAAGGAGTCTGAGAAAATGCTAGAGGAAAGAGAGAGCTTTGTGGTCAGGGACAGCAACAGCAATCTTTTGATCTAGATCATACCTTCCCTATGTTTCCTTAGTATGTAATAGTAGATGTTTATATTAATGGTTGAACTTATCTTTTAAAAATTATTTAAGTAAATACTTTTATTAGGGGCTCTTAAATCGCATCACAATCCATTGTGTCAAGCACATTTGTACACATGCCGCCATCATTTTCAAAGCATTTTCTTTCTACTTGGGCAATGATATCAGCTCCTTATACCCCCCTCTCTTCCTGCCTTCCCTCGTGAACCCTTGATAAATTATAGGTTATCATTTTCATATCTTACATCTGCCCTCTGTCGTCCTTCACCCACCTTTCTGCTGTTTGTCCTTCCACCTTCCCCTTATCCTCCTGGTATCTCTACTCTCCTTGTTGGCCCTGAGGGGTTTATCTATCTCAGATTCCCCAAGTGGCGGGTTCTTACCTGTAGCATTGTGCATGCTCTGGTCTAATCCGATTTGTAAGGTAGAATTGAGGTCATGATAGTGGGGAGAAGGGAGCATTAATGAACTAGAGGAAAGTTGTATGTTTCATTGGTGCTATACTGCACCCTGACTGCCTCATCTCTTCCTTGTGATCCTCTGTGAGGGGATGTCCAATTGTCTACAGATGGGCTTTAGATCTCCACTCCATACCACCACCCCCATTCACATTGGGTATGATTTTGTTTAGGGTCTTAGATGCCTGATACCTGATCCCATGGACATTTAATGATCACAGGCTGGTGTGCTTCTTCCATGTGGGCTTTGTTGCTGCTCGGCTAGATGGCCACCAGTTTATCTTAAAGCCTTTAAGACCCCAGATGCTCTATCTTTTGATAGCTGGGCACCATCAGCTTTCTTCACCATATTTGCTTAAGCACCCATTTTGTCTTCAGTGATCGTGTTGGGAAGGTGAACTTCACAGAATGCTGGATTACTAGAACAAAATGTTCTTGTGTTGAGGGAGTACTTGAGTTGAGGCCCAATGCCCATCTGCATTTTTAATTCTTTTAAATTACATTTTTGAGAAGTTTTGGCACATAATAATGGCTAATGCTTATGGTGCTATCCCTGGTTGACTTAACTACTGAAAGCTTGACAGTTTGAATTCAGACTCTTTGGAAGAAAGGCTTGGTGATAGGATTCCAATAGAGCCAAGCCTTGAAAACGGTATGGAGCATAGTTCTACTTTGACACACATGTTGTTAGGTGCCGTCAGGTCGGTTCTGATTCAGTGACCCTATGTCCAATGGAACGAAACACCACCAAATCCTGTACCATCCTCATAATTGTTCTTACATTTGTGCTCATTGTTGCAGCTACTGTGTCAATCCATCTCATTGAGGGCCTTCCTCTTTTCCTTTGTGCCTCCACTTTACCAAGCTTAATGTCCTCCAGGGATTGGTCTCTCCTGATAAACATCCAAAGTATGTATGATGTCATACTGTGTCATCCTTCCCTCTAAGGAGCATTCTGACTGTACTTCTTCCAAGACATCTACTTGGTTTTTTTAGCAGGTCATGGTACTTTGAATATTCTTTGCCAACACCATAGTTCAAGTGCATCTGTTGTTCTTTGGTCTTCTTTATTCAATGTCCAACTTTCACATACATATGAAATGATAGAAAATACCCCGGATTGGGTCAGGCACACTTTAGTCCTCAAAGTATAACGTACAACCTTGCTTTGCAGATTTCCCCAGTGTGATGCACCCTTTGATCTTTTGACTGCTGCTTCCATGAACATTGATTGTGGATCCAAGCTAGATGAAATTCTTGACAACTTTGGCATTCCAATCTCCAATAATTGTCAATGCATCTTGATGACTGATCAATTTCTGACTGAAGATGTTAGTAGAATTCTTCAATTTCCTCATCAGTAGCTTTTGTGTTTGGTGCTTAATTTTGAATAAGAGTTGTAATAATTGGATTTCATTGTATAGATAGACATTCCATTGCAGATAGACATTATCATTCTCTCACAGCATTATTTATACTTTTAGATCTTGAACTGTCCTTTTTGATGTTCAGTGCAACTCCATTCCTTTTGTGTCATTCCTGCCATATAGTAAACCATATGATTTTTTAATTCAAAATGGCCAATACCAGTCCATCTTAGCTCACTAATGCCTAATGTTGATCTTTATACGTTCCTTTTCATTTTTACAACTTTGTACATTCTGAGTTTAGTTTCTTCTCATTTTGAGCCATGCTCCCATCAGCAAATGAAGGTCCCACAGGTTTGACTCCATTCGTGTCATTATGGTCAACTCCACTTGGATAGTCACTTTGAGTGTCTTCCTACCTGAAGGACTTATCTTCTGGCACAGTCTCTGACAATGTTCTGCTTCTGTTCATTAGGTTTTCCTTAACTGACGCTGTTGATGATACTGTCCTTAGGGTTTTCAGTGGCTAATCCCTCTGAAGTGGACTGCATGTTCCATCTTTGTAGTCTGTTCTCAGTCTAGAAGCTCTGCTGAACCTTGTTCACTGTAGGTGACCTTGCTGGTATGCTTTCAGCATCAGAGCCACACACAAGCCACCACAGTAGGACAAACTGACAGACAAGTGGTGGTTGACACACATGGATAGTATCAAAGGAATCAGAATCCAGATATACTTTATATTATCCCTCACCATCCAGCTGTAACTTCTTACATAACTGTCACACAAAGCCTGGATGGAAACATTTTGTATGCAATTGGTTTTAGTTTCCCAGGCCTTCAGGGTTAGTTTCTGTGGTTCGTGTTAGATTTTGTTTTTAATTCTTTAAAACGTGTTTATGTATGAAGGCACTTGAAAAATTATGGACAAATGGAATGAAAAGATCATAGAATTTCCCCATGAACTTGGGAAGCCCCCTTGTCATAAGCTGAAAGGATGATCACAGAATGAGCACATTTGTGTAATCACCCAGGACCAAAAAAAACCAACCCACTGCCATCCAGTTGATTCCTACCCATAATGAACTTCTAGAACAAAGTAGAACTTTTCTGTAGGGTTTCAAAGGATATAACCTTTCTGGAAACAGACTGCTTCATCCTTCTTTTGTGGAGTGATGGGTGTTCAAACAGCCAACTTTTCAGTTAGCAGTGCAATGCTTAACCCATTGTGCCACCAGGGTTCCACCATCTAGGCCTAACGGCTCTTTAATACAACGCTACCAGAAGCCCTTTCTGGTTCAGTATTTTAGTCACTACTCAACTTCCTCTTAATGGCTAACCACTATCTTGACTTTTCTCAAGGTGAGTTTAGAATTTAATTTTTCTCAAAATGTTTGAATTTAGCCCTGAGCCGGAAACTGTTTCTTTTTTTTCTTTTATTTTGTATCGTCACTGAAACTGTTTCTTTTTTTAGGGTGGACTTTAATGTTCCTATGAAGAATAACCAGATAACAAACAACCAGAGGTAAGATCCCTGCTTAGCCTTGGACTAGGTTTAAAATATATGTGGTATGGGAATATAGGATTAAAAGATTTTCCTTTTTTATTGTAGAATCAGTACAATTTGGTCCATATGTTCTTGGCTTTTTCCCAAACTACCATCTGATCTACTTTCCTATGAGAATATATAAATCGAAAAATTAATCATTGTAATGATTTTTTTTAACCTATTTTTTAATGTGAAGAATTTTGGGTTATGCCTTTTTAAAGATTCTCAGGATTTAAAGTTACCCAACTATGCAAGGAAAAGAATTTTAATTGCACTGTTATTAAACTTACGTGTAGTTTTATAAGCCCTTATTCTAGTCCAGATAAAATCATTTTTTTGAGAATTGTTTTTATGTTTTTTGTTTGTTTTTACGTCTAACAAGTAAAGGGGAGGGGGACAAGCTCCAGAAAGAATATTTTCAGTTATTTTAGGCTGCTGCAAATGCCTCGACTGCTGGATGCAGAAGTGGAAATTTCAGTGAAAACACAGGTTTTGCTTTTTAAAAGATGACTTTAAATTTTAAGTGAGGGATTTGAGCCAGAAAGGTACTTTCCTACCATCTTGACCCGTGTTTTTTAATGTGAGCTGCATATTTAGTTTAAAATCTTCTAGAACCACTTAACAAAAAGAATGTGTTTAATAGTTTATTTGATCTGATCCATTTAAAAAGAACTTCATGTCATCAACATAAAAAGCGAAGTGGCTTTTTTACATCTTTTTGGTATAAAGTCTGAGAGATACAATTTAGACTAGACATATTTATTTTTTAACAGCTTTATAAGCACTTCATCCACATATTGACACATTTCTAATACATGTAGCTAGTGACTATCACATTGAAGCGTGCTGGTCTCCATCCAGAGCTTCTCCACATATTGGCTGTAGAGCAGAGCCTGCCATTCTACCAAGCATGTCTCTGCTTTAATATAGTGGCAAGTCATTGTACTTGGCAGTTCTGACTTCTCTTGATTTTCATTATTTTCTGCAGCACACAGAAAAGATTAGAAATATGTCATACCAAAGTATTTCATGAATAAAAATCTGGGTAAATCGGTCATTTTCGGAATCTTTGAATTTGATTAACAGAATGAAACATTGAACAAATAAAACCTTTTTTTACATAGTTCTGAAAATTAATTGATTTGGTTTTATTGGGCAAACGTTGTACCTGATAAATAACAAAAAATCTAAAACCACTACCGTCAGATTGATTTTGACTGATAATCAACTCATTGCCATTGAGTCAATTTCTGACTCAATTTTGATTCTATAGGATACAGAAGAACTCCCGTGGGTTTCCTATACTGTACATCTTTATGGGAGTAGAAAGCCTTTTTCTCATGGAGCTGCTGGTAGATTTGAACTGGTGACTATGGCATGTAACCTATGCCACCAGGGCTCCTGACTGATACTAGGGGCTTCAAAAGGTTTGTAGGAAAATTCCATTTTATTTCAATTCTAATTTTTCATAAACCTTTTGAAGCCCATCTTAGCATCCCTGTAGAACAAAGTAGAGATGTCACATAGGGTTACTAAGGCTATGCTTGGTTATGGGACCAGGCTGTCACATTTTTCACTGGCAGAAGGCTGGTAAGTTTGAACTGCAGAACTTGCAATTTAGCATTTCATTGCGCCACCAGGTGTTCTTATGACTGAAAAAGGTTTCTTTATTTGAGAGATGAGGTTTTGAATCGATCAAATGATGTTTCTTGATCATCCTTACCTCCAACTACCATTGTTCCCAATCCATTTTTTTGCTTTGTTTACTCCTTAGTGCTCATCACCATCTGGCGTATTATGTATATGTTTGTTGATCGTCTTTGCTTCCTTTAGAATTCCATCTCTGAGAGAGAGCGCAGAATGTCAAATTTACTCATGCATTCTTACAACTTGGAATGTACTAAGTCTTTAAATCAATGGTTTTCACTGTTTTCAATTTGAATTTCTTACAACCTGGCACAAAGTGAAGGCTAGGAGCATATTTGTCACAAAAATTCTGAAGGTGTTTAAAGGAAGTTTATTTTTTGATTAAATTATAAGGTAGTCGATGTGATACATTATGTTAGGCATTAGCATTTATTTTTTTCCTAAAGAAAACTGATTTAGGATCTATAATGGATGCAGAAAAATCAATGCAGTTATATCTGTTCCCCCGAGATTTCAAAATTGGGATTTTTATATATTTTCTATAGCAACCTAATTATTTGGGATGTTTCAGGGTTCCCCAAGATCATCCAGATACTTGGTGATTTGCTGGAAGTATTCATAGGTACTCAGCATATGATCGTACCCACAGCTAAGGTTTCCTATAGGAAAAGGATACATGGTAGGATCAGCAGGAGGAAAGCACACAGGAAGAGTCTTGAGAAATCCATTGCTCACTCTTTCCTGTGAGGTCAGGCAAGGCACCAAACAAACCAAGTGTCCCGATTTCCAGTCGTGCAAAATAACGGTAATATGTGCGGAGTATCTGCCCATATGCAGCTTAGTCTCCAGATTTTTATTGGTGGATGGTCATGTAGTACTGTCTGCCTAGAAACTACCAAAACTTCAGAATCCTAAAGGAGAACAGGTGTTTGGCATCAATCCCAGTGCTTTACAGACAGTCTCGAAATGGTGAACAACCCCTAGTAGTTAGAGAACTGAGGAGCACTTGGAAAGGCAAGTTTCCAGATACTAATTAGGGCCACCCTGGCAAGCATAGCTGTGCAAAGATAACAGCCCTCAGGCCTACTGTGTTAACTCTGCCTGCACCAGGGAGACATTCCATGAGATTGCACTCCTAGGTGGAGGGTTGATACCACATTTAACTTTCCCCTGAATATGAGAGGACTTTTCTTGAGTTACTGATAGTAGATTTAAAGGAATTTAGAAGGAAAGGGGGCTTTATAAGGTCACAATTAAAGTAGTACCCACTAATTCCTGCACATAATCTTCTGTCTGCTGTCTTCTTTTGGTTGCAGGATCAAGGCTGCCATCCCAAGCATCAAGTTCTGCTTGGACAATGGAGCCAAGTCAGTTGTTCTTATGAGCCACCTGGGCCGCCCCGATGGCATCCCCATGCCTGACAAATACTCCTTAGAGCCTGTTGCTGTAGAACTGCGATCTTTGCTGGGCAAGTACGTGCCAGGTTCTAGTGGTTGGGTTCTGTTTTTGGAGTGGTTATTAAATATGTTCTTAGTGTTTCTTATTGTTTAGACTCCTCAAGGCTCTCTGCCTCTTGCTCTTCCCAGGGATGTCCTTTTCTTGAAGGACTGCGTGGGCCCAGAGGTAGAGAAAGCCTGTGCTGACCCAGCGGCTGGGTCTGTCATCCTGCTGGAGAACCTCCGCTTCCATGTAGAGGAGGAAGGGAAGGGGAAAGATGCTTCTGGGAACAAGGTGAGACCTATGATTTTGACATTATTAGGGGTGGTGAGACTGTGATTGAAGACTCAAGCAGCTCATTTTCTCCCCTTAAAAGTCTTATTAAAAGGATGACATGCATATTAAAATGCAGATTCTATAAAAATGCTCAAAGAATTATCATACAGTAACACATACTTGCATAATCACTGCCCAGATCAAGGAATAGATTATTACCAGCACCCTAGAAGTCCTCATGGTCAAGTGCTTTTGAAAGACCTTTGAACAATGTATCCATACCAGTCAGATGTAAGTGCATTCTGTGAACATGTCAATTTCAGATGGTGCTTTCCTTACACTTGGCCTAAAAAACACGAGGATCTTTTTCTTTAAAAAATATTAATTGGGAGTTAATACGTATAGCATGCAATCACGGAGGACCTTTTTCTGACAGTTAATTGTCTCAGACAGATAATTGCAGAAGGGGGGTCGGTTATAATTCGCCTGTTCTGATAGCCAACACTCACTCTTGGTGGCTGTGGGGTGAATATCCTGCTATCCCAGTTGCTGCTTCAGAAGAAGCAGTTTTAGGTTTTTTGTTTGTTTGTAAGTCAAGGCTGGAACAAAAATTTGTAAGCAATAGGCCTTGGTGTCTTACGGGAGGAGGAGAACCTGTGTTTATATTCTGAAAAAAGAATTAAGTACATAATGTTCAAGGCAGACTTTTTTTGCTAGTTCAATTACACTCTTGTTTCAGCCTACGGAGACTTTAGAGCAGCTGTTTTCAGCCTGTGGGTCATGACCCCTTTGGGGGTTGAAAGGCCCTTTCACAGGGGTTGCCTGATTCGTAACAGTAGCAAAATTACAGTTAAGAAGTATCAACAAAAATAATTTTGTTGGGGGGGTCACCACAACATGAGGAACTGTATTAAAGGGTCGTGGCATTAGGAAGGTTGAGAACCACTGCTTTAGAGGAATTTTTGGTTTTTAAGCTTTTACATCAGGACCATGGTTTCAGGGGGTCAGCCTCCATAGCTCCAAAAAATCTATAGAATTGGTGGGAATTTGAAAATCTGTTCTGTATTCTCCCTCTTGATCGGGATTCTTCTATAGAATCTTATCAAAATGTTCAGTAATCGTAGCCAGGCAGCATCCAGTTTGTCTGGCTTCGTGGCTAAGGAGGAAATGAGCTGTACATTCCATTCCCTATATTCCTGACTCTCCCTCCTCTCTTGCTCTAGAATAGAGTAGTACTCGTGCCTTGGATGGCTGCTTGCATTGAATTTGGTATAATGTGTATTTTCTTATAAAAGGGTTTATTTTAGGTAGTTCCCTCCTAGTGGCTGATCCAGCATGGCACGATCAGGAAGACTGGCTGGATTGCAAATTTTCAACCATGCAGATAAAAGGCTATCTTTGGAGACGACAAAACAAGATAGAAGCAGCCCAGGAATCTGATACTAGCATGTCACGCCAGTTCTGGAATCTATCCCAAGCTTACTTTGTGAGAAGGAAATAACATTCTGTCTTTTAAGGTTAAAAAAAAATCTATATTTTAGGAGGAATGTTGTACTTTCCTCGGTCAAATGGAAAGAAGGGGTGCTTTAGTTGTCCAGTTCTGAATGTCCAGTAACAGAAACGCCACAGTGGATGGTTTTAGCAAACGAACTGTCTCACGATTTAGGAGGTAGGAAGTCTGGATTCAGGGCAGTAGCTGTGGAGGCATTTGCTGCCTTGGTATTTCTTAGAGATCTCCTTGTGACTGGGCATCGATTCCCCCCCCCCCCCCCGGGTTTAGAGGTTTCTTAGTGTAGAGACCCTGGGTCGGAAGTGCTCCTTGGGCAAGGATGGCAAGACTTCATGTTACATACTTTGGGCGTGTTGTCAGAAGAGACCATTCCCAGAAGGATAGCATGCCTGATAAAGGATAAGGGCAGCAAAAAGAGGAAGGCCCTCGGTAAGATGGGTTGACACAATGGACCCTAACATGGGAACCATTGTGTGGATGCCGCAGGACCTGGCAGTATATCAAT
Organism: Tenrec ecaudatus; assembly: GCF_050624435.1. NCBI lineage: Eukaryota > Metazoa > Chordata > Mammalia > Afrosoricida > Tenrecidae > Tenrec > Tenrec ecaudatus. The sequence goes on from NC_134548.1 coordinate 84,897,842, forward strand.
CTGTTGTACATAGTGTCTCTACGAGTCAGAATTGACTCAGTGGTTCCTAACAACAATAAAACCTTGTGGTCCCACCAGCTCTGGCTCTTTAGCGATATTTAAGAGGATTGATGGTATGAAATGCTTTCACAATTGTCTTCGGAGCCATCAAGTTTCCCGTGTTGGTTTAGTTCTTTTTTTCTTCTGCAGGTGAAAGCCAAGCCAGCCGACGTGGAAGCCTTCCAGGCTTCCCTTTCCAAGCTCGGGGATGTCTATGTGAACGATGCTTTCGGCACTGCTCACCGAGCTCACAGGTGTGAAGACCCTCGTCCAACGTTGTGTGAGACCACAGTCCTTGTTGCTCAAGAAGCCCAAGTTCGAGGTTGCTTTGGAATGTCTGATACCAGCTCGGCTCCCTGCTAGAGTAGTGGGCTCTGGGTTGGACTGCTAATTGAAACCACCAGCTGCTACTCTAGAGAAAGATGAGGTTTGCTATCCCTAAAGAGTTAGTCAAGGGCAGTTCTACCCTGTCCTATCTGGTTGCTGTGAGCGGCCATCGACTCGATAGTAGTGACGTTAGTGATTGTCTTATGCCATGATCTATGGAGTTGTAGCTGTAAGTGGTGCTGCCATTGCTGGTCCTATTGACTATCACCGATCCAACGACGAAATAGAAGTTTAAAAAACTGCTAGGAATTGTAGGGTTCTTTGACAAAGCATGCTAGTTGCACTTGTGATACTTCATGTAGTATTCCCTTTGTGAACATCATGAGACCAGATGCTTGCGTTGTCAATAGGCAGCAAATTGAAGAAGCTTCTGTTATCATTAACTGGCTGATTAGTTACTGTGGTTAATCCTTGACTTGCTGAAGACTTAATTGGGTAACTTCAAGTCTGTGGAACAACGGTGCTTTTTATTTGTTTCACTTGACCCTGTACTCTTTAGTATTCTTAATTAAAGACCTTATCTTGTATTGAAGTATTTTTATTGCTGGTAATGTCATAAGCTGTTTCAGTGCTTGGCTCTTAACTGAAAGGGTGGCTATTCAAGTCCACCCAGGCACTCTGCAGGCAAAAGGCCGAGTGACCTGCTTCCATAAAGGTTATGACCAGGAAAACCCTACAGGGCAGTTCTATCCTGTCACGGGGTCCCTCTGACTTAGAGTTGCCTTATTGGCATCCAGCAACAATACGGTGAAAGCCATGTTGCCACTGATAAGCTTCGGAAGTATTTGCTAAAAGGAAATGCCCTTTACAGCTGAGAGAAATGCTAAGGCGTGCCTACAATCTGAACGTGTTTTATCTTTTCTAGTTCCATGGTGGGAGTGAATCTGCCACAGAAGGCTGGTGGTTTCTTGATGAAGAAGGAGCTGAATTATTTTGCCAAGGCCTTGGAGAGCCCAGAGAAACCCTTCTTGGCTATCCTGGGCGGGTATGAGCAAGAGCATGCATGAAGCTGTATTGTTGCCTGGTAGTAGCTAGTGTGTCCGGCTATGAGGAGAATTCAGTAAAGGCACTGTGTGTCAAGCTGTGGGAAAGCAAACGACGGAGGGTTTCCTTGGGGTTGGCAGCGGTCATTCTCACGCCGTGGGGCGGCAGCCAGAGAGGGTAGGGAGGTGTATGGAGGAGTGGGCCTGCTGATCGGAGCTGTAGTCTTTGGCCAAGGGACGCAGTGATGTTCATCAGTCAGGAGAAACGCCCAGAAAATACAGCTTTTTGATCTTCCGCCAATCTTTTGTGCATACATGCTCCACCCCAGTTGGTGGAAACTCAGCTGGAAGCCAGAGGGCAAGTGATCCTGTTGATAGAGCCCATGCAGGTCAATCTCCTGAGGTCGAGGCAGCTACGAGATAGTTCTAGAGGGAAAAGTGGAAAAGCTTCCCCTTAGATCCGGGCTTCTCAGCCTTCCTAATGCCGTGACCCCCATCCATAACGTTATTTTTGTTGCTGCTTCACTAATTAATTTTGCTACTGTTATGAATTGGGCAAACCCTGGGAAAGGGTTGTTCGACCCCCCAAAGGGGTTGCGACCCACAGGTTGAGAACCGCTGCCTTAGATGCTCAATCTAATATTGAAGCACTTGGCTGTTTATAGTCACACAGTTTGGCAAGGCATAGTTATAAAAACCTCATAGGTCAAATCACTTTGATCTCGTTTTCCCCAATCAAATGTGTTTTACATTTTCTCCTATGGGGAAGGTATGATGTGGATAATCTTCTAATGGCTTAGCTAAAAAAAAAAAAAAAAAAGAATGGACTCTTTGAGGTGAATCTTAGGGGAAGACAGCTCAGACTGCTAGAGGATGGGTGCGGCCTGCCACCTGGCACGGCTAGCTCAGAGCAGCCTCTTAATAGCTGGAGGCACTGACCTTTCCGAGTGGAACTCTGTTCCGGGGGACTGACACACTCAGCATTTTCGACGCCAGTTGACTTGGGTTAGTAACATTTCTTTGGAGTCAGTTTCACGTATCTGTTGCTCACTGGCCTGGCTCAGTTTCAGCATCCAGAAAACAAAGATAAGTTGTTGGAAGATATTACGTACTGTGTTATAAAGGTGCAATTCTGATCTCTGATATTCCTAACTTTAAAATACGAGGAATACTCTAAAAAATGTAGCTCCGTTTAGAAATCCTGTTCACTAGTGAGAGAAAAAGTATATATTTTCCTTATGCATCCAAAGCTTTTGGAATTAACTTAAATCATTTTATTAACTTTTTTAATGTGAAATTAGATGAGTTGTCTGTTTTTGGTCTCCAGCCTACTGTAGGTATGGCCATGTGGGAATGAGTGCCACCTAGTGGTTATAGTTAGGTTTTAGATTCAACCTGAAATTCTTATTTTGGGGAAGTTTGATGTGGAAGATGTTTGCCCTCTTTCTTTTTTTTTTATCTAGAAATATATTAATATCAATTGTTAACAAAAGGTAAAAACAAAACGGAGAAAAGGGTTTAATAAGGACATTACTGTGAGAAAAAGGGAAGAAAACTTTGGAAGTGGGCATCAACAAATACAACTCCAAAAGAGAAGATGTGAACCTATGATGGAATGAAGTCTTATTTTTAGCCTTTGTGGCCAGTCTTAAGTTCTTCATTGTCTTTGATGCCTCGATGGCCAGGAACCTAATTCCACGCCTTGGGAAGCTTAATAAATCTTCTCAAAATCACTTCTGTTGACAACATCTCTTCCGGCAGCGGTTTTCCACCCATTTTGTTTCCAGTTATCAACTCATTCTTTGCTGTCAGTTTTAATGATGAGTGTACCCATATTTGGACTTCTTTCTTGTTCTGCTGTTTGTCTGTTGGGCAGAAGCCCTCTCACTTCCATTCAGTGGGTGGTCAGGTCCCCGGGAAGCTCCACCTCCCTTTTACTGCTGCAGCCAGCAGCACCATCAACAGTGGGAATGTGTTCCGAAGTTGAGGGAATAATGTATAGTACCTTCTCAGATGGCCTTTCCTCTGCTCAAGAAGTTACTGACATTTTTGCCAATTTTGTTTCATTCTTATCCCCATACTTTTGGTCAGGAGCATTTAAAGCAGCTGCACAGATTTTGTATGTGTTTCTTAAATGATAATGAGGTTTCTTTTAAATAACCACCATGTTTCACTTAACCACGATCTGCCAGTTTTGTTAGTGTCTCTGTTATCTCACCTGGAGACTGATGTTCTCATATAAATGTTTTTGTCTTATTTATATTTATTGCTTTGTTTTCTTTTACTAGAATGTAAGCTCCCAAAGGGAGCTTTTTTGTTTCAGATCATTCTGCTGGGGGCTCTTACAGCTCTTATAACAATCCATACAGCAGTCGTATCAAACATGTGTACACAGGTTGTCATCATTTTTTAAACATTTACTTTCTATTTGAGCCCAGGAGGTTTGTTTTGATCATTAATGTTTCTTAAAGACCTGGAATATTGCAGATAGGTACTCAATGTGTCTTTTAAATTGAATAGTGAAAAAAATGCTATAAAGCAAATGCTCCAACAACTGAGTTTAACCCTGAGGGTGTAAATATAAACTAGGAATATCTATTTGGTGTACAATCTGATCATTGTTCTAAGGGTGTGGCAGTTCTGAATAGGTTCAAGGATCTGGAGCAAAGTTGGCACTATCTGATTTTTTTCGGGGGGGAGTGGTGCAAAATAGAGCTATAGATAAAATATACTCAACCGTCCTTGGCTAGAAATGTATTGACCTTTTAGCTTGGAGAAACATAAGAACAGTGTCAGGCAGTACATTAACATTTTGTGGAACATTTCTCTGTACTGGAGCCTTGACACAACTCAGGGTCAATATGAGGGGGGCTCCAAAAAGTTGGTGGAAAAATGGAATTAAAAGATAATGGAATTTTCCCACGACTGTGTGAAGCTCCTATATGTAATAAGAATTCCTTAGTCAATTGTTTGTTCTTTTGGTGATGATTCTCATTTTTCCTTTAGAGCTAAAGTTGCAGATAAGATCCAACTGATCAATAATATGCTGGATAAAGTTAATGAGATGATTATTGGCGGTGGAATGGCTTTTACCTTCCTTAAAGTGCTCAATAACATGGAGGTAGGAAAACTAACTAGTTGTATGCCAAATAGCTCTGTGTAATAAATAGCAGGTTATATATGTCTATAAAAACCAGCTTCTTATATGAGTCCCTAAAGCTCCCCATACTTCTTGGAGTATTTTGGTGGGTTCTTTTATCTTTCCATTGTCTTACATTACATTGTATCTGGTTTGTGAGGAATCGTTTTCTTAGTATAAAGAGACTGATTATGATAATCTTGATTATTCTGTGTAGATTGGCACTTCTCTGTTTGATGAAGAGGGAGCAAAGATTGTCAAGGACCTAATGTCCAAAGCGGAGAAGAATGGTGTGAAGATTACCTTACCTGTTGACTTTGTCACTGCGGACAAGTTTGATGAGAATGCCAAGACTGGCCAAGCCACTGTGGCCTCCGGCATATCTGCTGGATGGATGGTGAGTCACTTTGGATAGTTACTAGTATGAGTGAAAGAGACATTTTGATACCTTTTCATTTATTGTTTTTTCAGTCAGCAAGCATGACCAAAAAAGTCTTGACATCAGACGGGAATCCATGTGGAAAAACAGTGATGTGAGATTGCTGTTGTCTTCACCAGGAATGCGCGGGGAGAGAACATTTTTTTCTTTCTTCACCTATTTAGTGCATATTAAGTATTTACTACTCCTGGGGATTGCCACATGTATGCCGGATAGGGGCAGAATTGACCCTGGTTGAAAATCTAGCTCTTTGTGCTCTTAAGTATTGTGGTGAAGAATGTCTTTCCACCACCCAGCTATCACATTCCTGGGAGATGCTCCCAGCTTGTGGTGTTCTGGATTATGTTACTGCCTAGAAGCATGTATAAGGAATCTTTCATAAGTGAAAACATTAAAATAGGACTGTACTGATTATAAGCTGGAAAAATGTCTATGTTAATGACTACTATGAATTATAGTTTAGTGCTCAACAAAATCCACACATTATCATTATAATGGCTATGGAAAATGGTATGTTAGCATACTCGTTTGCTTGTCATTTTCCTTTGGCGTCTGGATTTTAGGTCATTAAATGGTTCTGAAAGTGTGATTCCAAGACCTACAACATCAGTATCACTTTGGAACTTGTTACAATGAAGTTTATAGTCCCTATCTTAGACTTATTTAGAAAATCGGGTTTGAGGCCCAGCAATCTATTTTAACAAGCCCTCCAGGTGATTCTAATGTTTGAGAACCACTGATCTAGGTTCTCAACTTTGTTTTTGAACTTCAGCACAATTGACATTTTGGGCCAGTTTGTCTTTGGGGTGAGTAGGGGGGTGGGGTGGGGTGGGGCGGGGCGCTATTGCATATGTTTTAGGATGTCTGAAGCATCCCTGGCCACTAGATGCCCATCACTTGCTATCACTTGCTTATTGCCATTGAGTCGAGTCTGAGCCATAGTAACCTATGTATGGGAAAGAGTAGAACTGCTCCTGTGGGTTTCTGGGCTTTACAAATCCTTAAGGGAGTAGGAAGCTTCATCCTTGTCCTATGGAGCAGTTGGTTGATGGTGCTGAACTGCTGACTTTGCGGTTAGCAGCCCAGTGTGTAACCCACTGTGCCTTCCATACCACAACAAAAAACGTTTCTAGACATTGCCACATGTATGCCGGATAGGGGCAGAATTGACCCCGGTTGAAAATCTAGCTCTTTGCGCCCTTAAGTGTTGTGGTGAAGAATGTCTTTCCACCACCCAGCTATCATTTTGGAGTCCGACGGTTTGTGAGTTGCTATGATGCTAGAAGCTACTTGAAATGCCACCAGGGTCACTCGAGATGAGCAGGTTTCAGCAGTTTCTAGACTAAGACAAATTAGGAAGAAAGGCTTGGCTACATGCTTATGAAAATTAGCCAATGAAGACCCTATGGCTCACAACAGAACACTGATACAGTCCTGGACAGCGAGTCCCCTAGGTTGAAAGGAGCAGCGAAGAGGAAGGTCAACAAGATGGATGGACACAGTGACTGCAACAGTGGGCTCACGTATAGGAACAACTGTGAGGATGGCACAGGACCAGGCAGTGTTTGCTTCTGTTGTGCATATGGTTGCTATGGGTTGGAAGCAACTTGATGGCACCTAATAACAAGAACAGTTGAAAGGCACTCAAAATACCCAGGGTCCCAAACAATGGGCTCAAGCATAACTATTACCATTAATATGATCTAGGGGTGGCGACATTACATCCTCTTATACATAGGTAGGCACCATGAATCACATCCAATTTGATAGCAACTGACAAGTATAAAATGCCTTTTCAGGTTTTGCCTTATACTCCTTTAAAATTTTTTAGCCACAAGTGCACCCAGCGTTAAGACTGGAGAGATTCTATTGGTTCTAGAGGTAACTGATTTCGTCTTGAGTTCTGGTCTTGGCAGAGGTGGTCTTTGCTCTTCTAATTAAATTTCCTTAATTGTACCCTGTAGGGCTTGGACTGTGGTCCTGAGAGCAGCAAGAAGTATGCTGAGGCTGTTGGTCGTGCTAAGCAGATTGTGTGGAATGGACCGGTGGGGGTATTTGAATGGGAAGCTTTTGCCCGGGGAACAAAAGCTCTCATGGATGAGGTGGTCAAAGCCACTTCCAGGGGCTGCATCACCATCATAGGTAAGAGGTCCTGTATGAAGGTAATATTCATGAGCTGTCAAAATTCTGATCTGGGGAAGGTAGAAGGAACGTGGTGTTAACTTTTCCTGGGTTTCTTGGTGTGGGTGAATCTTGAGTGCTAACTAAGCAGGTGTGTAATTCATCATTGTACCTCTCAATGAGATGGAATTGAATGGTATCAACTAGCATTTGGGCTCCAGAGGCCAATGGCTCATAGTTTGAGTACCAATTCTGTCTTTTTCCGTCCCATCTTACAGGTGGTGGAGACACTGCCACTTGCTGTGCCAAATGGAACACTGAGGACAAAGTCAGCCACGTGAGCACTGGGGGTGGTGCTAGTCTGGAGCTCCTGGAAGGTGAGGTTCTTTCCGGGGTTCTTGCGTATTAGTGGGTGGAGAGGCTGTGTAGTGAGATGGGCGTAGAAAGCCGTTTGGAAGTCAGGTAGGTAGTTTTGTCATTCAAAAACTCAACCTAAACTCACTGCCATTGAAACAATTCTGACACCTAGCAACCCTGGAGGACAGGGCAGAACTGCCCGTGTGGGTTTCCCAGACTGTGAATACTAACAGGAATAGGTCTTTCTCGCAGGGACTGGCTTTGCAGTTAGCAGTCCCACGTGTAGCCCACGAAGCCCCAGCAGCACTCCTCGTTGGCAGTCCTTATTAACCAGGCAGTAAAAAACGGAGGGACTGCAAATAAGGCTCTTGGCATTGATTTGAGGTAGGAATGGACAGACACGAAAACTAATTGTCAAAGAGAAAGACTTAACTCTAGTAGACTTGGTACCTAAAAATACAAGTGACTTCATTCCTGAACTTAGACCATAAGGAAGAGCTGATAAGTTCTTGGGCTTGATGAACCCTAGAGTAACGCTGTTATGTGTCCTTTCTCAAAAACAGGTAAAGTCCTTCCTGGGGTGGATGCTCTCAGCAGTGTTTAGTGTTTGCCGGCCCTTGGTTCCTGTGCAGTCCTGGCAACTGAGTGCTTTCTTTCATATCTCCACTTGGTATTAGCGAAAATCGTCTCATGTCAAGAGATGAAGCACCAGGAACCCATAACTGATGCACAGAACCTCAGCTCATCTTTACCACACCTTGGCTTTTCCCACATTGTTCAAGTTCCATTTAAATTTGTAGTGGCTAACCCGTTGTGCTTTCTAGGTGTGTATATATATGTTTTGCCGCTTAAAGTAGGCTGTGTTAGTCCTCTTGAAGCAGCTTACTCCGGTTAGCTATGCTACTGTTTCATTACTGGCATGGAAGGATGATGAAGCTCCAGTGTTAGGTAGGGGAACAAGTCGATGATCTGTTAAAGGAACAATAAAGTTGTCCATTTAAACTGGGACTTTCTTTTTTTTGAATTATTTAATATTTTATTGGGGGCTCGTACAACTTGTCAGTCCATACATCCATTGCGTCAAGCCCATTTATACATTTGTTGCCATCATCATTCTCAAAACATTTGCTTTCTGCTTGAGACCTTGGTATCAGCTCATTTTTTCCCTCCTTCCTCATTCCCCTCCCCCTCATAAACCCTTGATAATTTATATTTTATTTTGTCATATCTTACACTATCTGAAATCTCCCTTCAACCACTTTTCTATTGTCCATTCTCCAGGGAGAAGGTTATATGTAGTTCTTTGTAATCAGTTCCTTCTTACTACCCCACCTTCCCTCCACCCTCACCACTGGTTCTGAGGGGATCATCTGTCCTGGATTCCCTGTGTTTCCAGTTCCTATCTGTATAAACTGGGACTTTGTTCTCCTGTCATATTTTTGTTAGGATGGGTGAGAAGAGAATCTTGGGGAGACGTGGTCAAATAATCTACATTTCTGAATGTAAATGAGGCAGCAGCAGCATAGAGGCACAAGGATTTGTATCAAGGGTCTACTCTATTAAAATTAAATTTTTTTATCAGTTACACATAATTTAAAACATCACAATTTATAACAAGAACTCAGCCCTAGTGCAGCCTTCTTATTTCTGGTTCTCACAAACCAGTGGTAACTGCTTTCAGCTCTTAGCTTTTTCTCTGGTGTTGTCTCCATGTTTCTAAGTAAGATGCTAATATTGTTGTAGTCTTGAGTTTTCAAAAGATCTGTATCACTAGATTGCATTCCACATATACTTCTCTTTCCTTAGTCTCCCAGTATAGTTTTATCATAATTATAAATTAGAGCAGTAGTCTACATTAGGACTGTAAATATTTATTAGCTGAGCTATATTATGGTCTTGATTATATTGACATTGTTCTAAAAGTTCTTTGTAGCCAAGTCTTTACAATTTTTTATGTACTTACTGCTAGTTTCTTTTCAAGTCTGTAGAAATATGGAAGTAAGTGAAAAAGTATTGCTGTTAGGGTCCATACAGGCAGTGTTTAAAGGGGTCTCTAACACAAGTCATCTACTGAATGCAGTCTTGTTAGTATGTCTTAACAATAAGGTTCTAGTCAAGACTGGTTTTTGTGGTAGATCTGCTGGGCCAGTTAAATTCAAAACAGGGCAGCTCAGGTGGTTATGATAGCTGATTTGGGGGATTTCAAAGGAGTAATCTTGGTAGCTTATTAAAAGGGACACAGGACTATCACTGGGGCTTAAACAGGGAGAAGTTTTAAGAAAATGAAAAACTGCATTGTGTGAGAAAAATGGCCAAGAATTGGTGCCGAGGAAATATCTCATGAGGACAGTTCACCTGCTCATTCATTGAAGGCAGCAAGGGCTGCCCTCTGAAAATTTGGGAAACTTTTACCTTACATGCCCCACAACCCCAACCTTACCTCTTCAAATGGTTTACTTCCCCCCAAACTGTTTAAAAAGAACATGGTTTGATTCCTTTGAGGACACCAAAACTGCCTTTTTACTGCGGCATAAACTGAAGAATGCATTATTTTTCAGGGCAGGGTGAGAGCTAGCAACATCTTCAAAAGTGTATAAATGTTAATTGGCTTACCCCCTTTTCCAGCAAACAGCAACAACTAAAGCACACAATACAGCATCCCCCTGGCAATGAAAACTCGTTTGTGCTGGAGCCCAGGAGACAGTGTAGGGATCTGCTTTTGAACACATCCTGCCCCATCTGAATCATTCCAGTGTCCCTGGGGGCAGAATTGCCCACTTTGGGATCTAACTGGATATTTTGAGAAGCAATAGCTTCACATGTGGGTAATTTTGTTTCATAAAACTTTCTATGATTTTGTAGAAATACTTTAAAAAATTTACCATGGTGTGGGAAACATTTCTTCCACCCCATCTCCCCCAAATATATGTTAGACTTAGGACACTGCTTGCAATTGTAAATGATGTCAAGTTACCTCCCTGAAGGGAGTCGGTTGCCAGACTACTCTTTGGTCCCACCACAAGTAGTGCCCACTCCCTGCTGTTAGGGACGATGGGCTACTTTCTCCCGAAAGGCTTGCAGTCATTGGTTTGGTTCCTGTAGGTGGAGTTTACACCCTGACAATGGTTTCTATAGTGAGCCAGAGAACAGGTCAAACCTAATCAGTGACATCCAAAGTTAAGCCACCATCATCAATCTAGGATCCGCTCATCTTGTACATGTGTACCTTTAGTCCCTCTTCCAACAGTGTATGAACCCCTTTAGATCACCACCTCCCATTACTGTATTACCTATAGCACAACCCTTTCCTGTGACAGATGTCTTCACCTGTAATTAGGGGCTTGTATGTCCCCAGAAAATATAAAAACCTTGATTAGCAATAAATCAATCTCTACGTGGACCACTAAGTGAGGTTGAGGCAAACACGCTACTGTGAAATGTGTCTGACTCCATTATTTCAATCTCTCTTCTATCTATCATGCTCTATGACTATTATAATCTTTACTTACTATCGCTGTACAATTGCGCCTACCGGACCCGTGATGATGTGTTAAGGGCTGGCCTTACCCCTTGACACCATGACATAAATGTCTCTATATTCATAGAACTATTTTGCTTAACTCGAGATCATAGCAAAAGACAATTTAGATGGCTGCTTTAAATAAAATTCTGAACTCATGTTTCCCCCCCAGATTTATATTTTAGTTAATACTGTTTTAACTTAGAATGACTGATATTTCTGTAACTAGCCATGCTTGTGCACACCTCTATGGGTACTATAGTTTGAAAAACAATCTTAGCCCAGTTTTTTGGTGGTCATTTTATTTAAAGATTAAATGTTTTATGTGAATTAGGTGGTGGTTTAGACATAAGAAAATCATTTTTACATTTAACAACTTACCAAACCACCCAATGGCTTGCCCTGCTCCCTCCTTTTTTCCAACAGTTTTATTGGAACATAATTTACGTATCATATATCTGAATAGTTTAATTGTTCAATCATCTCGAGGAGAATTGTACAATCAGCAGCACATCTATTTTTTTATGTATCTGATTTATTTAATTTTAATTTAATAAACCTTTTAATTGGGGCTCATACAACTCATCACAATCCATATATCAATTGAGTGAAGCACCCTTATACATTCGTTGCCCTCGTCATTCGCAAAATTCGCCTTCTACTTGGGTACCTGGAATCAGCTCGTTTTCTTTTTTCTGCTTCCCCCTGAACCCTTAATAAATAGTTTATAAATAATTATTTTATCTTACACTGCCTGGTGTCTCCCCTCACCCACCTCCCCATGGCTCATCTCCCAGAGAGAAGGTTACACATAGATCTCCAAGATCGGTTCTCCCTTTTTACACCCCCTTCCCTCCCGGTGTCGCCACTCCCATCGCTGGTCCTGAGGGGTTTGTCCGTCCTAGATTCCCTGTGTTTCCAGATCCCTACTGCACCGCTGTGCATCCTCTGGTCTAACCAGGTCCACAAGGTAGAATTGGGGTCATGATAATTGGGAGGGCAGGAAGCATTCAAGAAATAGAGGCAGGTTTTGAGTTTCGTTGTTGCTACACTGAACCCCGAGTGACTCATCTCCTCCCCACTACCCCTCTGCAAGGGATTTCCAGCTGTCTACAGATGGGCATTGGGTCCCCATCACGCACTCCCCCTCATTCACAGTGATGTGATTCCCCCCCCCCCATGCCTTTGTTGTTGAGACCTGGTCCCCGTCTGCCCTTCACAATCACACATGTTGGTGTGCTGCTTCCGTGTGGGCTTTGTTGCTTCTGGGCTAGAACACGTCCTCCTGTCACGGTTGAATTGCGTTTAAAATGAGCTGTGAAGTCACAATGAATTCTAGTGCTCCCTCCCCCTCCCCACTTCATTATTTACTCCTGAAATTCCCTTTCCCCTCCTATCACCCATCCCTGATCTCTGCGTTCACTCTAATACCTCGTATCAGTTATTATAATCCACTCCTGTACTTCACAGCTGGGAAATCCAACAGAAAACAATGAAAAACAAATCTCACTAAAGTTGGTAAAGATAAGATCCTATTCGTATAAAGACAAAAGTATATGTCAGTGGGAGAAGACACCCATCAATCTAAAAAACCAGGAAAGAAATTTCTGTCATAGAACAACTAAGAGATGCCTGCACCCAGAACTTAGGTAAACTGATGACCTACTTTCTCCTTGCCGATTACCCTTTTCCTCAACATGTTACAGAAATTTTCAACTGTTAAAGCATTGAGAAAATTGCAATAAATACTCAGAAATCTAGCACTTACGTTCTATAATTGCCAAGTCATCCACTAATCTTTCATAATCATTTTCAAAATTCCCTGACTTAAGTACTTTGTACTAGACTTTGCTTCTAGTATGTGCTCCTGTTAATGTAGGTCAGCAATTTAGAGAGAGAATGAGAAAGCTCTATGGTCAAGGGATAATCCGGCAAAATCAGCAAGTATCCGAGGGCCCATTATGTGTTTAGGGCATGATGGAAGGATTAGTAGAATTTATGTCTTGAAGGAATTTCTAACAGTTGTAAAACAGCAAGGAGGAAATACCTGATAGGCATATAATCTAGAAAATTACAGGGACATTTTTCTTGATTTCATAATAGAATTATGAATTATTTAGTATTGCATAGTGAAATGGGAAATTCACTTTAAACCACCAATGTATGTCTACTTATAGACAGAAAAAACACTGCTATAAATGAAAAATTCAATTTATACTTCAGTATGTCCTGCTTTTCTCTATTCACATCCAAGGGGTTTGTTCCTGATAACAAGAGGTGAAAAGGGGTATACACTACATTGGGAATTGAATGAAAGGGTCGTGGCATTAAGAAGGTTGACAACCACTGTCCTAGAGGAAGACACACATGTTGGTCCAATGAAGGGCAGCAAAAGAGAGGCAGTCCTAGAAGATGCAATAGCATAGTGGCTGCAACAAGGAGCACAAGCAAAGAACCACTGTGATGAGGGAACAGGATGGTGCTTCGTTTCATGATGCTGTGCACACAGTTGCTATTACCTGAAACCCACTCTATGGCACCTGACAATAATAACTAGGAATTGTGCGTCTGACCCTGTGCTGAACTATATCTTAAGAGAGCTTGTCTTTAGAGCAGTGGTTCTCAACCTGTGGGTCCTGAACCCTTTGGGGGAAGGGACCACCTTCCACAGGGGTGGCCCAATTCACCACAGTAGCAAAATTACAGTGATGAAGTAGAATGAAGATAATTTTAGGATCGGGGGTTCACCATGTGAAGAATGGTATGAAAGGGTCATGGCATTAGTAAGGTTGAGAACCACTGTCCCAGAGGAAGACGCACATGTTGGTACAGTAAGAGAGGCAGCCCCCGACAAGATGGAATACAGCACAGTGGCTGCGACAATGAGCGCAAACCAAAGAACCACTGTGAGGCTGGCACAGGACAGGGCAGCGTTGCATTATATTGTACATCGAGTTTCTATGAGTCAAACGCCACTCGACAGCCCCTAATAAGAAAAACAACGGGACTGTGGTCCTAACAAGGTGCTGAAGGATTCCGTAAGAGAAAGTACCATTAGTTTAGGGCAAATCTCAACCTGTGGGTCACGAACACTTTGGGGGGCGAAACACCCTTTCACAGGGGTGGCCTGTACATAACTAGCAAAATCAGTCATGAAGTAGCAATGAAGGTAATTTTAAGGTTGGGCGGGGCACCACTACACTGGCCACTGTCTGAAAGTGCCATGACATGAGGAATGTTGAGAACCACGGTGCTAGATGAAGACACAAATGTTGGTCCAGTAGAAAGGCAGCAAAAGAGAGGCAGCCCCGAAAAGATGGAATAGTATAGTGCCTGCAACAATGAGAACAAGCAAAGAACCACTGTGATGAGGGAACAGGATGGTGCTTCGTTCCCTTATGCTGTGCACACAGTTGCTATTACCTGAAACCCACTCGACGGCACCTGACAACAGTAAGTACAAGAATTGTATGTCTAACCACGTTATGAACTATGTCTTAAGGGAACTACTCTCTTCATTTAGAGCAGCGGTTCTCAACCTGTGGGTTCCAAACCCGGTGGGGAAAGGGACCAACTTCCACAGGGATGGCCCAAATCAACACAGTAGGAAAATAACAGTGATGAAGTAGCAATGAAAATAATGACAGGATTTGGGGTTCCCCACATCGTGAGGAACAGTATGTAAGGTTTGTGACAGTAGCAAGGTTGAGAACCACTGCCCTAGAGGAAGAAAGAAATCTTGTTACAGTAGAAAGGCGGCAGAAGAGAGGCAGCCCCAGGAAGATGGAGTAGCACAGTGGCTGCAACAATGTGTGTAAGCAAATGCACCACTGTGAGGATGGCCAAGGAAGGGGCATCCTGTCATGATATTGGGCATACAGTTGGTAGGAGTCAAAACCATGGGTCAGCACCTAACAGCAAAAAACAACGGGATACCCCTCTCAATTATCATGACCCCAATTCTAATTTGCAGACCTGGTTAGACCAGAGGAAGTATACCGGTGCAGTAGGGATCTGGAAACACAGGGAATCTAGGACAGACGAACCCCTCAACAACCGGGGTAGGAGTGGCGACACCAGGATGGAAGCGGGTGTAGAAAGGGAGAACCGATCTTGGAGATCTATGTGTAACCTCCTCTCTGGGAGATGGGCAATGGGGAGGTGGGTGAGAGGAGATGCCGGGGAGTGTAAGGTAAGATATTATTTATATAAACTATCAAGGGACCAGGGAGAAAGACGAGGGGGGGGAGGGAAACCTAGCTGATTCCAGGAACCCAAGTGGAAGGTGAATTATGAGAATGATGAGTGCAATGAATGTATAAGGGTGCTTTGCTCAACTGATGTATGTAAGGATTGTGATAAGAGCTGTATGAGCCCCAATAAAAAGATTTATTAATGAAAAAACAACGGGATTGTGCTTCTGACAATATGCTGAAGAAGACATTAAGAGAAACTCCTGTATACCATAGTGAATGAAGTGGGAAGTGCAGAGTGGAGACCCGAGGCCCAAGTATCGGCCACTGGAGATCCCCTCACAAAGGGGTTTAGGAGAGGAGACGTGTCAGTCAGGGTGCGATGTAGTACCGACGAAGAACACAGCTTTCCCCAGATCCTGGATGCTTCCTCCCCACAACTACCATGATCCGAATTCTACCTTGCAGGACTGGATAGGGCAGAGATTGTACACTGGTGCATATGGGAGCTGGAGGCACAGGGAAACCAGGGTGGACGATACCTCCAGGACCAGGGGTGTGAGGGGCCAGGCTGGGAGAGTGGAGGGAGAGTGGGTTGGAAAGGGGGAACTGATTACAAGGATCCACATGTGACCTCCTCCCTGGGAGACGGACAGCAGAGAAGGGGGGAAGGGAGACTCCGGATAGGGCAAGATATGACAAAATAACAATCTGTGGATTATCAAGGGCTCATGAGGGAGGGGGCAGGAGGGAGGGAGGTAGAAAAAAAAAGAGGACCTGATGCAAAGGGCTTAAGTGGAGAGCAAATGCTTTGAGAGTGATTAGAGCAAAGAAAGTACGGATGTGCTTTCTACAAATGATGTATGTATATGTGTGGATTGAGATAAGAGTTGTATAAGCCCCTAATAAAATGTAAAAAAAGGAAAAAAAAGAAAGAAAATGATTAGGGCAAAGAATGTACAGATATGCTTTATACAATTGATGTATGTATATGCAAAGATTGTGATAAGTAAGAGTTGTATGATCCCGTAATAAAATGTTTTTTAAAAAAAAAGGGAAAAAAAAAGAGAAACTCCTATTAGTTTAGAGCAGCGGTTCTTAACATTTGGGGCAGACCTCTTTGGGTGGTAGAACGACCCATTCACAGGGGTGGCCCAGTGCATAACACTAGCAAAATTACAGTAATGATATAGCAAAGTATATAATTTCATGATTGGGGGTCACCACAACAGGAGGGATTTTATGAAAGGGTCGTGGCATTATCAAGGTTGAAAAGCACTGCCCTAGAAGGAAGCAGGAAAGATGGTATAGTAGAGGGCAACCAAAGAGATGCCGCCCCTACAAGATGGAATAGCACAGTGGCTACAAGCATGAACTCAAGCAAAGGACCACTGTGAGGATGCAACAGGATGGGGCTTCCTTTCATTATGTTGTGCACAGAGTTGCGATGAGCTGAAACATACTCGAGGGCAACTACCCACAAGACCAACAGGAATAGTGCGTCTAACAATATGCTGAAGTAGAACTGAAGAGAAACTCCTCTTCATAGAGAGCAGCGATTCTCAACGTGTGCGAGCCAGCCCTTTTTGGGAAGGTTCCACCTTTCACTGGGTGGCCCATTTCCATAACAGTAGCAAATAACTGTAGATTGGGGGCTCACCACAACATATGGAAAGGTATAAAAGTTTCCCGGCATTCCGCAGGTTGAGAACCCCTACCCCAAAGGAAGTAACAAACACTGTTACAGTCGAAAGCCTGCAAGAGAAAAAAACCCTGAAAAGATGGAATAGCATAGTGGCTGCAGCAATGAGCACAAGCAAAGAACCATTGTAATGAGGGAACAGGATGGTGCTTCATTTCATGATGCTGTGCACAGAGATGCTATTACCCAAAGTCCACTCCATGGCACTTTACAACAGGAAGGACAGGAATTGTTTGTCTAACCATGTGCTGAACTATGTCTTAAGAGCAATCCTCTCTTCATTTAGAGCAGCGGTTCTCAACTTGTGGGTTCCAAAACCTTTGGGGGAAGGGACCACCATCACTGGGCGGCCGAATTCACCACAGTATAAAAATTACAGTGATTAAGTAGCAATGAATCTAATTGTAGAATTTGGGCTTCCCCCCATCGAAAGGAACCGTATGAAAAGTTTGTGGCAAGCAAGTTGAGAACCCCTGACCTAGAAGAAGAAAAAAAAATCCGGTTACAATGGAAAGGCAGCAGAGGAGAGGCATCCCCAAGAGGATGGATTAGCCCAGTGTCTGCAACAATGTGTGTAAGAAAATGCACCACAGTGAGGATGGCCCAAGAAGGGGCAACCTTTCATTATATTGGGCTAGAATTGACATGACTGAAACCCACTCATTGAAACCTAACTGCAAAAACCAATGCGATTGAGTTTCTAACAATATGCTGAAGAAGATTTTAAGAGAAACTCCTATTTAGAGCAGCGGTTCTCAAACTGTGTGTGCCAGCCCTTTTTGGGAAGCTATCACCTTTCATTGGGGTGGCCCATTCCACAACAGTAGCAAATTCCTGTAGGATAGGCGGCTCACAATAACATAAGGAAAGGTATAAAAGTTTCATGATATTAGTCAGGTTGAGAACCCCTACTCTGGAGGAATAAAAGAAACATTGTTAAGTCGAAAGGTTACAAAGGAGAAGCAGCCCTGAAAATTTGGAATAGCATAGTGGCTGCAACAATGAGCACAATCAATAACCACTGTGATGAGGGAACAGGATGGTGCTTCATTTCATGATGCTGTGAACACACGTGCAATTACCCGAAGCCCACTTGAGGGCACCTGACCACAGGAAGGACAGGAATTGTTTGTCTAAACATGTGCTGAACTATGTCTTAAGAGAAACCCTCTCTTCTTTTAGAGAAGCGGTTCTCAACTTGTGGGTTCCAAAACCTTTGGGGAAAGGGACCACCTTCCAATGGGCAGCCCTCTTCACCACAGTATAGAAAGTAAAGTGATGAAGTAGCAAGGAATTTAATTGTAGGATTTGGGATTACCCACATAGTGAATAACCGTATAAAAGGTTTTTGGCAAGCAAATTGAAAACCCCTGACTTAGAGGAAGAAAGAAATCCTGTCACATTAGAAACGTGGCAGAAGAGAGGCAGCCCCAATAAGATAGATTAGCACAGTTGTTCAACAATGTGTGTAAGAAAATGCACCACAGTGATGATGGCCCATGAAGGGGAACCCTTTTATTATATTGGGCTAGATTTGACATGACTAAAAAACACTCGTCAGAAGCTAACTGCAAAAAACAATGCTATTGAGTTTCTAACAATATGCTGAAGGAGATATTAAGAGAAAGTCCTATTAATTTAGAGCAGCGGTTCTTAACCTTTGGGCCAGACCTCTTTGGGTGGTCGTATGACCCTTTCACCGGGGTGGCCCAGTGCATAACACTAGGAAAATTAGAGTTATGATATAGCAATGTATATAATTTCATGATTATGGGTCACCACCAAACGAGGAATTTTCTGAAAGGGTGGTGGCATTAGCAAGGTGAAAAGCACTGCCCTGGAATGAGGTGGAAAAGGTGTTATAGTAGAGGGCAACCAAAGAGATGCAGCCCCTACAAGATGGAATAGCACAGTGGCTACAAGCATGAACTCAAGCAAAGGACCAATGTGAGGATGGAACAGGATGGAGCTTCGTTTCATTATGTTGTGCACAGAGTTGCGATGAGCTGAAACATACTCGACAGCAGCTACCAACAAGACCAACAGGAATTGTGGGTCTAACAATGTGCTGAAGTAGAACAGAAGAGAAACTCCTTTTCATATAGAGCAGGGGTTCTCAACCTGTGTGAGCCAGCCCTTTTTGGGAAGGTTTCAACTTTCACTGGGGTGGCCCAATCCACAACAGTAGCAAATAACTGTAGGATTGGGGGCTCACCACAACATATGGAGAGGTACAAATGTTTCGTGGCATTAGGCAGGTTGAGAATCCCTACTGTAGAGGAAGAAAGAAACGTTGTAATAGTCGAAAGGCTGCAAAAGAGAAAAAGCCCTGAAAAGATGGAATAGCATAGTGTTTGCAACAATGAATACCAGCAAAGAAGCACAATTATGAGGAAACAGGATGGTGCTTCTTTTCATGATGCTGTGCACACTGTTGCTATTACCCGAAGCCCACTCAATGGCACCTGACAACAGGAAGGACAGGAATTGTTTGTCTAACCATGTGCTGAACTATGTCTTAAGAGAAATCCTCTCTTCATTTAGAACAGCGGTTCTCAACTTGTGGGTTTCAAAACCTTTGGGGGAAGGGACAACCTTCCACTGGGCGGCCGAATTCACCACAGTATAAAAATTACAGTGATTAAGTAGCAATGTATCTAATTGTAGAATTTGGGCTTCCCCACATTGAAAGGAACCGTATGAAAGGTTTGTGGCAAGCAAGTTGAGAACCCCTGACCTAGAGGAAGAAAAAAAATCCGGTTACAATGGAAAGGCAGCAGAGGAGAGGCACCCCCAAGAAGATGGATTAGCACATTATCTGCAACAATGTGTGTAAGAAAATGCACCACAGTGAGGATGGCCCAAGAAGGGGCAACCTTTCATTATATTGGGCTAGAATTGACATGACTGAAAACCACTCGTAGGAACCTAAATGCAAAAAACAATGCGACTGAGTTTCTAACAGTATTCTGAAGAAGACATTAAGAGAAAGTCTTATTAGTTTAGAGCAGCGGTTCTTAACCTTTGGGCCAGATTTCTTTGGGTGGTCGTATGACCCTTTCACAAGAGTGGCCCAGGGAATAACACTAGGAAAATTAGAGTTATGATATAGCAATGTATATGATTTCATAATTGGGGGTCACCGCCACTGAGGAATTTTATGAAAGGATCGTGGCATTAGTAAGGTTGAAAAGCACTGCACTGGAATGAGGTGGAAAACGTGGTCTAGTAGAGGGTAACCAAAGAGATGCAGCCCCTACAAGATGGAATAGCACAGTGGCTACAAGCATGAACTGAAGCAAAGTAACACTGTGAGGATAGAACAGGATGGGGCTTTATTCATTATGTTGTGCACAGAGTTGCGATGAGGTGAAATAAAATCGACGGCAACTACCAAGAAGACCAACAGGAATTGTGCGTCTAACAATGTGCTGAAGTAGAATTGAAGAGAAACTCCTCTTCATAGAGAGCAGCGGTTCTCAACCTGTGTGAGCCAGCCCATTTTCGGAAGGATCCACCTTTCACTGGGGTGGCCCATTCCATAACAGTAGCAAATAACTGTAGGATTGTGGGTTCACCACAACATATGTAAAGGTACACGTGTTTCGTGGCTTTAGGCAGGTTGAGAACCCCTACTGTAGAGGAAGAAAGAAACGTTGTAATAGTCGAAAGCCTGCAAGAGAAAAAGCCCTGAAAAGATGGAATAGCATAGTGGCTGCAGCAATGAGCACAAGCAAAGAACCACTGTAATGAGGGAACAGGAAGGTGCTTCATTTCATGATGCAGTGAACACACGTGCAATTACCCGAAGCCCAATGAGAGCACCTGACAAAAGGAAGGACATTAATTGTGCGTCTAACCATGTGCTGAACTATGTCTTAAGAGCAATCCTCTCTTCATTTAGAGCAGCGGTTCTCAACTTGTGGGTTCCAAAACCTTTGGGGGAAGCGACCACCTTCACTGGACGGCCATTTCACCACAGTAAAAAAATTACAGTGATTAAGTAGTAATGAATCTAAATGTAGAATTTGGGCTTCCCCCCATCGAAAGGAACCGTATGAAATGTTTGTTGCAAGCAAGTTGAGAACCCCTGACCTAGAGGAAGAAAAAAATTCCGGTTACAATGGAAAGGCAGCAGAGGAGAGGCACCCACAAGCATATGGATTAGCACAGTGTATGCAACAATGTGTGTAAGAAAATACACCACAGTGAGGATTGCCCAAAATGGGGCAACTTTCATTATATTGGGCCAGAATTGACATGACTGAAAACCACTCGTCGGAACCTAACTGCAAAAAACAATGCGATTGACTTTCTAACAATATGCTGAAGAAGACATGAAGAGAAAGTTCTATTAGTTTAGAGCAGCGGTTCTTAAACTTTTGGCCAGACCTCTTTGGATGGTCGTACGACCCTTTCACCGGGGTGGCCCAGTGCATAACACTAGGAAACTTAGAGTTATGATATAGCAATGTATATAATTTCATGATTATGGGTCCCCACCTACCGAGGAATTTTATGAAAGTGTTGTGGAATTAGAAAGGTTGAAAAGCACTGCCCTGGAATGAGGTGGAAAAGGTGTTAGAGTAGAGGGCAACCAAAGAGATGAAGCCCCTACAAAAGATGGAATAGCACAGTGGCGACAAGCATGAACTCAAGCAAAGGACCAATGTGAGAATGCAACAGGATGGGGCTTCGTTTCATTATAGTGTGCAGAGAGTTGCCATGAGCTGAAACACACTCGACGGCAACTATCAACAAGACCTAAAGGAATTGTGCATCTAAGAATGTGCTGAAGTAGAAATGAAGAGAAACTCCTCTTCCTAGAGAGCAGCGGTTCTCAACCTGTGCGAGCCAGCCCTTTTTGGGAAGGTTCCACCTTTCACTGGGGTGGCCCATTCCATAACAGTAGCAAATAACTGTAGGATTGGGGGCTCAACACAACATATGGAAAGGTACAAGTGTTTCGTGGCATTAGGCAGGTTGAGAACCTCTACTGTAGAGGAACAAAGAAACGTTGTAATAGTCGAAAGGCTGAAAAAGAGAAAACGCCCTGAAAAGATGGAATAGCATAGTGGCTGCAGCAATGAGCACAAGCAAAGAACCACTGTAATGACGCAACAGGATGGTGCTTCATTTCATGATGCTGTACACACTGTTGCTATTACCCAAATCCCACTCGAAGGCACCTTACAACAGGAAGGACAGGAATTGTTTGTCTAACCATGTGCTGAACTATGTCTTAAGAGCAATCCTCTCTTCATTTAGAGCAACGGTTCTCAACTTGTGGGTTCCAAAACCTTTGGGGGAAGGGACCACCTTCCACTGGTCGGCCGAATTCACCACAGTATAAAAATTACAATGATTAAGTAGCCATGAATCTAAATGTAGAATTTGGGCTTCCCCACATTGAAAGAACCCGCATGAAAGGTTTGTGGCAAGCAAGTTGAGAACCCCTGACTTAGAGGAAGAAAAACAATCCGGTTACAATAGAAAGGCAGCAGAGGAGAGGCACCCCCAAGCAGATGGATGAGCACAGTGTCTGCCACAATGTGTGTAAGAAAATGCACCAGTCAGGATGGCCCAAGAGGGGGCAACTTTCATTATATTGGGCCAGAATTGACATGACTGAAAACCACTCTTCGGAACCTAACTGCAAAAAACAATGCGATTGCGTTTCTAACAATATGCTGAAGAAGACATTAAGAGAAAGTTCTATTAGTTTCGAGCAGCAGTTCTTAACCTTTGGGCCAGACCTCTTTGGGTGGTCGAATGACCCTTTCAAAAGGTGGTAAAGTGCATAACACTAGCAAAATTAGAGTAATGATATAGCAATGTATATAATTTCATGATTATGGGTCCCCACCAACCGAGGAATTTTATGAAAGGGTCGTGGCATTAGCAAGGTTGAAAAGCACTGCCCTGGAATGAGGTGGAAAAGGTGTTATATTAGAGGGCAACCAAAGAGATGCAGCCCCTACAAGATGGAATAGCACAGTGGCTACAAGCATGAACTGAAGCAAAGAAACACTGTGATGACGGAAAAGGATGGGGCTTTGTTTTATTATGTTGTGCACAGAGTTGCAATGAGCTGAAACATACTCGAGGGCAACTACCCACAAGACCAACAGGATTTATGCGTCTAACAATGTGCTGAAGTAGAATGGAAGAGAAACTCTTCCTAGAGAGCAGCGGTTCTCAACCTGTGCGAGCCAGCCCTTTTTCGGAAGGTTCCACCTTTCACTGTGGTGGCCCATTCCATAACAGTAGCAAATAACTGTAGGATTGGGGGCTCACCACAACATATGAAAAGGTACAAGTGTTTCATGGCATTAGGCAGGTTGAGAACCTCTACTGTAGAGGAACAAAGAAACTTTGTAATAGTCGAAAGACTGCAAAAGAGAAAAAGCCCTGAAAAGATGGAATAGCATAGTGGCTGCAGCAATGAGCACAAGCAAAGAACCAGTGTAATGACGCAATCGGATGGTGCTTCATTTCATGATGCTGTGCACACTGTTGCTATTACCCGAAGCCCACTCGATGGCACCTGACAACAGGAAAGACAGGAGTTGTTTGTCTAACCATGTGCTGAACTATGTCTTAAGAGCAATCCTCTCTTCATTTAGAGCAGCGGTTCTCAACTTGTGGGTACCAAAACCTTTGGGGGAAGGGACCACCTTCCAGTGGGCGGCCGAATTCACCACAGTGTAAAAATTTCATTGATTAAGTATCAATGAATCTAATTGTAGAATTTGGGCTTCCCCACATCGAAAGGAACCGTATGAAAGGTTTGTGGCAAGCAAGTTGAGAACCCCTGACCTAGAGGAAAGAAAAAAAATCCGGTACAGTAGAATGGCAGCAGAGGAGAGGCACCCCCAAGCAGATGGATGAGCACAGTGTCTGCAACAATGTGTGTAAGAAAATGCACCACAGTGAGGATGGCCCAAGATGGGACAACTTTCATTATATTGGGCCAGAATTGACATGACTGAAAACCATTCGTAGGAACCTAACTGCAAAAAACAAAGCGATTGAGTTTCGAACAATATGCTGAAGAAGACATAAAGAGAAAGTCCTATTAGTTTAGAGCAGCGGTTCTTAACCTTTCGGCCAGACCTCTTTGGGTGGTCGTACGACCCTTTCACAGGGGTGACCAGTGCATAACACTAGGAAAATTAGAGTTATGATATAGCAATGTATATAATTTCATGATTATGGGTCCCCACCAACCGAGGAATTTTATGAAAGGGTCGTGGCATTAGCAAGGTTGAAAAGCACTGCCCTGGAATGAGGTGGAAAAGGTGTTATAGTAGAGGGCAACCAAAGAGATGCAGCCCCTACAAGATGGAATAGCACAGTGGCTACAAGCATGAACTCAAGCAAAGGACCACTGTGATGATGGAACAGGATGGGGCTTTGTTTTATTATATTGTGCACAGAGTTGCGATGAGCTGAAACATACTCGAGGGCAACTACCCACAAGACCAACAGGAATTGTGCGTCTAACAATGTGCTGAAGTAGAACGGAAGAGAGACTCTTCCTAGAGAGCAGCGGTTCTCAACCTGTGTGAGCCAGCCCTTTTTCGGAAGGTTCCACCTTTCACTGGGGTGGCCCATTCCATAACAGTAGCAAATAACTGTAGGATTGGGGGCTCACCACAACATATGGAAAGGTACAAATGTTTCCTGGCATTAGGCAGGTTGAGAACCCCTACTGTAGAGGAAGAAGGAAACGTTAATACATTCGAAAGCCTGCAAGAGAAAAAGCCCTGAAAAGATGGAATAGCATAGTGGCAGCAACAATGAGCACCAGCAAAGAAACACAGTAATGACGAAACAGGATGGTGCTTCATTTCATGATGCTGTGCACACTGTTGCTATTACCCGAAACCCACTCGATGGCACCTTACCACAGGACGGACAGGAATTGTTTGTCTAACTATGTGCTGAACTATGTCTTAAGAGAAATCCTCTCTTCATTTTGAGAAGCGGTTCTCAACTTGTGGGTTCCAAAACTTTTCGGGGAAGGGACCACCTTCCACGGGGTGGCACAAATCACCCCAGTATAGAAAGTAAAGTGATGAAGTAGCAACGAATTTAATTTTAGGATTTGGTCTTCCCTACATGGAAAGGACTCTATGAAAGATTTGTGGCAGCAGCAAAGTTGAGATCCCCTGACCTAGAGGGAGAAAGAAATCCTGTTACCATGGAAAGGCGGCAGAAGAGAGGCAGCCCCAAGAAGATGGATTAGCACAGTGGCTGCAACAATGTGTGCCAGAATATGCACCACAGTGAAGATGGCCCAAGAAGGGGCAACCTTTCATTATATCCGGCAAGAGTTGACATGACTGAAAACCACTCGTCGGAACCTAACTGCAAAAACAATGCGATTGCGTTTCTAACAATATGCTGAAGAAGACATTAAGAGAAAGTTCTATTAGTTTAGAGCAGCAGTTCTTAACCTTTGGGCCAGACCTCTTTGGGTGGTCGAATGACCCTTTCAAAAGGTGGTCCAGTGCATAACACTAGCAAAATTAGAGTAATGATATAGCAATGTATATAATTTCATGATTATGGGTCCCCACCAACCGAGGAATTTTATGAAAGGGTCGTGGCATTAGCAAGGTTGAAAAGCACTGCCCTGGAATGAGGTGGAAAAGGTGTTATATTAGAGGGCAACCAAAGAGATGCAGCCCCTACAAGATGGAATAGCACAGTGGCTACAAGCATGAACTGAAGCAAAGAAACACTGTGATGACGGAAAAGGATGGGGCTCTGTTTTATTATGTTGTGCACAGAGTTGCAATGAGCTGAAACATACTCGAGGGCAACTACCCACAAGACCAACAGGATTTATGCGTCTAACAATGTGCTGAAGTAGAATGGAAGAGAAACTCTTCCTAGAGAGCAGCGGTTCTCAACCTGTGCGAGCCAGCCCTTTTTCGGAAGGTTCCACCTTTCACTGTGGTGGCCCATTCCATAACAGTAGCAAATAACTGTAGGATTGGGGGCTCACCACAACATATGAAAAGGTACAAGTGTTTCATGGCATTAGGCAGGTTGAGAACCTCTACTGTAGAGGAACAAAGAAACTTTGTAATAGTCGAAAGACTGCAAAAGAGAAAAAGCCCTGAAAAGATGGAATAGCATAGTGGCTGCAGCAATGAGCACAAGCAAAGAACCAGTGTAATGACGCAATCGGATGGTGCTTCATTTCATGATGCTGTGCACACTGTTGCTATTACCCGAAGCCCACTCGATGGCACCTGACAACAGGAAAGACAGGAGTTGTTTGTCTAACCATGTGCTGAACTATGTCTTAAGAGCAATCCTCTCTTCATTTAGAGCAGCGGTTCTCAACTTGTGGGTACCAAAACCTTTGGGGGAAGGGACCACCTTCCAGTGGGCGGCCGAATTCACCACAGTGTAAAAATTTCATTGATTAAGTATCAATGAATCTAATTGTAGAATTTGGGCTTCCCCACATCGAAAGGAACCGTATGAAAGGTTTGTGGCAAGCAAGTTGAGAACCCCTGACCTAGAGGAAAGAAAAAAAATCCGGTACAGTAGAATGGCAGCAGAGGAGAGGCACCCCCAAGCAGATGGATGAGCACAGTGTCTGCAACAATGTGTGTAAGAAAATGCACCACAGTGAGGATGGCCCAAGATGGGACAACTTTCATTATATTGGGCCAGAATTGACATGACTGAAAACCATTCGTAGGAACCTAACTGCAAAAAACAAAGCGATTGAGTTTCGAACAATATGCTGAAGAAGACATAAAGAGAAAGTCCTATTAGTTTAGAGCAGCGGTTCTTAACCTTTCGGCCAGACCTCTTTGGGTGGTCGTACGACCCTTTCACAGGGGTGACCAGTGCATAACACTAGGAAAATTAGAGTTATGATATAGCAATGTATATAATTTCATGATTATGGGTCCCCACCAACCGAGGAATTTTATGAAAGGGTCGTGGCATTAGCAAGGTTGAAATGCACTGCCCTGGAATGAGGTGGAAAAGGTGTTATAGTAGAGGGCAACCAAAGAGATGCAGCCCCTACAAGATGGAATAGCACAGTGGCTACAAGCATGAACTCAAGCAAAGGACCACTGTGATGATGGAACAGGATGGGGCTTTGCTTTATTATATTGTGCACAGAGTTGCGATGAGCTGAAACATACTCGAGGGCAACTACCCACAAGACCAACAGGAATTGTGCGTCTAACAATGTGCTGAAGTAGAACGGAAGAGAGACTCTTCCTAGAGAGCAGCGGTTCTCAACCTGTGCGAGCCAGCCCTTTTTCGGAAGGTTCCACCTTTCACTGGGGTGGCCCATTCCATAACAGTAGCAAATAACTGTAGGATTGGGGGCTCACCACAACATATGGAAAGGTACAAATGTTTCCTGGCATTAGGCAGGTTGAGAACCCCTACTGTAGAGGAAGAAGGAAACGTTAATACATTCGAAAGCCTGCAAGAGAAAAAGCCCTGAAAAGATGGAATAGCATAGTGGCAGCAACAATGAGCACCAGCAAAGAAACACAGTAATGACGAAACAGGATGGTGCTTCATTTCATGATGCTGTGCACACTGTTGCTATTACCCGAAACCCACTCGATGGCACCTTACCACAGGACGGACAGGAATTGTTTGTCTAACTATGTGCTGAACTATGTCTTAAGAGAAATCCTCTCTTCATTTTGAGAAGCGGTTCTCAACTTGTGGGTTCCAAAACTTTTCGGGGAAGGGACCACCTTCCACGGGGTGGCACAAATCACCCCAGTATAGAAAGTAAAGTGATGAAGTAGCAACGAATTTAATTTTAGGATTTGGTCTTCCCTACATGGAAAGGACTCTATGAAAGATTTGTGGCAGCAGCAAAGTTGAGATCCCCTGACCTAGAGGGAGAAAGAAATCCTGTTACCATGGAAAGGCGGCAGAAGAGAGGCAGCCCCAAGAAGATGGATTAGCACAGTGGCTGCAACAATGTGTGCCAGAATATGCACCACAGTGAAGATGGCCCAAGAAGGGGCAACCTTTCATTATATCCGGCAAGAGTTGACATGACTGAAAACCACTCGTCGGAACCTAACTGCAAAAACAATGCGATTGCGTTTCTAACAATATGCTGAAGAAGACATTAAGAGAAAGTTCTATTAGTTTAGAGCAGCAGTTCTTAACCTTTGGGCCAGACCTCTTTGGGTGGTCGAATGACCCTTTCAAAAGGTGGTCCAGTGCATAACACTAGCAAAATTAGAGTAATGATATAGCAATGTATATAATTTCATGATTATGGGTCCCCACCAACCGAGGAATTTTATGAAAGGGTCGTGGCATTAGCAAGGTTGAAAAGCACTGCCCTGGAATGAGGTGGAAAAGGTGTTATATTAGAGGGCAACCAAAGAGATGCAGCCCCTACAAGATGGAATAGCACAGTGGCTACAAGCATGAACTGAAGCAAAGAAACACTGTGATGACGGAAAAGGATGGGGCTCTGTTTTATTATGTTGTGCACAGAGTTGCAATGAGCTGAAACATACTCGAGGGCAACTACCCACAAGACCAACAGGATTTATGCGTCTAACAATGTGCTGAAGTAGAATGGAAGAGAAACTCTTCCTAGAGAGCAGCGGTTCTCAACCTGTGCGAGCCAGCCCTTTTTGGGAAGGTTCCACCTTTCACTGGGGTGGCCCATTCCATAACAGTAGCAAATAACTGTAGGATTGGGGGCTCACCACAACATATGAAAAGGTACAAGTGTTTCATGGCATTAGGCAGGTTGAGAACCTCTACTGTAGAGGAAGAAAGAAGCGTTGTAATAGTCGAAAGACTGCAAAAGAGAAAAAGCCCTGAAAAGATGGAAAAGCATAGTGGCTGCAGCAATGAGCACAAGCAAAGAACCAGTGTAATGACGCAATCGGATGGTGCTTCATTTCATGATGCTGTGCACACTGTTGCTATTACCCGAAGCCCACTCGATGGCACCTGACAACAGGAAGGACAGGAATTGTTTGTCTAACCATGTGCTGAACTATGTCTTAAGAGCAATCCTCTCTTCATTTAGAGCAGCGGTTCTCAACTTGTGGGTACCAAAACCTTTGGGGGAAGGGACCCCCTTCCACTGGGCGGCCGAATTCACCACAGTGTAAAAATTTCATTGATTAAGTATCAATGAATCTAATTGTAGAATTTGGGCTTCCCCACATCGAAAGGAACCGTATGAAAGGTTTGTGGCAAGCAAGTTGAGAACCCCTGACCTAGAGGAAAGAAAAAAAATCCGGTACAGTAGAAAGGCAGCAGAGGAGAGGCACCCCCAAGCAGATGGATGGGCACAGTGTCTGCAACAATGTGTGTAAGAAAATGCACCACAGTGAGGATGGCCCAAGATGGGACAAATTTCATTATATTGGGCCAGAATTGACATGACTGAAAACCATTCGTAGGAACCTAACTGCAAAAAACAAAGCGATTGAGTTTCTAACAATATGCTGAAGAAGACATAAATAGAAAGTCCTATTAGTTTAGAGCAGCGGTTCTTAACCTTTCGGCCAGACCTCTTTGGGTGGTCGTACGACCCTTTCACAGGGGTGACCAGTGCATAACACTAGGAAAATTAGAGTTATGATATAGCAATGTATATAATTTCATGATTATGGGTCCCCACCAACCGAGGAATTTTATGAAAGGGTCGTGGCATTAGCAAGGTTGAAATGCACTGCCCTGGAATGAGGTGGAAAAGGTGTTATAGTAGAGGGCAACCAAAGAGATGCAGCCCCTACAAGATGGAATAGCACAGTGGCTACAAGCATGAACTCAAGCAAAGGACCACTGTGATGATGGAATAGGATGGGGCTTTGCTTTATTATATTGTGCACAGAGTTGCGATGAGCTGAAACATACTCGAGGGCAACTACCCACAAGACCAACAGGAATTGTGCGTCTAACAATGTGCTGAAGTAGAACGGAAGAGAGACTCTTCCTAGAGAGCAGCGGTTCTCAACCTGTGCGAGCCAGCCCTTTTTCGGAAGGTTCCACCTTTCACTGGGGTGACCCATTCCATAACAGTAGCAAATAACTGTAGGATTGGGGGCTCACCACAACATATGGAAAGGTACAAATGTTTCCTGGCATTAGGCAGGTTGAGAACCCCTACTGTAGAGGAAGAAGGAAACGTTATTACATTCGAAAGCCTGCAAGAGAAAAAGCCCTGAAAAGATGGAATAGCATAGTGGCTGCAACAATGAGCACCAGCAAAGAAACACAGTAATGACGAAACAGGATGGTGCGTCATTTCATGATGCTGTGCACACTGTTGCTATTACCCGAAACCCACTCGATGGCACCTGACAACAGGAAGGACAGGAATTGTTTGTCTAACTATGTGCTGAACTATGTCTTAAGAGAAATCCTCTCTTCATTTTGAGAAGTGGTTCTCAACTTGTGGGTTCCAAAACCTTTCGGGGAAGAGACCAGCTTCCACGGGGTGGCACAATTCACCCCAGTATAGAAAGTAAAGTGATGAAGTAGCAACGAATTTAATTTTAGGATTTGGTCTTCCCTACATGGAAAGGACTCTATGAAAGATTTGTGGCAGCAGCGAAGTTGAGATCCCCTGACCTAGAGGGAGAAAGAAATCCTGTTACCATGGAAAGGCGGCAGAAGAAAGGCAGCCCCAAGAAGATGGATTAGCACAGTGGCTGCAACAATATGTGCCAGAATATGCACCACAGTGAAGATGGCCCAAGAAGGGGCAACCTTTCATTATATTCGGCAAGAGTTGACATGACTGAAAACCACTCGTCGGAACCTAACTGCAAAAACAATGCGATTGCGTTTCTAACAATATGCTGAAGAAGACATTAAGAGAAAGTTCTATTAGTTTAGAGCAGCAGTTCTTAACCTTTGGGCCAGACCTCTTTGGGTGGTCGAATGACCCTTTCAAAAGGTGGTCCAGTGCATAACACTAGCAAAATTAGAGTAATGATATAGCAATGTATATAATTTCATGATTATGGGTCCCCACCAACCGAGGAATTTTATGAAAGGGTCGTGGCATTAGCAAGGTTGAAAAGCACTGCCCTGGAATGAGGTGGAAAAGGTGTTATAGTAGAGGGCAACCAAAGAGATGCAGCCCCTACAAGATGGAATAGCACAGTGGCTACAAGCATGAACTGAAGCAAAGAAACACTGTGATGACGGAAAAGGATGGGGCTCTGTTTTATTATGTTGTGCACAGAGTTGCAATGAGCTGAAACATACTCGAGGGCAACTACCCACAAGACCAACAGGATTTATGCGTCTAACAATGTGCTGAAGTAGAATGGAAGAGAAACTCTTCCTAGAGAGCAGCGGTTCTCAACCTGTGCGAGCCAGCCCTTTTTGGGAAGGTTCCACCTTTCACTGGGGTGGCCCATTCCATAACAGTAGCAAATAACTGCAGGATTGGGTACTCACCACAACATATGAAAAGGTACAAGTGTTTCATGGCATTAGGCAGGTTGAGAACCTCTACTCTAGAGGAACAAAGAAACTTTGTAATAGTCGTAAGACAGCAAAAGAGAAAAAGCCCTGAAAAGATGGAATAGCATAGTGGCTGCAGCAATGAGCACAAGCAAAGAACCAGTGTAATGACGCATTCGGATGGTGCTTCATTTAATGATGCTGTGCACACTGTTGCTATTACCCGAAGCCCACTCGATGGCACCTGACAACAGGAAGGACAGAAATTGTTTGTCTAACCATGTGCTGAACTATGTCTTAAGAGCAATCCTCTCTTCATTTAGAGCAGCGGTTCTCAACTTGTGGGTACCAACACCTTTGGGGGAAGGGACCCCCTTCCACTGGGCGGCCGAATTCACCACAGTGTAAAAATTTCATTGATTAAGTATCAATGAATCTAATTGTAGAGTTTGGGCTTCCCCACATCGAAAGGAACCGTATGCAAGGTTTGTGGCAAGCAAGTTGAGAACCCCTGACCTAGAGGAAAGAAAAAAAATCCGGTTACAGTAGAAAGGCAGCAGAGGAGAGGCACCCCCAAGCAGATGGATGAGCACAGTGTCTGCAACAATGTGTGTAAGAAAATGCACCACAGTGAGGATGGCCCAAGATGGGACAACTTTCATTATATTGGGCCAGAATTGACATGACTGAAAACCATTCGTCGGAACCTAACTGCAAAAAACAATGCGATTGAGTTTCTAACAATATGCTGAAGAAGACATAAAGAGAAAGTCCTATTAGTTTAGAGCAGCAGTTCTTAACCTTTCGGCCAGACCTCTTTGGGTGGTCGTACGACCCTTTCACAGGGGTGACCAGTGCATAACACTAGGAAAATTAGAGTTATGATATAGCAATGTATATAATTTCATGATTATGGGTCCCCACCAACCGAGGAATTTTATGAAAGGGTCGTGGCATTAGCAAGGTTGAAAAGCACTGCCCTGGAATGAGGTGGAAAAGGTGTTATAGTAGAGGGCAACCAAAGAGATGCAGCCCCTACAAGATGGAATAGCACAGTGGCTACAAGCATGAACTCAAGCAAAGGACCACTGTGATGATGGAACAGGATGGGGCTTTGTTTTATTATATTGTGCACAGAGTTGCGATGAGCTGAAACATACTCGAGGGCAACTACCCACAAGACCAACAGGAATTGTGCGTCTAACAATGTGCTGAAGTAGAACGGAAGAGAGACTCTTCCTAGAGAGCAGCGGTTCTCAACCTGTGTGAGCCAGCCCTTTTTCGGAAGGTTCCACCTTTCACTGGGGTGGCCCATTCCATAACAGTAGCAAATAACTGTAGGATTGGGGGCTCACCACAACATATGGAAAGGTACAAATATTTCCTGGCATTAGGCAGGTTGAGAACCCCTACTGTAGAGGAAGAAGGAAACGTTAATACATTCGAAAGCCTGCAAGAGAAAAAGCCCTGAAAAGATGGAATAGCATAGTGGCAGCAACAATGAGCACCAGCAAAGAAACACAGTAATGACGAAACAGGATGGTGCTTCATTTCATGATGCTGTGCACACTGTTGCTATTACCCGAAACCCACTCGATGGCACCTTACCACAGGACGGACAGGAATTGTTTGTCTAACTATGTGCTGAACTATGTCTTAAGAGAAATCCTCTCTTCATTTTGAGAAGCGGTTCTCAACTTGTGGGTTCCAAAACTTTTCGGGGAAGGGACCACCTTCCACGGGGTGGCACAAATCACCCCAGTATAGAAAGTAAAGTGATGAAGTAGCAACGAATTTAATTTTAGGATTTGGTCTTCCCTACATGGAAAGGACTCTATGAAAGATTTGTGGCAGCAGCAAAGTTGAGATCCCCTGACCTAGAGGGAGAAAGAAATCCTGTTACCATGGAAAGGCGGCAGAAGAGAGGCAGCCCCAAGAAGATGGATTAGCACAGTGGCTGCAACAATGTGTGCCAGAATATGCACCACAGTGAAGATGGCCCAAGAAGGGGCAACCTTTCATTATATCCGGCAAGAGTTGACATGACTGAAAACCACTCGTCGGAACCTAACTGCAAAAACAATGCGATTGCGTTTCTAACAATATGCTGAAGAAGACATTAAGAGAAAGTTCTATTAGTTTAGAGCAGCAGTTCTTAACCTTTGGGCCAGACCTCTTTGGGTGGTCGAATGACCCTTTCAAAAGGTGGTCCAGTGCATAACACTAGCAAAATTAGAGTAATGATATAGCAATGTATATAATTTCATGATTATGGGTCCCCACCAACCGAGGAATTTTATGAAAGGGTCGTGGCATTAGCAAGGTTGAAAAGCACTGCCCTGGAATGAGGTGGAAAAGGTGTTATATTAGAGGGCAACCAAAGAGATGCAGCCCCTACAAGATGGAATAGCACAGTGGCTACAAGCATGAACTGAAGCAAAGAAACACTGTGATGACGGAAAAGGATGGG
This sequence comes from Tenrec ecaudatus, assembly GCF_050624435.1. Taxonomy (NCBI): domain Eukaryota; kingdom Metazoa; phylum Chordata; class Mammalia; order Afrosoricida; family Tenrecidae; genus Tenrec; species Tenrec ecaudatus. Next base: position 84,931,652 of record NC_134548.1, read on the forward strand.
GCTCTGTTTTATTATGTTGTGCACAGAGTTGCAATGAGCTGAAACATACTCGAGGGCAACTACCCACAAGACCAACAGGATTTATGCGTCTAACAATGTGCTGAAGTAGAATGGAAGAGAAACTCTTCCTAGAGAGCAGCGGTTCTCAACCTGTGCGAGCCAGCCCTTTTTGGGAAGGTTCCACCTTTCACTGGGGTGGCCCATTCCATAACAGTAGCAAATAACTGTAGGATTGGGGGCTCACCACAACATATGAAAAGGTACAAGTGTTTCATGGCATTAGGCAGGTTGAGAACCTCTACTGTAGAGGAAGAAAGAAGCGTTGTAATAGTCGAAAGACTGCAAAAGAGAAAAAGCCCTGAAAAGATGGAAAAGCATAGTGGCTGCAGCAATGAGCACAAGCAAAGAACCAGTGTAATGACGCAATCGGATGGTGCTTCATTTCATGATGCTGTGCACACTGTTGCTATTACCCGAAGCCCACTCGATGGCACCTGACAACAGGAAGGACAGGAATTGTTTGTCTAACCATGTGCTGAACTATGTCTTAAGAGCAATCCTCTCTTCATTTAGAGCAGCGGTTCTCAACTTGTGGGTACCAAAACCTTTGGGGGAAGGGACCCCCTTCCACTGGGCGGCCGAATTCACCACAGTGTAAAAATTTCATTGATTAAGTATCAATGAATCTAATTGTAGAATTTGGGCTTCCCCACATCGAAAGGAACCGTATGAAAGGTTTGTGGCAAGCAAGTTGAGAACCCCTGACCTAGAGGAAAGAAAAAAAATCCGGTACAGTAGAAAGGCAGCAGAGGAGAGGCACCCCCAAGCAGATGGATGGGCACAGTGTCTGCAACAATGTGTGTAAGAAAATGCACCACAGTGAGGATGGCCCAAGATGGGACAAATTTCATTATATTGGGCCAGAATTGACATGACTGAAAACCATTCGTAGGAACCTAACTGCAAAAAACAAAGCGATTGAGTTTCTAACAATATGCTGAAGAAGACATAAATAGAAAGTCCTATTAGTTTAGAGCAGCGGTTCTTAACCTTTCGGCCAGACCTCTTTGGGTGGTCGTACGACCCTTTCACAGGGGTGACCAGTGCATAACACTAGGAAAATTAGAGTTATGATATAGCAATGTATATAATTTCATGATTATGGGTCCCCACCAACCGAGGAATTTTATGAAAGGGTCGTGGCATTAGCAAGGTTGAAATGCACTGCCCTGGAATGAGGTGGAAAAGGTGTTATAGTAGAGGGCAACCAAAGAGATGCAGCCCCTACAAGATGGAATAGCACAGTGGCTACAAGCATGAACTCAAGCAAAGGACCACTGTGATGATGGAACAGGATGGGGCTTTGCTTTATTATATTGTGCACAGAGTTGCGATGAGCTGAAACATACTCGAGGGCAACTACCCACAAGACCAACAGGAATTGTGCGTCTAACAATGTGCTGAAGTAGAACGGAAGAGAGACTCTTCCTAGAGAGCAGCGGTTCTCAACCTGTGCGAGCCAGCCCTTTTTCGGAAGGTTCCACCTTTCACTGGGGTGACCCATTCCATAACAGTAGCAAATAACTGTAGGATTGGGGGCTCACCACAACATATGGAAAGGTACAAATGTTTCCTGGCATTAGGCAGGTTGAGAACCCCTACTGTAGAGGAAGAAGGAAACGTTATTACATTCGAAAGCCTGCAAGAGAAAAAGCCCTGAAAAGATGGAATAGCATAGTGGCTGCAACAATGAGCACCAGCAAAGAAACACAGTAATGACGAAACAGGATGGTGCGTCATTTCATGATGCTGTGCACACTGTTGCTATTACCCGAAACCCACTCGATGGCACCTGACAACAGGAAGGACAGGAATTGTTTGTCTAACTATGTGCTGAACTATGTCTTAAGAGAAATCCTCTCTTCATTTTGAGAAGTGGTTCTCAACTTGTGGGTTCCAAAACCTTTCGGGGAAGAGACCAGCTTCCACGGGGTGGCACAATTCACCCCAGTATAGAAAGTAAAGTGATGAAGTAGCAACGAATTTAATTTTAGGATTTGGTCTTCCCTACATGGAAAGGACTCTATGAAAGATTTGTGGCAGCAGCGAAGTTGAGATCCCCTGACCTAGAGGGAGAAAGAAATCCTGTTACCATGGAAAGGCGGCAGAAGAAAGGCAGCCCCAAGAAGATGGATTAGCACAGTGGCTGCAACAATATGTGCCAGAATATGCACCACAGTGAAGATGGCCCAAGAAGGGGCAACCTTTCATTATATTCGGCAAGAGTTGACATGACTGAAAACCACTCGTCGGAACCTAACTGCAAAAACAATGCGATTGCGTTTCTAACAATATGCTGAAGAAGACATTAAGAGAAAGTTCTATTAGTTTAGAGCAGCAGTTCTTAACCTTTGGGCCAGACCTCTTTGGGTGGTCGAATGACCCTTTCAAAAGGTGGTCCAGTGCATAACACTAGCAAAATTAGAGTAATGATATAGCAATGTATATAATTTCATGATTATGGGTCCCCACCAACCGAGGAATTTTATGAAAGGGTCGTGGCATTAGCAAGGTTGAAAAGCACTGCCCTGGAATGAGGTGGAAAAGGTGTTATAGTAGAGGGCAACCAAAGAGATGCAGCCCCTACAAGATGGAATAGCACAGTGGCTACAAGCATGAACTGAAGCAAAGAAACACTGTGATGACGGAAAAGGATGGGGCTCTGTTTTATTATGTTGTGCACAGAGTTGCAATGAGCTGAAACATACTCGAGGGCAACTACCCACAAGACCAACAGGATTTATGCGTCTAACAATGTGCTGAAGTAGAATGGAAGAGAAACTCTTCCTAGAGAGCAGCGGTTCTCAACCTGTGCGAGCCAGCCCTTTTTGGGAAGGTTCCACCTTTCACTGGGGTGGCCCATTCCATAACAGTAGCAAATAACTGCAGGATTGGGTACTCACCACAACATATGAAAAGGTACAAGTGTTTCATGGCATTAGGCAGGTTGAGAACCTCTACTCTAGAGGAACAAAGAAACTTTGTAATAGTCGTAAGACAGCAAAAGAGAAAAAGCCCTGAAAAGATGGAATAGCATAGTGGCTGCAGCAATGAGCACAAGCAAAGAACCAGTGTAATGACGCATTCGGATGGTGCTTCATTTCATGATGCTGTGCACACTGTTGCTATTACCCGAAGCCCACTCGATGGCACCTGACAACAGGAAGGACAGAAATTGTTTGTCTAACCATGTGCTGAACTATGTCTTAAGAGCAATCCTCTCTTCATTTAGAGCAGCGGTTCTCAACTTGTGGGTACCAACACCTTTGGGGGAAGGGACCCCCTTCCACTGGGCGGCCGAATTCACCACAGTGTAAAAATTTCATTGATTAAGTATCAATGAATCTAATTGTAGAGTTTGGGCTTCCCCACATCGAAAGGAACCGTATGCAAGGTTTGTGGCAAGCAAGTTGAGAACCCCTGACCTAGAGGAAAGAAAAAAAATCCGGTTACAGTAGAAAGGCAGCAGAGGAGAGGCACCCCCAAGCAGATGGATGAGCACAGTGTCTGCAACAATGTGTGTAAGAAAATGCACCACAGTGAGGATGGCCCAAGATGGGACAACTTTCATTATATTGGGCCAGAATTGACATGACTGAAAACCATTCGTCGGAACCTAACTGCAAAAAACAATGCGATTGAGTTTCTAACAATATGCTGAAGAAGACATAAAGAGAAAGTCCTATTAGTTTAGAGCAGCGTTCTTAACCTTTCGGCCAGACCTCTTTGGGTGGTCGTACGACCCTTTCACAGGGGTGACCAGTGCATAACACTAGGAAAATTAGAGTTATGATATAGCAATGTATATAATTTCATGATTATGGGTCCCCACCAACCGAGGAATTTTATGAAAGGGTCGTGGCATTATCAAGGTTGAAAAGCACTGCCCTGGAATGAGGTGGAAAAGGTGTTATAGTAGAGGGCAACCAAAGAGATGCAGCCCCTACAAGATGGAATAGCACAGTGGCTACAAGCATGAACTCAAGCAAAGGACCACTGTGATGATGGAACAGGATGGGGCTTTGTTTTATTATATTGTGCACAGAGTTGCGATGAGCTGAAACATACTCGAGGGCAACTACCCACAAGACCAACAGGAATTGTGCGTCTAACATTGTGCTGAAGTAGAACGGAAGAGAGACTCTTCCTAGAGAGCAGCGGTTCTCAACCTGTGCGAGCCAGCCCTTTTTCGGAAGGTTCCACCTTTCACTGGGGTGGCCCATTCCATAACAGTAGCAAATAACTGTAGGATTGGGGGCTCACCACAACATATGGAAAGGTACAAATGTTTCCTGGCATTAGGCAGGTTGAGAACCCCTACTGTAGAGGAAGAAGGAAACGTTATTACATTCGAAAGCCTGCAGGAGAAAAAGCCCTGAAAAGATGGAATAGCATAGTGGCTGCAACAATGAGCACCAGCAAAGAAACACAGTAATGACGAAACAGGATGGTGCTTCATTTCATGATGCTGTGCACACTGTTGCTATTACCCGAAACCCACTCGATGACACCTGACAACAGGAAGGACAGGAATTGTTTGTCTAACTATGTGCTGAACTATGTCTTAAGAGAAATCCTCTCTTCATTTTGAGAAGCGGTTCTCAACTTGTGGGTTCCAAAACCTTTCGGGGAAGGGACCACCTTCCACGGGGTGGCACAATTGACCCCAGTATAGAAAGTAAAGTGATGAAGTAGCAACGAATTTAATTTTAGGATTTGGTCTTCCCTACATGGAAAGGACTCTATGAAAGATTTGTGGCAGCACCAAAGTTGAGATCCCCTGACCTAGAGGGAGAAAGAAATCCTGTTACCATGGAAAGGCGGCAGAAGAGAGGCAGCCCCAAGAAGATGGATTAGCACAGTGGCTGCAACAATGTGTGCCAGAATATGCACCACAGTGAAGATGGCCCAAGAAGGGGCAACCTTTCATTATATCCGGCAAGAGTTGACATGACTGAAAACCACTCGTCGGAACCTAACTGCAAAAACAATGCGATTGCGTTTCTAACAATATGCTGAAGAAGACATTAATGATTGGGGCAGGGAATGTATGGATGTGCTTTATACAATTGATGTATGTATATGTATGGATTGTGGTAAGAGTTGTATGAGTCCCTAATAAAATGGAAAAGAAGGAAAGAGAAAAAAATGATTAGGGCAAAGACTGTACAGATGTGCTTTATACAATTGATGCATGTATATGTATGAACTGTGAAAAGAATTGTATGAGCCCCAATAAATTGTTAAAATTAAAAAAAAAAAGATTGTGATGACAACAAAAAAAAAATAAGAAAAAGATAATATTTCCCAACTTGTCAAATTTAAAGAAGCAACTTTAATCCATGACCTACTATATAGAGCCTCAATGATTGTTTTACTTTATTCTGTTCTTCAATAAATTATGTGTAAGTTTGTCTTAAAGAGATTCTACCCTGAAACTGTAAATCCAGCTTACTAACCCCTAGTTAATATTTTATTGAACTATAATTTTACAGATATGATTCTAAGAAGTCTTAAATAATGTTTTAAAATATATATTTTCAAATTAAAAAAAAAAAAAAGAGAAAGTTCTATTAGTTTAGAGCAGCAGTTCTTAACCTTTGGGCCAGACCTCTTTGGGTGGTCGAATGACCCTTTCAAAAGGTGGTCCAGTGCATAACACTAGCAAAATTAGAGTAATGATATAGCAATGTATATAATTTCATGATTATGGGTCCCCACCAACCGAGGAATTTTATGAAAGGGTCGTGGCATTAGCAAGGTTGAAAAGCACTGCCCTGGAATGAGGTGGAAAAGGTGTTATAGTAGAGGGCAACCAAAGAGATGCAGCCCCTACAAGATGGAATAGCACAGTGGCTACAAGCATGAACTGAAGCAAAGAAACACTGTGATGACGGAAAAGGATGGGGCTCTGTTTTATTATGTTGTGCACAGAGTTGCAATGAGCTGAAACATACTCGAGGGCAACTACCCACAAGACCAACAGGATTTATGCGTCTAACAATGTGCTGAAGTAGAATGGAAGAGAAACTCTTCCTAGAGAGCAGCGGTTCTCAACCTGTGCGAGCCAGCCCTTTTTGGGAAGGTTCCACCTTTCACTGGGGTGGCCCATTCCATAACAGTAGCAAATAACTGTAGGATTGGGATCTCACCACAACATATGAAAAGGTATAACTGTTTCATGGCATTAGGCAGGTTGAGAACCTCTACTGTAGAGGAAGAAAGAAACTTTGTAATAGTCGAAAGACAGCAAGAGAGAAAAAGCCCTGAAAAGATGGAATAGCATAGTGGCTGCAGCAATGAGCACAAGAAAAGAACCAGTGTAATGACGCAATCGGATGGTGCTTCATTTCATGATGCTGTGCACACTGTTGCTATTACCCGAAGCCCACTCGATGGCACCTGACAACAGGAAGGACAGGAATTGTTTGTCTAACCATGTGCTGAAGTATGTCTTAAGAGCAATCCTCTCTTCATTTAGAGCAGCGGTTCTCAACTTGTGGGTACCAAAACCTTTGGGGGAAGGGACCCCCTTCCACTGGGCGGCCGAATTCACCACAGTGTAAAAATTTCATTGATTAAGTATCAATGAATCTAATTGTAGAGTTTGGGCTTCCCCACATCGAAAGGAACCGTATGAAAGGTTTGTGGCAAGCAAGTTGAGAACCCCTGACCTAGAGGAAAGAAAAAAAATCCGGTACAGTAGAAAGGCAGCAGAGGAGAGGCACCCCCAAGCAGATGGATGAGCACAGTGTCTGCAACAATGTGTGTAAGAAAATGCACCACAGTGAGGATGGCCCAAGATGGGACAACTTTCATTATATTGGGCCAGAATTGACATGACTGAAAACCATTCGTCGGAACCTAACTGCAAAAAACAATGCGATTGAGTTTCTAACAATATGCTGAAGAAGACATAAAGAGAAAGTCCTATTAGTTTAGAGCAGCGGTTCTTAACCTTTCGGCCAGACCTCTTTGGGTGGTCGTACGACCCTTTCACAGGGGTGACCAGTGCATAACACTAGGAAAATTAGAGTTATGATATAGCAATGTATATAATTTCATGATTATGGGTCCCCACCAACCGAGGAATTTTATGAAAGGGTCGTGGCATTAGCAAGGTTGAAAAGCACTGCCCTGGAATGAGGTGGAAAAGGTGTTATAGTAGAGGGCAACCAAAGAGATGCAGCCCCTACAAGATGGAATAGCACAGTGGCTACAAGCATGAACTCAAGCAAAGGACCACTGTGATGATGGAACAGGATGGGGCTTTGTTTTATTATATTGTGCACAGAGTTGCGATGAGCTGAAACATACTCGAGGGCAACTACCCACAAGACCAACAGGATTTATGCGTCTAACAATGTGCTGAAGTAGAATGGAAGAGAAACTCTTCCTAGAGAGCAGCGGTTCTCAACCTGTGCGAGCCAGCCCTTTTTCGGAAGGTTCCACCTTTCACTGGGGTGGCCCATTCAAAAACAGTAGCAAATAACTGTAGGATTGGGGGCTCACCACAACATATGAAAAGGTACAAGTGTTTCATGGCATTAGGCAGGTTGAGAACCTCTACTGTAGAGGAAGAAAGAAGCGTTGTAATAGTCGAAAGACTGCAAAAGAGAAAAAGCCCTGAAAAGATGGAAAAGCATAGTGGCTGCAGCAATGAGCACAAGCAAAGAACCAGTGTAATGACGGAATCAGATGGTGCTTCATTTCATGATGCTGTGCACACTGTTGCTATTACCCGAAGCCCACTCGATGGCACCTGACAACAGGAAGGACAGGAATTGTTTGTCTAACCATGTGCTGAACTATGTCTTAAGAGCAATCCTCTCTTCATTTAGAGCAGCGGTTCTCAACTTGTGGGTACCAAAACCTTTGGGGGAAGGGACCCCCTTCCACTGGGCGGCCGAATTCACCACAGTGTAAAAATTTCATTGATTAAGTATCAATGAATCTAATTGTAGAATTTGGGCTTCCCCACATCGAAAGGAACCGTATGAAAGGTTTGTGGCAAGCAAGTTGAGAACCCCTGACCTAGAGGAAAGAAAAAAAATCCGGTTACAGTAGAAAGGCAGCAGAGGAGAGGCACCCCCAAGCAGATGGATGAGCACAGTGTCTGCAACAATGTGTGTAAGAAAATGCACCACAGTGAGGATGGCCCAAGATGGGACAACTTCCTTTATATTGGGCCAGAATTGACATGACTGAAAACCATTCGTCGGAACCTAACTGCAAAAAACAATGCGATTGAGTTTCTAACAATATGCTGAAGAAGACATAAAGAGAAAGTCCTATTAGTTTAGAGCAGCGGTTCTTAACCTTTCGGCCAGACCTCTTTGGGTGGTCGTACGACCCTTTCACAGGGGTGACCAGTGCATAACACTAGGAAAATTAGAGTTATGATATAGCAATGTATATAATTTCATGATTATGGGTCCCCACCAACCGAGGAATTTTATGAAAGGGTCGTGGCATTAGCAAGGTTGAAAAGCACTGCCCTGGAATGAGGTGGAAAAGGTGTTATAGTAGAGGGCAACCAAAGAGATGCAGCCCCTACAAGAAAGAATAGCACAGTGGCTACAAGCATGAACTCAAGCAAAGAAACACTGTGATGACGGAAAAGGATGGGGCTTTGTTTTATTATGTTGTGCACAGAGTTGCAATGAGCTGAAACATACTCGAGGGCAACTACCCACAAGACCAACAGGATTTATGCGTCTAACAATGTGCTGAAGTAGAATGGAAGAGAAACTCTTCCTAGAGAGCAGCGGTTCTCAACCTGTGCGAGCCAGCCCTTTTTCGGAAGGTTCCACCTTTCCCTGGGGTGGCCCATTCAAAAACAGTAGCAAATAACTGTAGGATTGGGGGCTCACCACAACATATGAAAAGGTACAAGTGTTTCATGGCATTAGGCAGGTTGAGAACCTCTAGTGTAGAGGAAGAAAGAAGCGTTGTAATAGTCGAAAGACTGCAAAAGAGAAAAAGCCCTGAAAAGATGGAAAAGCATAGTGGCTGCAGCAATGAGCACAAGCAAAGAACCAGTGTAATGACGCAATCGGATGGTGCTTCATTTCATGATGCTGTGCACACTGTTGCTATTACCCGAAGCCCACTCGATGGCACCTGACAACAGGAAGGACAGGAATTGTTTGTCTAACCATGTGCTGAACTGTGCCTTAAGAGCAATCCTCTCTTCATTTAGAGCAGCGGTTCTCAACTTGTGGGTACCAAAACCTTTGGGGGAAGGGACCCCCTTCCACTGGGCGGCCGAATTCACCACAGTGTAAAAATTTCATTGATTAAGTATCAATGAATCTAATTGTAGAATTTGGGCTTCCCCACATCGAAAGGAACCGTATGAAAGGTTTGTGGCAAGCAAGTTGAGAACCCCTGACCTAGAGGAAAGAAAAAAAATCTGGTTACAGTAGAAAGGCAGCAGAGGAGAGGCACCCCCAAGCAGATGGATGAGCACAGTGTCTGCAACAATGTGTGTAAGAAAATGCACCACAGTGAGGATGGCCCAAGATGGGACAACTTTCATTATATTGGGCCAGAATTGACATGACTGAAAACCATTCGTCGGAACCTAACTGCAAAAAACAATGCGATTGAGTTTCTAACAATATGCTGAAGAAGACATAAAGAGAAAGTCCTATTAGTTTAGAGCAGCGGTTCTTAACCTTTCGGCCAGACCTCTTTGGGTGGTCGTACGACCCTTTCACAGGGGTGACCAGTGCATAACACTAGGAAAATTAGAGTTATGATATAGCAATGTATATAATTTCATGATTATGGGTCCCCACCAACCGAGGAATTTTATGAAAGGGTCGTGGCATTAGCAAGGTTGAAAAGCACTGCCCTGGAATGAGGTGGAAAAGGTGTTATAGTAGAGGGCAACCAAAGAGATGCAGCCCCTACAAGATGGAATAGCACAGTGGCTACAAGCATGAACTGAAGCAAAGAAACACTGTGATGACGGAAAAGGATGGGGCTTTGTTTTATTATGTTGTGCACAGAGTTGCAATGAGCTGAAACATACTCGAGGGCAACTACCCACAAGACCAACAGGATTTATGCGTCTAACAATGTGCTGAAGTAGAATGGAAGAGAAACTCTTCCTAGAGAGCAGCGGTTCTCAACCTGTGCGAGCCAGCCCTTTTTGGGAAGGTTCCACCTTTCACTGGGGTGGCCCATTCCATAACAGTAGCAAATAACTGTAGGATTGGAGGCTCACCACAACATATGAAAAGGTACAAGTGTTTCATGGCATTAGGCAGGTTGAGAACCTCTACTGTAGAGGAAGAAAGAAACGTTGTAATAGTCGAAAGACTGCAAAAGAGAAAAAGCCCTGAAAAGATGGAATAGCATAGTGGCTGCAGCAATGAGCACAAGCAAAGAACCAGTGTAATGACGCAATCGGATGGTGCTTCATTTCATGATGCTTTGCACACTGTTGCTATTACCCGAAGCCCACCAGATGGCACCTGACAACAGGAAGGACAGGAATTGTTTGTCTAACCATGTGCTGAACTATGTCTTAAGAGCAATCCTCTCTTCATTTAGAGCAGCGGTTCTCAACTTGTGGGTACCAAAACCTTTGGGGGAAGGGACCCCCTTCCACTGGGCGGCCGAATTCACCACAGTGTAAAAATTTCATTGATTAAGTATCAATGAATCTAATTGTAGAATTTGGGCTTCCCCACATCGAAAGGAACCGTATGAAAGGTTTGTGGCAAGCAAGTTGAGAACCCCTGACCTAGAGGAAAGAAAAAAAATCTGGTTACAGTAGAAAGGCAGCAGAGGAGAGGCACCCCCAAGCAGATGGATGAGCACAGTGTCTGCAACAATGTGTGTAAGAAAATGCACCACAGTGAGGATGGCCCAAGATGGGACAACTTTCATTATATTGGGCCAGAATTGACATGACTGAAAACCATTCGTCGGAACCTAACTGCAAAAAACAATGCGATTGAGTTTCTAACAATATGCTGAAGAAGACATAAAGAGAAAGTCCTATTAGTTTAGAGCAGCGGTTCTTAACCTTTCGGCCAGACCTCTTTGGGTGGTCGTACGACCCTTTCACAGGGGTGACCAGTGCATAACACTAGGAAAATTAGAGTTATGATATAGCAATGTATATAATTTCATGATTATGGGTCCCCACCAACCGAGGAATTTTATGAAAGGGTCGTGGCATTAGCAAGGTTGAAAAGCACTGCCCTGGAATGAGGTGGAAAAGGTGTTATAGTAGAGGGCAACCAAAGAGATGCAGCCCCTACAAGATGGAATAGCACAGTGGCTACAAGCATGAACTCAAGCAAAGGACCACTGTGATGATGGAACAGGATGGGGCTTTGTTTTATTATATTGTGCACAGAGTTGCGATGAGCTGAAACATACTCGAGGGCAACTACCCACAAGACCAACAGGAATTGTGCGTCTAACAATGTGCTGAAGTAGAACGGAAGAGAGACTCTTCCTAGAGAGCAGCGGTTCTCAACCTGTGCGAGCCAGCCCTTTTTCGGAAGGTTCCACCTTTCACTGGGGTGGCCCATTCCATAACAGTAGCAAATAACTGTAGGATTGGGGGCTCACCACAACATATGGAAAGGTACAAATGTTTCCTGGCATTAGGCAGGTTGAGAACCCCTACTGTAGAGGAAGAAGGAAACGTTATTACATTCGAAAGCCTGCAGGAGAAAAAGCCCTGAAAAGATGGAATAGCATAGTGGCTGCAACAATGAGCACCAGCAAAGAAACACAGTAATGACGAAACAGGATGGTGCTTCATTTCATGATGCTGTGCACACTGTTGCTATTACCCGAAACCCACTCGATGACACCTGACAACAGGAAGGACAGGAATTGTTTGTCTAACTATGTGCTGAACTATGTCTTAAGAGAAATCCTCTCTTCATTTTGAGAAGCGGTTCTCAACTTGTGGGTTCCAAAACCTTTCGGGGAAGGGACCACCTTCCACGGGGTGGCACAATTGACCCCAGTATAGAAAGTAAAGTGATGAAGTAGCAACGAATTTAATTTTAGGATTTGGTCTTCCCTACATGGAAAGGACTCTATGAAAGATTTGTGGCAGCACCAAAGTTGAGATCCCCTGACCTAGAGGGAGAAAGAAATCCTGTTACCATGGAAAGGCGGCAGAAGAGAGGCAGCCCCAAGAAGATGGATTAGCACAGTGGCTGCAACAATGTGTGCCAGAATATGCACCACAGTGAAGATGGCCCAAGAAGGGGCAACCTTTCATTATATCCGGCAAGAGTTGACATGACTGAAAACCACTCGTCGGAACCTAACTGCAAAAACAATGCGATTGCGTTTCTAACAATATGCTGAAGAAGACATTAATGATTGGGGCAGGGAATGTATGGATGTGCTTTATACAATTGATGTATGTATATGTATGGATTGTGGTAAGAGTTGTATGAGTCCCTAATAAAATGGAAAAGAAGGAAAGAGAAAAAAATGATTAGGGCAAAGACTGTACAGATGTGCTTTATACAATTGATGCATGTATATGTATGAACTGTGAAAAGAATTGTATGAGCCCCAATAAATTGTTAAAATTAAAAAAAAAAGATTGTGATGACAACAAAAAAAAAATAAGAAAAAGATAATATTTCCCAACTTGTCAAATTTAAAGAAGCAACTTTAATCCATGACCTACTATATAGAGCCTCAATGATTGTTTTACTTTATTCTGTTCTTCAATAAATTATGTGTAAGTTTGTCTTAAAGAGATTCTACCCTGAAACTGTAAATCCAGCTTACTAACCCCTAGTTAATATTTTATTGAACTATAATTTTACAGATATGATTCTAAGAAGTCTTAAATAATGTTTTAAAATATATATTTTCAAATTAAAAAAAAAAAAAAGAGAAAGTTCTATTAGTTTAGAGCAGCAGTTCTTAACCTTTGGGCCAGACCTCTTTGGGTGGTCGAATGACCCTTTCAAAAGGTGGTCCAGTGCATAACACTAGCAAAATTAGAGTAATGATATAGCAATGTATATAATTTCATGATTATGGGTCCCCACCAACCGAGGAATTTTATGAAAGGGTCGTGGCATTAGCAAGGTTGAAAAGCACTGCCCTGGAATGAGGTGGAAAAGGTGTTATAGTAGAGGGCAACCAAAGAGATGCAGCCCCTACAAGATGGAATAGCACAGTGGCTACAAGCATGAACTGAAGCAAAGAAACACTGTGATGACGGAAAAGGATGGGGCTCTGTTTTATTATGTTGTGCACAGAGTTGCAATGAGCTGAAACATACTCGAGGGCAACTACCCACAAGACCAACAGGATTTATGCGTCTAACAATGTGCTGAAGTAGAATGGAAGAGAAACTCTTCCTAGAGAGCAGCGGTTCTCAACCTGTGCGAGCCAGCCCTTTTTGGGAAGGTTCCACCTTTCACTGGGGTGGCCCATTCCATAACAGTAGCAAATAACTGTAGGATTGGGATCTCACCACAACATATGAAAAGGTATAACTGTTTCATGGCATTAGGCAGGTTGAGAACCTCTACTGTAGAGGAAGAAAGAAACTTTGTAATAGTCGAAAGACAGCAAGAGAGAAAAAGCCCTGAAAAGATGGAATAGCATAGTGGCTGCAGCAATGAGCACAAGAAAAGAACCAGTGTAATGACGCAATCGGATGGTGCTTCATTTCATGATGCTGTGCACACTGTTGCTATTACCCGAAGCCCACTCGATGGCACCTGACAACAGGAAGGACAGGAATTGTTTGTCTAACCATGTGCTGAAGTATGTCTTAAGAGCAATCCTCTCTTCATTTAGAGCAGCGGTTCTCAACTTGTGGGTACCAAAACCTTTGGGGGAAGGGACCCCCTTCCACTGGGCGGCCGAATTCACCACAGTGTAAAAATTTCATTGATTAAGTATCAATGAATCTAATTGTAGAGTTTGGGCTTCCCCACATCGAAAGGAACCGTATGAAAGGTTTGTGGCAAGCAAGTTGAGAACCCCTGACCTAGAGGAAAGAAAAAAAATCCGGTACAGTAGAAAGGCAGCAGAGGAGAGGCACCCCCAAGCAGATGGATGAGCACAGTGTCTGCAACAATGTGTGTAAGAAAATGCACCACAGTGAGGATGGCCCAAGATGGGACAACTTTCATTATATTGGGCCAGAATTGACATGACTGAAAACCATTCGTCGGAACCTAACTGCAAAAAACAATGCGATTGAGTTTCTAACAATATGCTGAAGAAGACATAAAGAGAAAGTCCTATTAGTTTAGAGCAGCGGTTCTTAACCTTTCGGCCAGACCTCTTTGGGTGGTCGTACGACCCTTTCACAGGGGTGACCAGTGCATAACACTAGGAAAATTAGAGTTATGATATAGCAATGTATATAATTTCATGATTATGGGTCCCCACCAACCGAGGAATTTTATGAAAGGGTCGTGGCATTAGCAAGGTTGAAAAGCACTGCCCTGGAATGAGGTGGAAAAGGTGTTATAGTAGAGGGCAACCAAAGAGATGCAGCCCCTACAAGATGGAATAGCACAGTGGCTACAAGCATGAACTCAAGCAAAGGACCACTGTGATGATGGAACAGGATGGGGCTTTGTTTTATTATATTGTGCACAGAGTTGCGATGAGCTGAAACATACTCGAGGGCAACTACCCACAAGACCAACAGGATTTATGCGTCTAACAATGTGCTGAAGTAGAATGGAAGAGAAACTCTTCCTAGAGAGCAGCGGTTCTCAACCTGTGCGAGCCAGCCCTTTTTCGGAAGGTTCCACCTTTCACTGGGGTGGCCCATTCAAAAACAGTAGCAAATAACTGTAGGATTGGGGGCTCACCACAACATATGAAAAGGTACAAGTGTTTCATGGCATTAGGCAGGTTGAGAACCTCTACTGTAGAGGAAGAAAGAAGCGTTGTAATAGTCGAAAGACTGCAAAAGAGAAAAAGCCCTGAAAAGATGGAAAAGCATAGTGGCTGCAGCAATGAGCACAAGCAAAGAACCAGTGTAATGACGGAATCAGATGGTGCTTCATTTCATGATGCTGTGCACACTGTTGCTATTACCCGAAGCCCACTCGATGGCACCTGACAACAGGAAGGACAGGAATTGTTTGTCTAACCATGTGCTGAACTATGTCTTAAGAGCAATCCTCTCTTCATTTAGAGCAGCGGTTCTCAACTTGTGGGTACCAAAACCTTTGGGGGAAGGGACCCCCTTCCACTGGGCGGCCGAATTCACCACAGTGTAAAAATTTCATTGATTAAGTATCAATGAATCTAATTGTAGAATTTGGGCTTCCCCACATCGAAAGGAACCGTATGAAAGGTTTGTGGCAAGCAAGTTGAGAACCCCTGACCTAGAGGAAAGAAAAAAAATCCGGTTACAGTAGAAAGGCAGCAGAGGAGAGGCACCCCCAAGCAGATGGATGAGCACAGTGTCTGCAACAATGTGTGTAAGAAAATGCACCACAGTGAGGATGGCCCAAGATGGGACAACTTCCTTTATATTGGGCCAGAATTGACATGACTGAAAACCATTCGTCGGAACCTAACTGCAAAAAACAATGCGATTGAGTTTCTAACAATATGCTGAAGAAGACATAAAGAGAAAGTCCTATTAGTTTAGAGCAGCGGTTCTTAACCTTTCGGCCAGACCTCTTTGGGTGGTCGTACGACCCTTTCACAGGGGTGACCAGTGCATAACACTAGGAAAATTAGAGTTATGATATAGCAATGTATATAATTTCATGATTATGGGTCCCCACCAACCGAGGAATTTTATGAAAGGGTCGTGGCATTAGCAAGGTTGAAAAGCACTGCCCTGGAATGAGGTGGAAAAGGTGTTATAGTAGAGGGCAACCAAAGAGATGCAGACCCTACAAGAAAGAATAGCACAGTGGCTACAAGCATGAACTCAAGCAAAGAAACACTGTGATGACGGAAAAGGATGGGGCTTTGTTTTATTATGTTGTGCACAGAGTTGCAATGAGCTGAAACATACTCGAGGGCAACTACCCACAAGACCAACAGGATTTATGCGTCTAACAATGTGCTGAAGTAGAATGGAAGAGAAACTCTTCCTAGAGAGCAGCGGTTCTCAACCTGTGCGAGCCAGCCCTTTTTCGGAAGGTTCCACCTTTCCCTACGGTGGCCCATTCAAAAACAGTAGCAAATAACTGTAGGATTGGGGGCTCACCACAACATATGAAAAGGTACAAGTGTTTCATGGCATTAGGCAGG
Organism: Tenrec ecaudatus; assembly: GCF_050624435.1. Lineage (NCBI taxonomy): Eukaryota > Metazoa > Chordata > Mammalia > Afrosoricida > Tenrecidae > Tenrec > Tenrec ecaudatus. Next base: position 84,947,960 of record NC_134548.1, read on the forward strand.
TTGAGAACCTCTAGTGTAGAGGAAGAAAGAAGCGTTGTAATAGTCGAAAGACTGCAAAAGAGAAAAAGCCCTGAAAAGATGGAAAAGCATAGTGGCTGCAGCAATGAGCACAAGCAAAGAACCAGTGTAATGACGCAATCGGATGGTGCTTCATTTCATGATGCTGTGCACACTGTTGCTATTACCCGAAGCCCACTCGATGGCACCTGACAACAGGAAGGACAGGAATTGTTTGTCTAACCATGTGCTGAACTGTGTCTTAAGAGCAATCCTCTCTTCATTTAGAGCAGCGGTTCTCAACTTGTGGGTACCAAAACCTTTGGGGGAAGGGACCCCCTTCCACTGGGCGGCCGAATTCACCACAGTGTAAAAATTTCATTGATTAAGTATCAATGAATCTAATTGTAGAATTTGGGCTTCCCCACATCGAAAGGAACCGTATGAAAGGTTTGTGGCAAGCAAGTTGAGAACCCCTGACCTAGAGGAAAGAAAAAAAATCTGGTTACAGTAGAAAGGCAGCAGAGGAGAGGCACCCCCAAGCAGATGGATGAGCACAGTGTCTGCAACAATGTGTGTAAGAAAATGCACCACAGTGAGGATGGCCCAAGATGGGACAACTTTCATTATATTGGGCCAGAATTGACATGACTGAAAACCATTCGTCGGAACCTAACTGCAAAAAACAATGCGATTGAGTTTCTAACAATATGCTGAAGAAGACATAAAGAGAAAGTCCTATTAGTTTAGAGCAGCGGTTCTTAACCTTTCGGCCAGACCTCTTTGGGTGGTCGTACGACCCTTTCACAGGGGTGACCAGTGCATAACACTAGGAAAATTAGAGTTATGATATAGCAATGTATATAATTTCATGATTATGGGTCCCCACCAACCGAGGAATTTTATGAAAGGGTCGTGGCATTAGCAAGGTTGAAAAGCACTGCCCTGGAATGAGGTGGAAAAGGTGTTATAGTAGAGGGCAACCAAAGAGATGCAGCCCCTACAAGATGGAATAGCACAGTGGCTACAAGCATGAACTGAAGCAAAGAAACACTGTGATGACGGAAAAGGATGGGGCTTTGTTTTATTATGTTGTGCACAGAGTTGCAATGAGCTGAAACATACTCGAGGGCAACTACCCACAAGACCAACAGGATTTATGCGTCTAACAATGTGCTGAAGTAGAATGGAAGAGAAACTCTTCCTAGAGAGCAGCGGTTCTCAACCTGTGCGAGCCAGCCCTTTTTGGGAAGGTTCCACCTTTCACTGGGGTGGCCCATTCCATAACAGTAGCAAATAACTGTAGGATTGGAGGCTCACCACAACATATGAAAAGGTACAAGTGTTTCATGGCATTAGGCAGGTTGAGAACCTCTACTGTAGAGGAAGAAAGAAACGTTGTAATAGTCGAAAGACTGCAAAAGAGAAAAAGCCCTGAAAAGATGGAATAGCATAGTGGCTGCAGCAATGAGCACAAGCAAAGAACCAGTGTAATGACGCAATCGGATGGTGCTTCATTTCATGATGCTTTGCACACTGTTGCTATCACCCGAAGCCCACCAGATGGCACCTGACAACAGGAAGGACAGGAATTGTTTGTCTAACCATGTGCTGAACTATGTCTTAAGAGCAATCCTCTCTTCATTTAGAGCAGCGGTTCTCAACTTGTGGGTACCAAAACCTTTGGGGGAAGGGACCCCCTTCCACTGGGCGGCCGAATTCACCACAGTGTAAAAATTTCATTGATTAAGTATCAATGAATCTAATTGTAGAATTTGGGCTTCCCCACATCGAAAGGAACCGTATGAAAGGTTTGTGGCAAGCAAGTTGAGAACCCCTGACCTAGAGGAAAGAAAAAAAATCTGGTTACAGTAGAAAGGCAGCAGAGGAGAGGCACCCCCAAGCAGATGGATGAGCACAGTGTCTGCAACAATGTGTGTAAGAAAATGCACCACAGTGAGGATGGCCCAAGATGGGACAACTTTCATTATATTGGGCCAGAATTGACATGACTGAAAACCATTCGTCGGAACCTAACTGCAAAAAACAATGCGATTGAGTTTCTAACAATATGCTGAAGAAGACATAAAGAGAAAGTCCTATTAGTTTAGAGCAGCGGTTCTTAACCTTTCGGCCAGACCTCTTTGGGTGGTCGTACGACCCTTTCACAGGGGTGACCAGTGCATAACACTAGGAAAATTAGAGTTATGATATAGCAATGTATATAATTTCATGATTATGGGTCCCCACCAACCGAGGAATTTTATGAAAGGGTCGTGGCATTAGCAAGGTTGAAAAGCACTGCCCTGGAATGAGGTGGAAAAGGTGTTATAGTAGAGGGCAACCAAAGAGATGCAGCCCCTACAAGAAGGAATAGCATAGTGGCTACAAGCATGAACTCAAGCAAAGAACCACTGTGATGACGGAAAAGGATGGGGCTTTTTTTTTATTATGTTGTGCACAGAGTTGCAATGAGCTGAAACATACTCGAGGGCAACTACCCACAAGACCAACAGGATTTATGCGTCTAACAATGTGCTGAAGTAGAATGGAAGAGAAACTCTTCCTAGAGAGCAGCGGTTCTCAACCTGTGCGAGCCAGCCCTTTTTCAGAAGGTTCCACCTTTCACTGGGGTGGCCCATTCAAAAACAGTAGCAAATAACTGTAGGATTGGGGGCTCACCACAACATATGAAAAGGTACAAGTGTTTCATGGCATTAGGCAAGTTGAGAACCTCTACTGTAGGGGAAGAAAGAAGCGTTGTAATAGTCGAAAGACTGCAAAAGAGAAAAAGCCCTGAAAAGATGGAAAAGCATAGTGGCTGCAGCAATGAGCACAAGCAAAGAACCAGTGTAATGACGCAATCGGATGGTGCTTCATTTCATGATGCTGTGCACACTGTTGCTATTACCCGAAGCCCACTCGATGGCACCTGACAACAGGAAGGACAGGAATTGTTTGTCTAACCATGTGCTGAACTATGTCTTAAGAGCAATCCTCTCTTCATTTAGAGCAGCGGTTCTCAACTTGTGGGTACCAAAACCTTTGGGGGAAGGGACCCCCTTCCACTGGGCGGCCGAATTCACCACAGTGTAAAAATTTCATTGATTAAGTATCAATGAATCTAATTGTAGAATTTGGGCTTCCCCACATCGAAAGGAACCGTATGAAAGGTTTGTGGCAAGCAAGTTGAGAACCCCTGACCTAGAGGAAAGAAAAAAAATCTGGTTACAGTAGAAAGGCAGCAGAGGAGAGGCACCCCCAAGCAGATGGATGAGCACAGTGTCTGCAACAATGTGTGTAAGAAAATGCACCACAGTGAGGATGGCCCAAGATGGGACAACTTTCATTATATTGGGCCAGAATTGACATGACTGAAAACCATTCGTCGGAACCTAACTGCAAAAAACAATGCGATTGAGTTTCTAACAATATGCTGAAGAAGACATAAAGAGAAAGTCCTATTAGTTTAGAGCAGCGGTTCTTAACCTTTCGGCCAGACCTCTTTGGGTGGTCGTACGACCCTTTCACAGGGGTGACCAGTGCATAACACTAGGAAAATTAGAGTTATGATATAGCAATGTATATAATTTCATGATTATGGGTCCCCACCAACCGAGGAATTTTATGAAAGGGTCGTGGCATTAGCAAGGTTGAAAAGCACTGCCCTGGAATGAGGTGGAAAAGGTGTTATAGTAGAGGGCAACCAAAGAGATGCAGCCCCTACAAGATGGAATAGCACAGTGGCTACAAGCATGAACTGAAGCAAAGAAACACTGTGATGACGGAAAAGGATGGGGCTTTGTTTTATTATGTTGTGCACAGAGTTGCAATGAGCTGAAACATACTCGAGGGCAACTACCCACAAGACCAACAGGATTTATGCGTCTAACAATGTGCTGAAGTAGAATGGAAGAGAAACTCTTCCTAGAGAGCAGCGGTTCTCAACCTGTGCGAGCCAGCCCTTTTTGGGAAGGTTCCACCTTTCACTGGGGTGGCCCATTCCATAACAGTAGCAAATAACTGTAGGATTGGAGGCTCACCACAACATATGAAAAGGTACAAGTGTTTCATGGCATTAGGCAGGTTGAGAACCTCTACTGTAGAGGAAGAAAGAAACGTTGTAATAGTCGAAAGACTGCAAAAGAGAAAAAGCCCTGAAAAGATGGAATAGCATAGTGGCTGCAGCAATGAGCACAAGCAAAGAACCAGTGTAATGACGCAATCGGATGGTGCTTCATTTCATGATGCTTTGCACACTGTTGCTATCACCCGAAGCCCACCAGATGGCACCTGACAACAGGAAGGACAGGAATTGTTTGTCTAACCATGTGCTGAACTATGTCTTAAGAGCAATCCTCTCTTCATTTAGAGCAGCGGTTCTCAACTTGTGGGTACCAAAACCTTTGGGGGAAGGGACCCCCTTCCACTGGGCGGCCGAATTCACCACAGTGTAAAAATTTCATTGATTAAGTATCAATGAATCTAATTGTAGAATTTGGGCTTCCCCACATCGAAAGGAACCGTATGAAAGGTTTGTGGCAAGCAAGTTGAGAACCCCTGACCTAGAGGAAAGAAAAAAAATCTGGTTACAGTAGAAAGGCAGCAGAGGAGAGGCACCCCCAAGCAGATGGATGAGCACAGTGTCTGCAACAATGTGTGTAAGAAAATGCACCACAGTGAGGATGGCCCAAGATGGGACAACTTTCATTATATTGGGCCAGAATTGACATGACTGAAAACCATTCGTCGGAACCTAACTGCAAAAAACAATGCGATTGAGTTTCTAACAATATGCTGAAGAAGACATAAAGAGAAAGTCCTATTAGTTTAGAGCAGCGGTTCTTAACCTTTCGGCCAGACCTCTTTGGGTGGTCGTACGACCCTTTCACAGGGGTGACCAGTGCATAACACTAGGAAAATTAGAGTTATGATATAGCAATGTATATAATTTCATGATTATGGGTCCCCACCAACCGAGGAATTTTATGAAAGGGTCGTGGCATTAGCAAGGTTGAAAAGCACTGCCCTGGAATGAGGTGGAAAAGGTGTTATAGTAGAGGGCAACCAAAGAGATGCAGCCCCTACAAGAAGGAATAGCATAGTGGCTACAAGCATGAACTCAAGCAAAGAACCACTGTGATGACGGAAAAGGATGGGGCTTTTTTTTTATTATGTTGTGCACAGAGTTGCAATGAGCTGAAACATACTCGAGGGCAACTACCCACAAGACCAACAGGATTTATGCGTCTAACAATGTGCTGAAGTAGAATGGAAGAGAAACTCTTCCTAGAGAGCAGCGGTTCTCAACCTGTGCGAGCCAGCCCTTTTTCAGAAGGTTCCACCTTTCACTGGGGTGGCCCATTCAAAAACAGTAGCAAATAACTGTAGGATTGGGGGCTCACCACAACATATGAAAAGGTACAAGTGTTTCATGGCATTAGGCAAGTTGAGAACCTCTACTGTAGGGGAAGAAAGAAGCGTTGTAATAGTCGAAAGACTGCAAAAGAGAAAAAGCCCTGAAAAGATGGAAAAGCATAGTGGCTGCAGCAATGAGCACAAGCAAAGAACCAGTGTAATGACGCAATCGGATGGTGCTTCATTTCATGATGCTGTGCACACTGTTGCTATTACCCGAAGCCCACTCGATGGCACCTGACAACAGGAAGGACAGGAATTGTTTGTCTAACCATGTGCTGAACTATGTCTTAAGAGCAATCCTCTCTTCATTTAGAGCAGCGGTTCTCAACTTGTGGGTACCAAAACCTTTGGGGGAAGGGACCCCCTTCCACTGGGCGGCCGAATTCACCACAGTGTAAAAATTTCATTGATTAAGTATCAATGAATCTAATTGTAGAATTTGGGCTTCCCCACATCGAAAGGAACCGTATGAAAGGTTTGTGGCAAGCAAGTTGAGAACCCCTGACCTAGAGGAAAGAAAAAAAATCTGGTTACAGTAGAAAGGCAGCAGAGGAGAGGCACCCCCAAGAAGATGGATGAGCACAGTGTCTGCAACAATGTGTGTAAGAAAATGCACCACAGTGAGGATGGCCCAAGATGGGACAACTTTCATTATATTGGGCCAGAATTGACATGACTGAAAACCATTCGTCGGAACCTAACTGCAAAAAACAATGCAATTGAGTTTCTAACAATATGCTGAAGAAGACATAAAGAGAAAGTCCTATTAGTTTAGAGCAGCGGTTCTTAACCTTTCGGCCAGACCTCTTTGGGTGGTCGTACGACCCTTTCACAGGGGTGACCAGTGCATAACACTAGGAAAATTAGAGTTATGATATAGCAATGTATATAATTTCATGATTATGGGTCCCCACCAACCGAGGAATTTTATGAAAGGGTCGTGGCATTAGCAAGGTTGAAAAGCACTGCCCTGGATTGAGGTGGAAAAGGTGTTATAGTAGAGGGCAACCAAAGAGATGCAGCCCCTACAAGATGGAATAGCACAGTGGCTACAAGCATGAACTGAAGCAAAGAAACACTGTGATGACGGAAAAGGATGGGGCTTTGTTTTATTATGTTGTGCACAGAGTTGCAATGAGCTGAAACATACTCGAGGGCAACTACCCACAAGACCAACAGGATTTATGCGTCTAACAATGTGCTGAAGTAGAATGGAAGAGAAACTCTTCCTAGAGAGCAGCGGTTCTCAACCTGTGCGAGCCAGCCCTTTTTCGGAAGGTTCCACCTTTCACTGGGGTGGCCCATTCAAAAACAGTAGCAAATAACTGTAGGATTGGGGGCTCACCACAACATATGAAAAGGTACAAGTGTTTCATGGCATTAGGCAGGTTGAGAACCTCTACTGTAGAGGAAGAAAGAAGCGTTGTAATAGTCGAAAGACTGCAAAAGAGAAAAAGCCCTGAAAAGATGGAAAAGCATAGTGGCTGCAGCAATGAGCACAAGCAAAGAACCAGTGTAATGACGCAATCGGATGGTGCTTCATTTCATGATGCTGTGCACACTGTTGCTATTACCCGAAGCCCACTTGATGGCACCTGACAACAGGAAGGACAGGAATTGTTTGTCTAACCATGTGCTGAACTATGTCTTAAGAGCAATCCTCTCTTCATTTAGAGCAGCGGTTCTCAACTTGTGGGTACCAAAACCTTTGGGGGAAGGGACCCCCTTCCACTGGGCGGCCGAATTCACCACAGTGTAAAAATTTCACTGATTAAGTATCAATGAATCTAATTGTAGAATTTGGGCTTCCCCACATCGAAAGGAACCGTATGAAAGGTTTGTGGCAAGCAAGTTGAGAACCCCTGACCTAGAGGAAAGAAAAAAAATCCGGTTACAGTAGAAAGGCAGCAGAGGAGACACCCCCAAGAAGATGGATGAGCACAGTGTCTGCAACAATGTGTGTAAGAAAATGCACCACAGTGAGGATGGCCCAAGATGGGACAACTTTCATTATATTGGGCCAGAATTGACATGACTGAAAACCATTCGTCGGAACCTAACTGCAAAAAACAATGCGATTGAGTTTCTAACAATATGCTGAAGAAGACATAAAGAGAAAGTCCTATTAGTTTAGAGCAGCGGTTCTTAACCTTTCGGCCAGACCTCTTTGGGTGGTCGTACGACCCTTTCACAGGGGTGACCAGTGCATAACACTAGGAAAATTAGAGTTATGATATAGCAATGTATATAATTTCATGATTATGGGTCCCCACCAACCGAGGAATTTTATGAAAGGGTCGTGGCATTAGCAAGGTTGAAAAGCACTGCCCTGGAATGAGGTGGAAAAGGTGTTATAGTAGAGGGCAACCAAAGAGATGCAGCCCCTACAAGAAGGAATAGCACAGTGGCCTCAAGCATGAACTCAAGCAAAGAAACACTGTGATGACGGAAAAGGATGGGGCTTTGTTTTATTATGTTGTGCACAGAGTTGCAATGAGCTGAAACATACTCGAGGGCAACTACCCACAAGACCAACAGGATTTATGCGTCTAACAATGTGCTGAAGTAGAATGGAAGAGAAACTCTTCCTAGAGAGCAGCGGTTCTCAACCTGTGCGAGCCAGCCCTTTTTCGGAAGGTTCCACCTTTCCCTGGGGTGGCCCATTCAAAAACAGTAGCAAATAACTGTAGGATTGGGGGCTCACCACAACATATGAAAAGGTACAAGTGTTTCATGGCATTAGGCAGGTTGAGAACCTCTAGTGTAGAGGAAGAAAGAAGCGTTGTAATAGTCGAAAGACTGCAAAAGAGAAAAAGCCCTGAAAAGATGGAAAAGCATAGTGGCTGCAGCAATGAGCACAAGCAAAGAACCAGTGTAATGACGCAATCGGATGGTGCTTCATTTCATGATGCTGTGCACACTGTTGCTATTACCCGAAGCCCACTCGATGGCACCTGACAACAGGAAGGACAGGAATTGTTTGTCAAACCATGTGCTGAACTATGTCTTAAGAGCAATCCTCTCTTCATTTAGAGCAGCGGTTCTCAACTTGTGGGTACCAAAACCTTTGGGGGAAGGGACCCCCTTCCACTGGGCGGCCGAATTCACCACAGTGTAAAAATTTCATTGATTAAGTATCAATGAATCTAATTGTAGAATTTGGGCTTCCCCACATCGAAAGGAACCGTATGAAAGGTTTGTGGCAAGCAAGTTGAGAACCCCTGACCTAGAGGAAAGAAAAAAAATCCGGTTACAGTAGAAAGGCAGCAGAGGAGAGGCACCCCCAAGCAGATGGATGAGCACAGTGTCTGCAACAATGTGTGTAAGAAAATGCACCACAGTGAGGATGGCCCAAGATGGGACAACTTTCATTATATTGGGCCAGAATTGACATGACTGAAAACCATTCGTCGGAACCTAACTGCAAAAAACAATGCGATTGAGTTTCTAACAATATGCTGAAGAAGACATAAAGAGAAAGTCCTATTAGTTTAGAGCAGCGGTTCTTAACCTTTCGGCCAGACCTCTTTGGGTGGTCGTACGACCCTTTCACAGGGGTGACCAGTGCATAACACTAGGAAAATTAGAGTTATGATATAGCAATGTATATAATTTCATGATTATGGGTCCCCACCAACCGAGGAATTTTATGAAAGGGTCGTGGCATTAGCAAGGTTGAAAAGCACTGCCCTGGAATGAGGTGGAAAAGGTGTTATAGTAGAGGGCAACCAAAGAGATGCAGCCCCTACAAGAAGGAATAGCACAGTGGCTACAAGCATGAACTCAAGCAAAGAAACACTGTGATGACGGAAAAGGATGGGGCTTTGTTTTATTATGTTGTGCACAGAGTTGCAATGAGCTGAAACATACTCGAGGGCAACTACCCACAAGACCAACAGGATTTATGCGTCTAACAATGTGCTGAAGTAGAATGGAAGAGAAACTCTTCCTAGAGAGCAGCGGTTCTCAACCTGTGCGAGCCAGCCCTTTTTCGGAAGGTTCCACCTTTCCCTGGGGTGGCCCATTCAAAAACAGTAGCAAATAACTGTAGGATTGGGGGCTCACCACAACATATGAAAAGGTACAAGTGTTTCATGGCATTAGGCAGGTTGAGAACCTCTACTGTAGAGGAAGAAAGAAGCGTTGTAATAGTCGAAAGACTGCAAAAGAGAAAAAGCCCTGAAAAGATGGAAAAGCATAGTGGCTGCAGCAATGAGCGCAAGCAAAGAACCAGTGTAATGACGCAATCGGATGGTGCTTCATTTCATGATGCTGTGCACACTGTTGCTATTACCCGAAGCCCACTCGATGGCAGCTGACAACAGGAAGGACAGGAATTGTTTGTCTAACCATGTGCTGAACTATGTCTTAAGAGCAATCCTCTCTTCATTTAGAGCAGCGGTTCTCAACTTGTGGGTACCAAAACCTTTGGGGGAAGGGACCCCCTTCCACTGGGCGGCCGAATTCACCACAGTGTAAAAATTTCATTGATTAAGTATCAATGAATCTAATTGTAGAATTTGGGCTTCCCCACATCGAAAGGAACCGTATGAAAGGTTTGTGGCAAGCAAGTTGAGAACCCCTGACCTAGAGGAAAGAAAAAAAATCTGGTTACAGTAGAAAGACAGCAGAGGAGAGGCACCCCCAAGCAGATGGATGAGCACAGTGTCTGCAACAATGTGTGTAAGAAAATGCACCACAGTGAGGATGGCCCAAGATGGGACAACTTTCATTATATTGGGCCAGAATTGACATGACTGAAAACCATTCGTCGGAACCTAACTGCAAAAAACAATGCGATTGAGTTTCTAACAATATGCTGAAGAAGACATAAAGAGAAAGTCCTATTAGTTTAGAGCAGTGGTTCTTAACCTTTCGGCCAGACCTCTTTGGGTGGTCGTACGACCCTTTCACAGGGGTGACCAGTGCATAACACTAGGAAAATTAGAGTTATGATATAGCAATGTATATAATTTCATGATTATGGGTCCCCACCAACCGAGGAATTTTATGAAAGGGTCGTGGCATTAGCAAGGTTGAAAAGCACTGCCCTGGAATGAGGTGGAAAAGGTGTTATAGTAGAGGGCAACCAAAGAGATGCAGCCCCTACAAGATGGAATAGCACAGTGGCTACAAGCATGAACTGAAGCAAAGAAACACTGTGATGACGGAAAAGGATGGGGCTTTGTTTTATTATGTTGTGCACAGAGTTGCAATGAGCTGAAACATACTCGAGGGCAACTACCCACAAGACCAACAGGATTTATGCGTCTAACAATGTGCTGAAGTAGAATGGAAGAGAAACTCTTCCTAGAGAGCAGCGGTTCTCAACCTGTGCGAGCCAGCCCTTTTTGGGAAGGTTCCACCTTTCACTGGGGTGGCCCATTCCATAACAGTAGCAAATAACTGTAGGATTGGAGGCTCACCACAACATATGAAAAGGTACAAGTGTTTCATGGCATTAGGCAGGTTGAGAACCTCTACTGTAGAGGAAGAAAGAAACGTTGTAATAGTCGAAAGACTGCAAAAGAGAAAAAGCCCTGAAAAGATGGAATAGCATAGTGGCTGCAGCAATGAGCACAAGCAAAGAACCAGTGTAATGACGCAATCGGATGGTGCTTCATTTCATGATGCTTTGCACACTGTTGCTATTACCCGAAGCCCACTCAATGGCACCTGACAACAGGAAGGACAGGAATTGTTTGTCTAACCATGTGCTGAACTATGTCTTAAGAGCAATCCTCTCTTCATTTAGAGCAGCGGTTCTCAACTTGTGGGTACCAAAACCTTTGGGGGAAGGGACCCCCTTCCACTGGGCGGCCGAATTCACCACAGTGTAAAAATTTCATTGATTTCGTATCAATGAATCTAATTGTAGAATTTGGGCTTCCCCACATCGAAAGGAACCGTATGAAAGGTTTGTGGCAAGCAAGTTGAGAACCCCTGACCTAGAGGAAAGAAAAAAAATCCGGTTACAGTAGAAAGGCAGCAGAGGAGATGCAACCCCAAGCAGATGGATGAGCACAGTGTCTGCAACAATGTGTGTAAGAAAATGCACCACAGTGAGGATGGCCCAAGATGGGACAACTTTCATTATATTGGGCCAGAATTGACATGACTGAAAACCATTCGTGGGAACCTAACTGCAAAAAACAATGCGATTGAGTTTCTAACAATATGCTGAAGAAGACATAAAGAGAAAGTCCTATTAGTTTAGAGCAGCAGTTCTTAACATTTCGGCCAGACCTCTTTGGGTGGTCGTACGACCCTTTCACAGGGGTGACCTGTGCATAACACTAGGAAAATTAGAGTTATGATATAGCAATGTATATAATTTCATGATTATGGGTCCCCACCAACCGAGGAATTTTATGAAAGGGTCGTGGCATTAGCAAGGTTGAAAAGCACTGCCCTGGAATGAGGTGGAAAAGGTGTTATAGTAGAGGGCAACCAAAGAGATGCAGCCCCTACAAGATGGAATAGCACAGTGGCTACAAGTATGAACTCAAGCAAAGGACCACTGTGATGATGGAACAGGATGGGGCTTTGTTTTATTATATTGTGCACAGAGTTGCGATGAGCTGAAACATACTCGAGGGCAACTACCCACAAGACCAACAGGAATTGTGCGTCTAACAATGTGCTGAAGTAGAACGGAAGAGAGACTCTTCCTAGAGAGCAGCGGTTCTCAACCTGTGCGAGCCAGCCCTTTTTCGGAAGGTTCCACCTTTCACTGGGGTGGCCCATTCCATAATAGTAGCAAATAACTGTAGGATTGGGGGCTCACCACAACATATGGAAAGGTACAAATGTTTCCTGGCATTAGGCAGGTTGAGAACCCCTACTGTAGAGGAAGAAGGAAACGTTATTACATTCGAAAGCCTGCAAGAGAAAATGCCCTGAAAAGATGGAATAGCATAGTGGCTGCAACAATGAGCACCAGCAAAGAAACACAGTAATGACGAAACAGGATGGTGCTTCATTTCATGATGCTGTGCACACTGTTGCTATTACCCGAAACCCACTCGATGGCACCTGACAACAGGAAGGACAGGAATTGTTTGTCTAACTATGTGCTGAACTATGTCTTAAGAGAAATCCTCTCTTCATTTTGAGAAGCGGTTCTCAACTTGTGGGTTCCAAAACCTTTCGGGGAAGAGACCAGCTTCCACGGGGTGGCACAATTCACCCCAGTATAGAAAGTAAAGTGATGAAGTAGCAACGAATTTAATTTTAGGATTTGGTCTTCCCTACATGGAAAGGACTCTATGAAAGATTTGTGGCAGCAGCGAAGTTGAGATCCCCTGACCTAGAGGGAGAAAGAAATCCTGTTACCATGGAAAGGCGGCAGAAGAAAGGCAGCCCCAAGAAGATGGATTAGCACAGTGGCTGCAACAATATGTGCCAGAATATGCACCACAGTGAAGATGGCCCAAGAAGGGGCAACCTTTCATTATATTCGGCAAGAGTTGACATGACTGAAAACCACTCGTCGGAACCTAACTGCAAAAACAATGCGATTGCGTTTCTAACAATATGCTGAAGAAGACATTAAGAGAAAGTTCTATTAGTTTAGAGCAGCAGTTCTTAACCTTTGGGCCAGATCTCTTTGGGTGGTCGAATGACCTTTTCAAAAGTTGGTCCAGTGCATAACACTAGCAAAATTAGAGTAATGATATAGCAATGTATATAATTTCATGATTATGGGTCACCACCAACGGAGGAATTTTATGAAAGGGTCGTGGCATTAGCAAGGTTGAAAAGCACTGCCCTGGAATGAGGTGGAAAAGGTGTTATATTAGAGGGCTACCAAAGAGATGCAGCCCCTACAAGATGGAATAGCACAGTGGCTACAAGCATGAACTGAAGCAAGGAAACACTGTGATGACGGAAAAGGATGGGGCTTTGTTTTATTATGTTGTGCACAGAGTTGCAATGAGCTGAAACATACTCGAGGGCAACTACCCACAAGACCAACAGGATTTATGCGTCTAACAATGTGCTGAAGTAGAATGGAAGAGAAACTCTTCCTAGAGAGCAGCGGTTCTCAACCTGTGCGAGCCAGCCCTTTTTCGGAAGGTTCCACCTTTCACTGGGGTGGCCCATTCAAAAACAGTAGCAAATAACTGTAGGATTGGGGGCTCACCACAACATATGAAAAGGTACAAGTGTTTCATGGCATTAGGCAGGTTGAGAACCTCTACTGTAGAGGAAGAAAGAAACGTTGTAATAGTCGAAAGACTGCAAAAGAGAAAAAGCCCTGAAAAGATGGAATAGCATAGTGGCTGCAGCAATGAGCACAAGCAAAGAACCAGTGTAATGACGCAATTGGATGGTGCTTCATTTCATGATGCTTTGCACACTGTTGCTATTACCCGAAGCCCACCAGATGGCACCTGACAACAGGAAGGACAGGAATTGTTTGTCTAACCATGTGCTGAACTATGTCTTAAGAGCAATCCTCTCTTCATTTAGAGCAGCGGTTCTCAACTTGTGGGTACCAAAACCTTTGGGGGAAGGGACCCCCTTCCACTGGGCGGCCGAATTCACCACAGTGTAAAAATTTCATTGATTAAGTATCAATGAATCTAATTGTAGAATTTGGGCTTCCCCACATCGAAAGGAACCGTATGAAAGGTTTGTGGCAAGCAAGTTGAGAACCCCTGACCTAGAGGAAAGAAAAAAAATCTGGTTACAGTAGAAAGGCAGCAGAGGAGAGGCACCCCCAAGCAGATGGATGAGCACAGTGTCTGCAACAATGTGTGTAAGAAAATGCACCACAGTGAGGATGGCCCAAGATGGGACAACTTTCATTATATTGGGCCAGAATTGACATGACTGAAAACCATTCGTCGGAACCTAACTGCAAAAAACAATGCGATTGAGTTTCTAACAATATGCTGAAGAAGACATAAAGAGAAAGTCCTATTAGTTTAGAGCAGTGGTTCTTAACCTTTCGGCCAGACCTCTTTGGGTGGTCGTACGACCCTTTCACAGGGGTGACCAGTGCATAACACTAGGAAAATTAGAGTTATGATATAGCAATGTATATAATTTCATGATTATGGGTCCCCACCAACCGAGGAATTTTATGAAAGGGTCGTGGCATTAGCAAGGTTGAAAAGCACTGCCCTGGAATGAGGTGGAAAAGGTGTTATAGTAGAGGGCAACCAAAGAGATGCAGCCCCTACAAGATGGAATAGCACAGTGGCTACAAGCATGAACTGAAGCAAAGAAACACTGTGATGACCGAAAAGGATGGGGCTTTGTTTTATTATGTTGTGCACAGAGTTGCAATGAGCTGAAACATACTCGAGGGCAACTACCCACAAGACCAACAGGATTTATGCGTCTAACAATGTGCTGAAGTAGAATGGAAGAGAAACTCTTCCTAGAGAGCAGCGGTTCTCAACCTGTGCGAGCCAGCCCTTTTTGGGAAGGTTCCACCTTTCACTGGGGTGGCCCATTCCATAACAGTAGCAAATAACTGTAGGATTGGAGGCTCACCACAACATATGAAAAGGTACAAGTGTTTCATGGCATTAGGCAGGTTGAGAACCTCTACTGTAGAGGAAGAAAGAAACTTTGTAATAGTCGAAAGACAGCAAGAGAGAAAAAGCCCTGAAAAGATGGAATAGCATAGTGGCTGCAGCAATGAGCACAAGAAAAGAACCAGTGTAATGACGCAATCGGATGGTGCTTCATTTCATGATGCTGTGCACACTGTTGCTATTACCCGAAGCCCACTCGATGGCACCTGACAACAGGAAGGACAGGAATTGTTTGTCTAACCATGTGCTGAAGTATGTCTTAAGAGCAATCCTCTCTTCATTTAGAGCAGCGGTTCTCAACTTGTGGGTACCAAAACCTTTGGGGGAAGGGACCCCCTTCCACTGGGCGGCCGAATTCACCACAGTGTAAAAATTTCATTGATTAAGTATCAATGAATCTAATTGTAGAGTTTGGGCTTCCCCACATCGAAAGGAACCGTATGAAAGGTTTGTGGCAAGCAAGTTGAGAACCCCTGACCTAGAGGAAAGAAAAAAAATCCGGTTACAGTAGAAAGGCAGCAGAGGAGAGGCACCCCAAGCAGATGGACGAGCACAGTGTCTGCAACAATGTGTGTAAGAAAATGCACCACAGTGAGGATGGCCCAAGATGGGACAACTTTCATTATATTGGGCCAGAATTGACATGACTGAAAACCATTCGTCGGAACCTAACTGCAAAAAACAATGCGATTGAGTTTCTAACAATATGCTGAAGAAGACATAAAGAGAAAGTCCTATTAGTTTAGAGCAGCGGTTCTTAACCTTTCGGCCAGACCTCTTTGGGTGGTCGTACGACCCTTTCACAGGGGTGACCAGTGCATAACACTAGGAAAATTAGAGTTATGATATAGCAATGTATATAATTTCATGATTATGGGTCCCCACCAACCGAGGAATTTTATGAAAGGGTCGTGGCATTAGCAAGGTTGAAAAGCACTGCCCTGGAATGAGGTGGAAAAGGTGTTATAGTAGAGGGCAACCAAAGAGATGCAGCCCCTACAAGAAGGAATAGCACAGTGGCTACACGCATGAACTGAAGCAAAGAAACACTGTGATGACGGAAAAGGATGGGGCTTTGTTTTATTATGTTGTGCACAGAGTTGCAATGAGCTGAAACATACTCGAGGGCAACTACCCACAAGACCAACAGGATTTATGCGTCTAACAATGTGCTGAAGTAGAATGGAAGAGAAACTCTTCCTAGAGAGCAGCGGTTCTCAACCTGTGCGAGCCAGCCCTTTTTCGGAAGGTTCCACCTTTCACTGGGGTGGCCCATTCAAAAACAGTAGCAAATAACTGTAGGATTGGGGGCTCACCACAACATATGAAAAGGTACAAGTGTTTCATGGCATTAGGCAGGTTGAGAACCTCTACTGTAGAGGAAGAAAGAAGCGTTGTAATAGTCGAAAGACTGCAAAAGAGAAAAAGCCTTGAAAAGATGGAAAAGCATAGTGGCTGCAGCAATGAGCACAAGCAAAGAACCAGTGTAATGACGCAATCGGATGGTGCTTCATTTCATGATGCTGTGCACACTGTTGCTATTACCCAAAGCCCACTCAATGGCACCTGACAAGAGGAAGGACAGGAATTGTTTGTCTAACCATGTGCTGAACTATGTCTTAAGAGCAATCCTCTCTTCATTTAGAGCAGCGGTTCTCAACTTGTGGGTACCAAAACCTTTGGGGGAAGGGACCCCCTTCCACTGGGTGGCCGAATTCACCACAGTGTAAAAATTTCATTGATTAAGTATCAATGAATCTAATTGTAGAATTTGGGCTTCCCCACATCGAAAGGAACCGTATGAAAGGTTTGTGGCAAGCAAGTTGAGAACCCCTGACCTAGAGGAAAGAAAAAAAATCTGGTTACAGTAGAAAGGCAGCAGAGGAGAGGCACCCCCAAGCAGATGGATGAGCACAGTGTCTGCAACAATGTGTGTAAGAAAATGCACCACAGTGAGGATGGCCCAAGATGGGACAACTTTCATTATATTGGGCCAGAATTGACATGACTGAAAACCATTCGTCGGAACCTAACTGCAAAAAACAATGCGATTGAGTTTCTAACAATATGCTGAAGAAGACATAAAGAGAAAGTCCTATTAGTTTAGAGCAGTGGTTCTTAACCTTTCGGCCAGACCTCTTTGGGTGGTCGTACGACCCTTTCACAGGGGTGACCAGTGCATAACACTAGGAAAATTAGAGTTATGATATAGCAATGTATATAATTTCATGATTATGGGTCCCCACCAACCGAGGAATTTTATGAAAGGGTCGTGGCATTAGCAAGGTTGAAAAGCACTGCCCTGGAATGAGGTGGAAAAGGTGTTATAGTAGAGGGCAACCAAAGAGATGCAGCCCCTACAAGATGGAATAGCACAGTGGCTACAAGCATGAACTGAAGCAAAGAAACACTGTGATGACGGAAAAGGATGGGGCTTTGTTTTATTATGTTGTGCACAGAGTTGCAATGAGCTGAAACATACTCGAGGGCAACTACCCACAAGACCAACAGGATTTATGCGTCTAACAATGTGCTGAAGTAGAATGGAAGAGAAACTCTTCCTAGAGAGCAGCGGTTCTCAACCTGTGCGAGCCAGCCCTTTTTGGGAAGGTTCCACCTTTCACTGGGGTGGCCCATTCCATAACAGTAGCAAATAACTGTAGGATTGGAGGCTCACCACAACATATGAAAAGGTACAAGTGTTTCATGGCATTAGGCAGGTTGAGAACCTCTACTGTAGAGGAAGAAAGAAACGTTGTAATAGTCGAAAGACTGCAAAAGAGAAAAAGCCCTGAAAAGATGGAATAGCATAGTGGCTGCAGCAATGAGCACAAGCAAAGAACCAGTGTAATGACGCAATCGGATGGTGCTTCATTTCATGATGCTGTGCACACTGTTGCTATTACCCGAAGCCCACTCGATGGCACCTGACAACAGGAAGGACAGGAATTGTTTGTCTAACCATGTGCTGAAGTATGTCTTAAGAGCAATCCTCTCTTCATTTAGAGCAGCGGTTCTCAACTTGTGGGTACCAAAACCTTTGGGGGAAGGGACCCCCTTCCACTGGGCGGCCGAATTCACCACAGTGTAAAAATTTCATTGATTTCGTATCAATGAATCTAAATGTAGAATTTGGGCTTCCCCACATCGAAAGGAACCGTATGAAAGGTTTGTGGCAAGGAAGTTGAGAACCGCTGACCTAGAGGAAAGAAAAAAAATCCGGTTACAGTAGAAAGGCAGCAGAGGAGATGCAACCCCAAGCAGATGGATGAGCACAGTGTCTGCAACAATGTGTGTAAGAAAATGCACCACAGTGAGGATGGCCCAAGATGGGACAACTTTCATTATATTGGGCCAGAATTGACATGACTGAAAACCATTCGTGGGAACCTAACTGCAAAAAACAATGCGATTGAGTTTCTAACAATATGCTGAAGAAGACATAAAGAGAAAGTCCTATTAGTTTAGAGCAGCAGTTCTTAACATTTCGGCCAGACCTCTTTGGGTGGTCGTACGACCCTTTCACAGGGGTGACCTGTGCATAACACTAGGAAAATTAGAGTTATGATATAGCAATGTATATAATTTCATGATTATGGGTCCCCACCAACCGAGGAATTTTATGAAAGGGTCGTGGCATTAGCAAGGTTGAAAAGCACTGCCCTGGAATGAGGTGGAAAAGGTGTTATAGTAGAGGGCAACCAAAGAGATGCAGCCCCTACAAGATGGAATAGCACAGTGGCTACAAGTATGAACTCAAGCAAAGGACCACTGTGATGATGGAACAGGATGGGGCTTTGTTTTATTATATTGTGCACAGAGTTGCGATGAGCTGAAACATACTCGAGGGCAACTACCCACAAGACCAACAGGAATTGTGCGTCTAACAATGTGCTGAAGTAGAACGGAAGAGAGACTCTTCCTAGAGAGCAGCGGTTCTCAACCTGTGCGAGCCAGCCCTTTTTCGGAAGGTTCCACCTTTCACTGGGGTGGCCCATTCCATAATAGTAGCAAATAACTGTAGGATTGGGGGCTCACCACAACATATGGAAAGGTACAAATGTTTCCTGGCATTAGGCAGGTTGAGAACCCCTACTGTAGAGGAAGAAGGAAACGTTATTACATTCGAAAGCCTGCAAGAGAAAATGCCCTGAAAAGATGGAATAGCATAGTGGCTGCAACAATGAGCACCAGCAAAGAAACACAGTAATGACGAAACAGGATGGTGCTTCATTTCATGATGCTGTGCACACTGTTGCTATTACCCGAAACCCACTCGATGGCACCTGACAACAGGAAGGACAGGAATTGTTTGTCTAACTATGTGCTGAACTATATCTTAAGAGAAATCCTCTCTTCATTTTGAGAAGCGGTTCTCAACTTGTGGGTTCCAAAACCTTTCGGGGAAGAGACCAGCTTCCACGGGGTGGCACAATTCACCCCAGTATAGAAAGTAAAGTGATGAAGTAGCAACGAATTTAATTTTAGGATTTGGTCTTCCCTACATGGAAAGGACTCTATGAAAGATTTGTGGCAGCAGCGAAGTTGAGATCCCCTGACCTAGAGGGAGAAAGAAATCCTGTTACCATGGAAAGGCGGCAGAAGAAAGGCAGCCCCAAGAAGATGGATTAGCACAGTGGCTGCAACAATATGTGCCAGAATATGCACCACAGTGAAGATGGCCCAAGAAGGGGCAACCTTTCATTATATTCGGCAAGAGTTGACATGACTGAAAACCACTCGTCGGAACCTAACTGCAAAAACAATGCGATTGCGTTTCTAACAATATGCTGAAGAAGACATTAAGAGAAAGTTCTATTAGTTTAGAGCAGCAGTTCTTAACCTTTGGGCCAGACCTCTTTGGGTGGTCGAATGACCTTTTCAAAAGTTGGTCCAGTGCATAACACTAGCAAAATTAGAGTAATGATATAGCAATGTATATAATTTCATGATTATGGGTCACCACCAACGGAGGAATTTTATGAAAGGGTCGTGGCATTAGCAAGGTTGAAAAGCACTGCCCTGGAATGAGGTGGAAAAGGTGTTATATTAGAGGGCTACCAAAGAGATGCAGCCCCTACAAGATGGAATAGCACAGTGGCTACAAGCATGAACTGAAGCAAGGAAACACTGTGATGACGGAAAAGGATGGGGCTTTGTTTTATTATGTTGTGCACAGAGTTGCAATGAGCTGAAACATACTCGAGGGCAACTACCCACAAGACCAACAGGATTTATGCGTCTAACAATGTGCTGAAGTAGAATGGAAGAGAAACTCTTCCTAGAGAGCAGCGGTTCTCAACCTGTGCGAGCCAGCCCTTTTTCGGAAGGTTCCACCTTTCACTGGGGTGGCCCATTCAAAAACAGTAGCAAATAACTGTAGGATTGGGGGCTCACCACAACATATGAAAAGGTACAAGTGTTTCATGGCATTAGGCAGGTTGAGAACCTCTACTGTAGAGGAAGAAAGAAACGTTGTAATAGTCGAAAGACTGCAAAAGAGAAAAAGCCCTGAAAAGATGGAATAGCATAGTGGCTGCAGCAATGAGCACAAGCAAAGAACCAGTGTAATGACGCAATCGGATGGTGCTTCATTTCATGATGCTTTGCACACTGTTGCTATTACCCGAAGCCCACTCGATGGCACCTGACAACAGGAAGGACAGGAATTGTTTGTCTAACCATGTGCTGAACTATGTCTTAAGAGCAATCCTCTCTTCATTTAGAGCAGCGGTTCTCAACTTGTGGGTACCAAAACCTTTGGGGAAGGACCCCCTTCCACTGGGCGGCCGAATTCACCACAGTGTAAAAATTTCATTGATTAAGTATCAATGAATCTAATTGTAGAATTTGGGCTTCCCCACATCGAAAGGAACCGTATGAAAGGTTTGTGGCAAGCAAGTTGAGAACCCCTGACCTAGAGGAAAGAAAAAAAATCCGGTTACAGTAGAAAGGCAGCAGAGGAGATGCAACCCCAAGCAGATGGATGAGCACAGTGTCTGCAACAATGTGTGTAAGAAAATGCACCACAGTGAGGATGGCCCAAGATGGGACAACTTTCATTATATTGGGCCAGAATTGACATGACTGAAAACCATTCGTCGGAACCTAACTGCAAAAAACAATGCGATTGAGTTTCTAACAATATGCTGAAGAAGACATAAAGAGAAAGTCCTATTAGTTTAGAGCAGCGGTTCTTAACCTTTCGGCCAGACCTCTTTGGGTGGTCGTACGACCCTTTCACAGGGGTGACCAGTGCATAACACTAGGAAAATTAGAGTTATGATATAGCAATGTATATAATTTCATGATTATGGGTCCCCACCAACCGAGGAATTTTATGAAAGGGTCGTGGCATTAGCAAGGTTGAAAAGCACTGCCCTGGAATGAGGTGGAAAAGGTGTTATAGTAGAGGGCAACCAAAGAGATGCAGCCCCTACAAGATGGAATAGCACAGTGGCTACAAGCATGAACTCAAGCAAAGGACCACTGTGATGATGGAACAGGATGGGGCTTTGTTTTATTATATTGTGCACAGAGTTGCGATGAGCTGAAACATACTCGAGGGCAACTACCCACAAGACCAACAGGAATTGTGCGTCTAACAATGTGCTGAAGTAGAACGGAAGAGAGACTCTTCCTAGAGAGCAGCGGTTCTCAACCTGTGCGAGCCAGCCCTTTTTCGGAAGGTTCCACCTTTCACTGGGGTGGCCCATTCCATAACAGTAGCAAATAACTGTAGGATTGGGGGCTCACCACAACATATGGAAAGGTACAAATGTTTCCTGGCATTAGGCAGGTTGAGAACCCCTACTGTAGAGGAAGAAGGAAACGTTATTACATTCGAAAGCCTGCAGGAGAAAAAGCCCTGAAAAGATGGAATAGCATAGTGGCTGCAACAATGAGCACCAGCAAAGAAACACAGTAATGACGAAACAGGATGGTGCTTCATTTCATGATGCTGTGCACACTGTTGCTATTACCCGAAACCCACTCGATGACACCTGACAACAGGAAGGACAGGAATTGTTTGTCTAACTATGTGCTGAACTATGTCTTAAGAGAAATCCTCTCTTCATTTTGAGAAGCGGTTCTCAACTTGTGGGTTCCAAAACCTTTCGGGGAAGGGACCACCTTCCACGGGGTGGCACAATTGACCCCAGTATAGAAAGTAAAGTGATGAAGTAGCAACGAATTTAATTTTAGGATTTGGTCTTCCCTACATGGAAAGGACTCTATGAAAGATTTGTGGCAGCACCAAAGTTGAGATCCCCTGACCTAGAGGGAGAAAGAAATCCTGTTACCATGGAAAGGCGGCAGAAGAGAGGCAGCCCCAAGAAGATGGATTAGCACAGTGGCTGCAACAATGTGTGCCAGAATATGCACCACAGTGAAGATGGCCCAAGAAGGGGCAACCTTTCATTATATCCGGCAAGAGTTGACATGACTGAAAACCACTCGTCGGAACCTAACTGCAAAAACAATGCGATTGCGTTTCTAACAATATGCTGAAGAAGACATTAATGATTGGGGCAGGGAATGTATGGATGTGCTTTATACAATTGATGTATGTATATGTATGGATTGTGGTAAGAGTTGTATGAGTCCCTAATAAAATGGAAAAGAAGGAAAGAGAAAAAAATGATTAGGGCAAAGACTGTACAGATGTGCTTTATACAATTGATGCATGTATATGTATGAACTGTGAAAAGAATTGTATGAGCCCCAATAAATTGTTAAAATTAAAAAAAAAAAGATTGTGATGACAACAAAAAAAAAATAAGAAAAAGATAATATTTCCCAACTTGTCAAATTTAAAGAAGCAACTTTAATCCATGACCTACTATATAGAGCCTCAATGATTGTTTTACTTTATTCTGTTCTTCAATAAATTATGTGTAAGTTTGTCTTAAAGAGATTCTACCCTGAAACTGTAAATCCAGCTTACTAACCCCTAGTTAATATTTTATTGAACTATAATTTTACAGATATGATTCTAAGAAGTCTTAAATAATGTTTTAAAATATATATTTTCAAATTAAAAAAAAAAAAAAAGAGAAAGTTCTATTAGTTTAGAGCAGCAGTTCTTAACCTTTGGGCCAGACCTCTTTGGGTGGTCGAATGACCCTTTCAAAAGGTGGTCCAGTGCATAACACTAGCAAAATTAGAGTAATGATATAGCAATGTATATAATTTCATGATTATGGGTCCCCACCAACCGAGGAATTTTATGAAAGGGTCGTGGCATTAGCAAGGTTGAAAAGCACTGCCCTGGAATGAGGTGGAAAAGGTGTTATAGTAGAGGGCAACCAAAGAGATGCAGCCCCTACAAGATGGAATAGCACAGTGGCTACAAGCATGAACTGAAGCAAAGAAACACTGTGATGACGGAAAAGGATGGGGCTCTGTTTTATTATGTTGTGCACAGAGTTGCAATGAGCTGAAACATACTCGAGGGCAACTACCCACAAGACCAACAGGATTTATGCGTCTAACAATGTGCTGAAGTAGAATGGAAGAGAAACTCTTCCTAGAGAGCAGCGGTTCTCAACCTGTGCGAGCCAGCCCTTTTTGGGAAGGTTCCACCTTTCACTGGGGTGGCCCATTCCATAACAGTAGCAAATAACTGTAGGATTGGGATCTCACCACAACATATGAAAAGGTATAACTGTTTCATGGCATTAGGCAGGTTGAGAACCTCTACTGTAGAGGAAGAAAGAAACTTTGTAATAGTCGAAAGACAGCAAGAGAGAAAAAGCCCTGAAAAGATGGAATAGCATAGTGGCTGCAGCAATGAGCACAAGAAAAGAACCAGTGTAATGACGCAATCGGATGGTGCTTCATTTCATGATGCTGTGCACACTGTTGCTATTACCCGAAGCCCACTCGATGGCACCTGACAACAGGAAGGACAGGAATTGTTTGTCTAACCATGTGCTGAAGTATGTCTTAAGAGCAATCCTCTCTTCATTTAGAGCAGCGGTTCTCAACTTGTGGGTACCAAAACCTTTGGGGGAAGGGACCCCCTTCCACTGGGCGGCCGAATTCACCACAGTGTAAAAATTTCATTGATTAAGTATCAATGAATCTAATTGTAGAGTTTGGGCTTCCCCACATCGAAAGGAACCGTATGAAAGGTTTGTGGCAAGCAAGTTGAGAACCCCTGACCTAGAGGAAAGAAAAAAAATCCGGTACAGTAGAAAGGCAGCAGAGGAGAGGCACCCCCAAGCAGATGGATGAGCACAGTGTCTGCAACAATGTGTGTAAGAAAATGCACCACAGTGAGGATGGCCCAAGATGGGACAACTTTCATTATATTGGGCCAGAATTGACATGACTGAAAACCATTCGTCGGAACCTAACTGCAAAAAACAATGCGATTGAGTTTCTAACAATATGCTGAAGAAGACATAAAGAGAAAGTCCTATTAGTTTAGAGCAGCGGTTCTTAACCTTTCGGCCAGACCTCTTTGGGTGGTCGTACGACCCTTTCACAGGGGTGACCAGTGCATAACACTAGGAAAATTAGAGTTATGATATAGCAATGTATATAATTTCATGATTATGGGTCCCCACCAACCGAGGAATTTTATGAAAGGGTCGTGGCATTAGCAAGGTTGAAAAGCACTGCCCTGGAATGAGGTGGAAAAGGTGTTATAGTAGAGGGCAACCAAAGAGATGCAGCCCCTACAAGATGGAATAGCACAGTGGCTACAAGCATGAACTCAAGCAAAGGACCACTGTGATGATGGAACAGGATGGGGCTTTGTTTTATTATATTGTGCACAGAGTTGCGATGAGCTGAAACATACTCGAGGGCAACTACCCACAAGACCAACAGGATTTATGCGTCTAACAATGTGCTGAAGTAGAATGGAAGAGAAACTCTTCCTAGAGAGCAGCGGTTCTCAACCTGTGCGAGCCAGCCCTTTTTCGGAAGGTTCCACCTTTCACTGGGGTGGCCCATTCAAAAACAGTAGCAAATAACTGTAGGATTGGGGGCTCACCACAACATATGAAAAGGTACAAGTGTTTCATGGCATTAGGCAGGTTGAGAACCTCTACTGTAGAGGAAGAAAGAAGCGTTGTAATAGTCGAAAGACTGCAAAAGAGAAAAAGCCCTGAAAAGATGGAAAAGCATAGTGGCTGCAGCAATGAGCACAAGCAAAGAACCAGTGTAATGACGGAATCAGATGGTGCTTCATTTCATGATGCTGTGCACACTGTTGCTATTACCCGAAGCCCACTCGATGGCACCTGACAACAGGAAGGACAGGAATTGTTTGTCTAACCATGTGCTGAACTATGTCTTAAGAGCAATCCTCTCTTCATTTAGAGCAGCGGTTCTCAACTTGTGGGTACCAAAACCTTTGGGGGAAGGGACCCCCTTCCACTGGGCGGCCGAATTCACCACAGTGTAAAAATTTCATTGATTAAGTATCAATGAATCTAATTGTAGAATTTGGGCTTCCCCACATCGAAAGGAACCGTATGAAAGGTTTGTGGCAAGCAAGTTGAGAACCCCTGACCTAGAGGAAAGAAAAAAAATCCGGTTACAGTAGAAAGGCAGCAGAGGAGAGGCACCCCCAAGCAGATGGATGAGCACAGTGTCTGCAACAATGTGTGTAAGAAAATGCACCACAGTGAGGATGGCCCAAGATGGGACAACTTCCTTTATATTGGGCCAGAATTGACATGACTGAAAACCATTCGTCGGAACCTAACTGCAAAAAACAATGCGATTGAGTTTCTAACAATATGCTGAAGAAGACATAAAGAGAAAGTCCTATTAGTTTAGAGCAGCGGTTCTTAACCTTTCGGCCAGACCTCTTTGGGTGGTCGTACGACCCTTTCACAGGGGTGACCAGTGCATAACACTAGGAAAATTAGAGTTATGATATAGCAATGTATATAATTTCATGATTATGGGTCCCCACCAACCGAGGAATTTTATGAAAGGGTCGTGGCATTAGCAAGGTTGAAAAGCACTGCCCTGGAATGAGGTGGAAAAGGTGTTATAGTAGAGGGCAACCAAAGAGATGCAGACCCTACAAGAAAGAATAGCACAGTGGCTACAAGCATGAACTCAAGCAAAGAAACACTGTGATGACGGAAAAGGATGGGGCTTTGTTTTATTATGTTGTGCACAGAGTTGCAATGAGCTGAAACATACTCGAGGGCAACTACCCACAAGACCAACAGGATTTATGCGTCTAACAATGTGCTGAAGTAGAATGGAAGAGAAACTCTTCCTAGAGAGCAGCGGTTCTCAACCTGTGCGAGCCAGCCCTTTTTCGGAAGGTTCCACCTTTCCCTGGGGTGGCCCATTCAAAAACAGTAGCAAATAACTGTAGGATTGGGGGCTCACCACAACATATGAAAAGGTACAAGTGTTTCATGGCATTAGGCAGGTTGAGAACCTCTAGTGTAGAGGAAGAAAGAAGCGTTGTAATAGTCGAAAGACTGCAAAAGAGAAAAAGCCCTGAAAAGATGGAAAAGCATAGTGGCTGCAGCAATGAGCACAAGCAAAGAACCAGTGTAATGACGCAATCGGATGGTGCTTCATTTCATGATGCTGTGCACACTGTTGCTATTACCCGAAGCCCACTCGATGGCACCTGACAACAGGAAGGACAGGAATTGTTTGTCTAACCATGTGCTGAACTGTGTCTTAAGAGCAATCCTCTCTTCATTTAGAGCAGCGGTTCTCAACTTGTGGGTACCAAAACCTTTGGGGGAAGGGACCCCCTTCCACTGGGCGGCCGAATTCACCACAGTGTAAAAATTTCATTGATTAAGTATCAATGAATCTAATTGTAGAATTTGGGCTTCCCCACATCGAAAGGAACCGTATGAAAGGTTTGTGGCAAGCAAGTTGAGAACCCCTGACCTAGAGGAAAGAATAAAGATCTGGTTACAGTAGAAAGGCAGCAGAGGAGAGGCACCCCCAAGCAGATGGATGAGCACAGTGTCTGCAACAATGTGTGTAAGAAAATGCACCACAGTGAGGATGGCCCAAGATGGGACAACTTTCATTATATTGGGCCAGAATTGACATGACTGAAAACCATTCGTCGGAACCTAACTGCAAAAAACAATGCGATTGAGTTTCTAACAATATGCTGAAGAAGACATAAAGAGAAAGTCCTATTAGTTTAGAGCAGCGGTTCTTAACCTTTCGGCCAGACCTCTTTGGGTGGTCGTACGACCCTTTCACAGGGGTGACCAGTGCATAACACTAGGAAAATTAGAGTTATGATATAGCAATGTATATAATTTCATGATTATGGGTCCCCACCAACCGAGGAATTTTATGAAAGGGTCGTGGCATTAGCAAGGTTGAAAAGCACTGCCCTGGAATGAGGTGGAAAAGGTGTTATAGTAGAGGGCAACCAAAGAGATGCAGCCCCTACAAGATGGAATAGCACAGTGGCTACAAGCATGAACTGAAGCAAAGAAACACTGTGATGACGGAAAAGGATGGGGCTTTGTTTTATTATGTTGTGCACAGAGTTGCAATGAGCTGAAACATACTCGAGGGCAACTACCCACAAGACCAACAGGATTTATGCGTCTAACAATGTGCTGAAGTAGAATGGAAGAGAAACTCTTCCTAGAGAGCAGCGGTTCTCAACCTGTGCGAGCCAGCCCTTTTTGGGAAGGTTCCACCTTTCACTGGGGTGGCCCATTCCATAACAGTAGCAAATAACTGTAGGATTGGAGGCTCACCACAACATATGAAAAGGTACAAGTGTTTCATGGCATTAGGCAGGTTGAGAACCTCTACTGTAGAGGAAGAAAGAAACGTTGTAATAGTCGAAAGACTGCAAAAGAGAAAAAGCCCTGAAAAGATGGAATAGCATAGTGGCTGCAGCAATGAGCACAAGCAAAGAACCAGTGTAATGACGCAATCGGATGGTGCTTCATTTCATGATGCTTTGCACACTGTTGCTATCACCCGAAGCCCACCAGATGGCACCTGACAACAGGAAGGACAGGAATTGTTTGTCTAACCATGTGCTGAACTATGTCTTAAGAGCAATCCTCTCTTCATTTAGAGCAGCGGTTCTCAACTTGTGGGTACCAAAACCTTTGGGGGAAGGGACCCCCTTCCACTGGGCGGCCGAATTCACCACAGTGTAAAAATTTCATTGATTAAGTATCAATGAATCTAATTGTAGAATTTGGGCTTCCCCACATCGAAAGGAACCGTATGAAAGGTTTGTGGCAAGCAAGTTGAGAACCCCTGACCTAGAGGAAAGAAAAAAAATCTGGTTACAGTAGAAAGGCAGCAGAGGAGAGGCACCCCCAAGCAGATGGATGAGCACAGTGTCTGCAACAATGTGTGTAAGAAAATGCACCACAGTGAGGATGGCCCAAGATGGGACAACTTTCATTATATTGGGCCAGAATTGACATGACTGAAAACCATTCGTCGGAACCTAACTGCAAAAAACAATGCGATTGAGTTTCTAACAATATGCTGAAGAAGACATAAAGAGAAAGTCCTATTAGTTTAGAGCAGCGGTTCTTAACCTTTCGGCCAGACCTCTTTGGGTGGTCGTACGACCCTTTCACAGGGGTGACCAGTGCATAACACTAGGAAAATTAGAGTTATGATATAGCAATGTATATAATTTCATGATTATGGGTCCCCACCAACCGAGGAATTTTATGAAAGGGTCGTGGCATTAGCAAGGTTGAAAAGCACTGCCCTGGAATGAGGTGGAAAAGGTGTTATAGTAGAGGGCAACCAAAGAGATGCAGCCCCTACAAGAAGGAATAGCATAGTGGCTACAAGCATGAACTCAAGCAAAGAACCACTGTGATGACGGAAAAGGATGGGGCTTTTTTTTTATTATGTTGTGCACAGAGTTGCAATGAGCTGAAACATACTCGAGGGCAACTACCCACAAGACCAACAGGATTTATGCGTCTAACAATGTGCTGAAGTAGAATGGAAGAGAAACTCTTCCTAGAGAGCAGCGGTTCTCAACCTGTGCGAGCCAGCCCTTTTTCAGAAGGTTCCACCTTTCACTGGGGTGGCCCATTCAAAAACAGTAGCAAATAACTGTAGGATTGGGGGCTCACCACAACATATGAAAAGGTACAAGTGTTTCATGGCATTAGGCAAGTTGAGAACCTCTACTGTAGGGGAAGAAAGAAGCGTTGTAATAGTCGAAAGACTGCAAAAGAGAAAAAGCCCTGAAAAGATGGAAAAGCATAGTGGCTGCAGCAATGAGCACAAGCAAAGAACCAGTGTAATGACGCAATCGGATGGTGCTTCATTTCATGATGCTGTGCACACTGTTGCTATTACCCGAAGCCCACTCGATGGCACCTGACAACAGGAAGGACAGGAATTGTTTGTCTAACCATGTGCTGAACTATGTCTTAAGAGCAATCCTCTCTTCATTTAGAGCAGCGGTTCTCAACTTGTGGGTACCAAAACCTTTGGGGGAAGGGACCCCCTTCCACTGGGCGGCCGAATTCACCACAGTGTAAAAATTTCATTGATTAAGTATCAATGAATCTAATTGTAGAATTTGGGCTTCCCCACATCGAAAGGAACCGTATGAAAGGTTTGTGGCAAGCAAGTTGAGAACCCCTGACCTAGAGGAAAGAAAAAAAATCTGGTTACAGTAGAAAGGCAGCAGAGGAGAGGCACCCCCAAGCAGATGGATGAGCACAGTGTCTGCAACAATGTGTGTAAGAAAATGCACCACAGTGAGGATGGCCCAAGATGGGACAACTTTCATTATATTGGGCCAGAATTGACATGACTGAAAACCATTCGTCGGAACCTAACTGCAAAAAACAATGCGATTGAGTTTCTAACAATATGCTGAAGAAGACATAAAGAGAAAGTCCTATTAGTTTAGAGCAGCGGTTCTTAACCTTTCGGCCAGACCTCTTTGGGTGGTCGTACGACCCTTTCACAGGGGTGACCAGTGCATAACACTAGGAAAATTAGAGTTATGATATAGCAATGTATATAATTTCATGATTATGGGTCCCCACCAACCGAGGAATTTTATGAAAGGGTCGTGGCATTAGCAAGGTTGAAAAGCACTGCCCTGGAATGAGGTGGAAAAGGTGTTATAGTAGAGGGCAACCAAAGAGATGCAGCCCCTACAAGATGGAATAGCACAGTGGCTACAAGCATGAACTGAAGCAAAGAAACACTGTGATGACGGAAAAGGATGGGGCTTTGTTTTATTATGTTGTGCACAGAGTTGCAATGAGCTGAAACATACTCGAGGGCAACTACCCACAAGACCAACAGGATTTATGCGTCTAACAATGTGCTGAAGTAGAATGGAAGAGAAACTCTTCCTAGAGAGCAGCGGTTCTCAACCTGTGCGAGCCAGCCCTTTTTGGGAAGGTTCCACCTTTCACTGGGGTGGCCCATTCCATAACAGTAGCAAATAACTGTAGGATTGGAGGCTCACCACAACATATGAAAAGGTACAAGTGTTTCATGGCATTAGGCAGGTTGAGAACCTCTACTGTAGAGGAAGAAAGAAACGTTGTAATAGTCGAAAGACTGCAAAAGAGAAAAAGCCCTGAAAAGATGGAATAGCATAGTGGCTGCAGCAATGAGCACAAGCAAAGAACCAGTGTAATGACGCAATCGGATGGTGCTTCATTTCATGATGCTTTGCACACTGTTGCTATCACCCGAAGCCCACCAGATGGCACCTGACAACAGGAAGGACAGGAATTGTTTGTCTAACCATGTGCTGAACTATGTCTTAAGAGCAATCCTCTCTTCATTTAGAGCAGCGGTTCTCAACTTGTGGGTACCAAAACCTTTGGGGGAAGGGACCCCCTTCCACTGGGCGGCCGAATTCACCACAGTGTAAAAATTTCATTGATTAAGTATCAATGAATCTAATTGTAGAATTTGGGCTTCCCCACATCGAAAGGAACCGTATGAAAGGTTTGTGGCAAGCAAGTTGAGAACCCCTGACCTAGAGGAAAGAAAAAAAATCTGGTTACAGTAGAAAGGCAGCAGAGGAGAGGCACCCCCAAGCAGATGGATGAGCACAGTGTCTGCAACAATGTGTGTAAGAAAATGCACCACAGTGAGGATGGCCCAAGATGGGACAACTTTCATTATATTGGGCCAGAATTGACATGACTGAAAACCATTCGTCGGAACCTAACTGCAAAAAACAATGCGATTGAGTTTCTAACAATATGCTGAAGAAGACATAAAGAGAAAGTCCTATTAGTTTAGAGCAGCGGTTCTTAACCTTTCGGCCAGACCTCTTTGGGTGGTCGTACGACCCTTTCACAGGGGTGACCAGTGCATAACACTAGGAAAATTAGAGTTATGATATAGCAATGTATATAATTTCATGATTATGGGTCCCCACCAACCGAGGAATTTTATGAAAGGGTCGTGGCATTAGCAAGGTTGAAAAGCACTGCCCTGGAATGAGGTGGAAAAGGTGTTATAGTAGAGGGCAACCAAAGAGATGCAGCCCCTACAAGAAGGAATAGCATAGTGGCTACAAGCATGAACTCAAGCAAAGAACCACTGTGATGACGGAAAAGGATGGGGCTTTTTTTTTATTATGTTGTGCACAGAGTTGCAATGAGCTGAAACATACTCGAGGGCAACTACCCACAAGACCAACAGGATTTATGCGTCTAACAATGTGCTGAAGTAGAATGGAAGAGAAACTCTTCCTAGAGAGCAGCGGTTCTCAACCTGTGCGAGCCAGCCCTTTTTCAGAAGGTTCCACCTTTCACTGGGGTGGCCCATTCAAAAACAGTAGCAAATAACTGTAGGATTGGGGGCTCACCACAACATATGAAAAGGTACAAGTGTTTCATGGCATTAGGCAAGTTGAGAACCTCTACTGTAGGGGAAGAAAGAAGCGTTGTAATAGTCGAAAGACTGCAAAAGAGAAAAAGCCCTGAAAAGATGGAAAAGCATAGTGGCTGCAGCAATGAGCACAAGCAAAGAACCAGTGTAATGACGCAATCGGATGGTGCTTCATTTCATGATGCTGTGCACACTGTTGCTATTACCCGAAGCCCACTCGATGGCACCTGACAACAGGAAGGACAGGAATTGTTTGTCTAACCATGTGCTGAACTATGTCTTAAGAGCAATCCTCTCTTCATTTAGAGCAGCGGTTCTCAACTTGTGGGTACCAAAACCTTTGGGGGAAGGGACCCCCTTCCACTGGGCGGCCGAATTCACCACAGTGTAAAAATTTCATTGATTAAGTATCAATGAATCTAATTGTAGAATTTGGGCTTCCCCACATCGAAAGGAACCGTATGAAAGGTTTGTGGCAAGCAAGTTGAGAACCCCTGACCTAGAGGAAAGAAAAAAAATCTGGTTACAGTAGAAAGGCAGCAGAGGAGAGGCACCCCCAAGCAGATGGATGAGCACAGTGTCTGCAACAATGTGTGTAAGAAAATGCACCACAGTGAGGATGGCCCAAGATGGGACAACTTTCATTATATTGGGCCAGAATTGACATGACTGAAAACCATTCGTCGGAACCTAACTGCAAAAAACAATGCAATTGAGTTTCTAACAATATGCTGAAGAAGACATAAAGAGAAAGTCCTATTAGTTTAGAGCAGCGGTTCTTAACCTTTCGGCCAGACCTCTTTGGGTGGTCGTACGACCCTTTCACAGGGGTGACCAGTGCATAACACTAGGAAAATTAGAGTTATGATATAGCAATGTATATAATTTCATGATTATGGGTCCCCACCAACCGAGGAATTTTATGAAAGGGTCGTGGCATTAGCAAGGTTGAAAAGCACTGCCCTGGATTGAGGTGGAAAAGGTGTTATAGTAGAGGGCAACCAAAGAGATGCAGCCCCTACAAGATGGAATAGCACAGTGGCTACAAGCATGAACTGAAGCAAAGAAACACTGTGATGACGGAAAAGGATGGGGCTTTGTTTTATTATGTTGTGCACAGAGTTGCAATGAGCTGAAACATACTCGAGGGCAACTACCCACAAGACCAACAGGATTTATGCGTCTAACAATGTGCTGAAGTAGAATGGAAGAGAAACTCTTCCTAGAGAGCAGCGGTTCTCAACCTGTGCGAGCCAGCCCTTTTTCGGAAGGTTCCACCTTTCACTGGGGTGGCCCATTCAAAAACAGTAGCAAATAACTGTAGGATTGGGGGCTCACCACAACATATGAAAAGGTACAAGTGTTTCATGGCATTAGGCAGGTTGAGAACCTCTACTGTAGAGGAAGAAAGAAGCGTTGTAATAGTCGAAAGACTGCAAAAGAGAAAAAGCCCTGAAAAGATGGAAAAGCATAGTGGCTGCAGCAATGAGCACAAGCAAAGAACCAGTGTAATGACGCAATCGGATGGTGCTTCATTTCATGATGCTGTGCACACTGTTGCTATTACCCGAAGCCCACTTGATGGCACCTGACAACAGGAAGGACAGGAATTGTTTGTCTAACCATGTGCTGAACTATGTCTTAAGAGCAATCCTCTCTTCATTTAGAGCAGCGGTTCTCAACTTGTGGGTACCAAAACCTTTGGGGGAAGGGACCCCCTTCCACTGGGCGGCCGAATTCACCACAGTGTAAAAATTTCACTGATTAAGTATCAATGAATCTAATTGTAGAATTTGGGCTTCCCCACATCGAAAGGAACCGTATGAAAGGTTTGTGGCAAGCAAGTTGAGAACCCCTGACCTAGAGGAAAGAAAAAAAATCCGGTTACAGTAGAAAGGCAGCAGAGGAGACACCCCCAAGAAGATGGATGAGCACAGTGTCTGCAACAATGTGTGTAAGAAAATGCACCACAGTGAGGATGGCCCAAGATGGGACAACTTTCATTATATTGGGCCAGAATTGACATGACTGAAAACCATTCGTCGGAACCTAACTGCAAAAAACAATGCGATTGAGTTTCTAACAATATGCTGAAGAAGACATAAAGAGAAAGTCCTATTAGTTTAGAGCAGCGGTTCTTAACCTTTCGGCCAGACCTCTTTGGGTGGTCGTACGACCCTTTCACAGGGGTGACCAGTGCATAACACTAGGAAAATTAGAGTTATGATATAGCAATGTATATAATTTCATGATTATGGGTCCCCACCAACCGAGGAATTTTATGAAAGGGTCGTGGCATTAGCAAGGTTGAAAAGCACTGCCCTGGAATGAGGTGGAAAAGGTGTTATAGTAGAGGGCAACCAAAGAGATGCAGCCCCTACAAGAAGGAATAGCACAGTGGCCTCAAGCATGAACTCAAGCAAAGAAACACTGTGATGACGGAAAAGGATGGGGCTTTGTTTTATTATGTTGTGCACAGAGTTGCAATGAGCTGAAACATACTCGAGGGCAACTACCCACAAGACCAACAGGATTTATGCGTCTAACAATGTGCTGAAGTAGAATGGAAGAGAAACTCTTCCTAGAGAGCAGCGGTTCTCAACCTGTGCGAGCCAGCCCTTTTTCGGAAGGTTCCACCTTTCCCTGGGGTGGCCCATTCAAAAACAGTAGCAAATAACTGTAGGATTGGGGGCTCACCACAACATATGAAAAGGTACAAGTGTTTCATGGCATTAGGCAGGTTGAGAACCTCTAGTGTAGAGGAAGAAAGAAGCGTTGTAATAGTCGAAAGACTGCAAAAGAGAAAAAGCCCTGAAAAGATGGAAAAGCATAGTGGCTGCAGCAATGAGCACAAGCAAAGAACCAGTGTAATGACGCAATCGAATGGTGCTTCATTTCATGATGCTGTGCACACTGTTGCTATTACCCGAACCCCACTCGATGGCACCTGACAACAGGAAGGACAGGAATTGTTTGTCTAACCATGTGCTGAACTATGTCTTAAGAGCAATCCTCTCTTCATTTAGAGCAGCGGTTCTCAACTTGTGGGTACCAAAACCTTTGGGGGAAGGGACCCCCTTCCACTGGGCGGCCGAATTCACCACAGTGTAAAAATTTCATTGATTAAGTATCAATGAATCTAATTGTAGAATTTGGGCTTCCCCACATCGAAAGGAACCGTATGAAAGGTTTGTGGCAAGCAAGTTGAGAACCCCTGACCTAGAGGAAAGAAAAAAAATCTGGTTACAGTAGAAAGGCAGCAGAGGAGAGGCACCCCCAAGCAGATGGATGAGCACAGTGTCTGCAACAATGTGTGTAAGAAAATGCACCACAGTGAGGATGGCCCAAGATGGGACAACTTTCATTATATTGGGCCAGAATTGACATGACTGAAAACCATTCGTCGGAACCTAACTGCAAAAAACAATGCGATTGAGTTTCTAACAATATGCTGAAGAAGACATAAAGAGAAAGTCCTATTAGTTTAGAGCAGCGGTTCTTAACCTTTCGGCCAGACCTCTTTGGGTGGTCGTACGACCCTTTCACAGGGGTGACCAGTGCATAACACTAGGAAAATTATTGTTATGATATAGCAATGTATATAATTTCATGATTATGGGTCCCCACCAACCGAGGAATTTTATGAAAGGGTCGTGGCATTAGCAAGGTTGAAAAGCACTGCCCTGGAATGAGGTGGAAAAGGTGTTATAGTAGAGGGCAACCAAAGAGATGCAGCCCCTACAAGATGGAATAGCACAGTGGCTACAAGCATGAACTGAAGCAAAGAAACACTGTGATGACGGAAAAGGATGGGGCTTTGTTTTATTATGTTGTGCACAGAGTTGCAATGAGCTGAAACATACTCGAGGGCAACTACCCACAAGACCAACAGGATTTATGCGTCTAACAATGTGCTGAAGTAGAATGGAAGAGAAACTCTTCCTAGAGAGCAGCGGTTCTCAACCTGTGCGAGCCAGCCCTTTTTCGGAAGGTTCCACCTTTCACTGGGGTGGCCCATTCAAAAACAGTAGCAAATAACTGTAGGATTGGGGGCTCACCACAACATATGGAAAGGTACAAGTGTTTCATGGTATTAGGCAGGTTGAGAACCTCTACTGTAGAGGAAGAAAGAAGCGTTGTAATAGTCGAAAGACTGCAAAAGAGAAAAAGCCCTGAAAAGATGGAAAAGCATAGTGGCTGCAGCAATGAGCACAAGCAAAGAACCAGTGTAATGACGCAATCGGATGGTGCTTCATTTCATGATGCTGTGCACACTGTTGCTATTACCCGAAGCCCACTCGATGGCACCTGACAACAGGAAGGACAGGAATTGTTTGTCAAACCATGTGCTGAACTATGTCTTAAGAGCAATCCTCTCTTCATTTAGAGCAGCGGTTCTCAACTTGTGGGTACCAAAACCTTTGGGGGAAGGGACCCCCTTCCACTGGGCGGCCGAATTCACCACAGTGTAAAAATTTCATTGATTAAGTATCAATGAATCTAATTGTAGAATTTGGGCTTCCCCACATCGAAAGGAACCGTATGAAAGGTTTGTGGCAAGCAAGTTGAGAACCCCTGACCTAGAGGAAAGAAAAAAAATCCGGTTACAGTAGAAAGGCAGCAGAGGAGAGGCACCCCCAAGCAGATGGATGAGCACAGTGTCTGCAACAATGTGTGTAAGAAAATGCACCACAGTGAGGATGGCCCAAGATGGGACAACTTTCATTATATTGGGCCAGAATTGACATGACTGAAAACCATTCGTCGGAACCTAACTGCAAAAAACAATGCGATTGAGTTTCTAACAATATGCTGAAGAAGACATAAAGAGAAAGTCCTATTAGTTTAGAGCAGCGGTTCTTAACCTTTCGGCCAGACCTCTTTGGGTGGTCGTACGACCCTTTCACAGGGGTGACCAGTGCATAACACTAGGAAAATTAGAGTTATGATATAGCAATGTATATAATTTCATGATTATGGGTCCCCACCAACCGAGGAATTTTATGAAAGGGTCGTGGCATTAGCAAGGTTGAAAAGCACTGCCCTGGAATGAGGTGGAAAAGGTGTTATAGTAGAGGGCAACCAAAGAGATGCAGCCCCTACAAGAAGGAATAGCACAGTGGCTACAAGCATGAACTCAAGCAAAGAAACACTGTGATGACGGAAAAGGATGGGGCTTTGTTTTATTATGTTGTGCACAGAGTTGCAATGAGCTGAAACATACTCGAGGGCAACTACCCACAAGACCAACAGGATTTATGCGTCTAACAATGTGCTGAAGTAGAATGGAAGAGAAACTCTTCCTAGAGAGCAGCGGTTCTCAACCTGTGCGAGCCAGCCCTTTTTCGGAAGGTTCCACCTTTCCCTGGGGTGGCCCATTCAAAAACAGTAGCAAATAACTGTAGGATTGGGGGCTCACCACAACATATGAAAAGGTACAAGTGTTTCATGGCATTAGGCAGGTTGAGAACCTCTACTGTAGAGGAAGAAAGAAGCGTTGTAATAGTCGAAAGACTGCAAAAGAGAAAAAGCCCTGAAAAGATGGAAAAGCATAGTGGCTGCAGCAATGAGCGCAAGCAAAGAACCAGTGTAATGACGCAATCGGATGGTGCTTCATTTCATGATGCTGTGCACACTGTTGCTATTACCCGAAGCCCACTCGATGGCAGCTGACAACAGGAAGGACAGGAATTGTTTGTCTAACCATGTGCTGAACTATGTCTTAAGAGCAATCCTCTCTTCATTTAGAGCAGCGGTTCTCAACTTGTGGGTACCAAAACCTTTGGGGGAAGGGACCCCCTTCCACTGGGCGGCCGAATTCACCACAGTGTAAAAATTTCA
Source organism: Tenrec ecaudatus (assembly GCF_050624435.1). NCBI lineage: Eukaryota > Metazoa > Chordata > Mammalia > Afrosoricida > Tenrecidae > Tenrec > Tenrec ecaudatus. The sequence goes on from NC_134548.1 coordinate 84,985,606, forward strand.
TTGATTAAGTATCAATGAATCTAATTGTAGAATTTGGGCTTCCCCACATCGAAAGGAACCGTATGAAAGGTTTGTGGCAAGCAAGTTGAGAACCCCTGACCTAGAGGAAAGAAAAAAAATCTGGTTACAGTAGAAAGACAGCAGAGGAGAGGCACCCCCAAGCAGATGGATGAGCACAGTGTCTGCAACAATGTGTGTAAGAAAATGCACCACAGTGAGGATGGCCCAAGATGGGACAACTTTCATTATATTGGGCCAGAATTGACATGACTGAAAACCATTCGTCGGAACCTAACTGCAAAAAACAATGCGATTGAGTTTCTAACAATATGCTGAAGAAGACATAAAGAGAAAGTCCTATTAGTTTAGAGCAGTGGTTCTTAACCTTTCGGCCAGACCTCTTTGGGTGGTCGTACGACCCTTTCACAGGGGTGACCAGTGCATAACACTAGGAAAATTAGAGTTATGATATAGCAATGTATATAATTTCATGATTATGGGTCCCCACCAACCGAGGAATTTTATGAAAGGGTCGTGGCATTAGCAAGGTTGAAAAGCACTGCCCTGGAATGAGGTGGAAAAGGTGTTATAGTAGAGGGCAACCAAAGAGATGCAGCCCCTACAAGATGGAATAGCACAGTGGCTACAAGCATGAACTGAAGCAAAGAAACACTGTGATGACGGAAAAGGATGGGGCTTTGTTTTATTATGTTGTGCACAGAGTTGCAATGAGCTGAAACATACTCGAGGGCAACTACCCACAAGACCAACAGGATTTATGCGTCTAACAATGTGCTGAAGTAGAATGGAAGAGAAACTCTTCCTAGAGAGCAGCGGTTCTCAACCTGTGCGAGCCAGCCCTTTTTGGGAAGGTTCCACCTTTCACTGGGGTGGCCCATTCCATAACAGTAGCAAATAACTGTAGGATTGGAGGCTCACCACAACATATGAAAAGGTACAAGTGTTTCATGGCATTAGGCAGGTTGAGAACCTCTACTGTAGAGGAAGAAAGAAACGTTGTAATAGTCGAAAGACTGCAAAAGAGAAAAAGCCCTGAAAAGATGGAATAGCATAGTGGCTGCAGCAATGAGCACAAGCAAAGAACCAGTGTAATGACGCAATCGGATGGTGCTTCATTTCATGATGCTTTGCACACTGTTGCTATTACCCGAAGCCCACTCAATGGCACCTGACAACAGGAAGGACAGGAATTGTTTGTCTAACCATGTGCTGAACTATGTCTTAAGAGCAATCCTCTCTTCATTTAGAGCAGCGGTTCTCAACTTGTGGGTACCAAAACCTTTGGGGGAAGGGACCCCCTTCCACTGGGCGGCCGAATTCACCACAGTGTAAAAATTTCATTGATTTCGTATCAATGAATCTAATTGTAGAATTTGGGCTTCCCCACATCGAAAGGAACCGTATGAAAGGTTTGTGGCAAGCAAGTTGAGAACCCCTGACCTAGAGGAAAGAAAAAAAATCCGGTTACAGTAGAAAGGCAGCAGAGGAGATGCAACCCCAAGCAGATGGATGAGCACAGTGTCTGCAACAATGTGTGTAAGAAAATGCACCACAGTGAGGATGGCCCAAGATGGGACAACTTTCATTATATTGGGCCAGAATTGACATGACTGAAAACCATTCGTGGGAACCTAACTGCAAAAAACAATGCGATTGAGTTTCTAACAATATGCTGAAGAAGACATAAAGAGAAAGTCCTATTAGTTTAGAGCAGCAGTTCTTAACATTTCGGCCAGACCTCTTTGGGTGGTCGTACGACCCTTTCACAGGGGTGACCTGTGCATAACACTAGGAAAATTAGAGTTATGATATAGCAATGTATATAATTTCATGATTATGGGTCCCCACCAACCGAGGAATTTTATGAAAGGGTCGTGGCATTAGCAAGGTTGAAAAGCACTGCCCTGGAATGAGGTGGAAAAGGTGTTATAGTAGAGGGCAACCAAAGAGATGCAGCCCCTACAAGATGGAATAGCACAGTGGCTACAAGTATGAACTCAAGCAAAGGACCACTGTGATGATGGAACAGGATGGGGCTTTGTTTTATTATATTGTGCACAGAGTTGCGATGAGCTGAAACATACTCGAGGGCAACTACCCACAAGACCAACAGGAATTGTGCGTCTAACAATGTGCTGAAGTAGAACGGAAGAGAGACTCTTCCTAGAGAGCAGCGGTTCTCAACCTGTGCGAGCCAGCCCTTTTTCGGAAGGTTCCACCTTTCACTGGGGTGGCCCATTCCATAATAGTAGCAAATAACTGTAGGATTGGGGGCTCACCACAACATATGGAAAGGTACAAATGTTTCCTGGCATTAGGCAGGTTGAGAACCCCTACTGTAGAGGAAGAAGGAAACGTTATTACATTCGAAAGCCTGCAAGAGAAAATGCCCTGAAAAGATGGAATAGCATAGTGGCTGCAACAATGAGCACCAGCAAAGAAACACAGTAATGACGAAACAGGATGGTGCTTCATTTCATGATGCTGTGCACACTGTTGCTATTACCCGAAACCCACTCGATGGCACCTGACAACAGGAAGGACAGGAATTGTTTGTCTAACTATGTGCTGAACTATGTCTTAAGAGAAATCCTCTCTTCATTTTGAGAAGCGGTTCTCAACTTGTGGGTTCCAAAACCTTTCGGGGAAGAGACCAGCTTCCACGGGGTGGCACAATTCACCCCAGTATAGAAAGTAAAGTGATGAAGTAGCAACGAATTTAATTTTAGGATTTGGTCTTCCCTACATGGAAAGGACTCTATGAAAGATTTGTGGCAGCAGCGAAGTTGAGATCCCCTGACCTAGAGGGAGAAAGAAATCCTGTTACCATGGAAAGGCGGCAGAAGAAAGGCAGCCCCAAGAAGATGGATTAGCACAGTGGCTGCAACAATATGTGCCAGAATATGCACCACAGTGAAGATGGCCCAAGAAGGGGCAACCTTTCATTATATTCGGCAAGAGTTGACATGACTGAAAACCACTCGTCGGAACCTAACTGCAAAAACAATGCGATTGCGTTTCTAACAATATGCTGAAGAAGACATTAAGAGAAAGTTCTATTAGTTTAGAGCAGCAGTTCTTAACCTTTGGGCCAGATCTCTTTGGGTGGTCGAATGACCTTTTCAAAAGTTGGTCCAGTGCATAACACTAGCAAAATTAGAGTAATGATATAGCAATGTATATAATTTCATGATTATGGGTCACCACCAACGGAGGAATTTTATGAAAGGGTCGTGGCATTAGCAAGGTTGAAAAGCACTGCCCTGGAATGAGGTGGAAAAGGTGTTATATTAGAGGGCTACCAAAGAGATGCAGCCCCTACAAGATGGAATAGCACAGTGGCTACAAGCATGAACTGAAGCAAGGAAACACTGTGATGACGGAAAAGGATGGGGCTTTGTTTTATTATGTTGTGCACAGAGTTGCAATGAGCTGAAACATACTCGAGGGCAACTACCCACAAGACCAACAGGATTTATGCGTCTAACAATGTGCTGAAGTAGAATGGAAGAGAAACTCTTCCTAGAGAGCAGCGGTTCTCAACCTGTGCGAGCCAGCCCTTTTTCGGAAGGTTCCACCTTTCACTGGGGTGGCCCATTCAAAAACAGTAGCAAATAACTGTAGGATTGGGGGCTCACCACAACATATGAAAAGGTACAAGTGTTTCATGGCATTAGGCAGGTTGAGAACCTCTACTGTAGAGGAAGAAAGAAACGTTGTAATAGTCGAAAGACTGCAAAAGAGAAAAAGCCCTGAAAAGATGGAATAGCATAGTGGCTGCAGCAATGAGCACAAGCAAAGAACCAGTGTAATGACGCAATTGGATGGTGCTTCATTTCATGATGCTTTGCACACTGTTGCTATTACCCGAAGCCCACCAGATGGCACCTGACAACAGGAAGGACAGGAATTGTTTGTCTAACCATGTGCTGAACTATGTCTTAAGAGCAATCCTCTCTTCATTTAGAGCAGCGGTTCTCAACTTGTGGGTACCAAAACCTTTGGGGGAAGGGACCCCCTTCCACTGGGCGGCCGAATTCACCACAGTGTAAAAATTTCATTGATTAAGTATCAATGAATCTAATTGTAGAATTTGGGCTTCCCCACATCGAAAGGAACCGTATGAAAGGTTTGTGGCAAGCAAGTTGAGAACCCCTGACCTAGAGGAAAGAAAAAAAATCTGGTTACAGTAGAAAGGCAGCAGAGGAGAGGCACCCCCAAGCAGATGGATGAGCACAGTGTCTGCAACAATGTGTGTAAGAAAATGCACCACAGTGAGGATGGCCCAAGATGGGACAACTTTCATTATATTGGGCCAGAATTGACATGACTGAAAACCATTCGTCGGAACCTAACTGCAAAAAACAATGCGATTGAGTTTCTAACAATATGCTGAAGAAGACATAAAGAGAAAGTCCTATTAGTTTAGAGCAGTGGTTCTTAACCTTTCGGCCAGACCTCTTTGGGTGGTCGTACGACCCTTTCACAGGGGTGACCAGTGCATAACACTAGGAAAATTAGAGTTATGATATAGCAATGTATATAATTTCATGATTATGGGTCCCCACCAACCGAGGAATTTTATGAAAGGGTCGTGGCATTAGCAAGGTTGAAAAGCACTGCCCTGGAATGAGGTGGAAAAGGTGTTATAGTAGAGGGCAACCAAAGAGATGCAGCCCCTACAAGATGGAATAGCACAGTGGCTACAAGCATGAACTGAAGCAAAGAAACACTGTGATGACCGAAAAGGATGGGGCTTTGTTTTATTATGTTGTGCACAGAGTTGCAATGAGCTGAAACATACTCGAGGGCAACTACCCACAAGACCAACAGGATTTATGCGTCTAACAATGTGCTGAAGTAGAATGGAAGAGAAACTCTTCCTAGAGAGCAGCGGTTCTCAACCTGTGCGAGCCAGCCCTTTTTGGGAAGGTTCCACCTTTCACTGGGGTGGCCCATTCCATAACAGTAGCAAATAACTGTAGGATTGGAGGCTCACCACAACATATGAAAAGGTACAAGTGTTTCATGGCATTAGGCAGGTTGAGAACCTCTACTGTAGAGGAAGAAAGAAACTTTGTAATAGTCGAAAGACAGCAAGAGAGAAAAAGCCCTGAAAAGATGGAATAGCATAGTGGCTGCAGCAATGAGCACAAGAAAAGAATCAGTGTAATGACGCAATCGATGGTGCTTCATTTCATGATGCTGTGCACACTGTTGCTATTACCCGAAGCCCACTCGATGGCACCTGACAACAGGAAGGACAGGAATTGTTTGTCTAACCATGTGCTGAAGTATGTCTTAAGAGCAATCCTCTCTTCATTTAGAGCAGCGGTTCTCAACTTGTGGGTACCAAAACCTTTGGGGGAAGGGACCCCCTTCCACTGGGCGGCCGAATTCACCACAGTGTAAAAATTTCATTGATTAAGTATCAATGAATCTAATTGTAGAGTTTGGGCTTCCCCACATCGAAAGGAACCGTATGAAAGGTTTGTGGCAAGCAAGTTGAGAACCCCTGACCTAGAGGAAAGAAAAAAAATCCGGTTACAGTAGAAAGGCAGCAGAGGAGAGGCACCCCAAGCAGATGGACGAGCACAGTGTCTGCAACAATGTGTGTAAGAAAATGCACCACAGTGAGGATGGCCCAAGATGGGACAACTTTCATTATATTGGGCCAGAATTGACATGACTGAAAACCATTCGTCGGAACCTAACTGCAAAAAACAATGCGATTGAGTTTCTAACAATATGCTGAAGAAGACATAAAGAGAAAGTCCTATTAGTTTAGAGCAGCGGTTCTTAACCTTTCGGCCAGACCTCTTTGGGTGGTCGTACGACCCTTTCACAGGGGTGACCAGTGCATAACACTAGGAAAATTAGAGTTATGATATAGCAATGTATATAATTTCATGATTATGGGTCCCCACCAACCGAGGAATTTTATGAAAGGGTCGTGGCATTAGCAAGGTTGAAAAGCACTGCCCTGGAATGAGGTGGAAAAGGTGTTATAGTAGAGGGCAACCAAAGAGATGCAGCCCCTACAAGAAGGAATAGCACAGTGGCTACACGCATGAACTGAAGCAAAGAAACACTGTGATGACGGAAAAGGATGGGGCTTTGTTTTATTATGTTGTGCACAGAGTTGCAATGAGCTGAAACATACTCGAGGGCAACTACCCACAAGACCAACAGGATTTATGCGTCTAACAATGTGCTGAAGTAGAATGGAAGAGAAACTCTTCCTAGAGAGCAGCGGTTCTCAACCTGTGCGAGCCAGCCCTTTTTCGGAAGGTTCCACCTTTCACTGGGGTGGCCCATTCAAAAACAGTAGCAAATAACTGTAGGATTGGGGGCTCACCACAACATATGAAAAGGTACAAGTGTTTCATGGCATTAGGCAGGTTGAGAACCTCTACTGTAGAGGAAGAAAGAAGCGTTGTAATAGTCGAAAGACTGCAAAAGAGAAAAAGCCTTGAAAAGATGGAAAAGCATAGTGGCTGCAGCAATGAGCACAAGCAAAGAACCAGTGTAATGACGCAATCGGATGGTGCTTCATTTCATGATGCTGTGCACACTGTTGCTATTACCCAAAGCCCACTCAATGGCACCTGACAAGAGGAAGGACAGGAATTGTTTGTCTAACCATGTGCTGAACTATGTCTTAAGAGCAATCCTCTCTTCATTTAGAGCAGCGGTTCTCAACTTGTGGGTACCAAAACCTTTGGGGGAAGGGACCCCCTTCCACTGGGTGGCCGAATTCACCACAGTGTAAAAATTTCATTGATTAAGTATCAATGAATCTAATTGTAGAATTTGGGCTTCCCCACATCGAAAGGAACCGTATGAAAGGTTTGTGGCAAGCAAGTTGAGAACCCCTGACCTAGAGGAAAGAAAAAAAATCTGGTTACAGTAGAAAGGCAGCAGAGGAGAGGCACCCCCAAGCAGATGGATGAGCACAGTGTCTGCAACAATGTGTGTAAGAAAATGCACCACAGTGAGGATGGCCCAAGATGGGACAACTTTCATTATATTGGGCCAGAATTGACATGACTGAAAACCATTCGTCGGAACCTAACTGCAAAAAACAATGCGATTGAGTTTCTAACAATATGCTGAAGAAGACATAAAGAGAAAGTCCTATTAGTTTAGAGCAGTGGTTCTTAACCTTTCGGCCAGACCTCTTTGGGTGGTCGTACGACCCTTTCACAGGGGTGACCAGTGCATAACACTAGGAAAATTAGAGTTATGATATAGCAATGTATATAATTTCATGATTATGGGTCCCCACCAACCGAGGAATTTTATGAAAGGGTCGTGGCATTAGCAAGGTTGAAAAGCACTGCCCTGGAATGAGGTGGAAAAGGTGTTATAGTAGAGGGCAACCAAAGAGATGCAGCCCCTACAAGATGGAATAGCACAGTGGCTACAAGCATGAACTGAAGCAAAGAAACACTGTGATGACGGAAAAGGATGGGGCTTTGTTTTATTATGTTGTGCACAGAGTTGCAATGAGCTGAAACATACTCGAGGGCAACTACCCACAAGACCAACAGGATTTATGCGTCTAACAATGTGCTGAAGTAGAATGGAAGAGAAACTCTTCCTAGAGAGCAGCGGTTCTCAACCTGTGCGAGCCAGCCCTTTTTGGGAAGGTTCCACCTTTCACTGGGGTGGCCCATTCCATAACAGTAGCAAATAACTGTAGGATTGGAGGCTCACCACAACATATGAAAAGGTACAAGTGTTTCATGGCATTAGGCAGGTTGAGAACCTCTACTGTAGAGGAAGAAAGAAACGTTGTAATAGTCGAAAGACTGCAAAAGAGAAAAAGCCCTGAAAAGATGGAATAGCATAGTGGCTGCAGCAATGAGCACAAGCAAAGAACCAGTGTAATGACGCAATCGGATGGTGCTTCATTTCATGATGCTGTGCACACTGTTGCTATTACCCGAAGCCCACTCGATGGCACCTGACAACAGGAAGGACAGGAATTGTTTGTCTAACCATGTGCTGAAGTATGTCTTAAGAGCAATCCTCTCTTCATTTAGAGCAGCGGTTCTCAACTTGTGGGTACCAAAACCTTTGGGGGAAGGGACCCCCTTCCACTGGGCGGCCGAATTCACCACAGTGTAAAAATTTCATTGATTTCGTATCAATGAATCTAAATGTAGAATTTGGGCTTCCCCACATCGAAAGGAACCGTATGAAAGGTTTGTGGCAAGCAAGTTGAGAACCGCTGACCTAGAGGAAAGAAAAAAAATCCGGTTACAGTAGAAAGGCAGCAGAGGAGATGCAACCCCAAGCAGATGGATGAGCACAGTGTCTGCAACAATGTGTGTAAGAAAATGCACCACAGTGAGGATGGCCCAAGATGGGACAACTTTCATTATATTGGGCCAGAATTGACATGACTGAAAACCATTCGTGGGAACCTAACTGCAAAAAACAATGCGATTGAGTTTCTAACAATATGCTGAAGAAGACATAAAGAGAAAGTCCTATTAGTTTAGAGCAGCAGTTCTTAACATTTCGGCCAGACCTCTTTGGGTGGTCGTACGACCCTTTCACAGGGGTGACCTGTGCATAACACTAGGAAAATTAGAGTTATGATATAGCAATGTATATAATTTCATGATTATGGGTCCCCACCAACCGAGGAATTTTATGAAAGGGTCGTGGCATTAGCAAGGTTGAAAAGCACTGCCCTGGAATGAGGTGGAAAAGGTGTTATAGTAGAGGGCAACCAAAGAGATGCAGCCCCTACAAGATGGAATAGCACAGTGGCTACAAGTATGAACTCAAGCAAAGGACCACTGTGATGATGGAACAGGATGGGGCTTTGTTTTATTATATTGTGCACAGAGTTGCGATGAGCTGAAACATACTCGAGGGCAACTACCCACAAGACCAACAGGAATTGTGCGTCTAACAATGTGCTGAAGTAGAACGGAAGAGAGACTCTTCCTAGAGAGCAGCGGTTCTCAACCTGTGCGAGCCAGCCCTTTTTCGGAAGGTTCCACCTTTCACTGGGGTGGCCCATTCCATAATAGTAGCAAATAACTGTAGGATTGGGGGCTCACCACAACATATGGAAAGGTACAAATGTTTCCTGGCATTAGGCAGGTTGAGAACCCCTACTGTAGAGGAAGAAGGAAACGTTATTACATTCGAAAGCCTGCAAGAGAAAATGCCCTGAAAAGATGGAATAGCATAGTGGCTGCAACAATGAGCACCAGCAAAGAAACACAGTAATGACGAAACAGGATGGTGCTTCATTTCATGATGCTGTGCACACTGTTGCTATTACCCGAAACCCACTCGATGGCACCTGACAACAGGAAGGACAGGAATTGTTTGTCTAACTATGTGCTGAACTATATCTTAAGAGAAATCCTCTCTTCATTTTGAGAAGCGGTTCTCAACTTGTGGGTTCCAAAACCTTTCGGGGAAGAGACCAGCTTCCACGGGGTGGCACAATTCACCCCAGTATAGAAAGTAAAGTGATGAAGTAGCAACGAATTTAATTTTAGGATTTGGTCTTCCCTACATGGAAAGGACTCTATGAAAGATTTGTGGCAGCAGCGAAGTTGAGATCCCCTGACCTAGAGGGAGAAAGAAATCCTGTTACCATGGAAAGGCGGCAGAAGAAAGGCAGCCCCAAGAAGATGGATTAGCACAGTGGCTGCAACAATATGTGCCAGAATATGCACCACAGTGAAGATGGCCCAAGAAGGGGCAACCTTTCATTATATTCGGCAAGAGTTGACATGACTGAAAACCACTCGTCGGAACCTAACTGCAAAAACAATGCGATTGCGTTTCTAACAATATGCTGAAGAAGACATTAAGAGAAAGTTCTATTAGTTTAGAGCAGCAGTTCTTAACCTTTGGGCCAGACCTCTTTGGGTGGTCGAATGACCTTTTCAAAAGTTGGTCCAGTGCATAACACTAGCAAAATTAGAGTAATGATATAGCAATGTATATAATTTCATGATTATGGGTCACCACCAACGGAGGAATTTTATGAAAGGGTCGTGGCATTAGCAAGGTTGAAAAGCACTGCCCTGGAATGAGGTGGAAAAGGTGTTATATTAGAGGGCTACCAAAGAGATGCAGCCCCTACAAGATGGAATAGCACAGTGGCTACAAGCATGAACTGAAGCAAGGAAACACTGTGATGACGGAAAAGGATGGGGCTTTGTTTTATTATGTTGTGCACAGAGTTGCAATGAGCTGAAACATACTCGAGGGCAACTACCCACAAGACCAACAGGATTTATGTGTCTAACAATGTGCTGAAGTAGAATGGAAGAGAAACTCTTCCTAGAGAGCAGCGGTTCTCAACCTGTGCGAGCCAGCCCTTTTTCGGAAGGTTCCACCTTTCACTGGGGTGGCCCATTCAAAAACAGTAGCAAATAACTGTAGGATTGGGGGCTCACCACAACATATGAAAAGGTACAAGTGTTTCATGGCATTAGGCAGGTTGAGAACCTCTACTGTAGAGGAAGAAAGAAACGTTGTAATAGTCGAAAGACTGCAAAAGAGAAAAAGCCCTGAAAAGATGGAATAGCATAGTGGCTGCAGCAATGAGCACAAGCAAAGAACCAGTGTAATGACGCAATCGGATGGTGCTTCATTTCATGATGCTTTGCACACTGTTGCTATTACCCGAAGCCCACTCGATGGCACCTGACAACAGGAAGGACAGGAATTGTTTGTCTAACCATGTGCTGAACTATGTCTTAAGAGCAATCCTCTCTTCATTTAGAGCAGCGGTTCTCAACTTGTGGGTACCAAAACCTTTGGGGAAGGACCCCCTTCCACTGGGCGGCCGAATTCACCACAGTGTAAAAATTTCATTGATTAAGTATCAATGAATCTAATTGTAGAATTTGGGCTTCCCCACATCGAAAGGAACCGTATGAAAGGTTTGTGGCAAGCAAGTTGAGAACCCCTGACCTAGAGGAAAGAAAAAAAATCCGGTTACAGTAGAAAGGCAGCAGAGGAGATGCAACCCCAAGCAGATGGATGAGCACAGTGTCTGCAACAATGTGTGTAAGAAAATGCACCACAGTGAGGATGGCCCAAGATGGGACAACTTTCATTATATTGGGCCAGAATTGACATGACTGAAAACCATTCGTCGGAACCTAACTGCAAAAAACAATGCGATTGAGTTTCTAACAATATGCTGAAGAAGACATAAAGAGAAAGTCCTATTAGTTTAGAGCAGCGGTTCTTAACCTTTCGGCCAGACCTCTTTGGGTGGTCGTACGACCCTTTCACAGGGGTGACCAGTGCATAACACTAGGAAAATTAGAGTTATGATATAGCAATGTATATAATTTCATGATTATGGGTCCCCACCAACCGAGGAATTTTATGAAAGGGTCGTGGCATTAGCAAGGTTGAAAAGCACTGCCCTGGAATGAGGTGGAAAAGGTGTTATAGTAGAGGGCAACCAAAGAGATGCAGCCCCTACAAGATGGAATAGCACAGTGGCTACAAGCATGAACTGAAGCAAAGAAACACTGTGATGACGGAAAAGGATGGGGCTTTGTTTTATTATGTTGTGCACAGAGTTGCAATGAGCTGAAACATACTCGAGGGCAACTACCCACAAGACCAACAGGATTTATGCGTCTAACAATGTGCTGAAGTAGAATGGAAGAGAAACTCTTCCTAGAGAGCAGCGGTTCTCAACCTGTGCGAGCCAGCCCTTTTTGGGAAGGTTCCACCTTTCACTGGGGTGGCCCATTCAAAAACAGTAGCAAATAACTGTAGGATTGGGGGCTCACCACAACATATGAAAAGGTACAAGTGTTTCATGGCATTAGGCAGGTTGAGAACCCCTACTGTAGAGGAAGAAGGAAACGTTATTACATTCGAAAGCCTGCAAGAGAAAAAGCCCTGAAAAGATGGAATAGCATACTGGCTGCAACAATGAGCACCAGCAAAGAAACACAGTAATGACGAAACAGGATGGTGCTTCATTTCATGATGCTGTGCACACTGTTGCTATTACCCGAAACCCACTCGATGGCACCTGACAACAGGAAGGACAGGAATTGTTTGTCTAACTATGTGCTGAACTATGTCTTAAGAGAAATCCTCTCTTCATTTTGAGAAGCGGTTCTCAACTTGTGGGTTCCAAAACCTTTCGGGGAAGAGACCAGCTTCCACGGGGTGGCACAATTCACCCCAGTATAGAAAGTAAAGTGATGAAGTAGCAACGAATTTAATTTTAGGATTTGGTCTTCCCTACATGGAAAGGACTCTATGAAAGATTTGTGGCAGCAGCGAAGTTGAGATCCCCTGACCTAGAGGGAGAAAGAAATCCTGTTACCATGGAAAGGCGGCAGAAGAAAGGCAGCCCCAAGAAGATGGATTAGCACAGTGGCTGCAACAATGTGTGCCAGAATATGCACCACAGTGAAGATGGCCCAAGAAGGGGCAACCTTTCATTATATTCGGCAAGAGTTGACATGACTGAAAACCACTTGTCGGAACCTAACTGCAAAAACAATGCGATTGCGTTTCTAACAATATGCTGAAGAAGACATAAAGAGAAAGTTCTATTAGTTTAGAGCAGCAGTTCTTAACCTTTGGGCCCGACCTCTTTGGGTGGTCGAATGACCCTTTCAAAAGTTGGTCCAGTGCATAACACTAGCAAAATTAGAGTAATGATATAGCAATGTATATAATTTCATGATTATGGGTCACCACCAACCGAGGAATTTTATGAAAGGGTCGTGGCATTAGCAAGGTTGAAAAGCACTGCCCTGGAATGAGGTGGAAAAGGTGTTATATTAGAGGGCAACCAAAGAGATGCAGCCCCTACAAGATGGAATAGCACAGTGGCTACAAGCATGAACTGAAGCAAAGAAACACTGTGATGACGGAAAAGGATGGGGCTTTGTTTTATTATGTTGTGCACAGAGTTGCAATGAGCTGAAACATACTCGAGGGCAACTACCCACAAGACCAACAGGATTTATGCGTCTAACAATGTGCTGAAGTAGAATGGAAGAGAAACTCTTCCTAGAGAGCAGCGGTTCTCAACCTGTGCGAGCCAGCCCTTTTTGGGAAGGTTCCACCTTTCACTGGGGTGGCCCATTCCATAACAGTAGCAAATAACTGCAGGATTGGGGGCTCACCACAACATATGAAAAGGTACAAGTGTTTCATGGCATTAGGCAGGTTGAGAACCTCTACTGTAGAGGAAGAAGGAAACGTTGTAATAGTCGAAAGACTGCAAAAGAGAAAAAGCCCTGAAAAGATGGAATAGCATAGTGGCTGCAGCAATGAGCACAAGCAAAGAACCAGTGTAATGACGCAATCGGATGGTGCTTCATTTCATGATGCTTTGCACACTGTTGCTATTACCCGAAGCCCACTCGATGGCACCTGACAACAGGAAGGACAGGAATTGTTTGTCTAACAATGTGCTGAACTGTGTCTTAAGAGCAATCCTCTCTTCATTTAGAGCAGCGGTTCTCAACTTGTGGTTACCAAAACCTTTGGGGGAAGGGACCCCCTTCCACTGGGCGGCCGAATTCACCACAGTGTAAAAATTTCATTGATTAAGTATCAATGAATCTAATTGTAGAATTTGGGCTTCCCCACATCGAAAGGAACCGTATGAAAGGTTTGTGGCAAGCAAGTTGAGAACCCCTGACCTAGAGGAAAGAAAAAAAATCCGGTTACAGTAGAAAGGCAGCAGAGGAGAGGCACCCCCAAGCAGATGGATGAGCACAGTGTCTGCAACAATGTGTGTAAGAAAATGCACCACAGTGAGGATGGCCCAAGATGGGACAACTTTCATTATATTGGGCCAGAATTGACATGACTGAAAACCATTCGTCGGAACCTAACTGCAAAAAACAATGCGATTGAGTTTCTAACAATATGCTGAAGAAGACATAAAGAGAAAGTCCTATTAGTTTAGAGCAGCGGTTCTTAACCTTTCGGCCAGACCTCTTTGGGTGGTCGTACGACCCTTTCACAGGGGTGACCAGTGCATAACACTAGGAAAATTAGAGTTATGATATAGCAATGTATATAATTTCATGATTATGGGTCCCCACCAACCGAGGAATTTTATGAAAGGGTCGTGGCATTAGCAAGGTTGAAAAGCACTGCCCTGGAATGAGGTGGAAAAGGTGTTATATTAGAGGGCAACCAAAGAGATGCAGCCCCTACAAGATGGAATAGCACAGTGGCTACAAGCATGAACTCAAGCAAAGGACCACTGTGATGATGGAACAGGATGGGGCTTTGTTTTATTATATTGTGCACAGAGTTGCGATGAGCTGAAACATACTCGAGGGCAACTACCCACAAGACCAACAGGAATTGTGCGTCTAACAATGTGCTGAAGTAGAACGGAAGAGAGACTCTTCCTAGAGAGCAGCGGTTCTCAACCTGTGCGAGCCAGCCCTTTTTCGGAAGGTTCCACCTTTCACTGGGGTGGCCCATTCCATAACAGTAGCAAATAACTGTAGGATTGAGGGCTCACCACAACATATAGAAAGGTACAAATGTTTCCTGGCATTAGGCAGGTTGAGAACCCCTACTGTAGAGGAAGAAGGAAACGTTATGACATTCAAAAGCCTGCAAGAGAAAAAGCCCTGAAAAGATGGAATAGCATAGTGGCTGCAACAATGAGCACCAGCAAAGAAACACAGTAATGACGAAACAGGATGGTGCTTCATTTCATGATGCTGTGCACACTGTTGCTATTACCCGAAACCCACTCGATGGCACCTGACAACAGGAAGGACAGGAATTGTTTGTCTAACTATGTGCTGAACTATGTCTTAAGAGAAATCCTCTCTTCATTTTGAGAAGCGGTTCTCAACTTGTGGGTTCCAAAACCTTTCGGGGAAGAGACCAGCTTCCACGGGGTGGCACAATTCACCCCAGTATAGAAAGTAAAGTGATGAAGTAGCAACGAATTTAATTTTAGGATTTGGTCTTCCCTACATGGAAAGGACTCTATGAAAGATTTGTGGCAGCAGCGAAGTTGAGATCCCCTGACCTAGAGGGAGAAAGAAATCCTGTTACCATGGAAAGGCGGCAGAAGAAAGGCAGCCCCAAGAAGATGGATTAGCACAGTGGCTGCAACAATATGTGCCAGAATATGCACCACAGTGAAGATGGCCCAAGAAGGGGCAACCTTTCATTATATTCGGCAAGAGTTGACATGACTGAAAACCACTCGTCGGAACCTAACTGCAAAAACAATGCGATTGCGTTTCTAACAATATGCTGAAGAAGACATTAAGAGAAAGTTCTATTAGTTTAGAGCAGCAGTTCTTAACCTTTGGGCCAGACCTCTTTGGGTGGTCGAATGACCTTTTCAAAAGTTGGTCCAGTGCATAACACTAGCAAAATTAGAGTAATGATATAGCAATGTATATAATTTCATGATTATGGGTCACCACCAACGGAGGAATTTTATGAAAGGGTCGTGGCATTAGCAAGGTTGAAAAGCACTGCCCTGGAATGAGGTGGAAAAGGTGTTATATTAGAGGGCTACCAAAGAGATGCAGCCCCTACAAGATGGAATAGCACAGTGGCTACAAGCATGAACTGAAGCAAGGAAACACTGTGATGACGGAAAAGGATGGGGCTTTGTTTTATTATGTTGTGCACAGAGTTGCAATGAGCTGAAACATACTCGAGGGCAACTACCCACAAGACCAACAGGATTTATGCGTCTAACAATGTGCTGAAGTAGAATGGAAGAGAAACTCTTCCTAGAGAGCAGCGGTTCTCAACCTGTGCGAGCCAGCCCTTTTTCGGAAGGTTCCACCTTTCACTGGGGTGGCCCATTCAAAAACAGTAGCAAATAACTGTAGGATTGGGGGCTCACCACAACATATGAAAAGGTACAAGTGTTTCATGGCATTAGGCAGGTTGAGAACCTCTACTGTAGAGGAAGAAAGAAACGTTGTAATAGTCGAAAGACTGCAAAAGAGAAAAAGCCCTGAAAAGATGGAATAGCATAGTGGCTGCAGCAATGAGCACAAGCAAAGAACCAGTGTAATGACGCAATCGGATGGTGCTTCATTTCATGATGCTTTGCACACTGTTGCTATTACCCGAAGCCCACTCGATGGCACCTGACAACAGGAAGGACAGGAATTGTTTGTCTAACCATGTGCTGAACTATGTCTTAAGAGCAATCCTCTCTTCATTTAGAGCAGCAGTTCTCAACTTGTGGGTACCAAAACCTTTGGGGAAGGGACCCCCTTCCACTGGGCGGCCGAATTCACCACAGTGTAAAAATTTCATTGATTAAGTATCAATGAATCTAATTGTAGAATTTGGGCTTCCCCACATCGAAAGGAACCGTATGAAAGGTTTGTGGCAAGCAAGTTGAGAACCCCTGACCTAGAGGAAAGAAAAAAAATCCGGTTACAGTAGAAAGGCAGCAGAGGAGATGCAACCCCAAGCAGATGGATGAGCACAGTGTCTGCAACAATGTGTGTAAGAAAATGCACCACAGTGAGGATGGCCCAAGATGGGACAACTTTCATTATATTGGGCCAGAATTGACATGACTGAAAACCATTCGTCGGAACCTAACTGCAAAAAACAATGCGATTGAGTTTCTAACAATATGCTGAAGAAGACATAAAGAGAAAGTCCTATTAGTTTAGAGCAGCGGTTCTTAACCTTTCGGCCAGACCTCTTTGGGTGGTCGTACGACCCTTTCACAGGGGTGACCAGTGCATAACACTAGGAAAATTAGAGTTATGATATAGCAATGTATATAATTTCATGATTATGGGTCCCCACCAACCGAGGAATTTTATGAAAGGGTCGTGGCATTAGCAAGGTTGAAAAGCACTGCCCTGGAATGAGGTGGAAAAGGTGTTATAGTAGAGGGCAACCAAAGAGATGCAGCCCCTACAAGATGGAATAGCACAGTGGCTACAAGCATGAACTGAAGCAAAGAAACACTGTGATGACGGAAAAGGATGGGGCTTTGTTTTATTATGTTGTGCACAGAGTTGCAATGAGCTGAAACATACTCGAGGGCAACTACCCACAAGACCAACAGGATTTATGCGTCTAACAATGTGCTGAAGTAGAATGGAAGAGAAACTCTTCCTAGAGAGCAGCGGTTCTCAACCTGTGCGAGCCAGCCCTTTTTCGGAAGGTTCCACCTTTCACTGGGGTGGCCCATTCAAAAACAGTAGCAAATAACTGTAGGATTGGGGGCTCACCACAACATATGAAAAGGTACAAGTGTTTCATGGCATTAGGCAGGTTGAGAACCTCTACTGTAGAGGAAGAAAGAAGCGTTGTAATAGTCGAAAGACTGCAAAAGAGAAAAAGCCCTGAAAAGATGGAAAAGCATAGTGGCTGCAGCAATGAGCACAAGCAAAGAACCAGTGTAATGACGCAATCGGATGGTGCTTCATTTCATGATGCTGTGCACACTGTTGCTATTACCCGAAGCCCACTCGATGGCACCTGACAACAGGAAGGACAGGAATTGTTTGTCAAACCATGTGCTGAACTATGTCTTAAGAGCAATCCTCTCTTCATTTAGAGCAGCGGTTCTCAACTTGTGGGTACCAAAACCTTTGGGGGAAGGGACCCCCTTCCACTGGGCGGCCGAATTCACCACAGTGTAAAAATTTCATTGATTAAGTATCAATGAATCTAATTGTAGAATTTGGGCTTCCCCACATCGAAAGGAACCGTATGAAAGGTTTGTGGCAAGCAAGTTGAGAACCCCTGACCTAGAGGAAAGAAAAAAAATCCGGTTACAGTAGAAAGGCAGCAGAGGAGAGGCACCCCCAAGCAGATGGATGAGCACAGTGTCTGCAACAATGTGTGTAAGAAAATGCACCACAGTGAGGATGGCCCAAGATGGGACAACTTTCATTATATTGGGCCAGAATTGACATGACTGAAAACCATTCGTCGGAACCTAACTGCAAAAAACAATGCGATTGAGTTTCTAACAATATGCTGAAGAAGACATAAAGAGAAAGTCCTATTAGTTTAGAGCAGCGGTTCTTAACCTTTCGGCCAGACCTCTTTGGGTGGTCGTACGACCCTTTCACAGGGGTGACCAGTGCATAACACTAGGAAAATTAGAGTTATGATATAGCAATGTATATAATTTCATGATTATGGGTCCCCACCAACCGAGGAATTTTATGAAAGGGTCGTGGCATTAGCAAGGTTGAAAAGCACTGCCCTGGAATGAGGTGGAAAAGGTGTTATAGTAGAGGGCAACCAAAGAGATGCAGCCCCTACAAGAAGGAATAGCACAGTGGCTACAAGCATGAACTCAAGCAAAGAAACACTGTGATGACGGAAAAGGATGGGGCTTTGTTTTATTATGTTGTGCACAGAGTTGCAATGAGCTGAAACATACTCGAGGGCAACTACCCACAAGACCAACAGGATTTATGCGTCTAACAATGTGCTGAAGTAGAATGGAAGAGAAACTCTTCCTAGAGAGCAGCGGTTCTCAACCTGTGCGAGCCAGCCCTTTTTCGGAAGGTTCCACCTTTCACTGGGGTGGCCCATTCCATAACAGTAGCAAATAACTGTAGGATTGGGGGCTCACCACAACATATGAAAAGGTACAAGTGTTTCATGGCATTAGGCAGGTTGAGAACCTCTACTGTAGAGGAAGAAAGAAGCGTTGTAATAGTCGAAAGACTGCAAAAGAGAAAAAGCCCTGAAAAGATGGAAAAGCATAGTGGCTGCAGCAATGAGCGCAAGCAAAGAACCAGTGTAATGACGCAATCGGATGGTGCTTCATTTCATGATGCTGTGCACACTGTTGCTATTACCCGAAGCCCACTCGATGGCAGCTGACAACAGGAAGGACAGGAATTGTTTGTCTAACCATGTGCTGAACTATGTCTTAAGAGCAATCCTCTCTTCATTTAGAGCAGTGGTTCTCAACTTGTGGGTACCAAAACCTTTGGGGGAAGGGACCCCCTTCCACTGGGCGGCCGAATTCACCACAGTGTAAAAATTTCATTGATTAAGTATCAATGAATCTAATTGTAGAATTTGGGCTTCCCCACATCGAAAGGAACCGTATGAAAGGTTTGTGGCAAGCAAGTTGAGAACCCCTGACCTAGAGGAAAGAAAAAAAATCCGGTTACAGTAGAAAGGCAGCAGAGGAGAGGCACCCCAAGCAGATGGACGAGCACAGTGTCTGCAACAATGTGTGTAAGAAAATGCACCACAGTGAGGATGGCCCAAGATGGGACAACTTTCATTATATTGGGCCAGAATTGACATGACTGAAAACCATTCGTCGGAACCTAACTGCAAAAAACAATGCGATTGAGTTTCTAACAATATGCTGAAGAAGACATAAAGAGAAAGTCCTATTAGTTTAGAGCAGCGGTTCTTAACCTTTCGGCCAGACCTCTTTGGGTGGTCGTACGACCCTTTCACAGGGGTGACCAGTGCATAACACTAGGAAAATTAGAGTTATGATATAGCAATGTATATAATTTCATGATTATGGGTCCCCACCAACCGAGGAATTTTATGAAAGGGTCGTGGCATTAGCAAGGTTGAAAAGCACTGCCCTGGAATGAGGTGGAAAAGGTGTTATAGTAGAGGGCAACCAAAGAGATGCAGCCCCTACAAGAAGGAATAGCACAGTGGCTACACGCATGAACTGAAGCAAAGAAACACTGTGATGACGGAAAAGGATGGGGCTTTGTTTTATTATGTTGTGCACAGTGTTGCAATGAGCTGAAACATACTCGAGGGCAACTACCCACAAGACCAACAGGATTTATGCGTCTAACAATGTGCTGAAGTAGAATGGAAGAGAAACTCTTCCTAGAGAGCAGCGGTTCTCAACCTGTGCGAGCCAGCCCTTTTTCGGAAGGTTCCACCTTTCACTGGGGTGGCCCATTCAAAAACAGTAGCAAATAACTGTAGGATTGGGGGCTCACCACAACATATGAAAAGGTACAAGTGTTTCATGGCATTAGGCAGGTTGAGAACCTCTACTGTAGAGGAAGAAAGAAGCGTTGTAATAGTCGAAAGACTGCAAAAGAGAAAAAGCCTTGAAAAGATGGAAAAGCATAGTGGCTGCAGCAATGAGCACAAGCAAAGAACCAGTGTAATGACGCAATCGGATGGTGCTTCATTTCATGATGCTGTGCACACTGTTGCTATTACCCGAAGCCCACTCAATGGCACCTGACAACAGGAAGGACAGGAATTGTTTGTCTAACCATGTGCTGAACTATGTCTTAAGAGCAATCCTCTCTTCATTTAGAGCAGCGGTTCTCAACTTGTGGGTACCAAAACCTTTGGGGGAAGGGACCCCCTTCCACTGGGCGGCCGAATTCACCACAGTGTAAAAATTTCATTGATTAAGTATCAATGAATCTAATTGTAGAATTTGGGCTTCCCCACATCGAAAGGAACCGTATGAAAGGTTTGTGGCAAGCAAGTTGAGAACCCCTGACCTAGAGGAAAGAAAAAAAATCTGGTTACAGTAGAAAGGCAGCAGAGGAGAGGCACCCCCAAGCAGATGGATGAGCACAGTGTCTGCAACAATGTGTGTAAGAAAATGCACCACAGTGAGGATGGCCCAAGATGGGACAACTTTCATTATATTGGGCCAGAATTGACATGACTGAAAACCATTCGTCGGAACCTAACTGCAAAAAACAATGCGATTGAGTTTCTAACAATATGCTGAAGAAGACATAAAGAGAAAGTCCTATTAGTTTAGAGCAGTGGTTCTTAACCTTTCGGCCAGACCTCTTTGGGTGGTCGTACGACCCTTTCACAGGGGTGACCAGTGCATAACACTAGGAAAATTAGAGTTATGATATAGCAATGTATATAATTTCATGATTATGGGTCCCCACCAACCGAGGAATTTTATGAAAGGGTCGTGGCATTAGCAAGGTTGAAAAGCACTGCCCTGGAATGAGGTGGAAAAGGTGTTATAGTAGAGGGCAACCAAAGAGATGCAGCCCCTACAAGATGGAATAGCACAGTGGCTACAAGCATGAACTGAAGCAAAGAAACACTGTGATGACGGAAAAGGATGGGGCTTTGTTTTATTATGTTGTGCACAGAGTTGCAATGAGCTGAAACATACTCGAGGGCAACTACCCACAAGACCAACAGGATTTATGCGTCTAACAATGTGCTGAAGTAGAATGGAAGAGAAACTCTTCCTAGAGAGCAGCGGTTCTCAACCTGTGCGAGCCAGCCCTTTTTGGGAAGGTTCCACCTTTCACTGGGGTGGCCCATTCCATAACAGTAGCAAATAACTGTAGGATTGGAGGCTCACCACAACATATGAAAAGGTACAAGTGTTTCATGGCATTAGGCAGGTTGAGAACCTCTACTGTAGAGGAAGAAAGAAACGTTGTAATAGTCGAAAGACTGCAAAAGAGAAAAAGCCCTGAAAAGATGGAATAGCATAGTGGCTGCAGCAATGAGCACAAGCAAAGAACCAGTGTAATGACGCAATCGGATGGTGCTTCATTTCATGATGCTTTGCACACTGTTGCTATTACCCGAAGCCCACTCGATGGCACCTGACAACAGGAAGGACAGGAATTGTTTGTCTAACCATGTGCTGAACTATGTCTTAAGAGCAATCCTCTCTTCATTTAGAGCAGCGGTTCTCAACTTGTGGGTACCAAAACCTTTGGGGGAAGGGACCCCCTTCCACTGGGCGGCCGAATTCACCACAGTGTAAAAATTTCATTGATTTCGTATCAATGAATCTAATTGTAGAATTTGGGCTTCCCCACATCGAAAGGAACCGTATGAAAGGTTTGTGGCAAGCAAGTTGAGAACCCCTGACCTAGAGGAAAGAAAAAAAATCCGGTTACAGTAGAAAGGCAGCAGAGGAGATGCAACCCCAAGCAGATGGATGAGCACAGTGTCTGCAACAATGTGTGTAAGAAAATGCACCACAGTGAGGATGGCCCAAGATGGGACAACTTTCATTATATTGGGCCAGAATTGACATGACTGAAAACCATTCGTGGGAACCTAACTGCAAAAAACAATGCGATTGAGTTTCTAACAATATGCTGAAGAAGACATAAAGAGAAAGTCCTATTAGTTTAGAGCAGCAGTTCTTAACATTTCGGCCAGACCTCTTTGGGTGGTCGTACGACCCTTTCACAGGGGTGACCTGTGCATAACACTAGGAAAATTAGAGTTATGATATAGCAATGTATATAATTTCATGATTATGGGTCCCCACCAACCGAGGAATTTTATGAAAGGGTCGTGGCATTAGCAAGGTTGAAAAGCACTGCCCTGGAATGAGGTGGAAAAGGTGTTATAGTAGAGGGCAACCAAAGAGATGCAGCCCCTACAAGATGGAATAGCACAGTGGCTACAAGTATGAACTCAAGCAAAGGACCACTGTGATGATGGAACAGGATGGGGCTTTGTTTTATTATATTGTGCACAGAGTTGCGATGAGCTGAAACATACTCGAGGGCAACTACCCACAAGACCAACAGGAATTGTGCGTCTAACAATGTGCTGAAGTAGAACGGAAGAGAGACTCTTCCTAGAGAGCAGCGGTTCTCAACCTGTGCGAGCCAGCCCTTTTTCGGAAGGTTCCACCTTTCACTGGGGTGGCCCATTCCATAATAGTAGCAAATAACTGTAGGATTGGGGGCTCACCACAACATATGGAAAGGTACAAATGTTTCCTGGCATTAGGCAGGTTGAGAACCCCTACTGTAGAGGAAGAAGGAAACGTTATTACATTCGAAAGCCTGCAAGAGAAAATGCCCTGAAAAGATGGAATAGCATAGTGGCTGCAACAATGAGCACCAGCAAAGAAACACAGTAATGACGAAACAGGATGGTGCTTCATTTCATGATGCTGTGCACACTGTTGCTATTACCCGAAACCCACTCGATGGCACCTGACAACAGGAAGGACAGGAATTGTTTGTCTAACTATGTGCTGAACTATGTCTTAAGAGAAATCCTCTCTTCATTTTGAGAAGCGGTTCTCAACTTGTGGGTTCCAAAACCTTTCGGGGAAGAGACCAGCTTCCACGGGGTGGCACAATTCACCCCAGTATAGAAAGTAAAGTGATGAAGTAGCAACGAATTTAATTTTAGGATTTGGTCTTCCCTACATGGAAAGGACTCTATGAAAGATTTGTGGCAGCAGCGAAGTTGAGATCCCCTGACCTAGAGGGAGAAAGAAATCCTGTTACCATGGAAAGGCGGCAGAAGAAAGGCAGCCCCAAGAAGATGGATTAGCACAGTGGCTGCAACAATGTGTGCCAGAATATGCACCACAGTGAAGATGGCCCAAGAAGGGGCAACCTTTCATTATATTCGGCAAGAGTTGACATGACTGAAAACCACTTGTCGGAACCTAACTGCAAAAACAATGCGATTGCGTTTCTAACAATATGCTGAAGAAGACATTAAGAGAAAGTTCTATTAGTTTAGAGCAGCAGTTCTTAACCTTTGGGCCCGACCTCTTTGGGTGGTCGAATGACCCTTTCAAAAGTTGGTCCAGTGCATAACACTAGCAAAATTAGAGTAATGATATAGCAATGTATATAATTTCATGATTATGGGTCACCACCAACCGAGGAATTTTATGAAAGGGTCGTGGCATTAGCAAGGTTGAAAAGCACTGCCCTGGAATGAGGTGGAAAAGGTGTTATATTAGAGGGCAACCAAAGAGATGCAGCCCCTACAAGATGGAATAGCACAGTGGCTACAAGCATGAACTGAAGCAAAGAAACACTGTGATGACGGAAAAGGATGGGGCTTTGTTTTATTATGTTGTGCACAGAGTTGCAATGAGCTGAAACATACTCGAGGGCAACTACCCACAAGACCAACAGGATTTATGCGTCTAACAATGTGCTGAAGTAGAATGGAAGAGAAACTCTTCCTAGAGAGCAGCGGTTCTCAACCTGTGCGAGCCAGCCCTTTTTGGGAAGGTTCCACCTTTCACTGGGGTGGCCCATTCCATAACAGTAGCAAATAACTGCAGGATTGGGGGCTCACCACAACATATGAAAAGGTACAAGTGTTTCATGGCATTAGGCAGGTTGAGAACCTCTACTGTAGAGGAAGAAGGAAACGTTGTAATAGTCGAAAGACTGCAAAAGAGAAAAAGCCCTGAAAAGATGGAATAGCATAGTGGCTGCAGCAATGAGCACAAGCAAAGAACCAGTGTAATGACGCAATCGGATGGTGCTTCATTTCATGATGCTTTGCACACTGTTGCTATTACCCGAAGCCCACTCGATGGCACCTGACAACAGGAAGGACAGGAATTGTTTGTCTAACCATGTGCTGAACTGTGTCTTAAGAGCAATCCTCTCTTCATTTAGAGCAGCGGTTCTCAACTTGTGGTTACCAAAACCTTTGGGGGAAGGGACCCCCTTCCACTGGGCGGCCGAATTCACCACAGTGTAAAAATTTCATTGATTAAGTATCAATGAATCTAATTGTAGAATTTGGGCTTCCCCACATCGAAAGGAACCGTATGAAAGGTTTGTGGCAAGCAAGTTGAGAACCCCTGACCTAGAGGAAAGAAAAAAAATCCGGTTACAGTAGAAAGGCAGCAGAGGAGAGGCACCCCCAAGCAGATGGATGAGCACAGTGTCTGCAACAATGTGTGTAAGAAAATGCACCACAGTGAGGATGGCCCAAGATGGGACAACTTTCATTATATTGGGCCAGAATTGACATGACTGAAAACCATTCGTCGGAACCTAACTGCAAAAAACAATGCGATTGAGTTTCTAACAATATGCTGAAGAAGACATAAAGAGAAAGTCCTATTAGTTTAGAGCAGCGGTTCTTAACCTTTCGGCCAGACCTCTTTGGGTGGTCGTACGACCCTTTCACAGGGGTGACCAGTGCATAACACTAGGAAAATTAGAGTTATGATATAGCAATGTATATAATTTCATGATTATGGGTCCCCACCAACCGAGGAATTTTATGAAAGGGTCGTGGCATTAGCAAGGTTGAAAAGCACTGCCCTGGAATGAGGTGGAAAAGGTGTTATATTAGAGGGCAACCAAAGAGATGCAGCCCCTACAAGATGGAATAGCACAGTGGCTACAAGCATGAACTCAAGCAAAGGACCACTGTGATGATGGAACAGGATGGGGCTTTGTTTTATTATATTGTGCACAGAGTTGCGATGAGCTGAAACATACTCGAGGGCAACTACCCACAAGACCAACAGGAATTGTGCGTCTAACAATGTGCTGAAGTAGAACGGAAGAGAGACTCTTCCTAGAGAGCAGCGGTTCTCAACCTGTGCGAGCCAGCCCTTTTTCGGAAGGTTCCACCTTTCACTGGGGTGGCCCATTCCATAACAGTAGCAAATAACTGTAGGATTGAGGGCTCACCACAACATATGGAAAGGTACAAATGTTTCCTGGCATTAGGCAGGTTGAGAACCCCTACTGTAGAGGAAGAAGGAAACGTTATGACATTCAAAAGCCTGCAAGAGAAAAAGCCCTGAAAAGATGGAATAGCATAGTGGCTGCAACAATGAGCACCAGCAAAGAAACACAGTAATGACGAAACAGGATGGTGCTTCATTTCATGATGCTGTGCACACTGTTGCTATTACCCGAAACCCACTCGATGGCACCTGACAACAGGAAGGACAGGAATTGTTTGTCTAACTATGTGCTGAACTATGTCTTAAGAGAAATCCTCTCTTCATTTTGAGAAGCGGTTCTCAACTTGTGGGTTCCAAAACCTTTCGGGGAAGAGACCAGCTTCCACGGGGTGGCACAATTCACCCCAGTATAGAAAGTAAAGTGATGAAGTAGCAACGAATTTAATTTTAGGATTTGGTCTTCCCTACATGGAAAGGACTCTATGAAAGATTTGTGGCAGCAGCGAAGTTGAGATCCCCTGACCTAGAGGGAGAAAGAAATCCTGTTACCATGGAAAGGCGGCAGAAGAAAGGCAGCCCCAAGAAGATGGATTAGCACAGTGGCTGCAACAATATGTGCCAGAATATGCACCACAGTGAAGATGGCCCAAGAAGGGGCAACCTTTCATTATATTCGGCAAGAGTTGACATGACTGAAAACCACTCGTCGGAACCTAACTGCAAAAACAATGCGATTGCGTTTCTAACAATATGCTGAAGAAGACATTAAGAGAAAGTTCTATTAGTTTAGAGCAGCAGTTCTTAACCTTTGGGCTAGACCTCTTTGGGTGGTCGAATGACCTTTTCAAAAGTTGGTCCAGTGCATAACACTAGCAAAATTAGAGTAATGATATAGCAATGTATATAATTTCATGATTATGGGTCACCACCAACGGAGGAATTTTATGAAAGGGTCGTGGCATTAGCAAGGTTGAAAAGCACTGCCCTGGAATGAGGTGGAAAAGGTGTTATATTAGAGGGCTACCAAAGAGATGCAGCCCCTACAAGATGGAATAGCACAGTGGCTACAAGCATGAACTGAAGCAAGGAAACACTGTGATGACGGAAAAGGATGGGGCTTTGTTTTATTATGTTGTGCACAGAGTTGCAATGAGCTGAAACATACTCGAGGGCAACTACCCACAAGACCAACAGGATTTATGCGTCTAACAATGTGCTGAAGTAGAATGGAAGAGAAACTCTTCCTAGAGAGCAGCGGTTCTCAACCTGTGCGAGCCAGCCCTTTTTCGGAAGGTTCCACCTTTCACTGGGGTGGCCCATTCAAAAACAGTAGCAAATAACTGTAGGATTGGGGGCTCACCACAACATATGAAAAGGTACAAGTGTTTCATGGCATTAGGCAGGTTGAGAACCTCTACTGTAGAGGAAGAAAGAAACGTTGTAATAGTCGAAAGACTGCAAAAGAGAAAAAGCCCTGAAAAGATGGAATAGCATAGTGGCTGCAGCAATGAGCACAAGCAAAGAACCAGTGTAATGACGCAATCGGATGGTGCTTCATTTCATGATGCTTTGCACACTGTTGCTATTACCCGAAGCCCACTCGATGGCACCTGACAACAGGAAGGACAGGAATTGTTTGTCTAACCATGTGCTGAACTATGTCTTAAGAGCAATCCTCTCTTCATTTAGAGCAGCAGTTCTCAACTTGTGGGTACCAAAACCTTTGGGGAAGGGACCCCCTTCCACTGGGCGGCCGAATTCACCACAGTGTAAAAATTTCATTGATTAAGTATCAATGAATCTAATTGTAGAATTTGGGCTTCCCCACATCGAAAGGAACCGTATGAAAGGTTTGTGGCAAGCAAGTTGAGAACCCCTGACCTAGAGGAAAGAAAAAAAATCCGGTTACAGTAGAAAGGCAGCAGAGGAGATGCAACCCCAAGCAGATGGATGAGCACAGTGTCTGCAACAATGTGTGTAAGAAAATGCACCACAGTGAGGATGGCCCAAGATGGGACAACTTTCATTATATTGGGCCAGAATTGACATGACTGAAAACCATTCGTCGGAACCTAACTGCAAAAAACAATGCGATTGAGTTTCTAACAATATGCTGAAGAAGACATAAAGAGAAAGTCCTATTAGTTTAGAGCAGCGGTTCTTAACCTTTCGGCCAGACCTCTTTGGGTGGTCGTACGACCCTTTCACAGGGGTGACCAGTGCATAACACTAGGAAAATTAGAGTTATGATATAGCAATGTATATAATTTCATGATTATGGGTCCCCACCAACCGAGGAATTTTATGAAAGGGTCGTGGCATTAGCAAGGTTGAAAAGCACTGCCCTGGAATGAGGTGGAAAAGGTGTTATAGTAGAGGGCAACCAAAGAGATGCAGCCCCTACAAGATGGAATAGCACAGTGGCTACAAGCATGAACTGAAGCAAAGAAACACTGTGATGACGGAAAAGGATGGGGCTTTGTTTTATTATGTTGTGCACAGAGTTGCAATGAGCTGAAACATACTCGAGGGCAACTACCCACAAGACCAACAGGATTTATGCGTCTAACAATGTGCTGAAGTAGAATGGAAGAGAAACTCTTCCTAGAGAGCAGCGGTTCTCAACCTGTGCGAGCCAGCCCTTTTTCGGAAGGTTCCACCTTTCACTGGGGTGGCCCATTCCATAACAGTAGCAAATAACTGTAGGATTGGGGGCTCACCACAACATATGAAAAGGTACAAGTGTTTCATGGCATTAGGCAGGTTGAGAACCTCTACTGTAGAGGAAGAAAGAAGCGTTGTAATAGTCGAAAGACTGCAAAAGAGAAAAAGCCCTGAAAAGATGGAAAAGCATAGTGGCTGCAGCAATGAGCACAAGCAAAGAACCAGTGTAATGACGCAATCGGATGGTGCTTCATTTCATGATGCTGTGCACACTGTTGCTATTACCCGAAGCCCACTCGATGGCACCTGACAACAGGAAGGACAGGAATTGTTTGTCAAACCATGTGCTGAACTATGTCTTAAGAGCAATCCTCTCTTCATTTAGAGCAGCGGTTCTCAACTTGTGGGTACCAAAACCTTTGGGGGAAGGGACCCCCTTCCACTGGGCGGCCGAATTCACCACAGTGTAAAAATTTCATTGATTAAGTATCAATGAATCTAATTGTAGAATTTGGGCTTCCCCACATCGAAAGGAACCGTATGAAAGGTTTGTGGCAAGCAAGTTGAGAACCCCTGACCTAGAGGAAAGAAAAAAAATCCGGTTACAGTAGAAAGGCAGCAGAGGAGAGGCACCCCCAAGCAGATGGATGAGCACAGTGTCTGCAACAATGTGTGTAAGAAAATGCACCACAGTGAGGATGGCCCAAGATGGGACAACTTTCATTATATTGGGCCAGAATTGACATGACTGAAAACCATTCGTCGGAACCTAACTGCAAAAAACAATGCGATTGAGTTTCTAACAATATGCTGAAGAAGACATAAAGAGAAAGTCCTATTAGTTTAGAGCAGCAGTTCTTAACATTTCGGCCAGACCTCTTTGGGTGGTCGTACGACCCTTTCACAGGGGTGACCAGTGCATAACACTAGGAAAATTAGAGTTATGATATAGCAATGTATATAATTTCATGATTATGGGTCCCCACCAAACGAGGAATTTTATGAAAGGGTCGTGGCATTAGCAAGGTTGAAAAGCACTGCCCTGGAATGAGGTGGAAAAGGTGTTATAGTAGAGGGCAACCAAAGAGATGCAGCCCCTACAAGATGGAATAGCACAGTGGCTACAAGCATGAACTCAAGCAAAGGACCACTGTGATGACGGAAAAGGATGGGGCTTTGTTTTATTATGTTGTGCACAGAGTTGCAATGAGCTGAAACATACTCGAGGGCAACTACCCACAAGACCAACAGGATTTATGCGTCTAACAATGTGCTGAAGTAGAATGGAAGAGAAACTCTTCCTAGAGAGCAGCGGTTCTCAACCTGTGCGAGCCAGCCCTTTTTCGGAAGGTTCCACCTTTCACTGGGGTGGCCCATTCAAAAACAGTAGCAAATAACTGTAGGATTGGGGGCTCACCACAACATATGAAAAGGTACAAGTGTTTCATGGCATTAGGCAGGTTGAGAACCTCTACTGTAGAGGAAGAAAGAAGCGTTGTAATAGTCGAAAGACTGCAAAAGAGAAAAAGCCCTGAAAAGATGGAAAAGCATAGTGGCTGCAGCAATGAGCACAAGCAAAGAACCAGTGTAATGACGCAATCGGATGGTGCTTCATTTCATGATGCTGTGCACACTGTTGCTATTACCCGAAGCCCACTCGATGGCACCTGACAACAGGAAGGACAGGAATTGTTTGTCAAACCATGTGCTGAACTATGTCTTAAGAGCAATCCTCTCTTCATTTAGAGCAGCGGTTCTCAACTTGTGGGTACCAAAACCTTTGGGGGAAGGGACCCCCTTCCACTGGGCGGCCGAATTCACCACAGTGTAAAAATTTCATTGATTAAGTATCAATGAATCTAATTGTAGAATTTGGGCTTCCCCACATCGAAAGGAACCGTATGAAAGGTTTGTGGCAAGCAAGTTGAGAACCCCTGACCTAGAGGAAAGAAAAAAAATCCGGTTACAGTAGAAAGGCAGCAGAGGAGAGGCACCCCCAAGCAGATGGATGAGCACAGTGTCTGCAACAATGTGTGTAAGAAAATGCACCACAGTGAGGATGGCCCAAGATGGGACAACTTTCATTATATTGGGCCAGAATTGACATGACTGAAAACCATTCGTCGGAACCTAACTGCAAAAAACAATGCGATTGAGTTTCTAACAATATGCTGAAGAAGACATAAAGAGAAAGTCCTATTAGTTTAGAGCAGCAGTTCTTAACATTTCGGCCAGACCTCTTTGGGTGGTCGTACGACCCTTTCACAGGGGTGACCAGTGCATAACACTAGGAAAATTAGAGTTATGATATAGCAATGTATATAATTTCATGATTATGGGTCCCCACCAAACGAGGAATTTTATGAAAGGGTCGTGGCATTAGCAAGGTTGAAAAGCACTGCCCTGGAATGAGGTGGAAAAGGTGTTATAGTAGAGGGCAACCAAAGAGATGCAGCCCCTACAAGATGGAATAGCACAGTGGCTACAAGCATGAACTCAAGCAAAGGACCACTGTGATGATGGAACAGGATGGGGCTTTGTTTTATTATATTGTGCACAGAGTTGCGATGAGCTGAAACATACTCGAGGGCAACTACCCACAAGACCAACAGGAATTGTGCGTCTAACAATGTGCTGCAGTAGAACGGAAGAGAGACTCTTCCTAGAGAGCAGCGGTTCTCAACCTGTGCGAGCCAGCCCTTTTTCGGAAGGTTCCACCTTTCACTGGGGTGGCCCATTCCATAATAGTAGCAAATAACTGTAGGATTGGGGGCTCACCACAACATATGGAAAGGTACAAATGTTTCCTGGCATTAGGCAGGTTGAGAACCCCTACTGTAGAGGAAGAAGGAAACGTTATTACATTCGAAAGCCTGCAAGAGAAAAAGCCCTGAAAAGATGGAATAGCATAGTGGCTGCAACAATGAGCACCAGCAAAGAAACACAGTAATGACGAAACAGGATGGTGCTTCATTTCATGATGCTGTGCACACTGTTGCTATTAACCGAAACCCACTCGATGGCACCTGACAACAGGAAGGACAGGAATTGTTTGTCTAACTATGTGCTGAACTATGTCTTTTTTTTTCTTCTTTTACATTTTATTAGGGACTCCAACAACTCTTACCACAATCCATACATATACATACATCAATTGTACAAAGCAGACCCATACACTCCCTGTCCCAATCACTCTCAAGGCATTTGCTCTTCACCTAAGCCCCTTGCATCAGGTCCTCCTAATTTTCCCCCCCTCCTTCCCTTTTCCCCCCTCCCTCATATGCCCTTGGTAATTTATACCTCGTTATTTTGTCATATCTTGCCCTATTCGTGGTCTCCCTTCCCCCCTTCTCTGCTGTCCCTCTCCCAGGGAAGAGGTCACATGTGGCTCCTTGTAATCAGTTCCCCCTTTCCAACCCACTCACCCTCCACTCTCCCAGCATCGTCCCTCACGCCCTTGGTCCTGGAGGTATCATCCACCCTGGATTCCCTGTATCTCCAACCTTCATATGTACCAGTGTACAGCCTCTGTCCTATCCAGCCCTGCGAGGTAGAATTCGGATCATGGTAGTTGGGGGGAGGAAGCATCCAGGATCTGGGGGAAAGCTGTGTTCTTCATCGATACTACCTCACACCCTAATTAACCCATCTCCTCTCCTAAGCCCCTCTATGAGGGGATCTCCATTGGCTGACACTTGGGCCTTGGGTCTCCACTCTGCACTTCCCCCTTCATTTAATATAATATATATATATACACATACATATATACATATACACATAAATACACATACATACACACACTTATATCTTTTTTTTTTTTGCATGATGCCTTATATCTGGTCCCTTGGGCACCTCGTGATCGCACTGGCCGGTGTGCTTCTTCCATGTGGGCTTATTTGTTTCAGAGCGAGATGGCCGCTTGTTCACCTTCAAGCCTTTAAGACCCCAGACACTATCTCTTTTGATAGCCGGGCACCATCAGCTTTCTTCACCACATTTGCTTATGCACCCATTTGTCTTCAGCGATCCTATCATGGAGGTGTGCAGTCAATGATATGCTTTTTTGTTCTTTGATGCCTGGTAACTGATCCCTTTGGGACCACTCGATCACACAGGCTGGTGTGTTCTTCCATGTGGACTTTGTTGCTTCTGAGCTAGATGGCCGCTTGTTTATCTTCAAGCCTTTAAGACCCCAGTCACTATCTCTTTTGATAGCCGGGCACCATCAGCTTTCTTCACCACATTTACTTGTTCACCCATGTTGGCTCCAGCTGTTGTGTCGGGAGAGTGAGCATCATAGAGTTCCAATTTAATAAAAGAAGGTATTCATGCATAGAGGGAGTGTTTGAGTAGAGGCCCAAGGTCCTTCCGCCACCTTAATACTTGACCTATAAATATAGACACAAAGAACTATTTCCCCAACCTCCTATATATATTTGCATGTACATGTCTTTGTCTAGACCTCCATGAATGCCCTTTGACTCCTAGCTCTTTCCTCCATCTTCCTTGACCTTCCTCCTGCCCTACTACCATGCTTCATTGCCACCTGGGCTAGAGTATACCTCTTCTCTAAGCAACCTTACCCTTGATCATTTCCCACCAGGCCTGCTGAACTATGTCTTAAGAGAAATCCTCTCTTCATTTTGAGAAGCGGTTCTCAACTTGTGGGTTCCAAAACCTTTCGGGGAAGGGACCACCTTCCACGGGGTGGCACAATTCACCCCAGTATAGAAAGTAAAGTGATGAAGTAGCAACGAATTTAATTTTAGGATTTGGTCTTCCCTACATGGAAAGGACTCTATGAAAGATTTGTGGCAGCAGCAAAGTTGAGATCCCCTGACCTAGAGGGAGAAGGAAACCCTGTTACCATGGAAAGGCGGCAGAAGAGAGGCAGCCCCAAGAAGATGGATTAGCACAGTGGCTGCAACAATGTGTGCCAGAATATGCACCACAGTGAAGATGGCCCAAGAAGGGGCAACCTTTCATTATATCCGGCAAGAGTTGACATGACTGAAAACCAATCGTCGGAACCTAACTGCAAAAACAATGAGATTGCGTTTCTAACAATATGCTGAAGTAGACATTAAGAGAGAGTTCTATTAGTTTAGAGCAGCAGTTCTTAACCTTTGGGCCAGACCTCTTTGGGTGGTCGAATGACCCTTTCAAAAGGTGGTCCAGTGCATAACACTAGCAAAATTAGAGTAATGATATAGCAATGTATATAATTTCATGATTATGGGTCCCCACCAACCGAGGAATTTTATGAAAGGGTCGTGGCATTAGCTAGGTTGAAAAGCACTGCCCTGGAATGAGGTGGAAAAGGTGTTATAGTAGAGGGCAACCAAAGAGATGCAGCCCCTACAAGATGGAATAGCACAGTGGCTACAAGCATGAACTGAAGCAAAGAAACACTGTGATGACGGAAAAGGATGGGGCTTTGTTTTATTATGTTGTGCACAGAGTTGCAATGAGCTGAAACATACTCGAGGGCAACTACCCACAAGACCAACAGGATTTATGCGTCTAACAATGTGCTGAAGTAGAATGGAAGAGAAACTCTTCATAGAGAGCAGCGGTTCTCAACCTGTGCGAGCCAGCCCTTTTTGGGAAGGTTCCACCTTTCACTGGGGTGGCCCATTCCATAACAGTAGCAAATAACTGTAGGATTGGGGGCTCACCACAACATATGAAAAGGTACAAGTGTTTCATGGCATTAGGCAGGTTGAGAACCTCTACTCTAGAGGAACAAAGAAACTTTGTAATAGTCGAAAGACTGCAAAAGAGAAAAAGCCCTGTAAAGATGGAATAGCATAGTGGCTGCAGCAATGAGCCCAAGCAAAGAACCAGTGTAATGACGCAATCGGATGGTGCTTCATTTCATGATGCTGTGCACACTGTTGCTATTACCCGAAGCCCACTCGATGGCACCTGACAACAGGAAGGACAGGAATTGTTTGTCTAACCATGTGCTGAACTATGTCTTAAGAGCAATCCTCTCTTCATTTAGAGCAGCGGTTCTCAACTTGGGGTACCAAAACCTTTGGGGGAAGGGACCACCTTCCACTGGGTGGCCGAATTCACCACAGTGTAAAAATTTCATTGATTAAGTATCAATGAATCTAATTGTAGAATTTGGGCTTCCCCACATCGAAAGGAACCGTATGAAAGGTTTGTGGCAAGCAAGTTGAGAACCCCTGACCTAGAGGAAAGAAAAAAAATCCGGTACAGTAGAAAGGCAGCAGAGGAGAGGCACCCCCAAGCAGATGGATGAGCACAGTGTCTGCAACAATGTGTGTAAGAAAATGCACCACAGTGAGGATGGCCCAAGATGGGACAACTTTCATTATATTGGGCCAAAATTGACATGACTGAAAACCATTCGTAGGAATCTAACTGCAAAAAACAAAGCGATTGAGTTCCTAACAATATGCTGAAGAAGACATAAAGAGAAAGTCCTATTAGTTTAGAACAGCGGTTCTTAACCTTTCTGCCAGACCTCTTTGGGTGGTCGTACGACCCTTTCACAGGGGTGACCAGTGCATAACACTAGGAAAATTAGAGTTATGATATAGCAATGTATATAATTTCATGATTATGGGTCCCCACCAACCGAGGAATTTTATGAAAGGGTCGTGGCATTAGCAAGGTTGAAAAGCACTGCCCTGGAATGAGGTGGAAAAGGTGTTATAGTAGAGGGCAACCAAAGAGATGCAGCCCCTACAAGATGGAATAGCACAGTGGCTACAAGCATGAAGTCAAGCAAAGGACCACTGTGATGATGGAACAGGATGGGGCTTTGTTTTATTATATTGTGCACAGAGTTGCGATGAGCTGAAACATACTCGAGGGAAACTACCCACAAGAACAACAGGAATTGTGCGTCTAACAATGTGCTGAAGTAGAACGGAAGAGAGACTCTTCCTAGAGAGCAGCGGTTCTCAACCTGTGCGAGCCAGCCCTTTTTCGGAAGGTTCCACCTTTCACTGGGGTGGCCCATTCCATAACAGTAGCAAATAACTGTAGGACTGGGGGCTCACCACAACATATGGAAAGGTACAAATGTTTCCTGGCATTAGGCAGGTTGAGAACCCCTACTGTAGAGGAAGAAGGAAACGTTATTACATTCGAAAGCCTGCAAGAGAAAAAGCCCTGAAAAGATGGAATAGCATAGTGGCTGCAACAATGAGCACCAGCAAAGAAACACAGTAATGACGAAACAGGATGGTGCTTCATTTCATGATGCTGTGCACACTGTTGCTATTACCCGAAACCCACTCGATGGCACCTGACAACAGGAAGGACAGGAATTGTTTGTCTAACTATGTGCTGAACTATGTCTTAAGAGAAATCCTCTCTTCATTTTGAGAAGCGGTTCTCAACTTGTGGGTTCCAAAACCTTTCGGGGAAGGGACCACCTTCCACGGGGTGGCACAATTCACCCCAGTATAGAAAGTAAAGTGATGAAGTAGCAACGAACTTAAATTTAGGATTTGGTCTTCCCTACATGGAAAGGACTCTATGAAAGATTTGTGGCAGCAGCAAAGTTGAGATCCCCTGACCTAGAGGGAGAAAGAAATCCTGTTACCATGGAAAGGCGGCAGAAGAGAGGCAGCCCCAAGAAGATGGATTAGCACAGTGGCTGCAACAATGTGTGCCAGAATGTGCACCACAGTGAAGATGGCCCAAGAAGGGGCAACGTTTCATTATATTCGGGAAGAGTTGACATGACTGAAAACCACTCGTCGGAACCTAACTGCAAAAACAATGCGATTGCGTTTCTAACAATATCTTGAAGAAGACATTAAGAGAAAGTTCTATTAGTTTAGAGCAGCAGTTCTTAACCTTTGGGCCAGACCTCTTTGGGTGGTCGAATGACCCTTTCAAAAGGTGGTCCAGTGCATAACACTAGCAAAATTAGAGTAATGATATAGCAATGTATATAATTTCATGATTATGGGTCCCCACCAACCAAGGAATTTTATGAAAGGGTCGTGGCATTAGCAAGGTTGAAAAGCACTGCCCTGGAATGAGGTGGAAAAGGTGTTATAGTAGAGGGCAACCAAAGAGATGCAGCCCCTACAAGATGGAATAGCACAGTGGCTACAAGCATGAACTGAAGCAAAGAAACACTGTGATGACGGAAAAGGGTGGGGCTTTGTTTTATTATGTTGTGCACAGAGTTGCAATGAGCTGAAACATACTCGAGGGCAACTACCCACAAGACCAACAGGATTTATGCGTCTAACAATGTGCTGAAGTAGAATGGAAGAGAAACTCTTCCTTGAGAGCAGGGGTTCTCAACCTGTGCGAGCCAGCCCTTTTTGGGAAGGTTCCACCTTTCACTGGGGTGGCCTATTCCATAACAGTAGCAAATAACTGTAGGATTGGGGGCTCACCACAACATATGAAAAGGTACAAGTGTTTCATGGCATTAGGCAGGTTGAGAACCTCTACTGTAGAGGAAGAAAGAAACGTTGTAATAGTCGAAAGACTGCAAAAGAGAAAAAGCCCTGAAAAGATGGAATAGCATAGTGGCTGCAGCAATGAGCACAAGCAAAGAACCAGTGTAATGACGCAATCGGATGGTGCTTCATTTCATGATGCTGTGCACACTGTTGCTATTACCCGAAGCCCACTCGATGGCACCTGACAACAGGAAGGACAGGAATTGTTTGTCTAACCATGTGCTGAACTATGTCTTAAGAGCAATCCTCTCTTCATTTAGAGCAGCGGTTCTCAACTTGTGGGTACCAAAACCTTTGGGGGAAGGGACCCCCTTCCACTGGGCGGCCGAATTCACCACAGTGTAAAAATTTCATTGATTAAGTATCAATGAATCTAATTGTAGAATTTGGGCTTCCCCACATCGAAAGGAACCGTATGAAAGGTTTGTGGCAAGCAAGTTGAGAACCCCTGACCTAGAGGAAAGAAAAAAAATCCGGTTACAGTAGAAAGGCAGCAGAGGAGAGGCACCCCCAAGGAGATGGATGAGCACAGTGTCTGCAACAATGTGTGTAAGAAAATGCACCACAGTGAGGATGGCCCAAGATGGGACAACTTTCATTATATTGGGCCAGAATTGACATGACTGAAAACCATTCGTCGGAACCTAACTGCAAAAAACAATGCGATTGAGTTTCTAACAATATGCTGAAGAAGACATAAAGAGAAAGTCCTATTAGTTTAGAGCAGCGGTTCTTAACCTTTCGGCCAGACCTCTTTGGGTGGTCGTACGACCCTTTCACAGGGGTGACCAGTGCATAACACTAGGAAAATTAGAGTTATGATATAGCAATGTATATAATTTCATGATTATGGGTCCCCACCAACCGAGGAATTTTATGAAAGGGTCGTGGCATTAGCAAGGTTGAAAAGCACTGCCCTGGAATGAGGTGGAAAAGGTGTTATAGTAGA
This sequence comes from Tenrec ecaudatus, assembly GCF_050624435.1. Taxonomy (NCBI): domain Eukaryota; kingdom Metazoa; phylum Chordata; class Mammalia; order Afrosoricida; family Tenrecidae; genus Tenrec; species Tenrec ecaudatus. The sequence goes on from NC_134548.1 coordinate 85,023,104, forward strand.
GGGCAACCAAAGAGATGCAGCCCTTACAAGATGGAATAGCACAGTGGCTACAAGCATGAACTGAAGCAAAGAAACACTGTGATGACGGAAAAGGATGGGGCTTTGTTTTATTATATTGTGCACAGAGTTGCGATGAGCTGAAACATACTCGAGGGCAACTACCCACAAGACCAACAGGAATTGTGCGTCTAACAATGTGCTGAAGTAGAACGGAAGAGAGACTCTTCCTAGAGAGCAGCGGTTCTCAACCTGTGCGAGCCAGCCCTTTTTCGGAAGGTTCCACCTTTCACTGGGGTGGCCCATTCCATAACAGTAGCAAATAACTGTAGGATTGGGGGCTCACCACAACATATGGAAAGGTACAAATGTTTCCTGGCATTAGGCAGGTTGAGAACCCCTACTGTAGAGGAAGAAGGAAACGTTATTACATTCGAAAGCCTGCAAGAGAAAAAGCCCTGAAAAGATGGAATAGCATAGTGGCTGCAACAATGAGCACCAGCAAAGAAACACAGTAATGACGAAACAGGATGGTGCTTCATTTCATGATGCTGTGCACACTGTTGCTATTAACCGAAACCCACTCGATGGCACCTGACAACAGGAAGGACAGGAATTGTTTGTCTAACTATGTGCTGAACTATGTCTTTTTTTTTCTTCTTTTACATTTTATTAGGGACTCCAACAACTCTTACCACAATCCATACATATACATACATCAATTGTACAAAGCAGACCCATACACTCCCTGTCCCAATCACTCTCAAGGCATTTGCTCTTCACCTAAGCCCCTTGCATCAGGTCCTCCTAATTTTCCCCCCCTCCTTCCCTTTTCCCCCCTCCCTCATATGCCCTTGGTAATTTATACCTCGTTATTTTGTCATATCTTGCCCTATTCGTGGTCTCCCTTCCCCCCTTCTCTGCTGTCCCTCTCCCAGGGAAGAGGTCACATGTGGCTCCTTGTAATCAGTTCCCCCTTTCCAACCCACTCACCCTCCACTCTCCCAGCATCGTCCCTCACGCCCTTGGTCCTGGAGGTATCATCCACCCTGGATTCCCTGTATCTCCAACCTTCATATGTACCAGTGTACAGCCTCTGTCCTATCCAGCCCTGCGAGGTAGAATTCGGATCATGGTAGTTGGGGGGAGGAAGCATCCAGGATCTGGGGGAAAGCTGTGTTCTTCATCGATACTACCTCACACCCTAATTAACCCATCTCCTCTCCTAAGCCCCTCTATGAGGGGATCTCCATTGGCTGACACTTGGGCCTTGGGTCTCCACTCTGCACTTCCCCCTTCATTTAATATAATATATATATATACACATACATATATACATATACACATAAATACACATACATACACACACTTATATCTTTTTTTTTTTGCATGATGCCTTATATCTGGTCCCTTGGGCACCTCGTGATCGCACTGGCCGGTGTGCTTCTTCCATGTGGGCTTATTTGTTTCAGAGCGAGATGGCCGCTTGTTCACCTTCAAGCCTTTAAGACCCCAGACACTATCTCTTTTGATAGCCGGGCACCATCAGCTTTCTTCACCACATTTGCTTATGCACCCATTTGTCTTCAGCGATCCTATCATGGAGGTGTGCAGTCAATGATATGCTTTTTTGTTCTTTGATGCCTGGTAACTGATCCCTTTGGGACCACTCGATCACACAGGCTGGTGTGTTCTTCCATGTGGACTTTGTTGCTTCTGAGCTAGATGGCCGCTTGTTTATCTTCAAGCCTTTAAGACCCCAGTCACTATCTCTTTTGATAGCCGGGCACCATCAGCTTTCTTCACCACATTTACTTGTTCACCCATGTTGGCTCCAGCTGTTGTGTCGGGAGAGTGAGCATCATAGAGTTCCAATTTAATAAAAGAAGGTATTCATGCATAGAGGGAGTGTTTGAGTAGAGGCCCAAGGTCCTTCCGCCACCTTAATACTTGACCTATAAATATAGACACAAAGAACTATTTCCCCAACCTCCTATATATATTTGCATGTACATGTCTTTGTCTAGACCTCCATGAATGCCCTTTGACTCCTAGCTCTTTCCTCCATCTTCCTTGACCTTCCTCCTGCCCTACTACCATGCTTCATTGCCACCTGGGCTAGAGTATACCTCTTCTCTAAGCAACCTTACCCTTGATCATTTCCCACCAGGCCTGCTGAACTATGTCTTAAGAGAAATCCTCTCTTCATTTTGAGAAGCGGTTCTCAACTTGTGGGTTCCAAAACCTTTCGGGGAAGGGACCACCTTCCACGGGGTGGCACAATTCACCCCAGTATAGAAAGTAAAGTGATGAAGTAGCAACGAATTTAATTTTAGGATTTGGTCTTCCCTACATGGAAAGGACTCTATGAAAGATTTGTGGCAGCAGCAAAGTTGAGATCCCCTGACCTAGAGGGAGAAGGAAACCCTGTTACCATGGAAAGGCGGCAGAAGAGAGGCAGCCCCAAGAAGATGGATTAGCACAGTGGCTGCAACAATGTGTGCCAGAATATGCACCACAGTGAAGATGGCCCAAGAAGGGGCAACCTTTCATTATATCCGGCAAGAGTTGACATGACTGAAAACCAATCGTCGGAACCTAACTGCAAAAACAATGAGATTGCGTTTCTAACAATATGCTGAAGTAGACATTAAGAGAGAGTTCTATTAGTTTAGAGCAGCAGTTCTTAACCTTTGGGCCAGACCTCTTTGGGTGGTCGAATGACCCTTTCAAAAGGTGGTCCAGTGCATAACACTAGCAAAATTAGAGTAATGATATAGCAATGTATATAATTTCATGATTATGGGTCCCCACCAACCGAGGAATTTTATGAAAGGGTCGTGGCATTAGCTAGGTTGAAAAGCACTGCCCTGGAATGAGGTGGAAAAGGTGTTATAGTAGAGGGCAACCAAAGAGATGCAGCCCCTACAAGATGGAATAGCACAGTGGCTACAAGCATGAACTGAAGCAAAGAAACACTGTGATGACGGAAAAGGATGGGGCTTTGTTTTATTATGTTGTGCACAGAGTTGCAATGAGCTGAAACATACTCGAGGGCAACTACCCACAAGACCAACAGGATTTATGCGTCTAACAATGTGCTGAAGTAGAATGGAAGAGAAACTCTTCATAGAGAGCAGCGGTTCTCAACCTGTGCGAGCCAGCCCTTTTTGGGAAGGTTCCACCTTTCACTGGGGTGGCCCATTCCATAACAGTAGCAAATAACTGTAGGATTGGGGGCTCACCACAACATATGAAAAGGTACAAGTGTTTCATGGCATTAGGCAGGTTGAGAACCTCTACTCTAGAGGAACAAAGAAACTTTGTAATAGTCGAAAGACTGCAAAAGAGAAAAAGCCCTGTAAAGATGGAATAGCATAGTGGCTGCAGCAATGAGCCCAAGCAAAGAACCAGTGTAATGACGCAATCGGATGGTGCTTCATTTCATGATGCTGTGCACACTGTTGCTATTACCCGAAGCCCACTCGATGGCACCTGACAACAGGAAGGACAGGAATTGTTTGTCTAACCATGTGCTGAACTATGTCTTAAGAGCAATCCTCTCTTCATTTAGAGCAGCGGTTCTCAACTTGGGGTACCAAAACCTTTGGGGGAAGGGACCACCTTCCACTGGGTGGCCGAATTCACCACAGTGTAAAAATTTCATTGATTAAGTATCAATGAATCTAATTGTAGAATTTGGGCTTCCCCACATCGAAAGGAACCGTATGAAAGGTTTGTGGCAAGCAAGTTGAGAACCCCTGACCTAGAGGAAAGAAAAAAAATCCGGTACAGTAGAAAGGCAGCAGAGGAGAGGCACCCCCAAGCAGATGGATGAGCACAGTGTCTGCAACAATGTGTGTAAGAAAATGCACCACAGTGAGGATGGCCCAAGATGGGACAACTTTCATTATATTGGGCCAAAATTGACATGACTGAAAACCATTCGTAGGAATCTAACTGCAAAAAACAAAGCGATTGAGTTCCTAACAATATGCTGAAGAAGACATAAAGAGAAAGTCCTATTAGTTTAGAACAGCGGTTCTTAACCTTTCTGCCAGACCTCTTTGGGTGGTCGTACGACCCTTTCACAGGGGTGACCAGTGCATAACACTAGGAAAATTAGAGTTATGATATAGCAATGTATATAATTTCATGATTATGGGTCCCCACCAACCGAGGAATTTTATGAAAGGGTCGTGGCATTAGCAAGGTTGAAAAGCACTGCCCTGGAATGAGGTGGAAAAGGTGTTATAGTAGAGGGCAACCAAAGAGATGCAGCCCCTACAAGATGGAATAGCACAGTGGCTACAAGCATGAAGTCAAGCAAAGGACCACTGTGATGATGGAACAGGATGGGGCTTTGTTTTATTATATTGTGCACAGAGTTGCGATGAGCTGAAACATACTCGAGGGAAACTACCCACAAGAACAACAGGAATTGTGCGTCTAACAATGTGCTGAAGTAGAACGGAAGAGAGACTCTTCCTAGAGAGCAGCGGTTCTCAACCTGTGCGAGCCAGCCCTTTTTCGGAAGGTTCCACCTTTCACTGGGGTGGCCCATTCCATAACAGTAGCAAATAACTGTAGGACTGGGGGCTCACCACAACATATGGAAAGGTACAAATGTTTCCTGGCATTAGGCAGGTTGAGAACCCCTACTGTAGAGGAAGAAGGAAACGTTATTACATTCGAAAGCCTGCAAGAGAAAAAGCCCTGAAAAGATGGAATAGCATAGTGGCTGCAACAATGAGCACCAGCAAAGAAACACAGTAATGACGAAACAGGATGGTGCTTCATTTCATGATGCTGTGCACACTGTTGCTATTACCCGAAACCCACTCGATGGCACCTGACAACAGGAAGGACAGGAATTGTTTGTCTAACTATGTGCTGAACTATGTCTTAAGAGAAATCCTCTCTTCATTTTGAGAAGCGGTTCTCAACTTGTGGGTTCCAAAACCTTTCGGGGAAGGGACCACCTTCCACGGGGTGGCACAATTCACCCCAGTATAGAAAGTAAAGTGATGAAGTAGCAACGAACTTAAATTTAGGATTTGGTCTTCCCTACATGGAAAGGACTCTATGAAAGATTTGTGGCAGCAGCAAAGTTGAGATCCCCTGACCTAGAGGGAGAAAGAAATCCTGTTACCATGGAAAGGCGGCAGAAGAGAGGCAGCCCCAAGAAGATGGATTAGCACAGTGGCTGCAACAATGTGTGCCAGAATGTGCACCACAGTGAAGATGGCCCAAGAAGGGGCAACGTTTCATTATATTCGGGAAGAGTTGACATGACTGAAAACCACTCGTCGGAACCTAACTGCAAAAACAATGCGATTGCGTTTCTAACAATATCTTGAAGAAGACATTAAGAGAAAGTTCTATTAGTTTAGAGCAGCAGTTCTTAACCTTTGGGCCAGACCTCTTTGGGTGGTCGAATGACCCTTTCAAAAGGTGGTCCAGTGCATAACACTAGCAAAATTAGAGTAATGATATAGCAATGTATATAATTTCATGATTATGGGTCCCCACCAACCAAGGAATTTTATGAAAGGGTCGTGGCATTAGCAAGGTTGAAAAGCACTGCCCTGGAATGAGGTGGAAAAGGTGTTATAGTAGAGGGCAACCAAAGAGATGCAGCCCCTACAAGATGGAATAGCACAGTGGCTACAAGCATGAACTGAAGCAAAGAAACACTGTGATGACGGAAAAGGGTGGGGCTTTGTTTTATTATGTTGTGCACAGAGTTGCAATGAGCTGAAACATACTCGAGGGCAACTACCCACAAGACCAACAGGATTTATGCGTCTAACAATGTGCTGAAGTAGAATGGAAGAGAAACTCTTCCTTGAGAGCAGGGGTTCTCAACCTGTGCGAGCCAGCCCTTTTTGGGAAGGTTCCACCTTTCACTGGGGTGGCCTATTCCATAACAGTAGCAAATAACTGTAGGATTGGGGGCTCACCACAACATATGAAAAGGTACAAGTGTTTCATGGCATTAGGCAGGTTGAGAACCTCTACTGTAGAGGAAGAAAGAAACGTTGTAATAGTCGAAAGACTGCAAAAGAGAAAAAGCCCTGAAAAGATGGAATAGCATAGTGGCTGCAGCAATGAGCACAAGCAAAGAACCAGTGTAATGACGCAATCGGATGGTGCTTCATTTCATGATGCTGTGCACACTGTTGCTATTACCCGAAGCCCACTCGATGGCACCTGACAACAGGAAGGACAGGAATTGTTTGTCTAACCATGTGCTGAACTATGTCTTAAGAGCAATCCTCTCTTCATTTAGAGCAGCGGTTCTCAACTTGTGGGTACCAAAACCTTTGGGGGAAGGGACCCCCTTCCACTGGGCGGCCGAATTCACCACAGTGTAAAAATTTCATTGATTAAGTATCAATGAATCTAATTGTAGAATTTGGGCTTCCCCACATCGAAAGGAACCGTATGAAAGGTTTGTGGCAAGCAAGTTGAGAACCCCTGACCTAGAGGAAAGAAAAAAAATCCGGTTACAGTAGAAAGGCAGCAGAGGAGAGGCACCCCCAAGGAGATGGATGAGCACAGTGTCTGCAACAATGTGTGTAAGAAAATGCACCACAGTGAGGATGGCCCAAGATGGGACAACTTTCATTATATTGGGCCAGAATTGACATGACTGAAAACCATTCGTCGGAACCTAACTGCAAAAAACAATGCGATTGAGTTTCTAACAATATGCTGAAGAAGACATAAAGAGAAAGTCCTATTAGTTTAGAGCAGCGGTTCTTAACCTTTCGGCCAGACCTCTTTGGGTGGTCGTACGACCCTTTCACAGGGGTGACCAGTGCATAACACTAGGAAAATTAGAGTTATGATATAGCAATGTATATAATTTCATGATTATGGGTCCCCACCAACCGAGGAATTTTATGAAAGGGTCGTGGCATTAGCAAGGTTGAAAAGCACTGCCCTGGAATGAGGTGGAAAAGGTGTTATAGTAGAGGGCAACCAAAGAGATGCAGCCCTTACAAGATGGAATAGCACAGTGGCTACAAGCATGAACTGAAGCAAAGAAACACTGTGATGACGGAAAAGGATGGGGCTTTGTTTTATTATATTGTGCACAGAGTTGCGATGAGCTGAAACATACTCGAGGGCAACTACCCACAAGACCAACAGGAATTGTGCGTCTAACAATGTGCTGAAGTAGAACGGAAGAGAGACTCTTCCTAGAGAGCAGCGGTTCTCAACCTGTGCGAGCCAGCCCTTTTTCGGAAGGTTCCACCTTTCACTGGGGTGGCCCATTCCATAACAGTAGCAAATAACTGTAGGATTGGGGGCTCACCACAACATATGGAAAGGTACAAATGTTTCCTGGCATTAGGCAGGTTGAGAACCCCTACTGTAGAGGAAGAAGGAAACGTTATTACATTCGAAAGCCTGCAAGAGAAAAAGCCCTGAAAAGATGGAATAGCATAGTGGCTGCAACAATGAGCACCAGCAAAGAAACACAGTAATGACGAAACAGGATGGTGCTTCATTTCATGATGCTGTGCACACTGTTGCTATTACCCGAAACCCACTCGATGGCACCTGACAACAGGAAGGACAGGAATTGTTTGTCTAACTATGTGCTGAACTATGTCTTAAGAGAAATCCTCTCTTCATTTTGAGAAGCGGTTCTCAACTTGTGGGTTCCAAAACCTTTCGGGGAAGGGACCACCTTCCACGGGGTGGCACAATTCACCCCAGTATAGAAAGTAAAGTGATGAAGTAGCAACGAACTTAAATTTAGGATTTGGTCTTCCCTACATGGAAAGGACTCTATGAAAGATTTGTGGCAGCAGCAAAGTTGAGATCCCCTGACCTAGAGGGAGAAAGAAATCCTGTTACCATGGAAAGGCGGCAGAAGAGAGGCAGCCCCAAGAAGATGGATTAGCACAGTGGCTGCAACAATGTGTGCCAGAATGTGCACCACAGTGAAGATGGCCCAAGAAGGGGCAACGTTTCATTATATTCGGGAAGAGTTGACATGACTGAAAACCACTCGTCGGAACCTAACTGCAAAAACAATGCGATTGCGTTTCTAACAATATGCTGAAGAAGACATTAAGAGAAAGTTCTATTAGTTTAGAGCAGCAGTTCTTAACCTTTGGTCCAGACCTCTTTGGGTGGTCGAATGACCCTTTCAAAAGGTGGTCCAGTGCATAACACTAGCAAAATTAGAGTAATGATATAGCAATGTATATAATTTCATGATTATGGGTCCCCACCAACCAAGGAATTTTATGAAAGGGTCGTGGCATTAGCAAGGTTGAAAAGCACTTCCCTGGAATGATGTGGAAAAGGTGTTATAGTAGAGGGCAACCAAAGAGATGCAGCCCCTACAAGATGGAATAGCACAGTGGCTACAAGCATGAACTGAAGCAAAGAAACACTGTGATGACGGAAAAGGGTGGGGCTTTGTTTTATTATGTTGTGCACAGAGTTGCAATGAGCTGAAACATACTCGAGGGCAACTACCCACAAGACCAACAGGATTTATGCGTCTAACAATGTGCTGAAGTAGAATGGAAGAGAAACTCTTCCTTGAGAGCAGGGGTTCTCAACCTGTGCGAGCCAGCCCTTTTTGGGAAGGTTCCACCTTTCACTGGGGTGGCCCATTCCATAACAGTAGCAAATAACTGTAGGATTGGGGGCTCACCACAACATATGAAAAGGTACAAGTGTTTCATGGCATTAGGCAGGTTGAGAACCTCTACTCTAGAGGAACAAAGAAACTTTGTAATAGTCGAAAGACTGCAAAAGAGAAAAAGCCCTGAAAAGATGGAATAGCATAGTGGCTGCAGCAATGAGCACAAGCAAAGAACCAGTGTAATGACGCAATCGGATGGTGCTTCATTTCATGATGCTGTGCACACTGTTGCTATTACCCGAAGCCCACTCGATGGCACCTGACAACAGGAAGGACAGGAATTGTTTGTCTAACCATGTGCTGAACTATGTCTAAAGAGCAATCCTCTCTTCATTAAGAGCAGCGGTTCTCAACTTGTGGGTACCAAAACCTTTGGGGGAAGGGACCCCCTTCCACTGGGCGGCCGAATTCACCACAGTGTAAAAATTTCATTGATTAAGTATCAATGAATCTAATTGTAGAATTTGGGCTTCCCCACATCGAAAGGAACCGTATGAAAGGTTTGTGGCAAGCAAGTTGAGAACCCCTGACCTAGAGGAAAGAAAAAAAATCCGGTTACAGTAGAAAGGCAGCAGAGGAGAGGCACCCCTAAGCAGATGGATGAGCACAGTGTCTGCAACAATGTGTGTAAGAAAATGCACCACAGTGAGGATGGCCCAAGATGGGACAACTTTCATTATATTGGGCCAGAATTGACATGACTGAAAACCATTCGTAGGAACCTAACTGCAAAAAACAATGCGATTGAGTTTCTAACAATATGCTGAAGAAGACATAAAGAGAAAGTCCTATTAGTTTAGAGCAGCGGTTCTTAACCTTTCGGCCAGACCTCTTTGGGTGGTCGTACGACCCTTTCACAGGGGTGACCAGTGCATAACACTAGGAAAATTAGAGTTATGATATAGCACTGTATATAATTTCATGATTATGGGTCCCCAACAACCGAGGAATTTTATGAAAGGGTCGTGGCATTAGCAAGGTTGAAAAGCACTGCCGTGGAATGAGGTGGAAAAGGTGTTATAGTAGAGGGCAACCAAAGAGATGCAGCCCCTACAAGATGGAATAGCACAGTGGCTACAAGCATGAACTCAAGCAAAGGACCACTGTGATGATGGAACAGGATGGGGCTTTGTTTTATTATATTGTGCACAGAGTTGCGATGAGCTGAAACATACTCGAGGGCAACTACCCACAAGACCAACAGGAATTGTGCGTCTAACAATGTGCTGAAGTAGAACGGAAGAGAGACTCTTCCTAGAGAGCAGCGGTTCTCAACCTGTGTGAGCCAGCCCTTTTTCAGAAGGTTCCACCTTTCACTGGGGTGGCCCATTCCATAACAGTAGCAAATAACTGTAAGATTGGGGGCTCACCACAACATATGGAAAGGTACAAATGTTTCCTGGCATTAGGCAAGTTGAGGACCCCTACTGTAGAGGAAGAAGGAAACGTTATTACATTCGAAAGCCTGCAAGAGAAAAAGCCCTGAAAAGATGGAATAGCATAGTGGCTGCAACAATGAGCACCAGCAAAGAAACACAGTAATGACGAAACAGGATGGTGCTTCATTTCATGATGCTGTGCACACTGTTGCTATTACCCGAAACCCACTCGATGGCACCTGACAACAGGAAGGACAGGAATTGTTTGTCTAACTATGTGCTGAACTATGTCTTTTTTTTTCTTCTTTTACATTTTATTAGGGACTCCAACAACTCCTACCACAATCCATACATATACATACATCAATTGTACAAAGCACACCCATACACTCCCTGTCCCAATCACTCTCAAGGCATTTGCTCTTCACCTAAGCCCCTTGCATCAGGTCCTCCTTATTTTCCCCCCCTCCTTCCCTTTTCCCCCCTCCCTCATATGCCCTTGGTAATTTATACCTCGTTATTTTGTCATATCTTGCCCTATTCGTGGTCTCCCTTCCCCCCTTCTCTGCTGTCCCTCTCCCAGGGAAGAGGTCACATGTGGTTCCTTGTAATCAGTTCCCCCTTTCCAACCCACTCACCCTCCACTCTCCCAGCATCGTCCCTCACGCCCTTGGTCCTGGAGGTATCATCCACCCTGGATTCCCTGTATCTCCAACCCTCATATGTACCAGTGTACAGCCTCTGTCCTATCCAGCCCTGAGAGGTAGAATTCGGATCATGGTAGTTGGGGGGAGGAAGCATCCAGGATCTGGGGAAAAGCTGTGTTCTTCATCGATACTACCTCACACCCTAATTAACCCATCTCCTCTCCTAAGCCCCTCTATGAGGGGATCTCCATTGGCTGACACTTGGGCCTTGGGTCTCCACTCTGCACTTCCCCCTTCATTTAATATAATATATATATACACATACATATATACATATACACATAAATACACATACATACACACACTTATATCTTTTTTTTTTTGCATGATGCCTTATATCTGGTCCCTTGGGCACCTCGTGTTCGCACTGGCCGGTGTGCTTCTTCCATGTGGGCTTATTTGTTTCTGAGCGAGATGGCCTCTTGTTCACCTTCAAGCCTTTAAGACCCCAGACACTATCTCTTTTGATAGCCGGGCACCATCAGCTTTCTTCACCACATTTGCTTATGCACCCATTTGTCTTCAGCGATCCTATCATGGAGGTGTGCAGTCAATGATATGCTTTTTTGTTCTTTGATGCCTGGTAACTGATCCCTTTGGAACCACTCGATAACACAGGCTGGTGTGTTCTTCCATGTGGACTTTGTTGCTTCTGAGCTAGATGGCCGCTTATTTATCTTCAAGCCTTTAAGACCCCAGTCACTATCTCTTTTGATAGCCGGGCACCATCAGCTTTCTTCACCACATTTACTTGTTCACCCATGTTGGCTCCAGCTGTTGTGTCGGGAGAGTGAGCATCATAGAGTTCCAATTTAATAAAAGAAGGTATTCATGCATAGAGGGAGTGTTTGAGTAGAGGCCCAAGGTCCTTCCGCCACCTTAATACTTGACCTATAAATATAGACACAAAGATCTATTTCCCCAACCTCCTATATATATTTGCATGTACATGTCTTTGTCTAGACCTCCATGAATGCCCTTTGACTCCTAGCTCTTTCCTCCATCTTCCTTGACCTTCCTCCTGCCCTACTACCATGCTTCATTGCCACCTGGGCTAGAGTATACCTCTTCTCTAAGCAACCTTACCCTTGATCATTTCCCACCAGGCCTGCTGAACTATGTCTTAAGAGAAATCCTCTCTTCATTTTGAGAAGCGGTTCTCAACTTGTGGGTTCCAAAACCTTTCAGGGAAGGGACCACCTTCCACGGGGTGGCACAATTCACCCCAGTATAGAAAGTAAAGTGATGAAGTAGCAACGAATTTAATTTTAGGATTTGGTCTTCCCTACATGGAAAGGACTCTATGAAAGATTTGTGGCAGCAGCAAAGTTGAGATCCCCTGACCTAGAGGGAGAAGGAAACCCTGTTACCATGGAAAGGCGGCAGAAGAGAGGCAGCCCCAAGAAGATGGATTAGCACAGTGGCTGCAACAATGTGTGCCAGAATATGCACCACAGTGAAGATGGCCCAAGAAGGGGCAACCTTTCATTATATCCGGCAAGAGTTGACATGACTGAAAACCACTCGTCGGAACCTAACTGCAAAAACAATGCGATTGCGTTTCTAACAATATGCTGAAGTAGACATTAAGAGAAAGTTCTATTAGTTTAGAGCAGCAGTTCTTAACCTTTGGTCCAGACCTCTTTGGGTGGTCGAATGACCCTTTCAAAAGGTGGTCCAGTGCATAACACTAGCAAAATTAGAGTAATGATATAGCAATGTATATAATTTCATGATTATGGGTCCCCACCAACCGAGGAATTTTATGAAAGGGTCGTGGCATTAGCTAGGTTGAAAAGCACTGCCCTGGAATGAGGTGGAAAAGGTGTTATAGTAGAGAGCAACCAAAGAGATGCAGCCCCTACAAGATGGAATAGCACAGTGGCTACAAGCATGAACTGAAGCAAAGAAACACTGTGATGACGGAAAAGGATGGGGCTTTGTTTTATTATGTTGTGCACAGAGTTGCAATGAGCTGAAACATACTCGAGGGCAACTACCCACAAGACCAACAGGATTTATGCGTCTAACAATGTGCTGAAGTAGAATGGAAGAGAAACTCTTCCTAGAGAGCATGGGTTCTCAACCTGTGCGAGCCAGCCCTTTTTGGGAAGGTTCCACATTTCACTGGGGTGGCCCATTCCATAACAGTAGCAAATAACTGTAGGATTGGGGGCTCACCACAACATATGAAAAGGTACAAGTGTTTCATGGCATTAGGCAGGTTGAGAACCTCTACTCTAGAGGAACAAAGTAACTTTGTAATAGTCGAAAGACTGCAAAAGAGAAAAAGCCCTGAAAAGATGGAATAGCTTAGTGGTTGCAGCAATGAGCACAAGCAAAGAACCAGTGTAATGACGCAATCGGATGGTGCTTCATTTCATGATGCTGTGCACACTGTTGCTATTACCCGAAGCCCACTCGATGGCACCTGACAACAGGAAGGACAGGAATTGTTTGTCTAACCATGTGCTGAACTATGTCTTAAGAGCAATCCTCTCTTCATTTAGAGCAGCGGTTCTCAACTTGTGGGTACCAAAACCTTTTGGGGAAGGGACCCCCTTCCACTGGGCGGCCGAATTCACCACAGTGTAAAAATATCATTGATTAAGTATCAATGAATCTAATTGTAGAATTTGGGCTTCCCTACATCGAAAGGAACCGTATGAAAGGTTTGTGGCAAGCAAGTTGAGAACCCCTGACCTAGAGGAAAGAAAAAAAATCCGGTTACAGTAGAAAGGCAGCAGAGGAGAGGCAACCCCAAGCAGATGGATGAGCACAGTGTCTGCAACAATGTGTGTAAGAAAATGCACCACAGTGAGGATGGCCCAAGATGGGACAACTTTCATTATATTGGGCCAGAATTGACATGACTGAAAACCATTCGTAGGAACCTAACTGCAAAAAACAATGCGATTGAGTTTCTAACAATATGCTGAAGAAGACATAAAGAGAAAGTCCTATTAGTTTAGAGCAGCGGTTCTTAACCTTTCGGCCAGACCTCTTTGGGTGGTCGTACGACCCTTTCACAGGGGTGACCAGTGCATAACACTAGGAAAATTAGAGTTATGATATAGCAATGTATATAATTTCATGATTATGTGTCCCCACCAACCGAGGAATTTTATGAAAGGGTCGTGGCATTAGCAAGGTTGAAAAGCACTGCCCTGGAATGAGGTGGAAAAGGTGTTATAGTAGAGGGCAACCAAAGAGATGCAGCCCCTACAAGATGGAATAGCACAGTGGCTACAAGCATGAACTGAAGCAAAGAACCACTGTGATGATGGAACGGGATGGGGCTTTGTTTTATTATATTGTGCACAGAGTTGCGATGAGCTGAAACATACTCGAGGGCAACTACCCACAAGACCAACAGGAATTGTGCGTCTAACAATGTGCTGCAGTAGAACGGAAGAGAGACTCTTCCTAGAGAGCAGCGGTTCTCAACCTGTGCGAGCCAGCCCTTGTTCGGAAGGTTCCACCTTTCACTGGGGTGGCCCATTCCATAACAGTAGCAAATAACTGTAGGATTGGGGGCTCACCACAACATATGGAAAGGTACAAATGTTTCCTGGCATTAGGCAGGTTGAGAACCCCTACTGTAGAGGAAGAAGGAAACGTTATTACATTCGAAAGCCTGCAAGAGAAAAGGCCCTGAAAAGATGGAATAGCATAGTGGCTGCAACAATGAGCACCAGCAAAGAAACACAGTAATGACGAAACAGGATGGTGCTTAATTTCATGATGCTGTGCACACTGTTGCTATTACCCGAAACCCACTCGATGGCACCTGACAACAGGAAGGACAGGAATTGTTTGTCTAACTATGTGCTGAACTATGTCTTTTTTTTTCTTCTTTTACATTTTATTAGGGACTCCAACAACTCTTACCACAATCCATACATATACATACATCAATTGTACAAAGCACACCCATACACTCCCTCTCCCAATCACTCTCAAGGCATTTGCTCTTCACCTAAGCCCCTTGCATCAGGTCCTGCTTTTTTCCCCCCCTCCTTCCCTTTTCCCCCCTCCCTCATATGCCCTTGGTAATTTATACCTCGTTATTTTGTCATATCTTGCCCTATTCGGAGTCTCCCTTCCCCCCTTCTCTGCTGTCCCTCTCCCAGGGAAGAGGTCACATGTGGCTCCTTGTAATCAGTTCCCCCTTTCCAACCCACTCACCCTCCACTCTCCCAGCATCGTCCCTCACGCCCTTGGTCCTGGAGGTATCATCCACCCTGGATTCCCTGTATCTCCAACCCTCATATGTACCAGTGTACAGCCTCTGTCCTATCCAGCCCTGAGAGGCAGAATTCGGGTCATGGTAGTTGGGGGGAGGAAGCATCCAGGATCTGGGGGAAAGCTGTGTTCTTCATCGATACTACCTCACACCCTAATTAACCCATCTCCTCTCCTAAGCCCCTCTATGAGGGGATCTCCATTGGCTGACACTTGGGCCTTGGGTCTCCACTCTGCACTTCCCCCTTCATTTAATATAATATATATATACACATACATATATACATATACACATAAATACACATACATACACACACTTATATCTTTTTTTTTTTTTGCATGATGCCTTATATCTGGTCCCTTGGGCACCTCGTGATCGCACTGGCCGGTGTGCTTCTTCCATGTGGGCTTATTTGTTTCTGAGCGAGATGGCCTCTTGTTCACCTTCAAGCCTTTAAGACCCCAGACACTATCTCTTTTGATAGCCGGGCACCATCAGCTTTCTTCACGACATTTGCTTATGCACCCATTTGTCTTCAGCGATCCTATCATGGAGGTGTGCAGTCAATGATATGCTTTTTTGTTCTTTGATGCCTGGTAACTGATCCCTTTGGGACCACTCAATCACACAGGCTGGTGTGTTCTTCCATGTGGACTTTGTTGCTTCTGAGCTAGATGGCCGCTTGTTTATCTTCAAGCCTTTAAGACCCCAGTCACTATCTCTTTTGATAGCCGGGCACCATCAGCTTTCTTCACCACATTTACTTGTTCACCCATGTTGGCTCCAGCTGTTGTGTCGGGAGAGTGAGCATCATAGAGTTCCAATTTAATAAAAGAAGGTATTCATGCATAGAGGGAGTGTTTGAGTAGAGGCCCAAGGTCCTTCCGCCACCTTAATACTTGACCTATAAATATAGACACAAAGATCTATTTCCCCAACCTCCTATATATATTTGCATGTACATGTCTTTGTCTAGACCTCCATGAATGCCCTTTGACTCCTAGCTCTTTCCTCCATCTTCCTTGACCTTCCTCCTGCCCTACTACCATGCTTCATTGCCACCTGGGCTAGAGTATACCTCTTCTCTAAGCAACCTTACCTTTGATCATTTCCCACCAGGCCTGCTGAACTATGTCTTAAGAGAAATCCTCTCTTCATTTTGAGAAGCGGTTCTCAACTTGTGGGTTCCAAAACCTTTCGGGGAAGGGACCACCTTCCACGGGGTGGCACAATTCACCCCAGTATAGAAAGTAAAGTGATGAAGTAGCAACGAATTTAATTTTAGGATTTGGTCTTCCCTGCATGGAAAGGACTCTATGAAAGATTTGTGGCAGCAGCAAAGTTGAGATCCCCTGACCTAGAGGGAGAAGGAAACCCTGTTACCATGGAAAGGCGGCAGAAGAGAGGCAGCCCCAAGAAGATGGATTAGCACAGTGGCTGCAACAATGTGTGCCAGAATATGCACCACAGTGAAGATGGCCCAAGAAGGGGCAACCTTTCATTATATCCGGCAAGAGTTGACATGACTGAAAACCACTCGTCGGAACCTAACTGCAAAAACAATGAGATTGCGTTTCTAACAATATGCTGAAGTAGACATTAAGAGAGAGTTCTATTTGTTTAGAGCAGCAGTTCTTAACCTTTGGGCCAGACCTCTTTGGGTGGTCGAATGACCCTTTCAAAAGGTGGTCCAGTGCATAACACTAGCAAAATTAGAGTAATGATATAGCAATGTATATAATTTCATGATTATGGGTCCCCACCAACCGAGGAATTTTATGAAAGGGTCGTGGCATTAGCTAGGTTGAAAAGCACTGCCCTGGAATGAGGTGGAAAAGGTGTTATAGTAGAGGGCAACCAAAGAGATGCAGCCCCTACAAGATGGAATAGCACAGTGGCTACAAGCATGAACTGAAGCAAAGAAACACTGTGATGACGGAAAAGGATGGGGCTTTGTTTTATTATGTTGTGCACAGAGTTGCAATGAGCTGAAACATACTCGAGGGCAACTACCCACAAGACCAACAGGATTTATGCGTCTAACAATGTGCTGAAGTAGAATGGAAGAGAAACTCTTCCTAGAGAGCAGCGGTTCTCAACCTGTGCGAGCCAGCCCTTTTTGGGAAGGTTCCACCTTTCACTGGGGTGGCCCATTCCATAACAGTAGCAAATAACTGTAGGATTGGGGGCTCACCACAACATATGAAAAGGTACAAGTGTTTCATGGCATTAGGCAGGTTGAGAACCTCTACTCTAGAGGAACAAAGAAACTTTGTAATAGTCGAAAGACTGCAAAAGAGAAAAAGCCCTGAAAAGATGGAATAGCATAGTGGCTGCAACAATGAGCACCAGCAAAGAAACACAGTAATGACGAAACAGGATGGTGCTTAATTTCATGATGCTGTGCACACTGTTGCTATTACCCGAAACCCACTCGATGGCACCTGACAACAGGAAGGACAGGAATTGTTTGTCTAACTATGTGCTGAACTATGTCTTAAGAGAAATCCTCTCTTCATTTTGAGAAGCGGTTCTCAACTTGTGGGTTCTATAACATTTCGGGGAAGAGACCAGCTTCCACGGGGTGGCACAATTCACCGCAGTATAGAAAGTAAAGTGATGAAGTAGCAACGAATTTAATTTTAGTATTTGGTCTTCCCTACATGGAAAGGACTCTATGAAAGATTTGTGGCAGCAGCAAAGTTGAGATCCCCTGACCTAGAGGAAGAAAGAAATCCTGTTACCATGGAAAGGCGGCAGAAGAGAGGCAGCCCCAAGAAGATGGATTAGTACAGTGGTTGCAACAATGTGTGCCAGAATATGCACCACAGTGAAGATGGCCCAAGAAGGGGCAACCTTTCATTATATTCGGCAAGAGTTGACATGACTGAAAACCACTCGTCGGAACCTAACTGCAAAAACAATGCGATTGCGTTTCTAACAATATGCTGAAGAAGACATTAAGAGAAAGTTCTATTAGTTTAGAGCAGCAGTTCTTAACCTTTGGGCCAGACCTCTCTGGGTGGTCGAATGACCCTTTCAAAAGGTGGTCCAGTGCATAACACTAGCAAAATTAGAATAATGATATAGCAATGTATATAATTTCATGATTATGGGTCCCCACCAAACGAGGAATTTTATGAAAGGGTCGTGGCATTAGCAAGGTTGAAAAGTACCGCCCTGGAATGAGGTGGAAAAGGTGTTATATTAGAGGGCAACCAAAGAGATGCAGCCCCTACAAGAAGGAATAGCACAGTGGCTACAAGCATGAACTGAAGCAAAGAAACACTGTGATGACGGAAAAGGATGGGGCTTTGTTTTATTATGTTGTGCACAGAGTTGCAATGAGCTGAAACATACTCGAACATACTCGAGGGCAACTACCCACAAGACCAACAGGATTTATGCGTCTAACTATGTGCTGAAGTAGAACGGAAGAGAAACTCTTCCTAGAGAGCAGCGGTTCTCAACCTGTGCGAGCCAGCCCTTTTTGGGAAGGTTCCACCTTTCACTGGGGTGGCCCATTCCATAACAGTAGCAAATAACTGTAGGATTGGGGACTCACCACAACATATGGAAAGGTACAAATGTTTCCTGGCATTAGGCAGGTTGAGAACCCCTACTGTAGAGGAAGAAGGAAACGTTGTTACATTCGAAAGCCTGCAAGAGAAAAAGCCCTGAAAAGATGGAATAGCATAGTGGCTGCAAAAATGAGCACCAGCAAAGAAACACAGTAATGACGAAACAGGATGGTGCTTAATTTCATGATGCTGTGCACACTGTTGCTATTACCCGAAACACACTCGATGGCACCTGACCACAGGAGGGACAGGAATTGTTTGTCTAACTATGTGCTGAACTATGTCTTAAGAGAAATCCTCTCTTCATTTTGAGAAGCGGTTCTCAACTTGTGGGTTCCAAAATCTTTCGGGGAGGGGACCACCTTCCACGGGGTGGCACAATTCACCCCAGTATAGAAAGTAAAGTGATGAAGTAGCAACGAACTTAATTTTAGGATTTGGTCTTCCCTACATGGAAAGGACTCTATGAAAGATTTGTGGCAGCAGCAAAGTTGAGATCCCCTGACCTAGAGGGAGAAAGAAATCCTGTTACCAAGGAAAGGCGGCAGAAGAGAGGCAGCCCCAAGAAGATGGATTAGCACAGTGGCTGCAACAATGTGTGCCAGAATATGCACCACAGTGAAGATGGCCCAAGAAGGGGCAACCTTTCATTATATCCGGCAAGAGTTGACATGACTGAAAACCACTCGTCGGAACCTAACTGCAAAAACAATGCGATTGAGTTTCTAACAATATGCTGAAGAAGACATTAAGAGAAAGTTCTATTAGTTTAGAGCAGCAGTTCTTAACCTTTGGTCCAGACCTCTTTGGGTGGTCGAACGACCCTTTCAAAAGGTGGTCCAGTGCATAACACTAGCAAAATTAGAGTAATGATATAGCAATGTATATAATTTCATGATAATGGGTCACCACCAACCGAGGAATTTTATGAAAGGGTCGTGGCATTAGCAAGGTTGAAAAGCACTGCCCTGGAATGAGGTGGAAAACGTGTTATATTAGAGGGCAATCAAAGAGATGCAGCCCCTACAAGATGGAATAGCACAGTGGCTGCAAGCATGAACTGAAGCAAAGAAACACTGTGATGACGGAAAAGGATGGGGCTTTGTTTTATTATGTTGTGCACAGAGTTGCAATGAGCTGAAACATACTCGAGGGCAACTACCCACAAGACCAACAGGATTTATGCGTCTAACAATGTGCTGAAGTAGAATGGAAGAGAAACTCTTCCTAGAGAGCAGGGGTTCTCAACCTGTGCGAGCCAGCCCTTTTTGGGAAGGTTCCACCTTTCACTGGGGTGGCCCATTCCATAACAGTAGCAAATAACTGTAGGATTGGGGGCTCACCACAACATATGAAAAGGTACAAGTGTTTCATGGCATTAGGCAGGTTGAGAACCTCTACTGTAGAGGAAGAAAGAAAGGTTGTAATAGTCGAAAGACTGCAAAAGAGAAAAAGCCCTGAAAAGATGGAATAGCATAGTGGCTGCAGCAATGAGCACAAGCAAAGAACCAGTGTAATGACGCAATCGGATGGTGCTTCAGTTCATGATGCTGTGCACACTGTTGCTATTACCCGAAGCCCACTCGATGGCACCGGACAACAGGAAGGACAGGAATTGTTTGTCTAACCATGTGCTGAACTATGTCTTAAGAGCAATCCTCTCTTCATTTAGAGCAGCGGTTCTCAACTTGTGGGTACCAAAACCTTTGGGGGAAGGGACCACCTTCCACTGGGCGGCCGAACTCACCACAGTGTAAAAATTTCATTGATTAAGTATCAATGAATCTAATTGTAGATTTTGGGCTTCCCCACATCGAAAGGAACCGTATGAAAGGTTTGTGGCAAGCAAGTTGAGAACCCCTGACCTAGAGGAAAGAAAAAAAATCCGGTTACAGTAGAAAGGCAGCAGAGGAGAGGCACCCCCAAACAGATGGATGAGCACAGTGTCTGCAACAATGTGTGTAAGAAAATGCACCACAGTGAGGATGGCCCAAGATGGGACAACTTTCATTATATTGGGCCAGAATTGACATGACTGAAAACCATTCGTAGGAACCTAACTGCAAAAAACAATGCGATTGAGTTTCTAACAATATGCTGAAGAAGACATAAAGAGAAAGTCCTATTAGTTTAGAGCAGCGGTTCTTAACCTTTCGGCCAGACCTCTTTGGGTGGTCGTACGACCCTTTCACAGGGGTGACCAGTGCATAACACTAGGAAAATTAGAGTTATGATATAGCAATGTATATAATTTCATGATTATGGGTCCCCAACAACCGAGGAATTTTATGAAAGGGTCGTGGCATTAGCAAGGTTGAAAAGCACTGCCGTGGAATGAGGTGGAAAAGGTGTTATAGTAGAGGGCAACCAAAGAGATGCAGCCCCTACAAGATGGAATAGCACAGTGGCTACAAGCATGAACTCAAGCAAAGGACCACTGTGATGATGGAACAGGATGGGGCTTTGTTTTATTATATTGTGCACAGAGTTGCGATGAGCTGAAACATACTCGAGGGCAACTACCCACAAGACCAACAGGAATTGTGCGTCTAACAATGTGCTGATGTAGAACGGAAGAGAGACTCTTCCTAGAGAGCAGCGGTTCTCAACCTGTGCGAGCCAGCCCTTTTTCGGAAGGTTCCACCTTTCACTGGGGTGGCCCATTCCATAACAGTAGCAAATAACTGTAGGATTTGGGGCTCACCACAACATATGGAAAGGTACAAATGTTTCCTGGCATTAGGCAAGTTGAGAACCCCTACTGTAGAGGAAGAAGGAAACGTTATTACATTCGAAAGCCTGCAAGAGAAAAGGCCCTGAAAAGATGGAATAGCATAGTGGCTGCAACAATGAGCACCAGCAAAGAAACACAGTAATGACGAAACAGGATGGTGCTTAATTTCATGATGCTGTGCACACTGTTGCTATTACCCGAAACCCACTCGATGGCACCTGACAACAGGAAGGACAGGAATTGTTTGTCTAACTATGTGCTGAACTATGTCTTTTTTTTTTCTTCTTTTACATTTTATTAGGGACTCCAACAACTCTTTCCACAATCCATACATATACATACATCAATTGTACAAAGCACACCCATACACTCCCTGTCCCAATCACTCTCAAGGCATTTGCTGTTCACCTAAGCCCCTTGCATCAGGTCCTCCTTTTTTCCCCCCCTCCTTCCCTTTTCCCCCCTCCCTCATATGCCCTTGGTAATTTATACCTCGTTATTTTGTCATATCTTGCCCTATTCGGGGTCTCCCTTCCCCCCTTCTCTGCTGTCCCTCTCCCAGGGAAGAGGTCACATGTGGCTCCTTGTAATCAGTTCCCCCTTTCCAACCCACTCACCCTCCACTCTCCCAGCATTGTCCCTCACGCCCTTGGTCCTGGAGGTATCATCCACCCTGGATTCCCTGTATCTCCAACCCTCATATGTACCAGTGTACAGCCTCTGTCCTATCCAGCCCTGCGAGGTAGAATTCGGATCATGGTAGTTGGGGGGAGGAAGCATCCAGGATCTGGGGGAAAGCTGTGTTCTTCATCGATACTACCTCACACCCTAATTAACCCATCTCCTCTCCTAAGCCCCTCTATGAGGGGATCTCATTGGCTGACACTTGGGCCTTGGGTCTCCACTCTGCACTTCCCCCTTCATTTAATATAATATATATATACACATACATATATACATATACACATAAATACACATACATACACACACTTATATCTTTTTTTTTTTTTGCATGATGCCTTATATCTGGTCCCTTGGGCACCTCGTGATCGCACTGGCCGGTGTGCTTCTTCCATGTGGGCTTATTTGTTTCTGAGCGAGATGGCCGCTTGTTCACCTTCAAGCCTTTAAGACCCCAGACACTATCTCTTTTGATAGCCGGGCACCATCAGCTTTCTTCACCACATTTGCTTATGCACCCATTTGTCTTCAGCGATCCTATCATGGAGGTGTGCAGTCAATGATATGCTTTTTTGTTCTTTGATGCCTGGTAACTGATCCCTTTGGGACCACTCAATCACACAGGCTGGTGTGTTCTTCCATGTGGACTTTGTTGCTTCTGAGCTAGATGGCCGCTTGTTTATCTTCAAGCCTTTAAGACCCCAGTCACTATCTCTTTTGATAGCCGGGCACCATCAGCTTTCTTCACCACATTTACTTGTTCACCCATGTTGGCTCCAGCTGTTGTGTCGGGAGAGTGAGCATCATAGAGTTCCAATTTAATAAAAGAAGGTATTCATGCATAGAGGGAGTGTTTGAGTAGAGGCCCAAGGTCCTTCCGCCACCTTAATACTTGACCTATAAATATAGACACAAAGATCTATTTCCCCAACCTCCTATATATATTTGCATGTACATGTCTTTGTCTAGACCTCCATGAATGCCCTTTGACTCCTAGCTCTTTCCTCCATCTTCCTTGACCTTCCTCCTGCCCTACTACCATGCTTCATTGCCACCTGGGCTAGAGTATACCTCTTCTCTAAGCAACCTTACCCTTGATCATTTCCCACCAGGCCTGCTGAACTATGTCTTAATAGAAATCCTCTCTTCATTTTGAGAAGCGGTTCTCAACTTGTGGGTTCCAAAACCTTTCGGGGAAGGGGCCACCTTCCACGGGGTGGCACAATTCACCCCAGTATAGAAAGTAAAGTGATGAAGTAGCAACGAATTTAATTTTAGGATTTGGTCTTCCCTACATGGAAAGGACTCTATGAAAGATTTGTGGCAGCAGCAAAGTTGAGATCCCCTGACCTAGAGGGAGAAGGAAACCCTGTTACCATGGAAAGGCGGCAGAAGAGAGGCAGCCCCAAGAAGATGGATTAGCACAGTGGCTGCAACAATGTGTGCCAGAATATGCACCACAGTGAAGATGGCCCAAGAAGGGGCAACCTTTCATTATATCCGGGAAGAGTTGACATGACTGAAAACCACTCGTCGGAACCTAACTGCAAAAACAATGCGATTGCGTTTCTAACAATATGCTGAAGTAGACATTAAGAGAAAGTTCTATTAGTTTAGAGCAGCAGTTCTTAACCTTTGGGCCAGACCTCTTTGGGTGGTCGAATGACCCTTTCAAAAGGTGGTCCAGTGCATAACACTAGCAAAATTAGAGTAATGATATAGCAATGTATATAATTTCATGATTATGGGTCCCCACCAACCGAGGAATTTTATGAAAGGGTCGTGGCATTAGCTAGGTTGAAAAGCACTGCCCTGGAATGAGGTGGAAAAGGTGTTATAGTAGAGGGCAACCAAAGAGATGCAGCCCCTACAAGATGGAATAGCACAGTGGCTACAAGCATGAACTGAAGCAAAGAAACACTGTGATGACGAAAAAGGATATGGCTTTGTTTTATTATGTTGTGCACAGAGTTGCAATGAGCTGAAACATACTCGAGGGCAACTACCCACAAGACCAACAGGATTTATGCGTCTAACAATGTGCTGAAGTAGAATGGAAGAGAAACTCTTCCTAGAGAGCAGCGGTTCTCAACCTGTGCGAGCCAGCCCTTTTTGGGAAGGTTCCACCTTTCACTGGGGTGGCCCATTCCATAACAGTAGCAAATAACTGTAGGATTGGGGGCTCACCACAACATATGGAAAGGTACAAATGTTTCCTGGCATTAGGCAGGTTGAGAACCCCTACTGTAGAGGAAGAAAGAAAGGTTATTACATTCGAAAGCCTGCAAGAGAAAAAGCCCTGAAAAGATGGAATAGCATAGTGGCTGCAACAATGAGCACCAGCAAAGAAACACAGTAATGACGAAACAGGATGGTGCTTCATTTCATGATGCTGTGCACACTGTTGCTATTACCCGAAACCCACTCGATGGCACCTGACAACAGGAAGGACAGGAATTGTTTGTCTAACTATGCGCTGAACTATGTCTTAAGAGAAATCCTCTCTTCATTTTGAGAAGCGGTTTTCAACTTGTGGGTTCTATAACATTTCGGGGAAGAGACCAGCTTCCACGGGGT
Source organism: Tenrec ecaudatus (assembly GCF_050624435.1). Lineage (NCBI taxonomy): Eukaryota > Metazoa > Chordata > Mammalia > Afrosoricida > Tenrecidae > Tenrec > Tenrec ecaudatus. Next base: position 85,047,680 of record NC_134548.1, read on the forward strand.
GGCACAATTCACCCCAGTATAGAAAGTAAAGTGATGAAGTAGCAACGAATTTAATTTTAGGATTTGGTCTTCCCTACATGGAAAGGACTCTATGAAAGATTTGTGGCAGCAGCAAAGTTGAGATCCCCTGACCTAGAGGGAGAAAGAAATCCTGTTACCAAGGAAAGGCGGCAGAAGAGAGGCAGCCCCAAGAAGATGGATTAGCACAGTGGCTGCAACAATGTGTGCCAGAATATGCACCACAGTGAAGATGGCCCAAGAAGGGGCAACCTTTCATTATATTCGGCAAGAGTTGACATGACTGAAAACCACTCGTCGGAACCTAACTGCAAAAACAATGCGATTGAGTTTCTAACAATATGCTGAAGAAGACATTAAGAGAAAGTTCTATTAGTTTAGAGCAGCAGTTCTTAACCTTTGGTCCAGACCTCTTTGGGTGGTCGAACGACCCTTTCAAAAGGTGGTCCAGTGCATAACACTAGCAAAATTAGAGTAATGATATAGCAATGTATATAATTTCATGATAATGGGTCACCACCAACCGAGGAATTTTATGAAAGGGTCGTGGCATTAGCAAGGTTGAAAAGCACTGCCCTGGAATGAGGTGGAAAACGTGTTATATTAGAGGGCAATCAAAGAGATGCAGCCCCTACAAGATGGAATAGCACAGTGGCTGCAAGCATGAACTGAAGCAAAGAAACACTGTGATGACGAAAAAGGATATGGCTTTGTTTTATTATGTTGTGCACAGAGTTGCAATGAGCTGAAACATACTCGAGGGCAACTACCCACAAGACCAACAGGATTTATGCGTCTAACAATGTGCTGAAGTAGAATGGAAGAGAAACTCTTCCTAGAGAGCAGCGGTTCTCAACCTGTGCGAGCCAGCCCTTTTTGGGAAGGTTCCACCTTTCACTGGGGTGGCCCATTCCATAACAGTAGCAAATAACTGTAGGATTGGGGGCTCACCACAACATATGGAAAGGTACAAATGTTTCCTGGCATTAGGCAGGTTGAGAACCCCTACTGTAGAGGAAGAAGGAAACGTTATTACATTCGAAAGCCTGCAAGAGAAAAAGCCCTGAAAAGATGGAATAGCATAGTGGCTGCAACAATGAGCACCAGCAAAGAAACACAGTAATGACGAAACAGGATGGTGCTTCATTTCATGATGCTGTGCACACTGTTGCTATTACCCGAAACCCACTCGATGGCACCTGACAACAGGAAGGACAGGAATTGTTTGTCTAACTATGCGCTGAACTATGTCTTAAGAGAAATCCTCTCTTCATTTTGAGAAGCGGTTCTCAACTTGTGGGTTCTATAACATTTCGGGGAAGAGACCAGCTTCCACGGGGTGGCACAATTCACCCCAGTATAGAAAGTAAAGTGATGAAGTAGCAACGAATTTAATTTTAGGATTTGGTCTTCCCTACATGGAAAGGACTCTATGAAAGATTTGTGGCAGCAGCAAAGTTGAGATCCCCTGACCTAGAGGGAGAAAGAAATCCTGTTACCAAGGAAAGGCGGCAGAAGAGAGGCAGCCCCAAGAAGATGGATTAGCACAGTGGCTGCAACAATGTGTGCCAGAATATGCACCACAGTGAAGATGGCCCAAGAAGGGGCAACCTTTCATTATATTCGGCAAGAGTTGACATGACTGAAAACCACTCGTCGGAACCTAACTGCAAAAACAATGCGATTGAGTTTCTAACAATATGCTGAAGAAGACATTAAGAGAAAGTTCTATTAGTTTAGAGCAGCAGTTCTTAACCTTTGGTCCAGACCTCTTTGGGTGGTCGAACGACCCTTTCAAAAGGTGGTCCAGTGCATAACACTAGCAAAATTAGAGTAATGATATAGCAATGTATATAATTTCATGATAATGGGTCACCACCAACCGAGGAATTTTATGAAAGGGTCGTGGCATTAGCAAGGTTGAAAAGCACTGCCCTGGAATGAGGTGGAAAACGTGTTATATTAGAGGGCAATCAAAGAGATGCAGCCCCTACAAGATGGAATAGCACAGTGGCTGCAAGCATGAACTGAAGCAAAGAAACACTGTGATGACGGAAAAGGATGGGGCTTTGTTTTTTTATGTTGTGCACAGAGTTGCAATTAGCTGAAACATACTCGAGGGCAACTACCCACAAGACCAACAGGATTTATGCGTCTAACAATGTGCTGAAGTAGAATGGAAGAGAAACTCTTCCTAGAGAGCAGGGGTTCTCAACCTGTGCGAGCCAGCCCTTTTTGGGAAGGTTCCACCTTTCACTGGGGTGGCCCATTCCATAACAGTAGCAAATAACTGTAGGATTGGGGGCTCACCACAACATATGAAAAGGTACAAGTGTTTCATGGGATTAGGCAGGTTGAGAACCTCTACTGTAGAGGAAGAAAGAAACGTTGTAATAGTCGAAAGACTGCAAAAGAGAAAAAGCCCTGAAAAGATGGAATAGCATAGTGGCTGCAGCAATGAGCACAAGCAAAGAACCAGTGTAATGACGCAATCGGATGGTGCTTCATTTCATGATGCTGTGCACACTGTTGCTATTACCCGAAGCCCACTCGATGGCACCTGACAACAGGAAGGACAGGAATTGTTTGTCTAACCATGTGCTGAACTATGTCTTAAGAGCAATCCTCTCTTCATTTAGAGCAGCGGTTCTCAACTTGTGGGTACCAAAACCTTTGGGGGAAGGGACCACCTTCCACTGGGCGGCCGAATTCACCACAGTGTAAAAATTTCATTGATTAAGTATCAATGAATCTAATTGTAGAATTTGGGCTTCCCCACATCGAAAGGAACCGTATGAAAGGTTTGTGGCAAGCAAGTTGAGAACCCCTGACCTAGAGGAAAGAAAAAAAATCCGGTACAGTAGAAAGGCAGCAGAGGAGAGGCACCCCCAAGCAGATGGATGAGCACAGTGTCTGCAACAATGTGTGTAAGAAAATGCACCACAGTGAGGATGGCCCAAGATGGGACAACTTTCATTATATTGGGCCAGAATTGACATGACTGAAAACCATTCGTAGGAACCTAACTGCAAAAAACAAAGCGATTGAGTTTCTAAAAATATGCTGAAGAAGACATAAAGAGAAAGTCCTATTAGTTTAGAGCAGCGGTTCTTAACCTTTCGGCCAGACCTCTTTGGGTGGTCGAACGACCCTTTCAAAAGGTGGTCCAGTGCATAACACTAGCAAAATTAGAGTAATGATATAGCAATGTATATAATTTCATGATAATGGGTCACCACCAACCGAGGAATTTTATGAAAGGGTCGTGGCATTAGCAAGGTTGAAAAGCACTGCCCTGGAATGAGGTGGAAAACGTGTTATATTAGAGGGCAATCAAAGAGATGCAGCCCCTACAAGATGGAATAGCACAGTGGCTGCAAGCATGAACTGAAGCAAAGAAACACTGTGATGACGGAAAAGGATGGGGCTTTGTTTTATTATGTTGTGCACAGAGTTGCAATTAGCTGAAACATACTCGAATATACTCGAGGGCAACTACCCACAAGACCAACAGGATTTATGCGTCTAACAATGTGCTGAAGTAGAACGGAAGAGAAACTCTTCCTAGAGAGCAGCGGTTCTCAACCTGTGCCAGCCAGCCCTTTTTGGGAAGGTTCCACCTTTCACTGGGGTGGCCCATTCCATAACAGTAGCAAATAACTGTAGGATTGGGGGCTCACCACAACATAAGCAAAGGTACAAATGTTTCCTGGCATTAGGCAGGTTGAGAACCCCTACTGTAGAGGAAGAAGGAAACGTTGTTACATTCGAAAGCCTGCAAGAGAAAAAGCCCTGAAAAGATGGAATAGCATAGTGGCTGCAGCAATGAGCACAAGCAAAGAACCACCGTAATGAGGGAACAGGATGGTGCTTCATTTCATGATGCTGTGAACACACGTGCAATTACCCAAAGCCCACGTGAGAGCACCTGACAACAGGAAGGACAGGAATTGTGCGTCTAACCATGTGCTGTACTATGTCTTAAGAGAAATCCTCTCTTCATTTAGAGCAGCGGTTCTCAACTTGTGGGTTCCAAAACCTTTGGGGGAAGGGACCACCTTCACTGGGCGGCCTAATTCACGACAGTATAAAAATTACAGTAATTAAGTTGCAATGAATCTAATTGTAGAATTTGGGCTTCCCCCCATCGAAAGGAACCGTATGAAATGTTGGTGGCAAGCAAGTTGAGAACCCCTGACCGAGAGGAGGGAAAAAAAATCCGGTTACAATGGAAAGGCAGCAGAGGAGAGGCACCCCCAAGAAGATGGATCAGCACAGTGTCTGCAACAATGTGTGTAAGAAAATGCACCACTGTGATGATGGCCCAAGATGGGACAACTTTCATTATATTGGGCCAGAATTGACATGACTGTAAACCACTCGTCGGAACCTAACTGCAAAAAACAATGCGATTGAGTTTCTAACAATATGCTGAAGAAGACATAGAGAGAAAGTCCTATTAGTTTAGAGCAGCGGTTCTTAACCTTTCGGCCAGACCTCTTTGGGTGGTCGTACGACCCTTTCACAGGGGTGACCAGTGCATAACACTAGGAAAATTAGAGTTATGATATAGCAATGTATATAATTTCATGATTATGGGTCACCACCAACCGAGGAATTTTATGAAAGGGTCGTGGCCTTAGCAAGGTTGAAAAGCACTGCCCTGGAAGGAGGTGGAGAAGGTGTTATAGTAGAGGGCAACCAAAGAGATGCAGCCCCTACAAGATGGAATAGCACAGTGGCTACAAGCATGAACTGAAGCAAAGAACCACTGTGATGACGGAAAAGGATGGGGCTTTGTTTTATTATGTTGTGCACAGAGTTGCGATGAGCTGAAACATACTCGAGGGCAACTACCCACAAGACCATCAGGATTTGTGCGTCTAACAATGTGCTGAAGTAGAACGGAAGAGAAACTCTTCCTAGAGAGCAGCGGTTCTCAACCTGTGCCAGCCAGCCCTTTTTGGGAAGGTTCCACCTTTCACTGGGGTGGCCCATTCCATAACAGTAGCAAATAACTGTAGGATTGGGGGCTCACCACAACATAAGCAAAGGTACAAATGTTTCCTGGCATTAGGCAGGTTGAGAACCCCTACTGTAGAGGAAGAAGGAAACGTTGTTACATTCGAAAGCCTGCAAGAGAAAAAGCCCTGAAAAGATGGAATAGCATAGTGGCTGCAGCAATGAGCACAAGCAAAGAACCACCGTAATGAGGGAACAGGATGGTGCTTCATTTCATGATGCTGTGAACACACGTGCAATTACCCAAAGCCCACGTGAGAGCACCTGACAACAGGAAGGACAGGAGTTGTGCGTCTAACCATGTGCTGTACTATGTCTTAAGAGAAATCCTCTCTTCATTTAGAGCAGCGGTTCTCAACTTGTGGGTTCCAAAACCTTTGGGGGAAGGGACCACCTTCACTGGGCGGCCTAATTCACGACAGTATAAAAATTACAGTAATTAAGTTGCAATGAATCTAATTGTAGAATTTGGGCTTCCCCCCATCGAAAGGAACCGTATGAAATGTTGGTGGCAAGCAAGTTGAGAACCCCTGACCGAGAGGAGGGAAAAAAAATCCGGTTACAATGGAAAGGCAGCAGAGGAGAGGCACCCCCAAGAAGATGGATCAGCACAGTGTCTGCAACAATGTGTGTAAGAAAATGCACCACTGTGATGATGGCCCAAGATGGGACAACTTTCATTATATTGGGCCAGAATTGACATGACTGTAAACCACTCGTCGGAACCTAACTGCAAAAAACAATGCGATTGAGTTTCTAACAATATGCTGAAGAAGACATAGAGAGAAAGTCCTATTAGTTTAGAGCAGCGGTTCTTAACCTTTCGGCCAGACCTCTTTGGGTGGTCGTACGACCCTTTCACAGGGGTGACCAGTGCATAACACTAGGAAAATTAGAGTTATGATATAGCAATGTATATAATTTCATGATTATGGGTCACCACCAACCGAGGAATTTTATGAAAGGGTCGTGGCCTTAGCAAGGTTGAAAAGCACTGCCCTGGAAGGAGGTGGAGAAGGTGTTATAGTAGGGGGCAACCAAAGAGATGCAGCCCCTACAAGATGGAATAGCACAGTGGCTACAAGCATGAACTGAAGCAAAGAACCACTGTGATGACGGAAAAGGATGGGGCTTTGTTTTATTATGTTGTGCACAGAGTTGCGATGAGCTGAAACATACTCGAGGGCAACTACCCACAAGACCATCAGGATTTGTGCGTCTAACAATGTGCTGAAGTAGAACGGAAGAGAAACTCTTCCTAGAGAGCAGCGGTTCTCAACCTGTGCCAGCCAGCCCTTTTTGGGAAGGTTCCACCTTTCACTGGGGTGGCCCATTCCATAACAGTAGCAAATAACTGTAGGATTGGGGGCTCACCACAACATAAGCAAAGGTACAAATGTTTCCTGGCATTAGGCAGGTTGAGAACCCCTACTGTAGAGGAAGAAGGAAACGTTGTTACATTCGAAAGCCTGCAAGAGAAAAAGCCCTGAAAAGATGGAATAGCATAGTGGCTGCAGCAATGAGCACAAGCAAAGAACCACCGTAATGAGGGAACAGGATGGTGCTTCATTTCATGATGCTGTGAACACACGTGCAATTACCCAAAGCCCACGTGAGAGCACCTGACAACAGGAAGGACAGGAATTGTGCGTCTAACCATGTGCTGTACTATGTCTTAAGAGAAATCCTCTCTTCATTTAGAGCAGCGGTTCTCAACTTGTGGGTTCCAAAACCTTTGGGGGAAGGGACCACCTTCACTGGGCGGCCTAATTCACGACAGTATAAAAATTACAGTAATTAAGTTGCAATGAATCTAATTGTAGAATTTGGGCTTCCCCCCATCGAAAGGAACCGTATGAAATGTTGGTGGCAAGCAAGTTGAGAACCCCTGACCGAGAGGAGGGAAAAAAAATCCGGTTACAATGGAAAGGCAGCAGAGGAGAGGCACCCCCAAGAAGATGGATCAGCACAGTGTCTGCAACAATGTGTGTAAGAAAATGCACCACTGTGATGATGGCCCAAGATGGGACAACTTTCATTATATTGGGCCAGAATTGACATGACTGTAAACCACTCGTCGGAACCTAACTGCAAGAAACAATGCGATTGAGTTTCTAACAATATGCTGAAGAAGACATAGAGAGAAAGTCCTATTAGTTTAGAGCAGCGGTTCTTAACCTTTCGGCCAGACCTCTTTGGGTGGTCGTACGACCCTTTCACAGGGGTGACCAGTGCATAACACTAGGAAAATTAGAGTTATGATATAGCAATGTATATAATTTCATGATTATGGGTCACCACCAACCGAGGAATTTTATGAAAGGGTCGTGGCCTTAGCAAGGTTGAAAAGCACTGCCCTGGAAGGAGGTGGAGAAGGTGTTATAGTAGAGGGCAACCAAAGAGATGCAGCCCCTACAAGATGGAATAGCACAGTGGCTACAAGCATGAACTGAAGCAAAGAACCACTGTGATGACGGAAAAGGATGGGGCTTTGTTTTATTATGTTGTGCACAGAGTTGCGATGAGCTGAAACATACTCGAGGGCAACTACCCACAAGACCATCAGGATTTGTGCGTCTAACAATGTGCTGAAGTAGAACGGAAGAGAAACTCTTCCTAGAGAGCAGCGGTTCTCAACCTGTGCCAGCCAGCCCTTTTTGGGAAGGTTCCACCTTTCACTGGGGTGGCCCATTCCATAACAGTAGCAAATAACTGTAGGATTGGGGGCTCACCACAACATAAGCAAAGGTACAAATGTTTCCTGGCATTAGGCAGGTTGAGAACCCCTACTGTAGAGGAAGAAGGAAACGTTGTTACATTCGAAAGCCTGCAAGAGAAAAAGCCCTGAAAAGATGGAATAGCATAGTGGCTGCAGCAATGAGCACAAGCAAAGAACCACCGTAATGAGGGAACAGGATGGTGCTTCATTTCATGATGCTGTGAACACACGTGCAATTACCCAAAGCCCACGTGAGAGCACCTGACAACAGGAAGGACAGGAGTTGTGCGTCTAACCATGTGCTGTACTATGTCTTAAGAGAAATCCTCTCTTCATTTAGAGCAGCGGTTCTCAACTTGTGGGTTCCAAAACCTTTGGGGGAAGGGACCACCTTCACTGGGCGGCCTAATTCACGACAGTATAAAAATTACAGTAATTAAGTTGCAATGAATCTAATTGTAGAATTTGGGCTTCCCCCCATCGAAAGGAACCGTATGAAATGTTGGTGGCAAGCAAGTTGAGAACCCCTGACCGAGAGGAGGGAAAAAAAATCCGGTTACAATGGAAAGGCAGCAGAGGAGAGGCACCCCCAAGAAGATGGATCAGCACAGTGTCTGCAACAATGTGTGTAAGAAAATGCACCACTGTGATGATGGCCCAAGATGGGACAACTTTCATTATATTGGGCCAGAATTGACATGACTGTAAACCACTCGTCGGAACCTAACTGCAAAAAACAATGCGATTGAGTTTCTAACAATATGCTGAAGAAGACATAGAGAGAAAGTCCTATTAGTTTAGAGCAGCGGTTCTTAACCTTTCGGCCAGACCTCTTTGGGTGGTCGTACGACCCTTTCACAGGGGTGACCAGTGCATAACACTAGGAAAATTAGAGTTATGATATAGCAATGTATATAATTTCATGATTATGGGTCACCACCAACCGAGGAATTTTATGAAAGGGTCGTGGCCTTAGCAAGGTTGAAAAGCACTGCCCTGGAAGGAGGTGGAGAAGGTGTTATAGTAGGGGGCAACCAAAGAGATGCAGCCCCTACAAGATGGAATAGCACAGTGGCTACAAGCATGAACTGAAGCAAAGAACCACTGTGATGACGGAAAAGGATGGGGCTTTGTTTTATTATGTTGTGCACAGAGTTGCGATGAGCTGAAACATACTCGAGGGCAACTACCCACAAGACCATCAGGATTTGTGCGTCTAACAATGTGCTGAAGTAGAACGGAAGAGAAACTCTTCCTAGAGAGCAGCGGTTCTCAACCTGTGCCAGCCAGCCCTTTTTGGGAAGGTTCCACCTTTCACTGGGGTGGCCCATTCCATAACAGTAGCAAATAACTGTAGGATTGGGGGCTCACCACAACATAAGCAAAGGTACAAATGTTTCCTGGCATTAGGCAGGTTGAGAACCCCTACTGTAGAGGAAGAAGGAAACGTTGTTACATTCGAAAGCCTGCAAGAGAAAAAGCCCTGAAAAGATGGAATAGCATAGTGGCTGCAGCAATGAGCACAAGCAAAGAACCACCGTAATGAGGGAACAGGATGGTGCTTCATTTCATGATGCTGTGAACACACGTGCAATTACCCAAAGCCCACGTGAGAGCACCTGACAACAGGAAGGACAGGAGTTGTGCGTCTAACCATGTGCTGTACTATGTCTTAAGAGAAATCCTCTCTTCATTTAGAGCAGCGGTTCTCAACTTGTGGGTTCCAAAACCTTTGGGGGAAGGGACCACCTTCACTGGGCGGCCTAATTCACGACAGTATAAAAATTACAGTAATTAAGTTGCAATGAATCTAATTGTAGAATTTGGGCTTCCCCCCATCGAAAGGAACCGTATGAAATGTTGGTGGCAAGCAAGTTGAGAACCCCTGACCGAGAGGAGGGAAAAAAAATCCGGTTACAATGGAAAGGCAGCAGAGGAGAGGCACCCCCAAGAAGATGGATCAGCACAGTGTCTGCAACAATGTGTGTAAGAAAATGCACCACTGTGATGATGGCCCAAGATGGGACAACTTTCATTATATTGGGCCAGAATTGACATGACTGTAAACCACTCGTCGGAACCTAACTGCAAAAAACAATGCGATTGAGTTTCTAACAATATGCTGAAGAAGACATAGAGAGAAAGTCCTATTAGTTTAGAGCAGCGGTTCTTAACCTTTCGGCCAGACCTCTTTGGGTGGTCGTACGACCCTTTCACAGGGGTGACCAGTGCATAACACTAGGAAAATTAGAGTTATGATATAGCAATGTATATAATTTCATGATTATGGGTCACCACCAACCGAGGAATTTTATGAAAGGGTCGTGGCCTTAGCAAGGTTGAAAAGCACTGCCCTGGAAGGAGGTGGAGAAGGTGTTATAGTAGGGGGCAACCAAAGAGATGCAGCCCCTACAAGATGGAATAGCACAGTGGCTACAAGCATGAACTGAAGCAAAGAACCACTGTGATGACGGAAAAGGATGGGGCTTTGTTTTATTATGTTGTGCACAGAGTTGCGATGAGCTGAAACATACTCGAGGGCAACTACCCACAAGACCATCAGGATTTGTGCGTCTAACAATGTGCTGAAGTAGAACGGAAGAGAAACTCTTCCTAGAGAGCAGCGGTTCTCAACCTGTGCCAGCCAGCCCTTTTTGGGAAGGTTCCACCTTTCACTGGGGTGGCCCATTCCATAACAGTAGCAAATAACTGTAGGATTGGGGGCTCACCACAACATAAGCAAAGGTACAAATGTTTCCTGGCATTAGGCAGGTTGAGAACCCCTACTGTAGAGGAAGAAGGAAACGTTGTTACATTCGAAAGCCTGCAAGAGAAAAAGCCCTGAAAAGATGGAATAGCATAGTGGCTGCAGCAATGAGCACAAGCAAAGAACCACCGTAATGAGGGAACAGGATGGTGCTTCATTTCATGATGCTGTGAACACACGTGCAATTACCCAAAGCCCACGTGAGAGCACCTGACAACAGGAAGGACAGGAATTGTGCGTCTAACCATGTGCTGTACTATGTCTTAAGAGAAATCCTCTCTTCATTTAGAGCAGCGGTTCTCAACTTGTGGGTTCCAAAACCTTTGGGGGAAGGGACCACCTTCACTGGGCGGCCTAATTCACGACAGTATAAAAATTACAGTAATTAAGTTGCAATGAATCTAATTGTAGAATTTGGGCTTCCCCCCATCGAAAGGAACCGTATGAAATGTTTGTGGCAAGCAAGTTGAGAACCCCTGACCGAGAGGAGGAAAAAAAATCCGGTTACAATGGAAAGGCAGCAGAGGAGAGGCACCCCCAAGAAGATGGATCAGCACAGTGTCTGCAACAATGTGTGTAAGAAAATGCACCACTGTGATGATGGCCCAAGATGGGACAACTTTCATTATATTGGGCCAGAATTGACATGACTGTAAACCACTCGTCGGAACCTAACTGCAAGAAACAATGCGATTGAGTTTCTAACAATATGCTGAAGAAGACATAGAGAGAAAGTCCTATTAGTTTAGAGCAGCGGTTCTTAACCTTTCGGCCAGACCTCTTTGGGTGGTCGTACGACCCTTTCACAGGGGTGACCAGTGCATAACACTAGGAAAATTAGAGTTATGATATAGCAATGTATATAATTTCATGATTATGGGTCACCACCAACCGAGGAATTTTATGAAAGGGTCGTGGCCTTAGCAAGGTTGAAAAGCACTGCCCTGGAAGGAGGTGGAGAAGGTGTTATAATAGAGGGCAACCAAAGAGATGCAGCCCCTACAAGATGGAATAGCACAGTGGCTACAAGCATGAACTGAAGCAAAGAACCACTGTGATGACGGAAAAGGATGGGGCTTTGTTTTATTATGTTGTGCACAGAGTTGCGATGAGCTGAAACATACTCGAGGGCAACTACCCACAAGACCATCAGGATTTGTGCGTCTAACAATGTGCTGAAGTAGAACGGAAGAGAAACTCTTCCTAGAGAGCAGCGGTTCTCAACCTGTGCCAGCCAGCCCTTTTTGGGAAGGTTCCACCTTTCACTGGGGTGGCCCATTCCATAACAGTAGCAAATAACTGTAGGATTGGGGGCTCACCACAACATAAGCAAAGGTACAAATGTTTCCTGGCATTAGGCAGGTTGAGAACCCCTACTGTAGAGGAAGAAGGAAACGTTGTTACATTCGAAAGCCTGCAAGAGAAAAAGCCCTGAAAAGATGGAATAGCATAGTGGCTGCAGCAATGAGCACAAGCAAAGAACCAGTATAATGACGCAATCGGATGGTGCTTCATTTCATGATGCTGTGCACACTGTTGCTATTACCCGAAGCCCGCTCGATGGCACCTGACAACAGGAAAGACAGGAATTGTTTGTCTAACCATGTGCTGAACTATGTCTTAAGAGCAATCCTCTCTTCATTTAGAGCAGCGGTTCTCAACTTGTGGGTACCAAAACCTTTGGGGGAAGGGACCACATTCCACTGGGTGGCCGAATTCACCACAGTGTAAAAATTTCATTGATTAAGTATCAATGAATCTAATTGTAGAATTTGGGCTTCCCCACATCGAAAGGAACCGTATGAAAGGTTTGTGGCAAGCAAGTTGAGAACCCCTGACCTAGAGGAAAGAAAAAAAATCCGGTACAGTAGAAAGGCAGCAGAGGAGAGGCACCCCCAAGCAGATGGATGAGCACAGTGTCTGCAACAATGTGTGTAAGAAAATGCACCACAGTGAGGATGGCCCAAGATGGGACAACTTTCATTATATTGGGCCAGAATTGACATGACTGAAAACCATTCGTCGGAACCTAGCTGCAAAAAACAATGCGATTGAGTTTCTAACAATATGCTGAAGAAGACATAAAGAGAAAGTCCTATTAGTTTAGAGCAGCGGTTCTTAACCTTTCGGCCAGACCTCTTTGGGTGGTCGTACGACCCTTTCACAGGGGTGACCAATGCATAATACTAGGAAAATTAGAGTTATGATATAGCAATGTATATAATTTCATGATTATGGGTCCCCACCAACCGAGGAATTTTATGAAAGGGTCGTGGCATTAGCAAGGTTGAAAAGCACTGCCCTGGAATGAGGTGGAAAAGGTGTTATAGTAGAGGGCAACCAAAGAGATGCAGCCCCTACAAGATGGAATAGCACAGTGGCTACAAGCATGAACTCAAGCAAAGGACCACTGTGATGATGGAACAGGATGGGGCTTTGTTTTATTATATTGTGCACAGAGTTGCGATGAGCTGAAACATACTCGAGGGCAACTACCCACAAGACCAACAGGAATTGTGCGTCTAACAATGTGCTCAAGTAGAACGGAAGAGAGACTCTTCCTAGAGAGCAGCGGTTCTCAACCTGTGCGAGCCAGCCCTTTTTCGGAAGGTTCCACCTTTCACTGGGGTGGCCCATTCCATAACAGTAGCAAATAACTGTAGGATTGGGGGCTCACCACAACATATGGAAAGGTACAAATGTTTCCTGGCATTAGGCAGGTTGAGAACCCCTACTGTAGAGGAAGAAAGAAACGTTATTACATTCGAAAGCCTGCAAGAGAAAAAGCCCTGAAAAGATGGAATAGCATAGTGGCTGCAACAATGAGCACCAGCAAAGAAACACAGTAATGACGAAACAGGATGGTGCTTCATTTCATGATGCTGTGCACACTGTTGCTATTACCCGAAACCCACTCGATGGCACCTGACAACAGGCAGGACAGGAATTGTTTGTCTAACTATGTGCTGAACTATGTCTTAAGAGAAATCCTCTCTTCATTTTGAGAAGCGGTTCTCAACTTGTGGGTTCTATAACATTTCAGGGAAGAGACCAGCTTCCACGGGGTGGCACAATTCACCCCAGTATAGAAAGTAAAGTGATGAAGTAGCAACGAATTTAATTTTAGGATTTGGTCTTCCCTACATGGAAAGGACTCTATGAAAGATTTGTGGCAGCAGCAAAGTTGAGATCCCCTGACCTAGAGGGAGAAAGAAATCCTGTTACCAAGGAAAGGCGGCAGAAGAGAGGCAGCCCCAAGAAGATGGATTAGCACAGTGGCTGCAACAATGTGTGCCAGAATATGCACCACAGTGAAGATGGCCCAAGAAGGGGCAACCTTTCATTATATCCGGCAAGAGTTGACATGACTGAAAACCACTCGTCGGAACCTAACTGCAAAAACAATGCGATTGCGTTTCTAACAATATGCTGAAGTAGACATTAAGAGAAAGTTCTATTAGTTTAGAGCAGCAGTTCTTAACCTTAGGGCCAGACCTCTTTGGGTGGTCGAATAACCCTTTCAAAAGTTGGTCCAGTGCATAACACTAGCAAAATTAGAGTAATGATATAGCAATGTATATAATTTCATGATTATGGGTCCCCACCAACCGAGGAATTTTATGAAAGGGTCGTGGCATTAGCTAGGTTGAAAAGCACTGCCCTGGAATGAGGTGGAAAAGGTGTTATAGTAGAGGGCAACCAAAGAGATGCAGCCCCTACAAGATGGAATAGCACAGTGGCTACAAGCATGAACTGAAGCAAAGAAACACTGTGATGACGAAAAAGGATATGGCTTTGTTTTATTATGTTGTGCACAGAGTTGCAATGAGCTGAAACATACTCGAGGGCAACTACCCACAAGACCAACAGGATTTATGCGTCTAACAATGTGCTGAAGTAGAATGGAAGAGAAACTCTTCCTTGAGAGCAGGGGTTCTCAACCTGTGCGAGCCAGCCTTTTTTGGGAAGGTTCCACCTTTCACTGGGGTGGCCCATTCCATAACAGTAGCAAATAACTGTAGGATTGGGGGCTCACCACAACATATGAAAAGGTACAAGTGTTTCATGGCATTAGGCAGGTTGAGAACCTCTACTCTAGAGGAACAAAGAAACTTTGTAATAGTCGAAAGACTGCAAAAGAGAAAAAGCCCTGAAAAGATGGAATAGTATAGTGGCTGCAACAATGAGCACCAGCAAAGAAACACAGTAATGACGAAACAGGATGGTGCTTCATTTCATGATGGTGTGCACACTGTTGCTATTACCCGAAACCCACTCGATGGCACCTGACAACAGGAAGGACAGGAATTGTTTGTCTAACTATGTGCTGAACTATGTCTTTTTTTTTTCTTCTTTTACATTTTATTAGGGACTCCAACAACTCTTTCCACAATCCATACATATACATACATCAATTGTACAAAGCACACCCATACACTCCCTGTCCCAATCACTCTCAAGGCATTTGCTGTTCACCTAAGCCCCTTGCATCAGGTCCTCCTTTTTCCCCCCCCTCCTTCCCTTTTCCCCCCTCCCTCATATGCCCTTGGTAATTTATACCTCGTTATTTTGTCATATCTTGCCCTATTCGGGGTCTCCCTTCCCCCCTTCTCTGCTGTCCCTCTCCCAGGGAAGAGGTCACATGTGGCTCCTTGTAATCAGTTCCCCCTTTCCAACCCACTCACCCTCCACTCTCCCAGCATTGTCCCTCACGCCCTTGGTCCTGGAGGTATCATCCACCCTGGATTCCCTGTATCTCCAACCCTCATATGTACCAGTGTACAGCCTCTGTCCTATCCAGCCCTGCGAGGTAGAATTCGGATCATGGTAGTTGGGGGGAGGAAGCATCCAGGATCTGGGGGAAAGCTGTGTTCTTCATCGATACTACCTCACACCCTAATTAACCCATCTCCTCTCCTAAGCCCCTCTATGAGGGGATCTCCATTGGCTGACACTTGGGCCTTGGGTCTCCACTCTGCACTTCCCCCTTCATTTAATATAATATATATATACACATACATATATACATATACACATAAATACACATACATACACACACTTATATCTTTTTTTTTTTTGCATGATGCCTTATATCTGGTCCCTTGGGCACCTCGTGATCGCACTGGCCGGTGTGCTTCTTCCATGTGGGCTTATTTGTTTCTGAGCGAGATGGCCGCTTGTTCACCTTCAAGCCTTTAAGACCCCAGACACTATCTCTTTTGATAGCCGGGCACCATCAGCTTTCTTCACCACATTTGCTTATGCACCCATTTGTCTTCAGCGATCCTATCATGGAGGTGTGCAGTCAATGATATGCTTTTTTGTTCTTTGATGCCTGGTAACTGATCCCTTTGGGACCACTCGATCACACAGGCTGGTGTGTTCTTCCATGTGGACTTTGTTGCTTCTGAGCTAGATGGCCGCTTGTTTATCTTCAAGCCTTTAAGACCCCAGTCACTATCTCTTTTGATAGCCGGGCACCATCAGCTTTCTTCACCACATTTACTTGTTCACCCATGTTGGCTCCAGCTGTTGTGTCGGGAGAGTGAGCATCATAGAGTTCCAATTTAATAAAAGAAGGTATTCATGCATAGAGGGAGTGTTTGAGTAGAGGCCCAAGGTCCTTCCGCCACCTTAATACTTGACCTATAAATATAGACACAAAGATCTATTTCCCCAACCTCCTATATATATTTGCATGTACATGTCTTTGTCTAGACCTCCATGAATGCCCTTTGACTCCTAGCTCTTTCCTCCATCTTCCTTGACCTTCCTCCTGCCCTACTACCATGCTTCATTGCCACCTGGGCTAGAGTATACCTCTTCTCTAAGCAACCTTACCCTTGATCATTTCCCACCAGGCCTGCTGAACTATGTCTTAAGAGAAATCCTCTCTTCATTTTGAGAAGCGGTTCTCAACTTGTGGGTTCCAAAACCTTTCGGGGAAGGGGCCACCTTCCACGGGGTGGCACAATTCACCCCAGTATAGAAAGTAAAGTGATGAAGTAGCAACGAATTTAATTTTAGGATTTGGTCTTCCCTACATGGAAAGGACTCTATGAAAGATTTGTGGCAGCAGCAAAGTTGAGATCCCCTGACCTAGAGGGAGAAGGAAACCCTGTTACCATGGAAAGGCGGCAGAAGAGAGGCAGCCCCAAGAAGATGGATTAGCACAGTGGCTGCAACAATGTGTGCCAGAATATGCACCACAGTGAAGATGGCCCAAGAAGGGGCAACCTTTCATTATATCCGGGAAGAGTTGACATGACTGAAAACCACTCGTCGGAACCTAACTGCAAAAACAATGCGATTGCGTTTCTAACAATATGCTGAAGTAGAAATTAAGAGAAAGTTCTATTAGTTTAGAGCAGCAGTTCTTAACCCTTGGGCCAGACCTCTTTGGGTGGTCGAATGACCCTTTCAAAAGGTGGTCCAGTGCATAACACTAGCAAAATTAGAGTAATGATATAGCAATGTATATAATTTCATGATTATGGGTCCCCACCAACCGAGGAATTTTATGAAAGGGTCGTGGCATTAGCTAGGTTGAAAAGCACTGCCCTGGAATGAGGTGGAAAAGGTGTTATAGTAGAGGGCAACCAAAGAGATGCAGCCCCTACAAGATGGAATAGCACAGTGGCTACAAGCATGAACTGAAGCAAAGAAACACTGTGATGACGAAAAAGGATATGGCTTTGTTTTATTATGTTGTGCACAGAGTTGCAATGAGCTGAAACATACTCGAGGGCAACTACCCACAAGACCAACAGGATTTATGCGTCTAACAATGTGCTGAAGTAGAATGGAAGAGAAACTCTTCCTAGAGAGCAGCGGTTCTCAACCTGTGCGAGCCAGCCCTTTTTGGGAAGGTTCCACCTTTCACTGGGGTGGCCCATTCCATAACAGTAGCAAATAACTGTAGGATTGGGGGCTCACCACAACATATGGAAAGGTACAAATGTTTCCTGGCATTAGGCAGGTTGAGAACCCCTACTGTAGAGGAAGAAAGAAACGTTATTACATTCGAAAGCCTGCAAGAGAAAAAGCCCTGAAAAGATGGAATAGCATAGTGGCTGCAACAATGAGCACCAGCAAAGAAACACAGTAATGACGAAACAGGATGGTGCTTCATTTCATGATGCTGTGCACACTGTTGCTATTACCCGAAACCCACTCGATGGCACCTGACAACAGGAAGGACAGGAATTGTTTGTCTAACTATGCGCTGAACTATGTCTTAAGAGAAATCCTCTCTTCATTTTGAGAAGCGGTTTTCAACTTGTGGGTTCTATAACATTTCGGGGAAGAGACCAGCTTCCACGGGGTGGCACAATTCACCCCAGTATAGAAAGTAAAGTGATGAAGTAGCAACGAATTTAATTTTAGGATTTGGTCTTCCCTACATGGAAAGGACTCTATGAAAGATTTGTGGCAGCAGCAAAGTTGAGATCCCCTGACCTAGAGGGAGAAAGAAATCCTGTTACCAAGGAAAGGCGGCAGAAGAGAGGCAGCCCCAAGAAGATGGATTAGCACAGTGGCTGCAACAATGTGTGCCAGAATATGCACCACAGTGAAGATGGCCCAAGAAGGGGCAACCTTTCATTATATTCGGCAAGAGTTGACATGACTGAAAACCACTCGTCGGAACCTAACTGCAAAAACAATGCGATTGAGTTTCTAACAATATGCTGAAGAAGACATTAAGAGAAAGTTCTATTAGTTTAGAGCAGCAGTTCTTAACCTTTGGTCCAGACCTCTTTGGGTGGTCGAACGACCCTTTCAAAAGGTGGTCCAGTGCATAACACTAGCAAAATTAGAGTAATGATATAGCAATGTATATAATTTCATGATAATGGGTCACCACCAACCGAGGAATTTTATGAAAGGGTCGTGGCATTAGCAAGGTTGAAAAGCACTGCCCTGGAATGAGGTGGAAAACGTGTTATATTAGAGGGCAATCAAAGAGATGCAGCCCCTACAAGATGGAATAGCACAGTGGCTGCAAGCATGAACTGAAGCAAAGAAACACTGTGATGACGGAAAAGGATGGGGCTTTGTTTTTTTATGTTGTGCACAGAGTTGCAATTAGCTGAAACATACTCGAGGGCAACTACCCACAAGACCAACAGGATTTATGCGTCTAACAATGTGCTGAAGTAGAATGGAAGAGAAACTCTTCCTAGAGAGCAGGGGTTCTCAACCTGTGCGAGCCAGCCCTTTTTGGGAAGGTTCCACCTTTCACTGGGGTGGCCCATTCCATAACAGTAGCAAATAACTGTAGGATTGGGGGCTCACCACAACATATGAAAAGGTACAAGTGTTTCATGGCATTAGGCAGGTTGAGAACCTCTACTGTAGAGGAAGAAAGAAACGTTGTAATAGTCGAAAGACTGCAAAAGAGAAAAAGCCCTGAAAAGATGGAATAGCATAGTGGCTGCAGCAATGAGCACAAGCAAAGAACCAGTGTAATGACGCAATCGGATGGTGCTTCAGTTCATGATGCTGTGCACACTGTTGCTATTACCCGAAGCCCACTCGATGGCACCTGACAACAGGAAGGACAGGAATTGTTTGTCTAACCATGTGCTGAACTATGTCTTAAGAGCAATCCTCTCTTCATTTAGAGCAGCGGTTCTCAACTTGTGGGTACCAAAACCTTTGGGGGAAGGGACCACCTTCCACTGGGCGGCCGAATTCACCACAGTGTAAAAATTTCATTGATTAAGTATCAATGAATCTAATTGTAGAATTTGGGCTTCCCCACATCGAAAGGAACCGTATGAAAGGTTTGTGGCAAGCAAGTTGAGAACCCCTGACCTAGAGGAAAGAAAAAAAATCCGGTACAGTAGAAAGGCAGCAGAGGAGAGGCACCCCCAAGCAGATGGATGAGCACAGTGTCTGCAACAATGTGTGTAAGAAAATGCACCACAGTGAGGATGGCCCAAGATGGGACAACTTTCATTATATTGGGCCAGAATTGACATGACTGAAAACCATTCGTAGGAACCTAACTGCAAAAAACAAAGCGATTGAGTTTCTAAAAATATGCTGAAGAAGACATAAAGAGAAAGTCCTATTAGTTTAGAGCAGCGGTTCTTAACCTTTCGGCCAGACCTCTTTGGGTGGTCGTACGACCCTTTCACAGGGGTGACCAGTGCATAACACTAGGAAAATTAGAGTTATGATATAGCAATGTATATAATTTCATGATTATGGGTCCCCACCAACCGAGGAATTTTATGAAAGGGTCGTGGCATTAGCAAGGTTGAAAAGCACTGCCCTGGAATGAGGTGGAAAAGGTGTTATAGTAGAGGGCAACCAAAGAGATGCAGCCCCTACAAGATGGAATAGCACAGTGGCTACAAGCATGAACTGAAGCAAAGAAACACTGTGATGACGAAAAAGGATATGGCTTTGTTTTATTATGTTGTGCACAGAGTTGCAATGAGCTGAAACATACTCGAGGGCAACTACCCACAAGACCAACAGGATTTATGCGTCTAACAATGTGCTGAAGTAGAATGGAAGAGAAACTCTTCCTTGAGAGCAGGGGTTCTCAACCTGTGCGAGCCAGCCTTTTTTGGGAAGGTTCCACCTTTCACTGGGGTGGCCCATTCCATAACAGTAGCAAATAACTGTAGGATTGGGGGCTCACCACAACATATGAAAAGGTACAAGTGTTTCATGGCATTAGGCAGGTTGAGAACCTCTACTCTAGAGGAACAAAGAAACTTTGTAATAGTCGAAAGACTGCAAAAGAGAAAAAGCCCTGAAAAGATGGAATAGTATAGTGGCTGCAACAATGAGCACCAGCAAAGAAACACAGTAATGACGAAACAGGATGGTGCTTCATTTCATGATGGTGTGCACACTGTTGCTATTACCCGAAACCCACTCGATGGCACCTGACAACAGGAAGGACAGGAATTGTTTGTCTAACTATGTGCTGAACTATGTCTTTTTTTTTTTTCTTCTTTTACATTTTATTAGGGACTCCAACAACTCTTTCCACAATCCATACATATACATACATCAATTGTACAAAGCACACCCATACACTCCCTGTCCCAATCACTCTCAAGGCATTTGCTGTTCACCTAAGCCCCTTGCATCAGGTCCTCCTTTTTCCCCCCCCTCCTTCCCTTTTCCCCCCTCCCTCATATGCCCTTGGTAATTTATACCTCGTTATTTTGTCATATCTTGCCCTATTCGGGGTCTCCCTTCCCCCCTTCTCTGCTGTCCCTCTCCCAGGGAAGAGGTCACATGTGGCTCCTTGTAATCAGTTCCCCCTTTCCAACCCACTCACCCTCCACTCTCCCAGCATTGTCCCTCACGCCCTTGGTCCTGGAGGTATCATCCACCCTGGATTCCCTGTATCTCCAACCCTCATATGTACCAGTGTACAGCCTCTGTCCTATCCAGCCCTGCGAGGTAGAATTCGGATCATGGTAGTTGGGGGGAGGAAGCATCCAGGATCTGGGGGAAAGCTGTGTTCTTCATCGATACTACCTCACACCCTAATTAACCCATCTCCTCTCCTAAGCCCCTCTATGAGGGGATCTCCATTGGCTGACACTTGGGCCTTGGGTCTCCACTCTGCACTTCCCCCTTCATTTAATATAATATATATATACACATACATATATACATATACACATAAATACACATACATACACACACTTATATCTTTTTTTTTTTTTTTGCATGATGCCTTATATCTGGTCCCTTGGGCACCTCGTGATCGCACTGGCCGGTGTGCTTCTTCCATGTGGGCTTATTTGTTTCTGAGCGAGATGGCCGCTTGTTCACCTTCAAGCCTTTAAGACCCCAGACACTATCTCTTTTGATAGCCGGGCACCATCAGCTTTCTTCACCACATTTGCTTATGCACCCATTTGTCTTCAGCGATCCTATCATGGAGGTGTGCAGTCAATGATATGCTTTTTTGTTCTTTGATGCCTGGTAACTGATCCCTTTGGGACCACTCGATCACACAGGCTGGTGTGTTCTTCCATGTGGACTTTGTTGCTTCTGAGCTAGATGGCCGCTTGTTTATCTTCAAGCCTTTAAGACCCCAGTCACTATCTCTTTTGATAGCCGGGCACCATCAGCTTTCTTCACCACATTTACTTGTTCACCCATGTTGGCTCCAGCTGTTGTGTCGGGAGAGTGAGCATCATAGAGTTCCAATTTAATAAAAGAAGGTATTCATGCATAGAGGGAGTGTTTGAGTAGAGGCCCAAGGTCCTTCCGCCACCTTAATACTTGACCTATAAATATAGACACAAAGATCTATTTCCCCAACCTCCTATATATATTTGCATGTACATGTCTTTGTCTAGACCTCCATGAATGCCCTTTGACTCCTAGCTCTTTCCTCCATCTTCCTTGACCTTCCTCCTGCCCTACTACCATGCTTCATTGCCACCTGGGCTAGAGTATACCTCTTCTCTAAGCAACCTTACCCTTGATCATTTCCCACCAGGCCTGCTGAACTATGTCTTAAGAGAAATCCTCTCTTCATTTTGAGAAGCGGTTCTCAACTTGTGGGTTCCAAAACCTTTCGGGGAAGGGGCCACCTTCCACGGGGTGGCACAATTCACCCCAGTATAGAAAGTAAAGTGATGAAGTAGCAACGAATTTAATTTTAGGATTTGGTCTTCCCTACATGGAAAGGACTCTATGAAAGATTTGTGGCAGCAGCAAAGTTGAGATCCCCTGACCTAGAGGGAGAAGGAAACCCTGTTACCATGGAAAGGCGGCAGAAGAGAGGCAGCCCCAAGAAGATGGATTAGCACAGTGGCTGCAACAATGTGTGCCAGAATATGCACCACAGTGAAGATGGCCCAAGAAGGGGCAACCTTTCATTATATCCGGCAAGAGTTGACATGACTGAAAACCACTCGTCGGAACCTAACTGCAAAAACAATGCGATTGCGTTTCTAACAATATGCTGAAGTAGACATTAAGAGAAAGTTCTATTAGTTTAGAGCAGCAGTTCTTAACCTTTGGGCCAGACCTCTTTGGGTGGTCGAATGACCCTTTCAAAAGGTGGTCCAGTGCATAACACTAGCAAAATTAGAGTAATGATATAGCAATGTATATAATTTCATGATTATGGGTCCCCACCAACCGAGGAATTTTATGAAAGGGTCGTGGCATTAGCTAGGTTGAAAAGCACTGCCCTGGAATGAGGTGGAAAAGGTGTTATAGTAGAGGGCAACCAAAGAGATGCAGCCCCTACAAGATGGAATAGCACAGTGGCTACAAGCATGAACTGAAGCAAAGAAACACTGTGATGACGAAAAAGGATATGGCTTTGTTTTATTATGTTGTGCACAGAGTTGCAATGAGCTGAAACATACTCGAGGGCAACTACCCACAAGACCAACAGGATTTATGCGTCTAACAATGTGCTGAAGTAGAATGGAAGAGAAACTCTTCCTAGAGAGCAGCGGTTCTCAACCTGTGCGAGCCAGCCCTTTTTGGGAAGGTTCCACCTTTCACTGGGGTGGCCCATTCCATAACAGTAGCAAATAACTGTAGGATTGGGGGCTCACCACAACATATGGAAAGGTACAAATGTTTCCTGGCATTAGGCAGGTTGAGAACCCCTACTGTAGAGGAAGAAAGAAAGGTTATTACATTCGAAAGCCTGCAAGAGAAAAAGCCCTGAAAAGATGGAATAGCATAGTGGCTGCAACAATGAGCACCAGCAAAGAAACACAGTAATGACGAAACAGGATGGTGCTTCATTTCATGATGCTGTGCACACTGTTGCTATTACCCGAAACCCACTCGATGGCACCTGACAACAGGAAGGACAGGAATTGTTTGTCTAACTATGCGCTGAACTATGTCTTAAGAGAAATCCTCTCTTCATTTTGAGAAGCGGTTTTCAACTTGTGGGTTCTATAACATTTCGGGGAAGAGACCAGCTTCCACGGGGTGGCACAATTCACCCCAGTATAGAAAGTAAAGTGATGAAGTAGCAACGAATTTAATTTTAGGATTTGGTCTTCCCTACATGGAAAGGACTCTATGAAAGATTTGTGGCAGCAGCAAAGTTGAGATCCCCTGACCTAGAGGGAGAAAGAAATCCTGTTACCAAGGAAAGGCGGCAGAAGAGAGGCAGCCCCAAGAAGATGGATTAGCACAGTGGCTGCAACAATGTGTGCCAGAATATGCACCACAGTGAAGATGGCCCAAGAAGGGGCAACCTTTCATTATATTCGGCAAGAGTTGACATGACTGAAAACCACTCGTCGGAACCTAACTGCAAAAACAATGCGATTGAGTTTCTAACAATATGCTGAAGAAGACATTAAGAGAAAGTTCTATTAGTTTAGAGCAGCAGTTCTTAACCTTTGGTCCAGACCTCTTTGGGTGGTCGAACGACCCTTTCAAAAGGTGGTCCAGTGCATAACACTAGCAAAATTAGAGTAATGATATAGCAATGTATATAATTTCATGATAATGGGTCACCACCAACCGAGGAATTTTATGAAAGGGTCGTGGCATTAGCAAGGTTGAAAAGCACTGCCCTGGAATGAGGTGGAAAACGTGTTATATTAGAGGGCAATCAAAGAGATGCAGCCCCTACAAGATGGAATAGCACAGTGGCTGCAAGCATGAACTGAAGCAAAGAAACACTGTGATGACGAAAAAGGATATGGCTTTGTTTTATTATGTTGTGCACAGAGTTGCAATGAGCTGAAACATACTCGAGGGCAACTACCCACAAGACCAACAGGATTTATGCGTCTAACAATGTGCTGAAGTAGAATGGAAGAGAAACTCTTCCTAGAGAGCAGCGGTTCTCAACCTGTGCGAGCCAGCCCTTTTTGGGAAGGTTCCACCTTTCACTGGGGTGGCCCATTCCATAACAGTAGCAAATAACTGTAGGATTGGGGGCTCACCACAACATATGGAAAGGTACAAATGTTTCCTGGCATTAGGCAGGTTGAGAACCCCTACTGTAGAGGAAGAAGGAAACGTTATTACATTCGAAAGCCTGCAAGAGAAAAAGCCCTGAAAAGATGGAATAGCATAGTGGCTGCAACAATGAGCACCAGCAAAGAAACACAGTAATGACGAAACAGGATGGTGCTTCATTTCATGATGCTGTGCACACTGTTGCTATTACCCGAAACCCACTCGATGGCACCTGACAACAGGAAGGACAGGAATTGTTTGTCTAACTATGCGCTGAACTATGTCTTAAGAGAAATCCTCTCTTCATTTTGAGAAGCGGTTCTCAACTTGTGGGTTCTATAACATTTCGGGGAAGAGACCAGCTTCCACGGGGTGGCACAATTCACCCCAGTATAGAAAGTAAAGTGATGAAGTAGCAACGAATTTAATTTTAGGATTTGGTCTTCCCTACATGGAAAGGACTCTATGAAAGATTTGTGGCAGCAGCAAAGTTGAGATCCCCTGACCTAGAGGGAGAAAGAAATCCTGTTACCAAGGAAAGGCGGCAGAAGAGAGGCAGCCCCAAGAAGATGGATTAGCACAGTGGCTGCAACAATGTGTGCCAGAATATGCACCACAGTGAAGATGGCCCAAGAAGGGGCAACCTTTCATTATATTCGGCAAGAGTTGACATGACTGAAAACCACTCGTCGGAACCTAACTGCAAAAACAATGCGATTGCGTTTCTAACAATATGCTGAAGTAGACATTAAGAGAAAGTTCTATTAGTTTAGAGCAGCAGTTCTTAACCTTTGGGCCAGACCTCTTTGGGTGGTCGAATGACCCTTTCAAAAGGTGGTCCAGTGCATAACACTAGCAAAATTAGAGTAATGATATAGCAATGTATATAATTTCATGATTATGGGTCCCCACCAACCGAGGAATTTTATGAAAGGGTCGTGGCATTAGCTAGGTTGAAAAGCACTGCCCTGGAATGAGGTGGAAAAGGTGTTATAGTAGAGGGCAACCAAAGAGATGCAGCCCCTACAAGATGGAATAGCACAGTGGCTACAAGCATGAACTGAAGCAAAGAAACACTGTGATGACGAAAAAGGATATGGCTTTGTTTTATTATGTTGTGCACAGAGTTGCAATGAGCTGAAACATACTCGAGGGCAACTACCCACAAGACCAACAGGATTTATGCGTCTAACAATGTGCTGAAGTAGGATGGAAGAGAAACTCTTCCTAGAGAGCAGCGGTTCTCAACCTGTGCGAGCCAGCCCTTTTTGGGAAGGTTCCACCTTTCACTGGGGTGGCCCATTCCATAACAGTAGCAAATAACTGTAGGATTGGGGGCTCACCACAACATATGGAAAGGTACAAATGTTTCCTGGCATTAGGCAGGTTGAGAACCCCTACTGTAGAGGAAGAAAGAAAGGTTATTACATTCGAAAGCCTGCAAGAGAAAAAGCCCTGAAAAGATGGAATAGCATAGTGGCTGCAACAATGAGCACCAGCAAAGAAACACAGTAATGACGAAACAGGATGGTGCTTCATTTCATGATGCTGTGCACACTGTTGCTATTACCCGAAACCCACTCGATGGCACCTGACAACAGGAAGGACAGGAATTGTTTGTCTAACTATGCGCTGAACTATGTCTTAAGAGAAATCCTCTCTTCATTTTGAGAAGCGGTTTTCAACTTGTGGGTTCTATAACATTTCGGGGAAGAGACCAGCTTCCACGGGGTGGCACAATTCACCCCAGTATAGAAAGTAAAGTGATGAAGTAGCAACGAATTTAATTTTAGGATTTGGTCTTCCCTACATGGAAAGGACTCTATGAAAGATTTGTGGCAGCAGCAAAGTTGAGATCCCCTGACCTAGAGGGAGAAAGAAATCCTGTTACCAAGGAAAGGCGGCAGAAGAGAGGCAGCCCCAAGAAGATGGATTAGCACAGTGGCTGCAACAATGTGTGCCAGAATATGCACCACAGTGAAGATGGCCCAAGAAGGGGCAACCTTTCATTATATTCGGCAAGAGTTGACATGACTGAAAACCACTCGTCGGAACCTAACTGCAAAAACAATGCGATTGAGTTTCTAACAATATGCTGAAGAAGACATTAAGAGAAAGTTCTATTAGTTTAGAGCAGCAGTTCTTAACCTTTGGTCCAGACCTCTTTGGGTGGTCGAACGACCCTTTCAAAAGGTGGTCCAGTGCATAACACTAGCAAAATTAGAGTAATGATATAGCAATGTATATAATTTCATGATAATGGGTCACCACCAACCGAGGAATTTTATGAAAGGGTCGTGGCATTAGCAAGGTTGAAAAGCACTGCCCTGGAATGAGGTGGAAAACGTGTTATATTAGAGGGCAATCAAAGAGATGCAGCCCCTACAAGATGGAATAGCACAGTGGCTGCAAGCATGAACTGAAGCAAAGAAACACTGTGATGACGAAAAAGGATATGGCTTTGTTTTATTATGTTGTGCACAGAGTTGCAATGAGCTGAAACATACTCGAGGGCAACTACCCACAAGACCAACAGGATTTATGCGTCTAACAATGTGCTGAAGTAGAATGGAAGAGAAACTCTTCCTAGAGAGCAGCGGTTCTCAACCTGTGCGAGCCAGCCCTTTTTGGGAAGGTTCCACCTTTCACTGGGGTGGCCCATTCCATAACAGTAGCAAATAACTGTAGGATTGGGGGCTCACCACAACATATGGAAAGGTACAAATGTTTCCTGGCATTAGGCAGGTTGAGAACCCCTACTGTAGAGGAAGAAGGAAACGTTATTACATTCGAAAGCCTGCAAGAGAAAAAGCCCTGAAAAGATGGAATAGCATAGTGGCTGCAACAATGAGCACCAGCAAAGAAACACAGTAATGACGAAACAGGATGGTGCTTCATTTCATGATGCTGTGCACACTGTTGCTATTACCCGAAACCCACTCGATGGCACCTGACAACAGGAAGGACAGGAATTGTTTGTCTAACTATGCGCTGAACTATGTCTTAAGAGAAATCCTCTCTTCATTTTGAGAAGCGGTTCTCAACTTGTGGGTTCTATAACATTTCGGGGAAGAGACCAGCTTCCACGGGGTGGCACAATTCACCCCAGTATAGAAAGTAAAGTGATGAAGTAGCAACGAATTTAATTTTAGGATTTGGTCTTCCCTACATGGAAAGGACTCTATGAAAGATTTGTGGCAGCAGCAAAGTTGAGATCCCCTGACCTAGAGGGAGAAAGAAATCCTGTTACCAAGGAAAGGCGGCAGAAGAGAGGCAGCCCCAAGAAGATGGATTAGCACAGTGGCTGCAACAATGTGTGCCAGAATATGCACCACAGTGAAGATGGCCCAAGAAGGGGCAACCTTTCATTATATTCGGCAAGAGTTGACATGACTGAAAACCACTCGTCGGAACCTAACTGCAAAAACAATGCGATTGAGTTTCTAACAATATGCTGAAGAAGACATTAAGAGAAAGTTCTATTAGTTTAGAGCAGCAGTTCTTAACCTTTGGTCCAGACCTCTTTGGGTGGTCGAACGACCCTTTCAAAAGGTGGTCCAGTGCATAACACTAGCAAAATTAGAGTAATGATATAGCAATGTATATAAT
Organism: Tenrec ecaudatus; assembly: GCF_050624435.1. Classification (NCBI taxonomy): domain Eukaryota; kingdom Metazoa; phylum Chordata; class Mammalia; order Afrosoricida; family Tenrecidae; genus Tenrec; species Tenrec ecaudatus. The sequence continues at coordinate 85,075,750 of NC_134548.1, forward strand.
TTCATGATAATGGGTCACCACCAACCGAGGAATTTTATGAAAGGGTCGTGGCATTAGCAAGGTTGAAAAGCACTGCCCTGGAATGAGGTGGAAAACGTGTTATATTAGAGGGCAATCAAAGAGATGCAGCCCCTACAAGATGGAATAGCACAGTGGCTGCAAGCATGAACTGAAGCAAAGAAACACTGTGATGACGGAAAAGGATGGGGCTTTGTTTTTTTATGTTGTGCACAGAGTTGCAATTAGCTGAAACATACTCGAGGGCAACTACCCACAAGACCAACAGGATTTATGCGTCTAACAATGTGCTGAAGTAGAATGGAAGAGAAACTCTTCCTAGAGAGCAGGGGTTCTCAACCTGTGCGAGCCAGCCCTTTTTGGGAAGGTTCCACCTTTCACTGGGGTGGCCCATTCCATAACAGTAGCAAATAACTGTAGGATTGGGGGCTCACCACAACATATGAAAAGGTACAAGTGTTTCATGGCATTAGGCAGGTTGAGAACCTCTACTGTAGAGGAAGAAAGAAACGTTGTAATAGTCGAAAGACTGCAAAAGAGAAAAAGCCCTGAAAAGATGGAATAGCATAGTGGCTGCAGCAATGAGCACAAGCAAAGAACCAGTGTAATGACGCAATCGGATGGTGCTTCAGTTCATGATGCTGTGCACACTGTTGCTATTACCCGAAGCCCACTCGATGGCACCTGACAACAGGAAGGACAGGAATTGTTTGTCTAACCATGTGCTGAACTATGTCTTAAGAGCAATCCTCTCTTCATTTAGAGCAGCGGTTCTCAACTTGTGGGTACCAAAACCTTTGGGGGAAGGGACCACCTTCCACTGGGCGGCCGAATTCACCACAGTGTAAAAATTTCATTGATTAAGTATCAATGAATCTAATTGTAGAATTTGGGCTTCCCCACATCGAAAGGAACCGTATGAAAGGTTTGTGGCAAGCAAGTTGAGAACCCCTGACCTAGAGGAAAGAAAAAAAATCCGGTACAGTAGAAAGGCAGCAGAGGAGAGGCACCCCCAAGCAGATGGATGAGCACAGTGTCTGCAACAATGTGTGTAAGAAAATGCACCACAGTGAGGATGGCCCAAGATGGGACAACTTTCATTATATTGGGCCAGAATTGACATGACTGAAAACCATTCGTAGGAACCTAACTGCAAAAAACAAAGCGATTGAGTTTCTAAAAATATGCTGAAGAAGACATAAAGAGAAAGTCCTATTAGTTTAGAGCAGCGGTTCTTAACCTTTCGGCCAGACCTCTTTGGGTGGTCGAACGACCCTTTCAAAAGGTGGTCCAGTGCATAACACTAGCAAAATTAGAGTAATGATATAGCAATGTATATAATTTCATGATAATGGGTCACCACCAACCGAGGAATTTTATGAAAGGGTCGTGGCATTAGCAAGGTTGAAAAGCACTGCCCTGGAATGAGGTGGAAAACGTGTTATATTAGAGGGCAATCAAAGAGATGCAGCCCCTACAAGATGGAATAGCACAGTGGCTGCAAGCATGAACTGAAGCAAAGAAACACTGTGATGACGGAAAAGGATGGGGCTTTGTTTTATTATGTTGTGCACAGAGTTGCAATTAGCTGAAACATACTCGAATATACTCGAGGGCAACTACCCACAAGACCAACAGGATTTATGCGTCTAACTATGTGCTGAAGTAGAACGGAAGAGAAACTCTTCCTAGAGAGCAGCGGTTCTCAACCTGTGTGAGCCAGCCCTTTTTGGGAAGGTTCCACCTTTCACTGGGGTGGCCCATTCCATAACAGTAGCAAATAACTGTAGGATTGGGGGCTCACCACAACATAAGCAAAGGTACAAATGTTTCCTGGCATTAGGCAGGTTGAGAACCCCTACTGTAGAGGAAGAAGGAAACGTTGTTACATTCGAAAGCCTGCAAGAGAAAAAGCCCTGAAAAGATGGAATAGCATAGTGGCTGCAGCAATGAGCACAAGCAAAGAACCACCGTAATGAGGGAACAGGATGGTGCTTCATTTCATGATGCTGTGAACACACGTGCAATTACCCAAAGCCCACGTGAGAGCACCTGACAACAGGAAGGACAGGAATTGTGCGTCTAACCATGTGCTGTACTATGTCTTAAGAGAAATCCTCTCTTCATTTAGAGCAGCGGTTCTCAACTTGTGGGTTCCAAAACCTTTGGGGGAAGGGACCACCTTCACTGGGCGGCCTAATTCACGACAGTATAAAAATTACAGTAATTAAGTTGCAATGAATCTAATTGTAGAATTTGGGCTTCCCCCCATCGAAAGGAACCGTATGAAATGTTTGTGGCAAGCAAGTTGAGAACCCCTGACCGAGAGGAGGAAAAAAAATCCGGTTACAATGGAAAGGCAGCAGAGGAGAGGCACCCCCAAGAAGATGGATCAGCACAGTGTCTGCAACAATGTGTGTAAGAAAATGCACCACTGTGATGATGGCCCAAGATGGGACAACTTTCATTATATTGGGCCAGAATTGACATGACTGTAAACCACTCGTCGGAACCTAACTGCAAGAAACAATGCGATTGAGTTTCTAACAATATGCTGAAGAAGACATAGAGAGAAAGTCCTATTAGTTTAGAGCAGCGGTTCTTAACCTTTCGGCCAGACCTCTTTGGGTGGTCGTACGACCCTTTCACAGGGGTGACCAGTGCATAACACTAGGAAAATTAGAGTTATGATATAGCAATGTATATAATTTCATGATTATGGGTCACCACCAACCGAGGAATTTTATGAAAGGGTCGTGGCCTTAGCAAGGTTGAAAAGCACTGCCCTGGAAGGAGGTGGAGAAGGTGTTATAATAGAGGGCAACCAAAGAGATGCAGCCCCTACAAGATGGAATAGCACAGTGGCTACAAGCATGAACTGAAGCAAAGAACCACTGTGATGACGGAAAAGGATGGGGTTTTGTTTTATTATGTTGTGCACAGAGTTGCGATGAGCTGAAACATACTCGAGGGCAACTACCCACAAGACCATCAGGATTTGTGCGTCTAACAATGTGCTGAAGTAGAACGGAAGAGAAACTCTTCCTAGAGAGCAGCGGTTCTCAACCTGTGCCAGCCAGCCCTTTTTGGGAAGGTTCCACCTTTCACTGGGGTGGCCCATTCCATAACAGTAGCAAATAACTGTAGGATTGGGGGCTCACCACAACATAAGCAAAGGTACAAATGTTTCCTGGCATTAGGCAGGTTGAGAACCCCTACTGTAGAGGAAGAAGGAAACGTTGTTACATTCGAAAGCCTGCAAGAGAAAAAGCCCTGAAAAGATGGAATAGCATAGTGGCTGCAGCAATGAGCACAAGCAAAGAACCAGTATAATGACGCAATCGGATGGTGCTTCATTTCACGATGCTGTGCACACTGTTGCTATTACCCGAAGCCCGCTCGATGGCACCTGACAACAGGAAAGACAGGAATTGTTTGTCTAACCATGTGCTGAACTATGTCTTAAGAGCAATCCTCTCTTCATTTAGAGCAGCGGTTCTCAACTTGTGGGTACCAAAACCTTTGGGGGAAGGGACCACATTCCACTGGGTGGCCGAATTCACCACAGTGTAAAAATTTCATTGATTAAGTATCAATGAATCTAATTGTAGAATTTGGGCTTCCCCACATCGAAAGGAACCGTATGAAAGGTTTGTGGCAAGCAAGTTGAGAACCCCTGACCTAGAGGAAAGAAAAAAAATCCGGTACAGTAGAAAGGCAGCAGAGGAGAGGCACCCCCAAGCAGATGGATGAGCACAGTGTCTGCAACAATGTGTGTAAGAAAATGCACCACAGTGAGGATGGCCCAAGATGGGACAACTTTCATTATATTGGGCCAGAATTGACATGACTGAAAACCATTCGTCGGAACCTAGCTGCAAAAAACAATGCGATTGAGTTTCTAACAATATGCTGAAGAAGACATAAAGAGAAAGTCCTATTAGTTTAGAGCAGCGGTTCTTAACCTTTCGGCCAGACCTCTTTGGGTGGTCGTACGACCCTTTCACAGGGGTGACCAGTGCATAATACTAGGAAAATTAGAGTTATGATATAGCAATGTATATAATTTCATGATTATGGGTCCCCACCAACCGAGGAATTTTATGAAAGGGTCGTGGCATTAGCAAGGTTGAAAAGCACTGCCCTGGAATGAGGTGGAAAAGGTGTTATAGTAGAGGGCAACCAAAGAGATGCAGCCCCTACAAGATGGAATAGCACAGTGGCTACAAGCATGAACTCAAGCAAAGGACCACTGTGATGATGGAACAGGATGGGGCTTTGTTTTATTATATTGTGCACAGAGTTGCGATGAGCTGAAACATACTCGAGGGCAACTACCCACAAGACCAACAGGAATTGTGCGTCTAACAATGTGCTCAAGTAGAACGGAAGAGAGACTCTTCCTAGAGAGCAGCGGTTCTCAACCTGTGCGAGCCAGCCCTTTTTCGGAAGGTTCCACCTTTCATTGGGGTGGCCCATTCCATAACAGTAGCAAATAACTGTTGGATTGGGGGCTCACCACAACATATGGAAAGGTACAAATGTTTCCTGGCATTAGGCAGGTTGAGAACCCCTACTGTAGAGGAAGAAAGAAACGTTATTACATTCGAAAGCCTGCAAGAGAAAAAGCCCTGAAAAGATGGAATAGCATAGTGGCTGCAACAATGAGCACCAGCAAAGAAACACAGTAATGACGAAACAGGATGGTGCTTCATTTCATGATGCTGTGCACACTGTTGCTATTACCCGAAGCCCACTCGATGGCACCTGACAACAGGAAGGACAGGAATTGTTTGTCTAACCATGTGCTGAACTATGTCTTAAGAGCAATCCTCTCTTCATTTAGAGCAGCGGTTCTCAACTTGTGGGTACCAAAACCTTTGGGGGAAGGGACCACCTTCCACTGGGCGGCCGAATTCACCACAGTGTAAAAATTTCATTGATTAAGTATCAATGAATCTAATTGTAGAATTTGGGCTTCCCCACATCGAAAGGAACCGTATGAAAGGTTTGTGGCAAGCAAGTTGAGAACCCCTGACCTAGAGGAAAGAAAAAAAATCCGGTACAGTAGAAAGGCAGCAGAGGAGAGGCACCCCCAAGCAGATGGATCAGCACAGTGTCTGCAACAATGTGTGTAAGAAAATGCACCACAGTGAGGATGGCCCAAGATGGGACAACTTTCATTATATTGGGCCAGAATTGACATGACTGAAAACCATTCGTAGGAACCTAACTGCAAAAAACAAAGCGATTGAGTTTCTAAAAATATGCTGAAGAAGACATAAAGAGAAAGTCCTATTAGTTTAGAGCAGCGGTTCTTAACCTTTCGGCCAGACCTCTTTGGGTGGTCGTACGACCCTTTCACAGGGGTGACCAGTGCATAACACTAGGAAAATTAGAGTTATGATATAGCAATGTATATAATTTCATGATTATGGGTCCCCACCAACCGAGGAATTTTATGAAAGGGTCGTGGCATTAGCAAGGTTGAAAAGCACTGCCCTGGAATGAGGTGGAAAAGGTGTTATAGTAGAGGGCAACCAAAGAGATGCAGCCCCTACAAGATGGAATAGCACAGTGGCTACAAGCATGAACTGAAGCAAAGAAACACTGTGATGACGAAAAAGGATATGGCTTTGTTTTATTATGTTGTGCACAGAGTTGCAATGAGCTGAAACATACTCGAGGGCAACTACCCACAAGACCAACAGGATTTATGCGTCTAACAATGTGCTGAAGTAGAATGGAAGAGAAACTCTTCCTTGAGAGCAGGGGTTCTCAACCTGTGCGAGCCAGCCTTTTTTGGGAAGGTTCCACCTTTCACTGGGGTGGCCCATTCCATAACAGTAGCAAATAACTGTAGGATTGGGGGCTCACCACAACATATGAAAAGGTACAAGTGTTTCATGGCATTAGGCAGGTTGAGAACCTCTACTCTAGAGGAACAAAGAAACTTTGTAATAGTCGAAAGACTGCAAAAGAGAAAAAGCCCTGAAAAGATGGAATAGCATAGTGGCTGCAACAATGAGCACCAGCAAAGAAACACAGTAATGACGAAACAGGATGGTGCTTCATTTCATGATGGTGTGCACACTGTTGCTATTACCCGAAACCCACTCGATGGCACCTGACAACAGGAAGGACAGGAATTGTTTGTCTAACTATGTGCTGAACTATGTCTTTTTTTTTCTTCTTTTACATTTTATTAGGGACTCCAACAACTCCTACCACAATCCATACATATACATACATCAATTGTACAAAGCACACCCATACACTCCCTCTCCCAATCACTCTCAAGGCATTTGCTCTTCACCTAAGCCCCTTGCATCAGGTCCTCCTTTTTTTCCCCCCTCCTTCCCTTTTCCCCCCTCCCTCATATGCCCTTGGTAATTTATACCTCGTTATTTTGTCATATCTTGCCCTATTCGGGGTCTCCCTTCCCCCCTTCTCTGCTGTCCCTCTCCCAGGGAAGAGGTCACATGTGGCTCCTTGTAATCAGTTCCCCCTTTCCAACCCACTCACCCTCCACTCTCCCAGCATCGTCCCTCACGCCCTTGGTCCTGGAGGTATCATCCACCCTGGATTCCCTGTATCTCCAACCCTCATATGTACCAGTGTACAGCCTCTGTCCTATCCAGCCCTGCGAGGTAGAATTCGGATCATGGTAGTTGGGGGGAGGAAGCATCCAGGATCTGGGGGAAAGCTGTGTTCTTCATCGATACTACCTCACACCCTAATTAACCCATCTCCTCTCCTAAGACCCTCTATGAGGGGATCTCCATTGGCTGACACTTGGGCCTTGGGTCTCCACTCTGCACTTCCCCCTTCATTTAATATAATATATATATACACATACATATATACATATACACATAAATACACATACATACACACACTTATATCTTTTTTTTTTTTTTTTTGCATGATGCCTTATATCTGGTCCCTTGGGCACCTCGTGATCGCACTGGCCGGTGTGCTTCTTCCATGTGGGCTTATTTGTTTCTGAGCGAGATGGCCGCTTGTTCACCTTCAAGCCTTTAAGACCCCAGACACTATCTCTTTTGATAGCCGGGCACCATCAGCTTTCTTCACCACATTTGCTTATGCACCCATTTGTCTTCAGCGATCCTATCATGGAGGTGTGCAGTCAATGATATGCTTTTTTGTTCTTTGATGCCTGGTAACTGATCCCTTTGGGACCACTCGATCACACAGGCTGGTGTGTTCTTCCATGTGGACTTTGTTGCTTCTGAGCTAGATGGCCGCTTGTTTATCTTCAAGCCTTTAAGACCCCAGTCACTATCTCTTTTGATAGCCGGGCACCATCAGCTTTCTTCACCACATTTACTTGTTCACCCATGTTGGCTCCAGCTGTTGTGTCGGGAGAGTGAGCATCATAGAGTTCCAATTTAATAAAAGAAGGTATTCATGCATAGAGGGAGTGTTTGAGTAGAGGCCCAAGGTCCTTCCGCCACCTTAATACTTGACCTATAAATATAGACACAAAGATCTATTTCCCCAACCTCCTATATATATTTGCATGTACATGTCTTTGTCTAGACCTCCATGAATGCCCTTTGACTCCTAGCTCTTTCCTCCATCTTCCTTGACCTTCCTCCTGCCCTACTACCATGCTTCATTGCCACCTGGGCTAGAGTATACCTCTTCTCTAAGCAACCTTACCCTTGATCATTTCCCACCAGGCCTGCTGAACTATGTCTTAAGAGAAATCCTCTCTTCATTTTGAGAAGCGGTTCTCAACTTGTGGGTTCCAAAACCTTTCGGGGAAGGGACCACCTTCCACGGGGTGGCACAATTCACCCCAGTATAGAAAGTAAAGTGATGAAGTAGCAACGAATTTAATTTTAGGATTTGGTCTTCCCTACATGGAAAGGACTCTATGAAAGATTTGTGGCAGCAGCAAAGTTGAGATCCCCTGACCTAGAGGGAGAAGGAAACCCTGTTACCATGGAAAGGCGGCAGAAGAGAGGCAGCCCCAAGAAGATGGATTAGCACAGTGGCTGCAACAATGTGTGCCAGAATATGCACCACAGTGAAGATGGCCCAAGAAGGGGCAACCTTTCATTATATCCGGCAAGAGTTGACATGACTGAAAACCACTCGTCGGAACCTAACTGCAAAAACAATGCGATTGCATTTCTAACAATATGCTGAAGTAGACATTAAGAGAAAGTTCTATTAGTTTAGAGCAGCAGTTCTTAACCTTTGGGCCAGACCTCTTTGGGTGGTCGAATGACCCTTTCAAAAGGTGGTCCAGTGCATAACACTAGCAAAATTAGAGTAATGATATAGCAATGTATATAATTTCATGATTATGGGTCCCCACCAACCGAGGAATTTTATGAAAGGGTCGTGGCCTTAGCAAGGTTGAAAAGCACTGCCCTGGAAGGAGGTGGAAAAGGTGTTATAGTAGAGGGCAACCAAAGAGATGCAGCCCCTACAAGATGGAATAGCACAGTGGCTACAAGCATGAACTGAAGCAAAGAAACACTGTGATGACGAAAAAGGATATGGCTTTGTTTTATTATGTTGTGCACAGAGTTGCAATGAGCTGAAACATACTCGAGGGCAAATACCCACAAGACCAACAGGATTTATGCGTCTAACAATGTGCTGAAGTAGAATGGAAGAGAAACTCTTCCTAGAGAGCAGCGGTTCTCAACCTGTGCGAGCCAGCCCTTTTTGGGAAGGTTCCACCTTTCACTGGGGTGGCCCATTCCATAACAGTAGCAAATAACTGTAGGATTGGGGGCTCACCACAACATATGGAAAGGTACAAATGTTTCCTGGCATTAGGCAGGTTGAGAACCCCTACTGTAGAGGAAGAAAGAAACGTTATTACATTCGAAAGCCTGCAAGAGAAAAAGCCCTGAAAAGATGGAATAGCATAGTGGCTGCAACAATGAGCACCAGCAAAGAAACACAGTAATGACGAAACAGGATGGTGCTTCATTTCATGATGCTGTGCACACTGTTGCTATTACCCGAAACCCACTCGATGGCACCTGACAACAGGAAGGACAGGAATTGTTTGTCTAACTATGCGCTGAACTATGTCTTAAGAGAAATCCTCTCTTCATTTTGAGAAGCGGTTCTCAACTTGTGGGTTCTATAACATTTCGGGGAAGAGACCAGCTTCCACGGGGTGGCACAATTCACCCCAGTATAGAAAGTAAAGTGATGAAGTAGCAACGAATTTAATTTTAGGATTTGGTCTTCCCTACATGGAAAGGACTCTATGAAAGATTTGTGGCAGCAGCAAAGTTGAGATCCCCTGACCTAGAGGGAGAAAGAAATCCTGTTACCAAGGAAAGGCGGCAGAAGAGAGGCAGCCCCAAGAAGATGGATTAGCACAGTGGCTGCAACAATGTGTGCCAGAATATGCACCACAGTGAAGATGGCCCAAGAAGGGGCAACCTTTCATTATATTCGGCAAGAGTTGACATGACTGAAAACCACTCGTCGGAACCTAACTGCAAAAACAATGCGATTGAGTTACTAACAATATGCTGAAGAAGACATTAAGAGAAAGTTCTATTAGTTTAGAGCAGCAGTTCTTAACCTTTGGTCCAGACCTCTTTGGGTGGTCGAACGACCCTTTCAAAAGGTGGTCCAGTGCATAACACTAGCAAAATTAGAGTAATGATATAGCAATGTATATAATTTCATGATAATGGGTCACCACCAACCGAGGAATTTTATGAAAGGGTCGTGGCATTAGCAAGGTTGAAAAGCACTGCCCTGGAATGAGGTGGAAAACGTGTTATATTAGAGGGCAATCAAAGAGATGCAGCCCCTACAAGATGGAATAGCACAGTGGCTGCAAGCATGAACTGAAGCAAAGAAACACTGTGATGACGGAAAAGGATGGGGCTTTGTTTTATTATGTTGTGCACAGAGTTGCAATGAGCTGAAACATACTCGAGGGCAACTACCCACAAGACCAACAGGATTTATGCGTCTAACAATGTGCTGAAGTAGAATGGAAGAGAAACTCTTCCTAGAGAGCAGGGGTTCTCAACCTGTGCGAGCCAGCCCTTTTTGGGAAGGTTCCACCTTTCACTGGGGTGGCCCATTCCATAACAGTAGCAAATAACTGTAGGATTGGGGGCTCACCACAACATATGAAAAGGTACAAGTGTTTCATGGCATTAGGCAGGTTGAGAACCTCTACTGTAGAGGAAGAAAGAAACGTTGTAATAGTCGAAAGACTGCAAAAGAGAAAAAGCCCTGAAAAGATGGAATAGCATAGTGGCTGCAGCAATGAGCACAAGCAAAGAACCAGTGTAATGACGCAATCGGATTATGCTTCAGTTCATGATGCTGTGCACACTGTTGCTATTCCCCAAACCCACTCGATGGCACCTGACAACAGGAAGGACAGGAATTGTTTGTCTAACCATGTGCTGAACTATGTCTTAAGAGCAATCCTCTCTTCATTTAGAGCAGCGGTTCTCAACTTGTGGGTACCAAAACCTTTGGGGGAAGGGACCACCTTCCACTGGGCGGCCGAATTCACCACAGTGTAAAAATTTCATTGATTAAGTATCAATGAATCTAATTGTAGAATTTGGGCTTCCACACATCGAAAGGAACCGTATGAAAGGTTTGTGGCAAGCAAGTTGAGAACCCCTGACCTAGAGGAAAGAAAAAAAATCCGGTACAGTAGAAAGGAAGCAGAGGAGAGGCACCCCCAAGCAGATGGATCAGCACAGTGTCTGCAACAATGTGTGTAAGAAAATGCACCACAGTGAGGATGGCCCAAGATGGGACAACTTTCATTATATTGGGCCAGAATTGACATGACTGAAAACCATTCGTAGGAACCTAACTGCAAAAAACAAAGCGATTGAGTTTCTAAAAATATGCTGAAGAAGACATAAAGAGAAAGTCCTATTAGTTTAGAGCAGCGGTTCTTAACCTTTCGGCCAGACCTCTTTGGGTGGTCGAACGACCCTTTCAAAAGGTGGTCCAGTGCATAACACTAGCAAAATTAGAGTAATGATATAGCAATGTATATAATTTCATGATAATGGGTCACCACCAACCGAGGAATTTTATGAAAGGGTCGTGGCATTAGCAAGGTTGAAAAGCACTGCCCTGGAATGAGGTGGAAAACGTGTTATATTAGAGGGCAATCAAAGAGATGCAGCCCCTACAAGATGGAATAGCACAGTGGCTGCAAGCATGAACTGAAGCAAAGAAACACTGTGATGACGAAAAAGGATATGGCTTTGTTTTATTATGTTGTGCACAGAGTTGCAATGAGCTGAAACATACTCGAGGGCAACTACCCACAAGACCAACAGGATTTATGCGTCTAACAATGTGCTGAAGTAGAATGGAAGAGAAACTCTTCCTAGAGAGCAGCGGTTCTCAACCTGTGCGAGCCAGCCCTTTTTGGGAAGGTTCCACCTTTCACTGGGGTGGCCCATTCCATAACAGTAGCAAATAACTGTAGGATTGGGGGCTCACCACAACATAAGCAAAGGTACAAATGTTTCCTGGCATTAGGCAGGTTGAGAACCCCTACTGTAGAGGAAGAAGGAAACGTTGTTACATTCGAAAGCCTGCAAGAGAAAAAGCCCTGAAAAGATGGAATAGCATAGTGGCTGCAACAATGAGCACCAGCAAAGAAACACAGTAATGACGAAACAGGATGGTGCTTCATTTCATGATGCTGTGCACACTGTTGCTATTACCCGAAACCCACTCGATGGCACCTGACAACAGGAAGGACAGGAATTGTTTGTCTAACTATGCGCTGAACTATGTCTTAAGAGAAATCCTCTCTTCATTTTGAGAAGCGGTTCTCAACTTGTGGGTTCTATAACATTTCGGGGAAGAGACCAGCTTCCACGGGGTGGCACAATTCACCCCAGTATAGAAAGTAAAGTGATGAAGTAGCAACGAATTTAATTTTAGGATTTGGTCTTCCCTACATGGAAAGGACTCTATGAAAGATTTGTGGCAGCAGCAAAGTTGAGATCCCCTGACCTAGAGGGAGAAAGAAATCCTGTTACCAAGGAAAGGCGGCAGAAGAGAGGCAGCCCCAAGAAGATGGATTAGCACAGTGGCTGCAACAATGTGTGCCAGAATATGCACCACAGTGAAGATGGCCCAAGAAGGGGCAACCTTTCATTATATTCGGCAAGAGTTGACATGACTGAAAACCACTCGTCGGAACCTAACTGCAAAAACAATGCGATTGAGTTACTAACAATATGCTGAAGAAGACATTAAGAGAAAGTTCTATTAGTTTAGAGCAGCAGTTCTTAACCTTTGGTCCAGACCTCTTTGGGTGGTCGAACGACCCTTTCAAAAGGTGGTCCAGTGCATAACACTAGCAAAATTAGAGTAATGATATAGCAATGTATATAATTTCATGATAATGGGTCACCACAAACCGAGGAATTTTATGAAAGGGTCGTGGCATTAGCAAGGTTGAAAAGCACTGCCCTGGAATGAGGTGGAAAACGTGTTATATTAGAGGGCAATCAAAGAGATGCAGCCCCTACAAGATGGAATAGCACAGTGGCTGCAAGCATGAACTGAAGCAAAGAAACACTGTGATGACGGAAAAGGATGGGGCTTTGTTTTATTATGTTGTGCACAGAGTTGCAATGAGCTGAAACATACTCGAGGGCAACTACCCACAAGACCAACAGGATTTATGCGTCTAACAATGTGCTGAAGTAGAATGGAAGAGAAACTCTTCCTAGAGAGCAGGGGTTCTCAACCTGTGTGAGCCAGCCCTTTTTGGGAAGGTTCCACCTTTCACTGGGGTGGCCCATTCCATAACAGTAGCAAATAACTGTAGGATTGGGGGCTCACCACAACATATGAAAAGGTACAAGTGTTTCATGGCATTAGGCAGGTTGAGAACCTCTACTGTAGAGGAAGAAAGAAACGTTGTAATAGTCGAAAGACTGCAAAAGAGAAAAAGCCCTGAAAAGATGGAATAGCATAGTGGCTGCAGCAATGAGCACAAGCAAAGAACCAGTGTAATGACGCAATCGGATTATGCTTCAGTTCATGATGCTGTGCACACTGTTGCTATTACCCGAAGCCCACTCGATGGCACCTGACAACAGGAAGGACAGGAATTGTTTGTCTAACCATGTGCTGAACTATGTCTTAAGAGCAATCCTCTCTTCATTTAGAGCAGCGGTTCTCAACTTGTGGGTACCAAAACCTTTGGGGGAAGGGACCACCTTCCACTGGGCGGCCGAATTCACCACAGTGTAAAAATTTCATTGATTAAGTATCAATGAATCTAATTGTAGAATTTGGGCTTCCACACATCGAAAGGAACCGTATGAAAGGTTTGTGGCAAGCAAGTTGAGAACCCCTGACCTAGAGGAAAGAAAAAAAATCCGGTACAGTAGAAAGGAAGCAGAGGAGAGGCACCCCCAAGCAGATGGATCAGCACAGTGTCTGCAACAATGTGTGTAAGAAAATGCACCACAGTGAGGATGGCCCAAGATGGGACAACTTTCATTATATTGGGCTGAATTGACATGACTGAAAACCATTCGTAGGAACCTAACTGCAAAAAACAAAGCGATTGAGTTTCTAAAAATATGCTGAAGAAGACATAAAGAGAAAGTCCTATTAGTTTAGAGCAGCGGTTCTTAACCTTTCGGCCAGACCTCTTTGGGTGGTCGAACGACCCTTTCAAAAGGTGGTCCAGTGCATAACACTAGCAAAATTAGAGTAATGATATAGCAATGTATATAATTTCATGATAATGGGTCACCACCAACCGAGGAATTTTATGAAAGGGTCGTGGCATTAGCAAGGTTGAAAAGCACTGCCCTGGAATGAGGTGGAAAACGTGTTATATTAGAGGGCAATCAAAGAGATGCAGCCCCTACAAGATGGAATAGCACAGTGGCTGCAAGCATGAACTGAAGCAAAGAAACACTGTGATGACGAAAAAGGATATGGCTTTGTTTTATTATGTTGTGCACAGAGTTGCAATGAGCTGAAACATACTCGAGGGCAACTACCCACAAGACCAACAGGATTTATGCGTCTAACAATGTGCTGAAGTAGAATGGAAGAGAAACTCTTCCTAGAGAGCAGCGGTTCTCAACCTGTGCGAGCCAGCCCTTTTTGGGAAGGTTCCACCTTTCACTGGGGTGGCCCATTCCATAACAGTAGCAAATAACTGTAGGATTGGGGGCTCACCACAACATATGGAAAGGTACAAATGTTTCCTGGCATTAGGCAGGTTGAGAACCCCTACTGTAGAGGAAGAAGGAAACGTTATTACATTCGAAAGCCTGCAAGAGAAAAAGCCCTGAAAAGATGGAATAGCATAGTGGCTGCAACAATGAGCACCAGCAAAGAAACACAGTAATGACGAAACAGGATGGTGCTTCATTTCATGATGCTGTGCACACTGTTGCTATTACCCGAAACCCACTCGATGGCACCTGACAACAGGAAGGACAGGAATTGTTTGTCTAACTATGTGCTGAACTATGTCTTAAGAGAAATCCTCTCTTCATTTTGAGAAGCGGTTCTCAACTTGTGGGTTCTATAACATTTCGGGGAAGAGACCAGCTTCCACGGGGTGGCACAATTCACCCCAGTATAGAAAGTAAAGTGATGAAGTAGCAACGAATTTAATTTTAGGATTTGGTCTTCCCTACATGGAAAGGACTCTATGAAAGATTTGTGGCAGCAGCAAAGTTGAGATCCCCTGACCTAGAGGGAGAAAGAAATCCTGTTACCAAGGAAAGGCGGCAGAAGAGAGGCAGCCCCAAGAAGATGGATTAGCACAGTGGCTGCAACAATGTGTGCCAGAATATGCACCACAGTGAAGATGGCCCAAGAAGGGGCAACCTTTCATTATATTCGGCAAGAGTTGACATGACTGAAAACCACTCGTCGGAACCTAACTGCAAAAACAATGCGATTGAGTTTCTAACAATATGCTGAAGAAGACATTAAGAGAAAGTTCTATTAGTTTAGAGCAGCAGTTCTTAACCTTTGGTCCAGACCTCTTTGGGTGGTCGAACGACCCTTTCAAAAGGTGGTCCAGTGCATAACACTAGCAAAATTAGAGTAATGATATAGCAATGTATATAATTTCATGATAATGGGTCACCACCAACCGAGGAATTTTATGAAAGGGTCGTGGCATTAGCAAGGTTGAAAAGCACTGCCCTGGAATGAGGTGGAAAACGTGTTATATTAGAGGGCAATCAAAGAGATGCAGCCCCTACAAGATGGAATAGCACAGTGGCTGCAAGCATGAACTGAAGCAAAGAAACACTGTGATGACGGAAAAGGATGGGGCTTTGTTTTATTATGTTGTGCACAGAGTTGCAATGAGCTGAAACATACTCGAGGGCAACTACCCACAAGACCAACAGGATTTATGCGTCTAACAATGTGCTGAAGTAGAATGGAAGAGAAACTCTTCCTAGAGAGCAGGGGTTCTCAACCTGTGTGAGCCAGCCCTTTTTGGGAAGGTTCCACCTTTCACTGGGGTGGCCCATTCCATAACAGTAGCAAATAACTGTAGGATTGGGGGCTCACCACAACATATGAAAAGGTACAAGTGTTTCATGGCATTAGGCAGGTTGAGAACCTCTACTGTAGAGGAAGAAAGAAACGTTGTAATAGTCGAAAGACTGCAAAAGAGAAAAAGCCCTGAAAAGATGGAATAGCATAGTGGCTGCAGCAATGAGCACAAGCAAAGAACCAGTGTAATGACGCAATCGGATTATGCTTCAGTTCATGATGCTGTGCACACTGTTGCTATTACCCGAAGCCCACTCGATGGCACCTGACAACAGGAAGGACAGGAATTGTTTGTCTAACCATGTGCTGAACTATGTCTTAAGAGCAATCCTCTCTTCATTTAGAGCAGCGGTTCTCAACTTGTGGGTACCAAAACCTTTGGGGGAAGGGACCACCTTCCACTGGGCGGCCGAATTCACCACAGTGTAAAAATTTCATTGATTAAGTATCAATGA
This sequence comes from Tenrec ecaudatus, assembly GCF_050624435.1. Taxonomy (NCBI): domain Eukaryota; kingdom Metazoa; phylum Chordata; class Mammalia; order Afrosoricida; family Tenrecidae; genus Tenrec; species Tenrec ecaudatus. Next base: position 85,091,784 of record NC_134548.1, read on the forward strand.
ATCTAATTGTAGAATTTGGGCTTCCACACATCGAAAGGAACCGTATGAAAGGTTTGTGGCAAGCAAGTTGAGAACCCCTGACCTAGAGGAAAGAAAAAAAATCCGGTACAGTAGAAAGGAAGCAGAGGAGAGGCACCCCCAAGCAGATGGATCAGCACAGTGTCTGCAACAATGTGTGTAAGAAAATGCACCACAGTGAGGATGGCCCAAGATGGGACAACTTTCATTATATTGGGCCAGAATTGACATGACTGAAAACCATTCGTAGGAACCTAACTGCAAAAAACAAAGCGATTGAGTTTCTAAAAATATGCTGAAGAAGACATAAAGAGAAAGTCCTATTAGTTTAGAGCAGCGGTTCTTAACCTTTCGGCCAGACCTCTTTGGGTGGTCGAACGACCCTTTCAAAAGGTGGTCCAGTGCATAACACTAGCAAAATTAGAGTAATGATATAGCAATGTATATAATTTCATGATAATGGGTCACCACCAATCGAGGAATTTTATGAAAGGGTCGTGGCATTAGCAAGGTTGAAAAGCACTGCCCTGGAATGAGGTGGAAAACGTGATATATTAGAGGGCAATCAAAGAGATGCAGCCCCTACAAGATGGAATAGCACAGTGGCTGCAAGCATGAACTGAAGCAAAGAAACACTGTGATGACGAAAAACGATATGGCTTTGTTTTATTATGTTGTGCACAGAGTTGCAATGAGCTGAAACATACTCGAGGGCAACTACCCACAAGACCAACAGGATTTATGCGTCTAACAATGTGCTGAAGTAGAATGGAAGAGAAACTCTTCCTAGAGAGCAGCGGTTCTCAACCTGTGCGAGCCAGCCCTTTTTGGGAAGGTTCCACCTTTCACTGGGGTGGCCCATTCCATAACAGTAGCAAATAACTGTAGGATTGGGGGCTCACCACAACATATGGAAAGGTACAAATGTTTCCTGGCATTAGGCAGGTTGAGAACCCCTACTGTAGAGGAAGAAGGAAACGTTATTACATTCGAAAGCCTGCAAGAGAAAAAGCCCTGAAAAGATGGAATAGCATAGTGGCTGCAACAATGAGCACCAGCAAAGAAACACAGTAATGACGAAACAGGATGGTGCTTCATTTCATGATGCTGTGCACACTGTTGCTATTACCCGAAACCCACTCGATGGCACCTGACAACAGGAAGGACAGGAATTGTTTGTCTAACTATGCGCTGAACTATGTCTTAAGAGAAATCCTCTCTTCATTTTGAGAAGCGGTTCTCAACTTGTGGGTTCTATAACATTTCGGGGAAGAGACCAGCTTCCACGGGGTGGCACAATTCACCCCAGTATAGAAAGTAAAGTGATGAAGTAGCAACGAATTTAATTTTAGGATTTGGTCTTCCCTACATGGAAAGGACTCTATGAAAGATTTGTGGCAGCAGCAAAGTTGAGATCCCCTTACCTAGAGGGAGAAAGAAATCCTGTTACCAAGGAAAGGCGGCAGAAGAGAGGCAGCCCCAAGAAGATGGATTAGCACAGTGGCTGCAACAATGTGTGCCAGAATATGCACCACAGTGAAGATGGCCCAAGAAGGGGCAACCTTTCATTATATTCGGCAAGAGTTGACATGACTGAAAACCACTCGTCGGAACCTAACTGCAAAAACAATGCGATTGAGTTTCTAACAATATGCTGAAGAAGACATTAAGAGAAAGTTCTATTAGTTTAGAGCAGCAGTTCTTAACCTTTGGTCCAGACCTCTTTGGGTGGTCGAACGACCCTTTCAAAAGGTGGTCCAGTGCATAACACTAGCAAAATTAGAGTAATGATATAGCAATGTATATAATTTCATGATAATGGGTCACCACCAACCGAGGAATTTTATGAAAGGGTCGTGGCATTAGCAAGGTTGAAAAGCACTGCCCTGGAATGAGGTGGAAAACGTGTTATATTAGAGGGCAATCAAAGAGATGCAGCCCCTACAAGATGGAATAGCACAGTGGCTGCAAGCATGAACTGAAGCAAAGAAACACTGTGATGACGGAAAAGGATGGGGCTTTGTTTTTTTATGTTGTGCACAGAGTTGCAATTAGCTGAAACATACTCGAGGGCAACTACCCACAAGACCAACAGGATTTATGCGTCTAACAATGTGCTGAAGTAGAATGGAAGAGAAACTCTTCCTAGAGAGCAGGGGTTCTCAACCTGTGCGAGCCAGCCCTTTTTGGGAAGGTTCCACCTTTCACTGGGGTGGCCCATTCCATAACAGTAGCAAATAACTGTAGGATTGGGGGCTCACCACAACATATGAAAAGGTACAAGTGTTTCATGGCATTAGGCAGGTTGAGAACCTCTACTGTAGAGGAAGAAAGAAACGTTGTAATAGTCGAAAGACTGCAAAAGAGAAAAAGCCCTGAAAAGATGGAATAGCATAGTGGCTGCAGCAATGAGCACAAGCAAAGAACCAGTGTAATGACGCAATCGGATGGTGCTTCAGTTCATGATGCTGTGCACACTGTTGCTATTACCCGAAGCCCACTCGATGGCACCTGACAACAGGAAGGACAGGAATTGTTTGTCTAACCATGTGCTGAACTATGTCTTAAGAGCAATCCTCTCTTCATTTAGAGCAGCGGTTCTCAACTTGTGGGTACCAAAACCTTTGGGGGAAGGGACCACCTTCCACTGGGCGGCCGAATTCACCACAGTGTAAAAATTTCATTGATTAAGTATCAATGAATCTAATTGTAGAATTTGGGCTTCCCCACATCGAAAGGAACCGTATGAAAGGTTTGTGGCAAGCAAGTTGAGAACCCCTGACCTAGAGGAAAGAAAAAAAATCCGGTACAGTAGAAAGGCAGCAGAGGAGAGGCACCCCCAAGCAGATGGATGAGCACAGTGTCTGCAACAATGTGTGTAAGAAAATGCACCACAGTGAGGATGGCCCAAGATGGGACAACTTTCATTATATTGGGCCAGAATTGACATGACTGAAAACCATTCGTAGGAACCTAACTGCAAAAAACAAAGCGATTGAGTTTCTAAAAATATGCTGAAGAAGACATAAAGAGAAAGTCCTATTAGTTTAGATCAGCGGTTCTTAACCTTTCGGCCAGACCTCTTTGGGTGGTCGAACGACCCTTTCAAAAGGTGGTCCAGTGCATAACACTAGCAAAATTAGAGTAATGATATAGCAATGTATATAATTTCATGATTATGGGTCACCACCAACCGAGGAATTTTATGAAAGGGTCGTGGCATTAGCAAGGTTGAAAAGCACTGCCCTGGAATGAGGTGGAAAACGTGTTATATTAGAGGGCAATCAAAGAGATGCAGCCCCTACAAGATGGAATAGCACAGTGGCTGCAAGCATGAACTGAAGCAAAGAAACACTGTGATGACGGAAAAGGATGGGGCTTTGTTTTATTATGTTGTGCACAGAGTTGCAATGAGCTGAAACATACTCGAACATACTCGAGGGCAACTACCCACAAGACCAACAGGATTTATGCGTCTAACTATGTGCTGAAGTAGAACGGAAGAGAAACTCTTCCTAGAGAGCAGCGGTTCTCAACCTGTGCGAGCCAGCCCTTTTTGGGAAGGTTCCACCTTTCACTGGGGTGGCCCATTCCATAACAGTAGCAAATAACTTTAGGATTGGGGACTCACCACAACATATGGAAAGGTACAAATGTTTCTTGGCATTAGGCAGGTTGAGAACCCCTACTGTAGAGGAAGATGGAAACGTTGTTACATTCGAAAGCCTGCAAGAGAAAAAGCCCTGAAAATATGAAATAGCATAGTGGCTGCAACAATGAGCACCAGCAAAGAAACACAGTAATGACGAAACAGGATGGTGCTTAATTTCATGATGCTGTGCACACTGTTGCTATTACCCGAAACCCACTCGATGGCACCTGACCACAGGAGGGACAGGAATTGTTTGTCTAACTATGTGCTGAACTATGTCTTAAGAGAAATCCTCTCTTCCTTTTGAGAAGCGGTTCTCAACTTGTGGGTTCCAAAATCTTTCGGAGAAGGGACCACCTTCCACGGGGTGGCACAATTCAGCCCAGTATAGAAAGTAAAGTGATGAAGTAGCAACGAACTTAATTTTAGGATTTGGTCTTCCCTACATGGAAAGGACTCTATGAAAGATTTGTGGCAGCAGCAAAGTTGAGATCCCCTGACCTAGAGGGAGAAAGAAATCCTGTTACCAAGGAAAGGCGGCAGAAGAGAGGCAGCCCCAAGAAGATGGATTAGCACAGTGGCTGCAACAATGTGTGCCAGAATATGCACCACAGTGAAGATGGCCCAAGAAGGGGCAACCGTTCATTATATTCGGCAAGAGTTGACATGACTGAAAACCACTCGTCGGAACCTAACTGCAAGAAACAATGCGATTGAGTTTCTAACAATATGCTGAAGAAGACATTAAGAGAAACTTCTATTAGCTTAGAGCAGCAGTTCTTAACCTTTGGTCCAGACCTCTTTGGGTGGTCGAACGACCCTTTCAAAAGGTGGTCCAGTGCATAACACTAGCAAAATTAGAGTAATGATATAGCAATGTATATAATTTCATGATAATGGGTCACCACCAACCGAGGAATTTTATGAAAGGGTCGTGGCATTAGCAAGGTTGAAAAGCACTGCCCTGGAATGAGGTGGAAAACGTGTTATATTAGAGGGCAATCAAAGAGATGCAGCCCCTACAAGATGGAATAGCACAGTGGCTGCAAGCATGAACTGAAGCAAAGAAACACTGTGATGACGGAAAAGGATGGGACTTTGTTTTATTATGTTGTGCACAGAGTTGCAATGAGCTGAAACATACTCGAGGGCACCTACCCACAAGACCATCAGGATTTGTGCGTCTAACAATGTGCTGAAGTAGAACGGAAGAGAAACTCTTCCTAGAGAGCAGCGGTTCTCAACCTGTGCGAGCCAGCCCTTTTTGGGAAGGTTCCACCTTTCACTGGGGTGGCCCATTCCATAACAGTAGCAAATAACTGTAGGATTGGGGGCTCACCACAACATAAGCAAAGGTACAAATGTTTCCTGGCATTAGGCAGGTTGAGAACCCCTACTGTAGAGGAAGAAGGAAACGTTGTTACATTCGAAAGCCTGCAAGAGAAAAAGCCCTGAAAAGATGGAATAGCATAGTGGCTGCAGCAATGAGCACAAGCAAAGAACCACCGTAATGAGGGAACAGGATGGTGCTTCATTTCATGATGCTGTGAACACACGTGCAATTACCCAAAGCCCACGTGAGAGCACCTGACAACAGGAAGGACAGGAATTGTGCGTCTAACCATGTGCTGTACTATGTCTTAAGAGAAATCCTCTCTTCATTTAGAGCAGCGGTTCTCAACTTGTGGGTTCCAAAACCTTTGGGGGAAGGGACCACCTTCACTGGGCGGCCTAATTCACGACAGTATAAAAATTACAGTAATTAAGTTGCAATGAATCTAATTGTAGAATTTGGGCTTCCCCCCATCGAAAGGAACCGTATGAAATGTTTGTGGCAAGCAAGTTGAGAACCCCTGACCGAGAGGAGGAAAAAAAATCCGGTTACAATGGAAAGGCAGCAGAGGAGAGGCACCCCCAAGAAGATGGATCAGCACAGTGTCTGCAACAATGTGTGTAAGAAAATGCACCACTGTGATGATGGCCCAAGATGGGACAACTTTCATTATATTGGGCCAGAATTGACATGACTGTAAACCACTCGTCGGAACCTAACTGCAAGAAACAATGCGATTGAGTTTCTAACAATATGCTGAAGAAGACATAGAGAGAAAGTCCTATTAGTTTAGAGCAGCGGTTCTTAACCTTTCGGCCAGACCTCTTTGGGTGGTCGTACGACCCTTTCACAGGGGTGACCAGTGCATAACACTAGGAAAATTAGAGTTATGATATAGCAATGTATATAATTTCATGATTATGGGTCACCACCAACCGAGGAATTTTATGAAAGGGTCGTGGCCTTAGCAAGGTTGAAAAGCACTGCCCTGGAAGGAGGTGGAGAAGGTGTTATAATAGAGGGCAACCAAAGAGATGCAGCCCCTACAAGATGGAATAGCACAGTGGCTACAAGCATGAACTGAAGCAAAGAACCACTGTGATGACGGAAAAGGATGGGGCTTTGTTTTATTATGTTGTGCACAGAGTTGCGATGAGCTGAAACATACTCGAGGGCAACTACCCACAAGACCATCAGGATTTGTGCGTCTAACAATGTGCTGAAGTAGAACGGAAGAGAAACTCTTCCTAGAGAGCAGCGGTTCTCAACCTGTGCCAGCCAGCCCTTTTTGGGAAGGTTCCACCTTTCACTGGGGTGGCCCATTCCATAACAGTAGCAAATAACTGTAGGATTGGGGGCTCACCACAACATAAGCAAAGGTACAAATGTTTCCTGGCATTAGGCAGGTTGAGAACCCCTACTGTAGAGGAAGAAGGAAACGTTGTTACATTCGAAAGCCTGCAAGAGAAAAAGCCCTGAAAAGATGGAATAGCATAGTGGCTGCAGCAATGAGCACAAGCAAAGAACCAGTATAATGACGCAATCGGATGGTGCTTCATTTCATGATGCTGTGCACACTGTTGCTATTACCCGAAGCCCGCTCGATGGCACCTGACAACAGGAAAGACAGGAATTGTTTGTCTAACCATGTGCTGAACTATGTCTTAAGAGCAATCCTCTCTTCATTTAGAGCAGCGGTTCTCAACTTGTGGGTACCAAAACCTTTGGGGGAAGGGACCACATTCCACTGGGTGGCCGAATTCACCACAGTGTAAAAATTTCATTGATTAAGTATCAATGAATCTAATTGTAGAATTTGGGCTTCCACACATCGAAAGGAACCGTATGAAAGGTTTGTGGCAAGCAAGTTGAGAACCCCTGACCTAGAGGAAAGAAAAAAAATCCGGTACAGTAGAAAGGCAGCAGAGGAGAGGCACCCCCAAGCAGATGGATGAGCACAGTGTCTGCAACAATGTGTGTAAGAAAATGCACCACAGTGAGGATGGCCCAAGATGGGACAACTTTCATTATATTGGGCCAGAATTGACATGACTGAAAACCATTCGTCGGAACCTAGCTGCAAAAAACAATGCGATTGAGTTTCTAACAATATGCTGAAGAAGACATAAAGAGAAAGTCCTATTAGTTTAGAGCAGCGGTTCTTAACCTTTCGGCCAGACCTCTTTGGGTGGTCGTACGACCCTTTCACAGGGGTGACCAGTGCATAATACTAGGAAAATTAGAGTTATGATATAGCAATGTATATAATTTCATGATTATGGGTCCCCACCAACCGAGGAATTTTATGAAAGGGTCGTGGCATTAGCAAGGTTGAAAAGCACTGCCCTGGAATGAGGTGGAAAAGGTGTTATAGTAGAGGGCAACCAAAGAGATGCAGCCCCTACAAGATGGAATAGCACAGTGGCTACAAGCATGAACTCAAGCAAAGGACCACTGTGATGATGGAACAGGATGGGGCTTTGTTTTATTATATTGTGCACAGAGTTGCGATGAGCTGAAACATACTCGAGGGCAACTACCCACAAGACCAACAGGAATTGTGCGTCTAACAATGTGCTCAAGTAGAACGGAAGAGAGACTCTTCCTAGAGAGCAGCGGTTCTCAACCTGTGCGAGCCAGCCCTTTTTCGGAAGGTTCCACCTTTCACTGGGGTGGCCCATTCCATAACAGTAGCAAATAACTGTAGGATTGGGGGCTCACCACAACATATGGAAAGGTACAAATGTTTCCTGGCATTAGGCAGGTTGAGAACCCCTACTGTAGAGGAAGAAAGAAACGTTATTACATTCGACAGCCTGCAAGAGAAAAAGCCCTGAAAAGATGGAATAGCATAGTGGCTGCAACAATGAGCACCAGCAAAGAAACACAGTAATGACGAAACAGGATGGTGCTTCATTTCATGATGCTGTGCACACTGTTGCTATTACCCGAAACCCACTCGATGGCACCTGACAACAGGAAGGACAGGAATTGTTTGTCTAACTATGCGCTGAACTATGTCTTAAGAGAAATCCTCTCTTCATTTTGAGAAGCGGTTCTCAACTTGTGGGTTCTATAACATTTCGGGGAAGAGACCAGCTTCCACGGGGTGGCACAATTCACCCCAGTATAGAAAGTAAAGTGATGAAGTAGCAACGAATTTAATTTTAGGATTTGGTCTTCCCTACATGGAAATTACTCTATGAAAGATTTGTGGCAGCAGCAAAGTTGAGATCCCCTGACCTAGAGGGAGAAAGAAATCCTGTTACCAAGGAAAGGCGGCAGAAGAGAGGCAGCCCCAAGAAGATGGATTAGCACAGTGGCTGCAACAATGTGTGCCAGAATATGCACCACAGTGAAGATGGCCCAAGAAGGGGCAACCTTTCATTATATTCGGCAAGAGTTGACATGACTGAAAACCACTCGTCGGAACCTAACTGCAAAAACAATGTGATTGAGTTTCTAACAATATGCTGAAGAAGACATTAAGAGAAAGTTTTATTAGTTTAGAGCAGCAGTTCTTAACCTTTGGTCCAGACCTCTTTGGGTGGTCGAACGACCCTTTCAAAAGGTGGTCCAGTGCATAACACTAGCAAAATTAGAGTAATGATAATAGCAATGTATATAATTTCATGATAATGGGTCACCACCAACCGAGGAATTTTATGAAAGGGTCGTGGCATTAGGAAGGTTGAAAAGCACTGCCCTGGAATGAGGTGGAAAACGTGTTATATTAGAGGGCAATCAAAGAGATGCAGCCCCTACAAGATGGAATAGCACAGTGGCTGCAAGCATGAACTGAAGCAAAGAAACACTGTGATGACGGAAAAGGATGGGACTTTGTTTTATTATGTTGTGCACAGAGTTGCAATGAGCTGAAACATACTCGAGGGCACCTACCCACAAGACCATCAGGATTTGTGCGTCTAACAATGTGCTGAAGTAGAACGGAAGAGAAACTCTTCCTAGAGAGCAGCGGTTCTCAACCTGTGCGAGCCAGCCCTTTTTGGGAAGGTTCCACCTTTCACTGGGGTGGCCCATTCCATAACAGTAGCAAATAACTGTAGGATTGGGGGCTCACCACAACATAAGCAAAGGTACAAATGTTTCCTGGCATTAGGCAGGTTGAGAACCTCTACTGTAGAGGAAGAAAGAAACGTTGTAATAGTCGAAAGACTGCAAAAGAGAAAAAGCCCTGAAAAGATGGAATAGCATAGTGGCTGCAGCAATGAGCACAAGCAAAGAACCAGTGTAATGACGCAATCGGATTATGCTTCAGTTCATGATGCTGTGCACACTGTTGCTATTACCCGAAGCCCACTCGATGGCACCTGACAACAGGAAGGACAGGAATTGTTTGTCTAACCATGTGCTGAACTATGTCTTAAGAGCAATCCTCTCTTCATTTAGAGCAGCGGTTCTCAACTTGTGGGTACCAAAACCTTTGGGGGAAGGGACCACCTTCCACTGGGCGGCCGAATTCACCACAGTGTAAAAATTTCATTGATTAAGTATCAATGAATCTAATTGTAGAATTTGGGCTTCCCCACATCGAAAGGAACCGTATGAAAGGTTTGTGGCAAGCAAGTTGAGAACCCCTGACCTAGAGGAAAGAAAAAAAATCCGGTACAGTAGAAAGGCAGCAGAGGAGAGGCACCCCCAAGCAGATGGATCAGCACAGTGTCTGCAACAATGTGTGTAAGAAAATGCACCACAGTGAGGATGGCCCAAGATGGGACAACTTTCATTATATTGGGCCAGAATTGACATGACTGAAAACCATTCGTAGGAACCTAACTGCAAAAAACAAAGCGATTGAGTTTCTAAAAATATGCTGAAGAAGACATAAAGAGAAAGTCCTATTAGTTTAGAGCAGCGGTTCTTAACCTTTCGGCCAGACCTCTTTGGGTGGTCGTACGACCCTTTCACAGGGGTGACCAGTGCATAACACTAGGAAAATTAGAGTTATGATATAGCAATGTATATAATTTCATGATTATGGGTCCCCACCAACCGAGGAATTTTATGAAAGGGTCGTGGCATTAGCAAGGTTGAAAAGCACTGCCCTGGAATGAGGTGGAAAAGGTGTTATAGTAGAGGGCAACCAAAGAGATGCAGCCCCTACAAGATGGAATAGCACAGTGGCTACAAGCATGAACTGAAGCAAAGAAACACTGTGATGACGAAAAAGGATATGGCTTTGTTTTATTATGTTGTGCACAGAGTTGCAATGAGCTGAAACATACTCGAGGGCAACTACCCACAAGACCAACAGGATTTATGCGTCTAACAATGTGCTGAAGTAGAATGGAAGAGAAACTCTTCCTTGAGAGCAGGGGTTCTCAACCTGTGCGAGCCAGCCCTTTTTGGGAAGGTTCCACCTTTCACTGGGGTGGCCCATTCCATAACAGTAGCAAATAACTGTAGGATTGGGGGCTCACCACAACATATGAAAAGGTACAAGTGTTTCATGGCATTAGGCAGGTTGAGAACCTCTACTCTAGAGGAACAAAGAAACTTTGTAATAGTCGAAAGACTGCAAAAGAGAAAAAGCCCTGAAAAGATGGAATAGCATAGTGGCTGCAACAATGAGCACCAGCAAAGAAACACAGTAATGACGAAACAGGATGGTGCTTCATTTCATGATGGTGTGCACACTGTTGCTATTACCCGAAACCCACTCGATGGCACCTGACAACAGGAAGGACAGGAATTGTTTGTCTAACTATGTGCTGAACTATGTCTTTTTTTTTCTTCTTTTACATTTTATTAGGGACTCCAACAACTCTTACCACAATCCATACATATACATACATCAATTGTACAAAGCACACCCATACACTCCCTCTCCCAATCACTCTCAAGGCATTTGCTCTTCACCTAAGCCCCTTGCATCAGGTCCTCCTTTTTTTCCCCCCTCCTTCCCTTTTCCCCCCTCCCTCATATGCCCTTGGTAATTTATACCTCGTTATTTTGTCATATCTTGCCCTATTCGGGGTCTCCCTTCCCCCCTTCTCTGCTGTCCCTCTCCCAGGGAAGAGGTCACATGTGGCTCCTTGTAATCAGTTCCCCCTTTCCAACCCACTCACCCTCCACTCTCCCAGCATTGTCCCTCACGCCCTTGGTCCTGGAGGTATCATCCACCCTGGATTCCCTGTATCTCCAACCCTCATATGTACCAGTGTACAGCCTCTGTCCTATCCAGCCCTGCGAGGTAGAATTCGGATCATGGTAGTTGGGGGGAGGAAGCATCCAGGATCTGGGGGAAAGCTGTGTTCTTCATCGATACTACCTCACACCCTAATTAACCCATCTCCTCTCCTAAGCCCCTCTATGAGGGGATCTCCATTGGCTGACACTTGGGCCTTGGGTCTCCACTCTGCACTTCCCCCTTCATTTAATATAATATATATATACACATACATATATACATATACACATAAATACACATACATACACACACTTATATCTTTTTTTTTTTTTTTTGCATGATGCCTTATATCTGGTCCCTTGGGCACCTCGTGATCGCACTGGCCGGTGTGCTTCTTCCATGTGGGCTTATTTGTTTCTGAGCGAGATGGCCGCTTGTTCACCTTCAAGCCTTTAAGACCCCAGACACTATCTCTTTTGATAGCCGGGCACCATCAGCTTTCTTCACCACATTTGCTTATGCACCCATTTGTCTTCAGCGATCCTATCATGGAGGTGTGCAGTCAATGATATGCTTTTTTGTTCTTTGATGCCTGGTAACTGATCCCTTTGGGACCACTCGATCACACAGGCTGGTGTGTTCTTCCATGTGGACTTTGTTGCTTCTGAGCTAGATGGCCGCTTGTTTATCTTCAAGCCTTTAAGACCCCAGTCACTATCTCTTTTGATAGCCGGGCACCATCAGCTTTCTTCACCACATTTACTTGTTCACCCATGTTGGCTCCAGCTGTTGTGTCGGGAGAGTGAGCATCATAGAGTTCCAATTTAATAAAAGAAGGTATTCATGCATAGAGGGAGTGTTTGAGTAGAGGCCCAAGGTCCTTCCGCCACCTTAATACTTGACCTATAAATATAGACACAAAGATCTATTTCCCCAACCTCCTATATATATTTGCATGTACATGTCTTTGTCTAGACCTCCATGAATGCCCTTTGACTCCTAGCTCTTTCCTCCATCTTCCTTGACCTTCCTCCTGCCCTACTACCATGCTTCATTGCCACCTGGGCTAGAGTATACCTCTTCTCTAAGCAACCTTACCCTTGATCATTTCCCACCAGGCCTGCTGAACTATGTCTTAAGAGAAATCCTCTCTTCATTTTGAGAAGCGGTTCTCAACTTGTGGGTTCCAAAACCTTTCGGGGAAGGGACCACCTTCCACGGGGTGGCACAATTCACCCCAGTATAGAAAGTAAAGTGATGAAGTAGCAACGAATTTAATTTTAGGATTTGGTCTTCCCTACATGGAAAGGACTCTATGAAAGATTTGTGGCAGCAGCAAAGTTGAGATCCCCTGACCTAGAGGGAGAAGGAAACCCTGTTACCATGGAAAGGCGGCAGAAGAGAGGCAGCCCCAAGAAGATGGATTAGCACAGTGGCTGCAACAATGTGTGCCAGAATATGCACCACAGTGAAGATGGCCCAAGAAGGGGCAACCTTTCATTATATCCGGCAAGAGTTGACATGACTGAAAACCACTCGTCGGAACCTAACTGCAAAAACAATGCGATTGCATTTCTAACAATATGCTGAAGTAGACATTAAGAGAAAGTTCTATTAGTTTAGAGCAGCAGTTCTTAACCTTTGGGCCAGACCTCTTTGGGTGGTCGAATGACCCTTTCAAAAGGTGGTCCAGTGCATAACACTAGCAAAATTAGAGTAATGATATAGCAATGTATATAATTTCATGATTATGGGTCCCCACCAACCGAGGAATTTTATGAAAGGGTCGTGGCCTTAGCAAGGTTGAAAAGCACTGCCCTGGAAGGAGGTGGAAAAGGTGTTATAGTAGAGGGCAACCAAAGAGATGCAGCCCCTACAAGATGGAATAGCACAGTGGCTACAAGCATGAACTGAAGCAAAGAAACACTGTGATGACGAAAAAGGATATGGCTTTGTTTTATTATGTTGTGCACAGAGTTGCAATGAGCTGAAACATACTCGAGGGCAACTACCCACAAGACCAACAGGATTTATGCGTCTAACAATGTGCTGAAGTAGAATGGAAGAGAAACTCTTCCTAGAGAGCAGCGGTTCTCAACCTGTGCGAGCCAGCCCTTTTTGGGAAGGTTCCACCTTTCACTGGGGTGGCCCATTCCATAACAGTAGCAAATAACTGTAGGATTGGGGGCTCACCACAACATATGGAAAGGTACAAATGTTTCCTGGCATTAGGCAGGTTGAGAACCCCTACTGTAGAGGAAGAAAGAAACGTTATTACATTCGAAAGCCTGCAAGAGAAAAAGCCCTGAAAAGATGGAATAGCATAGTGGCTGCAACAATGAGCACCAGCAAAGAAACACAGTAATGACGAAACAGGATGGTGCTTCATTTCATGATGCTGTGCACACTGTTGCTATTACCCGAAACCCACTCGATGGCACCTGACAACAGGAAGGACAGGAATTGTTTGTCTAACTATGCGCTGAACTATGTCTTAAGAGAAATCCTCTCTTCATTTTGAGAAGCGGTTCTCAACTTGTGGGTTCTATAACATTTCGGGGAAGAGACCAGCTTCCACGGGGTGGCACAATTCACCCCAGTATAGAAAGTAAAGTGATGAAGTAGCAACGAATTTAATTTTAGGATTTGGTCTTCCCTACATGGAAAGGACTCTATGAAAGATTTGTGGCAGCAGCAAAGTTGAGATCCCCTGACCTAGAGGGAGAAAGAAATCCTGTTACCAAGGAAAGGCGGCAGAAGAGAGGCAGCCCCAAGAAGATGGATTAGCACAGTGGCTGCAACAATGTGTGCCAGAATATGCACCACAGTGAAGATGGCCCAAGAAGGGGCAACCTTTCATTATATTCGGCAAGAGTTGACATGACTGAAAACCACTCGTCGGAACCTAACTGCAAAAACAATGTGATTGAGTTTCTAACAATATGCTGAAGAAGACATTAAGAGAAAGTTTTATTAGTTTAGAGCAGCAGTTCTTAACCTTTGGTCCAGACCTCTTTGGGTGGTCGAACGACCCTTTCAAAAGGTGGTCCAGTGCATAACACTAGCAAAATTAGAGTAATGATAATAGCAATGTATATAATTTCATGATAATGGGTCACCACCAACCGAGGAATTTTATGAAAGGGTCGTGGCATTAGGAAGGTTGAAAAGCACTGCCCTGGAATGAGGTGGAAAACGTGTTATATTAGAGGGCAATCAAAGAGATGCAGCCCCTACAAGATGGAATAGCACAGTGGCTGCAAGCATGAACTGAAGCAAAGAAACACTGTGATGACGGAAAAGGATGGGACTTTGTTTTATTATGTTGTGCACAGAGTTGCAATGAGCTGAAACATACTCGAGGGCACCTACCCACAAGACCATCAGGATTTGTGCGTCTAACAATGTGCTGAAGTAGAACGGAAGAGAAACTCTTCCTAGAGAGCAGCGGTTCTCAACCTGTGCGAGCCAGCCCTTTTTGGGAAGGTTCCACCTTTCACTGGGGTGGCCCATTCCATAACAGTAGCAAATAACTGTAGGATTGGGGGCTCACCACAACATAAGCAAAGGTACAAATGTTTCCTGGCATTAGGCAGGTTGAGAACCTCTACTGTAGAGGAAGAAAGAAACGTTGTAATAGTCGAAAGACTGCAAAAGAGAAAAAGCCCTGAAAAGATGGAATAGCATAGTGGCTGCAGCAATGAGCACAAGCAAAGAACCAGTGTAATGACGCAATCGGATTATGCTTCAGTTCATGATGCTGTGCACACTGTTGCTATTACCCGAAGCCCACTCGATGGCACCTGACAACAGGAAGGACAGGAATTGTTTGTCTAACCATGTGCTGAACTATGTCTTAAGAGCAATCCTCTCTTCATTTAGAGCAGCGGTTCTCAACTTGTGGGTACCAAAACCTTTGGGGGAAGGGACCACCATCCACTGGGCGGCCGAATTCACCACAGTGTAAAAATTTCATTGATTAAGTATCAATGAATCTAATTGTAGAATTTGGGCTTCCCCACATCGAAAGGAACCGTATGAAAGGTTTGTGGCAAGCAAGTTGAGAACCCCTGACCTAGAGGAAAGAAAAAAAATCCGGTACAGTAGAAAGGCAGCAGAGGAGAGGCACCCCCAAGCAGATGGATCAGCACAGTGTCTGCAACAATGTGTGTAAGAAAATGCACCACAGTGAGGATGGCCCAAGATGGGACAACTTTCATTATATTGGGCCAGAATTGACATGACTGAAAACCATTCGTAGGAACCTAACTGCAAAAAACAAAGCGATTGAGTTTCTAAAAATATGCTGAAGAAGACATAAAGAGAAAGTCCTATTAGTTTAGAGCAGCGGTTCTTAACCTTTCGGCCAGACCTCTTTGGGTGGTCGTACGACCCTTTCACAGGGGTGACCAGTGCATAACACTAGGAAAATTAGAGTTATGATATAGCAATGTATATAATTTCATGATTATGGGTCCCCACCAACCGAGGAATTTTATGAAAGGGTCGTGGCATTAGCAAGGTTGAAAAGCACTGCCCTGGAATGAGGTGGAAAAGGTGTTATAGTAGAGGGCAACCAAAGAGATGCAGCCCCTACAAGATGGAATAGCACAGTGGCTACAAGCATGAACTGAAGCAAAGAAACACTGTGATGACGAAAAAGGATATGGCTTTGTTTTATTATGTTGTGCACAGAGTTGCAATGAGCTGAAACA
This sequence comes from Tenrec ecaudatus, assembly GCF_050624435.1. Classification (NCBI taxonomy): domain Eukaryota; kingdom Metazoa; phylum Chordata; class Mammalia; order Afrosoricida; family Tenrecidae; genus Tenrec; species Tenrec ecaudatus. Next base: position 85,107,653 of record NC_134548.1, read on the forward strand.
TACTCGAGGGCAACTACCCACAAGACCAACAGGATTTATGCGTCTAACACTGTGCTGAAGTAGAATGGAAGAGAAACTCTTCCTTGAGAGCAGGGGTTCTCAACCTGTGCGAGCCAGCCCTTTTTGGGAAGGTTCCACCTTTCACTGGGGTGGCCCATTCCATAACAGTAGCAAATAACTGTAGGATTGGGGGCTCACCACAACATATGAAAAGGTACAAGTGTTTCATGGCATTAGGCAGGTTGAGAACCTCTACTCTAGAGGAACAAAGAAACTTTGTAATAGTCGAAAGACTGCAAAAGAGAAAAAGCCCTGAAAAGATGGAATAGCATAGTGGCTGCAACAATGAGCACCAGCAAAGAAACACAGTAATGACGAAACAGGATGGTGCTTCATTTCATGATGGTGTGCACACTGTTGCTATTACCCGAAACCCACTCGATGGCACCTGACAACAGGAAGGACAGGAATTGTTTGTCTAACTATGTGCTGAACTATGTCTTTTTTTTTCTTCTTTTACATTTTATTAGGGACTCCAACAACTCTTACCACAATCCATACATATACATACATCAATTGTACAAAGCACACCCATACACTCCCTCTCCCAATCACTCTCAAGGCATTTGCTCTTCACCTAAGCCCCTTGCATCAGGTCCTCCTTTTTTTCCCCCCTCCTTCCCTTTTCCCCCCTCCCTCATATGCCCTTGGTAATTTATACCTCGTTATTTTGTCATATCTTGCCCTATTCGGGGTCTCCCTTCCCCCCTTCTCTGCTGTCCCTCTCCCAGGGAAGAGGTCACATGTGGCTCCTTGTAATCAGTTCCCCCTTTCCAACCCACTCACCCTCCACTCTCCCAGCATTGTCCCTCACGCCCTTGGTCCTGGAGGTATCATCCACCCTGGATTCCCTGTATCTCCAACCCTCATATGTACCAGTGTACAGCCTCTGTCCTATCCAGCCCTGCGAGGTAGAATTCGGATCATGGTAGTTGGGGGGAGGAAGCATCCAGGATCTGGGGGAAAGCTGTGTTCTTCATCGATACTACCTCACACCCTAATTAACCCATCTCCTCTCCTAAGCCCCTCTATGAGGGGATCTCCATTGGCTGACACTTGGGCCTTGGGTCTCCACTCTGCACTTCCCCCTTCATTTAATATAATATATATATACACATACATATATACATATACACATAAATACACATACATACACACACTTATATCTTTTTTTTTTTTTTTGCATGATGCCTTATATCTGGTCCCTTGGGCACCTCGTGATCGCACTGGCCGGTGTGCTTCTTCCATGTGGGCTTATTTGTTTCTGAGCGAGATGGCCGCTTGTTCACCTTCAAGCCTTTAAGACCCCAGACACTATCTCTTTTGATAGCCGGGCACCATCAGCTTTCTTCACCACATTTGCTTATGCACCCATTTGTCTTCAGCGATCCTATCATGGAGGTGTGCAGTCAATGATATGCTTTTTTGTTCTTTGATGCCTGGTAACTGATCCCTTTGGGACTACTCGATCACACAGGCTGGTGTGTTCTTCCATGTGGACTTTGTTGCTTCTGAGCTAGATGGCCGCTTGTTTATCTTCAAGCCTTTAAGACCCCAGTCACTATCTCTTTTGATAGCCGGGCACCATCAGCTTTCTTCACCACATTTACTTGTTCACCCATGTTGGCTCCAGCTGTTGTGTCGGGAGAGTGAGCATCATAGAGTTCCAATTTAATAAAAGAAGGTATTCATGCATAGAGGGAGTGTTTGAGTAGAGGCCCAAGGTCCTTCCGCCACCTTAATACTTGACCTATAAATATAGACACAAAGATCTATTTCCCCAACCTCCTATATATATTTGCATGTACATGTCTTTGTCTAGACCTCCATGAATGCCCTTTGACTCCTAGCTCTTTCCTCCATCTTCCTTGACCTTCCTCCTGCCCTACTACCATGCTTCATTGCCACCTGGGCTAGAGTATACCTCTTCTCTAAGCAACCTTACCCTTGATCATTTCCCACCAGGCCTGCTGAACTATGTCTTAAGAGAAATCCTCTCTTCATTTTGAGAAGCGGTTCTCAACTTGTGGGTTCCAAAACCTTTCGGGGAAGGGACCACCTTCCACGGGGTGGCACAATTCACCCCAGTATAGAAAGTAAAGTGATGAAGTAGCAACGAATTTAATTTTAGGATTTGGTCTTCCCTACATGGAAAGGACTCTATGAAAGATTTGTGGCAGCAGCAAAGTTGAGATCCCCTGACCTAGAGGGAGAAGGAAACCCTGTTACCATGGAAAGGCGGCAGAAGAGAGGCAGCCCCAAGAAGATGGATTAGCACAGTGGCTGCAACAATGTGTGCCAGAATATGCACCACAGTGAAGATGGCCCAAGAAGGGGCAACCTTTCATTATATCCGGCAAGAGTTGACATGACTGAAAACCACTCGTCGGAACCTAACTGCAAAAACAATGCGATTGCATTTCTAACAATATGCTGAAGTAGACATTAAGAGAAAGTTCTATTAGTTTAGAGCAGCAGTTCTTAACCTTTGGGCCAGACCTCTTTGGGTGGTCGAATGACCCTTTCAAAAGGTGGTCCAGTGCATAACACTAGCAAAATTAGAGTAATGATATAGCAATGTATATAATTTCATGATTATGGGTCCCCACCAACCGAGGAATTTTATGAAAGGGTCGTGGCCTTAGCAAGGTTGAAAAGCACTGCCCTGGAAGGAGGTGGAAAAGGTGTTATAGTAGAGGGCAACCAAAGAGATGCAGCCCCTACAAGATGGAATAGCACAGTGGCTACAAGCATGAACTGAAGCAAAGAAACACTGTGATGACGAAAAAGGATATGGCTTTGTTTTATTATGTTGTGCACAGAGTTGCAATGAGCTGAAACATACTCGAGGGCAACTACCCACAAGACCAACAGGATTTATGCGTCTAACAATGTGCTGAAGTAGAATGGAAGAGAAACTCTTCCTAGAGAGCAGCGGTTCTCAACCTGTGCGAGCCAGCCCTTTTTGGGAAGGTTCCACCTTTCACTGGGGTGGCCCATTCCATAACAGTAGCAAATAACTGTAGGATTGGGGGCTCACCACAACATATGGAAAGGTACAAATGTTTCCTGGCATTAGGCAGGTTGAGAACCCCTACTGTAGAGGAAGAAAGAAACGTTATTACATTCGAAAGCCTGCAAGAGAAAAAGCCCTGAAAAGATGGAATAGCATAGTGGCTGCAACAATGAGCACCAGCAAAGAAACACAGTAATGACGAAACAGGATGGTGCTTCATTTCATGATGCTGTGCACACTGTTGCTATTACCCGAAACCCACTCGATGGCACCTGACAACAGGAAGGACAGGAATTGTTTGTCTAACTATGCGCTGAACTATGTCTTAAGAGAAATCCTCTCTTCATTTTGAGAAGCGGTTCTCAACTTGTGGGTTCTATAACATTTCGGGGAAGAGACCAGCTTCCACGGGGTGGCACAATTCACCCCAGTATAGAAAGTAAAGTGATGAAGTAGCAACGAATTTAATTTTAGGATTTGGTCTTCCCTACATGGAAAGGACTCTATGAAAGATTTGTGGCAGCAGCAAAGTTGAGATCCCCTGACCTAGAGGGAGAAAGAAATCCTGTTACCAAGGAAAGGCGGCAGAAGAGAGGCAGCCCCAAGAAGATGGATTAGCACAGTGGCTGCAACAATGTGTGCCAGAATATGCACCACAGTGAAGATGGCCCAAGAAGGGGCAACCTTTCATTATATCCGGCAAGAGTTGACATGACTGAAAACCACTCGTCGGAACCTAACTGCAAAAACAATGCGATTGAGTTACTAACAATATGCTGAAGAAGACATTAAGAGAAAGTTCTATTAGTTTAGAGCAGCAGTTCTTAACCTTTGGTCCAGACCTCTTTGGGTGGTCGAACGACCCTTTCAAAAGGTGGTCCAGTGCATAACACTAGCAAAATTAGAGTAATGATATAGCAATGTATATAATTTCATGATAATGGGTCCCCACCAACCGAGGAATTTTATGAAAGGGTCGTGGCATTAGCAAGGTTGAAAAGCACTGCCCTGGAATGAGGTGGAAAACGTGTTATATTAGAGGGCAATCAAAGAGATGCAGCCCCTACAAGATGGAATAGCACAGTGGCTGCAAGCATGAACTGAAGCAAAGAAACACTGTGATGACGGAAAAGGATGGGGCTTTGTTTTATTATGTTGTGCACAGAGTTGCAATGAGCTGAAACATACTCGAGGGCAACTACCCACAAGACCAACAGGATTTATGCGTCTAACAATGTGCTGAAGTAGAATGGAAGAGAAACTCTTCCTAGAGAGCAGGGGTTCTCAACCTGTGTGAGCCAGCCCTTTTTGGGAAGGTTCCACCTTTCACTGGGGTGGCCCATTCCATAACAGTAGCAAATAACTGTAGGATTGGGGGCTCACCACAACATATGAAAAGGTACAAGTGTTTCATGGCATTAGGCAGGTTGAGAACCTCTACTGTAGAGGAAGAAAGAAACGTTGTAATAGTCGAAAGACTGCAAAAGAGAAAAAGCCCTGAAAAGATGGAATAGCATAGTGGCTGCAGCAATGAGCACAAGCAAAGAACCAGTGTAATGACGCAATCGGATTATGCTTCAGTTCATGATGCTGTGCACACTGTTGCTATTACCCGAAGCCCACTCGATGGCACCTGACAACAGGAAGGACAGGAATTGTTTGTCTAACTATGCGCTGAACTATGTCTTAAGAGAAATCCTCTCTTCATTTTGAGAAGCGGTTCTCAACTTGTGGGTTCTATAACATTTCGGGGAAGAGACCAGCTTCCACGGGGTGGCACAATTCACCCCAGTATAGAAAGTAAAGTGATGAAGTAGCAACGAATTTAATTTTAGGATTTGGTCTTCCCTACATGGAAAGGACTCTATGAAAGATTTGTGGCAGCAGCAAAGTTGAGATCCCCTGACCTAGAGGGAGAAAGAAATCCTGTTACCAAGGAAAGGCGGCAGAAGAGAGGCAGCCCCAAGAAGATGGATTAGCACAGTGGCTGCAACAATGTGTGCCAGAATATGCACCACAGTGAAGATGGCCCAAGAAGGGGCAACCTTTCATTATATTCGGCAAGAGTTGACATGACTGAAAACCACTCGTCGGAACCTAACTGCAAAAACAATGCGATTGAGTTACTAACAATATGCTGAAGAAGACATTAAGAGAAAGTTCTATTAGTTTAGAGCAGCAGTTCTTAACCTTTGGTCCAGACCTCTTTGGGTGGTCGAACGACCCTTTCAAAAGGTGGTCCAGTGCATAACACTAGCAAAATTAGAGTAATGATATAGCAATGTATATAATTTCATGATAATGGGTCACCACCAACCGAGGAATTTTATGAAAGGGTCGTGGCATTAGCAAGGTTGAAAAGCACTGCCCTGGAATGAGGTGGAAAACGTGTTATATTAGAGGGCAATCAAAGAGATGCAGCCCCTACAAGATGGAATAGCACAGTGGCTGCAAGCATGAACTGAAGCAAAGAAACACTGTGATGACGGAAAAGGATGGGGCTTTGTTTTATTATGTTGTGCACAGAGTTGCAATGAGCTGAAACATACTCGAGGGCAACTACCCACAAGACCAACAGGATTTATGCGTCTAACAATGTGCTGAAGTAGAATGGAAGAGAAACTCTTCCTAGAGAGCAGGGGTTCTCAACCTGTGTGAGCCAGCCCTTTTTGGGAAGGTTCCACCTTTCACTGGGGTGGCCCATTCCATAACAGTAGCAAATAACTGTAGGATTGGGGGCTCACCACAACATATGAAAAGGTACAAGTGTTTCATGGCATTAGGCAGGTTGAGAACCTCTACTCTAGAGGAACAAAGAAACGTTGTAATAGTCGAAAGACTGCAAAAGAGAAAAAGCCCTGAAAAGATGGAATAGCATAGTGGCTGCAGCAATGAGCACAAGCAAAGAACCAGTGTAATGACGCAATCGGATTATGCTTCAGTTCATGATGCTGTGCACACTGTTGCTATTACCCGAAGCCCACTCGATGGCACCTGACAACAGGAAGGACAGGAATTGTTTGTCTAACCATGTGCTGAACTATGTCTTAAGAGCAATCCTCTCTTCATTTAGAGCAGCGGTTCTCAACTTGTGGGTACCAAAACCTTTGGGGGAAGGGACCACCTTCCACTGGGCGGCCGAATTCACCACAGTGTAAAAATTTCATTGATTAAGTATCAATGAATCTAATTGTAGAATTTGGGCTTCCCCACATCGAAAGGAACCGTATGAAAGGTTTGTGGCAAGCAAGTTGAGAACCCCTGACCTAGAGGAAAGAAAAAAAATCCGGTACAGTAGAAAGGAAGCAGAGGAGAGGCACCCCCAAGCAGATGGATCAGCACAGTGTCTGCAACAATGTGTGTAAGAAAATGCACCACAGTGAGGATGGCCCAAGATGGGACAACTTTCATTATATTGGGCCAGAATTGACATGACTGAAAACCATTCGTAGGAACCTAACTGCAAAAAACAAAGCGATTGAGTTTCTAAAAATATGCTGAAGAAGACATAAAGAGAAAGTCCTATTAGTTTAGAGCAGCGGTTCTTAACCTTTCGGCCAGACCTCTTTGGGTGGTCGTACGACCCTTTCACAGGGGTGACCAGTGCATAACACTAGGAAAATTAGAGTTATGATATAGCAATGTATATAATTTCATGATTATGGGTCCCCACCAACCGAGGAATTTTATGAAAGGGTCGTGGCATTAGCAAGGTTGAAAAGCACTGCCCTGGAATGAGGTGGAAAAGGTGTTATAGTAGAGGGCAACCAAAGAGATGCAGCCCCTACAAGATGGAATAGCACAGTGGCTACAAGCATGAACTGAAGCAAAGAAACACTGTGATGACGAAAAAGGATATGGCTTTGTTTTATTATGTTGTGCACAGAGTTGCAATGAGCTGAAACATACTCGAGGGCAACTACCCACAAGACCAACAGGATTTATGCGTCTAACAATGTGCTGAAGTAGAATGGAAGAGAAACTCTTCCTTGAGAGCAGGGGTTCTCAACCTGTGCGAGCCAGCCCTTTTTGGGAAGGTTCCACCTTTCACTGGGGTGGCCCATTCCATAACAGTAGCAAATAACTGTAGGATTGGGGGCTCACCACAACATATGAAAAGGTACAAGTGTTTCATGGCATTAGGCAGGTTGAGAACCTCTACTCTAGAGGAACAAAGAAACTTTGTAATAGTCGAAAGACTGCAAAAGAGAAAAAGCCCTGAAAAGATGGAATAGCATAGTGGCTGCAACAATGAGCACCAGCAAAGAAACACAGTAATGACGAAACAGGATGGTGCTTCATTTCATGATGGTGTGCACACTGTTTCTATTACCCGAAACCCACTCGATGGCACCTGACAACAGGAAGGACAGGAATTGTTTGTCTAACTATGTGCTGAACTATGTCTTTTTTTTTCTTCTTTTACATTTTATTAGGGACTCCAACAACTCTTACCACAATCCATACATATACATACATCAATTGTACAAAGCACACCCATACACTCCCTCTCCCAATCACTCTCAAGGCATTTGCTCTTCACCTAAGCCCCTTGCATCAGGTCCTCCTTTTTTTCCCCCCTCCTTCCCTTTTCCCCCCTCCCTCATATGCCCTTGGTAATTTATACCTCGTTATTTTGTCATATCTTGCCCTATTCGGGGTCTCCCTTCCCCCCTTCTCTGCTGTCCCTCTCCCAGGGAAGAGGTCACATGTGGCTCCTTGTAATCAGTTCCCCCTTTCCAACCCACTCACCCTCCACTCTCCCAGCATCGTCCCTCACGCCCTTGGTCCTGGAGGTATCATCCACCCTGGATTCCCTGTATCTCCAACCCTCATATGTACCAGTGTACAGCCTCTGTCCTATCCAGCCCTGCGAGGTAGAATTCGGATCATGGTAGTTGGGGGGAGGAAGCATCCAGGATCTGGGGGAAAGCTGTGTTCTTCATCGATACTACCTCACACCCTAATTAACCCATCTCCTCTCCTAAGCCCCTCTATGAGGGGATCTCCATTGGCTGACACTTGGGCCTTGGGTCTCCACTCTGCACTTCCCCCTTCATTTAATATAATATATATATACACATACATATATACATATACACATAAATACACATACATACACACACTTATATCTTTTTTTTTTTTTTTGCATGATGCCTTATATCTGGTCCCTTGGGCACCTCGTGATCGCACTGGCCGGTGTGCTTCTTCCATGTGGGCTTATTTGTTTCTGAGCGAGATGGCCGCTTGTTCACCTTCAAGCCTTTAAGACCCCAGACACTATCTCTTTTGATAGCCGGGCACCATCAGCTTTCTTCACCACATTTGCTTATGCACCCATTTGTCTTCAGCGATCCTATCATGGAGGTGTGCAGTCAATGATATGCTTTTTTGTTCTTTGATGCCTGGTAACTGATCCCTTTGGGACCACTCGATCACACAGGCTGGTGTGTTCTTCCATGTGGACTTTGTTGCTTCTGAGCTAGATGGCCGCTTGTTTATCTTCAAGCCTTTAAGACCCCAGTCACTATCTCTTTTGATAGCCGGGCACCATCAGCTTTCTTCACCACATTTACTTGTTCACCCATGTTGGCTCCAGCTGTTGTGTCGGGAGAGTGAGCATCATAGAGTTCCAATTTAATAAAAGAAGGTATTCATGCATAGAGGGAGTGTTTGAGTAGAGGCCCAAGGTCCTTCCGCCACCTTAATACTTGACCTATAAATATAGACACAAAGATCTATTTCCCCAACCTCCTATATATATTTGCATGTACATGTCTTTGTCTAGACCTCCATGAATGCCCTTTGACTCCTAGCTCTTTCCTCCATCTTCCTTGACCTTCCTCCTGCCCTACTACCATGCTTCATTGCCACCTGGGCTAGAGTATACCTCTTCTCTAAGCAACCTTACCCTTGATCATTTCCCACCAGGCCTGCTGAACTATGTCTTAAGAGAAATCCTCTCTTCATTTTGAGAAGCGGTTCTCAACTTGTGGGTTCCAAAACCTTTCGGGGAAGGGACCACCTTCCACGGGGTGGCACAATTCACCCCAGTATAGAAAGTAAAGTGATGAAGTAGCAACGAATTTAATTTTAGGATTTGGTCTTCCCTACATGGAAAGGACTCTATGAAAGATTTGTGGCAGCAGCAAAGTTGAGATCCCCTGACCTAGAGGGAGAAGGAAACCCTGTTACCATGGAAAGGCGGCAGAAGAGAGGCAGCCCCAAGAAGATGGATTAGCACAGTGGCTGCAACAATGTGTGCCAGAATATGCACCACAGTGAAGATGGCCCAAGAAGGGGCAACCTTTCATTATATCCGGCAAGAGTTGACATGACTGAAAACCACTCGTCGGAACCTAACTGCAAAAACAATGCGATTGCATTTCTAACAATATGCTGAAGTAGACATTAAGAGAAAGTTCTATTAGTTTAGAGCAGCAGTTCTTAACCTTTGGGCCAGACCTCTTTGGGTGGTCGAATGACCCTTTCAAAAGGTGGTCCAGTGCATAACACTAGCAAAATTAGAGTAATGATATAGCAATGTATATAATTTCATGATTATGGGTCCCCACCAACCGAGGAATTTTATGAAAGGGTCGTGGCCTTAGCAAGGTTGAAAAGCACTGCCCTGGAAGGAGGTGGAAAAGGTGTTATAGTAGAGGGCAACCAAAGAGATGCAGCCCCTACAAGATGGAATAGCACAGTGGCTACAAGCATGAACTGAAGCAAAGAAACACTGTGATGACGAAAAAGGATATGGCTTTGTTTTATTATGTTGTGCACAGAGTTGCAATGAGCTGAAACATACTCGAGGGCAACTACCCACAAGACCAACAGGATTTATGCGTCTAACAATGTGCTGAAGTAGAATGGAAGAGAAACTCTTCCTAGAGAGCAGCGGTTCTCAACCTGTGCGAGCCAGCCCTTTTTGGGAAGGTTCCACCTTTCACTGGGGTGGCCCATTCCATAACAGTAGCAAATAACTGTAGGATTGGGGGCTCACCACAACATATGGAAAGGTACAAATGTTTCCTGGCATTAGGCAGGTTGAGAACCCCTACTGTAGAGGAAGAAAGAAACGTTATTACATTCGAAAGCCTGCAAGAGAAAAAGCCCTGAAAAGATGGAATAGCATAGTGGCTGCAACAATGAGCACCAGCAAAGAAACACAGTAATGACGAAACAGGATGGTGCTTCATTTCATGATGCTGTGCACACTGTTGCTATTACCCGAAACCCACTCGATGGCACCTGACAACAGGAAGGACAGGAATTGTTTGTCTAACTATGCGCTGAACTATGTCTTAAGAGAAATCCTCTCTTCATTTTGAGAAGCGGTTCTCAACTTGTGGGTTCTATAACATTTCGGGGAAGAGACCAGCTTCCACGGGGTGGCACAATTCACCCCAGTATAGAAAGTAAAGTGATGAAGTAGCAACGAATTTAATTTTAGGATTTGGTCTTCCCTACATGGAAAGGACTCTATGAAAGATTTGTGGCAGCAGCAAAGTTGAGATCCCCTGACCTAGAGGGAGAAAGAAATCCTGTTACCAAGGAAAGGCGGCAGAAGAGAGGCAGCCCCAAGAAGATGGATTAGCACAGTGGCTGCAACAATGTGTGCCAGAATATGCACCACAGTGAAGATGGCCCAAGAAGGGGCAACCTTTCATTATATTCGGCAAGAGTTGACATGACTGAAAACCACTCGTCGGAACCTAACTGCAAAAACAATGCGATTGAGTTACTAACAATATGCTGAAGAAGACATTAAGAGAAAGTTCTATTAGTTTAGAGCAGCAGTTCTTAACCTTTGGTCCAGACCTCTTTGGGTGGTCGAACGACCCTTTCAAAAGGTGGTCCAGTGCATAACACTAGCAAAATTAGAGTAATGATATAGCAATGTATATAATTTCATGATAATGGGTCACCACCAACCGAGGAATTTTATGAAAGGGTCGTGGCATTAGCAAGGTTGAAAAGCACTGCCCTGGAATGAGGTGGAAAACGTGTTATATTAGAGGGCAATCAAAGAGATGCAGCCCCTACAAGATGGAATAGCACAGTGGCTGCAAGCATGAACTGAAGCAAAGAAACACTGTGATGACGGAAAAGGATGGGGCTTTGTTTTATTATGTTGTGCACAGAGTTGCAATGAGCTGAAACATACTCGAGGGCAACTACCCACAAGACCAACAGGATTTATGCGTCTAACAATGTGCTGAAGTAGAATGGAAGAGAAACTCTTCCTAGAGAGCAGGGGTTCTCAACCTGTGTGAGCCAGCCCTTTTTGGGAAGGTTCCACCTTTCACTGGGGTGGCCCATTCCATAACAGTAGCAAATAACTGTAGGATTGGGGGCTCACCACAACATATGAAAAGGTACAAGTGTTTCATGGCATTAGGCAGGTTGAGAACCTCTACTGTAGAGGAAGAAAGAAACGTTGTAATAGTCGAAAGACTGCAAAAGAGAAAAAGCCCTGAAAAGATGGAATAGCATAGTGGCTGCAGCAATGAGCACAAGCAAAGAACCAGTGTAATGACGCAATCGGATTATGCTTCAGTTCATGATGCTGTGCACACTGTTGCTATTACCCGAAGCCCACTCGATGGCACCTGACAACAGGAAGGACAGGAATTGTTTGTCTAACCATGTGCTGAACTATGTCTTAAGAGCAATCCTCTCTTCATTTAGAGCAGCGGTTCTCAACTTGTGGGTACCAAAACCTTTGGGGGAAGGGACCACCTTCCACTGGGCGGCCGAATTCACCACAGTGTAAAAATTTCATTGATTAAGTATCAATGAATCTAATTGTAGAATTTGGGCTTCCCCACATCGAAAGGAACCGTATGAAAGGTTTGTGGCAAGCAAGTTGAGAACCCCTGACCTAGAGGAAAGAAAAAAAATCCGGTACAGTAGAAAGGAAGCAGAGGAGAGGCACCCCCAAGCAGATGGATCAGCACAGTGTCTGCAACAATGTGTGTAAGAAAATGCACCACAGTGAGGATGGCCCAAGATGGGACAACTTTCATTATATTGGGCCAGAATTGACATGACTGAAAACCATTCGTAGGAACCTAACTGCAAAAAACAAAGCGATTGAGTTTCTAAAAATATGCTGAAGAAGACATAAAGAGAAAGTCCTATTAGTTTAGAGCAGCGGTTCTTAACCTTTCGGCCAGACCTCTTTGGGTGGTCGTACGACCCTTTCACAGGGGTGACCAGTGCATAACACTAGGAAAATTAGAGTTATGATATAGCAATGTATATAATTTCATGATTATGGGTCCCCACCAACCGAGGAATTTTATGAAAGGGTCGTGGCATTAGCAAGGTTGAAAAGCACTGCCCTGGAATGAGGTGGAAAAGGTGTTATAGTAGAGGGCAACCAAAGAGATGCAGCCCCTACAAGATGGAATAGCACAGTGGCTACAAGCATGAACTGAAGCAAAGAAACACTGTGATGACGAAAAAGGATATGGCTTTGTTTTATTATGTTGTGCACAGAGTTGCAATGAGCTGAAACATACTCGAGGGCAACTACCCACAAGACCAACAGGATTTATGCGTCTAACAATGTGCTGAAGTAGAATGGAAGAGAAACTCTTCCTTGAGAGCAGGGGTTCTCAACCTGTGCGAGCCAGCCCTTTTTGGGAAGGTTCCACCTTTCACTGGGGTGGCCCATTCCATAACAGTAGCAAATAACTGTAGGATTGGGGGCTCACCACAACATATGAAAAGGTACAAGTGTTTCATGGCATTAGGCAGGTTGAGAACCTCTACTCTAGAGGAACAAAGAAACTTTGTAATAGTCGAAAGACTGCAAAAGAGAAAAAGCCCTGAAAAGATGGAATAGCATAGTGGCTGCAACAATGAGCACCAGCAAAGAAACACAGTAATGACGAAACAGGATGGTGCTTCATTTCATGATGGTGTGCACACTGTTTCTATTACCCGAAACCCACTCGATGGCACCTGACAACAGGAAGGACAGGAATTGTTTGTCTAACTATGTGCTGAACTATGTCTTTTTTTTTCTTCTTTTACATTTTATTAGGGACTCCAACAACTCTTACCACAATCCATACATATACATACATCAATTGTACAAAGCACACCCATACACTCCCTCTCCCAATCACTCTCAAGGCATTTGCTCTTCACCTAAGCCCCTTGCATCAGGTCCTCCTTTTTTTCCCCCCTCCTTCCCTTTTCCCCCCTCCCTCATATGCCCTTGGTAATTTATACCTCGTTATTTTGTCATATCTTGCCCTATTCGGGGTCTCCCTTCCCCCCTTCTCTGCTGTCCCTCTCCCAGGGAAGAGGTCACATGTGGCTCCTTGTAATCAGTTCCCCCTTTCCAACCCACTCACCCTCCACTCTCCCAGCATCGTCCCTCACGCCCTTGGTCCTGGAGGTATCATCCACCCTGGATTCCCTGTATCTCCAACCCTCATATGTACCAGTGTACAGCCTCTGTCCTATCCAGCCCTGCGAGGTAGAATTCGGATCATGGTAGTTGGGGGGAGGAAGCATCCAGGATCTGGGGGAAAGCTGTGTTCTTCATCGATACTACCTCACACCCTAATTAACCCATCTCCTCTCCTAAGCCCCTCTATGAGGGGATCTCCATTGGCTGACACTTGGGCCTTGGGTCTCCACTCTGCACTTCCCCCTTCATTTAATATAATATATATATACACATACATATATACATATACACATAAATACACATACATACACACACTTATATCTTTTTTTTTTTTTTTGCATGATGCCTTATATCTGGTCCCTTGGGCACCTCGTGATCGCACTGGCCGGTGTGCTTCTTCCATGTGGGCTTATTTGTTTCTGAGCGAGATGGCCGCTTGTTCACCTTCAAGCCTTTAAGACCCCAGACACTATCTCTTTTGATAGCCGGGCACCATCAGCTTTCTTCACCACATTTGCTTATGCACCCATTTGTCTTCAGCGATCCTATCATGGAGGTGTGCAGTCAATGATATGCTTTTTTGTTCTTTGATGCCTGGTAACTGATCCCTTTGGGACCACTCGATCACACAGGCTGGTGTGTTCTTCCATGTGGACTTTGTTGCTTCTGAGCTAGATGGCCGCTTGTTTATCTTCAAGCCTTTAAGACCCCAGTCACTATCTCTTTTGATAGCCGGGCACCATCAGCTTTCTTCACCACATTTACTTGTTCACCCATGTTGGCTCCAGCTGTTGTGTCGGGAGAGTGAGCATCATAGAGTTCCAATTTAATAAAAGAAGGTATTCATGCATAGAGGGAGTGTTTGAGTAGAGGCCCAAGGTCCTTCCGCCACCTTAATACTTGACCTATAAATATAGACACAAAGATCTATTTCCCCAACCTCCTATATATATTTGCATGTACATGTCTTTGTCTAGACCTCCATGAATGCCCTTTGACTCCTAGCTCTTTCCTCCATCTTCCTTGACCTTCCTCCTGCCCTACTACCATGCTTCATTGCCACCTGGGCTAGAGTATACCTCTTCTCTAAGCAACCTTACCCTTGATCATTTCCCACCAGGCCTGCTGAACTATGTCTTAAGAGAAATCCTCTCTTCATTTTGAGAAGCGGTTCTCAACTTGTGGGTTCCAAAACCTTTCGGGGAAGGGACCACCTTCCACGGGGTGGCACAATTCACCCCAGTATAGAAAGTAAAGTGATGAAGTAGCAACGAATTTAATTTTAGGATTTGGTCTTCCCTACATGGAAAGGACTCTATGAAAGATTTGTGGCAGCAGCAAAGTTGAGATCCCCTGACCTAGAGGGAGAAGGAAACCCTGTTACCATGGAAAGGCGGCAGAAGAGAGGCAGCCCCAAGAAGATGGATTAGCACAGTGGCTGCAACAATGTGTGCCAGAATATGCACCACAGTGAAGATGGCCCAAGAAGGGGCAACCTTTCATTATATCCGGCAAGAGTTGACATGACTGAAAACCACTCGTCGGAACCTAACTGCAAAAACAATGCGATTGCATTTCTAACAATATGCTGAAGTAGACATTAAGAGAAAGTTCTATTAGTTTAGAGCAGCAGTTCTTAACCTTTGGGCCAGACCTCTTTGGGTGGTCGAATGACCCTTTCAAAAGGTGGTCCAGTGCATAACACTAGCAAAATTAGAGTAATGATATAGCAATGTATATAATTTCATGATTATGGGTCCCCACCAACCGAGGAATTTTATGAAAGGGTCGTGGCCTTAGCAAGGTTGAAAAGCACTGCCCTGGAAGGAGGTGGAAAAGGTGTTATAGTAGAGGGCAACCAAAGAGATGCAGCCCCTACAAGATGGAATAGCACAGTGGCTACAAGCATGAACTGAAGCAAAGAAACACTGTGATGACGAAAAAGGATATGGCTTTGTTTTATTATGTTGTGCACAGAGTTGCAATGAGCTGAAACATACTCGAGGGCAACTACCCACAAGACCAACAGGATTTATGCGTCTAACAATGTGCTGAAGTAGAATGGAAGAGAAACTCTTCCTAGAGAGCAGCGGTTCTCAACCTGTGCGAGCCAGCCCTTTTTGGGAAGGTTCCACCTTTCACTGGGGTGGCCCATTCCATAACAGTAGCAAATAACTGTAGGATTGGGGGCTCACCACAACATATGGAAAGGTACAAATGTTTCCTGGCATTAGGCAGGTTGAGAACCCCTACTGTAGAGGAAGAAAGAAACGTTATTACATTCGAAAGCCTGCAAGAGAAAAAGCCCTGAAAAGATGGAATAGCATAGTGGCTGCAACAATGAGCACCAGCAAAGAAACACAGTAATGACGAAACAGGATGGTGCTTCATTTCATGATGCTGTGCACACTGTTGCTATTACCCGAAACCCACTCGATGGCACCTGACAACAGGAAGGACAGGAATTGTTTGTCTAACTATGTGCTGAACTATGTCTTAAGAGAAATCCTCTCTTCATTTTGAGAAGCGGTTCTCAACTTGTGGGTTCCAAAACCTTTCGGGGAAGGGACCACCTTCCACGGGGTGGCACAATTCACCCCAGTATAGAAAGTAAAGTGATGAAGTAGCAACGAATTTAATTTTAGGATTTGGTCTTCCCTACATGGAAAGGACTCTATGAAAGATTTGTGGCAGCAGCAAAGTTGAGATCCCCTGACCTAGAGGGAGAAGGAAACCCTGTTACCATGGAAAGGCGGCAGAAGAGAGGCAGCCCCAAGAAGATGGATTAGCACAGTGGCTGCAACAATGTGTGCCAGAATATGCACCACAGTGAAGATGGCCCAAGAAGGGGCAACCTTTCATTATATCCGGCAAGAGTTGACATGACTGAAAACCAATCGTCGGAACCTAACTGCAAAAACAATGAGATTGCGTTTCTAACAATATGCTGAAGTAGACATTAAGAGAGAGTTCTATTAGTTTAGAGCAGCAGTTCTTAACCTTTGGGCCAGACCTCTTTGGGTGGTCGAATGACCCTTTCAAAAGGTGGTCCAGTGCATAACACTAGCAAAATTAGAGTAATGATATAGCAATGTATATAATTTCATGATTATGGGTCCCCACCAACCGAGGAATTTTATGAAAGGGTCGTGGCATTAGCTAGGTTGAAAAGCACTGCCCTGGAATGAGGTGGAAAAGGTGTTATAGTAGAGGGCAACCAAAGAGATGCAGCCCCTACAAGATGGAATAGCACAGTGGCTACAAGCATGAACTGAAGCAAAGAAACACTGTGATGACGGAAAAGGATGGGGCTTTGTTTTATTATGTTGTGCACAGAGTTGCAATGAGCTGAAACATACTCGAGGGCAACTACCCACAAGACCAACAGGATTTATGCGTCTAACAATGTGCTGAAGTAGAATGGAAGAGAAACTCTTCCTAGAGAGCAGCGGTTCTCAACCTGTGCGAGCCAGCCCTTTTTGGGAAGGTTCCACCTTTCACTGGGGTGGCCCATTCCATAACAGTAGCAAATAACTGTAGGATTGGGGGCTCACCACAACATATGGAAAGGTACAAATGTTTCCTGGCATTAGGCAGGTTGAGAACCCCTACTGTAGAGGAAGAAGGAAACGTTATTACATTCGAAAGCCTGCAAGAGAAAAAGCCCTGAAAAGATGGAATAGCATAGTGGCTGCAACAATGAGCACCAGCAAAGAAACACAGTAATGACGAAACAGGATGGTGCTTCATTTCATGATGCTGTGCACACTGTTGCTATTACCCGAAACCCACTCGATGGCACCTGACAACAGGAAGGACAGGAATTGTTTGTCTAACTATGCGCAGAACTATGTCTTAAGAGAAATCCTCTCTTCATTTTGAGAAGCGGTTCTCAACTTGTGGGTTCTATAACATTTCGGGGAAGAGACCAGCTTCCACGGGGTGGCACAATTCACCCCAGTATAGAAAGTAAAGTGATGAAGTAGCAACGAATTTAATTTTAGGATTTGGTCTTCCCTACATGGAAAGGACTCTATGAAAGATTTGTGGCAGCAGCAAAGTTGAGATCCCCTGACCTAGAGGGAGAAAGAAATCCTGTTACCAAGGAAAGGCGGCAGAAGAGAGGCAGCCCCAAGAAGATGGATTAGCACAGTGGCTGCAACAATGTGTGCCAGAATATGCACCACAGTGAAGATGGCCCAAGAAGGGGCAACCTTTCATTATATTCGGCAAGAGTTGACATGACTGAAAACCACTCGTCGGAACCTAACTGCAAAAACAATGCGATTGAGTTACTAACAATATGCTGAAGAAGACATTAAGAGAAAGTTCTATTAGTTTAGAGCAGCAGTTCTTAACCTTTGGTCCAGACCTCTTTGGGTGGTCGAACGACCCTTTCAAAAGGTGGTCCAGTGCATAACACTAGCAAAATTAGAGTAATGATATAGCAATGTATATAATTTCATGATAATGGGTCACCACCAACCGAGGAATTTTATGAAAGGGTCGTGGCATTAGCAAGGTTGAAAAGCACTGCCCTGGAATGAGGTGGAAAACGTGTTATATTAGAGGGCAATCAAAGAGATGCAGCCCCTACAAGATGGAATAGCACAGTGGCTGCAAGCATGAACTGAAGCAAAGAAACACTGTGATGACGGAAAAGGATGGGGCTTTGTTTTATTATGTTGTGCACAGAGTTGCAATTAGCTGAAACATACTCGAGGGCAACTACCCACAAGACCAACAGGATTTATGCGTCTAACAATGTGCTGAAGTAGAATGGAAGAGAAACTCTTCCTAGAGAGCAGGGGTTCTCAACCTGTGCGAGCCAGCCCTTTTTGGGAAGGTTCCACCTTTCACTGGGGTGGCCCATTCCATAACAGTAGCAAATAACTGTAGGATTGGGGGCTCACCACAACATATGAAAAGGTACAAGTGTTTCATGGGATTAGGCAGGTTGAGAACCTCTACTGTAGAGGAAGAAAGAAACGTTGTAATAGTCGAAAGACTGCAAAAGAGAAAAAGCCCTGAAAAGATGGAATAGCATAGTGGCTGCAGCAATGAGCACAAGCAAAGAACCAGTGTAATGACGCAATCGGATGGTGCTTCAGTTCATGATGCTGTGCACACTGTTGCTATTACCCGAAGCCCACTCGATGGCACCTGACAACAGGAAGGACAGGAATTGTTTGTCTAACCATGTGCTGAACTATGTCTTAAGAGCAATCCTCTCTTCATTTAGAGCAGCGGTTCTCAACTTGTGGGTACCAAAACCTTTGGGGGAAGGGACCACCTTCCACTGGGTGGCCGAATTCACCACAGTGTAAAAATTTCATTGATTAAGTATCAATGAATCTAATTGTAGAATTTGGGCTTCCCCACATCGAAAGGAACCGTATGAAAGGTTTGTGGCAAGCAAGTTGAGAACCCCTGACCTAGAGGAAAGAAAAAAAATCCGGTACAGTAGAAAGGCAGCAGAGGAGAGGCACCCCCAAGCAGATGGATGAGCACAGTGTCTGCAACAATGTGTGTAAGAAAATGCACCACAGTGAGGATGGCCCAAGATGGGACAACTTTCATTATATTGGGCCAGAATTGACATGACTGAAAACCATTCGTAGGAACCTAACTGCAAAAAACAAAGCGATTGAGTTTCTAAAAATATGCTGAAGAAGACATAAAGAGAAAGTCCTATTAGTTTAGAGCAGCGGTTCTTAACCTTTCGGCCAGACCTCTTTGGGTGGTCGTACGACCCTTTCACAGGGGTGACCAGTGCATAACACTAGGAAAATTAGAGTTATGATATAGCAATGTATATAATTTCATGATTATGGGTCCCCACCAACCGAGGAATTTTATGAAAGGGTCGTGGCATTAGCAAGGTTGAAAAGCACTGCCCTGGAATGAGGTGGAAAAGGTGTTATAGTAGAGGGCAACCAAAGAGATGCAGCCCCTACAAGATGGAATAGCACAGTGGCTACAAGCATGAACTGAAGCAAAGAAACACTGTGATGACGAAAAAGGATATGGCTTTGTTTTATTATGTTGTGCACAGAGTTGCAATGAGCTGAAACATACTCGAGGGCAACTACCCACAAGACCAACAGGATTTATGCGTCTAACAATGTGCTGAAGTAGAATGGAAGAGAAACTCTTCCTTGAGAGCAGGGGTTCTCAACCTGTGCGAGCCAGCCCTTTTTGGGAAGGTTCCACCTTTCACTGGGGTGGCCCATTCCATAACAGTAGCAAATAACTGTAGGATTGGGGGCTCACCACAACATATGAAAAGGTACAAGTGTTTCATGGCATTAGGCAGGTTGAGAACCTCTACTCTAGAGGAACAAAGAAACTTTGTAATAGTCGAAAGACTGCAAAAGAGAAAAAGCCCTGAAAAGATGGAATAGCATAGTGGCTGCAACAATGAGCACCAGCAAAGAAAAACAGTAATGACGAAACAGGATGGTGCTTCATTTCATGATGGTGTGCACACTGTTGCTATTACCCGAAACCCACTCGATGGCACCTGACAACAGGAAGGACAGGAATTGTTTGTCTAACTATGTGCTGAACTATGTCTTTTTTTTCTTCTTTTACATTTTATTAGGGACTCCAACAACTCTTTCCACAATCCATACATATACATACATCAATTGTACAAAGCACACCCATACACTCCCTCTCCCAATCACTCTCAAGGCATTTGCTCTTCACCTAAGCCCCTTGCATCAGGTCCTCCTTTTTTTCCCCCCCTCCTTCCCTTTTCCCCCCTCCCTCATATGCCCTTGGTAATTTATACCTCGTTATTTTGTCATATCTTGCCCTATTCTGGGTCTCCCTTCCCCCCTTCTCTGCTGTCCCTCTCCCAGGGAAGAGGTCACATGTGGCTCCTTGTAATCAGTTCCCCCTTTCCAACCCACTCACCCTCCACTCTCCCAGCATCGTCCCTCACGCCCTTGGTCCTGGAGGTATCATCCACCCTGGATTCCCTGTATCTCCAACCCTCATATGTACCAGTGTACAGCCTCTGTCCTATCCAGCCCTGCGAGGTAGAATTCGGATCATGGTAGTTGGGGGGAGGAAGCATCCAGGATCTGGGGGAAAGCTGTGTTCTTCATCGATACTACCTCACACCCTAATTAACCCATCTCCTCTCCTAAGCCCCTCTATGAGGGGATCTCCATTGGCTGACACTTGGGCCTTGGGTCTCCACTCTGCACTTCCCCCTTCATTTAATATAATATATATATACACATACATATATACATATACACATAAATACACATACATACACACACTTATATCTTTTTTTTTTTTTTTTGCATGATGCCTTATATCTGGTCCCTTGGGCACCTCGTGATCGCACTGGCCGGTGTGCTTCTTCCATGTGGGCTTATTTGTTTCTGAGCGAGATGGCCGCTTGTTCACCTTCAAGCCTTTAAGACCCCAGACACTATCTCTTTTGATAGCCGGGCACCATCAGCTTTCTTCACCACATTTGCTTATGCACCCATTTGTCTTCAGCGATCCTATCATGGAGGTGTGCAGTCAATGATATGCTTTTTTGTTCTTTGATGCCTGGTAACTGATCCCTTTGGGACCACTCGATCACACAGGCTGGTGTGTTCTTCCATGTGGACTTTGTTGCTTCTGAGCTAGATGGCCGCTTGTTTATCTTCAAGCCTTTAAGACCCCAGTCACTATCTCTTTTGATAGCCGGGCACCATCAGCTTTCTTCACCACATTTACTTGTTCACCCATGTTGGCTCCAGCTGTTGTGTCGGGAGAGTGAGCATCATAGAGTTCCAATTTAATAAAAGAAGGTATTCATGCATAGAGGGAGTGTTTGAGTAGAGGCCCAAGGTCCTTCCGCCACCTTAATACTTGACCTATAAATATAGACACAAAGATCTATTTCCCCAACCTCCTATATATATTTGCATGTACATGTCTTTGTCTAGACCTCCATGAATGCCCTTTGACTCCTAGCTCTTTCCTCCATCTTCCTTGACCTTCCTCCTGCCCTACTACCATGCTTCATTGCCACCTGGGCTAGAGTATACCTCTTCTCTAAGCAACCTTACCCTTGATCATTTCCCACCAGGCCTGCTGAACTATGTCTTAAGAGAAATCCTCTCTTCATTTTGAGAAGCGGTTCTCAACTTGTGGGTTCCAAAACCTTTCGGGGAAGGGACCACCTTCCACGGGGTGGCACAATTCACCCCAGTATAGAAAGTAAAGTGATGAAGTAGCAATGAATTTAATTTTAGGATTTGGTCTTCCCTACATGGAAAGGACTCTATGAAAGATTTGTGGCAGCAGCAAAGTTGAGATCCCCTGACCTAGAGGGAGAAGAAAATCCTGTTACCATGGAAAGGCGGCAGAAGAGAGGCAGCCCCAAGAAGATGGATTAGCACAGTGGCTGCAACAATGTGTGCCAGAATATGCACCACAGTGAAGATGGCCCAAGAAGGGGCAACCTTTCATTATACCCGGCAAGAGTTGACATGACTGAAAACCACTCGTCGGAACCTAACTGCAAAAACAATGAGATTGCGTTTCTAACAATATGCTGAAGTAGACATTAAGAGAAAGTTCTATTAGTTTAGAGCAGCAGTTCTTAACCTTTGGGCCAGACCTCTTTGGGTGGTCGAATGACCCTTTCAAAAGGTGGTCCAGTGCATAACACAAGCAAAATTAGAGTAATGATATAGCAATGTATATAATTTCATGATTATGGGTCCCCACCAACCGAGGAATTTTATGAAAGGGTCGTGGCCTTAGCAAGGTTGAAAAGCACTGCCCTGGAAGGAGGTGGAAAAGGTGTTATAGTAGAGGGCAACCAAAGAGATGCAGCCCCTACAAGATGGAATAGCACAGTGGCTACAAGCATGAACTGAAGCAAAGAAACACTGTGATGACGGAAAAGGATGGGGCTTTGTTTTATTATGTTGTGCACAGAGTTGCAATGAGCTGAAACATACTCGAACATACTCGAGGGCAACTACCCACAAGACCAACAGGATTTATGCGTCTAACTATGTGCTGAAGTAGAACGGAAGAGAAACTCTTCCTAGAGAGCAGCAGTTCTCAACCTGTGCGAGCCAGCCCTTTTTAGGAAGGTTCCACCTTTCACTGCGGTGGCCCATTCCATAACAGTAGCAAATAACTGTAGGATTGGGGACTCACCACAACATATGGAAAAGTACAAATGTTTCTTGGCATTAGGCAGGTGGAGAACCCCTACTGTAGAGGAAGAAGGAAACGTTGTTACAATCGAAAGCCTGCAAGAGAAAAAGCCCTGAAAAGATGGAATAGCATAGTGGCTGCAACAATGAGCACCAGCAAAGAAACACAGTAATGACGAAACAGGATGGTGCTTAATTTCATGATGCTGTGCACACTGTTGCTATTACCCGAAACCCACTCGATGGCACCTGACCACAGGAGGGACAGGAATTGTTTGTCTAACTATGTGCTGAACTATGTCTTAAGAGAAATCCTCTCTTCCTTTTGAGAAGCGGTTCTCAACTTGTGGGTTCCAAAATCTTTCGGGGAAGGGACCACCTTCCACGGGGTGGCACAATTCACCCCAGTATAGAAAGTAAAGTGATGAAGTAGCAACGAACTTAATTTTAGGATTTGGTCTTCCCTACATGGAAAGGACTCTATGAAAGATTTGTGGCAGCAGCAAAGTTGAGATCCCCTGACCTAGAGGGAGAAAGAAATCCTGTTACCAAGGAAAGGCGGCAGAAGAGAGGCAGCCCCAAGAAGATGGATTAGCACAGTGGCTGCAACAATGTGTGCCAGAATATGCACCACAGTGAAGATGGCCCAAGAAGGGGCAACCTTTCATTATATTCGGCAAGAGTTGACATGACTGAAAACCACTCGTCGGAACCTAACTGCAAAAACAATGCGATTGAGTTTCTAACAATATGCTGAAGAAGACATTAAGAGAAAGTTCTATTAGTTTAGAGCAGCAGTTCTTAAACTTTGGTCCAGACCTCTTTGGGTGGTCGAACGACCCTTTCAAAAGGTGGTCCAGTGCATAACACTAGCAAAATTAGAGTAATGATATAGCAATGTATATAATTTCATGATAATGGGTCACCACAAACCGAGGAATTTTATGAAAGGGTCGTGGCATTAGCAAGGTTGAAAAGCACTGCCCTGGAATGAGGTGGAAAACGTGTTATATTAGAGGGCAATCAAAGAGATGCAGCCCCTACAAGATGGAATAGCACAGTGGCTGCAAGCATGAACTGAAGCAAAGAAACACTGTGATGACGGAAAAGGATGGGACTTTGTTTTATTATGTTGTGCACAGAGTTGCAATGAGCTGAAACATACTCGAGGGCAACTACCCACAAGACCAACAGGATTTATGCGTCTAACAATGTGCTGAAGTAGAATGGAAGAGAAACTCTTCCTAGAGAGCAGCGGTTCTCAACCTGTGCGAGCCAGCCCTTTTTGGGAAGGTTCCACCTTTCACTGGGGTGGCCCATTCCATAACAGTAGCAAATAACTGTAGGATTGGGGGCTCACCACAACATATGAAAAGGTACAAGTGTTTCATGGCATTAGGCAGGTTGAGAACCTCTACTGTAGAGGAAGAAAGAAACGTTGTAATAGTCGAAAGACTGCAAAAGAGAAAAAGCCCTGAAAAGATGGAATAGCATAGTGGCTGCAGCAATGAGCACAAGCAAAGAACCAGTGTAATGACGCAATCGGATGGTGCTTCAGTTCATGATGCTGTGCACACTGTTGCTATTACCCGAAGCCCACTCGATGGCACCTGACAACAGGAAGGACAGGAATTGTTTGTCTAACCATGTGCTGATCTATGTCTTAAGAGCAATCCTCTCTTCATTTAGAGCAGCGGTTCTCAACTTGTGGGTACCAAAACCTTTGGGGGAAGGGACCACCTTCCACTGGGCGGCCAAATTCACCACAGTGTAAAAATTTCATTGATTAAGTATCAATGAATCTAATTGTAGATTTTGGGCTTCCCCACATCGAAAGGAACCGTATGAAAGGTTTGTGGCAAGCAAGTTGAGAACCCCTGACCTAGAGGAAAGAAAAAAAATCCGGTACAGTAGAAAGGCAGCAGAGGAGAGGCACCCCCAAGCAGATGGATGAGCACAGTATCTGCAACAATGTGTGTAAGAAAATGCACCACAGTGAGGATGGCCCAAGATGGGACAACTTTCATTATATTGGGCCAGAATTGACATGACTGAAAACCATTCGTAGGAACCTAACTGCAAAAAACAAAGCGATTGAGTTCCTAACAATATGCTGAAGAAGACATAAAGAGAAAGTCCTATTAGTTTAGAGCAGCGGTTCTTAACCTTTCGGCCAGACCTCTTTGGGTGGTCGTACGACCCTTTCACAGGGGTGACCAGTGCATAACACTAGGAAAATTAGAGTTATGATATAGCAATGTATATAATTTCATGATTATGGGTCCCCACCAACCGAGGAATTTTATGAAAGGGTCGTGGCCTTAGCAAGGTTGAAAAGCACTGCCCTGGAATGAGGTGGAAAAGGTGTTATAGTAGAGGGCAACCAAAGAGATGCAGCCCCTACAAGATGGGTATAGCACAGTGGCTACAAGCATGAACTGAAGCAAAGAAACACTGTGATGACGAAAAAGGATATGGCTTTGTTTTATTATGTTGTGCACAGAGTTGCGATGAGCTGAAACATACTCGAGGGCAACTACCCACAAGACCATCAGGATTTGTGCGTCTAACAATGTGCTGAAGTAGAACGGAAGAGAAACTCTTCCTAGAGAGCAGCGGTTCTCAACCTGTGCCAGCCAGCCCTTTTTGGGAAGGTTCCACCTTTCACTGGGGTGGCCCATTCCATAACAGTAGCAAATAACTGTAGGATTGGGGGCTCACCACAACATAAGCAAAGGTACAAATGTTTCCTGGCATTAGGCAGGTTGAGAACCCCTACTGTAGAGGAAGAAGGAAACGTTGTTACATTCGAAAGCCTGCAAGAGAAAAAGCCCTGAAAAGATGGAATAGCATAGTGGCTGCAGCAATGAGCACAAGCAAAGAACCACCGTAATGAGGGAACAGGATGGTGCTTCATTTCATGATGCTGTGAACGCACGTGCAATTACCCAAAGCCCACGTGAGAGCACCTGACAACAGGAAGGACAGGAATTGTGCGTCTAACCATGTGCTGTACTATGTCTTAAGAGAAATCCTCTCTTCATTTAGAGCAGCGGTTCTCAACTTGTGGGTTCCAAAACCTTTGGGGGAAGGGACCACCTTCACTGGGCGGCCTAATTCACGACAGTATAAAAATTACAGTAATTAAGTTGCAATGAATCTAATTGTAGAATTTGGGCTTCCCCCCATCGAAAGGAACCGTATGAAATGTTTGTGGCAAGCAAGTTGAGAACCCCTGACCGAGAGGAGGAAAAAAAATCCGGTTACAATGGAAAGGCAGCAGAGGAGAGGCACCCCCAAGAAGATGGATCAGCACAGTGTCTGCAACAATGTGTGTAAGAAAATGCACCACTGTGATGATGGCCCAAGATGGGACAACTTTCATTATATTGGGCCAGAATTGACATGAATGTAAACCACTCGTCGGAACCTAACTGCAAGAAACAATGCGATTGAGTTTCTAACAATATGCTGAAGAAGACATAAAGAGAAAGTCCTATTAGTTTAGAGCAGCGGTTCTTAACCTTTCGGCCAGACCTCTTTGGGTGGTCGTACGACCCTTTCACAGGGGTGACCAGTGCATAACACTAGGAAAATTAGAGTTATGATATAGCAATGTATATAATTTCATGATTATGGGTCACCACCAACCGAGGAATTTTATGAAAGGGTCGTGGCCTTAGCAAGGTTGAAAAGCACTGCCCTGGAAGGAGGTGGAGAAGGTGTTATAGTAGAGGGCAACCAAAGAGATGCAGCCCCTACAAGATGGAATGGCACAGTGGCTACAAGCATGAACTGAAGCAAAGAACCACTGTGATGACGGAAAAGGATGGGGCTTTGTTTTATTATGTTGTGCACAGAGTTGCGATGAGCTGAAACATACTCGAGGGCAACTACCCACAAGACCATCAGGATTTGTGCGTCTAACAATGTGCTGAAGTAGAACGGAAGAGAAACTCTTCCTAGAGAGCAGCGGTTCTCAACCTGTGCGAGCCAGCCCTTTTTGGGAAGGTTCCACCTTTCACTGGGGTGGCCCATTCCATAACAGTAGCAAATAACTGTAGGATTGGGGGCTCACCACAACATAAGCAAAGGTACAAATGTTTCCTGGCATTAGGCAGGTTGAGAACCCCTACTGTAGAGGAAGAAGGAAACGTTGTTACATTCGAAAGCCTGCAAGAGAAAAAGCCCTGAAAAGATGGAATAGCATAGTGGCTGCAGCAATGAGCACAAGCAAAGAACCACCGTAATGAGGGAACAGGATGGTGCTTCATTTCATGATGCTGTGAACACACGTGCAATTACCCAAAGCCCACGTGAGAGCACCTGACAACAGGAAGGACAGGAATTGTGCGTCTAACCATGTGCTGTACTATGTCTTAAGAGAAATCCTCTCTTCATTTAGAGCAGCGGTTCTCAACTTGTGGGTTCCAAAACCTTTGGGGGAAGGGACCACCTTCACTGGGCGGCCTAATTCACGACAGTATAAAAATTACAGTAATTAAGTTGCAATGAATCTAATTGTAGAATTTGGGCTTCCCCCCATCGAAAGGAACCGTATGAAAGGTTGGTGGCAAGCAAGTTGAGAACCCCTGACCGAGAGGAGGAAAAAAAATCCGGTTACAATGGAAAGGCAGCAGAGGAGAGGCACCCCCAAGCAGATGGATCAGCACAGTGTCTGCAACAATGTGTGTAAGAAAATGCACCACTGTGATGATGGCCCAAGATGGGACAACTTTCATTATATTGGGCCAGAAGTGACATGACTGTAAACCACTCGTCGGAACCTAACTGCAAAAAACAATGCGATTGAGTTTCTAACAATATGCTGAAGAAGACATAGAGAGAAAGTCCTATTAGTTTAGAGCAGCGGTTCTTAACCTTTCGGCCAGACCTCTTTGGGTGGTCGTACGACCCTTTCACAGGGGTGACCAGTGCATAACACTAGGAAAATTAGAGTTATGATATAGCAATGTATATAATTTCATGATTATGGGTCACCACCAACCGAGGAATTTTATGAAAGGGTCGTGGCCTTAGCAAGGTTGAAAAGCACTGCCCTGGAAGGAGGTGGAGAAGGTGTTATAGTAGAGGGCAACCAAAGAGATGCAGCCCCTACAAGATGGAATAGCACAGTGGCTACAAGCATGAACTGAAGCAAAGAACCACTGTGATGACGGAAAAGGATGGGGCTTTGTTTTATTATGTTGTGCACAGAGTTGCGATGAGCTGAAACATACTCGAGGGCAACTACCCACAAGACCATCAGGATTTGTGCGTCTAACAATGTGCTGAAGTAGAACGGAAGAGAAACTCTTCCTAGAGAGCAGCGGTTCTCAACCTGTGCGAGCCAGCCCTTTTTGGGAAGGTTCCACCTTTCACTGGGGTGGCCCATTCCATAACAGTAGCAAATAACTGTAGGATTGGGGGCTCACCACAACATAAGCAAAGGTACAAATGTTTCCTGGCATTAGGCAGGTTGAGAACCCCTACTGTAGAGGAAGAAGGAAACGTTGTTACATTCGAAAGCCTGCAAGAGAAAAAGCCCTGAAAAGATGGAATAGCATAGTGGCTGCAGCAATGAGCACAAGCAAAGAACCACCGTAATGAGGGAACAGGATGGTGCTTCATTTCATGATGCTGTGAACGCACGTGCAATTACCCAAAGCCCACGTGAGAGCACCTGACAACAGGAAGGACAGGAATTGTGCGTCTAACCATGTGCTGTACTATGTCTTAAGAGAAATCCTCTCTTCATTTAGAGCAGCGGTTCTCAACTTGTGGGTTCCAAAACCTTTGGGGGAAGGGACCACCTTCACTGGGCGGCCTAATTCACGACAGTATAAAAATTACAGTAATTAAGTTGCAATGAATCTAATTGTAGAATTTGGGCTTCCCCCCATCGAAAGGAACCGTATGAAATGTTGGTGGCAAGCAAGTTGAGAACCCCTGACCGAGAGGAGGAAAAAAAATCCGGTTACAATGGAAAGGCAGCAGAGGAGAGGCACCCCCAAGAAGATGGATCAGCACAGTGTCTGCAACAATGTGTGTAAGAAAATGCACCACTGTGATGATGGCCCAAGATGGGACAACTTTCATTATATTGGGCCAGAATTGACATGACTGTAAACCACTCGTCGGAACCTAACTGCAAAAAACAATGCGATTGAGTTTCTAACAATATGCTGAAGAAGACATAGAGAGAAAGTCCTATTAGTTTAGAGCAGCGGTTCTTAACCTTTCGGCCAGACCTATTTGGGTGGTCGTACGACCCTTTCACAGGGGTGACCAGTGCATAACACTAGGAAAATTAGAGTTATGATATAGCAATGTATATAATTTCATGATTATGGGTCACCACCAACCGAGGAATTTTATGAAAGGGTCGTGGCCTTAGCAAGGTTGAAAAGCACTGCCCTGGAAGGAGGTGGAGAAGGTGTTATAGTAGAGGGCAACCAAAGAGATGCAGCCCCTACAAGATGGAATGGCACAGTGGCTACAAGCATGAACTGAAGCAAAGAACCACTGTGATGACGGAAAAGGATGGGGCTTTGTTTTATTATGTTGTGCACAGAGTTGCGATGAGCTGAAACATACTCGAGGGCAACTACCCACAAGACCATCAGGATTTGTGCGTCTAACAATGTGCTGAAGTAGAACGGAAGAGAAACTCTTCCTAGAGAGCAGCGGTTCTCAACCTGTGCCAGCCAGCCCTTTTTGGGAAGGTTCCACCTTTCACTGGGGTGGCCCATTCCATAACAGTAGCAAATAACTGTAGGATTGGGGGCTCACCACAACATAAGCAAAGGTACAAATGTTTCCTGGCATTAGGCAGGTTGAGAACCCCTACTGTAGAGGAAGAAGGAAACGTTGTTACATTCGAAAGCCTGCAAGAGAAAAAGCCCTGAAAAGATGGAATAGCATAGTGGCTGCAGCAATGAGCACAAGCAAAGAACCACCGTAATGAGGGAACAGGATGGTGCTTCATTTCATGATGCTGTGAACACACGTGCAATTACCCAAAGCCCACGTGAGAGCACCTGACAACAGGAAGGACAGGAATTGTGCGTCTAACCATGTGCTGTACTATGTCTTAAGAGAAATCCTCTCTTCATTTAGAGCAGCGGTTCTCAACTTGTGGGTTCCAAAACCTTTGGGGGAAGGGACCACCTTCACTGGGCGGCCTAATTCACGACAGTATAAAAATTACAGTAATTAAGTTGCAATGAATCTAATTGTAGAATTTGGGCTTCCCCCCATCGAAAGGAACCGTATGAAATGTTGGTGGCAAGCAAGTTGAGAACCCCTGACCGAGAGGAGGAAAAAAAATCCGGTTACAATGGAAAGGCAGCAGAGGAGAGGCACCCCCAAGAAGATGGATCAGCACAGTGTCTGCAACAATGTGTGTAAGAAAATGCACCACTGTGATGATGGCCCAAGATGGGACAACTTTCATTATATTGGGCCAGAAGTGACATGACTGTAAACCACTCGTCGGAACCTAACTGCAAGAAACAATGCGATTGAGTTTCTAACAATATGCTGAAGAAGACATAGAGAGAAAGTCCTATTAGTTTAGAGCAGCGGTTCTTAACCTTTCGGCCAGACCTCTTTGGGTGGTCGTACGACCCTTTCACAGGGGTGACCAGTGTATAACACTAGGAAAATTAGAGTTATGATATAGCAATGTATATAATTTCATGATTATGGGTCACCACCAACCGAGGAATTTTATGAAAGGGTCGTGGCCTTAGCAAGGTTGAAAAGCACTGCCCTGGAAGGAGGTGGAGAAGGTGTTATAGTAGAGGGCAACCAAAGAGATGCAGCCCCTACAAGATGGAATAGCACAGTGGCTACAAGCATGAACTGAAGCAAAGAACCACTGTGATGACGGAAAAGGATGGGGCTTTGTTTTATTATGTTGTGCACAGAGTTGCGATGAGCTGAAACATACTCGAGGGCAACTACCCACAAGACCATCAGGATTTGTGCGTCTAACAATGTGCTGAAGTAGAACGGAAGAGAAACTCTTCCTAGAGAGCAGCGGTTCTCAACCTGTGCCAGCCAGCCCTTTTTGGGAAGGTTCCACCTTTCACTGGGGTGGCCCATTCCATAACAGTAGCAAATAACTGTAGGATTGGGGGCTCACCACAACATAAGCAAAGGTACAAATGTTTCCTGGCATTAGGCAGGTTGAGAACCCCTACTGTAGAGGAAGAAGGAAACGTTGTTACATTCGAAAGCCTGCAAGAGAAAAAGCCCTGAAAAGATGGAATAGCATAGTGGCTGCAGCAATGAGCACAAGCAAAGAACCACCGTAATGAGGGAACAGGATGGTGCTTCATTTCATGATGCTGTGAACGCACGTGCAATTACCCAAAGCCCACGTGAGAGCACCTGACAACAGGAAGGACAGGAATTGTGCGTCTAACCATGTGCTGTACTATGTCTTAAGAGAAATCCTCTCTTCATTTAGAGCAGCGGTTCTCAACTTGTGGGTTCCAAAACCTTTGGGGGAAGGGACCACCTTCACTGGGCGGCCTAATTCACGACAGTATAAAAATTACAGTAATTAAGTTGCAATGAATCTAATTGTAGAATTTGGGCTTCCCCCCATCGAAAGGAACCGTATGAAATGTTGGTGGCAAGCAAGTTGAGAACCCCTGACCGAGAGGAGGGAAAAAAAATCCGGTTACAATGGAAAGGCAGCAGAGGAGAGGCACCCCCAAGAAGATGGATCAGCACAGTGTCTGCAACAATGTGTGTAAGAAAATGCACCACTGTGATGATGGCCCAAGATGGGACAACTTTCATTATATTGGGCCAGAATTGACATGACTGTAAACCACTCGTCGGAACCTAACTGCAAGAAACAATGCGATTGAGTTTCTAACAATATGCTGAAGAAGACATAGAGAGAAAGTCCTATTAGTTTAGAGCAGCGGTTCTTAACCTTTCGGCCAGACCTCTTTGGGTGGTCGTACGACCCTTTCACAGGGGTGACCAGTGCATAACACTAGGAAAATTAGAGTTATGATATAGCAATGTATATAATTTCATGATTATGGGTCACCACCAACCGAGGAATTTTATGAAAGGGTCGTGGCCTTAGCAAGGTTGAAAAGCACTGCCCTGGAAGGAGGTGGAGAAGGTGTTATAGTAGAGGGCAACCAAAGAGATGCAGCCCCTACAAGATGGAATGGCACAGTGGCTACAAGCATGAACTGAAGCAAAGAACCACTGTGATGACGGAAAAGGATGGGGCTTTGTTTTATTATGTTGTGCACAGAGTTGCGATGAGCTGAAACATACTCGAGGGCAACTACCCACAAGACCATCAGGATTTGTGCGTCTAACAATGTGCTGAAGTAGAACGGAAGAGAAACTCTTCCTAGAGAGCAGCGGTTCTCAACCTGTGCCAGCCAGCCCTTTTTGGGAAGGTTCCACCTTTCACTGGGGTGGCCCATTCCATAACAGTAGCAAATAACTGTAGGATTGGGGGCTCACCACAACATAAGCAAAGGTACAAATGTTTCCTGGCATTAGGCAGGTTGAGAACCCCTACTGTAGAGGAAGAAGGAAACGTTGTTACATTCGAAAGCCTGCAAGAGAAAAAGCCCTGAAAAGATGGAATAGCATAGTGTCTGCAGCAATGAGCACAAGCAAAGAACCACCGTAATGAGGGAACAGGATGGTGCTTCATTTCATGATGCTGTGAACACACGTGCAATTACCCAAAGCCCACGTGAGAGCACCTGACAACAGGAAGGACAGGAATTGTGCGTCTAACCATGTGCTGTACTATGTCTTAAGAGAAATCCTCTCTTCATTTAGAGCAGCGGTTCTCAACTTGTGGGTTCCAAAACCTTTGGGGGAAGGGACCACCTTCACTGGGCGGCCTAATTCACGACAGTATAAAAATTACAGTAATTAAGTTGCAATGAATCTAATTGTAGAATTTGGGCTTCCCCCCATCGAAAGGAACCGTATGAAATGTTGGTGGCAAGCAAGTTGAGAACCCCTGACCGAGAGGAGGGAAAAAAAATCCGGTTACAATGGAAAGGCAGCAGAGGAGAGGCACCCCCAAGAAGATGGATCAGCACAGTGTCTGCAACAATGTGTGTAAGAAAATGCACCACTGTGATGATGGCCCAAGATGGGACAACTTTCAT
Source organism: Tenrec ecaudatus (assembly GCF_050624435.1). Lineage (NCBI taxonomy): Eukaryota > Metazoa > Chordata > Mammalia > Afrosoricida > Tenrecidae > Tenrec > Tenrec ecaudatus. The sequence goes on from NC_134548.1 coordinate 85,140,518, forward strand.
TATATTGGGCCAGAATTGACATGACTGTAAACCACTCGTCGGAACCTAACTGCAAAAAACAATGCGATTGAGTTTCTAACAATATGCTGAAGAAGACATAGAGAGAAAGTCCTATTAGTTTAGAGCAGCGGTTCTTAACCTTTCGGCCAGACCTCTTTGGGTGGTCGTACGACCCTTTCACAGGGGTGACCAGTGCATAACACTAGGAAAATTAGAGTTATGATATAGCAATGTATATAATTTCATGATTATGGGTCACCACCAACCGAGGAATTTTATGAAAGGGTCGTGGCCTTAGCAAGGTTGAAAAGCACTGCCCTGGAAGGAGGTGGAGAAGGTGTTATAGTAGAGGGCAACCAAAGAGATGCAGCCCCTACAAGATGGAATAGCACAGTGGCTACAAGCATGAACTGAAGCAAAGAACCACTGTGATGACGGAAAAGGATGGGGCTTTGTTTTATTATGTTGTGCACAGAGTTGCGATGAGCTGAAACATACTCGAGGGCAACTACCCACAAGACCATCAGGATTTGTGCGTCTAACAATGTGCTGAAGTAGAACGGAAGAGAAACTCTTCCTAGAGAGCAGCGGTTCTCAACCTGTGCCAGCCAGCCCTTTTTGGGAAGGTTCCACCTTTCACTGGGGTGGCCCATTCCATAACAGTAGCAAATAACTGTAGGATTGGGGGCTCACCACAACATAAGCAAAGGTACAAATGTTTCCTGGCATTAGGCAGGTTGAGAACCCCTACTGTAGAGGAAGAAGGAAACGTTGTTACATTCGAAAGCCTGCAAGAGAAAAAGCCCTGAAAAGATGGAATAGCATAGTGGCTGCAGCAATGAGCACAAGCAAAGAACCACCGTAATGAGGGAACAGGATGGTGCTTCATTTCATGATGCTGTGAACACACGTGCAATTACCCAAAGCCCACGTGAGAGCACCTGACAACAGGAAGGACAGGAGTTGTGCGTCTAACCATGTGCTGTACTATGTCTTAAGAGAAATCCTCTCTTCATTTAGAGCAGCGGTTCTCAACTTGTGGGTTCCAAAACCTTTGGGGGAAGGGACCACCTTCACTGGGCGGCCTAATTCACGACAGTATAAAAATTACAGTAATTAAGTTGCAATGAATCTAATTGTAGAATTTGGGCTTCCCCCCATCGAAAGGAACCGTATGAAATGTTGGTGGCAAGCAAGTTGAGAACCCCTGACCGAGAGGAGGGAAAAAAAATCCGGTTACAATGGAAAGGCAGCAGAGGAGAGGCACCCCCAAGAAGATGGATCAGCACAGTGTCTGCAACAATGTGTGTAAGAAAATGCACCACTGTGATGATGGCCCAAGATGGGACAACTTTCATTATATTGGGCCAGAATTGACATGACTGTAAACCACTCGTCGGAACCTAACTGCAAGAAACAATGCGATTGAGTTTCTAACAATATGCTGAAGAAGACATAGAGAGAAAGTCCTATTAGTTTAGAGCAGCGGTTCTTAACCTTTCGGCCAGACCTCTTTGGGTGGTCGTACGACCCTTTCACAGGGGTGACCAGTGCATAACACTAGGAAAATTAGAGTTATGATATAGCAATGTATATAATTTCATGATTATGGGTCACCACCAACCGAGGAATTTTATGAAAGGGTCGTGGCCTTAGCAAGGTTGAAAAGCACTGCCCTGGAAGGAGGTGGAGAAGGTGTTATAGTAGGGGGCAACCAAAGAGATGCAGCCCCTACAAGATGGAATGGCACAGTGGCTACAAGCATGAACTGAAGCAAAGAACCACTGTGATGACGGAAAAGGATGGGGCTTTGTTTTATTATGTTGTGCACAGAGTTGCGATGAGCTGAAACATACTCGAGGGCAACTACCCACAAGACCATCAGGATTTGTGCGTCTAACAATGTGCTGAAGTAGAACGGAAGAGAAACTCTTCCTAGAGAGCAGCGGTTCTCAACCTGTGCCAGCCAGCCCTTTTTGGGAAGGTTCCACCTTTCACTGGGGTGGCCCATTCCATAACAGTAGCAAATAACTGTAGGATTGGGGGCTCACCACAACATAAGCAAAGGTACAAATGTTTCCTGGCATTAGGCAGGTTGAGAACCCCTACTGTAGAGGAAGAAGGAAACGTTGTTACATTCGAAAGCCTGCAAGAGAAAAAGCCCTGAAAAGATGGAATAGCATAGTGGCTGCAGCAATGAGCACAAGCAAAGAACCACCGTAATGAGGGAACAGGATGGTGCTTCATTTCATGATGCTGTGAACACACGTGCAATTACCCAAAGCCCACGTGAGAGCACCTGACAACAGGAAGGACAGGAGTTGTGCGTCTAACCATGTGCTGTACTATGTCTTAAGAGAAATCCTCTCTTCATTTAGAGCAGCGGTTCTCAACTTGTGGGTTCCAAAACCTTTGGGGGAAGGGACCACCTTCACTGGGCGGCCTAATTCACGACAGTATAAAAATTACAGTAATTAAGTTGCAATGAATCTAATTGTAGAATTTGGGCTTCCCCCCATCGAAAGGAACCGTATGAAATGTTGGTGGCAAGCAAGTTGAGAACCCCTGACCGAGAGGAGGGAAAAAAAATCCGGTTACAATGGAAAGGCAGCAGAGGAGAGGCACCCCCAAGAAGATGGATCAGCACAGTGTCTGCAACAATGTGTGTAAGAAAATGCACCACTGTGATGATGGCCCAAGATGGGACAACTTTCATTATATTGGGCCAGAATTGACATGACTGTAAACCACTCGTCGGAACCTAACTGCAAGAAACAATGCGATTGAGTTTCTAACAATATGCTGAAGAAGACATAGAGAGAAAGTCCTATTAGTTTAGAGCAGCGGTTCTTAACCTTTCGGCCAGACCTCTTTGGGTGGTCGTACGACCCTTTCACAGGGGTGACCAGTGCATAACACTAGGAAAATTAGAGTTATGATATAGCAATGTATATAATTTCATGATTATGGGTCACCACCAACCGAGGAATTTTATGAAAGGGTCGTGGCCTTAGCAAGGTTGAAAAGCACTGCCCTGGAAGGAGGTGGAGAAGGTGTTATAGTAGGGGGCAACCAAAGAGATGCAGCCCCTACAAGATGGAATGGCACAGTGGCTACAAGCATGAACTGAAGCAAAGAACCACTGTGATGACGGAAAAGGATGGGGCTTTGTTTTATTATGTTGTGCACAGAGTTGCGATGAGCTGAAACATACTCGAGGGCAACTACCCACAAGACCATCAGGATTTGTGCGTCTAACAATGTGCTGAAGTAGAACGGAAGAGAAACTCTTCCTAGAGAGCAGCGGTTCTCAACCTGTGCCAGCCAGCCCTTTTTGGGAAGGTTCCACCTTTCACTGGGGTGGCCCATTCCATAACAGTAGCAAATAACTGTAGGATTGGGGGCTCACCACAACATAAGCAAAGGTACAAATGTTTCCTGGCATTAGGCAGGTTGAGAACCCCTACTGTAGAGGAAGAAGGAAACGTTGTTACATTCGAAAGCCTGCAAGAGAAAAAGCCCTGAAAAGATGGAATAGCATAGTGGCTGCAGCAATGAGCACAAGCAAAGAACCACCGTAATGAGGGAACAGGATGGTGCTTCATTTCATGATGCTGTGAACACACGTGCAATTACCCAAAGCCCACGTGAGAGCACCTGACAACAGGAAGGACAGGAATTGTGCGTCTAACCATGTGCTGTACTATGTCTTAAGAGAAATCCTCTCTTCATTTAGAGCAGCGGTTCTCAACTTGTGGGTTCCAAAACCTTTGGGGGAAGGGACCACCTTCACTGGGCGGCCTAATTCACGACAGTATAAAAATTACAGTAATTAAGTTGCAATGAATCTAATTGTAGAATTTGGGCTTCCCCCCATCGAAAGGAACCGTATGAAATGTTGGTGGCAAGCAAGTTGAGAACCCCTGACCGAGAGGAGGGAAAAAAAATCCGGTTACAATGGAAAGGCAGCAGAGGAGAGGCACCCCCAAGAAGATGGATCAGCACAGTGTCTGCAACAATGTGTGTAAGAAAATGCACCACTGTGATGATGGCCCAAGATGGGACAACTTTCATTATATTGGGCCAGAATTGACATGACTGTAAACCACTCGTCGGAACCTAACTGCAAGAAACAATGCGATTGAGTTTCTAACAATATGCTGAAGAAGACATAGAGAGAAAGTCCTATTAGTTTAGAGCAGCGGTTCTTAACCTTTCGGCCAGACCTCTTTGGGTGGTCGTACGACCCTTTCACAGGGGTGACCAGTGCATAACACTAGGAAAATTAGAGTTATGATATAGCAATGTATATAATTTCATGATTATGGGTCACCACCAACCGAGGAATTTTATGAAAGGGTCGTGGCCTTAGCAAGGTTGAAAAGCACTGCCCTGGAAGGAGGTGGAGAAGGTGTTATAGTAGAGGGCAACCAAAGAGATGCAGCCCCTACAAGATGGAATAGCACAGTGGCTACAAGCATGAACTGAAGCAAAGAACCACTGTGATGACGGAAAAGGATGGGGCTTTGTTTTATTATGTTGTGCACAGAGTTGCGATGAGCTGAAACATACTCGAGGGCAACTACCCACAAGACCATCAGGATTTGTGCGTCTAACAATGTGCTGAAGTAGAACGGAAGAGAAACTCTTCCTAGAGAGCAGCGGTTCTCAACCTGTGCCAGCCAGCCCTTTTTGGGAAGGTTCCACCTTTCACTGGGGTGGCCCATTCCATAACAGTAGCAAATAACTGTAGGATTGGGGGCTCACCACAACATAAGCAAAGGTACAAATGTTTCCTGGCATTAGGCAGGTTGAGAACCCCTACTGTAGAGGAAGAAGGAAACGTTGTTACATTCGAAAGCCTGCAAGAGAAAAAGCCCTGAAAAGATGGAATAGCATAGTGGCTGCAGCAATGAGCACAAGCAAAGAACCACCGTAATGAGGGAACAGGATGGTGCTTCATTTCATGATGCTGTGAACACACGTGCAATTACCCAAAGCCCACGTGAGAGCACCTGACAACAGGAAGGACAGGAGTTGTGCGTCTAACCATGTGCTGTACTATGTCTTAAGAGAAATCCTCTCTTCATTTAGAGCAGCGGTTCTCAACTTGTGGGTTCCAAAACCTTTGGGGGAAGGGACCACCTTCACTGGGCGGCCTAATTCACGACAGTATAAAAATTACAGTAATTAAGTTGCAATGAATCTAATTGTAGAATTTGGGCTTCCCCCCATCGAAAGGAACCGTATGAAATGTTGGTGGCAAGCAAGTTGAGAACCCCTGACCGAGAGGAGGGAAAAAAAATCCGGTTACAATGGAAAGGCAGCAGAGGAGAGGCACCCCCAAGAAGATGGATCAGCACAGTGTCTGCAACAATGTGTGTAAGAAAATGCACCACTGTGATGATGGCCCAAGATGGGACAACTTTCATTATATTGGGCCAGAATTGACATGACTGTAAACCACTCGTCGGAACCTAACTGCAAAAAACAATGCGATTGAGTTTCTAACAATATGCTGAAGAAGACATAGAGAGAAAGTCCTATTAGTTTAGAGCAGCGGTTCTTAACCTTTCGGCCAGACCTCTTTGGGTGGTCGTACGACCCTTTCACAGGGGTGACCAGTGCATAACACTAGGAAAATTAGAGTTATGATATAGCAATGTATATAATTTCATGATTATGGGTCACCACCAACCGAGGAATTTTATGAAAGGGTCGTGGCCTTAGCAAGGTTGAAAAGCACTGCCCTGGAAGGAGGTGGAGAAGGTGTTATAGTAGGGGGCAACCAAAGAGATGCAGCCCCTACAAGATGGAATGGCACAGTGGCTACAAGCATGAACTGAAGCAAAGAACCACTGTGATGACGGAAAAGGATGGGGCTTTGTTTTATTATGTTGTGCACAGAGTTGCGATGAGCTGAAACATACTCGAGGGCAACTACCCACAAGACCATCAGGATTTGTGCGTCTAACAATGTGCTGAAGTAGAACGGAAGAGAAACTCTTCCTAGAGAGCAGCGGTTCTCAACCTGTGCCAGCCAGCCCTTTTTGGGAAGGTTCCACCTTTCACTGGGGTGGCCCATTCCATAACAGTAGCAAATAACTGTAGGATTGGGGGCTCACCACAACATAAGCAAAGGTACAAATGTTTCCTGGCATTAGGCAGGTTGAGAACCCCTACTGTAGAGGAAGAAGGAAACGTTGTTACATTCGAAAGCCTGCAAGAGAAAAAGCCCTGAAAAGATGGAATAGCATAGTGGCTGCAGCAATGAGCACAAGCAAAGAACCACCGTAATGAGGGAACAGGATGGTGCTTCATTTCATGATGCTGTGAACACACGTGCAATTACCCAAAGCCCACGTGAGAGCACCTGACAACAGGAAGGACAGGAATTGTGCGTCTAACCATGTGCTGTACTATGTCTTAAGAGAAATCCTCTCTTCATTTAGAGCAGCGGTTCTCAACTTGTGGGTTCCAAAACCTTTGGGGGAAGGGACCACCTTCACTGGGCGGCCTAATTCACGACAGTATAAAAATTACAGTAATTAAGTTGCAATGAATCTAATTGTAGAATTTGGGCTTCCCCCCATCGAAAGGAACCGTATGAAATGTTGGTGGCAAGCAAGTTGAGAACCCCTGACCGAGAGGAGGGAAAAAAAATCCGGTTACAATGGAAAGGCAGCAGAGGAGAGGCACCCCCAAGAAGATGGATCAGCACAGTGTCTGCAACAATGTGTGTAAGAAAATGCACCACTGTGATGATGGCCCAAGATGGGACAACTTTCATTATATTGGGCCAGAATTGACATGACTGTAAACCACTCGTCGGAACCTAACTGCAAGAAACAATGCGATTGAGTTTCTAACAATATGCTGAAGAAGACATAGAGAGAAAGTCCTATTAGTTTAGAGCAGCGGTTCTTAACCTTTCGGCCAGACCTCTTTGGGTGGTCGTACGACCCTTTCACAGGGGTGACCAGTGCATAACACTAGGAAAATTAGAGTTATGATATAGCAATGTATATAATTTCATGATTATGGGTCACCACCAACCGAGGAATTTTATGAAAGGGTCGTGGCCTTAGCAAGGTTGAAAAGCACTGCCCTGGAAGGAGGTGGAGAAGGTGTTATAGTAGAGGGCAACCAAAGAGATGCAGCCCCTACAAGATGGAATAGCACAGTGGCTACAAGCATGAACTGAAGCAAAGAACCACTGTGATGACGGAAAAGGATGGGGCTTTGTTTTATTATGTTGTGCACAGAGTTGCGATGAGCTGAAACATACTCGAGGGCAACTACCCACAAGACCATCAGGATTTGTGCGTCTAACAATGTGCTGAAGTAGAACGGAAGAGAAACTCTTCCTAGAGAGCAGCGGTTCTCAACCTGTGCCAGCCAGCCCTTTTTGGGAAGGTTCCACCTTTCACTGGGGTGGCCCATTCCATAACAGTAGCAAATAACTGTAGGATTGGGGGCTCACCACAACATAAGCAAAGGTACAAATGTTTCCTGGCATTAGGCAGGTTGAGAACCCCTACTGTAGAGGAAGAAGGAAACGTTGTTACATTCGAAAGCCTGCAAGAGAAAAAGCCCTGAAAAGATGGAATAGCATAGTGGCTGCAGCAATGAGCACAAGCAAAGAACCACCGTAATGAGGGAACAGGATGGTGCTTCATTTCATGATGCTGTGAACACACGTGCAATTACCCAAAGCCCACGTGAGAGCACCTGACAACAGGAAGGACAGGAGTTGTGCGTCTAACCATGTGCTGTACTATGTCTTAAGAGAAATCCTCTCTTCATTTAGAGCAGCGGTTCTCAACTTGTGGGTTCCAAAACCTTTGGGGGAAGGGACCACCTTCACTGGGCGGCCTAATTCACGACAGTATAAAAATTACAGTAATTAAGTTGCAATGAATCTAATTGTAGAATTTGGGCTTCCCCCCATCGAAAGGAACCGTATGAAATGTTGGTGGCAAGCAAGTTGAGAACCCCTGACCGAGAGGAGGGAAAAAAAATCCGGTTACAATGGAAAGGCAGCAGAGGAGAGGCACCCCCAAGAAGATGGATCAGCACAGTGTCTGCAACAATGTGTGTAAGAAAATGCACCACTGTGATGATGGCCCAAGATGGGACAACTTTCATTATATTGGGCCAGAATTGACATGACTGTAAACCACTCGTCGGAACCTAACTGCAAGAAACAATGCGATTGAGTTTCTAACAATATGCTGAAGAAGACATAGAGAGAAAGTCCTATTAGTTTAGAGCAGCGGTTCTTAACCTTTCGGCCAGACCTCTTTGGGTGGTCGTATGACCCTTTCACAGGGGTGACCAGTGCATAACACTAGGAAAATTAGAGTTATGATATAGCAATGTATATAATTTCATGATTATGGGTCACCACCAACCGAGGAATTTTATGAAAGGGTCGTGGCCTTAGCAAGGTTGAAAAGCACTGCCCTGGAAGGAGGTGGAGAAGGTGTTATAGTAGAGGGCAACCAAAGAGATGCAGCCCCTACAAGATGGAATGGCACAGTGGCTACAAGCATGAACTGAAGCAAAGAACCACTGTGATGACGGAAAAGGATGGGGCTTTGTTTTATTATGTTGTGCACAGAGTTGCGATGAGCTGAAACATACTCGAGGGCAACTACCCACAAGACCATCAGGATTTGTGCGTCTAACAATGTGCTGAAGTAGAACGGAAGAGAAACTCTTCCTAGAGAGCAGCGGTTCTCAACCTGTGCCAGCCAGCCCTTTTTGGGAAGGTTCCACCTTTCACTGGGGTGGCCCATTCCATAACAGTAGCAAATAACTGTAGGATTGGGGGCTCACCACAACATAAGCAAAGGTACAAATGTTTCCTGGCATTAGGCAGGTTGAGAACCCCTACTGTAGAGGAAGAAGGAAACGTTGTTACATTCGAAAGCCTGCAAGAGAAAAAGCCCTGAAAAGATGGAATAGCATAGTGGCTGCAGCAATGAGCACAAGCAAAGAACCACCGTAATGAGGGAACAGGATGGTGCTTCATTTCATGATGCTGTGAACACACGTGCAATTACCCAAAGCCCACGTGAGAGCACCTGACAACAGGAAGGACAGGAATTGTGCGTCTAACCATGTGCTGTACTATGTCTTAAGAGAAATCCTCTCTTCATTTAGAGCAGCGGTTCTCAACTTGTGGGTTCCAAAACCTTTGGGGGAAGGGACCACCTTCACTGGGCGGCCTAATTCACGACAGTATAAAAATTACAGTAATTAAGTTGCAATGAATCTAATTGTAGAATTTGGGCTTCCCCCCATCGAAAGGAACCGTATGAAATGTTGGTGGCAAGCAAGTTGAGAACCCCTGACCGAGAGGAGGGAAAAAAAATCCGGTTACAATGGAAAGGCAGCAGAGGAGAGGCACCCCCAAGAAGATGGATCAGCACAGTGTCTGCAACAATGTGTGTAAGAAAATGCACCACTGTGATGATGGCCCAAGATGGGACAACTTTCATTATATTGGGCCAGAATTGACATGACTGTAAACCACTCGTCGGAACCTAACTGCAAAAAACAATGCGATTGAGTTTCTAACAATATGCTGAAGAAGACATAGAGAGAAAGTCCTATTAGTTTAGAGCAGCGGTTCTTAACCTTTCGGCCAGACCTCTTTGGGTGGTCGTACGACCCTTTCACAGGGGTGACCAGTGCATAACACTAGGAAAATTAGAGTTATGATATAGCAATGTATATAATTTCATGATTATGGGTCACCACCAACCGAGGAATTTTATGAAAGGGTCGTGGCCTTAGCAAGGTTGAAAAGCACTGCCCTGGAAGGAGGTGGAGAAGGTGTTATAGTAGAGGGCAACCAAAGAGATGCAGCCCCTACAAGATGGAATAGCACAGTGGCTACAAGCATGAACTGAAGCAAAGAACCACTGTGATGACGGAAAAGGATGGGGCTTTGTTTTATTATGTTGTGCACAGAGTTGCGATGAGCTGAAACATACTCGAGGGCAACTACCCACAAGACCATCAGGATTTGTGCGTCTAACAATGTGCTGAAGTAGAACGGAAGAGAAACTCTTCCTAGAGAGCAGCGGTTCTCAACCTGTGCCAGCCAGCCCTTTTTGGGAAGGTTCCACCTTTCACTGGGGTGGCCCATTCCATAACAGTAGCAAATAACTGTAGGATTGGGGGCTCACCACAACATAAGCAAAGGTACAAATGTTTCCTGGCATTAGGCAGGTTGAGAACCCCTACTGTAGAGGAAGAAGGAAACGTTGTTACATTCGAAAGCCTGCAAGAGAAAAAGCCCTGAAAAGATGGAATAGCATAGTGGCTGCAGCAATGAGCACAAGCAAAGAACCACCGTAATGAGGGAACAGGATGGTGCTTCATTTCATGATGCTGTGAACACACGTGCAATTACCCAAAGCCCACGTGAGAGCACCTGACAACAGGAAGGACAGGAATTGTGCGTCTAACCATGTGCTGTACTATGTCTTAAGAGAAATCCTCTCTTCATTTAGAGCAGCGGTTCTCAACTTGTGGGTTCCAAAACCTTTGGGGGAAGGGACCACCTTCACTGGGCGGCCTAATTCACGACAGTATAAAAATTACAGTAATTAAGTTGCAATGAATCTAATTGTAGAATTTGGGCTTCCCCCCATCGAAAGGAACCGTATGAAATGTTGGTGGCAAGCAAGTTGAGAACCCCTGACCGAGAGGAGGGAAAAAAAATCCGGTTACAATGGAAAGGCAGCAGAGGAGAGGCACCCCCAAGAAGATGGATCAGCACAGTGTCTGCAACAATGTGTGTAAGAAAATGCACCACTGTGATGATGGCCCAAGATGGGACAACTTTCATTATATTGGGCCAGAATTGACATGACTGTAAACCACTCGTCGGAACCTAACTGCAAAAAACAATGCGATTGAGTTTCTAACAATATGCTGAAGAAGACATAGAGAGAAAGTCCTATTAGTTTAGAGCAGCGGTTCTTAACCTTTCGGCCAGACCTCTTTGGGTGGTCGTACGACCCTTTCACAGGGGTGACCAGTGCATAACACTAGGAAAATTAGAGTTATGATATAGCAATGTATATAATTTCATGATTATGGGTCACCACCAACCGAGGAATTTTATGAAAGGGTCGTGGCCTTAGCAAGGTTGAAAAGCACTGCCCTGGAAGGAGGTGGAGAAGGTGTTATAGTAGAGGGCAACCAAAGAGATGCAGCCCCTACAAGATGGAATAGCACAGTGGCTACAAGCATGAACTGAAGCAAAGAACCACTGTGATGACGGAAAAGGATGGGGCTTTGTTTTATTATGTTGTGCACAGAGTTGCGATGAGCTGAAACATACTCGAGGGCAACTACCCACAAGACCATCAGGATTTGTGCGTCTAACAATGTGCTGAAGTAGAACGGAAGAGAAACTCTTCCTAGAGAGCAGCGGTTCTCAACCTGTGCCAGCCAGCCCTTTTTGGGAAGGTTCCACCTTTCACTGGGGTGGCCCATTCCATAACAGTAGCAAATAACTGTAGGATTGGGGGCTCACCACAACATAAGCAAAGGTACAAATGTTTCCTGGCATTAGGCAGGTTGAGAACCCCTACTGTAGAGGAAGAAGGAAACGTTGTTACATTCGAAAGCCTGCAAGAGAAAAAGCCCTGAAAAGATGGAATAGCATAGTGGCTGCAGCAATGAGCACAAGCAAAGAACCACCGTAATGAGGGAACAGGATGGTGCTTCATTTCATGATGCTGTGAACACACGTGCAATTACCCAAAGCCCACGTGAGAGCACCTGACAACAGGAAGGACAGGAGTTGTGCGTCTAACCATGTGCTGTACTATGTCTTAAGAGAAATCCTCTCTTCATTTAGAGCAGCGGTTCTCAACTTGTGGGTTCCAAAACCTTTGGGGGAAGGGACCACCTTCACTGGGCGGCCTAATTCACGACAGTATAAAAATTACAGTAATTAAGTTGCAATGAATCTAATTGTAGAATTTGGGCTTCCCCCCATCGAAAGGAACCGTATGAAATGTTGGTGGCAAGCAAGTTGAGAACCCCTGACCGAGAGGAGGGAAAAAAAATCCGGTTACAATGGAAAGGCAGCAGAGGAGAGGCACCCCCAAGAAGATGGATCAGCACAGTGTCTGCAACAATGTGTGTAAGAAAATGCACCACTGTGATGATGGCCCAAGATGGGACAACTTTCATTATATTGGGCCAGAATTGACATGACTGTAAACCACTCGTCGGAACCTAACTGCAAAAAACAATGCGATTGAGTTTCTAACAATATGCTGAAGAAGACATAGAGAGAAAGTCCTATTAGTTTAGAGCAGCGGTTCTTAACCTTTCGGCCAGACCTCTTTGGGTGGTCGTACGACCCTTTCACAGGGGTGACCAGTGCATAACACTAGGAAAATTAGAGTTATGATATAGCAATGTATATAATTTCATGATTATGGGTCACCACCAACCGAGGAATTTTATGAAAGGGTCGTGGCCTTAGCAAGGTTGAAAAGCACTGCCCTGGAAGGAGGTGGAGAAGGTGTTATAGTAGGGGGCAACCAAAGAGATGCAGCCCCTACAAGATGGAATAGCACAGTGGCTACAAGCATGAACTGAAGCAAAGAACCACTGTGATGACGGAAAAGGATGGGGCTTTGTTTTATTATGTTGTGCACAGAGTTGCGATGAGCTGAAACATACTCGAGGGCAACTACCCACAAGACCATCAGGATTTGTGCGTCTAACAATGTGCTGAAGTAGAACGGAAGAGAAACTCTTCCTAGAGAGCAGCGGTTCTCAACCTGTGCCAGCCAGCCCTTTTTGGGAAGGTTCCACCTTTCACTGGGGTGGCCCATTCCATAACAGTAGCAAATAACTGTAGGATTGGGGGCTCACCACAACATAAGCAAAGGTACAAATGTTTCCTGGCATTAGGCAGGTTGAGAACCCCTACTGTAGAGGAAGAAGGAAACGTTGTTACATTCGAAAGCCTGCAAGAGAAAAAGCCCTGAAAAGATGGAATAGCATAGTGGCTGCAGCAATGAGCACAAGCAAAGAACCACCGTAATGAGGGAACAGGATGGTGCTTCATTTCATGATGCTGTGAACACACGTGCAATTACCCAAAGCCCACGTGAGAGCACCTGACAACAGGAAGGACAGGAATTGTGCGTCTAACCATGTGCTGTACTATGTCTTAAGAGAAATCCTCTCTTCATTTAGAGCAGCGGTTCTCAACTTGTGGGTTCCAAAACCTTTGGGGGAAGGGACCACCTTCACTGGGCGGCCTAATTCACGACAGTATAAAAATTACAGTAATTAAGTTGCAATGAATCTAATTGTAGAATTTGGGCTTCCCCCCATCGAAAGGAACCGTATGAAATGTTGGTGGCAAGCAAGTTGAGAACCCCTGACCGAGAGGAGGGAAAAAAAATCCGGTTACAATGGAAAGGCAGCAGAGGAGAGGCACCCCCAAGAAGATGGATCAGCACAGTGTCTGCAACAATGTGTGTAAGAAAATGCACCACTGTGATGATGGCCCAAGATGGGACAACTTTCATTATATTGGGCCAGAATTGACATGACTGTAAACCACTCGTCGGAACCTAACTGCAAGAAACAATGCGATTGAGTTTCTAACAATATGCTGAAGAAGACATAGAGAGAAAGTCCTATTAGTTTAGAGCAGCGGTTCTTAACCTTTCGGCCAGACCTCTTTGGGTGGTCGTACGACCCTTTCACAGGGGTGACCAGTGCATAACACTAGGAAAATTAGAGTTATGATATAGCAATGTATATAATTTCATGATTATGGGTCACCACCAACCGAGGAATTTTATGAAAGGGTCGTGGCCTTAGCAAGGTTGAAAAGCACTGCCCTGGAAGGAGGTGGAGAAGGTGTTATAGTAGAGGGCAACCAAAGAGATGCAGCCCCTACAAGATGGAATAGCACAGTGGCTACAAGCATGAACTGAAGCAAAGAACCACTGTGATGACGGAAAAGGATGGGGCTTTGTTTTATTATGTTGTGCACAGAGTTGCGATGAGCTGAAACATACTCGAGGGCAACTACCCACAAGACCATCAGGATTTGTGCGTCTAACAATGTGCTGAAGTAGAACGGAAGAGAAACTCTTCCTAGAGAGCAGCGGTTCTCAACCTGTGCCAGCCAGCCCTTTTTGGGAAGGTTCCACCTTTCACTGGGGTGGCCCATTCCATAACAGTAGCAAATAACTGTAGGATTGGGGGCTCACCACAACATAAGCAAAGGTACAAATGTTTCCTGGCATTAGGCAGGTTGAGAACCCCTACTGTAGAGGAAGAAGGAAACGTTGTTACATTCGAAAGCCTGCAAGAGAAAAAGCCCTGAAAAGATGGAATAGCATAGTGGCTGCAGCAATGAGCACAAGCAAAGAACCACCGTAATGAGGGAACAGGATGGTGCTTCATTTCATGATGCTGTGAACACACGTGCAATTACCCAAAGCCCACGTGAGAGCACCTGACAACAGGAAGGACAGGAGTTGTGCGTCTAACCATGTGCTGTACTATGTCTTAAGAGAAATCCTCTCTTCATTTAGAGCAGCGGTTCTCAACTTGTGGGTTCCAAAACCTTTGGGGGAAGGGACCACCTTCACTGGGCGGCCTAATTCACGACAGTATAAAAATTACAGTAATTAAGTTGCAATGAATCTAATTGTAGAATTTGGGCTTCCCCCCATCGAAAGGAACCGTATGAAATGTTGGTGGCAAGCAAGTTGAGAACCCCTGACCGAGAGGAGGGAAAAAAAATCCGGTTACAATGGAAAGGCAGCAGAGGAGAGGCACCCCCAAGAAGATGGATCAGCACAGTGTCTGCAACAATGTGTGTAAGAAAATGCACCACTGTGATGATGGCCCAAGATGGGACAACTTTCATTATATTGGGCCAGAATTGACATGACTGTAAACCACTCGTCGGAACCTAACTGCAAAAAACAATGCGATTGAGTTTCTAACAATATGCTGAAGAAGACATAGAGAGAAAGTCCTATTAGTTTAGAGCAGCGGTTCTTAACCTTTCGGCCAGACCTCTTTGGGTGGTCGTACGACCCTTTCACAGGGGTGACCAGTGCATAACACTAGGAAAATTAGAGTTATGATATAGCAATGTATATAATTTCATGATTATGGGTCACCACCAACCGAGGAATTTTATGAAAGGGTCGTGGCCTTAGCAAGGTTGAAAAGCACTGCCCTGGAAGGAGGTGGAGAAGGTGTTATAGTAGAGGGCAACCAAAGAGATGCAGCCCCTACAAGATGGAATAGCACAGTGGCTACAAGCATGAACTGAAGCAAAGAACCACTGTGATGACGGAAAAGGATGGGGCTTTGTTTTATTATGTTGTGCACAGAGTTGCGATGAGCTGAAACATACTCGAGGGCAACTACCCACAAGACCATCAGGATTTGTGCGTCTAACAATGTGCTGAAGTAGAACGGAAGAGAAACTCTTCCTAGAGAGCAGCGGTTCTCAACCTGTGCCAGCCAGCCCTTTTTGGGAAGGTTCCACCTTTCACTGGGGTGGCCCATTCCATAACAGTAGCAAATAACTGTAGGATTGGGGGCTCACCACAACATAAGCAAAGGTACAAATGTTTCCTGGCATTAGGCAGGTTGAGAACCCCTACTGTAGAGGAAGAAGGAAACGTTGTTACATTCGAAAGCCTGCAAGAGAAAAAGCCCTGAAAAGATGGAATAGCATAGTGGCTGCAGCAATGAGCACAAGCAAAGAACCACCGTAATGAGGGAACAGGATGGTGCTTCATTTCATGATGCTGTGAACACACGTGCAATTACCCAAAGCCCACGTGAGAGCACCTGACAACAGGAAGGACAGGAATTGTGCGTCTAACCATGTGCTGTACTATGTCTTAAGAGAAATCCTCTCTTCATTTAGAGCAGCGGTTCTCAACTTGTGGGTTCCAAAACCTTTGGGGGAAGGGACCACCTTCACTGGGCGGCCTAATTCACGACAGTATAAAAATTACAGTAATTAAGTTGCAATGAATCTAATTGTAGAATTTGGGCTTCCCCCCATCGAAAGGAACCGTATGAAATGTTGGTGGCAAGCAAGTTGAGAACCCCTGACCGAGAGGAGGGAAAAAAAATCCGGTTACAATGGAAAGGCAGCAGAGGAGAGGCACCCCCAAGAAGATGGATCAGCACAGTGTCTGCAACAATGTGTGTAAGAAAATGCACCACTGTGATGATGGCCCAAGATGGGACAACTTTCATTATATTGGGCCAGAATTGACATGACTGTAAACCACTCGTCGGAACCTAACTGCAAAAAACAATGCGATTGAGTTTCTAACAATATGCTGAAGAAGACATAGAGAGAAAGTCCTATTAGTTTAGAGCAGCGGTTCTTAACCTTTCGGCCAGACCTCTTTGGGTGGTCGTACGACCCTTTCACAGGGGTGACCAGTGCATAACACTAGGAAAATTAGAGTTATGATATAGCAATGTATATAATTTCATGATTATGGGTCACCACCAACCGAGGAATTTTATGAAAGGGTCGTGGCCTTAGCAAGGTTGAAAAGCACTGCCCTGGAAGGAGGTGGAGAAGGTGTTATAGTAGAGGGCAACCAAAGAGATGCAGCCCCTACAAGATGGAATAGCACAGTGGCTACAAGCATGAACTGAAGCAAAGAACCACTGTGATGACGGAAAAGGATGGGGCTTTGTTTTATTATGTTGTGCACAGAGTTGCGATGAGCTGAAACATACTCGAGGGCAACTACCCACAAGACCATCAGGATTTGTGCGTCTAACAATGTGCTGAAGTAGAACGGAAGAGAAACTCTTCCTAGAGAGCAGCGGTTCTCAACCTGTGCCAGCCAGCCCTTTTTGGGAAGGTTCCACCTTTCACTGGGGTGGCCCATTCCATAACAGTAGCAAATAACTGTAGGATTGGGGGCTCACCACAACATAAGCAAAGGTACAAATGTTTCCTGGCATTAGGCAGGTTGAGAACCCCTACTGTAGAGGAAGAAGGAAACGTTGTTACATTCGAAAGCCTGCAAGAGAAAAAGCCCTGAAAAGATGGAATAGCATAGTGGCTGCAGCAATGAGCACAAGCAAAGAACCACCGTAATGAGGGAACAGGATGGTGCTTCATTTCATGATGCTGTGAACACACGTGCAATTACCCAAAGCCCACGTGAGAGCACCTGACAACAGGAAGGACAGGAATTGTGCGTCTAACCATGTGCTGTACTATGTCTTAAGAGAAATCCTCTCTTCATTTAGAGCAGCGGTTCTCAACTTGTGGGTTCCAAAACCTTTGGGGGAAGGGACCACCTTCACTGGGCGGCCTAATTCACGACAGTATAAAAATTACAGTAATTAAGTTGCAATGAATCTAATTGTAGAATTTGGGCTTCCCCCCATCGAAAGGAACCGTATGAAATGTTGGTGGCAAGCAAGTTGAGAACCCCTGACCGAGAGGAGGGAAAAAAAATCCGGTTACAATGGAAAGGCAGCAGAGGAGAGGCACCCCCAAGAAGATGGATCAGCACAGTGTCTGCAACAATGTGTGTAAGAAAATGCACCACTGTGATGATGGCCCAAGATGGGACAACTTTCATTATATTGGGCCAGAATTGACATGACTGTAAACCACTCGTCGGAACCTAACTGCAAGAAACAATGCGATTGAGTTTCTAACAATATGCTGAAGAAGACATAGAGAGAAAGTCCTATTAGTTTAGAGCAGCGGTTCTTAACCTTTCGGCCAGACCTCTTTGGGTGGTCGTACGACCCTTTCACAGGGGTGACCAGTGCATAACACTAGGAAAATTAGAGTTATGATATAGCAATGTATATAATTTCATGATTATGGGTCACCACCAACCGAGGAATTTTATGAAAGGGTCGTGGCCTTAGCAAGGTTGAAAAGCACTGCCCTGGAAGGAGGTGGAAAAGGTGTTATAGTAGAGGGCAACCAAAGAGATGCAGCCCCTACAAGATGGAATAGCACAGTGGCTACAAGCATGAACTGAAGCAAAGAACCACTGTGATGACGGAAAAGGATGGGGCTTTGTTTTATTATGTTGTGCACAGAGTTGCGATGAGCTGAAACATACTCGAGGGCAACTACCCACAAGACCATCAGGATTTGTGCGTCTAACAATGTGCTGAAGTAGAACGGAAGAGAAACTCTTCCTAGAGAGCAGCGGTTCTCAACCTGTGCCAGCCAGCCCTTTTTGGGAAGGTTCCACCTTTCACTGGGGTGGCCCATTCCATAACAGTAGCAAATAACTGTAGGATTGGGGGCTCACCACAACATAAGCAAAGGTACAAATGTTTCCTGGCATTAGGCAGGTTGAGAACCCCTACTGTAGAGGAAGAAGGAAACGTTGTTACATTCGAAAGCCTGCAAGAGAAAAAGCCCTGAAAAGATGGAATAGCATAGTGGCTGCAGCAATGAGCACAAGCAAAGAACCACCGTAATGAGGGAACAGGATGGTGCTTCATTTCATGATGCTGTGAACACACGTGCAATTACCCAAAGCCCACGTGAGAGCACCTGACAACAGGAAGGACAGGAGTTGTGCGTCTAACCATGTGCTGTACTATGTCTTAAGAGAAATCCTCTCTTCATTTAGAGCAGCGGTTCTCAACTTGTGGGTTCCAAAACCTTTGGGGGAAGGGACCACCTTCACTGGGCGGCCTAATTCACGACAGTATAAAAATTACAGTAATTAAGTTGCAATGAATCTAATTGTAGAATTTGGGCTTCCCCCCATCGAAAGGAACCGTATGAAATGTTGGTGGCAAGCAAGTTGAGAACCCCTGACCGAGAGGAGGGAAAAAAAATCCGGTTACAATGGAAAGGCAGCAGAGGAGAGGCACCCCCAAGAAGATGGATCAGCACAGTGTCTGCAACAATGTGTGTAAGAAAATGCACCACTGTGATGATGGCCCAAGATGGGACAACTTTCATTATATTGGGCCAGAATTGACATGACTGTAAACCACTCGTCGGAACCTAACTGCAAAAAACAATGCGATTGAGTTTCTAACAATATGCTGAAGAAGACATAGAGAGAAAGTCCTATTAGTTTAGAGCAGCGGTTCTTAACCTTTCGGCCAGACCTCTTTGGGTGGTCGTACGACCCTTTCACAGGGGTGACCAGTGCATAACACTAGGAAAATTAGAGTTATGATATAGCAATGTATATAATTTCATGATTATGGGTCACCACCAACCGAGGAATTTTATGAAAGGGTCGTGGCCTTAGCAAGGTTGAAAAGCACTGCCCTGGAAGGAGGTGGAGAAGGTGTTATAGTAGAGGGCAACCAAAGAGATGCAGCCCCTACAAGATGGAATAGCACAGTGGCTACAAGCATGAACTGAAGCAAAGAACCACTGTGATGACGGAAAAGGATGGGGCTTTGTTTTATTATGTTGTGCACAGAGTTGCGATGAGCTGAAACATACTCGAGGGCAACTACCCACAAGACCATCAGGATTTGTGCGTCTAACAATGTGCTGAAGTAGAACGGAAGAGAAACTCTTCCTAGAGAGCAGCGGTTCTCAACCTGTGCCAGCCAGCCCTTTTTGGGAAGGTTCCACCTTTCACTGGGGTGGCCCATTCCATAACAGTAGCAAATAACTGTAGGATTGGGGGCTCACCACAACATAAGCAAAGGTACAAATGTTTCCTGGCATTAGGCAGGTTGAGAACCCCTACTGTAGAGGAAGAAGGAAACGTTGTTACATTCGAAAGCCTGCAAGAGAAAAAGCCCTGAAAAGATGGAATAGCATAGTGGCTGCAGCAATGAGCACAAGCAAAGAACCACCGTAATGAGGGAACAGGATGGTGCTTCATTTCATGATGCTGTGAACACACGTGCAATTACCCAAAGCCCACGTGAGAGCACCTGACAACAGGAAGGACAGGAATTGTGCGTCTAACCATGTGCTGTACTATGTCTTAAGAGAAATCCTCTCTTCATTTAGAGCAGCGGTTCTCAACTTGTGGGTTCCAAAACCTTTGGGGGAAGGGACCACCTTCACTGGGCGGCCTAATTCACGACAGTATAAAAATTACAGTAATTAAGTTGCAATGAATCTAATTGTAGAATTTGGGCTTCCCCCCATCGAAAGGAACCGTATGAAATGTTGGTGGCAAGCAAGTTGAGAACCCCTGACCGAGAGGAGGGAAAAAAAATCCGGTTACAATGGAAAGGCAGCAGAGGAGAGGCACCCCCAAGAAGATGGATCAGCACAGTGTCTGCAACAATGTGTGTAAGAAAATGCACCACTGTGATGATGGCCCAAGATGGGACAACTTTCATTATATTGGGCCAGAATTGACATGACTGTAAACCACTCGTCGGAACCTAACTGCAAAAAACAATGCGATTGAGTTTCTAACAATATGCTGAAGAAGACATAGAGAGAAAGTCCTATTAGTTTAGAGCAGCGGTTCTTAACCTTTCGGCCAGACCTCTTTGGGTGGTCGTACGACCCTTTCACAGGGGTGACCAGTGCATAACACTAGGAAAATTAGAGTTATGATATAGCAATGTATATAATTTCATGATTATGGGTCACCACCAACCGAGGAATTTTATGAAAGGGTCGTGGCCTTAGCAAGGTTGAAAAGCACTGCCCTGGAAGGAGGTGGAGAAGGTGTTATAGTAGAGGGCAACCAAAGAGATGCAGCCCCTACAAGATGGAATAGCACAGTGGCTACAAGCATGAACTGAAGCAAAGAACCACTGTGATGACGGAAAAGGATGGGGCTTTGTTTTATTATGTTGTGCACAGAGTTGCGATGAGCTGAAACATACTCGAGGGCAACTACCCACAAGACCATCAGGATTTGTGCGTCTAACAATGTGCTGAAGTAGAACGGAAGAGAAACTCTTCCTAGAGAGCAGCGGTTCTCAACCTGTGCCAGCCAGCCCTTTTTGGGAAGGTTCCACCTTTCACTGGGGTGGCCCATTCCATAACAGTAGCAAATAACTGTAGGATTGGGGGCTCACCACAACATAAGCAAAGGTACAAATGTTTCCTGGCATTAGGCAGGTTGAGAACCCCTACTGTAGAGGAAGAAGGAAACGTTGTTACATTCGAAAGCCTGCAAGAGAAAAAGCCCTGAAAAGATGGAATAGCATAGTGGCTGCAGCAATGAGCACAAGCAAAGAACCACCGTAATGAGGGAACAGGATGGTGCTTCATTTCATGATGCTGTGAACACACGTGCAATTACCCAAAGCCCACGTGAGAGCACCTGACAACAGGAAGGACAGGAATTGTGCGTCTAACCATGTGCTGTACTATGTCTTAAGAGAAATCCTCTCTTCATTTAGAGCAGCGGTTCTCAACTTGTGGGTTCCAAAACCTTTGGGGGAAGGGACCACCTTCACTGGGCGGCCTAATTCACGACAGTATAAAAATTACAGTAATTAAGTTGCAATGAATCTAATTGTAGAATTTGGGCTTCCCCCCATCGAAAGGAACCGTATGAAATGTTGGTGGCAAGCAAGTTGAGAACCCCTGACCGAGAGGAGGGAAAAAAAAATCCGGTTACAATGGAAAGGCAGCAGAGGAGAGGCACCCCCAAGAAGATGGATCAGCACAGTGTCTGCAACAATGTGTGTAAGAAAATGCACCACTGTGATGATGGCCCAAGATGGGACAACTTTCATTATATTGGGCCAGAATTGACATGACTGTAAACCACTCGTCGGAACCTAACTGCAAAAAACAATGCGATTGAGTTTCTAACAATATGCTGAAGAAGACATAGAGAGAAAGTCCTATTAGTTTAGAGAAGCGGTTCTTAACCTTTCAGACAGACCTCTTTGGGTGGTCGTACGACCCTTTCACAGGGGTGACCAGTGCATAACACTAGGAAAATTAGAGTTATGATATAGCAATGTATATAATTTCATGATTATGGGTCACCACCAACCGAGGAATTTTATGAAAGGGTCGTGGCCTTAGCAAGGTTGAAAAGCACTGCCCTGGAAGGAGGTGGAGAAGGTGTTATAGTAGAGGGCAACCTAAGAGATGCAGCCCCTACAAGATGGAATAGCACAGTGGCTACAAGCATGAACTGAAGCAAAGAACCACTGTGATGACGTAAAAGGATGGGGCTTTGTTTTATTATGTTGTGCACAGAGTTGCGATGAGCTGAAACATACTCGAGGGCAACTACCCACAAGACCATCAGGATTTGTGCGTCTAACAATGTGCTGAAGTAGAACGGAAGAGAAACTCTTCCTAGAGAGCAGCGGTTCTCAACCTGTGCCAGCCAGCCCTTTTTGGGAAGGTTCCACCTTTCACTGGGGTGGCCCATTCCATAACAGTAGCAAATAACTGTAGGATTGGGGGCTCACCACAACATAAGCAAAGGTACAAATGTTTCCTGGCATTAGGCAGGTTGAGAACCCCTACTGTAGAGGAAGAAGGAAACGTTGTTACATTCGAAAGCCTGCAAGAGAAAAAGCCCTGAAAAGATGGAATAGCACAGTGGCTGCAGCAATGAGCACAAGCAAAGAACCACCGTAATGAGGGAACAGGATGGTGCTTCATTTCATGATGCTGTGAACACACGTGCAATTACCCAAAGCCCACGTGAGAGCACCTGACAACAGGAAGGACAGGAATTGTGCGTCTAACCATGTGCTGTACTATGTCTTAAGAGAAATCCTCTCTTCATTTAGAGCAGCGGTTCTCAACTTGTGGGTTCCAAAACCTTTGGGGGAAGGGACCACCTTCACTGGGCGGCCTAATTCACGACAGTATAAAAATTACAGTAATTAAGTTGCAATGAATCTAATTGTAGAATTTGGGCTTCCCCCCATCGAAAGGAACCGTATGAAATGTTGGTGGCAAGCAAGTTGAGAACCCCTGACCGAGAGGAGGAAAAAAAATCCGGTTACAATGGAAAGGCAGCAGAGGAGAGGCACCCCCAAGAAGATGGATCAGCACAGTGTCTGCAACAATGTGTGTAAGAAAATGCACCACTGTGATGATGGCCCAAGATGGGACAACTTTCATTATATTGGGCCAGAATTGACATGACTGTAAACCACTCGTCGGAACCTAACTGCAAGAAACAATGCGATTGAGTTTCTAACAATATGCTGAAGAAGACATAAAGAGAAAGTCCTATTAGTTTAGAGCAGCGGTTCTTAACCTTTCGGCCAGACCTCTTTGGGTGGTCGTACGACCCTTTCACAGGGGTGACCAGTGCATAACACTAGGAAAATTAGAGTTATGATATAGCAATGTATATAATTTCATGATTATGGGTCACCACCAACCGAGGAATTTTATGAAAGGGTCGTGGCCTTAGCAAGGTTGAAAAGCACTGCCCTGGAAGGAGGTGGAGAAGGTGTTATAGTAGAGGGCAACCAAAGAGATGCAGCCCCTACAAGATGGAATAGCACAGTGGCTACAAGCATGAACTGAAGCAAAGAACCACTGTGATGACGGAAAAGGATGGGGCTTTGTTTTATTATGTTGTGCACAGAGTTGCGATGAGCTGAAACATACTCGAGGGCAACTACCCACAAGACCATCAGGATTTGTGCGTCTAACAATGTGCTGAAGTAGAACGGAAGAGAAACTCTTCCTAGAGAGCAGCGGTTCTCAACCTGTGCCAGCCAGCCCTTTTTGGGAAGGTTCCACCTTTCACTGGGGTGGCCCATTCCATAACAGTAGCAAATAACTGTAGGATTGGGGGCTCACCACAACATAAGCAAAGGTACAAATGTTTCCTGGCATTAGGCAGGTTGAGAACCCCTACTGTAGAGGAAGAAGGAAACGTTGTTACATTCGAAAGCCTGCAAGAGAAAAAGCCCTGAAAAGATGGAATAGCATAGTGGCTGCAGCAATGAGCACAAGCAAAGAACCACCGTAATGAGGGAACAAGATGGTGCTTCATTTCATGATGCTGTGAACACACGTGCAATTACCCAAAGCCCACGTGAGAGCACCTGACAACAGGAAGGACAGGAGTTGTGCGTCTAACCATGTGCTGTACTATGTCTTAAGAGAAATCCTCTCTTCATTTAGAGCAGCGGTTCTCAACTTGTGGGTTCCAAAACCTTTGGGGGAAGGGACCACCTTCACTGGGCGGCCTAATTCACGACAGTATAAAAATTACAGTAATTAAGTTGCAATGAATCTAATTGTAGAATTTGGGCTTCCCCCATCGAAAGGAACCGTATGAAATGTTGGTGGCAAGCAAGTTGAGAACCCCTGACCGAGAGGAGGAAAAAAAATCCGGTTACAATGGAAAGGCAGCAGAGGAGAGGCACCCCCAAGAAGATGGATCAGCACAGTGTCTGCAACAATGTGTGTAAGAAAATGCACCACTGTGATGATGGCCCAAGATGGGACAACTTTCATTATATTGGGCCAGAATTGACATGACTGTAAACCACTCGTCGGAACCTAACTGCAAGAAACAATGCGATTGAGTTTCTAACAATATGCTGAAGAAGACATAAAGAGAAAGTCCTATTAGTTTAGAGCAGCGGTTCTTAACCTTTCGGCCAGACCTCTTTGGGTGGTCGTACGACCCTTTCACAGGGGTGACCAGTGCATAACACTAGGAAAATTAGAGTTATGATATAGCAATGTATATAATTTCATGATTATGGGTCACCACCAACCGAGGAATTTTATGAAAGGGTCGTGGCCTTAGCAAGGTTGAAAAGCACTGCCCTGGAAGGAGGTGGAGAAGGTGTTATAGTAGAGGGCAACCTAAGAGATGCAGCCCCTACAAGATGGAATAGCACAGTGGCTACAAGCATGAACTGAAGCAAAGAACCACTGTGATGACGTAAAAGGATGGGGCTTTGTTTTATTATGTTGTGCACAGAGTTGCGATGAGCTGAAACATACTCGAGGGCAACTACCCACAAGACCATCAGGATTTGTGCGTCTAACAATGTGCTGAAGTAGAACGGAAGAGAAACTCTTCCTAGAGAGCAGCGGTTCTCAACCTGTGCCAGCCAGCCCTTTTTGGGAAGGTTCCACCTTTCACTGGGGTGGCCCATTCCATAACAGTAGCAAATAACTGTAGGATTGGGGGCTCACCACAACATAAGCAAAGGTACAAATGTTTCCTGGCATTAGGCAGGTTGAGAACCCCTACTGTAGAGGAAGAAGGAAACGTTGTTACATTCGAAAGCCTGCAAGAGAAAAAGCCCTGAAAAGATGGAATAGCATAGTGGCTGCAGCAATGAGCACAAGCAAAGAACCACCGTAATGAGGGAACAGGATGGTGCTTCATTTCATGATGCTGTGAACACACGTGCAATTACCCAAAGCCCACGTGAGAGCACCTGACAACAGGAAGGACAGGAATTGTGCGTCTAACCATGTGCTGTACTATGTCTTAAGAGAAATCCTCTCTTCATTTAGAGCAGCGGTTCTCAACTTGTGGGTTCCAAAACCTTTGGGGGAAGGGACCACCTTCACTGGGCGGCCTAATTCACGACAGTATAAAAATTACAGTAATTAAGTTGCAATGAATCTAATTGTAGAATTTGGGCTTCCCCCCATCGAAAGGAACCGTATGAAATGTTGGTGGCAAGCAAGTTGAGAACCCCTGACCGAGAGGAGGAAAAAAAATCCGGTTACAATGGAAAGGCAGCAGAGGAGAGGCACCCCCAAGAAGATGGATCAGCACAGTGTCTGCAACAATGTGTGTAAGAAAATGCACCACTGTGATGATGGCCCAAGATGGGACAACTTTCATTATATTGGGCCAGAATTGACATGACTGTAAACCACTCGTCGGAACCTAACTGCAAGAAACAATGCGATTGAGTTTCTAACAATATGCTGAAGAAGACATAAAGAGAAAGTCCTATTAGTTTAGAGCAGCGGTTCTTAACCTTTCGGCCAGACCTCTTTGGGTGGTCGTACGACCCTTTCACAGGGGTGACCAGTGCATAACACTAGGAAAATTAGAGTTATGATATAGCAATGTATATAATTTCATGATTATGGGTCACCACCAACCGAGGAATTTTATGAAAGGGTCGTGGCCTTAGCAAGGTTGAAAAGCACTGCCCTGGAAGGAGGTGGAGAAGGTGTTATAGTAGAGGGCAACCTAAGAGATGCAGCCCCTACAAGATGGAATAGCACAGTGGCTACAAGCATGAACTGAAGCAAAGAACCACTGTGATGACGTAAAAGGATGGGGCTTTGTTTTATTATGTTGTGCACAGAGTTGCGATGAGCTGAAACATACTCGAGGGCAACTACCCACAAGACCATCAGGATTTGTGCGTCTAACAATGTGCTGAAGTAGAACGGAAGAGAAACTCTTCCTAGAGAGCAGCGGTTCTCAACCTGTGCCAGCCAGCCCTTTTTGGGAAGGTTCCACCTTTCACTGGGGTGGCCCATTCCATAACAGTAGCAAATAACTGTAGGATTGGGGGCTCACCACAACATAAGCAAAGGTACAAATGTTTCCTGGCATTAGGCAGGTTGAGAACCCCTACTGTAGAGGAAGAAGGAAACGTTGTTACATTCGAAAGCCTGCAAGAGAAAAAGCCCTGAAAAGATGGAATAGCATAGTGGCTGCAGCAATGAGCACAAGCAAAGAACCACCGTAATGAGGGAACAGGATGGTGCTTCATTTCATGATGCTGTGAACACACGTGCAATTACCCAAAGCCCACGTGAGAGCACCTGACAACAGGAAGGACAGGAGTTGTGCGTCTAACCATGTGCTGTACTATGTCTTAAGAGAAATCCTCTCTTCATTTAGAGCAGCGGTTCTCAACTTGTGGGTTCCAAAACCTTTGGGGGAAGGGACCACCTTCACTGGGCGGCCTAATTCACGACAGTATAAAAATTACAGTAATTAAGTTGCAATGAATCTAATTGTAGAATTTGGGCTTCCCCCCATCGAAAGGAACCGTATGAAATGTTGGTGGCAAGCAAGTTGAGAACCCCTGACCGAGAGGAGGAAAAAAAATCCGGTTACAATGGAAAGGCAGCAGAGGAGAGGCACCCCCAAGAAGATGGATCAGCACAGTGTCTGCAACAATGTGTGTAAGAAAATGCACCACTGTGATGATGGCCCAAGATGGGACAACTTTCATTATATTGGGCCAGAATTGACATGACTGTAAACCACTCGTCGGAACCTAACTGCAAGAAACAATGCGATTGAGTTTCTAACAATATGCTGAAGAAGACATAAAGAGAAAGTCCTATTAGTTTGGAGCAGCGGTTCTTAACCTTTCGGCCAGACCTCTTTGGGTGGTCGTACGACCCTTTCACAGGGGTGACCAGTGCATAACACTAGGAAAATTAGAGTTATGATATAGCAATGTATATAATTTCATGATTACGGGTCACCACCAACCGAGGAATTTTATGAAAGGGTCGTGGCCTTAGCAAGGTTGAAAAGCACTGCCCTGGAAGGAGGTGGAGAAGGTGTTATAGTAGAGGGCAACCTAAGAGATGCAGCCCCTACAAGATGGAATAGCACAGTGGCTACAAGCATGAACTGAAGCAAAGAACCACTGTGATGACGGAAAAGGATGGGGCTTTGTTTTATTATGTTGTGCACAGAGTTGCGATGAGCTGAAACATACTCGAGGGCAACTACCCACAAGACCATCAGGATTTGTGCGTCTAACAATGTGCTGATGTAGAACGGAAGAGAAACTCTTCCTAGAGAGCAGCGGTTCTCAACCTGTGCCAGCCAGCCCTTTTTGGGAAGGTTCCACCTTTCACTGGGGTGGCCCATTCCATAACAGTAGCAAATAACTGTAGGATTGGGGGCTCACCACAACATAAGCAAAGGTACAAATGTTTCCTGGCATTAGGCAGGTTGAGAACCCCTACTGTAGAGGAAGAAGGAAACGTTGTTACATTCGAAAGCCTGCAAGAGAAAAAGCCCTGAAAAGATGGAATAGCATAGTGGCTGCAGCAATGAGCACAAGCAAAGAACCACCGTAATGAGGGAACAGGATGGTGCTTCATTTCATGATGCTGTGAACACACGTGCAATTACCCAAAGCCCACGTGAGAGCACCTGACAACAGGAAGGACAGGAATTGTGCGTCTAACCATGTGCTGTACTATGTCTTAAGAGAAATCCTCTCTTCATTTAGAGCAGCGGTTCTCAACTTGTGGGTTCCAAAACCTTTGGGGGAAGGGACCACCTTCACTGGGCGGCCTAATTCACGACAGTATAAAAATTACAGTAATTAAGTTGCAATGAATCTAATTGTAGAATTTGGGCTTCCCCCCATCGAAAGGAACCGTATGAAATGTTGGTGGCAAGCAAGTTGAGAACCCCTGACCGAGAGGAGGGAAAAAAAATCCGGTTACAATGGAAAGGCAGCAGAGGAGAGGCACCCCCAAGAAGATGGATCAGCACAGTGTCTGCAACAATGTGTGTAAGAAAATGCACCACTGTGATGATGGCCCAAGATGGGACAACTTTCATTATATTGGGCCAGAATTGACATGACTGTAAACCACTCGTCGGAACCTAACTGCAAAAAACAATGCGATTGAGTTTCTAACAATATGCTGAAGAAGACATAGAGAGAAAGTCCTATTAGTTTAGAGCAGCGGTTCTTAACCTTTCGGCCAGACCTCTTTGGGTGGTCGTACGACCCTTTCACAGGGGTGACCAGTGCATAACACTAGGAAAATTAGAGTTATGATATAGCAATGTATATAATTTCATGATTATGGGTCACCACCAACCGAGGAATTTTATGAAAGGGTCGTGGCCTTAGCAAGGTTGAAAAGCACTGCCCTGGAAGGAGGTGGAGAAGGTGTTATAGTAGAGGGCAACCAAAGAGATGCAGCCCCTACAAGATGGAATAGCACAGTGGCTACAAGCATGAACTGAAGCAAAGAACCACTGTGATGACGGAAAAGGATGGGGCT
Organism: Tenrec ecaudatus; assembly: GCF_050624435.1. Classification (NCBI taxonomy): domain Eukaryota; kingdom Metazoa; phylum Chordata; class Mammalia; order Afrosoricida; family Tenrecidae; genus Tenrec; species Tenrec ecaudatus. Next base: position 85,169,484 of record NC_134548.1, read on the forward strand.
TTGTTTTATTATGTTGTGCACAGAGTTGCGATGAGCTGAAACATACTCGAGGGCAACTACCCACAAGACCATCAGGATTTGTGCGTCTAACAATGTGCTGAAGTAGAACGGAAGAGAAACTCTTCCTAGAGAGCAGCGGTTCTCAACCTGTGCCAGCCAGCCCTTTTTGGGAAGGTTCCACCTTTCACTGGGGTGGCCCATTCCATAACAGTAGCAAATAACTGTAGGATTGGGGGCTCACCACAACATAAGCAAAGGTACAAATGTTTCCTGGCATTAGGCAGGTTGAGAACCCCTACTGTAGAGGAAGAAGGAAACGTTGTTACATTCGAAAGCCTGCAAGAGAAAAAGCCCTGAAAAGATGGAATAGCATAGTGGCTGCAGCAATGAGCACAAGCAAAGAACCACCGTAATGAGGGAACAGGATGGTGCTTCATTTCATGATGCTGTGAACACACGTGCAATTACCCAAAGCCCACGTGAGAGCACCTGACAACAGGAAGGACAGGAATTGTGCGTCTAACCATGTGCTGTACTATGTCTTAAGAGAAATCCTCTCTTCATTTAGAGCAGCGGTTCTCAACTTGTGGGTTCCAAAACCTTTGGGGGAAGGGACCACCTTCACTGGGCGGCCTAATTCACGACAGTATAAAAATTACAGTAATTAAGTTGCAATGAATCTAATTGTAGAATTTGGGCTTCCCCCCATCGAAAGGAACCGTATGAAATGTTGGTGGCAAGCAAGTTGAGAACCCCTGACCGAGAGGAGGGAAAAAAAAATCCGGTTACAATGGAAAGGCAGCAGAGGAGAGGCACCCCCAAGAAGATGGATCAGCACAGTGTCTGCAACAATGTGTGTAAGAAAATGCACCACTGTGATGATGGCCCAAGATGGGACAACTTTCATTATATTGGGCCAGAATTGACATGACTGTAAACCACTCGTCGGAACCTAACTGCAAAAAACAATGCGATTGAGTTTCTAACAATATGCTGAAGAAGACATAGAGAGAAAGTCCTATTAGTTTAGAGAAGCGGTTCTTAACCTTTCAGACAGACCTCTTTGGGTGGTCGTACGACCCTTTCACAGGGGTGACCAGTGCATAACACTAGGAAAATTAGAGTTATGATATAGCAATGTATATAATTTCATGATTATGGGTCACCACCAACCGAGGAATTTTATGAAAGGGTCGTGGCCTTAGCAAGGTTGAAAAGCACTGCCCTGGAAGGAGGTGGAGAAGGTGTTATAGTAGAGGGCAACCTAAGAGATGCAGCCCCTACAAGATGGAATAGCACAGTGGCTACAAGCATGAACTGAAGCAAAGAACCACTGTGATGACGTAAAAGGATGGGGCTTTGTTTTATTATGTTGTGCACAGAGTTGCGATGAGCTGAAACATACTCGAGGGCAACTACCCACAAGACCATCAGGATTTGTGCGTCTAACAATGTGCTGAAGTAGAACGGAAGAGAAACTCTTCCTAGAGAGCAGCGGTTCTCAACCTGTGCCAGCCAGCCCTTTTTGGGAAGGTTCCACCTTTCACTGGGGTGGCCCATTCCATAACAGTAGCAAATAACTGTAGGATTGGGGGCTCACCACAACATAAGCAAAGGTACAAATGTTTCCTGGCATTAGGCAGGTTGAGAACCCCTACTGTAGAGGAAGAAGGAAACGTTGTTACATTCGAAAGCCTGCAAGAGAAAAAGCCCTGAAAAGATGGAATAGCACAGTGGCTGCAGCAATGAGCACAAGCAAAGAACCACCGTAATGAGGGAACAGGATGGTGCTTCATTTCATGATGCTGTGAACACACGTGCAATTACCCAAAGCCCACGTGAGAGCACCTGACAACAGGAAGGACAGGAATTGTGCGTCTAACCATGTGCTGTACTATGTCTTAAGAGAAATCCTCTCTTCATTTAGAGCAGCGGTTCTCAACTTGTGGGTTCCAAAACCTTTGGGGGAAGGGACCACCTTCACTGGGCGGCCTAATTCACGACAGTATAAAAATTACAGTAATTAAGTTGCAATGAATCTAATTGTAGAATTTGGGCTTCCCCCCATCGAAAGGAACCGTATGAAATGTTGGTGGCAAGCAAGTTGAGAACCCCTGACCGAGAGGAGGAAAAAAAATCCGGTTACAATGGAAAGGCAGCAGAGGAGAGGCACCCCCAAGAAGATGGATCAGCACAGTGTCTGCAACAATGTGTGTAAGAAAATGCACCACTGTGATGATGGCCCAAGATGGGACAACTTTCATTATATTGGGCCAGAATTGACATGACTGTAAACCACTCGTCGGAACCTAACTGCAAGAAACAATGCGATTGAGTTTCTAACAATATGCTGAAGAAGACATAAAGAGAAAGTCCTATTAGTTTAGAGCAGCGGTTCTTAACCTTTCGGCCAGACCTCTTTGGGTGGTCGTACGACCCTTTCACAGGGGTGACCAGTGCATAACACTAGGAAAATTAGAGTTATGATATAGCAATGTATATAATTTCATGATTATGGGTCACCACCAACCGAGGAATTTTATGAAAGGGTCGTGGCCTTAGCAAGGTTGAAAAGCACTGCCCTGGAAGGAGGTGGAGAAGGTGTTATAGTAGAGGGCAACCAAAGAGATGCAGCCCCTACAAGATGGAATAGCACAGTGGCTACAAGCATGAACTGAAGCAAAGAACCACTGTGATGACGGAAAAGGATGGGGCTTTGTTTTATTATGTTGTGCACAGAGTTGCGATGAGCTGAAACATACTCGAGGGCAACTACCCACAAGACCATCAGGATTTGTGCGTCTAACAATGTGCTGAAGTAGAACGGAAGAGAAACTCTTCCTAGAGAGCAGCGGTTCTCAACCTGTGCCAGCCAGCCCTTTTTGGGAAGGTTCCACCTTTCACTGGGGTGGCCCATTCCATAACAGTAGCAAATAACTGTAGGATTGGGGGCTCACCACAACATAAGCAAAGGTACAAATGTTTCCTGGCATTAGGCAGGTTGAGAACCCCTACTGTAGAGGAAGAAGGAAACGTTGTTACATTCGAAAGCCTGCAAGAGAAAAAGCCCTGAAAAGATGGAATAGCATAGTGGCTGCAGCAATGAGCACAAGCAAAGAACCACCGTAATGAGGGAACAAGATGGTGCTTCATTTCATGATGCTGTGAACACACGTGCAATTACCCAAAGCCCACGTGAGAGCACCTGACAACAGGAAGGACAGGAGTTGTGCGTCTAACCATGTGCTGTACTATGTCTTAAGAGAAATCCTCTCTTCATTTAGAGCAGCGGTTCTCAACTTGTGGGTTCCAAAACCTTTGGGGGAAGGGACCACCTTCACTGGGCGGCCTAATTCACGACAGTATAAAAATTACAGTAATTAAGTTGCAATGAATCTAATTGTAGAATTTGGGCTTCCCCCATCGAAAGGAACCGTATGAAATGTTGGTGGCAAGCAAGTTGAGAACCCCTGACCGAGAGGAGGAAAAAAAATCCGGTTACAATGGAAAGGCAGCAGAGGAGAGGCACCCCCAAGAAGATGGATCAGCACAGTGTCTGCAACAATGTGTGTAAGAAAATGCACCACTGTGATGATGGCCCAAGATGGGACAACTTTCATTATATTGGGCCAGAATTGACATGACTGTAAACCACTCGTCGGAACCTAACTGCAAGAAACAATGCGATTGAGTTTCTAACAATATGCTGAAGAAGACATAAAGAGAAAGTCCTATTAGTTTAGAGCAGCGGTTCTTAACCTTTCGGCCAGACCTCTTTGGGTGGTCGTACGACCCTTTCACAGGGGTGACCAGTGCATAACACTAGGAAAATTAGAGTTATGATATAGCAATGTATATAATTTCATGATTATGGGTCACCACCAACCGAGGAATTTTATGAAAGGGTCGTGGCCTTAGCAAGGTTGAAAAGCACTGCCCTGGAAGGAGGTGGAGAAGGTGTTATAGTAGAGGGCAACCTAAGAGATGCAGCCCCTACAAGATGGAATAGCACAGTGGCTACAAGCATGAACTGAAGCAAAGAACCACTGTGATGACGTAAAAGGATGGGGCTTTGTTTTATTATGTTGTGCACAGAGTTGCGATGAGCTGAAACATACTCGAGGGCAACTACCCACAAGACCATCAGGATTTGTGCGTCTAACAATGTGCTGAAGTAGAACGGAAGAGAAACTCTTCCTAGAGAGCAGCGGTTCTCAACCTGTGCCAGCCAGCCCTTTTTGGGAAGGTTCCACCTTTCACTGGGGTGGCCCATTCCATAACAGTAGCAAATAACTGTAGGATTGGGGGCTCACCACAACATAAGCAAAGGTACAAATGTTTCCTGGCATTAGGCAGGTTGAGAACCCCTACTGTAGAGGAAGAAGGAAACGTTGTTACATTCGAAAGCCTGCAAGAGAAAAAGCCCTGAAAAGATGGAATAGCATAGTGGCTGCAGCAATGAGCACAAGCAAAGAACCACCGTAATGAGGGAACAGGATGGTGCTTCATTTCATGATGCTGTGAACACACGTGCAATTACCCAAAGCCCACGTGAGAGCACCTGACAACAGGAAGGACAGGAATTGTGCGTCTAACCATGTGCTGTACTATGTCTTAAGAGAAATCCTCTCTTCATTTAGAGCAGCGGTTCTCAACTTGTGGGTTCCAAAACCTTTGGGGGAAGGGACCACCTTCACTGGGCGGCCTAATTCACGACAGTATAAAAATTACAGTAATTAAGTTGCAATGAATCTAATTGTAGAATTTGGGCTTCCCCCCATCGAAAGGAACCGTATGAAATGTTGGTGGCAAGCAAGTTGAGAACCCCTGACCGAGAGGAGGAAAAAAAATCCGGTTACAATGGAAAGGCAGCAGAGGAGAGGCACCCCCAAGAAGATGGATCAGCACAGTGTCTGCAACAATGTGTGTAAGAAAATGCACCACTGTGATGATGGCCCAAGATGGGACAACTTTCATTATATTGGGCCAGAATTGACATGACTGTAAACCACTCGTCGGAACCTAACTGCAAGAAACAATGCGATTGAGTTTCTAACAATATGCTGAAGAAGACATAAAGAGAAAGTCCTATTAGTTTAGAGCAGCGGTTCTTAACCTTTCGGCCAGACCTCTTTGGGTGGTCGTACGACCCTTTCACAGGGGTGACCAGTGCATAACACTAGGAAAATTAGAGTTATGATATAGCAATGTATATAATTTCATGATTATGGGTCACCACCAACCGAGGAATTTTATGAAAGGGTCGTGGCCTTAGCAAGGTTGAAAAGCACTGCCCTGGAAGGAGGTGGAGAAGGTGTTATAGTAGAGGGCAACCTAAGAGATGCAGCCCCTACAAGATGGAATAGCACAGTGGCTACAAGCATGAACTGAAGCAAAGAACCACTGTGATGACGTAAAAGGATGGGGCTTTGTTTTATTATGTTGTGCACAGAGTTGCGATGAGCTGAAACATACTCGAGGGCAACTACCCACAAGACCATCAGGATTTGTGCGTCTAACAATGTGCTGAAGTAGAACGGAAGAGAAACTCTTCCTAGAGAGCAGCGGTTCTCAACCTGTGCCAGCCAGCCCTTTTTGGGAAGGTTCCACCTTTCACTGGGGTGGCCCATTCCATAACAGTAGCAAATAACTGTAGGATTGGGGGCTCACCACAACATAAGCAAAGGTACAAATGTTTCCTGGCATTAGGCAGGTTGAGAACCCCTACTGTAGAGGAAGAAGGAAACGTTGTTACATTCGAAAGCCTGCAAGAGAAAAAGCCCTGAAAAGATGGAATAGCATAGTGGCTGCAGCAATGAGCACAAGCAAAGAACCACCGTAATGAGGGAACAGGATGGTGCTTCATTTCATGATGCTGTGAACACACGTGCAATTACCCAAAGCCCACGTGAGAGCACCTGACAACAGGAAGGACAGGAGTTGTGCGTCTAACCATGTGCTGTACTATGTCTTAAGAGAAATCCTCTCTTCATTTAGAGCAGCGGTTCTCAACTTGTGGGTTCCAAAACCTTTGGGGGAAGGGACCACCTTCACTGGGCGGCCTAATTCACGACAGTATAAAAATTACAGTAATTAAGTTGCAATGAATCTAATTGTAGAATTTGGGCTTCCCCCCATCGAAAGGAACCGTATGAAATGTTGGTGGCAAGCAAGTTGAGAACCCCTGACCGAGAGGAGGAAAAAAAATCCGGTTACAATGGAAAGGCAGCAGAGGAGAGGCACCCCCAAGAAGATGGATCAGCACAGTGTCTGCAACAATGTGTGTAAGAAAATGCACCACTGTGATGATGGCCCAAGATGGGACAACTTTCATTATATTGGGCCAGAATTGACATGACTGTAAACCACTCGTCGGAACCTAACTGCAAGAAACAATGCGATTGAGTTTCTAACAATATGCTGAAGAAGACATAAAGAGAAAGTCCTATTAGTTTGGAGCAGCGGTTCTTAACCTTTCGGCCAGACCTCTTTGGGTGGTCGTACGACCCTTTCACAGGGGTGACCAGTGCATAACACTAGGAAAATTAGAGTTATGATATAGCAATGTATATAATTTCATGATTACGGGTCACCACCAACCGAGGAATTTTATGAAAGGGTCGTGGCCTTAGCAAGGTTGAAAAGCACTGCCCTGGAAGGAGGTGGAGAAGGTGTTATAGTAGAGGGCAACCTAAGAGATGCAGCCCCTACAAGATGGAATAGCACAGTGGCTACAAGCATGAACTGAAGCAAAGAACCACTGTGATGACGGAAAAGGATGGGGCTTTGTTTTATTATGTTGTGCACAGAGTTGCGATGAGCTGAAACATACTCGAGGGCAACTACCCACAAGACCATCAGGATTTGTGCGTCTAACAATGTGCTGATGTAGAACGGAAGAGAAACTCTTCCTAGAGAGCAGCGGTTCTCAACCTGTGCCAGCCAGCCCTTTTTGGGAAGGTTCCACCTTTCACTGGGGTGGCCCATTCCATAACAGTAGCAAATAACTGTAGGATTGGGGGCTCACCACAACATAAGCAAAGGTACAAATGTTTCCTGGCATTAGGCAGGTTGAGAACCCCTACTGTAGAGGAAGAAGGAAACGTTGTTACATTCGAAAGCCTGCAAGAGAAAAAGCCCTGAAAAGATGGAATAGCATAGTGGCTGCAGCAATGAGCACAAGCAAAGAACCACCGTAATGAGGGAACAGGATGGTGCTTCATTTCATGATGCTGTGAACACACGTGCAATTACCCAAAGCCCACGTGAGAGCACCTGACAACAGGAAGGACAGGAATTGTGCGTCTAACCATGTGCTGTACTATGTCTTAAGAGAAATCCTCTCTTCATTTAGAGCAGCGGTTCTCAACTTGTGGGTTCCAAAACCTTTGGGGGAAGGGACCACCTTCACTGGGCGGCCTAATTCACGACAGTATAAAAATTACAGTAATTAAGTTGCAATGAATCTAATTGTAGAATTTGGGCTTCCCCCCATCGAAAGGAACCGTATGAAATGTTGGTGGCAAGCAAGTTGAGAACCCCTGACCGAGAGGAGGAAAAAAAATCCGGTTACAATGGAAAGGCAGCAGAGGAGAGGCACCCCCAAGAAGATGGATCAGCACAGTGTCTGCAACAATGTGTGTAAGAAAATGCACCACTGTGATGATGGCCCAAGATGGGACAACTTTCATTATATTGGGCCAGAATTGACATGACTGTAAACCATTCGTCGGAACCTAACTGCAAGAAACAATGCGATTGAGTTTCTAACAATATGCTGAAGAAGACATAAAGAGAAAGTCCTATTAGTTTAGAGCAGCGGTTCTTAACCTTTCGGCCAGACCTCTTTGGGTGGTCGTACGACCCTTTCACAGGGGTGACCAGTGCATAACACTAGGAAAATTAGAGTTATGATATAGCAATGTATATAATTTCATGATTATGGGTCACCACCAACCGAGGAATTTTATGAAAGGGTCGTGGCCTTAGCAAGGTTGAAAAGCACTGCCCTGGAAGGAGGTGGAGAAGGTGTTATAGTAGAGGGCAACCTAAGAGATGCAGCCCCTACAAGATGGAATAGCACAGTGGCTACAAGCATGAACTGAAGCAAAGAACCACTGTGATGACGTAAAAGGATGGGGCTTTGTTTTATTATGTTGTGCACAGAGTTGCGATGAGCTGAAACATACTCGAGGGCAACTACCCACAAGACCATCAGGATTTGTGCGTCTAACAATGTGCTGAAGTAGAACGGAAGAGAAACTCTTCCTAGAGAGCAGCGGTTCTCAACCTGTGCCAGCCAGCCCTTTTTGGGAAGGTTCCACCTTTCACTGGGGTGGCCCATTCCATAACAGTAGCAAATAACTGTAGGATTGGGGGCTCACCACAACATAAGCAAAGGTCCAAATGTTTCCTGGCATTAGGCAGGTTGAGAACCCCTACTGTAGAGGAAGAAGGAAACGTTGTTACATTCGAAAGCCTGCAAGAGAAAAAGCCCTGAAAAGATGGAATAGCATAGTGGCTGCAGCAATGAGCACAAGCAAAGAACCACCGTAATGAGGGAACAGGATGGTGCTTCATTTCATGATGCTGTGAACACACGTGCAATTACCCAAAGCCCACGTGAGAGCACCTGACAACAGGAAGGACAGGAGTTGTGCGTCTAACCATGTGCTGTACTATGTCTTAAGAGAAATCCTCTCTTCATTTAGAGCAGCGGTTCTCAACTTGTGGGTTCCAAAACCTTTGGGGGAAGGGACCACCTTCACTGGGCGGCCTAATTCACGACAGTATAAAAATTACAGTAATTAAGTTGCAATGAATCTAATTGTAGAATTTGGGCTTCCCCCCATCGAAAGGAACCGTATGAAATGTTGGTGGCAAGCAAGTTGAGAACCCCTGACCGAGAGGAGGAAAAAAAATCCGGTTACAATGGAAAGGCAGCAGAGGAGAGGCACCCCCAAGAAGATGGATCAGCACAGTGTCTGCAACAATGTGTGTAAGAAAATGCACCACTGTGATGATGGCCCAAGATGGGACAACTTTCATTATATTGGGCCAGAATTGACATGACTGTAAACCACTCGTCGGAACCTAACTGCAAGAAACAATGCGATTGAGTTTCTAACAATATGCTGAAGAAGACATAAAGAGAAAGTCCTATTAGTTTAGAGCAGCGGTTCTTAACCTTTCGGCCAGACCTCTTTGGGTGGTCGTACGACCCTTTCACAGGGGTGACCAGTGCATAACACTAGGAAAATTAGAGTTATGATATAGCAATGTATATAATTTCATGATTATGGGTCACCACCAACCGAGGAATTTTATGAAAGGGTCGTGGCCTTAGCAAGGTTGAAAAGCACTGCCCTGGAAGGAGGTGGAAAAGGTGTTATAGTAGAGGGCAACCAAAGAGATGCAGCCCCTACAAGATGGAATAGCACAGTGGCTACAAGCATGAACTGAAGCAAAGAACCACTGTGATGACGGAAAAGGATGGGGCTTTGTTTTATTATGTTGTGCACAGAGTTGCGATGAGCTGAAACATACTCGAGGGCAACTACCCACAAGACCATCAGGATTTGTGCGTCTAACAATGTGCTGAAGTAGAACGGAAGAGAAACTCTTCCTAGAGAGCAGCGGTTCTCAACCTGTGCCAGCCAGCCCTTTTTGGGAAGGTTCCACCTTTCACTGGGGTGGCCCATTCCATAACAGTAGCAAATAACTGTAGGATTGGGGGCTCACCACAACATAAGCAAAGGTACAAATGTTTCCTGGCATTAGGCAGGTTGAGAACCCCTACTGTAGAGGAAGAAGGAAACGTTGTTACATTCGAAAGCCTGCAAGAGAAAAAGCCCTGAAAAGATGGAATAGCATAGTGGCTGCAGCAATGAGCACAAGCAAAGAACCACCGTAATGAGGGAACAGGATGGTGCTTCATTTCATGATGCTGTGAACACACGTGCAATTACCCAAAGCCCACGTGAGAGCACCTGACAACAGGAAGGACAGGAGTTGTGCGTCTAACCATGTGCTGTACTATGTCTTAAGAGAAATCCTCTCTTCATTTAGAGCAGCGGTTCTCAACTTGTGGGTTCCAAAACCTTTGGGGGAAGGGACCACCTTCACTGGGCGGCCTAATTCACGACAGTATAAAAATTACAGTAATTAAGTTGCAATGAATCTAATTGTAGAATTTGGGCTTCCCCCCATCGAAAGGAACCGTATGAAATGTTGGTGGCAAGCAAGTTGAGAACCCCTGACCGAGAGGAGGAAAAAAAATCCGGTTACAATGGAAAGGCAGCAGAGGAGAGGCACCCCCAAGAAGATGGATCAGCACAGTGTCTGCAACAATGTGTGTAAGAAAATGCACCACTGTGATGATGGCCCAAGATGGGACAACTTTCATTATATTGGGCCAGAATTGACATGACTGTAAACCACTCGTCGGAACCTAACTGCAAGAAACAATGCGATTGAGTTTCTAACAATATGCTGAAGAAGACATAGAGAGAAAGTCCTATTAGTTTAGAGCTGCGGTTCTTAACCTTTCGGCCAGACCTCTTTGGGTGGTCGTACGACCCTTTCACAGGGGTGACCAGTGCATAACACTAGGAAAATTAGAGTTATGATATAGCAATGTATATAATTTCATGATTATGGGTCACCACCAACCGAGGAATTTTATGAAAGGGTCGTGGCCTTAGCAAGGTTGAAATGCACTGCCCTGGAAGGAGGTGGAGAAGGTGTTATAGTAGAGGGCAACCTAAGAGATGCAGCCCCTACAAGATGGAATAGCACAGTGGCTACAAGCATGAACTGAAGCAAAGAACCACTGTGATGACGGAAAAGGATGGGGCTTTGTTTTATTATGTTGTGCACAGAGTTGCGATGAGCTGAAACATACTCGAGGGCAACTACCCACAAGACCATCAGGATTTGTGCGTCTAACAATGTGCTGAAGTAGAACGGAAGAGAAACTCTTCCTAGAGAGCAGCGGTTCTCAACCTGTGCCAGCCAGCCCTTTTTGGGAAGGTTCCACCTTTCACTGGGGTGGCCCATTCCATAACAGTAGCAAATAACTGTAGGATTGGGGGCTCACCACAACATAAGCAAAGGTACAAATGTTTCCTGGCATTAGGCAGGTTGAGAACCCCTACTGTAGAGGAAGAAGGAAACGTTGTTACATTCGAAAGCCTGCAAGAGAAAAAGCCCTGAAAAGATGGAATAGCATAGTGGCTGCAGCAATGAGCACAAGCAAAGAACCACCGTAATGAGGGAACAGGATGGTGCTTCATTTCATGATGCTGTGAACACACGTGCAATTACCCAAAGCCCACGTGAGAGCACCTGACAACAGGAAGGACAGGAATTGTGCGTCTAACCATGTGCTGTACTATGTCTTAAGAGAAATCCTCTCTTCATTTAGAGCAGCGGTTCTCAACTTGTGGGTTCCAAAACCTTTGGGGGAAGGGACCACCTTCACTGGGCGGCCTAATTCACGACAGTATAAAAATTACAGTAATTAAGTTGCAATGAATCTAATTGTAGAATTTGGGCGTCCCCCCATCGAAAGGAACCGTATGAAATGTTGGTGGCAAGCAAGTTGAGAACCCCTGACCGAGAGGAGGGAAAAAAAATCCGGTTACAATGGAAAGGCAGCAGAGGAGAGGCACCCCCAAGAAGATGGATCAGCACAGTGTCTGCAACAATGTGTGTAAGAAAATGCACCACTGTGATGATGGCCCAAGATGGGACAACTTTCATTATATTGGGCCAGAATTGACATGACTGTAAACCACTCGTCGGAACCTAACTGCAAAAAACAATGCGATTGAGTTTCTAACAATATGCTGAAGAAGACATAGAGAGAAAGTCCTATTAGTTTAGAGCAGCGGTTCTTAACCTTTCGGCCAGACCTCTTTGGGTGGTCGTACGACCCTTTCACAGGGGTGACCAGTGCATAACACTAGGAAAATTAGAGTTATGATATAGCAATGTATATAATTTCATGATTATGGGTCACCACCAACCGAGGAATTTTATGAAAGGGTCGTGGCCTTAGCAAGGTTGAAAAGCACTGCCCTGGAAGGAGGTGGAAAAGGTGTTATAGTAGAGGGCAACCAAAGAGATGCAGCCCCTACAAGATGGAATAGCACAGTGGCTACAAGCATGAACTGAAGCAAAGAACCACTGTGATGACGGAAAAGGATGGGGCTTTGTTTTATTATGTTGTGCACAGAGTTGCGATGAGCTGAAACATACTCGAGGGCAACTACCCACAAGACCATCAGGATTTGTGCGTCTAACAATGTGCTGAAGTAGAACGGAAGAGAAACTCTTCCTAGAGAGCAGCGGTTCTCAACCTGTGCCAGCCAGCCCTTTTTGGGAAGGTTCCACCTTTCACTGGGGTGGCCCATTCCATAACAGTAGCAAATAACTGTAGGATTGGGGGCTCACCACAACATAAGCAAAGGTACAAATGTTTCCTGGCATTAGGCAGGTTGAGAACCCCTACTGTAGAGGAAGAAGGAAACGTTGTTACATTCGAAAGCCTGCAAGAGAAAAAGCCCTGAAAAGATGGAATAGCATAGTGGCTGCAGCAATGAGCACAAGCAAAGAACCACCGTAATGAGGGAACAGGATGGTGCTTCATTTCATGATGCTGTGAACACACGTGCAATTACCCAAAGCCCACGTGAGAGCACCTGACAACAGGAAGGACAGGAGTTGTGCGTCTAACCATGTGCTGTACTATGTCTTAAGAGAAATCCTCTCTTCATTTAGAGCAGCGGTTCTCAACTTGTGGGTTCCAAAACCTTTGGGGGAAGGGACCACCTTCACTGGGCGGCCTAATTCACGACAGTATAAAAATTACAGTAATTAAGTTGCAATGAATCTAATTGTAGAATTTGGGCTTCCCCCCATCGAAAGGAACCGTATGAAATGTTGGTGGCAAGCAAGTTGAGAACCCCTGACCGAGAGGAGGAAAAAAAATCCGGTTACAATGGAAAGGCAGCAGAGGAGAGGCACCCCCAAGAAGATGGATCAGCACAGTGTCTGCAACAATGTGTGTAAGAAAATGCACCACTGTGATGATGGCCCAAGATGGGACAACTTTCATTATATTGGGCCAGAATTGACATGACTGTAAACCACTCGTCGGAACCTAACTGCAAGAAACAATGCGATTGAGTTTCTAACAATATGCTGAAGAAGACATAAAGAGAAAGTCCTATTAGTTTAGAGCAGCGGTTCTTAACCTTTCGGCCAGACCTCTTTGGGTGGTCGTACGACCCTTTCACAGGGGTGACCAGTGCATAACACTAGGAAAATTAGAGTTATGATATAGCAATGTATATAATTTCATGATTATGGGTCACCACCAACCGAGGAATTTTATGAAAGGGTCGTGGCCTTAGCAAGGTTGAAAAGCACTGCCCTGGAAGGAGGTGGAAAAGGTGTTATAGTAGAGGGCAACCAAAGAGATGCAGCCCCTACAAGATGGAATAGCACAGTGGCTACAAGCATGAACTGAAGCAAAGAACCACTGTGATGACGGAAAAGGATGGGGCTTTGTTTTATTATGTTGTGCACAGAGTTGCGATGAGCTGAAACATACTCGAGGGCAACTACCCACAAGACCATCAGGATTTGTGCGTCTAACAATGTGCTGAAGTAGAACGGAAGAGAAACTCTTCCTAGAGAGCAGCGGTTCTCAACCTGTGCCAGCCAGCCCTTTTTGGGAAGGTTCCACCTTTCACTGGGGTGGCCCATTCCATAACAGTAGCAAATAACTGTAGGATTGGGGGCTCACCACAACATAAGCAAAGGTACAAATGTTTCCTGGCATTAGGCAGGTTGAGAACCCCTACTGTAGAGGAAGAAGGAAACGTTACATTCGAAAGCCTGCAAGAGAAAAAGCCCTGAAAAGATGGAATAGCATAGTGGCTGCAGCAATGAGCACAAGCAAAGAACCACCGTAATGAGGGAACAGGATGGTGCTTCATTTCATGATGCTGTGAACACACGTGCAATTACCCAAAGCCCACGTGAGAGCACCTGACAACAGGAAGGACAGGAATTGTGCGTCTAACCATGTGCTGTACTATGTCTTAAGAGAAATCCTCTCTTCATTTAGAGCAGCGGTTCTCAACTTGTGGGTTCCAAAACCTTTGGGGGAAGGGACCACCTTCACTGGGCGGCCTAATTCACGACAGTATAAAAATTACAGTAATTAAGTTGCAATGAATCTAATTGTAGAATTTGGGCTTCCCCCCATCGAAAGGAACCGTATGAAATGTTGGTGGCAAGCAAGTTGAGAACCCCTGACCGAGAGGAGGAAAAAAAATCCGGTTACAATGGAAAGGCAGCAGAGGAGAGGCACCCCCAAGAAGATGGATCAGCACAGTGTCTGCAACAATGTGTGTAAGAAAATGCACCACTGTGATGATGGCCCAAGATGGGACAACTTTCATTATATTGGGCCAGAATTGACATGACTGTAAACCACTCGTCGGAACCTAACTGCAAGAAACAATGCGATTGAGTTTCTAACAATATGCTGAAGAAGACATAGAGAGAAAGTCCTATTAGTTTAGAGCTGCGGTTCTTAACCTTTCGGCCAGACCTCTTTGGGTGGTCGTACGACCCTTTCACAGGGGTGACCAGTGCATAACACTAGGAAAATTAGAGTTATGATATAGCAATGTATATAATTTCATGATTATGGGTCACCACCAACCGAGGAATTTTATGAAAGGGTCGTGGCCTTAGCAAGGTTGAAATGCACTGCCCTGGAAGGAGGTGGAGAAGGTGTTATAGTAGAGGGCAACCTAAGAGATGCAGCCCCTACAAGATGGAATAGCACAGTGGCTACAAGCATGAACTGAAGCAAAGAACCACTGTGATGACGGAAAAGGATGGGGCTTTGTTTTATTATGTTGTGCACAGAGTTGCGATGAGCTGAAACATACTCGAGGGCAACTACCCACAAGACCATCAGGATTTGTGCGTCTAACAATGTGCTGAAGTAGAACGGAAGAGAAACTCTTCCTAGAGAGCAGCGGTTCTCAACCTGTGCCAGCCAGCCCTTTTTGGGAAGGTTCCACCTTTCACTGGGGTGGCCCATTCCATAACAGTAGCAAATAACTGTAGGATTGGGGGCTCACCACAACATAAGCAAAGGTACAAATGTTTCCTGGCATTAGGCAGGTTGAGAACCCCTACTGTAGAGGAAGAAGGAAACGTTGTTACATTCGAAAGCCTGCAAGAGAAAAAGCCCTGAAAAGATGGAATAGCATAGTGGCTGCAGCAATGAGCACAAGCAAAGAACCACCGTAATGAGGGAACAGGATGGTGCTTCATTTCATGATGCTGTGAACACACGTGCAATTACCCAAAGCCCACGTGAGAGCACCTGACAACAGGAAGGACAGGAATTGTGCGTCTAACCATGTGCTGTACTATGTCTTAAGAGAAATCCTCTCTTCATTTAGAGCAGCGGTTCTCAACTTGTGGGTTCCAAAACCTTTGGGGGAAGGGACCACCTTCACTGGGCGGCCTAATTCACGACAGTATAAAAATTACAGTAATTAAGTTGCAATGAATCTAATTGTAGAATTTGGGCGTCCCCCCATCGAAAGGAACCGTATGAAATGTTGGTGGCAAGCAAGTTGAGAACCCCTGACCGAGAGGAGGGAAAAAAAATCCGGTTACAATGGAAAGGCAGCAGAGGAGAGGCACCCCCAAGAAGATGGATCAGCACAGTGTCTGCAACAATGTGTGTAAGAAAATGCACCACTGTGATGATGGCCCAAGATGGGACAACTTTCATTATATTGGGCCAGAATTGACATGACTGTAAACCACTCGTCGGAACCTAACTGCAAAAAACAATGCGATTGAGTTTCTAACAATATGCTGAAGAAGACATAGAGAGAAAGTCCTATTAGTTTAGAGCAGCGGTTCTTAACCTTTCGGCCAGACCTCTTTGGGTGGTCGTACGACCCTTTCACAGGGGTGACCAGTGCATAACACTAGGAAAATTAGAGTTATGATATAGCAATGTATATAATTTCATGATTATGGGTCACCACCAACCGAGGAATTTTATGAAAGGGTCGTGGCCTTAGCAAGGTTGAAAAGCACTGCCCTGGAAGGAGGTGGAAAAGGTGTTATAGTAGAGGGCAACCAAAGAGATGCAGCCCCTACAAGATGGAATAGCACAGTGGCTACAAGCATGAACTGAAGCAAAGAACCACTGTGATGACGGAAAAGGATGGGGCTTTGTTTTATTATGTTGTGCACAGAGTTGCGATGAGCTGAAACATACTCGAGGGCAACTACCCACAAGACCATCAGGATTTGTGCGTCTAACAATGTGCTGAAGTAGAACGGAAGAGAAACTCTTCCTAGAGAGCAGCGGTTCTCAACCTGTGCGAGCCAGCCCTTTTTGGGAAGGTTCCACCTTTCACTGGGGTGGCCCATTCCATAACAGTAGCAAATAACTGTAGGATTGGGGGCTCACCACAACATAAGCAAAGGTACAAATGTTTCCTGGCATTAGGCAGGTTGAGAACCCCTACTGTAGAGGAAGAAGGAAACGTTGTTACATTCGAAAGCCTGCAAGAGAAAAAGCCCTGAAAAGATGGAATAGCATAGTGGCTGCAGCAATGAGAACAAGCAAAGAACCACCGTAATGAGGGAACAGGATGGTGCTTCATTTCATGATGCTGTGAACACACGTGCAATTACCCAAAGCCCACGTGAGAGCACCTGACAACAGGAAGGACAGGAATTGTGCGTCTAACCATGTGCTGTACTATGTCTTAAGAGAAATCCTCTCTTCATTTAGAGCAGCGGTTCTCAACTTGTGGGTTCCAAAACCTTTGGGGGAAGGGACCACCTTCACTGGGCGGCCTAATTCACGACAGTATAAAAATTACAGTAATTAAGTTGCAATGAATCTAATTGTAGAATTTGGGCTTCCCCCCATCGAAAGGAACCGTATGAAATGTTGGTGGCAAGCAAGTTGAGAACCCCTGACCGAGAGGAGGGAAAAAAAATCCGGTTACAATGGAAAGGCAGCAGAGGAGAGGCACCCCCAAGAAGATGGATCAGCACAGTGTCTGCAACAATGTGTGTAAGAAAATGCACCACTGTGATGATGGCCCAAGATGGGACAACTTTCATTATATTGGGCCAGAATTGACATGACTGTAAACCACTCGTCGGAACCTAACTGCAAGAAACAATGCGATTGAGTTTCTAACAATATGCTGAAGAAGACATAGAGAGAAAGTCCTATTAGTTTAGAGCAGCGGTTCTTAACCTTTCGGCCAGACCTCTTTGGGTGGTCGTACGACCCTTTCACAGGGGTGACCAGTGCATAACACTAGGAAAATTAGAGTTATGATATAGCAATGTATATAATTTCATGATTATGGGTCACCACCAACCGAGGAATTTTATGAAAGGGTCGTGGCCTTAGCAAGGTTGAAATGCACTGCCCTGGAAGGAGGTGGAGAAGGTGTTATAGTAGAGGGCAACCTAAGAGATGCAGCCCCTACAAGATGGAATAGCACAGTGGCTACAAGCATGAACTGAAGCAAAGAACCACTGTGATGACGGAAAAGGATGGGGCTTTGTTTTATTATGTTGTGCACAGAGTTGCGATGAGCTGAAACATACTCGAGGGCAACTACCCACAAGACCATCAGGATTTGTGCGTCTAACAATGTGCTGAAGTAGAACGGAAGAGAAACTCTTCCTAGAGAGCAGCGGTTCTCAACCTGTGCCAGCCAGCCCTTTTTGGGAAGGTTCCACCTTTCACTGGGGTGGCCCATTCCATAACAGTAGCAAATAACTGTAGGATTGGGGGCTCACCACAACATAAGCAAAGGTACAAATGTTTCCTGGCATTAGGCAGGTTGAGAACCCCTACTGTAGAGGAAGAAGGAAACGTTGTTACATTCGAAAGCCTGCAAGAGAAAAAGCCCTGAAAAGATGGAATAGCATAGTGGCTGCAGCAATGAGCACAAGCAAAGAACCACCGTAATGAGGGAACAGGATGGTGCTTCATTTCATGATGCTGTGAACACACGTGCAATTACCCAAAGCCCACGTGAGAGCACCTGACAACAGGAAGGACAGGAATTGTGCGTCTAACCATGTGCTGTACTATGTCTTAAGAGAAATCCTCTCTTCATTTAGAGCAGCGGTTCTCAACTTGTGGGTTCCAAAACCTTTGGGGGAAGGGACCACCTTCACTGGGCGGCCTAATTCACGACAGTATAAAAATTACAGTAATTAAGTTGCAATGAATCTAATTGTAGAATTTGGGCTTCCCCCCATCGAAAGGAACCGTATGAAATGTTGGTGGCAAGCAAGTTGAGAACCCCTGACCGAGAGGAGGAAAAAAAATCCGGTTACAATGGAAAGGCAGCAGAGGAGAGGCACCCCCAAGAAGATGGATCAGCACAGTGTCTGCAACAATGTGTGTAAGAAAATGCACCACTGTGATGATGGCCCAAGATGGGACAACTTTCATTATATTGGGCCAGAATTGACATGACTGTAAACCACTCGTCGGAACCTAACTGCAAGAAACAATGCGATTGAGTTTCTAACAATATGCTGAAGAAGACATAGAGAGAAAGTCCTATTAGTTTAGAGCTGCGGTTCTTAACCTTTCGGCCAGACCTCTTTGGGTGGTCGTACGACCCTTTCACAGGGGTGACCAGTGC
The DNA here is from genome assembly GCF_050624435.1 of Tenrec ecaudatus. Classification (NCBI taxonomy): domain Eukaryota; kingdom Metazoa; phylum Chordata; class Mammalia; order Afrosoricida; family Tenrecidae; genus Tenrec; species Tenrec ecaudatus. Next base: position 85,188,227 of record NC_134548.1, read on the forward strand.
ATAACACTAGGAAAATTAGAGTTATGATATAGCAATGTATATAATTTCATGATTATGGGTCACCACCAACCGAGGAATTTTATGAAAGGGTCGTGGCCTTAGCAAGGTTGAAATGCACTGCCCTGGAAGGAGGTGGAGAAGGTGTTATAGTAGAGGGCAACCTAAGAGATGCAGCCCCTACAAGATGGAATAGCACAGTGGCTACAAGCATGAACTGAAGCAAAGAACCACTGTGATGACGGAAAAGGATGGGGCTTTGTTTTATTATGTTGTGCACAGAGTTGCGATGAGCTGAAACATACTCGAGGGCAACTACCCACAAGACCATCAGGATTTGTGCGTCTAACAATGTGCTGAAGTAGAACGGAAGAGAAACTCTTCCTAGAGAGCAGCGGTTCTCAACCTGTGCCAGCCAGCCCTTTTTGGGAAGGTTCCACCTTTCACTGGGGTGGCCCATTCCATAACAGTAGCAAATAACTGTAGGATTGGGGGCTCACCACAACATAAGCAAAGGTACAAATGTTTCCTGGCATTAGGCAGGTTGAGAACCCCTACTGTAGAGGAAGAAGGAAACGTTGTTACATTCGAAAGCCTGCAAGAGAAAAAGCCCTGAAAAGATGGAATAGCATAGTGGCTGCAGCAATGAGCACAAGCAAAGAACCACCGTAATGAGGGAACAGGATGGTGCTTCATTTCATGATGCTGTGAACACACGTGCAATTACCCAAAGCCCACGTGAGAGCACCTGACAACAGGAAGGACAGGAATTGTGCGTCTAACCATGTGCTGTACTATGTCTTAAGAGAAATCCTCTCTTCATTTAGAGCAGCGGTTCTCAACTTGTGGGTTCCAAAACCTTTGGGGGAAGGGACCACCTTCACTGGGCGGCCTAATTCACGACAGTATAAAAATTACAGTAATTAAGTTGCAATGAATCTAATTGTAGAATTTGGGCGTCCCCCCATCGAAAGGAACCGTATGAAATGTTGGTGGCAAGCAAGTTGAGAACCCCTGACCGAGAGGAGGGAAAAAAAATCCGGTTACAATGGAAAGGCAGCAGAGGAGAGGCACCCCCAAGAAGATGGATCAGCACAGTGTCTGCAACAATGTGTGTAAGAAAATGCACCACTGTGATGATGGCCCAAGATGGGACAACTTTCATTATATTGGGCCAGAATTGACATGACTGTAAACCACTCGTCGGAACCTAACTGCAAAAAACAATGCGATTGAGTTTCTAACAATATGCTGAAGAAGACATAGAGAGAAAGTCCTATTAGTTTAGAGCAGCGGTTCTTAACCTTTCGGCCAGACCTCTTTGGGTGGTCGTACGACCCTTTCACAGGGGTGACCAGTGCATAACACTAGGAAAATTAGAGTTATGATATAGCAATGTATATAATTTCATGATTATGGGTCACCACCAACCGAGGAATTTTATGAAAGGGTCGTGGCCTTAGCAAGGTTGAAAAGCACTGCCCTGGAAGGAGGTGGAAAAGGTGTTATAGTAGAGGGCAACCAAAGAGATGCAGCCCCTACAAGATGGAATAGCACAGTGGCTACAAGCATGAACTGAAGCAAAGAACCACTGTGATGACGGAAAAGGATGGGGCTTTGTTTTATTATGTTGTGCACAGAGTTGCGATGAGCTGAAACATACTCGAGGGCAACTACCCACAAGACCATCAGGATTTGTGCGTCTAACAATGTGCTGAAGTAGAACGGAAGAGAAACTCTTCCTAGAGAGCAGCGGTTCTCAACCTGTGCGAGCCAGCCCTTTTTGGGAAGGTTCCACCTTTCACTGGGGTGGCCCATTCCATAACAGTAGCAAATAACTGTAGGATTGGGGGCTCACCACAACATAAGCAAAGGTACAAATGTTTCCTGGCATTAGGCAGGTTGAGAACCCCTACTGTAGAGGAAGAAGGAAACGTTGTTACATTCGAAAGCCTGCAAGAGAAAAAGCCCTGAAAAGATGGAATAGCATAGTGGCTGCAGCAATGAGAACAAGCAAAGAACCACCGTAATGAGGGAACAGGATGGTGCTTCATTTCATGATGCTGTGAACACACGTGCAATTACCCAAAGCCCACGTGAGAGCACCTGACAACAGGAAGGACAGGAATTGTGCGTCTAACCATGTGCTGTACTATGTCTTAAGAGAAATCCTCTCTTCATTTAGAGCAGCGGTTCTCAACTTGTGGGTTCCAAAACCTTTGGGGGAAGGGACCACCTTCACTGGGCGGCCTAATTCACGACAGTATAAAAATTACAGTAATTAAGTTGCAATGAATCTAATTGTAGAATTTGTGCTTCCCCCCATCGAAAGGAACCGTATGAAATGTTGGTGGCAAGCAAGTTGAGAACCCCTGACCGAGAGGAGGGAAAAAAAATCCGGTTACAATGGAAAGGCAGCAGAGGAGAGGCACCCCCAAGAAGATGGATCAGCACAGTGTCTGCAACAATGTGTGTAAGAAAATGCACCACTGTGATGATGGCCCAAGATGGGACAACTTTCATTATATTGGGCCAGAATTGACATGACTGTAAACCACTCGTCGGAACCTAACTGCAAGAAACAATGCGATTGAGTTTCTAACAATATGCTGAAGAAGACATAGAGAGAAAGTCCTATTAGTTTAGAGCAGCGGTTCTTAACCTTTCGGCCAGACCTCTTTGGGTGGTCGTACGACCCTTTCACAGGGGTGACCAGTGCATAACACTAGGAAAATTAGAGTTATGATATAGCAATGTATATAATTTCATGATTATGGGTCACCACCAACCGAGGAATTTTATGAAAGGGTCGTGGCCTTAGCAAGGTTGAAATGCACTGCCCTGGAAGGAGGTGGAGAAGGTGTTATAGTAGAGGGCAACCTAAGAGATGCAGCCCCTACAAGATGGAATAGCACAGTGGCTACAAGCATGAACTGAAGCAAAGAACCACTGTGATGACGGAAAAGGATGGGGCTTTGTTTTATTATGTTGTGCACAGAGTTGCGATGAGCTGAAACATACTCGAGGGCAACTACCCACAAGACCATCAGGATTTGTGCGTCTAACAATGTGCTGAAGTAGAACGGAAGAGAAACTCTTCCTAGAGAGCAGCGGTTCTCAACCTGTGCCAGCCAGCCCTTTTTGGGAAGGTTCCACCTTTCACTGGGGTGGCCCATTCCATAACAGTAGCAAATAACTGTAGGATTGGGGGCTCACCACAACATAAGCAAAGGTACAAATGTTTCCTGGCATTAGGCAGGTTGAGAACCCCTACTGTAGAGGAAGAAGGAAACGTTGTTACATTCGAAAGCCTGCAAGAGAAAAAGCCCTGAAAAGATGGAATAGCATAGTGGCTGCAGCAATGAGCACAAGCAAAGAACCACCGTAATGAGGGAACAGGATGGTGCTTCATTTCATGATGCTGTGAACACACGTGCAATTACCCAAAGCCCACGTGAGAGCACCTGACAACAGGAAGGACAGGAATTGTGCGTCTAACCATGTGCTGTACTATGTCTTAAGAGAAATCCTCTCTTCATTTAGAGCAGCGGTTCTCAACTTGTGGGTTCCAAAACCTTTGGGGGAAGGGACCACCTTCACTGGGCGGCCTAATTCACGACAGTATAAAAATTACAGTAATTAAGTTGCAATGAATCTAATTGTAGAATTTGGGCTTCCCCCCATCGAAAGGAACCGTATGAAATGTTGGTGGCAAGCAAGTTGAGAACCCCTGACCGAGAGGAGGGAAAAAAAATCCGGTTACAATGGAAAGGCAGCAGAGGAGAGGCACCCCCAAGAAGATGGATCAGCACAGTGTCTGCAACAATGTGTGTAAGAAAATGCACCACTGTGATGATGGCCCAAGATGGGACAACTTTCATTATATTGGGCCAGAATTGACATGACTGTAAACCACTCGTCGGAACCTAACTGCAAGAAACAATGCGATTGAGTTTCTAACAATATGCTGAAGAAGACATAGAGAGAAAGTCCTATTAGTTTAGAGCAGCGGTTCTTAACCTTTCGGCCAGACCTCTTTGGGTGGTCGTACGACCCTTTCACAGGGGTGACCAGTGCATAACACTAGGAAAATTAGAGTTATGATATAGCAATGTATATAATTTCATGATTATGGGTCACCACCAACCGAGGAATTTTATGAAAGGGTCGTGGCCTTAGCAAGGTTGAAATGCACTGCCCTGGAAGGAGGTGGAGAAGGTGTTATAGTAGAGGGCAACCAAAGAGATGCAGCCCCTACAAGATGGAATAGCACAGTGGCTACAAGCATGAACTGAAGCAAAGAACCACTGTGATGACGGAAAAGGATGGGGCTTTGTTTTATTATGTTGTGCACAGAGTTGCGATGAGCTGAAACATACTCGAGGGCAACTACCCACAAGACCATCAGGATTTGTGCGTCTAACAATGTGCTGAAGTAGAACGGAAGAGAAACTCTTCCTAGAGAGCAGCGGTTCTCAACCTGTGCCAGCCAGCCCTTTTTGGGAAGGTTCCACCTTTCACTGGGGTGGCCCATTCCATAACAGTAGCAAATAACTGTAGGATTGGGGGCTCACCACAACATAAGCAAAGGTACAAATGTTTCCTGGCATTAGGCAGGTTGAGAACCCCTACTGTAGAGGAAGAAGGAAACGTTGTTACATTCGAAAGCCTGCAAGAGAAAAAGCCCTGAAAAGATGGAATAGCATAGTGGCTGCAGCAATGAGCACAAGCAAAGAACCACCGTAATGAGGGAACAGGATGGTGCTTCATTTCATGATGCTGTGAACACACGTGCAATTACCCAAAGCCCACGTGAGAGCACCTGACAACAGGAAGGACAGGAATTGTGCGTCTAACCATGTGCTGTACTATGTCTTAAGAGAAATCCTCTCTTCATTTAGAGCAGCGGTTCTCAACTTGTGGGTTCCAAAACCTTTGGGGGAAGGGACCACCTTCACTGGGCGGCCTAATTCACGACAGTATAAAAATTACAGTAATTAAGTTGCAATGAATCTAATTGTAGAATTTGGGCTTCCCCCCATCGAAAGGAACCGTATGAAATGTTGGTGGCAAGCAAGTTGAGAACCCCTGACCGAGAGGAGGGAAAAAAAATCCGGTTACAATGGAAAGGCAGCAGAGGAGAGGCACCCCCAAGAAGATGGATCAGCACAGTGTCTGCAACAATGTGTGTAAGAAAATGCACCACTGTGATGATGGCCCAAGATGGGACAACTTTCATTATATTGGGCCAGAATTGACATGACTGTAAACCACTCGTCGGAACCTAACTGCAAAAAACAATGCGATTGAGTTTCTAACAATATGCTGAAGAAGACATAGAGAGAAAGTCCTATTAGTTTAGAGCAGCGGTTCTTAACCTTTCGGCCAGACCTCTTTGGGTGGTCGTACGACCCTTTCACAGGGGTGACCAGTGCATAACACTAGGAAAATTAGAGTTATGATATAGCAATGTATATAATTTCATGATTATGGGTCACCACCAACCGAGGAATTTTATGAAAGGGTCGTGGCCTTAGCAAGGTTGAAAAGCACTGCCCTGGAAGGAGGTGGAGAAGGTGTTATAGTAGAGGGCAACCAAAGAGATGCAGCCCCTACAAGATGGAATAGCACAGTGGCTACAAGCATGAACTGAAGCAAAGAACCACTGTGATGACGGAAAAGGATGGGGCTTTGTTTTATTATGTTGTGCACAGAGTTGCGATGAGCTGAAACATACTCGAGGGCAACTACCCACAAGACCATCAGGATTTGTGCGTCTAACAATGTGCTGAAGTAGAACGGAAGAGAAACTCTTCCTAGAGAGCAGCGGTTCTCAACCTGTGCCAGCCAGCCCTTTTTGGGAAGGTTCCACCTTTCACTGGGGTGGCCCATTCCATAACAGTAGCAAATAACTGTAGGATTGGGGGCTCACCACAACATAAGCAAAGGTACAAATGTTTCCTGGCATTAGGCAGGTTGAGAACCCCTACTGTAGAGGAAGAAGGAAACGTTGTTACATTCGAAAGCCTGCAAGAGAAAAAGCCCTGAAAAGATGGAATAGCATAGTGGCTGCAGCAATGAGCACAAGCAAAGAACCACCGTAATGAGGGAACAGGATGGTGCTTCATTTCATGATGCTGTGAACACACGTGCAATTACCCAAAGCCCACGTGAGAGCACCTGACAACAGGAAGGACAGGAATTGTGCGTCTAACCATGTGCTGTACTATGTCTTAAGAGAAATCCTCTCTTCATTTAGAGCAGCGGTTCTCAACTTGTGGGTTCCAAAACCTTTGGGGGAAGGGACCACCTTCACTGGGCGGCCTAATTCACGACAGTATAAAAATTACAGTAATTAAGTTGCAATGAATCTAATTGTAGAATTTGGGCTTCCCCCCATCGAAAGGAACCGTATGAAATGTTGGTGGCAAGCAAGTTGAGAACCCCTGACCGAGAGGAGGAAAAAAAATCCGGTTACAATGGAAAGGCAGCAGAGGAGAGGCACCCCCAAGAAGATGGATCAGCACAGTGTCTGCAACAATGTGTGTAAGAAAATGCACCACTGTGATGATGGCCCAAGATGGGACAACTTTCATTATATTGGGCCAGAATTGACATGACTGTAAACCACTCGTCGGAACCTAACTGCAAGAAACAATGCGATTGAGTTTCTAACAATATGCTGAAGAAGACATAAAGAGAAAGTCCTATTAGTTTAGAGCAGCGGTTCTTAACCTTTCGGCCAGACCTCTTTGGGTGGTCGTACGACCCTTTCACAGGGGTGACCAGTGCATAACACTAGGAAAATTAGAGTTATGATATAGCAATGTATATAATTTCATGATTATGGGTCACCACCAACCGAGGAATTTTATGAAAGGGTCGTGGCCTTAGCAAGGTTGAAAAGCACTGCCCTGCAAGGAGGTGGAGAAGGTGTTATAGTAGAGGGCAACCAAAGAGATGCAGCCCCTACAAGATGGAATAGCACAGTGGCTACAAGCATGAACTGAAGCAAAGAACCACTGTGATGACGGAAAAGGATGGGGCTTTGTTTTATTATGTTGTGCACAGAGTTGCGATGAGCTGAAACATACTCGAGGGCAACTACCCACAAGACCATCAGGATTTGTGCGTCTAACAATGTGCTGAAGTAGAACGGAAGAGAAACTCTTCCTAGAGAGCAGCGGTTCTCAACCTGTGCCAGCCAGCCCTTTTTGGGAAGGTTCCACCTTTCACTGGGGTGGCCCATTCCATAACAGTAGCAAATAACTGTAGGATTGGGGGCTCACCACAACATAAGCAAAGGTACAAATGTTTCCTGGCATTAGGCAGGTTGAGAACCCCTACTGTAGAGGAAGAAGGAAACGTTGTTACATTCGAAAGCCTGCAAGAGAAAAAGCCCTGAAAAGATGGAATAGCATAGTGGCTGCAGCAATGAGCACAAGCAAAGAACCACCGTAATGAGGGAACAGGATGGTGCTTCATTTCATGATGCTGTGAACACACGTGCAATTACCCAAAGCCCACGTGTGAGCACCTGACAACAGGAAGGACAGGAATTGTGCGTCTAACCATGTGCTGTACTATGTCTTAAGAGAAATCCTCTCTTCATTTAGAGCAGCGGTTCTCAACTTGTGGGTTCCAAAACCTTTGGGGGAAGGGACCACCTTCACTGGGCGGCCTAATTCACGACAGTATAAAAATTACAGTAATTAAGTTGCAATGAATCTAATTGTAGAATTTGGGCTTCCCCCCATCGAAAGGAACCGTATGAAATGTTGGTGGCAAGCAAGTTGAGAACCCCTGACCGAGAGGAGGGAAAAAAAATCCGGTTACAATGGAAAGGCAGCAGAGGAGAGGCACCCCCAAGAAGATGGATCAGCACAGTGTCTGCAACAATGTGTGTAAGAAAATGCACCACTGTGATGATGGCCCAAGATGGGACAACTTTCATTATATTGGGCCAGAATTGACATGACTGTAAACCACTCGTCGGAACCTAACTGCAAAAAACAATGCGATTGAGTTTCTAACAATATGCTGAAGAAGACATAGAGAGAAAGTCCTATTAGTTTAGAGCAGCGGTTCTTAACCTTTCGGCCAGACCTCTTTGGGTGGTCGTACGACCCTTTCACAGGGGTGACCAGTGCATAACACTAGGAAAATTAGAGTTATGATATAGCAATGTATATAATTTCATGATTATGGGTCACCACCAACCGAGGAATTTTATGAAAGGGTCGTGGCCTTAGCAAGGTTGAAAAGCACTGCCCTGGAAGGAGGTGGAGAAGGTGTTATAGTAGAGGGCAACCTAAGAGATGCAGCCCCTACAAGATGGAATAGCACAGTGGCTACAAGCATGAACTGAAGCAAAGAACCACTGTGATGACGGAAAAGGATGGGGCTTTGTTTTATTATGTTGTGCACAGAGTTGCGATGAGCTGAAACATACTCGAGGGCAACTACCCACAAGACCATCAGGATTTGTGCGTCTAACAATGTGCTGAAGTAGAACGGAAGAGAAACTCTTCCTAGAGAGCAGCGGTTCTCAACCTGTGCCAGCCAGCCCTTTTTGGGAAGGTTCCACCTTTCACTGGGGTGGCCCATTCCATAACAGTAGCAAATAACTGTAGGATTGGGGGCTCACCACAACATAAGCAAAGGTACAAATGTTTCCTGGCATTAGGCAGGTTGAGAACCCCTACTGTAGAGGAAGAAGGAAACGTTGTTACATTCGAAAGCCTGCAAGAGAAAAAGCCCTGAAAAGATGGAATAGCATAGTGGCTGCAGCAATGAGCACAAGCAAAGAACCACCGTAATGAGGGAACAGGATGGTGCTTCATTTCATGATGCTGTGAACACACGTGCAATTACCCAAAGCCCACGTGAGAGCACCTGACAACAGGAAGGACAGGAATTGTGCGTCTAACCATGTGCTGTACTATGTCTTAAGAGAAATCCTCTCTTCATTTAGAGCAGCGGTTCTCAACTTGTGGGTTCCAAAACCTTTGGGGGAAGGGACCACCTTCACTGGGCGGCCTAATTCACGACAGTATAAAAATTACAGTAATTAAGTTGCAATGAATCTAATTGTAGAATTTGGGCTTCCCCCCCATCGAAAGGAACCGTATGAAATGTTGGTGGCAAGCAAGTTGAGAACCCCTGACCGAGAGGAGGAAAAAAAATCCGGTTACAATGGAAAGGCAGCAGAGGAGAGGCACCCCCAAGAAGATGGATCAGCACAGTGTCTGCAACAATGTGTGTAAGAAAATGCACCACTGTGATGATGGCCCAAGATGGGACAACTTTCATTATATTGGGCCAGAATTGACATGACTGTAAACCACTCGTCGGAACCTAACTGCAAGAAACAATGCGATTGAGTTTCTAACAATATGCTGAAGAAGACATAAAGAGAAAGTCCTATTAGTTTAGAGCAGCGGTTCTTAACCTTTCGGCCAGACCTCTTTGGGTGGTCGTACGACCCTTTCACAGGGGTGACCAGTGCATAACACTAGGAAAATTAGAGTTATGATATAGCAATGTATATAATTTCATGATTATGGGTCACCACCAACCGAGGAATTTTATGAAAGGGTCGTGGCCTTAGCAAGGTTGAAAAGCACTGCCCTGGAAGGAGGTGGAAAATGTGTTATAGTAGAGGGCAACCAAAGAGATGCAGCCCCTAAAAGATGGAATAGCACAGTGGCTACAAGCATGAACTGAAGCAAAGAACCACTGTGATGACGGAAAAGGATGGGGCTTTGTTTTATTATGTTGTGCACAGAGTTGCGATGAGCTGAAACATACTCGAGGGCAACTACCCACAAGACCATCAGGATTTGTGTGTCTAACAATGTGCTGAAGTAGAACGGAAGAGAAACTCTTCCTAGAGAGCAGCGGTTCTCAACCTGTGCGAGCCAGCCCTTTTTGGGAAGGTTCCACCTTTCACTGGGGTGGCCCATTCCATAACAGTAGCAAATAACTGTAGGATTGGGGGCTCACCACAACATAAGCAAAGGTACAAATGTTTCCTGGCATTAGGCAGGTTGAGAACCCCTACTGTAGAGGAAGAAGGAAACGTTGTTACATTCGAAAGCCTGCAAGAGAAAAAGCCCTGAAAAGATGGAATAGCATAGTGGCTGCAGCAATGAGCACAAGCAAAGAACCACCGTAATGAGGGAACAGGATGGTGCTTCATTTCATGATGCTGTGAACACACGTGCAATTACCCAAAGCCCACGTGAGAGCACCTGACAACAGGAAGGACAGGAATTGTGCGTCTAACCATGTGCTGTACTATGTCTTAAGAGAAATCCTCTCTTCATTTAGAGCAGCGGTTCTCAACTTGTGGGTTCCAAAACCTTTGGGGGAAGGGACCACCTTCACTGGGCGGCCTAATTCACGACAGTATAAAAATTACAGTAATTAAGTTGCAATGAATCTAATTGTAGAATTTGGGCTTCCCCCCATCGAAAGGAACCGTATGAAATGTTGGTGGCAAGCAAGTTGAGAACCCCTGACCGAGAGGAGGAAAAAAAATCCGGTTACAATGGAAAGGCAGCAGAGGAGAGGCACCCCCAAGAAGATGGATCAGCACAGTGTCTGCAACAATGTGTGTAAGAAAATGCACCACTGTGATGATGGCCCAAGATGGGACAACTTTCATTATATTGGGCCAGAATTGACATGACTGTAAACCACTCGTCGGAACCTAACTGCAAGAAACAATGCGATTGAGTTTCTAACAATATGCTGAAGAAGACATAAAGAGAAAGTCCTATTAGTTTAGAGCAGCGGTTCTTAACCTTTCGGCCAGACCTCTTTGGGTGGTCGTACGACCCTTTCACAGGGGTGACCAGTGCATAACACTAGGAAAATTAGAGTTATGATATAGCAATGTATATAATTTCATGATTATGGGTCACCACCAACCGAGGAATTTTATGAAAGGGTCGTGGCCTTAGCAAGGTTGAAAAGCACTGCCCTGCAAGGAGGTGGAGAAGGTGTTATAGTAGAGGGCAACCAAAGAGATGCAGCCCCTACAAGATGGAATAGCACAGTGGCTACAAGCATGAACTGAAGCAAAGAACCACTGTGATGACGGAAAAGGATGGGGCTTTGTTTTATTATGTTGTGCACAGAGTTGCGATGAGCTGAAACATACTCGAGGGCAACTACCCACAAGACCATCAGGATTTGTGCGTCTAACAATGTGCTGAAGTAGAACGGAAGAGAAACTCTTCCTAGAGAGCAGCGGTTCTCAACCTGTGCGAGCCAGCCCTTTTTGGGAAGGTTCCACCTTTCACTGGGGTGGCCCATTCCATAACAGTAGCAAATAACTGTAGGATTGGGGGCTCACCACAACATAAGCAAAGGTACAAATGTTTCCTGGCATTAGGCAGGTTGAGAACCCCTACTGTAGAGGAAGAAGGAAACGTTGTTACATTCGAAAGCCTGCAAGAGAAAAAGCCCTGAAAAGATGGAATAGCATAGTGGCTGCAGCAATGAGCACAAGCAAAGAACCACCGTAATGAGGGAACAGGATGGTGCTTCATTTCATGATGCTGTGAACACACGTGCAATTACCCAAAGCCCACGTGTGAGCACCTGACAACAGGAAGGACAGGAATTGTGCGTCTAACCATGTGCTGTACTATGTCTTAAGAGAAATCCTCTCTTCATTTAGAGCAGCGGTTCTCAACTTGTGGGTTCCAAAACCTTTGGGGGAAGGGACCACCTTCACTGGGCGGCCTAATTCACGACAGTATAAAAATTACAGTAATTAAGTTGCAATGAATCTAATTGTAGAATTTGGGCTTCCCCCCATCGAAAGGAACCGTATGAAATGTTGGTGGCAAGCAAGTTGAGAACCCCTGACCGAGAGGAGGGAAAAAAAATCCGGTTACAATGGAAAGGCAGCAGAGGAGAGGCACCCCCAAGAAGATGGATCAGCACAGTGTCTGCAACAATGTGTGTAAGAAAATGCACCACTGTGATGATGGCCCAAGATGGGACAACTTTCATTATATTGGGCCAGAATTGACATGACTGTAAACCACTCGTCGGAACCTAACTGCAAAAAACAATGCGATTGAGTTTCTAACAATATGCTGAAGAAGACATAGAGAGAAAGTCCTATTAGTTTAGAGCAGCGGTTCTTAACCTTTCGGCCAGACCTCTTTGGGTGGTCGTACGACCCTTTCACAGGGGTGACCAGTGCATAACACTAGGAAAATTAGAGTTATGATATAGCAATGTATATAATTTCATGATTATGGGTCACCACCAACCGAGGAATTTTATGAAAGGGTCGTGGCCTTAGCAAGGTTGAAATGCACTGCCCTGGAAGGAGGTGGAGAAGGTGTTATAGTAGAGGGCAACCTAAGAGATGCAGCCCCTACAAGATGGAATAGCACAGTGGCTACAAGCATGAACTGAAGCAAAGAACCACTGTGATGACGGAAAAGGATGGGGCTTTGTTTTATTATGTTGTGCACAGAGTTGCGATGAGCTGAAACATACTCGAGGGCAACTACCCACAAGACCATCAGGATTTGTGCGTCTAACAATGTGCTGAAGTAGAACGGAAGAGAAACTCTTCCTAGAGAGCAGCGGTTCTCAACCTGTGCCAGCCAGCCCTTTTTGGGAAGGTTCCACCTTTCACTGGGGTGGCCCATTCCATAACAGTAGCAAATAACTGTAGGATTGGGGGCTCACCACAACATAAGCAAAGGTACAAATGTTTCCTGGCATTAGGCAGGTTGAGAACCCCTACTGTAGAGGAAGAAGGAAACGTTGTTACATTCGAAAGCCTGCAAGAGAAAAAGCCCTGAAAAGATGGAATAGCATAGTGGCTGCAGCAATGAGCACAAGCAAAGAACCACCGTAATGAGGGAACAGGATGGTGCTTCATTTCATGATGCTGTGAACACACGTGCAATTACCCAAAGCCCACGTGAGAGCACCTGACAACAGGAAGGACAGGAATTGTGCGTCTAACCATGTGCTGTACTATGTCTTAAGAGAAATCCTCTCTTCATTTAGAGCAGCGGTTCTCAACTTGTGGGTTCCAAAACCTTTGGGGGAAGGGACCACCTTCACTGGGCGGCCTAATTCACGACAGTATAAAAATTACAGTAATTAAGTTGCAATGAATCTAAATGTAGAATTTGGGCTTCCCCCCCATCGAAAGGAACCGTATGAAATGTTGGTGGCAAGCAAGTTGAGAACCCCTGACCGAGAGGAGGGAAAAAAAATCCGGTTACAATGGAAAGGCAGCAGAGGAGAGGCACCCCCAAGAAGATGGATCAGCACAGTGTCTGCAACAATGTGTGTAAGAAAATGCACCACTGTGATGATGGCCCAAGATGGGACAACTTTCATTATATTGGGCCAGAATTGACATGACTGTAAACCACTCGTCGGAACCTAACTGCAAAAAACAATGCGATTGAGTTTCTAACAATATGCTGAAGAAGACATAGAGAGAAAGTCCTATTAGTTTAGAGCAGCGGTTCTTAACCTTTCGGCCAGACCTCTTTGGGTGGTCGTACGACCCTTTCACAGGGGTGACCAGTGCATAACACTAGGAAAATTAGAGTTATGATATAGCAATGTATATAATTTCATGATTATGGGTCACCACCAACCGAGGAATTTTATGAAAGGGTCGTGGCCTTAGCAAGGTTGAAAAGCACTGCCCTGCAAGGAGGTGGAAAAGGTGTTATAGTAGAGGGCAACCAAAGAGATGCAGCCCCTACAAGATGGAATAGCACAGTGGCTACAAGCATGAACTGAAGCAAAGAACCACTGTGATGACGGAAAAGGATGGGGCTTTGTTTTATTATGTTGTGCACAGAGTTGCGATGAGCTGAAACATACTCGAGGGCAACTACCCACAAGACCATCAGGATTTGTGCGTCTAACAATGTGCTGAAGTAGAACGGAAGAGAAACTCTTCCTAGAGAGCAGCGGTTCTCAACCTGTGCGAGCCAGCCCTTTTTGGGAAGGTTCCACCTTTCACTGGGGTGGCCCATTCCATAACAGTAGCAAATAACTGTAGGATTGGGGGCTCACCACAACATAAGCAAAGGTACAAATGTTTCCTGGCATTAGGCAGGTTGAGAACCCCTACTGTAGAGGAAGAAGGAAACGTTGTTACATTCGAAAGCCTGCAAGAGAAAAAGCCCTGAAAAGATGGAATAGCATAGTGGCTGCAGCAATGAGCACAAGCAAAGAACCACCGTAATGAGGGAACAGGATGGTGCTTCATTTCATGATGCTGTGAACACACGTGCAATTACCCAAAGCCCACGTGAGAGCACCTGACAACAGGAAGGACAGGAATTGTGCGTCTAACCATGTGCTGTACTATGTCTTAAGAGAAATCCTCTCTTCATTTAGAGCAGCGGTTCTCAACTTGTGGGTTCCAAAACCTTTGGGGGAAGGGACCACCTTCACTGGGCGGCCTAATTCACGACAGTATAAAAATTACAGTAATTAAGTTGCAATGAATCTAATTGTAGAATTTGGGCTTCCCCCCCATCGATAGGAACCGTATGAAATGTTGGTGGCAAGCAAGTTGAGAACCCCTGACCGAGAGGAGGAAAAAAAATCCGGTTACAATGGAAAGGCAGCAGAGGAGAGGCACCCCCAAGAAGATGGATCAGCACAGTGTCTGCAACAATGTGTGTAAGAAAATGCACCACTGTGATGATGGCCCAAGATGGGACAACTTTCATTATATTGGGCCAGAATTGACATGACTGTAAACCACTCGTCGGAACCTAACTGCAAGAAACAATGCGATTGAGTTTCTAACAATATGCTGAAGAAGACATAGAGAGAAAGTCCTATTAGTTTAGAGCAGCGGTTCTTAACCTTTCGGCCAGACCTCTTTGGGTGGTCGTACGACCCTTTCACAGGGGTGACCAGTGCATAACACTAGGAAAATTAGAGTTATGATATAGCAATGTATATAATTTCATGATTATGGGTCACCACCAACCGAGGAATTTTATGAAAGGGTCGTGGCCTTAGCAAGGTTGAAAAGCACTGCCCTGGAAGGAGGTGGAAAAGGTGTTATAGTAGAGGGCAACCAAAGAGATGCAGCCCCTACAAGATGGAATAGCACAGTGGCTACAAGCATGAACTGAAGCAAAGAACCACTGTGATGACGGAAAAGGATGGGGCTTTGTTTTATTATGTTGTGCACAGAGTTGCGATGAGCTGAAACATACTCGAGGGCAACTACCCACAAGACCATCAGGATTTGTGCGTCTAACAATGTGCTGAAGTAGAACGGAAGAGAAACTCTTCCTAGAGAGCAGCGGTTCTCAACCTGTGCCAGCCAGCCCTTTTTGGGAAGGTTCCACCTTTCACTGGGGTGGCCCATTCCATAACAGTAGCAAATAACTGTAGGATTGGGGGCTCACCACAACATAAGCAAAGGTACAAATGTTTCCTGGCATTAGGCAGGTTGAGAACCCCTACTGTAGAGGAAGAAGGAAACGTTGTTACATTCGAAAGCCTGCAAGAGAAAAAGCCCTGAAAAGATGGAATAGCATAGTGGCTGCAGCAATGAGCACAAGCAAAGAACCACCGTAATGAGGGAACAGGATGGTGCTTCATTTCATGATGCTGTGAACACACGTGCAATTACCCAAAGCCCACGTGAGAGCACCTGACAACAGGAAGGACAGGAATTGTGCGTCTAACCATGTGCTGTACTATGTCTTAAGAGAAATCCTCTCTTCATTTAGAGCAGCGGTTCTCAACTTGTGGGTTCCAAAACCTTTGGGGGAAGGGACCACCTTCACTGGGCGGCCTAATTCACGACAGTATAAAAATTACAGTAATTAAGTTGCAATGAATCTAATTGTAGAATTTGGGCTTCCCCCCCATCGATAGGAACCGTATGAAATGTTGGTGGCAAGCAAGTTGAGAACCCCTGACCGAGAGGAGGAAAAAAAATCCGGTTACAATGGAAAGGCAGCAGAGGAGAGGCACCCCCAAGAAGATGGATCAGCACAGTGTCTGCAACAATGTGTGTAAGAAAATGCACCACTGTGATGATGGCCCAAGATGGGACAACTTTCATTATATTGGGCCAGAATTGACATGACTGTAAACCACTCGTCGGAACCTAACTGCAAGAAACAATGCGATTGAGTTTCTAACAATATGCTGAAGAAGACATAAAGAGAAAGTCCTATTAGTTTAGAGCAGCGGTTCTTAACCTTTCGGCCAGACCTCTTTGGGTGGTCGTACGACCCTTTCACAGGGGTGACCAGTGCATAACACTAGGAAAATTAGAGTTATGATATAGCAATGTATATAATTTCATGATTATGGGTCACCACCAACCGAGGAATTTTATGAAAGGGTCGTGGCCTTAGCAAGGTTGAAAAGCACTGCCCTGGAAGGAGGTGGAGAAGGTGTTATAGTAGAGGGCAACCTAAGAGATGCAGCCCCTACAAGATGGAATAGCACAGTGGCTACAAGCATGAACTGAAGCAAAGAACCACTGTGATGACGTAAAAGGATGGGGCTTTGTTTTATTATGTTGTGCACAGAGTTGCGATGAGCTGAAACATACTCGAGGGCAACTACCCACAAGACCATCAGGATTTGTGCGTCTAACAATGTGCTGAAGTAGAACGGAAGAGAAACTCTTCCTAGAGAGCAGCGGTTCTCAACCTGTGCCAGCCAGCCCTTTTTGGGAAGGTTCCACCTTTCACTGGGGTGGCCCATTCCATAACAGTAGCAAATAACTGTAGGATTGGGGGCTCACCACAACATAAGCAAAGGTACAAATGTTTCCTGGCATTAGGCAGGTTGAGAACCCCTACTGTAGAGGAAGAAGGAAACGTTGTTACATTCGAAAGCCTGCAAGAGAAAAAGCCCTGAAAAGATGCAATAGCATAGTGGCTGCAGCAATGAGCACAAGCAAAGAACCACCGTAATGAGGGAACAGGATGGTGCTTCATTTCATGATGCTGTGAACACACGTGCAATTACCCAAAGCCCACGTGAGAGCACCTGACAACAGGAAGGACAGGAATTGTGCGTCTAACCATGTGCTGTACTATGTCTTAAGAGAAATCCTCTCTTCATTTAGAGCAGCGGTTCTCAACTTGTGGGTTCCAAAACCTTTGGGGGAAGGGACCACCTTCACTGGGCGGCCTAATTCACGACAGTATAAAAATTACAGTAATTAAGTTGCAATGAATCTAATTGTAGAATTTGGGCTTCCCCCCATCGAAAGGAACCGTATGAAATGTTGGTGGCAAGCAAGTTGAGAACCCCTGACCGAGAGGAGGGAAAAAAAATCCGGTTACAATGGAAAGGCAGCAGAGGAGAGGCACCCCCAAGAAGATGGATCAGCACAGTGTCTGCAACAATGTGTGTAAGAAAATGCACCACTGTGATGATGGCCCAAGATGGGACAACTTTCATTATATTGGGCCAGAATTGACATGACTGTAAACCACTCGTCGGAACCTAACTGCAAAAAACAATGCGATTGAGTTTCTAACAATATGCTGAAGAAGACATAGAGAGAAAGTCCTATTAGTTTAGAGCAGCGGTTCTTAACCTTTCGGCCAGACCTCTTTGGGTGGTCGTACGACCCTTTCACAGGGGTGACCAGTGCATAACACTAGGAAAATTAGAGTTATGATATAGCAATGTATATAATTTCATGATTATGGGTCACCACCAACCGAGGAATTTTATGAAAGGGTCGTGGCCTTAGCAAGGTTGAAAAGCACTGCCCTGGAAGGAGGTGGAAAAGGTGTTATAGTAGAGGGCAACCAAAGAGATGCAGCCCCTACAAGATGGAATAGCACAGTGGCTACAAGCATGAACTGAAGCAAAGAACCACTGTGATGACGGAAAAGGATGGGGCTTTGTTTTATTATGTTGTGCACAGAGTTGCGATGAGCTGAAACATACTCGAGGGCAACTACCCACAAGACCATCAGGATTTGTGCGTCTAACAATGTGCTGAAGTAGAACGGAAGAGAAACTCTTCCTAGAGAGCAGCGGTTCTCAACCTGTGCGAGCCAGCCCTTTTTGGGAAGGTTCCACCTTTCACTGGGGTGGCCCATTCCATAACAGTAGCAAATAACTGTAGGATTGGGGGCTCACCACAACATAAGCAAAGGTACAAATGTTTCCTGGCATTAGGCAGGTTGAGAACCCCTACTGTAGAGGAAGAAGGAAACGTTGTTACATTCGAAAGCCTGCAAGAGAAAAAGCCCTGAAAAGATGGAATAGCATAGTGGCTGCAGCAATGAGCACAAGCAAAGAACCACCGTAATGAGGGAACAGGATGGTGCTTCATTTCATGATGCTGTGAACACACGTGCAATTACCCAAAGCCCACGTGAGAGCACCTGACAACAGGAAGGACAGGAATTGTGCGTCTAACCATGTGCTGTACTATGTCTTAAGAGAAATCCTCTCTTCATTTAGAGCAGCGGTTCTCAACTTGTGGGTTCCAAAACCTTTGGGGGAAGGGACCACCTTCACTGGGCGGCCTAATTCACGACAGTATAAAAATTACAGTAATTAAGTTGCAATGAATCTAATTGTAGAATTTGGGCTTCCCCCCCATCGATAGGAACCGTATGAAATGTTGGTGGCAAGCAAGTTGAGAACCCCTGACCGAGAGGAGGAAAAAAAATCCGGTTACAATGGAAAGGCAGCAGAGGAGAGGCACCCCCAAGAAGATGGATCAGCACAGTGTCTGCAACAATGTGTGTAAGAAAATGCACCACTGTGATGATGGCCCAAGATGGGACAACTTTCATTATATTGGGCCAGAATTGACATGACTGTAAACCACTCGTCGGAACCTAACTGCAAGAAACAATGCGATTGAGTTTCTAACAATATGCTGAAGAAGACATAGAGAGAAAGTCCTATTAGTTTAGAGCAGCGGTTCTTAACCTTTCGGCCAGACCTCTTTGGGTGGTCGTACGACCCTTTCACAGGGGTGACCAGTGCATAACACTAGGAAAATTAGAGTTATGATATAGCAATGTATATAATTTCATGATTATGGGTCACCACCAACCGAGGAATTTTATGAAAGGGTCGTGGCCTTAGCAAGGTTGAAAAGCACTGCCCTGGAAGGAGGTGTAAAAGGTGTTATAGTAGAGGGCAACCAAAGAGATGCAGCCCCTACAAGATGGAATAGCACAGTGGCTACAAGCATGAACTGAAGCAAAGAACCACTGTGATGACGGAAAAGGATGGGGCTTTGTTTTATTATGTTGTGCACAGAGTTGCGATGAGCTGAAACATACTCGAGGGCAACTACCCACAAGACCATCAGGATTTGTGCGTCTAACAATGTGCTGAAGTAGAACGGAAGAGAAACTCTTCCTAGAGAGCAGCGGTTCTCAACCTGTGCCAGCCAGCCCTTTTTGGGAAGGTTCCACCTTTCACTGGGGTGGCCCATTCCATAACAGTAGCAAATAACTGTAGGATTGGGGGCTCACCACAACATAAGCAAAGGTACAAATGTTTCCTGGCATTAGGCAGGTTGAGAACCCCTACTGTAGAGGAAGAAGGAAACGTTGTTACATTCGAAAGCCTGCAAGAGAAAAAGCCCTGAAAAGATGGAATAGCATAGTGGCTGCAGCAATGAGCACAAGCAAAGAACCACCGTAATGAGGGAACAGGATGGTGCTTCATTTCATGATGCTGTGAACACACGTGCAATTACCCAAAGCCCACGTGAGAGCACCTGACAACAGGAAGGACAGGAATTGTGCGTCTAACCATGTGCTGTACTATGTCTTAAGAGAAATCCTCTCTTCATTTAGAGCAGCGGTTCTCAACTTGTGGGTTCCAAAACCTTTGGGGGAAGGGACCACCTTCACTGGGCGGCCTAATTCACGACAGTATAAAAATTACAGTAATTAAGTTGCAATGAATCTAATTGTAGAATTTGGGCTTCCCCCCCATCGATAGGAACCGTATGAAATGTTGGTGGCAAGCAAGTTGAGAACCCCTGACCGAGAGGAGGAAAAAAAATCCGGTTACAATGGAAAGGCAGCAGAGGAGAGGCACCCCCAAGAAGATGGATCAGCACAGTGTCTGCAACAATGTGTGTAAGAAAATGCACCACTGTGATGATGGCCCAAGATGGGACAACTTTCATTATATTGGGCCAGAATTGACATGACTGTAAACCACTCGTCGGAACCTAACTGCAAGAAACAATGCGATTGAGTTTTTAACAATATGCTGAAGAAGACATAAAGAGAAAGTCCTATTAGTTTAGAGCAGCGGTTCTTAACCTTTCGGCCAGACCTCTTTGGGTGGTCGTACGACCCTTTCACAGGGGTGACCAGTGCATAACACTAGGAAAATTAGAGTTATGATATAGCAATGTATATAATTTCATGATTATGGGTCACCACCAACCGAGGAATTTTATGAAAGGGTCGTGGCCTTAGCAAGGTTGAAAAGCACTGCCCTGGAAGGAGGTGGAGAAGGTGTTATAGTAGAGGGCAACCTAAGAGATGCAGCCCCTACAAGATGGAATAGCACAGTGGCTACAAGCATGAACTGAAGCAAAGAACCACTGTGATGACGTAAAAGGATGGGGCTTTGTTTTATTATGTTGTGCACAGAGTTGCGATGAGCTGAAACATACTCGAGGGCAACTACCCACAAGACCATCAGGATTTGTGCGTCTAACAATGTGCTGAAGTAGAACGGAAGAGAAACTCTTCCTAGAGAGCAGCGGTTCTCAACCTGTGCCAGCCAGCCCTTTTTGGGAAGGTTCCACCTTTCACTGGGGTGGCCCATTCCATAACAGTAGCAAATAACTGTAGGATTGGGGGCTCACCACAACATAAGCAAAGGTACAAATGTTTCCTGGCATTAGGCAGGTTGAGAACCCCTACTGTAGAGGAAGAAGGAAACGTTGTTACATTCGAAAGCCTGCAAGAGAAAAAGCCCTGAAAAGATGCAATAGCATAGTGGCTGCAGCAATGAGCACAAGCAAAGAACCACCGTAATGAGGGAACAGGATGGTGCTTCATTTCATGATGCTGTGAACACACGTGCAATTACCCAAAGCCCACGTGAGAGCACCTGACAACAGGAAGGACAGGAATTGTGCGTCTAACCATGTGCTGTACTATGTCTTAAGAGAAATCCTCTCTTCATTTAGAGCAGCGGTTCTCAACTTGTGGGTTCCAAAACCTTTGGGGGAAGGGACCACCTTCACTGGGCGGCCTAATTCACGACAGTATAAAAATTACAGTAATTAAGTTGCAATGAATCTAATTGTAGAATTTGGGCTTCCCCCCATCGAAAGGAACCGTATGAAATGTTGGTGGCAAGCAAGTTGAGAACCCCTGACCGAGAGGAGGGAAAAAAAATCCGGTTACAATGGAAAGGCAGCAGAGGAGAGGCACCCCCAAGAAGATGGATCAGCACAGTGTCTGCAACAATGTGTGTAAGAAAATGCACCACTGTGATGATGGCCCAAGATGGGACAACTTTCATTATATTGGGCCAGAATTGACATGACTGTAAACCACTCGTCGGAACCTAACTGCAAAAAACAATGCGATTGAGTTTCTAACAATATGCTGAAGAAGACATAGAGAGAAAGTCCTATTAGTTTAGAGCAGCGGTTCTTAACCTTTCGGCCAGACCTCTTTGGGTGGTCGTACGACCCTTTCACAGGGGTGACCAGTGCATAACACTAGGAAAATTAGGGTTATGATATAGCAATGTATATAATTTCATGATTATGGGTCACCACCAACCGAGGAATTTTATGAAAGGGTCGTGGCCTTAGCAAGGTTGAAAAGCACTGCCCTGGAAGGAGGTGGAAAAGGTGTTATAGTAGAGGGCAACCAAAGAGATGCAGCCCCTACAAGATGGAATAGCACAGTGGCTACAAGCATGAACTGAAGCAAAGAACCACTGTGATGACGGAAAAGGATGGGGCTTTGTTTTATTATGTTGTGCACAGAGTTGCGATGAGCTGAAACATACTCGAGGGCAACTACCCACAAGACCATCAGGATTTGTGCGTCTAACAATGTGCTGAAGTAGAACGGAAGAGAAACTCTTCCTAGAGAGCAGCGGTTCTCAACCTGTGCCAGCCAGCCCTTTTTGGGAAGGTTCCACCTTTCACTGGGGTGGCCCATTCCATAACAGTAGCAAATAACTGTAGGATTGGGGGCTCACCACAACATAAGCAAAGGTACAAATGTTTCCTGGCATTAGGCAGGTTGAGAACCCCTACTGTAGAGGAAGAAGGAAACGTTGTTACATTCGAAAGCCTGCAAGAGAAAAAGCCCTGAAAAGATGGAATAGCATAGTGGCTGCAGCAATGAGCACAAGCAAAGAACCACCGTAATGAGGGAACAGGATGGTGCTTCATTTCATGATGCTGTGAACACACGTGCAATTACCCAAAGCCCACGTGAGAGCACCTGACAACAGGAAGGACAGGAATTGTGCGTCTAACCATGTGCTGTACTATGTCTTAAGAGAAATCCTCTCTTCATTTAGAGCAGCGGTTCTCAACTTGTGGGTTCCAAAACCTTTGGGGGAAGGGACCACCT
The DNA here is from genome assembly GCF_050624435.1 of Tenrec ecaudatus. Lineage (NCBI taxonomy): Eukaryota > Metazoa > Chordata > Mammalia > Afrosoricida > Tenrecidae > Tenrec > Tenrec ecaudatus. Next base: position 85,210,831 of record NC_134548.1, read on the forward strand.
TCACTGGGCGGCCTAATTCACGACAGTATAAAAATTACAGTAATTAAGTTGCAATGAATCTAATTGTAGAATTTGGGCTTCCCCCCATCGAAAGGAACCGTATGAAATGTTGGTGGCAAGCAAGTTGAGAACCCCTGACCGAGAGGAGGAAAAAAAATCCGGTTACAATGGAAAGGCAGCAGAGGAGAGGCACCCCCAAGAAGATGGATCAGCACAGTGTCTGCAACAATGTGTGTAAGAAAATGCACCACTGTGATGATGGCCCAAGATGGGACAACTTTCATTATATTGGGCCAGAATTGACATGACTGTAAACCACTCGTCGGAACCTAACTGCAAGAAACAATGCGATTGAGTTTCTAACAATATGCTGAAGAAGACATAAAGAGAAAGTCCTATTAGTTTAGAGCAGCGGTTCTTAACCTTTCGGCCAGACCTCTTTGGGTGGTCGTACGACCCTTTCACAGGGGTGACCAGTGCATAACACTAGGAAAATTAGAGTTATGATATAGCAATGTATATAATTTCATGATTATGGGTCACCACCAACCGAGGAATTTTATGAAAGGGTCGTGGCCTTAGCAAGGTTGAAAAGCACTGCCCTGCAAGGAGGTGGAGAAGGTGTTATAGTAGAGGGCAACCAAAGAGATGCAGCCCCTACAAGATGGAATAGCACAGTGGCTACAAGCATGAACTGAAGCAAAGAACCACTGTGATGACGGAAAAGGATGGGGCTTTGTTTTATTATGTTGTGCACAGAGTTGCGATGAGCTGAAACATACTCGAGGGCAACTACCCACAAGACCATCAGGATTTGTGCGTCTAACAATGTGCTGAAGTAGAACGGAAGAGAAACTCTTCCTAGAGAGCAGCGGTTCTCAACCTGTGCCAGCCAGCCCTTTTTGGGAAGGTTCCACCTTTCACTGGGGTGGCCCATTCCATAACAGTAGCAAATAACTGTAGGATTGGGGGCTCACCACAACATAAGCAAAGGTACAAATGTTTCCTGGCATTAGGCAGGTTGAGAACCCCTACTGTAGAGGAAGAAGGAAACGTTGTTACATTCGAAAGCCTGCAAGAGAAAAAGCCCTGAAAAGATGGAATAGCATAGTGGCTGCAGCAATGAGCACAAGCAAAGAACCACCGTAATGAGGGAACAGGATGGTGCTTCATTTCATGATGCTGTGAACACACGTGCAATTACCCAAAGCCCACGTGTGAGCACCTGACAACAGGAAGGACAGGAATTGTGCGTCTAACCATGTGCTGTACTATGTCTTAAGAGAAATCCTCTCTTCATTTAGAGCAGCGGTTCTCAACTTGTGGGTTCCAAAACCTTTGGGGGAAGGGACCACCTTCACTGGGCGGCCTAATTCACGACAGTATAAAAATTACAGTAATTAAGTTGCAATGAATCTAATTGTAGAATTTGGGCTTCCCCCCATCGAAAGGAACCGTATGAAATGTTGGTGGCAAGCAAGTTGAGAACCCCTGCCCGAGAGGAGGGAAAAAAAATCCGGTTACAATGGAAAGGCAGCAGAGGAGAGGCACCCCCAAGAAGATGGATCAGCACAGTGTCTGCAACAATGTGTGTAAGAAAATGCACCACTGTGATGATGGCCCAAGATGGGACAACTTTCATTATATTGGGCCAGAATTGACATGACTGTAAACCACTCGTCGGAACCTAACTGCAAAAAACAATGCGATTGAGTTTCTAACAATATGCTGAAGAAGACATAGAGAGAAAGTCCTATTAGTTTAGAGCAGCGGTTCTTAACCTTTCGGCCAGACCTCTTTGGGTGGTCGTACGACCCTTTCACAGGGGTGACCAGTGCATAACACTAGGAAAATTAGAGTTATGATATAGCAATGTATATAATTTCATGATTATGGGTCACCACCAACCGAGGAATTTTATGAAAGGGTCGTGGCCTTAGCAAGGTTGAAATGCACTGCCCTGGAAGGAGGTGGAGAAGGTGTTATAGTAGAGGGCAACCTAAGAGATGCAGCCCCTACAAGATGGAATAGCACAGTGGCTACAAGCATGAACTGAAGCAAAGAACCACTGTGATGACGGAAAAGGATGGGGCTTTGTTTTATTATGTTGTGCACAGAGTTGCGATGAGCTGAAACATACTCGAGGGCAACTACCCACAAGACCATCAGGATTTGTGCGTCTAACAATGTGCTGAAGTAGAACGGAAGAGAAACTCTTCCTAGAGAGCAGCGGTTCTCAACCTGTGCGAGCCAGCCCTTTTTGGGAAGGTTCCACCTTTCACTGGGGTGGCCCATTCCATAACAGTAGCAAATAACTGTAGGATTGGGGGCTCACCACAACATAAGCAAAGGTACAAATGTTTCCTGGCATTAGGCAGGTTGAGAACCCCTACTGTAGAGGAAGAAGGAAACGTTGTTACATTCGAAAGCCTGCAAGAGAAAAAGCCCTGAAAAGATGGAATAGCATAGTGGCTGCAGCAATGAGCACAAGCAAAGAACCACCGTAATGAGGGAACAGGATGGTGCTTCATTTCATGATGCTGTGAACACACGTGCAATTACCCAAAGCCCACGTGAGAGCACCTGACAACAGGAAGGACAGGAATTGTGCGTCTAACCATGTGCTGTACTATGTCTTAAGAGAAATCCTCTCTTCATTTAGAGCAGCGGTTCTCAACTTGTGGGTTCCAAAACCTTTGGGGGAAGGGACCACCTTCACTGGGCGGCCTAATTCACGACAGTATAAAAATTACAGTAATTAAGTTGCAATGAATCTAATTGTAGAATTTGGGCTTCCCCCCATCGAAAGGAACCGTATGAAATGTTGGTGGCAAGCAAGTTGAGAACCCCTGACCGAGAGGAGGAAAAAAAATCCGGTTACAATGGAAAGGCAGCAGAGGAGAGGCACCCCCAAGAAGATGGATCAGCACAGTGTCTGCAACAATGTGTGTAAGAAAATGCACCACTGTGATGATGGCCCAAGATGGGACAACTTTCATTATATTGGGCCAGAATTGACATGACTGTAAACCACTCGTCGGAACCTAACTGCAAGAAACAATGCGATTGAGTTTCTAACAATATGCTGAAGAAGACATAAAGAGAAAGTCCTATTAGTTTAGAGCAGCGGTTCTTAACCTTTCGGCCAGACCTCTTTGGGTGGTCGTACGACCCTTTCACAGGGGTGACCAGTGCATAACACTAGGAAAATTAGAGTTATGATATAGCAATGTATATAATTTCATGATTATGGGTCACCACCAACCGAGGAATTTTATGAAAGGGTCGTGGCCTTAGCAAGGTTGAAAAGCACTGCCCTGCAAGGAGGTGGAGAAGGTGTTATAGTAGAGGGCAACCAAAGAGATGCAGCCCCTACAAGATGGAATAGCACAGTGGCTACAAGCATGAACTGAAGCAAAGAACCACTGTGATGACGGAAAAGGATGGGGCTTTGTTTTATTATGTTGTGCACAGAGTTGCGATGAGCTGAAACATACTCGAGGGCAACTACCCACAAGACCATCAGGATTTGTGCGTCTAACAATGTGCTGAAGTAGAACGGAAGAGAAACTCTTCCTAGAGAGCAGCGGTTCTCAACCTGTGCGAGCCAGCCCTTTTTGGGAAGGTTCCACCTTTCACTGGGGTGGCCCATTCCATAACAGTAGCAAATAACTGTAGGATTGGGGGCTCACCACAACATAAGCAAAGGTACAAATGTTTCCTGGCATTAGGCAGGTTGAGAACCCCTACTGTAGAGGAAGAAGGAAACGTTGTTACATTCGAAAGCCTGCAAGAGAAAAAGCCCTGAAAAGATGGAATAGCATAGTGGCTGCAGCAATGAGCACAAGCAAAGAACCACCGTAATGAGGGAACAGGATGGTGCTTCATTTCATGATGCTGTGAACACACGTGCAATTACCCAAAGCCCACGTGTGAGCACCTGACAACAGGAAGGACAGGAATTGTGCGTCTAACCATGTGCTGTACTATGTCTTAAGAGAAATCCTCTCTTCATTTAGAGCAGCGGTTCTCAACTTGTGGGTTCCAAAACCTTTGGGGGAAGGGACCACCTTCACTGGGCGGCCTAATTCACGACAGTATAAAAATTACAGTAATTAAGTTGCAATGAATCTAATTGTAGAATTTGGGCTTCCCCCCATCGAAAGGAACCGTATGAAATGTTGGTGGCAAGCAAGTTGAGAACACCTGACCGAGAGGAGGGAAAAAAAATCCGGTTACAATGGAAAGGCAGCAGAGGAGAGGCACCCCCAAGAAGATGGATCAGCACAGTGTCTGCAACAATGTGTGTAAGAAAATGCACCACTGTGATGATGGCCCAAGATGGGACAACTTTCATTATATTGGGCCAGAATTGACATGACTGTAAACCACTCGTCGGAACCTAACTGCAAAAAACAATGCGATTTAGTTTCTAACAATATGCTGAAGAAGACATAGAGAGAAAGTCCTATTAGTTTAGAGCAGCGGTTCTTAACCTTTCGGCCAGACCTCTTTGGGTGGTCGTACGACCCTTTCACAGGGGTGACCAGTGCATAACACTAGGAAAATTAGAGTTATGATATAGCAATGTATATAATTTCATGATTATGGGTCACCACCAACCGAGGAATTTTATGAAAGGGTCGTGGCCTTAGCAAGGTTGAAAAGCACTGCCCTGCAAGGAGGTGGAGAAGGTGTTATAGTAGAGGGCAACCAAAGAGATGCAGCCCCTACAAGATGGAATAGCACAGTGGCTACAAGCATGAACTGAAGCAAAGAACCACTGTGATGACGGAAAAGGATGGGGCTTTGTTTTATTATGTTGTGCACAGAGTTGCGATGAGCTGAAACATACTCGAGGGCAACTACCCACAAGACCATCAGGATTTGTGCGTCTAACAATGTGCTGAAGTAGAACGGAAGAGAAACTCTTCCTAGAGAGCAGCGGTTCTCAACCTGTGCGAGCCAGCCCTTTTTGGGAAGGTTCCACCTTTCACTGGGGTGGCCCATTCCATAACAGTAGCAAATAACTGTAGGATTGGGGGCTCACCACAACATAAGCAAAGGTACAAATGTTTCCTGGCATTAGGCAGGTTGAGAACCCCTACTGTAGAGGAAGAAGGAAACGTTGTTACATTCGAAAGCCTGCAAGAGAAAAAGCCCTGAAAAGATGGAATAGCATAGTGGCTGCAGCAATGAGCACAAGCAAAGAACCACCGTAATGAGGGAACAGGATGGTGCTTCATTTCATGATGCTGTGAACACACGTGCAATTACCCAAAGCCCACGTGTGAGCACCTGACAACAGGAAGGACAGGAATTGTGCGTCTAACCATGTGCTGTACTATGTCTTAAGAGAAATCCTCTCTTCATTTAGAGCAGCGGTTCTCAACTTGTGGGTTCCAAAACCTTTGGGGGAAGGGACCACCTTCACTGGGCGGCCTAATTCACGACAGTATAAAAATTACAGTAATTAAGTTGCAATGAATCTAATTGTAGAATTTGGGCTTCCCCCCATCGAAAGGAACCGTATGAAATGTTGGTGGCAAGCAAGTTGAGAACCCCTGCCCGAGAGGAGGGAAAAAAAATCCGGTTACAATGGAAAGGCAGCAGAGGAGAGGCACCCCCAAGAAGATGGATCAGCACAGTGTCTGCAACAATGTGTGTAAGAAAATGCACCACTGTGATGATGGCCCAAGATGGGACAACTTTCATTATATTGGGCCAGAATTGACATGACTGTAAACCACTCGTCGGAACCTAACTGCAAAAAACAATGCGATTGAGTTTCTAACAATATGCTGAAGAAGACATAGAGAGAAAGTCCTATTAGTTTAGAGCAGCGGTTCTTAACCTTTCGGCCAGACCTCTTTGGGTGGTCGTACGACCCTTTCACAGGGGTGACCAGTGCATAACACTAGGAAAATTAGAGTTATGATATAGCAATGTATATAATTTCATGATTATGGGTCACCACCAACCGAGGAATTTTATGAAAGGGTCGTGGCCTTAGCAAGGTTGAAATGCACTGCCCTGGAAGGAGGTGGAGAAGGTGTTATAGTAGAGGGCAACCTAAGAGATGCAGCCCCTACAAGATGGAATAGCACAGTGGCTACAAGCATGAACTGAAGCAAAGAACCACTGTGATGACGGAAAAGGATGGGGCTTTGTTTTATTATGTTGTGCACAGAGTTGCGATGAGCTGAAACATACTCGAGGGCAACTACCCACAAGACCATCAGGATTTGTGCGTCTAACAATGTGCTGAAGTAGAACGGAAGAGAAACTCTTCCTAGAGAGCAGCGGTTCTCAACCTGTGCCAGCCAGCCCTTTTTGGGAAGGTTCCACCTTTCACTGGGGTGGCCCATTCCATAACAGTAGAAAATAACTGTAGGATTGGGGGCTCACCACAACATAAGCAAAGGTACAAATGTTTCCTGGCATTAGGCAGGTTGAGAACCCCTACTGTAGAGGAAGAAGGAAACGTTGTTACATTCGAAAGCCTGCAAGAGAAAAAGCCCTGAAAAGATGGAATAGCATAGTGGCTGCAGCAATGAGCACAAGCAAAGAACCACCGTAATGAGGGAACAGGATGGTGCTTCATTTCATGATGCTGTGAACACACGTGCAATTACCCAAAGCCCACGTGAGAGCACCTGACAACAGGAAGGACAGGAATTGTGCGTCTAACCATGTGCTGTACTATGTCTTAAGAGAAATCCTCTCTTCATTTAGAGCAGCGGTTCTCAACTTGTGGGTTCCAAAACCTTTGGGGGAAGGGACCACCTTCACTGGGCGGCCTAATTCACGACAGTATAAAAATTACAGTAATTAAGTTGCAATGAATCTAATTGTAGAATTTGGGCTTCCCCCCATCGAAAGGAACCGTATGAAATGTTGGTGGCAAGCAAGTTGAGAACCCCTGACCGAGAGGAGGAAAAAAAATCCGGTTACAATGGAAAGGCAGCAGAGGAGAGGCACCCCCAAGAAGATGGATCAGCACAGTGTCTGCAACAATGTGTGTAAGAAAATGCACCACTGTGATGATGGCCCAAGATGGGACAACTTTCATTATATTGGGCCAGAATTGACATGACTGTAAACCACTCGTCGGAACCTAACTGCAAGAAACAATGCGATTGAGTTTCTAACAATATGCTGAAGAAGACATAAAGAGAAAGTCCTATTAGTTTAGAGCAGCGGTTCTTAACCTTTCGGCCAGACCTCTTTGGGTGGTCGTACGACCCTTTCACAGGGGTGACCAGTGCATAACACTAGGAAAATTAGAGTTATGATATAGCAATGTATATAATTTCATGATTATGGGTCACCACCAACCGAGGAATTTTATGAAAGGGTCGTGGCCTTAGCAAGGTTGAAAAGCACTGCCCTGCAAGGAGGTGGAGAAGGTGTTATAGTAGAGGGCAACCAAAGAGATGCAGCCCCTACAAGATGGAATAGCACAGTGGCTACAAGCATGAACTGAAGCAAAGAACCACTGTGATGACGGAAAAGGATGGGGCTTTGTTTTATTATGTTGTGCACAGAGTTGCGATGAGCTGAAACATACTCGAGGGCAACTACCCACAAGACCATCAGGATTTGTGCGTCTAACAATGTGCTGAAGTAGAACGGAAGAGAAACTCTTCCTAGAGAGCAGCGGTTCTCAACCTGTGCCAGCCAGCCCTTTTTGGGAAGGTTCCACCTTTCACTGGGGTGGCCCATTCCATAACAGTAGCAAATAACTGTAGGATTGGGGGCTCACCACAACATAAGCAAAGGTACAAATGTTTCCTGGCATTAGGCAGGTTGAGAACCCCTACTGTAGAGGAAGAAGGAAACGTTGTTACATTCGAAAGCCTGCAAGAGAAAAAGCCCTGAAAAGATGGAATAGCATAGTGGCTGCAGCAATGAGCACAAGCAAAGAACCACCGTAATGAGGGAACAGGATGGTGCTTCATTTCATGATGCTGTGAACACACGTGCAATTACCCAAAGCCCACGTGTGAGCACCTGACAACAGGAAGGACAGGAATTGTGCGTCTAACCATGTGCTGTACTATGTCTTAAGAGAAATCCTCTCTTCATTTAGAGCAGCGGTTCTCAACTTGTGGGTTCCAAAACCTTTGGGGGAAGGGACCACCTTCACTGGGCGGCCTAATTCACGACAGTATAAAAATTACAGTAATTAAGTTGCAATGAATCTAATTGTAGAATTTGGGCTTCCCCCCATCGAAAGGAACCGTATGAAATGTTGGTGGCAAGCAAGTTGAGAACACCTGACCGAGAGGAGGGAAAAAAAATCCGGTTACAATGGAAAGGCAGCAGAGGAGAGGCACCCCCAAGAAGATGGATCAGCACAGTGTCTGCAACAATGTGTGTAAGAAAATGCACCACTGTGATGATGGCCCAAGATGGGACAACTTTCATTATATTGGGCCAGAATTGACATGACTGTAAACCACTCGTCGGAACCTAACTGCAAAAAACAATGCGATTGAGTTTCTAACAATATGCTGAAGAAGACATAGAGAGAAAGTCCTATTAGTTTAGAGCAGCGGTTCTTAACCTTTCGGCCAGACCTCTTTGGGTGGTCGTACGACCCTTTCACAGGGGTGACCAGTGCATAACACTAGGAAAATTAGAGTTATGATATAGCAATGTATATAATTTCATGATTATGGGTCACCACCAACCGAGGAATTTTATGAAAGGGTCGTGGCCTTAGCAAGGTTGAAAAGCACTGCCCTGCAAGGAGGTGGAAAAGGTGTTATAGTAGAGGGCAACCAAAGAGATGCAGCCCCTACAAGATGGAATAGCACAGTGGCTACAAGCATGAACTGAAGCAAAGAACCACTGTGATGACGGAAAAGGATGGGGCTTTGTTTTATTATGTTGTGCACAGAGTTGCGATGAGCTGAAACATACTCGAGGGCAACTACCCACAAGACCATCAGGATTTGTGCGTCTAACAATGTGCTGAAGTAGAACGGAAGAGAAACTCTTCCTAGAGAGCAGCGGTTCTCAACCTGTGCGAGCCAGCCCTTTTTGGGAAGGTTCCACCTTTCACTGGGGTGGCCCATTCCATAACAGTAGCAAATAACTGTAGGATTGGGGGCTCACCACAACATAAGCAAAGGTACAAATGTTTCCTGGCATTAGGCAGGTTGAGAACCCCTACTGTAGAGGAAGAAGGAAACGTTGTTACATTCGAAAGCCTGCAAGAGAAAAAGCCCTGAAAAGATGGAATAGCATAGTGGCTGCAGCAATGAGCACAAGCAAAGAACCACCGTAATGAGGGAACAGGATGGTGCTTCATTTCATGATGCTGTGAACACACGTGCAATTACCCAAAGCCCACGTGAGAGCACCTGACAACAGGAAGGACAGGAATTGTGCGTCTAACCATGTGCTGTACTATGTCTTAAGAGAAATCCTCTCTTCATTTAGAGCAGCGGTTCTCAACTTGTGGGTTCCAAAACCTTTGGGGGAAGGGACCACCTTCACTGGGCGGCCTAATTCACGACAGTATAAAAATTACAGTAATTAAGTTGCAATGAATCTAATTGTAGAATTTGGGCTTCCCCCCATCGAAAGGAACCGTATGAAATGTTGGTGGCAAGCAAGTTGAGAACCCCTGACCGAGAGGAGGAAAAAAAATCCGGTTACAATGGAAAGGCAGCAGAGGAGAGGCACCCCCAAGAAGATGGATCAGCACAGTGTCTGCAACAATGTGTGTAAGAAAATGCACCACTGTGATGATGGCCCAAGATGGGACAACTTTCATTATATTGGGCCAGAATTGACATGACTGTAAACCACTCGTCGGAACCTAACTGCAAGAAACAATGCGATTGAGTTTCTAACAATATGCTGAAGAAGACATAAAGAGAAAGTCCTATTAGTTTAGAGCAGCGGTTCTTAACCTTTCGGCCAGACCTCTTTGGGTGGTCGTACGACCCTTTCACAGGGGTGACCAGTGCATAACACTAGGAAAATTAGAGTTATGATATAGCAATGTATATAATTTCATGATTATGGGTCACCACCAACCGAGGAATTTTATGAAAGGGTCGTGGCCTTAGCAAGGTTGAAAAGCACTGCCCTGCAAGGAGGTGGAAAAGGTGTTATAGTAGAGGGCAACCAAAGAGATGCAGCCCCTACAAGATGGAATAGCACAGTGGCTACAAGCATGAACTGAAGCAAAGAACCACTGTGATGACGGAAAAGGATGGGGCTTTGTTTTATTATGTTGTGCACAGAGTTGCGATGAGCTGAAACATACTCGAGGGCAACTACCCACAAGACCATCAGGATTTGTGCGTCTAACAATGTGCTGAAGTAGAACGGAAGAGAAACTCTTCCTAGAGAGCAGCGGTTCTCAACCTGTGCCAGCCAGCCCTTTTTGGGAAGGTTCCACCTTTCACTGGGGTGGCCCATTCCATAACAGTAGCAAATAACTGTAGGATTGGGGGCTCACCACAACATAAGCAAAGGTACAAATGTTTCCTGGCATTAGGCAGGTTGAGAACCCCTACTGTAGAGGAAGAAGGAAACGTTGTTACATTCGAAAGCCTGCAAGAGAAAAAGCCCTGAAAAGATGGAATAGCATAGTGGCTGCAGCAATGAGCACAAGCAAAGAACCACCGTAATGAGGGAACAGGATGGTGCTTCATTTCATGATGCTGTGAACACACGTGCAATTACCCAAAGCCCACGTGAGAGCACCTGACAACAGGAAGGACAGGAATTGTGCGTCTAACCATGTGCTGTACTATGTCTTAAGAGAAATCCTCTCTTCATTTAGAGCAGCGGTTCTCAACTTGTGGGTTCCAAAACCTTTGGGGGAAGGGACCACCTTCACTGGGCGGCCTAATTCACGACAGTATAAAAATTACAGTAATTAAGTTGCAATGAATCTAATTGTAGAATTTGGGCTTCCCCCCCATCGAAAGGAACCGTATGAAATGTTGGTGGCAAGCAAGTTGAGAACCCCTGACCGAGAGGAGGGAAAAAAAATCCGGTTACAATGGAAAGGCAGCAGAGGAGAGGCACCCCCAAGAAGATGGATCAGCACAGTGTCTGCAACAATGTGTGTAAGAAAATGCACCACTGTGATGATGGCCCAAGATGGGACAACTTTCATTATATTGGGCCAGAATTGACATGACTGTAAACCACTCGTCGGAACCTAACTGCAAAAAACAATGCGATTGAGTTTCTAACAATATGCTGAAGAAGACATAGAGAGAAAGTCCTATTAGTTTAGAGCAGCGGTTCTTAACCTTTCGGCCAGACCTCTTTGGGTGGTCGTACGACCCTTTCACAGGGGTGACCAGTGCATAACACTAGGAAAATTAGAGTTATGATATAGCAATGTATATAATTTCATGATTATGGGTCACCACCAACCGAGGAATTTTATGAAAGGGTCGTGGCCTTAGCAAGGTTGAAAAGCACTGCCCTGCAAGGAGGTGGAAAAGGTGTTATAGTAGAGGGCAACCAAAGAGATGCAGCCCCTACAAGATGGAATAGCACAGTGGCTACAAGCATGAACTGAAGCAAAGAACCACTGTGATGACGGAAAAGGATGGGGCTTTGTTTTATTATGTTGTGCACAGAGTTGCGATGAGCTGAAACATACTCGAGGGCAACTACCCACAAGACCATCAGGATTTGTGCGTCTAACAATGTGCTGAAGTAGAACGGAAGAGAAACTCTTCCTAGAGAGCAGCGGTTCTCAACCTGTGCGAGCCAGCCCTTTTTGGGAAGGTTCCACCTTTCACTGGGGTGGCCCATTCCATAACAGTAGCAAATAACTGTAGGATTGGGGGCTCACCACAACATAAGCAAAGGTACAAATGTTTCCTGGCATTAGGCAGGTTGAGAACCCCTACTGTAGAGGAAGAAGGAAACGTTGTTACATTCGAAAGCCTGCAAGAGAAAAAGCCCTGAAAAGATGGAATAGCATAGTGGCTGCAGCAATGAGCACAAGCAAAGAACCACCGTAATGAGGGAACAGGATGGTGCTTCATTTCATGATGCTGTGAACACACGTGCAATTACCCAAAGCCCACGTGAGAGCACCTGACAACAGGAAGGACAGGAATTGTGCGTCTAACCATGTGCTGTACTATGTCTTAAGAGAAATCCTCTCTTCATTTAGAGCAGCGGTTCTCAACTTGTGGGTTCCAAAACCTTTGGGGGAAGGGACCACCTTCACTGGGCGGCCTAATTCACGACAGTATAAAAATTACAGTAATTAAGTTGCAATGAATCTAATTGTAGAATTTGGGCTTCCCCCCATCGAAAGGAACCGTATGAAATGTTGGTGGCAAGCAAGTTGAGAACCCCTGACCGAGAGGAGGAAAAAAAATCCGGTTACAATGGAAAGGCAGCAGAGGAGAGGCACCCCCAAGAAGATGGATCAGCACAGTGTCTGCAACAATGTGTGTAAGAAAATGCACCACTGTGATGATGGCCCAAGATGGGACAACTTTCATTATATTGGGCCAGAATTGACATGACTGTAAACCACTCGTCGGAACCTAACTGCAAGAAACAATGCGATTGAGTTTCTAACAATATGCTGAAGAAGACATAAAGAGAAAGTCCTATTAGTTTAGAGCAGCGGTTCTTAACCTTTCGGCCAGACCTCTTTGGGTGGTCGTACGACCCTTTCACAGGGGTGACCAGTGCATAACACTAGGAAAATTAGAGTTATGATATAGCAATGTATATAATTTCATGATTATGGGTCACCACCAACCGAGGAATTTTATGAAAGGGTCGTGGCCTTAGCAAGGTTGAAAAGCACTGCCCTGCAAGGAGGTGGAAAAGGTGTTATAGTAGAGGGCAACCAAAGAGATGCAGCCCCTACAAGATGGAATAGCACAGTGGCTACAAGCATGAACTGAAGCAAAGAACCACTGTGATGACGGAAAAGGATGGGGCTTTGTTTTATTATGTTGTGCACAGAGTTGCGATGAGCTGAAACATACTCGAGGGCAACTACCCACAAGACCATCAGGATTTGTGCGTCTAACAATGTGCTGAAGTAGAACGGAAGAGAAACTCTTCCTAGAGAGCAGCGGTTCTCAACCTGTGCCAGCCAGCCCTTTTTGGGAAGGTTCCACCTTTCACTGGGGTGGCCCATTCCATAACAGTAGCAAATAACTGTAGGATTGGGGGCTCACCACAACATAAGCAAAGGTACAAATGTTTCCTGGCATTAGGCAGGTTGAGAACCCCTACTGTAGAGGAAGAAGGAAACGTTGTTACATTCGAAAGCCTGCAAGAGAAAAAGCCCTGAAAAGATGGAATAGCATAGTGGCTGCAGCAATGAGCACAAGCAAAGAACCACCGTAATGAGGGAACAGGATGGTGCTTCATTTCATGATGCTGTGAACACACGTGCAATTACCCAAAGCCCACGTGAGAGCACCTGACAACAGGAAGGACAGGAATTGTGCGTCTAACCATGTGCTGTACTATGTCTTAAGAGAAATCCTCTCTTCATTTAGAGCAGCGGTTCTCAACTTGTGGGTTCCAAAACCTTTGGGGGAAGGGACCACCTTCACTGGGCGGCCTAATTCACGACAGTATAAAAATTACAGTAATTAAGTTGCAATGAATCTAATTGTAGAATTTGGGCTTCCCCCCCATCGATAGGAACCGTATGAAATGTTGGTGGCAAGCAAGTTGAGAACCCCTGACCGAGAGGAGGAAAAAAAATCCGGTTACAATGGAAAGGCAGCAGAGGAGAGGCACCCCCAAGAAGATGGATCAGCACAGTGTCTGCAACAATGTGTGTAAGAAAATGCACCACTGTGATGATGGCCCAAGATGGGACAACTTTCATTATATTGGGCCAGAATTGACATGACTGTAAACCACTCGTCGGAACCTAACTGCAAGAAACAATGCGATTGAGTTTCTAACAATATGCTGAAGAAGACATAAAGAGAAAGTCCTATTAGTTTAGAGCAGCGGTTCTTAACCTTTCGGCCAGACCTCTTTGGGTGGTCGTACGACCCTTTCACAGGGGTGACCAGTGCATAACACTAGGAAAATTAGAGTTATGATATAGCAATGTATATAATTTCATGATTATGGGTCACCACCAACCGAGGAATTTTATGAAAGGGTCGTGGCCTTAGCAAGGTTGAAAAGCACTGCCCTGGAAGGAGGTGGAGAAGGTGTTATAGTAGAGGGCAACCTAAGAGATGCAGCCCCTACAAGATGGAATAGCACAGTGGCTACAAGCATGAACTGAAGCAAAGAACCACTGTGATGACGTAAAAGGATGGGGCTTTGTTTTATTATGTTGTGCACAGAGTTGCGATGAGCTGAAACATACTCGAGGGCAACTACCCACAAGACCATCAGGATTTGTGCGTCTAACAATGTGCTGAAGTAGAACGGAAGAGAAACTCTTCCTAGAGAGCAGCGGTTCTCAACCTGTGCCAGCCAGCCCTTTTTGGGAAGGTTCCACCTTTCACTGGGGTGGCCCATTCCATAACAGTAGCAAATAACTGTAGGATTGGGGGCTCACCACAACATAAGCAAAGGTACAAATGTTTCCTGGCATTAGGCAGGTTGAGAACCCCTACTGTAGAGGAAGAAGGAAACGTTGTTACATTCGAAAGCCTGCAAGAGAAAAAGCCCTGAAAAGATGCAATAGCATAGTGGCTGCAGCAATGAGCACAAGCAAAGAACCACCGTAATGAGGGAACAGGATGGTGCTTCATTTCATGATGCTGTGAACACACGTGCAATTACCCAAAGCCCACGTGAGAGCACCTGACAACAGGAAGGACAGGAATTGTGCGTCTAACCATGTGCTGTACTATGTCTTAAGAGAAATCCTCTCTTCATTTAGAGCAGCGGTTCTCAACTTGTGGGTTCCAAAACCTTTGGGGGAAGGGACCACCTTCACTGGGCGGCCTAATTCACGACAGTATAAAAATTACAGTAATTAAGTTGCAATGAATCTAATTGTAGAATTTGGGCTTCCCCCCATCGAAAGGAACCGTATGAAATGTTGGTGGCAAGCAAGTTGAGAACCCCTGACCGAGAGGAGGGAAAAAAAATCCGGTTACAATGGAAAGGCAGCAGAGGAGAGGCACCCCCAAGAAGATGGATCAGCACAGTGTCTGCAACAATGTGTGTAAGAAAATGCACCACTGTGATGATGGCCCAAGATGGGACAACTTTCATTATATTGGGCCAGAATTGACATGACTGTAAACCACTCGTCGGAACCTAACTGCAAAAAACAATGCGATTGAGTTTCTAACAATATGCTGAAGAAGACATAGAGAGAAAGTCCTATTAGTTTAGAGCAGCGGTTCTTAACCTTTCGGCCAGACCTCTTTGGGTGGTCGTACGACCCTTTCACAGGGGTGACCAGTGCATAACACTAGGAAAATTAGAGTTATGATATAGCAATGTATATAATTTCATGATTATGGGTCACCACCAACCGAGGAATTTTATGAAAGGGTCGTGGCCTTAGCAAGGTTGAAAAGCACTGCCCTGGAAGGAGGTGGAAAAGGTGTTATAGTAGAGGGCAACCAAAGAGATGCAGCCCCTACAAGATGGAATAGCACAGTGGCTACAAGCATGAACTGAAGCAAAGAACCACTGTGATGACGGAAAAGGATGGGGCTTTGTTTTATTATGTTGTGCACAGAGTTGCGATGAGCTGAAACATACTCGAGGGCAACTACCCACAAGACCATCAGGATTTGTGCGTCTAACAATGTGCTGAAGTAGAACGGAAGAGAAACTCTTCCTAGAGAGCAGCGGTTCTCAACCTGTGCCAGCCAGCCCTTTTTGGGAAGGTTCCACCTTTCACTGGGGTGGCCCATTCCATAACAGTAGCAAATAACTGTAGGATTGGGGGCTCACCACAACATAAGCAAAGGTACAAATGTTTCCTGGCATTAGGCAGGTTGAGAACCCCTACTGTAGAGGAAGAAGGAAACGTTGTTACATTCGAAAGCCTGCAAGAGAAAAAGCCCTGAAAAGATGGAATAGCATAGTGGCTGCAGCAATGAGCACAAGCAAAGAACCACCGTAATGAGGGAACAGGATGGTGCTTCATTTCATGATGCTGTGAACACACGTGCAATTACCCAAAGCCCACGTGAGAGCACCTGACAACAGGAAGGACAGGAATTGTGCGTCTAACCATGTGCTGTACTATGTCTTAAGAGAAATCCTCTCTTCATTTAGAGCAGCGGTTCTCAACTTGTGGGTTCCAAAACCTTTGGGGGAAGGGACCACCTTCACTGGGCGGCCTAATTCACGACAGTATAAAAATTACAGTAATTAAGTTGCAATGAATCTAATTGTAGAATTTGGGCTTCCCCCCATCGAAAGGAACCGTATGAAATGTTGGTGGCAAGCAAGTTGAGAACCCCTGACCGAGAGGAGGAAAAAAAATCCGGTTACAATGGAAAGGCAGCAGAGGAGAGGCACCCCCAAGAAGATGGATCAGCACAGTGTCTGCAACAATGTGTGTAAGAAAATTCACCACTGTGATGATGGCCCAAGATGGGACAACTTTCATTATATTGGGCCAGAATTGACATGACTGTAAACCACTCGTCGGAACCTAACTGCAAGAAACAATGCGATTGAGTTTCTAACAATATGCTGAAGAAGACATAAAGAGAAAGTCCTATTAGTTTAGAGCAGCGGTTCTTAACCTTTCGGCCAGACCTCTTTGGGTGGTCGTACGACCCTTTCACAGGGGTGACCAGTGCATAACACTAGGAAAATTAGAGTTATGATATAGCAATGTATATAATTTCATGATTATGGGTCACCACCAACCGAGGAATTTTATGAAAGGGTCGTGGCCTTAGCAAGGTTGAAAAGCACTGCCCTGCAAGGAGGTGGAGAAGGTGTTATAGTAGAGGGCAACCAAAGAGATGCAGCCCCTACAAGATGGAATAGCACAGTGGCTACAAGCATGAACTGAAGCAAAGAACCACTGTGATGACGGAAAAGGATGGGGCTTTGTTTTATTATGTTGTGCACAGAGTTGCGATGAGCTGAAACATACTCGAGGGCAACTACCCACAAGACCATCAGGATTTGTGCGTCTAACAATGTGCTGAAGTAGAACGGAAGAGAAACTCTTCCTAGAGAGCAGCGGTTCTCAACCTGTGCCAGCCAGCCCTTTTTGGGAAGGTTCCACCTTTCACTGGGGTGGCCCATTCCATAACAGTAGCAAATAACTGTAGGATTGGGGGCTCACCACAACATAAGCAAAGGTACAAATGTTTCCTGGCATTAGGCAGGTTGAGAACCCCTACTGTAGAGGAAGAAGGAAACGTTGTTACATTCGAAAGCCTGCAAGAGAAAAAGCCCTGAAAAGATGGAATAGCATAGTGGCTGCAGCAATGAGCACAAGCAAAGAACCACCGTAATGAGGGAACAGGATGGTGCTTCATTTCATGATGCTGTGAACACACGTGCAATTACCCAAAGCCCACGTGTGAGCACCTGACAACAGGAAGGACAGGAATTGTGCGTCTAACCATGTGCTGTACTATGTCTTAAGAGAAATCCTCTCTTCATTTAGAGCAGCGGTTCTCAACTTGTGGGTTCCAAAACCTTTGGGGGAAGGGACCACCTTCACTGGGCGGCCTAATTCACGACAGTATAAAAATTACAGTAATTAAGTTGCAATGAATCTAATTGTAGAATTTGGGCTTCCCCCCATCGAAAGGAACCGTATGAAATGTTGGTGGCAAGCAAGTTGAGAACCCCTGACCGAGAGGAGGGAAAAAAAATCCGGTTACAATGGAAAGGCAGCAGAGGAGAGGCACCCCCAAGAAGATGGATCAGCACAGTGTCTGCAACAATGTGTGTAAGAAAATGCACCACTGTGATGATGGCCCAAGATGGGACAACTTTCATTATATTGGGCCAGAATTGACATGACTGTAAACCACTCGTCGGAACCTAACTGCAAAAAACAATGCGATTGAGTTTCTAACAATATGCTGAAGAAGACATAGAGAGAAAGTCCTATTAGTTTAGAGCAGCGGTTCTTAACCTTTCGGCCAGACCTCTTTGGGTGGTCGTACGACCCTTTCACAGGGGTGACCAGTGCATAACACTAGGAAAATTAGAGTTATGATATAGCAATGTATATAATTTCATGATTATGGGTCACCACCAACCGAGGAATTTTATGAAAGGGTCGTGGCCTTAGCAAGGTTGAAATGCACTGCCCTGGAAGGAGGTGGAGAAGGTGTTATAGTAGAGGGCAACCTAAGAGATGCAGCCCCTACAAGATGGAATAGCACAGTGGCTACAAGCATGAACTGAAGCAAAGAACCACTGTGATGACGGAAAAGGATGGGGCTTTGTTTTATTATGTTGTGCACAGAGTTGCGATGAGCTGAAACATACTCGAGGGCAACTACCCACAAGACCATCAGGATTTGTGCGTCTAACAATGTGCTGAAGTAGAACGGAAGAGAAACTCTTCCTAGAGAGCAGCGGTTCTCAACCTGTGCCAGCCAGCCCTTTTTGGGAAGGTTCCACCTTTCACTGGGGTGGCCCATTCCATAACAGTAGCAAATAACTGTAGGATTGGGGGCTCACCACAACATAAGCAAAGGTACAAATGTTTCCTGGCATTAGGCAGGTTGAGAACCCCTACTGTAGAGGAAGAAGGAAACGTTGTTACATTCGAAAGCCTGCAAGAGAAAAAGCCCTGAAAAGATGGAATAGCATAGTGGCTGCAGCAATGAGCACAAGCAAAGAACCACCGTAATGAGGGAACAGGATGGTGCTTCATTTCATGATGCTGTGAACACACGTGCAATTACCCAAAGCCCACGTGAGAGCACCTGACAACAGGAAGGACAGGAATTGTGCGTCTAACCATGTGCTGTACTATGTCTTAAGAGAAATCCTCTCTTCATTTAGAGCAGCGGTTCTCAACTTGTGGGTTCCAAAACCTTTGGGGGAAGGGACCACCTTCACTGGGCGGCCTAATTCACGACAGTATAAAAATTACAGTAATTAAGTTGCAATGAATCTAATTGTAGAATTTGGGCTTCCCCCCATCGAAAGGAACCGTATGAAATGTTGGTGGCAAGCAAGTTGAGAACCCCTGACCGAGAGGAGGAAAAAAAATCCGGTTACAATGGAAAGGCAGCAGAGGAGAGGCACCCCCAAGAAGATGGATCAGCACAGTGTCTGCAACAATGTGTGTAAGAAAATGCACCACTGTGATGATGGCCCAAGATGGGACAACTTTCATTATATTGGGCCAGAATTGACATGACTGTAAACCACTCGTCGGAACCTAACTGCAAGAAACAATGCGATTGAGTTTCTAACAATATGCTGAAGAAGACATAAAGAGAAAGTCCTATTAGTTTAGAGCAGCGGTTCTTAACCTTTCGGCCAGACCTCTTTGGGTGGTCGTACGACCCTTTCACAGGGGTGACCAGTGCATAACACTAGGAAAATTAGAGTTATGATATAGCAATGTATATAATTTCATGATTATGGGTCACCACCAACCGAGGAATTTTATGAAAGGGTCGTGGCCTTAGCAAGGTTGAAAAGCACTGCCCTGCAAGGAGGTGGAGAAGGTGTTATAGTAGAGGGCAACCAAAGAGATGCAGCCCCTACAAGATGGAATAGCACAGTGGCTACAAGCATGAACTGAAGCAAAGAACCACTGTGATGACGGAAAAGGATGGGGCTTTGTTTTATTATGTTGTGCACAGAGTTGCGATGAGCTGAAACATACTCGAGGGCAACTACCCACAAGACCATCAGGATTTGTGCGTCTAACAATGTGCTGAAGTAGAACGGAAGAGAAACTCTTCCTAGAGAGCAGCGGTTCTCAACCTGTGCCAGCCAGCCCTTTTTGGGAAGGTTCCACCTTTCACTGGGGTGGCCCATTCCATAACAGTAGCAAATAACTGTAGGATTGGGGGCTCACCACAACATAAGCAAAGGTACAAATGTTTCCTGGCATTAGGCAGGTTGAGAACCCCTACTGTAGAGGAAGAAGGAAACGTTGTTACATTCGAAAGCCTGCAAGAGAAAAAGCCCTGAAAAGATGGAATAGCATAGTGGCTGCAGCAATGAGCACAAGCAAAGAACCACCGTAATGAGGGAACAGGATGGTGCTTCATTTCATGATGCTGTGAACACACGTGCAATTACCCAAAGCCCACGTGTGAGCACCTGACAACAGGAAGGACAGGAATTGTGCGTCTAACCATGTGCTGTACTATGTCTTAAGAGAAATCCTCTCTTCATTTAGAGCAGCGGTTCTCAACTTGTGGGTTCCAAAACCTTTGGGGGAAGGGACCACCTTCACTGGGCGGCCTAATTCACGACAGTATAAAAATTACAGTAATTAAGTTGCAATGAATCTAATTGTAGAATTTGGGCTTCCCCCCATCGAAAGGAACCGTATGAAATGTTGGTGGCAAGCAAGTTGAGAACACCTGACCGAGAGGAGGGAAAAAAAATCCGGTTACAATGGAAAGGCAGCAGAGGAGAGGCACCCCCAAGAAGATGGATCAGCACAGTGTCTGCAACAATGTGTGTAAGAAAATGCACCACTGTGATGATGGCCCAAGATGGGACAACTTTCATTATATTGGGCCAGAATTGACATGACTGTAAACCACTCGTCGGAACCTAACTGCAAAAAACAATGCGATTGAGTTTCTAACAATATGCTGAAGAAGACATAGAGAGAAAGTCCTATTAGTTTAGAGCAGCGGTTCTTAACCTTTCGGCCAGACCTCTTTGGGTGGTCGTACGACCCTTTCACAGGGGTGACCAGTGCATAACACTAGGAAAATTAGAGTTATGATATAGCAATGTATATAATTTCATGATTATGGGTCACCACCAACCGAGGAATTTTATGAAAGGGTCGTGGCCTTAGCAAGGTTGAAAAGCACTGCCCTGCAAGGAGGTGGAAAAGGTGTTATAGTAGAGGGCAACCAAAGAGATGCAGCCCCTACAAGATGGAATAGCACAGTGGCTACAAGCATGAACTGAAGCAAAGAACCACTGTGATGACGGAAAAGGATGGGGCTTTGTTTTATTATGTTGTGCACAGAGTTGCGATGAGCTGAAACATACTCGAGGGCAACTACCCACAAGACCATCAGGATTTGTGCGTCTAACAATGTGCTGAAGTAGAACGGAAGAGAAACTCTTCCTAGAGAGCAGCGGTTCTCAACCTGTGCGAGCCAGCCCTTTTTGGGAAGGTTCCACCTTTCACTGGGGTGGCCCATTCCATAACAGTAGCAAATAACTGTAGGATTGGGGGCTCACCACAACATAAGCAAAGGTACAAATGTTTCCTGGCATTAGGCAGGTTGAGAACCCCTACTGTAGAGGAAGAAGGAAACGTTGTTACATTCGAAAGCCTGCAAGAGAAAAAGCCCTGAAAAGATGGAATAGCATAGTGGCTGCAGCAATGAGCACAAGCAAAGAACCACCGTAATGAGGGAACAGGATGGTGCTTCATTTCATGATGCTGTGAACACACGTGCAATTACCCAAAGCCCACGTGAGAGCACCTGACAACAGGAAGGACAGGAATTGTGCGTCTAACCATGTGCTGTACTATGTCTTAAGAGAAATCCTCTCTTCATTTAGAGCAGCGGTTCTCAACTTGTGGGTTCCAAAACCTTTGGGGGAAGGGACCACCTTCACTGGGCGGCCTAATTCACGACAGTATAAAAATTACAGTAATTAAGTTGCAATGAATCTAATTGTAGAATTTGGGCTTCCCCCCCATCGAAAGGAACCGTATGAAATGTTGGTGGCAAGCAAGTTGAGAACCCCTGACCGAGAGGAGGGAAAAAAAATCCGGTTACAATGGAAAGGCAGCAGAGGAGAGGCACCCCCAAGAAGATGGATCAGCACAGTGTCTGCAACAATGTGTGTAAGAAAATGCACCACTGTGATGATGGCCCAAGATGGGACAACTTTCATTATATTGGGCCAGAATTGACATGACTGTAAACCACTCGTCGGAACCTAACTGCAAAAAACAATGCGATTGAGTTTCTAACAATATGCTGAAGAAGACATAGAGAGAAAGTCCTATTAGTTTAGAGCAGCGGTTCTTAACCTTTCGGCCAGACCTCTTTGGGTGGTCGTACGACCCTTTCACAGGGGTGACCAGTGCATAACACTAGGAAAATTAGAGTTATGATATAGCAATGTATATAATTTCATGATTATGGGTCACCACCAACCGAGGAATTTTATGAAAGGGTCGTGGCCTTAGCAAGGTTGAAAAGCACTGCCCTGCAAGGAGGTGGAAAAGGTGTTATAGTAGAGGGCAACCAAAGAGATGCAGCCCCTACAAGATGGAATAGCACAGTGGCTACAAGCATGAACTGAAGCAAAGAACCACTGTGATGACGGAAAAGGATGGGGCTTTGTTTTATTATGTTGTGCACAGAGTTGCGATGAGCTGAAACATACTCGAGGGCAACTACCCACAAGACCATCAGGATTTGTGCGTCTAACAATGTGCTGAAGTAGAACGGAAGAGAAACTCTTCCTAGAGAGCAGCGGTTCTCAACCTGTGCCAGCCAGCCCTTTTTGGGAAGGTTCCACCTTTCACTGGGGTGGCCCATTCCATAACAGTAGCAAATAACTGTAGGATTGGGGGCTCACCACAACATAAGCAAAGGTACAAATGTTTCCTGGCATTAGGCAGGTTGAGAACCCCTACTGTAGAGGAAGAAGGAAACGTTGTTACATTCGAAAGCCTGCAAGAGAAAAAGCCCTGAAAAGATGGAATAGCATAGTGGCTGCAGCAATGAGCACAAGCAAAGAACCACCGTAATGAGGGAACAGGATGGTGCTTCATTTCATGATGCTGTGAACACACGTGCAATTACCCAAAGCCCACGTGAGAGCACCTGACAACAGGAAGGACAGGAATTGTGCGTCTAACCATGTGCTGTACTATGTCTTAAGAGAAATCCTCTCTTCATTTAGAGCAGCGGTTCTCAACTTGTGGGTTCCAAAACCTTTGGGGGAAGGGACCACCTTCACTGGGCGGCCTAATTCACGACAGTATAAAAATTACAGTAATTAAGTTGCAATGAATCTAATTGTAGAATTTGGGCTTCCCCCCCATCGATAGGAACCGTATGAAATGTTGGTGGCAAGCAAGTTGAGAACCCCTGACCGAGAGGAGGAAAAAAAATCCGGTTACAATGGAAAGGCAGCAGAGGAGAGGCACCCCCAAGAAGATGGATCAGCACAGTGTCTGCAACAATGTGTGTAAGAAAATGCACCACTGTGATGATGGCCCAAGATGGGACAACTTTCATTATATTGGGCCAGAATTGACATGACTGTAAACCACTCGTCGGAACCTAACTGCAAGAAACAATGCGATTGAGTTTCTAACAATATGCTGAAGAAGACATAAAGAGAAAGTCCTATTAGTTTAGAGCAGCGGTTCTTAACCTTTCGGCCAGACCTCTTTGGGTGGTCGTACGACCCTTTCACAGGGGTGACCAGTGCATAACACTAGGAAAATTAGAGTTATGATATAGCAATGTATATAATTTCATGATTATGGGTCACCACCAACCGAGGAATTTTATGAAAGGGTCGTGGCCTTAGCAAGGTTGAAAAGCACTGCCCTGGAAGGAGGTGGAGAAGGTGTTATAGTAGAGGGCAACCAAAGAGATGCAGCCCCTACAAGATGGAATAGCACAGTGGCTACAAGCATGAACTGAAGCAAAGAACCACTGTGATGACGGAAAAGGATGGGGCTTTGTTTTATTATGTTGTGCACAGAGTTGCGATGAGCTGAAACATACTCGAGGGCAACTACCCACAAGACCATCAGGATTTGTGCGTCTAACAATGTGCTGAAGTAGAACGGAAGAGAAACTCTTCCTAGAGAGCAGCGGTTCTCAACCTGTGCCAGCCAGCCCTTTTTGGGAAGGTTCCACCTTTCACTGGGGTGGCCCATTCCATAACAGTAGCAAATAACTGTAGGATTGGGGGCTCACCACAACATAAGCAAAGGTACAAATGTTTCCTGGCATTAGGCAGGTTGAGAACCCCTACTGTAGAGGAAGAAGGAAACGTTGTTACATTCGAAAGCCTGCAAGAGAAAAAGCCCTGAAAAGATGGAATAGCATAGTGGCTGCAGCAATGAGCACAAGCAAAGAACCACCGTAATGAGGGAACAGGATGGTGCTTCATTTCATGATGCTGTGAACACACGTGCAATTACCCAAAGCCCACGTGTGAGCACCTGACAACAGGAAGGACAGGAATTGTGCGTCTAACCATGTGCTGTACTATGTCTTAAGAGAAATCCTCTCTTCATTTAGAGCAGCGGTTCTCAACTTGTGGGTTCCAAAACCTTTGGGGGAAGGGACCACCTTCACTGGGCGGCCTAATTCACGACAGTATAAAAATTACAGTAATTAAGTTGCAATGAATCTAATTGTAGAATTTGGGCTTCCCCCCATCGAAAGGAACCGTATGAAATGTTGGTGGCAAGCAAGTTGAGAACCCCTGACCGAGAGGAGGGAAAAAAAATCCGGTTACAATGGAAAGGCAGCAGAGGAGAGGCACCCCCAAGAAGATGGATCAGCACAGTGTCTGCAACAATGTGTGTAAGAAAATGCACCACTGTGATGATGGCCCAAGATGGGACAACTTTCATTATATTGGGCCAGAATTGACATGACTGTAAACCACTCGTCGGAACCTAACTGCAAAAAACAATGCGATTGAGTTTCTAACAATATGCTGAAGAAGACATAGAGAGAAAGTCCTATTAGTTTAGAGCAGCGGTTCTTAACCTTTCGGCCAGACCTCTTTGGGTGGTCGTACGACCCTTTCACAGGGGTGACCAGTGCATAACACTAGGAAAATTAGAGTTATGATATAGCAATGTATATAATTTCATGATGATGGGTCACCACCAACCGAGGAATTTTATGAAAGGGTCGTGGCCTTAGCAAGGTTGAAAAGCACTGCCCTGCAAGGAGGTGGAAAAGGTGTTATAGTAGAGGGCAACCAAAGAGATGCAGCCCCTACAAGATGGAATAGCACAGTGGCTACAAGCATGAACTGAAGCAAAGAACCACTGTGATGACGGAAAAGGATGGGGCTTTGTTTTATTATGTTGTGCACAGAGTTGCGATGAGCTGAAACATACTCGAGGGCAACTACCCACAAGACCATCAGGATTTGTGCGTCTAACAATGTGCTGAAGTAGAACGGAAGAGAAACTCTTCCTAGAGAGCAGCGGTTCTCAACCTGTGCGAGCCAGCCCTTTTTGGGAAGGTTCCACCTTTCACTGGGGTGGCCCATTCCATAACAGTAGCAAATAACTGTAGGATTGGGGGCTCACCACAACATAAGCAAAGGTACAAATGTTTCCTGGCATTAGGCAGGTTGAGAACCCCTACTGTAGAGGAAGAAGGAAACGTTGTTACATTCGAAAGCCTGCAAGAGAAAAAGCCCTGAAAAGATGGAATAGCATAGTGGCTGCAGCAATGAGCACAAGCAAAGAACCACCGTAATGAGGGAACAGGATGGTGCTTCATTTCATGATGCTGTGAACACACGTGCAATTACCCAAAGCCCACGTGAGAGCACCTGACAACAGGAAGGACAGGAATTGTGCGTCTAACCATGTGCTGTACTATGTCTTAAGAGAAATCCTCTCTTCATTTAGAGCAGCGGTTCTCAACTTGTGGGTTCCAAAACCTTTGGGGGAAGGGACCACCTTCACTGGGCGGCCTAATTCACGACAGTATAAAAATTACAGTAATTAAGTTGCAATGAATCTAATTGTAGAATTTGGGCTTCCCCCCCATCGATAGGAACCGTATGAAATGTTGGTGGCAAGCAAGTTGAGAACCCCTGACCGAGAGGAGGAAAAAAAATCCGGTTACAATGGAAAGGCAGCAGAGGAGAGGCACCCCCAAGAAGATGGATCAGCACAGTGTCTGCAACAATGTGTGTAAGAAAATGCACCACTGTGATGATGGCCCAAGATGGGACAACTTTCATTATATTGGGCCAGAATTGACATGACTGTAAACCACTCGTCGGAACCTAACTGCAAGAAACAATGCGATTGAGTTTCTAACAATATGCTGAAGAAGACATAAAGAGAAAGTCCTATTAGTTTAGAGCAGCGGTTCTTAACCTTTCGGCCAGACCTCTTTGGGTGGTCGTACGACCCTTTCACAGGGGTGACCAGTGCATAACACTAGGAAAATTAGAGTTATGATATAGCAATGTATATAATTTCATGATTATGGGTCACCACCAACCGAGGAATTTTATGAAAGGGTCGTGGCCTTAGCAAGGTTGAAAAGCACTGCCCTGGAAGGAGGTGGAGAAGGTGTTATAGTAGAGGGCAACCAAAGAGATGCAGCCCCTACAAGATGGAATAGCACAGTGGCTACAAGCATGAACTGAAGCAAAGAACCACTGTGATGACGGAAAAGGATGGGGCTTTGTTTTATTATGTTGTGCACAGAGTTGCGATGAGCTGAAACATACTCGAGGGCAACTACCCACAAGACCATCAGGATTTGTGCGTCTAACAATGTGCTGAAGTAGAACGGAAGAGAAACTCTTCCTAGAGAGCAGCGGTTCTCAACCTGTGCCAGCCAGCCCTTTTTGGGAAGGTTCCACCTTTCACTGGGGTGGCCCATTCCATAACAGTAGCAAATAACTGTAGGATTGGGGGCTCACCACAACATAAGCAAAGGTACAAATGTTTCCTGGCATTAGGCAGGTTGAGAACCCCTACTGTAGAGGAAGAAGGAAACGTTGTTACATTCGAAAGCCTGCAAGAGAAAAAGCCCTGAAAAGATGCAATAGCATAGTGGCTGCAGCAATGAGCACAAGCAAAGAACCACCGTAATGAGGGAACAGGATGGTGCTTCATTTCATGATGCTGTGAACACACGTGCAATTACCCAAAGCCCACGTGACAGCACCTGACAACAGGAAGGACAGGAATTGTGCGTCTAACCATGTGCTGTACTATGTCTTAAGAGAAATCCTCTCTTCATTTAGAGCAGCGGTTCTCAACTTGTGGGTTCCAAAACCTTTGGGGGAAGGGACCACCTTCACTGGGCGGCCTAATTCACGACAGTATAAAAATTACAGTAATTAAGTTGCAATGAATCTAATTGTAGAATTTGGGCTTCCCCCCCATCGAAAGGAACCGTATGAAATGTTGGTGGCAAGCAAGTTGAGAACCCCTGACCGAGAGGAGGGAAAAAAAATCCGGTTACAATGGAAAGGCAGCAGAGGAGAGGCACCCCCAAGAAGATGGATCAGCACAGTGTCTGCAACAATGTGTGTAAGAAAATGCACCACTGTGATGATGGCCCAAGATGGGACAACTTTCATTATATTGGGCCAGAATTGACATGACTGTAAACCACTCGTCGGAACCTAACTGCAAAAAACAATGCGATTGAGTTTCTAACAATATGCTGAAGAAGACATAGAGAGAAAGTCCTATTAGTTTAGAGCAGCGGTTCTTAACCTTTCGGCCAGACCTCTTTGGGTGGTCGTACGACCCTTTCACAGGGGTGACCAGTGCATAACACTAGGAAAATTAGAGTTATGATATAGCAATGTATATAATTTCATGATTATGGGTCACCACCAACCGAGGAATTTTATGAAAGGGTCGTGGCCTTAGCAAGGTTGAAAAGCACTGCCCTGGAAGGAGGTGGAAAAGGTGTTATAGTAGAGGGCAACCAAAGAGATGCAGCCCCTACAAGATGGAATAGCACAGTGGCTACAAACATGAACTGAAGCAAAGAACCACTGTGATGACGGAAAAGGATGGGGCTTTGTTTTATTATGTTGTGCACAGAGTTGCGATGAGCTGAAACATACTCGAGGGCAACTACCCACAAGACCATCAGGATTTGTGCATCTAACAATGTGCTGAAGTAGAACGGAAGAGAAACTCTTCCTAGAGAGCAGCGGTTCTCAACCTGTGCCAGCCAGCCCTTTTTGGGAAGGTTCCACCTTTCACTGGGGTGGCCCATTCCATAACAGTAGCAAATAACTGTAGGATTGGGGGCTCACCACAACATAAGCAAAGGTACAAATGTTTCCTGGCATTAGGCAGGTTGAGAACCCCTACTGTAGAGGAAGAAGGAAACGTTGTTACATTCGAAAGCCTGCAAGAGAAAAAGCCCTGAAAAGATGCAATAGCATAGTGGCTGCAGCAATGAGCACAAGCAAAGAACCACCGTAATGAGGGAACAGGATGGTGCTTCATTTCATGATGCTGTGAACACACGTGCAATTACCCAAAGCCCACGTGAGAGCACCTGACAACAGGAAGGACAGGAATTGTGCGTCTAACCATGTGCTGTACTATGTCTTAAGAGAAATCCTCTCTTCATTTAGAGCAGCGGTTCTCAACTTGTGGGTTCCAAAACCTTTGGGGGAAGGGACCACCTTCACTGGGCGGCCTAATTCACGACAGTATAAAAATTACAGTAATTAAGTTGCAATGAATCTAATTGTAGAATTTGGGCTTCCCCCCATCGAAAGGAACCGTATGAAATGTTGGTGGCAAGCAAGTTGAGAACCCCTGACCGAGAGGAGGAAAAAAAATCCGGTTACAATGGAAAGGCAGCAGAGGAGAGGCACCCCCAAGAAGATGGATCAGCACAGTGTCTGCAACAATGTGTGTAAGAAAATGCACCACTGTGATGATGGCCCAAGATGGGACAACTTTCATTATATTGGGCCAGAATTGACATGACTGTAAACCACTCGTCGGAACCTAACTGCAAGAAACAATGCGATTGAGTTTCTAACAATATGCTGAAGAAGACATAAAGAGAAAGTCCTATTAGTTTAGAGCAGCGGTTCTTAACATTTCGGCCAGACCTCTTTGGGTGGTCGTACGACCCTTTCACAGGGGTGACCAGTGCATAACACTAGGAAAATTAGAGTTATGATATAGCAATGTATATAATTTCATGATGATGGGTCACCACCAACCGAGGAATTTTATGAAAGGGTCGTGGCATTAGCAAGGTTGAAAAGCACTGCCCTGGAAGGAGGTGGAAAAGGTGTTATAGTAGAGGGCAACCAAAGAGATGCAGCCCCTACAAGATGGAATAGCACAGTGGCTACAAGCATGAACTGAAGCAAAGAACCACTGTGATGACGGAAAAGGATGGGGCTTTGTTTTATTATGTTGTGCACAGAGTTGCGATGAGCTGAAACATACTCGTGGGCAACTACCCACAAGACCATCAGGATTTGTGCGTCTAACAATGTGCTGAAGTAGAACGGAAGAGAAACTCTTCCTAGAGAGCAGCGGTTCTCAACCTGTGCCAGCCAGCCCTTTTTGGGAAGGTTCCACCTTTCACTGGGGTGGCCCATTCCATAACAGTAGCAAATAACTGTAGGATTGGGGGCTCACCACAACATAAGCAAAGGTACAAATGTTTCCTGGCATTAGGCAGGTTGAGAACCCCTACTGTAGAGGAAGAAGGAAACGTTGTTACATTCGAAAGCCTGCAAGAGAAAAAGCCCTGAAAAGATGGAATAGCATAGTGGCTGCAGCAATGAGCACAAGCAAAGAACCACCGTAATGAGGGAACAGGATGGTGCTTCATTTCATGATGCTGTGAACACACGTGCAATTACCCAAAGCCCACGTGAGAGCACCTGACAACAGGAAGGACAGGAGTTGTGCGTCTAACCATGTGCTGTACTATGTCTTAAGAGAAATCCTCTCTTCATTTAGAGCAGCGGTTCTCAACTTGTGGGTTCCAAAACCTTTGGGGGAAGGGACCACCTTCACTGGGCGGCCTAATTCACGACAGTATAAAAATTACAGTAATTAAGTTGCAATGAATCTAATTGTAGAATTTGGGCTTCCCCCCATCGAAAGGAACCGTATGAAATGTTGGTGGCAAGCAAGTTGAGAACCCCTGACCGAGAGGAGGAAAAAAAATCCGGTTACAATGGAAAGGCAGCAGAGGAGAGGCACCCCCAAGAAGATGGATCAGCACAGTGTCTGCAACAATGTGTGTAAGAAAATGCACCACTGTGATGATGGCCCAAGATGGGACAACTTTCATTATATTGGGCCAGAATTGACATGACTGTAAACCACTCGTCGGAACCTAACTGCAAGAAACAATGCGATTGAGTTTCTAACAATATGCTGAAGAAGACATAAAGAGAAAGTCCTATTAGTTTAGAGCAGCGGTTCTTAACCTTTCGGCCAGACCTCTTTGGGTGGTCGTACGACCCTTTCACAGGGGTGACCAGTGCATAACACTAGGAAAATTAGAGTTATGATATAGCAATGTATATAATTTCATGATTATGGGTCACCACCAACCGAGGAATTTTATGAAAGGGTCGTGGCCTTAGCAAGGTTGAAAAGCACTGCCCTGGAAGGAGGTGGAGAAGGTGTTATAGTAGAGGGCAACCAAAGAGATGCAGCCCCTACAAGATGGAATAGCACAGTGGCTACAAGCATGAACTGAAGCAAAGAACCACTGTGATGACGGAAAAGGATGGGGCTTTGTTTTATTATGTTGTGCACAGAGTTGCGATGAGCTGAAACATACTCGAGGGCAACTACCCACAAGACCATCAGGATTTGTGCGTCTAACAATGTGCTGAAGTAGAACGGAAGAGAAACTCTTCCTAGAGAGCAGCGGTTCTCAACCTGTGCGAGCCAGCCCTTTTTGGGAAGGTTCCACCTTTCACTGGGGTGGCCCATTCCATAACAGTAGCAAATAACTGTAGGATTGGGGGCTCACCACAACATAAGCAAAGGTACAAATGTTTCCTGGCATTAGGCAGGTTGAGAACCCCTACTGTAGAGGAAGAAGGAAACGTTGTTACATTCGAAAGCCTGCAAGAGAAAAAGCCCTGAAAAGATGGAATAGCATAGTGGCTGCAGCAATGAGCACAAGCAAAGAACCACCGTAATGAGGGAACAGGATGGTGCTTCATTTCATGATGCTGTGAACACACGTGCAATTACCCAAAGCCCACGTGAGAGCACCTGACAACAGGAAGGACAGGAATTGTGCGTCTAACCATGTGCTGTACTATGTCTTAAGAGAAATCCTCTCTTCATTTAGAGCAGCGGTTCTCAACTTGTGGGTTCCAAAACCTTTGGGGGAAGGGACCACCTTCACTGGGCGGCCTAATTCACGACAGTATAAAAATTACAGTAATTAAGTTGCAATGAATCTAATTGTAGAATTTGGGCTTCCCCCCCATCGATAGGAACCGTATGAAATGTTGGTGGCAAGCAAGTTGAGAACCCCTGACCGAGAGGAGGAAAAAAAATCCGGTTACAATGGAAAGGCAGCAGAGGAGAGGCACCCCCAAGAAGATGGATCAGCACAGTGTCTGCAACAATGTGTGTAAGAAAATGCACCACTGTGATGATGGCCCAAGATGGGACAACTTTCATTATATTGGGCCAGAATTGACATGACTGTAAACCACTCGTCGGAACCTAACTGCAAGAAACAATGCGATTGAGTTTCTAACAATATGCTGAAGAAGACATAAAGAGAAAGTCCTATTAGTTTAGAGCAGCGGTTCTTAACCTTTCGGCCAGACCTCTTTGGGTGGTCGTACGACCCTTTCACAGGGGTGACCAGTGCATAACACTAGGAAAATTAGAGTTATGATATAGCAATGTATATAATTTCATGATTATGGGTCACCACCAACCGAGGAATTTTATGAAAGGGTCGTGGCCTTAGCAAGGTTGAAAAGCACTGCCCTGGAAGGAGGTGGAGAAGGTGTTATAGTAGAGGGCAACCAAAGAGATGCAGCCCCTACAAGATGGAATAGCACAGTGGCTACAAGCATGAACTGAAGCAAAGAACCACTGTGATGACGGAAAAGGATGGGGCTTTGTTTTATTATGTTGTGCACAGAGTTGCGATGAGCTGAAACATACTCGAGGGCAACTACCCACAAGACCATCAGGATTTGTGCGTCTAACAATGTGCTGAAGTAGAACGGAAGAGAAACTCTTCCTAGAGAGCAGCGGTTCTCAACCTGTGCCAGCCAGCCCTTTTTGGGAAGGTTCCACCTTTCACTGGGGTGGCCCATTCCATAACAGTAGCAAATAACTGTAGGATTGGGGGCTCACCACAACATAAGCAAAGGTACAAATGTTTCCTGGCATTAGGCAGGTTGAGAACCCCTACTGTAGAGGAAGAAGGAAACGTTGTTACATTCGAAAGCCTGCAAGAGAAAAAGCCCTGAAAAGATGCAATAGCATAGTGGCTGCAGCAATGAGCACAAGCAAAGAACCACCGTAATGAGGGAACAGGATGGTGCTTCATTTCATGATGCTGTGAACACACGTGCAATTACCCAAAGCCCACGTGACAGCACCTGACAACAGGAAGGACAGGAATTGTGCGTCTAACCATGTGCTGTACTATGTCTTAAGAGAAATCCTCTCTTCATTTAGAGCAGCGGTTCTCAACTTGTGGGTTCCAAAACCTTTGGGGGAAGGGACCACCTTCACTGGGCGGCCTAATTCACGACAGTATAAAAATTACAGTAATTAAGTTGCAATGAATCTAATTGTAGAATTTGGGCTTCCCCCCATCGAAAGGAACCGTATGAAATGTTGGTGGCAAGCAAGTTGAGAACCCCTGACCGAGAGGAGGGAAAAAAAATCCGGTTACAATGGAAAGGCAGCAGAGGAGAGGCACCCCCAAGAAGATGGATCAGCACAGTGTCTGCAACAATGTGTGTAAGAAAATGCACCACTGTGATGATGGCCCAAGATGGGACAACTTTCATTATATTGGGCCAGAATTGACATGACTGTAAACCACTCGTCGGAACCTAACTGCAAAAAACAATGCGATTGAGTTTCTAACAATATGCTGAAGAAGACATAGAGAGAAAGTCCTATTAGTTTAGAGCAGCGGTTCTTAACCTTTCGGCCAGACCTCTTTGGGTGGTCGTACGACCCTTTCACAGGGGTGACCAGTGCATAACACTAGGAAAATTAGAGTTATGATATAGCAATGTATATAATTTCATGATTATGGGTCACCACCAACCGAGGAATTTTATGAAAGGGTCGTGGCCTTAGCAAGGTTGAAAAGCACTGCCCTGGAAGGAGGTGGAGAAGGTGTTATAGTAGAGGGCAACCAAAGAGATGCAGCCCCTACAAGATGGAATAGCACAGTGGCTACAAGCATGAACTGAAGCAAAGAACCACTGTGATGACGGAAAAGGATGGGGCTTTGTTTTATTATGTTGTGCACAGAGTTGCGATGAGCTGAAACATACTCGAGGGCAACTACCCACAAGACCATCAGGATTTGTGCGTCTAACAATGTGCTGAAGTAGAACGGAAGAGAAACTCTTCCTAGAGAGCAGCGGTTCTCAACCTGTGCGAGCCAGCCCTTTTTGGGAAGGTTCCACCTTTCACTGGGGTGGCCCATTCCATAACAGTAGCAAATAACTGTAGGATTGGGGGCTCACCACAACATAAGCAAAGGTACAAATGTTTCCTGGCATTAGGCAGGTTGAGAACCCCTACTGTAGAGGATGAAGGAAACGTTGTTACATTCGAAAGCCTGCAAGAGAAAAAGCCCTGAAAAGATGGAATAGCATAGTGGCTGCAGCAATGAGCACAAGCAAAGAACCACCGTAATGAGGGAACAGGATGGTGCTTCATTTCATGATGCTGTGAACACACGTGCAATTACCCAAAGCCCACGTGAGAGCACCTGACAACAGGAAGGACAGGAATTGTGCGTCTAACCATGTGCTGTACTATGTCTTAAGAGAAATCCTCTCTTCATTTAGAGCAGCGGTTCTCAACTTGTGGGTTCCAAAACCTTTGGGGGAAGGGACCACCTTCACTGGGCGGCCTAATTCACGACAGTATAAAAATTACAGTAATTAAGTTGCAATGAATCTAATTGTAGAATTTGGGCTTCCCCCCATCGAAAGGAACCGTATGAAATGTTGGTGGCAAGCAAGTTGAGAACCCCTGACCGAGAGGAGGAAAAAAAATCCGGTTACAATGGAAAGGCAGCAGAGGAGAGGCACCCCCAAAAAGATGGATCAGCACAGTGTCTGCAACAATGTGTGTAAGAAAATGCACCACTGTGATGATGGCCCAAGATGGGACAACTTTCATTATATTGGGCCAGAATTGACATGACTGTAAACCACTCGTCGGAACCTAACTGCAAGAAACAATGCGATTGAGTTTCTAACAATATGCTGAAGAAGACATAAAGAGAAAGTCCTATTAGTTTAGAGCAGCGGTTCTTAACCTTTCGGCCAGACCTCTCTGGGTGGTCGTACGACCCTTTCACAGGGCTGACCAGTGCATAACACTAGGAAAATTAGAGTTATGATATAGCAATGTATATAATTTCATGATTATGGGTCACCACCAACCGAGGAATTTTATGAAAGGGTCGTGGCATTAGCAAGGTTGAAAAGCACTGCCCTGGAAGGAGGTGGAAAAGGTGTTATAGTAGAGGGCAACCAAAGAGATGCAGCCCCTACAAGATGGAATAGCACAGTGGCTACAAGCATGAACTGAAGCAAAGAACCACTGTGATGACGGAAAAGGATGGGGCTTTGTTTTATTATGTTGTGCACAGAGTTGCGATGAGCTGAAACATACTCGAGGGCAACTACCCACAAGACCATCAGGATTTGTGCGTCTAACAATGTGCTGAAGTAGAACGGAAGAGAAACTCTTCCTAGAGAGCAGCGGTTCTCAACCTGTGCCAGCCAGCCCTTTTTGGGAAGGTTCCACCTTTCACTGGGGTGGCCCATTCCATAACAGTAGCAAATAACTGTAGGATTGGGGGCTCACCACAACATAAGCAAAGGTACAAATGTTTCCTGGCATTAGGCAGGTTGAGAACCCCTACTGTAGAGGAAGAAGGAAACGTTGTTACATTCGAAAGCCTGCAAGAGAAAAAGCCCTGAAAAGATGGAATAGCATAGTGGCTGCAGCAATGAGCACAAGCAAAGAACCACCGTAATGAGGGAACAGGACGGTGCTTCATTTCATGATGCTGTGAACACACGTGCAATTACCCAAAGCCCACGTGAGAGCACCTGACAACAGGAAGGACAGGAGTTGTGCGTCTAACCATGTGCTGTACTATGTCTTAAGAGAAATCCTCTCTTCATTTAGAGCAGCGGTTCTCAACTTGTGGGTTCCAAAACCTTTGGGGGAAGGGACCACCTTCACTGGGCGGCCTAATTCACGACAGTATAAAAATTACAGTAATTAAGTTGCAATGAATCTAATTGTAGAATTTGGGCTTCCCCCCATCGAAAGGAACCGTATGAAATGTTGGTGGCAAGCAAGTTGAGAACCCCTGACCGAGAGGAGGAAAAAAAATCCGGTTACAATGGAAAGGCAGCAGAGGAGAGGCACCCCCAAGAAGATGGATCAGCACAGTGTCTGCAACAATGTGTGTAAGAAAATGCACCACTGTGATGATGGCCCAAGATGGGACAACTTTCATTATATTGGGCCAGAATTGACATGACTGTAAACCACTCGTCGGAACCTAACTGCAAGAAACAATGCGATTGAGTTTCTAACAATATGCTGAAGAAGACATAAAGAGAAAGTCCTATTAGTTTAGAGCAGCGGTTCTTAACCTTTCGGCCAGACCTCTTTGGGTGGTCGTACGACCCTTTCACAGGGGTGACCAGTGCATAACACTAGGAAAATTAGAGTTATGATATAGCAATGTATATAATTTCATGATTATGGGTCACCACCAACCGAGGAATTTTATGAAAGGGTCGTGGCCTTAGCAAGGTTGAAAAGCACTGCCCTGGAAGGAGGTGGAGAAGGTGTTATAGTAGAGGGCAACCAAAGAGATGCAGCCCCTACAAGATGGAATAGCACAGTGGCTACAAGCATGAACTGAAGCAAAGAACCACTGTGATGACGGAAAAGGATGGGGCTTTGTTTTATTATGTTGTGCACAGAGTTGCGATGAGCTGAAACATACTCGAGGGCAACTACCCACAAGACCATCAGGATTTGTGCGTCTAACAATGTGCTGAAGTAGAACGGAAGAGAAACTCTTCCTAGAGAGCAGCGGTTCTCAACCTGTGCCAGCCAGCCCTTTTTGGGAAGGTTCCACCTTTCACTGGGGTGGCCCATTCCATAACAGTAGCAAATAACTGTAGGATTGGGGGCTCACCACAACATAAGCAAAGGTACAAATGTTTCCTGGCATTAGGCAGGTTGAGAACCCCTACTGTAGAGGAAGAAGGAAACGTTGTTACATTCGAAAGCCTGCAAGAGAAAAAGCCCTGAAAAGATGGAATAGCATAGTGGCTGCAGCAATGAGCACAAGCAAAGAACCACCGTAATGAGGGAACAGGATGGTGCTTCATTTCATGATGCTGTGAACACACGTGCAATTACCCAAAGCCCACGTGAGAGCACCTGACAACAGGAAGGACAGGAATTGTGCGTCTAACCATGTGCTGTACTATGTCTTAAGAGAAATCCTCTCTTCATTTAGAGCAGCGGTTCTCAACTTGTGGGTTCCAAAACCTTTGGGGGAAGGGACCACCTTCACTGGGCGGCCTAATTCACGACAGTATAAAAATTACAGTAATTAAGTTGCAATGAATCTAATTGTAGAATTTGGGCTTCCCCCCATCGAAAGGAACCGTATGAAATGTTGGTGGCAAGCAAGTTGAGAACCCCTGACCGAGAGGAGGAAAAAAAATCCGGTTACAATGGAAAGGCAGCAGAGGAGAGGCACCCCCAAGAAGATGGATCAGCACAGTGTCTGCAACAATGTGTGTAAGAAAATGCACCACTGTGATGATGGCCCAAGATGGGACAACTTTCATTATATTGGGCCAGAATTGACATGACTGTAAACCACTCGTCGGAACCTAACTGCAAGAAACAATGCGATTGAGTTTCTAACAATATGCTGAAGAAGACATAAAGAGAAAGTCCTATTAGTTTAGAGCAGCGGTTCTTAACCTTTCGGCCAGACCTCTTTGGGTGGTCGTACGACCCTTTCACAGGGGTGACCAGTGCATAACACTAGGAAAATTAGAGTTATGATATAGCAATGTATATAATTTCATGATGATGGGTCACCACCAACCGAGGAATTTTATGAAAGGGTCGTGGCATTAGCAAGGTTGAAAAGCACTGCCCTGGAAGGAGGTGGAAAAGGTGTTATAGTAGAGGGCAACCAAAGAGATGCAGCCCCTACAAGATGGAATAGCACAGTGGCTACAAGCATGAACTGAAGCAAAGAACCACTGTGATGACGGAAAAGGATGGGGCTTTGTTTTATTATGTTGTGCACAGAGTTGCGATGAGCTGAAACATACTCGAGGGCAACTACCCACAAGACCATCAGGATTTGTGCGTCTAACAATGTGCTGAAGTAGAACGGAAGAGAAACTCTTCCTAGAGAGCAGCGGTTCTCAACCTGTGCCAGCCAGCCCTTTTTGGGAAGGTTCCACCTTTCACTGGGGTGGCCCATTCCATAACAGTAGCAAATAACTGTAGGATTGGGGGCTCACCACAACATAAGCAAAGGTACAAATGTTTCCTGGCATTAGGCAGGTTGAGAACCCCTACTGTAGAGGAAGAAGGAAACGTTGTTACATTCGAAAGCCTGCAAGAGAAAAAGCCCTGAAAAGATGGAATAGCATAGTGGCTGCAGCAATGAGCACAAGCAAAGAACCACCGTAATGAGGGAACAGGATGGTGCTTCATTTCATGATGCTGTGAACACACGTGCAATTACCCAAAGCCCACGTGAGAGCACCTGACAACAGGAAGGACAGGAATTGTGCGTCTAACCATGTGCTGTACTATGTCTTAAGAGAAATCCTCTCTTCATTTAGAGCAGCGGTTCTCAACTTGTGGGTTCCAAAACCTTTGGGGGAAGGGACCACCTTCACTGGGCGGCCTAATTCACGACAGTATAAAAATTACAGTAATTAAGTTGCAATGAATCTAATTGTAGAATTTGGGCTTCCCCCCATCGAAAGGAACCGTATGAAATGTTGGTGGCAAGCAAGTTGAGAACCCCTGACCGAGAGGAGGAAAAAAAATCCGGTTACAATGGAAAGGCAGCAGAGGAGAGGCACCCCCAAGAAGATGGATCAGCACAGTGTCTGCAACAATGTGTGTAAGAAAATGCACCACTGTGATGATGGCCCAAGATGGGACAACTTTCATTATATTGGGCCAGAATTGACATGACTGTAAACCACTCGTCGGAACCTAACTGCAAGAAACAATGCGATTGAGTTTCTAACAATATGCTGAAGAAGACATAAAGAGAAAGTCCTATTAGTTTAGAGCAGCGGTTCTTAACCTTTCGGCCAGACCTCTTTGGGTGGTCGTACGACCCTTTCACAGGGGTGACCAGTGCATAACACTAGGAAAATTAGAGTTATGATATAGCAATGTATATAATTTCATGATTATGGGTCACCACCAACCGAGGAATTTTATGAAAGGGTCGTGGCCTTAGCAAGGTTGAAATGCACTGCCCTGGAAGGAGGTGGAGAAGGTGTTATAGTAGAGGGCAACCTAAGAGATGCAGCCCCTACAAGATGGAATAGCACAGTGGCTACAAGCATGAACTGAAGCAAAGAACCACTGTGATGACGGAAAAGGATGGGGCTTTGTTTTATTATGTTGTGCACAGAGTTGCGATGAGCTGAAACATACTCGAGGGCAACTACCCACAAGACCATCAGGATTTGTGCGTCTAACAATGTGCTGAAGTAGAACGGAAGAGAAACTCTTCCTAGAGAGCAGCGGTTCTCAACCTGTGCCAGCCAGCCCTTTTTGGGAAGGTTCCACCTTTCACTGGGGTGGCCCATTCCATAACAGTAGCAAATAACTGTAGGATTGGGGGCTCACCACAACATAAGCAAAGGTACAAATGTTTCCTGGCATTAGGCAGTTTGAGAACCCCTACTGTAGAGGAAGAAGGAAACGTTGTTACATTCGAAAGCCTGCAAGAGAAAAAGCCCTGAAAAGATGGAATAGCATAGTGGCTGCAGCAATGAGCACAAGCAAAGAACCACCGTAATGAGGGAACAGGATGGTGCTTCATTTCATGATGCTGTGAACACACGTGCAATTACCCAAAGCCCACGTGAGAGCACCTGACAACAGGAAGGACAGGAATTGTGCGTCTAACCATGTGCTGTACTATGTCTTAAGAGAAATCCTCTCTTCATTTAGAGCAGCGGTTCTCAACTTGTGGGTTCCAAAACCTTTGGGGGAAGGGACCACCTTCACTGGGCGGCCTAATTCACGACAGTATAAAAATTACAGTAATTAAGTTGCAATGAATCTAATTGTAGAATTTGGGCTTCCCCCCATCGAAAGGAACCGTATGAAATGTTGGTGGCAAGCAAGTTGAGAACCCCTGACCGAGAGGAGGGAAAAAAAATCCGGTTACAATGGAAAGGCAGCAGAGGAGAGGCACCCCCAAGAAGATGGATCAGCACAGTGTCTGCAACAATGTGTGTAAGAAAATGCACCACTGTGATGATGGCCCAAGATGGGACAACTTTCATTATATTGGGCCAGAATTGACATGACTGTAAACCACTCGTCGGAACCTAACTGCAAAAAACAATGCGATTGAGTTTCTAACAATATGCTGAAGAAGACATAGAGAGAAAGTCCTATTAGTTTAGAGCAGCGGATCTTAACCTTTCGGCCAGACCTCTTTGGGTGGTCGTACGACCCTTTCACAGGGGTGACCAGTGCATAACACTAGGAAAATTAGAGTTATGATATAGCAATGTATATAATTTCATGATTATGGGTCACCACCAACCGAGGAATTTTATGAAAGGGTCGTGGCCTTAGCAAGGTTGAAAAGCACTGCCCTGGAAGGAGGTGGAGAAGGTGTTATAGTAGAGGGCAACCAAAGAGATGCAGCCCCTACAAGATGGAATAGCACAGTGGCTACAAGCATGAACTGAAGCAAAGAACCACTGTGATGACGGAAAAGGATGGGGCTTTGTTTTATTATGTTGTGCACAGAGTTGCGATGAGCTGAAACATACTCGAGGGCAACTACCCACAAGACCATCAGGATTTGTGCGTCTAACAATGTGCTGAAGTAGAACGGAAGAGAAACTCTTCCTAGAGAGCAGCGGTTCTCAACCTGTGCGAGCCAGCCCTTTTTGGGAAGGTTCCACCTTTCACTGGGGTGGCCCATTCCATAACAGTAGCAAATAACTGTAGGATTGGGGGCTCACCACAACATAAGCAAAGGTACAAATGTTTCCTGGCATTAGGCAGGTTGAGAACCCCTACTGTAGAGGAAGAAGGAAACGTTGTTACATTCGAAAGCCTGCAAGAGAAAAAGCCCTGAAAAGATGGAATAGCATAGTGGCTGCAGCAATGAGCACAAGCAAAGAACCACCGTAATGAGGGAACAGGATGGTGCTTCATTTCATGATGCTGTGAACACACGTGCAATTACCCAAAGCCCACGTGAGAGCACCTGACAACAGGAAGGACAGGAATTGTGCGTCTAACCATGTGCTGTACTATGTCTTAAGAGAAATCCTCTCTTCATTTAGAGCAGCGGTTCTCAACTTGTGGGTTCCAAAACCTTTGGGGGAAGGGACCACCTTCACTGGGCGGCCTAATTCACGACAGTATAAAAATTACAGTAATTAAGTTGCAATGAATCTAATTGTAGAATTTGGGCTTCCCCCCATCGAAAGGAACCGTATGAAATGTTGGTGGCAAGCAAGTTGAGAACCCCTGACCGAGAGGAGGGAAAAAAAATCCGGTTACAATGGAAAGGCAGCAGAGGAGAGGCACCCCCAAGAAGATGGATCAGCACAGTGTCTGCAACAATGTGTGTAAGAAAATGCACCACTGTGATGATGGCCCAAGATGGGACAACTTTCATTATATTGGGCCAGAATTGACATGACTGTAAACCACTCGTCGGAACCTAACTGCAAAAAACAATGCGATTGAGTTTCTAACAATATGCTGAAGAAGACATAGAGAGAAAGTCCTATTAGTTTAGAGCAGCGGTTCTTAACCTTTCGGCCAGACCTCTTTGGGTGGTCGTACGACCCTTTCACAGGGGTGACCAGTGCATAACACTAGGAAAATTAGAGTTATGATATAGCAATGTATATAATTTCATGATTATGGGTCACCACCAACCGAGGAATTTTATGAAAGGGTCGTGGCCTTAGCAAGGTTGAAAAGCACTGCCCTGGAAGGAGGTGGAGAAGGTGTTATAGTAGAGGGCAACCAAAGAGATGCAGCCCCTACAAGATGGAATAGCACAGTGGCTACAAGCATGAACTGAAGCAAAGAACCACTGTGATGACGGAAAAGGATGGGGCTTTGTTTTATTATGTTGTGCACAGAGTTGCGATGAGCTGAAACATACTCGAGGGCAACTACCCACAAGACCATCAGGATTTGTGCGTCTAACAATGTGCTGAAGTAGAACGGAAGAGAAACTCTTCCTAGAGAGCAGCGGTTCTCAACCTGTGCGAGCCAGCCCTTTTTGGGAAGGTTCCACCTTTCACTGGGGTGGCCCATTCCATAACAGTAGCAAATAACTGTAGGATTGGGGGCTCACCACAACATAAGCAAAGGTACAAATGTTTCCTGGCATTAGGCAGGTTGAGAACCCCTACTGTAGAGGAAGAAGGAAACGTTGTTACATTCGAAAGCCTGCAAGAGAAAAAGCCCTGAAAAGATGGAATAGCATAGTGGCTGCAGCAATGAGCACAAGCAAAGAACCACCGTAATGAGGGAACAGGATGGTGCTTCATTTCATGATGCTGTGAACACACGTGCAATTACCCAAAGCCCACGTGAGAGCACCTGACAACAGGAAGGACAGGAGTTGTGCGTCTAACCATGTGCTGTACTATGTCTTAAGAGAAATCCTCTCTTCATTTAGAGCAGCGGTTCTCAACTTGTGGGTTCCAAAACCTTTGGGGGAAGGGACCACCTTCACTGGGCGGCCTAATTCACGACAGTATAAAAATTACAGTAATTAAGTTGCAATGAATCTAATTGTAGAATTTGGGCTTCCCCCCATCGAAAGGAACCGTATGAAATGTTGGTGGCAAGCAAGTTGAGAACCCCTGACCGAGAGGAGGAAAAAAAATCCGGTTACAATGGAAAGGCAGCAGAGGAGAGGCACCCCCAAGAAGATGGATCAGCACAGTGTCTGCAACAATGTGTGTAAGAAAATGCACCACTGTGATGATGGCCCAAGATGGGACAACTTTCATTATATTGGGCCAGAATTGACATGACTGTAAACCACTCGTCGGAACCTAACTGCAAGAAACAATGCGATTGAGTTTCTAACAATATGCTGAAGAAGACATAAAGAGAAAGTCCTATTAGTTTAGAGCAGCGGTTCTTAACCTTTCGGCCAGACCTCTTTGGGTGGTCGTACGACCCTTTCACAGGGGTGACCAGTGCATAACACTAGGAAAATTAGAGTTATGATATAGCAATGTATATAATTTCATGATTATGGGTCACCACCAACCGAGGAATTTTATGAAAGGGTCGTGGCCTTAGCAAGGTTGAAAAGCACTGCCCTGGAAGGAGGTGGAGAAGGTGTTATAGTAGAGGGCAACCAAAGAGATGCAGCCCCTACAAGATGG
Organism: Tenrec ecaudatus; assembly: GCF_050624435.1. Lineage (NCBI taxonomy): Eukaryota > Metazoa > Chordata > Mammalia > Afrosoricida > Tenrecidae > Tenrec > Tenrec ecaudatus. The sequence goes on from NC_134548.1 coordinate 85,253,587, forward strand.
AATAGCACAGTGGCTACAAGCATGAACTGAAGCAAAGAACCACTGTGATGACGGAAAAGGATGGGGCTTTGTTTTATTATGTTGTGCACAGAGTTGCGATGAGCTGAAACATACTCGAGGGCAACTACCCACAAGACCATCAGGATTTGTGCGTCTAACAATGTGCTGAAGTAGAACGGAAGAGAAACTCTTCCTAGAGAGCAGCGGTTCTCAACCTGTGCGAGCCAGCCCTTTTTGGGAAGGTTCCACCTTTCACTGGGGTGGCCCATTCCATAACAGTAGCAAATAACTGTAGGATTGGGGGCTCACCACAACATAAGCAAAGGTACAAATGTTTCCTGGCATTAGGCAGGTTGAGAACCCCTACTGTAGAGGAAGAAGGAAACGTTGTTACATTCGAAAGCCTGCAAGAGAAAAAGCCCTGAAAAGATGGAATAGCATAGTGGCTGCAGCAATGAGCACAAGCAAAGAACCACCGTAATGAGGGAACAGGATGGTGCTTCATTTCATGATGCTGTGAACACACGTGCAATTACCCAAAGCCCACGTGAGAGCACCTGACAACAGGAAGGACAGGAGTTGTGCGTCTAACCATGTGCTGTACTATGTCTTAAGAGAAATCCTCTCTTCATTTAGAGCAGCGGTTCTCAACTTGTGGGTTCCAAAACCTTTGGGGGAAGGGACCACCTTCACTGGGCGGCCTAATTCACGACAGTATAAAAATTACAGTAATTAAGTTGCAATGAATCTAATTGTAGAATTTGGGCTTCCCCCCATCGAAAGGAACCGTATGAAATGTTGGTGGCAAGCAAGTTGAGAACCCCTGACCGAGAGGAGGAAAAAAAATCCGGTTACAATGGAAAGGCAGCAGAGGAGAGGCACCCCCAAGAAGATGGATCAGCACAGTGTCTGCAACAATGTGTGTAAGAAAATGCACCACTGTGATGATGGCCCAAGATGGGACAACTTTCATTATATTGGGCCAGAATTGACATGACTGTAAACCACTCGTCGGAACCTAACTGCAAGAAACAATGCGATTGAGTTTCTAACAATATGCTGAAGAAGACATAAAGAGAAAGTCCTATTAGTTTAGAGCAGCGGTTCTTAACCTTTCGGCCAGACCTCTTTGGGTGGTCGTACGACCCTTTCACAGGGGTGACCAGTGCATAACACTAGGAAAATTAGAGTTATGATATAGCAATGTATATAATTTCATGATTATGGGTCACCACCAACCGAGGAATTTTATGAAAGGGTCGTGGCCTTAGCAAGGTTGAAAAGCACTGCCCTGGAAGGAGGTGGAGAAGGTGTTATAGTAGAGGGCAACCAAAGAGATGCAGCCCCTACAAGATGGAATAGCACAGTGGCTACAAGCATGAACTGAAGCAAAGAACCACTGTGATGACGGAAAAGGATGGGGCTTTGTTTTATTATGTTGTGCACAGAGTTGCGATGAGCTGAAACATACTCGAGGGCAACTACCCACAAGACCATCAGGATTTGTGCGTCTAACAATGTGCTGAAGTAGAACGGAAGAGAAACTCTTCCTAGAGAGCAGCGGTTCTCAACCTGTGCGAGCCAGCCCTTTTTGGGAAGGTTCCACCTTTCACTGGGGTGGCCCATTCCATAACAGTAGCAAATAACTGTAGGATTGGGGGCTCACCACAACATAAGCAAAGGTACAAATGTTTCCTGGCATTAGGCAGGTTGAGAACCCCTACTGTAGAGGAAGAAGGAAACGTTGTTACATTCGAAAGCCTGCAAGAGAAAAAGCCCTGAAAAGATGGAATAGCATAGTGGCTGCAGCAATGAGCACAAGCAAAGAACCACCGTAATGAGGGAACAGGATGGTGCTTCATTTCATGATGCTGTGAACACACGTGCAATTACCCAAAGCCCACGTGAGAGCACCTGACAACAGGAAGGACAGGAATTGTGCGTCTAACCATGTGCTGTACTATGTCTTAAGAGAAATCCTCTCTTCATTTAGAGCAGCGGTTCTCAACTTGTGGGTTCCAAAACCTTTGGGGGAAGGGACCACCTTCACTGGGCGGCCTAATTCACGACAGTATAAAAATTACAGTAATTAAGTTGCAATGAATCTAATTGTAGAATTTGGGCTTCCCCCCATCGAAAGGAACCGTATGAAATGTTGGTGGCAAGCAAGTTGAGAACCCCTGACCGAGAGGAGGAAAAAAAATCCGGTTACAATGGAAAGGCAGCAGAGGAGAGGCACCCCCAAGAAGATGGATCAGCACAGTGTCTGCAACAATGTGTGTAAGAAAATGCACCACTGTGATGATGGCCCAAGATGGGACAACTTTCATTATATTGGGCCAGAATTGACATGACTGTAAACCACTCGTCGGAACCTAACTGCAAGAAACAATGCGATTGAGTTTCTAACAATATGCTGAAGAAGACATAAAGAGAAAGTCCTATTAGTTTAGAGCAGCGGTTCTTAACCTTTCGGCCAGACCTCTTTGGGTGGTCGTACGACCCTTTCACAGGGGTGACCAGTGCATAACACTAGGAAAATTAGAGTTATGATATAGCAATGTATATAATTTCATGATTATGGGTCACCACCAACCGAGGAATTTTATGAAAGGGTCGTGGCATTAGCAAGGTTGAAAAGCACTGCCCTGGAAGGAGGTGGAAAAGGTGTTATAGTAGAGGGCAACCAAAGAGATGCAGCCCCTACAAGATGGAATAGCACAGTGGCTACAAGCATGAACTGAAGCAAAGAACCACTGTGATGACGGAAAAGGATGGGGCTTTGTTTTATTATGTTGTGCACAGAGTTGCGATGAGCTGAAACATACTCGAGGGCAACTACCCACAAGACCATCAGGATTTGTGCGTCTAACAATGTGCTGAAGTAGAACGGAAGAGAAACTCTTCCTAGAGAGCAGCGGTTCTCAACCTGTGCGAGCCAGCCCTTTTTGGGAAGGTTCCACCTTTCACTGGGGTGGCCCATTCCATAACAGTAGCAAATAACTGTAGGATTGGGGGCTCACCACAACATAAGCAAAGGTACAAATGTTTCCTGGCATTAGGCAGGTTGAGAACCCCTACTGTAGAGGAAGAAGGAAACGTTGTTACATTCGAAAGCCTGCAAGAGAAAAAGCCCTGAAAAGATGGAATAGCATAGTGGCTGCAGCAATGAGCACAAGCAAAGAACCACCGTAATGAGGGAACAGGATGGTGCTTCATTTCATGATGCTGTGAACACACGTGCAATTACCCAAAGCCCACGTGAGAGCACCTGACAACAGGAAGGACAGGAGTTGTGCGTCTAACCATGTGCTGTACTATGTCTTAAGAGAAATCCTCTCTTCATTTAGAGCAGCGGTTCTCAACTTGTGGGTTCCAAAACCTTTGGGGGAAGGGACCGCCTTCACTGGGCGGCCTAATTCACGACAGTATAAAAATTACAGTAATTAAGTTGCAATGAATCTAATTGTAGAATTTGGGCTTCCCCCCATCGAAAGGAACCGTATGAAATGTTGGTGGCAAGCAAGTTGAGAACCCCTGACCGAGAGGAGGAAAAAAAATCCGGTTACAATGGAAAGGCAGCAGAGGAGAGGCACCCCCAAGAAGATGGATCAGCACAGTGTCTGCAACAATGTGTGTAAGAAAATGCACCACTGTGATGATGGCCCAAGATGGGACAACTTTCATTATATTGGGCCAGAATTGACATGACTGTAAACCACTCGTCGGAACCTAACTGCAAGAAACAATGCGATTGAGTTTCTAACAATATGCTGAAGAAGACATAAAGAGAAAGTCCTATTAGTTTAGAGCAGCGGTTCTTAACCTTTCGGCCAGACCTCTTTGGGTGGTCGTACGACCCTTTCACAGGGGTGACCAGTGCATAACACTAGGAAAATTAGAGTTATGATATAGCAATGTATATAATTTCATGATTATGGGTCACCACCAACCGAGGAATTTTATGAAAGGGTCGTGGCCTTAGCAAGGTTGAAAAGCACTGCCCTGGAAGGAGGTGGAGAAGGTGTTATAGTAGAGGGCAACCAAAGAGATGCAGCCCCTACAAGATGGAATAGCACAGTGGCTACAGGCATGAACTGAAGCAAAGAACCACTGTGATGACGGAAAAGGATGGGGCTTTGTTTTATTATGTTGTGCACAGAGTTGCGATGAGCTGAAACATACTCGAGGGCAACTACCCACAAGACCATCAGGATTTGTGCGTCTAACAATGTGCTGAAGTAGAACGGAAGAGAAACTCTTCCTAGAGAGCAGCGGTTCTCAACCTGTGCGAGCCAGCCCTTTTTGGGAAGGTTCCACCTTTCACTGGGGTGGCCCATTCCATAACAGTAGCAAATAACTGTAGGATTGGGGGCTCACCACAACATAAGCAAAGGTACAAATGTTTCCTGGCATTAGGCAGGTTGAGAACCCCTACTGTAGAGGAAGAAGGAAACGTTGTTACATTCGAAAGCCTGCAAGAGAAAAAGCCCTGAAAAGATGGAATAGCATAGTGGCTGCAGCAATGAGCACAAGCAAAGAACCACCGTAATGAGGGAACAGGATGGTGCTTCATTTCATGATGCTGTGAACACACGTGCAATTACCCAAAGCCCACGTGAGAGCACCTGACAACAGGAAGGACAGGAGTTGTGCGTCTAACCATGTGCTGTACTATGTCTTAAGAGAAATCCTCTCTTCATTTAGAGCAGCGGTTCTCAACTTGTGGGTTCCAAAACCTTTGGGGGAAGGGACCACCTTCACTGGGCGGCCTAATTCACGACAGTATAAAAATTACAGTAATTAAGTTGCAATGAATCTAATTGTAGAATTTGGGCTTCCCCCCATCGAAAGGAACCGTATGAAATGTTGGTGGCAAGCAAGTTGAGAACCCCTGACCGAGAGGAGGAAAAAAAATCCGGTTACAATGGAAAGGCAGCAGAGGAGAGGCACCCCCAAGAAGATGGATCAGCACAGTGTCTGCAACAATGTGTGTAAGAAAATGCACCACTGTGATGATGGCCCAAGATGGGACAACTTTCATTATATTGGGCCAGAATTGACATGACTGTAAACCACTCGTCGGAACCTAACTGCAAGAAACAATGCGATTGAGTTTCTAACAATATGCTGAAGAAGACATAAAGAGAAAGTCCTATTAGTTTAGAGCAGCGGTTCTTAACCTTTCGGCCAGACCTCTTTGGGTGGTCGTACGACCCTTTCACAGGGGTGACCAGTGCATAACACTAGGAAAATTAGAGTTATGATATAGCAATGTATATAATTTCATGATTATGGGTCACCACCAACCGAGGAATTTTATGAAAGGGTCGTGGCCTTAGCAAGGTTGAAATGCACTGCCCTGGAAGGAGGTGGAGAAGGTGTTATAGTAGAGGGCAACCAAAGAGATGCAGCCCCTACAAGATGGAATAGCACAGTGGCTACAAGCATGAACTGAAGCAAAGAACCACTGTGATGACGGAAAAGGATGGGGCTTTGTTTTATTATGTTGTGCACAGAGTTGCGATGAGCTGAAACATACTCGAGGGCAACTACCCACAAGACCATCAGGATTTGTGCGTCTAACAATGTGCTGAAGTAGAACGGAAGAGAAACTCTTCCTAGAGAGCAGCGGTTCTCAACCTGTGCCAGCCAGCCCTTTTTGGGAAGGTTCCACCTTTCACTGGGGTGGCCCATTCCATAACAGTAGCAAATAACTGTAGGATTGGGGGCTCACCACAACATAAGCAAAGGTACAAATGTTTCCTGGCATTAGGCAGGTTGAGAACCCCTACTGTAGAGGAAGAAGGAAACGTTGTTACATTCGAAAGCCTGCAAGAGAAAAAGCCCTGAAAAGATGCAATAGCATAGTGGCTGCAGCAATGAGCACAAGCAAAGAACCACCGTAATGAGGGAACAGGATGGTGCTTCATTTCATGATGCTGTGAACACACGTGCAATTACCCAAAGCCCACGTGAGAGCACCTGACAACAGGAAGGACAGGAATTGTGCGTCTAACCATGTGCTGTACTATGTCTTAAGAGAAATCCTCTCTTCATTTAGAGCAGCGGTTCTCAACTTGTGGGTTCCAAAACCTTTGGGGGAAGGGACCGCCTTCACTGGGCGGCCTAATTCACGACAGTATAAAAATTACAGTAATTAAGTTGCAATGAATCTAATTGTAGAATTTGGGCTTCCCCCCATCGAAAGGAACCGTATGAAATGTTGGTGGCAAGCAAGTTGAGAACCCCTGACCGAGAGGAGGAAAAAAAATCCGGTTACAATGGAAAGGCAGCAGAGGAGAGGCACCCCCAAGAAGATGGATCAGCACAGTGTCTGCAACAATGTGTGTAAGAAAATGCACCACTGTGATGATGGCCCAAGATGGGACAACTTTCATTATATTGGGCCAGAATTGACATGACTGTAAACCACTCGTCGGAACCTAACTGCAAGAAACAATGCGATTGAGTTTCTAACAATATGCTGAAGAAGACATAAAGAGAAAGTCCTATTAGTTTAGAGCAGCGGTTCTTAACCTTTCGGCCAGACCTCTTTGGGTGGTCGTACGACCCTTTCACAGGGGTGACCAGTGCATAACACTAGGAAAATTAGAGTTATGATATAGCAATGTATATAATTTCATGATTATGGGTCACCACCAACCGAGGAATTTTATGAAAGGGTCGTGGCATTAGCAAGGTTGAAAAGCACTGCCCTGGAAGGAGGTGGAAAAGGTGTTATAGTAGAGGGCAACCAAAGAGATGCAGCCCCTACAAGATGGAATAGCACAGTGGCTACAAGCATGAACTGAAGCAAAGAACCACTGTGATGACGGAAAAGGATGGGGCTTTGTTTTATTATGTTGTGCACAGAGTTGCGATGAGCTGAAACATACTCGAGGGCAACTACCCACAAGACCATCAGGATTTGTGCGTCTAACAATGTGCTGAAGTAGAACGGAAGAGAAACTCTTCCTAGAGAGCAGCGGTTCTCAACCTGTGCCAGCCAGCCCTTTTTGGGAAGGTTCCACCTTTCACTGGGGTGGCCCATTCCATAACAGTAGCAAATAACTGTAGGATTGGGGGCTCACCACAACATAAGCAAAGGTACAAATGTTTCCTGGCATTAGGCAGGTTGAGAACCCCTACTGTAGAGGAAGAAGGAAACGTTGTTACATTCGAAAGCCTGCAAGAGAAAAAGCCCTGAAAAGATGGAATAGCATAGTGGCTGCAGCAATGAGCACAAGCAAAGAACCACCGTAATGAGGGAACAGGATGGTGCTTCATTTCATGATGCTGTGAACACACGTGCAATTACCCAAAGCCCACGTGAGAGCACCTGACAACAGGAAGGACAGGAGTTGTGCGTCTAACCATGTGCTGTACTATGTCTTAAGAGAAATCCTCTCTTCATTTAGAGCAGCGGTTCTCAACTTGTGGGTTCCAAAACCTTTGGGGGAAGGGACCACCTTCACTGGGCGGCCTAATTCACGACAGTATAAAAATTACAGTAATTAAGTTGCAATGAATCTAATTGTAGAATTTGGGCTTCCCCCCATCGAAAGGAACCGTATGAAATGTTGGTGGCAAGCAAGTTGAGAACCCCTGACCGAGAGGAGGAAAAAAAATCCGGTTACAATGGAAAGGCAGCAGAGGAGAGGCACCCCCAAGAAGATGGATCAGCACAGTGTCTGCAACAATGTGTGTAAGAAAATGCACCACTGTGATGATGGCCCAAGATGGGACAACTTTCATTATATTGGGCCAGAATTGACATGACTGTAAACCACTCGTCGGAACCTAACTGCAAGAAACAATGCGATTGAGTTTCTAACAATATGCTGAAGAAGACATAGAGAGAAAGTCCTATTAGTTTAGAGCAGCGGTTCTTAACCTTTCGGCCAGACCTCTTTGGGTGGTCGTACGACCCTTTCACAGGGGTGACCAGTGCATAACACTAGGAAAATTAGAGTTATGATATAGCAATGTATATAATTTCATGATTATGGGTCACCACCAACCGAGGAATTTTATGAAAGGGTCGTGGCCTTAGCAAGGTTGAAATGCACTGCCCTGGAAGGAGGTGGAGAAGGTGTTATAGTAGAGGGCAACCTAAGAGATGTAGCCCCTACAAGATGGAATAGCACAGTGGCTACAAGCATGAACTGAAGCAAAGAACCACTGTGATGACGGAAAAGGATGGGGCTTTGTTTTATTATGTTGTGCACAGAGTTGCGATGAGCTGAAACATACTCGAGGGCAACTACCCACAAGACCATCAGGATTTGTGCGTCTAACAATGTGCTGAAGTAGAACGGAAGAGAAACTCTTCCTAGAGAGCAGCGGTTCTCAACCTGTGCCAGCCAGCCCTTTTTGGGAAGGTTCCACCTTTCACTGGGGTGGCCCATTCCATAACAGTAGCAAATAACTGTAGGATTGGGGGCTCACCACAACATAAGCAAAGGTACAAATGTTTCCTGGCATTAGGCAGTTTGAGAACCCCTACTGTAGAGGAAGAAGGAAACGTTGTTACATTCGAAAGCCTGCAAGAGAAAAAGCCCTGAAAAGATGGAATAGCATAGTGGCTGCAGCAATGAGCACAAGCAAAGAACCACCGTAATGAGGGAACAGGATGGTGCTTCATTTCATGATGCTGTGAACACACGTGCAATTACCCAAAGCCCACGTGAGAGCACCTGACAACAGGAAGGACAGGAATTGTGCGTCTAACCATGTGCTGTACTATGTCTTAAGAGAAATCCTCTCTTCATTTAGAGCAGCGGTTCTCAACTTGTGGGTTCCAAAACCTTTGGGGGAAGGGACCACCTTCACTGGGCGGCCTAATTCACGACAGTATAAAAATTACAGTAATTAAGTTGCAATGAATCTAATTGTAGAATTTGGGCTTCCCCCCATCGAAAGGAACCGTATGAAATGTTGGTGGCAAGCAAGTTGAGAACCCCTGACCGAGAGGAGGAAAAAAAATCCGGTTACAATGGAAAGGCAGCAGAGGAGAGGCACCCCCAAGAAGATGGATCAGCACAGTGTCTGCAACAATGTGTGTAAGAAAATGCACCACTGTGATGATGGCCCAAGATGGGACAACTTTCATTATATTGGGCCAGAATTGACATGACTGTAAACCACTCGTCGGAACCTAACTGCAAAAAACAATGCGATTGAGTTTCTAACAATATGCTGAAGAAGACATAGAGAGAAAGTCCTATTAGTTTAGAGCAGCGGTTCTTAACCTTTCGGCCAGACCTCTTTGGGTGGTCGTACGACCCTTTCACAGGGGTGACCAGTGCATAACACTAGGAAAATTAGAGTTATGATATAGCAATGTATATAATTTCATGATTATGGGTCACCACCAACCGAGGAATTTTATGAAAGGGTCGTGGCCTTAGCAAGGTTGAAAAGCACTGCCCTGGAAGGAGGTGGAGAAGGTGTTATAGTAGAGGGCAACCAAAGAGATGCAGCCCCTACAAGATGGAATAGCACAGTGGCTACAAGCATGAACTGAAGCAAAGAACCACTGTGATGACGGAAAAGGATGGGGCTTTGTTTTATTATGTTGTGCACAGAGTTGCGATGAGCTGAAACATACTCGAGGGCAACTACCCACAAGACCATCAGGATTTGTGCGTCTAACAATGTGCTGAAGTAGAACGGAAGAGAAACTCTTCCTAGAGAGCAGCGGTTCTCAACCTGTGCCAGCCAGCCCTTTTTGGGAAGGTTCCACCTTTCACTGGGGTGGCCCATTCCATAACAGTAGCAAATAACTGTAGGATTGGGGGCTCACCACAACATAAGCAAAGGTACAAATGTTTCCTGGCATTAGACAGGTTGAGAACCCCTACTGTAGAGGAAGAAGGAAACGTTGTTACATTCGAAAGCCTGCAAGAGAAAAAGCCCTGAAAAGATGGAATAGCATAGTGGCTGCAGCAATGAGCACAAGCAAAGAACCACCGTAATGAGGGAACAGGATGGTGCTTCATTTCATGATGCTGTGAACACACGTGCAATTACCCAAAGCCCACGTGAGAGCACCTGACAACAGGAAGGACAGGAATTGTGCGTCTAACCATGTGCTGTACTATGTCTTAAGAGAAATCCTCTCTTCATTTAGAGCAGCGGTTCTCAACTTGTGGGTTCCAAAACCTTTGGGGGAAGGGACCACCTTCACTGGGCGGCCTAATTCACGACAGTATAAAAATTACAGTAATTAAGTTGCAATGAATCTAATTGTAGAATTTGGGCTTCCCCCCATCGAAAGGAACCGTATGAAATGTTGGTGGCAAGCAAGTTGAGAACCCCTGACCGAGAGGAGGGAAAAAAATCCGGTTACAATGGAAAGGCAGCAGAGGAGAGGCACCCCCAAGAAGATGGATCAGCACAGTGTCTGCAACAATGTGTGTAAGAAAATGCACCACTGTGATGATGGCCCAAGATGGGACAACTTTCATTATATTGGGCCAGAATTGACATGACTGTAAACCACTCGTCGGAACCTAACTGCAAGAAACAATGCGATTGAGTTTCTAACAATATGCTGAAGAAGACATAAAGAGAAAGTCCTATTAGTTTAGAGCAGCGGTTCTTAACCTTTCGGCCAGACCTCTTTGGGTGGTCGTACGACCCTTTCACAGGGGTGACCAGTGCATAACACTAGGAAAATTAGAGTTATGATATAGCAATGTATATAATTTCATGATTATGGGTCACCACCAACCGAGGAATTTTATGAAAGGGTCGTGGCCTTAGCAAGGTTGAAAAGCACTGCCCTGGAAGGAGGTGGAAAAGGTGTTATAGTAGAGGGCAACCAAAGAGATGCAGCCCCTACAAGATGGAATAGCACAGTGGCTACAAGCATGAACTGAAGCAAAGAACCACTGTGATGACGGAAAAGGATGGGGCTTTGTTTTATTATGTTGTGCACAGAGTTGCGATGAGCTGAAACATACTCGAGGGCAACTACCCACAAGACCATCAGGATTTGTGCGTCTAACAATGTGCTGAAGTAGAACGGAAGAGAAACTCTTCCTAGAGAGCAGCGGTTCTCAACCTGTGCGAGCCAGCCCTTTTTGGGAAGGTTCCACCTTTCACTGGGGTGGCCCATTCCATAACAGTAGCAAATAACTGTAGGATTGGGGGCTCACCACAACATAAGCAAAGGTACAAATGTTTCCTGGCATTAGGCAGGTTGAGAACCCCTACTGTAGAGGAAGAAGGAAACGTTGTTACATTCGAAAGCCTGCAAGAGAAAAAGCCCTGAAAAGATGGAATAGCATAGTGGCTGCAGCAATGAGCACAAGCAAAGAACCACCGTAATGAGGGAACAGGATGGTGCTTCATTTCATGATGCTGTGAACACACGTGCAATTACCCAAAGCCCACGTGTGAGCACCTGACAACAGGAAGGACAGGAATTGTGCGTCTAACCATGTGCTGTACTATGTCTTAAGAGAAATCCTCTCTTCATTTAGAGCAGCGGTTCTCAACTTGTGGGTTCCAAAACCTTTGGGGGAAGGGACCACCTTCACTGGGCGGCCTAATTCACGACAGTATAAAAATTACAGTAATTAAGTTGCAATGAATCTAATTGTAGAATTTGGGCTTCCCCCCATCGAAAGGAACCGTATGAAATGTTGGTGGCAAGCAAGTTGAGAACCCCTGACCGAGAGGAGGGAAAAAAATCCGGTTACAATGGAAAGGCAGCAGAGGAGAGGCACCCCCAAGAAGATGGATCAGCACAGTGTCTGCAACAATGTGTGTAAGAAAATGCACCACTGTGATGATGGCCCAAGATGGGACAACTTTCATTATATTGGGCCAGAATTGACATGACTGTAAACCACTCGTCGGAACCTAACTGCAAGAAACAATGCGATTGAGTTTCTAACAATATGCTGAAGAAGACATAAAGAGAAAGTCCTATTAGTTTAGAGCAGCGGTTCTTAACCTTTCGGCCAGACCTCTTTGGGTGGTCGTACGACCCTTTCACAGGGGTGACCAGTGCATAACACTAGGAAAATTAGAGTTATGATATAGCAATGTATATAATTTCATGATTATGGGTCACCACCAACCGAGGAATTTTATGAAAGGGTCGTGGCCTTAGCAAGGTTGAAAAGCACTGCCCTGGAAGGAGGTGGAAAAGGTGTTATAGTAGAGGGCAACCAAAGAGATGCAGCCCCTACAAGATGGAATAGCACAGTGGCTACAAGCATGAACTGAAGCAAAGAACCACTGTGATGACGGAAAAGGATGGGGCTTTGTTTTATTATGTTGTGCACAGAGTTGCGATGAGCTGAAACATACTCGAGGGCAACTACCCACAAGACCATCAGGATTTGTGCGTCTAACAATGTGCTGAAGTAGAACGGAAGAGAAACTCTTCCTAGAGAGCAGCGGTTCTCAACCTGTGCGAGCCAGCCCTTTTTGGGAAGGTTCCACCTTTCACTGGGGTGGCCCATTCCATAACAGTAGCAAATAACTGTAGGATTGGGGGCTCACCACAACATAAGCAAAGGTACAAATGTTTCCTGGCATTAGGCAGGTTGAGAACCCCTACTGTAGAGGAAGAAGGAAACGTTGTTACATTCGAAAGCCTGCAAGAGAAAAAGCCCTGAAAAGATGGAATAGCATAGTGGCTGCAGCAATGAGCACAAGCAAAGAACCACCGTAATGAGGGAACAGGATGGTGCTTCATTTCATGATGCTGTGAACACACGTGCAATTACCCAAAGCCCACGTGAGAGCACCTGACAACAGGAAGGACAGGAATTGTGCGTCTAACCATGTGCTGTACTATGTCTTAAGAGAAATCCTCTCTTCATTTAGAGCAGCAGTTCTCAACTTGTGGGTTCCAAAACCTTTGGGGGAAGGGACCACCTTCACTGGGCGGCCTAATTCACGACAGTATAAAAATTACAGTAATTAAGTTGCAATGAATCTAATTGTAGAATTTGGGCTTCCCCCCATCGAAAGGAACCGTATGAAATGTTGGTGGCAAGCAAGTTGAGAACCCCTGACCGAGAGGAGGAAAAAAAATCCGGTTACAATGGAAAGGCAGCAGAGGAGAGGCACCCCCAAGAAGATGGATCAGCACAGTGTCTGCAACAATGTGTGTAAGAAAATTCACCACTGTGATGATGGCCCAAGATGGGACAACTTTCATTATATTGGGCCAGAATTGACATGACTGTAAACCACTCGTCGGAACCTAACTGCAAAAAACAATGCGATTGAGTTTCTAACAATATGCTGAAGAAGACATAAAGAGAAAGTCCTATTAGTTTAGAGCAGCGGTTCTTAACCTTTCGGCCAGACCTCTTTGGGTGGTCGTACGACCCTTTCACAGGGGTGACCAGTGCATAACACTAGGAAAATTAGAGTTATGATATAGCAATGTATATAATTTCATGATTATGGGTCACCACCAACCGAGGAATTTTATGAAAGGGTCGTGGCCTTAGCAAGGTTGAAAAGCACTGCCCTGGAAGGAGGTGGAAAAGGTGTTATAGTAGAGGGCAACCAAAGAGATGCAGCCCCTACAAGATGGAATAGCACAGTGGCTACAAGCATGAACTGAAGCAAAGAACCACTGTGATGACGGAAAAGGATGGGGCTTTGTTTTATTATGTTGTGCACAGAGTTGCGATGAGCTGAAACATACTCGAGGGCAACTACCCACAAGACCATCAGGATTTGTGCGTCTAACAATGTGCTGAAGTAGAACGGAAGAGAAACTCTTCCTAGAGAGCAGCGGTTCTCAACCTGTGCGAGCCAGCCCTTTTTGGGAAGGTTCCACCTTTCACTGGGGTGGCCCATTCCATAACAGTAGCAAATAACTGTAGGATTGGGGGCTCACCACAACATAAGCAAAGGTACAAATGTTTCCTGGCATTAGGCAGGTTGAGAACCCCTACTGTAGAGGAAGAAGGAAACGTTGTTACATTCGAAAGCCTGCAAGAGAAAAAGCCCTGAAAAGATGGAATAGCATAGTGGCTGCAGCAATGAGCACAAGCAAAGAACCACCGTAATGAGGGAACAGGATGGTGCTTCATTTCATGATGCTGTGAACACACGTGCAATTACCCAAAGCCCACGTGAGAGCACCTGACAACAGGAAGGACAGGAATTGTGCGTCTAACCATGTGCTGTACTATGTCTTAAGAGAAATCCTCTCTTCATTTAGAGCAGCGGTTCTCAACTTGTGGGTTCCAAAACCTTTGGGGGAAGGGACCGCCTTCACTGGGCGGCCTAATTCACGACAGTATAAAAATTACAGTAATTAAGTTGCAATGAATCTAATTGTAGAATTTGGGCTTCCCCCCATCGAAAGGAACCGTATGAAATGTTGGTGGCAAGCAAGTTGAGAACCCCTGACCGAGAGGAGGAAAAAAAATCCGGTTACAATGGAAAGGCAGCAGAGGAGAGGCACCCCCAAGAAGATGGATCAGCACAGTGTCTGCAACAATGTGTGTAAGAAAATGCACCACTGTGATGATGGCCCAAGATGGGACAACTTTCATTATATTGGGCCAGAATTGACATGACTGTAAACCACTCGTCGGAACCTAACTGCAAGAAACAATGCGATTGAGTTTCTAACAATATGCTGAAGAAGACATAAAGAGAAAGTCCTATTAGTTTAGAGCAGCGGTTCTTAACCTTTCGGCCAGACCTCTTTGGGTGGTCGTACGACCCTTTCACAGGGGTGACCAGTGCATAACACTAGGAAAATTAGAGTTATGATATAGCAATGTATATAATTTCATGATTATGGGTCACCACCAACCGAGGAATTTTATGAAAGGGTCGTGGCCTTAGCAAGGTTGAAAAGCACTGCCCTGGAAGGAGGTGGAAAAGGTGTTATAGTAGAGGGCAACCAAAGAGATGCAGCCCCTACAAGATGGAATAGCACAGTGGCTACAGGCATGAACTGAAGCAAAGAACCACTGTGATGACGGAAAAGGATGGGGCTTTGTTTTATTATGTTGTGCACAGAGTTGCGATGAGCTGAAACATACTCGAGGGCAACTACCCACAAGACCATCAGGATTTGTGCGTCTAACAATGTGCTGAAGTAGAACGGAAGAGAAACTCTTCCTAGAGAGCAGCGGTTCTCAACCTGTGCGAGCCAGCCCTTTTTGGGAAGGTTCCACCTTTCACTGGGGTGGCCCATTCCATAACAGTAGCAAATAACTGTAGGATTGGGGGCTCACCACAACATAAGCAAAGGTACAAATGTTTCCTGGCATTAGGCAGGTTGAGAACCCCTACTGTAGAGGAAGAAGGAAACGTTGTTACATTCGAAAGCCTGCAAGAGAAAAAGCCCTGAAAAGATGGAATAGCATAGTGGCTGCAGCAATGAGCACAAGCAAAGAACCACCGTAATGAGGGAACAGGATGGTGCTTCATTTCATGATGCTGTGAACACACGTGCAATTACCCAAAGCCCACGTGAGAGCACCTGACAACAGGAAGGACAGGAATTGTGCGTCTAACCATGTGCTGTACTATGTCTTAAGAGAAATCCTCTCTTCATTTAGAGCAGCGGTTCTCAACTTGTGGGTTCCAAAACCTTTGGGGGAAGGGACCACCTTCACTGGGCGGCCTAATTCACGACAGTATAAAAATTACAGTAATTAAGTTGCAATGAATCTAATTGTAGAATTTGGGCTTCCCCCCCATCGATAGGAACCGTATGAAATGTTGGTGGCAAGCAAGTTGAGAACCCCTGACCGAGAGGAGGAAAAAAAATCCGGTTACAATGGAAAGGCAGCAGAGGAGAGGCACCCCCAAGAAGATGGATCAGCACAGTGTCTGCAACAATGTGTGTAAGAAAATGCACCACTGTGATGATGGCCCAAGATGGGACAACTTTCATTATATTGGGCCAGAATTGACATGACTGTAAACCACTCGTCGGAACCTAACTGCAAGAAACAATGCGATTGAGTTTCTAACAATATGCTGAAGAAGACATAAAGAGAAAGTCCTATTAGTTTAGAGCAGCGGTTCTTAACCTTTCGGCCAGACCTCTTTGGGTGGTCGTACGACCCTTTCACAGGGGTGACCAGTGCATAACACTAGGAAAATTAGAGTTATGATATAGCAATGTATATAATTTCATGATTATGGGTCACCACCAACCGAGGAATTTTATGAAAGGGTCGTGGCCTTAGCAAGGTTGAAAAGCACTGCCCTGGAAGGAGGTGGAAAAGGTGTTATAGTAGAGGGCAACCAAAGAGATGCAGCCCCTACAAGATGGAATAGCACAGTGGCTACAAGCATGAACTGAAGCAAAGAACCACTGTGATGACGGAAAAGGATGGGGCTTTGTTTTATTATGTTGTGCACAGAGTTGCGATGAGCTGAAACATACTCGAGGGCAACTACCCACAAGACCATCAGGATTTGTGCGTCTAACAATGTGCTGAAGTAGAACGGAAGAGAAACTCTTCCTAGAGAGCAGCGGTTCTCAACCTGTGCGAGCCAGCCCTTTTTGGGAAGGTTCCACCTTTCACTGGGGTGGCCCATTCCATAATAGTAGCAAATAACTGTAGGATTGGGGGCTCACCACAACATAAGCAAAGGTACAAATGTTTCCTGGCATTAGGCAGGTTGAGAACCCCTACTGTAGAGGAAGAAGGAAACGTTGTTACATTCGAAAGCCTGCAAGAGAAAAAGCCCTGAAAAGATGGAATAGCATAGTGGCTGCAGCAATGAGCACAAGCAAAGAACCACCGTAATGAGGGAACAGGATGGTGCTTCATTTCATGATGCTGTGAACACACGTGCAATTACCCAAAGCCCACGTGTGAGCACCTGACAACAGGAAGGACAGGAATTGTGCGTCTAACCATGTGCTGTACTATGTCTTAAGAGAAATCCTCTCTTCATTTAGAGCAGCGGTTCTCAACTTGTGGGTTCCAAAACCTTTGGGGGAAGGGACCACCTTCACTGGGCGGCCTAATTCACGACAGTATAAAAATTACAGTAATTAAGTTGCAATGAATCTAATTGTAGAATTTGGGCTTCCCCCCATCGAAAGGAACCGTATGAAATGTTGGTGGCAAGCAAGTTGAGAACCCCTGACCGAGAGGAGGGAAAAAAAATCCGGTTACAATGGAAAGGCAGCAGAGGAGAGGCACCCCCAAGAAGATGGATCAGCACAGTGTCTGCAACAATGTGTGTAAGAAAATGCACCACTGTGATGATGGCCCAAGATGGGACAACTTTCATTATATTGGGCCAGAATTGACATGACTGTAAACCACTCGTCGGAACCTAACTGCAAAAAACAATGCGATTGAGTTTCTAACAATATGCTGAAGAAGACATAGAGAGAAAGTCCTATTAGTTTAGAGCAGCGGTTCTTAACCTTTCGGCCAGACCTCTTTGGGTGGTCGTACGACCCTTTCACAGGGGTGACCAGTGCATAACACTAGGAAAATTAGAGTTATGATATAGCAATGTATATAATTTCATGATTATGGGTCACCACCAACCGAGGAATTTTATGAAAGGGTCGTGGCCTTAGCAAGGTTGAAAAGCACTGCCCTGGAAGGAGGTGGAAAAGGTGTTATAGTAGAGGGCAACCAAAGAGATGCAGCCCCTACAAGATGGAATAGCACAGTGGCTACAAGCATGAACTGAAGCAAAGAACCACTGTGATGACGGAAAAGGATGGGGCTTTGTTTTATTATGTTGTGCACAGAGTTGCGATGAGCTGAAACATACTCGAGGGCAACTACCCACAAGACCATCAGGATTTGTGCGTCTAACAATGTGCTGAAGTAGAACGGAAGAGAAACTCTTCCTAGAGAGCAGCGGTTCTCAACCTGTGCGAGCCAGCCCTTTTTGGGAAGGTTCCACCTTTCACTGGGGTGGCCCATTCCATAACAGTAGCAAATAACTGTAGGATTGGGGGCTCACCACAACATAAGCAAAGGTACAAATGTTTCCTGGCATTAGGCAGGTTGAGAACCCCTACTGTAGAGGAAGAAGGAAACGTTGTTACATTCGAAAGCCTGCAAGAGAAAAAGCCCTGAAAAGATGGAATAGCATAGTGGCTGCAGCAATGAGCACAAGCAAAGAACCACCGTAATGAGGGAACAGGATGGTGCTTCATTTCATGATGCTGTGAACACACGTGCAATTACCCAAAGCCCACGTGAGAGCACCTGACAACAGGAAGGACAGGAATTGTGCGTCTAACCATGTGCTGTACTATGTCTTAAGAGAAATCCTCTCTTCATTTAGAGCAGCGGTTCTCAACTTGTGGGTTCCAAAACCTTTGGGGGAAGGGACCACCTTCACTGGGCGGCCTAATTCACGACAGTATAAAAATTACAGTAATTAAGTTGCAATGAATCTAATTGTAGAATTTGGGCTTCCCCCCATCGAAAGGAACCGTATGAAATGTTGGTGGCAAGCAAGTTGAGAACCCCTGACCGAGAGGAGGAAAAAAAATCCGGTTACAATGGAAAGGCAGCAGAGGAGAGGCACCCCCAAGAAGATGGATCAGCACAGTGTCTGCAACAATGTGTGTAAGAAAATTCACCACTGTGATGATGGCCCAAGATGGGACAACTTTCATTATATTGGGCCAGAATTGACATGACTGTAAACCACTCGTCGGAACCTAACTGCAAAAAACAATGCGATTGAGTTTCTAACAATATGCTGAAGAAGACATAAAGAGAAAGTCCTATTAGTTTAGAGCAGCGGTTCTTAACCTTTCGGCCAGACCTCTTTGGGTGGTCGTACGACCCTTTCACAGGGGTGACCAGTGCATAACACTAGGAAAATTAGAGTTATGATATAGCAATGTATATAATTTCATGATTATGGGTCACCACCAACCGAGGAATTTTATGAAAGGGTCGTGGCCTTAGCAAGGTTGAAAAGCACTGCCCTGGAAGGAGGTGGAAAAGGTGTTATAGTAGAGGGCAACCAAAGAGATGCAGCCCCTACAAGATGGAATAGCACAGTGGCTACAAGCATGAACTGAAGCAAAGAACCACTGTGATGACGGAAAAGGATGGGGCTTTGTTTTATTATGTTGTGCACAGAGTTGCGATGAGCTGAAACATACTCGAGGGCAACTACCCACAAGACCATCAGGATTTGTGCGTCTAACAATGTGCTGAAGTAGAACGGAAGAGAAACTCTTCCTAGAGAGCAGCGGTTCTCAACCTGTGCGAGCCAGCCCTTTTTGGGAAGGTTCCACCTTTCACTGGGGTGGCCCATTCCATAACAGTAGCAAATAACTGTAGGATTGGGGGCTCACCACAACATAAGCAAAGGTACAAATGTTTCCTGGCATTAGGCAGGTTGAGAACCCCTACTGTAGAGGAAGAAGGAAACGTTGTTACATTCGAAAGCCTGCAAGAGAAAAAGCCCTGAAAAGATGGAATAGCATAGTGGCTGCAGCAATGAGCACAAGCAAAGAACCACCGTAATGAGGGAACAGGATGGTGCTTCATTTCATGATGCTGTGAACACACGTGCAATTACCCAAAGCCCACGTGAGAGCACCTGACAACAGGAAGGACAGGAATTGTGCGTCTAACCATGTGCTGTACTATGTCTTAAGAGAAATCCTCTCTTCATTTAGAGCAGCAGTTCTCAACTTGTGGGTTCCAAAACCTTTGGGGGAAGGGACCACCTTCACTGGGCGGCCTAATTCACGACAGTATAAAAATTACAGTAATTAAGTTGCAATGAATCTAATTGTAGAATTTGGGCTTCCCCCCATCGAAAGGAACCGTATGAAATGTTGGTGGCAAGCAAGTTGAGAACCCCTGACCGAGAGGAGGAAAAAAAATCCGGTTACAATGGAAAGGCAGCAGAGGAGAGGCACCCCCAAGAAGATGGATCAGCACAGTGTCTGCAACAATGTGTGTAAGAAAATTCACCACTGTGATGATGGCCCAAGATGGGACAACTTTCATTATATTGGGCCAGAATTGACATGACTGTAAACCACTCGTCGGAACCTAACTGCAAAAAACAATGCGATTGAGTTTCTAACAATATGCTGAAGAAGACATAAAGAGAAAGTCCTATTAGTTTAGAGCAGCGGTTCTTAACCTTTCGGCCAGACCTCTTTGGGTGGTCGTACGACCCTTTCACAGGGGTGACCAGTGCATAACACTAGGAAAATTAGAGTTATGATATAGCAATGTATATAATTTCATGATTATGGGTCACCACCAACCGAAGAATTTTATGAAAGGGTCGTGGCCTTAGCAAGGTTGAAAAGCACTGCCCTGGAAGGAGGTGGAAAAGGTGTTATAGTAGAGGGCAACCAAAGAGATGCAGCCCCTACAAGATGGAATAGCACAGTGGCTACAAGCATGAACTGAAGCAAAGAACCACTGTGATGACGGAAAAGGATGGGGCTTTGTTTTATTATGTTGTGCACAGAGTTGCGATGAGCTGAAACATACTCGAGGGCAACTACCCACAAGACCATCAGGATTTGTGCGTCTAACAATGTGCTGAAGTAGAACGGAAGAGAAACTCTTCCTAGAGAGCAGCGGTTCTCAACCTGTGCGAGCCAGCCCTTTTTGGGAAGGTTCCACCTTTCACTGGGGTGGCCCATTCCATAACAGTAGCAAATAACTGTAGGATTGGGGGCTCACCACAACATAAGCAAAGGTACAAATGTTTCCTGGCATTAGGCAGGTTGAGAACCCCTACTGTAGAGGAAGAAGGAAACGTTGTTACATTCGAAAGCCTGCAAGAGAAAAAGCCCTGAAAAGATGGAATAGCATAGTGGCTGCAGCAATGAGCACAAGCAAAGAACCACCGTAATGAGGGAACAGGATGGTGCTTCATTTCATGATGCTGTGAACACACGTGCAATTACCCAAAGCCCACGTGAGAGCACCTGACAACAGGAAGGACAGGAATTGTGCGTCTAACCATGTGCTGTACTATGTCTTAAGAGAAATCCTCTCTTCATTTAGAGCAGCGGTTCTCAACTTGTGGGTTCCAAAACCTTTGGGGGAAGGGACCGCCTTCACTGGGCGGCCTAATTCACGACAGTATAAAAATTACAGTAATTAAGTTGCAATGAATCTAATTGTAGAATTTGGGCTTCCCCCCATCGAAAGGAACCGTATGAAATGTTGGTGGCAAGCAAGTTGAGAACCCCTGACCGAGAGGAGGAAAAAAAATCCGGTTACAATGGAAAGGCAGCAGAGGAGAGGCACCCCCAAGAAGATGGATCAGCACAGTGTCTGCAACAATGTGTGTAAGAAAATGCACCACTGTGATGATGGCCCAAGATGGGACAACTTTCATTATATTGGGCCAGAATTGACATGACTGTAAACCACTCGTCGGAACCTAACTGCAAGAAACAATGCGATTGAGTTTCTAACAATATGCTGAAGAAGACATAAAGAGAAAGTCCTATTAGTTTAGAGCAGCGGTTCTTAACCTTTCGGCCAGACCTCTTTGGGTGGTCGTACGACCCTTTCACAGGGGTGACCAGTGCATAACACTAGGAAAATTAGAGTTATGATATAGCAATGTATATAATTTCATGATTATGGGTCACCACCAACCGAGGAATTTTATGAAAGGGTCGTGGCCTTAGCAAGGTTGAAAAGCACTGCCCTGGAAGGAGGTGGAAAAGGTGTTATAGTAGAGGGCAACCAAAGAGATGCAGCCCCTACAAGATGGAATAGCACAGTGGCTACAGGCATGAACTGAAGCAAAGAACCACTGTGATGACGGAAAAGGATGGGGCTTTGTTTTATTATGTTGTGCACAGAGTTGCGATGAGCTGAAACATACTCGAGGGCAACTACCCACAAGACCATCAGGATTTGTGCGTCTAACAATGTGCTGAAGTAGAACGGAAGAGAAACTCTTCCTAGAGAGCAGCGGTTCTCAACCTGTGCGAGCCAGCCCTTTTTGGGAAGGTTCCACCTTTCACTGGGGTGGCCCATTCCATAACAGTAGCAAATAACTGTAGGATTGGGGGCTCACCACAACATAAGCAAAGGTACAAATGTTTCCTGGCATTAGGCAGGTTGAGAACCCCTACTGTAGAGGAAGAAGGAAACGTTGTTACATTCGAAAGCCTGCAAGAGAAAAAGCCCTGAAAAGATGGAATAGCATAGTGGCTGCAGCAATGAGCACAAGCAAAGAACCACCGTAATGAGGGAACAGGATGGTGCTTCATTTCATGATGCTGTGAACACACGTGCAATTACCCAAAGCCCACGTGAGAGCACCTGACAACAGGAAGGACAGGAATTGTGCGTCTAACCATGTGCTGTACTATGTCTTAAGAGAAATCCTCTCTTCATTTAGAGCAGCGGTTCTCAACTTGTGGGTTCCAAAACCTTTGGGGGAAGGGACCGCCTTCACTGGGCGGCCTAATTCACGACAGTATAAAAATTACAGTAATTAAGTTGCAATGAATCTAATTGTAGAATTTGGGCTTCCCCCCCATCGATAGGAACCGTATGAAATGTTGGTGGCAAGCAAGTTGAGAACCCCTGACCGAGAGGAGGAAAAAAAATCCGGTTACAATGGAAAGGCAGCAGAGGAGAGGCACCCCCAAGAAGATGGATCAGCACAGTGTCTGCAACAATGTGTGTAAGAAAATGCACCACTGTGATGATGGCCCAAGATGGGACAACTTTCATTATATTGGGCCAGAATTGACATGACTGTAAACCACTCGTCGGAACCTAACTGCAAGAAACAATGCGATTGAGTTTCTAACAATATGCTGAAGAAGACATAAAGAGAAAGTCCTATTAGTTTAGAGCAGCGGTTCTTAACCTTTCGGCCAGACCTCTTTGGGTGGTCGTACGACCCTTTCACAGGGGTGACCAGTGCATAACACTAGGAAAATTAGAGTTATGATATAGCAATGTATATAATTTCATGATTATGGGTCACCACCAACCGAGGAATTTTATGAAAGGGTCGTGGCCTTAGCAAGGTTGAAAAGCACTGCCCTGGAAGGAGGTGGAAAAGGTGTTATAGTAGAGGGCAACCAAAGAGATGCAGCCCCTACAAGATGGAATAGCACAGTGGCTACAAGCATGAACTGAAGCAAAGAACCACTGTGATGACGGAAAAGGATGGGGCTTTGTTTTATTATGTTGTGCACAGAGTTGCGATGAGCTGAAACATACTCGAGGGCAACTACCCACAAGACCATCAGGATTTGTGCGTCTAACAATGTGCTGAAGTAGAACGGAAGAGAAACTCTTCCTAGAGAGCAGCGGTTCTCAACCTGTGCGAGCCAGCCCTTTTTGGGAAGGTTCCACCTTTCACTGGGGTGGCCCATTCCATAATAGTAGCAAATAACTGTAGGATTGGGGGCTCACCACAACATAAGCAAAGGTACAAATGTTTCCTGGCATTAGGCAGGTTGAGAACCCCTACTGTAGAGGAAGAAGGAAACGTTGTTACATTCGAAAGCCTGCAAGAGAAAAAGCCCTGAAAAGATGGAATAGCATAGTGGCTGCAGCAATGAGCACAAGCAAAGAACCACCGTAATGAGGGAACAGGATGGTGCTTCATTTCATGATGCTGTGAACACACGTGCAATTACCCAAAGCCCACGTGTGAGCACCTGACAACAGGAAGGACAGGAATTGTGCGTCTAACCATGTGCTGTACTATGTCTTAAGAGAAATCCTCTCTTCATTTAGAGCAGCGGTTCTCAACTTGTGGGTTCCAAAACCTTTGGGGGAAGGGACCACCTTCACTGGGCGGCCTAATTCACGACAGTATAAAAATTACAGTAATTAAGTTGCAATGAATCTAATTGTAGAATTTGGGCTTCCCCCCATCGAAAGGAACCGTATGAAATGTTGGTGGCAAGCAAGTTGAGAACCCCTGACCGAGAGGAGGGAAAAAAAATCCGGTTACAATGGAAAGGCAGCAGAGGAGAGGCACCCCCAAGAAGATGGATCAGCACAGTGTCTGCAACAATGTGTGTAAGAAAATGCACCACTGTGATGATGGCCCAAGATGGGACAACTTTCATTATATTGGGCCAGAATTGACATGACTGTAAACCACTCGTCGGAACCTAACTGCAAAAAACAATGCGATTGAGTTTCTAACAATATGCTGAAGAAGACATAGAGAGAAAGTCCTATTAGTTTAGAGCAGCGGTTCTTAACCTTTCGGCCAGACCTCTTTGGGTGGTCGTACGACCCTTTCACAGGGGTGACCAGTGCATAACACTAGGAAAATTAGAGTTATGATATAGCAATGTATATAATTTCATGATTATGGGTCACCACCAACCGAGGAATTTTATGAAAGGGTCGTGGCCTTAGCAAGGTTGAAAAGCACTGCCCTGGAAGGAGGTGGAAAAGGTGTTATAGTAGAGGGCAACCAAAGAGATGCAGCCCCTACAAGATGGAATAGCACAGTGGCTACAAGCATGAACTGAAGCAAAGAACCACTGTGATGACGGAAAAGGATGGGGCTTTGTTTTATTATGTTGTGCACAGAGTTGCGATGAGCTGAAACATACTCGAGGGCAACTACCCACAAGACCATCAGGATTTGTGCGTCTAACAATGTGCTGAAGTAGAACGGAAGAGAAACTCTTCCTAGAGAGCAGCGGTTCTCAACCTGTGCGAGCCAGCCCTTTTTGGGAAGGTTCCACCTTTCACTGGGGTGGCCCATTCCATAACAGTAGCAAATAACTGTAGGATTGGGGGCTCACCACAACATAAGCAAAGGTACAAATGTTTCCTGGCATTAGGCAGGTTGAGAACCCCTACTGTAGAGGAAGAAGGAAACGTTGTTACATTCGAAAGCCTGCAAGAGAAAAAGCCCTGAAAAGATGGAATAGCATAGTGGCTGCAGCAATGAGCACAAGCAAAGAACCACCGTAATGAGGGAACAGGATGGTGCTTCATTTCATGATGCTGTGAACACACGTGCAATTACCCAAAGCCCACGTGAGAGCACCTGACAACAGGAAGGACAGGAATTGTGCGTCTAACCATGTGCTGTACTATGTCTTAAGAGAAATCCTCTCTTCATTTAGAGCAGCAGTTCTCAACTTGTGGGTTCCAAAACCTTTGGGGGAAGGGACCACCTTCACTGGGCGGCCTAATTCACGACAGTATAAAAATTACAGTAATTAAGTTGCAATGAATCTAATTGTAGAATTTGGGCTTCCCCCCATCGAAAGGAACCGTATGAAATGTTGGTGGCAAGCAAGTTGAGAACCCCTGACCGAGAGGAGGAAAAAAAATCCGGTTACAATGGAAAGGCAGCAGAGGAGAGGCACCCCCAAGAAGATGGATCAGCACAGTGTCTGCAACAATGTGTGTAAGAAAATTCACCACTGTGATGATGGCCCAAGATGGGACAACTTTCATTATATTGGGCCAGAATTGACATGACTGTAAACCACTCGTCGGAACCTAACTGCAAAAAACAATGCGATTGAGTTTCTAACAATATGCTGAAGAAGACATAAAGAGAAAGTCCTATTAGTTTAGAGCAGCGGTTCTTAACCTTTCGGCCAGACCTCTTTGGGTGGTCGTACGACCCTTTCACAGGGGTGACCAGTGCATAACACTAGGAAAATTAGAGTTATGATATAGCAATGTATATAATTTCATGATTATGGGTCACCACCAACCGAGGAATTTTATGAAAGGGTCGTGGCCTTAGCAAGGTTGAAAAGCACTGCCCTGGAAGGAGGTGGAAAAGGTGTTATAGTAGAGGGCAACCAAAGAGATGCAGCCCCTACAAGATGGAATAGCACAGTGGCTACAAGCATGAACTGAAGCAAAGAACCACTGTGATGACGGAAAAGGATGGGGCTTTGTTTTATTATGTTGTGCACAGAGTTGCGATGAGCTGAAACATACTCGAGGGCAACTACCCACAAGACCATCAGGATTTGTGCGTCTAACAATGTGCTGAAGTAGAACGGAAGAGAAACTCTTCCTAGAGAGCAGCGGTTCTCAACCTGTGCGAGCCAGCCCTTTTTGGGAAGGTTCCACCTTTCACTGGGGTGGCCCATTCCATAACAGTAGCAAATAACTGTAGGATTGGGGGCTCGCCACAACATAAGCAAAGGTACAAATGTTTCCTGGCATTAGGCAGGTTGAGAACCCCTACTGTAGAGGAAGAAGGAAACGTTGTTACATTCGAAAGCCTGCAAGAGAAAAAGCCCTGAAAAGATGGAATAGCATAGTGGCTGCAGCAATGAGCACAAGCAAAGAACCACCGTAATGAGGGAACAGGATGGTGCTTCATTTCATGATGCTGTGAACACACGTGCAATTACCCAAAGCCCACGTGAGAGCACCTGACAACAGGAAGGACAGGAATTGTGCGTCTAACCATGTGCTGTACTATGTCTTAAGAGAAATCCTCTCTTCATTTAGAGCAGCGGTTCTCAACTTGTGGGTTCCAAAACCTTTGGGGGAAGGGACCGCCTTCACTGGGCGGCCTAATTCACGACAGTATAAAAATTACAGTAATTAAGTTGCAATGAATCTAATTGTAGAATTTGGGCTTCCCCCCATCGAAAGGAACCGTATGAAATGTTGGTGGCAAGCAAGTTGAGAACCCCTGACCGAGAGGAGGAAAAAAAATCCGGTTACAATGGAAAGGCAGCAGAGGAGAGGCACCCCCAAGAAGATGGATCAGCACAGTGTCTGCAACAATGTGTGTAAGAAAATGCACCACTGTGATGATGGCCCAAGATGGGACAACTTTCATTATATTGGGCCAGAATTGACATGACTGTAAACCACTCGTCGGAACCTAACTGCAAGAAACAATGCGATTGAGTTTCTAACAATATGCTGAAGAAGACATAAAGAGAAAGTCCTATTAGTTTAGAGCAGCGGTTCTTAACCTTTCGGCCAGACCTCTTTGGGTGGTCGTACGACCCTTTCACAGGGGTGACCAGTGCATAACACTAGGAAAATTAGAGTTATGATATAGCAATGTATATAATTTCATGATTATGGGTCACCACCAACCGAGGAATTTTATGAAAGGGTCGTGGCCTTAGCAAGGTTGAAAAGCACTGCCCTGGAAGGAGGTGTAAAAGGTGTTATAGTAGAGGGCAACCAAAGAGATGCAGCCCCTACAAGATGGAATAGCACAGTGGCTACAGGCATGAACTGAAGCAAAGAACCACTGTGATGACGGAAAAGGATGGGGCTTTGTTTTATTTTGTTGTGCACAGAGTTGCGATGAGCTGAAACATACTCGAGGGCAACTACCCACAAGACCATCAGGATTTGTGCGTCTAACAATGTGCTGAAGTAGAACGGAAGAGAAACTCTTCCTAGAGAGCAGCGGTTCTCAACCTGTGCGAGCCAGCCCTTTTTGGGAAGGTTCCACCTTTCACTGGGGTGGCCCATTCCATAACAGTAGCAAATAACTGTAGGATTGGGGGCTCACCACAACATAAGCAAAGGTACAAATGTTTCCTGGCATTAGGCAGGTTGAGAACCCCTACTGTAGAGGAAGAAGGAAACGTTGTTACATTCGAAAGCCTGCAAGAGAAAAAGCCCTGAAAAGATGGAATAGCATAGTGGCTGCAGCAATGAGCACAAGCAAAGAACCACCGTAATGAGGGAACAGGATGGTGCTTCATTTCATGATGCTGTGAACACACGTGCAATTACCCAAAGCCCACGTGAGAGCACCTGACAACAGGAAGGACAGGAATTGTGCGTCTAACCATGTGCTGTACTATGTCTTAAGAGAAATCCTCTCTTCATTTAGAGCAGCGGTTCTCAACTTGTGGGTTCCAAAACCTTTGGGGGAAGGGACCACCTTCACTGGGCGGCCTAATTCACGACAGTATAAAAATTACAGTAATTAAGTTGCAATGAATCTAATTGTAGAATTTGGGCTTCCCCCCATCGAAAGGAACCGTATGAAATGTTGGTGGCAAGCAAGTTGAGAACCCCTGACCGAGAGGAGGGAAAAAAATCCGGTTACAATGGAAAGGCAGCAGAGGAGAGGCACCCCCAAGAAGATGGATCAGCACAGTGTCTGCAACAATGTGTGTAAGAAAATGCACCACTGTGATGATGGCCCAAGATGGGACAACTTTCATTATATTGGGCCAGAATTGACATGACTGTAAACCACTCGTCGGAACCTAACTGCAAGAAACAATGCGATTGAGTTTCTAACAATATGCTGAAGAAGACATAGAGAGAAAGTCCTATTAGTTTAGAGCAGCGGTTCTTAACCTTTCGGCCAGACCTCTTTGGGTGGTCGTACGACCCTTTCACAGGGGTGACCAGTGCATAACACTAGGAAAATTAGAGTTATGATATAGCAATGTATATAATTTCATGATTATGTGTCACCACCAACCGAGGAATTTTATGAAAGGGTCGTGGCCTTAGCAAGGTTGAAAAGCACTGCCCTGGAAGGAGGTGGAAAAGGTGTTATAGTAGAGGGCAACCAAAGAGATGCAGCCCCTACAAGATGGAATAGCACAGTGGCTACAAGCATGAACTGAAGCAAAGAACCACTGTGATGACGGAAAAGGATGGGGCTTTGTTTTATTATGTTGTGCACAGAGTTGCGATGAGCTGAAACATACTCGAGGGCAACTACCCACAAGACCATCAGGATTTGTGCGTCTAACAATGTGCTGAAGTAGAACGGAAGAGAAACTCTTCCTAGAGAGCAGCGGTTCTCAACCTGTGCGAGCCAGCCCTTTTTGGGAAGGTTCCACCTTTCACTGGGGTGGCCCATTCCATAACAGTAGCAAATAACTGTAGGATTGGGGGCTCACCACAACATAAGCAAAGGTACAAATGTTTCCTGGCATTAGGCAGGTTGAGAACCCCTACTGTAGAGGAAGAAGGAAACGTTGTTACATTCGAAAGCCTGCAAGAGAAAAAGCCCTGAAAAGATGGAATAGCATAGTGGCTGCAGCAATGAGCACAAGCAAAGAACCACCGTAATGAGGGAACAGGATGGTGCTTCATTTCATGATGCTGTGAACACACGTGCAATTACCCAAAGCCCACGTGAGAGCACCTGACAACAGGAAGGACAGGAATTGTGCGTCTAACCATGTGCTGTACTATGTCTTAAGAGAAATCCTCTCTTCATTTAGAGCAGCAGTTCTCAACTTGTGGGTTCCAAAACCTTTGGGGGAAGGGACCACCTTCACTGGGCGGCCTAATTCACGACAGTATAAAAATTACAGTAATTAAGTTGCAATGAATCTAATTGTAGAATTTGGGCTTCCCCCCATCGAAAGGAACCGTATGAAATGTTGGTGGCAAGCAAGTTGAGAACCCCTGACCGAGAGGAGGAAAAAAAATCCGGTTACAATGGAAAGGCAGCAGAGGAGAGGCACCCCCAAGAAGATGGATCAGCACAGTGTCTGCAACAATGTGTGTAAGAAAATTCACCACTGTGATGATGGCCCAAGATGGGACAACTTTCATTATATTGGGCCAGAATTGACATGACTGTAAACCACTCGTCGGAACCTAACTGCAAAAAACAATGCGATTGAGTTTCTAACAATATGCTGAAGAAGACATAAAGAGAAAGTCCTATTAGTTTAGAGCAGCGGTTCTTAACCTTTCGGCCAGACCTCTTTGGGTGGTCGTACGACCCTTTCACAGGGGTGACCAGTGCATAACACTAGGAAAATTAGAGTTATGATATAGCAATGTATATAATTTCATGATTATGGGTCACCACCAACCGAGGAATTTTATGAAAGGGTCGTGGCCTTAGCAAGGTTGAAAAGCACTGCCCTGGAAGGAGGTGGAAAAGGTGTTATAGTAGAGGGCAACCAAAGAGATGCAGCCCCTACAAGATGGAATAGCACAGTGGCTACAAGCATGAACTGAAGCAAAGAACCACTGTGATGACGGAAAAGGATGGGGCTTTGTTTTATTATGTTGTGCACAGAGTTGCGATGAGCTGAAACATACTCGAGGGCAACTACCCACAAGACCATCAGGATTTGTGCGTCTAACAATGTGCTGAAGTAGAACGGAAGAGAAACTCTTCCTAGAGAGCAGCGGTTCTCAACCTGTGCGAGCCAGCCCTTTTTGGGAAGGTTCCACCTTTCACTGGGGTGGCCCATTCCATAACAGTAGCAAATAACTGTAGGATTGGGGGCTCACCACAACATAAGCAAAGGTACAAATGTTTCCTGGCATTAGGCAGGTTGAGAACCCCTACTGTAGAGGAAGAAGGAAACGTTGTTACATTCGAAAGCCTGCAAGAGAAAAAGCCCTGAAAAGATGGAATAGCATAGTGGCTGCAGCAATGAGCACAAGCAAAGAACCACCGTAATGAGGGAACAGGATGGTGCTTCATTTCATGATGCTGTGAACACACGTGCAATTACCCAAAGCCCACGTGAGAGCACCTGACAACAGGAAGGACAGGAATTGTGCGTCTAACCATGTGCTGTACTATGTCTTAAGAGAAATCCTCTCTTCATTTAGAGCAGCGGTTCTCAACTTGTGGGTTCCAAAACCTTTGGGGGAAGGGACCGCCTTCACTGGGCGGCCTAATTCACGACAGTATAAAAATTACAGTAATTAAGTTGCAATGAATCTAATTGTAGAATTTGGGCTTCCCCCCATCGAAAGGAACCGTATGAAATGTTGGTGGCAAGCAAGTTGAGAACCCCTGACCGAGAGGAGGAAAAAAAAATCCGGTTACAATGGAAAGGCAGCAGAGGAGAGGCACCCCCAAGAAGATGGATCAGCACAGTGTCTGCAACAATGTGTGTAAGAAAATGCACCACTGTGATGATGGCCCAAGATGGGACAACTTTCATTATATTGGGCCAGAATTGACATGACTGTAAACCACTCGTCGGAACCTAACTGCAAGAAACAATGCGATTGAGTTTCTAACAATATGCTGAAGAAGACATAAAGAGAAAGTCCTATTAGTTTAGAGCAGCGGTTCTTAACCTTTCGGCCAGACCTCTTTGGGTGGTCGTACGACCCTTTCACAGGGGTGACCAGTGCATAACACTAGGAAAATTAGAGTTATGATATAGCAATGTATATAATTTCATGATTATGGGTCACCACCAACCGAGGAATTTTATGAAAGGGTCGTGGCCTTAGCAAGGTTGAAAAGCACTGCCCTGGAAGGAGGTGGAAAAGGTGTTATAGTAGAGGGCAACCAAAGAGATGCAGCCCCTACAAGATGGAATAGCACAGTGGCTACAGGCATGAACTGAAGCAAAGAACCACTGTGATGACGGAAAAGGATGGGGCTTTGTTTTATTATGTTGTGCACAGAGTTGCGATGAGCTGAAACATACTCGAGGGCAACTACCCACAAGACCATCAGGATTTGTGCGTCTAACAATGTGCTGAAGTAGAACGGAAGAGAAACTCTTCCTAGAGAGCAGCGGTTCTCAACCTGTGCGAGCCAGCCCTTTTTGGGAAGGTTCCACCTTTCACTGGGGTGGCCCATTCCATAACAGTAGCAAATAACTGTAGGATTGGGGGCTCACCACAACATAAGCAAAGGTACAAATGTTTCCTGGCATTAGGCAGGTTGAGAACCCCTACTGTAGAGGAAGAAGGAAACGTTGTTACATTCGAAAGCCTGCAAGAGAAAAAGCCCTGAAAAGATGGAATAGCATAGTGGCTGCAGCAATGAGCACAAGCAAAGAACCACCGTAATGAGGGAACAGGATGGTGCTTCATTTCATGATGCTGTGAACACACGTGCAATTACCCAAAGCCCACGTGAGAGCACCTGACAACAGGAAGGACAGGAATTGTGCGTCTAACCATGTGCTGTACTATGTCTTAAGAGAAATCCTCTCTTCATTTAGAGCAGCGGTTCTCAACTTGTGGGTTCCAAAACCTTTGGGGGAAGGGACCACCTTCACTGGGCGGCCTAATTCACGACAGTATAAAAATTACAGTAATTAAGTTGCAATGAATCTAATTGTAGAATTTGGGCTTCCCCCCATCGAAAGGAACCGTATGAAATGTTGGTGGCAAGCAAGTTGAGAACCCCTGACCGAGAGGAGGAAAAAAAATCCGGTTACAATGGAAAGGCAGCAGAGGAGAGGCACCCCCAAGAAGATGGATCAGCACAGTGTCTGCAACAATGTGTGTAAGAAAATTCACCACTGTGATGATGGCCCAAGATGGGACAACTTTCATTATATTGGGCCAGAATTGACATGACTGTAAACCACTCGTCGGAACCTAACTGCAAGAAACAATGCGATTGAGTTTCTAACAATATGCTGAAGAAGACATAAAGAGAAAGTCCTATTAGTTTAGAGCAGCGGTTCTTAACCTTTCGGCCAGACCTCTTTGGGTGGTCGTACGACCCTTTCACAGGGGTGACCAGTGCATAACACTAGGAAAATTAGAGTTATGATATAGCAATGTATATAATTTCATGATTATGGGTCACCACCAACCGAGGAATTTTATGAAAGGGTCGTGGCCTTAGCAAGGTTGAAAAGCACTGCCCTGGAAGGAGGTGGAGAAGGTGTTATAGTAGAGGGCAACCAAAGAGATGCAGCCCCTACAAGATGGAATAGCACAGTGGCTACAAGCATGAACTGAAGCAAAGAACCACTGTGATGACGGAAAAGGATGGGGCTTTGTTTTATTATGTTGTGCACAGAGTTGCGATGAGCTGAAACATACTCGAGGGCAACTACCCACAAGACCATCAGGATTTGTGCGTCTAACAATGTGCTGAAGTAGAACGGAAGAGAAACTCTTCCTAGAGAGCAGCGGTTCTCAACCTGTGCCAGCCAGCCCTTTTTGGGAAGGTTCCACCTTTCACTGGGGTGGCCCATTCCATAACAGTAGCAAATAACTGTAGGATTGGGGGCTCACCACAACATAAGCAAAGGTACAAATGTTTCCTGGCATTAGGCAGGTTGAGAACCCCTACTGTAGAGGAAGAAGGAAACGTTGTTACATTCGAAAGCCTGCAAGAGAAAAAGCCCTGAAAAGATGGAATAGCATAGTGGCTGCAGCAATGAGCACAAGCAAAGAACCACCGTAATGAGGGAACAGGATGGTGCTTCATTTCATGATGCTGTGAACACACGTGCAATTACCCAAAGCCCACGTGAGAGCACCTGACAACAGGAAGGACAGGAATTGTGCGTCTAACCATGTGCTGTACTATGTCTTAAGAGAAATCCTCTCTTCATTTAGAGCAGCGGTTCTCAACTTGTGGGTTCCAAAACCTTTGGGGGAAGGGACCGCCTTCACTGGGCGGCCTAATTCACGACAGTATAAAAATTACAGTAATTAAGTTGCAATGAATCTAATTGTAGAATTTGGGCTTCCCCCCATCGAAAGGAACCGTATGAAATGTTGGTGGCAAGCAAGTTGAGAACCCCTGACCGAGAGGAGGAAAAAAAATCCGGTTACAATGGAAAGGCAGCAGAGGAGAGGCACCCCCAAGAAGATGGATCAGCACAGTGTCTGCAACAATGTGTGTAAGAAAATGCACCACTGTGATGATGGCCCAAGATGGGACAACTTTCATTATATTGGGCCAGAATTGACATGACTGTAAACCACTCGTCGGAACCTAACTGCAAGAAACAATGCGATTGAGTTTCTAACAATATGCTGAAGAAGACATAAAGAGAAAGTCCTATTAGTTTAGAGCAGCGGTTCTTAACCTTTCGGCCAGACCTCTTTGGGTGGTCGTACGACCCTTTCACAGGGGTGACCAGTGCATAACACTAGGAAAATTAGAGTTATGATATAGCAATGTATATAATTTCATGATTATGGGTCACCACCAACCGAGGAATTTTATGAAAGGGTCGTGGCCTTAGCAAGGTTGAAAAGCACTGCCCTGGAAGGAGGTGGAAAAGGTGTTATAGTAGAGGGCAACCAAAGAGATGCAGCCCCTACAAGATGGAATAGCACAGTGGCTACAGGCATGAACTGAAGCAAAGAACCACTGTGATGACGGAAAAGGATGGGGCTTTGTTTTATTATGTTGTGCACAGAGTTGCGATGAGCTGAAACATACTCGAGGGCAACTACCCACAAGACCATCAGGATTTGTGCGTCTAACAATGTGCTGAAGTAGAACGGAAGAGAAACTCTTCCTAGAGAGCAGCGGTTCTCAACCTGTGCGAGCCAGCCCTTTTTGGGAAGGTTCCACCTTTCACTGGGGTGGCCCATTCCATAACAGTAGCAAATAACTGTAGGATTGGGGGCTCACCACAACATAAGCAAAGGTACAAATGTTTCCTGGCATTAGGCAGGTTGAGAACCCCTACTGTAGAGGAAGAAGGAAACGTTGTTACATTCGAAAGCCTGCAAGAGAAAAAGCCCTGAAAAGATGGAATAGCATAGTGGCTGCAGCAATGAGCACAAGCAAAGAACCACCGTAATGAGGGAACAGGATGGTGCTTCATTTCATGATGCTGTGAACACACGTGCAATTACCCAAAGCCCACGTGAGAGCACCTGACAACAGGAAGGACAGGAGTTGTGCGTCTAACCATGTGCTGTACTATGTCTTAAGAGAAATCCTCTCTTCATTTAGAGCAGCGGTTCTCAACTTGTGGGTTCCAAAACCTTTGGGGGAAGGGACCACCTTCACTGGGCGGCCTAATTCACGACAGTATAAAAATTACAGTAATTAAGTTGCAATGAATCTAATTGTAGAATTTGGGCTTCCCCCCATCGAAAGGAACCGTATGAAATGTTGGTGGCAAGCAAGTTGAGAACCCCTGACCGAGAGGAGGAAAAAAAATCCGGTTACAATGGAAAGGCAGCAGAGGAGAGGCACCCCCAAGAAGATGGATCAGCACAGTGTCTGCAACAATGTGTGTAAGAAAATGCACCACTGTGATGATGGCCCAAGATGGGACAACTTTCATTATATTGGGCCAGAATTGACATGACTGTAAACCACTCGTCGGAACCTAACTGCAAGAAACAATGCGATTGAGTTTCTAACAATATGCTGAAGAAGACATAAAGAGAAAGTCCTATTAGTTTAGAGCAGCGGTTCTTAACCTTTCGGCCAGACCTCTTTGGGTGGTCGTACGACCCTTTCACAGGGGTGACCAGTGCATAACACTAGGAAAATTAGAGTTATGATATAGCAATGTATATAATTTCATGATTATGGGTCACCACCAACCGAGGAATTTTATGAAAGGGTCGTGGCCTTAGCAAGGTTGAAAAGCACTGCCCTGGAAGGAGGTGGAGAAGGTGTTATAGTAGAGGGCAACCAAAGAGATGCAGCCCCTACAAGATGGAATAGCACAGTGGCTACAAGCATGAACTGAAGCAAAGAACCACTGTGATGACGGAAAAGGATGGGGCTTTGTTTTATTATGTTGTGCACAGAGTTGCGATGAGCTGAAACATACTCGAGGGCAACTACCCACAAGACCATCAGGATTTGTGCGTCTAACAATGTGCTGAAGTAGAACGGAAGAGAAACTCTTCCTAGAGAGCAGCGGTTCTCAACCTGTGCGAGCCAGCCCTTTTTGGGAAGGTTCCACCTTTCACTGGGGTGGCCCATTCCATAACAGTAGCAAATAACTGTAGGATTGGGGGCTCACCACAACATAAGCAAAGGTACAAATGTTTCCTGGCATTAGGCAGGTTGAGAACCCCTACTGTAGAGGAAGAAGGAAACGTTGTTACATTCGAAAGCCTGCAAGAGAAAAAGCCCTGAAAAGATGGAATAGCATAGTGGCTGCAGCAATGAGCACAAGCAAAGAACCACCGTAATGAGGGAACAGGATGGTGCTTCATTTCATGATGCTGTGAACACACGTGCAATTACCCAAAGCCCACGTGAGAGCACCTGACAACAGGAAGGACAGGAATTGTGCGTCTAACCATGTGCTGTACTATGTCTTAAGAGAAATCCTCTCTTCATTTAGAGCAGCGGTTCTCAACTTGTGGGTTCCAAAACCTTTGGGGGAAGGGACCACCTTCACTGGGCGGCCTAATTCACGACAGTATAAAAATTACAGTAATTAAGTTGCAATGAATCTAATTGTAGAATTTGGGCTTCCCCCCATCGAAAGGAACCGTATGAAATGTTGGTGGCAAGCAAGTTGAGAACCCCTGACCGAGAGGAGGAAAAAAAATCCGGTTACAATGGAAAGGCAGCAGAGGAGAGGCACCCCCAAGAAGATGGATCAGCACAGTGTCTGCAACAATGTGTGTAAGAAAATGCACCACTGTGATGATGGCCCAAGATGGGACAACTTTCATTATATTGGGCCAGAATTGACATGACTGTAAACCACTCGTCGGAACCTAACTGCAAGAAACAATGCGATTGAGTTTCTAACAATATGCTGAAGAAGACATAGAGAGAAAGTCCTATTAGTTTAGAGCAGCGGTTCTTAACCTTTCGGCCAGACCTCTTTGGGTGGTCGTACGACCCTTTCACAGGGGTGACCAGTGCATAACACTAGGAAAATTAGAGTTATGATATAGCAATGTATATAATTTCATGATTATGGGTCACCACCAACCGAGGAATTTTATGAAAGGGTCGTGGCCTTAGCAAGGTTGAAATGCACTGCCCTGGAAGGAGGTGGAGAAGGTGTTATAGTAGAGGGCAACCTAAGAGATGTAGCCCCTACAAGATGGAATAGCACAGTGGCTACAAGCATGAACTGAAGCAAAGAACCACTGTGATGACGGAAAAGGATGGGGCTTTGTTTTATTATGTTGTGCACAGAGTTGCGATGAGCTGAAACATACTCGAGGGCAACTACCCACAAGACCATCAGGATTTGTGCGTCTAACAATGTGCTGAAGTAGAACGGAAGAGAAACTCTTCCTAGAGAGCAGCGGTTCTCAACCTGTGCCAGCCAGCCCTTTTTGGGAAGGTTCCACCTTTCACTGGGGTGGCCCATTCCATAACAGTAGCAAATAACTGTAGGATTGGGGGCTCACCACAACATAAGCAAAGGTACAAATGTTTCCTGGCATTAGGCAGTTTGAGAACCCCTACTGTAGAGGAAGAAGGAAACGTTGTTACATTCGAAAGCCTGCAAGAGAAAAAGCCCTGAAAAGATGGAATAGCATAGTGGCTGCAGCAATGAGCACAAGCAAAGAACCACCGTAATGAGGGAACAGGATGGTGCTTCATTTCATGATGCTGTGAACACACGTGCAATTACCCAAAGCCCACGTGAGAGCACCTGACAACAGGAAGGACAGGAATTGTGCGTCTAACCATGTGCTGTACTATGTCTTAAGAGAAATCCTCTCTTCATTTAGAGCAGCGGTTCTCAACTTGTGGTTTCCAAAACCTTTGGGGGAAGGGACCACCTTCACTGGGCGGCCTAATTCACGACAGTATAAAAATTACAGTAATTAAGTTGCAATGAATCTAATTGTAGAATTTGGGCTTCCCCCCATCGAAAGGAACCGTATGAAATGTTGGTGGCAAGCAAGTTGAGAACCCCTGACCGAGAGGAGGAAAAAAAATCCGGTTACAATGGAAAGGCAGCAGAGGAGAGGCACCCCCAAGAAGATGGATCAGCACAGTGTCTGCAACAATGTGTGTAAGAAAATGCACCACTGTGATGATGGCCCAAGATGGGACAACTTTCATTATATTGGGCCAGAATTGACATGACTGTAAACCACTCGTCGGAACCTAACTGCAAAAAACAATGCGATTGAGTTTCTAACAATATGCTGAAGAAGACATAGAGAGAAAGTCCTATTAGTTTAGAGCAGCGGTTCTTAACCTTTCGGCCAGACCTCTTTGGGTGGTCGTACGACCCTTTCACAGGGGTGACCAGTGCATAACACTAGGAAAATTAGAGTTATGATATAGCAATGTATATAATTTCATGATTATGGGTCACCACCAACCGAGGAATTTTATGAAAGGGTCGTGGCCTTAGCAAGGTTGAAAAGCACTGCCCTGGAAGGAGGTGGAGAAGGTGTTATAGTAGAGGGCAACCAAAGAGATGCAGCCCCTACAAGATGGAATAGCACAGTGGCTACAAGCATGAACTGAAGCAAAGAACCACTGTGATGACGGAAAAGGATGGGGCTTTGTTTTATTATGTTGTGCACAGAGTTGCGATGAGCTGAAACATACTCGAGGGCAACTACCCACAAGACCATCAGGATTTGTGCGTCTAACAATGTGCTGAAGTAGAACGGAAGAGAAACTCTTCCTAGAGAGCAGCGGTTCTCAACCTGTGCCAGCCAGCCCTTTTTGGGAAGGTTCCACCTTTCACTGGGGTGGCCCATTCCATAACAGTAGCAAATAACTGTAGGATTGGGGGCTCACCACAACATAAGCAAAGGTACAAATGTTTCCTGGCATTAGACAGGTTGAGAACCCCTACTGTAGAGGAAGAAGGAAACGTTGTTACATTCGAAAGCCTGCAAGAGAAAAAGCCCTGAAAAGATGGAATAGCATAGTGGCTGCAGCAATGAGCACAAGCAAAGAACCACCGTAATGAGGGAACAGGATGGTGCTTCATTTCATGATGCTGTGAACACACGTGCAATTACCCAAAGCCCACGTGAGAGCACCTGACAACAGGAAGGACAGGAATTGTGCGTCTAACCATGTGCTGTACTATGTCTTAAGAGAAATCCTCTCTTCATTTAGAGCAGCGGTTCTCAACTTGTGGGTTCCAAAACCTTTGGGGGAAGGGACCACCTTCACTGGGCGGCCTAATTCACGACAGTATAAAAATTACAGTAATTAAGTTGCAATGAATCTAATTGTAGAATTTGGGCTTCCCCCCATCGAAAGGAACCGTATGAAATGTTGGTGGCAAGCAAGTTGAGAACCCCTGACCGAGAGGAGGGAAAAAAATCCGGTTACAATGGAAAGGCAGCAGAGGAGAGGCACCCCCAAGAAGATGGATCAGCACAGTGTCTGCAACAATGTGTGTAAGAAAATGCACCACTGTGATGATGGCCCAAGATGGGACAACTTTCATTATATTGGGCCAGAATTGACATGACTGTAAACCACTCGTCGGAACCTAACTGCAAGAAACAATGCGATTGAGTTTCTAACAATATGCTGAAGAAGACATAAAGAGAAAGTCCTATTAGTTTAGAGCAGCGGTTCTTAACCTTTCGGCCAGACCTCTTTGGGTGGTCGTACGACCCTTTCACAGGGGTGACCAGTGCATAACACTAGGAAAATTAGAGTTATGATATAGCAATGTATATAATTTCATGATTATGGGTCACCACCAACCGAGGAATTTTATGAAAGGGTCGTGGCCTTAGCAAGGTTGAAAAGCACTGCCCTGGAAGGAGGTGGAAAAGGTGTTATAGTAGAGGGCAACCAAAGAGATGCAGCCCCTACAAGATGGAATAGCACAGTGGCTACAAGCATGAACTGAAGCAAAGAACCACTGTGATGACGGAAAAGGATGGGGCTTTGTTTTATTATGTTGTGCACAGAGTTGCGATGAGCTGAAACATACTCGAGGGCAACTACCCACAAGACCATCAGGATTTGTGCGTCTAACAATGTGCTGAAGTAGAACGGAAGAGAAACTCTTCCTAGAGAGCAGCGGTTCTCAACCTGTGCGAGCCAGCCCTTTTTGGGAAGGTTCCACCTTTCACTGGGGTGGCCCATTCCATAACAGTAGCAAATAACTGTAGGATTGGGGGCTCACCACAACATAAGCAAAGGTACAAATGTTTCCTGGCATTAGGCAGGTTGAGAACCCCTACTGTAGAGGAAGAAGGAAACGTTGTTACATTCGAAAGCCTGCAAGAGAAAAAGCCCTGAAAAGATGGAATAGCATAGTGGCTGCAGCAATGAGCACAAGCAAAGAACCACCGTAATGAGGGAACAGGATGGTGCTTCATTTCATGATGCTGTGAACACACGTGCAATTACCCAAAGCCCACGTGTGAGCACCTGACAACAGGAAGGACAGGAATTGTGCGTCTAACCATGTGCTGTACTATGTCTTAAGAGAAATCCTCTCTTCATTTAGAGCAGCGGTTCTCAACTTGTGGGTTCCAAAACCTTTGGGGGAAGGGACCGCCTTCACTGGGCGGCCTAATTCACGACAGTATAAAAATTACAGTAATTAAGTTGCAATGAATCTAATTGTAGAATTTGGGCTTCCCCCCATCGAAAGGAACCGTATGAAATGTTGGTGGCAAGCAAGTTGAGAACCCCTGACCGAGAGGAGGGAAAAAAATCCGGTTACAATGGAAAGGCAGCAGAGGAGAGGCACCCCCAAGAAGATGGATCAGCACAGTGTCTGCAACAATGTGTGTAAGAAAATGCACCACTGTGATGATGGCCCAAGATGGGACAACTTTCATTATATTGGGCCAGAATTGACATGACTGTAAACCACTCGTCGGAACCTAACTGCAAGAAACAATGCGATTGAGTTTCTAACAATATGCTGAAGAACACATAAAGAGAAAGTCCTATTAGTTTAGAGCAGCGGTTCTTAACCTTTCGGCCAGACCTCTTTGGGTGGTCGTACGACCCTTTCACAGGGGTGACCAGTGCATAACACTAGGAAAATTAGAGTTATGATATAGCAATGTATATAATTTCATGATTATGGGTCACCACCAACCGAGGAATTTTATGAAAGGGTCGTGGCCTTAGCAAGGTTGAAAAGCACTGCCCTGCAAGGAGGTGGAGAAGGTGTTATAGTAGAGGGCAACCTAAGAGATGTAGCCCCTACAAGATGGAATAGCACAGTGGCTACAAGCATGAACTGAAGCAAAGAACCACTGTGATGACGGAAATGGATGGGGCTTTGTTTTATTATGTTGTGCACAGAGTTGCGATGAGCTGAAACATACTCGAGGGCAACTACCCACAAGACCATCAGGATTTGTGCGTCTAACAATGTGCTGAAGTAGAACGGAAGAGAAACTCTTCCTAGAGAGCAGCGGTTCTCAACCTGTGCCAGCCAGCCCTTTTTGGGAAGGTTCCACCTTTCACTGGGGTGGCCCATTCCATAACAGTAGCAAATAACTGTAGGATTGGGGGCTCACCACAACATAAGCAAAGGTACAAATGTTTCCTGGCATTAGGCAGGTTGAGAACCCCTACTGTAGAGGAAGAAGGAAACGTTGTTACATTCGAAAGCCTGCAAGAGAAAAAGCCCTGAAAAGATGGAATAGCATAGTGGCTGCAGCAATGAGCACAAGCAAAGAACCACCGTAATGAGGGAACAGGATGGTGCTTCATTTCATGATGCTGTGAACACACGTGCAATTACCCAAAGCCCACGTGAGAGCACCTGACAACAGGAAGGACAGGAATTGTGCGTCTAACCATGTGCTGTACTATGTCTTAAGAGAAATCCTCTCTTCATTTAGAGCAGCAGTTCTCAACTTGTGGGTTCCAAAACCTTTGGGGGAAGGGACCACCTTCACTGGGCGGCCTAATTCACGACAGTATAAAAATTACAGTAATTAAGTTGCAATGAATCTAATTGTAGAATTTGGGCTTCCCCCCATCGAAAGGAACCGTATGAAATGTTGGTGGCAAGCAAGTTGAGAACCCCTGACCGAGAGGAGGAAAAAAAATCCGGTTACAATGGAAAGGCAGCAGAGGAGAGGCACCCCCAAGAAGATGGATCAGCACAGTGTCTGCAACAATGTGTGTAAGAAAATTCACCACTGTGATGATGGCCCAAGATGGGACAACTTTCATTATATTGGGCCAGAATTGACATGACTGTAAACCACTCGTCGGAACCTAACTGCAAAAAACAATGCGATTGAGTTTCTAACAATATGCTGAAGAAGACATAAAGAGAAAGTCCTATTAGTTTAGAGCAGCGGTTCTTAACCTTTCGGCCAGACCTCTTTGGGTGG
The DNA here is from genome assembly GCF_050624435.1 of Tenrec ecaudatus. Taxonomy (NCBI): domain Eukaryota; kingdom Metazoa; phylum Chordata; class Mammalia; order Afrosoricida; family Tenrecidae; genus Tenrec; species Tenrec ecaudatus. The sequence goes on from NC_134548.1 coordinate 85,295,439, forward strand.
TCGTACGACCCTTTCACAGGGGTGACCAGTGCATAACACTAGGAAAATTAGAGTTATGATATAGCAATGTATATAATTTCATGATTATGGGTCACCACCAACCGAGGAATTTTATGAAAGGGTCGTGGCCTTAGCAAGGTTGAAAAGCACTGCCCTGGAAGGAGGTGGAAAAGGTGTTATAGTAGAGGGCAACCAAAGAGATGCAGCCCCTACAAGATGGAATAGCACAGTGGCTACAAGCATGAACTGAAGCAAAGAACCACTGTGATGACGGAAAAGGATGGGGCTTTGTTTTATTATGTTGTGCACAGAGTTGCGATGAGCTGAAACATACTCGAGGGCAACTACCCACAAGACCATCAGGATTTGTGCGTCTAACAATGTGCTGAAGTAGAACGGAAGAGAAACTCTTCCTAGAGAGCAGCGGTTCTCAACCTGTGCGAGCCAGCCCTTTTTGGGAAGGTTCCACCTTTCACTGGGGTGGCCCATTCCATAACAGTAGCAAATAACTGTAGGATTGGGGGCTCACCACAACATAAGCAAAGGTACAAATGTTTCCTGGCATTAGGCAGGTTGAGAACCCCTACTGTAGAGGAAGAAGGAAACGTTGTTACATTCGAAAGCCTGCAAGAGAAAAAGCCCTGAAAAGATGGAATAGCATAGTGGCTGCAGCAATGAGCACAAGCAAAGAACCACCGTAATGAGGGAACAGGATGGTGCTTCATTTCATGATGCTGTGAACACACGTGCAATTACCCAAAGCCCACGTGAGAGCACCTGACAACAGGAAGGACAGGAATTGTGCGTCTAACCATGTGCTGTACTATGTCTTAAGAGAAATCCTCTCTTCATTTAGAGCAGCGGTTCTCAACTTGTGGGTTCCAAAACCTTTGGGGGAAGGGACCGCCTTCACTGGGCGGCCTAATTCACGACAGTATAAAAATTACAGTAATTAAGTTGCAATGAATCTAATTGTAGAATTTGGGCTTCCCCCCATCGAAAGGAACCGTATGAAATGTTGGTGGCAAGCAAGTTGAGAACCCCTGACCGAGAGGAGGAAAAAAAATCCGGTTACAATGGAAAGGCAGCAGAGGAGAGGCACCCCCAAGAAGATGGATCAGCACAGTGTCTGCAACAATGTGTGTAAGAAAATGCACCACTGTGATGATGGCCCAAGATGGGACAACTTTCATTATATTGGGCCAGAATTGACATGACTGTAAACCACTCGTCGGAACCTAACTGCAAGAAACAATGCGATTGAGTTTCTAACAATATGCTGAAGAAGACATAAAGAGAAAGTCCTATTAGTTTAGAGCAGCGGTTCTTAACCTTTCGGCCAGACCTCTTTGGGTGGTCGTACGACCCTTTCACAGGGGTGACCAGTGCATAACACTAGGAAAATTAGAGTTATGATATAGCAATGTATATAATTTCATGATTATGGGTCACCACCAACCGAGGAATTTTATGAAAGGGTCGTGGCCTTAGCAAGGTTGAAAAGCACTGCCCTGGAAGGAGGTGGAAAAGGTGTTATAGTAGAGGGCAACCAAAGAGATGCAGCCCCTACAAGATGGAATAGCACAGTGGCTACAGGCATGAACTGAAGCAAAGAACCACTGTGATGACGGAAAAGGATGGGGCTTTGTTTTATTATGTTGTGCACAGAGTTGCGATGAGCTGAAACATACTCGAGGGCAACTACCCACAAGACCATCAGGATTTGTGCGTCTAACAATGTGCTGAAGTAGAACGGAAGAGAAACTCTTCCTAGAGAGCAGCGGTTCTCAACCTGTGCGAGCCAGCCCTTTTTGGGAAGGTTCCACCTTTCACTGGGGTGGCCCATTCCATAACAGTAGCAAATAACTGTAGGATTGGGGGCTCACCACAACATAAGCAAAGGTACAAATGTTTCCTGGCATTAGGCAGGTTGAGAACCCCTACTGTAGAGGAAGAAGGAAACGTTGTTACATTCGAAAGCCTGCAAGAGAAAAAGCCCTGAAAAGATGGAATAGCATAGTGGCTGCAGCAATGAGCACAAGCAAAGAACCACCGTAATGAGGGAACAGGATGGTGCTTCATTTCATGATGCTGTGAACACACGTGCAATTACCCAAAGCCCACGTGAGAGCACCTGACAACAGGAAGGACAGGAATTGTGCGTCTAACCATGTGCTGTACTATGTCTTAAGAGAAATCCTCTCTTCATTTAGAGCAGCAGTTCTCAACTTGTGGGTTCCAAAACCTTTGGGGGAAGGGACCACCTTCACTGGGCGGCCTAATTCACGACAGTATAAAAATTACAGTAATTAAGTTGCAATGAATCTAATTGTAGAATTTGGGCTTCCCCCCATCGAAAGGAACCGTATGAAATGTTGGTGGCAAGCAAGTTGAGAACCCCTGACCGAGAGGAGGAAAAAAAATCCGGTTACAATGGAAAGGCAGCAGAGGAGAGGCACCCCCAAGAAGATGGATCAGCACAGTGTCTGCAACAATGTGTGTAAGAAAATGCACCACTGTGATGATGGCCCAAGATGGGACAACTTTCATTATATTGGGCCAGAATTGACATGACTGTAAACCACTCGTCGGAACCTAACTGCAAAAAACAATGCGATTGAGTTTCTAACAATATGCTGAAGAAGACATAAAGAGAAAGTCCTATTAGTTTAGAGCAGCGGTTCTTAACCTTTCGGCCAGACCTCTTTGGGTGGTCGTACGACCCTTTCACAGGGGTGACCAGTGCATAACACTAGGAAAATTAGAGTTATGATATAGCAATGTATATAATTTCATGATTATGGGTCACCACCAACCGAGGAATTTTATGAAAGGGTCGTGGCCTTAGCAAGGTTGAAAAGCACTGCCCTGGAAGGAGGTGGAAAAGGTGTTATAGTAGAGGGCAACCAAAGAGATGCAGCCCCTACAAGATGGAATAGCACAGTGGCTACAAGCATGAACTGAAGCAAAGAACCACTGTGATGACGGAAAAGGATGGGGCTTTGTTTTATTATGTTGTGCACAGAGTTGCGATGAGCTGAAACATACTCGAGGGCAACTACCCACAAGACCATCAGGATTTGTGCGTCTAACAATGTGCTGAAGTAGAACGGAAGAGAAACTCTTCCTAGAGAGCAGCGGTTCTCAACCTGTGCGAGCCAGCCCTTTTTGGGAAGGTTCCACCTTTCACTGGGGTGGCCCATTCCATAACAGTAGCAAATAACTGTAGGATTGGGGGCTCACCACAACATAAGCAAAGGTACAAATGTTTCCTGGCATTAGGCAGGTTGAGAACCCCTACTGTAGAGGAAGAAGGAAACGTTGTTACATTCGAAAGCCTGCAAGAGAAAAAGCCCTGAAAAGATGGAATAGCATAGTGGCTGCAGCAATGAGCACAAGCAAAGAACCACCGTAATGAGGGAACAGGATGGTGCTTCATTTCATGATGCTGTGAACACACGTGCAATTACCCAAAGCCCACGTGAGAGCACCTGACAACAGGAAGGACAGGAATTGTGCGTCTAACCATGTGCTGTACTATGTCTTAAGAGAAATCCTCTCTTCATTTAGAGCAGCGGTTCTCAACTTGTGGGTTCCAAAACCTTTGGGGGAAGGGACCGCCTTCACTGGGCGGCCTAATTCACGACAGTATAAAAATTACAGTAATTAAGTTGCAATGAATCTAATTGTAGAATTTGGGCTTCCCCCCATCGAAAGGAACCGTATGAAATGTTGGTGGCAAGCAAGTTGAGAACCCCTGACCGAGAGGAGGAAAAAAAATCCGGTTACAATGGAAAGGCAGCAGAGGAGAGGCACCCCCAAGAAGATGGATCAGCACAGTGTCTGCAACAATGTGTGTAAGAAAATTCACCACTGTGATGATGGCCCAAGATGGGACAACTTTCATTATATTGGGCCAGAATTGACATGACTGTAAACCACTCGTCGGAACCTAACTGCAAGAAACAATGCGATTGAGTTTCTAACAATATGCTGAAGAAGACATAAAGAGAAAGTCCTATTAGTTTAGAGCAGCGGTTCTTAACCTTTCGGCCAGACCTCTTTGGGTGGTCGTACGACCCTTTCACAGGGGTGACCAGTGCATAACACTAGGAAAATTAGAGTTATGATATAGCAATGTATATAATTTCATGATTATGGGTCACCACCAACCGAGGAATTTTATGAAAGGGTCGTGGCCTTAGCAAGGTTGAAAAGCACTGCCCTGGAAGGAGGTGGAAAAGGTGTTATAGTAGAGGGCAACCAAAGAGATGCAGCCCCTACAAGATGGAATAGCACAGTGGCTACAAGCATGAACTGAAGCAAAGAACCACTGTGATGACGGAAAAGGATGGGGCTTTGTTTTATTATGTTGTGCACAGAGTTGCGATGAGCTGAAACATACTCGAGGGCAACTACCCACAAGACCATCAGGATTTGTGCGTCTAACAATGTGCTGAAGTAGAACGGAAGAGAAACTCTTCCTAGAGAGCAGCGGTTCTCAACCTGTGCGAGCCAGCCCTTTTTGGGAAGGTTCCACCTTTCACTGGGGTGGCCCATTCCATAACAGTAGCAAATAACTGTAGGATTGGGGGCTCACCACAACATAAGCAAAGGTACAAATGTTTCCTGGCATTAGGCAGGTTGAGAACCCCTACTGTAGAGGAAGAAGGAAACGTTGTTACATTCGAAAGCCTGCAAGAGAAAAAGCCCTGAAAAGATGGAATAGCATAGTGGCTGCAGCAATGAGCACAAGCAAAGAACCACCGTAATGAGGGAACAGGATGGTGCTTCATTTCATGATGCTGTGAACACACGTGCAATTACCCAAAGCCCACGTGAGAGCACCTGACAACAGGAAGGACAGGAATTGTGCGTCTAACCATGTGCTGTACTATGTCTTAAGAGAAATCCTCTCTTCATTTAGAGCAGCAGTTCTCAACTTGTAGGTTCCAAAACCTTTGGGGGAAGGGACCACCTTCACTGGGCGGCCTAATTCACGACAGTATAAAAATTACAGTAATTAAGTTGCAATGAATCTAATTGTAGAATTTGGGCTTCCCCCCATCGAAAGGAACCGTATGAAATGTTGGTGGCAAGCAAGTTGAGAACCCCTGACCGAGAGGAGGAAAAAAAATCCGGTTACAATGGAAAGGCAGCAGAGGAGAGGCACCCCCAAGAAGATGGATCAGCACAGTGTCTGCAACAATGTGTGTAAGAAAATTCACCACTGTGATGATGGCCCAAGATGGGACAACTTTCATTATATTGGGCCAGAATTGACATGACTGTAAACCACTCGTCGGAACCTAACTGCAAAAAACAATGCGATTGAGTTTCTAACAATATGCTGAAGAAGACATAAAGAGAAAGTCCTATTAGTTTAGAGCAGCGGTTCTTAACCTTTCGGCCAGACCTCTTTGGGTGGTCGTACGACCCTTTCACAGGGGTGACCAGTGCATAACACTAGGAAAATTAGAGTTATGATATAGCAATGTATATAATTTCATGATTATGGGTCACCACCAACCGAGGAATTTTATGAAAGGGTCGTGGCCTTAGCAAGGTTGAAAAGCACTGCCCTGGAAGGAGGTGGAAAAGGTGTTATAGTAGAGGGCAACCAAAGAGATGCAGCCCCTACAAGATGGAATAGCACAGTGGCTACAAGCATGAACTGAAGCAAAGAACCACTGTGATGACGGAAAAGGATGGGGCTTTGTTTTATTATGTTGTGCACAGAGTTGCGATGAGCTGAAACATACTCGAGGGCAACTACCCACAAGACCATCAGGATTTGTGCGTCTAACAATGTGCTGAAGTAGAACGGAAGAGAAACTCTTCCTAGAGAGCAGCGGTTCTCAACCTGTGCGAGCCAGCCCTTTTTGGGAAGGTTCCACCTTTCACTGGGGTGGCCCATTCCATAACAGTAGCAAATAACTGTAGGATTGGGGGCTCACCACAACATAAGCAAAGGTACAAATGTTTCCTGGCATTAGGCAGGTTGAGAACCCCTACTGTAGAGGAAGAAGGAAACGTTGTTACATTCGAAAGCCTGCAAGAGAAAAAGCCCTGAAAAGATGGAATAGCATAGTGGCTGCAGCAATGAGCACAAGCAAAGAACCACCGTAATGAGGGAACAGGATGGTGCTTCATTTCATGATGCTGTGAACACACGTGCAATTACCCAAAGCCCACGTGAGAGCACCTGACAACAGGAAGGACAGGAATTGTGCGTCTAACCATGTGCTGTACTATGTCTTAAGAGAAATCCTCTCTTCATTTAGAGCAGCGGTTCTCAACTTGTGGGTTCCAAAACCTTTGGGGGAAGGGACCGCCTTCACTGGGCGGCCTAATTCACGACAGTATAAAAATTACAGTAATTAAGTTGCAATGAATCTAATTGTAGAATTTGGGCTTCCCCCCATCGAAAGGAACCGTATGAAATGTTGGTGGCAAGCAAGTTGAGAACCCCTGACCGAGAGGAGGAAAAAAAATCCGGTTACAATGGAAAGGCAGCAGAGGAGAGGCACCCCCAAGAAGATGGATCAGCACAGTGTCTGCAACAATGTGTGTAAGAAAATGCACCACTGTGATGATGGCCCAAGATGGGACAACTTTCATTATATTGGGCCAGAATTGACATGACTGTAAACCACTCGTCGGAACCTAACTGCAAGAAACAATGCGATTGAGTTTCTAACAATATGCTGAAGAAGACATAAAGAGAAAGTCCTATTAGTTTAGAGCAGCGGTTCTTAACCTTTCGGCCAGACCTCTTTGGGTGGTCGTACGACCCTTTCACAGGGGTGACCAGTGCATAACACTAGGAAAATTAGAGTTATGATATAGCAATGTATATAATTTCATGATTATGGGTCACCACCAACCGAGGAATTTTATGAAAGGGTCGTGGCCTTAGCAAGGTTGAAAAGCACTGCCCTGGAAGGAGGTGGAAAAGGTGTTATAGTAGAGGGCAACCAAAGAGATGCAGCCCCTACAAGATGGAATAGCACAGTGGCTACAGGCATGAACTGAAGCAAAGAACCACTGTGATGACGGAAAAGGATGGGGCTTTGTTTTATTATGTTGTGCACAGAGTTGCGATGAGCTGAAACATACTCGAGGGCAACTACCCACAAGACCATCAGGATTTGTGCGTCTAACAATGTGCTGAAGTAGAACGGAAGAGAAACTCTTCCTAGAGAGCAGCGGTTCTCAACCTGTGCGAGCCAGCCCTTTTTGGGAAGGTTCCACCTTTCACTGGGGTGGCCCATTCCATAACAGTAGCAAATAACTGTAGGATTGGGGGCTCACCACAACATAAGCAAAGGTACAAATGTTTCCTGGCATTAGGCAGGTTGAGAACCCCTACTGTAGAGGAAGAAGGAAACGTTGTTACATTCGAAAGCCTGCAAGAGAAAAAGCCCTGAAAAGATGGAATAGCATAGTGGCTGCAGCAATGAGCACAAGCAAAGAACCACCGTAATGAGGGAACAGGATGGTGCTTCATTTCATGATGCTGTGAACACACGTGCAATTACCCAAAGCCCACGTGAGAGCACCTGACAACAGGAAGGACAGGAATTGTGCGTCTAACCATGTGCTGTACTATGTCTTAAGAGAAATCCTCTCTTCATTTAGAGCAGCGGTTCTCAACTTGTGGGTTCCAAAACCTTTGGGGGAAGGGACCGCCTTCACTGGGCGGCCTAATTCACGACAGTATAAAAATTACAGTAATTAAGTTGCAATGAATCTAATTGTAGAATTTGGGCTTCCCCCCCATCGATAGGAACCGTATGAAATGTTGGTGGCAAGCAAGTTGAGAACCCCTGACCGAGAGGAGGAAAAAAAATCCGGTTACAATGGAAAGGCAGCAGAGGAGAGGCACCCCCAAGAAGATGGATCAGCACAGTGTCTGCAACAATGTGTGTAAGAAAATGCACCACTGTGATGATGGCCCAAGATGGGACAACTTTCATTATATTGGGCCAGAATTGACATGACTGTAAACCACTCGTCGGAACCTAACTGCAAGAAACAATGCGATTGAGTTTCTAACAATATGCTGAAGAAGACATAAAGAGAAAGTCCTATTAGTTTAGAGCAGCGGTTCTTAACCTTTCGGCCAGACCTCTTTGGGTGGTCGTACGACCCTTTCACAGGGGTGACCAGTGCATAACACTAGGAAAATTAGAGTTATGATATAGCAATGTATATAATTTCATGATTATGGGTCACCACCAACCGAGGAATTTTATGAAAGGGTCGTGGCCTTAGCAAGGTTGAAAAGCACTGCCCTGGAAGGAGGTGGAAAAGGTGTTATAGTAGAGGGCAACCAAAGAGATGCAGCCCCTACAAGATGGAATAGCACAGTGGCTACAAGCATGAACTGAAGCAAAGAACCACTGTGATGACGGAAAAGGATGGGGCTTTGTTTTATTATGTTGTGCACAGAGTTGCGATGAGCTGAAACATACTCGAGGGCAACTACCCACAAGACCATCAGGATTTGTGCGTCTAACAATGTGCTGAAGTAGAACGGAAGAGAAACTCTTCCTAGAGAGCAGCGGTTCTCAACCTGTGCGAGCCAGCCCTTTTTGGGAAGGTTCCACCTTTCACTGGGGTGGCCCATTCCATAATAGTAGCAAATAACTGTAGGATTGGGGGCTCACCACAACATAAGCAAAGGTACAAATGTTTCCTGGCATTAGGCAGGTTGAGAACCCCTACTGTAGAGGAAGAAGGAAACGTTGTTACATTCGAAAGCCTGCAAGAGAAAAAGCCCTGAAAAGATGGAATAGCATAGTGGCTGCAGCAATGAGCACAAGCAAAGAACCACCGTAATGAGGGAACAGGATGGTGCTTCATTTCATGATGCTGTGAACACACGTGCAATTACCCAAAGCCCACGTGTGAGCACCTGACAACAGGAAGGACAGGAATTGTGCGTCTAACCATGTGCTGTACTATGTCTTAAGAGAAATCCTCTCTTCATTTAGAGCAGCGGTTCTCAACTTGTGGGTTCCAAAACCTTTGGGGGAAGGGACCACCTTCACTGGGCGGCCTAATTCACGACAGTATAAAAATTACAGTAATTAAGTTGCAATGAATCTAATTGTAGAATTTGGGCTTCCCCCCATCGAAAGGAACCGTATGAAATGTTGGTGGCAAGCAAGTTGAGAACCCCTGACCGAGAGGAGGGAAAAAAAATCCGGTTACAATGGAAAGGCAGCAGAGGAGAGGCACCCCCAAGAAGATGGATCAGCACAGTGTCTGCAACAATGTGTGTAAGAAAATGCACCACTGTGATGATGGCCCAAGATGGGACAACTTTCATTATATTGGGCCAGAATTGACATGACTGTAAACCACTCGTCGGAACCTAACTGCAAAAAACAATGCGATTGAGTTTCTAACAATATGCTGAAGAAGACATAGAGAGAAAGTCCTATTAGTTTAGAGCAGCGGTTCTTAACCTTTCGGCCAGACCTCTTTGGGTGGTCGTACGACCCTTTCACAGGGGTGACCAGTGCATAACACTAGGAAAATTAGAGTTATGATATAGCAATGTATATAATTTCATGATTATGGGTCACCACCAACCGAGGAATTTTATGAAAGGGTCGTGGCCTTAGCAAGGTTGAAAAGCACTGCCCTGGAAGGAGGTGGAAAAGGTGTTATAGTAGAGGGCAACCAAAGAGATGCAGCCCCTACAAGATGGAATAGCACAGTGGCTACAAGCATGAACTGAAGCAAAGAACCACTGTGATGACGGAAAAGGATGGGGCTTTGTTTTATTATGTTGTGCACAGAGTTGCGATGAGCTGAAACATACTCGAGGGCAACTACCCACAAGACCATCAGGATTTGTGCGTCTAACAATGTGCTGAAGTAGAACGGAAGAGAAACTCTTCCTAGAGAGCAGCGGTTCTCAACCTGTGCGAGCCAGCCCTTTTTGGGAAGGTTCCACCTTTCACTGGGGTGGCCCATTCCATAACAGTAGCAAATAACTGTAGGATTGGGGGCTCACCACAACATAAGCAAAGGTACAAATGTTTCCTGGCATTAGGCAGGTTGAGAACCCCTACTGTAGAGGAAGAAGGAAACGTTGTTACATTCGAAAGCCTGCAAGAGAAAAAGCCCTGAAAAGATGGAATAGCATAGTGGCTGCAGCAATGAGCACAAGCAAAGAACCACCGTAATGAGGGAACAGGATGGTGCTTCATTTCATGATGCTGTGAACACACGTGCAATTACCCAAAGCCCACGTGAGAGCACCTGACAACAGGAAGGACAGGAATTGTGCGTCTAACCATGTGCTGTACTATGTCTTAAGAGAAATCCTCTCTTCATTTAGAGCAGCAGTTCTCAACTTGTGGGTTCCAAAACCTTTGGGGGAAGGGACCACCTTCACTGGGCGGCCTAATTCACGACAGTATAAAAATTACAGTAATTAAGTTGCAATGAATCTAATTGTAGAATTTGGGCTTCCCCCCATCGAAAGGAACCGTATGAAATGTTGGTGGCAAGCAAGTTGAGAACCCCTGACCGAGAGGAGGAAAAAAAATCCGGTTACAATGGAAAGGCAGCAGAGGAGAGGCACCCCCAAGAAGATGGATCAGCACAGTGTCTGCAACAATGTGTGTAAGAAAATTCACCACTGTGATGATGGCCCAAGATGGGACAACTTTCATTATATTGGGCCAGAATTGACATGACTGTAAACCACTCGTCGGAACCTAACTGCAAAAAACAATGCGATTGAGTTTCTAACAATATGCTGAAGAAGACATAAAGAGAAAGTCCTATTAGTTTAGAGCAGCGGTTCTTAACCTTTCGGCCAGACCTCTTTGGGTGGTCGTACGACCCTTTCACAGGGGTGACCAGTGCATAACACTAGGAAAATTAGAGTTATGATATAGCAATGTATATAATTTCATGATTATGGGTCACCACCAACCGAGGAATTTTATGAAAGGGTCGTGGCCTTAGCAAGGTTGAAAAGCACTGCCCTGGAAGGAGGTGGAAAAGGTGTTATAGTAGAGGGCAACCAAAGAGATGCAGCCCCTACAAGATGGAATAGCACAGTGGCTACAAGCATGAACTGAAGCAAAGAACCACTGTGATGACGGAAAAGGATGGGGCTTTGTTTTATTATGTTGTGCACAGAGTTGCGATGAGCTGAAACATACTCGAGGGCAACTACCCACAAGACCATCAGGATTTGTGCGTCTAACAATGTGCTGAAGTAGAACGGAAGAGAAACTCTTCCTAGAGAGCAGCGGTTCTCAACCTGTGCGAGCCAGCCCTTTTTGGGAAGGTTCCACCTTTCACTGGGGTGGCCCATTCCATAACAGTAGCAAATAACTGTAGGATTGGGGGCTCGCCACAACATAAGCAAAGGTACAAATGTTTCCTGGCATTAGGCAGGTTGAGAACCCCTACTGTAGAGGAAGAAGGAAACGTTGTTACATTCGAAAGCCTGCAAGAGAAAAAGCCCTGAAAAGATGCAATAGCATAGTGGCTGCAGCAATGAGCACAAGCAAAGAACCACCGTAATGAGGGAACAGGATGGTGCTTCATTTCATGATGCTGTGAACACACGTGCAATTACCCAAAGCCCACGTGAGAGCACCTGACAACAGGAAGGACAGGAATTGTGCGTCTAACCATGTGCTGTACTATGTCTTAAGAGAAATCCTCTCTTCATTTAGAGCAGCGGTTCTCAACTTGTGGGTTCCAAAACCTTTGGGGGAAGGGACCGCCTTCACTGGGCGGCCTAATTCACGACAGTATAAAAATTACAGTAATTAAGTTGCAATGAATCTAATTGTAGAATTTGGGCTTCCCCCCATCGAAAGGAACCGTATGAAATGTTGGTGGCAAGCAAGTTGAGAACCCCTGACCGAGAGGAGGAAAAAAAATCCGGTTACAATGGAAAGGCAGCAGAGGAGAGGCACCCCCAAGAAGATGGATCAGCACAGTGTCTGCAACAATGTGTGTAAGAAAATGCACCACTGTGATGATGGCCCAAGATGGGACAACTTTCATTATATTGGGCCAGAATTGACATGACTGTAAACCACTCGTCGGAACCTAACTGCAAGAAACAATGCGATTGAGTTTCTAACAATATGCTGAAGAAGACATAAAGAGAAAGTCCTATTAGTTTAGAGCAGCGGTTCTTAACCTTTCGGCCAGACCTCTTTGGGTGGTCGTACGACCCTTTCACAGGGGTGACCAGTGCATAACACTAGGAAAATTAGAGTTATGATATAGCAATGTATATAATTTCATGATTATGGGTCACCACCAACCGAGGAATTTTATGAAAGGGTCGTGGCCTTAGCAAGGTTGAAAAGCACTGCCCTGGAAGGAGGTGTAAAAGGTGTTATAGTAGAGGGCAACCAAAGAGATGCAGCCCCTACAAGATGGAATAGCACAGTGGCTACAGGCATGAACTGAAGCAAAGAACCACTGTGATGACGGAAAAGGATGGGGCTTTGTTTTATTTTGTTGTGCACAGAGTTGCGATGAGCTGAAACATACTCGAGGGCAACTACCCACAAGACCATCAGGATTTGTGCGTCTAACAATGTGCTGAAGTAGAACGGAAGAGAAACTCTTCCTAGAGAGCAGCGGTTCTCAACCTGTGCGAGCCAGCCCTTTTTGGGAAGGTTCCACCTTTCACTGGGGTGGCCCATTCCATAACAGTAGCAAATAACTGTAGGATTGGGGGCTCACCACAACATAAGCAAAGGTACAAATGTTTCCTGGCATTAGGCAGGTTGAGAACCCCTACTGTAGAGGAAGAAGGAAACGTTGTTACATTCGAAAGCCTGCAAGAGAAAAAGCCCTGAAAAGATGGAATAGCATAGTGGCTGCAGCAATGAGCACAAGCAAAGAACCACCGTAATGAGGGAACAGGATGGTGCTTCATTTCATGATGCTGTGAACACACGTGCAATTACCCAAAGCCCACGTGAGAGCACCTGACAACAGGAAGGACAGGAATTGTGCGTCTAACCATGTGCTGTACTATGTCTTAAGAGAAATCCTCTCTTCATTTAGAGCAGCGGTTCTCAACTTGTGGGTTCCAAAACCTTTGGGGGAAGGGACCACCTTCACTGGGCGGCCTAATTCACGACAGTATAAAAATTACAGTAATTAAGTTGCAATGAATCTAATTGTAGAATTTGGGCTTCCCCCCATCGAAAGGAACCGTATGAAATGTTGGTGGCAAGCAAGTTGAGAACCCCTGACCGAGAGGAGGGAAAAAAATCCGGTTACAATGGAAAGGCAGCAGAGGAGAGGCACCCCCAAGAAGATGGATCAGCACAGTGTCTGCAACAATGTGTGTAAGAAAATGCACCACTGTGATGATGGCCCAAGATGGGACAACTTTCATTATATTGGGCCAGAATTGACATGACTGTAAACCACTCGTCGGAACCTAACTGCAAGAAACAATGCGATTGAGTTTCTAACAATATGCTGAAGAAGACATAGAGAGAAAGTCCTATTAGTTTAGAGCAGCGGTTCTTAACCTTTCGGCCAGACCTCTTTGGGTGGTCGTACGACCCTTTCACAGGGGTGACCAGTGCATAACACTAGGAAAATTAGAGTTATGATATAGCAATGTATATAATTTCATGATTATGGGTCACCACCAACCGAGGAATTTTATGAAAGGGTCGTGGCCTTAGCAAGGTTGAAAAGCACTGCCCTGGAAGGAGGTGGAAAAGGTGTTATAGTAGAGGGCAACCAAAGAGATGCAGCCCCTACAAGATGGAATAGCACAGTGGCTACAAGCATGAACTGAAGCAAAGAACCACTGTGATGACGGAAAAGGATGGGGCTTTGTTTTATTATGTTGTGCACAGAGTTGCGATGAGCTGAAACATACTCGAGGGCAACTACCCACAAGACCATCAGGATTTGTGCGTCTAACAATGTGCTGAAGTAGAACGGAAGAGAAACTCTTCCTAGAGAGCAGCGGTTCTCAACCTGTGCGAGCCAGCCCTTTTTGGGAAGGTTCCACCTTTCACTGGGGTGGCCCATTCCATAACAGTAGCAAATAACTGTAGGATTGGGGGCTCACCACAACATAAGCAAAGGTACAAATGTTTCCTGGCATTAGGCAGGTTGAGAACCCCTACTGTAGAGGAAGAAGGAAACGTTGTTACATTCGAAAGCCTGCAAGAGAAAAAGCCCTGAAAAGATGGAATAGCATAGTGGCTGCAGCAATGAGCACAAGCAAAGAACCACCGTAATGAGGGAACAGGATGGTGCTTCATTTCATGATGCTGTGAACACACGTGCAATTACCCAAAGCCCACGTGAGAGCACCTGACAACAGGAAGGACAGGAATTGTGCGTCTAACCATGTGCTGTACTATGTCTTAAGAGAAATCCTCTCTTCATTTAGAGCAGCAGTTCTCAACTTGTGGGTTCCAAAACCTTTGGGGGAAGGGACCACCTTCACTGGGCGGCCTAATTCACGACAGTATAAAAATTACAGTAATTAAGTTGCAATGAATCTAATTGTAGAATTTGGGCTTCCCCCCATCGAAAGGAACCGTATGAAATGTTGGTGGCAAGCAAGTTGAGAACCCCTGACCGAGAGGAGGAAAAAAAATCCGGTTACAATGGAAAGGCAGCAGAGGAGAGGCACCCCCAAGAAGATGGATCAGCACAGTGTCTGCAACAATGTGTGTAAGAAAATTCACCACTGTGATGATGGCCCAAGATGGGACAACTTTCATTATATTGGGCCAGAATTGACATGACTGTAAACCACTCGTCGGAACCTAACTGCAAAAAACAATGCGATTGAGTTTCTAACAATATGCTGAAGAAGACATAAAGAGAAAGTCCTATTAGTTTAGAGCAGCGGTTCTTAACCTTTCGGCCAGACCTCTTTGGGTGGTCGTACGACCCTTTCACAGGGGTGACCAGTGCATAACACTAGGAAAATTAGAGTTATGATATAGCAATGTATATAATTTCATGATTATGGGTCACCACCAACCGAGGAATTTTATGAAAGGGTCGTGGCCTTAGCAAGGTTGAAAAGCACTGCCCTGGAAGGAGGTGGAAAAGGTGTTATAGTAGAGGGCAACCAAAGAGATGCAGCCCCTACAAGATGGAATAGCACAGTGGCTACAAGCATGAACTGAAGCAAAGAACCACTGTGATGACGGAAAAGGATGGGGCTTTGTTTTATTATGTTGTGCACAGAGTTGCGATGAGCTGAAACATACTCGAGGGCAACTACCCACAAGACCATCAGGATTTGTGCGTCTAACAATGTGCTGAAGTAGAACGGAAGAGAAACTCTTCCTAGAGAGCAGCGGTTCTCAACCTGTGCGAGCCAGCCCTTTTTGGGAAGGTTCCACCTTTCACTGGGGTGGCCCATTCCATAACAGTAGCAAATAACTGTAGGATTGGGGGCTCACCACAACATAAGCAAAGGTACAAATGTTTCCTGGCATTAGGCAGGTTGAGAACCCCTACTGTAGAGGAAGAAGGAAACGTTGTTACATTCGAAAGCCTGCAAGAGAAAAAGCCCTGAAAAGATGGAATAGCATAGTGGCTGCAGCAATGAGCACAAGCAAAGAACCACCGTAATGAGGGAACAGGATGGTGCTTCATTTCATGATGCTGTGAACACACGTGCAATTACCCAAAGCCCACGTGAGAGCACCTGACAACAGGAAGGACAGGAATTGTGCGTCTAACCATGTGCTGTACTATGTCTTAAGAGAAATCCTCTCTTCATTTAGAGCAGCGGTTCTCAACTTGTGGGTTCCAAAACCTTTGGGGGAAGGGACCGCCTTCACTGGGCGGCCTAATTCACGACAGTATAAAAATTACAGTAATTAAGTTGCAATGAATCTAATTGTAGAATTTGGGCTTCCCCCCATCGAAAGGAACCGTATGAAATGTTGGTGGCAAGCAAGTTGAGAACCCCTGACCGAGAGGAGGAAAAAAAATCCGGTTACAATGGAAAGGCAGCAGAGGAGAGGCACCCCCAAGAAGATGGATCAGCACAGTGTCTGCAACAATGTGTGTAAGAAAATGCACCACTGTGATGATGGCCCAAGATGGGACAACTTTCATTATATTGGGCCAGAATTGACATGACTGTAAACCACTCGTCGGAACCTAACTGCAAGAAACAATGCGATTGAGTTTCTAACAATATGCTGAAGAAGACATAAAGAGAAAGTCCTATTAGTTTAGAGCAGCGGTTCTTAACCTTTCGGCCAGACCTCTTTGGGTGGTCGTACGACCCTTTCACAGGGGTGACCAGTGCATAACACTAGGAAAATTAGAGTTATGATATAGCAATGTATATAATTTCATGATTATGGGTCACCACCAACCGAGGAATTTTATGAAAGGGTCGTGGCCTTAGCAAGGTTGAAAAGCACTGCCCTGGAAGGAGGTGGAAAAGGTGTTATAGTAGAGGGCAACCAAAGAGATGCAGCCCCTACAAGATGGAATAGCACAGTGGCTACAGGCATGAACTGAAGCAAAGAACCACTGTGATGACGGAAAAGGATGGGGCTTTGTTTTATTATGTTGTGCACAGAGTTGCGATGAGCTGAAACATACTCGAGGGCAACTACCCACAAGACCATCAGGATTTGTGCGTCTAACAATGTGCTGAAGTAGAACGGAAGAGAAACTCTTCCTAGAGAGCAGCGGTTCTCAACCTGTGCGAGCCAGCCCTTTTTGGGAAGGTTCCACCTTTCACTGGGGTGGCCCATTCCATAACAGTAGCAAATAACTGTAGGATTGGGGGCTCACCACAACATAAGCAAAGGTACAAATGTTTCCTGGCATTAGGCAGGTTGAGAACCCCTACTGTAGAGGAAGAAGGAAACGTTGTTACATTCGAAAGCCTGCAAGAGAAAAAGCCCTGAAAAGATGGAATAGCATAGTGGCTGCAGCAATGAGCACAAGCAAAGAACCACCGTAATGAGGGAACAGGATGGTGCTTCATTTCATGATGCTGTGAACACACGTGCAATTACCCAAAGCCCACGTGAGAGCACCTGACAACAGGAAGGACAGGAATTGTGCGTCTAACCATGTGCTGTACTATGTCTTAAGAGAAATCCTCTCTTCATTTAGAGCAGCGGTTCTCAACTTGTGGGTTCCAAAACCTTTGGGGGAAGGGACCACCTTCACTGGGCGGCCTAATTCACGACAGTATAAAAATTACAGTAATTAAGTTGCAATGAATCTAATTGTAGAATTTGGGCTTCCCCCCATCGAAAGGAACCGTATGAAATGTTGGTGGCAAGCAAGTTGAGAACCCCTGACCGAGAGGAGGAAAAAAAATCCGGTTACAATGGAAAGGCAGCAGAGGAGAGGCACCCCCAAGAAGATGGATCAGCACAGTGTCTGCAACAATGTGTGTAAGAAAATTCACCACTGTGATGATGGCCCAAGATGGGACAACTTTCATTATATTGGGCCAGAATTGACATGACTGTAAACCACTCGTCGGAACCTAACTGCAAGAAACAATGCGATTGAGTTTCTAACAATATGCTGAAGAAGACATAAAGAGAAAGTCCTATTAGTTTAGAGCAGCGGTTCTTAACCTTTCGGCCAGACCTCTTTGGGTGGTCGTACGACCCTTTCACAGGGGTGACCAGTGCATAACACTAGGAAAATTAGAGTTATGATATAGCAATGTATATAATTTCATGATTATGGGTCACCACCAACCGAGGAATTTTATGAAAGGGTCGTGGCCTTAGCAAGGTTGAAAAGCACTGCCCTGGAAGGAGGTGGAGAAGGTGTTATAGTAGAGGTCAACCAAAGAGATGCAGCCCCTACAAGATGGAATAGCACAGTGGCTACAAGCATGAACTGAAGCAAAGAACCACTGTGATGACGGAAAAGGATGGGGCTTTGTTTTATTATGTTGTGCACAGAGTTGCGATGAGCTGAAACATACTCGAGGGCAACTACCCACAAGACCATCAGGATTTGTGCGTCTAACAATGTGCTGAAGTAGAACGGAAGAGAAACTCTTCCTAGAGAGCAGCGGTTCTCAACCTGTGCCAGCCAGCCCTTTTTGGGAAGGTTCCACCTTTCACTGGGGTGGCCCATTCCATAACAGTAGCAAATAACTGTAGGATTGGGGGCTCACCACAACATAAGCAAAGGTACAAATGTTTCCTGGCATTAGGCAGGTTGAGAACCCCTACTGTAGAGGAAGAAGGAAACGTTGTTACATTCGAAAGCCTGCAAGAGAAAAAGCCCTGAAAAGATGGAATAGCATAGTGGCTGCAGCAATGAGCACAAGCAAAGAACCACCGTAATGAGGGAACAGGATGGTGCTTCATTTCATGATGCTGTGAACACACGTGCAATTACCCAAAGCCCACGTGAGAGCACCTGACAACAGGAAGGACAGGAATTGTGCGTCTAACCATGTGCTGTACTATGTCTTAAGAGAAATCCTCTCTTCATTTAGAGCAGCGGTTCTCAACTTGTGGGTTCCAAAACCTTTGGGGGAAGGGACCGCCTTCACTGGGCGGCCTAATTCACGACAGTATAAAAATTACAGTAATTAAGTTGCAATGAATCTAATTGTAGAATTTGGGCTTCCCCCCATCGAAAGGAACCGTATGAAATGTTGGTGGCAAGCAAGTTGAGAACCCCTGACCGAGAGGAGGAAAAAAAATCCGGTTACAATGGAAAGGCAGCAGAGGAGAGGCACCCCCAAGAAGATGGATCAGCACAGTGTCTGCAACAATGTGTGTAAGAAAATGCACCACTGTGATGATGGCCCAAGATGGGACAACTTTCATTATATTGGGCCAGAATTGACATGACTGTAAACCACTCGTCGGAACCTAACTGCAAGAAACAATGCGATTGAGTTTCTAACAATATGCTGAAGAAGACATAAAGAGAAAGTCCTATTAGTTTAGAGCAGCGGTTCTTAACCTTTCGGCCAGACCTCTTTGGGTGGTCGTACGACCCTTTCACAGGGGTGACCAGTGCATAACACTAGGAAAATTAGAGTTATGATATAGCAATGTATATAATTTCATGATTATGGGTCACCACCAACCGAGGAATTTTATGAAAGGGTCGTGGCCTTAGCAAGGTTGAAAAGCACTGCCCTGGAAGGAGGTGGAAAAGGTGTTATAGTAGAGGGCAACCAAAGAGATGCAGCCCCTACAAGATGGAATAGCACAGTGGCTACAGGCATGAACTGAAGCAAAGAACCACTGTGATGACGGAAAAGGATGGGGCTTTGTTTTATTATGTTGTGCACAGAGTTGCGATGAGCTGAAACATACTCGAGGGCAACTACCCACAAGACCATCAGGATTTGTGCGTCTAACAATGTGCTGAAGTAGAACGGAAGAGAAACTCTTCCTAGAGAGCAGCGGTTCTCAACCTGTGCGAGCCAGCCCTTTTTGGGAAGGTTCCACCTTTCACTGGGGTGGCCCATTCCATAACAGTAGCAAATAACTGTAGGATTGGGGGCTCACCACAACATAAGCAAAGGTACAAATGTTTCCTGGCATTAGGCAGGTTGAGAACCCCTACTGTAGAGGAAGAAGGAAACGTTGTTACATTCGAAAGCCTGCAAGAGAAAAAGCCCTGAAAAGATGGAATAGCATAGTGGCTGCAGCAATGAGCACAAGCAAAGAACCACCGTAATGAGGGAACAGGATGGTGCTTCATTTCATGATGCTGTGAACACACGTGCAATTACCCAAAGCCCACGTGAGAGCACCTGACAACAGGAAGGACAGGAATTGTGCGTCTAACCATGTGCTGTACTATGTCTTAAGAGAAATCCTCTCTTCATTTAGAGCAGCGGTTCTCAACTTGTGGGTTCCAAAACCTTTGGGGGAAGGGACCACCTTCACTGGGCGGCCTAATTCACGACAGTATAAAAATTACAGTAATTAAGTTGCAATGAATCTAATTGTAGAATTTGGGCTTCCCCCCATCGAAAGGAACCGTATGAAATGTTGGTGGCAAGCAAGTTGAGAACCCCTGACCGAGAGGAGGGAAAAAAATCCGGTTACAATGGAAAGGCAGCAGAGGAGAGGCACCCCCAAGAAGATGGATCAGCACAGTGTCTGCAACAATGTGTGTAAGAAAATGCACCACTGTGATGATGGCCCAAGATGGGACAACTTTCATTATATTGGGCCAGAATTGACATGACTGTAAACCACTCGTCGGAACCTAACTGCAAGAAACAATGCGATTGAGTTTCTAACAATATGCTGAAGAAGACATAAAGAGAAAGTCCTATTAGTTTAGAGCAGCGGTTCTTAACCTTTCGGCCAGACCTCTTTGGGTGGTCGTACGACCCTTTCACAGGGGTGACCAGTGCATAACACTAGGAAAATTAGAGTTATGATATAGCAATGTATATAATTTCATGATTATGGGTCACCACCAACCGAGGAATTTTATGAAAGGGTCGTGGCCTTAGCAAGGTTGAAAAGCACTGCCCTGGAAGGAGGTGGAAAAGGTGTTATAGTAGAGGGCAACCAAAGAGATGCAGCCCCTACAAGATGGAATAGCACAGTGGCTACAAGCATGAACTGAAGCAAAGAACCACTGTGATGACGGAAAAGGATGGGGCTTTGTTTTATTATGTTGTGCACAGAGTTGCGATGAGCTGAAACATACTCGAGGGCAACTACCCACAAGACCATCAGGATTTGTGCGTCTAACAATGTGCTGAAGTAGAACGGAAGAGAAACTCTTCCTAGAGAGCAGCGGTTCTCAACCTGTGCCAGCCAGCCCTTTTTGGGAAGGTTCCACCTTTCACTGGGGTGGCCCATTCCATAACAGTAGCAAATAACTGTAGGATTGGGGGCTCACCACAACATAAGCAAAGGTACAAATGTTTCCTGGCATTAGGCAGGTTGAGAACCCCTACTGTAGAGGAAGAAGGAAACGTTGTTACATTCGAAAGCCTGCAAGAGAAAAAGCCCTGAAAAGATGGAATAGCATAGTGGCTGCAGCAATGAGCACAAGCAAAGAACCACCGTAATGAGGGAACAGGATGGTGCTTCATTTCATGATGCTGTGAACACACGTGCAATTACCCAAAGCCCACGTGAGAGCACCTGACAACAGGAAGGACAGGAATTGTGCGTCTAACCATGTGCTGTACTATGTCTTAAGAGAAATCCTCTCTTCATTTAGAGCAGCGGTTCTCAACTTGTGGGTTCCAAAACCTTTGGGGGAAGGGACCGCCTTCACTGGGCGGCCTAATTCACGACAGTATAAAAATTACAGTAATTAAGTTGCAATGAATCTAATTGTAGAATTTGGGCTTCCCCCCATCGAAAGGAACCGTATGAAATGTTGGTGGCAAGCAAGTTGAGAACCCCTGACCGAGAGGAGGAAAAAAAATCCGGTTACAATGGAAAGGCAGCAGAGGAGAGGCACCCCCAAAAAGATGGATCAGCACAGTGTCTGCAACAATGTGTGTAAGAAAATGCACCACTGTGATGATGGCCCAAGATGGGACAACTTTCATTATATTGGGCCAGAATTGACATGACTGTAAACCACTCGTCGGAACCTAACTGCAAGAAACAATGCGATTGAGTTTCTAACAATATGCTGAAGAAGACATAAAGAGAAAGTCCTATTAGTTTAGAGCAGCGGTTCTTAACCTTTCGGCCAGACCTCTTTGGGTGGTCGTACGACCCTTTCACAGGGGTGACCAGTGCATAACACTAGGAAAATTAGAGTTATGATATAGCAATGTATATAATTTCATGATTATGGGTCACCACCAACCGAGGAATTTTATGAAAGGGTCGTGGCCTTAGCAAGGTTGAAAAGCACTGCCCTGGAAGGAGGTGGAAAAGGTGTTATAGTAGAGGGCAACCAAAGAGATGCAGCCCCTACAAGATGGAATAGCACAGTGGCTACAGGCATGAACTGAAGCAAAGAACCACTGTGATGACGGAAAAGGATGGGGCTTTGTTTTATTATGTTGTGCACAGAGTTGCGATGAGCTGAAACATACTCGAGGGCAACTACCCACAAGACCATCAGGATTTGTGCGTCTAACAATGTGCTGAAGTAGAACGGAAGAGAAACTCTTCCTAGAGAGCAGCGGTTCTCAACCTGTGCGAGCCAGCCCTTTTTGGGAAGGTTCCACCTTTCACTGGGGTGGCCCATTCCATAACAGTAGCAAATAACTGTAGGATTGGGGGCTCACCACAACATAAGCAAAGGTACAAATGTTTCCTGGCATTAGGCAGGTTGAGAACCCCTACTGTAGAGGAAGAAGGAAACGTTGTTACATTCGAAAGCCTGCAAGAGAAAAAGCCCTGAAAAGATGGAATAGCATAGTGGCTGCAGCAATGAGCACAAGCAAAGAACCACCGTAATGAGGGAACAGGATGGTGCTTCATTTCATGATGCTGTGAACACACGTGCAATTACCCAAAGCCCACGTGAGAGCACCTGACAACAGGAAGGACAGGAATTGTGCGTCTAACCATGTGCTGTACTATGTCTTAAGAGAAATCCTCTCTTCATTTAGAGCAGCGGTTCTCAACTTGTGGGTTCCAAAACCTTTGGGGGAAGGGACCACCTTCACTGGGCGGCCTAATTCACGACAGTATAAAAATTACAGTAATTAAGTTGCAATGAATCTAATTGTAGAATTTGGGCTTCCCCCCATCGAAAGGAACCGTATGAAATGTTGGTGGCAAGCAAGTTGAGAACCCCTGACCGAGAGGAGGAAAAAAAATCCGGTTACAATGGAAAGGCAGCAGAGGAGAGGCACCCCCAAGAAGATGGATCAGCACAGTGTCTGCAACAATGTGTGTAAGAAAATTCACCACTGTGATGATGGCCCAAGATGGGACAACTTTCATTATATTGGGCCAGAATTGACATGACTGTAAACCACTCGTCGGAACCTAACTGCAAGAAACAATGCGATTGAGTTTCTAACAATATGCTGAAGAAGACATAAAGAGAAAGTCCTATTAGTTTAGAGCAGCGGTTCTTAACCTTTCGGCCAGACCTCTTTGGGTGGTCGTACGACCCTTTCACAGGGGTGACCAGTGCATAACACTAGGAAAATTAGAGTTATGATATAGCAATGTATATAATTTCATGATTATGGGTCACCACCAACCGAGGAATTTTATGAAAGGGTCGTGGCCTTAGCAAGGTTGAAAAGCACTGCCCTGGAAGGAGGTGGAGAAGGTGTTATAGTAGAGGGCAACCAAAGAGATGCAGCCCCTACAAGATGGAATAGCACAGTGGCTACAAGCATGAACTGAAGCAAAGAACCACTGTGATGACGGAAAAGGATGGGGCTTTGTTTTATTATGTTGTGCACAGAGTTGCGATGAGCTGAAACATACTCGAGGGCAACTACCCACAAGACCATCAGGATTTGTGCGTCTAACAATGTGCTGAAGTAGAACGGAAGAGAAACTCTTCCTAGAGAGCAGCGGTTCTCAACCTGTGCCAGCCAGCCCTTTTTGGGAAGGTTCCACCTTTCACTGGGGTGGCCCATTCCATAACAGTAGCAAATAACTGTAGGATTGGGGGCTCACCACAACATAAGCAAAGGTACAAATGTTTCCTGGCATTAGGCAGGTTGAGAACCCCTACTGTAGAGGAAGAAGGAAACGTTGTTACATTCGAAAGCCTGCAAGAGAAAAAGCCCTGAAAAGATGGAATAGCATAGTGGCTGCAGCAATGAGCACAAGCAAAGAACCACCGTAATGAGGGAACAGGATGGTGCTTCATTTCATGATGCTGTGAACACACGTGCAATTACCCAAAGCCCACGTGAGAGCACCTGACAACAGGAAGGACAGGAATTGTGCGTCTAACCATGTGCTGTACTATGTCTTAAGAGAAATCCTCTCTTCATTTAGAGCAGCGGTTCTCAACTTGTGGGTTCCAAAACCTTTGGGGGAAGGGACCGCCTTCACTGGGCGGCCTAATTCACGACAGTATAAAAATTACAGTAATTAAGTTGCAATGAATCTAATTGTAGAATTTGGGCTTCCCCCCATCGAAAGGAACCGTATGAAATGTTGGTGGCAAGCAAGTTGAGAACCCCTGACCGAGAGGAGGAAAAAAAATCCGGTTACAATGGAAAGGCAGCAGAGGAGAGGCACCCCCAAGAAGATGGATCAGCACAGTGTCTGCAACAATGTGTGTAAGAAAATGCACCACTGTGATGATGGCCCAAGATGGGACAACTTTCATTATATTGGGCCAGAATTGACATGACTGTAAACCACTCGTCGGAACCTAACTGCAAGAAACAATGCGATTGAGTTTCTAACAATATGCTGAAGAAGACATAAAGAGAAAGTCCTATTAGTTTAGAGCAGCGGTTCTTAACCTTTCGGCCAGACCTCTTTGGGTGGTCGTACGACCCTTTCACAGGGGTGACCAGTGCATAACACTAGGAAAATTAGAGTTATGATATAGCAATGTATATAATTTCATGATTATGGGTCACCACCAACCGAGGAATTTTATGAAAGGGTCGTGGCCTTAGCAAGGTTGAAAAGCACTGCCCTGGAAGGAGGTGGAAAAGGTGTTATAGTAGAGGGCAACCAAAGAGATGCAGCCCCTACAAGATGGAATAGCACAGTGGCTACAGGCATGAACTGAAGCAAAGAACCACTGTGATGACGGAAAAGGATGGGGCTTTGTTTTATTATGTTGTGCACAGAGTTGCGATGAGCTGAAACATACTCGAGGGCAACTACCCACAAGACCATCAGGATTTGTGCGTCTAACAATGTGCTGAAGTAGAACGGAAGAGAAACTCTTCCTAGAGAGCAGCGGTTCTCAACCTGTGCGAGCCAGCCCTTTTTGGGAAGGTTCCACCTTTCACTGGGGTGGCCCATTCCATAACAGTAGCAAATAACTGTAGGATTGGGGGCTCACCACAACATAAGCAAAGGTACAAATGTTTCCTGGCATTAGGCAGGTTGAGAACCCCTACTGTAGAGGAAGAAGGAAACGTTGTTACATTCGAAAGCCTGCAAGAGAAAAAGCCCTGAAAAGATGGAATAGCATAGTGGCTGCAGCAATGAGCACAAGCAAAGAACCACCGTAATGAGGGAACAGGATGGTGCTTCATTTCATGATGCTGTGAACACACGTGCAATTACCCAAAGCCCACGTGAGAGCACCTGACAACAGGAAGGACAGGAATTGTGCGTCTAACCATGTGCTGTACTATGTCTTAAGAGAAATCCTCTCTTCATTTAGAGCAGCGGTTCTCAACTTGTGGGTTCCAAAACCTTTGGGGGAAGGGACCACCTTCACTGGGCGGCCTAATTCACGACAGTATAAAAATTACAGTAATTAAGTTGCAATGAATCTAATTGTAGAATTTGGGCTTCCCCCCATCGAAAGGAACCGTATGAAATGTTGGTGGCAAGCAAGTTGAGAACCCCTGACCGAGAGGAGGGAAAAAAATCCGGTTACAATGGAAAGGCAGCAGAGGAGAGGCACCCCCAAGAAGATGGATCAGCACAGTGTCTGCAACAATGTGTGTAAGAAAATGCACCACTGTGATGATGGCCCAAGATGGGACAACTTTCATTATATTGGGCCAGAATTGACATGACTGTAAACCACTCGTCGGAACCTAACTGCAAGAAACAATGCGATTGAGTTTCTAACAATATGCTGAAGAAGACATAAAGAGAAAGTCCTATTAGTTTAGAGCAGCGGTTCTTAACCTTTCGGCCAGACCTCTTTGGGTGGTCGTACGACCCTTTCACAGGGGTGACCAGTGCATAACACTAGGAAAATTAGAGTTATGATATAGCAATGTATATAATTTCATGATTATGGGTCACCACCAACCGAGGAATTTTATGAAAGGGTCGTGGCCTTAGCAAGGTTGAAAAGCACTGCCCTGGAAGGAGGTGGAAAAGGTGTTATAGTAGAGGGCAACCAAAGAGATGCAGCCCCTACAAGATGGAATAGCACAGTGGCTACAGGCATGAACTGAAGCAAAGAACCACTGTGATGACGGAAAAGGATGGGGCTTTGTTTTATTATGTTGTGCACAGAGTTGCGATGAGCTGAAACATACTCGAGGGCAACTACCCACAAGACCATCAGGATTTGTGCGTCTAACAATGTGCTGAAGTAGAACGGAAGAGAAACTCTTCCTAGAGAGCAGCGGTTCTCAACCTGTGCGAGCCAGCCCTTTTTGGGAAGGTTCCACCTTTCACTGGGGTGGCCCATTCCATAACAGTAGCAAATAACTGTAGGATTGGGGGCTCACCACAACATAAGCAAAGGTACAAATGTTTCCTGGCATTAGGCAGGTTGAGAACCCCTACTGTAGAGGAAGAAGGAAACGTTGTTACATTCGAAAGCCTGCAAGAGAAAAAGCCCTGAAAAGATGGAATAGCATAGTGGCTGCAGCAATGAGCACAAGCAAAGAACCACCGTAATGAGGGAACAGGATGGTGCTTCATTTCATGATGCTGTGAACACACGTGCAATTACCCAAAGCCCACGTGAGAGCACCTGACAACAGGAAGGACAGGAATTGTGCGTCTAACCATGTGCTGTACTATGTCTTAAGAGAAATCCTCTCTTCATTTAGAGCAGCGGTTCTGAACTTGTGGGTTCCAAAACCTTTGGGGGAAGGGACCACCTTCACTGGGCGGCCTAATTCACGACAGTATAAAAATTACAGTAATTAAGTTGCAATGAATCTAATTGTAGAATTTGGGCTTCCCCCCCATCGATAGGAACCGTATGAAATGTTGGTGGCAAGCAAGTTGAGAACCCCTGACCGAGAGGAGGAAAAAAAATCCGGTTACAATGGAAAGGCAGCAGAGGAGAGGCACCCCCAAGAAGATGGATCAGCACAGTGTCTGCAACAATGTGTGTAAGAAAATGCACCACTGTGATGATGGCCCAAGATGGGACAACTTTCATTATATTGGGCCAGAATTGACATGACTGTAAACCACTCGTCGGAACCTAACTGCAAGAAACAATGCGATTGAGTTTCTAACAATATGCTGAAGAAGACATAAAGAGAAAGTCCTATTAGTTTAGAGCAGCGGTTCTTAACCTTTCGGCCAGACCTCTTTGGGTGGTCGTACGACCCTTTCACAGGGGTGACCAGTGCATAACACTAGGAAAATTAGAGTTATGATATAGCAATGTATATAATTTCATGATTATGGGTCACCACCAACCGAGGAATTTTATGAAAGGGTCGTGGCCTTAGCAAGGTTGAAAAGCACTGCCCTGGAAGGAGGTGGAAAAGGTGTTATAGTAGAGGGCAACCAAAGAGATGCAGCCCCTACAAGATGGAATAGCACAGTGGCTACAAGCATGAACTGAAGCAAAGAACCACTGTGATGACGGAAAAGGATGGGGCTTTGTTTTATTATGTTGTGCACAGAGTTGCGATGAGCTGAAACATACTCGAGGGCAACTACCCACAAGACCATCAGGATTTGTGCGTCTAACAATGTGCTGAAGTAGAACGGAAGAGAAACTCTTCCTAGAGAGCAGCGGTTCTCAACCTGTGCGAGCCAGCCCTTTTTGGGAAGGTTCCACCTTTCACTGGGGTGGCCCATTCCATAATAGTAGCAAATAACTGTAGGATTGGGGGCTCACCACAACATAAGCAAAGGTACAAATGTTTCCTGGCATTAGGCAGGTTGAGAACCCCTACTGTAGAGGAAGAAGGAAACGTTGTTACATTCGAAAGCCTGCAAGAGAAAAAGCCCTGAAAAGATGGAATAGCATAGTGGCTGCAGCAATGAGCACAAGCAAAGAACCACCGTAATGAGGGAACAGGATGGTGCTTCATTTCATGATGCTGTGAACACACGTGCAATTACCCAAAGCCCACGTGTGAGCACCTGACAACAGGAAGGACAGGAATTGTGCGTCTAACCATGTGCTGTACTATGTCTTAAGAGAAATCCTCTCTTCATTTAGAGCAGCGGTTCTCAACTTGTGGGTTCCAAAACCTTTGGGGGAAGGGACCACCTTCACTGGGCGGCCTAATTCACGACAGTATAAAAATTACAGTAATTAAGTTGCAATGAATCTAATTGTAGAATTTGGGCTTCCCCCCATCGAAAGGAACCGTATGAAATGTTGGTGGCAAGCAAGTTGAGAACCCCTGACCGAGAGGAGGGAAAAAAAATCCGGTTACAATGGAAAGGCAGCAGAGGAGAGGCACCCCCAAGAAGATGGATCAGCACAGTGTCTGCAACAATGTGTGTAAGAAAATGCACCACTGTGATGATGGCCCAAGATGGGACAACTTTCATTATATTGGGCCAGAATTGACATGACTGTAAACCACTCGTCGGAACCTAACTGCAAAAAACAATGCGATTGAGTTTCTAACAATATGCTGAAGAAGACATAGAGAGAAAGTCCTATTAGTTTAGAGCAGCGGTTCTTAACCTTTCGGCCAGACCTCTTTGGGTGGTCGTACGACCCTTTCACAGGGGTGACCAGTGCATAACACTAGGAAAATTAGAGTTATGATATAGCAATGTATATAATTTCATGATTATGGGTCACCACCAACCGAGGAATTTTATGAAAGGGTCGTGGCCTTAGCAAGGTTGAAAAGCACTGCCCTGGAAGGAGGTGGAAAAGGTGTTATAGTAGAGGGCAACCAAAGAGATGCAGCCCCTACAAGATGGAATAGCACAGTGGCTACAAGCATGAACTGAAGCAAAGAACCACTGTGATGACGGAAAAGGATGGGGCTTTGTTTTATTATGTTGTGCACAGAGTTGCGATGAGCTGAAACATACTCGAGGGCAACTACCCACAAGACCATCAGGATTTGTGCGTCTAACAATGTGCTGAAGTAGAACGGAAGAGAAACTCTTCCTAGAGAGCAGCGGTTCTCAACCTGTGCGAGCCAGCCCTTTTTGGGAAGGTTCCACCTTTCACTGGGGTGGCCCATTCCATAACAGTAGCAAATAACTGTAGGATTGGGGGCTCACCACAACATAAGCAAAGGTACAAATGTTTCCTGGCATTAGGCAGGTTGAGAACCCCTACTGTAGAGGAAGAAGGAAACGTTGTTACATTCGAAAGCCTGCAAGAGAAAAAGCCCTGAAAAGATGGAATAGCATAGTGGCTGCAGCAATGAGCACAAGCAAAGAACCACCGTAATGAGGGAACAGGATGGTGCTTCATTTCATGATGCTGTGAACACACGTGCAATTACCCAAAGCCCACGTGAGAGCACCTGACAACAGGAAGGACAGGAATTGTGCGTCTAACCATGTGCTGTACTATGTCTTAAGAGAAATCCTCTCTTCATTTAGAGCAGCGGTTCTCAACTTGTGGGTTCCAAAACCTTTGGGGGAAGGGACCACCTTCACTGGGCGGCCTAATTCACGACAGTATAAAAATTACAGTAATTAAGTTGCAATGAATCTAATTGTAGAATTTGGGCTTCCCCCCATCGAAAGGAACCGTATGAAATGTTGGTGGCAAGCAAGTTGAGAACCCCTGACCGAGAGGAGGAAAAAAAATCCGGTTACAATGGAAAGGCAGCAGAGGAGAGGCACCCCCAAGAAGATGGATCAGCACAGTGTCTGCAACAATGTGTGTAAGAAAATTCACCACTGTGATGATGGCCCAAGATGGGACAACTTTCATTATATTGGGCCAGAATTGACATGACTGTAAACCACTCGTCGGAACCTAACTGCAAAAAACAATGCGATTGAGTTTCTAACAATATGCTGAAGAAGACATAAAGAGAAAGTCCTATTAGTTTAGAGCAGCGGTTCTTAACCTTTCGGCCAGACCTCTTTGGGTGGTCGTACGACCCTTTCACAGGGGTGACCAGTGCATAACACTAGGAAAATTAGAGTTATGATATAGCAATGTATATAATTTCATGATTATGGGTCACCACCAACCGAGGAATTTTATGAAAGGGTCGTGGCCTTAGCAAGGTTGAAAAGCACTGCCCTGGAAGGAGGTGGAAAAGGTGTTATAGTAGAGGGCAACCAAAGAGATGCAGCCCCTACAAGATGGAATAGCACAGTGGCTACAAGCATGAACTGAAGCAAAGAACCACTGTGATGACGGAAAAGGATGGGGCTTTGTTTTATTATGTTGTGCACAGAGTTGCGATGAGCTGAAACATACTCGAGGGCAACTACCCACAAGACCATCAGGATTTGTGCGTCTAACAATGTGCTGAAGTAGAACGGAAGAGAAACTCTTCCTAGAGAGCAGCGGTTCTCAACCTGTGCGAGCCAGCCCTTTTTGGGAAAGTTCCACCTTTCACTGGGGTGGCCCATTCCATAACAGTAGCAAATAACTGTAGGATTGGGGGCTCACCACAACATAAGCAAAGGTACAAATGTTTCCTGGCATTAGGCAGGTTGAGAACCCCTACTGTAGAGGAAGAAGGAAACGTTGTTACATTCGAAAGCCTGCAAGAGAAAAAGCCCTGAAAAGATGGAATAGCATAGTGGCTGCAGCAATGAGCACAAGCAAAGAACCACCGTAATGAGGGAACAGGATGGTGCTTCATTTCATGATGCTGTGAACACACGTGCAATTACCCAAAGCCCACGTGAGAGCACCTGACAACAGGAAGGACAGGAATTGTGCGTCTAACCATGTGCTGTACTATGTCTTAAGAGAAATCCTCTCTTCATTTAGAGCAGCAGTTCTCAACTTGTGGGTTCCAAAACCTTTGGGGGAAGGGACCACCTTCACTGGGCGGCCTAATTCACGACAGTATAAAAATTACAGTAATTAAGTTGCAATGAATCTAATTGTAGAATTTGGGCTTCCCCCCATCGAAAGGAACCGTATGAAATGTTGGTGGCAAGCAAGTTGAGAACCCCTGACCGAGAGGAGGAAAAAAAATCCGGTTACAATGGAAAGGCAGCAGAGGAGAGGCACCCCCAAGAAGATGGATCAGCACAGTGTCTGCAACAATGTGTGTAAGAAAATTCACCACTGTGATGATGGCCCAAGATGGGACAACTTTCATTATATTGGGCCAGAATTGACATGACTGTAAACCACTCGTCGGAACCTAACTGCAAAAAACAATGCGATTGAGTTTCTAACAATATGCTGAAGAAGACATAAAGAGAAAGTCCTATTAGTTTAGAGCAGCGGTTCTTAACCTTTCGGCCAGACCTCTTTGGGTGGTCGTACGACCCTTTCACAGGGGTGACCAGTGCATAACACTAGGAAAATTAGAGTTATGATATAGCAATGTATATAATTTCATGACTATGGGTCACCACCAACCGAGGAATTTTATGAAAGGGTCGTGGCCTTAGCAAGGTTGAAAAGCACTGCCCTGGAAGGAGGTGGAAAAGGTGTTATAGTAGAGGGCAACCAAAGAGATGCAGCCCCTACAAGATGGAATAGCACAGTGGCTACAAGCATGAACTGAAGCAAAGAACCACTGTGATGACGGAAAAGGATGGGGCTTTGTTTTATTATGTTGTGCACAGAGTTGCGATGAGCTGAAACATACTCGAGGGCAACTACCCACAAGACCATCAGGATTTGTGCGTCTAACAATGTGCTGAAGTAGAACGGAAGAGAAACTCTTCCTAGAGAGCAGCGGTTCTCAACCTGTGCGAGCCAGCCCTTTTTGGGAAGGTTCCACCTTTCACTGGGGTGGCCCATTCCATAATAGTAGCAAATAACTGTAGGATTGGGGGCTCACCACAACATAAGCAAAGGTACAAATGTTTCCTGGCATTAGGCAGGTTGAGAACCCCTACTGTAGAGGAAGAAGGAAACGTTGTTACATTCGAAAGCCTGCAAGAGAAAAAGCCCTGAAAAGATGGAATAGCATAGTGGCTGCAGCAATGAGCACAAGCAAAGAACCACCGTAATGAGGGAACAGGATGGTGCTTCATTTCATGATGCTGTGAACACACGTGCAATTACCCAAAGCCCACGTGTGAGCACCTGACAACAGGAAGGACAGGAATTGTGCGTCTACCCATGTGCTGTACTATGTCTTAAGAGAAATCCTCTCTTCATTTAGAGCAGCGGTTCTCAACTTGTGGGTTCCAAAACCTTTGGGGGAAGGGACCACCTTCACTGGGCGGCCTAATTCACGACAGTATAAAAATTACAGTAATTAAGTTGCAATGAATCTAATTGTAGAATTTGGGCTTCCCCCCATCGAAAGGAACCGTATGAAATGTTGGTGGCAAGCAAGTTGAGAACCCCTGACCGAGAGGAGGGAAAAAAAATCCGGTTACAATGGAAAGGCAGCAGAGGAGAGGCACCCCCAAGAAGATGGATCAGCACAGTGTCTGCAACAATGTGTGTAAGAAAATGCACCACTGTGATGATGGCCCAAGATGGGACAACTTTCATTATATTGGGCCAGAATTGACATGACTGTAAACCACTCGTCGGAACCTAACTGCAAAAAACAATGCGATTGAGTTTCTAACAATATGCTGAAGAAGACATAGAGAGAAAGTCCTATTAGTTTAGAGCAGCGGTTCTTAACCTTTCGGCCAGACCTCTTTGGGTGGTCGTACGACCCTTTCACAGGGGTGACCAGTGCATAACACTAGGAAAATTAGAGTTATGATATAGCAATGTATATAATTTCATGATTATGGGTCACCACCAACCGAGGAATTTTATGAAAGGGTCGTGGCCTTAGCAAGGTTGAAAAGCACTGCCCTGGAAGGAGTTGGAAAAGGTGTTATAGTAGAGGGCAACCAAAGAGATGCAGCCCCTACAAGATGGAATAGCACAGTGGATACAAGCATGAACTGAAGCAAAGAACCACTGTGATGACGGAAAAGGATGGGGCTTTGTTTTATTATGTTGTGCACAGAGTTGCGATGAGCTGAAACATACTCGAGGGCAACTACCCACAAGACCATCAGGATTTGTGCGTCTAACAATGTGCTGAAGTAGAACGGAAGAGAAACTCTTCCTAGAGAGCAGCGGTTCTCAACCTGTGCGAGCCAGCCCTTTTTGGGAAGGTTCCACCTTTCACTGGGGTGGCCCATTCCATAACAGTAGCAAATAACTGTAGGATTGGGGGCTCACCACAACATAAGCAAAGGTACAAATGTTTCCTGGCATTAGGCAGGTTGAGAACCCCTACTGTAGAGGAAGAAGGAAACGTTGTTACATTCGAAAGCCTGCAAGAGAAAAAGCCCTGAAAAGATGGAATAGCATAGTGGCTGCAGCAATGAGCACAAGCAAAGAACCACCGTAATGAGGGAACAGGATGGTGCTTCATTTCATGATGCTGTGAACACACGTGCAATTACCCAAAGCCCACGTGAGAGCACCTGACAACAGGAAGGACAGGAATTGTGCGTCTAACCATGTGCTGTACTATGTCTTAAGAGAAATCCTCTCTTCATTTAGAGCAGCAGTTCTCAACTTGTGGGTTCCAAAACCTTTGGGGGAAGGGACCACCTTCACTGGGCGGCCTAATTCACGACAGTATAAAAATTACAGTAATTAAGTTGCAATGAATCTAATTGTAGAATTTGGGCTTCCCCCCATCGAAAGGAACCGTATGAAATGTTGGTGGCAAGCAAGTTGAGAACCCCTGACCGAGAGGAGGAAAAAAAATCCGGTTACAATGGAAAGGCAGCAGAGGAGAGGCACCCCCAAGAAGATGGATCAGCACAGTGTCTGCAACAATGTGTGTAAGAAAATTCACCACTGTGATGATGGCCCAAGATGGGACAACTTTCATTATATTGGGCCAGAATTGACATGACTGTAAACCACTCGTCGGAACCTAACTGCAAAAAACAATGCGATTGAGTTTCTAACAATATGCTGAAGAAGACATAAAGAGAAAGTCCTATTAGTTTAGAGCAGCGGTTCTTAACCTTTCGGCCAGACCTCTTTGGGTGGTCGTACGACCCTTTCACAGGGGTGACCAGTGCATAACACTAGGAAAATTAGAGTTATGATATAGCAATGTATATAATTTCATGATTATGGGTCACCACCAACCGAGGAATTTTATGAAAGGGTCGTGGCCTTAGCAAGGTTGAAAAGCACTGCCCTGGAAGGAGGTGGAAAAGGTGTTATAGTAGAGGGCAACCAAAGAGATGCAGCCCCTACAAGATGGAATAGCACAGTGGCTACAAGCATGAACTGAAGCAAAGAACCACTGTGATGACGGAAAAGGTTGGGGCTTTGTTTTATTATGTTGTGCACAGAGTTGCGATGAGCTGAAACATACTCGAGGGCAACTACCCACAAGACCATCAGGATTTGTGCGTCTAACAATGTGCTGAAGTAGAACGGAAGAGAAACTCTTCCTAGAGAGCAGCGGTTCTCAACCTGTGCGAGCCAGCCCTTTTTGGGAAGGTTCCACCTTTCACTGGGGTGGCCCATTCCATAACAGTAGCAAATAACTGTAGGATTGGGGGCTCACCACAACATAAGCAAAGGTACAAATGTTTCCTGGCATTAGGCAGGTTGAGAACCCCTACTGTAGAGGAAGAAGGAAACGTTGTTACATTCGAAAGCCTGCAAGAGAAAAAGCCCTGAAAAGATGGAATAGCATAGTGGCTGCAGCAATGAGCACAAGCAAAGAACCACCGTAATGAGGGAACAGGATGGTGCTTCATTTCATGATGCTGTGAACACACGTGCAATTACCCAAAGCCCACGTGAGAGCACCTGACAACAGGAAGGACAGGAATTGTGCGTCTAACCATGTGCTGTACTATGTCTTAAGAGAAATCCTCTCTTCATTTAGAGCAGCGGTTCTCAACTTGTGGGTTCCAAAACCTTTGGGGGAAGGGACCGCCTTCACTGGGCGGCCTAATTCACAACAGTATAAAAATTACAGTAATTAAGTTGCAATGAATCTAATTGTAGAATTTGGGCTTCCCCCCATCGAAAGGAACCGTATGAAATGTTGGTGGCAAGCAAGTTGAGAACCCCTGACCGAGAGGAGGAAAAAAAATCCGGTTACAATGGAAAGGCAGCAGAGGAGAGGCACCCCCAAGAAGATGGATCAGCACAGTGTCTGCAACAATGTGTGTAAGAAAATGCACCACTGTGATGATGGCCCAAGATGGGACAACTTTCATTATATTGGGCCAGAATTGACATGACTGTAAACCACTCGTCGGAACCTAACTGCAAGAAACAATGCGATTGAGTTTCTAACAATATGCTGAAGAAGACATAAAGAGAAAGTCCTATTAGTTTAGAGCAGCGGTTCTTAACCTTTCGGCCAGACCTCTTTGGGTGGTCGTACGACCCTTTCACAGGGGTGACCAGTGCATAACACTAGGAAAATTAGAGTTATGATATAGCAATGTATATAATTTCATGATTATGGGTCACCACCAACCGAGGAATTTTATGAAAGGGTCGTGGCCTTAGCAAGGTTGAAAAGCACTGCCCTGGAAGGAGGTGGAAAAGGTGTTATAGTAGAGGGCAACCAAAGAGATGCAGCCCCTACAAGATGGAATAGCACAGTGGCTACAGGCATGAACTGAAGCAAAGAACCACTGTGATGACGGAAAAGGATGGGGCTTTGTTTTATTATGTTGTGCACAGAGTTGCGATGAGCTGAAACATACTCGAGGGCAACTACCCACAAGACCATCAGGATTTGTGCGTCTAACAATGTGCTGAAGTAGAACGGAAGAGAAACTCTTCCTAGAGAGCAGCGGTTCTCAACCTGTGCGAGCCAGCCCTTTTTGGGAAGGTTCCACCTTTCACTGGGGTGGCCCATTCCATAACAGTAGCAAATAACTGTAGGATTGGGGG
The DNA here is from genome assembly GCF_050624435.1 of Tenrec ecaudatus. Taxonomy (NCBI): domain Eukaryota; kingdom Metazoa; phylum Chordata; class Mammalia; order Afrosoricida; family Tenrecidae; genus Tenrec; species Tenrec ecaudatus. The sequence goes on from NC_134548.1 coordinate 85,331,250, forward strand.
CTCACCACAACATAAGCAAAGGTACAAATGTTTCCTGGCATTAGGCAGGTTGAGAACCCCTACTGTAGAGGAAGAAGGAAACGTTGTTACATTCGAAAGCCTGCAAGAGAAAAAGCCCTGAAAAGATGGAATAGCATAGTGGCTGCAGCAATGAGCACAAGCAAAGAACCACCGTAATGAGGGAACAGGATGGTGCTTCATTTCATGATGCTGTGAACACACGTGCAATTACCCAAAGCCCACGTGAGAGCACCTGACAACAGGAAGGACAGGAATTGTGCGTCTAACCATGTGCTGTACTATGTCTTAAGAGAAATCCTCTCTTCATTTAGAGCAGCGGTTCTCAACTTGTGGGTTCCAAAACCTTTGGGGGAAGGGACCACCTTCACTGGGCGGCCTAATTCACGACAGTATAAAAATTACAGTAATTAAGTTGCAATGAATCTAATTGTAGAATTTGGGCTTCCCCCCCATCGATAGGAACCGTATGAAATGTTGGTGGCAAGCAAGTTGAGAACCCCTGACCGAGAGGAGGAAAAAAAATCCGGTTACAATGGAAAGGCAGCAGAGGAGAGGCACCCCCAAGAAGATGGATCAGCACAGTGTCTGCAACAATGTGTGTAAGAAAATGCACCACTGTGATGATGGCCCAAGATGGGACAACTTTCATTATATTGGGCCAGAATTGACATGACTGTAAACCACTCGTCGGAACCTAACTGCAAGAAACAATGCGATTGAGTTTCTAACAATATGCTGAAGAAGACATAAAGAGAAAGTCCTATTAGTTTAGAGCAGCGGTTCTTAACCTTTCGGCCAGACCTCTTTGGGTGGTCGTACGACCCTTTCACAGGGGTGACCAGTGCATAACACTAGGAAAATTAGAGTTATGATATAGCAATGTATATAATTTCATGATTATGGGTCACCACCAACCGAGGAATTTTATGAAAGGGTCGTGGCCTTAGCAAGGTTGAAAAGCACTGCCCTGGAAGGAGGTGGAGAAGGTGTTATAGTAGAGGGCAACCAAAGAGATGCAGCCCCTACAAGATGGAATAGCACAGTGGCTACAAGCATGAACTGAAGCAAAGAACCACTGTGATGACGGAAAAGGATGGGGCTTTGTTTTATTATGTTGTGCACAGAGTTGCGATGAGCTGAAACATACTCGAGGGCAACTACCCACAAGACCATCAGGATTTGTGCGTCTAACAATGTGCTGAAGTAGAACGGAAGAGAAACTCTTCCTAGAGAGCAGCGGTTCTCAACCTGTGCCAGCCAGCCCTTTTTGGGAAGGTTCCACCTTTCACTGGGGTGGCCCATTCCATAACAGTAGCAAATAACTGTAGGATTGGGGGCTCACCACAACATAAGCAAAGGTACAAATGTTTCCTGGCATTAGGCAGGTTGAGAACCCCTACTGTAGAGGAAGAAGGAAACGTTGTTACATTCGAAAGCCTGCAAGAGAAAAAGCCCTGAAAAGATGGAATAGCATAGTGGCTGCAGCAATGAGCACAAGCAAAGAACCACCGTAATGAGGGAACAGGATGGTGCTTCATTTCATGATGCTGTGAACACACGTGCAATTACCCAAAGCCCACGTGAGAGCACCTGACAACAGGAAGGACAGGAATTGTGCGTCTAACCATGTGCTGTACTATGTCTTAAGAGAAATCCTCTCTTCATTTAGAGCAGCAGTTCTCAACTTGTGGGTTCCAAAACCTTTGGGGGAAGGGACCACCTTCACTGGGCGGCCTAATTCACGACAGTATAAAAATTACAGTAATTAAGTTGCAATGAATCTAATTGTAGAATTTGGGCTTCCCCCCATCGAAAGGAACCGTATGAAATGTTGGTGGCAAGCAAGTTGAGAACCCCTGACCGAGAGGAGGAAAAAAAATCCGGTTACAATGGAAAGGCAGCAGAGGAGAGGCACCCCCAAGAAGATGGATCAGCACAGTGTCTGCAACAATGTGTGTAAGAAAATTCACCACTGTGATGATGGCCCAAGATGGGACAACTTTCATTATATTGGGCCAGAATTGACATGACTGTAAACCACTCGTCGGAACCTAACTGCAAAAAACAATGCGATTGAGTTTCTAACAATATGCTGAAGAAGACATAAAGAGAAAGTCCTATTAGTTTAGAGCAGCGGTTCTTAACCTTTCGGCCAGACCTCTTTGGGTGGTCGTACGACCCTTTCACAGGGGTGACCAGTGCATAACACTAGGAAAATTAGAGTTATGATATAGCAATGTATATAATTTCATGATTATGGGTCACCACCAACCGAGGAATTTTATGAAAGGGTCGTGGCCTTAGCAAGGTTGAAAAGCACTGCCCTGGAAGGAGGTGGAAAAGGTGTTATAGTAGAGGGCAACCAAAGAGATGCAGCCCCTACAAGATGGAATAGCACAGTGGCTACAAGCATGAACTGAAGCAAAGAACCACTGTGATGACGGAAAAGGATGGGGCTTTGTTTTATTATGTTGTGCACAGAGTTGCGATGAGCTGAAACATACTCGAGGGCAACTACCCACAAGACCATCAGGATTTGTGCGTCTAACAATGTGCTGAAGTAGAACGGAAGAGAAACTCTTCCTAGAGAGCAGCGGTTCTCAACCTGTGCGAGCCAGCCCTTTTTGGGAAGGTTCCACCTTTCACTGGGGTGGCCCATTCCATAACAGTAGCAAATAACTGTAGGATTGGGGGCTCACCACAACATAAGCAAAGGTACAAATGTTTCCTGGCATTAGGCAGGTTGAGAACCCCTACTGTAGAGGAAGAAGGAAACGTTGTTACATTCGAAAGCCTGCAAGAGAAAAAGCCCTGAAAAGATGGAATAGCATAGTGGCTGCAGCAATGAGCACAAGCAAAGAACCACCGTAATGAGGGAACAGGATGGTGCTTCATTTCATGATGCTGTGAACACACGTGCAATTACCCAAAGCCCACGTGAGAGCACCTGACAACAGGAAGGACAGGAATTGTGCGTCTAACCATGTGCTGTACTATGTCTTAAGAGAAATCCTCTCTTCATTTAGAGCAGCGGTTCTCAACTTGTGGGTTCCAAAACCTTTGGGGGAAGGGACCGCCTTCACTGGGCGGCCTAATTCACGACAGTATAAAAATTACAGTAATTAAGTTGCAATGAATCTAATTGTAGAATTTGGGCTTCCCCCCATCGAAAGGAACCGTATGAAATGTTGGTGGCAAGCAAGTTGAGAACCCCTGACCGAGAGGAGGAAAAAAAATCCGGTTACAATGGAAAGGCAGCAGAGGAGAGGCACCCCCAAGAAGATGGATCAGCACAGTGTCTGCAACAATGTGTGTAAGAAAATGCACCACTGTGATGATGGCCCAAGATGGGACAACTTTCATTATATTGGGCCAGAATTGACATGACTGTAAACCACTCGTCGGAACCTAACTGCAAGAAACAATGCGATTGAGTTTCTAACAATATGCTGAAGAAGACATAAAGAGAAAGTCCTATTAGTTTAGAGCAGCGGTTCTTAACCTTTCGGCCAGACCTCTTTGGGTGGTCGTACGACCCTTTCACAGGGGTGACCAGTGCATAACACTAGGAAAATTAGAGTTATGATATAGCAATGTATATAATTTCATGATTATGGGTCACCACCAACCGAGGAATTTTATGAAAGGGTCGTGGCCTTAGCAAGGTTGAAAAGCACTGCCCTGGAAGGAGGTGGAAAAGGTGTTATAGTAGAGGGCAACCAAAGAGATGCAGCCCCTACAAGATGGAATAGCACAGTGGCTACAGGCATGAACTGAAGCAAAGAACCACTGTGATGACGGAAAAGGATGGGGCTTTGTTTTATTTTGTTGTGCACAGAGTTGCGATGAGCTGAAACATACTCGAGGGCAACTACCCACAAGACCATCAGGATTTGTGCGTCTAACAATGTGCTGAAGTAGAACGGAAGAGAAACTCTTCCTAGAGAGCAGCGGTTCTCAACCTGTGCGAGCCAGCCCTTTTTGGGAAGGTTCCACCTTTCACTGGGGTGGCCCATTCCATAACAGTAGCAAATAACTGTAGGATTGGGGGCTCACCACAACATAAGCAAAGGTACAAATGTTTCCTGGCATTAGGCAGGTTGAGAACCCCTACTGTAGAGGAAGAAGGAAACGTTGTTACATTCGAAAGCCTGCAAGAGAAAAAGCCCTGAAAAGATGGAATAGCATAGTGGCTGCAGCAATGAGCACAAGCAAAGAACCACCGTAATGAGGGAACAGGATGGTGCTTCATTTCATGATGCTGTGAACACACGTGCAATTACCCAAAGCCCACGTGAGAGCACCTGACAACAGGAAGGACAGGAATTGTGCGTCTAACCATGTGCTGTACTATGTCTTAAGAGAAATCCTCTCTTCATTTAGAGCAGCGGTTCTCAACTTGTGGGTTCCAAAACCTTTGGGGGAAGGGACCACCTTCACTGGGCGGCCTAATTCACGACAGTATAAAAATTACAGTAATTAAGTTGCAATGAATCTAATTGTAGAATTTGGGCTTCCCCCCCATCGATAGGAACCGTATGAAATGTTGGTGGCAAGCAAGTTGAGAACCCCTGACCGAGAGGAGGAAAAAAAATCCGGTTACAATGGAAAGGCAGCAGAGGAGAGGCACCCCCAAGAAGATGGATCAGCACAGTGTCTGCAACAATGTGTGTAAGAAAATGCACCACTGTGATGATGGCCCAAGATGGGACAACTTTCATTATATTGGGCCAGAATTGACATGACTGTAAACCACTCGTCGGAACCTAACTGCAAGAAACAATGCGATTGAGTTTCTAACAATATGCTGAAGAAGACATAAAGAGAAAGTCCTATTAGTTTAGAGCAGCGGTTCTTAACCTTTCGGCCAGACCTCTTTGGGTGGTCGTACGACCCTTTCACAGGGGTGACCAGTGCATAACACTAGGAAAATTAGAGTTATGATATAGCAATGTATATAATTTCATGATTATGGGTCACCACCAACCGAGGAATTTTATGAAAGGGTCGTGGCCTTAGCAAGGTTGAAAAGCACTGCCCTGGAAGGAGGTGGAGAAGGTGTTATAGTAGAGGGCAACCTAAGAGATGCAGCCCCTACAAGATGGAATAGCACAGTGGCTACAAGCATGAACTGAAGCAAAGAACCACTGTGATGACGTAAAAGGATGGGGCTTTGTTTTATTATGTTGTGCACAGAGTTGCGATGAGCTGAAACATACTCGAGGGCAACTACCCACAAGACCATCAGGATTTGTGCGTCTAACAATGTGCTGAAGTAGAACGGAAGAGAAACTCTTCCTAGAGAGCAGCGGTTCTCAACCTGTGCCAGCCAGCCCTTTTTGGGAAGGTTCCACCTTTCACTGGGGTGGCCCATTCCATAACAGTAGCAAATAACTGTAGGATTGGGGGCTCACCACAACATAAGCAAAGGTACAAATGTTTCCTGGCATTAGGCAGGTTGAGAACCCCTACTGTAGAGGAAGAAGGAAACGTTGTTACATTCGAAAGCCTGCAAGAGAAAAAGCCCTGAAAAGATGGAATAGCATAGTGGCTGCAGCAATGAGCACAAGCAAAGAACCACCGTAATGAGGGAACAGGATGGTGCTTCATTTCATGATGCTGTGAACACACGTGCAATTACCCAAAGCCCACGTGAGAGCACCTGACAACAGGAAGGACAGGAATTGTGCGTCTAACCATGTGCTGTACTATGTCTTAAGAGAAATCCTCTCTTCATTTAGAGCAGCGGTTCTCAACTTGTGGGTTCCTAAACCTTTGGGGGAAGGGACCACCTTCACTGGGCGGCCTAATTCACGACAGTATAAAAATTACAGTAATTAAGTTGCAATGAATCTAATTGTAGAATTTGGGCTTCCCCCCATCGAAAGGAACCGTATGAAATGTTGGTGGCAAGCAAGTTGAGAACCCCTGACCGAGAGGAGGAAAAAAAATCCGGTTACAATGGAAAGGCAGCAGAGGAGAGGCACCCCCAAGAAGATGGATCAGCACAGTGTCTGCAACAATGTGTGTAAGAAAATGCACCACTGTGATGATGGCCCAAGATGGGACAACTTTCATTATATTGGGCCAGAATTGACATGACTGTAAACCACTCGTCGGAACCTAACTGCAAGAAACAATGCGATTGAGTTTCTAACAATATGCTGAAGAAGACATAAAGAGAAAGTCCTATTAGTTTAGAGCAGCGGTTCTTAACCTTTCGGCCAGACCTCTTTGGGTGGTCGTACGACCCTTTCACAGGGGTGACCAGTGCATAACACTAGGAAAATTAGAGTTATGATATAGCAATGTATATAATTTCATGATTATGGGTCACCACCAACCGAGGAATTTTATGAAAGGGTCGTGGCCTTAGCAAGGTTGAAAAGCACTGCCCTGGAAGGAGGTGGAAAAGGTGTTATAGTAGAGGGCAACCAAAGAGATGCAGCCCCTACAAGATGGAATAGCACAGTGGCTACAAGCATGAACTGAAGCAAAGAACCACTGTGATGACGGAAAAGGATGGGGCTTTGTTTTATTATGTTGTGCACAGAGTTGCGATGAGCTGAAACATACTCGAGGGCAACTACCCACAAGACCATCAGGATTTGTGCGTCTAACAATGTGCTGAAGTAGAACGGAAGAGAAACTCTTCCTAGAGAGCAGCGGTTCTCAACCTGTGCGAGCCAGCCCTTTTTGGGAAGGTTCCACCTTTCACTGGGGTGGCCCATTCCATAACAGTAGCAAATAACTGTAGGATTGGGGGCTCACCACAACATAAGCAAAGGTACAAATGTTTCCTGGCATTAGGCAGGTTGAGAACCCCTACTGTAGAGGAAGAAGGAAACGTTGTTACATTCGAAAGCCTGCAAGAGAAAAAGCCCTGAAAAGATGGAATAGCATAGTGGCTGCAGCAATGAGCACAAGCAAAGAACCACCGTAATGAGGGAACAGGATGGTGCTTCATTTCATGATGCTGTGAACACACGTGCAATTACCCAAAGCCCACGTGAGAGCACCTGACAACAGGAAGGACAGGAATTGTGCGTCTAACCATGTGCTGTACTATGTCTTAAGAGAAATCCTCTCTTCATTTAGAGCAGCGGTTCTCAACTTGTGGGTTCCAAAACCTTTGGGGGAAGGGACCACCTTCACTGGGCGGCCTAATTCACGACAGTATAAAAATTACAGTAATTAAGTTGCAATGAATCTAATTGTAGAATTTGGGCTTCCCCCCCATCGATAGGAACCGTATGAAATGTTGGTGGCAAGCAAGTTGAGAACCCCTGACCGAGAGGAGGAAAAAAAATCCGGTTACAATGGAAAGGCAGCAGAGGAGAGGCACCCCCAAGAAGATGGATCAGCACAGTGTCTGCAACAATGTGTGTAAGAAAATGCACCACTGTGATGATGGCCCAAGATGGGACAACTTTCATTATATTGGGCCAGAATTGACATGACTGTAAACCACTCGTCGGAACCTAACTGCAAGAAACAATGCGATTGAGTTTCTAACAATATGCTGAAGAAGACATAAAGAGAAAGTCCTATTAGTTTAGAGCAGCGGTTCTTAACCTTTCGGCCAGACCTCTTTGGGTGGTCGTACGACCCTTTCACAGGGGTGACCAGTGCATAACACTAGGAAAATTAGAGTTATGATATAGCAATGTATATAATTTCATGATTATGGGTCACCACCAACCGAGGAATTTTATGAAAGGGTCGTGGCCTTAGCAAGGTTGAAAAGCACTGCCCTGGAAGGAGGTGGAGAAGGTGTTATAGTAGAGGGCAACCTAAGAGATGCAGCCCCTACAAGATGGAATAGCACAGTGGCTACAAGCATGAACTGAAGCAAAGAACCACTGTGATGACGTAAAAGGATGGGGCTTTGTTTTATTATGTTGTGCACAGAGTTGCGATGAGCTGAAACATACTCGAGGGCAACTACCCACAAGACCATCAGGATTTGTGCGTCTAACAATGTGCTGAAGTAGAACGGAAGAGAAACTCTTCCTAGAGAGCAGCGGTTCTCAACCTGTGCCAGCCAGCCCTTTTTGGGAAGGTTCCACCTTTCACTGGGGTGGCCCATTCCATAACAGTAGCAAATAACTGTAGGATTGGGGGCTCACCACAACATAAGCAAAGGTACAAATGTTTCCTGGCATTAGGCAGGTTGAGAACCCCTACTGTAGAGGAAGAAGGAAACGTTGTTACATTCGAAAGCCTGCAAGAGAAAAAGCCCTGAAAAGATGGAATAGCATAGTGGCTGCAGCAATGAGCACAAGCAAAGAACCACCGTAATGAGGGAACAGGATGGTGCTTCATTTCATGATGCTGTGAACACACGTGCAATTACCCAAAGCCCACGTGAGAGCACCTGACAACAGGAAGGACAGGAATTGTGCGTCTAACCATGTGCTGTACTATGTCTTAAGAGAAATCCTCTCTTCATTTAGAGCAGCGGTTCTCAACTTGTGGGTTCCTAAACCTTTGGGGGAAGGGACCACCTTCACTGGGCGGCCTAATTCACGACAGTATAAAAATTACAGTAATTAAGTTGCAATGAATCTAATTGTAGAATTTGGGCTTCCCCCCATCGAAAGGAACCGTATGAAATGTTGGTGGCAAGCAAGTTGAGAACCCCTGACCGAGAGGAGGAAAAAAAATCCGGTTACAATGGAAAGGCAGCAGAGGAGAGGCACCCCCAAGAAGATGGATCAGCACAGTGTCTGCAACAATGTGTGTAAGAAAATGCACCACTGTGATGATGGCCCAAGATGGGACAACTTTCATTATATTGGGCCAGAATTGACATGACTGTAAACCACTCGTCGGAACCTAACTGCAAGAAACAATGCGATTGAGTTTCTAACAATATGCTGAAGAAGACATAAAGAGAAAGTCCTATTAGTTTAGAGCAGCGGTTCTTAACCTTTCGGCCAGACCTCTTTGGGTGGTCGTACGACCCTTTCACAGGGGTGACCAGTGCATAACACTAGGAAAATTAGAGTTATGATATAGCAATGTATATAATTTCATGATTATGGGTCACCACCAACCGAGGAATTTTATGAAAGGGTCGTGGCCTTAGCAAGGTTGAAAAGCACTGCCCTGGAAGGAGGTGGAAAAGGTGTTATAGTAGAGGGCAACCAAAGAGATGCAGCCCCTACAAGATGGAATAGCACAGTGGCTACAAGCATGAACTGAAGCAAAGAACCACTGTGATGACGGAAAAGGATGGGGCTTTGTTTTATTATGTTGTGCACAGAGTTGCGATGAGCTGAAACATACTCGAGGGCAACTACCCACAAGACCATCAGGATTTGTGCGTCTAACAATGTGCTGAAGTAGAACGGAAGAGAAACTCTTCCTAGAGAGCAGCGGTTCTCAACCTGTGCCAGCCAGCCCTTTTTGGGAAGGTTCCACCTTTCACTGGGGTGGCCCATTCCATAACAGTAGCAAATAACTGTAGGATTGGGGGCTCACCACAACATAAGCAAAGGTACAAATGTTTCCTGGCATTAGGCAGGTTGAGAACCCCTACTGTAGAGGAAGAAGGAAACGTTGTTACATTCGAAAGCCTGCAAGAGAAAAAGCCCTGAAAAGATGGAATAGCATAGTGGCTGCAGCAATGAGCACAAGCAAAGAACCACCGTAATGAGGGAACAGGATGGTGCTTCATTTCATGATGCTGTGAACACACGTGCAATTACCCAAAGCCCACGTGAGAGCACCTGACAACAGGAAGGACAGGAATTGTGCGTCTAACCATGTGCTGTACTATGTCTTAAGAGAAATCCTCTCTTCATTTAGAGCAGCGGTTCTCAACTTGTGGGTTCCAAAACCTTTGGGGGAAGGGACCACCTTCACTGGGCGGCCTAATTCACGACAGTATAAAAATTACAGTAATTAAGTTGCAATGAATCTAATTGTAGAATTTGGGCTTCCCCCCATCGAAAGGAACCGTATGAAATGTTGGTGGCAAGCAAGTTGAGAACCCCTGACCGAGAGGAGGGAAAAAAAATCCGGTTACAATGGAAAGGCAGCAGAGGAGAGGCACCCCCAAGAAGATGGATCAGCACAGTGTCTGCAACAATGTGTGTAAGAAAATGCACCACTGTGATGATGGCCCAAGATGGGACAACTTTCATTATATTGGGCCAGAATTGACATGACTGTAAACCACTCGTCGGAACCTAACTGCAAAAAACAATGCGATTGAGTTTCTAACAATATGCTGAAGAAGACATAGAGAGAAAGTCCTATTAGTTTAGAGCAGCGGTTCTTAACCTTTCGGCCAGACCTCTTTGGGTGGTCGTACGACCCTTTCACAGGGGTGACCAGTGCATAACACTAGGAAAATTAGAGTTATGATATAGCAATGTATATAATTTCATGATTATGGGTCACCACCAACCGAGGAATTTTATGAAAGGGTCGTGGCCTTAGCAAGGTTGAAAAGCACTGCCCTGCAAGGAGGTGGAAAAGGTGTTATAGTAGAGGGCAACCTAAGAGATGCAGCCCCTACAAGATGGAATAGCACAGTGGCTACAAGCATGAACTGAAGCAAAGAACCACTGTGATGACGTAAAAGGATGGGGCTTTGTTTTATTATGTTGTGCACAGAGTTGCGATGAGCTGAAACATACTCGAGGGCAACTACCCACAAGACCATCAGGATTTGTGCGTCTAACAATGTGCTGAAGTAGAACGGAAGAGAAACTCTTCCTAGAGAGCAGCGGTTCTCAACCTGTGCCAGCCAGCCCTTTTTGGGAAGGTTCCACCTTTCACTGGGGTGGCCCATTCCATAACAGTAGCAAATAACTGTAGGATTGGGGGCTCACCACAACATAAGCAAAGGTACAAATGTTTCCTGGCATTAGGCAGGTTGAGAACCCCTACTGTAGAGGAAGAAGGAAACGTTGTTACATTCGAAAGCCTGCAAGAGAAAAAGCCCTGAAAAGATGGAATAGCATAGTGGCTGCAGCAATGAGCACAAGCAAAGAACCACCGTAATGAGGGAACAGGATGGTGCTTCATTTCATGATGCTGTGAACACACGTGCAATTACCCAAAGCCCACGTGAGAGCACCTGACAACAGGAAGGACAGGAATTGTGCGTCTAACCATGTGCTGTACTATGTCTTAAGAGAAATCCTCTCTTCATTTAGAGCAGCGGTTCTCAACTTGTGGGTTCCAAAACCTTTGGGGGAAGGGACCACCTTCACTGGGCGGCCTAATTCACGACAGTATAAAAATTACAGTAATTAAGTTGCAATGAATCTAATTGTAGAATTTGGGCTTCCCCCCATCGAAAGGAACCGTATGAAATGTTGGTGGCAAGCAAGTTGAGAACCCCTGACCGAGAGGAGGAAAAAAAATCCGGTTACAATGGAAAGGCAGCAGAGGAGAGGCACCCCCAAGAAGATGGATCAGCACAGTGTCTGCAACAATGTGTGTAAGAAAATGCACCACTGTGATGATGGCCCAAGATGGGACAACTTTCATTATATTGGGCCAGAATTGACATGACTGTAAACCACTCGTCGGAACCTAACTGCAAGAAACAATGCGATTGAGTTTCTAACAATATGCTGAAGAAGACATAAAGAGAAAGTCCTATTAGTTTAGAGCAGCGGTTCTTAACCTTTCGGCCAGACCTCTTTGGGTGGTCGTACGACCCTTTCACAGGGGTGACCAGTGCATAACACTAGGAAAATTAGAGTTATGATATAGCAATGTATATAATTTCATGATTATGGGTCACCACCAACCGAGGAATTTTATGAAAGGGTCGTGGCCTTAGCAAGGTTGAAAAGCACTGCCCTGGAAGGAGGTGGAAAAGGTGTTATAGTAGAGGGCAACCAAAGAGATGCAGCCCCTACAAGATGGAATAGCACAGTGGCTACAAGCATGAACTGAAGCAAAGAACCACTGTGATGACGGAAAAGGATGGGGCTTTGTTTTATTATGTTGTGCACAGAGTTGCGATGAGCTGAAACATACTCGAGGGCAACTACCCACAAGACCATCAGGATTTGTGCGTCTAACAATGTGCTGAAGTAGAACGGAAGAGAAACTCTTCCTAGAGAGCAGCGGTTCTCAACCTGTGCCAGCCAGCCCTTTTTGGGAAGGTTCCACCTTTCACTGGGGTGGCCCATTCCATAACAGTAGCAAATAACTGTAGGATTGGGGGCTCACCACAACATAAGCAAAGGTACAAATGTTTCCTGGCATTAGGCAGGTTGAGAACCCCTACTGTAGAGGAAGAAGGAAACGTTGTTACATTCGAAAGCCTGCAAGAGAAAAAGCCCTGAAAAGATGGAATAGCATAGTGGCTGCAGCAATGAGCACAAGCAAAGAACCACCGTAATGAGGGAACAGGATGGTGCTTCATTTCATGATGCTGTGAACACACGTGCAATTACCCAAAGCCCACGTGAGAGCACCTGACAACAGGAAGGACAGGAATTGTGCGTCTAACCATGTGCTGTACTATGTCTTAAGAGAAATCCTCTCTTCATTTAGAGCAGCGGTTCTCAACTTGTGGGTTCCAAAACCTTTGGGGGAAGGGACCACCTTCACTGGGCGGCCTAATTCACGACAGTATAAAAATTACAGTAATTAAGTTGCAATGAATCTAATTGTAGAATTTGGGCTTCCCCCCATCGAAAGGAACCGTATGAAATGTTGGTGGCAAGCAAGTTGAGAACCCCTGACCGAGAGGAGGGAAAAAAAATCCGGTTACAATGGAAAGGCAGCAGAGGAGAGGCACCCCCAAGAAGATGGATCAGCACAGTGTCTGCAACAATGTGTGTAAGAAAATGCACCACTGTGATGATGGCCCAAGATGGGACAACTTTCATTATATTGGGCCAGAATTGACATGACTGTAAACCACTCGTCGGAACCTAACTGCAAAAAACAATGCGATTGAGTTTCTAACAATATGCTGAAGAAGACATAGAGAGAAAGTCCTATTAGTTTAGAGCAGCGGTTCTTAACCTTTCGGCCAGACCTCTTTGGGTGGTCGTACGACCCTTTCACAGGGGTGACCAGTGCATAACACTAGGAAAATTAGAGTTATGATATAGCAATGTATATAATTTCATGATTATGGGTCACCACCAACCGAGGAATTTTATGAAAGGGTCGTGGCCTTAGCAAGGTTGAAAAGCACTGCCCTGCAAGGAGGTGGAAAAGGTGTTATAGTAGAGGGCAACCAAAGAGATGCAGCCCCTACAAGATGGAATAGCACAGTGGCTACAAGCATGAACTGAAGCAAAGAACCACTGTGATGACGGAAAAGGATGGGGCTTTGTTTTATTATGTTGTGCACAGAGTTGCGATGAGCTGAAACATACTCGAGGGCAACTACCCACAAGACCATCAGGATTTGTGCGTCTAACAATGTGCTGAAGTAGAACGGAAGAGAAACTCTTCCTAGAGAGCAGCGGTTCTCAACCTGTGCGAGCCAGCCCTTTTTGGGAAGGTTCCACCTTTCACTGGGGTGGCCCATTCCATAACAGTAGCAAATAACTGTAGGATTGGGGGCTCACCACAACATAAGCAAAGGTACAAATGTTTCCTGGCATTAGGCAGGTTGAGAACCCCTACTGTAGAGGAAGAAGGAAACGTTGTTACATTCGAAAGCCTGCAAGAGAAAAAGCCCTGAAAAGATGGAATAGCATAGTGGCTGCAGCAATGAGCACAAGCAAAGAACCACCGTAATGAGGGAACAGGATGGTGCTTCATTTCATGATGCTGTGAACACACGTGCAATTACCCAAAGCCCACGTGAGAGCACCTGACAACAGGAAGGACAGGAATTGTGCGTCTAACCATGTGCTGTACTATGTCTTAAGAGAAATCCTCTCTTCATTTAGAGCAGCGGTTCTCAACTTGTGGGTTCCAAAACCTTTGGGGGAAGGGACCACCTTCACTGGGCGGCCTAATTCACGACAGTATAAAAATTACAGTAATTAAGTTGCAATGAATCTAATTGTAGAATTTGGGCTTCCACCCCATCGATAGGAACCGTATGAAATGTTGGTGGCAAGCAAGTTGAGAACCCCTGACCGAGAGGAGGAAAAAAAATCCGGTTACAATGGAAAGGCAGCAGAGGAGAGGCACCCCCAAGAAGATGGATCAGCACAGTGTCTGCAACAATGTGTGTAAGAAAATGCACCACTGTGATGATGGCCCAAGATGGGACAACTTTCATTATATTGGGCCAGAATTGACATGACTGTAAACCACTCGTCGGAACCTAACTGCAAGAAACAATGCGATTGAGTTTCTAACAATATGCTGAAGAAGACATAAAGAGAAAGTCCTATTAGTTTAGAGCAGCGGTTCTTAACCTTTCGGCCAGACCTCTTTGGGTGGTCGTACGACCCTTTCACAGGGGTGACCAGTGCATAACACTAGGAAAATTAGAGTTATGATATAGCAATGTATATAATTTCATGATTATGGGTCACCACCAACCGAGGAATTTTATGAAAGGGTCGTGGCCTTAGCAAGGTTGAAAAGCACTGCCCTGGAAGGAGGTGGAGAAGGTGTTATAGTAGAGGGCAACCTAAGAGATGCAGCCCCTACAAGATGGAATAGCACAGTGGCTACAAGCATGAACTGAAGCAAAGAACCACTGTGATGACGTAAAAGGATGGGGCTTTGTTTTATTATGTTGTGCACAGAGTTGCGATGAGCTGAAACATACTCGAGGGCAACTACCCACAAGACCATCAGGATTTGTGCGTCTAACAATGTGCTGAAGTAGAACGGAAGAGAAACTCTTCCTAGAGAGCAGCGGTTCTCAACCTGTGCCAGCCAGCCCTTTTTGGGAAGGTTCCACCTTTCACTGGGGTGGCCCATTCCATAACAGTAGCAAATAACTGTAGGATTGGGGGCTCACCACAACATAAGCAAAGGTACAAATGTTTCCTGGCATTAGGCAGGTTGAGAACCCCTACTGTAGAGGAAGAAGGAAACGTTGTTACATTCGAAAGCCTGCAAGAGAAAAAGCCCTGAAAAGATGCAATAGCATAGTGGCTGCAGCAATGAGCACAAGCAAAGAACCACCGTAATGAGGGAACAGGATGGTGCTTCATTTCATGATGCTGTGAACACACGTGCAATTACCCAAAGCCCACGTGAGAGCACCTGACAACAGGAAGGACAGGAATTGTGCGTCTAACCATGTGCTGTACTATGTCTTAAGAGAAATCCTCTCTTCATTTAGAGCAGCGGTTCTCAACTTGTGGGTTCCAAAACCTTTGGGGGAAGGGACCACCTTCACTGGGCGGCCTAATTCACGACAGTATAAAAATTACAGTAATTAAGTTGCAATGAATCTAATTGTAGAATTTGGGCTTCCCCCCATCGAAAGGAACCGTATGAAATGTTGGTGGCAAGCAAGTTGAGAACCCCTGACCGAGAGGAGGGAAAAAAAATCCGGTTACAATGGAAAGGCAGCAGAGGAGAGGCACCCCCAAGAAGATGGATCAGCACAGTGTCTGCAACAATGTGTGTAAGAAAATGCACCACTGTGATGATGGCCCAAGATGGGACAACTTTCATTATATTGGGCCAGAATTGACATGACTGTAAACCACTCGTCGGAACCTAACTGCAAAAAACAATGCGATTGAGTTTCTAACAATATGCTGAAGAAGACATAGAGAGAAAGTCCTATTAGTTTAGAGCAGCGGTTCTTAACCTTTCGGCCAGACCTCTTTGGGTGGTCGTACGACCCTTTCACAGGGGTGACCAGTGCATAACACTAGGAAAATTAGAGTTATGATATAGCAATGTATATAATTTCATGATTATGGGTCACCACCAACCGAGGAATTTTATGAAAGGGTCGTGGCCTTAGCAAGGTTGAAAAGCACTGCCCTGGAAGGAGGTGGAAAAGGTGTTATAGTAGAGGGCAACCAAAGAGATGCAGCCCCTACAAGATGGAATAGCACAGTGGCTACAAGCATGAACTGAAGCAAAGAACCACTGTGATGACGGAAAAGGATGGGGCTTTGTTTTATTATGTTGTGCACAGAGTTGCGATGAGCTGAAACATACTCGAGGGCAACTACCCACAAGACCATCAGGATTTGTGCGTCTAACAATGTGCTGAAGTAGAACGGAAGAGAAACTCTTCCTAGAGAGCAGCGGTTCTCAACCTGTGCGAGCCAGCCCTTTTTGGGAAGGTTCCACCTTTCACTGGGGTGGCCCATTCCATAACAGTAGCAAATAACTGTAGGATTGGGGGCTCACCACAACATAAGCAAAGGTACAAATGTTTCCTGGCATTAGGCAGGTTGAGAACCCCTACTGTAGAGGAAGAAGGAAACGTTGTTACATTCGAAAGCCTGCAAGAGAAAAAGCCCTGAAAAGATGGAATAGCATAGTGGCTGCAGCAATGAGCACAAGCAAAGAACCACCGTAATGAGGGAACAGGATGGTGCTTCATTTCATGATGCTGTGAACACACGTGCAATTACCCAAAGCCCACGTGAGAGCACCTGACAACAGGAAGGACAGGAATTGTGCGTCTAACCATGTGCTGTACTATGTCTTAAGAGAAATCCTCTCTTCATTTAGAGCAGCGGTTCTCAACTTGTGGGTTCCAAAACCTTTGGGGGAAGGGACCACCTTCACTGGGCGGCCTAATTCACGACAGTATAAAAATTACAGTAATTAAGTTGCAATGAATCTAATTGTAGAATTTGGGCTTCCCCCCATCGAAAGGAACCGTATGAAATGTTGGTGGCAAGCAAGTTGAGAACCCCTGACCGAGAGGAGGGAAAAAAAATCCGGTTACAATGGAAAGGCAGCAGAGGAGAGGCACCCCCAAGAAGATGGATCAGCACAGTGTCTGCAACAATGTGTGTAAGAAAATGCACCACTGTGATGATGGCCCAAGATGGGACAACTTTCATTATATTGGGCCAGAATTGACATGACTGTAAACCACTCGTCGGAACCTAACTGCAAAAAACAATGCGATTGAGTTTCTAACAATATGCTGAAGAAGACATAGAGAGAAAGTCCTATTAGTTTAGAGCAGCGGTTCTTAACCTTTCGGCCAGACCTCTTTGGGTGGTCGTACGACCCTTTCACAGGGGTGACCAGTGCATAACACTAGGAAAATTAGAGTTATGATATAGCAATGTATATAATTTCATGATTATGGGTCACCACCAACCGAGGAATTTTATGAAAGGGTCGTGGCCTTAGCAAGGTTGAAAAGCACTGCCCTGGAAGGAGGTGGAAAAGGTGTTATAGTAGAGGGCAACCAAAGAGATGCAGCCCCTACAAGATGGAATAGCACAGTGGCTACAAGCATGAACTGAAGCAAAGAACCACTGTGATGACGGAAAAGGATGGGGCTTTGTTTTATTATGTTGTGCACAGAGTTGCGATGAGCTGAAACATACTCGAGGGCAACTACCCACAAGACCATCAGGATTTGTGCGTCTAACAATGTGCTGAAGTAGAACGGAAGAGAAACTCTTCCTAGAGAGCAGCGGTTCTCAACCTGTGCGAGCCAGCCCTTTTTGGGAAGGTTCCACCTTTCACTGGGGTGGCCCATTCCATAACAGTAGCAAATAACTGTAGGATTGGGGGCTCACCACAACATAAGCAAAGGTACAAATGTTTCCTGGCATTAGGCAGGTTGAGAACCCCTACTGTAGAGGAAGAAGGAAACGTTGTTACATTCGAAAGCCTGCAAGAGAAAAAGCCCTGAAAAGATGGAATAGCATAGTGGCTGCAGCAATGAGCACAAGCAAAGAACCACCGTAATGAGGGAACAGGATGGTGCTTCATTTCATGATGCTGTGAACACACGTGCAATTACCCAAAGCCCACGTGAGAGCACCTGACAACAGGAAGGACAGGAATTGTGCGTCTAACCATGTGCTGTACTATGTCTTAAGAGAAATCCTCTCTTCATTTAGAGCAGCGGTTCTCAACTTGTGGGTTCCAAAACCTTTGGGGGAAGGGACCACCTTCACTGGGCGGCCTAATTCACGACAGTATAAAAATTACAGTAATTAAGTTGCAATGAATCTAATTGTAGAATTTGGGCTTCCCCCCATCGAAAGGAACCGTATGAAATGTTGGTGGCAAGCAAGTTGAGAACCCCTGACCGAGAGGAGGAAAAAAAATCCGGTTACAATGGAAAGGCAGCAGAGGAGAGGCACCCCCAAGAAGATGGATCAGCACAGTGTCTGCAACAATGTGTGTAAGAAAATGCACCACTGTGATGATGGCCCAAGATGGGACAACTTTCATTATATTGGGCCAGAATTGACATGACTGTAAACCACTCGTCGGAACCTAACTGCAAGAAACAATGCGATTGAGTTTCTAACAATATGCTGAAGAAGACATAAAGAGAAAGTCCTATTAGTTTAGAGCAGCGGTTCTTAACCTTTCGGCCAGACCTCTTTGGGTGGTCGTACGACCCTTTCACAGGGGTGACCAGTGCATAACACTAGGAAAATTAGAGTTATGATATAGCAATGTATATAATTTCATGATTATGGGTCACCACCAACCGAGGAATTTTATGAAAGGGTCGTGGCCTTAGCAAGGTTGAAAAGCACTGCCCTGGAAGGAGGTGGAAAAGGTGTTATAGTAGAGGGCAACCAAAGAGATGCAGCCCCTACAAGATGGAATAGCACAGTGGCTACAAGCATGAACTGAAGCAAAGAACCACTGTGATGACGGAAAAGGATGGGGCTTTGTTTTATTATGTTGTGCACAGAGTTGCGATGAGCTGAAACATACTCGAGGGCAACTACCCACAAGACCATCAGGATTTGTGCGTCTAACAATGTGCTGAAGTAGAACGGAAGAGAAACTCTTCCTAGAGAGCAGCGGTTCTCAACCTGTGCCAGCCAGCCCTTTTTGGGAAGGTTCCACCTTCCACTGGGGTGGCCCATTCCATAACAGTAGCAAGTAACTGTAGGATTGGGGGCTCACCACAACATAAGCAAAGGTACAAATGTTTCCTGGCATTAGGCAGGTTGAGAACCCCTACTGTAGAGGAAGAAGGAAACGTTGTTACATTCGAAAGCCTGCAAGAGAAAAAGCCCTGAAAAGATGGAATAGCATAGTGGCTGCAGCAATGAGCACAAGCAAAGAACCACCGTAATGAGGGAACAGGATGGTGCTTCATTTCATGATGCTGTGAACACACGTGCAATTACCCAAAGCCCACGTGAGAGCACCTGACAACAGGAAGGACAGGAATTGTGCGTCTAACCATGTGCTGTACTATGTCTTAAGAGAAATCCTCTCTTCATTTAGAGCAGCGGTTCTCAACTTGTGGGTTCCAAAACCTTTGGGGGAAGGGACCACCTTCACTGGGCGGCCTAATTCACGACAGTATAAAAATTACAGTAATTAAGTTGCAATGAATCTAATTGTAGAATTTGGGCTTCCCCCCATCGAAAGGAACCGTATGAAATGTTGGTGGCAAGCAAGTTGAGAACCCCTGACCGAGAGGAGGAAAAAAAATCCGGTTACAATGGAAAGGCAGCAGAGGAGAGGCACCCCCAAGAAGATGGATCAGCACAGTGTCTGCAACAATGTGTGTAAGAAAATGCACCACTGTGATGATGGCCCAAGATGGGACAACTTTCATTATATTGGGCCAGAATTGACATGACTGTAAACCACTCGTCGGAACCTAACTGCAAGAAACAATGCGATTGAGTTTCTAACAATATGCTGAAGAAGACATAAAGAGAAAGTCCTATTAGTTTAGAGCAGCGGTTCTTAACCTTTCGGCCAGACCTCTTTGGGTGGTCGTACGACCCTTTCACAGGGGTGACCAGTGCATAACACTAGGAAAATTAGAGTTATGATATAGCAATGTATATAATTTCATGATTATGGGTCACCACCAACCGAGGAATTTTATGAAAGGGTCGTGGCCTTAGCAAGGTTGAAAAGCACTGCCCTGGAAGGAGGTGGAAAAGGTGTTATAGTAGAGGGCAACCAAAGAGATGCAGCCCCTACAAGATGGAATAGCACAGTGGCTACAAGCATGAACTGAAGCAAAGAACCACTGTGATGACGGAAAAGGATGGGGCTTTGTTTTATTATGTTGTGCACAGAGTTGCGATGAGCTGAAACATACTCGAGGGCAACTACCCACAAGACCATCAGGATTTGTGCGTCTAACAATGTGCTGAAGTAGAACGGAAGAGAAACTCTTCCTAGAGAGCAGCGGTTCTCAACCTGTGCGAGCCAGCCCTTTTTGGGAAGGTTCCACCTTTCACTGGGGTGGCCCATTCCATAACAGTAGCAAATAACTGTAGGATTGGGGGCTCACCACAACATAAGCAAAGGTACAAATGTTTCCTGGCATTAGGCAGGTTGAGAACCCCTACTGTAGAGGAAGAAGGAAACGTTGTTACATTCGAAAGCCTGCAAGAGAAAAAGCCCTGAAAAGATGGAATAGCATAGTGGCTGCAGCAATGAGCACAAGCAAAGAACCACCGTAATGAGGGAACAGGATGGTGCTTCATTTCATGATGCTGTGAACACACGTGCAATTACCCAAAGCCCACGTGAGAGCACCTGACAACAGGAAGGACAGGAATTGTGCGTCTAACCATGTGCTGTACTATGTCTTAAGAGAAATCCTCTCTTCATTTAGAGCAGCGGTTCTCAACTTGTGGGTTCCAAAACCTTTGGGGGAAGGGACCACCTTCACTGGGCGGCCTAATTCACGACAGTATAAAAATTACAGTAATTAAGTTGCAATGAATCTAATTGTAGAATTTGGGCTTCCCCCCATCGAAAGGAACCGTATGAAATGTTGGTGGCAAGCAAGTTGAGAACCCCTGACCGAGAGGAGGAAAAAAAATCCGGTTACAATGGAAAGGCAGCAGAGGAGAGGCACCCCCAAGAAGATGGATCAGCACAGTGTCTGCAACAATGTGTGTAAGAAAATGCACCACTGTGATGATGGCCCAAGATGGGACAACTTTCATTATATTGGGCCAGAATTGACATGACTGTAAACCACTCGTCGGAACCTAACTGCAAGAAACAATGCGATTGAGTTTCTAACAATATGCTGAAGAAGACATAAAGAGAAAGTCCTATTAGTTTAGAGCAGCGGTTCTTAACCTTTCGGCCAGACCTCTTTGGGTGGTCGTACGACCCTTTCACAGGGGTGACCAGTGCATAACACTAGGAAAATTAGAGTTATGATATAGCAATGTATATAATTTCATGATTATGGGTCACCACCAACCGAGGAATTTTATGAAAGGGTCGTGGCCTTAGCAAGGTTGAAAAGCACTGCCCTGGAAGGAGGTGGAAAAGGTGTTATAGTAGAGGGCAACCAAAGAGATGCAGCCCCTACAAGATGGAATAGCACAGTGGCTACAAGCATGAACTGAAGCAAAGAACCACTGTGATGACGGAAAAGGATGGGGCTTTGTTTTATTATGTTGTGCACAGAGTTGCGATGAGCTGAAACATACTCGAGGGCAACTACCCACAAGACCATCAGGATTTGTGCGTCTAACAATGTGCTGAAGTAGAACGGAAGAGAAACTCTTCCTAGAGAGCAGCGGTTCTCAACCTGTGCCAGCCAGCCCTTTTTGGGAAGGTTCCACCTTTCACTGGGGTGGCCCATTCCATAACAGTAGCAAATAACTGTAGGATTGGGGGCTCACCACAACATAAGCAAAGGTACAAATGTTTCCTGGCATTAGGCAGGTTGAGAACCCCTACTGTAGAGGAAGAAGGAAACGTTGTTACATTCGAAAGCCTGCAAGAGAAAAAGCCCTGAAAAGATGGAATAGCATAGTGGCTGCAGCAATGAGCACAAGCAAAGAACCACCGTAATGAGGGAACAGGATGGTGCTTCATTTCATGATGCTGTGAACACACGTGCAATTACCCAAAGCCCACGTGAGAGCACCTGACAACAGGAAGGACAGGAATTGTGCGTCTAACCATGTGCTGTACTATGTCTTAAGAGAAATCCTCTCTTCATTTAGAGCAGCGGTTCTCAACTTGTGGGTTCCAAAACCTTTGGGGGAAGGGACCACCTTCACTGGGCGGCCTAATTCACGACAGTATAAAAATTACAGTAATTAAGTTGCAATGAATCTAATTGTAGAATTTGGGCTTCCCCCCATCGAAAGGAACCGTATGAAATGTTGGTGGCAAGCAAGTTGAGAACCCCTGACCGAGAGGAGGAAAAAAAATCCGGTTACAATGGAAAGGCAGCAGAGGAGAGGCACCCCCAAGAAGATGGATCAGCACAGTGTCTGCAACAATGTGTGTAAGAAAATGCACCACTGTGATGATGGCCCAAGATGGGACAACTTTCATTATATTGGGCCAGAATTGACATGACTGTAAACCACTCGTCGGAACCTAACTGCAAGAAACAATGCGATTGAGTTTCTAACAATATGCTGAAGAAGACATAAAGAGAAAGTCCTATTAGTTTAGAGCAGCGGTTCTTAACCTTTCGGCCAGACCTCTTTGGGTGGTCGTACGACCGTTTCACAGGGGTGACCAGTGCATAACACTAGGAAAATTAGAGTTATGATATAGCAATGTATATAATTTCATGATTATGGGTCACCACCAACCGAGGAATTTTATGAAAGGGTCGTGGCCTTAGCAAGGTTGAAAAGCACTGCCCTGGAAGGAGGTGGAAAAGGTGTTATAGTAGAGGGCAACCAAAGAGATGCAGCCCCTACAAGATGGAATAGCACAGTGGCTACAGGCATGAACTGAAGCAAAGAACCACTGTGATGACGGAAAAGGATGGGGCTTTGTTTTATTATGTTGTGCACAGAGTTGCGATGAGCTGAAACATACTCGAGGGCAACTACCCACAAGACCATCAGGATTTGTGCGTCTAACAATGTGCTGAAGTAGAACGGAAGAGAAACTCTTCCTAGAGAGCAGCGGTTCTCAACCTGTGCCAGCCAGCCCTTTTTGGGAAGGTTCCACCTTTCACTGGGGTGGCCCATTCCATAACAGTAGCAAATAACTGTAGGATTGGGGGCTCACCACAACATAAGCAAAGGTACAAATGTTTCCTGGCATTAGGCAGGTTGAGAACCCCTACTGTAGAGGAAGAAGGAAACGTTGTTACATTCGAAAGCCTGCAAGAGAAAAAGCCCTGAAAAGATGGAATAGCATAGTGGCTGCAGCAATGAGCACAAGCAAAGAACCACCGTAATGAGGGAACAGGATGGTGCTTCATTTCATGATGCTGTGAACACACGTGCAATTACCCAAAGCCCACGTGAGAGCACCTGACAACAGGAAGGACAGGAATTGTGCGTCTAACCATGTGCTGTACTATGTCTTAAGAGAAATCCTCTCTTCATTTAGAGCAGCGGTTCTCAACTTGTGGGTTCCAAAACCTTTGGGGGAAGGGACCACCTTCACTGGGCGGCCTAATTCACGACAGTATAAAAATTACAGTAATTAAGTTGCAATGAATCTAATTGTAGAATTTGGGCTTCCCCCCATCGAAAGGAACCGTATGAAATGTTGGTGGCAAGCAAGTTGAGAACCCCTGACCGAGAGGAGGAAAAAAAATCCGGTTACAATGGAAAGGCAGCAGAGGAGAGGCACCCCCAAGAAGATGGATCAGCACAGTGTCTGCAACAATGTGTGTAAGAAAATGCACCACTGTGATGATGGCCCAAGATGGGACAACTTTCATTATATTGGGCCAGAATTGACATGACTGTAAACCACTCGTCGGAACCTAACTGCAAGAAACAATGCGATTGAGTTTCTAACAATATGCTGAAGAAGACATAAAGAGAAAGTCCTATTAGTTTAGAGCAGCGGTTCTTAACCTTTCGGCCAGACCTCTTTGGGTGGTCGTACGACCCTTTCACAGGGGTGACCAGTGCATAACACTAGGAAAATTAGAGTTATGATATAGCAATGTATATAATTTCATGATTATGGGTCACCACCAACCGAGGAATTTTATGAAAGGGTCGTGGCCTTAGCAAGGTTGAAAAGCACTGCCCTGGAAGGAGGTGGAAAAGGTGTTATAGTAGAGGGCAACCAAAGAGATGCAGCCCCTACAAGATGGAATAGCACAGTGGCTACAAGCATGAACTGAAGCAAAGAACCACTGTGATGACGGAAAAGGATGGGGCTTTGTTTTATTATGTTGTGCACAGAGTTGCGATGAGCTGAAACATACTCGAGGGCAACTACCCACAAGACCATCAGGATTTGTGCGTCTAACAATGTGCTGAAGTAGAACGGAAGAGAAACTCTTCCTAGAGAGCAGCGGTTCTCAACCTGTGCGAGCCAGCCCTTTTTGGGAAGGTTCCACCTTTCACTGGGGTGGCCCATTCCATAACAGTAGCAAATAACTGTAGGATTGGGGGCTCACCACAACATAAGCAAAGGTACAAATGTTTCCTGGCATTAGGCAGGTTGAGAACCCCTACTGTAGAGGAAGAAGGAAACGTTGTTACATTCGAAAGCCTGCAAGAGAAAAAGCCCTGAAAAGATGGAATAGCATAGTGGCTGCAGCAATGAGCACAAGCAAAGAACCACCGTAATGAGGGAACAGGATGGTGCTTCATTTCATGATGCTGTGAACACACGTGCAATTACCCAAAGCCCACGTGAGAGCACCTGACAACAGGAAGGACAGGAGTTGTGCGTCTAACCATGTGCTGTACTATGTCTTAAGAGAAATCCTCTCTTCATTTAGAGCAGCGGTTCTCAACTTGTGGGTTCCAAAACCTTTGGGGGAAGGGACCACCTTCACTGGGCGGCCTAATTCACGACAGTATAAAAATTACAGTAATTAAGTTGCAATGAATCTAATTGTAGAATTTGGGCTTCCCCCCATCGAAAGGAACCGTATGAAATGTTGGTGGCAAGCAAGTTGAGAACCCCTGACCGAGAGGAGGAAAAAAATCCGGTTACAATGGAAAGGCAGCAGAGGAGAGGCACCCCCAAGAAGATGGATCAGCACAGTGTCTGCAACAATGTGTGTAAGAAAATGCACCACTGTGATGATGGCCCAAGATGGGACAACTTTCATTATATTGGGCCAGAATTGACATGACTGTAAACCACTCGTCGGAACCTAACTGCAAGAAACAATGCGATTGAGTTTCTAACAATATGCTGAAGAAGACATAAAGAGAAAGTCCTATTAGTTTAGAGCAGCGGTTCTTAACCTTTCGGCCAGACCTCTTTGGGTGGTCGTACGACCCTTTCACAGGGGTGACCAGTGCATAATACTAGGAAAATTAGAGTTATGATATAGCAATGTATATAATTTCATGATTATGGGTCACCACCAACCGAGGAATTTTATGAAAGGGTCGTGGCCTTAGCAAGGTTGAAAAGCACTGCCCTGGAAGGAGGTGGAAAAGGTGTTATAGTAGAGGGCAACCAAAGAGATGCAGCCCCTACAAGATGGAATAGCACAGTGGCTACAAGCATGAACTGAAGCAAAGAACCACTGTGATGACGGAAAAGGATGGGGCTTTGTTTTATTATGTTGTGCACAGAGTTGCGATGAGCTGAAACATACTCGAGGGCAACTACCCACAAGACCATCAGGATTTGTGCGTCTAACAATGTGCTGAAGTAGAACGGAAGAGAAACTCTTCCTAGAGAGCAGCGGTTCTCAACCTGTGCGAGCCAGCCCTTTTTGGGAAGGTTCCACCTTTCACTGGGGTGGCCCATTCCATAACAGTAGCAAATAACTGTAGGATTGGGGGCTCACCACAACATAAGCAAAGGTACAAATGTTTCCTGGCATTAGGCAGGTTGAGAACCCCTACTGTAGAGGAAGAAGGAAACGTTGTTACATTCGAAAGCCTGCAAGAGAAAAAGCCCTGAAAAGATGCAATAGCATAGTGGCTGCAGCAATGAGCACAAGCAAAGAACCACCGTAATGAGGGAACAGGATGGTGCTTCATTTCATGATGCTGTGAACACACGTGCAATTACCCAAAGCCCACGTGAGAGCACCTGACAACAGGAAGGACAGGAATTGTGCGTCTAACCATGTGCTGTACTATGTCTTAAGAGAAATCCTCTCTTCATTTAGAGCAGCGGTTCTCAACTTGTGGGTTCCAAAACCTTTGGGGGAAGGGACCACCTTCACTGGGCGGCCTAATTCACGACAGTATAAAAATTACAGTAATTAAGTTGCAATGAATCTAATTGTAGAATTTGGGCTTCCCCCCATCGAAAGGAACCGTATGAAATGTTGGTGGCAAGCAAGTTGAGAACCCCTGACCGAGAGGAGGAAAAAAAATCCGGTTACAATGGAAAGGCAGCAGAGGAGAGGCACCCCCAAGAAGATGGATCAGCACAGTGTCTGCAACAATGTGTGTAAGAAAATGCACCACTGTGATGATGGCCCAAGATGGGACAACTTTCATTATATTGGGCCAGAATTGACATGACTGTAAACCACTCGTCGGAACCTAACTGCAAGAAACAATGCGATTGAGTTTCTAACAATATGCTGAAGAAGACATAAAGAGAAAGTCCTATTAGTTTAGAGCAGCGGTTCTTAACCTTTCGGCCAGACCTCTTTGGGTGGTCGTACGACCCTTTCACAGGGGTGACCAGTGCATAACACTAGGAAAATTAGAGTTATGATATAGCAATGTATATAATTTCATGATTATGGGTCACCACCAACCGAGGAATTTTATGAAAGGGTCGTGGCCTTAGCAAGGTTGAAAAGCACTGCCCTGGAAGGAGGTGGAGAAGGTGTTATAGTAGGGGGCAACCAAAGAGATGCAGCCCCTACAAGATGGAATAGCACAGTGGCTACAAGCATGAACTGAAGCAAAGAACCACTGTGATGACGGAAAAGGATGGGGCTTTGTTTTATTATGTTGTGCACAGAGTTGCGATGAGCTGAAACATACTCGAGGGCAACTACCCACAAGACCATCAGGATTTGTGCGTCTAACAATGTGCTGAAGTAGAACGGAAGAGAAACTCTTCCTAGAGAGCAGCGGTTCTCAACCTGTGCCAGCCAGCCCTTTTTGGGAAGGTTCCACCTTTCACTGGGGTGGCCCATTCCATAACAGTAGCAAATAACTGTAGGATTGGGGGCTCACCACAACATAAGCAAAGGTACAAATGTTTCCTGGCATTAGGCAGGTTGAGAACCCCTACTGTAGAGGAAGAAGGAAACGTTGTTACATTCGAAAGCCTGCAAGAGAAAAAGCCCTGAAAAGATGGAATAGCATAGTGGCTGCAGCAATGAGCACAAGCAAAGAACCACCGTAATGAGGGAACAGGATGGTGCTTCATTTCATGATGCTGTGAACACACGTGCAATTACCCAAAGCCCACGTGAGAGCACCTGACAACAGGAAGGACAGGAATTGTGCGTCTAACCATGTGCTGTACTATGTCTTAAGAGAAATCCTCTCTTCATTTAGAGCAGCGGTTCTCAACTTGTGGGTTCCAAAACCTTTGGGGGAAGGGACCACCTTCACTGGGCGGCCTAATTCACGACAGTATAAAAATTACAGTAATTAAGTTGCAATGAATCTAATTGTAGAATTTGGGCTTCCCCCCATCGAAAGGAACCGTATGAAATGTTGGTGGCAAGCAAGTTGAGAACCCCTGACCGAGAGGAGGAAAAAAAATCCGGTTACAATGGAAAGGCAGCAGAGGAGAGGCACCCCCAAGAAGATGGATCAGCACAGTGTCTGCAACAATGTGTGTAAGAAAATGCACCACTGTGATGATGGCCCAAGATGGGACAACTTTCATTATATTGGGCCAGAATTGACATGACTGTAAACCACTCGTCGGAACCTAACTGCAAGAAACAATGCGATTGAGTTTCTAACAATATGCTGAAGAAGACATAAAGAGAAAGTCCTATTAGTTTAGAGCAGCGGTTCTTAACCTTTCGGCCAGACCTCTTTGGGTGGTCGTACGACCCTTTCACAGGGGTGACCAGTGCATAACACTAGGAAAATTAGAGTTATGATATAGCAATGTATATAATTTCATGATTATGGGTCACCACCAACCGAGGAATTTTATGAAAGGGTCGTGGCCTTAGCAAGGTTGAAAAGCACTGCCCTGGAAGGAGGTGGAAAAGGTGTTATAGTAGAGGGCAACCAAAGAGATGCAGCCCCTACAAGATGGAATAGCACAGTGGCTACAAGCATGAACTGAAGCAAAGAACCACTGTGATGACGGAAAAGGATGGGGCTTTGTTTTATTATGTTGTGCACAGAGTTGCGATGAGCTGAAACATACTCGAGGGCAACTACCCACAAGACCATCAGGATTTGTGCGTCTAACAATGTGCTGAAGTAGAACGGAAGAGAAACTCTTCCTAGAGAGCAGCGGTTCTCAACCTGTGCGAGCCAGCCCTTTTTGGGAAGGTTCCACCTTTCACTGGGGTGGCCCATTCCATAACAGTAGCAAATAACTGTAGGATTGGGGGCTCACCACAACATAAGCAAAGGTACAAATGTTTCCTGGCATTAGGCAGGTTGAGAACCCCTACTGTAGAGGAAGAAGGAAACGTTGTTACATTCGAAAGCCTGCAAGAGGAAAAAGCCCTGAAAAGATGCAATAGCATAGTGGCTGCAGCAATGAGCACAAGCAAAGAACCACCGTAATGAGGGAACAGGATGGTGCTTCATTTCATGATGCTGTGAACACACGTGCAATTACCCAAAGCCCACGTGAGAGCACCTGACAACAGGAAGGACAGGAATTGTGCGTCTAACCATGTGCTGTACTATGTCTTAAGAGAAATCCTCTCTTCATTTAGAGCAGCGGTTCTCAACTTGTGGGTTCCAAAACCTTTGGGGGAAGGGACCACCTTCACTGGGCGGCCTAATTCACGACAGTATAAAAATTACAGTAATTAAGTTGCAATGAATCTAATTGTAGAATTTGGGCTTCCCCCCATCGAAAGGAACCGTATGAAATGTTGGTGGCAAGCAAGTTGAGAACCCCTGACCGAGAGGAGGAAAAAAAATCCGGTTACAATGGAAAGGCAGCAGAGGAGAGGCACCCCCAAGAAGATGGATCAGCACAGTGTCTGCAACAATGTGTGTAAGAAAATGCACCACTGTGATGATGGCCCAAGATGGGACAACTTTCATTATATTGGGCCAGAATTGACATGACTGTAAACCACTCGTCGGAACCTAACTGCAAGAAACAATGCGATTGAGTTTCTAACAATATGCTGAAGAAGACATAAAGAGAAAGTCCTATTAGTTTAGAGCAGCGGTTCTTAACCTTTCGGCCAGACCTCTTTGGGTGGTCGTACGACCCTTTCACAGGGGTGACCAGTGCATAACACTAGGAAAATTAGAGTTATGATATAGCAATGTATATAATTTCATGATTATGGGTCACCACCAACCGAGGAATTTTATGAAAGGGTCGTGGCCTTAGCAAGGTTGAAAAGCACTGCCCTGGAAGGAGGTGGAGAAGGTGTTATAGTAGGGGGCAACCAAAGAGATGCAGCCCCTACAAGATGGAATAGCACAGTGGCTACAAGCATGAACTGAAGCAAAGAACCACTGTGATGACGGAAAAGGATGGGGCGTCTAACAATGTGCTGAAGTAGAACGGAAGAGAAACTCTTCCTAGAGAGCAGCGGTTCTCAACCTGTGCCAGCCAGCCCTTTTTGGGAAGGTTCCACCTTTCACTGGGGTGGCCCATTCCATAACAGTAGCAAATAACTGTAGGATTGGGGGCTCACCACAACATAAGCAAAGGTACAAATGTTTCCTGGCATTAGGCAGGTTGAGAACCCCTACTGTAGAGGAAGAAGGAAACGTTGTTACATTCGAAAGCCTGCAAGAGAAAAAGCCCTGAAAAGATGGAATAGCATAGTGGCTGCAGCAATGAGCACAAGCAAAGAACCACCGTAATGAGGGAACAGGATGGTGCTTCATTTCATGATGCTGTGAACACACGTGCAATTACCCAAAGCCCACGTGAGAGCACCTGACAACAGGAAGGACAGGAATTGTGCGTCTAACCATGTGCTGTACTATGTCTTAAGAGAAATCCTCTCTTCATTTAGAGCAGCGGTTCTCAACTTGTGGGTTCCAAAACCTTTGGGGGAAGGGACCACCTTCACTGGGCGGCCTAATTCACGACAGTATAAAAATTACAGTAATTAAGTTGCAATGAATCTAATTGTAGAATTTGGGCTTCCCCCCATCGAAAGGAACCGTATGAAATGTTGGTGGCAAGCAAGTTGAGAACCCCTGACCGAGAGGAGGAAAAAAAATCCGGTTACAATGGAAAGGCAGCAGAGGAGAGGCACCCCCAAGAAGATGGATCAGCACAGTGTCTGCAACAATGTGTGTAAGAAAATGCACCACTGTGATGATGGCCCAAGATGGGACAACTTTCATTATATTGGGCCAGAATTGACATGACTGTAAACCACTCGTCGGAACCTAACTGCAAGAAACAATGCGATTGAGTTTCTAACAATATGCTGAAGAAGACATAAAGAGAAAGTCCTATTAGTTTAGAGCAGCGGTTCTTAACCTTTCGGCCAGACCTCTTTGGGTGGTCGTACGACCCTTTCACAGGGGTGACCAGTGCATAACACTAGGAAAATTAGAGTTATGATATAGCAATGTATATAATTTCATGATTATGGGTCACCACCAACCGAGGAATTTTATGAAAGGGTCGTGGCCTTAGCAAGGTTGAAAAGCACTGCCCTGGAAGGAGGTGGAAAAGGTGTTATAGTAGAGGGCAACCAAAGAGATGCAGCCCCTACAAGATGGAATAGCACAGTGGCTACAAGCATGAACTGAAGCAAAGAACCACTGTGATGACGGAAAAGGATGGGGCTTTGTTTTATTATGTTGTGCACAGAGTTGCGATGAGCTGAAACATACTCGAGGGCAACTACCCACAAGACCATCAGGATTTGTGCGTCTAACAATGTGCTGAAGTAGAACGGAAGAGAAACTCTTCCTAGAGAGCAGCGGTTCTCAACCTGTGCCAGCCAGCCCTTTTTGGGAAGGTTCCACCTTTCACTGGGGTGGCCCATTCCATAACAGTAGCAAATAACTGTAGGATTGGGGGCTCACCACAACATAAGCAAAGGTACAAATGTTTCCTGGCATTAGGCAGGTTGAGAACCCCTACTGTAGAGGAAGAAGGAAACGTTGTTACATTCGAAAGCCTGCAAGAGAAAAAGCCCTGAAAAGATGGAATAGCATAGTGGCTGCAGCAATGAGCACAAGCAAAGAACCACCGTAATGAGGGAACAGGATGGTGCTTCATTTCATGATGCTGTGAACACACGTGCAATTACCCAAAGCCCACGTGAGAGCACCTGACAACAGGAAGGACAGGAATTGTGCGTCTAACCATGTGCTGTACTATGTCTTAAGAGAAATCCTCTCTTCATTTAGAGCAGCGGTTCTCAACTTGTGGGTTCCAAAACCTTTGGGGGAAGGGACCACCTTCACTGGGCGGCCTAATTCACGACAGTATAAAAATTACAGTAATTAAGTTGCAATGAATCTAATTGTAGAATTTGGGCTTCCCCCCATCGAAAGGAACCGTATGAAATGTTGGTGGCAAGCAAGTTGAGAACCCCTGACCGAGAGGAGGAAAAAAAATCCGGTTACAATGGAAAGGCAGCAGAGGAGAGGCACCCCCAAGAAGATGGATCAGCACAGTGTCTGCAACAATGTGTGTAAGAAAATGCACCACTGTGATGATGGCCCAAGATGGGACAACTTTCATTATATTGGGCCAGAATTGACATGACTGTAAACCACTCGTCGGAACCTAACTGCAAGAAACAATGCGATTGAGTTTCTAACAATATGCTGAAGAAGACATAAAGAGAAAGTCCTATTAGTTTAGAGCAGCGGTTCTTAACCTTTCGGCCAGACCTCTTTGGGTGGTCGTACGACCCTTTCACAGGGGTGACCAGTGCATAACACTAGGAAAATTAGAGTTATGATATAGCAATGTATATAATTTCATGATTATGGGTCACCACCAACCGAGGAATTTTATGAAAGGGTCGTGGCCTTAGCAAGGTTGAAAAGCACTGCCCTGCAAGGAGGTGGAAAAGGTGTTATAGTAGAGGGCAACCAAAGAGATGCAGCCCCTACAAGATGGAATAGCACAGTGGCTACAAGCATGAACTGAAGCAAAGAACCACTGTGATGACGGAAAAGGATGGGGCTTTGTTTTATTATGTTGTGCACAGAGTTGCGATGAGCTGAAACATACTCGAGGGCAACTACCCACAAGACCATCAGGATTTGTGCGTCTAACAATGTGCTGAAGTAGAACGGAAGAGAAACTCTTCCTAGAGAGCAGCGGTTCTCAACCTGTGCGAGCCAGCCCTTTTTGGGAAGGTTCCACCTTTCACTGGGGTGGCCCATTCCATAACAGTAGCAAATAACTGTAGGATTGGGGGCTCACCACAACATAAGCAAAGGTACAAATGTTTCCTGGCATTAGGCAGGTTGAGAACCCCTACTGTAGAGGAAGAAGGAAACGTTGTTACATTCGAAAGCCTGCAAGAGAAAAAGCCCTGAAAAGATGCAATAGCATAGTGGCTGCAGCAATGAGCACAAGCAAAGAACCACCGTAATGAGGGAACAGGATGGTGCTTCATTTCATGATGCTGTGAACACACGTGCAATTACCCAAAGCCCACGTGAGAGCACCTGACAACAGGAAGGACAGGAATTGTGCGTCTAACCATGTGCTGTACTATGTCTTAAGAGAAATCCTCTCTTCATTTAGAGCAGCGGTTCTCAACTTGTGGGTTCCAAAACCTTTGGGGGAAGGGACCACCTTCACTGGGCGGCCTAATTCACGACAGTATAAAAATTACAGTAATTAAGTTGCAATGAATCTAATTGTAGAATTTGGGCTTCCCCCCATCGAAAGGAACCGTATGAAATGTTGGTGGCAAGCAAGTTGAGAACCCCTGACCGAGAGGAGGAAAAAAAATCCGGTTACAATGGAAAGGCAGCAGAGGAGAGGCACCCCCAAGAAGATGGATCAGCACAGTGTCTGCAACAATGTGTGTAAGAAAATGCACCACTGTGATGATGGCCCAAGATGGGACAACTTTCATTATATTGGGCCAGAATTGACATGACTGTAAACCACTCGTCGGAACCTAACTGCAAGAAACAATGCGATTGAGTTTCTAACAATATGCTGAAGAAGACATAAAGAGAAAGTCCTATTAGTTTAGAGCAGCGGTTCTTAACCTTTCGGCCAGACCTCTTTGGGTGGTCGTACGACCCTTTCACAGGGGTGACCAGTGCATAACACTAGGAAAATTAGAGTTATGATATAGCAATGTATATAATTTCATGATTATGGGTCACCACCAACCGAGGAATTTTATGAAAGGGTCGTGGCCTTAGCAAGGTTGAAAAGCACTGCCCTGGAAGGAGGTGGAGAAGGTGTTATAGTAGAGGGCAACCAAAGAGATGCAGCCCCTACAAGATGGAATAGCACAGTGGCTACAAGCATGAACTGAAGCAAAGAACCACTGTGATGACGGAAAAGGATGGGGCTTTGTTTTATTATGTTGTGCACAGAGTTGCGATGAGCTGAAACATACTCGAGGGCAACTACCCACAAGACCATCAGGATTTGTGCGTCTAACAATGTGCTGAAGTAGAACGGAAGAGAAACTCTTCCTAGAGAGCAGCGGTTCTCAACCTGTGCGAGCCAGCCCTTTTTGGGAAGGTTCCACCTTTCACTGGGGTGGCCCATTCCATAACAGTAGCAAATAACTGTAGGATTGGGGGCTCACCACAACATAAGCAAAGGTACAAATGTTTCCTGGCATTAGGCAGGTTGAGAACCCCTACTGTAGAGGAAGAAGGAAACGTTGTTACATTCGAAAGCCTGCAAGAGAAAAAGCCCTGAAAAGATGGAATAGCATAGTGGCTGCAGCAATGAGCACAAGCAAAGAACCACCGTAATGAGGGAACAGGATGGTGCTTCATTTCATGATGCTGTGAACACACGTGCAATTACCCAAAGCCCACGTGAGAGCACCTGACAACAGGAAGGACAGGAATTGTGCGTCTAACCATGTGCTGTACTATGTCTTAAGAGAAATCCTCTCTTCATTTAGAGCAGCGGTTCTCAACTTGTGGGTTCCAAAACCTTTGGGGGAAGGGACCACCTTCACTGGGCGGCCTAATTCACGACAGTATAAAAATTACAGTAATTAAGTTGCAATGAATCTAATTGTAGAATTTGGGCTTCCCCCCATCGAAAGGAACCGTATGAAATGTTGGTGGCAAGCAAGTTGAGAACCCCTGACCGAGAGGAGGAAAAAAAATCCGGTTACAATGGAAAGGCAGCAGAGGAGAGGCACCCCCAAGAAGATGGATCAGCACAGTGTCTGCAACAATGTGTGTAAGAAAATGCACCACTGTGATGATGGCCCAAGATGGGACAACTTTCATTATATTGGGCCAGAATTGACATGACTGTAAACCACTCGTCGGAACCTAACTGCAAGAAACAATGCGATTGAGTTTCTAACAATATGCTGAAGAAGACATAAAGAGAAAGTCCTATTAGTTTAGAGCAGCGGTTCTTAACCTTTCGGCCAGACCTCTTTGGGTGGTCGTACGACCCTTTCACAGGGGTGACCAGTGCATAACACTAGGAAAATTAGAGTTATGATATAGCAATGTATATAATTTCATGATTATGGGTCACCACCAACCGAGGAATTTTATGAAAGGGTCGTGGCCTTAGCAAGGTTGAAAAGCACTGCCCTGGAAGGAGGTGGAAAAGGTGTTATAGTAGAGGGCAACCAAAGAGATGCAGCCCCTACAAGATGGAATAGCACAGTGGCTACAAGCATGAACTGAAGCAAAGAACCACTGTGATGACGGAAAAGGATGGGGCTTTGTTTTATTATGTTGTGCACAGAGTTGCGATGAGCTGAAACATACTCGAGGGCAACTACCCACAAGACCATCAGGATTTGTGCGTCTAACAATGTGCTGAAGTAGAACGGAAGAGAAACTCTTCCTAGAGAGCAGCGGTTCTCAACCTGTGCGAGCCAGCCCTTTTTGGGAAGGTTCCACCTTTCACTGGGGTGGCCCATTCCATAACAGTAGCAAATAACTGTAGGATTGGGGGCTCACCACAACATAAGCAAAGGTACAAATGTTTCCTGGCATTAGGC
Organism: Tenrec ecaudatus; assembly: GCF_050624435.1. Lineage (NCBI taxonomy): Eukaryota > Metazoa > Chordata > Mammalia > Afrosoricida > Tenrecidae > Tenrec > Tenrec ecaudatus. Next base: position 85,366,501 of record NC_134548.1, read on the forward strand.
AGGTTGAGAACCCCTACTGTAGAGGAAGAAGGAAACGTTGTTACATTCGAAAGCCTGCAAGAGAAAAAGCCCTGAAAAGATGCAATAGCATAGTGGCTGCAGCAATGAGCACAAGCAAAGAACCACCGTAATGAGGGAACAGGATGGTGCTTCATTTCATGATGCTGTGAACACACGTGCAATTACCCAAAGCCCACGTGAGAGCACCTGACAACAGGAAGGACAGGAATTGTACGTCTAACCATGTGCTGTACTATGTCTTAAGAGAAATCCTCTCTTCATTTAGAGCAGCGGTTCTCAACTTGTGGGTTCCAAAACCTTTGGGGGAAGGGACCACCTTCACTGGGCGGCCTAATTCACGACAGTATAAAAATTACAGTAATTAAGTTGCAATGAATCTAATTGTAGAATTTGGGCTTCCCCCCCATCGATAGGAACCGTATGAAATGTTGGTGGCAAGCAAGTTGAGAACCCCTGACCGAGAGGAGGAAAAAAAATCCGGTTACAATGGAAAGGCAGCAGAGGAGAGGCACCCCCAAGAAGATGGATCAGCACAGTGTCTGCAACAATGTGTGTAAGAAAATGCACCACTGTGATGATGGCCCAAGATGGGACAACTTTCATTATATTGGGCCAGAATTGACATGACTGTAAACCACTCGTCGGAACCTAACTGCAAGAAACAATGCGATTGAGTTTCTAACAATATGCTGAAGAAGACATAAAGAGAAAGTCCTATTAGTTTAGAGCAGCGGTTCTTAACCTTTCGGCCAGACCTCTTTGGGTGGTCGTACGACCCTTTCACAGGGGTGACCAGTGCATAACACTAGGAAAATTAGAGTTATGATATAGCAATGTATATAATTTCATGATTATGGGTCACCACCAACCGAGGAATTTTATGAAAGGGTCGTGGCCTTAGCAAGGTTGAAAAGCACTGCCCTGGAAGGAGGTGGAAAAGGTGTTATAGTAGAGGGCAACCAAAGAGATGCAGCCCCTACAAGATGGAATAGCACAGTGGCTACAAGCATGAACTGAAGCAAAGAACCACTGTGATGACGGAAAAGGATGGGGCTTTGTTTTATTATGTTGTGCACAGAGTTGCGATGAGCTGAAACATACTCGAGGGCAACTACCCACAAGACCATCAGGATTTGTGCGTCTAACAATGTGCTGAAGTAGAACGGAAGAGAAACTCTTCCTAGAGAGCAGCGGTTCTCAACCTGTGCGAGCCAGCCCTTTTTGGGAAGGTTCCACCTTTCACTGGGGTGGCCCATTCCATAACAGTAGCAAATAACTGTAGGATTGGGGGCTCACCACAACATAAGCAAAGGTACAAATGTTTCCTGGCATTAGGCAGGTTGAGAACCCCTACTGTAGAGGAAGAAGGAAACGTTGTTACATTCGAAAGCCTGCAAGAGAAAAAGCCCTGAAAAGATGGAATAGCATAGTGGCTGCAGCAATGAGCACAAGCAAAGAACCACCGTAATGAGGGAACAGGATGGTGCTTCATTTCATGATGCTGTGAACACACGTGCAATTACCCAAAGCCCACGTGAGAGCACCTGACAACAGGAAGGACAGGAATTGTGCGTCTAACCATGTGCTGTACTATGTCTTAAGAGAAATCCTCTCTTCATTTAGAGCAGCGGTTCTCAACTTGTGGGTTCCAAAACCTTTGGGGGAAGGGACCACCTTCACTGGGCGGCCTAATTCACGACAGTATAAAAATTACAGTAATTAAGTTGCAATGAATCTAATTGTAGAATTTGGGCTTCCCCCCATCGAAAGGAACCGTATGAAATGTTGGTGGCAAGCAAGTTGAGAACCCCTGACCGAGAGGAGGAAAAAAAATCCGGTTACAATGGAAAGGCAGCAGAGGAGAGGCACCCCCAAGAAGATGGATCAGCACAGTGTCTGCAACAATGTGTGTAAGAAAATGCACCACTGTGATGATGGCCCAAGATGGGACAACTTTCATTATATTGGGCCAAAATTGACATGACTGTAAACCACTCGTCGGAACCTAACTGCAAGAAACAATGCGATTGAGTTTCTAACAATATGCTGAAGAAGACATAAAGAGAAAGTCCTATTAGTTTAGAGCAGCGGTTCTTAACCTTTCGGCCAGACCTCTTTGGGTGGTCGTACGACCCTTTCACAGGGGTGACCAGTGCATAACACTAGGAAAATTAGAGTTATGATATAGCAATGTATATAATTTCATGATTATGGGTCACCACCAACCGAGGAATTTTATGAAAGGGTCGTGGCCTTAGCAAGGTTGAAAAGCACTGCCCTGGAAGGAGGTGGAAAAGGTGTTATAGTAGAGGGCAACCAAAGAGATGCAGCCCCTACAAGATGGAATAGCACAGTGGCTACAAGCATGAACTGAAGCAAAGAACCACTGTGATGACGGAAAAGGATGGGGCTTTGTTTTATTATGTTGTGCACAGAGTTGCGATGAGCTGAAACATACTCGAGGGCAACTACCCACAAGACCATCAGGATTTGTGCGTCTAACAATGTGCTGAAGTAGAACGGAAGAGAAACTCTTCCTAGAGAGCAGCGGTTCTCAACCTGTGCGAGCCAGCCCTTTTTGGGAAGGTTCCACCTTTCACTGGGGTGGCCCATTCCATAACAGTAGCAAATAACTGTAGGATTGGGGGCTCACCACAACATAAGCAAAGGTACAAATGTTTCCTGGCATTAGGCAGGTTGAGAACCCCTACTGTAGAGGAAGAAGGAAACGTTGTTACATTCGAAAGCCTGCAAGAGAAAAAGCCCTGAAAAGATGCAATAGCATAGTGGCTGCAGCAATGAGCACAAGCAAAGAACCACCGTAATGAGGGAACAGGATGGTGCTTCATTTCATGATGCTGTGAACACACGTGCAATTACCCAAAGCCCACGTGAGAGCACCTGACAACAGGAAGGACAGGAATTGTGCGTCTAACCATGTGCTGTACTATGTCTTAAGAGAAATCCTCTCTTCATTTAGAGCAGCGGTTCTCAACTTGTGGGTTCCAAAACCTTTGGGGGAAAGGACCACCTTCACTGGGCGGCCTAATTCACGACAGTATAAAAATTACAGTAATTAAGTTGCAATGAATCTAATTGTAGAATTTGGGCTTCCCCCCATCGAAAGGAACCGTATGAAATGTTGGTGGCAAGCAAGTTGAGAACCCCTGACCGAGAGGAGGAAAAAAAATCCGGTTACAATGGAAAGGCAGCAGAGGAGAGGCACCCCCAAGAAGATGGATCAGCACAGTGTCTGCAACAATGTGTGTAAGAAAATGCACCACTGTGATGATGGCCCAAGATGGGACAACTTTCATTATATTGGGCCAGAATTGACATGACTGTAAACCACTCGTCGGAACCTAACTGCAAGAAACAATGCGATTGAGTTTCTAACAATATGCTGAAGAAGACATAAAGAGAAAGTCCTATTAGTTTAGAGCAGCGGTTCTTAACCTTTCGGCCAGACCTCTTTGGGTGGTCGTACGACCCTTTCACAGGGGTGACCAGTGCATAACACTAGGAAAATTAGAGTTATGATATAGCAATGTATATAATTTCATGATTATGGGTCACCACCAACCGAGGAATTTTATGAAAGGGTCGTGGCCTTAGCAAGGTTGAAAAGCACTGCCCTGGAAGGAGGTGGAAAAGGTGTTATAGTAGAGGGCAACCAAAGAGATGCAGCCCCTACAAGATGGAATAGCACAGTGGCTACAAGCATGAACTGAAGCAAAGAACCACTGTGATGACGGAAAAGGATGGGGCTTTGTTTTATTATGTTGTGCACAGAGTTGCGATGAGCTGAAACATACTCGAGGGCAACTACCCACAAGACCATCAGGATTTGTGCGTCTAACAATGTGCTGAAGTAGAACGGAAGAGAAACTCTTCCTAGAGAGCAGCGGTTCTCAACCTGTGCGAGCCAGCCCTTTTTGGGAAGGTTCCACCTTTCACTGGGGTGGCCCATTCCATAACAGTAGCAAATAACTGTAGGATTGGGGGCTCACCACAACATAAGCAAAGGTACAAATGTTTCCTGGCATTAGGCAGGTTGAGAACCCCTACTGTAGAGGAAGAAGGAAACGTTGTTACATTCGAAAGCCTGCAAGAGAAAAAGCCCTGAAAAGATGCAATAGCATAGTGGCTGCAGCAATGAGCACAAGCAAAGAACCACCGTAATGAGGGAACAGGATGGTGCTTCATTTCATGATGCTGTGAACACACGTGCAATTACCCAAAGCCCACGTGAGAGCACCTGACAACAGGAAGGACAGGAATTGTGCGTCTAACCATGTGCTGTACTATGTCTTAAGAGAAATCCTCTCTTCATTTAGAGCAGCGGTTCTCAACTTGTGGGTTCCAAAACCTTTGGGGGAAGGGACCACCTTCACTGGGCGGCCTAATTCACGACAGTATAAAAATTACAGTAATTAAGTTGCAATGAATCTAATTGTAGAATTTGGGCTTCCCCCCCATCGATAGGAACCGTATGAAATGTTGGTGGCAAGCAAGTTGAGAACCCCTGACCGAGAGGAGGAAAAAAAATCCGGTTACAATGGAAAGGCAGCAGAGGAGAGGCACCCCCAAGAAGATGGATCAGCACAGTGTCTGCAACAATGTGTGTAAGAAAATGCACCACTGTGATGATGGCCCAAGATGGGACAACTTTCATTATATTGGGCCAGAATTGACATGACTGTAAACCACTCGTCGGAACCTAACTGCAAGAAACAATGCGATTGAGTTTCTAACGATATGCTGAAGAAGACATAAAGAGAAAGTCCTATTAGTTTAGAGCAGCGGTTCTTAACCTTTCGGCCAGACCTCTTTGGGTGGTCGTACGACCCTTTCACAGGGGTGACCAGTGCATAACACTAGGAAAATTAGAGTTATGATATAGCAATGTATATAATTTCATGATTATGGGTCACCACCAACCGAGGAATTTTATGAAAGGGTCGTGGCCTTAGCAAGGTTGAAAAGCACTGCCCTGGAAGGAGGTGTAAAAGGTGTTATAGTAGAGGGCAACCAAAGAGATGCAGCCCCTACAAGATGGAATAGCACAGTGGCTACAAGCATGAACTGAAGCAAAGAACCACTGTGATGACGGAAAAGGATGGGGCTTTGTTTTATTATGTTGTGCACAGAGTTGCGATGAGCTGAAACATACTCGAGGGCAACTACCCACAAGACCATCAGGATTTGTGCGTCTAACAATGTGCTGAAGTAGAACGGAAGAGAAACTCTTCCTAGAGAGCAGCGGTTCTCAACCTGTGCGAGCCAGCCCTTTTTGGGAAGGTTCCACCTTTCACTGGGGTGGCCCATTCCATAACAGTAGCAAATAACTGTAGGATTGGGGGCTCACCACAACATAAGCAAAGGTACAAATGTTTCCTGGCATTAGGCAGGTTGAGAACCCCTACTGTAGAGGAAGAAGGAAACGTTGTTACATTCGAAAGCCTGCAAGAGAAAAAGCCCTGAAAAGATGCAATAGCATAGTGGCTGCAGCAATGAGCACAAGCAAAGAACCACCGTAATGAGGGAACAGGATGGTGCTTCATTTCATGATGCTGTGAACACACGTGCAATTACCCAAAGCCCACGTGAGAGCACCTGACAACAGGAAGGACAGGAATTGTGCGTCTAACCATGTGCTGTACTATGTCTTAAGAGAAATCCTCTCTTCATTTAGAGCAGCGGTTCTCAACTTGTGGGTTCCAAAACCTTTGGGGGAAGGGACCACCTTCACTGGGCGGCCTAATTCACGACAGTATAAAAATTACAGTAATTAAGTTGCAATGAATCTAATTGTAGAATTTGGGCTTCCCCCCCATCGATAGGAACCGTATGAAATGTTGGTGGCAAGCAAGTTGAGAACCCCTGACCGAGAGGAGGAAAAAAAATCCGGTTACAATGGAAAGGCAGCAGAGGAGAGGCACCCCCAAGAAGATGGATCAGCACAGTGTCTGCAACAATGTGTGTAAGAAAATGCACCACTGTGATGATGGCCCAAGATGGGACAACTTTCATTATATTGGGCCAGAATTGACATGACTGTAAACCACTCGTCGGAACCTAACTGCAAGAAACAATGCGATTGAGTTTCTAACGATATGCTGAAGAAGACATAAAGAGAAAGTCCTATTAGTTTAGAGCAGCGGTTCTTAACCTTTCGGCCAGACCTCTTTGGGTGGTCGTACGACCCTTTCACAGGGGTGACCAGTGCATAACACTAGGAAAATTAGAGTTATGATATAGCAATGTATATAATTTCATGATTATGGGTCACCACCAACCGAGGAATTTTATGAAAGGGTCGTGGCCTTAGCAAGGTTGAAAAGCACTGCCCTGGAAGGAGGTGGAAAAGGTGTTATAGTAGAGGGCAACCAAAGAGATGCAGCCCCTACAAGATGGAATAGCACAGTGGCTACAAGCATGAACTGAAGCAAAGAACCACTGTGATGACGGAAAAGGATGGGGCTTTGTTTTATTATGTTGTGCACAGAGTTGCGATGAGCTGAAACATACTCGAGGGCAACTACCCACAAGACCATCAGGATTTGTGCGTCTAACAATGTGCTGAAGTAGAACGGAAGAGAAACTCTTCCTAGAGAGCAGCGGTTCTCAACCTGTGCGAGCCAGCCCTTTTTGGGAAGGTTCCACCTTTCACTGGGGTGGCCCATTCCATAACAGTAGCAAATAACTGTAGGATTGGGGGCTCACCACAACATAAGCAAAGGTACAAATGTTTCCTGGCATTAGGCAGGTTGAGAACCCCTACTGTAGAGGAAGAAGGAAACGTTGTTACATTCGAAAGCCTGCAAGAGAAAAAGCCCTGAAAAGATGCAATAGCATAGTGGCTGCAGCAATGAGCACAAGCAAAGAACCACCGTAATGAGGGAACAGGATGGTGCTTCATTTCATGATGCTGTGAACACACGTGCAATTACCCAAAGCCCACGTGAGAGCACCTGACAACAGGAAGGACAGGAATTGTGCGTCTAACCATGTGCTGTACTATGTCTTAAGAGAAATCCTCTCTTCATTTAGAGCAGCGGTTCTCAACTTGTGGGTTCCAAAACCTTTGGGGGAAGGGACCACCTTCACTGGGCGGCCTAATTCACGACAGTATAAAAATTACAGTAATTAAGTTGCAATGAATCTAATTGTAGAATTTGGGCTTCCCCCCCATCGATAGGAACCGTATGAAATGTTGGTGGCAAGCAAGTTGAGAACCCCTGACCGAGAGGAGGAAAAAAAATCCGGTTACAATGGAAAGGCAGCAGAGGAGAGGCACCCCCAAGAAGATGGATCAGCACAGTGTCTGCAACAATGTGTGTAAGAAAATGCACCACTGTGATGATGGCCCAAGATGGGACAACTTTCATTATATTGGGCCAGAATTGACATGACTGTAAACCACTCGTCGGAACCTAACTGCAAGAAACAATGCGATTGAGTTTCTAACGATATGCTGAAGAAGACATAAAGAGAAAGTCCTATTAGTTTAGAGCAGCGGTTCTTAACCTTTCGGCCAGACCTCTTTGGGTGGTCGTACGACCCTTTCACAGGGGTGACCAGTGCATAACACTAGGAAAATTAGAGTTATGATATAGCAATGTATATAATTTCATGATTATGGGTCACCACCAACCGAGGAATTTTATGAAAGGGTCGTGGCCTTAGCAAGGTTGAAAAGCACTGCCCTGGAAGGAGGTGTAAAAGGTGTTATAGTAGAGGGCAACCAAAGAGATGCAGCCCCTACAAGATGGAATAGCACAGTGGCTACAAGCATGAACTGAAGCAAAGAACCACTGTGATGACGGAAAAGGATGGGGCTTTGTTTTATTATGTTGTGCACAGAGTTGCGATGAGCTGAAACATACTCGAGGGCAACTACCCACAAGACCATCAGGATTTGTGCGTCTAACAATGTGCTGAAGTAGAACGGAAGAGAAACTCTTCCTAGAGAGCAGCGGTTCTCAACCTGTGCCAGCCAGCCCTTTTTGGGAAGGTTCCACCTTTCACTGGGGTGGCCCATTCCATAACAGTAGCAAATAACTGTAGGATTGGGGGCTCACCACAACATAAGCAAAGGTACAAATGTTTCCTGGCATTAGGCAGGTTGAGAACCCCTACTGTAGAGGAAGAAGGAAACGTTGTTACATTCGAAAGCGTGCAAGAGAAAAAGCCCTGAAAAGATGCAATAGCATAGTGGCTGCAGCAATGAGCACAAGCAAAGAACCACCGTAATGAGGGAACAGGATGGTGCTTCATTTCATGATGCTGTGAACACACGTGCAATTACCCAAAGCCCACGTGAGAGCACCTGACAACAGGAAGGACAGGAATTGTGCGTCTAACCATGTGCTGTACTATGTCTTAAGAGAAATCCTCTCTTCATTTAGAGCAGCGGTTCTCAACTTGTGGGTTCCAAAACCTTTGGGGGAAAGGACCACCTTCACTGGGCGGCCTAATTCACGACAGTATAAAAATTACAGTAATTAAGTTGCAATGAATCTAATTGTAGAATTTGGGCTTCCCCCCATCGAAAGGAACCGTATGAAATGTTGGTGGCAAGCAAGTTGAGAACCCCTGACCGAGAGGAGGAAAAAAAATCCGGTTACAATGGAAAGGCAGCAGAGGAGAGGCACCCCCAAGAAGATGGATCAGCACAGTGTCTGCAACAATGTGTGTAAGAAAATGCACCACTGTGATGATGGCCCAAGATGGGACAACTTTCATTATATTGGGCCAGAATTGACATGACTGTAAACCACTCGTCGGAACCTAACTGCAAGAAACAATGCGATTGAGTTTCTAACAATATGCTGAAGAAGACATAAAGAGAAAGTCCTATTAGTTTAGAGCAGCGGTTCTTAACCTTTCGGCCAGACCTCTTTGGGTGGTCGTACGACCCTTTCACAGGGGTGACCAGTGCATAACACTAGGAAAATTAGAGTTATGATATAGCAATGTATATAATTTCATGATTATGGGTCACCACCAACCGAGGAATTTTATGAAAGGGTCGTGGCCTTAGCAAGGTTGAAAAGCACTGCCCTGGAAGGAGGTGGAAAAGGTGTTATAGTAGAGGGCAACCAAAGAGATGCAGCCCCTACAAGATGGAATAGCACAGTGGCTACAAGCATGAACTGAAGCAAAGAACCACTGTGATGACAGAAAAGGATGGGGCTTTGTTTTATTATGTTGTGCACAGAGTTGCGATGAGCTGAAACATACTCGAGGGCAACTACCCACAAGACCATCAGGATTTGTGCGTCTAACAATGTGCTGAAGTAGAACGGAAGAGAAACTCTTCCTAGAGAGCAGCGGTTCTCAACCTGTGCGAGCCAGCCCTTTTTGGGAAGGTTCCACCTTTCACTGGGGTGGCCCATTCCATAACAGTAGCAAATAACTGTAGGATTGGGGGCTCACCACAACATAAGCAAAGGTACAAATGTTTCCTGGCATTAGGCAGGTTGAGAACCCCTACTGTAGAGGAAGAAGGAAACGTTGTTACATTCGAAAGCCTGCAAGAGAAAAAGCCCTGAAAAGATGCAATAGCATAGTGGCTGCAGCAATGAGCACAAGCAAAGAACCACCGTAATGAGGGAACAGGATGGTGCTTCATTTCATGATGCTGTGAACACACGTGCAATTACCCAAAGCCCACGTGAGAGCACCTGACAACAGGAAGGACAGGAATTGTGCGTCTAACCATGTGCTGTACTATGTCTTAAGAGAAATCCTCTCTTCATTTAGAGCAGCGGTTCTCAACTTGTGGGTTCCAAAACCTTTGGGGGAAGGGACCACCTTCACTGGGCGGCCTAATTCACGACAGTATAAAAATTACAGTAATTAAGTTGCAATGAATCTAATTGTAGAATTTGGGCTTCCCCCCCATCGATAGGAACCGTATGAAATGTTGGTGGCAAGCAAGTTGAGAACCCCTGACCGAGAGGAGGAAAAAAAATCCGGTTACAATGGAAAAGCAGCAGAGGAGAGGCACCCCCAAGAAGATGGATCAGCACAGTGTCTGCAACAATGTGTGTAAGAAAATGCACCACTGTGATGATGGCCCAAGATGGGACAACTTTCATTATATTGGGCCAGAATTGACATGACTGTAAACCACTCGTCGGAACCTAACTGCAAGAAACAATGCGATTGAGTTTCTAACGATATGCTGAAGAAGACATAAAGAGAAAGTCCTATTAGTTTAGAGCAGCGGTTCTTAACCTTTCGGCCAGACCTCTTTGGGTGGTCGTACGACCCTTTCACAGGGGTGACCAGTGCATAACACTAGGAAAATTAGAGTTATGATATAGCAATGTATATAATTTCATGATTATGGGTCACCACCAACCGAGGAATTTTATGAAAGGGTCGTGGCCTTAGCAAGGTTGAAAAGCACTGCCCTGGAAGGAGGTGTAAAAGGTGTTATAGTAGAGGGCAACCAAAGAGATGCAGCCCCTACAAGATGGAATAGCACAGTGGCTACAAGCATGAACTGAAGCAAAGAACCACTGTGATGACGGAAAAGGATGGGGCTTTGTTTTATTATGTTGTGCACAGAGTTGCGATGAGCTGAAACATACTCGAGGGCAACTACCCACAAGACCATCAGGATTTGTGCGTCTAACAATGTGCTGAAGTAGAACGGAAGAGAAACTCTTCCTAGAGAGCAGCGGTTCTCAACCTGTGCCAGCCAGCCCTTTTTGGGAAGGTTCCACCTTTCACTGGGGTGGCCCATTCCATAACAGTAGCAAATAACTGTAGGATTGGGGGCTCACCACAACATAAGCAAAGGTACAAATGTTTCCTGGCATTAGGCAGGTTGAGAACCCCTACTGTAGAGGAAGAAGGAAACGTTGTTACATTCGAAAGCCTGCAAGAGAAAAAGCCCTGAAAAGATGCAATAGCATAGTGGCTGCAGCAATGAGCACAAGCAAAGAACCACCGTAATGAGGGAACAGGATGGTGCTTCATTTCATGATGCTGTGAACACACGTGCAATTACCCAAAGCCCACGTGAGAGCACCTGACAACAGGAAGGACAGGAATTGTGCGTCTAACCATGTGCTGTACTATGTCTTAAGAGAAATCCTCTCTTCATTTAGAGCAGCGGTTCTCAACTTGTGGGTTCCAAAACCTTTGGGGGAAGGGACCACCTTCACTGGGCGGCCTAATTCACGACAGTATAAAAATTACAGTAATTAAGTTGCAATGAATCTAATTGTAGAATTTGGGCTTCCCCCCATCGAAAGGAACCGTATGAAAGGTTGGTGGCAAGCAAGTTGAGAACCCCTGACCGAGAGGAGGAAAAAAAATCCGGTTACAATGGAAAGGCAGCAGAGGAGAGGCACCCCCAAGAAGATGGATCAGCACAGTGTCTGCAACAATGTGTGTAAGAAAATGCACCACTGTGATGATGGCCCAAGATGGGACAACTTTCATTATATTGGGCCAGAATTGACATGACTGTAAACCACTCGTCGGAACCTAACTGCAAGAAACAATGCGATTGAGTTTCTAACGATATGCTGAAGAAGACATAAAGAGAAAGTCCTATTAGTTTAGAGCAGCGGTTCTTAACCTTTCGGCCAGACCTCTTTGGGTGGTCGTACGACCCTTTCACAGGGGTGACCAGTGCATAACACTAGGAAAATTAGAGTTATGATATAGCAATGTATATAATTTCATGATTATGGGTCACCACCAACCGAGGAATTTTATGAAAGGGTCGTGGCCTTAGCAAGGTTGAAAAGCACTGCCCTGGAAGGAGGTGGAAAAGGTGTTATAGTAGAGGGCAACCAAAGAGATGCAGCCCCTACAAGATGGAATAGCACAGTGGCTACAAGCATGAACTGAAGCAAAGAACCACTGTGATGACGGAAAAGGATGGGGCTTTGTTTTATTATGTTGTGCACAGAGTTGCGATGAGCTGAAACATACTCGAGGGCAACTACCCACAAGACCATCAGGATTTGTGCGTCTAACAATGTGCTGAAGTAGAACGGAAGAGAAACTCTTCCTAGAGAGCAGCGGTTCTCAACCTGTGCGAGCCAGCCCTTTTTGGGAAGGTTCCACCTTTCACTGGGGTGGCCCATTCCATAACAGTAGCAAATAACTGTAGGATTGGGGGCTCACCACAACATAAGCAAAGGTACAAATGTTTCCTGGCATTAGGCAGGTTGAGAACCCCTACTGTAGAGGAAGAAGGAAACGTTGTTACATTCGAAAGCCTGCAAGAGAAAAAGCCCTGAAAAGATGGAATAGCATAGTGGCTGCAGCAATGAGCACAAGCAAAGAACCACCGTAATGAGGGAACAGGATGGTGCTTCATTTCATGATGCTGTGAACACACGTGCAATTACCCAAAGCCCACGTGAGAGCACCTGACAACAGGAAGGACAGGAATTGTGCGTCTAACCATGTGCTGTACTATGTCTTAAGAGAAATCCTCTCTTCATTTAGAGCAGCGGTTCTCAACTTGTGGGTTCCAAAACCTTTGGGGGAAGGGACCACCTTCACTGGGCGGCCTAATTCACGACAGTATAAAAATTACAGTAATTAAGTTGCAATGAATCTAATTGTAGAATTTGGGCTTCCACCCCATCGATAGGAACCGTATGAAAGGTTGGTGGCAAGCAAGTTGAGAACCCCTGACCGAGAGGAGGAAAAAAAATCCGGTTACAATGGAAAGGCAGCAGAGGAGAGGCACCCCCAAGAAGATGGATCAGCACAGTGTCTGCAACAATGTGTGTAAGAAAATGCACCACTGTGATGATGGCCCAAGATGGGACAACTTTCATTATATTGGGCCAGAATTGACATGACTGTAAACCACTCGTCGGAACCTAACTGCAAGAAACAATGCGATTGAGTTTCTAACAATATGCTGAAGAAGACATAAAGAGAAAGTCCTATTAGTTTAGAGCAGCGGTTCTTAACCTTTCGGCCAGACCTCTTTGGGTGGTCGTACGACCCTTTCACAGGGGTGACCAGTGCATAACACTAGGAAAATTAGAGTTATGATATAGCAATGTATATAATTTCATGATTATGGGTCACCACCAACCGAGGAATTTTATGAAAGGGTCGTGGCCTTAGCAAGGTTGAAAAGCACTGCCCTGGAAGGAGGTGGAAAAGGTGTTATAGTAGAGGGCAACCAAAGAGATGCAGCCCCTACAAGATGGAATAGCACAGTGGCTACAAGCATGAACTGAAGCAAAGAACCACTGTGATGACGGAAAAGGATGGGGCTTTGTTTTATTATGTTGTGCACAGAGTTGCGATGAGCTGAAACATACTCGAGGGCAACTACCCACAAGACCATCAGGATTTGTGCGTCTAACAATGTGCTGAAGTAGAACGGAAGAGAAACTCTTCCTAGAGAGCAGCGGTTCTCAACCTGTGCGAGCCAGCCCTTTTTGGGAAGGTTCCACCTTTCACTGGGGTGGCCCATTCCATAACAGTAGCAAATAACTGTAGGATTGGGGGCTCACCACAACATAAGCAAAGGTACAAATGTTTCCTGGCATTAGGCAGGTTGAGAACCCCTACTGTAGAGGAAGAAGGAAACGTTGTTACATTCGAAAGCCTGCAAGAGAAAAAGCCCTGAAAAGATGGAATAGCATAGTGGCTGCAGCAATGAGCACAAGCAAAGAACCACCGTAATGAGGGAACAGGATGGTGCTTCATTTCATGATGCTGTGAACACACGTGCAATTACCCAAAGCCCACGTGAGAGCACCTGACAACAGGAAGGACAGGAATTGTACGTCTAACCATGTGCTGTACTATGTCTTAAGAGAAATCCTCTCTTCATTTAGAGCAGCGGTTCTCAACTTGTGGGTTCCAAAACCTTTGGGGGAAGGGACCACCTTCACTGGGCGGCCTAATTCACGACAGTATAAAAATTACAGTAATTAAGTTGCAATGAATCTAATTGTAGAATTTGGGCTTCCCCCCCATCGATAGGAACCGTATGAAATGTTGGTGGCAAGCAAGTTGAGAACCCCTGACCGAGAGGAGGAAAAAAAATCCGGTTACAATGGAAAGGCAGCAGAGGAGAGGCACCCCCAAGAAGATGGATCAGCACAGTGTCTGCAACAATGTGTGTAAGAAAATGCACCACTGTGATGATGGCCCAAGATGGGACAACTTTCATTATATTGGGCCAGAATTGACATGACTGTAAACCACTCGTCGGAACCTAACTGCAAGAAACAATGCGATTGAGTTTCTAACGATATGCTGAAGAAGACATAAAGAGAAAGTCCTATTAGTTTAGAGCAGCGGTTCTTAACCTTTCGGCCAGACCTCTTTGGGTGGTCGTACGACCCTTTCACAGGGGTGACCAGTGCATAACACTAGGAAAATTAGAGTTATGATATAGCAATGTATATAATTTCATGATTATGGGTCACCACCAACCGAGGAATTTTATGAAAGGGTCGTGGCCTTAGCAAGGTTGAAAAGCACTGCCCTGGAAGGAGGTGGAAAAGGTGTTATAGTAGAGGGCAACCAAAGAGATGCAGCCCCTACAAGATGGAATAGCACAGTGGCTACAAGCATGAACTGAAGCAAAGAACCACTGTGATGACGGAAAAGGATGGGGCTTTGTTTTATTATGTTGTGCACAGAGTTGCGATGAGCTGAAACATACTCGAGGGCAACTACCCACAAGACCATCAGGATTTGTGCGTCTAACAATGTGCTGAAGTAGAACGGAAGAGAAACTCTTCCTAGAGAGCAGCGGTTCTCAACCTGTGCCAGCCAGCCCTTTTTGGGAAGGTTCCACCTTTCACTGGGGTGGCCCATTCCATAACAGTAGCAAATAACTGTAGGATTGGGGGCTCACCACAACATAAGCAAAGGTACAAATGTTTCCTGGCATTAGGCAGGTTGAGAACCCCTACTGTAGAGGAAGAAGGAAACGTTGTTACATTCGAAAGCCTGCAAGAGAAAAAGCCCTGAAAAGATGCAATAGCATAGTGGCTGCAGCAATGAGCACAAGCAAAGAACCACCGTAATGAGGGAACAGGATGGTGCTTCATTTCATGATGCTGTGAACACACGTGCAATTACCCAAAGCCCACGTGAGAGCACCTGACAACAGGAAGGACAGGAATTGTGCGTCTAACCATGTGCTGTACTATGTCTTAAGAGAAATCCTCTCTTCATTTAGAGCAGCGGTTCTCAACTTGTGGGTTCCAAAACCTTTGGGGGAAGGGACCACCTTCACTGGGCGGCCTAATTCACGACAGTATAAAAATTACAGTAATTAAGTTGCAATGAATCTAATTGTAGAATTTGGGCTTCCCCCCATCGAAAGGAACCGTATGAAAGGTTGGTGGCAAGCAAGTTGAGAACCCCTGACCGAGAGGAGGGAAAAAAATCCGGTTACAATGGAAAGGCAGCAGAGGAGAGGCACCCCCAAGAAGATGGATCAGCACAGTGTCTGCAACAATGTGTGTAAGAAAATGCACCACTGTGATGATGGCCCAAGATGGGACAACTTTCATTATATTGGGCCAGAATTGACATGACTGTAAACCACTCGTCGGAACCTAACTGCAAAAAACAATGCGATTGAGTTTCTAACGATATGCTGAAGAAGACATAAAGAGAAAGTCCTATTAGTTTAGAGCAGCGGTTCTTAACCTTTCGGCCAGACCTCTTTGGGTGGTCGTACGACCCTTTCACAGGGGTGACCAGTGCATAACACTAGGAAAATTAGAGTTATGATATAGCAATGTATATAATTTCATGATTATGGGTCACCACCAACCGAGGAATTTTATGAAAGGGTCGTGGCCTTAGCAAGGTTGAAAAGCACTGCCCTGGAAGGAGGTGGAAAAGGTGTTATAGTAGAGGGCAACCAAAGAGATGCAGCCCCTACAAGATGGAATAGCACAGTGGCTACAAGCATGAACTGAAGCAAAGAACCACTGTGATGACGGAAAAGGATGGGGCTTTGTTTTATTATGTTGTGCACAGAGTTGCGATGAGCTGAAACATACTCGAGGGCAACTACCCACAAGACCATCAGGATTTGTGCGTCTAACAATGTGCTGAAGTAGAACGGAAGAGAAACTCTTCCTAGAGAGCAGCGGTTCTCAACCTGTGCCAGCCAGCCCTTTTTGGGAAGGTTCCACCTTTCACTGGGGTGGCCCATTCCATAACAGTAGCAAATAACTGTAGGATTGGGGGCTCACCACAACATAAGCAAAGGTACAAATGTTTCCTGGCATTAGGCAGGTTGAGAACCCCTACTGTAGAGGAAGAAGGAAACGTTGTTACATTCGAAAGCCTGCAAGAGAAAAAGCCCTGAAAAGATGGAATAGCATAGTGGCTGCAGCAATGAGCACAAGCAAAGAACCACCGTAATGAGGGAACAGGATGGTGCTTCATTTCATGATGCTGTGAACACACGTGCAATTACCCAAAGCCCACGTGAGAGCACCTGACAACAGGAAGGACAGGAATTGTGCGTCTAACCATGTGCTGTACTATGTCTTAAGAGAAATCCTCTCTTCATTTAGAGCAGCGGTTCTCAACTTGTGGGTTCCAAAACCTTTGGGGGAAGGGACCACCTTCACTGGGCGGCCTAATTCACGACAGTATAAAAATTACAGTAATTAAGTTGCAATGAATCTAATTGTAGAATTTGGGCTTCCCCCCATCGAAAGGAACCGTATGAAAGGTTGGTGGCAAGCAAGTTGAGAACCCCTGACCGAGAGGAGGGAAAAAAATCCGGTTACAATGGAAAGGCAGCAGAGGAGAGGCACCCCCAAGAAGATGGATCAGCACAGTGTCTGCAACAATGTGTGTAAGAAAATGCACCACTGTGATGATGGCCCAAGATGGGACAACTTTCATTATATTGGGCCAGAATTGACATGACTGTAAACCACTCGTCGGAACCTAACTGCAAAAAACAATGCGATTGAGTTTCTAACGATATGCTGAAGAAGACATAAAGAGAAAGTCCTATTAGTTTAGAGCAGCGGTTCTTAACCTTTCGGCCAGACCTCTTTGGGTGGTCGTACGACCCTTTCACAGGGGTGACCAGTGCATAACACTAGGAAAATTAGAGTTATGATATAGCAATGTATATAATTTCATGATTATGGGTCACCACCAACCGAGGAATTTTATGAAAGGGTCGTGGCCTTAGCAAGGTTGAAAAGCACTGCCCTGGAAGGAGGTGGAAAAGGTGTTATAGTAGAGGGCAACCAAAGAGATGCAGCCCCTACAAGATGGAATAGCACAGTGGCTACAAGCATGAACTGAAGCAAAGAACCACTGTGATGACGGAAAAGGATGGGGCTTTGTTTTATTATGTTGTGCACAGAGTTGCGATGAGCTGAAACATACTCGAGGGCAACTACCCACAAGACCATCAGGATTTGTGCGTCTAACAATGTGCTGAAGTAGAACGGAAGAGAAACTCTTCCTAGAGAGCAGCGGTTCTCAACCTGTGCCAGCCAGCCCTTTTTGGGAAGGTTCCACCTTTCACTGGGGTGGCCCATTCCATAACAGTAGCAAATAACTGTAGGATTGGGGGCTCACCACAACATAAGCAAAGGTACAAATGTTTCCTGGCATTAGGCAGGTTGAGAACCCGTACTGTAGAGGAAGAAGGAAACGTTGTTACATTCGAAAGCCTGCAAGAGAAAAAGCCCTGAAAAGATGGAATAGCATAGTGGCTGCAGCAATGAGCACAAGCAAAGAACCACCGTAATGAGGGAACAGGATGGTGCTTCATTTCATGATGCTGTGAACACACGTGCAATTACCCAAAGCCCACGTGAGAGCACCTGACAACAGGAAGGACAGGAATTGTGCGTCTAACCATGTGCTGTACTATGTCTTAAGAGAAATCCTCTCTTCATTTAGAGCAGCGGTTCTCAACTTGTGGGTTCCAAAACCTTTGGGGGAAGGGACCACCTTCACTGGGCGGCCTAATTCACGACAGTATAAAAATTACAGTAATTAAGTTGCAATGAATCTAATTGTAGAATTTGGGCTTCCCCCCCATCGATAGGAACCGTATGAAAGGTTGGTGGCAAGCAAGTTGAGAACCCCTGACCGAGAGGAGGAAAAAAAATCCGGTTACAATGGAAAGGCAGCAGAGGAGAGGCACCCCCAAGAAGATGGATCAGCACAGTGTCTGCAACAATGTGTGTAAGAAAATGCACCACTGTGATGATGGCCCAAGATGGGACAACTTTCATTATATTGGGCCAGAATTGACATGACTGTAAACCACTCGTCGGAACCTAACTGCAAGAAACAATGCGATTGAGTTTCTAACGATATGCTGAAGAAGACATAAAGAGAAAGTCCTATTAGTTTAGAGCAGCGGTTCTTAACCTTTCGGCCAGACCTCTTTGGGTGGTCGTACGACCCTTTCACAGGGGTGACCAGTGCATAACACTAGGAAAATTAGAGTTATGATATAGCAATGTATATAATTTCATGATTATGGGTCACCACCAACCGAGGAATTTTATGAAAGGGTCGTGGCCTTAGCAAGGTTGAAAAGCACTGCCCTGGAAGGAGGTGGAAAAGGTGTTATAGTAGAGGGCAACCAAAGAGATGCAGCCCCTACAAGATGGAATAGCACAGTGGCTACAAGCATGAACTGAAGCAAAGAACCACTGTGATGACGGAAAAGGATGGGGCTTTGTTTTATTATGTTGTGCACAGAGTTGCGATGAGCTGAAACATACTCGAGGGCAACTACCCACAAGACCATCAGGATTTGTGCGTCTAACAATGTGCTGAAGTAGAACGGAAGAGAAACTCTTCCTAGAGAGCAGCGGTTCTCAACCTGTGCGAGCCAGCCCTTTTTGGGAAGGTTCCACCTTTCACTGGGGTGGCCCATTCCATAACAGTAGCAAATAACTGTAGGATTGGGGGCTCACCACAACATAAGCAAAGGTACAAATGTTTCCTGGCATTAGGCAGGTTGAGAATCCCTACTGTAGAGGAAGAAGGAAACGTTGTTACATTCGAAAGCCTGCAAGAGAAAAAGCCCTGAAAAGATGGAATAGCATAGTGGCTGCAGCAATGAGCACAAGCAAAGAACCACCGTAATGAGGGAACAGGATGGTGCTTCATTTCATGATGCTGTGAACACACGTGCAATTACCCAAAGCCCACGTGAGAGCACCTGACAACAGGAAGGACAGGAATTGTGCGTCTAACCATGTGCTGTACTATGTCTTAAGAGAAATCCTCTCTTCATTTAGAGCAGCGGTTCTCAACTTGTGGGTTCCAAAACCTTTGGGGGAAGGGACCACCTTCACTGGGCGGCCTAATTCACGACAGTATAAAAATTACAGTAATTAAGTTGCAATGAATCTAATTGTAGAATTTGGGCTTCCCCCCATCGAAAGGAACCGTATGAAAGGTTGGTGGCAAGCAAGTTGAGAACCCCTGACCGAGAGGAGGAAAAAAAATCCGGTTACAATGGAAAGGCAGCAGAGGAGAGGCACCCCCAAGAAGATGGATCAGCACAGTGTCTGCAACAATGTGTGTAAGAAAATGCACCACTGTGATGATGGCCCAAGATGGGACAACTTTCATTATATTGGGCCAGAATTGACATGACTGTAAACCACTCGTCGGAACCTAACTGCAAAAAACAATGCGATTGAGTTTCTAACAATATGCTGAAGAAGACATAAAGAGAAAGTCCTATTAGTTTAGAGCAGCGGTTCTTAACCTTTCGGCCAGACCTCTTTGGGTGGTCGTACGACCCTTTCACAGGGGTGACCAGTGCATAACACTAGGAAAATTAGAGTTATGATATAGCAATGTATATAATTTCATGATTATGGGTCACCACCAACCGAGGAATTTTATGAAAGGGTCGTGGCCTTAGCAAGGTTGAAAAGCACTGCCCTGGAAGGAGGTGGAAAAGGTGTTATAGTAGAGGGCAACCAAAGAGATGCAGCCCCTACAAGATGGAATAGCACAGTGGCTACAAGCATGAACTGAAGCAAAGAACCACTGTGATGACGGAAAAGGATGGGGCTTTGTTTTATTATGTTGTGCACAGAGTTGCGATGAGCTGAAACATACTCGAGGGCAACTACCCACAAGACCATCAGGATTTGTGCGTCTAACAATGTGCTGAAGTAGAACGGAAGAGAAACTCTTCCTAGAGAGCAGCGGTTCTCAACCTGTGCGAGCCAGCCCTTTTTGGGAAGGTTCCACCTTTCACTGGGGTGGCCCATTCCATCACAGTAGCAAATTACTGTAGATTGGGGGCCCACCACAACATATGGAAAGGTATAAAAGTTTCGCGGCATTAAGCAGGTCGAGAACCCCTACACTAAAGGAAGTAACAAACACTGTTACAGTCGAAAGACTGCAATATTGAAGCAACCCCGAAAAGATGAAATTGTCTACTTGCTGCAACAAGAGCACAAGAAAAGAACTACTCTGATGAGGGAATAGGAAGGTGCTTTGTTCCATTATGCTCTGCAAACACTTGCTATTCCCCGAAATGCTCGACGGCACTTAACAATACGTACAGGAATTGTGCGTTTAACGTTTACATTTTGTCTTATGTCACACTGTCCGACGTCTTCCCCTGCCTTCTTCTCTGCTGTCCATCCCCCAGGGAGGAGTGTATATGTAGATTCTTATAATCAGTTCCCCCTTTATACCCCACATTATACCCCACCGCCAGGTAGCTCCATTCTCACCACTGGTCCTGAAGGATTCATCTGTCCTGTATTCCCCGTGTTTGTTGTTGCTCTCTGTACCTATGTACATCCTCCCGTCTAGCCAGATTTGTAAGGCAGAACTGGGATGATAATAGGGGGCTGGGCAGGAAGCATCCAAGAAGTAGAGTAAAGTTACATGTTTCATCATTGCTACCCTATACCCTGACTGGCTCATTTCCTCCCCACAAACCTTCAATAAGGGGGTGTCCAATTGGTGACCAAGGGGCTTTGAGTGTCCACTCTGTACTCACCCACTTTCAACGGCATGATTTTTTGTTCTGAGTTGCTTGATACCTGATCCCTTCAACTGCTCGTGGCCAGACAGGCTGTTGGGTTTCTTCCATGTTGGCTTTGTGGAAGAAGCACACCAGCCTGTCTGATCACGAGGTGTCAAAGGGACCAGTTATCAGACATCAAAGAAATAAAAATCATATCAATGTGTGCCCAGGTCCTTGATAAAATCAATGAAGACAAATGTGTTCATAAGCAAATGTGGTGAAGAAAGCTGATGGTGCCTGAGTATCAAAAGATATAGTGTCTGGGGTCTTAAGGGCTTGAAGAAGATAAACAAGTGGCCATCTAGCTCAGAAGCACAAAGCTCACATGGAAGAACACACCAGCCTGTGTGATCACGTGTTTCCAAAGTGATCAGTTATCAGACATCAAAGCACAAAATATCGTATCATTGGTTGCACACCTCCATGATAAGATTGCCGAGTGCAAATGGGTGCATAAATAAATGTGGTGAAGAAAGCTGACAGTGAATGGCTATCAAAAGAGATAGTGTGTCGGGTCTTAAAGGCTTGAAGGTGTGTAAGTGGCCATCTAGCTCAGAATCAACAAAGCCCACAAGGAAGCAGCACACCAGCCTATGTGATCACCAGGTGACGAAGGGATCAAGTAGAAGGCATCATCAGGAAAAAAAATCTTACCATTGTGAATAAAGGGGGAAGTGCAGAGTAGAGACCCAAAGTCCATTTGTCAGCTACTGGAGATCCCATCACATAGGGGTCTAGGGGAGGAGATGAGTCCAGTCAGGGTGCGATGTAGCACCGATGTAGGAGTCAGCTTTCCTCCAGTTCCTAAAACCTCAACCCCCTCCCCCCCACACACACACACACACCACCATGCCATGATCTGAATTCTCCCTTGCAAGTCTGGATAGAGTAGAGGATGTACACTGGTGCAGATAGGAGCTGAGGCACAGGGAAATCAGGGCGGATAATACCTTCAGGACCAGGGGTGTGAGCGGTGATACTGGGAGAGTAGAGGGTGAGGGGGTTGGAAAGGGGGAACCGATTACAAGGATCTACATGTGACCTCCTCCCTGGGGTACAAACAACAGAAAAGGGGGTGAAGGGAGATGCCGGACAGGGCAAGATATGACAAAATAATAATTTATAAATGATCAAGGGCTCATGAGGGAGGGGGAAAAAGGAGGACTTGATGCAAAGGGCTTAAGTGGAGATCAAATGCTTTGAAAATGATTAGGGCAAAGAATGTACAGATGTGCTTTATATAATTGATGTATATATGGATTGTGATAAGAGTTGTATGAGTCCCTAATAAAATGTTTTAAGAAATGAGACCGATCTATAAGAGAAAGCTATGAAATTTTACTGAAGGATATAGAATTGCTGAATAAATGGAGAAATATATCATGAAAATACAAGGCTAGAAGATCAACAAGTGGCCATCTAGTTCAGAGGCTGTAAATCTTTACAGGAGTGGAAAGCCTCATCTTGGTTCTGGTGACTTCAAACTACTGACCATGCAGTTAGCATCCCAAAGCACAACACACTATGCCCTGATGTTCCTCTGTGTGAGGGCTCAACTAAAAAATCACTGCTATCGAGTCAGTTGTGATGTTAGTGACCCTATGGGACAGAGTAGAGCTGCCCCTGTGGGTTTCTGAGATTGCAGATCTTTATGGAAATAGAAAACCTCCTCTCTCTCCCAAGAAGCAGCTGGTGGTTTTGAACTGCTGCCCCTGCAGTTAGCAGCCCGATGTGTTATCCACTTACACAGGGCTGCTGTGTGAGGACTCAGAACTAAACCAAACTCACTACCATCGAGTCCATGTCGACACCTAGTGACCCTCTACGATAGAGTAGAACTGCTCCTGTGGGGTGCTGAGGCTGTAACTCCATGGGAGTAGACAGCCTCAACATTCTCCCAGTTGAGGACTGGTGGAGGAGAAATATTCCCTAAGGAGGTTAATCGAAGGGTGACTAGAGTCTGTCCCCTGAGGAGCAAGCCCTACTGACCATCAAGGCAATGCTCATAAAATTCTTTCCTAGGTGACAGCAGCAGGAACCCGGTTGGTGGAAACCGTCGATCCAATCTAGAGGCTACAGACTGTCACAAAACTAACAGCTGAAAATGCAAAGCGTGACTCACACTCCTTTCCCCTGGCTTCCATCTGCATGGGAACAGTGAATCATGCTGTAGGAGTGAGCAAAGCCCAATGGGTGGGGTGAGGGGTAGCTACCTGGCCACTGGCCACGTCCCCGGGCAGACAACAGGGCCCCTTGTTGGTTCAAGCCCAGTAGCTGCCTGAATGTTGATCCAGGCTCCATGTAGACTTCCTGCTTTACCCAGATGGAAGTGCATCTCCAAAACATCTCCCACTGCCATCGAGTTGAGGACGACTAATAGGGCACCATGGGACAGGGTAGAACTGCCCCTGTGCATGTTTTGGGGGCTGGAACTCTTTTCTGGGAGTAGCAGACCTCTTCTTTCTCCTGAGAGAGGAGCTAATGGTTATGAACTTTTGACCATTTGGTTAGCAGCCCCATGTGAAACCCATTCCACCACCAAGCCTCCTGAAGAGTGTTACAAGTAGGGAAAAACAAAAGTGGCAATCTAGCTGGCACCCACTAATGACAACCCAATGTCAGTCATAGAACTCTGCTCCATAGGTCTCCCAGGGCTGAGAGTTTGGAAGTAGAACACCACGCCTTTCTTCTAAAGCATCTCTGGTTGGACTCAAATAGCCAGGGTTTTGGTTAGCAGCCAAGCCGCTTAACCTTTAATAACCTACAGGTGTGATTAGTCATTTAATTGACTAACCACAAAGTGGATGAGGTGGGGAGAAATATCAACCCTATTTTCCAGACAAGGAAACAGAGGCCCACTAAGACACCACTTGAGGTGGAAGAGCCATCTAGGCAGTGAGCCCTCCTACTCAGTCACAATCACCGACTCCTCAAAACTGTTTTGGAATCAGGAGACAGTGTATGTAAAGACCCCACACAGGATCAGTGTCCAGGCCGGAATCTGAAGGCATCTATGTATTAAAGATACTTGCTTGTGTTTGCATCACCGTTATCTCTATCTTTCTGCTCCTGCACCCAAAACTCTGTCCCAGGAGGGATGTCAACTACAGTGACCAGGCTGTTCTGACTTCTCCAGTATGACACATGGACCATCTGAATAGACCCTTTGATCCGGATGGCCCTCTCACTCCCATAGTCACAACTGCAGCCAGCCCCAGGCTCCAAACCTGAAGACTAAGAGTTTTTCACAAGTCTAGAAAGAGCTGCCAATCCCCTGAAAACTAGCTTGCAGAAGAGGAGACATAGAAGCAAAAGCTCCAGGTGAGAGTAAATCAGACAACCGAGACGAGGAGAAAACACTAGAGCTTCTCAAAGAGGTTCACCTGGTTTAGTCGTGGTAGGATTAAGTCATATTGGCCTGAATCAGCGTCTTCTCCCAAATCCCTAGGCTTCTCAAGTTCCCAATAGCCTGTCCTGCAGTACCTGTCTTTTACCCAGCAACTCCGCTGATTCTATTTTATAGCCACCTTTTCTGTTGTTCAGTTTTTAAAATTTTCTTTATTAAATTATGTGATCTATGGAAATAAAAGAAATCCATTAGAAACTCATTTCCCTTAAAAAAATAAGTAGTAAATGTGTAGATAGGCTGAGTAGAAAATAATAGTGCCCGGCTCAAAGATGGCAGCCAAGCACTTGCTGCATTGAATATGTGACACTCTCCACAGTTTTGGAAGTAAATTGGTGTCATGAAACAGGTTCCTGCAAGGTCCCTCTATCTCTAATTCCAGGATTTAAACCATATTTGCGCCACCCCCCATTTCATTTAACCTTCAAAGCTTTAAAAAAACCACCAAAAACGGGTCTAATTCACATTCTTTTCATCAGCCCACGACTGAATTGGCTCATATCAGTTCAAAGACCTGGAAAACACGCGAGGTTCACCTGAGCCATTGAACTCTCCACTCTTCCATTAACTGCACCTGTGTTTGTCGGCCAGGTTAGCACAATGAACTTTAACTCTCTCAATAGTGCTATCAGTACTTTGAGGAAAACGGAATTCTGATACTGGGCTAGGCATGTGTGTTAGTCTGAGTACATTAGAGAAACAAATCTACAGAAACTCATATATATAATAGAGAGTTTTAGATAAAGGTTAAGTGCACATCAAGAAAACATCCCAACCTAGTGCTTCCCAAGTCCACAAGTCCAACATTAACCCATATGTCCCACACCAATCCACAAAATCGTCCTCCATCTTAGTAAACACACGCAGTGATCCCGGCTGCAGGAGGAAAGCCAAACCAGTGAGCGAGTAACCATCTCAGCAGTGGCAGGGTTCTCCAGCACCCAGGGCTGCCTCAGGGTACGGTTCATGTGGCTTCTCACTACTAAGGCAGTCACACACTGGTCTGACCATGAGAGACCGAGAGACCGAGAGACCGAGAGACCGAGAGACCGAGAGACCGAGAGACCGAGAGACCGAGAGACCGAGAGACCGAGAGACCGAGAGACCGAGAGACCGAGAGACCGAGAGACCGAGAGACCGAGAGACCGAGAGACCGAGAGACCGAGAGACCGAGAGACCGAGAGACCGAGAGACCGAGAGACCGAGAGACCGAGAGACCGAGAGACCGAGAGACCGAGAGACCGAGAGACCGAGAGACCGAGAGACCGAGAGACCGAGAGACCGAGAGACCGAGAGACCGAGAGACCGAGAGACCGAGAGACCGAGAGACCGAGACACCGAGACACCGAGAGACCGAGACACCGAGACACCGAGAGACCGAGACACCGAGACACCGAGACACCGAGACACCGAGACACCGAGACACCGAGACACCGAGACACCGAGACACCGAGACACCGAGACACCGAGACACCGAGACACCGAGACACCGAGACACCGAGACACCGAGACACCGAGACACCGAGACACCAGAGAACAAAAAAGGCGAGGCTCACCTGAGCCATTGATCTCTCCGCTCTTCCGTTAACTCCACCTGTGTTTGTCAGCCAGGTTAGCACAATGAACTTTAACTCTCTCAATAGTGCTATCACTACTTAGAGGAAAACGGAATTCTGATACTGGGCTAGGCATGTGTGTTAGTCTGGGTACATTAGAGAAACAAATCTACAGAAACTCATATATATAATAGAGAGTTTTAGATAAAGGTTAAGTGCACATCAAGAAAACATCCCAACCTAGTGCTTCCCAAGTCCACAAGTCCAACATTAACCCATATGTCCCACACCAATCCACAAAATCGTCCTCCATCTTAGCAAACACACGCAGTGATCCCGGCTGCAGGAGGAAAGCCAAACCAGTGAGCGTGTAAGCATCTCAGCAGTGGCAGGGTCTCCACTCGGTTTCTCCAGCACCCAGGGCTGCCTCAGGGTAGGGACCATGTGGCTTCTCCACACTAAGGCAGCCACACACTGGTCTGACCATCAGAGACTGAGACTCTCACACTCCGAGACTCTCACACTCCGAGACTCTCACACTCCGAGACTCTCACACTCCGAGACTCTCACACTCCGAGACTCTCACACTCCGAGACTCTCACACTCCGAGACTCTCACACTCCGAGACTCTCACACTCCGAGACTCTCACACTCCGAGACTCTCACACTCCGAGACTCTCACACTCCGAGACTCTCACACTCCGAGACTCTCACACTCCGAGACTCTCACACTCCGAGACTCTCACACTCCGAGACTCTCACACTCCGAGACTCTCACACTCCGAGACTCTCACACTCCGAGACTCTCACACTCCGAGACTCTCACACTCCGAGACTCTCACACTCCGAGACACCAGAGAACAAAAAAAGGCGAGGCTCACCTGAGCCATTGATCTCTCCGCTCTTCCATTAACTCCACCTGTGTTTGTCAGCCGTGTTAGCACAATGAACTTTAACTCTCTCAATAGTGGTATCACTAGTTTGAGGAAAACGGAATTCAGATACTTGGCAGGCAGGTGTGTTAGTCTGAGTACGTTAGAGAAACAAATCTACAGAAATTCATATATATGAGACTTTTAGATAAAGGGTAAGTACACATCAAGAAAACATGCCAACCCAGTGCTTCCCAAGTCCACAAGTCCAACATTAACCCATTAACCATATGTCCCACACCAATCCACAAAATCCTCCTCTTATCTTACCAAACACACGCAGTGTTTGCCGGCTTCAGGAGGAAAGCTGAGCCAGTGAGTGTGTAAGCATCTCAGTGCTGGCAGGGTCTCCACTCGGTTTCTCTAGCACCCAGGGCTGCCTCAGGTTAGGTCCATGTGGCTTCTCCTCACTGCTAAGGCTGCCACAAACTGGTCTGAACATCAGAGAATGAGACCAGAGAACAAGAAAGGCGAGGCTCATCTGAGCCATGGATCTCTCTGACCTTCCATTAACTCCCCCTGTGTTTGTCTGCCATGTTTGCACAATGAACTTTAACTCTCTCAATAGTGGTATCACTACTTTGAGGAAAATTGAAATCTGATACTGGGCTAGGAACGTGTGTTAGTCTGCGTCCATTAGAAAAACAAATCTACAGAAATTCATATATATGAGACTTTTAGATAAAGGGTAAGTACACATCAAGAAAACATCCCAACCCAGTGCTTCCCAAGTCCACAAGTCCAACATTAACCCATTAACCCATATGTCCCACACCAATCCACAAAATCGTCCTCCAACTTACCAAACACACGCGGCGATGCCGGCTGCAGGAGGAAAGCTGAGCCAGTGAGCGTGTAACCATCTCAGCGCTGGCAGCGTCTCCACTCGTTTTCTCCAGCACCCAGGGCTGCCTCAGGGTAGGTCCACGCGGCTTCTCCTCAGGATGTCTCACAGGAAGTGAGCCTTGCTGGTGAGGCAAAGAACATTTGTCTCCCTGCCCTTCAATTAATCACACCTGTGTGTATTGGCTAGGAGAGTTTATAAACCTTAGCTATCACAGCAGGTCAAGTAGGGCACACCTCGCAATGCCTCAGTATTTAAAACTAGTCAGAGTGAAGCCTTGACACTGGGACATTTTTTCCGGTCACTTAAGTCTAGTCTTTGCGTTTGCCTTAAGTGCCCAGAGTGTCACTAACTGGGAAGGGATGAGCAAAGACCTTGGTAGGCGTATCAGGCGCATAAGCTTGGGCACCTTACCCTTTGTCCCCCAGTGTTTTCCGGCTGACTTTCAACTGCCACGAACTGCAGTTCTTTTTCCATAGCTTTAGAAATAGGAAGTGGCCACTCTTCTAGTGTAATGCACAGAGAGGAATTTATCCCTCCCCACTTGTGGCCCAGCCAAACCAACACCCTGTCCACCAATCTTCCCCCACTGGCAAACATGACAGACAGTAATCCCAAACTCCTGCCATCGAGTTGATTCCAGCTCATAAAGACGCTATAGGACAAGGTAGAACCGCCTATGTGGGTTTCTGAGGTTGCTAACGCTTTACTGGAATAGAAAGCCACCTCTTTCTCCCCTGGAGCAGCTGGTGGTTTCCAGCCCAGTGTGTAACCCCTCAGCCACGAGGGCTCCAGCTCCTTGCGCAGGAGAACTCAGTGATGTATGGTCTACACTAGTCTTGTGCTGCTCCAAGGGTGGTAGTTGGACCGGTGATAAACTGTGAAATGTTTATTATCTGTCCATGTTCAGCTAGGTACACAAAGAAGGTCGGAGGCCATGTCACTGGTATTTCCAGTGCCAGAAAGGTCACCCAAAGGGCAAAGGGGGCAGCAGAGTTTGCAGACTAAGGACAGGCTAAGGATGAAGAAAAATTGGCTGCCCACTGTGAAGGAATCCGCCACTGAAAACCTTATGCTTGGCATGGAAACACTCGCAGGTAGTGCAGGCCTAGTAAATCAAGGCAGAAGCTTGTCAGAGAGAGGGCCAGAAGACGAACCCACCTGGTCTGAAGAAAGAGGAGGGCCAATGACAAAGAGGCAGGCCGTTGACAGGATGGATGGCCATGGGGGCTGCAACGATGGGTTCAAACATCAGAACGAATGTGAGGGAGGCCCAGGATTGGGCAGCGTTTCCTTGTGTTGTACATAGGGGTTGCTTTGAGGCAGACCAACTTGATAGCACCTACCAACAAGACCAACCAAGGAAGAGGAAGCCTCTGTGATCTCGGAATCTGACATCACTAGGACGTTTTAAGAGTCTTTTATAAAGGTAACCAACGGCCTCGCCCTTCATCACAGAAAGCTGGGGAAGCACCATTGTCCTGGTTTCCAGACGTTCCCCAGGGGAAATACTCTCCAGCTGCCCAGCGAGCCAGCTGGCTCGATACCACACCCTGTATTGGCTGCCTTCCAACTCTTGGCTTCTTCCCATTCCCCTGCCAGTGTTTCTTGCATCTCCGAAACAAACACCTTGCACTCAGTTCCTTCCTCATCTCAGGGTCTGCTTCTTGGGCACCCCAAACTCAGCCACCCTCCTTTCTAAAAGGCTGCTGACAGTGCCATCTGCTGCCTGGGGCACCTCACTAGTGCCACTTCTACCCTTCCCCCTAAAGAGTTAAGTAGCCCATTAAGGATGGTAAAGTTATCTGCCCACGTCAGCATTTCTTCTCGCTTCCATGGTCCTAGGCCAAGGTGATTGCCCCCACTGCCCTTTGCTGCTCCCGAGTAGAGCAGACTGGCGAAGGCTGATGGAAGAAGCACTTTCAAGCAGTTGGCAGCCAAGAATTGCCAACATTCCAGTGAATATTGAATGGCCCCAACTCACCACCCAGATTGGTTCTTAACAGGGGCAACCGCTTCAAGGTCAAGGTCTGAAGCATTGATTTATAGGCCAGAGAGGCAAGTTAGGGAAACCTGTACTTTTTCTAAAGCCACTTTTACATGCCAGTGGAATGCTTTTGTTTGGCTACAAAGCGCCCAGGTGCAGCCTTTCATGCCCTGAATCATTTCCATGTGGCTCAGGGCCACCTTCGACTTGAGCGCTATTATCCCCCTGCCTGTTAGACCACGCCGCTCCAGCTTCAGGCTTGCTCCTTGGTTGTTTATGGATTTCTCAATCTGCCTGCTCAGGCTGAAAAAGTTTTGCTTCCCCATAAAAGTCCCATGGTTATAAATCACCTCTCTCTCCCTCTCCCTCCCCCTCCCCTCCCCCTCTCCCTCTTTCTCTCCCCTCCCCCCTCCCCCTCTCCCTCCTCCTCCCCTCCCCCTCCCCCTTCCCCTCCCTCCCCATCTTCCCCTCCCCCCCATCTTCCCCTCCCCCTCTTCCTCCCCCTCCCCCTCCCTCTCTCCCCTCCCTTCCTTCCCCTTCCCTTTTTCCATTCCCACCCCACCCCCCTTACTCTCAACTCAGTCCTTAGGACTCTAGGAGCCTAGAATGAAAACCATATTGAAATCTCATTTTGTTCTTCCCCTTATAGCACCTGAATCACCTTGGACTATTTGGAGTGCCTAAGGGAGCTCTGGTGTTTTAGGGGTTATGAGGTGAGCTGCGAACTGGCAAGGTCAGCAGTTTGAAATCACCAACCACTCTTAGGGAGAAAGACTGGGCTTCCTACTCTCATGAAGAGTTATTGCCTCAGAAACAGAGAGGGGCAGTTCTATCCTGTCCTATAAGGTCATTGTGCATCGCTATCGACTTGCTGTCAGAGGGTTTGGTGAGTTTTTAAGTAGCCAATTGAAGGAGCCCTGACGTTGCGATGGTTTGAGCCCACTCAGGAGGAAGACTTGCTCCCATAGAGACAACAGCCTAACCCCTCTCCCCACAATGAGAAAGTCCTGTCTGTCACATGCAGTCCCCATGCATAGAAAATCAACTGGAGGGCATCTAATCACAGCACGCCTTGGCATCTTCCCTCAGTACCAGTCCTGCATCAGGGGCTCTGCCAGCAAAGAATTCTCTGGAAGCGATTTTAAAAGTTCTGCCTGGAGCCTAGTTCTGGACTGGCCAAGGCTGAGGTCAGCAGGCTCTTGGGAACACGGTCAGTGCTGGGGTTGGGTGCTGGAGTCCATTTAGAAATCAGCCCCCGAGTGTTGGCTGAGTTCAGCACCGTGCCAAGGTTGGTGGTGGGGGCGAGGAGTGTAGCACCTTGGTTTTAGTCAGGCTGGGGGAAAATTACTTGTGATAAATCAGAGCTCCTGAGAGGCTGGGTCAAACATCGAGGAGCGTGTGGCCTGGGTTCCTGCCCTGATTTTACCCAGTATTCACTGCATATGCTTGGGAAGGCATCTCACCTCTCTGGGTCCCACTTTCCTCATCAGCCATGAAAGCAACCCACCAACCAACCAACGAATCAAACAAACAACCTCACTGCTGTCGAATCCATTCCGATTCACAGCGACCTTATAGGACAGGGTAGCACTGGCCCTGTGGGTTTCAGAGGCTGGAACTCTTTATGGGAGTAGAAAGTCTCACCTGTGTCCCACAGAGTGGCTGGTAGTTTTAATCTGCTGACCTTGTAGTTAGCAGCCCAATATGTGACCCATCATGCCACCAGGCCTCCTTTGGGTGCTAATTATAGAATGTCCTAAGATTTTGATATGAAGGAGCCTTGGTGGCACAGTAGTGAAGCAATTGACTGCTAATCAAAAGGTTGGTGGTTTGGACCTACCAGCTGCTCTACAGGAGGCAGATGCAGCAGGCTGCTTCTGTAAAGATGGATGTCTTTGGGAGCCCTAGGGGGAAGTTCTAGCCTGTCCTAAAGGGTCACTCTGAGTAAGGCCTGACTCATTGACAATGGGCTAGCACAGTGGTTCTCAACTCTTCTTAATGCCACGGATCTTTCATACATTTCCTCATGTTGTGGTGATCCCAAACCTTAAAATTATTTTTGTTGCTACTTCATAACTGTAACTTTGCTACTGTTATGAATTAATTGGGTGACCCCTATGAAAGGGTTGTTGGACCCCCAAAGGGGTTGCGACCCACAGGTTGAGAACCACTGGGAGAGCATATAGAGTCATTCTGCCTCATAATATTAACTATTACCACCTCGGCAACCACAACCACTATTATATCCTGTGATTTTAAATAGAGCTGATGGAGATTAAATTGGGGATAAGGTGGACTGGAGCAATCAGAGATGGCTTCCTGGAGGAAGGGGGTTTAGGAGGAGACCTAGGGCGGAATCAGGCATTGAAGTGTAGGTGGGAGGATATAAATTGTTGTACAAGAGGCCAGACTGGGTGAGATCGGATTTACTAAGATGGTGGCCAGCCATTTCTCTCAACCCATAGATTCTTTACCACCTAATCTAGACACTCCTCCCACCACAACGCAGGATCTGGGTTTCTTCTATTTGAAGTTGAGTAAGCTGGTGTCTGCTTCAACCAATAGAATACAATGTAAGTGATGCTGATGGCCAGGCCCTGCAGTTGCTTCCTTATTCACTTGTACTTGAGCCTTGAACTGCCTGGTAAAACATCCAATGATCTTGCGATCAGTATGCTGCTGCTGCTGCGAAGCTCGAGCTATATAGAGAGACTACCTATAGATAAGCAGCTGACAGTGCTCCCAGCCTCGGTGGGCATCGGGGAGGCAGATATGTGAATGAAGGAACCTTCATGATGCAACCATCACGTCACTACCATAAATGAAAATCTGTTCTTTCCACAATTCTTCAACGAATCAGCCCACTTATCAAGTCACCTCAGTCTCTGTGTCTTCCCTGCTGAGACTACATGCTGGACCCTCTCTGAATTGCTTACCCACAGAATCTGTCAGCATGAGAAAATGACAGGTGTTTTCAGTCACTGCATTTGGGAGGAATTTGTTACTTGGCAGTAGTACCCGGGGCCTCAGGTAAAAGGGCAGAGCTGAGGGCAGAAGCAGTGCAAGACAAGTCATTGTTGAGTGAGAAATCTGGGGGACACTAGATAGGGGACTGTGGGGTCTTCACCTTACTCTTTCCCATCTTATAGTTGATAACACAATGGTAGAAAACCAAATCAAACCAAGCCATACCAAACAAACTCACTGCCATCTAATTGATTCCAACTCATAGTGAACCTGTAGAGCAGGGTAGAACTGCCTCCGTGAGTTTTTTGGAGCTATAAATCTTTAGGGGAGCAGAAAGCCTAATCTTTCTCCTGTGGAGACGCTGGTGGGTTTGAACTACTTGCCTGGTGGTAGCAGTAACCCATTATATCACCAAAGCTCCTTAATAATGATGAAAAGTGTTAGCTACTCAGACTGGCAAAGGGAAATGAGAAGATAATGGAGGGATATGGCAGAAGTTGTCCTGCCAAAAAGTAGAGAAGTTTTCCCTTTGTACCTCCTGTGCACAAAGGAAGGGGAAGGGCAGATTAAGACACATTTCCTTACCAATGGAAGAAAGCCAAGATAATGGAGAGAATGAAATGGCTGGGGGAAGAATGTTCACATTATGCTCACAATGACCTAATGGACTTGAGTTTGGGGTCTGAGACAAGAGCACAGCATGAAGTCTGGGGCACTAGGACTGGGTTGATAAAAGTGCCAGAATGTGGATACCTGAAAGGAGGAGGGTCTCGACAGAGGACCAGCCAATAACAGAGGACCCCACCAGAAAGCCAGCCTTTGTTGTTGTTGTTGGTGGTGGTGGTGGTATATAATGTATATAATTTGCAGTATATAATGTCTAGCTCTACATTTTGCCAGACCTTTTAGATTGACTAAGGGCCCTTGTGGCACAGTGGTTACAAGTTGAGCTGAGATCCCAATGGCCAGTAGTTTGATACCACCAGCAGCTCTGTGGGAGAAAGATGGCACTTTCTGCTTCCAGAGTTAGTCTTGGAATCTCACGGGGACAGAGCTACCCTGTACCATAGGATCCTGTTCTAAAGGGTCCCTCACTATGAGCTAGTATTGACTTGTTGGCCGTGAGTTTAAGGGCCATTTTGGCTACATTTTCAAAGAAATCTCATTCAGTGACTCTATGGTCAATCCTTTCCTCTGACTCTGGTCAGAATGTAGAACCTCACCTGGGAAGTGAAGAGGTTTGAACCTTGGCGCCGCCTCCCAGTGAAAGAAAGTAAACCATGATAGTTTATAAAGTCACTTGTGCAAATTGTAAAACACCAACCGTGGTTTAATTCCTTTTTAATTGGATAGAAAGTACTAATTATGTTGATGACAGATAAACCAAACATACACATGTGGATACACACACACACACACACACACACACACACACACACACATACACACGAGACGGATGTTTAGGGGTATCTACCCAGCTCTCGCAGAGAGTTAGTAGTTTTGTTAGTAGTTTTGGGCATAGTCAGTTTGCTTGTGTTGCAGTGTCTGGCTCTGTTACTGATAGCCATGTGACCTTGAGCAGATTGCTTAACCTCTCTGAGTCATTTTGGCAACACCATGTATCAGGGTGAGAAGGGGGCACTGGGGGATCCCTGGCACATGATGGGGGAGGGACTCAGCCAAAATAAAGCACACAAGGGTAATGACCATGACATTTTCTCCAATCTGGGCCTCAGAGCAGCTCTGGTTCTAGAAAATCCCACAGCAATAATTTTACCAACCTGGGACTTCAGCCCTCACCCCACACTTAACACATTTCACATCCACACAAGGTTTACAGCTTTGTGTTCTCATCCCTCTACTTCTCCCAAGAGACCGAGGAGAATGGATTGTTCAAGCAATATCAAGGCCACATGGCCGTCTCGCTCATTTTTTAACCCGTCTTTTCCTCTCCCAAGTACAACTTTAATGTTTCCATGAGCGTCCGTGGCTATGATAAAGAATACGTGTTTATGGGAGGTCATCAGGGCCTGGGTCTTCCATAAACCAGTTGCCAAGGACTCTTTACAGATAGGTAATGGTATGCCCATATGTTTCACTTACCTATTGCTGCCTAGTGACTTTCAATCCCACTCAGTGTATTATTAGCCCACAATTCTGTAATTTGAGGAAGGCTTGGCTAGGGCAGCTCATCTCTGCTCCTCATGGCATCAGCCAAAGCTGCTCAAGCAGTGAGACATGGCAAGATGGGTTTGCTTTGGTTCATAGGTCTAGGGCCTTTGTTCTTGCTGTTGCATTGGCTCTCCAATTTTTCTCCATGTGATCATATCATGTGCTTACCTTTAACTTCCTCACAGCAGGGTGATTTTCAAGATAGATTTTTTTTTTGTCAGGATAGTTGGGCTGAAGGCCCATTGACAAATCCCTTAAAGGGATTAAATTGTATACACAATTTAATAAGTGACTACCGAATTTTCGCCAGAGCACACAAGTTGAAGCCACCAGGCTTTCTCTCTAAGAGGGGTTCCTTATAGATTTTGATTGTCTTCTGAGTCTCTTTTTCTTTTCCACAATAATGTCTGGGTTGTTTTATCACTTGGCTTCCCTCTTTTTATGTGGCACTATCTCTGACTAGTCCAAGCCAATGCAGTTCCTTCCCAAACTTACTGGTTTTCCCGTGCATTGGATTACATGATCCACTCCATTTTATGAAAGTCATAGCCCCACATCTCTTTGAGATGGATCCCTCTCTGTTTTAGGCTGCAAGTCAGCCTATTTAGGCTGTAGGACAGCCTCCTGAACTCTTAGAAAATTTTTTGTGTACATGAGATTGTCTATAAGGCACTGCATTACATTCCTTTGTGATCTTAGTACAGGCCCCTATAGCTATCTCCTTTGATCTATCTGATCTAATATGCCAGCCTCCACTAGCAGATAGGTGGTAGCTGTAACAGGAGGTGCACTGGCCAAGAATCGAACCCAAGTTTCCTGCATGACTAGTGAGAATTCTGCCATGGAGCCACCATTTCCTCTATTCTAGCTTCTAGTGTTTATGTAATACAAGATCTCAGTACCTTCTAGCAAGCAGTAAGAATGTACCATGAGTCACCTCTATTTAGCTCTTCCCCCAATTTTTCCACATGAATTATTCAGCGTATGACAGTTTCAATATGTCTGTCTTTTTAAAAATCGTTGGGTGAACTTAAAACAGCACAAGGAAGTGCCTGTATAGAAAAATGATACTCACCTGCATATTTACCTTAAGAGAAGAAAAGTCTTGAATGCATTCACTCAGATGAAAATATCATTAATAACAAGGACTGACCAATGGTCACCAGGACCTGTGGTTAATCCAGGCTTGCTCATCTGATCCCAATCGATCAGACCTAGCTATAAATCGCTTATATGACTGGGTGATAAAAAGCAAATATAATTTTTCAAAAAATTTAACCTTCCATGGGATATAAAGAGAATACATAACAATCTCAGGCATAAATATGTCTCAAGATGAACTCATTGTGTACATCCAGAATACATAATGGCTCTTGCTGAAGCATGTTTCCCCTAGATGTTGAGAGCCATCCCAACCATGCTGTCTACCAAAGCTACAGGCTGGTGGAAGAAGCATCTTCAGAGCAGAGCTTCCCAGGGAGGGTTTCCAACATCCCTCAAATATTTGCTGTTGTTAAATCCATTCTTTAGAATTTTGTGCATTGTTATGTTTACTGCACCTGGAGTGGATGCCAGGACAGTCTTGAGAAGTATGAAAGAAACCAGATGTAAAACTTGCTTCCATATGATGGGGCTTTCCTTCACTGAGGCATTGGAGAGGCTTAGACAGTGAGACATCTTTGGGAATTCTGAGAAGGATATGTGGGAATTGAGTGAGGAAGAAACCCCAAAGTTGAGGCCAGAGGAGAAAATGAAACCCACCCAAAAACCCTGGATTCCATGCAGATAAGGTAGTGGGGGACTCTTTGGGCCTCCCGATATAGAGGACCTTATAGACTGCCTCCCCCAACTGGACAGGGGCTTACATAGAAGGAGAGAGAATGGTTAACATTAAGAGAAATCAATCTGGCGATACCTAAAACAGATGGAAATAGAGTTACCAAATGACCCAGCAATCCCCCTACTGGGCATATACCCAGAAGAGACAAGAAACAAACCAAGACCAGACATCGGTGCTCCAATGTTCATTGCGGCACAGTTCACAATTGCAAGGAGTTGGAAGCAACCCGAATTTCCATCAACTGATGATTGGATTAAAAAACTGTGGTATATACATACAATGGAGTACTACGCACCACTAAAAAGCAGTGATGAACGTATGAGGCACATAGCGGCATGGGAAGAACTGGAGGAATTCATGCTAAGTGAAGTAAGTCAGGCACAAAAGGACAAGTACAACATGAGCCCGCTGAGGTAAGTATTAAAAAAATATGCAAAAGTGGCATAGGGGAAAAAGCTACTGTATACAAATACTTTTGGGGTGAAGACTGTGTAGTATGGCAGAGACCAGACAAAAACCAGGGATGCACATGGTAGACAATGGTGGAGGAGGTGGGGAAAGGAAAATAAAAGGATGAATATAAGGAAGAAAAGGGGAGCGGGGGCATGGGGCACTAATCCACCCAAAGGGAGGGTATTGTTTATATCTCCACAGGGAAAGTGGGACCAGACTCCAACCCAGTGCCGCAAGGTGTGAATGCAGTATCATGGTGTGGAGTAGGGAACCAGGGGAGAGGGCTGGCAGGCTGGCCCCAGCACCAAAAATGAAGTGGATTCCTGCCCCTCCCCTGAGAAGAATTTGTTTCAAAGACGACATTGATTCTGCAGCTCCGGGATATGGACATATCTGATCAGAGCACACGGGAGCAGATGCAGGGGGAGTAGGAGGGAGTGGAACACAGCCTGGCCCACCAGGCCATGAGGATGATGTTCCTGAGCAGAGCAGCCAGTCTACAGAGAGGACAACATGCCTGGCCCCAATATGAGACATAATGTCCCTCAGTGACTAAGGGCGATACAGGGGACAGCACCGGAGACACAGTGTGGGAATTGCACCTGACCTGATCCCACCACACCGAGGCAAAGCACTGGGGGCGTGCAGCGGAACAGCAAGGGAATGGAGTGGCAAGGTCCCAAGGGAATGCTGAAAGTGGAATTTGGGGCCAGGGCGTGGTGCCCCAACAGACTGGACTGGAAAACGCTCCTAAGGGCCAGCAAACGATCCTTGAACGAACTACAAGCTTTTTTTTGTGAAGTGTTTTGTTCATTGTCAGTGGTTTGTTTTTGTTGTTTTGTTGTCTGGTTGTATACTGTTGCTTTGTTTTCCTCTGTGTTGTTTTTGTGCATGTTAGTGTCTCCACAGGTCTGTCAGAATAGGACAGGCTGGATGAACTATCTGGAGGAAAAAGAATGGGACCGACAGTTCCGGGGTGACTTGGGGTGGAGGAGGGGTAGGGGGTAAGGAAGTGGTGTTAACAAACACAGGGACAAGGGAACAACATGGGACCTAAAATGGTAGTGAGGGGGGAGTGGCAGGCCTGGTGGGGAATGATCAAGGGTAAGGTTGCGTACAGAAGAGGTATAGCTGTAGCCCAGGTGGGGACGGAGCATGGTAGTGGGGCAGGAGGAAAGCAAAGGGAGATGGAAAAAGGAGCTGGGAGTCAAGGGGCATTTATGGAGGTCTAGACAAAGACATGTACATGGAAATATATATATGAGGATGGAGAAATAGATCTATATGTCTATATTTATAGGTGTAATATTAAGGTGGCGGAAGGAACTTGGGCCTCTACTCAAGCACTCCCTCAATGCATGAATACTTTCTTTTATTAAATTGGCACTCTACGATGCTCACTCTCCCGGCACAACTGCTAAAGCCAAAGTGGTTGAACAAGTAAATGTGGTGAAGAAAGCTGATGGTGCCCGGCTATCAAAAGAGATAGTGACTGGGGTCTTCAAGGCTTGAAGATAAACAAGCGGCCATCTAGCTCAGAAGCAACAAAGCCCACATGGAAGAACACACCAACCTGTGTGATCGAGTGGTCCCGCAGGGATCAGTTATTAGGCATCAAAGAACAAAAAATCATATCACTGGCTGCACACCTACATGATACAATCGCCGAAGACAAACGGGTACATAAGCAAATGTGGCGAAGAAAGCTGATGGTGCCCGGCTATCAAAAGAGATAGTGACTGGGGTCTTCAAGGCTTGAAGATAAACAAGCGGCCATCTAGCTCAGAAGCAACAAAGCCCACATGGAAGAACACACCAACCTGTGTGATCGAGTGGTCTCGAAGGGATCAGTTATTAGGCATCAAAGAACAAAAAATCATATCACTGGCTGCACACCTCCATGATACAATCGCCGAAGACAAACGGGTACATAAGCAAATGTGGCGAAGAAAGCTGATGGTGCCCGGCTATTGAAAGAGATAATGTCTGGCGTCTTAAAGGCTTGAAGGTGACCAAGCGGCCATCTAGCTCAGAAGCAATAAAGCCCACATGGCTATCAAAAGAGATAGTGACTGGGGTCTTAAAGGCTTGAAGATAAACAAGCGGCCATCTAGCTCAGAAGCAACAAAGTCCACATGGAAGAACACACCAGCCTGTGTGATCGAGTGGTCCCAAAGGGATCAGTTACCAGGCATCAAAGAACAAAAAATCATATCATTGACTGCACACCTCCATGATAGGATCGCTGAAGACAAATGGGTGCATAAGCAAATGTGGTGAAGAAAGCTGATGGTGCCCGGCTATCAAAAGAGATAGTGTCTGGGGTCTTAAAGGCTTGAAGGTGAACAAGCGGCCATCTAGCTCAGAAGCAAATAAGCCCACATGGAAGAAGCACACCTGCCAGTGCGATCACGAGGTGCCCAAGGGACCAGGTATAAGGCATCATGCAAAAAAGAAAAGATATAAGTGTGTGTATGTATGTGTATATGTATATATGTATGTGTATATATGTATATATATATATCATATTAAATGAAGGGGGAAGTGCAGAGTGGAGACCCAAGGCCCAAGTGTCGGCCAATGGAGATCCCCTCATAGAGGGGTTTAGGAGAGGAGATGGGTTAATTAGGGAGTGAGGTAGTATCGATGAAGAACACAGCTTTCCCCCAGATCCTGGATGCTTCCTCCCCCCAACTACCATGATCCGAATTCTACCTTGCAGGGCTGGATAGGACAGAGGCTGTACACTGGTACATATGAGGGTTGGAGGTACAGGGAATCCAGGGTGGATGATACCTTCAGGACCAAAGGTGTGAGGGACGATGCTGGGAGAGTGGAGGGTGAGTGGGTTGGAAAGGGGGAACTGATTACAAGGATCCACATGTGACCTCTTCCCTGGGAGAGGGACAGCAGAGAAGGGGGGAAGGGAGACTCCGGATAGGGCAAGATATGACAAAATAACGAGGTATAAATTACCAAGGGCATATGAGGGAGGGGGGAAAGGCGAGAGAGGGGGGGGGAAGAGGACCTGATGCAAGGGGCTTAAGTGGAGAGCAAATGCCTTGAGAATGATTGGGGCAGGGAATGTATGGATGTGCTTTATACAATTGATGTATGTATATGTATGGATTGTGGTGAGAGTTGTTTGAGTCCCTAATAAAATGTAAAAGAAGAAAAGAGAAAAAATGATTAGGGCAAAGACTGTACAGATGTGCTTTATACAATTGATGTATGTATATGTATGAACTGTGAAAAGAATTGTATCAGCCCCAATAAATTGTTAAAATAAAAAAATTAAAAAAAAAATGCAAGAACTGAGGAAAAAAAAAAAAAGCCCACATGGAAGAAGCACACCAGCCGGTGCGATCACGAGGTGCCAAAGGGACCAGGTATAAGGCATCATGCAAAAAAAAAAAAAAGAATACACACACACACCATAGTGAATGAAGGGGGAAGTGCAGTGTGGAGACCCGAGGCCTAAATGTCGACCACTGGAGATCCCCTCATAGAGGGGTTTAGGTGAGGAGATGGGTCAGTCAGGGTGCGATGTAGTACCAATGAAGAACACAGCTTTCCCCCAGATTCTGGATGCTTCCTCCCCCCAACTACCATGATCCGAATTCTACCTTGCAGGACTGGATAGGGCAGAGGTTGTACATTGGTGCATATGGGAGCTGGAGGCACAGGAAACCCAGGGAGGACGATACCTTCAGGAGCAGGGGTGTGAGGGGCGATGCTGGGAGAGTGGAGGGTGAGTGGGTTGGAAAGGGGGAACTGATTACAAGGATCCACATGTGACCTCCTCCCAGGGAGATGGACGGCAGAGAATGGGGGGGAGACTCCGGATAGGGCAAGATATGACAAAATAACCATCTGTGGATTATCAAGGGCTCATGAGGGAGTGGGGGAGCGGGGAGAGAGGGAAAAAAAAGAGGACCTGAAGCAGAGGGCTTAAGTGGAGAGCAAATGCTTTGAGAGTGATTAGGGCAAAGAATGTACGGATGTGCTTTAAACAATTGATGTATGTATATGTATGGATTGAGATAAGAGCTGTATGAGCCCCTAATAAAATGTTTAAAAATTTTTAATTTGAATAAAGAGTAAAAAAGAAAAAAAGAATACATGTAAAAGGGGAAATATTAAGTCTTTGGCAAAGAATCAGATGGTTTGTCTCCCCATGGTACCTCAGGAGTACAAAATATAAAAGAGACATAGGTAGACATTGGAACAGTTACCATGAGAAAGTTGGTAAAGGAAAATATTTAAGTCTGAGAAGCATTTAACTCTGCTTGTAGATATTCGGCTTTGAAGGAGCACGTGAGGTAGTTTCATTGTGTTAAGTTAGTCAACCAGGAAAGAAACATTGTGAGCAAAAAATAGGGCAGTGAGTAGGATATGAGTCTAATCAAACTTTTTG
Source organism: Tenrec ecaudatus (assembly GCF_050624435.1). Taxonomy (NCBI): domain Eukaryota; kingdom Metazoa; phylum Chordata; class Mammalia; order Afrosoricida; family Tenrecidae; genus Tenrec; species Tenrec ecaudatus. Next base: position 85,408,130 of record NC_134548.1, read on the forward strand.
AACACCTCAGTCAAGAATAGCATGTGACATAGAAGACAAACAGTACAGAAAGAATCAGGAAGAGGACAGAAAATGATAGAAAAAAGTACAGACCTTTTATCAGGTTTTAGTGGAAATAATAAGGGTGACTTTGGAGTTAATCATAAGGCATTGTTTTTATGTAGTGGTCTGCAAAACTTTTTATGGTATAAATAAAGCTGTTTGGAAGAACTCAGCAGAAATTGCTTCCACCAGCACATCTCTCCTGTCTGTCTCGTCTGTGTTCACTGACTCCACACCTCCTTCAGGTAGCCAGTTCAACCCACCCGGAGCTGGACTCCATCATATTGCAACAAAATCATAGAAACCTTTATTAAAAAGTACCAGAAACCCAAGTGGAAGGCAAATTTTGAGAATGACGAGGGCAACGAATGTATAAGGGTGCTTTACTCAACTGATGTATGTATGGACTGTGATAAGAGTTGTGTGAGCCCCAATAAAAAGATTTATTAAATTTTAAAAAATGAAAAAAAATTAATAAAAATAAAAGATGTTCAATCAGTAAAAAAAGTACCAAAATATGAAGCTATTATTTCTTGACTTATCTTTGATCTCAGTCTATTACACTTCTAAAGGTAAGGAATTCTGCCTTCTTTGATTTACACATCAAAACAAGTTTGGGCATCCTTGAGGGACTCAAAACATTGTTTTCAAATGCTTTTGACTTTGGGGAACAAAAGTCTGAAGGAGCAAGATTAGGGCAGTAGGGTGGAGGGGGTGTAGGGTTTCCAAATTCCAAATGAAATTCTCTGAGAACAGTCCTTGGTACCCTTGAAGAATGTGATGAAAAAAATTACTCAGTACAATTTTTCCTGCCCTTTTTCTCACCAATACGGGTTTTCATTTTCTTCAAACTTCCCACTAAGCCCCACTGATCATCCTTTTAAGAAACTATCAAGAAGAACCTTTCAGAGTCTCCCACAACAGCCACCATAACCTTAGCCTTGAATTTAACTGACCTAGCAGATCCCTGCAGAAGCCACTATTTTGATTGGAACTTTTTTGAAGGTACCCTAACAAGTACCTAACAAAGTGTGTTCCAGAGAGAACTTGTCTTCAGCCTTTCACTGATTAGAGACAACTTTAAAAATGTTTTGCTTGGAATGATTCTAGTATGAATTAGAATCCTCGTAACAATACTTTTCCATGTATAACTCCCCCCCCCCCCACCTCTATCCACTAGAGCTACCAGTTTCCCTCTCTAGAAACAATCTCTTTAAGACTACTCAGCTTCACTCACCTTCAATTTGGTGGTATTTAATGTATATATTAACAGCCTACTCACGTGTGTGTGCAGGCGAACATGTGAGGGTGATTTTAAAAGTTTGTGCGTAAAATCCATGATCTTTTCATTGCATTTTCTCACAGACTTTAAAGCCCCCTTGTTTGTATGCTGTTAACATTATACACACCTCTCTGGATTCCTTGAACCTTAATGCACATTATATGCCACCACCACCCAAACCCCCATGTGGACTGTATTCCCATACTTATACTATGATGATTAAAGGCACTTGTTTCTATTTGTAAAAGAAGGAACTTGGGATGACAATACCACCTCATTCATCATCAGTATATATTTTTAAATTACACCTGGAAGACAGAAACAAGAGATTTTGTTAAGTTGGTCTCAAAATTTGACTTAGTTGGAAAAAATATTGAGGGGAAATCTGCAAGATAAAGCAGTCTTCATCTAAAAGAGCAAATCACTCATTGGTTAACCTAGTAAGAGAGTGAATACTCATATTACAATTATAATTGGCTCGTTTTTATTTTGCTCCACTATTAATGAATCCCCCACCATTTGTCTGTTAGTTTGTCGTAATGTGGTGGCCCGTGTCTTAGTGTGATGCTGGAAGCTATGTCACTGGTATTTCAAATACCAGCAGGGTCACCCACAGTGAAGTGATTTTTGCCAAGCTTCCCGACTAGGAACAGATTATGAAGTGGGACTAGGCTGTCCACTTCTGAGGAATTAGCCACTGAAAAGCTTATGAAAAACAAGGGAACATTGTCAGAGATGGTGCCAGAAGATGAGCCCCTCAGGTCAGAAGGCATTCAAAAAAATAATGAGTGAGGAAGAGTTGACCATAATGACTTGAATGGAGTAAGCCTTCTGGGCATCTTCATGGGGCACCACTTAAAATGAGAAGAAACAGCTAGAGGGGAGAGAGCATTAGAATTGATTGTGATCATGCATACACAACTCTTTTTAAAGAGCTATTTAACTATGGAAGTGTATTCTTTATGAGTATTAGGAAAACTACTAAAAACAAAAACAAAACAAACTGGACCAATGGTTACCATATCTTACACGTCCAATATATTCACATACAATTCTGTTGTTCAAACCCATCAAGTGGGGTTATACAGTCATCTATGCTATCAGCTCCCTATTCTCCCCTTTCTCCCCTTATCTTCCCATACCCCCAGGGAACCATTACTCCTGTTACTGTTTCTGAAGGGTTATCTATTCTGGCTTTCATGTACCAAATGATCTTAAATATACAAATGAACATATACAAATATAACATGATTAATGTGGTAAAATATATAAAAACCGTAACAGTAAGGGGAGGAAATAATAAAGAACTAGAGGATAATTATGTGGTTCATCAGTGCTATACCACACCCTGGATTTATCATCCCTTTCATGTGGCCCTTCGAAGATGGATTGTCCAATTTTCTTACAGGTGGGTTTTGGGTCTCCACTATATCCATGCCTCTTCACATCAATTTGGTTGCTTGTTTTTGAGCTTCTGATACCTTTTCCTGTCAACACTTTATGATCACACAGGCTGGTGTGCTTTTTCCATGTAAGCTTAGTTGCTTTCCTGCTAGATGGCCACTTGTTTAACTATAAGCCATTAAAACCCCAAACGTTATATCTTTTAAGCACCACCAGCTTTCTTCACCACATTTGCTTATGTACCAAATTGTCTTCAGCAATTGTGTCAGGAAGGTATCATATAATGCCACAGTATTAGAACACACCATTCTTGTACTGTGGGAAGGTTTAAGTAGAGGCCCAGAGTCTATCTGCTTCCTTGTTGCATTTGTACACACATATATACACAAATACACATATACTTATATATTTACATATATACATACATGAGCGGGTACCACATGGAATTGCACTGGGCGGAGCAGAGCTTTTGTAGCATGCATTTTTTCCCACTAGGTGAGCAATGAATAACTTCCTCGGAGTTAGTGTATCCAGTGGCATCGCCTGAGGAGGGCCTCTCTGGTCACAGTAAATTTTCTTTTGTGTGTGTCAATTTTTTCTTAAAAGCATTTTCACTCAAATCTCGCTTTTTTGTGATGGCTGATTTAAAAGAACAGCATGCAGCTGTGAAATTTTGTTTCCTGCTCTGGAAAAATGCCACAGAAACTGTCGTGATGTTGAACACAGCTTACAAGGACAGCGTTATGGGGAAAACTCGTGTGTGTGTGGTTATCTTGTTTCAAAAAAGGTGAAATGTTGATTGACAACAAACCTCATTCTTGATGTCTGTCAACTTCCCAAATGGATGAAAATGTTGACTTGTAGTACATTTGTAGTTCATTCCACCAGGTCAGACTATTAATCAAGCTTTCTATTTAGAGGTTCTGAAAAGATTGTGTAACAGTGTTTGACGAAAAAGGCTTGATTTGTGGTAGACAGGGAACTGATTTTGCCACCATAACAAGGCACCTGCTCATGTAGCCATCCCAATGCGCCAGTTTGGGGCAAACAAAAAAAAAGCATGCTTCTCTTGTCCCATGCTCCTTACTCACCTGACCTCACTCTGTGTGAATTCTTTTTGTTTCCACAAATGCTGAAGGACATAAAAGGACTGTGATATAAGAGGTGAAGACAAAAACAAGGGAGGTACCGTCCATAAAGATGAGTTTGAAAAATGTTTTCAAGAATGGAATCGTAGATTTGACAAATGTATTAAGTGTAATGGAGAGTACTCTGAGGGTGATGAGGTTGTTTTATAAAAACAAAAAATTACATAGCTTTGGCGGGGGTGGGGTGTGTGTGTGTCTGCTTTTGGGGGGTACACCCTCGTATATGTACAATTCTTGATAGAACTGAATTATTGAATTGTTTGACATGTAGATGAAGTGCCAATAAAACTGCTTTAAAGAAGAAGAAACATCTACAGACATCTATTAATAATTAGAACTTGGAAGGTATGAAGTATGACTAAAAATGCAAAGCTGTTAAAAATGCAATGGATCACATAAAGGTCGATATTCTAGGCATTAGTGAACTGCAATGTACTGGTATTAACTATTTTGAATCAAAACATCATATGGCTTAGTATGCCGGGAATGATAAAATCAAGAGAACATTTCAAGATCTATCTTAAACCGGGGTGCCTGTGTAGCCCAGGCCTGCTGGGTGATCTCTCCACCTGACACTCAATAACAAGAAGAGTCATTTTCCTATCAAAATAGGAAAGTTAGGGAGCAAGGTTCAGTGTGCTTGTGCTAACAGATGCAAGACAGCAGATGAATGGAAGATCAGAAAGCCGAGGGAATGTGCTGCTAGCTGGAGATCCAGAGCAGGCCAGGGACCCATGAGCAGGCTGGAGATCCAGAGCAGAGCTCTTGTTGCCTCTTGGCTGTGGATACCGAGCTGAGTCAGTTTCTGAGGACATCCTCAACTGATGGCAGCAAGGTGATCAAACTGCCTGCCCTCGCATCCCCTTCCAATTCCAAACATCAGGAGGGCACAGGAAGAGAGGGGGCAGGGGGAGGTGATAGCATGGATAATTATATAACCCCACTCAAGGGGAGTGAACAACAGCATTGTATGTGAAAGGTGATTGTGGATGGTGTAAGATACGGTTAAACTAAATAACACGCATACATACATGCATGCATACATACATACATACAAACATAAGGGTTCCTGGGAGTCTGGGTAGGGGAAGGGATAAAAGGGAGCTAATATAATGGAGCGCAAGAAGAAAGACAATGTTTTGAAACTGATTGTGGTAGCAATTGTACAGTACTGCTTGATGTGATTGAACTATGAAATGTTCTGACGTCTGTAAGAGCTTCCAATAAAATGATAAAAAGTTCTTGAAGTTCAATGCTATCTGTAATAAGATATCTATCCACATTCAAGGAAATCCAATCAATATAATTTTTCAAATTTACGCACCAATCACAAAAGCTATGATGAAGAACTTTACCAACATCTTTAGTCTGAAATTAATTGAATGTGTAATCAGAATGCATTGATAAAATTGGGGATTGGAATGCAAAAGTTGGAAACGAGGGAGGAACAGTAGTTAGAAAATATGATCCTGGTGATAGAAATGAAGGTGGAGATCACATGATGATCTGGCAAGACCAATGACTTCTTCATTGCAAATACCTTTTGTCAGCAACACAATGGGGATTGCACACTTGGACTTCTCCAGATGGACTACATAGAAATCAAATTTCAAATTGGCTACACCTTTGGGAAGAGATAACACAGAAGCTCAAGATCAGTAAAACTAGGCCAGGGACAGGCTGTGGAGCAAATCATCAATTGCTCATAAGTAAGATCAGGTTGAAGCTGAAGAGAATTAAAACAAGTCCGTAAGAGCCAAAATATGACCTCGAGTATATTCCACCTGAATTTCAAGAACATCTCAAGAACAGATTTGATGCATTACACTGATGATGTAAGACGTCATATCCTATTTGGTAGCTGCCGCTTCAGTCACCATTTCTGATATCTAAGAAGACTCTTCGCTCCCAAAGGACCGATCATCATGGCCCACTGATTTCCAGCCCTCGCCCGGGAACAGAGGAAGGCGCTCTCAGGTATCTCCCAGCACATTGTTCCCAGGGGGTCTTGGTGGCAGATGAGTCTGAAGGCACCATGGAAACTGCCTGTAGAGGATCAAGGTGGAGAACACGGAGGAGAACTGCTGGCAGTTCCGAGAAATCCTTTTCACTGTGGGCAATTCTGTCAACCAGAGCATCGGGGTGACCCTTTTCCAGGAGACCCTCTACCAGGACAGCCAGGGAAAGCTGTTCAAAACCATCCTCAAGGAAAAGGAGGGTGTGTGGAAATCAAGAAGCCCAAGGAGCTGCTTCTCTTGCTGGACAAAGAAACCACCATTCAAGGGCGCGATGACCTCTCTGAGAGGTGTTCTTGGTACAAAAAGGGCAGGGCTGACTTTGGAGAAGTGGCGTGCCATGCTGAGGATCACTGACCAGTGTCTATCCAACCTTGCTATCCAGGAGAACACCAACACGGTGGCCCACTATACTAAGCATCTGCCAACCCTTTGTGGAACCAGGGGTCATTCCTGATGGAGACCATGACTTGGAACACGGCCAGTATGTTACTGAGAAAGCCCCGGTTGCTGTCTACAAGGCCTTCAATGATCATCATGTTTACCTGGAGAAGACGCTTCTTAAGCCAAACATGGTGAATGCTGGACATGCCTGCACCAAGAAGTATATTCCAGAGAAAGTGGCTATGGCCATTGTCACAGCTCTCCACCATACTCTGCCTGTAGTTGCTCCTGGAATCTGCTTCTTGTCTGGCGGCATGAGTGAAGAGGATGCTACTCTTAACCTCAGTGCTATCAGCCTTTGCCCTCTACCAAAGCCCTGGAAACGAAATTTCTCTTATGGGAGGGCCCTGCAGGCTAGTGAACTTGCTGCTTGGAATGACAAGGCTGCCAATGAGAAGGCGACCTAGGAGGGCTTGCTTTATGAAGTGGGCCCTAGCTAGCAGCCAGGGAACCAAAGGGCAGTTAAGTTCACACTGGCTCCTTGGGTACTGCTGCCACCCAGTTGCTCTTCACTGCCTGCTATACCTACTAGAACCCGTGGCCAGCCAGCACCACTCTCTCTCTTCTAGTGTCTAGAGAGGACTAAAAAGAAACCATTTGCATGACCCTGGGAAGGAGACAAAATTAGAACATCACTACTGGAAACTCAGTTCCATATATACTTTAAAAAATCATTTTATTGGGAGCTCTTACAGATATTCTAACAATTCATAATTCAATTAGGTCAAGCATTATTTTACAATTGCTGCCACCATAATTTTGAAATGTATATATATAAATCTTACACATCCAGCTTCATATCCTCACGCACCAATCAATTATTGAAACATACAAGCACAAAAATAAAGGATCTCACAAAAGTTCACACCGCTCCTTCCTTGTAACACTTCTTACTCCCATCTAAAGAAAATAAAAGGTTTGAAAACAAACCGGGCTTCATGAGCTGTGAGATGACATCAAGCAAAAGGTCATTAAAAAGACAGGAATGAGAAGATCAATGTGAATGTCAGAAGATACCCTCAAACTTGCTCTTAATTGTAGTGTCACTAAGACAAATGGAAGACTAGATAAAGTCAAAGAGTTGAACAGAAAATTTCAGAGGGCAACTTGAGAAAATATAAAATTTTATAATGAAATGTGAAAAGACCTAGAGTTAGAAAAAGGAAGGATGAACTCAAATCTTGAACCGAAAGAACTCAAGAAAAAAAATTCAAGCCTCAAGTTGCAAGACTCTATGGGCAACATATTGAAATATGTAGGAAGCATCCAAAGAAGATGGAATATACAGTCATTGTATCAAGAAGAACTAGTCAACAGTCAACCAGTTCAAGAGGTAGCATATAAGCAAGACCCAATGGCACTGAAAGAAGAAGTCCTAGCTGTAATGAAAGCATTAGTCAAACACAAGGCTCTAAGAATCGGTGGAATACCAATGGAAATGTTTCAAAACTCTGATGATGCTCTAGAAGCACCTACTCATCTATGCCAAGAAATTTGGAAGACCTGGTCATATGACTTGAAGAAGTTTGTGTTGGCACCTACTCTAAGGAAAGGTGGCCCAACATAAGGCATAAATTACAGAACAATATTTTTAGTGTCATATGCAAGTAAATTTATACTGAAGTTCATCCAGCAATGGTTGCAGCAACACATTGTTAGGGAGCTGCTAGAAATTCAGGTTAGATGTCGAATAGGATGTGGAACGAGGACTATTACTGCTGGTGTCAGATGGAGCTCGGCTCAAAGCAGAGAATACCAGAAAGACGTTTACTTGTTTTTCTTGATTATGTAAAGGGAATCGATTCTATGGACCATAATAAACTAGAGTTAGCCTTGAGAAGACTGGGAATTCCAGAACCCTTCTTTGTGCTCAAGTGGAACCTGTACATGGATCAAGAGGTAGTTATGCAAAAAGGAAAAGGGAACGCTGCGTGGTTTAAAATCAAGAAAGGTGTGTGCTAGGGTTCTATCCTCTCACCATACTTTTTCAATCTGTCTGCTGAGCAAATCATCAGAGAAATTGGATTAGATGAAGAACATGGCATCAGGATTAGAAGAAGACTCAGTAACAACCTGCGATGTGCAGATGATACAACCTTGTTTGCACAAAGGAGGACTTGAAGCATTTGCTAATAAAATCAAGGATTTCAGCCTTTGGTATGAGTTACAACTCAATGTCAAGAAAATAGAAATCCTCACAAATGGACCAATAGGTAGGGAGCTCTGGTGGCACAGTGGTTACATATTGGGCTGTGATCCACAAGGTCCACAGTTTGTAAACACCAGTCACTGCTCAGAAGACAGAGACTTGCTTTTGCATCAAAAGTTGTAGTCTCAAGATACTCACAGAGAAGGGGGGAGGGGAGGCTCTGGATAGGGCAAGATATGACAAAATAACAATGTATAAATTACCAGGGGCACATGTGGGGGGGGGGGGAAGAAGGGAGGGAGGGGGAAAAAAAGAGGACCTGATGCAGAGGGCTTAAGTGGAGAACAAATGCTTTGAGAATGATTGGGGCAGGGAATGTGCGGATGTGCTTTATACAATTGATGTATGTATATGTATGGATTGTGATAAGAGTTGTATGAGCCCCTAATAAAATATAAAAAAAAGAAAAGAGAGAAAAAAAGAAAATGATTAGGGCAAAGAATGTACAGGTGGACCAGGGGAGAGGTCTGGGAGGCTGGCCCCAGCACCATAAATTAAGTGGATTCCTGCCCCTCCCCCGAAAAGAATTTGTTCCAAAGGACGACATTGACCCTGCAGCTCCCGGAGATGAACATATCTGATCAGAGCACACGGGAGCAGATGAAGGGGCAGGAGAGAGTGGAGCACAGCCTGGCCCACCAGGCCATGAGGATGATGTTCCTGAGTAGAGCAGCCAGTCCACAGAGAGAACGACATGGCTGGCCCCACTATGAGAAATGATGCCAATCAGTGACTAAGGTCGATACAGGGGACAGCACCGGAGACACAGTGTGGGAATTGCACCTGACCTGATCCCACCACACCGAGGCAAATCACTGGGGGAGTGCAGCGGAACAGCAAGGGAATGGAGTGGCAAGGTCCCCAGGGAATGCTGAAAGTGGACTTTGGGGCCAGGGTGTGGTGCCCCAACAGACTGGACTGGAAAACGCTCCTAAGGGCCAGCAAACGATCCCTGAACTAACTACAAGCTTTTCTCTTGTGAAAAAAAAAAGAATGTACAGGTGGGCTTTATACAATTGATGTATGTATATGTGTGGATTGTGATAGGAGTTGTATGAGCCCCTAATAAAATGTTAAAAAAAAAAAAAGATACTCACAGGAATGTTCAACCCTGTTCTGTAGGGCCGCCATGGGTCGGAATCAACTCAATGGTAGTGAGTTTGGGTTTTGCTTTGGACCAGTAGGCAAAACCATTGTGGGAAATGAACACTGAGAGAAATATGACTGGGACTTATTCCGACTAGTACAAAGGGAATGTGGAAAGCTAGTATTCCACGGTAGGAAAGCCACCACTCTGGTAGGTTGAAGATATATAGTCCAAGTACATTTTCCTGCATTAACTATCATTTCCAGTTCCTTCCCTTAAAGCTGTGCTACCTTAAAATGAGCATATGGTTGATTCTGTCTCCTTATAGAAGCAGACATTCCTATTTGTTCCATTCTCTTCCCGCCGTGGCATCCAACCCCTCTCAGACCTTCCCCCAATAGTAGTTGGGCATAGTGGGGCTTATCCTCTGAGCCTGGATTCAAAATGCCTGCCAAAAGCCTGAGTTTTTGGCTTGGCTACATTTATTTGGTCATCAAATTTTCTTTGACAGCGTTCAGTGTATAGAACATAACCATGTCACCCCTGGGGGCTCTTTTGAATTTAATATATAAAATAAAAGGGGGAAATGTGGGAAACTAACAAATGCCATTCCTGCAGATTCTCCCCCCAACAGCTATCCTTCCTTAAAATGAGTACATGGTTGATTCTGTCTCCCTGTAGAGGCAGACATTTCCTGACTACCTCCTCCCACTGAGGCACCCATCCCCCTCATGTCTTTTCCCAATGCAGGTATTAGGTTTCCTCACCTGTGAGTTCAGGGACTTTATCGATTCCCACCCACTTTGTCACATATGTAATTCCTGAATACGCATGACTAATGGCTACCTATAAAAGCCCCTTCTCTCCTCTGGCCCTCTCCCCTCTCCAGCCCAGTTCTCTCTCTCCCCATCCCCTTTCCTCCTGTCCCGGTCTCCCTCTCCTCCAGTCTCTCTCCCCTCGGGCCCTCTTTCTCCTGCCATTTCCACCTTCCACATCCCCACGTGGACCACCAAGCAGGGCTGAGGTGAGCATGCTACCATGAAATGCGTCTGACTCTTTCATTTTACTCTATTGCTTTTATTCTCTATGACTTTACTATAATCTTTATATATTACAGCTGTACAATTGCGCCTGCCGGACCTGTGATGATTTGTTAGGGGCTGGCTCCCCTGACACATCATGATAAATGGAGAAAAACTTGAAGTCAAAAATCTCATCTTGCTTACATCCACAATCACTAAGCATGGAAGCAGCAGTCAAGAAATCAAACAATGCATTTTACTGGGCACATCTGCTGCACAAGACCTCTTGAGAGTGTTGAAAAGCAAGGATGATATTTTGAAGACTAAGGTGAGCCTAACTCAGGCCATGGTATTCCCAATCACCTCATATGTATGCTAAAGTTGCAAAGACCAAAGATGAAGTAATACATTTGAATTATGGTGCTGGCCAAGAACAATGGAAGTACTAGGGACTGCCCAAAGGGTAGGGGGGTGGGACAGATCTGTATTGAAGAAGTACAGCCAGAATGCTCCTTAGAAGCAAGGATGCCAAGGCTTCATCTCATGTACTTTGGATATTTCATCAAGAGGGACCAGTCCTTGGAAAATAACCCCAAGCTTGGTAAAATGCAGGGGTAGCAGAAAAGAGGAAGACCTTGGACAAGATGGACTGACACAGTGGCTGCAAGAATGAGCTCAAACACTAGAATAGTTGTGAGGATGGCACAGGACTGGGGGGTGTTTCATTCTCTTGTATACAGGCTCACTATGTGTTGGAACTGACTCAAAAGCACCTACCAACATGATGTGCCATAAGGAACCCTGGTGGCATTGTGGGGTTAGGTGTTTGGCTGCTAAACCTAAAGCTGTCGGTTCAAATCCACTAGATGTTCTGATGGAGAGAGAGGAGGCTCTCTGCTCTTCTAAAGGTTTATAGTCTTGGAAACCTTATGTAATCAACTTGAGGCCAGTGGGATTTTGGGTGTTGAACTATGAGTCATGGCGCGTTCAGATAAATGCAAGCAATTCCCATAAATCACCCATTAAATGAATTTAAATTGGTTTTTGGCAATTACAATTACTGAATTGTTTAGGACAAAACTGAAACATTGATAATGGTCAATTTATTATTAATAACCTTTAAATCAATAACATATACCAATTAAACTTTTACACCATCCCTGCGAGGTAGCAGGGTAGGTGTTACTACTATTGAAAAGAACTAGGCTCATAGGGGAAGTAAGGTCATGTAGCTGGTAAATGATGAAGCCAGGATAAGAAACTAGGCCTTACATATTGCTTCCCTGAGATCCTATCCTATTATAGTCAACGTTTCTTTCCTAGGATATTAATCAGATATATTTTTATAAGTTTATATTACCCTTCCCTGATAACACTGAAACTACGGTGAGACTTTTATACCCTGTGACTGAATTATTTCTGAGACTTATTCCATCCTTCAGCAAAACGATTATTCTGTTTTAAAGGTCCTTGGCTACAAATTCAAAATTATGAAATAATTTATTTTAGAAATTCTGCAGAAGTATTCCCAAGTTGAACTTACGCTTAACAAAAACAAAACAGGTCTGTTTCCATTTCCACATGCTTTATAATTTTTCTCAGTAAATTTTTTTAGTATATGTGCTTGCCAAAGCAAACACTCTTAGTAATAATTTTTATGTGCACAAATGGAAAATTGGAGTAGGGTATTTAACAATATAGCCAGCCACCTTATGCAGAAATATATGTAGAGTGCCCCTAAATGTAAGTCATATCATACAAATTTATCATTTGACCTTGTTTAGGATCTACTTTTAGGTTTGATTCCGTAACTTAAGTGATACCCCCAGCAACAAACTATGAAGAGAAAAATGATCTGAATTAAGGTCAAATAGAAGCGGGTTCAAGTAGCAGTGATCAAAGGCATACATGCCTATGCTAGAAAGGAAGAAAATTGTTTCATCTATAATTTTTTTTGGGGGGTGCAGGGTGGGAGAAAGAGAAGGCTTTTAGTCTCAGGAACTCAGAAGGGTGCTTCTACCCTGTACTAGAGAGTCGAAATGAGCCGAAAGCAACTCGATGGCAGTGAGTTTTAAGTTTATTACAGTGGTTTTACTTGGGTCCAGTGTAAATATACTTCACAAGGCAGATCACAGTAAGTTATTGTTACACCTTCGACTTTACATTTAGAAATGTGAAATTAAGTACAGTTATCAACTTGGAATACAAGACAAATAGAATAACTGGACCTATACTCCCTGTCAATAATGGTAATGCTTAAGTAGTATAAAGCCAATGGATACAACAAAACTGCTCTGCTACAGCAGTAAAAGCAAATGCACACCTCAAGTTAACAGAATGCAGAGAGCATCAGGCATATAGAGCATGTCTTAACATGGACAATGAGCTGTACTGTGCAGACTTATTTTTTGTAAATTCTAGTTTTGGCCGTTTTAAGAGGAACAGGACAAATTGAAGCCTATTTGGGGGTGGGGGAACGGAGGGAGACTAGTACAGAAAAATGGGATCTAGGAAAGGGTTGAGGAAATAGCAAATTAGCTAAGTCCCTAACACCACATAAAAACATTCAAATTGGCTTTAGATCACTCTAAAAATGTTTCAGAAATGGTGAGATTTGGTCAAAGGAGTTAATGATAATAAAAGTAATCATTTACCTTTTAAAAAGTATTTAAATGCAGATTAGAGATTAACTGTAAAAGACTAGTTACTGACCAGACTGTAGAAACTAAAATTAAATGCTGGTGGCAGGAAATTACTTCCAAAAATAGAATTGTCATAGGACTCAAAATTAATAAAACTCTTAAAAATAACTTAGCATTTTATACAACCTAATGTAAAAAAACATTTCTACTCTTGCGTAAAGAAATCAAAATTTTGAGGAGGGGTGAGGGAGAGGAGAAATCAAAATTTTCAGCTGAAATGAAAAACCTTGTAGTCACATTTAAGTTTCCTTGACTGTTATATTTCAATATACTGGGCTCCAACTGAACTATACTTTTGAAATGCATCTAGCTTAGACGGTTTCCTTACATAAGATCATCGTCGTCGTCATCATCATCATCTTCATGTTTTCTCTTCAGTGGGTTTGATTCACTGGTCGCATTCTGTGATGAAACCATGTTGGTAGTAATAAGAATATTTTTGGGCCCCATCATTGAAGGATTAATCAGAACATTTTGGACTGCAGTTGTTGAGGGAACTGTAAACAGAAGAATTCCCCCCACCCCATACCAAACAATAAATAATGTAGAATCATAAAGTACAAAAGCTGAATGCAATTCCAATAGCATGAGATACAATTCTATTAAAGAACACAGGAAGTTATATTGCATTAAAAGTAGTTTAGTTAAATGTTTAAAATAGATTATAAAGTATTTAAAGGTGGCTAAGATTTAAAAAATATCCGGGGGGGCGGCACCTAAAATTTCACCTAGTCATAGGAAGTAGCGCACTGGATTCACTGCCAACCATACTAAAGGAACATGCCAAATGTAAGGAATCATGCTTCCTTCACAGGCCAATATTATGTGCAAGTTGTTTACTACGTGAGGTCAAGTTTCAAAAGATGTGAAATGTAAAAATATGTACTAATAAATGATTAGACAATAACAGAATTATTGTTATTCTGATTTTCTGTATCTCTTCCTATGACGTCAGTGCGGATATAATTTTCACGTGAAATTACACTTACATTCTGGATTGTATACATACATTCACCAGGAAATTGTATCTTTTTCTTGAGCTTTTAACTATAAATACTTTTCCTTGAAGATGCCTTAGATTTGTAGAGCTCAACATGTTTTTAGTTCATAGTTGTAAGAATCTGATGACCACATTGAATATAGCCTCCTTTCCTCTGAAAATGTTATGTATTTGTAGAAATTCATACAATTGTAGAGGACTGATAGAGCCCTTTGAAGAACTTTATTTTTTAGCATTATTCCTACCCCTTGTCAAAGTAAACAATTGAACTCTTATTATATGAACACAAACCATTCACTTTATTACTAGATTTTAAAATTCAGAAAAAATACTTTAAAAGACACCTCCGCTACCCCAAACACATTACCTGGTTTGACAGGTGTGGACTGAGATGGTGGAATCTGGACTGTAAATCTTTGGCTTGCCACTGACACTGGAGTTGCAACTTTATTTGGAGCAGATGCTGTTTGTGGCGCTGCTGTGGTAGTTATAATTATCAGACCATGTTAGTTAGATGACTTGCTGTACAGGTTTAGAGTCTGCACTCAACATACTAGAAACTACCTTCAAAGCACTAATGAAAGGTTAAAAAAATGAGAAATAGCAGCAAAGTAACTTAAGAAAAATTTACTAGTGCAATAGTAAAGTAGTAAAGAATACAGGCCCGGAAGCAAATCTCTACTACTTACTAGCTCTATGTTCTCGGGCATGTTATGAAATCTTTTTTACTTCTAATTGTATTATATCTCACTTGTATTATTTAATGGGTCAACACAGAGAAAAGTAGATTATGGTACAGAAATCTTATTTCTACAAGAGACATGTCACTAAGGTATTTCTAGGAATTTGCTTCAGTGACGCTTATCTTTCTTCCATTAAATATTTATGTCCTGCAGCTACCACGAGGGCAGCAAATTTCCATGTGAATCCTTGTACTAATGTACCTGGAAAGGAAATATTGTTTGCAAAGCCACCCATTTATCTCCAAACTTCAATGCGGCCTCATGGGTCTCTTATCCCTTGTGCAGCCAGCTTCTCCTGAACAGTTTCTAATGGTGTTCTTTCTATATTTCATTGTTTATAATCTGGAAGTTCCATTTTATGATAACCATGGCCATGGCCATGGCCACGGACCATGTCTATGGGAAGCAATACTGAAGGCAATCTGATCTCTTAGAACATTCAAAGTGTAATCTTTCAGTTGGAACCCGACCTACTTAATCATGTTGTAACTCCGTGTTTTCATCATTTCAGTAAAATGGAGGTCACAGTACCTATTTCATAGGATTGTTTTGAGAATTAAATAAAATAACTTATGTAAAGCTCTTCAAGCAGCATCTGGTACATATATAGTAATTCATTTTAATCACATTACATGAAGCCATCAAGTTGAGAGCAAAAATAAACGAACATACCAAAAACCCCAAGTTTTTCATTAGTTACCTTTGGTGGCACTTTTATTTTTCAGTATTTTTTGTTTTAGGTGAAAGATTATACACAAATTAAGTTCCCTTGTAACTATTTTTGTTTCATGCCATTGGTTACACTTTTAAAATGTGTCAGCATTCTCATTATTTCCATTCTGTTTCTACTGCTCTAGCTTCCCTACCTCTTCTTGCTTTCTCACCTTTGCTTTTGGGTAACTGTTAACAGCTTGGTAGGCAACACTTGCTGAAAGTCAGGTATTGTCTACTATGCCCATGAACCAACGCTAACAAATCTCTACAAAAAGAAGTCCATTACCAAATACACCTCTTGGGGTCTGCAGGTGGGCATGCCAAACATTCCTTTTCGATACACAGAGACTTTAAGCAGAGGGTCCTTGAGATAACCTAGTTTAAACTGCTCCTTGTCATCCAAATTCTTTGCATTAATCCAAGGTACAATTCAAATTAACACCCCATTTCATAAAATGTTCCTTACTTTGTTCACAGAGAAACCTGCCCTCATATCTCTGAACTTTAATTCGCTAAAGGAGTATTGTTTATAACTTGTCTCATTTGCTAGATTGTGATCGTTCACTATAAATTTTTTAATCCTTAAGATCACATGGATTTTGTGCCTTGCAAATAGTAAGCATTGAACAAAGTTCACTTAATGAATGTGTTTCCCATATGATAAAGTAAAGATTGGCACAGACCTATGTCACATAAAAATGCATTTATGGATACATATGTTATCAATCTTGCCTTAGGAGAGCTCATCTTTCCATATATATCCCTTCCTCCTGGGCAATCTATATCTAGGGATAGGGTTGTTGAAAGTAACTATCATCATCTATAGAGACAAAGAGGAAGATAGTTCTAATGGGAGAGAAAAGATGAAATGTCCTTGGGCCTCCACCCAAGTATTCCCTCAATGCAAGAATTCTTTGTTCTATTAAATTGGCATTCTATGATGTTTACCTTCCCGACACAATCGCTGAATATAAAGTGGGTGAATAAGCAAATGTGGTGAAGAAAGGTGACGGTGCCTGGCTATCAAAAGATATAGCATCTTGGGTCTTAAAGACTTGAAGGTAAACAAGCGGCCATCTAGCTCAGAAGCAACAAAGCCCACATGGAAGAAGCACACAAGCCTGTGTGATCACAAGGTGTCAAAGGGATCAGGCATCATCAGAACAAAAAAATCATATCCTTGTGAATGAGGGGGGTTAGTTTGGAGTGGAGACCCAAAGCCCATTTGTAGGCCACTGGACATTCCCTTACAGAAGGGTCTCAGGTAGGAGACGAGCCAATCAGGGTGTGATGTAGCAATGATGAAACATACAACTTTCTCTAGTTCCTAAATCCTTCCTCCCCTCCAATATCATGATCCCAATTCTACCTCACAAATCTGGTTAGACCACAGAGGATGGACACTGGTACAGATAGGAACTGGAAACACAGGGAATCCGGGGCTGATGATCCTTTCAGGACCAGTGGTGTGAGTGGCGATACTAGGAGGGTGGGCTGGAAATGGGGAACCGATTACAAGGATCTACATATAATCTCCTCCCTGGGGGACGGACAACAGAATTCGGTGAAGGGAGACGTCAGACAGCGCAAGATATGATAAAATAATAATTTGTAAATTATCAAGGGTTTGGGAGGGAGGGGAAAATGAGGAGCTGAGGCCAGGGGCTTAGGTGGAGAGCGAATGTTTTGAGAATGATGAGGGCAATGAATGTACAAATGTGCTTTACACAATTGATGTATGTATGGATTGTGATAAGAGTTGTATGAGCCCCTAAGAAAACTATTTAAAAAACATGAAATGTCCTCAGGAATCTGGGTTCTAGTACTTTCTCATGTCCAGAAGATGAGGCCTTATTATAACACATCTCCCTCTAAACAAGCTTTCCAATCTACTAAGGAATGCTGCAAGGGACATCACTGCTGATATTAGATGGATCTTGGCTGAAAGCACAGAATACAAGCAAGATGTTTACTTGTGTTTTATTGACTTTGCCAAAGAATTCAATTGTGTGGATCACAACAAACTATGGATAACCTTGAGAATGGGAATTCTGGAACACTAAATCATGTGGAATCTAGACACGGATTAAGAAGCAGCTGTGTGGACAGAAATACTGCATGGCTTAAAATCAGGAATGGTGTGCATCAGCATTGCAGCCTGGTACCATATTTATTCAGTCTGTACTGACAAAATAATTAGAGAAACTGTATTATAGGAAGACGAATGTATTAATTCCAGAAAAATCAGGAATGGAGGATCTCTTATTAACAACCTGCCATATGCAGATGACACAACCTTGCTTTTGAACATTAAGGAGGATGTAAAGCACTTACATAGGAGGATCAAGGATTATAGCCGTCAGGATGGATTACAACTCAATATAAAGAAAAGAAACTTCACAACTACATCAATAGGTAACATCCAGAGGGGGGAAAAACATTTGAAGTCAAGGATTTTGTCATAACATTTTTAAAATGTTGAATTCTATAGTTGTATCTTTAATAGAAGTTTTTAGCAGCATCCTTACTGTACATTTTAAAAACTTTCTACTGTACATTTTCCAAAGTTTCTTACTGTACAGTTTTCAAAATGCCCAGCTATCAGAAAGAATAACACCTGGGGTCTTAAGGGCTTAACTTCAAACAAGCAGCCATCTAAGTGAAGTGTTAACTACGGCTACACTGGAAGGACTTCAACCTATGTGATCCCAGGATTATAAGTAATATAGGAACGAATGGCATCAGAGCTGAAATTCTGAATATTGATGGCAGTGAAGTCCAACATTCATTTGCAGGGTCCTCCCTTGGATTAAGTCTCCAATGAGTTCCTTCTGAACATAGTCCAGGGATGTGAACAGCCTTGCTATCAGACAAAGAGCATTGTCAAGGCCATCATAGCAGATGTAGCTAGGCTTGAATATAGTACTTTATGATTTTATCCTTTTTTAACCATTTAAAAATTGTTTCCGTTTTTAATAAATTGTGCTTTCAATTGAGATTTTTCTATGTTTTGTCTGGTTATTGTTGTTTCTTGTTTATTTCCTTCCGGTTTGTGTCTTGCATGATTTCTCTGTATATGAAATCCAAGATAGGTAAATCAATAGACAGTAAGTGGATTAATAAGTACCTAGGGATACGGCAGGGGAGGATCGGGGAAAATGGGGACGAGAAGAACATGTTCTGAAATTGATCCTGGTGATCCATCTCAGTATGATTGAACATGTAAATTGTATGGCACATAGAGTATATGCCAATAAAACCATTAAAAAAAACCCCACAAAACAACATTTCAGGTTAATAACAAATGCAGTTTCTAAGGCATGCACAACAAAACTCTAACTAGGAATAAAAATTACAACTGACAAGTAAAATTAGTTACCTTGCTAGACATGTATAACACTGATTATGTCTAAGGTTTTTAAACCTCGAAAATTCACAAATAGATATATATTATCAGAAAGTCATAAGGAAATACATTATATATGTAAGTTTGTATCTAGAAATGTCACAAACAAGTAATTAGAAGCATAAAACGAATAGTAAGCTCATTTTAAAATAAAGAAATGTAAACAATTTATTAATTAAGAAAAAAATATAAATTTACATTCTGAGACTATGAACAAATGATCTCCCCACTGATTGCCATTGAGTCAATTCTGACTCACAATGACTCTATTGGCCAGAGTAAAACTGACCCGGAGGATTTTCAAGGCTGTAAAAAATATTTTTTAAATCGTTTTCTTTTTTAAAAAAAATTTTTAACAGGGGAGAGCGCGAACACAGTCCCCAACTACCACAAATTATGCAGTCGAGTTTCCCACATTTGGGGAAATCGCAGGGGTCAGCACATCCGGAGTGCAATGGATAAGCCTCGCCCTGGGAAAACCACCTTCGTGATCATGGTATCTCCCCTGCCAGGTAAGTATTTAAATCGTTTTCTTAGGGGCTCATACAACTCTTATCACAATCCATACATACATCAATTGTGTAACGCACATTTGTACATTCATTGCCCTCATCAATCTCAAAACATTAGCTCTCCACCTAAGCCCCTGACATCAGCTCCTTGTTTTCCCCTCCCTTCCCTCTCCCCTTCCCTCATGAACCCTTGATAACTTATAAATTAATATTTTGTCATACCTTTCCCTGTCCGACATCTGCCTTCACCCACTTTTCTGTTGTCTGTTCCCCAGGGAGGAGGTCACATGTAGATCCTTGTAATCGGTTCCCTCTTTCCAACCCATCCTCCCTCTACCCTCCCAGTATCGTCACTCACACCCCTGGTCTTGAAGGGATCATCAGCCCTGGATTCCCTGCGTTTCCAGTTCGTATCTGTACCAGTTTCCATCCTCTGGTCTAGCCAGATATGTAAGGTAGAATTGGGATGATAATGGGGGAGGATGAAGCATTTAGGAACTAGAGGAAAGCTGTATGTTTCACTGTTGCTACACTGCACCCTGATTGGCTCGTCTCCTCCCTGAGGCCCTTCTGTAAGGGGATGATGTTCAGTGGTCTACAAATGGGCTTTGGGTTTCCACTCCGAACTCCCCCACCTCATTCACAATGATAAGATTTTTTGTTTTGATGATGCCTGATACCTGATCCCTTCCACACCTGGTGATTGCACAGGCTGGTGTGCTTCTTCCATGTGGGCTTTGTTACTACTGAGCTAGATGGCCACTTGTTTACCTTCAAGCCCTTAAGACCCCAGACGCTGTATCTTTTTATAGCTGGGCACCATCAGCTTTCTTCACATTTGCTTATTCACCTGCTTTGTCTTCAGCGGTTGTGTCGAGAAGGTGAGCATCATCTAATGCCAATTCAATAGAAGAAAGTATTCTTGTATTGAGGGAGTACTTGAGTGGAGGCCCAATGTCCTTCTGCTACCTTAATATTACACCTATAAATGTATGCACATCGGTGTATTTCCCCATCCTCATATATAAATATATTTGCATATGGACATGCCTTTATTTGCCTCCTAGCTCTTTCCTCTATTTCCTTTGACTTTCCTCTTGTCCCACTATCATGCTCAGTCTTCATTTCGGCTTCAGTAATTCCTCTTGGTTACATTACTCTTGATCATGCCCTACCAGGGCTCCTACATCCTCCTCACCACCAATTTGGATCACTTGTTTTTCCCTTGTCCCTGGGTTTGTTAACACCACTACCTTTCCCCCCTCCACCCCCTCTCCTATGTCCCCCCGACATTTTTACAAAGCAGACTGCCTTATCTTTCTCCTATGAAATGGCTGGTGGGTTTGATTCACTAACATCGAAGTTAGCGGCCTAACATTTAACCCACTGTACCACCAAGGCTTCTTAAATAGTCCACAAACATCAAAAGACAAACACTGCTCATACTAGAGTTACATGTCAGCAATAGGATTCAGGTTATAAGCAGTAGTGGACAAGAAGCTAACATTAGTCTAAAAGGAGACTTTTCCCCCCTGAAAATATTTCAGTTACTAGACTATGAAAGAAATCCAGCAGGAACTTAGGGGATGGAAATCAGGAAATAGAAATTTAGTGTTTGCTATCTAAACCACATTAAAGAGATTACTGTCCAAATAATGGTTTCTAAATATAATTCTCCACTAAAAAGAACCAAAGTTCTTATGAGAAATGAACACTTTATAGCTGGGGCAGGGAAAACCACAACCTGAGCCTAGAACATCTAGTGATAGAAAGCAAGGAATGCTGAAGATGTGTCAGAAAGGAGACAGGAGCCAGCTTCAGCTGTTCTTAGACTTCCTATATAGTTAAGGTGACCAGACATTGCGATTTTTAACAACTTTCCCCCGTGTCCTACAGCATTTTAAAATAGTCCCGATTGTGGGGGGAGGCCAGATGTTCAGGCATTCTCCCAGAGCGCAATCAGTTGCCAGAGGATATGGTAGGCCCCTCTCCCTGCTATTAAAGACAATGCATGCCTGCAGCCATCTATTTGGTTCTAGTAGGTGGGGTTTACACCCTACTGATAATGGTTCCTATGGAGATCTAGGGAATAGGTCAAAGTTAACCCACCATCCTAAACCTAGGATCTGCCCATCTTGTCACATGTATAACCCCATTCCCTCCTCTTCTTATTGCGTGTATGTCCCTAGACCACCCCCCTCTCATTACTGTATTACCTATAGGACAGCCCCTTCCAGTGATGTATGTCTTCACCTGTAATTAGGGGGCCTGCATGTCCCCAGAGAATATAAAAGGGGCCTGGGCTAGCATTAAATCTCTCTCTCCCTCCCTCCACGTGGACCATCATGCGGGGCAGAGGTGAGCATGCTACCATGAAACATGTCTGACTCCATTTATTTCAATACTTCTCTTCTATCTCTCATGTTCTCAATAACTTTACTATGATCTTTACTTATTATCGATGCACAATTGTGCCTACCAGACCCGTAATGATGTGTTAGGGGCTGGCTTCCCCTGACACCCGATTTTTGGTAAGAATGCACGACAAGCTAGGGTATATGGTTTTCAGCTGCCATGTGGCTATTTCACCAGGATATGAGTTTTCTCAATGGTGTCCCGCTTTACCAATGTTAAAATCTGGTCACCTTATATATAATTAAAGAAATATGAGGCAGGCTGCTTCTGTAAAGATTTACAGACTCAGAAACTGTACGGAACAGAACAGTTCTAGTCTTTGCTATATAATTGCAATGATAGTGGGCTTGTAGTTTTCATTTTCTTTTGGTTGCATCCTCGTCAATTTATTCAGAAATCTTTTTAATTTCTGATGACAAGTAGACTATTTGTATAGAGACAGAAAGAACATGAAAAGTCCTTCTTCTCACTTACCTATCATAGGAGTGGTAGATCTGCTACTAACAGCACCACCACTTAACCGTGGAACTAGCCTTCCGTGGTTAGGTCCCTGGGTTAAACAAAAACAACGGATTTTAATGTTGTTAAAATCGGATATTTAAACTTATCAGGAATTATATTAGGATTATTGATGTGAATTATTAATAGACAGACCATGGCAAACACTGCTTTCCTTCTCTCAGTGTTCTACATCCAACCTTTAAAGTAGGGTTTTCACAAATATGATGGCAAGTAACAAACTGTTTCTACAAAATCACACAAGCCACATAAAACAAAACCATCAAAATGTGAAGCTATACTTTCATCTTTCATCTAGGTCTACACACTTCTGAAGGCAGTATTTCCATTTTCTCTAACCCTTCCCTAAAGACTTCTGCACTCCTTGATTTACAGCAGATGGAAGTGGCAGTTCTGACATCCTCGAGGAACTCAAATTGTGTTCCTTTTCAATTTTCTTGCATTTTGGGAACAAATGGAAGTCTGAACGGGCAAAATCGGACCTGGAGGGGATGACGTAAGGTTTCCCAATGAAATTCTCATCGCACAGCCCTTGCTACCCGTATGAGCAGGAACATTATCCTGATAGGGGGGAAAATCCTTCGGCCTTTTTCAATTTTCTTTGAACATCTTCATAAGAAGTCTGTTATCATCCTACCATGTTGTTTGAGAAAAATTGATCAAGATTACTTCTTTGAAATCTGTTGCCCTCCCCTCAGATAGACACCATAACCTTTGGCGTGGACCTCTCCATGTGGAATTCAACTGGTCTAGAAGATCCCCTCAGAAGCACTGTTTCGATTGAAACTTAAAAAATATTATAGGTCCCCTAATGAGACTAATACATGTGTTATTACTGAGAAAATTTGTCTGTAGTCATCCACTGATCAGAGACATGGTTAAACATGTTTTGTTTGGACTAAACCCCTGTATGTGTGAACTAATACCAACCATAGTAGTAACACTTTTTGCCTTACCTTTAGATATACACACACGTCAATATATTTTTTTAAAATCCTAGGTGGTATTTGATATAGAATCTTACAAAAATGGGAATAGATATTTTCCTTATGATTTTTAATCTTACCCTAAGACAAAAAAGAAATAGGCTCCTAGTGGAATTTCAGAAGACAGGCAGCTCAGCATGTGAATTCTTCAGTGGTGGAGCCCTTCTTGAAAAGCCTCAGGTCACATTTCAGGAAGCAGGCCCAACCCCTGAGGGTATATCACTCTACTGTATTATCGGGCCTCATGAAAATAACAGTCTTTTAGTGGAAAGAATAAGCGTTAGGAGACTTGATAATTCTGCATCTGCTACTAACTCCATCAAGGAGTTCAATCTCATTTCCTGGTGTGAGAATGTTTCTTCGAGCTCTCAAAAGCTTGGATCCTCTATTTTGTATTTAACCAAACAGCTTATCATAGAAATGATATTTACAAAGTAGTAAACTCAGAAACCAAATCTTAGTAAGCATGTTAACCTTTATCTACCGCAATGCCTATGTGATAGTTTTTTTTAAATTTCCCCTCTCGATACCTCCTTTTAAAAGTTGACTAACAACTCTTATATTTTTAAACTTTTTATTTTTAAAAGTTTTATTGGCATTTCATCCACATACCATACAATTAGCTAGTTCAATCATATCAAGAAGAGTTGTAAAATAATTCATTTTAGAACATTTTCTTCTTTCTTGTACTCATTGTTCTTAGTGTAATTATTTTTTAAATTGTTGAAAAATATTCATAACAAAACCTTCTCCAATTCACCAACTTCTACATGTATAATTCAGAGCCACTGATTACACTCTTCATGTTGTGCAACCATTATTGAGATCCTTTTTCAAATTATTCCACCACCAGTAATGTAAATACAATGCCCTAAGCAAGAACCCTTCCTCCTTCATCCACAGTAACCATTGGTCAACTTCGCTTTGTTTCTTTTTCAAAAACCTCTTACCTTTTTAATCAAGGATTTCAGCCTATAGTTTGGAGCTGTCAAGCAGTATCTGTCTGGTGGCAGTCTAGGTCCAGAATAAGGCTTGATCAGTGGTAAAGGGGTTTGATTTTTCTGTCTTGCAATATCCAGCAAAAACTAAAAAAAAATCCATATTAGAACTAAAATTGCAAAAATATTAAGTAAAAATATATTCAAGTAAAAGTTTGCTCACATCTCTTGGGGGAGGAGAGGTAAAAGATTGGTCAGCACGACACTGGATTGCCAGTCTCACATCATCCGCATCAACATTGGGTTTTTTAGCATGACTTGAATAAATTTTTGCGTCATCCAGAATTGTAGTCACATACCCTTTAAACACAAAACATTTTTTCTTAGACATATGAAAAGAGCTTAATATTTATGACTGTCTGTTCATAAAAGGTCACAATAATTTCTAGAAAGTTTATGAATTTTGGTGTTAATATATAGTTGCCTTAGCTATATGATCAATTTTAAATAGACACTATAGCATGAATTCCACTGTCCCCTAGCTTGAGCTTATTTTATTTGTACTACTATAAGCAGAATTCTACTCTATTACTAGTTAAAATAATTTGTTTGAAAACATTACGATATAACCACGTTGTCAAATTCATAGTTACGGGCAGTTTGGTGTTCTGTTAACTCACGGAAAGCAAATTCCAACATTTGATTTATAACCCTTGGTTCATACTCGGTAATCCCCATATCCTTCAGGATCTGCGCCATCACCTGCGGATTCAAATAAAAAGATTGTATGCATACTATACTCCGTGCTCTCAAGTGGATTCCTGCTCATAGCAACCCTATATGATCAGGTAGAATTGCCCCTTGGGTTTCCAAGACTAACTGTATATAGGAGTAAAGAGTGAAGTCTCACCTTTCTGCTAGATAAATAATATCGGCACTGGAAATCAAAGTTGGGTTGAAGGTGGTTATTACATTTTGTTCTACTCCTGGATAGAAATTCCTACTCATCCTTTCCCTCCCAGATCAGTTTTGTGAGCACATCAAACCACAGCAGCCTTTTTTGGTGGGGATGGAGTGGGAGCTGATGGCGAAACGGGAAAACTAGTTCCAGTGGTGGCTCTCCCAGCAGAGGGGTGGGCACAGCTGCCTGTCATTTTCAGCTGCGGCAAAGCCGGAACCGCGGATGCCCTCAGGGCTCACGGAGCGGTGAAAGCGGGAAATGAACCAGGGTCAAGCGAACACACTTGGAAGGCAACTTGTGCACTCCGGGAGAACTGGGTCCCCCCAGCTGTCGTCGTTTGGCGGGAGTGCTTGGGACCCCAGGGCGCCCCGGCATTCTGCCGTTCTTCCTAGGCGCCCGGGAGAGGCCGCAGCGCCCGCCCCCAGCCCGTGGCCACCGCTCAGCTCCCGGGTTCCGAGGCGTGCCGGCTTCACGCCACGCACCTCGCCCTGCCAACTTACCAGGGCATCTCTCGGGGCGTTCTTGGAAGTCGCCATCTTGCTCGGCTCCATGTTATCCCGACTGACGTCATCCTGTGATGAAGAACAGCTGGCGGGCCCTGAGCTCGGGCTCCACCCCTGGGAGGGGACACAGAAGGCGGGGCTAGCGCGTCGCGAGCCGGCGGAAGGCCGCTGGCCTGCCGCTCTGTGGCAAAGGGAGGCTGCTGGAAGCCCATGGAGGCGGTGCCCGACCCGGGCACCTGAGGGCGTGCGCACCCAGCCGATCCGGGAGACTAAACACAGCCGAGGAGGCCCTTTCCCTGCTGGGCTTTCTTCCAGCTGGGGGTGAACCAGTCGCTGGAAGCAAGAGACGTGGACGATCGAAGCTCATCTTACTTGAGCTGTTCTCGGGGAAAGTGCACCAAATCGACCATTCTAAGCTTTTCCGTGGTCCTTCCTAAAATAACAAAACCTGACTGCCGAGCAGTCATTCGAACTCACGAAGCCCACAGGAAGAGTAGAACCGCTCCCACTGGGTTTCCAAGGCTGCACATCTTGAGAAGAGTAGACAGCCATACAGATACCCCCTCCTCCGCCCCCCCCAACACACGTACGTACGTACGTACGTACGTACGTATGTACGTCCGTCCCATGGCTGCCCAGGCCACACTGAGGGAAACCTGAAGCCTGTGATGGCCTTCAAGGTTCCCGCCAGAATCCTTCCGCTCCTTGTCCTGCCTCTGAGCTTTTGCCTCTCCCTGTCCGCTGTGGCCCCACACAAGTCGCTGTTGTGCTTTGCCCAAAGATACCATTTCCCCTCGATGTCCAGAACTGTAGTGATTTTAAGAAACCGCCCATCCGGCCCAAGTAACTTTTGAAAATCGTCTATCAGTGAAACATCTATGGCTTAAAATGTCCCCCGAAGAAGTCTAGTTACCGGCCCCCACGCCACAAGCCACCCTGGGAGGGCCACCCAAAGCACCCGTGACTGCCCCCACCCAAAGTGGAACCCAACAGGCCAACTCGCCAAGGCTCCAGACAGGTCTCGAAAGATCCCGCCCCGCCCCCCACCGCTGCCGCCCACCGCTTCGTTCAACCAGAGGAATTTCTTAGGAAGAAATCAAACCATTCAGCTGCTTAATATCCTCTCTCAGCTCTCTCACTGAAAATAAAACTCATGCCGAAGTACAGGCTTAGTGGACCCTTTGGTTTTGAGGGCCAGTGTTTACCTCATCTGAATCGGTTTCCGATTGGTCAGCCATCTTGAATTTCGAGTACTTCCGCCAGGAAGTACTGGATGCTAATCCATTTTTTTCCAAATCAGAATTCTGATTCTGACCCCTGGCATGGGACTCCTGTGGTCTTAATGGTAGTCCTCTTCTATTTAAAACAACCAATTCTTTTCTTCTTTTTTAATAGTATATGCACAGGGTACAAAGTAAGATGAAAAAGAAAGAAAAGAAATCTTGTTTTCCAGCCACTTATTTTCCTTTCATAAAGGGACCATTCGTTACCAGTTTCTTGTTTATGCAATCAACAAATATTACATATCTTTATAACTTATTCCCTCAACCAAATGATTGGTCACTCTTGGGGTGACCAATGTTTAAAGAGCCAACTACTTGAGCCAAATCTATACTAGATGGAAAAACCAATAACACAATAAATAATAATAGGAGTTTTTTTAATTTAAAATTTTCATAGGACTTTCTTTTAAACTACTTTTTTACTTTATGTTTTTCTTTTTTTTAAAAGTCATTTTATTGGGGGCTTATAGAATTAAATACTTTTATTGTGGGCTCTGAGAGTTAACACAATCCATACATCCACCCATTGTGTCAAGCACATTCGTACATATGTTGCCATTATCATTTTCAAAGCATTTGCTTGCTACTTGAGCTCTTGATATCAGCTCATCATTCCCCCCTCACTTCCCCCTCCCTCATGAAGCCTTGATAAGTTTTAGATTATTATTTTCATATCTTACATTGTCCTCCGTCACCCTTTGACCCACTTCTCTGTTGTTTGTCCCCCTGGGACAATCCTTGTAATCGATTCTCCCCTTTTCCCCTCACCTTCCTCTTATCCTCCTGGTATCTCTATTCTCATTGTTGGTCCTAAGGGGTTTATCTATCCTGGATTCCCTGTATTGCGGGCTTGTATCTGTAGCCATGTGCATGCTCTAGTCTAGTTCGATTTGTAAGGGAGAATTGAGCTCATGATAGTGGGGGGCAGGGACGGGAAGGAAGCATTAAGGAACTAGAGGTAAGTTGTATGTTTCATCGGTGCTATACTGCATATACTGGCTTGTCTCTTCTTTGGGACCCTTTTGTAAGGGGATGTCCAATTGTCTACAGATGGGCTTTGGGTCTCCACTCTGGATCCACCCCCTCCAATTCACCTTGGTTATGGTTTTGTTCTGGGTCTTAAATGCCGGATACCTGATCCCATAGACACCTCATGATCACACAGGCTGGTGTGCTTCTTCCATGTGGGCTTGGTTGCTTCTCGGCTAGATGGCCGCTTGTTTATCTTCAAGCCTTTAAGACCCCAGAAGCTATATCTTTTGATAGCCAGGCATCATCAGGTTTCTTCACCGTATTTGCTTATGCATCCATTTTGTCTTCAGCGATTGTGTCAGGAAGGTGAGCATCACAGAATGCTGGATTATTAGAACAAAGTGTTCTTGTATTGAGGGAGTACTTGAGTCAAGGCCCAATGTCCATCTGCTAAATAATAGGAATCTTGATAGCTCTGTGGCTAACCATCAACTCAATAGCCATGGATTTGAGTGTCACTAATTAAATATAAAAATTAAGAATTTGAAGTAATGCTTGTTATTTAATTCTGTTTCAGAGCTGCTATTATTTAAACTGTGAGTAGGACTCAATTTCATGGCAGTGAGTGAATACTTTTTAAACAAAACAACAGGACTAGTTAACAGTGGCAATTGATAGTAACTAATAGTATGACTAATTAATATCTGAAAAATATAATATTTTTATTGCATTTCTGTCATTTTGCAGCAATTTATTTAAAATTTTAAAACTACTTGATAATTCTATTTTGTAAGTCATATTGTGTATTCTTAAAATTCATAAATGTAAGACTTTTAAAAAGGAGACTAAATATAGTAAGAATAAACATATCACCTATATTTAATCAAAATTAGCAAATACCTATCTTTTGGTCCTGAAAGGTAGAAAGATTAGGGACAAAGGGGGTTGTCTCCCCCAAATGCCTGCCATGGGGAAATCAGGGTCACAATGAAAGGGGTTGCAGGGAGGTCAGGCACCCATCAGACACCTATGGGAAAAACTCAGGCACCGGTAATGTGACATCATGCAGGTGCACCTGAACTCAGCCAATAAGGTCAGTGTATACCTCAATCATGCCTCCCCAGTCAGTGGGCATGGGAGGGAATAAAAGGAGGCTGCAGGCAAGCCAGAGACCTCTTCTCTCAGTTGTGTGCTACAAGCAGAGGGTGGGATCACTCCATGAGCAGGCGGGCATGCGCATAACCTCTCAGGGCTCTGCTCTTTTAGCCTCTGGGGATTTCCTGCTCTTGGTTCTGCATGCGTAGTTGCATGTTCCTGTTCCAGTATACTTTTCACGTGGTTTTTCACACTATCCTGAAGTGGTCATTTTCAGTCTCACACTCTTGCACCACCCTTCGCGGCCTACACACTTTCCAGAGATAACGTGTACTTTTTTGAGATGGTAATACCTGCAACTTCCCTTTCCCTCACAAAAGTTACCAGGATTTCCAAAAAAAATGCTCCTGCCATGTGAATTCTTTCAGTGTTGTGAAGCAAGAACTGAGGCAAAAACAGAAACAACTGTCCCATGGTACCGTCGGGTATTTTTTCTCTGTTTCCTTTTCCGGTTATATTTATCTGAACTGCCCACGCTCTTCATAGCATTCTTCTTTTCCTTTATGTAATGGATACACTTAATATAGACAAACATAAAATTCATTTTGGTGTCTGTTCTTATCAGGTGCACACTAGACTAATTCCTGGTTTATTTGACAAATATTCTTTAAAAAAAGCATTTCAGTATGGACTTCGTGGGACGTTTATTTACTAGTAACAGCCTCATGTTTGTCGATGTGAGGGATTACTTCTCACCTCTTAAGAAATGTCCATCCATGTTATTCTACTGACCTGTCTTGATAGCCCAGCTGTTTTTCAGTCATTTGGGAGTTTTGTTCATCAAATAGCCATAGTACCCAACCTTATTTGGTCTATTGGTCTACCACCCCCTTTTCAGAAAATAAATTACTCAGCACCGCTCCGGCAATTAAAAAACTTTTGTACTACAGCCCCTAATCCAAGATTAAGTGTAGGATCTGCTTTTGCAGCCACCCTAGATCATTCCAGCGCCCCCTGGTGTCACCTACTTTGGGAAACACTGATGACCAAGATGTCCACAACTTTTGAATACTGAAGAATATTAGATATTACCACGAGGTACATATCTTTCTTAGAGAAATTGTGTTAAGGCAGAGAGGTAAAACTGAAAATGAAGTTAGATTCCATATAAATTATAATTTTAGTAAAGGAATGAACAAGTGTGTGTGTGTGTGTGTGTGTGTGTGTGATTTACCCTTTTAGTTTGGAAGTAGTTTTACTTCCAAAAATGTAAGATTTTTGTTCTTTTCCCCTGTATGAGGCTTTGATGCAAAATACACTTAACATCAAACATTTGATGCAGTCCGTTAATCCTTCTAAAGCCCTTTTATGACCTTTACAAAGATCATCAAAGAGTTTGGGAGAAACAGTATATAAATTTCTGTTTTATTGAAATCCTTTTTTTGATCTCATCCTCAATGTATTTCCAAATTCGAAAAGGATGTTCCTTTCTCCTACATTTTGTAAATAGGAATTTACAGCAGGCCAATATTTAGCATTTTTAAAATGACCAGTACCAATGATAGACATCCTAATGGGTACTTGTCTTAAAAAGTTTCTCTCCTTCCTTTTATTAAAAACATTTTTCTTTGCTCCAATTTTTTAAAAATTTCATTTAATTATTTAAAATTTCATATTTGATTTTTTTAAATGTATTCATTGGGAGTTAATACATATATCATATCATTCCATAGTTCAACTACATCGAGCAGAATTTTACAATTGCTATCACACTCAGTTTCCAAACATTCTTGTCCTTCTTTTTTAAAAATTCAGTTGCATTTAGTCCTTTAATGATTTATTTTAAAAAATCATTTTATTGGGGGCTCATAAAAGTCATCACAATGTAAACATATATCCATCGTGTCAAGCACTTTTGTACATATGTTGCCATCATCATTCTCAAAACATTTGCTTTCTATTTGAGCCCTTGGTATTAGCTCCTTATTTTCCCCTCCCTCCTCTCTCCCCCATCCCTCATTAACCCTTGATAATTTATAAATTATTATTATTTTGTCATATCTTACACTGTCGGACGTCTCCCTTCACCCACTTTTCTGTTGTCTGTCCCCCAGGGAGGGGGTCATATGTAGAGCCTTCTAATCTGTTCCTCCTTTCCACCCCACCCTCCCTCCACCCTCTGGGTATTGCCACTCTCACCACTGGTTTGAGGGGTTCATCTGTCCTGGATTCCCTGTGTTTCCAGTTCATATCTGTACCAGTGTACATCTTCTAGTCTAGTCGAATTTGTAAAGTAGAACTGGGATCATGATGCGGCGTGAGGGGAGGGGGAAGCATTTAAGAACTAGAGGAAAGTTGTATGTTTCATCATTTCTACACTGCACCCTGACTGGCTTGTCTCCTCCCTGCGACCCTTCTGTAAGGGAATGTTCAGTTCTCTACAGACATGCTTTGGGTCCCCACTCCTCACTGCCCCTCATTCTCAATAATATGATTTTTTGTTCTTTGATGCCTTATGCTTGATCCCTTCGACACCTCGTGATCACACAAGCTAGTGTTTTTCTTCCACATGGGCTATGTTGCTTCTGAGCTAGATGTCCACTTGTTTACCTTCAAGCCTTTAAGACTCCAGATGCTATATCTTTTGAATAGCTGTGCGCCATTAGCTTTCTTCACCACATTTGCTTATGTACACAGTTGTCTTCAGCGATTGTGTCAGAAAGGTGAGCTTCATGGAATGCCAGTTTAATAGAACAAAGTGCTCTTGCATTGAGGGAGTACTTGAATGGAGGCCCAATGTCCATCTGCTACCTTAATACTAAGCCTATCAATATATGCATATAGATCTATTTGCCCATCATCATATAGAAATATATATACATATGTAGATGCCTGTAATTAGACCTCTGCAAATGCCCTTTGCCTCCTAGTTCTTCCCATTATTTCCTTTTACTTTCCTCTTGTCCCACTATCATGTTCAGCCTTCAATTGGATTTCAGTAATTCCTCTCGGTTACATTGCCTTTGATCAAGGCCTATCAGACCTCTTATACCTTCCTTGCCACTAATTTTGGATCACCTGTTGTTCCCTTGTCCCTGGGTTTGTTAACACCACTTCGGTTCCCCCCCTCCTCCTCTCCCATGCTCCCCTGGAACTGTAGGTCCCATTGTTTTCTCCTCCAGACTGTTTATCCAGCCTATCTTATCTAGATTGACCCGCAGAGATAATAATATGCACAAAAACAAGACAGGAAAACAAAGCAACAAAACCAAACAACAACAACAAAACAATGACAAAAAAAGAAAAGCCTGTAAATAGTTAAAAAAAAGAGAAAATCATGTAAATAGTTCAAGGTCTGTCTGTTGACCTTTAGGAGCATTTCAGGTCAAGTGTACTTTGGAGCGTATTCAGCTCCAAAGTCTATTCTTGGTATTCCCTCGGTACTTCCTTGCTCTGTTCCCCTTGCTGTTCTGTTGGACGCCCTCCGTGTTTTGCCTCCGTGTTGTGGGGTCACATCGAGCACCATTCCCACACCATGTTTCCAGTGTTGTCCCCCGTAGGGCTATGGGTCAGTGGGGGATGTCTCATAGTAGGGCCAGCCATATGGTCCTCTCTGTGCTTTGACTGCTGTGAGCAGGGATATCATCCTCCAGGCTTGGTATCCCCCACTTCATTTGTTCCTTTGTCCACTGATCAAACATGTCCCTCTCACTGAGCCTTTGTCTGATGTGTCATTGCTAAAGAGGTTTTTCCTATCTGTGGGCTCTCTTATTACTCTTTTGGTGAATTCTTTCAATGTACACAGGTGTTTCATCTTCAGTATATCACACTTGTCAATTTGTCCCTCTTCTGTGTTTGTGTCCTTTCCTATTTCTGATAGGCTATGTATTCCCTGTGCCAAAGTTCTCAGGTTGGTCCCAATTCCCTCATTGATGGCCTTAATAGATTGGGGTTTTGCCTCGAAGTCTTTGATCCACCTTGAGTTTATTCTTGTGCATGGAGTGAGAGAAGGGTCTTGCTTCATTTTTCTGCTGGTAGATATCCATTTTTCCCAGCACCACTTGTTGAAGAGGGCATCTGCTTCCCATAGGTTATTTTTTTGGCCCCTATCTGTAGGTTGATAATTTTATTTCTGGGTTTTCAGTTCTTTTACATTGGTTTGAGTATGTGTCATTATACCAATACAAGGCAGTTTTGACAACTGAGGCTGTAAAATATGTGCTAAAGTCAGGTAAAGCAAGCCTTCCCATTGTGTCCTTCTTGAGGAGTTCTCTGCTAATTCTGGGCTTCTTCCCGCTCCATATGAAGTTGGTAATCAGGTTTTCCATTTCTTTGAAGAAAGATGAGGGTAATTGTATCAGGATTGCATTAAACTTATATAGGGCCTTGTACAGAACTGACATCTTTAATATATTGCATCTTCCAATCCACAAGCATGGGATATTCTTCTATTTGTTGAGATCACTCCTGGTTTCTTGTAATAGTGTTCTGTATTTTTCCTCATATAGATCTTTTGTTCTTTTAGTCAGATATATCCCTAGATATTTCAACTTGTGTTTGGTTATTGTGAAGGGTACCACCTTTTTGAGCTCCTCTTCTGTGGTCTTGTCTGATGTGTATAGCAGTCTGATGGACTTCTGTTTGTTGATCTTGTATCCTGCCACTCTGCCAAACTCCTCTATTGCTTCCAGTACTCCCCTTGTGGAACTTTTGGGATTTTCCATATATAAAATCATATCATCTGCAAATAACGATAGTTTCACCTCTTCCTTCCCTAGGTGAATACCTTTGATGTCTTTTCTTTGACTTCTGTTAGCTAAAACCTTCAGTACAATGTTAAATAAGAGTTGGGACAAGGGGCATCCTTATCTGGTCCCCTTTTGCAGTGGGGTTTTGTTAATCTTTTCTCCATTGACTGCCATGTTGGCTGTTGGTTTTTCATATATAGCTTGTATTGTCTTGCGGAATTTTCCTTCCATTCCTAGCTTCTCAAGTGTCTTAAACAGGAATGGGTGTTGGATGTTGTCAAATGCTTTCCCGTATATATCTGTATTATCATGTTGTTCTTATAGTTTTTCATGTAAATGTGGCGAATGATACTAAAAGTCTTTCATATGTTGGAACAACCCTGTATCCCTGATATAAATCCCACTTAGTCATGGTGAATTATTTGTTTTATATACGTTTGTATTTTATTGGCCAGTGTTTTGTTAAGGATTTTTGCATCAATGTTCATTAGGGATATTGGTCTGTAGTTCTCGATTCTTGTGGGATCCTTGCCCGGTTTTGGTATCAGTTATACTAGCTTCGTAGGAGTTCGGGAGTTTGCCGTCTTTTTCTGTGTTGTGGAAGAATTTGTGTAGGATTGGTGTCAGTTCTTCCCTGAATGCTTGGTAGAATTCTCCTGTGAAGCATCTGGTCCAGGGGATTTTTTTGTTGGTAATCCCTTGAAAACCTTGTCTATTTCTTCTATTGCTATGGGTCTGTTGAGATTCTTGGCATACATCGGGGATAGTCTAGGAAGAGATTGTTTTTCCAAGAATTTGTCCATGTCTTCCAAGTTGTTGAATTCATTGGAGGACAATCCTTTGTAGTACTGTGTAAGTATCCTTTTGATTTCATTTGGGGTTGGTTATAATGCCCCTCTTTCTTTCTTTTTTTCTTCTTCTCATGTTTTGTTCTTTTTGAAAAAAAAAGGAATTATTAGGGGTTCATACAACTCTTATCACAATCCATTACATACATCAATTGTGCAAAGCACATTTGTACATTCACTTCCCTCATCATTCCTAAAACATCAGCTTCTCATTTTCCTCTCCCTCCCCGCTTCCCCTTCCCTCATGAACCCTTGATCATTCATAAATTATTATTTTTGTCATATCTTGCCCTGTCCGCCCCCTCTCTCCTCACCCATTCTTCTGCTGTCGGACCCCAGGGAGGAGGTCACGTGTAGATCCTTGTAATTGGTTGCCCTGTCCAACCCACCCACCCTCCACTCTCCCAGTATCGCCACTCACACCACTGGTTCTGAAGGGATCATCCACCTGAATTCCCTGTGTTTCCAGTTGCTATATGCACCAGTGTACATCCTCTGGTCTAGCAAGATTTGTAAGGTAGAATTGGGATCATGATACTGGTGGTGGTGTGTGTGTGTGGGGGTGGGGGGAGGAGCATTTCGTAACTAAAGGAAAGTTGTATGTTTCATTGTTGCTACATCGCACCCTGACTGGCTCATCTCCTCCCTGAGACCTTCTGCAAGGGGAAGTTCAGTGGCCTACAAATGGGCTTTGGATCGCCACTCTGCACTCCCCCCTACCATTCACAATGATATGATATTTTGTTCTGATAATGCTGATACCTGATCCCTCCAGCACCTCATGATCATGCAGGCTCAGCCCTGATTTTTATAATTTCTTTTCTTTTGCCATTAGGATTGTCCTGCTGACTGATCTAGTGTTGTGAATTTTGTGACAGCATATCAATCATGAGTCTCTCTTTCTTTTTCAGGTGTGCAAGTATTGCTATGAAATTTCCTCTGATAAATGCCTTTGCTGTGTCCCATAATTTTTGGTACATTGTGTTCTCATTCTTGTTGGTTACTAGAAATTTCCTAATTTCATCTCTGATCTGTGCCAGTATGCTCTCCTTTTGCAATATAGAGTTATTCATCCTCCAATTGCTTTCTCTTGTTATCTTCATCTACCTTTTGTTGATTTCCAGCCTTATGGTCCAATGGTCAGAAAGAGAGGTCTGTATGTCAATGAGCTTAAATTTATGTAGATTCGTCTTATGCCCCAACACGTGGTCTATCTTCGAATATGTGCCATGCGGGCTTGAAAAAAAATTGGAACACTCTTATATTTGGATGAAAAGCTTTGTAAATATCTATCAAGTCAAATTGTCTAATTGTATTGTTTAGCTCTCTAGCCTCCTTGTTAAGTTTCTTTTCTTGTGACCTATCTTTCTCGGAGAGCGGTGTATTGAAGTCACCCACTACAATTGTTGAGTCTGTGATTTCTTTTCATTTTTTGATATGTGTGGTTGACGTATTCAGCGGGTCTCTCATTTGGGCACTATATGTTTATAATGCTTATTGGTTCTTTGTCTACCACTCCCCCTAAGCATTACACAGAGTTCCTCCTTATCTCTTTAAAAAAATCATTTTCTTGGGGGCTCATACCTTGCTTATCACAATCCATATACCCATCCATTGTGTAGGCACATTTGTACATTTATTGCCATCATCATTTTCAAAACATTTGCTTTCAACTTGAGCCGTTGGCATCCGTTCCCCATTTTTCTCCTCCCTTCTTGTTCCCCCTCCCTCAGCAGCCCTTGATAATTTGTAAGGTATGTAATTTGTAAGGTATATGCTTTCACCCACTTTTAGACTCCTTATCTCTTTTTATGGTTTGCATTTTGAGGTCAATTTCATCTGAGGTTAGGATTACAACCCCTGATTTTTTTGAATTGCCTTTTGCTTGGTATGCTTTTCTCCAACCTTTGTTTCTCAGCCTATTTTTTTCTATAGCCTTGAGATTTGTCTCCTGTAGGCAGCAGATTGATGGGTTGTTTTCTAAACCCGCCTGGTAGCCTCAGTATTTTAATACATGCCTTGAGTCTATTGATATTCAGGGTTATTATCTCCATCTGTGGACTTCTGTGATGTTATTTTATATCTTTTGTGTTGGGTGTTTTCCTACCTTCCTTTATTATCAGTGTGTTGTGCATGTTTTGTGTGTGCGTATCATTCTTGACTTCTTTGCACCCTTAAGCCAATGCTATCTTGAGGTATGTTTTCTCTTTTTTGCCTTCTGGGTGAGGTTGTTCTATGTGGTGGTCTTTTATGTATGCTTGGGAGTGTTGTTCTTCTGCCCAAACTGGGTCAGCAAGGATCTTTTGTAGGGTGGGTTTCTTCTAACATATTCTTTGAGTTTTTCCTTGTCTGGGAAGACTCTTACTTCTCCATCTATATTGATCGATAATTTGGCTGGGTAAAGTATTCTTGGGTTTGCATTGTTTTCCTTAAATTTTTGGAATATGTTACTCCACTCTTGCCTCTTCTTCATAGTTTCTGCTGATAGGTCTGAGCATATTCTTATTTGGGAACCTTTATATGTGATTGCTTGTTTTTCCTAGCTGCTCTCATGATTTTCTCCTTTTCCTCAAAGTTGGATAATTTAACAATTATGTGTCTTGGTGACATCTTCTGGGAATTCAGTCTAGCTGGTGTTCTCTCAGCCTCCTGAATGGTTGCCTGGTTTTCATTCGCTAAGCTGGGGAAGCTTTTCTCCAAGAATTCTCTCACTTTTGTTGCAGATGACTTCTTTGTTGTGTCTTCCTCTGGTAAGCCAATAATTCTAATGTTGTTCCACTTCATAGCATCAGACATAGCTCTTAAGTTTTCTTTAGCTTCTCTAATGATCTTATTAGATTTTTGTTCATGTTTGTTAAACCCTGCTTGGCTGTCCTCCAAGTCACTGATGTGGTTCTCTGATTGCTCTAGTCACTTCTTGAGGTCCGTGACTCTGCTACTGGTTTTTGTTATCTCCTCCCTAAGCTCCTGTATTTCTCTTTGGTTTATGGCTATTACCTCTTCTATCATTTCATCCTTTTTCTGTATTGTTTCCCTCATATCCTCTATGACTCCAAGTAGCATTCTGAAAATTTCTTTCTGTGGCAGCTCAATGTCTGTTTCTTCTATGCATGTCATTATGTTCAGGACATCTTCTGGCATTGCCTTTTTTTCTCCCGTGTTTTTGTTGAGGTCATTGGAGCTGATGGCTGTTTGCATTGTGTTGCTTTAGAGGAGCCAGGTGCCATTTTCCAGGGAGTCGAAGAGCACTGGCTCTGTCTGGAAGACTTGTAGGAGTGCTTCTTCGAACTGCTTATAGCTTATTTCACTATGGAATTAACCTACCACTTTATCCTCCTGTGGATTCCCTCTCAGGGGAGTGACCCAGAATGGTTGCCTGCTTTGGTGTTGCGGAGGCTGGGCAGAGTTTTCTGATGCAGCTTGCAGCGTTGAGGAGTGTTGGCCAAGCTGCCTTATGCCCCCAGGCACACAGGCAGGAATTCCCAAGTAAGAAGTTCAGCTGAGTATCCCCTGGTGGAGGACAGCAGGACTTTTCCCAGCCTCCCTAGCTATACAGGGTGGAGATCACCTAGTTGGGTGTGGCCCAGGGTTAAATTCCCTAGGGTAAGGGAAGTGATCTGGAGGTGAGCTGTAGAGTATGAGAGACCACGAGGGGAAAGAAAAGTTACAAAGCAAGCCAGCTTGACTTGTGGGGGGTGGCGGGAGCGTGAAGATATAGTGAAGAGATGGAAACAAAACAACAATGTAGCTGAGTCGGGATGTCTGCCAGTGGAGCTGCAAGGGTTTATTCCCTGCTCCAAGGAGGCAGCAGCAAGTTGTGGCTATGGTGAGAAAAGCCCCCAGCTTAGCTCTCCAAGACTGAGGGGGAGGGGACAGAGAGGAGCTGCAAGGGTCCAGTCTCTGCCTGGAGGCAGGTGGTGGCAAACTGTGGCTGTGTTGAGACCAAGCCGCCCTACAGGCTCCAAATGGTCCCCGGCTCCAGCAGAGACAGTGGCGGGGCCAAGGTCAAGCCCCAGCTGGCCTCCACTGAGGTAAGCCAAAGCCCCCAGCCCCTCCAAACCCCGTAGGTCTGTGCCTCCTTATCTTTTTGATGCTCCTCCTGCATTCCAGCAGTGTTGAATTTCCCTCTAAGCAACTCTCCTGGGCTGTATTCTGTGGAGTCCCTACGGTATGTGTTCCATCTTGCTGGAAATCCTAGGGTTAAATCTTTACAGGCACAGACACCTCACTTTTCTCCCGCAGAAAATCTGGTAGGTTTGAACTGCTGACTTTGCAGTTAGCAGCCCAGTGACTACAATAAACATCAATAGGGCTTTATAGCTTGGTGAAGCTGGTACCATTATTATCTCCATTTTATCTGTGAGAAGATTGAAGCTCAGAATGATCAGCAAGCTTTACTACTACAAATCTGGAAAATGAATACTAGTTAGCCATGCAGCCACAGATGGAATGGATCCTAAGACAGCACACACAAAAAAATCAGAATACTTTTAGAAAAGGGTGGAGGGAATGTGGGGTGGAAAGTGGGAACCGATTACAAAGATCTACATATAATCTCCCTGGGGGATGGGCAACAGAAAAGTGGGTGAAAGGATACATTGGACAGTGTAAGATATGACCAAATAATAATTTATATATATTATCAAGGGCTCATGAGGGAGGGGGTAGTGGGGAGGGAGGGGACAAAATGAGGAGCTGATGCCAGTGACTTAGGTGGAGAACAAATGTTTTGAGAATGATGAGGGAAATGAATGTACAAATGTGCTTTACACATTGATGTATGTATGGCTTGTGATAAGAGTTTTATAAGCCCCTAATAAAATGACATAAAATACCCTTTATTTACTTTATAATTTTCTTCATTACCAGTTGATGTGTCTGCTTCCCTGGGTTCAGTATTGTACGTTTGTTGTGCATTGAATACTTCTATATCTAGATTGATGTCTAGGTAGTGTTGTCATGTATATTAATCTCAGGTTGTTTATAGTTCTTGATCATCAAAGAGCTGCCCTTAGTATTTCTTGTAAGGTTCAGCTCACAAAACTCACTGCCATGGAGTCCCTGCTGACTCACAGCAACTCTACAGGACATGGTAGAACTGCTGACTCATAGCGACTCTATAGGACAGAGAAGTACTGTTTCAGTGGGTTTCTGAGACTGTAATACTTTATGGGAGTAGACTGCCCTGTCTTTCTCTTGTGGAGCAGCTGGTGGTTTAGAACTTATGTATTACAGCCCAATACATACCCACTAAGTTTTTAAAACATTCTTTTAGTTTCTGTTTATCTGGAAAAATCATGATTTTACCATAATATCTGAGGAACAATGTTGTATATGATTGTTGTTAATTTTATATTTTAGAGTTTCATATATTTATTTTATTGCCTCCATAATTCCTGCTGAGTAATTGAGACTTCTAAGTCTCAATTTGTTTTTTTTGTTCTTAAAGTAGATATGTACCAGTTATTACTATGTCTTAAAAGTCCTTCTTTTTGTCTTGTGATTTTTTTAATAAGGAACTGCAAAATTAGAATTGAAACAGAAGTAAAATATACGTGGGAGGTTTAGATAGAACTTCTTTCAGAGTGGTCTCTTTTCTTCACTATTATCACTTAACTTCTCCGAAGTAGTATGTCTTTAAACACAGAATTAAGGAATAAACCACACTTCAGCAAAGGCTTACTCATGTATATTATATTTCAGTCATAACCAGGTTTTTGTTGCTGTTTCAAGAACAAAGATCCAACTGTGATAAAAAAAAATCACTGGAAACATAGTCTTGATATTTCTCTGAACATGTCAAAGAAAAGCTAAAAATATAAACTATTAATGAAGCTTATAAGGAACTTTCATCCATAAATGTTTATTATAGAGGAAAATCTCATGCACACATATACATATACATAAATACATGCGATTCTTAAAACAGTTTGGAACATGCACATTTAGATTTTTTAAATCCATTGTAAATTTTGATCTTAGTAATAATCATGTGAAAAACTCATTTTCTCATTCTCCAATTACTTTATAATTGCTCCCGCTCATATAGGGGAATGGCAATTTTCTGGCGTCTTAAGGAAGGGTTATATAGGAAGAAAATTCCCAATGGAAACCTCAATGACCACCAAATAACTCCACCATTCTCTCTCGGGACCTGAGGCAGCAGGAGTAGAAAATTAGCAAAATGGCCTTTAACCAGGTTGATCTTCCCCACTTTCCAGATTGTACATTCCATAGGCCCTTTGAGGCCATTTGGCTGAATCTAGGAGTTGCACATTCACTTCTGGAAGAAATGACCTTTTTGTCTAGTCAGTGAGTACGACCAGGGAAAAGGAAGAAAGTACAGTTTATATAACTTTTAGGGTATCTTCAATTCTTATCTGATGACATGCATAGGGATACATAATTTTAGCTTTTAAAAGCCTAGTTCTTATACATGTAAAGCTTTTATTTGAGGGAGAAAACATTGATCTCAGGCCTAGTTTTGACAGAGCAGAGACAGAAGCATTCTCCATGTATTAGTGAATGGCACACAAAAAACAAAGCAAATAAATGGGGAAAAGCACACTGTTCCATTTACTCCATGTAGGATTTAGTTCATAGTTGGAGATGGAACTTTTTATATTTTTAATATGTGTATGGCCTCTAAAAATTTGGATGCATAAATGAAACTTTTATAGGCACACATCTTCAGTTATGTGTTTATGAATTATTAATGAAATGTTTTGTGTTCTTTGTAAATGCCTTGAGAAAATAATTACTTTGGGGGGTTATTATTCAAATTGGTTTATGCTGGAGATGGTTTAGACTATTATTTACATATTTCCTCTCCTTTTTCTGGCACAGAAGTCTTCTTCTTGGGCACATAAGTCATGCTGGATAAAGAATGTTTTCTAAATGTAGACAACCTTCTCCTAAAGTTTCCCCCCGAAAAGAAATATAGGAGAGGGTCAAAACAACAATTTGATGCAGCCAGCGACAAAGTTATGACCACCGACTTCTGCATTCTAAGGACAGAATCACAAGTTTGTGTTTCATTATGTAAAAAATGAAGGTGGATGGTGCGTTGAATATGATAAGGCATGAAGCTGATCAAAAAGGCAGCTGTAACAATGATGATCATTCCGATAGCCTTTTTACGACTTGACAAATTTTTCTTCATTGAATTTTTCAGTAAAGTAAAAATGATCATTGAATAACAGACCATTATGATAACAAAAGGAATAATGAAACCAAAAAACAACGACACATAATGCAAGACCAAGACATATTTTTTAGCCTGCCTATCTTTTGGAGGCTCAAAGCACTTGGTATTGTTTTTCTCATCTTTGTAAGAGTTGCTCATTAAAAATGGAGAACTGGTTAAAATCACAAAAATCCAAATGCAAACACACACACGTCTGGCTTTTTTTTGTGTAATCAAATTAATGTTTTGGACAGGGAAAACAATTGCAACACACCTGAAGAAGCTC
The DNA here is from genome assembly GCF_050624435.1 of Tenrec ecaudatus. Lineage (NCBI taxonomy): Eukaryota > Metazoa > Chordata > Mammalia > Afrosoricida > Tenrecidae > Tenrec > Tenrec ecaudatus. The sequence goes on from NC_134548.1 coordinate 85,450,600, forward strand.
ATGGCTGTCATAAAGAAGATGCTACAGTAGAGGTTTACATACAATGCATAAGTACTGAGGCGACACAAAAAATCACCAAAGAACCAAATGCCTTTATGAACATAATAGACTACACGGAGAGGCAGTGTGCACACACATAGTAGATCAGCCACTGCTAAATTAATCATGTACACTTGGAAGGCTGACTTTTCATGATATGTTTTTATGAGCACATAAAGCACAAATCCATTGCCAAAGAAGCCCACAATGGAGATCATAGAATACAAGCTGGAATATACTTGATTGCGGAAGTCATCAATAGTGTCACGGCATTTGTTATTAGCTGAAGCCACTGTCATATTTATGAAGTCATCCATATTTTCTTAAGACTATCTGCTTGGTGTTGCACCTACAATATAAAAAATATTGTTAATTTTGAGCAGACCATAAATTATCGGAATTCCTAACATTTCTTTCATAGTGCCATTATGCATACTTAAAAACACAACAGAAAATATTACTTCCAATGTCTGCACTGTATCTCAGTTTGCTTTCCAGTTATCTGCCTTTCCCACTGGTGATTTTCTGAACTCAAGTGAAATTGGTACTATAATCAATCCAGTCTTTTAGAAATAGTTCTATTGGCATATAATTCATATGTCATACAATTTAATAGTTTAATCATATTTAGAAGAGTTGTGTGATCATCACCACAATCAATTTCAGAACATATTCTTCTTTATAATACTCATTATTGTTAGCTCCTCATTTACCTCCTGATGACTTCTGTCATGTCCCTAGGACAATCAAGAAACAAAGCAACCAACGATAATGACAAAACTAAACAAAGGAGAAATTATTAAAAATGGAAACATCTTTAAAATAGGTCAAAAGGGAGATCAAATGATAAGTTGTTACATTTTAACCTAACTGCATCTATCATAATCGACCCCACAATACCCTATCTGACAGCAAGTCTATCACACAAAGAAAAGTGGTCCAACAGAATGTTCAAATTATAGAGCAGTATCATTGATATTGCATTCAAGTAAAATTTTGCTCAAGATCACCCAACAATGGTTATAGCAGGACATTGACAAGGAACTGCCAGAGGTTCAGGCCAGATTCACAAGAGCATGTAGAACAAGGAATATCATTGCTGATATCAGTTAGATCTTGGCTCCAAGCAGAGAATACTAGAAAGATGTTTACTTGTGTTTCATTGACCGTGAAAAGGCATTCGTCTCTGTGGATTATAACAAACAATAGATAACCTTGAGAAGAATTTTACTTCCAGAACATTTATTTGTGCACATGTAGAACCTGTACATAGATCAAGGGGGCAGTTGTGCATACATTGCAGGGTTTAAAATTAGGAAAGTTGTGTGTCAGGGTTGTATCCTGTCACCATACTTGTTAAATCTGTATATTGAGCAAATCATCCGAGACGTTAGATTATATGAAGAAGAATGTGGCATCGGGACTAGGAAGAAGGCTTATTAACAACCTTTGATATATAGATGACAGAGTATTGCTTGCTCAAAGTAAGGAGGAGTTGAAGCACTTGCGATGAAGATAAAAGATTTCAGCCTTCAGAATGGATTACAACTCAATGTTCACAACTGGACAAATAGGTGACATCATGATAAGTGGAGAAAAGGTTGAAGTTTTTAAAGATTTTACCTTGCATGGATCCATAATCAATGATCATGGAAGCAGCAGTCAAGAGATAAAAGGACAGACTGCATTGGGTAAATCTGTTGTACAAGACCTCTTTGGAGTATTAAAAACAAGGGTGTTAGTTTAAGGACTAAGGTACACCTGATCCAACCCATGGTCTTTTTCATGGCCTCATATGCATGTGAAAGTTAGATATTGAATAAAGAAGGTCAAAGAAGAATCAATGCATTTGAATTGTGGTGCCGGGGAAGAATATCGAAAGCGTTGACTGGTAAAAGGACAAACAAATCTGTTCTGGAAGAACTACAGCCAGTAAGAAGTAAAGGAAAGAATGGCAAGACTTTGTCTTACACGCTTTGCATATATTGTCAGGAGAGATCAGTCCCTGGAGAAGGACCTCAAGCTTGGTAAAGGGACAAAGAAAGGAAGGTCCTTAAGGAGATGGATTGACACAGTGGCTGCAGCAATGGCCTCAGACATAAGAACAATTGTGATGATGGCAAAGGACCATGCTGCATTTTGTTCTGTTGAGCATAGGGTAGCTATGTGTTTGAACTGACTTGATGGCAGCTAACAACAACATACTGTTGACACAGAGTAATCATTTGTTTGTTTTATTTAAATATGCTAATATTATAAGTAATCTTTTTATTCTCAGTTCTTTGAATGTACGATGCTAAATAACAGTAACATGTAACAATAAAAACATTCAAAAAGTGACATATTATCTTGTCTTGTATAGTCCCTAACCCCGACTGACCTAAATAAGACTTTCTAGAAATTTTCATTTATTTTCGGTTCAATTGCTTATTTACAACTATAAATCTAATTATATTACAGTATGAAAGAAGGTTATAAAACTTACAAACAAGCAATGAACTCCAGAGGAGCCGAGATCATGCAGTAAGCCACTCGTTGGCTTTACCTGTCTTAAACAATATTTCATTGATTTTTTTCTAAATTTCAAGAGATCCACCCCCAGTCTGACCTACATAAAGTGGATACTAAGTAAAACACCAAACAAACCAAACCCACTGCCGTTCAGCTGATTCAGAACCATAGCGACCCTATAGGATAGAGTAGAATGGCCCCTTTGGGCTTTTAATAGTAAATATTTACAGGAGCAGACAACCTCATCTTTCTACTGACCTTTGGAACTACACCCCCAGGGATCCTCGTCTGCATTGAAACAGCTCTAATGTGGTGGTGGTGGGGGGGGGGGGGACAATGACAGCATAGAAAATGGGGAGGGTCACAACACAATGTGGTAAGAGACAGTTTAACACAGAACAAAAGGGTCATGAATTAATTAGCATAAACAAGTATAAACACAAATGGAATTAAATATACTTTAGTGCAGATGATGAAGGTGTTTTTGGATGAAGTTGGTAGAAAACGTTAAAGACAGGATTCATTCTGAATATGCAGCCATACCTTTTGCTGCTACGGCAATCTCCTTCACAATTATTCTTCGTTAGTGGTCAATTATTCTTCTGGAACAATATCAGAAGTCCACGCTGAAATCATAAGATTAAAAAGTAAGTTAAAGCATTAAGGAGCAATTCAGGAGGGTCATGGAAGCTTAATAGCCTCAAGCATCAATTCAGGGTGTAAGAAGGGAGATCAGAGCTTTACTGACAGATTTACGGTTAGTGATTGGTTTATATACCCCCTTCCTTTTCCTCCCACCATTTTTATATTATTCTCATGGGAAAAACTCGAAATACAGTTGAAGACTGATACTCGCTGTTGTGTGCACATAACTTCCATACTTAAAGAGGAACACAGTTTTATCAACCCATGAAATAATATTTCCTTGATTTTCTCTTGTAATCAGTTTGTTATGAAGGTCAAAGGGGAAATAACTTGGAAGTTCACATCTAAGGCTCTTTTCATGAGTTATAAAATAAAAATGATGAAGTATATATGTCTGGGATGGCTTAAGTTCACTTTTGTTTGAAGGAAGGATAGCTCAAAGGACCCTGGACTCTTCTCTTTATAAACTCCTAATAAGCCCATTGCCATCAAGCTGATTCTGACTCAAAGTGGTCCTGCAAGACGGATAGAGCTGTTCCTCAGGGTTTCCAGCACGGTCAGTCCTCACGAGACTGTGGGACAGTTGGTGACTTTCAAAAGTTGACCTTGCACTTTGCAGCCAAATGCTTACTCTGTGGCACTACCAGGGCTCCTATAAACTCATAATAGCATTTGTCATTTGTGTCATTGATTTGGCATACATTACAACAACCACCAGCGACTGCCAGTTTGTCAAATCATGGTGGCCTATGAATTACTGTGATGCTGGAAGCCATTCCATTAGTATTTGAAATGCTAGTAGGGTTATCCTTGGTGATTAGCTTTCAGTGGGGCTTCCAGACTAAGGACAGACTTGGAAGGAATAGGTTGTATACTTCTATTGGATTATCTACTGAAAACCTTATGAATAGCAGCAGAACACTGTCAGAGAGAGGGCCAGAAGATGTGCCCCTCAGGTTGGAAGGCACTCAAAATACTGCTGAGGAAGAATTGCCTTCTGAAAGTAGAGATGACTCTAATAACGTGAGTGGAGTAAAGCTTTAAGGACATTCATTTACTGATGGGGCAACAATAAAAATGAGAATAAAGAATTGCAAGCATTCATCAATAAATAGAATATGAGATGTAAAAAATATGAGTCTTAGAAAAATTGGAAGTCTACAAAAATGATATGGCACACATGATATCCTAGGCCTTAGTAAGCTAAAATGGAATGGTATTGGACATTTCGAATTGGATAGTCATATGGCTTACTATGCCAGGAATGATGAACTCACGAGGAATTGGATCACATTCATCATCGAAAGAACATTTCAAGATCTATCTTGACATGAAAGCTGTCTGTGATTGGATATATATACATATATATATATACAGAAATTAAGTTGATACAACTTAATACAATTTCTATATATAGAGAATCATATTAAGAGATTATTAAGAAATGAATATGTATAATGTCTTAATATAATTTATATAGAGAGAAATTAAGTTACTACAACTATTATTCAAATTTACACACCTACCACTAAAGATAGCAATGAAGAAATTGAAGAATTCTACCAATATCTTCAAACTGAAATTGATCAAGTATGCAAGCAAGATGCACTGATAATTATTGGTGATTGGAAGGCAAATGTTGGAAACAAAGAGGAAGGAATGGTAGCTGGAAATATAAATGAAGCTGAAAATCATATGATAGAATTTTGCAAGACCAAAATTATTCATTGCAAATATTGTTTTCCACAATGAAATGCCTGCTATACATGTGTACATTGCCATATGGAATATACAGGAACCAGGTTGACTATATCTGTGGAAAGAGATGATAAAGAGGCACAATATCAGCAACCAAAACAAGGCCAGAAACTTACTGTGTAAAAGATATTACTTACTCATATTTAAATTCAAATTGAAGATGAAGAATACTAAAACATATCCACAGAGCCAAAATTACACCTTAAGCATATCCCATCTGAATTTAGAGACCAGCTCAAGAACAGATTTGACACATTGAACACTCATGACAAACTGGATGAACTGTGGAATGCCATCAAGAATATCATATGTGAAGAAAGCAAATGATCATTAAAAAGACAGGAGATAAAGAAGATACCAAAGTGGATATCAGGGGAGATTCTGGGATACTCACTCTCATGAAGAGATCACTGAAAATATGGGTGCTAGAGCAAAGTGTGTTGGAGAAACCAGATGATACCTTGCTATCAGAAAGAATAGCACATGAGGTCTCAAAGGTTTGTCTTAAAATAAGCAGTCACCTAAATAAGGTGTCTACAAAGTCCACATGGAAGAAGCACATTAGCCTGTGCGATCCCAGAATTATAAATAATAAAATCCAACTCTGGAGGAGGGAATGGTGTCAAAGCTTCCATTGTGAACACCAGGCTTGCAGAAGGCTCTGGATGACAGTGAAAGCCCCCAAACAATCTACAGGGTCCCCATATGGATTCAGCTGCCACTGAATGTCCTCTGACCATAGTGTAGGGATGTGAATAGCCTTTAAAAAAAACATTTTATTAGGGACTCATACAACTCTTATCACAGTCCATACATATACATACATCAATTGTATAAAGCACATCTGTACATTCTTTGCCCTAATTATTTTCAAGGCATTTGCTCTCCACTTAAGCCCTTTGCATCAAGTCCGCTTTTTTCCCCTCCCTCCCCGTTCCCCCCTGCCTTGTGAGCCCTTGATAATTTATAAATTATTATTTGGTCATATCTTGCCCTATCCGGCGTCTCCCTTCACCCCCTTTTCTGTTGTCTGTCCCCCAGGGAGGAGGAGGTCACATGTAGATCCTTGTAATTGGTTCCCCCTTTCCAACCCACTCTCCCTTGACCCTCCCAGTATCGCCCCTCACACCCCTGGTCCTGAAGGGATCATCCACCCTGGATTCCCTGTGCCTCCAGCTCCTGTCTGCACCAGCACTGTGAGATCGATTATGGGAGGTGTGTTGTTGCTGTTAGGTTCCATCAAGTTGATTTCGACCCTAAGCGACCTTATGCACAACAGAATGAAACATTGCACGGACTGGCACCATACTCACCATTGTTTTCATGTTTGAGCTCATTGTTACAGCCACAGTGTCAGTCCTTCTCCTAGTTAGGTTAAAATGTAACACCTTATCATTTGATCTCCCTTTTGAATCATTTTAAAGGTGCTTAAGTTTTTAATATTTTCTGCTTTCTTTTTAATTGAGAATTTTCCTGTTTAGTTTAGTTTGTTTGTTTCTTATTTGTATTTTTAATGGCTTTCTGTATATGAAATCCAGAATAAGCAAATCTATAGAGACAGTAACTGGATCAATGATTCCTTAGGGGTATGGCAGAGGAAATTGAGGGGAAATGGGCAGGGGGCTAATAACAGGTATAAGTACAAACAAAATTATCAAAAATTGATTGGGGTGATGATTGTACAACTCTTCTTATTGAATTGTAGGATTTGTGAATTGTAAGTGAATAAATCTTAAAACATTGATAAATAAAAATTAAAAATGCATGATTAGCAAGATAATACTGGGTGGATTCTCGCAGTAATGATTAAGTTTTCTCCAAGGACACACTGACCATTTTGATATACCTACCAACAGGAGTGAAATCATCTTATCAGAAACAGATATACCCCCTTGCGCCTTCCTTTGGCCATGCATTCCTATTGAAATTCTCTGATTACCATCAAAGTGTCTGTTACTTTGGGGTGACTGTGGGACAATTCTAGATGGTTGGAACTATTTGGTCCTGTCCCTCTCTCCCCTAAATAAAAACTAATCTCAGTTGAGTTGAGCCCTCCTCTGAAGAAGTGCTTTTTGTCGCAAAACTTTTATTGGGAGCTCTTACAGGTATCATACTATTTTATAGTTCAATCACATCAAGCATTACTGTACAATTGCTGCTACAGTTTCAAAACATGTTTCCCTTCTGGAGCTCCTTGATATCAGCTCTCCTTTACTGAACCCCCACCCTGGTACCTCCCAGGAACCCCTATTTTATATGTTGTCTCTATAAATTCATCAACTCTGGGTTTCGTATACTTAAAAACCTGTAACGACAATTCAAAAGGACTACCCACAATGAAAAAAATCCATCAGAGAGAAACCCCAATATGAATAAAAACCACAAAAAGTATGAAGAAGTGGTTTTAAAGATGTACAAATAAGTGAGTGATATATAGTCCATAAACTTTAGACGGACACCACCATATTGTTTGGGAGAACAGAATAAATGATAACGACTGTCTTAGTGTTTGTCCTTATATTAATGATCTTATGCAGTATTTGTCCTTTTGTGATTAACTAACTTCGCCCAGCATAATGTTCTCCAGGTCCATCCATGTCCTGAGGTACTTCTTAGTTTCACCAGTGTTATCTTCATGATACATAGTATTCCATTGTGTGTATGCACCAAAGCTTCTTGAGCCATTTTCTACTGATGAGCTTTTGGGCTGTTTCCAGCTTCTTACAATTGCAAACAGTGCTAACATGAACATTGGGATACATATGTCCATTTGTGTTATGTCTTTTACATCTTTGGGTTATAATCCAGCAGATGTACTGCTGGCTTGTATGGGATTTTCATTCCTAGTTGTTTTAGGTTGCACTGTATCACTTTCCACAACTTTGTACATGTTTACAGAATCACCAGCAGTGTAAGAGTGTTCCAACCTCTCTGCACCTTCGCCAGTATTTGTTATTTTCTTTCTTTGTTTCAATTGAGCTGTCATTGTCAGCGTAAGGTGATATCTCATCACTGTTTTGATTTGGCTAGTGGTTGTGAGCATTTTTCATATTTTGGTCAGACATTTGAATGTCATTTTTGGTGAGCTGTCTGTTCATGCCTTTCCCCCACTTCTTAATTGAATTATTATTATTTTGCTATTGAAGTCTTGCAATAGTCTATAGATTTTATAGAGTATTTCCTTGTCCATGGTGTCACGTTAGAGATTTTTTTCCCAGTCCATGGGCTCACCTTTTACTCTCTTGATGAAGTCTTTTGATGCACACAATTGCCATATTTTTAGTAAGGCTCAATCATCTATATTGTCTTCTACTGTGTGTGTTTTCTTTGCTATATTTGATTGTATAAGTATGCCCTGTAGTAGGGGTCTTAAGTTTTCTCATCAATGATCTTTATAGATCTTGGATTTACATTGAGGTCTTTGATCTACCTTGAGTTCATTTTTGTACATGGGGTGAAATATGCATCCTGTTTCATTCTTCTGTGGATCAGATCCAAGTTTGCTAGCACTATTTGCGGAAAGCCTTTCTCTTTCCCATTTCATGTTTCACGGCACCTTGCCAAAGATCAGTTTCCTGTAGGCGGCTTGATTTATTTCTGGATTTTCTGTTTTGTTTCATTGGTCTATGTACTTATTCTTGTACCAGTGCCAGGCTGTTCTTACTATTGTAGCTGTGTAATAGGTTTTGAGGTCAGGTACTGTGAAACCTCCTACTTTATTCTTCGTTTTAAGGAGTTCTTTGACAGGCTAAACTCCATCCCTTCACTATCAATAGTCTCCAGTTGACACCAGATTATGTAATGACTACACTCTCAAAGACAATCTTTAGATACAATGAACTTCTGATACAAATCTCAAAGTAATTCTTTTTTAAAAAAGCAAAACAAAAACTAATAACTAATTTTATATGGAGAGGGAAGAGACCTAGGATAAGCAATCAGGTTGCAACTTGATGACCTGATTTGGAGGTGCTGCAGAGATAAACAGATCACGGGAGGCCAGACCCACTCTACTGCTGCTTTGTCTTCCTGCTGCCAAACCACATTGAGCTATGCCCTGGAGCTGGATGAGCTATATAGAGATCCACGCCAGCGCTGAGATACTTCCACTGTCACTGGATCTAAAAGACTTTCCACCCATTGGCTTTTGATTTTCCTACATTTGCATCATTGCATGTGTTGCATGAGTCTGAAGAAGAATTTATAGACTGGTATTAGACATATGTGCTAATATTGGACTTATGGACTTGATCTGGACTGGGTTGGAATGTTTCTTAATGTACAATTTACTCTTTGATGAAAGCTCTTTCTTATACATATATGAGTGTCTATGAATTTGTTTCTCTAGTCAACCTGGACTAATACAGGTAGTATTAACATTTTCTTAATATTGAGCATTCATATCCATGAACACAGGCTATTCTTCCATTTGGGTAGGTTTGCTTGGGTTTCATGTAATAGTGTTCTGTAGTTTCCTTGTACAGGTCTTTTGTTTTGCTGGTTAGGTTTGTTTCTATGTATTTCATCTTTGTGTGGCTATCATAAATGGTATTGTTCCCTTGACGTCTTTTTCAGAGCTCTCTTCATTAGTGCATAGGAGTCCAATAGATTCTTTACTTGTTAAGCTTGCATCCTGCCATGCTGCCAAATATTTTGATTGTTTCCAACAATCATTTTGTAGAGTCTTTGGGCTTTCTACATATAAAATCATATCCCTTGCAAATAGTGAGAGTTTCACTTCTTTGCCCATTTGGATTCCTTTTTGTTGTCTAATGGTCTAAGACTTCTAGCATAATGTTGAATAAAAGAGATGAAAGATGAAGTCAGACAAGCTTTCTTTCTCTGAGGGATTCATCATTTCTGTATTTCACTTTGAGGTCATTTTTCTTTTTTACTGTATTTTATTTATAGCAAAGTCTCTGTGCCATAAGTTAGGACTTATTTTGAGTTATACGAAAGCATTCTTCCTTCAAAGAATTAGAAAAACTCAACTTGAATGATGAGGGCAATGAATGTACAGATGTGCTTTACACAATTGATGTATGCATGGATTGTGATATGAGTTGTATGAGCCCCTAATAAAATGATTAAAAAAAAGAAAAACTTAACTTATTTTTTTCTACTGAAACAATATCATGGTAGTTAAAGTGGAAGAAATGATAGCTTCTTAGTCAGAATAATGAATATAATAAAGGAAAGGAGAAATAAAAAGAGTATTAATGAGAGGAGAAAATGAGGGGCTAGGAAGTGTAGTATTATGGACTCTAAAAGAAGTTTTAAGACAGGATGTGGACTTTAATTTCAAATGTTTCCAAAGGCTCAAAGAGAATGTTGTTCATTAAAAGGCAGTGGTACCCCTGGAAAAAAGGATTTAAACTGGTTCGAACCAGTCTAGTCATGGCCGATAATACCAAATTAGAGCAGAGGCAAATTTATAAAGATTTGGGCTCAGTGGAAAGACAAACAGAATGAGAAAAATTACATGTTGAAGTCCCAAAATGGGAGATTCAGAAGAGGCATAGAGATGTAAAAGACTGGATTATTGCCAAGAGTTAACAAGTGGCATACATTCAAAATACCGTGACTAGCTGCCATTTTTGAATGCAGCACTGTTTAGTGCTTGCTTGCTTAGAAAAAAAACACTACTCAATAGAGTAGTGAGTATAGAGAATTCGGTGAAAACTTTTCATCACATTTGTTGGCCTCTATTAGGTACTCTTCGTCAATAAAAACCAGAAAAAGAGGATGAAAGAATGAGAATAGTTTTCTGTCGCTGCATAAAATACTCCCATACACATAAAGCTCACTTTTGCTCCCTCGTTTTCTCTGGGTCTAGCATTCAGGTAAGCATTAATTAAGTCCTCTGCTCAAGATGTTAGCCAGAATTGTGATCTGATGCTCAAGGTATTTTCCAAGATCATTAGTTATCAGTAGAATTTAATTCCTTGTGGTTATGACTAAAGCATTGGTTTCTTGCTGTCTGTTGATAAGGAACTCCTTTCAGCTATTAGAGAGTGACCTTAGGTCCTCCCACATGGTGCCATCATCTTATAGCATGATCCTTTGCTTTCCTTCTAACCATCAGGAGAGACGCCTCTCACTTCAACCTTTTCGACTTCTTTCTCTGACCTCCAGGCCTTTTTAAAAGGCTTAACGAATTAGGCCAGGTGCCACCATGGTTATCTCCTGTTTCTTTAATGTGAAATCAACTGTTTAGTAATCTAATCACAAACATGAAATCCCCTCTTAGTCCTATGTGTTAACCACACTGAAGGTGTGGCAATTACATAAGGTTTGTACACCAGCATGTAAAATTCCTGGGGGAATCTTAGAATTATGCTTACCAAACAGGGAATGTCTAGGAGTGCTTTTCTTGGGATAAAAGTGCAGCCCCAAAACCAATCTAGAAAAGTCTTCAGTCCAGCAGTTAAAAGTGTGGGCTTAATCTGTAAAGATTAGATAGGTATGTTAAGGGTCATTGAGTTTATAGTAATGGGGAAAAATTGGAAAATGAGGATAAAATGTTTGCACAACTTGAATAATATCATTGCTATCACTTAATTGTATAGATAGGAATTGTTGAAATGATGTATACTCTGTTGTGTATATTCTCAACAACAAAATAAAAATAAAATTAGATAACAATGAAAAAAATTGTGGGCTTCATCCTGGCCCACCAAGCCTTGAGGACAATATCTCTGCTCAGAGCAGCTAATGCACAGAGAGGACCATATGGCTGGCTCCACTATGAGACACGGCATCCCTCACTGACCCACAGCCCTACGGGGCACAGCACTGGAGAGACACAGTGTGGGAATTGCACCTAATCTGACCCCACCACATTGAGGTGGAACACTAAGGGTGTTCAACAGAACAGCAAGGGAAGCAGAACAAGGAAGTCCTGAAGGAACACCAAAAATAGACTTTGGGGCTAGGGTGTGAAACCCCATCAGACTTGACCAGAAAACACTCCTAAAGGTCAGCAAACAGACCTTGAATTATTTACAGACTTTTCTTTTTTTGTCATTAGTTTTTTGTTGTTGATGTTTTGTTTTCTTTTGTTGCCTTGTTTTGCTCTGTCTTGTTTTTTTGTGCATATTATTATCTCTGAAGGTCTATCTAGATAAGATAGTGGGATCAGGTATCGGGCATCAAAGAACAAAAAATCCTATTGTGAACGAGGGGGAGTGCGGAGTGGAGACACAATGCCCATCTGTAGGCAAATGGACATCCCCTTACAGAAGGGTCTCGGGGAGGGGATGAGTCAGTCAGGGTGCAGTGTAGCAATGATGAAACATACAACTTTCCTCTGGTTCTTTTATGCTTCCTCTCCCTCACTATTATGATCCCAATTCTACCTTACAAATCTAGCTAGACCAGAGGATGTACACTGGTACAGATAGAAACTGGAAACAGAAAATCCAGGAAAGATGAACCCTTCAGGACCAGTGGTGAGAATGGCAATACCCGGCTGCTGGAGGGAAGGTGGGGTAGAAAGGGGTAACCGATCACAAGGATCTACATATAACCCCCTCTCTGGGGGACGGACCACAGAAAAGTGGGTGAATGGAGATGTTGGACAGTGTAAGACATGACAAAATAATAATAATAATTTATAAATTAGCAAGGGGCTCATCAGGGAGGGGGTAGTGGGGAGTCAGGGGGAAAATGATGAGCTGATACCAAGGGTATAAGTGGAAAGGAAATGTTTTGAGAATGATGATGGCAACAGATGTACAAATGTGCTGGACATAACGGATGTATATATGGAAAGTGATAAGAGTTGTACAAGCCCCCAATAAAATGATTTTTAAAAAAGACTTAATAAACGTTCTCCTTAAATTGAAAAAAAAAAACACTAAACAAATGTGTGGGCTTAAAAACAGAAATGTAAGAGTGTTAGCAAAAGTATTTCAAATGGGTGCTCATTTTATCTCCAGTTTTTTAAATAGCAAAGTGGGAGTGAAACTGTATGGTTTGTATATAAATGTTCCAGCAAAAATGTTTGTGAAAATATTTGGTTTGAGTTCAGACAAAATTGCCACGCCCAATTATTACATTATATTCCAGGTCTAATTATACATCTGATTTTTCTCAGAAGTTTTATGCAGTGGTGAAAGAAGAAACTGGAAAAAACGTACATGATTACACTAAAGAATAATCCAACAGGGAAATAGAAGATCACCCAGGTACCTGATATTTTTGCTTTAAGAGGGAAGCAAACCAAACCTATTTCTATTTATGTGAGTTCTACAAAAAATAATAATGAAATTACATTTTTCTCAGGAACACAAAAATTATTGAAACTTTGACTAGAGGATCCTCAGTGATTTGTTTTTAATGAATAAAGAGATTTCAAAGTCCATGATTCTATGTAAAAATTTATTTGCTAACAGACTACTCCCATGATAAGTTTATAGCAGTGGTTCTCAACCTGTGGGTCGTGACCCCTTGGGGGGGGTGGCGAATGACCCTTTCACAGGGGTTGCCCAATTCATAACAGCATCAAAATTGCAGTTATGAAGTAGCAACAGAAATTATTTTCTGGTTGGGGGGTCACCACACATGAGGAACTGTTAGAGAATCACTGGTTTATCGGTACTAACAAGTGTTAATGTAACCTTGGTGGCTTAGTGGTTATGTCTGCGATCCCAAAGGTTAGCAGTTCAAAACCATCAGCTGCTCCTCAGGAGAAAGCCACAGCTTTCTACTCTCAGTAAGAGTTAGTCTCAGAAACTCACAGGGGCAGTTCTACTCTGTCCTATGGGATCACTACGAGTCATTATCAACTCAATGGCAGTGAGTTTAGTTTTTTGCATTTTAGTGGCGTGATGGACTAAGCATTGGGCTGTTAACCACAGAGTTGGCATTTCAAAACTACAATCCATTCTGAGAGAGAAAGATGAGACTCTCTGCTTCCATAAATGTTTATAGTGTTGGAAACCTAATGGAACAGCTCTATAGCGTTGCTATGAATCAAAATTGCCACAATCGCAGTGGGCACAAGTATTATATTAAATTAAGAATTAAAATAAAGAAAGAAAGAAATAAACAGGCTTTGTAAAGAGAAGAGCTCACAAACAATTGAAAAACTAATAAAACACATTGAAGCAGGAACATATGGTTTAACTGTATAATTGATTACTTTCTGCCTAGTATTATACTATATCAATTTTTTAAAAATAATTTTCCCGACAGACATGTGTGTAAGCAAACGTGGTGAAGAAAGCTGATGCTGCCCAGCTATCAAAAAGATATAGCGTCTGGGGTCTTAAAGGCTTGAAGGCAAACAAGCGGCCATCTAACTCAGAAGCAACAAAGCCCACAGAGAGGAAGCACATGGTCTAAGCGAATACAAGGTGTTGAATGGACCATGTAGCAGACACCAAGGAACAAAAACAGTCATTGTGTGATCACCTTCCTCACATAATCGCTGAAGACGAAAGTGTGCATAAGCAAGTGTGGTGAAGAAGGCTGATGGTGCCCGGCTACTGAGAGATATAGCGTCTGGGGACTTAAAGGCTTGAAAGCAAACAAGCGGCCATCTAGCCCAGAAGCAACAAAGCCCACACGGAAGCAGCACACCAACATAGGTGATCGTGAAGGGCAGAGGAGACCAGGTCTCAAACAACAAAGGCGGGGGGGTGTGTGTGGTGAGAATCACATCACCGTGAATGAGGGGGAGTGCATGATGGGGACCCAATGCCCATCTGTAGACAGCTGGACATCCCTTTCAGAGGGGTAGTGGGGAGGAGATGAGTCACTCAGGGTTCAGTGTAGCAACAATGAAACTCAAAACCTTCCTCTAGTTCCTGAACGCTTCCTCCCCTCCCAATTATCATGACCCCAATTCTACCTTGCGGACCTGGTTATACCAGAGGATGTACAGCAGTGCAGTAGGAATCTGGAAGCACAGAGAATCTAAGACAGAAGAACCCCTCAACACCAGCAGTAGGAGTGGCGACACCAGGATGGAAGGGGGTGTAGAAAGGGAGAACCGATCTTGGAGATCTATATGTAACCTCAGCTCTGGGAGATGGGCAATGGGGAGGTGGGTGAGGGGAGACACCGGGCAGTGTAAGATAAGATAAAATAGTTATAAACTATCAAGGTACCAGGGGGAAGGGGGGAGCGGGGAGGAAGGGGGAGGGGGATAAAAGGGAAACCGAGCTGATTCCAGGAACCCAAGTGGAAGGTGAATTTTGAGAATGACGAGTGCAACGAATGTATAAGGGTGCTTTGCTCAATTGATGTATGTACGGATTGTGATAAGAGTTGTATGAGCCCCAATAAAAAGATTTATTTATTAAAAATTAATTGTTGCGAGCCTCTATTATAGCCTCTTATATACTGGATTTGATGTTAGGCGCTGTTGAGTCGGTTCTGTCTCACATCCTCCCAATGTACAACAGAAGAAACGCTGCCCGGTCTTGCGCCATCCTCACCATCGAGCCCACTGTTGCAGTCACTGTGTTAATCTGTCTTGTTGAAGACCTTCCTCTTTTTTTTGCAGGCCTGTCTTCTGAGGTGCCTTTGGTTGGCTTCAAACCCTCAACTTTTCTGCTTTTAGTCAAACACTTAGCTACTTGCATCAACTAGAAACTCTTGAGCTCCCAAAGACCTGGAGATAAGAGTGGAAAGCAAGTTTAACCTCGTTCAAAATCAATAGAAAATGTAGTCCTTATGGAGCACCACCTTGACCATACCCTTTCCCTGCTCAGAAAGTCCTGATTGCCTATAGGCGAAAGTATAAATCTCAATGCAGTTGTTGTTAGGTGTCATTGAGTCAGTTCAGACTCAACAGACTGAATCATTGCCAGGTCTGGCATCATTCTCACAGGTATTGCTATATGTGAACTCGTTGCTGCAACCACTGTGTCAGTCTATGTGGTTGAGGGTCTTCCTCTTTTTCACTGACCTCTACTTTAACTATGCATTGTGTTCTCCTCCAGGGACTGTTTTCTCTTGACCGCATGTCCAAAATGCATATTCCCTCCCAAGTAGCATAGTCTAAGTAGCATACTTCTGTGAAGACGGATTTGTTCAGTCTCCACTTACTGTTGTTGAGGGTTTTTTGGTATGGCTTTCTTTACATGAAACCCAGGTTAGGTAAATCCATAGAGACAGTAACTGGATTAATGGTTTCTTGGGCTTATGACAAGGGAAGTTGGGGGAAAATGGGGAGCTAATAATGATGAATATAAGAAAGGAGAAAATATTCTAAAATTGTGATATTACATTGTTACAAAATTGTGATATTACATAACTCTTAATATATGTAAGCCACTGAATTGTTTGGTATATTGTGTGGTAAATGAATTATGTGTCAATAAAGTTGTTAAAATTTTTAAAAAGAAAAAAGTAATTCACAATGAATAAGTTGTCTTGCAAAATTTTATCATACAATTTCTTGTGCTCTCTCTGTTCCATCATTAAGATAGACTGCTTGGAGGAGATTGCTTTTGTGAGACTGCCAACCTAATAATCTCATCTCCCAATATGTTGTTCTGCTGGTATTCATTAAGCTTTAAAAGCACCCCCTAGCCCCCCGAAGTGGTCCCTTCTTTCTTTCTAGTCTGTCTAACCTGAAATGTCTGGTGAAATTTGTCTACCATAGGTGATCCTATTGGTATTTGAAACTCTGGTAACAGAGCTTCCAGTATCACCAAAACATTGAAGACACTGCAGTTCAACAAACTGACAGACAGTGGTGACTCATCCACTGGAACTATATTAACTTAACAATGTTTCTTTTATTTCTGTGAAACTGATAGCATAGAATCACGTTTTTTGTAAAGTGTATTTAATTCTATGAGAAATTGTACCAGTGTTATTGAGTTCTCTTTACAATATGAAATGGCAAGCAAAGAATAATTTAGCTGTGTCCTACTGTTCAACATTTTAAGAATTGAGACTAGATATGATCACAGTGTGAGTCATAGGAACATGGATGAGAACTATGTTCCCACACAATTGCTTAGTGAACCAAATCTCCGTAAAGAAGTCTATAAAAAGGAAATGGCAGGGGGGAAAAGGGGAGAAAACAAAACTAAAATAGTGATACTCAATGGAAGGAAAGCAGCAGAAGGTGCTATGCTATAAAGCTCTCTTTTTGAGTGAATAACCTAGTTTTATAGAACAATAGAGCAGGAAGGCACTTAGAGAACGTCTAGCACAACGCCACTCCCTTTATGACCAAGAAAGAGAACACGATCACTGAGAGTTACATAGAGAGTTAGTGCCAGAGCCAAAATGCTTGCTTCACAATCAAGTGCTGTTTTCAGTATAGCACACTGTTTATTTTCAGATTCCACAAGGCCTGCCAATAAACACTGGCGTACAAGAAAGACAAATTCATAGACTGTTACAAATAATGGAATTTGAATAAACTTGTGCAGAAGACTCCACAAATACCAAAGATGGATATTTCTTTCATTATAATATAACAAAAACCAAGCTCACTGCCATCAAGTGGATCTAACTCATAGTGACCCTATTTAGGCCCGGATAGAATTGCCCTTGTGCACATTTTTATGGGAGTAGAAAGCCTCGAGGGGCTTGTGGTTTCAAATTGCTGACTTCACGGTTAGCAGCTCCACATGTAACCACGAAGGCACCAGAGCCCCTTCACTATAATACAGAAGTACTATTTAATGGATATTAGAAATTCAACTTTCTTGTTTCTTTGCTTTTAATCCATCATTATCATTTATACCAGAATTTTTTTCTTTTATTTGTTTTATTTTAATGCATTTTTAACAGACTTACAGGAACAGCACAGAAGACAGACATTACAATATGTATTTTCATGTAGAACATCTTAGTATAGTGAATGGATGGAATCTACTGATAAAAATGCTACAAACAGCATTTAATTGCTATCAGTTAGAAATTTACTTCTTAAAAAAATCTCAGTGCTGCTGTTATCTGGAAAATTTAATAGGCCTATTTATAATTGTTATAAAGTTGAATTACTGAAATGTGTTCACTGAAACATGAATCCACTGTGATGAGAAACATCTCATTCTTCTTTTTTTTACTATTTCATCACTTTTTATTTAAAAAAAAACTTTTATTTTGGGCTCTTAAATCTCTTATCACAATTCATACATTCCTCCAATGTGTCAAGCACATTTGCACATATGCCGCCATCATCATTCTTTAAAAAACTTTTTTTCTTCTTCCTGTTATTGGTAGTTCTGAAAATTAGTCTCCCTCTCAATCCTGCCCCCCTGTCCCCTTTGGTGTCAAAAGGTATCTAAGTACATGATTTCAAATGGAAAGCTAGAGGACAAAAATCAGGTGTTGGCAGTTTTTCCATTTTCATTTGTGTGTGGATTTTTAATATAAATGTGGGGACATAATGCATTAATTCATATTATCCCTCTTAATGCATAATTTCAACCATCTCAATTATCTTTCAAAAGTCTCCAAAGACCTATTAAGTTTCAAGTACCATTCAAGGATACAAGAATGTATTTTTTTTGAAAAGGGAATATTTTCCTAATTTTATTTTGTTGAGAGCATACATAGTAAAACATAGTTTCTACATTTACAATTTCATGACACTGATTACATTCTTGCAGCTATATAACCACTTACACCCTCTCTCCCTAACAAACACCTACCCATCAAGTCTCTAGCTAATCTTTCAAGTATGTATTGTAAATTTGATCCCACATAGACTGGTGTTAAAATAGCATCATGCTCAGGTAGGCAGGCTAACTTTAAGATGGCTTCAAGGGATATTTTTAAGGGAAGAAGAAAAATATTTTAATATCAATCTAAGTGAGTATACTTCTTTGATACAACACTATATACAATAATATTATATCCTAACTTCATAGTTGTTTTCCTATGGTCAATTACATAGATAGTATGTCATTCTGACCTTATGACTCTCTCTCATTTTTTCTTTGATCAGGACATTTTTGTCACCTGAAATGCCCTTTTTCCTCACTACTTTTAGAAGTAATTCTAGCCATCACTAAGACCATCTGTTATAACACCTCCTCTATGGACACTTTCCTGGCCTATACTACTGTACTATAATAGTTATATTAAAAGTGAGGAATTAACAGCTTGTTATTGGTAGATACCATTGAGGCAATTCTTGGCTCATAGAGAACCTATTCTCAGAGAGCTTTAAGAATGTTATTGATTTATTTTAAACAACATTATTTTATTTTGATGAAAGCCTATAAAGCAGTTTGAGTTCCCATTCAGCAATTTCCATATACAATTTTCAGTGACATTATATGCTTCACCATACATGGGACATTCTCATTATTTCCATGGTGGTTTTTCTGTTTTTCATTAATATAGTTTCCTTGGCCTCTTACATACTTATATTTATTTTAAAGTAATCATTCACTGTTTGGTCTCATATGCATGTTATTTTAAAGGAGCATATGGATGATTTTATTATTTTTAAGCCAATTTACTTTTTAGCATCAGGGTTGCCTTGTAGGGTTTTATAGGCTGTCGTCTTCATGAGGACAGATCACCAGGCCTTTCTATCATGGAATGGCTTTGCGGATGAAAACTGTCAACCTTTTGGTTGGCAGTCAAATGTTTAATCTTTCAGCTACTGACTATGTGTAAACTATGTGTAAACACCCTTAGTCTACTAAAGGAAAGCACAGATATGTTGGAAAATTAATGCACAGCACCAATACAGCTGCTGTGAGAAAAATAAAAACAAACAAACTTATTGCCATTAAGTCAATTCTGACTCATAGTGACGCCATATGTTACAAAATAGAACTGCTTCGTAGGGCTTTTTTAGTTGTAATTTCTGTGGAAGCAATGGACCAGGAATACATTCCACAGAAATAATGAGTGGGTTTGAATAGCTTACACTAGCCAGGGACCTGTGCTCTGAAATAAATGTAAACAACACAGAGAATGATAGCAGTGAATAGTATATATATGGAAAGGATTCATAAAAGAGAGAAGAGTAGGGAAGGCGGGAGAAAATAAAATGAGCAAAGGCATAGAGCTGTGAAATAACCTGTATGTTTAAAAAATAGCTAACAGATTTACATGGCTAAAATTTAGAATGAAGGGTATCTGTGTGTGTTATTAGAATTTGGGGTTGAAAAGTGAGGAGTTAGGTTGGACAACTATGCAGGAACTACCGCAGAGAAGGTCTTATGTACCATTCCAGTTTGGACTCCATCCTCTAGGGAATAGGGAGCTTCTAGAGACTGAAGAATGAGAAAATAATCCTAGCAGGGAAGGGAAAGAGGAAATAATTTAATAAAAGAAAGTATTCATGCATCGAGGGAGTGCGTGTGTAGAGAGAGTTATGTTTTTAAACAATCTTATGACCACATAATCTGCATATCATACAATCTAATGGTTCAATCATATTGTAGAGTTGCACAATCATCACCACAATCAATTTTAGAACATTTTCTTCTTTCTTGTACTCACTGTTATTATCTGCCTGTTTTTACCCAACCTCATTTTAAAAGCTTTAGGATTTATGGTATAGGTTCCCAAATTTATTTGAGCTACTGCCTCCTTTTCAGGAAAAAAATTATTCAGCATTCCCCTGGCAATTAAAAACTTTGTACTATAGCCCATACCAAAAAACAACAGAAAAACAAACTCACTCCCTTTGTGTTGATTACAACTCATAGCAACCTTATAGTCTATAATTCAGGATATCTACTTTTACAGCCTCCCTGGATCATTCCAGCACCTCACGGGGCAATATTGTCCACTTTAGGAAACACTGATCCAAGGGAACTTTTTTTTCATAACTAATTGGGAATTCTAAAGGGCGCAATGAAAAGGACGAGTGTAAAGATCAGCAGTGGAATAAGGGATTAGGAGGGAGAAAATACAGGGTCATTTGCGGATAATAATGCCTTTGAGAGCAGTTGTCCAGTGCAGCCAATTGTTCAGCCACAGAATTCAACTCGGGTTCCACTGCCTGTTCTTTTCCCTTTTTCTTATAGTGACTTGTGTATATGCCTAGTCTATACTACTAAATTATAGACTTTTGGAGAGCAAGGATCAGATCTAATTAATATGTATGCTTTTCTGTAGAATGTAGCTAGGGATAGTACATATATTTTAATAATTATGTTGTATTAAACTAACCTCAAAATGGCACCTTAGATCTATATTTATTTATTTGTTTTCACTGTCCCTAATCCAACTAAAGTTATAACAAAAGTTAACAGTGGAATTATGATTTACTGTGGAGCAACTGAAGATGAGGCGAGTAGTTTAACCTAGATTTCAAGTTCATTGAAAGTAGAGGCTGTAGCTTCATATCTTCTCTTTATTATCTTACTTCTCCATATACTGGACCAAAAATAAACTGCTTCATGATAGATGAATAAAAAATAGAAGTTGTTAAGAATTTTATTTTACTTAGATCCACCATCAATATTAATGGAAGCAACAGTCAAGAAATCAAATTACATAATATATTTGGGAAACCTGTAAAATCTCTCTCTAAAGTACTGTGTTAGTCTGAGTTGACTAGAGAAACAAATCCAGAGACACTCATAGGTGTGTAAGAGAGGGCTTTATACCCAAGAGTAATTGCATATTAAGAAAACATCCCAGCTCAGTCCAGATCATGTCCATAAGTGTGAGTTTAGCCCATATGTCTGATTCCAATCTATAAATTCCTCTTCAGACTGATGCTGAATGCAGGAAGATCACAGGCCAGTGGGGGAAAAGTCTTGTGGATCCAGTGGCAGTGGAAGTGCTGGTGTGGGTCTCCATGTGGCTCCTCCAGCTCAAGGCTTCTGACTGTCATCAGCATGGCTCCATGTGGCTTGTCCACAGGAAGGTCTTGCAGAGAGAGCTTGTGTCCTGCCTCCAGAGAGGAAGACAGGAGTTCCTAGAATCATCAGGAGAAGGCTATACCCACACAGAGGCCTCATTGGCTATGATCTGATTGACACAATAGACTCTACCCCTTCACTCAAGTTGACAGGAGATGATTTAACTGCTACAAGTACTAAAAATTAAAGATGTCATGATGAAGCCTAAGGCGTGCCTAACCTAAGCCATGGTATTGTTCCAGACTTTTCACTAATTATTTGCTTTTGAGCAAGTCATCACCATGCCACTCACACCTCCAGGATTCATTGTTTTTAACAAGTCAAGTGAATGAATCATTGGTAAAAGATCTTTATAATCTTCCTTCCAACTCAAACTTGCAGAAATATTTATGCATGTCAATTCTCGTGCTAGAGAAGAATATTTGAACATACGATGGCCTTGCAAGAGGACAGACAAATCTGTGTTGGAAGAAGTAAGGACAGAATGCTCCTGTGAGGCAAGAATGGCAAGATTTTGTCTTATATTTGTCTATTGTCAAAGATTTTGACAATATTTTGGACATATTGTCAGGACAGACCAGTCCTTGTATAAGGATGTCATGGTTGGTAAAGTGGGAGGGCAGCGAAAAAGAGGTAGGCCCTGAATGCAAAGGATTGATTACAGTCAGTGCATAATAGTTTCTTAGGCAAAGAAACATTTGTGAGGATGGTACAGGACCTTGCGATGTTTCATTCCCTTGTTCACAGGGTTGATATGGGTCAGAGCCGACTCAATGTCACCTAACTATCTTTATTTCATCCTTCAGATGTAAAGCCTAAGTCCTGTTGATTCTTCTTTTACAGTATCTTATAACCCTCTCTCTGCCACCATCTCAGTTTAAGGCCCTATCATATTATGCCTTGGCTGCTTGCAGGTACTTGAAGAATGCATTTTCTTTCACCCGTACATAGTCAAAAAGACAGGCCTGGTAAATTTCTACTTCTACTTCAAGATTTGGGTTGGAGTTGTCATTCTCTATGAATGCTCCCCTGTGCATGATTCTATTATATTATTTATTATTCAATACTACAGAGTGCTGTAATTACTCTTTTGCTCACATATCTATCTTACCCACTTATACAATAGCAATGATTGTGCTTTATTACATTTTTCTGCCCCACTCTTCTCCTAATTGGGAAATTCATGAACAATAACTGTGTTGTATTTTGTGCTTTTGAGTAACATTTTTTTTATTAACTGCCTAGAGTGGACGGAGGGAGGAGTATGTTTTGTTTGAAAATCTAGGTACTATTATGCAGGAATCAAGATAATGGTCTAAAGAATTGAAATGTGGCAATGACCACTAGGGGAGTTATTGTAAGGTGCCATCAAGTCTACTCAGACCCATAGTCACCCTATGTGTAACTGAACAAAACCCTGCACAGTCCTGCCTCACCCTCACAATTGTTCCTATGCCTTAGCCCATTTGATGCAGCTGCTGTGTCCATCCATCTCATTGATGACCTTCCTCTTTTTTGATGCCCTACCACTTTACCAAGCACAGTGTCCTTCTTCAGGGACTGGTCTCTCCTAAGAGTATGTCCAAAGTATGTAAGATGACGTCTTGCCATCCTTGTCTATAAGGAGCACTCTGACCGTACTTCTTCCAATACTGATCTGTTTCTTCTTTGAGCAGTCCATGGTACTTTCAGTATTCTCCAGCATCACAGTTCACATGCAGGTTAAGAGCAGACAATGAAGAAGGATTTGGCTCCCCACTTTGGAGGAAGAAGCGATGAAAACATTTTTGCTAGGGGAGTAGAATCTATTAAAAGGATACCTGAAAATATAAAAAAGAGTGTGGGGGATCATGACTTCTAGACTAACAATTTATGAGTTGCTAGAGAAGCAACAACAACAAAAACAGGTGGTGGGCAGATCGAAGCTGTACAGCAAGGCAGGAAGGGACAGCAGAGTCCTTAAAACGAAGGAGGTGGTAGAAGCGGTCTGGTGGGACTGGAGGAGAGTTCAAACATGGCCCAGGCCTGATAATGATGAGACTTCAAAGATTAAAGGGTTTACTTGACAATAGAGTGTGTGTGACTAAGATCCTTGATGGGTGTTTTTTATTTTAGCCAACAGTAGAGACTGAAAGATTAAATCACTATCTGGATGCAGTTTATTATTCTATTACAGTAAATACCTCCCCAGGATTTCCTTACCTTTCTATCAAACGCTAGCAAACACCGGATGGTCTGCAAGTGTGTTGGAGGGCAGCTAAAAGGGTGGGGTAACTAGGGTAGGCTTTAAGCAGAAGAGGAAGTGAGGGAGGCTGGGACTCAGTGCTCAGCCCTTGCAGGCAGATACTTCCTCCACTTCTGCTGACTAGTGTCAAGATGCAGGAAACTTTGATTTTAAACAGCTCAGGGGGACTCTTATCTAATTTGGTCAACTGCTCTATACTTTCTTTTCTCCTCTCCTCTAACCGCCCCCCAAAGTTAGTTTTGTTGTACTATTCATCTTATAAGGCAGAGTTCAGGGAAATGAGGACAAAGGTAGTAATATTTTGATGTATAGGTACTCGCTTATGGTTGTTGAGTGGATTCATGAATCAACAGGATAATCAGCAGGTGCAGTGTTTTGTAAACTGCACAGCACTATGCAAATGTAAAATGTTCTTACTCTCTTTCCCATTCGCACAAGGCTTAGCCAAGGGCCTACTTCTTGCTTCCTATTCTACGTGCTTCATTCCACATTTTCAGCTTGTATTATGCTTACTGTCAGTACTGATAATTTGGTGCTTAGTGTTCTATTACTTGCATTGAATTTTAAAAGTAGTTTTATTGGCATATACTTCACATATGCAATTTAATTCTTGAATCATATTAAGAAGATTTGTGCACTCATCACCACAATCAATTTCAGAACATCTTCTTGTACTTGTTGTTGTTAGCTCCCTGTCCCTCCCACCTTCTCCCCTACCATGCCGTAGGCAATTATCAATCCAGTTACTGTCTCTATAAATCTACCTAGCCTGGACTTCATATACAGAAAACCATACAAAAACACAAACAGGAATCAAACAAGCAAGCAAACAAACAAAACCAACAACAATGACTAGACAAAACAGAAAAATCTCCATAGAAATTAAAGCAGAAACAACTTTAAAATGGGTCAAAAGGGAGATCAAGTGATTACAGTTTATGCTAACTGCATCTGCCACAATCTACTTTACAATGCTCTCTGTCTGATAGCAAGGCTGTTCCATCCCTGGACTGCAGTCCAAGGGGATTCCCTGGAATCTTAACCTATGTGGGGACCCTGCAAATGAATTTTGGGCTTCCACTGTCATCCATACCCTTCTGCAAACTGGCTGTTTACAATGCAAGCTGATACCAATCCTTCCTTCAGAGTTGGATTTTAGTATTTATTAGCCTTATATCACATAGGCTGGTGTGTGTGCTTCTTCCATGTGGACTAAGCTGATGCCTCACTCTAGATGACTGCTTGTTTGAAGACAAGCCTTGGAGACCCCAGATGCTGTCCTTCCGGAGAGCCAGGCACCATCTGCTTTCTTCATCACCCTTTGCTATAGCATCTATGTGTTTTAGTCTGGGCAGACTAGAGAAACAAATCCATGGACACGCATACGTGTATAAGGAAGAGGTTTATATACAAGAGCAATTGTGTGTTAAGAAAACATACCAACCCAGTCCAGTCAAAGGCCATAAGTCTGATATTAGCCCATATGTCCAATACCAATCTATAAAGTCCTCTTTAGACTCACGAAACACATGCAACGAAGCCAAATGCAGGATGATCACAGCCAGTGGGTAGAAAATCTTTGGGTCCAGTGGCGTTGTAAGCATCTCAGTGCTGGCAGGGGTCTCTATGTGTCTTCTATGGATTCAGAGGTCTGGTTGCATCAGGGTAGGTCCATGTAGCTTCTCCAATTTAGGTCACTAGTGTAGTTCCATGTGTCTTATCAGCTGCAATGTCTCCCAGGGAGTGAAATAGTGAGAGAGAGTCTCTCCTGCCTCCAGGAAGGAAATACCGGATTTCCCAGAATACTCAGGAAAAGGCCATGCCCACACAGAGGCCTCATTGTCTATCTCCAGATTGACAGGCTAGACTCCACTCCTATGCTCTTAATCCTCAAATTGACACCACATTACGTTACTACCACAATCCATATCTTCAGTAATCTCTTGTTTCAAATTTAACAGTACTTTTTGGTGAAAATGTATACACAAAAGCACATACCTTTCCAACAGTTTTTACATGTGCAGTTCAATGACAAATGTTATGTACGTTATATATGTCAACATCCTCACTGTCTTCAATTATATGGATTCACCATTGATAACTTAGACTCCCTTATTTGTGTGTGAATATTAGCATCTTAACCCACGATGCAGTTTTATTTAAGTTAGGTATAAACATTTACTTTGAAAAAGCAGCTCTTTAAAAACCAGAGTTGGAACATTTTCATACACTTAATATGTTGTGATTTCCCCAACCCTTTTTAGCCTAGCTCAAGCCTTAAATTTTTAAGCTTCAGAATTTCCACATGGTCAAAAAGAAAACCTAATACCTTATCTTGCCCAATTACAGGAGAATGGAAGAAAAGGGAGAAAAGTTACTCAGTATTAGCTGGCTGTAGAAGGGGAAGGTAACAGGTTCAAAGTGTGTTGGCAGGAGGCAGACCACTACTAATAAGGTTCCACTTGACAAACACAAAGTCCTGGGTTCCTTTATTTCTTCTACTACAAAAGCGGGTCACACTTTCTAGTCACAGGATCCTGGAGACCAAATAAAACGGATCATCAACCAAGAGTCTAGAGGTCTTCTCTCAGTCAAGGCAGCAGGTGAAAATGTACTTTATTTCCCAGACTCCTCGAGGGGATTCAAGAGTCTCTTTCGCATCACATCACCATGCTCCCTGTTCCTGGTCCTCTTTTCGGCTTACTCATTTTTCAGGCATTTTCTCATCTCCCCATAAAGATCACTGAGATGACCACAAAAGTTCAGAATGCTGTGATTTCTGTGGCATTCCTTTAGCAAATTCATCAAGGTGTTGCATTCTTCAGTGTGCAGGTGCAGAGACAAGTCAGGATGCATCTTTAGGAGATGCAGGATCACAGCAGAGCCACCGCTCGCTGCCACACCGGGAGGCCTGCAGGGGTGTCCCTCGGAGGCGCACGATAAAGAGCTGTCCCTTATAATTCTTATCCATGTTTTAGGGTTACTGTTGTCAATATTATCACATATGATAATTATTTAAAGGAGTACAATACTCAAGGGAAATATTTTTAATTAATTGAGCTAAACTCTCATTTAGTTTAAGGAAGGCTGCATGGAATAGTGCTAGTTCTATTGTTTCCAGGCAAAAGGGTCACATGAATTCAATGGATCCAGTTAACCTCGTTTCCATGATAATCTGATATTCTGTTTTGGAGTTTTTCTCCTTTTGACAAGGGTTCATTTATTGAGGCCTAAATCAAAATGTCTGGTAATAGCAGCCAGACACTATCCATTTCTTCTGGGATCATGATAATGCAGCCAGTTGTTCTGGGTGTAATGACCATTTCCTTCTCTCGCTCCTGAATCTCCTTTTTCCACTGCGAACTCCAGGTGGCCTGTCACATGGCTTTGAGACTCCAGGACCTATTCACTGCACTGAGAAGCAATACCAACACTCTTATTGCAGATTCCATCTCGTAGTTACCCCATAGGCCAGGGCAGAACTGCCCCGGTGGGTTTCTGAGACTGGAACTCTTCACGAGAGTAGACACTCTCTTCTTTCTCTCCTGGAATGTCTGGGGGGTTTGAACTGCTGCTGATAGTACGATTAGCAGCTTAGTGCATGTACTATACTACCAGTGCTCCTGGTAGCAGAGACCTGAAAGATAATATTAGGCTATTTGACGTCATAGACCTATGAAACCATGACCCTAATCCCTTGAACCTATCAAACCAGTTCCATGAGGTGTTTAGTTGTACCTAATCAGTATCAGCAGCTGCCTTATTACTTCTGGTTAAATTTGTTTTTAATTATCGAAGTTTCTATTTGCCAATTGACCCCTCCTTTTTTTCCTCGTATACCGCTAGCTTAGTGATATCAGTTAAATCAGTTATAGTAATTGTGTACTTTTAGTCAATGCTAAATTTCCTATCATCATAGAAAAAATTCACTGTTTTTCAAATAGTGATTTCACTTTCTCCTTACCTCCTCCCACTACTGGTAACCACTGCTTTCTATATATTTATCTATTCTTGTCATTTAATGTGAGAAAATACAATATCTATTCTTTTATGAAGGGGTCCTGGTGGTGTAGTGATTAAGTCTTAGGCTGCTAACTGCAAGACCAGCAGTTCAAAACTATCCGTTGCTCTGTGGGAGGAAGAGGAGGCTTTCTAATCCTGTAAAGATTTACAGTTTTGGAAACCAACAGGGACAGTTCTACCCTGTCCTAGAGGGCTGATATGAGTCAGAATTGATTTGACGGCAGTGAGTTTGTTTGATTCTTTTATGATTGACTTATTTCACTCAGCATAATATCTTTGTGTTTTGTTTAAGGCTGAGTAGTATTCCTTAATATGTATCATATTTTGTTTATCCAGTTGTCTATTGTTGGAAACTTGGGTTGTTTCCACCTTCTTGCTACCGTGAATAGTGCTGCAATAGGGGCAATCCCAGAAGGCGTTAACATAGAGGCCTAGCTGAATGAACTGAACCCTACCTCGAAGCTGCCTGCACCCTTGGACTGAGGGCTGGGATACGTGGATGGGAGAGGAAGCAGAGAGTGGCCGCCCCAGGATTGGGGAAGTGGCAGTAGCTGAACCTTGAGGGGAACCCCCGACTCTGTGGGTGTCCAGTGGATGGGGACCCAGGATCGCCATACATGTAGTGCCTCAGTCTCCATCCTGCAGTGAGTTGACAGGTTGGGATCTGTTGAACAGGGATCTACACTTGGGGGAGTTGGCCCAGAAAGGATCCTACTGCCATCAACAGAGCCCAATCTAATGAGAGTGCGAACTGTGTAGGACAAAAACTCGTGGGTTGCAGCTCAAGGTCACACTGTACTGGCATAGACTCCTCATACTGACAGTGTTTGGAATGTTGGGTCATTGGGAAAATTGATTATAATAATAGTCAATCGACATATACCTCATGGGGGTGATTGGCAATGCTGTACTTCTTAGTTTATATGAGTTTTTGCTTTTCTACTTGTAGCTTGCTCTTTTGTGATTTTGTGTTTTTTCTTTCTTTTCATTTTGGGCGTGTGCGTTCTGTTTGTTTGGTTGCTGATCGGCTTATTGCTGCTATCAATGCAGTTTAGATTATAGGGTTGTTATTTTGTCATATTATGACTGCCAATGTAAACCTGAGCTATGCAATATCCCAGGGACAAGTCTGGGATCCCACTTAACACTAGCCCCAATTCAAGAACACTAGTTCTGATAACACGGTCCTGCTGGATACTCACTGTCATGAAATAATCACTGAAGATAAGGGTGATACACCAAAGCATGGCAAAGAAAGTAGATGGTGCCTGGTTATCAATCGGAATAGTGTCTTGGGTCTTAAAGGCTTGTATTCAAGCAAGCAGCCATCTAAGCAAGGAGTCAACTAAGTTCACACGGAAGAAGCACATCAGCTTGTGTAACCCAAACATGACAACTAAAAAAATTTAATATGATGAAGGAAACGTATCAGAGATAAACTTATGAACACCCAATTTGTAGAAGGCTGTATAGGACAGAGGTAGCCCAAAACCCATCTGCAGAGCATTTGGTCAGACTGAGGTGCTGGCAAATCCACTTTAGCCACAGGCAAGAATCACGAACAGCCTTACTGTCAGGCAGAGACCATTGTAATCTTGAATAGGCTGATCAAGCTGGATACTTGGCCAGATGACATCCCTATAGACCTGACTTGATTTTGTTCTGTGCCCAAGTATCTCTTACTTGTTCTATGACAGAAAATTTCCCCTGGTTTTAGGAATATTGTCGAGGGTCTTTTCTTTTTTACTCATTATTTGTATTTTGGTCTGTGTATTATTATTATCTTATCCATATCACCTTATTTCAAATTTTATTTTTGTTGTTTCTGTTGGGTTTCCCAGTTTGTGACCCACAGGTAGGAGTGGATGCATTGTGATAATAACTGATACAGGGGTTAATGGGGGATGCAAGGGAGGGGAGTGGGTGATAGGGAGGGAAGGGGAATTTCAGGAGTGGAAAATTAAGACGGGAGCGGGGAGGGAGTACTAGAACTTACTGTGATTGCACAACCCACTTTAAATGTGATTTAACTGTGTGTGTTCTAAAATTGATGTGGTAATGATTGTGCAATTATCCTTGATATTATTGAACAATTGAATGATTGAAGCGCATACTATGTAAGTTAAGTGTCAATAAAGCTGTTAAAAATAGTGCTGCAATAAACATCACTGTACATGTCAGTTCATGTCACTGCTTTTAGGTCTATAGTATACATACCCTAATGGTGGTTGGCTATATTTCTAAATTTTTTTAGGAATCATTATATTGTTTTTTCATAATGGTTGTACCATTTTGCATTCCTATCAGCAGTGGATGAGGGTTCCAGTTGCTATATCCTTGGAGCATTTGTTATTTTCTATTTTCTTGATCATTGCCATTCTAACAAGGGGCGAGGTAGTATCTCATTGGGGTTTTGATTTACATCTCTAGAATGCTAATGACGAATATTGGTGGCAGAACAGATAAATGCTCAGCTCTCAAGCAAAAGGCTGGCAGTTGGAACTCTTAAGGTCTTTCACAGGTTAGACCTGGTGATCTGTCTTTATAGAGTATAGCCAAGCAAACCCTATGGGAAAGTTCTACTCTGTCATATGGGGTCACTATGAGTCAGAATGGGCTCATTGACACCCAACAATAAACAGCGATGACTGATAAGCACCTCTCTTCATGTGCTTATTGGTCGCTTGAACACACTCTCTGGTAAAAATCTCTTCATGTTTTTTTGCCCATTTTTTATTGTTATTTGATCTTTGGTTTCTAAGTTGCAAAAGTTTTGTATTTTTTTTATATTAAACCCTTATAGGATGTATGGATCACAAAGATTTTTTCCCACCAATCTTTAGGCTGTTTTTTTATTCTTTTGATACATCCTTACAAAAATTTTTTTTTCATGAGCTGCCTAATGTGTAGGAACCTATCTTCCCAAGTAGACTGTGAACTCTCATAGGGCAGGACAGAAAAAGTCATTAGTTTTTTACACTACACTTTCTTCTACCACAGTGTTTTGCCTATGTTTGTTGAGTAATTGGCTAGTGACTGACTGGAGCAAAGTTATCCATGAGGATTTAATCTGTAAACAATCAGATTTGTATAAATGATCCCAGTGGCTTTCTTCCATGGTAATAAAAGATATTGGAGAGAGGAGCAAAAAGATCCTCCTGTAACCCTTTTATCTTAGTAAATATGGTTAAAAAAGGCACAGGAGAGGGGAGCAAAAAGATCCACCTGTAGCCCTACTATCACAGTAAGTAGTTTTCTTACTTGGTATTTCCAGGGAAGTGTTTAAAAGCATTCTTACTGGTATTAAAAACTGCAGGGGAGCTGATGCTGCGTTTCTGACTACTCACATCTTCCTTTTGCCTTAGCTTATTCATCACTAAGGGGAGGAGACTATCTTACCCATCAAATATGGCCACTCTGTTGTCAGACCGCTATAATATAAGCACAGGACACTATCAGGTTAAAAAAATAAGAAATATTGTGATATTCAGGGCTAATGTCATAATATGCTCCTATTATCGATTGAATTATGTCCTCCAAGTATGTGCATTATAAATCCTAACCTCCATTCTGGTGGGTATAATTCCATTTGGGACTGGATTGTAGTTGTTATAGTAATGAGGCAAGATTCAACCTCTCTGTCATTGAGTAGATTCCAACTCACTGTGACGCTATAGTATTGGGTAAAACTGCTCTGTGGGTTTCTGAGACTGTTACTCTTTATGGGGGTGGAAAACTTTGTCTTTCTCCCACTGAGTGCCTGGCAGTTTCATACTACTGATCTTGTGGTTAGCAGCCCGACATGAAGCCACCAGGGCTCCTTGAGGGTGACATATAAAGATTAAAGATGTGAATAGCGGTGAGATGTGGTAAGATAGATGCCAAGATGCCTAAGAACCAGGAAGCAGAACCTGAAAAGACAAGGATCTTTCTCTAGAGCTTACGGGAAACAAAGTATCTTTCTTTACAGCTGGTGCTCTGAATTGGGGCTTCTAGCCGCCTAAACTTAGAGAAAATAAAAGTTGTTTGTTCAAGCCATTCACTTATGGTAGTTCTGCTAAGTCAACATAAGATAACTTAGACATCCCCATTCTATATTACTACATGGCAAGTGTGTTTATCCTGTGTCATTCGATTAATGTGATGCATAAAACCAGGCCTGAAGTCCCAATAGCAATCGAGATCTTGAGGAACGTATGGGTTTGGGTGTGTTGGGGCACCTGATGAGAAAAGAGTTCCACCCTTAGTCTTGACAGTGGAAATGCACTACAGTCTACATGCTTTTGAACTTTTTGTAAAGGATTAACTAAAGAGGCCTACCTTCTTCCAGGGTGACTTGTATAAACCTCTAATTATCAGCAATTTGGGATTTCCTAAATTTGTGGGCGATTTATCACAGCTAATTCTGGGACCCATCTCTAACTTCTTGGCATTTAGATAACTGGATTTTGGAAGCAAGACTATTGCTTCCTAGGAGGTTGCTTTCTTTCTTTTCTGGAAGGCTTTTGTTTTTTGTTTTGAGTAAGAATCCAAATTTATATTAAAGATAAAGGATAACCAGTTGGCAACAAAAAGAAGCTTTTAATACCTTATAAAGTCTGAGGAGTTCCTAGGAACTTTCAACTAAGAATTTAGGACATATCACAGATATCTCTGTTGTTATTGTTAGCTTAATTCCAATGAACATAAAGAACCCATAACAACACAAAACAGTCCTATGGAAAGCAAAGGCTGCTAATCTGAAAAAGAGAGGAAATTCTAAAAAAGTATAACACTCAAAAGTCTCAAAATGTGTTTACAAACTAGGTTTTTCTTTCCTTTTAGGGAGAAGAATCGTGTAAAATAAAAGAATGATTGAATGTGCCAGCTCATAACCCCCTTTCTATTTTTCATCAGTAACATTTATGTAGGAGCTCAAGTATCTAGGATGTATTAATTGCACCAGCACTCTAAAGAAGTTAACAGCATTTTGTTCATTTATCAAAAGGCAAGCCAACTCTTTGTTTAAGTGCTCAAGCATCTATAGGTATGTTCACTCTTCCGTATCGTCTCATTCTCTACTTTTCTAACACAGCCTCTTCTTGACTTTCTCTCAAACTTGTAAAGACATTTCTTTCTCTTTTCCAGAAGTAATATTGGTGGAATGCAAAGAATGGAGGAGCCATGGTGATATGGGGTGAGATGGAATGGAATGAGGGACCAGGATAAAAGAGTTCTGTGGAGCATAAAGCTATGTTTAAATGGTGACCTCTCTATTAACCTATGAATAATTCTGGGTTAAAGGAAAGGTAACTGCCAGTGTAAGGTATTTTAGCACCATTTCAAAAATTGTAACATGGGAGAATTCCTGGTGCCACAGTGATTAAGTGGGAAAGCCATGGGAAACATGTGGCGGTGTGCTTCCTTAAAGATCTACAGCCTTGGAAACCTTATGGGGGCATTTCTACTCTGCCCTTAAGGTCACAGAATTGGATTTGACTCAAATTAATGGACTTCAGATATCTGAATTTATATAGTCAGGTTAAATGGCTTCCTTTTCTTGCCTTTCTACAAAGATGAAGATGAGCTGCCATCTGATATTACTTGATCACACTCCTTAGCAATTGTGTTTCTTCACTGCAAGTGAACAAATTGGTATTCTGGCTTTATAAATCTCTCTAGTTTTTAAGGTTAATTACTATGAACCTACGTCCTAGGTATTTTCCTATCATGTAGACATCCATGTATACTGAGACCCAAATAACACTTGGGTGAGGGATAAAAGTGATTCAAGTCTTTTTATTTTAAGTGGAAGCAATTATACCATAGGTATATATATATTCTGGGAAAATTATCTGTAATATAAATAAATCTGTGGTTAGTTGGATGGGCAACTGTGGTGGTTACACAATTTCATGTCAACTTGATAAAGAATGAAGGGGTGGATTTTCCTGTCAATCAGGTCACAGCCTGATGATCCCTCCTTGTGGACATGGTCGTCTCATAAGGATTCTGGAATTTCTTCTCTTGCTCCCTGGAGGCGGGAAGCATACTCTCTCTGGTTCACTTTCCTGTTGACAAGCCACTTGGAACTACACTGATGGCAGCCAGAGCCCTGGAATACATCCACTGCCACTTGATCTATAGGACTTTCCATCCAGCAGCCTGTGACTTCCTGCATTTGCATCATTGCGTGTGCTGTGTGAGTCTGAAGAGGAATTCATAGTCTACTATTGGACATGCAACCTAATATCGGACTTATGGACTTTATCTGGACGGGGCTGGGATGTTTTCTTAATGTACAATTACTCATTGCTATAAAGCCCTCTCTTACACGCCTATGAATGTCTCTGCACTTGTTTCTCTACACTAACATATTATGGTACCTTGGGAATGGGGTACTAGAGAAAAAAATCCTAAAGAGGGAGAGTGGATGCTTGTTTGACCTCTGCGTCATGGTAGATTTTCTTCTTTGGCTAGCCAGAGGTCAGCTATGACAGATTACTGGGTTGTTTTCTGAAAGGAATATGGGAAAATAAAATGTTATTTTCTTTGGTTGTTGTCTTTGGTTATTCCTGCTTGAAATGGTGAAAATGAATGTGATTTATGTATATCTTGAGCTGGGGAGGGGGTGAAATTGTCCCTTGAATTTCTCAAAGACCATGCTGCTTAGTGAAAATGGCTTTTAGAAGGTCAAAATGGCTAACAGAAGACCCAGCCCTGGCTTGATGCAGAGGCCTAAGGTCATATTTCATATCAATGGATAGTTTAGATAAGGACTAAAATAAGATAGATATGGATTGAACTTGACTGTTTTAAGAATTGAGTTTAGGTTCTGGCTGTACTAGATTTATACTGTTTTCTTCTGCTTTTTGTTATTGATATAAGTATAAATAGAAGTTTATAAGTCTATGTGCCTTTGGCCATCAATTTGAATTTTTGAATGGGTTAGGACAAGCCTGCAAAGAAGGCCCTGAAAAGATAAACCCCACCCAGTGCTTTTGAATACTCAGGACATTTGTATTCAAAGTGACTTAGGGAACTGTGACAGACTGAAGAAAAAAATAGGAACCCTTTGGCTTTTTGAATTTTGAACTAGTGGTTTGTGCCTAAAGCTGAAAAAAGAAATAGTGCTATGGAGGAAATCTCCTCTCTAGGACTGAACATTATAGGGAGCCTGCAGGCAGCCTGAAATGCTTGCTAGGTGACCACCTGGATCCACTTGTTGAGTGGAAATAAGAGAAATGCAGCAATAGAGAGCCAGGTTGAATCTGGCCACTGACACCTGTGGACCTGGTTCCCAAGGAATAAAGGAGAAGACGAGTGGTTTGGCTGGCCTGATGTTCATGATCTAGCTCAAGGGGACTATGGTTGTTGAGAATTTGTGATGGGGCCCATGGTCTAAAGGTGAGGTGACCACTGGGCATCCTAGTGAGCTAAGTGAGGTGGCACACATGGAGTTGACCAGAACTTGACCAGATGAAGAGAAAATTTTGAGCCTTTGAATTGGTGCATATTGCCACTGATTTTATCGATGGTCTATCCTGGTTTGACTTTGCTAATGGATGTAGACTCACAAGGTTCCAACAGGAATGAAGATTCTTTACATCAAAGAATATGATTGTCTCCTCAGAGCACTAGGTTGATCTAGTTGGACAGTATAGAAATTTGATACCCCCAATTGGGCGGATAAAGGCATGAAGTGGCTGGCTTACAAAATTTCATAGGTGGGGAAATACATTCATAGGATTATAGGATTATGGTTTAGGTGTTCATTGTTCACATAACTGTAATTTTAAGTATGGAATATTTTTGTTGTGTTCATTTATAGAATATTATATTTAAATGTGGCTGGCACATTTTGGATTGCTTGCATTACAGTTTTATCCTGTTAGGACAGATATGATTTTATTATTGTTTTGTTTAAAAATTATGTATGGCTAAAGAGTTGTGTAGAGGTGTCAAGTTGATAAGGTGTCAAGTTGATATCAAATTGGTAGTTACACAAATTGGTAGTTACACAATTTCATGTCAATTTGATAAAAGAATGAAGGGGTGGTGTCTAGCCTATTAATCAGTTCACAGCCTGATGATCCTTCCTTATGGGCATGGCCTTCTCATGAGGATTCTGGGAATTCCCTCTCTCTTGATTCTGCCATCAGAGGAGGTGGGCCTTTCTTTTCTCTGCTTCACATTCCTATTGAAAAGCCACATGGAGCCACATTGATGGTAGCGTGACCCCTGTAGATGCTTCCACCGCCACTGAATCTACAAGGCTTTCCACCCACTAGCCAGTGATCTTCTTGCATTCGGCATCATTGCATGTGCTGCGTTAGTCTGAAGAGGAATTCATTCATCAGCTAATAATAGACTTATGAGCTAATATTGAACTTATGGACTTGATCTGTACTGGGCTGAGATATTTTATTGATGCATAATTACTTCTTGATATAAAGTTCTCTCTTATGCACATATGAGTGTCTCTGGATTTGTTTCTCTAGCCAACCTGGACTAACATAACAACTACATGACAGAGAAATGGAATATTGGGTTAAGTTTAGAACTTGGTGTTAAATATTATTTTGATCCTTAGCATTGAATCTTAAGAATCAATGGACTTAATGGAAGTAATATCTAATGAAAAAGATATTATTTTCACGTAAATATTTCTTAACAATAAAGGAAAGAACCTGGAGGCAAAGGACATTTATAAAAGCTTAACTACAGGTCTGTACATTTATAAATGCATATATAACAAGATGGGAATAGAACTATGTACTCATATCTATATGTTAAGAGTTAAGGTTGAAGATGGATATTGGGCCTCGACTCAGGTACTCCCTTAACACAAGAACACTTTGTTCTAACAATCTGGCATTCTGTAATGCTCACCTTCCTGACACGAGAGCTGAAGACAAAATGGGTGCATAAGCAAATGTGGTGAAGAAAGCTGATGGTGCCTGGATATCAAAAGATATAGCATCTAGGGTTTAAAGGCTTGAAGATAAACAGTCATCTAGCTGAGAAGCAACAAAGCCCACATAGAAGAAGTCCACCAACCTGTGTGATCATGAGGTGTCGATGGGATCTGGTATCGGGCATCTAAGACCCAGAACAAAACCATACCCAAGGTAAATGAGGTGGGGGGGCATGGAGTGGAGACTCAAAGCCCATCTGTAGACAATTGGACATCCCCTCACAGAGGGGTCACAGGGAAGAGATGAGTCAGTCAGGGTGCAGTATAGCACCGATGAAACACACAACTTTCCTCTAGTTCTTTGGTGCTTCCTTCACCCCACTATCATGAGCTCAATTCTACCTTACAAATTGGATTAGACCAGAGCATGCACACTGCTACAAATAATTGCCCACAACACAGGGAATCCATGATAGATAAATCCCTCAGGGCCAAGAATGAGAGTAGAGATACCAGTAGGATTAGGGGAGGGTGGGGGGAGAAAGGGAGAATCAATCACAAGGATCAACCTAGAAGCCCCTTCTAGGGGGATCAATAACGGAAAAGTGAGTGAGGGGTGATGGAGGATGATGTAAGATATGGAAATAATAATCTATAATTTATCAAGGATTCATGAGAGAGGGTGGGCAGGGGAGGAAGGGGGAAGAAATGGGTAGCTGATATCAGAGGTTCAAGTGGGAAAAGAATGCTTTGAAAATGATGATGGCAGCATATGTACAAATATCCTTGACACACTGGATGAATGTACGGATTGTGATAAGAGATGTAAGAGCCCCCCAATAAAAGTATTTTTTAAAAGAAATATTTCTTAACTTCTGTTTCTAAATATTTTACTCCTTTCAGAATCCGTATTGAAGCTTCATAGATATTGCAGGACTGCTGGCAACTGGAGGACTGAATCCTACTGACTGATCTTATGAATAGAGTGAGATTGCGGACACTTACAGTGAGGCTCCTAGAATAAAAGAGTTGTATAAGAAGCAGAAAAAAAAGTAACTGGTTCTACTGTCTTTTTATTCAATCAGTTTTGTTTTGTGTATTAAAAGAGAAATCTAAACACTCAAGACATTTAGTATCTTTTAAGGAAAAGAATTATATTTCTGTGGCTCTTATTTCTAGACAGTTTTTCTCCCTTTTCCCTAAAGTAAAGGCACTAATGAAATTTCAGTCCTTGGCTATCTCTTAGATTTGCTTTCCTTAAATTAAACAATTTTTTAAGTTGAAAAATTCATACAATCTTGCCTATCATACTACTCAGATTTAACATCACTAAAATTCAGGAACATTACTTCCAACCATGTATCAGATATTCTTAGAACTTTAACAACTGTTTTATTGACATATAATCCACATGTTATGCAATTCAACAGTTCAATCATATAAAAATAGTTGTGCAATCAACACCACACTCAATTTTAGAACATTTTTTCTTTATTTTACCTACTGTTATTAGGTCCCATTTCTCCTCTGCCTCCTCTGCTATAACTCTAAGAAACTACTAATGCAGTTACTGTCTTTATAGATTTCCTGCTCCTGGATTTCATTTAAAGAAATACATATTACAAACATACTCAACCACCCCCCTAAACTGAAACAGACAACCCCCCAAACCAAATAAAATTCTGCTTTATTTTGACCAAAGAAAACACAGAAAATCCTCAATCGAAAGGTAGAAAATATGGAAAACTAGAACAAATTAGAAATGGGTCAAATGGGAGAGCAAATGACAAGGTGTTAAATTTTAACTTAAATAATCTACAATAATTCAATTTTCAATGCACTCTGATAGCACGACTATTCACATGCCTGTTTAATAGTCAGAGGGGATTCACCAGAGTCTTAATCCATGTGGGGAACCTGCAAATGAATTTTGGGCTTTTACTGTCATTCAAAGCCTCCTACAAAGTGGGTGCTCAGAGTTTAATCTCTAATAGTTTTCTCCCCTCTAGCCCTGATTTTATTATTTACAATCATTGAATTACATAGGGTTGTGTGTTTCTTCCATGTGGATTTAGCTGGCATCTCACTTAGATGGCTGCTTGTTTTAAGAAAAGCCTTTAAGACCCCAGGCACTATTCTTTCTGATGGAAGGTCAGCATCTGATTCCTTCACCACGCTTTGCTACATAGTGCCCATTTCTTCAGTGATTTCTTCATTAGGGCAGGTATCAACCTACATAGAATTTTTGTCATCACCCAAAACTCAACAAATCAAGAGCAGAACTTCTCATGTCCTATACTCCCCATTTACACCCCTAAATTAGCTATTTTGATGAATAGTATCACTACTGCTCAAATCCTACAGCTTTAAAATTTCAAATAAAGTTGTAATTTAATTCTCTGATATTGCTTGTATACTCACTAATTTTATATACTTGTGCTTTATGCTTGTACATCCAAGCCTTCCTATCCATTCCATGCCCATTGCCACCAAACTAGCCTAGATCCTCATTAACTCACACTCTCAAAGAGTCTTTCCACTTTGAGCTTTACTATATGGATTCATCATAGAGTAAAATATGACTCATAGTGACCTATATAGGGTTTCTGAAGCTGTAAATCGTTACAGGAACAGACAACTTCCACTTGTAGCAGGTGCTAAGTTTGAATTCCAACCTTGAGCTATGTAGTCCAAAGCTTACCCAACAACAGTAAAGGGGCTCCTTCCCCAAATATAGTCAAACCTATAAAACTTCCAGGTTAATCTACTCAATATACTTTCCCATCATGCCATCACAGGTTCAAAGTCCTATAATATGATTGGCTATTTAAAATGTCTAGAGTTCATGCATGGGTTTGGATTTGTGGCAGGTCCGATCCATAGTCCTCTCACAGTGTCCCATGAGAAAGCAAACTGTCACCCGAACCATTGCCTGACTTTACCCCGTGGGCATCAGCCACTGAAGCAGGCTGCACAGTGAAAAACAATGTCTAGAATTTAATCCCTTAAAAAAAAATCTAGACTTATTTATTTATTTACTTTCCTGGCCAGCAAATTTATTTACTCGAAGGGCCTATCTTTGCATGACTGCCTAGCCTTATTTTTTAAATTCAAGTTTATCTTCTGTTACTAACCCTCTCAATTCACCTTCTTTGGCTCAGTAAGTTTAGGCTTCTCAGAGTATCTTGTAGGTGCCAAATTCACTTATAACATGATATATTTCTAAATAGAATCGAATTCAAACAACATCTGTTGACCACTTATGTGTACAATGGATTTGCTCAGCATGACTCCAAATCCTATTGTTCTTTTAGATCTATCTCATTTTATCTCCTTTGTAAAGCTTTTTCCATTCAGTCAAGCTCATTGTTATCTTTATTCTCAAAAGTTCTTTTCTATTAAAAAAAACCCCTCAAAACTATCGTTTATTTTCTTTTATTTATATGTTCTGGAGTTTTGTGTTCCCCACAACATTGCAAGCAAGGTCAGGGACTGTGTCTTACCTTACCTTGTGCCACACCCTGTACTGAGTTTGACTAACGTTTATTTAACTGGATTATAAGATATTTGAGATTTTAATAGGAACATAAGAAATGTACTGGATTCAAGTAGAGATTTGTGTAGAACTATGTTATTTGGGAAATTGTGTTCCTTTCCATTAATAGAATCCAATCCACTATGTTAGGTATGTACTTTAAGCATCTGTGTCTTTCCTTTAGCATATTTCAAAAGTAAATTTATATTTTTATACACCATGGAAGAATAATACTTTAATAAACTCATCAAAAGCATTATTCAGGGTGGAAGACGAAGGTAGTGAAAAATGAGAATTGATGATTCTACAATAGGAAGACATTGAAATATGAAGAGGCAACTTAATTGGCAAACCTCATTGATTCACATGCTGGGTGCTCTCCATTGGTCCCAAACAAACTTGTTTTATTGGAAGGTACTGATTGACTTGTATAGTCATGTAAATATTATGGAAGGCTACGGAATAGCTTTTTTTGGTTAGGGGGATGGTTGTAAATATGTCTTTGAGGTTGTTTATTTATTATGTAAACACAGACATCTTTTAGTTCTACATGACCCATTACTAGTATTGTTTTACTATTAATATTTTAGAATATTTTAAACATATTTTAGAATGATTATAACTTGTTGCAATAGATATCAAAAAACAAAATTTCTAGAAATGGATTTCACAAATAGATTTTAAATACAATCTATAATGTACTGAGTCCAGGTTTAGTCATATATTATTTTAAATAATCATCTCTTGGTTTATGGAGTCATGACTTCTCTTTAGATTCCAAATAATCAAAGCACTAAAAAAGGAACCACTGAACCCATGCTTTTTGAGCTAGATTGGTACCCCACCAAACCATTTGTCTGTCCCTGAAGTTAACTCCTTGCCAATGAGAAGATTGTTCCTGGTCAGAGACTTCAATACAAATTTATGAACCATGAACTTTGCATAAAGCTAGTTTATGCCTAATATGATTAATTTCTGATTTTCTAAGTAGATTGTGCAATGTCTTCATATCCATTTATAATTAAAAGAACTTTCTATTTGCAGCCTCTAGTCAGAACTTGCCAATTTCTAGCTCTGCAGTGTGTTTCTAGAAACTTACTTAGCCTTTCTGAGTCTTTCTCATTTGTAAAACACTCACTCTGCTTATATTAGTGTTGAGTGTTCAAGCAAGACAATGAATATGAAAGTACCTTGTGGAAATGTCACATTATTCTTCGCTGGTTTATCTTTAGCAATCCTATATATTTTCTTTCCGTACTGATCAGAACTGTCATTTCAGATGAAAGAAACTCCAATGAACTCTTAAAAACAGGATTTTAAGTGGTGCTTCCACAATTCTAGCTTAATTGCAAGGGTGCTGGAAGTTGGGGACTATAATCGCTCTTTTTTGTCACATTGAGTCCCTAATAGAAGCATTGAACATTACTTGCTGATAGACTGATTAGATGACCAAATTTCTAGCTAAGAAATAAAAAAATCATAGTAGCAGCCTAATTTAAAGCAGACAAGGCAAGACTAGTTATCCCAATTTCCCCTGGAATTTGCTAAAATTCACCATCTACAGAATTTTACTCCATGCCCTTGTGGTTCTACTATTGAGCACTAAGTCATCTTACCTGCTACCTTCAAGGTTGATAGGTTGGGATCTTTTTGTGCTCACGTTCAGAAGAACGTTTCACGTCTTCAGTAAATCCAGATTACCAGTCTCCTGGAGAGCTAACACTTGTTGGAGAGCTGCACAAGAAGAGTCTTGATAACTTGAAGAATCCTGAAAGTGCACTCCATTCACTGGGTGCTTGCTCTTTAGGAAAGTGCTTTTAAAAAGAGGCTGGTGTTATTTTCAAGATGGGGAGGGCAGGGCAAATTTGCTAGCCACTCTATAGAAATTCTTCTTCCTCTTTCAGATTAGTCCGCACATTCAAAGAACACCCAAGTTTGGCTTTTCTGGTGCAAAGTAGGGGTGGGGCGGGGAGGGAGGAACAAGAGCAACCCGAGACTTGCAGGTTCTTGTGTACACGCATAAATCAGCTTTTATCCTTGGTTCCAGCAACAGACTCCTCAGGAAATCACACAGCTGCTCTGCGATGGGACGCAGGGAGGGGTGCACTTAGCTCAGCTTCGTTCTAATTTTTTTGACTGGCGGATGTTTAAAACTATTTGTAGGCGGAGAAAGATAATCCTAGGCTAACATAATAGGCATGTGAAACTTGATCTTAGGCAAGCTAAAGTTCCGCTCTCTCTCTCTCTCTTTTTCCCTTTCTTTTATGACACTTGAGGATCTAACCACATTCTAAAGAGCCATTTATTTCCTGATGTATTATGTTCTGGAAAATAATTGTTTTAGCTTAAACTTGGTTTCGTGAAATTTCCTGAATAACCAATTGCTTTCAATAGGCTAAAGGGGGTTTTCTTTTGTCTTTTTCCGTCTCCCTGAAGATGGACTGGAGAGACAGGGTTTGCTTTTAGTGGCCCTGTCTTAGAAATCTGGGAATCAGATAAGAGCTCTAGAGGGAGCACTAGAACTGATAATGATTACACAACTGATCTTCAAAGCAATTCAACCATGGGGGGTTGGGGGCAGGAAGAAGATGTTTTAAAATTGATTGTGGTAATGATTATACAACACTTCTTAATATGATTGAATTGTGTGATATGTGGATGAATTGCCAACAGAAATGTTAAAACAGAGGTCTTGTGCAACAGATTTACCC
This sequence comes from Tenrec ecaudatus, assembly GCF_050624435.1. Lineage (NCBI taxonomy): Eukaryota > Metazoa > Chordata > Mammalia > Afrosoricida > Tenrecidae > Tenrec > Tenrec ecaudatus. Next base: position 85,493,774 of record NC_134548.1, read on the forward strand.
AATGCAATACATAATTAAATTTCTTGACTGCTGCTTCCAACACTTTTAAGAGTAATTAATTCAGTCTAAGCCACATTCAGATAGCTCGCCCTTATGATTTTCTTACTCTAGAATCACTAGCATCAGTATCATAGACTGAGGTCTTTCTAAGCACAAAACTAGTGAAGCATATATACAAAGATATTTGTTTCAAGTAAACGGGTCATACAGTAGTTGTGGATGCTGGCAAGTTTCAAATCTCTGGGTCAGGAGCCAGGCATTCGAGTGGTTTGGGCTCATGAGATTTCAAAGGCTGATGAATCTGAAATCCACACATAAAATGGTAGCCTCTTGGCTCACAGGGCCATGGGAGATGGTAAATCCCCAAAATTGCAGGGCAGAGGGCAGACTGGTGCCTCATGTCCCTGAAAATGGAGGTCAGAGTCAGATCCAGGATTGAGAGAAGGCATGCTTTAACAGAACATCCATATATATTGGGTGCAGGATATACCCCCAAGGCAACACCCTTTTCAACAGAATCACTGCTCACATAAAATGACAAAATGGAATGATTACATAATATCCGCAAAACCACCGAGAATCGCGACCTATTCAAATTGATGCATGACATGAACCATCACAATAGCATTCCCACATTTTCAGCTTTTCCAGAAAGGATGAAGCACTTAGGAAGATACCGCTTTGCTGCCATTTCCCCACTCTTTTTCATTGCCCTAGACTCTATAGTTATTACTTTCTCACTGAGGTGGAGAGAACCAAGTAGGGAATATATGGGGATTGGGGGGGGGGGTGGTATAACATGCAATTGTATGGGAAATCTGTCTTAATGAAATATGACTTGAGTAAAAAGTTAATTATTCCCTGTAGTATAAAATTCAGATATTAACCACCAACCACAGGATTTATAGCTTATATAGAATCATATTGTTGGATGGGGGCTTAAAATGTTATCCTACTTAGAGTTTTTATTTGACTGCATTATTAAGGGTATGGCATGTCCAATTCCTTGTTGTGTCTCCAGATTTTAGCTTAATTTAACTTGGACTGTTGAATAAATAAATCTATTCCAACCTTCTCACATTACAGATAAGGATGCAGAGGACAGAAAAATGCACTCCCTGTATTCTTTTTGCCTCCAGAAGAATCGTATTTTCACAATCAATACTAATGACATATTAGAAAGGTGACTCAAGCCCACAGCCCATTTATACGCACATGCACACACACACGCACGCACGCACACGTCTACTCATCACACAGGCTGACACAGTCTTGATTTAATCTTTTGTTCCAGCGTGTGAGAATTCAGAATCACCAACAAAAATCAGCCTAAATATGAAAATATGGTGCTTACCACTTTTTATCTTCTTCCTGTCCCACAGCCTACTCTGTGGGTTTGAAGTAATGCTGGTTTTTAACTTCTGGTGATGAAGGTGCACACCGAGAAAGTTGGGTGAGTTTAAATGAATTCTAAAGAATAGAACCACAAGGAATATTTTAGAGAGATGATGCAGCTCATTTAAGCCAATACTCCTACACAATTTTTTGTACTCTCCAATATGGTAGTCACTAGCCACATGTGGCTATTTAAATTTAAATGTAAATTAATTTGTAAAATTCTATCTTTTAATCACACTAACCACATTTCAGGTGACTGTTGTGTTGGGCATAATAGATTTAGAACAGTTGGTAAAATTAATGCCTACTTTTACAAGGTTATATAATTAAATATCAATGCTGGGAAAATAATTCAGGTTTCTGAATTCCCAATCAATATTAAGTAAGTTTATTTCCACCGCTCATGTATTTATTTTTGAAAGTTTTATTGGCATATATTTCACATATCATTCAATTCAATAGTTCAATTATATTAAAGAGACTTGCATAATCATCTACACATGTGTGGATATATGGGAATAGTTGAGCTTTACTTCCTTCAATTTGGTGTTTGACCCTGGGCCCAACTTAAGAAGGAAGAGTGGGAAGTGAGCTGGGTTTCCGGAGCATTTTGGCAGCTGAGTTGAGAAGGAGTCTGTTGGTTGTATGTATTTAGGTAACTTGCTAGTATCCTGTAATCCTAGGAAATGAGTTGGTTGGGCTTGCCTCCACCTCGGTTTTTGTGCTAGGAGAGGAGCAGGCATGGAGAATTAGATAAAGGTCTTCAATGAACGCACGGGCTTACCTTAGTTGAAGGGTGCAGTAAATGCCATGGGGGCCATTTCTGACCTTCTCTGGCTTCCCAAATGCCATGGGGGCAGGGTTCAAACATGCCTTCACTCTCCTTCCTTCTTTATCTGTTCTGATACCAACCATTCATCTCACAGCTTTCTACTCTTATGCTGGGTTCAATAATCCTTTGTAACAGTCACACAGAACTCACAGGCAATACTTACAATTATGAGAGTTGCTTAGGGAAGCTAATAGGGCACTACAGGCGAGGATCAGTAAACAGTAAGGATACAGTCATTCTTCTACAGCAATATCTCTCCTCAGCCTGCGTTCATGTGTTATTTCTCTGGTCTCTCATCTCCCAGCCACGTGATCCCTTGGCCTCTCCTCTGTGGACCAGGAATCCTGCCTATTATTCTGCCTCACAGTTCCATCAACTCAGGCCTGCTCCTCTTGCTCCGTCCCATAGTCTTCATGCCCTGGTGCAGCTCATCTTGGCCTCCTTCATGTAAGTCAGTGATATGGCAAATGCTCTTCAATGGTTACACCCTCTAGTAGAGTCTACAGGTACTCCCAAGGAAACAAAGGAGGAGACTTGGCTTATACCTTTTACTAAGGTCAGGATTTAACCCCATCTGAATTCTGTCCATTAGTATAGCAGAGACTCACATCAAAATAGGGTTATAGCTAAAGACAGAGGAGCCCAGAATTATAATATACCACATAAGGAATTATGGCAAGAAAGGCCATATTAATTGACTATATCTCAAAGAGATTATCTATAGCCACTTTATGTGGCTGTATGTCAAGTTTAAGTATTTTTCAAGGAAAATGAAAGTAAAAGAGAGCTCACTGTGCTATGAATTCCTAAAGCACTGCTATATTTAGAGACTAGTCTACTATGAGTTGTTTAAAGGGTTTCTAAGAATTCTGCAGTTTCTCATAGATCCTGACATTGGAAATTTGCTAGCTGAAGCCTGAAGTGCCTTTAAGTGCAGCTCACAGTCACAGTCTTCATTTAGATGACTGTAAATTCAGATCCTCTATCACGAGACACTCAAAGACTGTAGAAGAGATCACCTACGAAAGCGGGCAGCGATGACTGGATGTGAGAAACATACCCTGGACCATAGAATGAGCGAACTGAGGTGATGGCCACTACATCCACTCTGTTGGTGGCCAAATCAAAGGCACATAGCAAACGTTAAAATTATAAAACCAACCTCTCACTTTCACTCAGCAGGCAGGTGTGGAACTCAGAGCATGGACTGAGTTTCAGCTTTCCTGATCTTTCGATGAGAAGATGTTCAAGAGAGTCTTTTCTCAAAAAATGCTGGAGGTGGAGGGAACCACAAGGAACTTCATGATGAAAATTAGCTGTATATTCTGAGATAAGTTATTATAACATTTTGAGTTGTAATGTTCTCATTAGAAAAAAAAGCTATGATATTAATATCAGTTCTGAGTATATCACAGGACTTAAGAATCAAATGAAAATTAATCTAAAAATAAAATAATTTCAATCCCTGTTTCTCTATCTGCCTCCTCAATGCCTTTTCTCACCAAAAATATTGTGTGGCTTTTTATAAACAAAAATAAGTTTGCAGACAGAGAAACTTGGGCTACGTTAAGAGGACTTGGGCATCTGTAGCATGTTATACATAATTTTAGAGCAGGAATTATTGTCATTGATACTTTAGATACAAAGATTTCCTTTAGTATCTGAAGCTGTTTGCATAATGTCAACATCTGCTATGTGTATTTGTGTGTTTTGTGTATGTGGTCATGGTAGTAGAAGTGGGACTATTAAAGTAAACTTCCTTAACCACTCAAGTTCACCGAAAGTAAAATAAAAACATTAACTTGACTCAAAATTACTATATTAAGATCTGAGTTTATTGTGATTGTATCATTTTTTCCTGTCACCATGGATTGAGAAGTTACATAAAATCTCTGGACTTTTGTTGTCCCATTTGTAATTAATGACAGCAGAGGGTTAACAATATCCGCATTGTCTCTTTGCTGGGAATCAAAGCTGGCTAATGCATGAGAAAGCACGTATTAAGTGTAAATAGCAGAACAAACAATTTAATCGTTTTTCCTAGTATCAGGAGAAACCCACAGGGACATCCTCAGAAATTTTCTTTGTCAGATTTCATTTATCTTAACAGGAGCTAGCCGACTCTCAAGCCAAGTAAGGAAATTTATTTAAGTATTTGATGTTAGGCCTAACCCTTAACACTGTTTAACTTCTCTTGCTGAGACATACTCACTCAAAACAACACAGCACAACACAAAACAAAACACAAAGCAGGACTAGTCTTGGGCCAAAATTGTGAGTTAAATCAAGCTTATTTGTAATGATTTGCCTCTTTCTGCCCCTCAACCTCCATGTTTCTTTCTGAGGTGCTGTATTCTTCAGTGGTTAATAGCTTATAGGCTGATAATTATGTGCTGAATCTTGTATCCAGGATTGGAGGAAGTTTTATTACTATCCTGTGCTATGCAGCTGATACAATCTTGAAAGTGAGGAGGACTTGAGGCATTTGCTTATGAAGATCAAGGATTGCAGCCTTCAGTATGGATTACAACTCAAGGTAAACAAGACCCAAATTCTCACAACTTTGCTCAATAGGTAACAGCATGAAGTTGCCAAGGATTTTGTCTTGCTTGCATTCACAATCAGTCCTCATGGAAACAGCAGTCACTTGATCAAAGGACATTTTGCATTGAGTCAATCTATGGTACAAGACCTTTTTAACATAATAAAAACCAAGGATGTCATTTTGAAAACCAAGGCATGCTGATCTAAGCCATAGGATTTTTCATTGCCTCATATTCATGGGAAAGTTGGGCATTGAATAAGGAAGACCAAAGAATAATTGATGCATTTGAATTATGGTGCTGGCGAAGAGTATTGGAAGTACCAGGGACTGCCAAAAGAACAAATCTTGTGTTGGAAGTACAGCCAGAAATCTCCTTAGAAATAAGGTTGAAAAGCTTTCATCTCATGTACTTTGGACATGTTATCAGGAGAGACAAGTCCCTGGAGAGTACATGATGCTTGGTAAAGTGAAGAGGCCTCATAAAAGACAAAGACCCTGAACAGATGAATTGATCAATATGACAATGATTCTGAGGATGGTGCAGGACCAGGCAGTGTTTCATTCTGTAGGACACAGGGTCGCTATCACTCAGAACTACTTCAATGGAACTTTTTGGGGTTTGGGATTGGGGAGTGAGGGGAAGGATCTCTAGTTAATGATTAGGAGGCCTGGTGTCATTGTGGGTTAAAAGTTGGGCTGCTAACTGCAACGTCAGCAATTTGAAACTTCCAGCCGCTCCAAGGGTGAAAGATTATACTTTCTTCTCCTGTAAAGATTTACAGCACAAATGTCAATGTTTTTTAAGAATTCAGATACTAACATGAGAGTGATTACAGTACCGATGCCAGCATGACAGCACTAAAAAAGAAGGGTCACCAATTGTATTTCTAATGAGAGATGAAAGGGCACATAAATAATTGATTCAGGGAAGTAAGTAACCAAAATAGAGTATAAGCACAATATGTCAAAAAAAGAAGAAAGATCAAGAATATGGGCTTACACATGGTGGAGAAAGAAATATGAAAACACATGTGGAAGCTGAATCTCAAAATACTGGATGAGACAAGTACTTCCAAATCAATGAAAATTTTCTTTTAATTAAAAAAATTCTTTTAACATTTGACACAGGAAATAGGATAAGTGATGTTACATTGTGAGAATTAAATGAAACAAAATGCATATGAATTGTTGAATGTAAAATGAATCTGCTCTGTAAATTTTCACCAAACTCCTGACAAAAAATCTTTTAAAATCATTTTATTGGGAGTTTGTACAACTCTTATCACAATCCATCCATCCATCCATCCATCCATGTGTCAAGCATATTTGTACATTTGTTGCCATCATCATTCTCAAAACATTTGCTTTCTACTTGAGTCTTTGGTATCAGCTTCTCATTCCCTCCCTCCCTCCCTCCCTCCCTCCTTCCCACTCCCTCACTAACCCTTGATAATTTAGAAATGATTATTATTTTTTCATGTCTTAGACTGTCTGCTGTCTCCCTTTACCTGCTTTTTTGTTGTCTGTCCCCCAGGGAGGGGGTTATATGTAGATCATTGTAATCAGTTCCCCCTTTCTCCCCCACCTTCCCATTTCCCTCCTGGTATTGCTACTCTCATTATTGGTCATGAGGGGTTTATCTGTCCTGGATTCCCTGTGTTTCCAGCTCTTATCTGTACCTGTGTACATCCTCTGGCCTAACCAGATTTGTAAGGTAGAATTGGGATCATGATAGTGGGGGCGGGGAGGGAGGAAGCATTAAAGAACTAGAGGAAAGTTGTATGTTTCATTGGTGCTATACTGCATCCTGACTGGCTCGTTTCCTCCCTGCGACCCTTCTGTAAGAAGATGTCCAGTTGCCTACAGATGGACTTTGGGTCTCCACTCCTTACTCCCCCTCATTCACAATGATATGATTTGTTGTTCTTTGATGCCTGATACCAGATCCTATCAACAACTTGTGATCACACAAGCTGGTGTGCTTCACCCATGTGGGTTTTGTTGCTTCTGAGCTGGATGGCTCCTTGTTTACCTTCAATGCTTTAAGATCTCAGACACTATATCTTTTGATAGCCGGGCACCATCAGCTTTCATCACCACATGTGGTTTAGTACCAGCTTTGTCTTCATCAATCGTGTCGGGAAGGTGAGCATCATGGAATGCCAGATTAATAGAACAAAGTGTTTTTGCACTGAGGAAGTACTTGGGTAGAGGCCCAATGTCCGTCTGCTACCTTAATACTAAACCTATAAATATATGCACATAGATCTATTTCCCCATAGCCATATATAAATATATTTGCATATGTACATGCCTGTATTTGGACCCCTCTAAATGCCCTTTGCCTCCTGGTTCTTTGCTCTATTTCCTTTTAATTCCCTCTTGTCCCACTATCATGTTCAGCCTTCATTTGGGTTTTAGTAATTCCTTTAGGTTATATTGCCCACTTGTTTTTCCCTTGTCCCTGGGTTTGTTAACACCTACTTCCTTTCCCCCACCTCCCCCTCTCACATGGCCCCCAGAACCATTGGTCCTGTTGTTTTCTCCTCCTAAGATTGTTTATCCCACCTATCTTATCTAGATAGACCTGCAGAGATAATAATATGCACAAAAACAAGACAGAGAAAAACAAAGCAACAAAAGAGAACAACAACAACAACAAAACAATGACAGAAAAAAGAAAAACCTGTAAATAGTTCAAGGTCTGTTTGTTGACCTTTAAGAGTGTTTTCTGGTTGAGTCTGTTGGGATGCCACACCCTGGTCCCAAAGTCTATTTTTGGTATTCTCTGGGGACTTCATTACTCTGTTCCCCTTGCTGTTCTGTTTGTTGCACATCCTTAGTGTTTCGCCTTGGTGTGGTCAAAAATTTGGTTTAAGAAAACTTAAGAAAAGTTTTCATTTTCCCCAAATACATCAGTATTTTGTCATCAATAGCAGTCCTTGAATTAGCTTGGCAAAATCATCAAAATAAATATGTATCACAGTGAAATTATCTTAATTGCTGCAATATTTTAAAAACAAATATTTAGGCTTCTTGAGGTATAGAGGTCTTTATGTCAGATCTTACTAAATGTATGAAGTTATTTGTCAAATCGTAGCTCCCAATAAAATGTTTTTTTGAAACCAAACCAAACAAACCTTTTATTCTGTCTGGCTTTTCTTGTATTCTATATAGGAATCTTATATCTCACTCATGAAGTGAGATTCACTTGCCTTGGGTTCTTCTATTCCACTCAAGACTCAAATCAGTGAATCTGCATTTTGCTGTTTCCTTTTAACTTACTCCCATCTTTTACATTGTTGTGTTCAAATGGAATTACTGTATATCACAAAGATATTCTTTAACTATCTGATCTAAAATAGCCTTGCTTTTGAATGTTTTTTATTATCATTGACTCATTACATTTTTTCCTATGCTTTCCTTTCAGGAGTAGAATGCAAGCACCACGATGGAAAAAATCTGTTTACTCGTTTGTATCCTACTGAATCTGCAGCATCTAAAATCATCCATGACACATCGTAAACACTAAATTGTTGGATGAAAGTTCCAGTAAAAAGAAAAGAAAAAAATCTTCCTTCTACATCTTAGGTATTTTGAATTGAAAAAATGGAGTTTCAAATGGTCTTATTGAATTCTATGAAAAATTTAATAACCATAGAAAAATAAAACAAAATATTGTTGCTATCTTATAAAGTGGGAGAAGGGAGACATCGTACAGCATAAGATATGACAAATAATAATAATTTATAAGTTATCAAGGGTTCATGAGGGAGGGGGTAGAGGGGAGGGAAATGAGGAGTTGATACCAAGGGCTCAAGTAGAAAGCAAATGTTTTGAAAATGATGATGGCAACAAATGTGCAAATGTGCTTGACACAATGGATGGATGTATGGATTGTGATAAGAGTCATATGAACCCCAATAAAATGATCAATCCCCCCAAAACAAGACTTATTCATTCTATTACTAAAATTATAACTTATTTGGAATCCAAATTCAATTTCAATTTACCTCTGTACATAAAACATTTTCTCCAAGAAAGATGAGGCATTCTCAAACTAAAAAACCAAAACACACTACCATGGAGTTCATTCCGACTCAGCAATTCTAGTCCCAGAAAGATTTCCAGTCCCTATCTGAGGGCGACTATGAGGGGCTCTAACCCTGTAAAAAGTTACTCTTGGAAACCTGCAGGGGTTCCAGGGCTGGCTACTGTGATAATTACATAATTTCATGTCAATTTGAAGATGCATAAAAATGTATGGGTGGAATTTAACCTGTCAATCAGGTTGAGCAGCCTGATGACCTTACTTGGAGGTACAACTGAAATGGAGGTCTCTCTCTCTCTCTCTGCCTTGACCTTCCTTTTTCCTGGCCACCCTGAGGGCTTCTGGAGTCCTGCCATGCTTCAAATGATGTTGGAATCCACACAACTTCGTACACACTGGCCTGGAATCTCTCTGCAGTTGGCATCATTACATGTGGCTGCATGAGTCTGAAGAAGGATTTATGGACTAGTATTGTATTTAGGGACTTGAGTTGGACTGGGGTGGGATGTTTTCTTTATATATAATTACATCTTGATATGAAGCTTTCTCTTATACACATGTGAGTGTCCCTGGATTTGTTCCTCTAGTCAACCTGGCCTAACACAGTCACTATGAATCAGAATCGACTTGATAGTAGTGAGTTTGTGTTTTGTTTTTTGCAATGTAGAACAGCTTGAGGATCATGAAGAAGGGGACTTTTAGATCAAGACAATAAAATTTGAAGAGGAAAAAATGCTAAAGAAGAAACAATGAGAAAGAGCAGGTGGAGAGAAGTTGTCAAAAGTTTTACAGCTGGTAGAGATTTGTTTTTAAATTAAATTAGGAGCTTCAATTACTTGAAAACATGAATCCAAAAGCTTAAAGTTTGTAGTTAATCCAGGAAGCAGTAAGATATTATAGTGAAACATATGAGAGGAAAAAAGAAAAGAACCATACAGGCAACTCTCAATAATATCTGATTAGAAATGTCAACTCCATTCACAGGGATAATCCATATGACCCATGATGTTCTACAAAGGAGTTATTATAGTAACTGACAAACTCTGCTTCATTGGTGGTGTAAATTTTTATTATTTTAACATTTTATGCATGTACATTTGAATTTGGGGGTATGTATGTATCTAAGTTCATATGCAATGTTTCTAAGTCATAAATGTAAATAAAGATTGGAGTTATAACATTTCTGATATTAAAAAGCCATAGTAATGAAAACAAAAAGAAGTTTTCGTAAGTTGGAGTAGTTTATGGGGTTGTTAGTCAAATCCAAACCAAAACCGGTGTCGTGAATTCAATTATCACCCATAGTGACCCTGCTCCACCAGGCTCCCAAGACTGTCAAACTTTATGGGAGCAGATAGTCTTATCTGTTTTCCTAGTATGGGCAACTGGTGGGTTCAACTGCTGAGCTTTCAGTTTAGCAGCACAACACTTAAAGCACTTCACTAATATATGATTGTTATCAGGGAACATGATGGAAGGCTTAAATGCAATAGCTCCTGCACACATTGTGTTATCAATAAAAGTATTTTTTTAAAAAACTTTATATTATTGTTTTTGGTCTCTCAGAAATATTTATGTTTTAGTTACCATACTGGAATTAGACAATATCCCTATGACTTCTGATCGCAGTCTTAGAACTTTGCTCCATTATAGCTCTACTGGTTTAGTGTTTTTTTAAGATAATTTTATTGGGGCTCATAGAACTCTTTTTTGGGGGGGTGGGGGGCTCATACAAATCTTATCACAATCCACACATACATCAATTGTATAAAGCACACTTATATATTTGTTGCCCTCATCATTCTCCAAACTCGCTTTCTGCTTGGGTTCCTAGGATCAGCTCATTTTCCTTTTTCCCTTCTCCCTCCCTCCCAGCTCCCACCTCCCTCATGAAACCTTGATAATTTATAAATTATTATTTTATCTTATCTTACACTGCCTGGCGTCTCCCTTCACCCACTTTTCTGTTGCCCATTCCCCAGGGAGGAGGTTATATCCTTGTGATTGGTTCCCCCTTTCTACCCCTCCTTCCCCTCCCGGTATTGCCACTCTCACCACTGGACCTGAGGGGTTCATCTGTCCTGGATTCTCTGTGTTTCCAGTTCCCATCTGTACTACTGTGCATCCTCTGGCCTAACCAGGTTTGCAAGGTAGAATTGGGATCATGATAGTGGGGGGGGGGGAAGCTTTTAAAAACTAGAGGAAGGTTGTGAGTTTCATTGTTGCTACACTGCACCCTGAGTGACTCATCTCCTCCCCACTACCCCTCTGCAAGGGATGTCAAGTTGTCTACAGATGGGCATTGGGTCCCCATCACATGCTCCCCTCATTCACGATATGATTCCCTCCACCCCCGGCCTTTGGTGCTTGAAACGTGGTCCCCTCGACCCTTCATGATCACGCATATTGGTGTGCTACTTCCATGTGGACGTTGTTGCTTCTGGGCTAGATGGCCGCTTGTTTACTTTTAAGTCTTTAAGACCCCAGACGCGATATCTCTCAATAGCCGGGCACCATCAACCTTCTTTACCACACTTACTTATGCACACATTCATCTTCAGCGTTTATGTGGGGAAGGTGATCACATAATGATGGCTTTTGTTCTTTGGTGTCTGCTACCTGATCTCTTCAACACCCCGTGATCACTTAGGCTTGTGTGCTTCTTCTCTGTGGACTTTGTTGCTTCTGAGCTAGATGGCTGCTTTGTTTGCCTTCAAGCCTTTAAGACCCCAGACGCTATATCTTTTGATAGCCGGGCACCATCAACTTTCTTCACCACGTTTGCTTATGCACACGTTTGTCTTCAGCGATCATGTCGGGAAGGTGGGTATCATGGAATGACCGTTTAGCTGAGCAAGGTGCTCTTGTATTAAGGGAATGAGGACAAGGAGGCCCAATGTCCACCTGCTACCCTACTAATAAACCTATAAATATATGCACAGAGGTCTATTTCCCCCATAATCATGGTTTAGTGGTTTTATTGCTTGTACAAGCAAGCTCTCAGGTAATATTGGGGCTACATTTGAATACAAAACAAAGTCTTATTTTAGTGGATGATTTTTCCACAGCCTTTCCTCTTCTCAGGAGCCCTGGTGGCATCGTATGTTACATATTGGGTTGCTAACCAAAAGGTCAGCAATTCGAAACCATGTCATTCTGTAGGAGAAAGAAGAGGCTTTCTACTCCTGTAAAAACTTAGTGTGAGAAACCCACAGGAGCAGTTTTACTGTTATATATGATCTCTATGGGTCAGAATAGATTCAATGGCAGTAAAGAATGGTTCAATTTGCACTATATTTTCCTTGATTTTTCTTTTCATTTTGCTTACACATGGTCATTTACTTGTTTTTGTGGAAAGAAATATTGAATAATATTTTCCATCTTTATATGTGCAATGCTGTGACATTATTTATGCGTACCATATTCTGCAACCATTACCAGTGTAGTAGTTAAAAAATCTCGCATCAACTTGAAGGTATTAAGAGTAAAGGGGTGGAATTTAACCTATCAATCAGGTTGCAGCTTGATTGGAAGGTGACCAAGATAAATGGTTATCTGAGACAGGCCTCTTCCTCTCTTTCTCCCTGGAAGTAAGCCACACACTCTTTCTCTTCTTCACTTTCCTGTTGACAAGCCACGTGGAGCCACAGTGAAACCTGCAAGAGCCTTGGAGATGCTTCCACTGTCACTGGATCCACAAGACTTTGTACCCACTGGCCTGCGATCTTTCTGCATTTTGCATCATTGCATGTGCTGTGTGAGTCTGAAGAGGAATTTACGGAGTAATATTAGACTTATAGGCTAATATAGGACTTATGGACTTGATATGGACTGAGCTGGAATGTTTTCTTAATATAAAATTATTCTTTTGATAGAAAGCTCTTTCTTACACATATATGCATGTCTCTGGATTTGTTTCTCTAGTCAACGTGGAGTAGTGTAACCAGTATCCATTTGTAATGTGCCCCTGAAGTAATAGCCTTCCTTTATTCCTCCCGTCCTCCCCGTGGTGAGTATTAGTACACTTTAAGCTCTATGCATTGCCATATTCTAAATATTTCCTATAAAATAAGAGAAGTGTTTTACTTGGTGTTATCTCCTAATAAATAAGCACTTCCCTATTCTCTCGTGGAGACTCTCAACACTGGAAACTTACAGCCTAGATTGTGTGGCTGAGGCTTTGGTGTTGACTGAAACACACTGACAAACATGATGATATTTCCTGTTCTTCAGAGAGCAGAGTAGATGGAATGTGTCACAGGGGGCTAAACTGGATCCCTAGAGACATAATAGACATGGTTACAGAAGGATAGGCTCAGCTAATGTAGTTTCACTCCTGCTTTAGGACATGCTGTCCGTGGGTCCGCCTCAAACTCACTTTGTTAGTTTATAGATAGCTTTTGGTTCCATGAAATTTTATCTAACAATTTATTACTTATCTGTAGAGAGAAATTATAAGCACAGTTGTGAGGTTACTGATTGGTTGAAATACAAAATTTTGCCTGGTAAGAAACAAAACAAAACTCCCTGTCATTGAGTTGATTCTGACCCCAAACAACCCCAAGATTGTAAATCTTTATGGGATCAGATGACATCATCTTTCTACCTCAGAGTGCCTAAATGAATTTGAACTACTGACCTTGCAGTTAGCAATCTAACACCTAACCCACTATACCTCCAGGGCTCCTGTAATACTAGGAGAGAAAGCAAAATGCATTTAACGGGCTTAGGAGTAAAGAATTATCTTGTGTGCCAGGAAGTCACATTTTAATATCTTCTGTATCTCAACATACATACATAGAGCCTAATATATTGATTTTTTTATTTCTTACATTTAATCAATGAGGTCAGTAAACAGTAAAATTCTAAGATTATTATTTTTTAATCAGCTTAATATTGGTTGTTATGTATTCTTATTAAAGAATGTTCAATTTTCTCTTCTGCACCAAGATAATTTTTACATTTTTCTGCCTCCGAAAGTTTTAATGTCCACAATGATTTCTAAATGAAGTATATTCTTGAATATGATAATTTACAGTCTCCAGGCGGTCTTGAGTCCAGTATACTTTAAGCAAATGAACAGAGTCCTCTGTAGGAACAGCAGTCATGAGAAATCAAACTGATAGTTGTAAGAATTTGTCTTATTTTTTTAATGAGCTAAGGAGATCTCCTTAGTTTACTTATTTTTGGTTTGTAACTTTCAGTTCTCTTCCTTCTTGTTTTAAGCAGGAAGTGCTGATAATGTGTGTGTTTATTCTACGTTACATAACTTTTACCTTTTTTTATACTTTTAAGGGTGCCTTAGTTAGTTCCATATTTAACAAGGACCTAGAAAAAACAATTCTAAGATTTTTTTTTAGACATAGAAAAAGGACTATAAATATCTCTCCCATATTGCATGTCTCCTTGGAGATTGGCTTGAATATCAAATATGTGAAATTAACTCTAAACTGTCATTTTAGCAGGATGAACACTGAAGAAAATGAGGAAATAAATTAATTTATCACTTCTGTTGTATAAACTCTTCCATCATATTTTGATGTTTCCTGCATTATTCAATATTTTGTTAATGGAATCTTTTAATAAAGCACTTTGAGGTGTAAAGCTTTTCTTCACTTCGTTCAGCTTGAAATGTGGAGGATGTGCTTCAATTTTGGCTTTTGAACTCCAGCTCTTTGCACATTTCAGGACCATCAATAGTTTACTTTGTCTTCTCTAATTGTCCTTTGGAATTTGCTGTTCAGCTGTTTCACTTCATCATTTCTTAAATTTACATTAACTACACTATGTGCAAGAGCAAGTTGCAGAATCTCTTCTGACATCCGTTTTGAGCTTCTCTCTCTCTCTCTCTCTCTCTCTCTCTCTCTCTCTCTCTCTCTCTCTCTCTCTCTCTCTCTCAATGACCTGTTTTGTTCTTGATGCCATCCCACAGCTTGTCAGGCCATCTCTCATTAATGGTCAGTGTATCAGAATCTCTTAAGATGTTCTCTAAGCTCAGGTGGGATGTTCCCAAAGTTGTATCTGGACTTTCATAGAGTTGTTTTAATTTTTGCCTTCAACTAGAGCTTGCATATGAGCAATTATTGTATTTACTGGGTGTCTCTTTTAGGCATAAAAATATTATCCTATTGCAGACAGCTTTATGCTTTGAGATAGATCTATAGATCTCAAGATGTTCTTTTTGATGCCGTTCTTACTCAAAATATTCAATACCTGTCCATTTTAGCTCACAAATGTCCAAGATAGTAATCTTTATGCATTGCCTTTTATTTTGATGATTTCTTACTTTCCTCCTGAGATTCATATTTCATGCATCTCATGCTTCAATTATTAATAGATGTTTACAGCTGTGTTTTTTTTTCATTTTGAGTCATACCATATTTGCAAATGAAGGTCTGGAAAGCTTTACTCTATCCATGTCAATATTCTCAACTCTGCTTTGAAGTGGCAGCTCTTCCTTAGTCACATTGGAGTACTTTTCAACCTAAGGGCTCATCTTCCAGCGCCATATTTGACAATGTCCCTCTGTATTTCATTAAATTCTCAGAGACCAATACCTCAGAAACAGGCAGTTTATTCCTTCTTATTTTTAAAAATCATTTTATTGGGGGCTCATACAGCTGTTATTACAATCCACCTAAACAACCATTGTCTCAAGCACATTTGTACATTTGTTGCCACCATCATTTTCAAAACACTTTCTTCTACTTGAGCCCTTGGTATCAGGTTCTCATTTTTTCTCCTCCCTCCCCGCCTCCCTCAAGAACCCTTGATAACTTATAGATTATTATTATTTTAAAAAAATACTTTTATTGGGAGCTCTTACCTCTCACAGGAAAGAGATGAGCCAATCAGGGTGCAGTATAGCACCAATGAAACACACAACCTTCCTCTAGTTCTTTGGTGCTTCCTTCCCCCACTATCATGACCTCAATTCTACCATAGAAATCAGGTTAGCCCAGAACATGCACACTGCTACAGATAAGAGTCCACAACACAGTGAATCCAGGATAGATAAACCCCTCAGGGCCAACAAGGAGAGTAGAGATACCAGGAGTATTAGGGTAGGGTGAGGGGAGAAAGGGGAATTGATCACATGGATCAACCTATACCCCACTTCCAGGGAGACAAACAATGGAAAAGTGGGTGAGGGGCAACTGAGGACGATGCAAGATATGAAAATAATAATCTATAACTTATCAGGGGTTCATAGGGGAGGGAGGGGGAAGAAATGGGGAGCTGATATCAGACTCAAGTGGGAAGAGAATGCTTTGAAAATGATGATAGTGACATATGTGCCAACACACTGGATGAATGTATGGATTGTGATAAGAGCCCCCAATAAAAGTAAGGGGAAAAAAGTTTGTCCCTATTTTAACAATGATGTTCTTTATAATTTTGTGATTTAGGTCTTTGATCCATCTTGAGTTTGGTTTTGTACATACTTTTTAAGGTATGGTCTTGCTTCATTCTTTTGCAGGTACATATCCGTTTTTTTCCAGCACCGTTTGTTGAAAAGGCTATCTCTTCCTGATTTTACTGTATTTTAATCCTTTTTCAAAAAGTAGATGCCTATATTGGTCATTCTCTCACAGAAGGGTCACAAAGAAGGAACAAGTCAGTCAGGGTGCAGCACAGCACCGACAAAACACATATTTTTCTATTTACTTAATGTTTCCTCCTCCCCCCAGTTTTATCATGACACCAGTTCTACCTTACAAATTTGGCTATACTGTAGCATGTACACTGGCACAGAGAAGAGCTCTCGACACATGGAATCCAGGACAGATTAACTCCTCAGGAACAGTAATGGGAGTAGTGATACCATGAGGGTAGGGGTATGGTGGGGGGAGAAGGGGAAGAAAAGGGGAACCTGATAGACATGTAACCCCCCATCCCTTCCAGGGGGATGAGCAACAGAAATGTGGGTGAAGGAAGACAGCAAGACATGAAAATAATAATTTATAATTTATCAGGAGTTCAAGAGGGCGAGGGAGGGAGGGAAAAAAGAGGAGCTGATACTAAGGGCTAAAGCAAAAAGAAAATGTTTTGAATATGATTATGGCAACATATGTACAAATGTGTTTGATACAATTCATTTATGGATTGTAATAAGAGATGTAAAAGCCCTCAATAAAATGATTTATTTTAAAAAGAAAGAAAAAGAATAATAAGGAACTTAACAAAAAATTAAATGTCTATAGGTACTTGGTTGTATTTAATTGGGTTCTTAATTCTAATCCATTGGCCTTCAGATCAATCACTGTATCAATACCAGGTTGTTTTGATTACCATGACAACCTAGTAAGTTTTCAGGACTGGGAGTGAAAGTACTCCTACTTTGTTTTTATTTTTTTAATAGTATTTTATTCATCCTGGGTTTCGTTCCTTTACATATAAAGTTGGTGATTAGTTATTCTATTTCTTTGAAGGATTGTGGCAAGTTTTGGACTGGAATTGCATAGAATTTGTAAAGTTTGTTTGGAAATATTGACTTTTTTACTATGCTTAATCTGCCTATCCAGGAATGTCATAACTTATTCCATTTGTGTAAGTTTCTTTATCTACTCCCCCAATAGTCTTATTGTGTTATAAATCACATAGTATATACTTCTACCGTTCATTCATAATTGAAATGAGTTGTATATACATCATCATATTCAGTTCTAGTGCATCCTCCCCACACCTGTATTCATTGTTTGCTTTCCTGTTCCTCTCAGCCTCCCTCAGTGCTCGTCAATCAATTATTGTCTCTATACATCCTCCCCTGGTGTACAAAGAGCAAAGGCAGTGTATATAAAAAGTGTAAATTAAATTAAATTGGAAAGGAAGAAAGAAAAAACTGCCAGAAACATTAAAATAAGCCAGAGAAAATTTCCATCGAGACACAGGAAGAAATATTAAAAGATAGACTAAAACCAGGATGGGTCAGGAAGAAGACCAAATGACTACGTATCATATTATACTGTAGTTACATCCACAATAATCAAGTTTACCATGGTTTCTGTCTGATAGCCAGGCTCTATGAGTCCCTCGACTGTGATCAGAGGGGATCTGTGAGAGGCTTAATCCATGTAGCTAGTCTGTATAGATGGATTTTGGGCTTCCACTGCCATCCATAGCATTCCACAAGTCACGATTTAAGTTCTGATAAATTAAAATCACAATTTAAACTCTGATACTTTTCCCTGTTACATATTTGGGATTTATTATTGCTTGCAGGTGTGTTTTATAGTTTTTCTTGTATGACTCTGTTGTTTTTCTGGTGAGATTTATTCCTCAATATTTTTTCTTTTATTTTAAATAACATGATTCTTTTGACATCTTTTTCAGTATCATCATCCTTAATATACAAGAATCCAGAACAAACAAACAAACAATAACAAAACAAAACAAAAAGAATCCAACTAATTTCTGTGTTGATCTTATAGTCTACTATACTGCCAAATTTCTCAATTAGAGTGAACAATTTTTTAATGGAATCTTTGGGGTTTTCTACATATGGGATTTGGTCATCTGCAAAAAAAGAAATTTTCTTCTCTTCTTTGCCTATATGGATACCTTTAATATCATTTTGATGTCTCATGGCTCTAGGTAAAACTTCCAGGACTATATTTTAAAAAATGGTGATAAAGGGCAGCCTTGTCTAGTTTCCATTTGAAGAGGAAGTGTTCTCAATGTCCCTCCATTAAGTGAGACGCAGACTATTAGTTTTGCATATATGGCTTTTATTATGTTGAGAAACTTCCCTTCTATACTCATTTTATTGAATTTTAAAATTGGGAATGGATATGGAATTTTATCAAGTGCCTTTTCTGCATCGATTGATATAATCATATGGTTCTTTATTTTGTTTGTATTGAATTACATTGACTATTTTTATAATATTAAAGCATCCTTGCATATTTGGTATGAATCACAGTTGATTGTAATGTATAATTTTTTGATGCTTTGTTGAATTCTATTATCTTGGATTTTATTTAAGATCTTGGTATCTACATTCATTAGAGATATTTGCATGTCATTATCAATTCTAGTGATGTGTTTCCCTGGTTTAGCCATCAGAGTTATAGTTGCTTTATAAAATGAATTTGGTTGCATATTTTCCATCTATATATTGTAGACTAGTTTAAAATTGATATTAAGTCTTCTCTAATTGTTGGATAGAATTCCGCAGTGAAAGGTCTGATCCAGGCACCCCACCCCCCAACATTATATTGGCATATAATTGACATATCATACAATTCAATAGTTCAATCACATCAAAAAGAGTACAATCATTACAATAATCAC
The DNA here is from genome assembly GCF_050624435.1 of Tenrec ecaudatus. Taxonomy (NCBI): domain Eukaryota; kingdom Metazoa; phylum Chordata; class Mammalia; order Afrosoricida; family Tenrecidae; genus Tenrec; species Tenrec ecaudatus. Next base: position 85,512,893 of record NC_134548.1, read on the forward strand.
TTTTATAATTTTCTTTATTCTTTTTAAAAAAATAATCATTTTTATTCGGGGCTCTGATAGCTCTGATAACATCAGTGGTATCTAACAAATTTGTACATATGCTGCCATCATCATTTCTAAAACATTTTCTTTTTACTTCGGCTCCTCTTTTCCCCTCCGTCCCCCACCATCCCACCCTTCCACCCTCATGAACCCTTGATAATTTAAAAATTAGTTTTATTTTCATATTTTGCACCATCCGCTATCTTCCTTCACCCATATTTCTGTTGTTCATCCCCTCGTGTGTGTGTGTGTGTGTGTTGTATGTCTATCATTGCAATTGGTTCCCCTTACTCCCTCTCCTCCCCCGACCTTCCACCTACCCTCATGGTATCGCTACTCTCATTATTGGTCCTGTGGGGTTTATCTGTTCTGCATTTTGTGTGTTGAGTTCTCTTATCTGTACCAGTGTAGATGCTGTGGTCCAGCCGGGTTTGTAAGGTAGACCTGGGGTCATGATAGTGGGAGAGGGGAGGAAGCATTAAAGAACTAGAAGAATGTTGTGTGCTTCATCGTTGCTATACTGCACCCTTGCTAACTCGTCCCTTTCTTGTGACCCTTCTGTGAGGGGAATGTGCAAATATTTACAGAGGAGCTTTGGGTCTCCATTCTGACCTCCCTTGTTCGTATCAAAATGATTGTTTGTTTTTGGTCTTTTGATGCCTGATACCTGATCCCATCAACACTTCGTGATCACATGTGTTGGTGTGTTCTTCCATGTGGGCTTTGTTGTTTCCCTGCTAGATGGGCATTGGTATAACTTCAAGCCTATAAAACCCCAGATGCTATATCTTGGCACCATCATCTTTCTTCACCACATTTGCTTATGTACCCATTTTGTCTTCAGTGATCACATCTGGAAGGTGAGCATCACAGAATTCCAGGTTATTAGAACAAAGTGTTTTTGCATTGAGGGAGGACTTGAGTAGAGGCCCAATGTTCGTGTGCTACCTTAATACTTAACCTATAAATATATGTAATACACCTATCCCTATCATTATATATTAATGTATTTACATATGTACATGTCTATATTTATACATCTATAAATTTCTTTTGCCTCCTAGATATTTTATCTATTTTCTTATTTCCTTTAGTTTCCTCCTGTCCCATTTTCATGTTTGACCTTCATTCGGCTCTCTGTACTTCGTTTAGACTACTTTGCACTTTCTTTCTTCTTGTAATCATCTTAAATCAGCTTGCTCTTTTCCCCCAACTGCCCCTGACACAACAACAAGGAAGTATTAATCCAGGTACTGTTTCTGTAGATTTACCTATTCTTGATTTCAAACACAGAAAAAACATTAAAAAGCAAAAAACCTAATAAGAATAACAAAGTAAAACAGATGTTCAAAACCTCAATAGATAAAAAAGTAGAAACGATTATTACATTTTAGAACAAATTTAAATGGATCATAATGGAGAACAAACGAGAGTGCTAAATTTCTTTCTTTCTTTTTTTTTTTTTGAATTTTGTTTTTGTAGAGTGCTAAATTTCAACCTAACTGCATCCACAACAACCCACGTTCCAATGCGTTCTGCCTGGTCCATGGTCAGAGGGGATTCACCAGGGGCTTAGTCTATGCATATTTCCCCTTCACTTTTTTTAAAACACTGAAACATCTTTAAAATGTGTCAAAAGGGAGACGAAATGATAAAATATTATGTGTGCCATGATTAACTTTACAATGCTTTCTCTTTGATAGCAGGGCTTTATATACCCCTCAACTATGATCACTGGAGGTTTAATCTATGGGTGGACCCTGCAAATAGCTTTCGGACTTCCACTGTCTTCTGTAACTGCAAACCAGATGTTCATGGTTTAGGTTCTGATGCCATTTCCCCCTTCACATATGGATTATATTATTTACCATCCTATGACTGCAAATGTTGGTGTGCTTCTTCCATGTGAACTTAGTTGGTACCTCAGTTAGAAGACTGCTCGTTTGAAACCAAGCCTTTAAATCCACACACGCAATTCTTTCTGATAGCTAGGCCCTATCTACTTTCTTCACTACACTTTGCAATAGCAGTCTTTAGTGATCATCAAGCAGGGCCAAGTCATAAGAACTAATTGTTGTTAGATTGGATCTAGAATTAAGTGAAAGCCAAAAATTGATTCACACATCTGTGAGTTTTCTGTGGTTCACCTTAGAGACACCATTTTATGTTGGAGAACATTATCATTCATCCCCCATGGGGCATCATTTCCACTGCCATCAGTCAATGCTGATTCATAGGGACTGTATAGGGCAAGGTAGAACTGCCCTTGTGAGTTTTCAAACCTCCAAATCTTCACAGGAATAGAACGCCTCATCCTTCCCCTGCAGAGCTGGCTAGTGATTTCAAACTGCTGACCTTACATCCACATAGCAGCCCACTGTGTAACCACTACCTATTGATAGTGGCATTAGTTTAGCCAATGGTATAGAATTCAAAATACTGTTGAGCAAAAGAAATTATATAAGTCTAGGCCACCATATGAACCACAATACATGAACTGTTGACTTGTACAGATTAAATTCGTGAGTGACTGGGCACTATTACACAAATAATGGGGGTTGATTATAGGGCGAATCTTCGAATAATATTCATTCACAATAGCAGAGTCACATCTACCAGTTTAATACATGTCACAATGAAGCAAGCAGAACATTAAAATAGTAAGTGTATAGTAGTGCTGAGCCACCATTCATTGGCACCTTCAAGGTAAGAGATTTCCATTGAAGTCCAACCCAGTGTCCACTAGTTCTATGCCTTTGGGCTTGTAGTTTGTTTGTTTGTTTATTCACTAGACTTATTTCTTCTCATGTCATAGGCTTGTTGAGATTCTACATCATTCTGATATAATTTAGGTGAATTATATATTTCTAGAACTGTATCCATTTCTTCCAGATTTTCAAATTTGTTAGAATACAGTCTCATAATATTGTGTGATTTTTAAAATCTCATTTGGTTCTGTTAACATATCATCTGATTGTTGCAGTTTATGTGTTAAAATGTTCAATTCTTTCTGCCCTATTAATGTGTGCAATTATTGCTCTAAATTGCCCTCTGCGTGCTCCTTTGGCCTTATCCCAAAGATTTTGATATATTGTAGCTTTGTTCTCATTTGTTTGAAGGAATCTTTTCATTGTGTTCTTTATTTATTCAATTATGCCTTGGTTCTCCATAAAATGTTAGATTTCCATGCATTTGATTTTTGTTTTCCTTTAGTTCATGTTTCTGTGTGTGACTTAATATTGTACAGCACTATGATATAAAATAATGGTATGTATTATCTCGATGTTTTTGAATTTATTGATTCTTACTTTATAACCCCAAATATCATCTGTTCTACAATAGCTACCATGCACACTAGAAAAGACAGTGAAATAAATTTTTGTTGGGTGAAGTGTTCTCTCTCTATGTATATATCTGTGAGCTCAGGTGGAGTGTGTTCTTTTTTAATCTTTCTTGATCTTCTTTCTTGTTGATTGGTCTTTTTGAAAGTGATGTATTGAAGTCTCCTAGTAATATCATATTATGATCTATGTATCTCTTCAATTTTATAAGAATTTGATTAATGTATTTTGGTGGTCTTTTATTCAGTACCTATATATTATTTATGGTTATGATTCTTGTTCAATCTTTCATAATTATATAGTGACCGTCTTTGTCTTGTATTATGTCATTAATTTTGATGTCTAATTTGTCTGAGATTAATATTGTTATTCCAGCTTTCCTTCTGTTTCTGTTTTTGCTCTTTTGCCTTTTCTTTCTTTTTTTAATAAATAATTTTTTCAGGGATCTTACAGCTCTTATAACAATCCATACATCAATTGGATCAAGCACATTTTTACATATTCTGCCATCATCATTTTCAAAACATTTTCTTTCTACTTGAGCCCTTGGCATCGACTCCTCTTTTACCCTCCTTCCCCTATTCTCCCCTTGATAAATAATATATGATTATTTTCAAAACTAATGCCATCTGCTGTCTTCCTTCACCCATGTGTCTGTTGTTTTCCCCCCTGGGGTAGGGGTGTTACACGTCTATTATTGAGATTGGTTCTCCCTTTCTCTGCCTACTTTACCACCTTCCCTTTCCCCTCGTGGCATTGCTACTCCTATTATTGTTCCAGAGGGATTTATCTGTCCAGGACATTGTGTGTTGAGAGGTCTTATCTGTACCAGTGTATATGCTCCAGTCTAGCTGAATTTGTATCTACGGTGTGTTTTTTGGAGGCAGCATATTAAGGGTGCATGGTTTTAAAAAATCCATCCAAAGTCCTTGTCTTTTAACTGGTGATTTCAGTCCATTTACATTCAGTGTTTTTATTGATAAATATGGCTTTTTTGATGTCATTTAAAAATACTTTTTAAATGGTATTACTGGTTTCAGTTTTCATAATGATGCTTTGTGTTGTGTTCCTTTTGTTTCTTGGTTGTCTTCTCGATTTCTCTTTGCTTTTAAAAAATCATTTTATTGGGGGCTCGTACAACACTTATCACAACCCATATATCCATCCATTGTGTCAAGCACATTTGTACATTTGTTTACATCATTCTCAAAACATTTGCTTTCTACTTGAGCCCTTGGTATCAGCTCCTCATTTCCCCCTCCTCCCCCTCCTCCATGAACCCTTGAAAATTTATAAATTATTATTATTTTATCATATCTTACACCACCCAATGTCTCCCTTCACTCACTTCTCCTCTGTCCGTCCCCCTCTCTATGTTTTTTTTTTAGCTTTTGTCTTTCTTATGTGTTTTTCATCTTGTTTGTTTTACTGAAATTTTTTTCTTTTTAGTTTTTTGTGGTTTTCTTTCCAATTTCAAAAGTTTGTTGTATTTTCTTAATGGTTCAATATTCTCTTCATTTGAATGTGTATTGTCTGCACTATTCCCTCTGCTCTTATTATTTATTTTATCTTCAGAGCAGAATGTTGTCTATGATTGCCTGTTTTAGTTTATTTAGCTCTTTTACACTTTGAGTACTGCTTATGTAGAATGTTTTCTTCACAATAATTTCTTTTCTAACATTTTTAGCTTCCTATCCATGTTGTTAGAGATTTTCTGTCCATAGAATTAATTTTCATATTTTATGTAAAGTTTGTCATGTTTTTATTAATTCCTCAGTTTTTCCTTATCTATAAGAATTTTTATTGCTCCCAGATCCTGGTCCCCACGAGTCATCTAACTCAATAAAGGGAATTTCTCAAAAAATTTTTTAAAAAGAGTTTTTATTTCACCCTCATATTTGAGGGATGACTTTTTTTTAATATATAGGATTCTGGGTTGAAAATTTTTTTCTTTCAGAATTTTGAGTATATCATTCCATTGCCTTCTTGCCTGAATGGTTTTGGTGGGAATGTCTGAAGTTATCCTGATCACTTGGTCTTCATATATATTCATATAACAATCAAACGTTCTAATATTAAAGAGAGAGAAATAATCATGAAAGCACCACAGCAAAAAAGAATGAATACAGAAAATTAATAAAATAAATCAATTAATAAGAATATCTACAAGGATAAAATACTTATGAATAAATTTAACCAATAATATGAAAAACTTGTATAAAGAAAAATACAAACCTTAACTGAAAGAAAAAATTAAAGATCCATATCATATGATTTTCTTTCAGGGTCAATTTTGTTTGGAGTTCCATGGACTCCCTGCACAGTTATTCAGAGAAAGATTTTCCTTTTCTACAAAGAAGACTTTTGAAATTTTCATAGCATTGTACTGGATTGGTAGATTTCTTTAAGTAGTATTGACATCTTGGCAATATTACATCTTCCAATCCATAAGTGTGGAATGTGCTTCCATCCATCCATCCATCCATTTATTTATTTAGATCTTTAAATTTTTCTTTCAGTTAAAGTTTGTATTTTTCTTTGTACAAGTTTTTCATATTCATAAGTATTTTATCCTTGTAGTATTCTTATTAATTGATTTATTTTATTAAATTTTTTCAGATTGTCTTTTGCCAAGTTCTAAAAATCCAACAGATTTTTGTATGGATCTTCACACTATTCACAGTAGACAAAAGTTGGAAGCAGTCTAAAAGTCTCCCAGCATTTACATATATATATATATATATATATATATATATATATATATATAATGGAATTTTAATCAAACGCAATGAAAAATTAAGTCTTGATTCATGCTATGTTGTGAGCCATGAAAACATTATACTTAGTAAAATGAGTCAGTTATAAAGGACAGATAGTGTACAATCCCACTTATATGAAATATCAAGAATAGGCAAGTTCATTCGTGTTTACCAGGGGTGAGGAAAGAAAGAAAGACTGTTCAGGGAACACCAATCATCTGTTAAGATGATAGAAAATTTTAAAAATATTAATAGTGATGGTTGAATAACATGATAACCAAAATTAATGTCACTGAACTGTACATGGGAGGTGCAGAAATTTTTGTTAAAAATATTTATACCTATATATTTACCAAGCCAAACCAAAGAAAAAACAACTTTCTCAAAATTGTTCATGTCTGAAAATATGAACACCAATTAGACATTCAGTGATATGAAATAATTATGTTAAAAGAAAAATTTAACAAAAGGAAAATGAGCTGATTCCAAGAACCCAAGTGGAAGGCGAATTTTGAGAATGATGAGGGCAATGAATGTATAAGGGTGCTTTACTCATTTGATGTATGTATGGATTGTGATAAGAGTTGTATGAGCCCCAATAAAATGATTTATTAAAAATAAAACAAAAAAAACTTAGTCTTCCATTCTTTTTTATATGTAAAAATCAGTTATATTCCTTATATTCACCATGTTGGACAACTATCACTTAATACTTCCAATTTTTTCCCTCATAATCCTTAACAGAAGCTGAGTGTCTCTTAAGTACATCTTTTCTCCTTCCAACTATTACAGGTAGTCACTAGTAAACTCTGCTGTATAAGTGTGATAGAATGGGTTGACTAGAGAAACAAATTCAAAGAAAGATCTTTATATCAAAGAATAATTGTATATTAAGAAAATATCCCAGCCAAGTCCAGATCAAGTCCACAAGTCCGATATTAACCCATAAGTCTGATATTAGTTCACAAACCCCTCTGCAGAATGCAGGATGATGACAGGCTGGTGGGTGCAAAATCTTCTGGATCCAATGGTATTGGAAGCATCTCAGCACTGGCAGGGGTCTCCATGTGGCTCCTCTAGATCTCTGAGCATGGCTCTTTAACTGGAAGGTGAAGTAGCTAGAGTGAGGAAGTTCCCAGAATCCTTCTCATGAGAAGGTCATGTCCACAAAGAGACATCATCAAGCTGTGACCTGATTGACAGGCTAAACCCTACCCCTTCACTTTTAATATTGTCCAGTTGGCATGAGATTATGTCTATAACGACCACAATAAGCATTTGCCTACTCTAGGTATTTCCTTTAAGTGGGATCAGAAAAGAATTTTTTGTATGTTTTATTTATTTCAGTCATCATATTTTCAAGATTCATTTAGGTCATTATATTTGCCATTTTTCTGAGTAAATAATATTCTATTGTATGGACATAAGGTATTTTGTTTATTCATATATTGATGAAAATTTGAGTTATTTGTACCATTTACCTCTTTGAGGAACAGTCAAAATTTCCCACATTGACAACATTTTACAGGCAACATTTTACAATCTTCCAGTGATGGATGAGGGTTTCAGTTTCTCCTTATTCTTCTGAGCACTTATGTTCTGTCTTTCTAATAATAGTTATTTTATGAGGATAAAGTGGTATCTCATTTTAGTTTTGATTTGCATTTTCCTAATGACTAATAGCCTTGACCATCTTCTCATGTGATTATTGGCTATATGTATGTCTTCTTTGGTTCAAATCCTTTGCCCAACTTTTGATAGGATTGCTTCTCAGTTTATTGTCGAGTTATAGTAGCTTTTAATATATTCTGAATATTAAAATATGGAATATTAAACACATATAATCAGTGGGGATTGCATTTGATCTTCTCCAAGTTTAGTAAGGAGGATATTCCAACTCCACATTTTCCCAAGGATGGTTCGTATGAGGAAGAGATCAGGCATGCCTCATAGGAATCAGGTTACTAGCTTACCAGATTACCACAAGTCAGGACCAGAAAACATTAAGGAAAATTAATTGTGTCCTCCGAAGTGCCTCTTCTCAGTTATGTTGGTAGGCATATTTCTTTCTGATACTCCATCTCTCTGGTTCTCAGCCTCTCAGATGAATGGCCCCTTGGACTTGGTCCTGTGAAAGCAAGTATTACAAAGTTCTTATAGCACTGGTAGATGTCTTAAAGGCACCCCAAACTGCAAAACATCCTGAGTGTCTAAACGCACTCCGCTTTATTTGTCCTGTGGCTAGGGAGGCCTACTACTCTGCCTCGTGGTTCTGCCTCACAGTCTTGGCATAACTCCTCTCTTCTCATTGTCTTGACACTGTGGTCTCTGGTGCCTTTGACCCTTTGGCAGGAATCTTGTATCTGGTGTTTTTTGTTTCTTGATGGTCACAAAATTCTCTGTTCTTCCTTCTTTATACTAAGTGGATTGGTAAATTCGACAAATCCCTAAGAGTCCTCTCTACCATATTTGCATGTGCCCACACAAACATTGGGTGGGAGTTATAAAGGCTATGGCTTGAAGAGCCATACCAAATAATTTCCCTTCATTGAAATCAGATATGTGGATACCAAACATTTTATTCTGTTCTGTAGGTTGTCTTTTCATATTTTTAATAAAGAACTTTTATGCAAAAAAGTTTTAATTTTTATGAAGTTCAATTTAACTATTGCATTTGAGGGGGGGGAGGTCATACGCTTACAGACATCCTCCCCTAGAGCAGTTAGTCACCAGACTACAGGGTAGGCCTCGCTCCCTGCTTCTGGGGACAATAAACTATTTCTCCCTGAGGCCTGCAACCAAGCCAAGTGTTCACACCCTACCAATAATGATCTCTATCAGTTGAGTCAGGGAACAGGCCAAACTGGCTCTGTGACATCCAAAGTTAAGTTATCCGCCCATCTTATCACAGGTATACCCCTAATCCCTCCTCTTACTATTGCATGTATGCCCCCAGAACACCCCCTCTCGTTACTGTATTACCTATGGCACAACCCCTTCCTGTGATGTATGTCTTCAACTGTAATTAGGGGCTTGCATGTTCCTGGAGAATATAAAAAGCCTGGGCTAGCATTAAGGATCGCTCTCTCCCTCCATGCGGACCACCAAGTGAGGCTGAGGTGAGCATGCTACCGTGAATTGTGACTGACTCCATTTATTTCAGTACTTCTATCTCTCATGTTCTCTATAACTTTACTATGATCTTTACTTATTATCGCTGTACAATTGCGCCTACTGGACCCGTAATGATGTGTTAGGGGTTGGCTTCCCCTGACACATTTTTTTATTAAGGAATCTTTTTATTGGGGCTCATACAACACGTATCACAATCCATACATACATCAATTGAGCAAAGCACCCTTATATATTTGTTGCACTCATCATTCTCAAAATTCACCTTCCACTTGGGTTCCTGAAATCAGCTCGGTTTCCCTTTTTTCCCCCTCCCCCTCCCTCCCTGCTCCCCCCTTCCCCCTGGTCCCTTAGTAGTTTATAAATAATTATTATATCTTATCTTACACTGCCCGGCATCTCCCCTCACCCACCTCCCCATTGCCCATCTCCCAGAGAGGTTACACATAGATCTCCAAGATCGATTCTCCCCTTCTACACCTCCTTCCATCCTGGTGTCGCCACTCCTACCGCGGGTGTTGAGGGGTTCGTCCGTCCTAGATTCCCTGTGTTTCCAGATCCCTACTGCACCACTGTACATCCTCTGGTATAACCAGGTCCGCAAGGTAGAATTTGGGTCATGATAATTGGGAGGGGGAGGAAGCATTCAGGAACTAGAGGAAGGTTTTGAGTTTCATTGTTGCTACACTGAACCCTGAGTGACTCATCTCCTCCCCACTACCCCTCTGAAAGGGATGTCCAGCTGTCTACAGATGGGCATTGGGTCCCCATCATGCACTCCCCCTCATTCACGGTGATGTGATTCTCACCACACCCCCTCCCCCCCGCCTTTGTTGTTTGAGACCTGGTCTCCTCTGCCCTTCACGATCACCTATGTTGGTGTGCTGCTTCCGTGTGGGCTTTGTTGCTTCTGGGCTAGATGGCCACTTGTTTGCTTTCAAGCCTTTAAGTCCCCAGACGCTATATCTCTGAGTAGCCGGCCACCATCAGCCTTCTTCACCACACTTACTTATGCACACTTTCGTCTTCAGCGATTATGTGAGGAAGGTGATCACACAATGATTGTTTTTGTTCCTTGGTGTCTGCTACATGGTCCATTCAACACCTTGTATTCGCTTAGGCCTTGTGCTTCTTCTCTGTGGGCTTTGTTCCTTTTGAGCTAGATGGCCGCTTGTTTGCCTTCAAGCCTTTAAGACCCCAGACGCTATATCTTTTTGATATCCGGTTACCATCAGCTTTCTTCACCACGTTTGCTTACACACACGTCTGTCTTCAGTGATCATGTTGGGAAGGTGCGTATCATGCAATGACTGTTTAGCAGGGCGAGGTGCTATTGTATTGGGGGAGTATGCATGAGGAGGCCCAACGTCCATCTGCTACTCTACTACTGAACCTATAAATATATGCACATAGGTCTATTGACCCCATAATCATAAATATATTTACATATGTAAATGTCTGTATTTAGGCTTCTCTGTATGCACTTTGCCTCCTACTCCTTTCCTCTATTTCCTTTTGCTTTCCTCCCGTCCCACTACCATGTTCAGCCTTCATTCTGGTTTCAGTAATTCCTCTCAGTTACCTTGCCCTTGGTCACTCCCTACCAGTCCTCCCATCCCCTTCCCTCCCTCCTCTGGTTTTGAACCACTCGCTGTTCCCTTGTCCCTGTGTTGGGCGACACCTCCTCCCTTCCCCTACCTCCCACGCTCTCATGTCCCCGGACACATTTTTTTCTTGCTCATGCCATTTGTGTCATATCTATGACTCCATTTTGAAAACTAGGTCCTATGGTCTCAGTTCTTACATTAGGTCATTTATCCATTTTGGGTCAATTTTTAAATATAGTATCAAGGATCAAACTTCATTCTCTTTCATGTAGAGCAACTACATTTTATTGAAGAAACTATTTTTCTCCATCTATTTCTAGACTTTGACTTCTACCCCATTGGTCTACAAGTCTACCAATCTACTTTTCAATGAATGTGGTACATAAACTTCAAAAGATTTTATCTTTCAGTTTATTTCCTCCAAAATTTTAACCCACGATTATGGAAGTTTCAGGTCTGTGGAAGAGGATAAGTGTGGAGCAATGACATGGCTGGTGGAATGGGCAAAGATGTGAGGGTAGCATATTAGCTGCTATGAAACCTTTGATCACCTCTTTTCTAAAATGCATGTGTAGTCTGAAGCAGTAACATTTGAATAGTTTTATTGGGTATGTTGGGTTCTTCATCAATCTCTGTCTAATCTAACACTTAAAACTATGAAATCAGAGGGTTCATATGGTATTCCTGAATGCAAACGAAGCGATTGAAAAGACAGTTCCAGAGACCTTGAATAATAAGAATGAAAAGAAATTATTTGGTAACTATATAAACATATAGTTGAGATCATGAGAACTGATACATCAGTGAAGGAGAAGAGAAAGCTGGAAATTAAACTTTAGGGCAGTGCCTGCAGTTATTCAGCCAGAGAGATAAAGAGCACTAGATAAGAGAACAAAGAAAACAACAGAACACAGAAATCCAAGAAAGCTGTAATGATCTTTTGCAAGCCTTCCTTGAGCTACAATCTTGACTGAGGTTCAAGGGGGCAATTGCAGCTTTCCAGCTTCCTCTAAGCACCAATTACAAGAAAGTCAGCTGGCCCAAAGCACTTAAATTGTTTCTTGCCTTGAATTTTTAAAGGTCAACAGCAAACTTTAAATTGATTTAATGATTGATTATATCTGAAAGGTCTGAAAAGATCACTGTGCGAGATGAATGGATCTCCATTAGGCAGGTAGTAGAAGCACTTGCTAGTGTGATTAAAACATAGTCAATATCAGAGCTATGAAGACATTTCAGCAAATAGGAGCTCTGCTGCTAGCTTTCCAGAGCATGCTTACTCAACCCCCCAGCAGAGTATCCAAAGGACATTTGTTTGGCATGATATTAAAGAACACTACAGAGATTAAGCCATTCTTAAGTAACCTTACCTGGTCTCCAAATTTCTCAGGTTGCTTTTTGCACTAAAGTATATGATCAAAGAGAATTTGAAAACATTTTTTCAGTATTTCTCTACCTGTTACTGAGCATTGTCATATACCTTGGTGAACAAGAAATGTAAATCTCTCTGCCACTCCAAACAGCATGAAGATTTTTTCATTTTCAATTGCAAGCAGAAATTGAGTGCACTGCACTTGAGCTTATTTTTCCTGTCTGATAATATTCCAGGTTACCTTTATTTATATTATCAAGCACCCACAAAAGCATCCTGGCCTCAAGCTTCAAAACATGTGGCAAAACTGGGCAGTGTCTAATTCTTTTGTCCATAGTGTATCTATGAGTCTGAATTGACCTAAAATGTATCTAAGGGGAACTGTGTGTAGGAATACATATGTAATAATATTTTAATGATTGCTACTTTTGAAATTATACTGTGATCATTGTGTTATTAGTTGTCATCCAGTCAGCCCCTAAGCATGGCAATTTTATGTATCATAGAAGCAAACAAAAAACAAAATTCATTCAGTCCTGTTCCATCTCCATGATCTTTGATATTTGAGCCCATTGTTGAGATGATTGTATAAATTCATCTTCTAGAGGGTTTTCCTCAACTTTTTTCACCATCTGTATTATTTATAAAACATGATGTGCTATTTTAGCAAAAGATTTTTTCTAATGATTTATCTAAAGTAAGCAAGATTCTTACCATTCTTGCTTCTGAGGAGCACATTAATTGTATTTATTTTAAGACTGAGCACATTAGTTGTATTTAAATACTGATTTACTTTTTCTTCTGGCAGGCCATGGCATATTCAATCTTCTTCACCGACACCACAATTCAAATTCATCAGTTCTTCTTTTGCCATCTTTTTACATTATCCAGGTTTTTATGCCTTGGTTGACGCACAACACAATGGGAAGATAGCTGCAAACTCCATTAGTGATTTGAACGTGGTGTGATTGGAGTATGAGTTTGCAGATTAAAATTTTGTATTCAGCAGTCACTGATGCTGCTGAATAGTCAGGGTTCAGAGAAAAATAACTGATTTATTACAGTTACAAGTAACTAATGTTAGAGCAGAAAAGCAAGTGATAAGGAGGCCAATCTGGGGAAACTGGGTGCTAGAAATATAGTCCCAATGTCTTATGGTTCGTGGTTCCGACCTCCTCATCCGATTTTCACCAAAGGAGTGATTGGAGAGCTTGCTGCAGTGTTCTAACTTCACTGAGCCTGCTTTTCACATTCCTCCCCAGGAACAGTAGGATGAGACATTTACCCTAGGCCTGAAACCCACCAGAGAGCTGTAATTCCCCCAGACAGACTGCTGACCAAGTGTGGGTCATAATCATCAACCCATGGAGAGCCTCTGAAAATCAGCCCTGAGAGAGAGCTCACTCTTGCACTCCTCTCTCTGCTTGTACATCCACAGGCTTTGCACCTCCCCTCCTCTTCCAGGAGCAGAGGGACAACCCTGGTCACTATACTTCCCCTTCACCCCAGCTCAGCCCACCAGCATGGTGTAATAAAAGATAATTAGACACAAACATTGCAATCAGAGAGCAGCAGCATCTGCCTATTAGAAACCCATCAATTATTTACTGGAGGCAGATCAAAGATCCCTAGAACGCAGCTTGCCTAGCCAGGAGTGAGCACACAGGGCAGCACAGGGATGCAGCCATCACACACCTGGTTCATTAACAAAGCTTTAACAAAGCAGGCATCCCTCAGCTAAAAAGCGGTTTCACCAGGGTGGGTCTGACTGTTCAAGGATCACATAATAACAAGTTAGTAAAACAAGCCTTCCACATAAGAAACTGTCCTGCTGAGTAGGACATTGCTGTACTCCAGCCCCCTGGGCTACAGTGACAGGACTAGACCCCATCCTCGACCCTCTCTTGCCCACCTGCACCATCCAAAATGCAAACCCCATACCTTCTCACCTGATTCACAAAAGGCACATTCTCTCAAGATAATTAACTCAAATCACAAGAATACAGCTCTCGCAGCCATGCCAGACACAAATCACCCCCTATCCTGAATCTTACCCCACTCTGACATCCTACAAGATTACAACAACATATCACCAAATACTGTCCCTACATAATACACAGGGATGACAAGGGACTCTGGTAAATTTGCTCTATCCCTCCCTTACCCCAACCACGATAATCTCTGGAACCTGTTCCCCCCACTTCAACAACCCCCTTCAACAAGCTTACCAAGTAAAATTGCATATTCCATAACCTTCTTCACCAACTCATGAAAAATTACTATAACTAGGGGAAGGCTTTCTATGATTAATACCACCATTTAAAACCTACTCCAGAACACCGAAGCTCCAATTATCCCTTTCATCCAACTAACTATCCCTCCTCATCTACGCACAATATGCTTTTCTAGTACCTGTCTGATCCATTCTTAACCTAAAGAGCCAGCCCCCCCCCACACATCCCAGAAGATAACACTCCATCATCAGCTCACTCAAGATGCCACACAAGCAACAGCCAACACTTGCAGCTGCTGTAAAAACTCTAGAGAAAAAAAGTCAAATACTGAAGATGACCCAAACGACAGTATACATAGTAGCAGCAGCCTTTGAACTGTCAATGAACAAATGCTTGAGAATATTGCTTAGTACCGTTCAGGAAAAGGGGATCAATCTTGAAAAAATGAAATAATATAAATACTAGAATCCTCACACTGAAGGGAAGTCTAGGAGTTAAGGAATAACATAGCAGAAATAAATAAAAGTTGATGAATATCGATAATATAATAGCAGAGATGGAGAACCATATCAGCGATCTCAAAGATAATGAGGCAGAATTCAGCAAACAAGAGCAACAGTCAAGCATAAAAGCAAAAGAATCTGAAGAAAATCAGAGGAGGATGGGGGACTCCAAGAAATGAAACAATATTTGAATTATTGGGGACCCGGGGCAGAAAGATAGAAATAAGTCTACAGTTAAAATAGTATGGGAATCCTTGGAAGAAAATGTCCCCAATATTATAAAGGAGGAGCTGATAACCATTCAGGAAGCAGAGAGAATACCAATTAGATTACCCACCCACCCCAGACAGACACACACATACCAAGACTTATTATAGTCAAACTATCCAAGTTCAAGGAAAAGGAGAGAATCGTGAGAGTAGCTAGAGAGAAAAAAAGTAGTCATATATAACAACTGCAACCCAAGAATCATTCAGCAAAGCTCTCCATACATTTGAAGGGGGTATTAACATTTTTATCTGATAAGGAAGCATTTAGAGAATTCATAAAAACAAAAGGAGCATTACAAAAATAATTTCCAGTTCTTTATTGGAAGGAAAACAACAACCATAGCTTACGAACGTGAAACCAAAAAAGGGTGTAACACCACTCAGAAACCAACACAATGAAAACAGTACCCAAAACTTTACAGATCCAATGGAGATATGAAGACAAGAATAAACTCTCTCTCTCACACACCCACCATCCCATGAAGGAGAAGAAAGGAAAATATTAAATACAAATAGTATGAGATGACAGCAGACAATCTATATTTCAATTTAATTACACTGAATATTAATAATTTGAATGCATGTGTTAAAAGGCAAGGGGTAGCAGACTGGATTAGACAACAAACTCCAGCATTATGCTGCCTTAAAGAGACACATCTCAAACTCACAGACCAAAATAGACTGAGTCAAAGGATGGCAAGAAATTTACCAAGCAGATGGCAATAATAAAAACAAAACAAAAATAGGGGTGGCAATACGAATCTCAGACAAAATAGACTCACATGACTTAATGAGAGATAAGAATGAGTATTACATAATGCTCAAGGGCCAAGAACCCATAAACATACTAAACATGTGTGCACGCAATGAAAGACCCTTGAAATTTATCAACCAAATTCTCAAAGAGATGAAAAGAGAAATCAGATCAACAATTATAGTAGGTGATTTTAATACACCACTCTCAATAAAAAAAAGATCAACAGGTAAGAAACTCAATAAAGAAACTGAAGACCTGAACAACACAATCAAACCACTTGACCTAGTAGACTTTTTCAGAACTCTCCAACCACCATAAAAAATAGACATTCTTCTCCAATGCACATGGCTCATACTTGAATATAAACCACATGCTGGGACACAAGGAAAACTTGAGGAAACACATAAAGGTCATTCAGACCACCATCTCTGACCACAGTGACATAATGTTGGAAATCAACAATAGAAAAGACAGAAAAACAAAGACAAACACCTGGAGACTTAATAATACACTTCTTAAAAGCCAATGTGTATTAACCCAAAATAGAGAGGAAATTAAGAAGTTTCTAGAAACCAATAAGAGCAACAATACAACACACCCAAACCTATGGGACACAGCAAAGGCAGTTTTAAGAGGTCACTTTATTGCAATAAATGCATGCATGCAAAAAGAGACATATGGTCAGTACCTTAACTCAACAACTTCAGCAGCTAGAAGAGCCAACAACATAATCCTTCTAACAGAAAATTAAAATAATAAAAATTAGAGAAGAGATAAATGAGCTGGAAAGCAGAACAATGGAAATAATCAACAGAGCAAAAAGTTCGTTATTTGCAAGTATCAACAAAATTGACAAACTGTTAGCAAAGAAAAAGAGGGAGCAGACATTGATATCTAGAATTAGGGATGAAACATAGAAAGTCACAACAGACCCAACAGACCCAAGTGAAATAAAAAAGATTAATTATGCAGTGCTATGAAAGACTGTATGTTAACAAATTTGAAAATTTGTAGGACTTAGACAAATACCTGGAAAATCACTCTCTCTCCAGATTAACACACATGGACATTAAGAACTTGAACAGACCCAGAGCAAAAGAAGAAATAGATGAGGTCATCAAGAAACTCACAACCAAAAAAAAAAAAAAAAGCCCGATTCAGATTGCTTCATAGCAATATTCTACCGAGTACTCAGAGAACAGCTGACACCAATCCTTCACAAACTCTTCCAGAACATAGAAAGGGATGGCAAACTCCCAAACTCATTCTATGAAGCCAGCATAACCCTGAAACCCAAACTGGGCAAAGAACTCAAAAGGATAGAGCACTACACACAAATCTTGCAAGAACTTAGATGCAAAAGTCCTCAACAAAATCCTGGCCAATATAATCCAACAGCATATATAAAAAAAGATAATTCATCTTGACCAAGTGGGATTCATATCAGAGATGCAGGAATAGTTTAACATCTGAAAAACAATTAATGTAATGTACCACATCAACAAGAAAAAGAACAAGAACCATATGATCATATCAATTGATGCTGAAAAAACATTAGACAACATCCAATACCCCTCCCTAATAAAGACTCTCAAGCATATAGGACTAGAAGGAAAATCCTCAATACAATAAATCAATGTACTAAAAATCAATAGCTAATATTACACTTAATGGAAAAAAGCTTAAAACATTTCCACTAAAGAAGGGAATCTGACAAGGATACCTTTTATCCCCATTTCCATTCAACATTGTGCTGGAAGTCCTAGTCAATGCCATAAGACAACAGCAAGATATCAAGGGTGTGCAATTGGGTAAAGAAGAAGTGAAACTTTTACTATTTGCAGTTGATATGGTCTTATATATTGAAATTCCTAAAGAGTCCACAATAGGATTTCTGGAAACAATAAAAGAGTTTAGTAGAGTAGCAAGATACAAGACCATGAAGCAGAAATCAATTGGATTCCTATATACCAGTGATAGGAACACAGAAAAAAGATAACAAGGACTCAGTACCATTCAAAATAGTCATGCAAAAGCTGAAGTACCTAGGAATAAACCTAACCAAAAAAATGAAGAAAACTACATGTATGAAGAAAACTACAGAATGTTACTACAAGAGACCAAAAGGGATTGACACAAATGGAAGAATAGTCTGTGTTTGTGGATTGGAAGACTCAATATAGTGAAAATGTCAATACTATCTAAAGCAATCTACAAATTCAATGCCATCCCAATTCAAATTCCAGCATCATTCTTCAAAGAAATGGGGAAAAACTGATCACCAACCTCATATGGAAAGGGAAGAAACCCAGGATATGCAAAGAACTCCTCCAGAAGAATAAAGTAGGTGGCTTTGCAGTACTTGACCTCAAAACATACTACACAGCCACTGTTGTCAAGACAGCCAGATGCTGGTATAACTATAGATATTCAGACCAGTGGATCAAGATAGAAAACCCAGAAATAAAAGCATCTGCAGACAGACAATTGAATTTTGACAAAGGCCCAAAAACATTAAATGGGATTGAATGGGAAACACATACCCTTTTCAAGAAATGGTGTTGAAAAGTTGATATTCATGTGCAGAAGGAAGAAACAACATCCATACCTAACTCCATGCACAAAAGCAAACTCAAGGTGGATTAAAGGCCTAGAGGTAAAACTCAAGGATATCAGGATCATCAGTGAGACAATAGGGATAGAGCTAGGAGCCCCAGTGCAGGGAATATATGGGCTGGCAGAATTAACAAAGGCAACACACTTCATGGAAGATAAAATAGGGGAACAAGACCTATTAAAAATAAAGCACTTGCGTACATTGAAAGACTTTATTCAAAGAGTAAAAAGAGAGCTCATAGTTTGGGAAACGTTATTTAGTACTGACATAAAAAAGGACTAATTACCTTACACAAGGTAATTATCACAAGCTTACAGCAAGAACAAACAGCCCTCATAGAAGGTTGGCAGAAGACCTGAACCAACGATTCACAAAGGAGGACATCAAATGGCTTATCAACACATCAAATGGCTTATCAACACATGAGGACATCAAATGACTTATCCAGGTCATTAGCCATCTGGGAAATGCAAATGAAAACAATGAGATACCACCAAATGCCCAGTACTGTAGCCCAATTTTAAAAAAGAAACAACCCTATGAACAACAAATGATGGAGAGGGTGTGGTAAGATAGGAACTCTTATCCACTGCGGGTGGACTTGTAATTACATATCCATCCACTATGGAAAGTGATGTTGCAAAATCTAAAACAGATAGAAATTGAACTACCATATGCTCCAGCAGTACCATTACTGGGCATATATCCAAAAGAAATAAGAAGCAGAGAAGGGATAGAAGTTTGCTTCCCCATTTTCATCGCCACACAGTTCACAATGGCAAGAAGCTGAAAACAGCCTAAATTCCCATCAATGGAAGAGTGGATAAAGACACTCTGGGACAAAATGTGCTTGATACAATTGATGTATGGATTGTTATAAGAGCTTGCAAGATTCCCCAATAATATGATTTATGTATACAAAAGAAACTGGTACATACAATGGAATACTATGTATCCCTACAAATCAGCAATGAAACCATGAAATGCCTCAACTAGTGGAGGGACTCAGAAGGCATTATGCCAAGTCAAATTAGTCAAGCACATAAGGACAAATACTATATGAATCCACTATGGTAGGAACAAGCAGCAGAATGGTATGGCACAAGCTCAAGCTTGTATGACATCCAGTCGTCTGGCGCAAGACCAGACATCTTGGTAAAGAGCTGGATCAGTGCCAATGAACCACACATCATCTGCTCTAGGTAAGTATAGTATAGGTCACTTGGACGGAGGGCACCTCACAACAGCTGGGATCAAATGGTTGATCTTAGCAGTGCACATCATGCTCCAGAGGCTGCATTGGTGAGACCTCAACTGGGAATGCCACTGGGCTAACTCGACTCTACTCCAGACACACTTATAACCTGAGGACTTAAGCCGGAAAACACAAGGGGTCTGAGGTAGAACACAGCTGCACCAAGAGCATTTTACTGTTGGTGAACAAAATTTTGGTACATCAATGCCCTGTATGCTGTACTAAGACATGTATTACCCCTAAAACCCTGTTATAGTCTGCTTGTTCTTATTTATATTAGGGTGTATCTCAGAGGTGTATATCCATTGGGGTTCGCCTTCTTGAAACTGTGTTATTTGTTGCCTTATTGTTCAATAAATGAAACCCAGGGCTGTTGAGCCAACAGGGGAAGACACTATAGCAGGGGTTGGGGGGAAGGTGGATGTAGAGGGATGGGGGAGATAAGAGGGAGATGATGTCAAGAAAACCAGGAAGGAAAAGTATGTTTTTGAAAACATGTATGATTATGGAAGACATTGCTCAATTATTTTTGACATGATTGAATTACGGAATTGAAAAAAAGTGATAGATCTAGGAATGGGTTTTGGGCTTGCACTAAATCCTAACTCTAACTTAAGAACAATTAGTTCTTAAATCATGGCTCTGACACATACCTTCATGAAATGGTAACTGAAGATAAGGGTGCTACAACAAGATGTGGTAAAGAAACCAGATATTGGCCAGTTATCAATCAGAGTAGTGTCTGGGGTCCTAAAGGCTTTTATTTAAACAAGCAGTCATCTAAGGGAGGAGTCAACTAAGTCCATATGGAAGAAGCACACCAATTTGTGTGATCCAAAGGTGACAATTACAAAACTCGAATATGGTGAGGAGAAATGCATCAGAGCAAAATGTATGAAGATCCCATTTGTGGAGAGCTACAGGGGATGGTGAGAGCCCCAAACCCATTTGCAGAGTACCTGGTCAGACTGAGCCACTGGCAGATCTTCTCTAGCCTCAGGCAAGAGTCGCAATCAGCCTAACTATCAGACCAATCTTGATTGTGTCAGATCGACCTCAACACTTGGCCAGTTGACCACCCTATAGAGTGACCTGGATTTGGTCTGGGTGCAAGTATCTTCTACTGGTTCCATGACAGAAGTTTCTTCCCTGGCTTTTCGATTATTGTTGTTGGGCAGGGGTGGGGGTGCATTATTAGTATTTTTGTCTGTATACTATTATGTTTTAACCCTTACTACATCAGCGTGATTTTGTTTTCTATTGCTATCTGTTGGGCCTCCCAGCTGTGAAGCATAGGAGGACACAATGTATAATGATAATAACGGATTTGAGAGGGTATAGGGAATATAGGTATATGTGTGTTGGGGCGTGGGGGATAGGAAGAGAAAGGGGAGTTCAAGAGCAACTAATGAAGACAGGAGCGGGGAGGGAGCACTAGAACAGAGTGTGATTGCATGAATCATCTTAAAGGCTGTTTAACCATGGGGGGGTGCTTTACAATAGATGTGGAGTGATTGTACAATTCTCCGTGATATGATCGAGATATTGAACTATTTAATTAAATGATATTTACATCACTTATGAGTAAAACTGGGGAAAAAGTTGGAAATGATGTGAGAATTACGAAAATGTGACATAGAGTCGAAGTGAGCACATGCTGTTGGGGAAAAATATGGAGCTAATAAATTTGCTTGATGTAGGGTTGTCACACACCTTCAATGTGTAAAAGGCACAAAGTAATAAAATGAGGTGCACCTGTAGACAAAAAAAGTAATGAAAACATTACATTGTTAAAGTAATAGTTGCATAAAAACTGGAGAATTTTTCAGAAAATATTTTATCAGATAAGTTTTAGGCTACATAAAGATTGTCTAAGTGCTATCTTACTAGATTTTTAATTTAATTACTTTGTATTTGCAAATGTTAATGGTTTTGGTTACTTTAACAACTTGCAAAATAAAATTCATGACTTCAGTGCTAGGGTATTTCAGTTCAAGTTGTATTATATTTTTAGAAAGAGAAGCATAGCAGTTAAAAATCTTCCTGTACAGAGATTATAAAATAACCTAGTTAGATTATTTTCTACTTCTATGTTCACAAATAAGGTTCTTTTTGATCTCATACAGAAACTCCAAAAATGAAAATTGGCTTGAATTATAGTTATATGCCCAGTGATTGAGTAGGACCAGTGCAATCTACCTACAAGGTATTGTAGTTAGGATGAATTTTTTCAGGCCCATATGGAAGAATCACACCAGCCTGTGCATCATGAGGTGTCCATGGGATCAGGTAACAGGAATCAGAAGACCCAAAACAAGCAAGCAAGCAAGAAAACAAACAAACAAAGAAAGAAACCAACCAACCAGTACACAAAGAAAACATTGTTGAGAATGAGGGAGTCAGAGCAAAGACCTGAAACCCATCTGTAGGCAATGGGACATCCCTTCACAGAAGGGTCACAAGGTAGGGATGAGTCAAGCAGGGCGCAGCATAACACCGATGAAACACACACTGTTGCTCTGGTTCTTTGAGGCTTTCTCACCCTCCACTATCATGACCCCATTCCTGCCTTTCACTGCGGCCTAGTTGGGAGCATGTACACTGGTACAGATAAGAGCTCACAACACATGGAATCCAGGTCAGATAAACCCCTCAAGAATGGAAATGTGAGTAGTGATACCAGGAGGGTAGGGAGGAGGTGGCGGAGAAGGGGAGGAAAGGGGAACCGATAGCAATGATTGAGACATACCCCACCCTCGAGGGAGATGAGAAACTGAAATGTGGATGAAGGGACACAGTGGTCAGTGTAAAGATATGAAAATAATAATAATAATTTATAATTTATCAAGGGGTCAGAAGGGTGCAAGGGCAGGGAGGGAAAACAAAGGAGCTGATACCAGCAACCCAAATAGAAAGTAAATGTTTAGAAAATAATAATGGCAACATATGTACAAATATGCTTGATACAATTGCTGTATGGATTATTATAAGAGCTGCAAGAGCCCCTAATAAAATGATCTTAAAAAAAAAGAAAAGCAAAGGACATTAAAAAGACAAAATGAAAGAAAAGACCAAAATGGATGTCAAAAGAGACATAACTGTGAACACACTATGTCTAGGACTTCCCAAAATATTGACACTTACGTGTTTCTTCCAAAGAGAGACCACAGAATGGGATGAAATGTTGGGTAATGACATATAAGACAAGGGACTAATCACTGCAGTTAATCGAAAATTTTAATACTACGACAAGAAAAAGACAAATAATCCAATAAAAAATGAGCAGAGGACATGGACATGTCCTCAAAAGGAGATGTCCAGGAGGCCAATAAACATAAATAAATGCTCTTGATCACTAGCCATTTAAAACAACAACAAAAAACTACTATTGAGTCAGTTCTGACTCAAAGCGACCCTAAGAGATGCAAATGAAAACATCAATGAGACGTCATCTTACCCCAGTATTAATAGCAAGGTTAAACAACAACAACAACTACTACTACAACAACCAATAAATGCTGGGGAAAGTGTTGAAAACTTCTGGTGGGACTAAAGAATCCCACAAGCACTGTGAAAAGCAGTATGGCGCTGCCTCAAAAACATGGAATAGAAGTACTACATGACCTAGCAACCCCTCTACTTGGGCTCTATCCTAGGGAAATAAGAACTGCAGCATAATTCCATATATATGCATACCATGCTCATTGCAGCACAAGGTAAAAAGCTGAAAATAATGTAAATGTCCATCAGTGGAAGAACAGATCGACAAACTTTGGTGCATATGCACAATGGAATGCTACACAATGCTAAGAATAATTATGAATTTATGAAATAATAACATAGATGAACCTGGAAGATACTTTGCTGGGTAAAATTAGGCATTCACAAAATGACAAATATTGTATGTGACTACTATTGTAAAGAATCAATAAAAGGTTCACATATTAAAAGAAACATATTTTATGGTTACCAGGAGTGGGAGAGAGAGGGAGAAGTAAAGGGTAAATGAGTTTTAACTTGTGTGAAGGGGAAGGAATTATACCATAAGAAGGAGGCTAGCAAAATATTGTGGTGACAGGGAAAGACATTGGGAGGTTGAGTTAAAGACAGCAGAGATTGCTATATACACAGTCCTGCAATAATGATGGTTTATAAGTCGATGCAGGATAGACATTCAGGCTGAAGGTGTGTGCCAGGAATGCAGGTGTATGTATGTATGTATGTATGTATGTATGTATATATATATATATATTTGATAGAGGATATTTGTTCATAAGTATTTCATTTGTAGCAAATATAACCATGAATCAGGCCAAGCATATTAAGGGAAATGCTACAAATATTTCCTAGACATAACCAACACCTTGAAGGAATACTTCATTGGACTTTGGAGCCCAGTCGTCTCGGGACACTATTGTCAATTGGTATAGCATAGACAATTGGTATAACAAAGACAATGGTTTACATTCTACTTTGGTGAATACTGATAGAAGTTTTTAAATCAGTGGTTCTCAACTTTTCTAATGCCGTGACCCTTTAATACAGTTCCTCATGTTGTGGTGACCCCTAACCACAACATTATTTTTGTTGCTATTTCATAACTGTGATTTTGCTACTGTTATGAATCATAATGTAAATATCTGATATGCAGGATGTATTTTATTGTTACAAATTGAACATAATTAAACACAATTAAAGCATACTGATTAATCAAAAAACAATGTGTAATTATATATTGTGAGATATGTGTTTTCCGATGGTCTTAGGTGACCCCTATGAAAGGGTTGTTTGCCGCTCAAAGGGTCGCGACCCACAGGTTGAGAACTGGTGCTTTAAATCTAGAGAGCTGCCACCTCAAGTGCAACTATGGGTCTCTTCTTGTCCAGATTAAAGAAGAATAATGAAAACCGAAGTCAAATGGGAACAATTAGTGAAATGGACAAATGGATGGCACAAATATCAGTTTCCACAATCATGAGAGCAGAAGAAATATATGGTGCCTGGCTACCACTACCAACTTTTCTGAAAAGGATCACATTGGAAGGTCTTATATAGAGTGGGAGAAAATTGTGGAACAAAACTCAATATAATTAAAAAGATTAGGCTTACTGGTCAGATAGAGCCTGGTGTAACTTCCAAGGCTATTGTTCTTAGTCACCTTTCCCGTTGGAATTGAAGTCCATTGTTCAATGTTCGGTAAAGAATAGACAAGTCTACAGGAAAACAATGATACATCATGAAATACACATATCTTAGAATAATCAACCATGTAACATAAAAATGACAGCATTTACTAAGGACAAGGTTCAGATGGGTTAGGAAAGAAGGATGCATGGGAAGAAGAACTACAGGGAGAAAACGTGATAAGTAATGTGACATTGAGGGGGTTTCAACGAATGAAACAAAAATGCGAATGAATTGTTGAATATATAACTCATTATGATGTATTCTGCGAACCTTTACCTAATTCAAAATAAAAAAATAAGATATTCTAAAACTTGCTCTTAAACAGGGTAGTCCAAGTGAATGGAAGAAATGATGACATTACAGATCAAAACAGAATATTTTAAAGGGTGACTTGAGAAGATAAAGTACTACAATGAAATGCGCAAAGATAGAAGTTTACCCACCAACAGAAGTGTAAATACCTCCTCCGAAGCATGGATGCTCCCTTTGCCCCATCTTGACTTGAATTTCAAGTAGGGTTCCCTTATCACTCTTTAGGAGTGTCTGTTGATTTGTATTAACCTTTTTACAAAACCCTTATCAAGGAGTCTGTCTTTCTTGGAGCCACAATCAAAGCTCATAGAAGCAGCAGTCAAGAAGTCAAAAGATGTGTTGCATTGGCTAACTCTGCTGCATAAAACCTCTTTAGAATATTGAAAAACAATGATATTACTTTGAGGACTAAGGTGCACCTGATCCAAGCCATGGGATTTTCAATGGCCTTATATGCATGTTGGATATCAAATAAGGAAGACCAGAGATTTGATGCATGTGAATTGTGGTACTGGAGAAAAATATTGAAAGTGCCATGAGTTGCTAAAAGGACAAATAAGTCTATCTTAAAAGAAGTACAGCCAGAGTGTTCCTTAAAGGCAAGGATGTTGAGACTTCATCTTACATACTTTACACAATTTTTCAGGAGAGACAAATCCCTTGAGAAAGAAAATTGAATCTTTTGTAGAGTGGAAGGGCAACTAAGGAGAGGAAGGCCCTCAAGAAGATGGATAGACAAAGCACCTACAAAAATGAGTTTAGGCATCGGAACAATTGTGAGGAGGCTGCACGATAGGACAGTCTTGTATTCTGCTTTACAGGCCCTGTAGGTTGGAATGGACTCAATGGCACCTAACAATAACAACAACATATGACAATGTTGTACGGCACTAAATCAGTGGTTCTCAACCTATGGGTCACAACCCCTTTGGGGGTCGAACAACCCTTTCACGGGGTCGCCCTATTCATAACAGTAGCAAAAATTACGGTTATGAAGTAGCAACGAAAATAGTTTTATGGCTGGGGGATCACCACAACATGAGGAACTGTATGCAAGGGTTGCGGTAGTAGTAAGGTTGAAAACCACTGCACTAAATGGATGGTCTTCCTTTCCTACTTCTTGAAGGAGAGACCCCAGCTGAGGTCGCGGTGTCTCTACTGAAGTTGTTTTTAAGATGGGCATACAAAGAGGGTGATGTAAGGTTCATGAACGCTAAGCAGGCGCTCTACTTCTTTGGGAGACTGGCTTAAGAGTTTATTTGACTTGAGGGCCTCCGGCATCTTGGTGTGTTTTTTTTTCTCCTTATAGTGGACTCATTCAGTATTTATCTTTGTGTGATTGAATAACTTCACTTAGCATAATGGTTTCCAGGTTCTTCCATATCATCACGTGTTTCATGAATTTGTCACTGTGTTTCAGGAAGGCATAGTGTTCCATTGCGTGTATGTACCATGGTTTCTTTTTCCATTCTTTTACTGTTGGACACTTGGACTGTTTTCAGCTATTAGCTATTATGAATTGTGCTGCAATAAACATGAGAGATCAGACATCTGTTCGCGTGTTGCCTCTTACTTCTTTGAGTTACAGCACTAGCAGTATCGCTGGGTTGTATGGGATGTCCATTCCTAGTTGTTTTAGGTAGCACCATATGGCTTCCCTAGTGGTTGTATGTGGTTACAAGTCCACTAACCATGTATATGAATTCCAGTTTCTCTGCATCCATTCCAGAACTTGTTATTTTCTGTTTTCTTTTAATTGAACTATTTTTGTGGGCATAAGGTGTTATCTCACATAGTTTTAATTGGAATCTCCTGGATGACAAGTAATTGTGAGTATTTTTAAAATTTTTCATGTGCTTATTAGTCACTAGAGTGTTATTTTTGGTATATTGTCTATTCCTGACTCTGGTCCATTTTTTTAGTTGGGTCATTTGTTATTCTCATGAAGAATTTAAATCAATAGGTGATACTCATAGTCTATGAAGTTGGAAAGAGAGAAGATAAAATAAAGTAAAAAATAAATAGTGTGTGTATTTCCAAATGATGATCTGTATTTAAGAAAAAATAGAAGGGATAAGAAAGATTGAATAATGACAACAAAAGAATATTGGTCTATCGTAAGAAAATACAAGGGGATGATGATGTAGAGATTCTGCCAAAGGGTGGGAAGACGCAGTAAAATATAAACATATTGAACTAAAATAAAAGAGGAATGTGAGTTGAGGACTGGGATGACACTACTATGATTCATGCTGAAATTGTGACTTTGAAAACAATACAAATGGTTTTACTTTTAAGTCTGTTCAACACTGTATTAAAGGATTTTATCATATCCAAAATTCTGATATCTGTTTAAAAACTCCAGTCAACATATTCTAGAATTCTGCAATGCAAAATAGCAGTATCAAAAACAGGCTTATCCCCAAAGTATGTCTAGTAGAAAGAATCGTAATTCCTTGGCACATCAACTAATAGTTTTTAAAGAGATATGTCAGTGCTTCCAGGCTCACTTTCTATGTTAAAAGATAGATCAAAACCACAAATTCACTGTATTGAATCATTTCTGGCTCATAGCAGAGTCTAAAACTGTAACTCTACAGGAGTAGGAGGCCTCATCTTTTTCCTGATGAGCAGCTGGTGGTTCTGAACTACTGACCTATCAGTTAACAGCCTAACTTGTATCCACTACACCACCAGGGCTTCTCTAGACAGGAAGGGATGAAATGGAGTGATAAAGCTTTTTTTTGCATGGAAAGAGGCAATAATTCAGAGGCAGGAAATAAATTGCAGAAAAAGTAGGTTGAGGACAAGGAGCCCAGATGCCTCAATGGATTATACATAGAACTATTGAATGAAAAGTCAGCAATTTAAACCCATTAGCTACTCCTCAGGAGAAAGATGATACATTATGCTTTCATAGATTTACAGTCTTGTAAATACTAGGGAACAGTGTTAATCTGCTCTATAGGGTTATCCTGAGTCAGAATCGACTTAAAGGCAGTGGGTTTGTTTTTTGGTGATATGTTGGGTAAAATTCATGGAAGGCCTCAAATATCAAGGTAAGTCATTACCAAATAAAAATCCTTTATAGCTTTGGCAATGGTAAAGCATCAGCTTTGGGCGGTGGTCCAGCATCTTGATCCATATTACCCAATAGAGTTGAGGACCCAAGACATAGGGCTGAAAAGTTTGGGAGTGAGGTCTGAAGAGTTAGGCTGCTAACCACGAGGTCAGCAGTTTGAAACCACCAGTCACTCAGAAAAAACAATGGGGCTTTCTGCTCTTATAAAGATTTACAGCCTTGATGTGATAGTTTTTATGTCAAACAACTTTTGTGAAGGTATGGATGGAGCCTACCCTCTCAATCAGGAGACATCTGCGTGGGGGTCTTTTAATGAAAGATACTGAACTGTTCTCTCTCTTTTCTTTTATCGCCTTTCTGTTTGCTTAGACTCTGCATCTGACTCGGGGTTTGACGGCCCATGTGGCCTACCAACCATGGGAGCTGCAGTACCCTGCCATGTTCTTGCCAACTTTCCATCCACACAATTCTGCACCCGATGGTCTGTGATTTCTCTGCTTCCCATTTTTGCCATCCTGCTTCTTTGGCTGGCAGCTGTGTGAGTCTGGACGGAGTTCCAATTAGTATCAGCCTTGAGTTGGGCTGGGCTGGACTACTTCCTTGATATAAATTTATTTATTGATATAGCTAGTTACCTTGTATACATATATGAGAGTGCCCGGCTTTGTTTCTCTAGAAAAACAATATAACATACTTAGAAACCCATGGGTCAGTTACACTCTGTCCTGTATGAGTTGGAATCAACTTGATGACAGTGAGGGCTTTTACAAAAATCTGTGATTAAAGCTGATTAAAAAAACAAACATTACTGAGGATTCTGTATGGCATGGTACAGGAAGAGGGGCATAGGGGCATGGGACCATGGGGAGAGGTGAGACTACGAGTTACTACTGCACTGGTTGGGTAACACCAACCCTAGGGAACTCACTGACTCACACCCAGTTCTGACTGATTCCAAATTCTATGCTCTTGCCCAAAATGCAATATTGCTTCTTTCTCTAAAAAGAAAAATGAAAATAGGATTACAGTTTTAAAGCTTAGAAATATTTAGTAAGTCGAGATGTGCTTTTTCTTTAGCATTAATGAAATTCAAGTTGGACTTGGGTCAGCTCTTTTAGGACTGGTTGAGCGCTGTGATTTGAAGACTAAAAATCATTATGGAAAGAAAACATAAATTTAGAAGCTAAAAAATCTGAAAGAAAGAAATAATCTACATTTTGGGGATTAAGAAGTGGAGGAAATATTTAAACCATTATTTTGAAGTACAGGAAAAGTTATTTACCAGTATGTTTGGCAATAAAAGTTCACTGAAATGTTAACCTGCTTTATACCAGTTAATTTCCTTTATTTATATTCTATAGCTCTAACTGAAGTATACATTTTAAAACTCAGACCCTTGGTCTTATATTCACCTAGACCTAACCATCCACCGCCCCCCACCTCCAACACACACACACACACACACACACACACACACACACACACACACACACACACGCATGCACGCCCACACACCCCATCCCACCTCCTGCCTGCTTTCTGACTGGCTCTGCAAAGAGAAATTCCATATTATGCAGTCATATCTGCTCTAAGGTTTAATTTGCTTCTACTAAATTGTAGAAACCTGATTGTATTGCTATTTTCAGTGGTGTTGCTATCCTGCTAAATAAGTTCTTATTGGTTGAACCTCCTTGTTACTTAACTTAACTTTCCGAATAATACTGTCCGCATTTTCGCTGCAAGGCTATGCAGCACCAGTGACAGCAAGAGTCTTACTCCAGATGTGTTAGACAGGGTTCTCTAGAGAAACAAAGCCAGAATGTCAATAATCATATACATTTATTTATACAGATAGATAGATAGATAACATAAGAAATAAACAGTTAATTAAATTATAAAGTAGTACAAATGGCTCAGTGCAACTCACTCCCATGAGACAGTTGTGAGACACTGGCAGTCCGTCAAGTCTTGAGGGCCGCAGGGCAGTTCTCTGTAGAGCTACTTAGGTTATCTGGGCACAGGCAGCAAACAGAAAGGCAGGTCACCAACAGTCAGCCAGATGACAGGGTCCGACAGTCCCTAGTTCAAGAGATGTAAATTCCAATGGTGTGATGAAGCAGGTCTTGAAAGATCCTCAGATTACAGTGACACAGTCCACCTATCCCACAGGTAGTGTAACTTGCAAACTGAGGCACAGAACAAGCAAGGCAACCTCATGCTGGTTTGATGATCCAAGAGCATCAACCATCAGAAAGCAAGAGACCCGAGAACTCGAAAAGCAAGGCTCACTGAGCCATTTATCCCTCTGCCCTTCAATTAACCCCACATGTGTTTATTGGCCAGGTTGGCACAATAAACTAACTACCTCACCAGGCTTACTTTCTTTTATCTAAAACAATTTTCCATAAACTCTAGTATCCAATCATCTGCTAAGCACTCACAAAGTATCTGACCCAGGCACTTGATTAGCACACACCATTTTATGGTGTCTACTGTTTAGATACAGAAAACAGAACTCGGACTTTGAAGAACTCATAGTTTTCTGGGGCAGTGAGAAGATATATATGTATAGATATAAGATTTAGAAATATCTATAAAGGTAAGGCATTGCAAGGTATATTGCTTAGATGATCAGTTTTGGAGACGATTAGAAGCCAGAGAGAGAGGCCTGGGAGCTTGTGTGTCCTATACAATTTTCTAGAGGAGTAGTTATTTGATATGGGCCCCAAAAGAATGGAAAAATATTCAAAACAATCAGGAGAGGGGGACAGAATTTCTTGTAGAGCTATCTATAGGAAAAATATAATTTTCAAGTTCCCCAACTACACTTCCCTTTGAAGAAGCAATAGATATAATTCTTTCAAGTAAGAAGATACTGTTTCATGAGTAGTACAGGTATCTTATTACAGATATTCCAAATTATTCGCTTGTAATGGGAAAATAACAGGGCCTTCAACTCCCTTAAAGAGGTAGTTTCAGATGTGAGCACAAGGGCATCGAACTGGTGGAAGTTGGACTTTGGTGCAAATTTCTTGCCTTGAGGGTGACCAATGAATGGTTTCCTGGAACTACCATATACTTAGTATTTTAATGCTCTTCTTGCTACATTATGACATGCATTAATTTGGTAGGCCCAGCTCTGCTGCTGCAAGTGAATATTATTGGAAGACTTACCCTTTTACCAACCCCCGTTGTTTCTGTAAATAGGGTCCAGTCACTTAAGAGTTAAATCTGTACCAGTCAATAATTTATGCATTTTTGTTCAGAGCTGACCTATACTCATATACTTTACTTTTCTCAACAGTGTTTGAAATTCTAGACCTTTGGCTAAACTAATTACACTATCAATGTGTAGTGGTTGCACATGGGGCTCCTAACTGCAAGGTCAGCAGTTGTAAGTCATTAGCTAGCTCCAATGGGAGAGGTGAGGCTTTTTACTCCTGTGAAGATTTACAGGCTTGGTGACTCACAGGGTCAGTTCTATCCGGCCTTATAGGCTTGATATAAGTCAACGTTGATTTGTCAGCAGTGGAAGTGATGCCCCAGGGGGATGATTGATAATGTTCTCTAATCTAACCTGATAACATTGCTCAAAGGTGAGACAGAGACATATATAAACCAGATATATGAATGGATTTAGGGCTTGTACTTAATTGTAGAACCAATTTAAGAATAATTAGTTCTTATAACATGATCCTGCTTGATGCTCCACCTGATGAAGAGATCACTGATGATGCGGGTACTATAGTAAAGTGGAGTGTAGAAACCAGATGATGCCTGGCTATCAGAAAGATTAGCGTCTGGGCTCTTAGGCTTATTTTCAGACAAGCAACCATCTAAGTGATGCCTCGACCAAGTCCACATGAAAGAAGCACAGCAGCCTGTGTGATCCAGGGGTGGTAAATATTATAATCCAAATCCAAGGGAAGGAATGGCACCAGAACTTAAAGAATGAACACCTTGTTTTCAGATGGCGATGGATGACAGCGGAAGCCCTAAATCCATTTGCAGGGTCCACACGTGGATTTAGCCCCCAGTGAATCCCTCTGATCATAATTGATCAGGCCCATATGGAAGAATCACACCAGCCTGTGCATCATGAGGTGTCCATGGGATCAGGTAACAGGAATCAGAAGACCCAAAACAAGCAAGCAAGCAAGAAAACAAACAAACAAACAAACAAAGAAACCAACCAACCAGTACACAAAGAAAACATTGTTGAGAATGAGGGAGTCAGAGCAGAGACCTGAAACCCATCTGTAGGCAATGGGACATCCCTTCAAAGAAGGGTCACAAGGTAGGGATGAGTCAAGTTTGCTCTTTCTCTTATATCAAGGGTATTCAAGTTTGAAAATGGCAGATATAGTTAGGTGAAAATGTATTATCTTATCATTGATCTCCCTCTCGATCCATTTTAAAGATGTTTCCATTTTAAAAAGGACCAGGGAAGTGAACAGACAGTCTTGTTAACATGCAGATTGCATTGCAAAGTGGGTAGTTGCAGATGCAGTTAAGTTAAAATTTAGCACCCTAACATTGGATCTTCTTTATGAGCCATTTAAGCTTGTTCTAGGCTTTAATGATTTCTACCTTCCCTTTGATTGAGGTTGCTTTTGGTTGTTGTTTGCATGTTTATGTTTTAATGATTTCCTGTATAAGAAGTCCAGGATTGGTAAACCTGTAGAGATAGTAACTGGATTAATTTTCCCTTGAGTAGGAGAGGTTGGGGGGAAATTGGAAGTTAGCAGTGATGAGTAAAAGATTGAAGAAACTGTTCTAAAACTTATTTGGTGAGGGTTGTACAACTCTTCTTGATTTGATTGAAATATTGAATTGTATGATATGTGAATTATATGCCAGTTAAACTGTTGGGGGACAGGGGAGAGTCAGTCTCAAAAACTAATAGGGGCAGTTCTTCCTTGCCCTATATAGTTGCTATGAGTCTGCATCAACCTGATGGCAGTGAGTTTGGTCCCTTGTAATAGTGTTACCATATATCCATTGATCTATAAATGATGATCTCATATCTTATTTCTATTGTCAGTTTTACATTCACCAATTCTTACCCATATTCTTTCATCTCATCCCGTGCAATTCACTCCATGTACCATCACTTATCCCACTTCCTCTTTGTGTTTTTCTTCCTCATTATTTTCCCTAGGCCTCTAAACTGTGTCCTTGGGTAAATGCTGCCCTTTTGATCGTAAATAGTTTATTATTCTAAAGTGTTCATACTACAGTTGTATCGTTCCTCTTGTAGACCTGTCTGTTGTTGGGCTGACAATGACGCCACAACAAGAGTTCAGTCCCAGTAAGGATTATAGTCCCAGGGTTTCCACCAAGCACTGTCCAAAAGTAATCCTGGTCTGTTTTATGAGTTTGCGTTTTGATTCACATTTTTCTCCCACTCTATCAAGGAACTACTAAAGTGTTTCTTTTCAGACAATCGATTTTCAATGTGAGAAGTTGCTATTGACGTACGTTCAAACTCACAGATTCTTTCCTTGGCCATGTTCAGTCTAGTGATGAGTATATCAAAAGCATTCTTTATTTCTGTGATAGCATTTTAGAAATTTCTACCATTTCCTTTCAATTCTTTCTTGGAGATTTTACTTTCTCTGCCTACATTATGCATCTCCTCTAGAATGTTTTCCACTTTGTCCATTACAGAGCTCTTAGCAGGTTTATCACAGTCACTTTAAATTCCTGGCCTGATTACTCCAAATTCTGTGGCATAGCTGTCTTGTTCTGATACTTGATGTGTTTCTGCAGACTGTGTTCTTGCTTTTTAACATGCCATGAGATTTTTTTTCTGTTGAAAGTCTGACATGGTACATCGGAAAAAGGAACTGAGGCAAATAAATCTTTGATATATGAGATTTTATATTTATTCAACTAGGAGTTATGCTCTGTTTACCACTTGCTTTATCTTTATATATAAAATATTAAACTTTAGTCTAATGGCCCTGTTTTTGTCTTGTTTGTTATTTTCGGGTTTTCCAAGTGTCTGAGCCATGCCGTTTTCTTCAGCATTAATCTGCTGTGGTTATATGGCATCCTTATTGCTGTGATAAAATGACATGGAAGAAGAGGGGGTGTTCTTGATCCTATGATTAGGCCTTAGTCTTAGCCCTCTGCCCTTGTGATATGGCCCTCATAAGTGTTTCTTAGCTTTTTTTTCAACTCTTAGGTTAGACAAAAAAGCAAGATGAAGCTAGAGTAGGGCATTTTACCTCTTCCATGATGAAAACTAGAGAGGCCGGATTTGCATATTTTCCTTTTCCCATGTTGGCTAGGCTTTGGTAAACTAGTTTCCCTGAGTTAAGGCCACTGTTAAGAAGAACAGAGTAGTCTGGGCACATTTCACACTGTTTGCTTTCCCATTCTCAATGTTGGAACCATAGGGGGATTTCCCCTCCTACACCTCTCTTACCTTCACAGTGAGGACTTGGTTGGGCTTCTGGTCTTATAGGTGTTTTTATTTCACAAACAAATCCATATTCACTCTTAAGCAAATTTTGATTGCCCTTTAAATGTTTTTCGTTTTCAATTTTTCCTCTTGCATTACCACACTGTTCTTGGGAGTAGGGGAGATTTTTTTTTTTACTCAAGATATAACCACCATTAAGTTATTCAAAATTTCTTATTTGAGAATCAAAGAAGAACCATGACATAGCAAAAACATTCTCTACCTATTTAATAAAAAACAAAACAAAAACATTCTCTACTTTTGGAGTAAAGAGACTTATATTTCAGTCCTAATGTTATCATCAACTAGTTAGTTGTAAACATCTAAGGAAGTCACATAAGCTCTCTGACTCTGATTTTAGTTGTTTGGGCTCTTTGTCCTGTTCATCACCCTAGGTTATAATTGTGAAAGCAGAAAGCACTAGTGAAAAGTATGGTGAAAATCACAGCTCTCCATGGTTGCAGGATAGATTACATTTCACTGGGTAGAAGAAAATTTATTTTCTTTCTCCTACTAGAAATATGATACATGCCTAATTTTAGAACAATGAAAAAATAACAATCTAAAAGAAAAAACCTTTTTGTCACACAGTTAACCATTTTTATCTATCCCTCTTGCTACTTAAAATAAAATAAAACTATACAGAATTATTTTGTCCCAAAATGAGAACATACTACATATAGTCTTTAATATTCTGTTTTAGTATGTTAATCTTTTGTTATGAATATGCTACTAGTCCAACAGATAACATTTAGGACCATTAATATTTTAATCACCCCATAGTATTTCACTATTTTAATTTATCATAATTTTAAGGACTTTCAAATAGTTACCAACTTTTGGCTTTGGAGTGAATTCCACTTCAATAAACCCATTTTATGATTTATAGAGTGTTTTGAATTCTATTTTTAAAAAATAACACATTATGTGGAATCATTCCTTACTTATTATTCAAACTTGTGTTGCTTATGTTATCTTTGCAAAATATAAGTATCTGTTCTCCTTCATGTTGTATCTTAATTGTTTGACAGTAGCCTGGTCCAGATAAACTGTTGGATTAGTACTACATGGAATCAATGCTAAACCAAACATTATATTGATCTCAACTGCTTTTACAGATATCTAAATCCATGAAGAAGGAAGAAAAGAATCCAAGAATGCATGACTTGACAAAATAGGAGATGATTCAGAAAGCATAATTCCAAAGCAGTATATATCTTAAGTAAGACAAAGAGTGTGTAATACTCATGGAAGATGTGTAACATGAGAACATTATGCAAGCATCTAGGAAGGGAGTTTTTAATTCCAACTCAGACACAAAATTTCTGTAGAAACTGCAACAAAGTACTTCCCTTTTGGGGGACTCAGTTTTATTATATGATACATGAAGGGGTAAAATGATTTATGGTATTATGAGATCCTTGGTTTGAAAAGTTCAAGAATATCTAGAAAGAAATGTGTGTGTGTGTGTGTGTGTGTGTAGGTTTCACAATGAAAAATTTACCTTCAGTGAAGAAGGTAGATGTAAAAAGTAAGGATTTTATCAAGGAAGACATAATTAGATAATATTTTTAAAAGATTATGGGTTGGGCGATGTGAGTGCGGAGCCTTTGGCAGCACTAAACAAGATTTGTGATGAAATGGAGCCTGGGACAAACTCTTTTCGAGTAGAATTTCCTGATTTTTCTAGTACCATTCTACAGAAACTGAACCAGCAGCGCCAACAAGGGCAGTTATGTGATGTCTCCATTGTTGTCCAAGGCCACATTTTCCGGGCCCATAAAGCTGTTCTTGCTGCTAGTTCACCCTACTTTTGTGACCAGGTACTCCTGAAAAACAGCCGGAGAATTGTTTTGCCCGATGTGATGAACCCAAGAGTGTTTGAGAACATACTCCTATCTAGTTACACTGGACGTCTAGTCATGCCTGCTCCAGAAATTGTTAGTTACTTAACAGCAGCCAGCTTCCTCCAGATGTGGCATGTAGTAGACAAGTGTACGGAGGTTTTAGAGGGAAACCCCACAGTCCTCTGTCAGAAGCTCAACCATGGCAGCGACCACCAGTCCCCAAGCAGCAGTAGCTACAATGGTCTGGTAGAGAGCTTTGAGCTGGGCTCGGGGGGCAATACTGATTTCCCCAAAGCCCAGGAACTACGAGATGGAGAAAATGAAGAGGAAAGCATCAAAGATGAGCTGTCATCTCAGCTCACCGAGCACGAATACCTTCCCAGCAACTCATCCACGGAGCATGACCGGCTGAGCACGGAGATGGCAAGCCAGGATGGGGAGGAGGGGGCCAGTGACAGCGCCGAGTTTCACTACGCCCGACCATTGTACAGCAAGCCCAGCATCATGGCCCATAAACGCTGGATCCACGTGAAGCCTGAGCGCTTTGAACCGCCCTGTGAGGGCATGGACGTGCACGCCACCTATGACGAGCACCAGGTCACGGAGTCCGTCAACACCATGCAGACAGAGCACGCAATTCAGCCGTCAGGCGTAGAGGAGGACTTTCACATCGAGGAAAAAAAGGTGGGAGCGGAGTTTGAGGACCAGGCTGAGGAAAGCAACTACGACGAGCAGGTGGATTTCTATGGCTCTTCCATGGAAGAGTTTTCTGGAGAGAGGTCGGATGGGAATCTAATTGGGCACAGACAGGAGGCTTCCTTAGCCCCAGGCTACAATGAGAATATTGAAATGGTAGCTGGAATTAAAGAAGAAGCGTCCCATTTAGGATTCTCAGCCACTGACAAGCTGTACCCTTGTCAGTGTGGGAAAAGTTTTACTCACAAGAGTCAGAGAGATCGACACATGAGTATGCACCTCGGTCTTCGGCCTTATGGCTGTGGGGTCTGTGGCAAGAAGTTCAAGATGAAGCATCATCTGGTGGGGCACATGAAAATTCACACAGGCATCAAGCCGTATGCGTGTAGTATCTGTGCGAAGAGATTCATGTGGAGGGACAGTTTCCACAGGCATGTGACTTCTTGTACCAAGTCCTATGAAGCTGCGAAGGCTGAGCAGAATGCAACTGAGGCTAGCTAGAGCTATAATCTGGCCCTTGAGTGGCGTGCACAAAAATAAACTCAGGTAATTATGCAGATCTGGGCACAGATGATGTGTGCTACTTGCTATTATAAGAGAAGCTTAAAAAAAGATATTTCTGAAGGACCAGCTTTAAGCAGGCCAATTTAAAAATCTAATTCCTCAAATTTTATATCTTCCAGTCCTGGCCTAGAGGAGGTCCTGGGGGCAAGTCAGCCCCCTCCCCAGCTGGGAGCCTCCGTGCGGTTGAGGATCCCGGCACGTGGACTTTGTGCTGTGGACACTTGGGCTGGGGACTGGACTCCAGTCCCACTCCCCGGCAGTGTCGGGCTGCAGTGTTCGATCACTCGTGATTACAAGGTCGCTGACATTTTATTTTGTTCTTATAATAGATATTAAATAATGTGGGTTGGTTTTGGTAGCTGCTTCACTGATTAAAATGCTACTTTTGTAAAAGCTACGAATCATGTGATTCCTAGAATAAGAACGTGATTAACAGAAAGAAAAAAAAAGATTATGGGCTGAATTCCTCTTTCAAAAAAATGTCAAGAAGTGCCATTGAGATACACTAACTGGATGCCAGTGAATTATGATGGTTCTTTAATTTCTTTTCCTCTCCCAATTCTACAATTAACTGATGTCTGCAGCATTTAGTGATAACTCTTTCTAAAACCGTTATATTGGTATATGATTCACATATCATATAACTCAATAGTTTAATCACATCAAGAGAGTTGTAAAACCATCACCACATTCCGTTTTAGAATAGTTTCTTCATTCTTGTACTAATCATTTTAGCCCTCCATTTCCCGTAGCCTTTCTTGCCATACCCCCCAAAAACCATTAATCCAGTTACTGTGCCTCTATAGATTTGCCCATCCTGATTTCATATGCAGAAAAGCTATTTAAAAAAACTAAGAACATAAGAAAGAAATCAGAAAAGCCTCAACTTAAAATGAGTCAAAATGATAAGGTGTCAAATTTCAACCTAACTGCATTTCCACTAATTCACTTTTCAATGCATTCTGCATGAGAGCAAGGCTAATCACATGCCTGACCTATGGTCAGAAGAAATTCACCAGCATTTCACCTTTCATTTCTTTTTTTCTTTTAAGGGTAGATTTTTTAAAATTAATAAATCTTTTTATTGGGGCTCATACAACTCTTAAAAAACTGAAACAACTTTAAAATGTGTCCAAAGGTAGATCAAATGATAAGAGATTACATTTTAGCCTATGTCTGCTACAATCAATTTTACAATGCTCTCTGATAAGATCATACACATCTTTCAATTATCATCAAAAGGATTCTCTGGAGGCTTAATCCATGTGTGGACCTTGAAAATGGATTTTGGGCTTCCACTGTCAAATGATAATTCTTTACTGATCACATTGCCTCAATCTTGAAAGGTATTTTTTAGTTTTTTTCTTTTAAATAATTTTATTGGGGGCTCATACAACTATTATCACAACCCATACATCCATCTATTGTGTCAAGCACACTTGTACATTTGTTAACATCATCTTTCTCAAACATTTGCTTTCTACTTGAACCCTTAGTATCAGCTCCTTATTTTTCTCCCTCCTTCCCCACACCCCCATCCCTAATGAACCTTTGATACTTTATATTATTATTATTTTGTCATATCTCACACTGTCTGATGTCTCCCTTCACCCACTTTTCTGTTGTCTATCCCATAGGGAGGAGGCTATGTGTAGATCCTTGTAAGAGGTTCCCCCTTTCCATCCCACCCTCCCGGCATTGCCACTCTTAACACTGATATTTTTTAATGAAAAATAAAACAACTCCAACATTTCTATTGAGTTAATTCCAACTCATAATGACCCTGTGTAGGGTTCTCCAGACTGTAAATCTATACAGCATGCAGTCTCATCTTTTTTCCACAGAGCAGCTGGTTGTTTTAAACCATGAACTTTGTAATTAGCAGTTCAACATCTAGCCCATAGTTCCACTAAGACTGCTTATTGTAAAAGCAACAGCAACACAACAACAGCAAAATATACTTTAAAAAAAATTAGGTGAGGGGTTGGCCTTGTATATATAGCAATAGTAAGGTTATAGAGAAGACCATTTGAAGTTCAGAAGTACATGAGGGAAAATCTTTCATTCTAATCCAATGGGACAAACTGTTGAAATTTGGATAGCAGAGTCTGAAAGTAGGAGTACTCATGACTGCTTAAAATACTGAACCCAGAAAGAGTTGATTTTAATGGATATACATCTACTGACACTGATCTCTGATGTGACATGTCAGGGGGCTCTGTCTTGGCCCCATCACGATTCAAAAATTCACTGCTGACTTAAATAAATACATAGATCATATTCTGATCAATAACAGGTGATGCAAATCTTGGAGAGACAGTTAATACATTAAATGAGAAAAACAGGATTTAAAAAGTCATTTCATGCTTTTTATGGACCTTTAGTGTGCGTCAACAACATGTATGATGGGAGAAAAGGATGAGTAGGAGTCAGAGATTCTTTATCAATTTTCTTTATTATTCATGGGTATTTTGCTTCTAGAGTACATATATAAGATAGTCTCTTGGCAACAAAATCACTGTTTGTGTGTGTGAAAGAGAGTTAGAAACTGAGACATATTTATTTAGGTGTGGGTTATTTCACCTGATAAAACTATATCTCTTAAGTTACTAAATTGTATAGTGAAGGTGTCATTAGATTTTTTTTTTGATTCCTGGAAGGAGATTGCCAAGTTGCTTAATGATTTTGAGAAAGTTTAGGAGTACCAGATAACAGAACTGTCTCTTTAACAGCAACAATAAAATTATGGTCATGACACCTGCCCCTCCCCACACGAAGAATTTATTTCAGAGGACAGCACTGAAGCTGCAGCTCAGGGAGAGGGACATATCTGATCAGAGCACACAGGAGAAAAT
The DNA here is from genome assembly GCF_050624435.1 of Tenrec ecaudatus. Taxonomy (NCBI): domain Eukaryota; kingdom Metazoa; phylum Chordata; class Mammalia; order Afrosoricida; family Tenrecidae; genus Tenrec; species Tenrec ecaudatus. Next base: position 85,553,793 of record NC_134548.1, read on the forward strand.
GAAGGGGGAGGAAGAGAGAGTGGAGCATATCCTGGCACACCAAGTCTTGTCGATGATATTTCCCCGCAGAGCAGCCAATCCACAGAGAAGACCATATGGCTGGCCTGAGTATGAAACACAACATCCCTCACTGACCCATAGCCCTACAGGGGACAAAGCTGGAGACATAGTATGGGAATTTCGCCTGATCTGATCCCACCACACTGAGGCAAAACACTAAGGGCATGCAACAGGACAGCAAGGGGAACAGAGCAATGAAGTCCCAGGGAATGCCAAAAATCGACTTTGGGGCCAGGGCATGGTGCCCCAACACACTGGAATGGAAAAAACTCCTACAGGCCAACAAACAGTCCTTGAACTAATTACACGCTTTTCTTTCTTGTTTTTTTTTTTGTCATTGGTTTGTTGTTGTTTTTTTGTATATTATTGCTTAGTTTTGCTCTGTCTCATTTTTGTGCATGTTATTATCTCCGCAGGTCTGTCTAAATAAGATAGGCTGGATGAACAATCTGGAGGAGAAAACAACAGGACTGACAGTTCTGGGGGGACATGGGAGAGGGGCAGGTGGTGGGAAAGGTAGTGGTGTTAACAAACCCAGGGATGAGGGAACAACAAGTGATCCTAATTGGTGGTAAGGAGGGTGTAGGAGGCCTGGCAGGGCCTGGTCAAGGGTAATGTGGCCAAGAGGAATTACTGAAACCCAAATGAAGGTTGAGCATGATAGTGGTACAGGAGGAAAGTCAAAGGAAATAGAGAAAAGAGCTAGGAGGCAAAGAGCGTTTATAGAAGTCTAAATAAAGGCATGTACATATGTAAATATCTTTATATATGAGGATGGGCAAATAGATCTATGTGCTATATTTATAGGTTTAGTATTAAGGTAGCAGATGGACTTTGGGCCTCCACTCAAGTACTCCCTCAGTGCAAGAACACTTTGTTCTATTTAACTGGTAATCCATGATGCTTACCTTCCCGACACAATTGCTGAAGAAAAAGCGGGTGCATAAACAAATATGGTGAAGAAAGCGGATGGTGCCTGGCTATCAAAAGATATAGTGGCTGGGGTCTTAAAGGCTTGAAGGTAAACAAGCAGCCATCTAGCTCAGAAGCAACAAAGTCCACATGGAAGAAGCACACCAGCCTGTGTATCATGAGGTGCCAATGGGATCAGTTATCAGGCATCAAAGAACACAAATATCATATCATTGTTTGCTCACCACCCCAATATGATCACTGAAGACAAATGGGTGCATAAGCAAATATGATGAAGAATGCTGATGGTGCCTGACTATGAAAAGATTTAGCACCTGGGATCTTAAAGGCTTGAAGGTAAGCAAACAGCCATGTAGCTGAAAAGTAACAAAGCCCACATGGAAGAAGCACACCACCCTGTGTGATCATGAGGTGTCGAAGGGATCAGATATTAGGCATCAAAAAAATTATATCACTGTTAATGAGGGGGAGTGTGGAGTAGCGACCCAAAGTCCATCTGTAGGCAACTGGACATCCCCTTACGGAAGGGTCGCGAGAAGGAGATTAGCCAGTCAGGGTGCAGTGTAGCAACGATGAAACATACAACTTTCCTCTAGTTCCTAAATGCTTCCTTCCCCCTCTCTCCTCCCCCCCACTATCATAATCCCAATTCTACCTTAAAAATCAGGCTATACCAGAGGATGTACACAGGTACAGATAGAAACTGGAAACACAGGGAATCCAGGACAGATGATCCTTTCAGGATCAGTGGTGAGAGGGGCGATACTGGGACGGTGGAGCGAGGGTGGGGTAGAAAGGAGGAACCGATTACAGGGATCTACATATAACCCTTTTCCTGGGGAACGGACAACAGAAAAGTGGGTGAGGGAAGATGTTGAAAAGTGCAAGATATGAAAAAGTAATAATTTATAAATTATCAAGGGCTCATGAAGGATTGGTGAGGGAGGGGAAGATAAGGAGCTGATGCCAGGGGCTTAAGTGGAGAGCAAATGTTTTGAGAATGATGATGGCAAAGAATGTACAAATGTACTTTACACAATTGATGTATGTATGGATTGTGCTAAGAGTTGTATGAGTCCCTAATAAAATGACATAAAAAATTCTGGTCATGAGTATTCAGTTTCATTAGTTCCTGAAGCTGAATGCTTATTTTTAGGTTCTGTTCTGAGAGCCTTGGAAAGTGAAAGCTCTTCCCCCAAATACTTTAAATCAGGTATGTAGGAAGGACAACCATTTATGCAAATTACTTTTGTGTAATTTTCTTCAAGATGTTGTGTAGTAAGGGCCAAATATAGAATAAAGCTTAGGAAGGAAGGCAGAGAAAGTGGTGGTGATATGTTGTCTAGGATAATATCAGGGAAGGGCTTTTCGAGGTAGGTCAGGGCTTGATCTTTATTTTAGTCCAAGTATGGAGAACCTGCTACAGCATTTAATTTTAAAGAAACTTAAGGATTTGAAGATCTTAATGATTTCTTAAATAAAATTATTTAATTGTTTGCACTTACAGCTTTTATTATATTCCAACATCCACCCAATGTGTAAAGCAAATTTGTACGTATGTTGCCAGCATCATTTTTAAAACATTTCCTTTCTACTTGAGCCCTTGGTGTCAGCTCATTTCACCCCCTCCCTCTCCCTCCCTCCTTCTCTTTGATAATTTATAATTTTTTTTCATGTCTTACATTGACCAATGTCCCCTTTCACTCCCGTTTCTGTTGTCCATTCCCGGGGGGGGGGGGGCAGTTATATGATGATCACAGTGATTGGTTCCCCTTTTCTCTCCCGACTTTGCCTTACCCTCCTGGTATCACTACTCTCATTATTGGTCCTGAGGAGTTTATCTGTCCTGGATTCCATGTATTGATCATTTCTATCTGTACCAGTGTACATGCTCTGGTACAGTGGGATTTGTAAGGTAGAATTAGGGTCATCACAGTGGGAAGGGGGGAAAGCATTAAAGAACTAGAGAAAAGTTGTAAGTTTCATGGGTGCTATACTGTGCCCTGATTGGCTCATCTCTTCCTTTTGACCATTCTGTATGGGGATGTCCAATTGTCTAAAGATGGGCTTTGCGTGTACACATCCCCCTCCCCCTCATTCACATCGATATGATTTTTGGTTCTAGGTCTTTGATGCCTGATACTTAATTCCCTCAACACCTCATGATCACACAGGCTGGTGTGAGTCTCCCATGTGGGCTTTGTTGCTTCTCAGCCAGATGGCCACTTGTTTATCTTCAAGTCTTTAAAACCCCAGATGCTATATCTTTTGATAGCCGGGCACCATCAACTTTCTTCACCACATTTGCTTATGCACCCATTTTGTCTTTAGCAATTGTGTGGGGAAGGTGAGCATCACAGAATGCCAGATTATTAGAACAAAGTGTTCTTGCATTGAGGGTGTAATTGAGTGGAGGCTCAATGTCCGTCTGCTGCCTTAATACTTAACACATAAATATATGTACATAGATATATTTCCCTATCATTATATAAAAATATATTTACATATGTATATGCCTGTATTTAGACCTCTATAAATGTCCTTTGCCTCCTAGTTCTTTCCTCTATTTCCTTTACTTTCCTCTTGTCCCACTATCATGTTCAGCCTTCATTCAGGTTTCTGTAATCCCTCACTGTTACATTGCCCTTGATTAAGCCCTACTAGGCATCCTACGCCCTTCTCTCCATTGATTTTAGTTCACTTGTTGTTCCCTTGTCCTTGGGTTAGTTGCCTCCTCTCCGCCTTTCTCCCATCTGCCCTTCTGTGTCCCACAGGAACGTCAATTTCTTTCTTCTCTGAATTGTTTATCTAGCCTATCATATCTAGATAGACATGCAGAGACATTAATAAGCACAAAATCAAGGCAAAGCTAAACAAAAAAAAGGAAGACAATAACAACCACCACAAAAAAACAAAAACTAAACAAACAAAAACAAGAACAGAATAACAACCAAAAGAAATCCAGTGACAAAAAAAGGAAAGGCCTATAAATTAGTTCCAGGTCTACTTTTTTATCTTTAGGAGTGCTTTCCAGTCGTGTCTGATGGGGTGATACACTCTGTCTCCAAAATCTATATTTGGTAATCCCCGGAGACTTCATTGCTTTGCTCCCCTTGCTGCTCTTTTGCATGTCCTTAGTGTGATGGGGTCAGATAGGATACAATTCCCACTCTGTGTCTTCAGTGTTGTCCCCAACAGTGCTATGATTCAGTGAGGGACGTCATGTCTTGTGTTGGGGCCAGCCCTATGGTCCTCTCTGTGCATTGTCTGCTCTGAGCAGGAATATCATTTTTGGGGCTTAGTGGGTCAGGGTGTGTTCCATTTTCTCTCCTTCCCTCTTCGTGTGCTTCTGTGTGCTCTGTTTAGATGTGCCTCTCTCTCCAAGCTGTAGCTTCAGTGTTGTCCTCTGAAGTGCATTCTTCCTGGCAGGGGTGGGGGGACCACATAGTTGAGAATGGCGCCTGCAGACCTCTCTACTGATTTCCTGCTACATGCTGGTATGTTGTATTCACTTGAATCCTGGTCTCTTTTTCTCTCCTGTGGAGATATAAACAATATTCTCTCCTTGGGTGGGATAGTGCCCTACTCCCCCACTATCCATGTCTTAAAAAAATCTTGGACAAATATTGACTCACTGTGTTCTTTTAACATATTAGCAAGGCACATTTCACTTTTAGTGACATTATAGGGAAGATTTTGGCATCATAGGGAGGTAGGAATACAACATTAGGGTATTAATCACTTGGGTTTTTATGCCAAAATGGGGATCCTGAATGATGCTTCCTTAATCTCCTTCATAAGGTTTACTTGTTGATGAGTTCAGTTCCATGGACATAAAAATAGTAGTTCTTTTCTCCTGGGAATTATTTTTGGCACAGTATACTGGGAACATTTCAGCTTTGGATTTCAGTGGAAGTCCAGTTATACATTTTTTTCCTTTGGGATATACTTGAAGATATCTCATGACTGATAGAAAAAACATTTTAACCCTTAATGTATCATTTAAAATGTTCCAGTAAAACAGAAGATTCTGAATTTTACCATATTGTGCGTGTTAAGTAAGGATATATTAAATTCAATGCTTTAATTCTGTTCCTATAGGTGCTTTCACAAAAAGGTTCTGGCTTTCTTTTGATACTTTTTCACAACTCAATCATAAAATTGGCAGAGGACCTCAGACCTTTCACTAAAGAGGACATTTAAATGGCGACCAAATGTATGAAAAATGCTTAGTGCCATTAACTATCATAAGGATGCAAATCCTTATGATATAGGACAAATTACTTTGTCCTATAGGGCCACTGTAAGTTAGGATTGACTGGACAGCAGTGGATGGGTTCAGGTTGGCTAAGATAAAACAAAAGCAAGCAAGCAAACAAAAAAACCCACCAAAAATAAACACCAAAACAACAAATAGTGAATGTTGGTGAGGATGTGAGGAAAGTGGAAACCTTACTCATTTTTCATTTTATTGTGGTGGTTTGTGTGTTGCTGTGATGCTGGAAGCTATGTCACTGGCATTTCAAATGCCAGCAGAGCTTCTAGACTATGATGTATAAAGAAGGACTCAGCTTCTCACTTCAGAGGAAGTAGCCACTGAAAAACGTATGCATGACTTTAAAACATTGTCAGACACTAAAGGCCTAATGAATGGAAGCAGAATATTGTCAGAGATAATGCCAGAGGATTGGCTCCTGGAGTCAGAAGGTACTCGAGGTGTGACTGAGGAGGAGCTGCTTTCTCAAGATAGAATCAACTATGGTGACCTGAAAGGAATAAAGTCAGTGGGGGTAGAGCCAACACGACCTTCATTTGCTGCTGCAACACAACTCAACGTGCTGCAAAAATCTAATAATTGGAACTTACAATGTGTAAGTATGAATCGAGGAAAATTGGAAGTTGGTCAAAATTAAATAGCATGCATAAACATTGATATCCTAGGCTTTTCAAGGCTGAGTGAATTGGTATTGACCAGTTTCAATTAGAAAAATCATGTGGTTTCACTACACTGGGAATGACACATCATGAGGAATCCATTGTATTCATAGTCAAACAGGAAATGTCAAGATTCTGTTTTGAAGTACAATGTAATAGGATTATGTCTATTTACCTTCAAGGAAATCCTATAAATACAACTACTATTTAAATTTATGTGCAAACCATGAAAGCTAGTGATGATGAAATTGAAGAATTATACTGATGCCTTCAGTTAGTTGATAAAACATGCAATGAAGATCCATTGCTTATTATTTCAGCTGGAATGCAAAAGTTGGAAACAAAGAGGAAAGAACAGTATTTGGGAAATGTAGTCTTGGGGATAGAAACAAAGCTGCATATTGCATGATAGAATTTAGCAAGACAAAATACTCTTTTCAAAATACAAAAGGCAACTATACACATAGGCTTTTCTTGATGGAATACAGAAATCACACTGATCACATCTGTGTGAAGAAGCAACAGAGAAACTCAATATTAGCAGCTAAAAGCAGGCCGGGAGCCGACTGTGGAACATATTACCAATTGCTTATATGGAAGTGTGGTAGTTAGATGATTTTATGTCAACTTGAAGATGTAGGAAAGTGTATGGGTGGAATCAAAGTCAATAAGGTCATGTCGTTGGGAACCTCCTTGTCCCTTCGCCACTCCTCCTTCTTGCTTGCTGAGACACTGGTGGCCACACTAAGAGTTGCCAGTGCCCTGTTATGTTTCCCCAGACCCTGGATGTACATGATCCTGCACCCACTGACCTATGATCTTCCTGCACTCTGCATCTTTACATTTGGCTGCATGAGTCTAAAGAGGGACTTATGGACTCATATTAGACTTATGGATGTGAGATGGGTTGAGCTGAGCCACTTTCTTGATATATAATTACTTCTTAATATAAAGCTCTTTCTTATACATACATGAGTGTCAGTGGATTTGTTTCTCTAGTCAACCCAGCCTAATACAGTAAGTTTGGGTTGAAGCTGAAGAAAATTAAAACAAGTCCACAAGAGCCAAAGTAAAACCATGATTACATTCCATGTGAACTTGGAAACTTCATAGGAACAGAGTTGCTACATTGAACACTAATTACAGAAGACCCAGTGAGTTGTGTGCGAACACCAGCTTTTCACGAAGAAAGCAGAAGGTCATTAAAAAGACAAGAAAGAAAATATCAAAGTGGCTGTCAGAAGGGACTCTGAAACTTGCTCTTAATTATAAAGTAGCTAAGGCAAATGGGAGAAATGATGAAGTCAAACAGCTGAACAGAAAATTTCAAAGGCAGCATGAGAAGAAAAAGTAAAATGATACAATGAAGGGAGCACGTATCCAGAATAAGAAAACAAACAATGAAGAATATGCTCAGCATATCTTAAAATGTTCTAAGTGCAAATATTGAAGGATGCAGTAAGCATCGCAAGAAGAATGAGGGCATATAGAGAATCACTGTATGAAAAGAACTAGCTGAAACTCCACCATTCCAGGAGGTAGCATATGCATGTGAATGTTACACATAGAATAAGGAACACCAGGGGAGGATCAATGCATTTGAATTGTGGTGCTGGAGAAGAATATTCAAAGTACCACGGACTGCCAAAAAAGAGGAATCATTCTGTCTTTGAAGAAATGTAGCCAGATTGCTCCTTAGAGACAAGGATGGTGAGACATGTCCCCAGAGAAGAACTTTATGCTTCATAACGTAGAAGGACAGCATAAAAGAGGAAGGCCCTACATGGTATGCATTGAAATAGTGGCTACAAAAATGGGATTCAGCATAAGATCAGTTGTGAGGCCACACAGGCCTGAGCTGTGTTTTGTTCTCTTGCTCATAGGGTGCTATGAATTGAAACAAACTCGTTGGCAACGAACAGTAAGAAAAACAGCAGCCAGTTTTTGGTGGAAATGAAAAATGGTACATCCATGTGGAAAACAGTTTGGTGATTTCTTAAAAATAAAACAAACTTAAAAATATCACTATGATATCATCTCCACAATTCTACTCCTAGGTATATACCAAAAAACTTCAAAGCAGAGATGTATAAACCCATATCTATTCCAGAATTATTCAAAATATCCAAAGTTTTAAGCAATGTAAATTCTCATCAACAGTTATATGCATTCATAAAATATAGTACTTATATACAATGGAATATTACTCAGCCAGTAGAAGAAACCAAGTCTTGGTAGATAGGACAATGTGGATGAAATTTTGTTGAGTGATATGGCAATCACAAGAGGACAAACATTGTGTGACTCCACTTATATGAAAAGAAAGGACAAGGCAAACATAGAGAGAACTAAGTATATTATAATGGTTACCAGGGGTAGGAGGGAGGATGGGATTAATAGTTATGGAAATATTACATTGATTAAAAGTAGGGTTTCACAACCAATTATTGTAATTGTTGTCAAGAAGTTGCACACATGTAAAAATATCAATTGACAAAAATTGTGTGATAAATATATTTGCAACAATGACAAAAATAAAGAGCAGCTACTGAGGATACTTATGTACAACCATTCTATTCAGTACCTAATGAGGAAAAGGAGTAGAGATCATGAACCAAGTTCTCTTGTGACTTCATATTTTTCCTCGAGATTCATTCTAAGTTCCTGAGCATGAATTCCTGGTACTTCATGCTGTAACCTTGCCCTTCTTATTCAAAATTATCACTCAACATTTTCTTAATATTATCGTTTTGTAATTCATTTTATTTTTAGAAAAGGAGGCAATAAAATATATTCAAACAAACTCTGTTGTTCAAGAAAATGTGTAAAACAGAAAAGTTCAAGTGGTCTAGGTGAAGTGGACAAAAATTTCAAATACGCGTTGTGGTAGTTACATAATCTGGTGTCACTTTGGGACTTGAGAAGATTAAGAGTGAAGGGGTGGAGTCTAATCTGTCTATCTGATCACAGCCATTGAGGCCTCTGTGTGGGCCTGGCTTTCTCCTGAGAATTCTGGGAAATCTGGTTTTTCCTCCTTTGAGGCGGGAGATACTTCTTGTACTCGCTCTGTTCACGCCCATAGAGACACTCTACTGACAAGGTTGACTCCCTACGAGACATCCATGAGGAGAAACCACATGGACCTACCCTGATGCAGCCCTGGATGCTGAAGAAGCCATGTAGAGACCCCTGCCAGCACTGAGATGCTTACAATGCCACTGGATCCAAAGATTTTCCACCCACTGGCCTGTGATTGTCCTGCACTCAGTGTCACTGTATGTGTTTCGTGAGTCTGAAGAGGACTTTATATATTGGTATCAGACATAGGGGCTAATGTTGGATTTATGAACTTGATCTGGACTGGGCTGTGGTGTTTTCTCAATATTCAACTTCTCTTATATATAAACCTCTTTCTCATACACATATGTGTTTCTATGGATTTATTCCTGTAGTCCACCCAGATTAACACACACATCACCTAACTTCCCTCACATTTTTTCACCTCTACCTTGAGAAATAGACAAAGAACACCCAAGTAAGAACAAACAAACTTTATTTATTCAGAACTACCTACCAAAAGTCACTTTGCTTATTGTCAGAGGTTTAAAGACAGGCAGGGCAGTGGGAAAGCTTTATGCTAGAATAAAGGGAAAGATTCGGGTCTGTATTTTGGTATGGGAAGCTAGACGTCAGTAAAAAAGGAAGCAGATCAACCTAAGTCATTGTTATGGAAGCCTTTTTGTATTATCTCGTTGGTATAAGTTGGAAACAAAAACAAAATTAAGGAAGCTGTATAGTTATCAATCAACCCAAGGTCATTTGTGGTCCATTGTTAGAGGGATTGTTATTTGATACTGCTGATAGTGGGTCACAGTTCTATTTTTAGATATGATATTGACTGTTTTTATTAATTCATTCAATCTCTCAACCCTTAAGAGGTTCAGCATCAAAATCTATGTTACTAGCAGCTTCCAGAAGAGATTTGACACCCTGAGTACTAATGAAAGACGACCTGCAGAGCTGTGGGAGGACATCAAGAATATTATTCATGATGAAAGGAAAATATAATTGAAAAGCCAGGAAAGAAAGAAAATATTAAAGTGAATGTCTGAAGAGACTCTGAAACTTTTGCTGAATTGCAGAGTAGCTAAAGCAAATAGAAAGAAATGAAGTCAAAGAGTTAAATAGAAAATTTCAAAGGGAAGCTCAAGAAGATAAACCTAAAGTTACAAAAACAAAAAGAAAGAACATGCTCAGCATATATTAAAGAACTCAATAAATTTCATGCCTCAAGTTTCAATATAGAAATATTCTATGGGCAAAATATTGAATGTTGCAGGAAGCATTAAAAGAAGATAGAAAGAACACACAGAAACACTGTACTAAAAAGAACTAATAGACATTCCAGCATTTTGGGAGGTAATATATGAGCAATAACCAATAATGATGAAGGAAAAAGTTCAAGCCACAATTAAAGCATTAGCCAAAACCAAGGTTCCAGAAATTGATGGGATACAAATGGAAATGTTCCAACAAGCGGATGAAGCACTGGAAGCACTCACTTGTCTACGCCAGGAAACGTGAAAGACAGGTATTTGGCCTACTGCCTGGAAGAGATCGATATTTGTGCCCATTACAAAGAAAAGTGACCAAACAGAATGCTCTAAATATAGAACAATGTTACTGATATCACATGTAAGCAAAATTTTGCTGATAATTATCCCCAAATAGTTGTAGCAGTACATTGATAGGCTGCTTCCAGAGGTTCAGGCTGGATTCACAAATGACATGGCACAAAGGATGTCATTGCTGATGTCAGATGGATCTTGGCTCAAATCAGAGAATGTTAGAAATATGTTTACTTGTGATTTATTGACTATACCAAGGCATTCAACTCTGAGTTATAACAAAATATGGATAACCTTGAGAAGAATGAGAATTCCAGAACATGTTATTGTGTTCATATGGAACTTGTACATGGAACAAGAGACAGCCATGTGAAACAGAACAAGGGAATACTGCATGATTTAAAATCAGGAATAGTGTCCATCAGGGTTTTATCCTCTCACCATACTTATTCAAAGTATATGCTGGATAAATCATTAGAGAATCCAAATTATAAGAAGAAGAATGTGACATCAGGATTGGAGTAAGCATTATTAACAGCCTGCTATATGCAGATGACACAACTTTGCTTGCTTAAAGTGGCAACCTGAAGCATTTGTTACTGAAGGTCAAGGATTACAGCTTGTAGTATGGATTACAATTCAATGTCAAGACAACCAAAATCCTCACAACTAGACCAATAGGTAGCAATATGATGACTGGAGAAAGGATTGAAGTTCTCAAGGATTTCATCTTGCTTGGATCCCCAATCAATGCTCATGGAAGCAGCAATCAAGAGATGAAAAGGCTCATTGCATTGGGTAAATCTTCTGTACAAGATTTCTTTAGAGTATTTAAAAGCAAGGCTGTTACTTTGAGGACTAAGGTTCACCTGACTCAAGTCATGAGTTTTCAACTGCCTCATATTCATTTGAAAGTTGGACAGAATAAGGAAGACTGAAGAATCGATGCATTTGAATTATGGTGCTAGAGAAAAATAAAAAATACTATGTAGTGCTAATCGATTGTGGAAGAAGTATGGCCATAGGGGTTCTTAGAGGCAAGGGTTGCAAAGCTTCATCTTACATACTTTAGACATGTTGTCAAGGGAGGCCTGTCTGTAGAGAATGGCATCATGTGTGGTAAAGTGGAAGGGCCACAAAAAAGAGGGAGGCCCTCAAGGAAAAGGTTTGACACCATGGTTGTAGCAATGGTTTCAGACATAGGAATATTTGTGAGAATGGCACAGGGCTGGGCAGTGTTTCATTCTGCTGTGCACAGTGTTGCTATGGGCCAGAACTGATTCCAGAGAACCTAACAACAACAACAACAACAACAAAAGTGTTCAGTGCACAGCTTGTATGATTGTGTGGGTGCCCCTGTATGCACTGGAACTTTATTCCCAGATTAGGTCATTCTCTATTCTCCTTAACTCTCCCAAATATTCTCTGCTTATTTTTATTTTTATGTATTTGTCTACCTTGCTTCTCCAGTAGAAGTGCTCTCCACCCCCCACACACATTTTGCTGCCTTCACAATTGTGAATAGTGCTTCAATGAACATGAAACTCCCTGCCATCAAGTCGATGCTGATTCATAGCAACTATGTAGGAAAGGGTGGAACTGCCCATGTGAGTTTCTAAGAGTGTAACTGTTTATGGAAGTAGAAAGCCAAGTCTTTCTCCCATAGAGCAGCTGGTGACTTTGAACCACCACCCTTCCAGATTGCAGCCCAACATATAACCATTATGCCACCAAGGTCCCTCTAAATGAACATAGGTGTGCATATATGTATTGGGGCCTCAGCTTTATTTCTCCCGGATATGTACCAAGTACAGGGATGGGTAGGTGATAGGCATTTCTATTAGCAACTTCTTAAGAAAGCACTATACTGCTTTCCACAGTGGTTGCACTATTTTACCTTCTTTGCTATACCAGACTTTATTTCCTCAAAATGGGGGTCCCAGTCCCATTTTAACTATACATATTTCATAAATACCCTATTGATACTGACCTCAGGCTTCCCTCATCTGATATAGTAGTTTTGATTCATACCACTTTCCTATAGTCGTGACCAGTTTTATAGGTTATGACCCATTTTCCTAAATTAAATACAAGGCCCTAAAGTTAAAAAGTTAGTATCATATCTTTATGTTGTACAATACATAGCCTAAACCAAACAAAATCTTGCAAAGATTGGGCATTCCAAACATGTTTTGTAAATTTAATTTATAAATAGCAAAAAGTTATCCCAAGAAAGGAATTTAAAAGTCATTGGACAGTATACTTACAATATGATCCAGTAGTCACCCCCCAATATTTATCTAATAAAAATGGAAACATAGTCACAGAAAAACCTTTGCACAAATGTTTGTAGAAACTATTAAAAATAGCCCCATACTATAAACAATACAAATGCCTCTTAGCTGAGGAATGGATAATAAAACCGTGGTTTATCCTTACAGCTGAATACAGAATGAACTATTGATTCTTATAATAACATCAATTTCCAATGCATTGTGTTGAGTGGTAGTAGCCAGCTCTAAAAGATTATTTACTGTGTGATTTCATCTATACATTCAAAAAAAGAAAGACTGTAGTGATGAAAAAACAAACAAACAGGTCATCTTCCAGTTCAAAATGACTGATTACAGAGTTAGTAAATCCCTCTACAAAAATCAGCATAAAAACAACAAGACAGGCCGGCTATCAAAATATATAGCATTTAGGGTCTTAAACACTTGAAGGTAAACAAGCGGCCATCTAGCTGAGAAGCAACAAAACCCACATGGAAGAAGCACACCAGCCTGTGTGATCACAAGGTGCCAAAGGGATCAGTTATCAGGCATCAAAGAACAAAAAATTATATCATTGTGTGCTCATCTTCCCGATATGATCACTGAAGACAAATGGGTGCATAAGCAAATGTGGTGAAGAAAGCTGATGGTGCCCGGCTATCAAAAGATATAGTATCTGGGGTCTTAATGGCTTGAAGGTAAACAAGTGGCCATTTAGCTGACAAGCAACAAAACCCACATGGAAGAGGCACATCAGCCTGTGTGATCACGAGGTGTCAAAGGGATCAGGTATCAGGCATCAAAGAACAAAAAAAATCAAATCATTGTGAATGAGGGGGAGTGCAGATTGGGTACCCAAGACCCATCTGTAGGCAAATGGACATCCCCTTACAGAAGGGTCATGGGGAGGAGTGTAGTGTCAGGATGCAGTATAGCAAGAATGAAACACAACTTTCCTCTAGTTCCTAAATGCTTCCTCCCCCACTATCATGATCCCAAGTCTACCTTACAAATCTGGCTATACCAGAGGATGTACACGGGTACAGATAAGAATTGGAAACACAGGGAATCCAGGACAGATGATCCCTTCAGGACCAGTGCTGAGAGTGGCAATTCCGGGAAGGTGAAGGGAAGGTGGGGTAGAAAGGGGGAAATGACTACAAGGATCTAAATATAACCTCCTCCTTGGGGAACAGACAACAGAAAAGTGGGTGAAGGGAGAAGTTGGACAGTGTAAAATATGACAAAATAATAATTTATAAATTATCCAGGGTTCATGAGGGAGGGAGAACAGGGAGGGAGGGGAAAAATGAAGAGCTGATACCAAGGGCTGAAGCAGGTAGTAAATGTTTTGAGAATGATGATGGCAACAAATGTCCTTGACACAATTGATGTATGTATGGATTGTGCTAAGAGTTGTATGAGCCCCCAATAAAATGATTTCAAACCAACAAAAACCAACAAGGCATCCCCATGTCCAACAAGGCAGGTCCTTGGTATCCTTGCATCCATTATCACAAATTAAAAAAAAATATTTAGAGTTTATACTACATTTTCTCAGACCACAATGCTATGAAACTAGAAATCAACAATAGAAAGACTAAGGGCAAAAATAATCAAATGCACTGAAACTGTATAACACTACGTAAATATAACTGGGTAATAGATTAAGTAAGGGATGAGCAAAAAAATGTTCTTTGAAACACATTAAAAACAAAACCTTTTGGACACAGCAAAATGAGCTATCAGAGGGAAATTTATAGCAATCAACATATACATGAAAAAAGAGGAGAAAACCCAAATCAACAGCTGATGTCAGGGGCTTAAGTGGAGAGCAAATATTTTGAGAATGATGAGGGTAACGAATGTACAAGTGTGCTTTACACAATTGATGTATGTATGTATGGGTTGTGATGAGTTGCACAAGCCCCCAATAAAGTGATTAAAAAACAAGAACCCAAATCAACACCTTACCATAGCATCTACAATTAAAACAAGAGCAACAAAATAAACCTTCAACCAACAAGAGAAAAGAAAATAATAAAGATGGAGCAGAAACAAAAAAATTTGGAAAAGAGAAAAACAATAGAAAAAATCAACAAGACATTGATTTGTTGAAAGGATTAACAAAATTGACAACCCATTGGCAAATTTAATAAAGAAAAAGAGAAGTTGAAGATATCTAGAAATAGTGATGAAAAGTGTGACATAGCTAAAAAACCAACAATAACACAGTATTATGAAAGACTCTACTCCAATGAATTGGAAAACTTAGATGAAATGAACACATTTCTAAGAACATATCTACCCACATAAACATGGACTGATGTAGAAAACCTCAACAGACCCATCACAATAGAAAAATAAATGAGGTCGTTAAAAACTTCCAACCAAAAAAAGTCTAGGAACAGGTGACTTCAATGGGAATTTTACCAAGTATTCAGAGAAGAGCTGTCACCAGTTTTACATAGATTGTTTCAGAAGATACAAAAGGACAGAAATCTCTCCAACTCATTTTATGACGCAAGCATAGCCCTTATACCCAAACCAGGCAAAGACACCACAAAGATAGAAATCTACAGACATTTGCACATCTCTTTTTAATATATTTAAATCATTGAATTGTATGGTACATGAATTATATGCCAATAAAACTGTTAAAAAGAAGAAAACTATAGAGAGGACTGTAGTGGCGCCCCACGAGGAGACATGACATTCCCTCACTGATCCACAGCGCTACAGGGAACAGCACTGGAGACCGTGTGTGGAAAGCGTGCCCAGTCTGCCCCGTGCACAGCAGGGGGAAATGCAAAAAGAGTGCAACAGGGCAGCAAGGGGAGCAAAGGAACCACTTCCCTGAGGAGTCCGGAAAGTAGACTTCTGACTTGGGGACAAGGCTTGGCACCTCATCAGACTTGATTGGAAAACTACATAAGGGTCAGCAGACAGACCTGGAACTATCTATCTATTGAGTATTTTTCTTGTTTTATTTTGTTTACTGTTTTTGTTTTGCATTTGCCCTACGTCTGTCTATATAAGATAGGCAGGATGAACAACACAGGGGAGAAAACAATAAGACCGGCGGTCCGGGGGGACATGGGAGAGGAGGGGACGGGGCGGGGAAGTAGCCAGCCAAAAAACTCAGGGTTAAGGAAACAAGAGATCAAAAATTGATGGCAAGGAGAGGTTTAATCAAATGCAATTTTCCAAGAGGAATTACTGAGACGAATGGAGGGTGAGCATGGTAGTGGGATAGGAGGAAGGTGAAAGGAAATAGAGGGAAAAAATAGGAGGCAAAAGCAATTTATAGAGATATAGCTTTAGATAATATATATGTATATATATATAAATTTTGGTGTATATATAGATTATATATATAAATCTATAAATAAATAAATATTTATAATGAAAGGGATAGAGACCAATGTACATATATATATGTATTAAGTATTAAGATAGCAGATGGACTTTGGGCCTCTACTCAAGTCCTCCCTTAACACAAGAAAACTTTGTTCTAATAGCCCGGCACTCTTTGATACTCACCTTCCCGACATGATCACTGAAGACAAAATGGGTGCATAAGCACATGTGGTGAAAAGAGCAGATGATGGCCGGCTATGAAAAGATATAGAGTCTGGGGCCTTAAAGGCTTGAAGTTAAACAAGCAGCCATCCAGCAGGGAAGCAAATACGCCCACATGGAAGAAGCACACCAACCTGTGTGATCATGTGGTATCTACGGGATCAGAGATCAGGTATCAAAAGATCCCAAACAAACAACTCTATTGATGCAAACAAGGTGGTTTTGAGTGGAGACCTAAAGTCCATCTGTAGACAATTGGATATCCCCCAGACAGGGGTTATAAGGAAGGGATGATTCAACCAAGGCGCAGTATAGCACTGACAAATCACACAACATTCCTCTAGTTCCTGAATGCTCCCATCACCCCCCCGCACCCCCTCCACACTACTATGACCCAGTTCTACCTTAGAAATCTGGCTAGACCAGAGCACACATTGGTACAGATAAGAGCTCTTGGAATTCAGGACAGATAAACCCCTCAGGAACAGTAGTGGGAGTAGCTATATTATGAGAGTAGGGGGATCATTTGGGAGGGGAGCAGAGGGGGAACCCATAACAAGGTTGGATATATAGCCCCCCAAAGGGGAAGAATAACAGAAATGTAGGTGAAGGAAAACAACTGACAGTGTAAGATATGAAATAATATTAATATATAATTGATCAAGGATTCACGAGGATGGGAAGGTGAGGGAGGGGAAAAATAGGAGCTTATACTAAGAGCTCAAGTAGAAAATGTTTTGGAAATGATGATTGCAACATATGTACAAATATGCTTGATTCAATTGATTTATGGAATGTTCTAAGAGCTGTAAGAACCCCTTATTTAAAAAAGGAGAAAACTGTAGATCAATATTCCTTATGAACATAGACACAAGAATTCTCAACAAAATCCTGACCAATAGAATCCAACTATATATATGAGAGTTACAAAAAAACTGATTTTTTTCAAAGCTATATGATTAATTTTTATACAGGCACCTCATTCATTTTTTTCTTCACCTCTGTTATGACATCAAATTGACATCCTTTCATGTCCTTCTTCATTTTCAGAAATGAAAAGAAGTGTCACGAAGCAAGGTTAGGTGAGTAAAGTGCGTGGGGAAGGGAGGCAAGCTCTTTTCTCCCCAAAACTAGCACACTGAGTTAACTTCACAAGCAGATGCATTGTTGTGGTGGCAAAAACATTCCCTGTCTGCTACAAATCGGGCCTTTTTTGGTCACACTCTGTTGCACTATCTGTTCAGAACCTCTAAACAGAAAGCTTGATTAACTGTCTGACCTGGTGGAAAAAACTCCAAATGCACTATGAATTGACATTTTCATCTGATTGAAAAGTTGATGGATGCCCAGAATGAGGTTTGTCATCAATCACTATTTCACATTTTTTTGAAATGAGAAAACCACTTGTACACTTGAGTTTTTCCCATGGTGCTGTCCTTGTAAGCTGTATTCACCATAACAGTTTCTGCAGCATTTTCCCCAAGCAGGAAACAAAATTTCATAGCTGCACAATGTTCTTAAATTGGCCATCACAAAAATCGAGGTTCGAGTGAAACTGCTTTACCAAAAAGTTCACTATGACCAGAGAGAACCTTCCCAGGTGATGCTCTAATTCAGAACCAATTGATTGATGCTCACCCAGCATGAAAACTGTGTACTAAGAAACCTCCACTCTGAACAGTGCAATTGGGATTCATACCAGGTATACAAGGATGATTTTATATTTGAAAAGCAATCTATGCATTCTACTATTAAAAAAGGAACCAACAGATTATATCAATCAATCCAGAAAGGGCATTTGGTAATACACAAAACCCCTTCCTTATAAAAACACTCAATAAAATAGAAATATAAGGGACATTTCCCAACACATTAAAGATCATACATGGAAAAACCAATGGCTCACTCGGTTGAAAAAATCTGAAAGCATTCCTCTTGTGATTGGGAATGAGAGGATGTCCTTTATTGCCATTCTTATTCAATATTGTGCTGGAAGTCTTAGCCAAACCTCCTTAGAAAACCACAAGGAATTAATGGAAACCGAAGGTGCAAAGAAGAAGCAAAATTTTCAGTATTTACAAATGATATGGTTTTGTATTTAGGAAAGAACAAAGACTGTGCAAAATATTATTGGAAATCATTAAAAGATAAGGTAATGTGTCAGGATGCAGGATTAATACAGAAAAATAAATACAATTTCTATATAATAATGAAGATAACTCTGAAACAGACATCGAGAAAACAATACCATTTTCAATAACCACACACACAAATGAAATACTTAGGAATACACCTAGCCAGAGAAGCAAAAGACTTGTACAAAGAAAACTACAGAACACTATAAGAAACCAACATGGGGAAGTATCTCACCCTTATAGATAAGGGGGTTCAATACTGTGACAATATCAATAGTACCCAAAGCGACCTATAAATGCTACACAACTTTGATCCAGACCTTAACTGTTTTCTTTAAAAAACTGGAAACACTAAACACTAACTTCACATGGAAAGGAGAGTCATTGAATAAACAAAAAAAAACTTCTTTTTTTAAAAAAATTTTTTATTTTAACAATTTATTGGGGCTGATACAATTCTTTTCACAGTTCATACATATACATACATCAATTGTATAAAGCACACCTGTACAGTCTTTGCCCTAATCATTTTTTTCTCTTTTCTTCTTTTACATTTTATTAGGGACTCAAACAACTCTTACCACAATCCATACATATACATACATCAATTGTATAAAGCACATCCATACATTCCCTGCCCCAATCATTCTCAAAGCATTTGCTCTCCACTTAAGCCCCTTGCATCAGGTCCTCTTCCCCACCCCCCCCTCCCTCCCCATTCCCCCCTCCCTCATATGCCCTTGGTAATTTATACATCGTTATTTTGTCATATCTTGCCCTATCCGGAGTCTCCCTTCCCCCCTTCTCTGCTGTCCCTCTCCCAGGGAAGAGGTCACATGTGGATCCTTGTAATCAGTTCCCCCTTTCCAACCCACTCACCCTCCACTCTCCCAGCATCGTCCCTCACACCCTTGGTCCTGAAGGTATCATCCACCCTGGATTCCCTGTACCTCCAACCCTCATATGCACCAGTGTACAGCCTCTGTCCTATCCAGCCCTGCAAGGTAGAATTCGGATCATGGTAGTTGGGGGGAGGAAGCATCCAGGATCTGGGGGAAAGCTGTGTTCTTCATCGATACTACCTCACACCCTAATTAACCCATCTCCTCTCCTAAACCCCTCTATGAGGGGATCTCCATTGGTCGACACTTGGGCCTTGGGTCTCCACTCTGCACTTCCCCCTTCATTTAATATGATATATATATACATATATACACATACATATATACATATACACATATATACACATACATACACACACTTATATCTTTTTTTTTTTGCATGATGCCTTATACCTGGTCCCTTGGGCACCTCATGATCGCACTGGCTGGTGTGCTTCTTCCATGTGGGCTTATTTGCTTCTGAGCTAGATGGCCGCTTGTTCACCTTCAAGCCTTTAAGACCCCAGACACTATCTCTTTTGATAGCCGGGCACCATCAGCTTTCTTCACCACATTTGCTTATGCACCCATTTGTCTTCAGCGATCCTATCATGGAGGTGTGCAGTCAATGATATGCTTTTTTGTTCTTTGATGCCTGGTAACTGATCCCTTTGGGACCACTCGATCACACAGGCTGGTGTGTTCTTCCATGTGGACTTTGTTGCTTCTGAGCTAGATGGCCGCTTGTTTATCTTCAAGCCTTTAAGACCCCAGTCACTATCTCTTTTGATAGCCGGGCACCATCAGCTTTCTTCACCACATTTACTTGTTCACCCACTTTGGCTCCAGCCGTTGTGTCGGGAGAGTGAGCATCATAGAGTTCCAATTTAATAAAAGAAGGTATTCATGCATTGAGGGAGTGTTTGAGTAGAGGCCCAAGGTCCTTCCGCCACCTTAATACTTGACCTATAAATATAGACACATAGATCTATTTCCCCATCCTCCTATATATATTTGCATGTACATGTCTTTGTCTAGACCTCCATGAATGCCCTTTGACTCCTAGCTCTTTTCTCCATCTCCCTTGACCTTCCTCCTGCCCTACTACCATGCTTCATCGCCACCTGGGCTAGAGTATACCTCTTCTCTAAGCAAACTTACCCTTGATCATTTCCCACCAGGCCTGCCACTCCCCCTTCTCTACCATTTGGGGTCCCATGTTTTTCCCTTGTCCCTGGGTTTGTTAACACCACTTCCTTACCCCCTCTACCCCCCCACCCCAAGTCCCCCCGGAACTGTCGGTCCCGTTGTTTTTCATCCAGATAGTTCATCCCAAAAAAAACTTCTTAGAAAGAAGAACAAAAATAGGAGGCCCCCGTGCTAGTTAGTCTTAAGCACTATTACATAACCAAGTGGTCAAAACAATCTGATACTATTATAATGATAGGTATATAGACCAATGGGACAACATAGAAATCCATGAAATAAATGTATCCACCCACAAGGAATTGGTCTTTTTTTCTTTAACACTTTCAGTAGCATTTCATCAATATGTCATAAAATTCAATAATTCAATCACACCAAGAAGAGTTGGACAATTATCACCGCCTGCAATTCTAGAACATTTTCTTCTACCTTGTACCCATTGTTATTCATGTAATTTTTTCTAATTGTGGCAAATGATACAAAACAGAACATTCTCCAATTCAACAACTTCTACATGTATAATTTAGTGCCATTGATTATACTCTTCGTGCTGTACACCCATTGATATCCTTTTCCAAATTATTCTACCACCATTAACATAAACCTAAATGTCTCCCCCTAAGCAACAACTCTTTCTCTATCATCCATGGTTACCATTGGTCAAATTTGGTTTCCATGGTTATATCGCTTTTAAAAAGAGCTGAATATGCATTAATACCATAAGTTCTAGTGCTTCCTCGCTTCTGCACTCACTGTTTCTTCCCCAAATCAACCCTCTAGCCCCACTGCACACCCCTGACATACCATTGTTATTGTCTGTATGCATCCACTCCTCATGTGCTTCACAAACCGAGATACCCAACTGAAACATTTTAATGGCAATAAAATAGTAATAATATAAAGATAAAAATACAAATAACGAGTAAGAAAGAAAAGACTACAGCAATATTTTAAAAGTCAGAGAAGAAATTTCTGTAGAGGAATAAGCGAGAAATACTTGAGCCCAGAGAAAATTCAGGTTGGGTCAAGAGGGAGGTCAACTGACCAAGCATCATATTATACCATGGTTCAGTCCATCGTAATCAAGTTTACAATAATCTCCGCCTGATAGTAAAGCTGTTTGAGTCCTTTGCCTGTGTCTAGAGGGGATCTGCTAGAGGCTTAATCTGAAAAGATACCCTGCAGATGGATTTGAGGCTCCCACGGACTTTTATAGCTGTCTATAAATTGGGTGTTCACAATTTAAGCTTTAATACTTTTCCCTTCGTCATTTTTGGATTTTGTTTTTTATATCTTTGTGTCACACTGTCTGGTGTGCTTCTTATGTGCAGACTTAGTTGATACCTCACTTAGATGACGGCTTCTTTGAATACAAGCCTTTAAGGCAGAAGACACTGCTTCAATTGATAGCTTGGTACCATCTGCTTTCTTCACCACACTTTGCTATAGCACCCTGATTTTCTAAGCTCAGAATCCATCCACTTGTCCACTGGTTATGAACAACTCTGGTTTATTTTAGCAGTCCGATTATGACAACCACTACAACCCACAAGTATGGCAACACCAAAAAGTCAGAAAAGCAAAAAGCCAAAGAAACGAAAAGAAAAACATTGTCAATTATGCTCCTGGAGTATAAGGTGATTACATAGATACCATCAACAATTTTCCAATGACATTATATTTAAATATTGTTGGTATGAAGAATTTATAGGAGAAAATCCAATTATGAGCTGCAATTATGAGCTGTTGCATTGTGCAGATTGGTTTCTTAATTGAGTGTAGTTTACAGTGAGCATGGGAATTGGTGCTATGGGAACAGTTCCTGCATCAATTCTTACAAGTTCAGATCCTTGTCTAACAGATAAAATCAGCAATGCTAACACATGGGGACCATTAAGGTAATAAATATATAGTGGTGCTGAGTCCACTTTCACTGGACGCCCACTGTGTTCGTCTGGGTACTTTAGAGAAACAATTCCACAGAAACTCATATGTATAAGTCAGTTTTATATAAAGGGGTAGTGCACATCAATAAAACATTCCAACCCAGTGCTGCCCAAACCCACAAGTCCTACATTAACCCATATATCCGACACCAATGCACCAAGTCCTCCTCCATCTCACAAAACACACACAGTGATGCCGACTGCAGGAGGAAACCCGAATCAATGAACGTGTATGCATCTCAACACTAGCAGGGGTCTCCACACGGCTGCTCCAGCACCCAGGGCTGCACCGTGGTAGGTCCATGCGGCTTCTCCTGGGGGATGTCTTGCAGGAAGTGAGTCTTGCAAGTGGAAGCAGGGAATTGGCTAAGGCAGCAGCACTCTGGTCAGACCATCACAAAGCAAGAGGCCGGAGAACTAGAAAGGTGAGGCTCACAGATATTTATCTCTCCACCCTCCAATTAACCCCACATATGTTTATTGGCCAGGTTGACACAATAAACTTTAACTAACTCACCCGCTAAGCCAGGGGTCCTACCCAGAGTCCAAAGACTTCCATTTCCATAGTCTTGGGGTACCCACCCTTTGCTTCCTTTCCCATCATAGTATTTCTGTCCTAAGACCAAGGGTACACGTAGTTGTTTTTTTCCCCCAAACTCTTTCTACTTGAGCCCTTGGTATTAATTACTCAATCCCCCCCTTCTCCGCCCCCCACCCTTCCACCCTCATGAACCCATGATAGATTACAAATTATTATTTTCATATTTTGCACCATACGCTATCTCCCTTCACCCCCTTTTCTGTTGTTCATCCACCTGGGTGGGGGGAATATATGTTGATCATTGTGATCAGTTCTTCCTTTCTCCTCCCACCTACTCCCTACCCTCCTGGTAATGCTACTCTCATTATTGTTCCTGAGGGGGTTTTCTGTCAGATTCCCTGTGTTTCCAGCTCTTATCTGTACCCATGTACATCCTCAGGTCTAGCCAGATTTGTGAGGTAGAATTGGGGTCATTATAGTCAGTGGGAGGAAGCATTAAAGAACTAGAGGAAAGTTTTATGTATCATCGGTGCTAAACTGCACCCTGACTGGCTTGTGTCTTCCTTGTGACCCTTATGTCAGGGATGTCCAATTGCCTACAGATGGGCTTTGGGTCTCCACTGTGCACTCCCCCTCATTCACATTATGATTTTTTGTTCTTGGTCTTTGATGCCTAATACCTGATCCCATGTACACATCATGATCACACAGGCTGGTGTTGTCCTCTGTGGGCTTTGTTGTTTCTCAGCTAGATGGCTGCTTATTTATCTTCAAGTCTTTAAGACCCCAGATGCTATATCTTTTGATAGCCGGGCACCATCAGTTTTCTTCATTGCATTTGCTTATGCACCCACTTTGTCTTTAGTGATTGTGTGGGGAAGGTGAGCATTACGGAATGCCAGATTATTAGAACAAAGTGGTCTTGTATTGAGGGAGTACTTGCATAGAGGCCCACTGTCCATCTGTTACCTTAATAATTAAGATATGTACATAGATATGTTTCCCTATCATTGTGTATAACTATATTTGCATATGTACATACCTGTATTTAGAACTCTATGAATGTCCTTTGCCTCCTAGTTCTTTCCTCTGTTTCCTTTTACTTCCCTCTTGTCCCGCTATCATGTTCTGCCTTCATTTGGGTTTCAGTAATTCCTCTCTGCTACATTGCCCTTGATGAAGCCCCACCAGACATCCTATGCACTCCTCACCATAGATTTCAGATTATTTGCTGGTCCCTTTTCCCTGGATTGGCTGACACTCCTCTTTCTTTGCTCCCCCTCTCCCTCTTCTGTGTCCCAGGAACCATCAGTCCTGTTGTTTTCTCCTTTTCATTGTTTATCCCACCTGTCTTATCTAGATAGACATGCAGAGACAATAATAAACACAAAAACAAGACAGAGCAAAACAAAGCAACAAAAGAAAACAAAAAAACCCAAACAACAAAAACCAATGACAAAAAAAAGAGAGGAAAGCCTATATATAGTTCTATGTCTGTTTGGTGACCTTTAGGAGCATTTTCTGGTGGAGTTTGATGGGGTGCCATGCCCTGGCCCCAAAGTCTATCTTTGGTATTCCCTGGGGACTTCATTGCTCTGTTCCTTTTGCTGTTCTGTTGCATGCCCTTAGTGTTTTGCCTAGGTGTGGTGGGGTCAGATCAGGCACAATTCTAGCACTATGTCTCCAGTGCTGTCTCCGGTAGTATTATAGGTCAGTGAGGGACATTGTGTTTTGTGGTGGGGCTGGCCTTATGGTCCTCTGTGAATTGATTGCTCTGAGCAGGAATATCATCTTTGGGGCTTTTTGAGCCAGGATGTGTTCCAATCTCTCTCCTGCCCTCTTCGTTTACTCCTCTGTGCTCTGATCAGACATGCCCCTCTACCTGAGCTTCAGTGCTGTCCTCTGAAGTGAATTCTTTTGAGCACAGGGATGTCCAAGTAGTTGTAATTGGGGCTTGCCCCACAGATCTCTCTATTCATTCCCTGCTTCATGCTGTTATATAGCATTCAAATCTTGGCACCCAGGGTTGAAGCCTGGTCTCTCTCTCCCTCTCCTTTATGATGTTTCCCCTGTGCCCTGGCAGAGTGGAATGTCCCTGTCAGTGGCTCTCCGGTGCTGATTTCTGCAGAGTTCCTCCGATATGTATTACTCTGTCGCCATCTTGCATTAAGTCCCCTGTTACTGATTTTTAAAATATGTGTTTCTTTATATGAAATCCAGGATAGGTAAACCTCTAGTGGTGTTAACTGGATTATTAGTTTCTTGGGGTTTATGGCAGGGGTAGTTGGAGGAGAAGGACAGGTAATAATGAATACAAGAAAGAATAAAAAGTTCTAAAATTGATTGTAGTGATGATTGTCAAACTCTTTTAAATATACTTAAACATTGACTTATATGATGTGTGAATTATGTCAATATAATAAAATTTTAAAAATAATTTCTTACAGACAGGGGGGATTCCTGATACTATGAGATTCCTGATACTAATTACCCTTCATTCCTGTCACAGATGCCATTCTCATAATGAAATAATCAACTATTAAGATCAGCATGGCAGCTTTTATCCAATAAGAAAATTCAGAGGGTTAGGGAAGAAGGAGGAATAGAAATAGAAAAGTCAGGGATAGAGTAGAATAAGTGACAGTACGTTGAGGGGTGTGATCATTAGAGATTACGTTAATTAAACACTCCTGGGTAAGGGTAAGTGTGCAGTCCAATCAATTGTCATAAATCTTTTTGTATATAAGAGACAGAGATTGAGAAGTGTCAAATCCTCTTTGGATCTTTCTCTTCTGCTGGAGTTGGATCTTGTGTCTGGTGCCTCAGTCTCCTGTTAGATCCCCTGACAATCCCAGGAGCCATCAGTGGACTACCAATATGAATTCATTCTGTCAACTCCAGACCTCTGCATTCAATCGGCTGTGTCCCTCTTGTTATCTGATCCATCCTCCTCCTTCCTGTTTGTTGGATTCCAAGAGGAAGGACAAACTTGAATTAAACCAGGCTAGGTTTACCTATTTCTACAACTATGTAATTAATTTCTTGTTATAAATAAATACCTTTCTATATACAAACACCCATCACATGTCTGTCAGTTTGTTGTACTGTGATGACTTGCATGGTGCTGTGGTGCTGGAAACTATGTCACTCGTTTTCAAATACCAGCAGGGTCACCCAAAGTGCACAGGTTTCAACAGAGCTTTCAGACTAAGACTAAACTATGGAGACGAAATAGGCTGCCATTTCTGAAAAATTAATTACTCAGAAACATTATGGAAAGTTCAACACATTATAAGATACTAGAGAGAGTGTGCAAGATGGCAACCAAGAAGCACACATGGGAGAGATTCTGCAGAATCCAGTGCAGAGGGGCCACGAGGGAGCTATCCTATAGATCCAGACCACAGGATTCTCAACATAAATAAAAGTAGACACAAATTTACTAAAACAAAAGAGCAGCAACATCTGCCAATAGACTCCATTTTGGCTTCATCCCTTGGCACTAGCTGGCTGAGAGCAGATTTGTCAATCTCCCCACTGAATTTTCTTATCTAGGGTGGTAGAGAGGTTGCGATGCAGGGGCATAGATCTACGGGACTAGCCTGGGGCTGATAAAAGCACAAATAAACTTAATTCTCAGTGAAATCCAAGGAAGCTCTGGTCTGATGAACTCTCAGCCATAACTCCCCAGTAAAACGGATAATACAGCCTACCTGAGCCAAGTGGCTATAACTCCAGAGGGCATTGTGGAGTGGGTATATATATTGAATACTCTAACTCGCCACATAAACCAGAGGAGCTTCAGCCCCACTAGGCAAAACAAATCCTCCTTCCCTGGGGCACAGGTCTACATGGCCCACCATCTTAAGATACCCAAAGAACAAGGCCATTGGCAAGCTTTAAAAAAAAACCAACAACTTCTTGGGTGACAGTTAACACAACTGGTTTATAACATGGTATTATCATAAAAATACAAGTATAAACTGCAATTGATGTTTTACAAAGCACAGGTAGGGAATTTGGGTGTGAGACAAAGATTAAATGCTTCAGGGCCCAGAAGCCACTCTCAGTTCACATACCTCGCTATTGGCCAGCTGCCCCATGACTCCAGCCTCTGGTCAGCATCTCAAGCCCCTCAGATAAACATCTTGCCCTCTGAGTCGGTTATTGCTCCATTCCTCCCTTCTAGATCCCCTAGGTAGATGACAGGTATTGGTCCCATTCCCCCACTCCCACTTGGTCACCTCCAGCATTCAAAAAGATTGAACCCCATTCCCTTTGACCTGATTCACCAGAAGTATATTCCCTTAAGAAAATTAACCTAAATTAAAAGAATACAGGACTCTCAGACATACCAGACACCAAACTAATTCCCCTAACCTTAATCTCCAGCCCACTCTAACATCCTATAAGATCACAAACTAGTAAAACCTCATCTTACCAGACACTGGCCCCAACTGCTGAAATGACCTCTGCGCCACACAGTCCCAACTCCCCCACCCCATACAAGATCTAGACCCAAGTGTTGTTTTGTTGGTATTGTTGCTCTGTGTTCTATCATCCCTATAGTCTTCTAGGCCTATAGTTGTGCACTAGTCTGATAATTCATCCTTATTAAGGACTTGCCCATCTGTTGGTATACATAAGGATAAGGAAAAAAATACATTAATTTACATTTTGATTTCAATCTAATTTGTTTTCTAGTCCCTCAACACACTATCAATTCAGAAGTTAGCATGCACATCAGAGACAAAGCTCCTGGACAAAGTTTAGAGCCCAAACAAACATATATTTACAGCTCTCCCACTTCTTACACTAGTTTTAATTTTTTGACTTTTATTTTTAATACTTTTGTCTCTTGCTCTTTCCTTCTTTATGTTTTATATCTACACTTTTGTTTCATAGCCCTTTAAAAGTGTCTTTTATTTTCTCTTTCATTTCTTCTCATCAAAATTTTTCTTTCCTTTGCAACCTCATACAACCAAAATTCACATTATTCTTACATTAATTCTCTTTTTCTATGAAATACTTTTATTCATTACACAAAAGGCATTTTTGAGTCTAACTTATGTTCTTTTAACCCATCAAACAACACTACCCGACCCTGTCCTTTTTCCCTAACCTTTCCTTTTTCTCCCTCCTATAACACTTCCTCTTCCACTTTTAGAACACCCCTCTAACACTTAATATAACACTCTCCTCCAGATACTTAATATAAACTGTCTACCACCCCTTCTCTGCACCATCTAATAAGGCGACTTCCTTCCACATAGCACAACTCCTCTAACACCCCTGATAGCTATACCAAGATGTCAAAGAAACGACAGAAGATGCCAGTTCACATGAAAAACAAACAAACAAGAGAAACAGAAACAAAAAAATGGATACCAACCAGATCTAAATGACATGTATGAAATTGAAAAGGCTATGGAGTTACTAGAAAAATGATTTAAAAGAATGATGATCGCATCTGTACAGCAGATGAAGGAGGGGTCTGAGAGGAAAAGTGAAAAAGTAGAAAAGCTATTAACCTCACTACATGCCATGGAAGGTAAACCCCAAATAGATGCACAAGAGTCCAACATTACAATAGCAGAATTACACAATACTATAAAAGAACCGAGAAAGAGAATTGAAGAGACGGATACCTGCATTAGTGATTTTGAAGACAAATCTGTAGAAGAACTGTAACAAATATATAGAAATATATATAACAAAACTATAACAAATCTATAGAAGAACCAATCTATAGATGAACAAATAACAAAAAATGCAACAGAGACAGAGAAAAGCTTGAGAAAAATGTGGAACACAGTCAAGAACAACTTACATCTTATAGGGATTCCAGAAGAGGAAGAAAGAAATAAACAAAAAAATCCACAGAGAGAATGGTCTAAGAACTCCTGCAACCGAACTTTCCTCAATATCTAAAGGATCAAAAAATAATTACTCAGGAAGCCAAAACAACCCCAATGGTGAAGGATTCCAAAAGGGAAACTCCCCATCATATTGTAGTCAAGATGTCTAACATCAATGACAAATAAAGATTTCTAAGAGCAGCCAGAGGAAAAAGAACAATGACATACGAAGGGTCAGCAACTAGAATAACCTTAGCTTTCTCAGGATAAACCATGCAGGTGGAAGACAATGGCGTGATGTAAAGAGAGGCCTTGAGGAAAAAAACAACTACTGGCAACTTAGAATAATGTACCGAGCAAAAATAACACTCAAATATGAGGGAGAAATAAAAGTATTCCAAAACAAGGAGAAATTAAAAGAATTTCCCAAAACAAAACCACTATTACAAATCATACTTAATGAAGTACTATGGTAAAAAAATCAAGAACAACCCACAAATCTGAAACTAACATACAAGGCAATTGCTCACAAAAGTCAACACACAGATTAATATCAAAAGTAATGAAGTAATATAGGAAGAACAAAGAAATTAAACATAACATACATACATATTCACATAGAACATACACAAATATAAAGCAAAATGACAGTAATAAATGCATACATATCAATAATCTCACTGAATGTTAATGGATTAAATGCACCAGTAAAGAGAGAAGTAGCAGGATGGATATGAAAATAAAATCCATCAATATGCTGAGTACAAACAAAGAAATGAACATACTCAAAATTAGACACTGGACAAATACTTACCAAGCAAACAGCAACCAAAGGAAAGCAAGGGTAACAATATTAATCTTTGAGTAAAGAATCTTCAAGGCAAACAACCTAGTAAGACACAAGAACAGACAGTACATTATGTTCAAGGGAACAGTAGCCCAAGAAGAACTATAATAAACATATTTGCACCCAATGAAAGACCTTCAGATACATCAATCAAATCCTTACTGAATTGACAAAGGATATTTATACCTCAACAATAGCAGGAGACTTCAATACTCCACTTTCAATGTAAGACAAAAAACAAAAAGGGGGAGGAAGGGAAAACCAATCCCAATGACTGACTCATAACCACACCCTCATCCTCCAGGGGGATAAACTACAGAAACTGTGGGGGAAGGAAGACAGCAGTCAGTGTAAGATATGAAAATAACAATAATTGACAATTTATCAAGGGGCCACGAGGGTAGGGGGTGGGAGGGAGGGATAAACGAGGAGCTGATACCAAGGGTTCAATAGAAAATAAATGTCTAGAAAAGAGTGATGGCAGCATATGTACAAATATGCCTGATGCAAATAATGTATGTGTGGTGATTAGACCAGCTATCCTGCATCAAGCTGCATCTGAAATGAGGCGTGGGGGTGAAAGGAAAAAAAAAAGAAAGAGACATATACAAAGTATGGGGTTGGGAGGACAACAGTGATGGACTGAAGTCCCGAGTATATTCGAAACTTGATTTTTATACTCTTCTTACAAGGGAATGGTTACAAAACAAACATCAAAGCACTTGCTCTAAAAACATTCTGAACCTCTTATCCATGTAAAACTTTACTTAACTAGGTCCACTGTCTAAACACTTGAATACTAAAAGCACTATATTCTAAGATAAGCACAATGACATGCAGGGTTTAAAAGAACCTTAAAGAGATCATAAACAACTGAGTTATCTCACACTGCTTTTAGCTGCAAGGTAAACAGAGGCATAGGAGACTAATTAGTCACCCACCAATTAACACCTGGACCAGCCGTGCCTCCTACATGTATGGATTGTTATAAGAATTGTAAGAGCCTCTATAAAATGATCTAATAATAATAAAAAAATGTTCAACAACACAATCAACAAACTTCAGCTCATAGAGATGTATAGAACAATAAAATGAACAGAAACATAAAGACAAACACATGGAGGTTGAACAACATAACACTAAAAATGATTGGTTAATACAGCAAATAAATGAGAAAATAAAAAATTACCTTGAGACAAAAGAAAATGATAACATATCAAAACCTTTGGGACACAGAAAAATTGTAGTCAGAGGCTAATTTATAACAGTCAACACACACAAGAAAAAAGAGGAGAAATCCAAAATCACCACCCTGACACATTTTCAAGTTCTTTGAATATATACCTATGAGCAGAACTGTAGCATCACACAGCAATTTTTAAAATCATTTTATTAGGGGCTCATACAACTCTTATCATAATCCATACGTACATCAATTGTGTAAAACACATTTGTACATTCATTGCACTCATCATTCTCAAAACATGTGCTCTCCACCTAAGCCCCTGGATTCAGCTCCTCATTTCCCCCCTCCCTTCCCACTTCCCCCTCCCTCATGAACCCTTGATAATTTATAAATTATTATTTTGTCATATCTTGCCCTGTCTGATGTCTCCCTTCACTCACTTTTCTGTTGTCTGTCCCCCAGGGAGGAGATCACATGTAGATCCTTGTAATCGGTTCCCCCTTTCCAATCCACTCTCCCTCTACCCTCCCAGTATCGCCCCTCATACCCCTGGTCCTGAAGGTATCATCCACCCTGGATTCCCAGGTTCCAATTCCTATCTGTACCAGATCACACAGCAATTTCATGGTTAACATTTTCAAAATATATTATTTTTGTTGTTGAAAATATACACAACAAAATAAACACCAATTCAACACCTATATCTACAACGCAGTGACATTTACTACTTTCTCTAAATTATGCAATCATTTTCATTCTCCTGTTCTGCTGGCTCATTCCCTCAACATTTACTTAAGTTTTTTACCTAGCGTTTTGTGTAACTGTTGTCAATTTAATTCTATATAAATAATTCTTTAAAAGAGAACAGTGCTCAAGACAGACATTCCTTACTAATTAAGCTAATTAAGCTAAATGCAACAATAAGCTGGTTCCAGCTTCTCTACTAATTCTGACACCAGTCATTACCTCCACGGCACTTTTTCTCTACTACATTTGATAATTCATTTCAACAGTCTCAGATAACTTCTGTAAAGAACATAACTGCAGGAACAACTTTAATAACAGAGAAAGATATAGAAATAAGCAAATATATGGAACTGGTGTGGTTTGGGAAGGTTCTCAGCATGGTGAGTTAATTTCTAAATGGAAACCTACTCATATCTCAAAGGTGATCTGTTTACCCTTCCCCCAAACCAATGTCTATTCTCACCCATCAGGAATTTTTCATGAGTACACAGGTTTAGGTTAGCTTTAGGTTCTCAGCTTTCAAGTGGTGTGTGCATGTGTGAGTGTGTGTGTGTGTGTGTGTGTATGCTTAATCTTTACACTCTGCTGCCACCCTGTGGGTCACTGCTTTAATTCCTGTCTCAGAAATTAAATCTGGAAGGTATACATGTATTTGCATCTAGTGTAGGACCATGTATCTAAGGTATGTGCTCCTTTCTTGACTTTCATAGATCAGAGAGCTCCTTGTTAGCCTTTGTCTTCTATAGTTTTTATCAGTTACTGGGAAGGACTTCCCAGCCAATCCGTGCAAAGGTCAAATACCGAGATGGGTCCACAGACGATCTGTGTAAAATCAATTCAAGGGGAATACAGCTTTCCCCCACATCCTGGATACTTCCTCCCACCCACCCCCCAACTACCATGATCCAAATTCTACCTTGCATGTCTGGATAGAGCAGAGGATGTACACTGATGTATATAGGAGCTGGAGGCACAGGGAATCCAGGGTGGATGATACCTTCAGAACCAGGAGGTAAGGGGCGATACTGGGAGAGTAGAGGGTGAGTAGTTTGGAAAGGGGGAACTGATTACAAGGATCTACATGTGACCTCCTCCCTGGGGGACGGACAACAGAGAAGGGAGTGAAGGGAGACGCCGGATAGGGCAAAATATGACAAAATAATAATCTATAAATTATTAAGGGCTCATGAGGGAGGGGGGAATGGGGAGGGAGGGGGGAAAAAGAGGACCTGATGCAAAGGGCTTAAGTGGAGAGCAAATGCTATGAAAATGATTATGGCAAAGGATGTACGGATGTGCTTTATACAATTGATGTATGTATATGTATGGATTGTGATAAGAGTTGTATGAGCCCCTGATAAAATGTTTTTAAAAAATCAATTCAAAGGTAGTGCCGTCTCAGTCAATTCTGGTGAAGCCAGACTATGGGGGGTTACTAGCCTATCCTAGCAAAGATCAACCACAGGAACAAAAGTCAAAATTAGTTCTAAAATAATAGCGAGTCTACACCATGCACTAAAACATTGTTTGATTTAAAGATTACTTTTGGGGTTAAAGATTAAAGTTTAAAAATAATTTCAGGGCAATCTTTTCAAGGATTCATTCAACATCCATGACTACAGGAAGTTTGAATTCCATGGAAATTTGAAAAATGTTATCCCTATTTTCCTCCTTTTGACCAGGATTATTCTATAGAATCTCTGATCAACCGGTTCAATGAGATGGTTATTGTTATGTGTCAATTTAGCTATGCTATGATTCTCAGTTTATGGCAAACATTGGACTGGTGGCTTATCCATATGATCATTTTCATGATATGACCTGATATGATCAGTAAACCAGCTGTAAAGGGAGTTTCCTTGGCTATGTGGCTTGCCTTCAGTGAGATTTCTAGAAGACTTGTTCACTTAACACTGCACCCTTCTCATTGCCTCATCTCTGGTTTTGGAGACATGAGTCTTCAGAAGGTTTTAGCCTGAAGCCTGTCCTGCATATTTTGAATTCATCAGCTGCTGAAACCCTGTGAGACAGTAGAAGCCTCCATCCTGACTTCCAGATTTTTGGTTTGGCAAGCCCTGCAACTATATAAGCCAGCAGAAGTATTAAACCTGTCACTTGACGCTCAGATTTGGGACTTGGCACCCCTAGAGTTGCATGAGTCATTTCCTTAAAATTGTAAGCCATTTATATGAAATAAATTTCTATATTTATATATAAGTTTCATGATTATAGTCCTCTAGAAAATCCAGACTAAGGCATTTGGTACCGATAATTTTCTTTATGTTAGCAATATTTTAAGGATGAGTTTTGAGGATGGTCCTCAAGTTTGTCTAGACTTACAGGCATTAATTCATTGATTTCTAGTAGGAAAGAAGTAGGATTAGTGCCTCGTCCATGAAATGATGTGGCATTAGAGATTGTGCCAAGTATTACCACTACTGGATCAAATATTTATGAGGGACAAGGCTCTGAGTGATCATGCATTTGGTACATTTTAGCATTTTGTGAAACTGACAAGTATAAAGAAGCTGCATGTTTGGCCCTACTTTTACTAGGCAAAGTAGAGAAAGAAACAGGGCACAGCACCGGAGACAGTGTGGGAATTGCACCTGACCTGATCCCACCACACCGAGGCAAATCACTGGGGGAGTGCAGTGGAACAGCAAGGGAATGGAGCGGCAAGGTCCCCAGGGAATGCTGAAAGTGGACTTCGGGGCCAGGGCGTGGTGCCCCAACAGACTGGACTGGAAAACGCTCCTAAGGGCCAGCAAACGATCCCTGAACTAACTACAAGCTTTTCTCTTGTGAACTGTTTTATTCTGTTCTTTGTCAGTGGTTTGTTTTTGTTGTTTTGTTGTCTGGTTGTATACTGTTGCTTTGTTTTCCTCTGTCTAGTTTTCGTGCATGTTAGTGACTCCACAGGTCTGTCTGAATAGGACAGGCTGGATGAACTATCTGGAGGAAAAACAACGGGACCGACAGTTTTGGGGGGACTTGGGGTGGGGGGGTAGGGGGGGGTAAGGAAGTGGTGTTAACAAACCCAGGGACAAGGGAAAAACATGGGACCCCAAATGGTAGAGAAGTGGGAGTGGCAGGCCTGCTGGGAAATGATCAAGGGTAAGGTTGCTTAGAGAAGAGGTATACTCTAGCCCAGGTGGCGATGAAGCATGGTAGTAGGGCAGGAGGAAAGTCAAGGGAGATGGAGGAAAGAGCTAGGAGTCAAAGGGCATTCATGGAGGTCTAGACAAAGACATGTACATGCAAATATATATAGGAGGATGGGGAAATAGATCTATGTGTCTATATTTATAGGTCAAGTATTAAGGTGGCGGAAGGACCTTGGGCCTCTACTCAAACACTCCCTCAATGCATGAATACCTTCTTTTATTAAATTGGAACTCTATGATGCTCACTCTCCCGACACAACGGCTGGAGCCAAAGTGTGTGAACAAGTAAATGTGGTGAAGAAAGCTGATGGTGCCCGGCTATCAAAAGAGATAGTGACTGGGGTCTTAAAGGCTTGAAGATAAACAAGCGGCTATCTAGCTCAGAAGCAACAAAGTCCACATGGAAGAACACACCAGCCTGAGTGAGCGAGTGGTCCCAAAGGGGTCAGTTACCAGGCATCAAAGAACAAAAAATCATATCATTGACTGCACACCTCCATGATAGGATCGCTGAAGACAAATGGGTGCATAAGCAAATGTGGTAAAGAAAGCTGATGGTGCCCGGCTATCAAAAGAGATAGTGTCTGGGGTCTTAAAGGCTTGAAGGTGAACAAGCGGCCATCTAGCTCAGAAGCAAATAAGCCCACATGGAAGAAGCACACCGGCCAGTGCGATCACGAGGTGCCCGAGGGACCAGGTATAAGGCATCATGCAAAAAAAAAAGATATAAGTGTGTGTATGTATGTGTATATATGTGTATATGTATATATGTATGTATATATATGTATATATATATCATATTAAATGAAGGGGGAAGTGCAGAGTGGAGACCCAAGGCCCAAGTGTCGACCAATGGAGATCCCCTCATAGAGGGGTTTAGGAGAGGAGATGGGTTAATTAGGGTGTGAGGTAGTATCGATGAATACCACAGCTTTCCCCCGGATCCTGGATGCTTCCTCCCCCCAACTACCATGATCCGAATTCTACCTTGCAGGGCTGGATAGGACAGAGGCTGTACACTGGTGCATATGAGGGTTGGAGGTACAGGGAATCCAGGGTGGATGATACCTTCAGGACCAAGGGTGTGAGGGACGATGCTGGGAGAGTGGAGGGTGAGTGGGTTGGAAAGGGGAAACTGATTACAAGGATCCACATGTGACCTCTTCCCTGGGAGAGGGACAGCAGAGAAGGGGGGAAGGGAGACTCCGGATAGGGCAAGATATGACAAAACAACGATGTATAAATTACCAAGGGCATATGAGGGAGGGGGGAAGGGGGAGGGAGAAGGGGAAAAAAAGAGGACCTGATGCAAGGGGCTTAAGTGGAGAGCAAATGCCTTGAGAATGATTGGGGCAGGGAATGTATGGATGTGCTTTATACAATTGATGTATGTATATGTATGGATTGTGGTAAGAGTTGTATGAGTCCCTAATAAAATGTAAAAGAAGAAAAGAGAAAAAAATGATTAGGGCAAAGACTGTACAGATGTGCTTTATACAATTGATGTATGTATATATATGAACTGTGAAAAGAATTGTATGAGCCCCAATAAATTGTTAAAATTAAAAAAAAAAAAGAAATCGATAAGCTCAGGACCTCAGGGTTCCAACACAAGTAGTGCATAAAGAACCAGAAAGCAACTATCTGTATCCCCAAAAAGAGCATTATTTTTTGTTTATAAACAGATCTGATTGCTGAAAAGTAAACCCAGGATCTTATAGTAAGTGTGACTGAATTACAATGTCCATGAATTCTCACATTCAAAAGTTATCTGATGTCAAATTGAGAGCATTAATTAGGAATAAATGGGATCCTTAAAATTGAGATGGGAGTTTCTGGGCAGATATGGATGACGCCAGGGATACTGAGGCCCTAAATTCTGTTGAATCATCCTTGGTATAGAATTATTCCTTTCACCTGAATTTGAAGACACTGTTGCAGCTTTGCCTCATAAATCACCTTTGCCAATAAAATCAATCCACTAAACTCTTTCTGTCCTGGTTAGCCCAATTGTACCCAAGGATCTCTTGTCTTGAGCATTGTCTGAGGTAGTACCTGAGGTGTCACCTGAAGCAAATAACTTCCAAAACATTGTAGAATGTCCCCAGAACTAGGATAAAATTCCAGAGATCTTAGTGGGTGTGGTATTTCATTGTGGTTTTGATTTGTACTTATCTAATGAGTAATTGAGTCAAACAACTTTTCATATGTTTCTTAGCCATTTGTATAACTTGCTTCAAAATGTGTATTTAAATACTTTGTCCATTTTTTGTTTTAATATGTTAATTATGCATACTGAAGTATGTCATGTAACCAAAGCTCTTTCCCCCCAAATAGTTTTATTGAGATATAATTCACATACCATACACTTCCATAATTAAGTCATGTTTTTAAATTTTTAATCATTTTATTGGGGGCTCATACAACTCTTATCACAATCCATACATATATCCATCGTGTCAAGCACATTTGTACATTTGTTGCCATCATCATTCGCTTTTTATGGGGGGGGCTTTTTATTTATTTTATTTTTTAATTTTTAAAATCATTTTAATTAAGTCATATTTAAAGAGTTGTATAAATATCATCACAATCAGTTATAGTGTATCCTCCCCCCTCCTATATTCATTATTTTGTCCCAGAATCCCTTTAATAAGCCCTATTGCTGATAAGCCATTACATCAATTATTGTCTCTGTATATCCATCTTTTCTTCTTTTTCCCAACAGTTTTATTGGCACATAATTTACATATCATACAATTGAATAGTTCAATCATTCAATTATATCAAGGGAAATTGCACAATCACCACCACATCTATCTTAGAGCACCCCACCCGCACCCCATGGTTAAATCGCCTTTAAAATGAGATGTGCAATCACGATCCATTCTAGTGCTCGCTTCCCCCTCCACCTTCATTCTTCACTCCCAAGATCCCCTTTCCCTCACTGTCACCCATTCCCCACGCTCTGCATTCCCTGTAACACTTTGCATCAGTTATTCTCATTATGCATCCACTCCTCCTGTGCTCCACAGCTGGGAAACCAAACAGAAAACAATAAAAAACAAAATAGCACTAAGGTGGTAAGGATAAGATCATATTAATGTAAAGACAAAAATACAAAAAACGCCTAAGAAACCCCCATCAACATTCGAAAAGCCAACGAAACAATTTCTTAGTTGCCATGGAGCAGCTAAGAGATACTTGCACCCAACACAAATTCAGGCTGTGTCTATAGGGAGGCCAACTGGGTCAAGTTTGGAGTCTGATCCAGAATAATTAGGATTACAATGGTCTCCACCTGATAGAAAGGCTGTATGGGACTCTTGCCTTTGGCTAGAGCACTTTGCCCATTTTGAATTGAGATGTTTTTTTGTTATCAATGTTCTTTATTCTTTGCATATTTTGAATAGAAAATATATATTTTAAGAAATGTTCTTCAAATATCCAAATTCCACTCTACCACTTAAGAAGGCTGTATCGTTCAATGAATTATGGTTTATGCTGTTAAATACAGTTTTATCTGAGATGTATTACTTTATTTTTCATTTAATTGAAAAATTAAATAGGTTTCTCAAAAAATGTTCTTCACATATTCTGTATAGAAATATCATACAAAATATATGATTTGTAGATTGCTTTGCCCACTCGGTGGCTGTGTTTCACTTTTGATAGTATACTTTGAATCACAGAAGCTTTTAATTTTGTTGAAGTCCAACTTAACACTTTTTAAATAGAAGTTGTTTATATTTTTTGTTATATATAAGAATTCATGAGGAAATCAAACGGAATGAAGATTTAAAACTATGTCTTCTTATAAATTTATAGCTTTTATTTTATTTGAAACATTTTAAAATTCATTTCTGTGTTTGGTGTGATAAAAAACTCATTGCCATAATGTCAATTCTGACTCAAAACAACCCTAAAAGGGTTAAAATTTATTCTTTTTCATATATATATACAGAATCTATATATTCATATTGATATCTTAGAATCATCCATTGAAAAGGTAATTCTTTCTCCATTGAGTAGTCTTGGTAGCCTTTTGGAAAATCAATTTACCATAAATTAATGAGATTGTTTCTAGGCTTTACATTGTATTGGATTGATATATATGTTTATCCTTAGACCAATACTATACAATTTTGATTATTGTATCATTTTAGTAAGTTTTGAAATGTAAACATATGAGGCTTCCAAATTTATTCATTTTTGAGATTGCTTTTGTCCACACTGTGTTATTTGCAATTCTACATAAGTGTTAGAGTGATGTTCTTTATTTTTCTAACAATTAGTTAGGACTTTGATATAGCTTTTATTTAAACTGTACATCAAATTGTGCAGTATTGACATCTTAAAAGTATTAAACCTTCCAATACATGATATGGGTTGTCCTTCCATATTTAAATATATTCTTCAACCTCTTTCAGCAAAATTTTGCAATGTTCAGTGTACAAGTCTCATATTTTCTCTGGCTAAGTCTATTACAATTATTTAATTCTTTCTATGTTAATATATAGGCATATCTCATTTTATTGTCTTTTGTACAGATTACATGTTATGCATACTTAGTTTGTGACAACCCTGCATCAAGCAAGTTTATCACATCATTTTTCTTTTTCTTTTTAAAAAAATTTTGTTTCTTTTTTAGTAGTTTCTTGATATAATAGTTATATATTATAAAACTCCATAGTAAAATCTCTTTTTAAATGAGTTATATATACATCATCATAATCAATTCTACTGTTCACTTCTCCCCCCTGTGTTCATTGTTCCCCAATTCTCCTCTCCTTCCCTGCCTTCTCCAATAATCCTGGCATCAGTTATTATCTCTATGCATTCACTCCTTCTGTGCATCATAAACTGGAAAACTTAACAGAAACAATAAAAACCAAAATTCAAAAGAGAGAAAACAATAATCATAATATAAACATAAAAATAAATAACAAGAAAGAAATGGCCACCAACAACATTTTAAAAACTAGAGAAGAAATTTCTGTCATGGAACAAATGAGAAATATTTGAGCCTAGAGAAAATTCAGGTTGGGTCAAGAGGGAGGTCAACTGACTAAGTATCATATTATACCATGGTTCATTCTACCATAATTAAGCTGTTCAATTCCTTCGCCTGTGGGTAGAGGGGATCTGCCAGAGGCATAGTCTGACTAGATATTCTGCAAACAGATTTTGGGCTCCCACTGACCTCCATAGGCTTCTACAAACTGTCATACCATTTTTCTAGCAGCATATATTCACTTCATGTCTCTGCGTCACATTCAGTAATTCTCACAATATTTCATACTTTTTCATAATCCTATTTTAAACTTAGTAGACTACAGTGTAGTAGAAACATAGCTATTATTTATTTATTTTTAAAACTGTTTTATTGGTACTTCTTCGACATATCATACAATTCAATAGTTCAACCATATCAAGAAGAGTTGTACCATCTACCGCAATCAATTTTAGAATATTTTCCTTTTCCCATACTCATTGTCATTCATGCATTTTTCCCATTTTGGCAAAAATATGCACAAGAAAACCCCCACCAATTCAACAACTTCTGCATGTATAATTCAGTGCCATTGAGTATATTCTTCGTATTGTTAATAAATACAATTTTATATGCATTGGCGAAGCAAAAAATCATGTGACTCACTTTATTGTGAAATTTGTTGCAATAACTTTGAGGTATGTCTGTAAATGGAATTGATTTCTTAGTTTTATTTTCACATAGTTCATTGTTAATATATAGAAATTAAATTGTTGTTTTTAATAAATCGTTTTATTGAGGCTCATACAACTCTTATCACAATCCATACATACATCAATTGAGTAAAGCAGCCTTATACATTAAAATTTATATTTTTTATACTGCTAATTATAGCTTTCAAATTTGTTAGACTCA
Organism: Tenrec ecaudatus; assembly: GCF_050624435.1. Lineage (NCBI taxonomy): Eukaryota > Metazoa > Chordata > Mammalia > Afrosoricida > Tenrecidae > Tenrec > Tenrec ecaudatus. Next base: position 85,594,626 of record NC_134548.1, read on the forward strand.
TTTATTACATATACTTTTTAAATAGAGGAGTCTGATTGGCACCGCATATTGAGCATTGAGCTATTAGCTGCAAAGTCGTTGGTTCAAACTCAGTAACTGCTCTTTGTGAGGTAGTTGAGGCTCTCTTCTCCCATAAAGATTTATAGTCTCACAAACCTTATGGAACAATTCCATCCCATTCAATAGGGTCACTATGTGTCATAATCAATTCAATGGCAGTAGGGTTTAAAATTTAAATTCTTAAGATTTTCTGTATGGAAGATTTTGTCATCTACAAGAACAGATAGCTTTACTTCTTTTCTAATGTGAACACTTTTCGTTTTCTTTCACTTTTTTTTGGTGCGCTAGCTATAAACTCCAGCACAATGTTGAGTAAAATGTTTAGAATGGGCATCCTTGACCTGGGTAGAGACTGTAAGTATTTTATCATTAAATACGATAAGATATTTTACTTTGGAAATGGCCACTTTATCAGGGGAAGGATATTCCTTCTCATTTTAGTTTGTTTAGGGTTTTTTTTTTTATCATGAACATATGTTGAATTTTGTTAAATTCCTTTTCAATGTCTGATGAGATAATCGTGTTTTCTATATATCTGGTGCATTACATTGATTTTTGTATGTTGAATCAATCTTGCATTCCTGAGATATGTCCTTTTTGGTCACATTATATAATCATTCTATTCATATGATGCTGGCTTTGCTTTGTCAATATTTTATTGAGAATTTTTGAATCGATATTTATAGGAGATATTGGCCTATACTTATGATGTTTGTATTGACATGAACCAAAGAATGCTCATTCCTCTTTAATATTCTGGAAGATCTTGTTAAATTGTTGGTAGGTGCCATAAAGCTGACTTCAACTCACAGCAACTATATGTACAACAAAATGAAAACAACCTGTTTCTGCACCATCTTCACAATTGTTACATCTTAGAGTCCATTGTTACAGATAGAGTATTAATCCATCTCATTGAAGGTTCCTCTTTTCCACTGACCTTCGGGTTTACCAAGCAAGAGGTCCTTCTCCAGGCGTGGATTACTCCTGAACCTCTTTCCACAGTACGTTAGTCAAGTATTATCATCCTCACTCCTACGGAGCATTCTGATTGTACTTCTTCAAGAGAGTTAGTCATTCTTCTAGCAGTCCATGATACATTCAATATTCTTCACCAGCACCATAAACCTAATGCATAAATTCTTCTTCTGTTTTATTTACTGTTCAGTTTTCCTATGCACATGAGGTGATTGAAAATACTATGACTTGGATCAGGTATACCTTTTTACTTTAAAGACGATTTTTGCAGAAGATTTGCCCATTATAATTAGTTACTGTTTTTTTTTTAGTGTTGTTTCAAATTAAATCCTTGACAATTTCAATGCTTTCTCCATTTATCATGATGGCTCATAGGGCTACTTTTGTGAATTTTTGTTTATGTTGAGGTATAAGCTATCTTGAAGACTGTGATTTTAATCTTAGTAAGTGCTTCAAGTTTTTTTTTTCACTTCCAGCAAGGTTGTGTTAACAGTTAACTGCATCTTATAGGTTGTTAATGAGCCTTTCTCTCACCTTGATGCCGTGTTTTTCTTCATATCATCCAGTTTATCTCAACATACAGACTGAATAAGTATGGTAAACATGTTATAACCGTGACACACACCTTCCCTGATTTTAGCACACAGCATTGCCTCGATCTGTTTGTATGAGTATTGCCTCTTGATAGGTATATGTTCTGGAATTCATGTTCTTCACAATGCTGTGTGTAGTTTTTTATGTGATTAATGTAGTTGAATATTTTTGTATAGCAAATAAAACACAAGTAAATATCTTTCTGGTATCATCTGTTTTCTTCCAAGATCCATTTTTTAGGCTTTGTTTTTATTTATTTATTTATATTATTTTTATTTTTTTACATTTTATTAGGGGCTCATACAACTCTTTTTTTCCTTTTTTTCATACAACTCTAATCACAATCCATACATATACATACATCAATTGTATAAAGCACATCCATACACTCTTTGCCATAATCATTTTCAAAGCATTTGCTCTCCACTTAAGCCCTTTGCATCAGGTCCTCTTTTTTTCCTCTCCCTCCCCAGTCCCCCCTCCCTCATGAGCCCTTGATAATTTATAGATTGTTATTTTGTCATATCTTGCTCTATCCGGAGTCTCCCTTCCCCCCGCTTCTCTGCCATCCGTCTCCCAGGGAGGAGGTCACATGTGGATCCTTGTAATCAGTTCCCCCTTTCCAACCCACTCACCCTCTACTCTCCCAGTATCGTCCCTCACACCCCTGGTCCTGAAGGTATCATCCACCCTGGATTCTCTGTGCCTCCAGCTCCCATATGCACCAGTGTACAACCTCTGCCCTATCCAGTCCTGCAAGGTAGAATTCGGATCATGGTAGTTGGGGGCAGGAAGAATCCCGAATCTGGGGGAAAGCTGTGTTCTTCATCGGTACTACATCGCACCCTGACTGACCCATTTCCTCTCCTAAACCCCTCTATGAGGGGATTTCCAGTGGTCGACACTTAGGCCTCGGGTCTCCACTCTGCACTTCCCCCTTCACTCACTATGGTATATACATACACACACACACACACACATATACACACACATATATACATATGTACACACACACACATATATTTTTTTTCTTTTTCTTTTTTTGCATGATGCCTTATACCTGGTCCCTTTGGCACCTCGTGATCGCACCGGCTGGTGTGCTTCTTCCATGTGGGCTTTATTGCTTCTGAGCTAGATGGCCGCTTGTTCACCTTCAAGCCTTTAAGACCCCAGACACTATCACTTTTGATAGCCGGGCACCATCAGCTTTCTTCGGCACATTTGCTTATGCACCCGTTTTTCTTCGGCGATCTTATCATGGAGGTGTGCAGCCAATGATATGAGTTTTTGTTCTTTGATGCCTGATAACTGATCCCTTCAGGACCACGTGATCACACAGGCTGGTGTGTTCTTCCATGTGGGCTTTGTTGCTTCTAAGCTAGATGGCCGCTTGTTTATCTTCAAGCTTTTAAGACCCCATACACTATCTCTTTTGATAGCCAGGCACCATCAGCTTTCTTCACCACATTTACTTGTTCACCCGCTTTGGCTTCAGCAGTTGTGTCAGGAGGGTGAGCATCGTAGAGCATCTTGTATCAGAAATTATATGGCTTGTGAGATGCCGCATTGTGATTCTTTCTGGCTTGGATTTCTGACAGTTCCCTGTCAATGTACTACTGCAATAATTTAAAATGTTATCTTCAGCAAAAATTTAATTGCATGTAATATTAATGATATTCAATAATTCCTGCATTCTGTTGGATCATCTTTCTTTGAAATGGGTACAAATAATGATCTGTTCTAGACAATTGTTCAGGTAGATGTCTTCCAAAATTCTTGGCATAATGAATAAGGACTTTTTGTTACATTCATTTCTTGAAACATCCCAGTTGATAATCTATTATTTCCTGAAGCTGTATTTTTCACAAAGTCCTTCATTGCATTGTTGGCTATTCACATCCCTGTATTTCACACCAAATTTTTACTTTTTGTATCTACATCATCTTTGACTAGGAGTAATCTAGAATTAAGCAAACTCTCCCTTAACCATCAGGATTCTCTTATTTTCCTGGCAGTTGGAGAGCTTAGCTACAATATATCATAATGCTTTTCTTTGGGATCTACCTTATTTGGGTTACTCGAATTGTTACTTTCTCCTTCTTTGTGATATTAGGGAAATTTTCTTCAATGATTTCTCATACTAATTTACTTGTAGAGTGTAAAATTTCTTCTTGTTCTAGCATCCCGACAGACAGGTTGTTTCTTTTGATAACGTCCCACATTATTCTCCAGCTTTCTTCTGATTATTTTGCTTTTTTTGTTGAGTGTTTCTCTCTTTATTTTAGTCATTGTGATTGTCTTCAAAATCACTGATTTATTTTTTCTTCTACTAATTCTTCAAGTCTTTTACTTGAAGAATTAATAGAATTAATTAATTAATCAATTAATTAATGTTGCCTAATTCTGTCATTTCATTGTTTATCTTCTGGAATTCCTTAATGTTGGTTTAATAATTTGTTTTTCAACTTGTTCTGTTGCCCACATATCTTAAAAGAACTTAAACACAATTCTTTTAACTTTTGTTTCTTGTAGTTGCATAGCCTCTTCTGCAGAATACTCCATTGAGTTTGGGTAACTTTCATTTTTGTTTGTTTTCTTGATTTTTGTTTGTTTAATGTTGTTGATTGCTGTTTCTTCAGCACCAAGGTACAGGTATGAGTGGTGTGTGTGCTACTGGGTTGTGTAGCTGCAATGGTATGGGAGAGTTATAATATGAGCTGAAAAACATACAGTGGTGAAATGAAGAAAAGGGGATAAAAATGGGTAAGTGAGAAAAGTTGTAGGAGGGGGAAATGAGCAAGCAAATGAAATAAAATGATAGTAATAATAAAACACTGTCTGGATAGACCAGAAGATTTGTAAAAATAATAGGAAAATGTCTTTTAAGAGGGGGAATCAGAATGAGTAAGTTTCATGGAAATATATTTCATGAAGAAAAAGAGAAAGAACAGAAATAGATAATAGGTTGGTGTGCAGGGTAAAGGAGGGGGCAAAGAGACAAAATAAGTGGGCTTGGATTGGGTGTAGATGCTGAAATTCTGTTGCTATGAAAGTGTGAATATGGATATGTCTATGCACTTGGGGGAGGGGGAGCTTGTTTCAGGGAGGAGGTTATGCCAGAATCTACAATCCTGCTGCCTATTGCCTGGGAGGAAATCTGTATTCTTAGGAGTGTGAGGTTGCACATAAGAAGACAGTGGAAAAGGAAGTGGGATGGAACTAGGAGGGGGAAGTATTATAATAGAACAAGACTACAAAAACCAAAGAAAGTAAAATAAAGTAAGAAATAAAACCACCTTGTGGGTGGGAGATCCCGCCTGTTTGGTAGTATTATTGCATAGGGGAGGTGGAGATTGTGGAAAAGGCTGGAGGTAATGGAAAACTAGGCAGGAATGAAGAAGGTAGGGAAAACATGGGAAAAAATGAAGCCTGGGTACAGATTATGTCTGCATATGACCTTCTATCCACCAGGGCCCTCAGAAACCAGCAAGGTCAGAAATTTGGCTGGGCTGTCCAGGGGCCAGGAAAAATCAGCCATGCTGGGGAAGAGTGGAGTTCACAAACCAGCTCATGTCACTGGTCAATAGTTGAGTCTGTTAGCAGGCATTGCTGCTCTCCTACTTTAAGAACCTTTAGTCTACTTAGATTTTAAGTTGAGCTTTTGGCTGCCAGGAAATGCCAGCTATCCCTCCTAGTGGAACTTTTCCAGTAGTTTCTGAAGAGCTCTACCTGTGCTTGTTATCTGGTGGCCATATTCCCAGAGACTCCTCAAAACTATGAATATCATTGGTTTTTGAATATATGATTCCTCCATACATGGCTAAATATACACCATTTGGGGATACAATTTCTCTGTGTCCTACTTCCATCTTTCATTGACTTTCCTTGAGTCATTCAACATCTTACCCATAGAATCCTTAAATATTATATCTCCAGGCTTGACTTTTCTGTTTTGCTTTCTAAATTCAAATCTTAGTCATTTCATCACAATAATTTATCTTCCAAAGTTGTTCTCTTGTTCATAGTGTGGCTGCAGATCAAAACAAACTCAACAGCACCTAATAATAACTATTGTGAGGAGGCAGCTCTTCCCAAGTTGCATTTTGAGTACCTTCCAAACTGAGAGGCTCGTATTCCAGCACTGCCTGAGAATGTGCCGCTGCTATTCATACAGTCTCATTGATCAAGGTTATTTAGATGTAGATCATCAGTTTCTTCTTTCTAGTTGGCCTGATTCTGGAAGCTGCTTGAAACCTGTGCACCATGAGTAATACTGATGGTATTTGCAATACTGGTGGCATAGTTTCCAGCATCACTGCAACATGTGAGCCACCACGATATCAAAAACTGATGAACATGAATGATTTGAGTAGTGTTAGTTTTAATTATGAAATATAACATTGGTACACTTTAGCAGTGAAGCCATCGGGTTTTGTGTGTTTCTATGTGTTATAACTAATACTACGAATCTCTTGGCTACCGTCTCTTCATATTTTCAGTTTCTTTGGGGGGAGCTCGGTTTTTGGAATTTTGAAAACTGCACAGTTATTCATTTAATCTAGTTGTCTAATTTGTTGACTTACAATTTTCATATATCCTGTTATAATTCTGTTTTTATAAGGTTCGCTTTCTTTTTTCATTCCTGATATTAGTAACTTGAGATCTTTCTATTTTCTTTCTTTATTAGTGGAAGAGTTTGTATTGAGTCTTTCAATTTAAAACATGAGATGAAAGAAAAAGCAATTCTTTTTAGCCAATATTTTACAGAATTGTATTAAAATACTTTATATTTCAAAGATTTGGATTGCATTTCTCAAGCGTCAGGGCTTTATCTTCTTACCAGTGGACTCTTCTATTAAACATAATAGCAACCAGCTGTAATTAGTTACATTAAGTTTCTTCAAGGGGAGATCTTATCATTGTTGCTGTTGTCTTTAAACTTGAAATGTTGCTATTTTTATCAATATCCACTAATTCTACTTCAAAATTAAGTTTTCCATTTGGTGGAATTTTGCCATCAGGCTGCCCTTTCTTTCCAGAAGCCTATTCTGGTTTAATCTCTAGTCAAGCCTTTTCTCCCTTACTCAGTGCTTCATCCCATCATCTGATAACTTTGCAAACTCCAACTTTAAAACTTAAAGGCTTGATGTTTTTCTTCTTCTTGGCACTTGTTTAAATATTACTGTCAAAGACAGTCCCGTCATGTTGTATCTCCCCTTGTAAGAACAGAATTTGTTCAAGAGTCTTTTCAGCCTTGTTTTCTTTGGGATTGTCATCAGTAACCTTCACATTTTTTCACCTGCTGAGGCACTTTATTTATGCTTTTAGTACCTTCGATATGATTAGTTTTAAAAAAGATGGTTATAGGCTGTAACCAAATGATCCTTGTTAGCTGTTTTGGCCACATATTAAATATTTCCTAGTAGCTTATGTTCTGCAAGAAATGAGTCTGATCATGATCTTGCAGAAACTTGACAATATCCTTAGGCGGCTACTTGGTACACAGCTGTGCCATGGCCCATGCCACCTGGGGAACGCTTGCCACCATCTTCCTTTGATGCCTCAGCTCTCTTCTCAATTTTCTTCTTGGTCATTGCAGGTTTCTAAAAGCACAAGCTTTCCCCCCCCCCCCTTTGACTTTCTCGTCTTTCTTTCACTTATTTTCATTCTGAGACTTAAGCTGATATTCACTTTATTGATTGATTGTTGTCTAGTTTGCTCTTCCTTCATTAATTCCTTAAGATGTAAGTTTAGGTTATTGAGTATAGTCACCTTTTATATTGTAGAAAAAATTATTTGCAATGAAAAATTCATGGGTTCTAAAAAATTCTATCATGTGGTCTCCAGCTTTGTTTCTGTTATCGAAGTCATATTTTCCAACTACTATTGTATCCATTTTTTAATTCACTTTGTATCCATGGTATCCACTTTGTATCCATATTTGCATTCCAATCATCAGTAATTATCATGTATCTTGACTGCATGTTTGATCAAACTGAAGAAGTTGATAGAATCTTTAAGTTTCTTCATCACTATCTTTAATATCTGGTGTGTAAATTTGAATAATAGTTGTATTAACTTAATTTCTTTGTATGCCTATAGATATTATGTGATCACAGACAGTATTGTACTACAAGATAGATCTTGAAATGTTCTCTTTTTGATGATGAATGCAATCTCATTTCTTTTGAATTTGTCATTCCCAGCATAGTAACCCAATATAATTGTCTGACTCAAAATGAATATTGGTCCATTTCAGCTCATTAATGCCTAAGATATCTATCTTTAAGGTTTTTCGTTCTCTCTTTTACATTTTTAGAAATTGTGAATTAGGCGGGGGTTTACATTTCAGATAATCAGCTTTGTATTTAACAATGAAATACTTATCAACCTCCCGGATAGCGTAGTATATCCTCCTTCCTTTAAAGCCTCTTCTCCCTCTTGTCGATTACTGTAGCGTCCTTCACCCAAGTTAATATTCTAGCCTATTCTTATAGCTTCTATTCCTTTCCTTTCTACCTTGGTAACATTCAAAGTCTGTTCCTGCTAGCATAATATCATTTGTCTTTTTTTTCCTTTTTAACACTTGTCTCATACAAGTGTTCCCTTTTTGTATTGACTAAGTTCACTCAGCATAATGCTCCCTAGGTCCCAATATTCCTGTATTCATACTTCATGCATTCCAAGATTTGATTATTAATTTATATTTGCAGCCATTTCTTCTCATTTTAAGTCAAACCTCATCAGAACGTGATGGTCCTGAAAGCTTTTCGTCAATCATGTCATTATGGTCACTGTATTTTGAGAAGGCAGTTCTTTGTCAATCATATTTTGAGTCACTCTGGACCTGAAGGGCTCATTTTATGGCATAGTATCTGACAATATTTGGCAGCTATTCATGAGGTTTTCAGTATCTGACAACTTTCTGCTGTTATTTTTAAGGTTTTCAATGGCTAATTTCTCAGAAACGAACACCCTATCCTTTCTTTGTAATCTGTTCTTAGTCTAGAAGTTCTACTGAAATCTGTTCACTTTGGGTGAACATTTGAAATAACAATGACATATATTCCAGCATGATAGAAATACCCAAACCACCGCAATATGACAAACTGATAGGCAAGTGGTGGATGAAAACACATAGCAATGAAAAATTATAAGGTGTTTTGGAGGAACAGTAAAGAGTAGACGTGTTAGCAATGGCAATTATTGGCCAGTGGAGAGCCAGTGAAGGAAAGAATCATAGTTGCCACCTCTAGGGCCAGCAAATATGGCAGAGATAGTTTTGATGCCTTTAAAAGAGAAAATTCTACAGGGCAACTATTAGGTTGAACCATGTGAAATTGTAGATATCTGACTGTTTGAACATTTGAAGCAGAAATTCTCCTTTTTTATCCTTTAAGACGGTTAACACAGGAAGGTTTAAAACTAACAATTAGAAATGTTTCTTTATCAATCCATTTAACCTACACAAGCAATATTAGTTTAATGTGCCATATTTCTCCTGCCTAAGAAACACCTTATGAATAGTTTCCTAGGAAAATTTTTACTTGGTAGAAGCAGACTTAGGTTTTCTGTAGATGATTGTTAGACCTGGGCTCATCCCTGGTGTATTATGAACATTTCTGTTGGCAGGGTCTCAGCAAAAGTCAGTGGGCCAACCAATCTGGTTTTGTTTCTTAACAATGAACCTAGAGTTTTGAGGGAGAGGCCCTCCATTTGACTGTTTCCTAAGAAGAATAAAATCTCCCATTTCCAACATAAAGTCAAGTAAGGTTCCTCCAATCTCAATGCTTTTGAATTGATGATTGAAAATGTGATTGTAGGATGATTTTTAGTATTTAGGGTTTGTTTTGGCTTTTAATTTTTTAAATTATTATATTTATGAAGAATAAGAAGGTTCAATTAAATGTTTGTCAATATACCTCCTTATACAAAGATATAATCATTTGTAGTTAATTCTTTATCAAATTATTGTTTAACATAGACCAGTGGCTATCAAAGTTTTTACATTTGAGATGCTTTTACACTCCTAAAAAATTACTGAGGAGCCCAAAGAACTTTTTCTTATATTGATATGGACTGTATTAAAAAGTAAAAACTAAAAGTTGAAATATTCACTTATCGATCCATTTAAAGTGACAGTAATTAAATAATTATATGCTACTGTAAATAACACATTTTATGAAAACAACTAATATATGAACTAGAACAAGAATAGTAGCACTGTTTCACATTTTAAAAAAATCTCAAATTTCTGGCTTATTTTCTCATATCTGTTTTTCATTCAATCTTGATATGTTGATTTGGTTGTAATATAGGGGAAAAATCTGAGCTCACATGAGTATGAAATTGATAAAAGGAGACCACCTTAAATAGCCTTTTTAGATAATTATGCATCATATTTTTCTTAGTTATGAAGATGAAAGTGGATAGATATCTTCTGAAAGAGTAGTTTCAGTGGAGATTCAGTAAAACTCATGAAGGAACTGTTCCTATTGTATTAAATTAAAAAATAACTGATCTATCTTAAATTTTGAATGCATTTTTTACTATTTCTTGGTTTTGTAACATTATCATACATTGATCACTTGGTTCAGAGGTTCTGGATCAAAATGGCCAACTAAACAAATATATAGGTAGATATTTCTACAACAACTAAAAGAAAATTGGCACAAATGAAAGGCCAGGGAACCTGAAATCTCAGAGAACAGCTTGAAAGTTAAGTAGATAAAAACCTTCGCATCCTTGGAAACTCCATTAGGTGAACTGAACTGTACCTCAAACACACCTATAATCTGAGTACTCAAGGTCAAAATTACAAGGCGTGTGAAGAAGCAGAGGACAGCTATACCAAGAATTTAGATATGACATCAGGCAGACTAACAGTTTTTAAGACATGGCCCTGCTTAATAATCACCCTCAGGAAGGAAACCTGGAAGAGATGGGTGCTATAACGAAGTGTAGTGAAGGAATTGGATGGTTCCTGGCTATCAGAAAGAAAAGCAACTGGATCCTAAAGACTTGTTCTCAAACAAGAAGCCATCTAAGTGAGATGTTAACTAAGCCCACATTGAAGAAGCAAAGCAACATCTGTAATCCAAGGAGTGAAAAAGATATAATTCAAATCCAAAGGAGGGAATGTTATCAGAGCTTACATTGTGAAATTCTGGTTTGTAGGAAGCTATGAATTACAGTGGGAGCCCAAAATAGATTTGCAGGATTTACACAAGGAATAAGCCTCCAGTGATTACCCTCTGACTATAAGTGAGGGGTAGGAATAACCTGATTATCAGACAATGAGTTTTGGAGAGATGATTATAGTAGATTAAAATAAGAAACCTAGATTGAAGGGTCAAAACCTTGTCATTTGATCTCCCCTTGGACACACTTTAAGCTTGATCTGACTTTTAATTTTAAAATTTTTGCTCTAGCTTGGGGTTTATCTGTTGTATTTTGTTATTTTTGATAGCATTATTGACTCTGTTATGTATCTTTCTATGCTTTTCAGTATATGAAACTTAAGTTGGGTGAATCTATAAAGACAATAACTAGAATAAGAGTCTCTGGGAGTATGTCAAGGAGGGGCCGAGTAATGGGGACTTGATATCAAGGAGTACACGAAGGCAGAAAATGTCCTGAAACTAATTGTGGTGGCAATTGTACAGCACTGCTTGATATGTCCAAACTCTTGAACGGTATGATGTCTTGATTATGTCCTAATAAAATAATTTGGAAATAAACAAAACAAAAAAACCTTCATATCTAAGATATTGCAGGAGGAAGAATAGAAAGGGGAGAGAGGGTCAGGCCTACTTGCGTGGCACCCAGCATTTACTCTGCACCATTAGAGCAGCCAGCCCTAGCTAAGCAACCCAGAGCAACACCCCAGGCAGGATCTCACATGACTTGATGCTCCAGTCAAGCCCTATGTGGCTCACACCCAAGCTAGGTCCTGCAGCTTGTTTTCCTATTCAGACCCTATGAAGCTTTGTGCTCCTTGGCTGATGGAACAATTCTCTGAATTTTTCTTCCTTTTCTCCCCTCCATTTTTCTAACCAAAAATTCTCTTTCTGTCCTAAAACTGCCATTTACTTTTCTCCTTCCTTTTTTCTTACAAACTTTTTCCTTCTTTATATATTGCTTTTTTACCTTTCCTCTTCATTTTCCCTTCTTTCTCTTCCTATGTTGTAGTTTCTCTTATTTATTTCCAGTGAACAGACACAACTACCCACACTTGACCCAGCATTTCTCCCAACCCAAAGGGTTGCACCATGATGCCATGGAGCCAACAGTCCAAATGAAAAGAGCAAGAAAAATAGATACAAACAAGTGAGCAACACCCAGATGCAAAGGAATTTCTCAATAAGAAAATGATTTGAAATTACCAGAAAAAGTAATTTAGAAGAATGATGTTCAAGTACTTTGAGTAAATGGATAAATAAAGGGATAATAATGAATATAATAATAATAATAGAATGATAAAACTTGAAAGAAAACACCAAACAAAAATCTACAAGATCAATATTAATATAACAGAATTACACAATACTTTAATGAGCATAGTAATATAATTGAAGACATGGAAAGCTGAATTAGTGAGCTTGAAGTAAAATGTCTCAACTCCAATCTATCAGAGGAAAAATCAACAAAAAGATAAAAAAAGTCATTAGGAGGCCTGAAAATTAGATGGGATATTATCAAGAGGAACAACTTATATATGACACTGGCATTCCAGCACAGGAAGAAATGAAAAATCCACAGAGATAATAGTACAAGAAATCTTGGTAGAAAATTTCCCTAACAACATAAAAGAGGAGAAAATAAGCATCCAGGAAGCAGAGTCAGCCTTGAACCGGAAAGACACGCCCTCAAAGAAAAACATCATGACATAATATAGGGGGGAAAGTCACAAAAGACAACCCATAAGAAAAAAAGTTCATATTTTTTCAGCAGAAACAATGTAGGCAAAAAGACAATGAAGTGGCCTAATTAAACACTGAAAGACAACAAAAACCTGCCAACCAAGGATATTGTGTCAAGCAAAATTATTTCTCAAGTATGTGTATTTCCAGACAAGGAGAAATTAGAATAATTTGTCAACACTGGGCCAACATTACAAAAAATACTTAAGGAAGGCCTCTGGACAGAGAACCAACAACAACAGCAGATTATTCTGATATAAACACATAAGAAGACTCCACCCAGAAATCAACATACTTAAAACAGTACTTAAGACAGCGCAGAAATAGAGGAAGAACAAAGAAACTATTAATATCATTACACAAACCTGATGGCAGGGGCTTATGTGGAGAGCAAATGTTTTGAGAATGATGAGGGCAATGAATGTATGGATGTGCTTTACACAATTGATGTATGTATGGATTGTGATAAGAGTGGTATGTGCCCCTAATAAAATGATGAAAAAATCATTAAACAAAAATGCTTCAAAATGACAGCAACAAACTTATACATATCAATAACAATATTGAATGTTAATTGTGTAAGCATAGTAGTCAAGAGACAAAGTAGCAAGTTGGATAAGAATCATGAATAATTTTAAACATGGCTGTCATTTTATAAGTCAATAGGTCAGCATTGTTTTGATTTGCATTTTTCTGATGACTAGTGATTGTGAATATTTCTTCATGTTTTCTTGGCCATTTGGATGCCATCTTTGGTGAACTGTGTATTCATGTCCTTTGCCATTTTAAAATTGGCTTATTAATATTTTTCTTATTGAGGTGTTACAGTTATATAAAGCTATTAGAGATTGGTCCTTTGTAGTGCTCTTGTCAGAAATAATTTCTCAGTCTGTGAGTTATCTTTTTACTTTGTGATAAAGTTTTTTTCAAAGTGATGTTTTTAAAAGTGCTTTTATGCACATAAGTGCCATATTTTAGTAGGTCTGACTCATCAATTTTGCGTGTGGTTCCTTTGCTATGTTTGAAAATATGTCTATGCCCTGCAATAGGGCCCTTAATTTTGTGTCTATTTTTGCACTGATTATTTTTGTAATGCTTGGATATACTGTTAGATCTTTGATTCATTTGAGGTTCATTTTTTGTACACAAGAGGAGACATAGATCCCATTTCATACTTCTGTAGCAATATATCCACTTGATTGTGGGGTATTTTTTTTTTGACATTTTGTCAAATTCTATTTGCCAGGATTTTTTTTTTTTGAGAATCTGCGCATCTAAATTCATGAGGGACATTGATCTGTAGTTTTTTATGTCGGTAGTGCCTTTGCTGGCTTTAGAATCAGGGTGTGGTCACTTTATAAAATGAACATGAGAATTACCTGTCCTTTTCTATATTCTGGAATGGTTTGAACAGAGTTGTTTTCATCCCTTCTCGGTAGGCTTGGTGGAATTTCCTGGTGAATTCATCTGGTCCTGGGCTTTCCCCTCCATCCATTTGAAATGAGCTTGTAGATCTCTAAGAACCCAAATCCACTTCAGTTTTACTTTTCCCTCTTTTATAGCCACCCAGACCAACTTTTAGAACTGAGAAGGAAGGAATCTGGAGGGTTTTTAATAATGTGAATCTTTACTACTTAAAAAAAAATTTTAACTTTACTTATTTTTTAAAGAAAAAACATTCTGGGCAGTTTCACAGTCCATCTCGCCAAATTAAATCAGTAATAGTATCACTTCAAACACCCCATAAATGTGGATTTTTCCCTTCTCACCCTCTTTCTCTTGGTACTTTTCTGTGTTTTCCCTCTCCTTGCTCCTATAGAATCTCTGAGTGTATCCCAGGTCTCTCTGGGGCATATGGATCACACTGAGAGGACCACTGAATTATCTCTAAAAAGAAGTATTCTAAAAAAAATGCATTTCCACAAGATGGTGCTATTATAATGTTTATTTGAAATTGACTGTGTCAAAATTGAATGTTCTAAAATTATTGATCAGTTTCAGAACACATGTGGTGAAAATATTCCAGTTAAAATTTTGTTTAACAAGATTTCCTTGGTGAATTCTTGGAATGCCAGGTTCATTTTCTTATCTGACTCTTAATTCTAGTATTTAACCTTGCCCTAATATGTGTTTTGACTATTAAACAGAAACTTCAAAGGCATATGTATTCATAGGTGTTACATTTCAAATTTAACACATTGGAGTGTAACAAAGCCATAAATTGTGATATTTTAAATTAAATTTGTAATAAGGGTTGACTATAAATTAAAATTTATAAATTACATTTATAGTTATACAATTCCACATTTTAATTCTTTACTGATAGGGTTTGGCATAAACTTTGTTCAACAATAGAATTTTTCTGCGGATGATTACCTTAAGATATTAATTATATTGCTTTCATACATTCATCTTTCCACCGATCTCACTTGTATTTTCTCATTTAGAAAACTTGCTCTTTTACTTATATTTCTTTTACATTTCTGTCATCAGACCTCTTCATATTTTCTTAAATGTACATTTTACCTCTGATCCATAATACTCACATATCTTTTGGACACATTTTCTAAGACACCCTCCTTATTTACCTAGCTCTCTCAATAGCCCATTTTCTCCCAGATCTCAGTATTTTTGCCTTCTCTTAGCAGCACTGGTCTCAGGATCATTCCATGTATCACCTGCTCTGACAGCTGGGGCTAAGTTTATTTAACTAAGAGGAGTGGGAGGTTCCTAGAAGGGATTGGGGACATACAGGACTCTGATTACAACTCTAGTTGGCAAGGCTGAAGCTGACCAGATGCCACAAGTCCAACATTCTGTTGCCTAAGTTTACTCAGAGGCTAACAGCTTGAGGGTCTGGCGATGTGCAGGAAGGGCCACTGGAATGTTGGCATTTCTCTCCCAGCCTCAGTTCAGTTACTGATTCACATATGACTTTAGGCAAGCTGCTTTAAGTTTTGAGACTCAGTTTGCTATAATGATGTACAGAATAAAACACGAAATATAGAGCCAATTAGACCCAAGTTCAAATACTCTTTTTGCCATAAATGGTGTCATCTTGAATGCTAGCATTTTATAATTATGTGTTAACAACCGAAACATATAGCAGGACTGGGGAAAGGTCCTGCAGTTGAGGATAGGAAGTTCCAAGACAGGGAGAGAAAATTTTGCATAGGGTAGATTATATGTGGTGATAAAAGTGGGAAATGAGAGATCTGGAGGTGATGATGAAATAGGCAAAACTGGCAACAAAACCAAACCTTCTTTGTTTTACAGTGTTCTGACCTATAATCTTTATTGTCTGGGTATTACAATAGTGCAGCGGGAACTCCTCCTTCTGTCTGCTAATTTGAACTCTTCCTCAGCTCTGTAGTTTTTTTTTGCACATGACCTAGAATTTCCTAACATGAAACTCTGAAAATGTCAGTCTCTCTCTTTAAAATTATCAACCAGTGGTTCCCCATCATCTACAGAATAAAATACAAACGCTAGTCTTGCACTCAAAGTCATTCATCATCTGTCCTCAACTAGATTCCAGGACCTACTCATTTTCCTGCAGGTATTCATTGAACATGCTACACTGGATTTCCCTTTCTTTCCATATGTAATGTCTACTACCACCTTAGTGGAAAATCTTATCCACTCTTCTAGTCCACTTCAAAAGACTATTTCTTTATCCTCCTCTGCACTTTTGGAGAATTCTGCCTTTATAGCCATTTCTCACATTTTATCTTGTGTGCTATTGCTATTAGGGTCCTAAATCTGCCAAAGGTAATTACACCAAATAATAGATGCCTTTCCTCTCAAGCCCTCTGCAACTATGCCTAGTATGGTGTTGTGGTCTTGGTAATACAATAAGTATTTATTAAAGTAAATTTACTACTTAAAACTATGATTTTCCAACCCATTTATTTCTTGCTGTATTTTCAATTCTTTTTCTTTTTTTTCAATACTGTCAAAAATTGTTTATCTACACAGGGAATCCAGGGTGGATGATCCCTTTAGGACTAGTGATGTGAGTGGCGATACCGGGACGGTGGAGGGAGAGTGAGATGGAAAGGGGGAACCGATTACAAGGATCTACATATAACCTCCTCCCTGGGGGACGGACAACAGAAAAGTGGGTGAAGGGAGATGTTGGACAGTGCAAGATATGACAAAACAATAATTTATAAATTATCAAGGGCTTATGAGGGAGGGGGCAGTGGGGAGGGAGGGGAAAAGAGGAGATAATGTCAGGGACTTAGGTGGAGAGCAAATGTTTTGAGAATGATGAGGGCAATGAATGTACAAATGTGCTTTACACAATTGATGTATGTATGGATTGTGATAAGAGTTGTATGAGCCACTAATAAAACAATAAAAAGATTGTTGACCTATTTTAAGATTTTTATTGTGTATTTAAATATTTATTATGGTTATGTCCTCTTGCTGGATTGACTAATCTTTTCACAATGTCCTTCTTTACTCTTTTGAATCTATTTTTTTCTGCTTCCTTCCTTGAAGTCTACTTAATCTGAAATTCATATTGCCACTCCTCTTTTCTGCTTTCTGTTAGATTGGAATGTTTTTTCATCCTTTGATTTTTATCTAAGGTGTGTCTCTTTCAGGCTGCATATTAATGGGTCTTGTATTCTTATCTAGTCAGTGACTCCCTTTCATTCAACTGGTTTATTTAATCTGTTCACATTTGATGTAATTTATGATATGTATTTATCAATTGCTGCCATTCTTTTGTGCTTTTTACTTGTGGGGTTGATGACTTTCGTTTTCTGTAAATGTTTCTCTGCTTACTTCATTTTTGTATCATATCTCATTTTCTTCATTGTTGACTTTTTTCTGTCTTTATGATTTTCCTATTTATTATGTTGCCTAGGTTTATTCGTTTTCTTTTGATTACCCTATAAGTGGTTTATATCTTCCTATGTTCCAAACAGTCTTTTCTATCTTGGCATTGTCCTCACTTCCTCTCCATTTGGAAATTTTGTAATTATACCATTAATTTTCTCAATTTGCTTTGTAGTTGTTGTCATTTACAGATCGATTGCTCTGGTTCTCTATTTTCAGTCATGTAAACTATTTTTAAAAATTATTTTTCTATGTTGTTTTCTCTGTGATGCCATGTATGTTAATCTTGGGTTGTTATCTAGTGTTGTTGATTCTCTGTCCAAAGAACTTTCTTTAGCATTTTTTTAAAGCTCAACTTATTCCCACAAATTCCTATAATTTCTGTTTATATTTCATAATTTAAATTTCATAATTTCACCATTGTGTTGGTCTTGACGGATATAAAATTCATGTTTGTTACATTTTTCTTTTAAAGTTTCATTTTGTTATCCCATTGCCTTCTGTACTGCATGATTTCTACTACGACATTGGAGCTTAGTCTTATTGGTTGACCTTTAGATGTAACATCCTTTTCCCCCCACCTGCTCCCTTGATGCTTTCTTCATCTTTGCCTTTGGAAAGTTTAATTATGATATGTCTTGGTGGTTTTCTTTTGGGTTCTAGCTTGTATGAGGTTTTCTGGACTTTGGGTGGATTTCTTTTCATTTTTATGATATTAGGAATGTTTTCTGCTAATATAAATTAAAAGGCTTCAAAAGTTTGTGGAACATGGAATTAAAAGTTAGTGGAATTTTCCTATGAATTTTTTGAAGTTCTCTTATATTCTAAATTCTCTGTGTATTTTCTTCTTCCTATTCTAGAATTCCAATAACACATAATTTCCCCCCTCTTATTTATGTCTCACATAATTCTTAGGTTTTCTTTTTCCTCCCTGATTTTCTTTCATAAAAATTAGTATCCAATAATTTGTCTTCTTCATCTATCCTCTATCAATACTGGTAGATTCAATTATATTCTTTTGGTTCTTCCAATGTGTTAACTATCTCCAAAATTTTTGTTGTTGTTATTAACCTTCTTGATTTCTAATTGTTGTCTTTGTATGGTTTCTAAATGTCTATTTATTTTGTTATCTTGCTCCTTACTCCTTATCATG
Source organism: Tenrec ecaudatus (assembly GCF_050624435.1). NCBI lineage: Eukaryota > Metazoa > Chordata > Mammalia > Afrosoricida > Tenrecidae > Tenrec > Tenrec ecaudatus. The sequence continues at coordinate 85,613,181 of NC_134548.1, forward strand.
TAGTTCTTTTATTTGTACTTCCTCAAGGAGTTTTCTAGTTTCTTTATGTTGGTCATTTGTTTGTGCCACCTAATATACAATGATCAATTAAATACAAAAGCAACAAAAACACAGTGTTTCAGCTTATATGAAGAATCAAGGCAGAATTCCCCAAACAAGTGACCAAAATAAAAGGTTAAAAGTCATTTTTAAATAATAAGTGGCATTGAAACTACCTGATAAGAAATTCTTAAAATGTCATGAGGTTTCTTCAGTGGATCAAGAAAGATCAAGCAATCTTCAGATGAAAACAAAAAAATCTGAGAAAAACTTAGAAGAATTCAGGAAAACATGAGAACAAACAGACAAAATAAATAATAAATTAGAAATCATGTAAAAGCAGCAAATAGAAATGCAGAAAACTAATACTAAGATTTCAGAAATAGATAATACATTAAAGGAGCAAATGAGTAGAAGAGAATTAACAGAAGGTCAAATTAATGAGTTTGAAGACAAATTTCCTTATACTAATCTGCTACAGGAATGATCAGGAAAAAAGAACCAAAAAAAATTCAAAGAAAGAGTAAGAATTACATGTGACAACACAGAAGGGCCACACAGAAGGGATGATAAATCTAAAGAGCAGTATAGCACTGATGAAACACATAAATATCCTCTAGTTCTTTAATATTTCCTCCCCTTAGAATTATGGTCTTTGTTTTTACCTTATTAATCTTGTTAGACCTGCATATGTTCATCTGTACAATAAGAGCATTCGCTGAACAAAAGCCAAGCTTGATAACCCAAGGGAAAGGGAAAGAGGGGGAGTTGATATCAATGATGACTGTATAACTCCACTCTAGAAGAATGAATAACAGATGGGAGGTGAACAGATAAAATGGATGGTGTAAGATAAGGCAAATAATAATATGTTATATAATAATTAGGGTTCCTGGGGGGGGGGGAGGAAAGGGAAGGGATGAATGGGAGCTGATATCAAAGAGTTCAAGAAGACAGAAAATATATTGAAATTGATGGTGGTAGCATTTGCACAATTATGCTTGATCTAATTAAAGTATGGAGGGTTACAATAGCTGTAAGAGATCCCAATAAAATAATAAAAAGAAAACGAACCAGTAACAGGCTAATGGTTTCCTGAGGGCAGGGGAAGAGGAGGAGAGTGGGGGGAAGGGGGAGCTGATAGCATTGATAACTGTGCTTGATGAGATTTAACAACAGAATTGTATGTGAATTGATATTTTGGATGGTATAAGATATGGATAAAAAACCTCACACCCACACAATAGGGTTCCTAGGTGGAATGGTGGGGGAGGAGGGACAAAGAAAAGCTGATATCAAGGAGTTCAAGAAAAAATAAAATGTTTTGAACTGATTGTGGTAGCTATTGTAAAATATTGCTTGATATGATTGAAATACGGAATACTATGATATCTGTAAGAACTCCAAATAAAAAGATTCAAAAAAGAAGAACCGGAATGAAACTGGAATTCCAGAACAAGAAGATACAAGAAAGACGCAGAGAAAATTGATAGAGTTGTTTGAAGAAATCTTCACTAACATCAAAAAAGAAGAGAACAAGACATTTAAGAGGTTGAAGAAAGCCAGAAAAGTACAGACTCCAAAAGAAAATCACAAAGATATATCATATTCAAACTTTCAAAATTTAAAGACAAAACTGAGAACAGCTCAGGAAAAACTAAAAGTTGACTACAGAGGGGAATCAATAAGGCTAAGCTTTTTAGGAAAACAAGAATGGCTAAGCTTTGATTTCTCATCAGAATCCATGCAGACAAGAAAGCAATATATTTTACACACACATAACTATATGATATAAAATACATATATAAAGTTCTGAAAGAACAATATTGCGAACTGAGAATCCAGTAAATTATTTATCAAATATGACATTGAAATTAAGACTTTCCAGATGAAAATAATTTGAAGGAATTATTAAACATTAGACCTTTGTGGTAGTTATATATTCATTTGTCAATTTGAGAGGACTAAGCATGAAGGGGTGGAGTTTACCCATCAATCAGGTGGCAGCTTGATGACCTCACTTGCTCATTTGGAGGCACTAATGAGATAAATAGCTCATTAGAGGTGGGGCACATACTCACTCCCTGGGAGACATTGCAACTGACAAGACACATGGAACTACACTAGTGCCCTGAGATGGAAAAGCCACGAGGCGACCTGCCAGCACTGAGATGCTTACTCCACCACTGGATCCACAAGACTTTCCACTGACTGGTCTGTGATCATCATGCATTTGGTGTCATTTCATGTGTTTCGTGAGTCTGAAGAGGACGTTATAGATTGGTATTGGATATATGGGCTAATATAGCACTTATGGTCTTGATCTGGACTGGGCTTGGATGTCTTTTCAATATTCAATTGCTCTTGTATATAAAGCTCTTTCTTATACACATATAAGTGTCTATGGATTTCTTTCTCTAGTCTACTCAAACACATTATGGTGCCTTGGGAGTGGGGTACTAGAGAAACAAATCATAAAGATGGAAAGTGGATATTTGTTTGACCTTTGACTTATGGTAGTTTTTCTTCTTTGGCTAGCCAGAAGTCAGATATGTCCATGTAGTTTACTGGGTTGCTTTCTGGAAAGAATAGGGGAAGTTAAAGTTTTGATTATTTTGTTTGGTTGTTGTCTTTGACTGTTCCTCTTTGAAATGGCGAAAATGAATGTGACTAATGTATGCTTTCAGCCCAGAGTGCAAAGTTGCCCCTTGAACATTTTCTCAGAGACCATACTGTTCAGAGAAAATAGTTGACAGAAGGTCAAAATGACTGACAGAAAGGCTGGCTCTTGTTTGATGATGTCAGACGTCTAATCCCATATTTTGTATCAATAGAATAGTTTAGATAAGGATTAAGTTAAATTAAATAAGGATTGAACTTGACTAATTTAAGAATTGAGTTTAGTATCTGATTCTACTTTATTTATACTGATTTCCTCAGCTTATTATTATTGCTATAAAGATTTATAGAAATTATTATTGGGAAGTATGAAAATAGAGAGCTTGTAAACCCACTTGCCTTGAGTCATTAAAATTTTGTTTTTAAATGGGTTTAGGACATGCCTACAAAGAAGGCCCTGAAAAGATATGCCCCACCCAGTGTCTTAAGTGCTCAGGACATTCGAAGATGAAGAGATGCACCTAGTGGCTGTTGACAGATTGAAAAAAAAGGAACTTGGGCTTTTTGAATCTTGAACTAGTGGTTTTTGTTAGAAGCTGGAAAAAATCTGGGACCATTAAAAAAACTCTTCTCTCTCTCAGACTGAATGTTAAAGGGAACCTGTGAGAAGCCAGAAATGCTTGCTAGGTGACAACTTGGATCCACTTTTTGTGTAGAAGTCGAAGAAATGCAGCAATTAAAAGACGGGTTGAGTCTGGCCACTGACGCCCGTGAACCTGGTTTATAGGAAGTAGAGGTGATGATGAGAGTGGGTTGACTAGTCTGAAGTTCATGACCTAGCACAAGGGAACTATGCTTGTTAAGAATTTGTGATGGGGCCATGGTCTAAAGGAAAGGTGACCAATGGGTACCCTGGTGAGGCTAAGTGAGGCAGCTCACATTGAGTTGACTAGAACCCGACCAGATGAAGGAAAGGTTTTGAGTCTATGAACTGGAGCATATTTCTGCACACTTTATGGATGGCCTGTCCTGATTTAACTTGGCTTATGGATTTGGATTTCACAAGGTTCCAACTGGAATGAAGATTCTTTGCATCAAAAATATGACTGTCTCCTGAGAGCACTGGATTGATTGATATAAGTGGGCAGAATATAAATTGGATACCCAAAATTGGGGGGTTAAAGGCATGAAGTAGCTGGTTTACAAACTTTCATAGGTGCTGGAATATATTCATAGGATGATGGGATTAAGGTATAGGTGTTACCTAACTGCAATTGTTAGGCATAGGATATTTTTGTTTTGTCACTTATAGAATATACTGTTTATATGAGAATGGCACAGATTGAATTGTATGCATTTTAGTTTTATCCTATTACATACAGATATGATTTTATTATTGTTCGCTTGAAAATTGTATATGGCTAAAGAGTTGTATGAAAGTGTCAAATTGACAAGGGGTGGTCTGTGGTAGTTATATAATCATTTGTCAATTTGAGAGGAGTAAAAATGAAGTGGTGGGGTTTACCTGTCAATTAGGTGGCAGCTTGATGATCTCATTTGGAAGTACTAAGGAGATAAATAGCTCATTGGAGGCGGGATACATGTTGACTCCCTAGGAGACATTGAAACTAACAAGACACATGGAATTACACTAGTGCCTTGAGCTGGAGAAGCCATGTATAAACCCCTGCCAGCACTGAGATGCTTACACCACCACTGGATCCACAAGACTTTCCACCAACTGGCATGTGATCATCCTGCATTCGGCATCATTGCATGTGTTTCGTGAAACTGAAGAGGACGTTATAGATTTATAGTGGACATATGAGCTAATATCAGACTTCTGGTCTTGATCTGGACTGAGCTGGGATGTTTTCTCAATATTTAATTGCTTCTGTATATAAAGCTCTCCTTATATGAATTTTTTTCTCTAGTCTACCCAGACTAACACAACTTCCTTACAAAAAATACTAAGGAGATTTATTTGGATAAAGAACCAACAACAATAGATGACAACTTGAGGTTAACATGCATGACAACAACACCCATAAGTCTTAGAATAGCCAAAGTAAAACAAATTTGAAAGATTGAAAATAGGTCATTAAAGATACTAATTTGTAAAGGGCAATGTAACCGAGAGGAATTACTGAAACACAAATGAACGCTGAGCATGATAGTGGGACAAGAGGAAAGTAAAAGTAAATAGATGAAAGAACTAGGAGGCAAAGGGCATTTATAGAGCTCTAAAAACAGGCATGTACATATGTAAATAGATTTACATATGATGATGGTAAAATAGATCTATGTGCATATATTTATAAGTTTAGTATTGAGGTAGCAGATGGACATTGGGCCTCCACTCAAGTACTCCCTCAATGCAAGAACACTTTGTTCTATTAAACTGGTGTTCCATTATGCTCACCTTTCTGATACAATCACTGAAGACAAAATGGTGCATAGGCAAATGTACTGAAGAAAGCTGATGGTGCCCAGATATCAAAAGATACAGCATATGGGGTCTTAAAGGCTTAAAGATAAACAAACAGTCATCTAGCTGAGAACAACAAAGCCCACATGGAAGAAGCACACCAGCCTGTGTGATCACAAGCTGTCTAAGGGATCAGGTATCATGCACCAAAGAACAAAAAACCATATTATTGTGAATAAGGGGGGTTGCAGAGTGGGATACAAAACCCATCTGTAGGCAACTGGACATCCCCTTACAGAAGGGTGACAGGGAGGAGATGAACCAGTCAGGGTGCACCACAGCACCAATGAAACATACAACTTTCTTCTAGTTCTTAAATGCTTCCTACCCTTAAAGATCATGGTCCCAATTCTACCTTACAAATCTTGCTAGACCAGAGGATGTACACTGTTAAAGATAGGAAGTGGAAGCACAGGGAATCCAGGACAGATGAACCCTTCAGGACCAGTGGTGAGAGTGGCAATACTGGGAGGGTGGTGGGAAGGTGGGGTAGAAAGGGGAAACTGATTACAAGGATCTACATATAATCCTCTCCCTGGGAGATGGACAACCAAAAAGTGGGTGAAGGGAGAAGTCGGACAGTGTAAGACGTGACAAAATAATAATAATTTATAAATTATCAAGGGTTCATGAGGGATGGAGTGAGGAGGGAGGGGGAAATGAGGAGCTAATACCAAGGGCTCAAGTAGAAAGCAAATGTTTTAAGAATGATGATGACAATAAATGTACAAGTGTGCTTGACACAATGGATGGATGTATGGATTGTGATAAGAGTTGCATGAGCCCCCAATAAAATGATTAAAAAATAAATAAAATGATTTACAGTCCCAAGGGCTCAAATAGAAAAGAAGTGTTTAGAAAATGATGGTGGCGACATATGTACAAGTATGCTTGATACAATTGATGTATTGAATGTTATGAAAGGTTTAAGGTCCCCAATAAAAATATTTAAAAAACAAAATAAAGATATTATTTTGTAATGAAGATAATTAGAAAGTAAATAGAGAGAATAATCTAATTACAGAATTTCCATATGGGAAGGAATTTCAGTAGATTTCAAGATAAAGCAGATTGTTTTAAGCTTGGGAAGAAATTACAGGTCACCTTAAAGAAGATGCACAATTAAAAGTAAATTAAAAAGCTAAAAATCAAAAAGATCTCATTATTCTAAACAACAATGGAGAAAATGCAACCACAAAGGGTCCCATTGGATGAGAACATTGTTTTTAAAAATCAAGGAAAGTTTTCCACCCTAAGAGTGTTATGATTTCTATGGGTAGGAGGGAATAGCAGTGTTAGTCACTGGCTAGAAGCTATACAATCATTAACTTGAGTGAAGGGGAAGGCAACATAACATGAGGGAGTTTGGCAAAATTTGTGGAGGGAGGGAAAGATACTGGCAGATATATAAATGTTCAGCATAACCGAGGTAGATATTATTATATACACAATCCTGGAATAACTATGATCTATGAATAGATGGATGTATAAACATGCAGACTGAAAGTGTGTGAAAGACAATGGGACTTGCTCCACAAATGTATATGGGTTTGTCAGGGGAAATTTGTATATGTGTAGTTACTTTTGCTGCAAATATATCCACGAATGTGGTGAAGCATTCAGAGGCAAAGTTAAGAGACTCTTAAACATAATAACCAAACACCTAAGGGAATGAGTTGCTGGACCTAGGTACTCAGGACCATAGTCTTGAGGAATTCCAAGGTCAATTAGCATAACATAGTTCACAAAAGTGATTTTTTACATCCTGCTTTGATGAGTATTGACTACTCTTAAAAGCTCATGAGTGGCCATCTCAGGGACAATTTTTGGTGTCTCCTCGTTCAGATGACAAAGGATTGATGAAAATTGAAAGACATGGAAAAAATTAGTCCAATGGACTATTGGACCACGGAAACAGTATCTCCAAAACCCTAAGAACAGAAAACTATGTATTGCTTGGCTACCACTAGTAATTTCTCTAAAAGGGATCATATAAAGTTACTCTGCGCAGAAAGAGAAAAGTGTAGAACAAAAATTACAATCATGAAAAAGACCAGGGTTTCTGGTCAGAGAGAGACTGACATAGTACCCAAGACATGGTTCTTAATCACACTGCAGATCTAGCAGTAAACTCACCCTGTGCTCAATTTTCAGCCAAACTGTAGACAGGTCATAAGTGGAACCATAAAACTAAAAACACCTCAGAATAATCAACCACTTGTGATCTAAAGAACAGCATTTACCTAAGGACAACGTTCAAATGGGTTAGGAAAAAAAGAGCAATTGAAACAGAAAACACAAGAAGGAAAAGCATAAGTAATGTTATATTAAGGGTATTACTATGAATAAGATGAAATATGTGTGAGTTACTGAATGTAAAACTGATGCTCTGTGCTGTAAAAGATTACCCAATTCACAATTAAAAATGGAAAAGAATAAACATAATTCATATCCATATAAAATATAGAATATCTATGTGTGCCTATACCTCTGAGGAGCACTAAACTAACATCAGGAAATATTTATACATTTGTGAGAAGAGCTACTTTTTAGTATTTAGTAAAGCGTAATTACTGAACTTACAGTATTAGGTAAAATTTTAATCCAATTTCTATGAATTTATCCTGTATAAGAATTAAAGCAAGTATAGAAAGCCACAAACAGATACAACAACAAAAATACAATAAGGAAACTATTTTGAAATGTTAAGTACGCAAATTAGAGAATTAATAGTGTCAGTTTCAGAATTTTTCTGTGTTAAACATTTTGGACTTTAAATGTTCAATGGTACAGATTTCAAAATTTGTAAGTGCAATTTCTTTAACAAAGTGAAAACTTGCTCTGGTTTTGTGACCTTGTATAATTTTGAAATAAAATCAAGAAAGCAGTTTTCTCTCTGAATTAGTTTATTGTGCCAACCTGGCTGATAAATACATGTGGGGTTAATTAAAGGGTGGAGAGATAAAGGGCTCAGTGAACTTTGCCTTTCGAGTTCTTGGGTCTCTTGCTTTGTGATGGTCAGACCAGTGTGCAGTTCACTGCTTCAACTGGCAAGGCTCACTTCCTACAAGACATCCCCAAGGTGAAGCCGCATGGACGTACCCCGATGCAGCCCTGGGTGCTGGAGCAGACGTTTGGAGACCCCTACCAGTGCTGAGATGCTCATTCATTCATTGATTCAGCTTTCCTCCTGCAGTTGGCATCATAGTGTGTGTTTTGTTAGATGTAGGGGGACTTTGTGAATTGGTTTCGGACATATGGGCTAATGTTGGACTTGTGGGCTTGGGCAGCACTGGGTTGAGGGATATTTCCTTGATGTACACATAACCTTTATATAGAACTCTCTCTTATAGACGCATTTCTGTGGATTTATTTCTCTAGTGTACCCAGACTAACACACTCTCTCACAAAAAAAAGTTTACTTATTTTAAGATTTAATTTTATATATGAATATATAATTTTAATGTAAAAATTGAATTATATACAGCATATATTTACATACACATATAAAAGATCCAAAAATTATATGAAGACCTATTAATACTTAATAACACCTATTAACTCTGGGAATTTGGAGAAAAAGTTAGTAAAGGTAGGCAGAATTTTATTTTTCATCCTGCATATATTTTGTTTCTTTTGACATTAGAGTTATTTTTTTAAATTTCATCTCACTTTTAGGGTTACAATTAATCAGAATCAACCCCATGGTAGTGGATTTGGTTCATATTTATCGCTTTTTGGTTTGTAAAGCAAGATCAGCCACTCTGATTTACAGTGATTCCCTTATTTTACAGATTAGGAAATGGGTCAGGGAAATGAAATAACTTATTCAGGAACAGCCTGTAGAAGAAACAGGGGAAGTAAATCCTCGGGACTTATATAGCACTTTTTCCACTCCTCACACCTGTTCAGTTACATTGCCCATTCATATGAAATACAATCACAAAACCATCAGTCATTCCAAATGTTTCACGGATGTTTCCGGAGTACATGATTCATAACTGCTATGGAAAGATTCTCACAGTGCAATATTGTCTGCTGCCATAATCCTAAAGAAGGAAATCATTTTCAATCCAAGAATGAAAACAGATGCAAATGTTTAAGCAGTTGGAAGTGAAACATAAGCATGTGTTCAGAAACCATGAATAGCTTCTTTTTTCCTCAATAGACACAATTTAATGATTTAATCTTTTCAGCTTTCATAAGAGCAATGGCTAGGATTCCAGTTTAATATTTAGGTAACAACGCCTATTGGGACCCGTTGCAACATTTCCTAGTGTCTTGTGGGGATGGAATTCTGTATTATTAAGTGGCTGTGAGAGAGCAATAAATATGTAAAGTCTAATGACCTAATAAATACCTTAATGGGTTGATTTCTTGGGATTTATGCTGTGAAACTAACAAGGCTCTGTGATAGAAATGCTTTCTCTAGGTTGCTACCATTTCAAAGCTCTATATATCATTATTCATATTGCCATGAAGTTGATTCCCTATCGAAAGTTAGTGAGAATATAAATCTTTTTCTTTAATTTCCACCTTGTAACCATCAAAGGATGTTTCTTTTAGTGTGAAAGTCTTTTCTTGATTTTTACAATAGCAGTCTCATATAATATTTTTCCTTTTGTGAGTGACTGATTTTGCTCAGCATTGTGTTCTCCAGATCCAGGATTAGTGTAAATATTTACAGAACAAACTGTCTCATCTTTTTCCCATATGCCTGCTGTGTTTGAACTTCCAAACTTGTATGCATTAGGGATAACCTAATGCAGTCACCTAACATATATGGAAAATGAGGTCCAGAAAAGGATTGTCTTAAATGATAGATTTGGTTCATATTGTTGTTTAATATTTTAAAAGGTGAATGTTGTATTCTTCAGATTTGGGGGTGGAAATAAAATGTGTATTCACTTGAGTTCTCATTTCACTTATTTGGAATATGATTCTTAGAAAGGTGGCATTGGAATCACCTGGGAACTTGGTAAGAAATATAAATTCGTAGGCCCTATCCAAATTGAAGAAAAACTAATGCATTTTAATTATGTTGCTGGTGAAGAATATTGAAAGCACCATGGACTGCCAAAAGCACAAACGAATCTATCTTGGAAGACATATAGCCACAGTGCTCCTCGGTGGCAAGGATGGAAAGCTTTCATCTCAAATACTTTGAACATGTTATCAAGAGAGATCAGTCCTTGGAGAAGGACATCATACTTGGTAAAGTGGAGGATCAGCATAAAACAGGAAGGCCTTTGACAAGATGGATTGATATAGTGGCTGAAAAAATGGACTCAAACATAAGAGTAATTTTTAAGGGGTGGGGGGCTGGACCAGGCAGTGGTTCACTCCGTTGTTCTTAAGGTCACTAAGATATGGAACTGACTCTACGGGATATAACAACAATAATATCCAGGAAGAGCCCTGGTGGCATAGTGGGTTACTTGTTGGGCTGCGAACTGTAAGGTCAGCAGTTCGAGACCACCAGCTGTTCAATGAGAGCAATAAGTCCTATTCTGTCCTATGAGGGCACTGCTGAGTTAGATTCAACTTGATAGCAGTAAGTTTGGTAACTGGTAACTTTGGTGTCGCTGATAGAAATAACACCAGAGACTTCTGGCAAGGTGGCAACTGAGTAAGACATACCAGAGAGACTCCGCAAAAATCAGCACAGAAGAGTTACTAAGGGGGAAATTTCAAACTGCCAGATCTTAGTAGGAGTATTATAAAGATTACAAATCCACTAGGTTTGGAAGAGCTGGGGCTTTTGGCTTACCACAGTGTAGGCCAGCTAGGGTCTAACCTGAGACCCACCACTGTATCAACCAGAGCCAGGATCATTTGGAGACAGCCCAATGGTTTTATCTCAACACAGCCACAGCTTGCCACCACTTCGGGGCAGGATTTAAATCCCTCTAGACCCATGGTCAGGGATCGGGGTTCAGCTGTATCGTTACTTTTGTTCCCCTCTCTTCTCTCTTTCCCCCCAGTCTCAGTGGGCTCTTTCTCCCTTCCCTTTTATCTCACACGCCACTGATGAACTACAGGCTACTCCCCTTAGCCTAGCGGATTTATGTCTACCTTCCACTCAGCTGGGAGAGCTCAACCCTCTGAAGCAAAATCTGAGGCTGGGGAAAGCCTGCCCACTTCCTTCAGGAAAATACCACCCACCTTCTTCCGGGAAAAATCTTGCCCACCTCCTTCTGGGTGAAATCGCACGCCCCTTCTTCCTGCCTTCTGTGGCACTCTTATTGCAGCAGGCACACCTGAATGCCCTCTGCAGTGCCCCAAGCTGCCGTGTGCCACACCATCACGGCTTCTTGCGAGATCCCTCAGTGCAACATCATATTCGCTGGTCCATAGCCACCTAACCAGCGTCTCCTGAGAGGACCATCCACCTTTTCCTCCAAATAACAGAATACTGGTTGACTAGGGAAAGGGTGAATCTACAGGAGGATAAAGAAGCAGGCAAATTCTGTAGTGCAATTAACTGCATGCAATTCAAAGAAGCATTCCCACGAGTCTCCCAGAAAGGGCCCAGTGCTCTTTGACTCTCTGTAAAATGACACCTGGCTCCTCTAAAACAACAGAAATCAGCACCCAAAACCTCAATGATAACAGAGGAGAAACAAAAGGCAATATCAGAAGATGTCCTGAACCAAACTTCATGCACAGAAGAAGCAGACATTGATCTTCAACAGAAATAAATTTTCAGAATGTTGTTTGGAGTCATACAGGATATAAGGGAAACAATACAGAAAAAGGATGAAGTGATAGAAGAGATAAAGACCATATTCCAAAGGAAAATACAAGAGATTAGGAACGAGATAACGAAAAACAGTAGTGGACTCACGGCCATCGCTAATCGACTGGAGGAGGCAGAGAGCCACACCAGTGAAATAATAGATATATACAGAGTTCTTCACCCAAATACCAAAAATATCACATTCTTTTCAAGCCCACATGGCACATACTCGAAGCTAGACCACATGCATAAATTTAATCACATTGATAACATACAGACTTTATCTCTGACAACTGTGCCATAAGGCTGGAAATCAACAAAAGGAAGATGAAGAAAAAAAGGGGAAACAATTGGAAGATGAATAACTCTCTATTGCAAAAGGAGTGTGTACTAGTCTAGATCAGAGATGAAATTAGGAAATTTCTAGGAACCAACGAAAATGAAACACGACGTACCAAAACTTATGGGACACAGCAAAGGCAGTTGTCAGAGGAAGTTTCATAGCAATATATGCACACATGAAAAAGGAAGAGAGATATGCTTGCATAGAATTTTCAGTAAATAGAGCAGAGTCAACAGGACAATTCTAAGAGCAAAAGAAAAGAAATAATAAAAATCAGGGCTGAGATTCAGGAGAGGGAAAAATAAGAAAACTATGGGGAAAATGCTGTTAAAAGTTGGTTCTTTGAAATGATAAACAGAATTTACACACTGCTGGCAAACCTAACTAAAGAAAGGAAGGAACAAATTTCAATTACAAGGATGAAGAATGAAAGCGGGGACATTACAACAGACCCTAATGAAATCAAAAGGATAATTACACAGTACTACAAAGGACTCTACTCCAATGAATTCAACAACTTAGAAGACAAGGACAAATTTTTGGAAAAACAATCCCTTCCTAGATTATCCCTGATGGACGTCAAGAATCTCAACAGACCTGTAGCAATAGAAGAAATAGACAAAGTTATCAAAGGATTACCAATAAAAAAATAATCCCCTGGACCAAATGTCTTCACAGGAAAATTCTATCAAGCATTCAGGGAAGAACTGACACCAATCCTACACAAACTCTTCCAGAACATAGGAAAAGAGGGCAAACTCCTGAACTCCTTCTATGAAGCTAGTATAACTCTGATACTGAAACCGGGAAAGCATCCCACAAAATTCAAGAAATACAGGCCCATAGCCCGAGTGAACATCAATGCAAAAATCCTTAACAAAATACTGGTCAAAGTATATAAAACAAATAATTCACCATGACCAAGCGGGATTCATACCAGGGATGCAGGGATGGTTCAACATGAGAAAGACCATTATTATCATTCACCACATTGACAAGAAAAACTATAAGAACCACATGGTAATATTGATAGATGTCGAAAAAGCATTCGACAACATCTAACACCCATTCCTGTTTAAGACACTCAAGAAGATAGGAATGGAAGGAAAATCCCTTAATATTAAACAAGCTATATAAGAAAAGGCAACAGCCAACGTGGTAGTTAATGGAGAAAAAATGAAAACAATCCCACTGAAAAAGGGACCAGACAAGGATGTCCCTTGTCCCCTCTCTTATTTAACATAGTACTGGAGGTCCTACCTAACAGCATAAGGTAAAGAAAAGACATCAGAATATTCACCTGGGGAAGGAAGAGGTGAAACTATGGTTATTTGTAGATGATATGATTTTAAATGTGGAAAATAGCAAAAGCTCCACAACGGGAGTACTAGCAGTGATAGAGGAATATGGCAGAGTGGCAGGATACAACAAACATTAGACTGCTATACACATTGGACAAGACCACAGAAGAGGAGATAAAAAATGTGGTACCCTATACTATAGTTAAACAGAAATTGAAATATCTAGGGATATACCTGAGTATAAAACAAATGATATATATGAGGAAAACTACAGAACACTATTACAAGAAACCAAGAGTGACCTCAACAAATGGAAGAATATCCCATGCTCATGGATTTGAAGTCTCATTACAGCAAAGATGTCATGAAACATACAACTTTCTTCTAGTTCTTTAATGCTTTCTTCTCCCCACTGTCATGATCCCAGTTCTACCTTACAAATCTGGTTAGACCAGAGGATGTACACAGGTACAGATCAGAGCTAGAAACAGGGAATCCAGGACAGATAACCCTCTCAAGACCTTTAATGAGTGCGTTGATATCAGGATGGTAAGAGGAAGGTTGGAGAGAAAGTAGGAATCAATTACAATGATCTAAATGTAACCCCCTCCCTGGGGGATGGACAACAGAAAAATGGATGAAGGGAGACATCAGACACCTTAAGACATGGTAAAATAATAATAATTTATCAAGGGTTTGTGAGGGAGGGAGGCAAAATATGAGGCGCTGACTTCAAGGGCTCAAGTAGAAAGCAAATGCTTTGAGAATGATTATGGCAACAAATGTACAAATGTGCCTGACACAATGAATGTATGTATGGATTGTGATAAGTGTAGTATGAGTCCCCAATAAAATGATTCATTAAAGAAAAAGAAATGACACCAGAGATTGCATGGTAGAATTTTGCAACACTAATGATTTAATCATGCAAACACCTTTTGGAAACAACATAAACATAGACTTTAATAAATGTGCTGCTCACTAGATGAGATGGAATACTCCAAAATCAACTACATGTGTACAAAATAATGAAAAAGAAACTCAGCATGATAAATCAGAACAAGGCCAGAGGATGACCAGAAAAAATCATTAATTATCATTTTTCATTAATTATTAATATGCAAGTTCATGTTGATGCTGAAGAAAACTAAAACAAGTCCATGAGAGACAAAGTACTACATTGAGCACATATCATCAGAATTTAGAGACCATCTCAAGAATATTTTTGACGCATTGAATAATAATGACTTAAGACCAGGTAAGTTGTAGAACAACATCAAGGACATCAAAATCAAAAGTTCATTAAAAGGACAGTAAATAAATAAAAGTCTAAATGGATATCAGAAGAGACTATGAAATTAAGAAATGTTGAAATAAAAAAGCTGAACAGAAGTTTTCAAAGAGTGGCTCCAGAAAACATAGTATTATAATGAAATGTATAAAGACCTGAAGTTTAAAACCAAAGAGGATGATTATGCTCACCCCTTCTCAAACTAAAATAACCGAAAGACAAATTTTAAAATTTGCAATATTGCACACCGAAGGATTTTATCTCTAACCATGAGCATTAAATGTAGGAATCATCAAATTTAGATGGAACACAGATGCACTGTACCAAAAATAGTTGGACAATCTTCAGTCATTTTAGGAGATAGTATATGATCAAGAACCAATGGTATTTAAGGAAGAAGTCTAAGCTGCACTGAAGGCATTGGTAGCAGAACCCTAAGCATTGAGGGAATACTAGTAGATACGTTTCAAGAAACAGATGCAACTCTGGAAATACACACTTGTCGATGTCAAGAAATTTGGAAGACAGCTAGCAAGCCAACCAACTGGAAGAGATTCATATTTGTGCCCATTTCAAAAATGATCAAAAAGATAACCCAACAGAATAGGCAATTTATTGAACAATATAATTAATATCATATATAAGTAAAATTTTAAGGAGTTACAGCAGTACATCACCAAGGAGCTGTCAGAAATTCAAGCTGGATTTAGAAGATGATATGGAATGAAGAATTTTACGCTTGATGTCAGATGGATCGTGACTGAAAACAGAGAATATCAGAAAATGTGTATTTGACTATGCAAATGCAGTCAATTTTGTGGATCATAAGAAATAATGAGTAATAATGAGTGAAGGATGCTAACCCCAGAACACTTCATTGTGTTCATGCAGAACTTGTACATAAACGCAGAAGTCCTTAAAATAAAAAATGGTGAGTGTCATTTTTGCATCCTTTCACAATACTTATCCACTGTGCTGACTAAATAAACTGAAGAACTGGACTAAAGAAGAAGAGCACAGCACCTGGAGTGCAGGAAGATTCATTAACTACCTGCCGTATGCAGATAACACAGCCTTGCATACTGAAAGTGAAGAAGAGTTGAAGCAATTCTGATGGAAATTAAATGACATATTGCATTGGCCAAATATACTACAATAGATCTCTTCATGAAGAAGAATGCAACATCAGGATTTGAGGAAGGCTAATTAACAGCTTGCGGTATGTGAATGACACAACCTTGCTTGCTGAAAGTGAGGAGCATTTGAAAACACTTACTGATGAAGATCAAGCATTGTAGTCTTCAGTATGGATTACAACTCAATGTAAAGAGGACCAAAATCCTCAAAACTGGACCAATAGGTAAAATCATGATAAATGGAGTAAAGGTTGACATTGTCAACTTGAATCTGTAATTAATGCTCATGGCAGCAGCAGTCATGTTATCAAAAAGGTGCATTGCATTAGAAAAATCTTCTGTACAAGACCTCTTTAGAGTAAGACCTCTAAAGAGAAAGGCACTCCTGACCCAAGTCATGGTATTCTCCATTTCATCATATGAATTTGAAACTTGAACTTTGAATAAGGAAGACCTTAGAAGAATTGATGCATTCGAATTGTAGTGTTGGAAAAGAATATTGAAAGTGCCAAAATGAGACAGCCTGATGTGTACTGGAAGAAGTACGGTCAGAGTGCTCCTTAGAGGCAAAGATGGCAAGACTTTGTCTTACATACTTGTCCAAATATGTCCAAATATTTTTAGGAGAGACCAGTCCCTGTAGAAAGATATGGTTGGTAAAGTGGAGGGGCGGGGCAAAAGAGGAAGGCCCTCAAAGTGATTGATTGACACAATGGCTGCATCAATGGGCTCAGACATAGGAACAATTGTGAGGATAGTGCAGAACCAAGCAGTGTTTCATTCTGTTGTGCATAGGGTTGCTACAGGTCAGAACTGACTCAAAAGCATCTAATAACAACATCAGAACTTTTTAAAGTATTACAAAGTAAAGATGTCACTTTGAGAACTAAAGTATATCTGTTTGAAGTCATGGTATTTTCAATGACCTCATATGCAGGTGAAATTTGGATAACAACTAAAGAATGCCAAAAATGGATGCATTACAGTGTTGGTGAAGATTATTGAATATACCATAGACAAATCTGTCCTGGAGGAAGTATTGCATGAATGCTCTTTAGAAGTGACCACATTCATAGACCACATCAGAAGGACCCTCATTGGAAACTCCAATAAGCAAACTAGACTTTACTTTAAGTTCACTTATAACAAAACAAAGAAATGGAAACACTCCCTTGAACTTTAAGAGGAAGAAGAATCCGATAATCACTAACCCAAGATTAAAAAATTGGTGGTCATTGGTCTTTTAGTGGGTTCAGACATGTTTCTCTAAAGATGCTTAATGAATGGGGACCTGGAACCAACATTTTTTTGTTGTGCTCATATTGTTTTGCCTTATGCAACATGTGTTAGTCTGCCAGGTATGGTTCCACCCTCGTAAATAAGTGTTACTGAAAATATTGCCATATCTCCAACCCTCAAATCATATGGAACAGCTTTGTGTGCAGTCACTTCTATTTTGAAGATACACAAGTTAACAATTCGTGTATCGGAGTCTGATATTGAAGTCTTACATATATTATAAAATCTTTGGCTCAACAGTGCTTTACAATTTATTAAAATAATGTTGCTATTAGTAGAGTTGCCTTAATTCTCATGGGGAATCTGTATGATGTACCACCATAAAATGTCAATGATGTCTCCAAAATGGAACCAGGGGCTTATATAAACAATAGTTATATGAGTGGATGGTATCCAGCTATCAGGAAAAATAGCATCTGAGGTTTTAAAGGCTTGTCTCAAAACAAACAGTCCACCCAGAAGAAGAACACCTGCCTGTGTGATCCAAGGATTGTAAACAATTATATCCGAACCTGGAGGAGGAAATGGTACCAGCACTTAAATTCTAAACACGTGGCTTGCAGAACGCTGTGGATGATAGTGGAAGTCCAAAATCCATTCCCAGGATCCCTACATGGATTGAGTACCTGGAGAATCCTAGACTAGGAATATGAACAGCCCTAATATCAGACAAAGAACACTGTACAGTGATTCTTATCAGCTGTACTTATACTGGAATGTAATACCTTCTCATTAATTCTCCTTTTGGACTCATTTTCAATTCATTCTAAATTTCTACTATCCTCTAATTTTTCTTAGATTGAAGTCTCCCTGTTTTATATAAGCATTGTTACTGGGTCCTTTTTTTGGTTTTGTCCTGTTTTTATATGTTTTCCTGTATAGGGAAGCCAAGATGGGTAGAATTACAAAGATTGCTTGGGAGCACAGAAGGGGAGGGGAGGGAAAATGGGGAGTCAACATCAATGGGAACAAGAAGGAAGAAAAGGTTCCAAAATTGATTGTGGTGATTATTGCACAATCATTGATATGACTAAACTACTGAATTGTATGTTATGCTAATTAACATTGCTCAATAAAATTAAATTAAAAAGAAGTCAAGATGGTGAGATTTTGTCTCATGCAATTTGGATATGTTACTGGGAAGGAATAGTCCCAGTATAGGGGGAAGGGTATCATATTCAGTAAGGCAGATGATCAGTGGAAAAGAGGAAGTCTCCAAAAGATGAATGGCATCTTCAATATTCTTTTCCAAGAACACAATTTCATTATTTTATCAGTAGGAACTAGTTCATTTATTGTTATTACCATGTTATTAAGATAGTTTGTTCATATTTTTCTGGTTAAATAATTTTATTGGGGCTTGTAAAACTTTTATTACAATTTATACATACATCCATCGTGTCAAGCACATTTGTACATTTGTTGCCCTCATCAATCTCAAAATATTTGCTTTCTACTTGAGCCCATGGTATCAGCTCCTCATTTTTCCCCTCCCTCCCATCTCCCCCATCCCATGAAGTCTTGATAATTTATAAATTATTATAATTTTGTCATATTTTACACTATCCAACGTCTCCCTTCACCCACTTTTCTGCTGTCCGTCCCCCAGGGAGGAGGTTATGCAGATCCTTGTAATCGGTTTCCCCTTTCTACCCTGTCTCTCCTCCACCTTCCCAGTGTCACCACTCTCACCAATGGTCCTGAAAGGATCATCTGTCCTGGATTCCCTGTGTTTCCAGTTCCTATCTGTACCACTGTACCAGTGTTCATCCTCTGGTCTAGTCAGATTTGTAAGGTAGAATTGAGATCATGATAGTGTGTGTGGGGAAGGGAGGGGTGGAGAAAGCATTTAGGAACTAGAGGAAAGTTGTATTTTTTCATCATTGCTACACTACACCCTGACTGGCTCATCTCCTCCCTGCAACCCTTTTGTAAGGGGATGTCCAGTTGCCTACAGATGGGCTTTCAGTCCCCAATCTGCACTCCCCCTCATTCACAATGATATATTTTTTTGCCAAGAACACAATTTCAATTAATTAATTCATCTCTCTTCCTCTTAAATTGTACAGCTTTACTGTGCATATGAGGTGATCAAAATACTTTCCTTGGATCAGATGCTTCTAAGTCCTCAAAATGACATCTTAGCATTTTAGAGCTTTAAAGAAGTCTTTCACGATTTTCCCAGTTCAGTATGTGATTTGATTTTATAACTGGTCTGTTGCTTCTATGGACCTTAATTGTTGTTAAAAATAAAATGAATCTTTCACAACTTCAATTTCTTCACCTTTTATCATAAAGTTACTTAATGGTCCAGTTGTGAGAATATTTGTTTCATGTTCAGGTGTAAGCCACACTGAAGGCTGTGGTCTTTTACCTTCATCTGTAAGGACTCTAAGTCACCTTCATTTTCAGCAAGAAAGTGTCACCTGAATACGCTCTTTTTGTTGTGTAACTGAGCTGGTTCCATCTCATAGACACCTCATGCAGAACAGAATGAAACACTGTCTGGTCTTTCACCACCCCCACAGTTGTTCCTATGCTTGATTTCATTGTTTCAGCAACTGTGTTCATCCAATTAGTTGAGGGTCTTCCTCTATTATGCTGCCTCTCCACTTTACCAAGCGTGATGTCTTTCTCCAGGGACCCAGGGACTAGCCTCTACTTATAACATGTCCAAAGTATGGAAGATGAATTCTCACCATCCTTACCTTTAAGAGCACTTTGGTAATACTTCTTTCAAAGAGAGTTGTTTGTTCTTTTGGCAATTCTTGGTAATTTCAATATTCTTCTCCAAACACAATTCAAAGGCATCAGTTCATCTACCATCTTCCTTGTTCAATGTCCAACTTTCACATGCATATAAGCCACTGAAAATATCATGACTTGTGTTGGGTGCAACTTAGTCCTTGAAGTAGCATCTTTGCTTTTCCACACGCTTTGTGTGTGTGTGTATTGTAAATCATTTTAGTGGAGGCTCATACAATTCTTATCACAATCCATACATACATCCATTGTGTCAAGCATATTTGTACATTTGTTGCCCTCATCATTCTCAAAACATTTGCTTTCTACTTGAGCTCTTGGTATCAGCTCCTCATTTCCCCCCTCCCTCCCCACCCTCCCTCCTTCATGAACCCTTGGTAATTTATAAATTATTATTATTTTGTCATCTTACACTGTCCAGTCTCCTTTCACTCACTTTTCTATTGTCTGTCCCCTAGGTAGGATGTTATATGTAGATCCTTGTAATCAGTTCCCTCTTTCTACCCCACCTTCCCTCCATCCTCCCAGTATCACCACTCTCACCACTGGTCCTGAAGGGGTCATCTGTCCTGGATCTACTGTTTTTCCAGTTCCTATCTTTATGAGTGTACATCCTCTCGTCTAACCAGATTTGTAAGGTAGAATTGGGATCACGATAGTGGGTGGGAGGAAGCATTTAAGAAGTAGAGAAAAGTTGTATGTTTCATCATTGCTACACTGCACCCTGACTGGCTCATCTCCTCCCTGTGACCCTTCTGTAAGGGGATGTACAGTTGCCTAAAGATGGGCTTTGGGTCTTCAATCTGCACTCCCTCTCATTCACAATGATATGATCTTTTTTTGTTCTTTGATGCCTGACACCAGATTCTATTGACACCTTGTGATCACACAGGCTGGTGTGCTTCTTCCTTGTAGGCTTTGTTGTTTCTCAGCTAGATGGCTGCTTGTTTACCTTCAAGCCTTTAAGACCCCAGATGCTATATCTTTTTTTTTTTTTTTGGTAGTTCATTCAAGGATCGCTTGCTGGCCTTTAGGAACGTTTTCCAGTCCAGTCTGTTGGGGTACCACGCCCTGGCCCCAAAGTCCACTTTCAGCATTCCCTGGGGACCTTGCCACTCCATTCCCTTGCTGTTCCACTGCACTCCCCCAGTGCTTTGCCTCGGTGTGGTGGGATCAGGTCAGGTGAAATTCCCACACTGTGTCTCCGGTGCTGTCCCCTGTATCGCCCTTAGTCACTGAGGGGCATCATGTCTCAGAGTAGGGCCAGCCATGTTGTTCTCTCTGTGGACTGGGTGCTCTACTCAGGAACATCATCCTCACGGCCTTGTGGGCCAGGCTGTGTTCCACTGTCTCCTACTGCCCCTTCATCTGCTCCCGTGTGCTCTGATCAGATATGTCCGTCTTCCGGAGCTGCAGAATCAATGTCATCCTTTGAAACAAATTCTTTTCGGGGGAGGGGCAGGCTATATCTTTTGATAGCCGGGCACCATCAGCTTTTGTCACCACATTTCTGTACCCATTTGTCTTCAGCAATCATGTCAGGAACGTGAGCATCATGGAATGCCGGTTTAATCAAACAAAGTGTTCTTGCGTTGAGGGAGTACTTAAGTGGAGGCCCAATATCCATCAATGCAATTGTCTCTTAATCTCTTGATTACTTCTTCCTTGAGCATTGATGGTGGATCTCAGCAAGATTAAATCTTTGACAGTGTCCATCTTTTCTCCATTTATCATGATGTTGCCTATTTATCCAGTTGTGATGATTTGGGTCTTCTTTACATTGAGTTGTAATCCATACTGATGGCTGAAATCCTTGATCCTCATCAGCAACTCTTCAATTCCTCCTCACTTTCAGCAAACAAGGTTGTGTCACCTGCATAGCATAGATTGTTAATAAGCCTTCCTCAAATCCTGATGTCCACATGTTTCTTCATATAATCCAGCTTCTCTGATACTGTGTTCAGCACACAGATTGAATAAGTATGGGGAGAGGATATAACTCTGATGTCCATCTTTCCCTATTTTAAACCATGTAGTATTAGAAGAGAGTTATTTGGTCAATTGATTTGGAATAGATCCATTTGTAGCCATTGCTATAAAAGATGACCCAACAGAATGCTCAAATTGTAGAACATCATTGTTATCATATTTATATAAACTTTTGCTGAAGATCATCCAACAATGGTTGCAGCACTACATTGCCAGAGATAAAAGCCAGATTTAGAAAAGGACTTGGGACAAGGGGTATCAGTGACAATTTCAAATGTATCTAGGTTCAAAGAAGAGGCCACCAGGAAGATGTTTGTTTCTTACTGACTATGCAGAGGTATTCAATTGTGTAAATCATTACACACTATGGATAGTTTTAAGAAGAATGGGAATTACTTAACACTTCATTGTGCTCATGCGGAACTTATCCATGGACTAAAAGGCAATTGTGGGAATAAAACAAGAAATTATTACATGGTTTAAAATCAGAAAAATTGTGCATCAGGGTTGTATCCTCACATCATACTTATTCAATATGTATGCTTAGAAAATAATCAGAAGCTGATGTTGAAGAATGAGGCATCAGAATTGGAGAAAGACTTATTAACAACCTACAATATGAAGATGACACAACCTTGTTTGTGGAAAGTGAGGAGAACTTTAAGCATTTGCTGATAAAAATCAAGATTTGCAACCTTCAGTATGGATTACAACTCAATGTAAAAAAGACCACAATGATGACATCTGGACCAATAGGTAACATCATGACAAACAGAGGAAAGGTTGAAGTTGTCAAGGATTTTGTCTTGTATCCATCATCAATGCCCAAGGAACTAGTAGTCAAGAGATAATAAAAGGGCACATTGCATTAGGCAAATCTTCTTCACAGCACCTTCTTAAAATTTTGAAAAACAAAGATATTACTTTAAGGACTAAGTTGTGCCTGACCCATGCCATGGTGTTTTCAATTAGTTAATATGAGTGTGAAAGTTGCACATTGGATAAAGAAGACCAAGGAAGAATGTATGTCTTTGAATTGTGGTGCTGGTGAAGAATATTGAAAGTTGAAAATATTGAATTTTGGCAGTACCATGGACTGCCAAAAGGACTAAAAAGGTTGTCTTGGAAGAAGTGTGGCTAGAGTGTTCCTTAAAAGCAAGGAAAGTGAGAGTTTGTTTTACATACTTTGGACATGTTTTCAAGAGAGCTCAGTCCCTGAGGGAGAACATCATGCTTGGTAAAACAAAGGGGCTGTGAAAAAGAGGTACACCCATTCTGGGATTGATTGACACAATGGCTGCAACAATAGACTCAAGCATAGGAACAGTTGTGAGGATGGTCCAGGATCAAGCAGTGTTTCATTTTGTTGTGCATAGGGAGGATCACTATGGGTTGGAATTGACTCAATGGTACCTAACAAGAACAAGAACAACATCCAGATTACAGCTTTAACTTTACTTCTTTGACTCTGTTGTCAACTCTGTCTTTGCCAATTAAGTGCTGCCACTTGACCCCTACCATCATGAAGTCCAGTCAGTCTGGTTGTCGTTAGGTGTCTTAATTGAATTAGGGCATTTCCCACTGCCAAGAGTGACCTACATAAAATAGTAATTCTAGGGCTCCCTTCATAACTTTGGTTCTCATTGTTGTGGTAAATGTGTGTCATCTGGGCACTCCGTTTGTGGGTTTGTGGGTCTATTATTCAAATAAATACACACTAACATGCCAGTTTTCTTTAGTCTTTGGATACGTTCTTCTACAGTATTTCAACTTGATTTAGCATAGGCCACTGTACAAGTCATGCTTTAGTGAATCAATCAAATTATGAGATCTTTTCCTAACATTTTGTGCTGAAACACTGAATGAAGAACCTGTGCTTAATAAACTCAGACTAATGTAGCTTTATGCTGTTTGCATCAATATCTTACACCCTTCATAACCAATTCCACACATATTCTCCATGTTTCTGTTTATACATAGTAGACAAACCAAGCAATTCTTTTGGAGTTGTGGACTATCTCTTCTGGGTCACAATTTGTACTTCTTTTTGAGGGGTTCCCTGGGCCATAAGTCTGGTAGAGGCTTAGAAGCAGTAATGACAGTGTGTTCATTGGGAATAATTAGCAATGCCCCAGAAAATTACCGAAGTAATTGTCATACCTAGATTAATCTCATCACATTAGGATAATAGGTCTGGTTCTGTTGTTCATATACAGATATTTATCTTATGCAAATGGTTCACAGAGTTATAGAGATTGGATATTCCAAGTCTGTGAATCAGATGGCAAGCTAGAAGCTGTTCCTTATTTATGTAGGTTAAGCTCAATAGATCTAAGATCAACAGAACAGAGGGAAGGCTTCTGGCTACAGAAGTTAATGAATCCAAAATCCATGGGTAAGATGGCAAGCCGCTAACAACTGCCAGTATTGGCAAGCAACGTAGCAGGTTATTGGCATAAGTCCAGGAAAATAGGGGTTAGATAATGAGCTAGATGCAGGATTCATACCCAATAAAAATCAAGCAAACTTTGCTACAGAATAAATATGTATGGAAAGCAGGAGACACTCTCATGCAAACTCTTTTGAAGTGATCCACTGTTTATAGCCTATCTAACCATTGAGGTTATTATATGAGTTCTCATTATAGAGGATTAGAAGATTACATGCCCTGGGAGCAGGAGCCTGCCTTCATCTTGGTGTTTACCTTTATAGTAGAGGATCCATACAATATTTGTCCTTTTGTGATTGACTAATTTCACTCAGCATAATGTTTTCCAGGTCCCTCTATGTCAAGGGGTGCTTCATGGTTTCATCGCTTCTTTTAGGGATCCATAGTATCTGTTGTAGATAATGTATTAGAGTTTCCTTGTCCTGTCTTCTACTGATGGGCATTTAGGCTGTTTTTGGTTTCTTGTTATTGTGAACTGCGCTGCAATGAACACGGGATAGCATGTGTCTGCTTGTTTTCCGTCTCTTATTTCTTGGGTATATTTCGATTTCCAGTTATTGTCAGTAGCACCTTATTGCTTTCCACAGTAGTTGTACATATTTATAAGCCCACCAGCACTGTATAAAAATACCAGTATATCCACATGTTCTACAGCATTTGTTTTTCTCTGTTTGTTTTCTGAACTGGGTATCATTGTGGGTGTAAACTGATATCTCATAGTTGTTTTGATTAGTAGCTTCCAGATGGCTAGTGATTGTGAGCATTTGCTAATGTGTTTGTTAGCCATTTGAGTGTCAACCTTTGTGAATTGTCTATTCATGTCCTTTGCCCAACTTTTAATTGCATTGGGTTTTATTCTTATTGAGGTTTTGCAGAGTTCTGTAGATTTTAGTGAGTAGTCCCTTGTCCATTATGTCATTGATAAAGATCTTTTTGCCAATCCAAGGGCTCTTGTTTTACTCTTTCCATGAAGTTTATGATGCACATAAGTGTTTTATTTTTAATGGAACCCAGTCATCTATTTTGTCTTCCGCAGTGTGTACTTCCTGTATTAGATTTGGTATTCCATGTATGCCATGGAGTAAGGCCTTTAAGTTTGTCTCAATTTTCTTGCTGGGGATCCTGAAAGCTCTGGGGTTACATTTAGGGTTCTAATCCAGCATGCATTCCTTTTGTGCCTATGGTGAGGCATGGGTCCTTTTTCAACATTCTGAATATGGAGATCTAATTTTTCAGCACCATTTGTTGAAAAGGGTGTCCCATTCCCATTTCATGCATTTAGTTTTTTGTCAAAAATCAGTTGTCGGTGGGTGTGCGTTTTTATTTCTGGGGGTTCTCCCCTGTTCCATTGGTTAATTTATTTATCATTACAGCAGTATTGGGCTGTTTCTATTACTGTGGCTGTGTAGTAACATGTGAGGGTGGGCAGTGCGGAACCTCTTATTTTGTTCTTCTTTTTGAGAAGTCCCTTGTTTATCCTAGGCCTATTTACTCTTTATATCAAGTTGATAATAAGTTTTTCCATTTCTTTAAAGAAATGGAATGATGTTGAGATTTGGATCAGAATTGCGTGGACTTTGTAGATTGTTTTAGGTCGTGTTTACATTTTCCCAATATTAAGTTTTTCTACCCAGGAACACGTGATATTCTTCTATTTGTGTAGGTCTCTTCTGGTTTCTTGTAACAGTGATCTGTAGTTTTCTTTGTACAGTACTTTTGTTTCCTTGATTAGGTTTATCCCTTTATATCTTATCTTTTGTGTGGTTGCTGTAAATGGTATTGTTTGCTTGATGTTTTTTCAGAGCTCTCATCACTGTTGTATAGGACTCTGATTGATTTCTGCTTATTAATTTTGTGTCCCACTACTTTACCAAATCCCTCAACTATTTCCAGTAGTCTTTTTTTGTGGAGTGTTTGGGGTTCTCTTGTATAAAATCATATTGTCCATTCATAGCAAGACCTTCATTCTTTCTTTTTATGGCTCTTTTCAGTTTATTGCATGAAGGAGTTACACTAGTCCAAGTTAAAAGTGGACCCCAAATGGTTACATCATACAAGCTGTGAGGTTTTAAACTTGTGACAAGGGACAGAGGGAATTTTTCTACTCATTGCAAGGAAATCCTCACTTAAGCTTCCGTGAGCCACAAGCACTTAAAACCCATGAACCTTCAGCTGGTCGTCCTTAGCCAGTCCAATCTCTACAAGGAACTGGCATATGTTCTTGCGCTGGTCCCCCTGGAGCTGAATCACTTCTCTATATTCTGGATGCTCAATCACAGTACCATTGCAGGCAAATTTCTTCTTAAAGGCCTTCACTAGCTTCTTTTTGTCGTAGTCATCAGCGATCCCCTGGACAGTGGTCAGGGTCTTCCTGCTGTTGTGCTGTTGAATTCTTATATGGATATAATCCTCTGTCCCCCGCAGGCAGCAAGTCATCACCCTGACTTGCATCAGAAAAGGGGTCGAAAGAGTGGAGGTTCTGGATAGCGGACATACAATACGATTCCTTTTCCTCGGTGGAAACGGCCTGCGGAAGGCGGCGGCTGGAGAAGGCGGGCAGCGGGGACGGAGCGTCGGGAAGCGAGGGGGCTCGGGGGGAGGCTGCTGAGTCCTCCGCGGCAGCTCAGTGACTGGGGCAAGACCTTCATTCTTACTGACCTAATTGTATTCTCTTGCTTTCTTTTTGTTTTCTAGTAGTTCTGGCTAAAAATAACAACACGATGTTCGATACGAATGATTTTTGGAGTTCCTGTTTTCAAGGGAAGGGTTTTCAGTTTTTCCCTATTGAGTGTGTTATTGACCATGGGTTTTTCATAAATGGTCTTTAATATGTTGAGGTTTTCTCCTTCTATTCTAATTTCCCTGTGAAGCCATCTGGTCCTGGACTTTTCTTTGGTGGAAGTTTCTTGATGACTTTCTTTCTCGATTTCTTCTTTTGATGGATCTGTTCAGATTTTCTACATCCATCTGCATTGGTTTGAGTGAATGATGTATTTGTAGGTATTTGCCCATTTCTTCTAGATTTTCAAATTCAAACTTTTTGGTGCATACTCTTATGTAATACTGTGCCATTATTCTTTTTATTTCATTTTGATCTGTTGTGATGTCACCCTTTCCATCTCTAATTCTGGATATTTTCATCTTCTCTTCCTTTGTTAAGTTTGCAGTGGTTTGTCAATTTTGTTAATCCTTTCATAAAGCAAACCCTTGCTTTGTTGACTTTGTCTATTGTTTTCCAGTTTATTCATTTATGCTCTAATCTGTATGGCTTCTTTTTTCCAGTTATTATGGGATTTATGTTGCATTTTTTCAATTGTTAATAGTGTAGTGTTAAGGTTTTGATTTTGGATTTCTCCTCTTTTTTTTTTTCATGAGTTCATTGATTTCTCTAAATTGAGCTCTCATAACTGCTTTTGCTGAGTCCCAAAGGTTCTGGTAAAATGTGTTGTTGCTCCATTTGTGTCAAGGAATATCTTAATTTCATCCCTATTTAATCTATTATCCAGTCATTTTCCAGTATGATGTTCAATCTGCATGTGTTTGTCTTTGTTCCTGTTCTTGATGTTTTAAACTCTGTGAGCATTTGATTGATATGTTTTGAAAGTCTTTCATTGAGTGTGTATATGTTTATTAAGGTTTTATGCTCTTGGTGTAATGTTCCTTTAATTATTATGTATGTAGTGTCAATTATTGTTTCTGCTGATGTTATTTACCATGAAGTCTATTTTATCAGAAATTAATATTGCTACTCCTGCCTTTTATGGTTGCCATAGACTTGTTAGATTTTTTGCCATCCTTTGATTTTTAATCTAGTTTTTTCCTCAAGTTTAAGGCATGCCTCTTGTAGGAAAATATAGATGGATCTTGTTTTCTAATCCAGTCTGTTACTATTTTTCTTTTGATTAGTGCATTTAATCTATTTATATTCTGTGTCATTATGGATATATGCAGATTTGTTGCTTTCATTTTGCTGTGTTTTGGTTTCTTTTTGTCCAACAGTTTTATTGGCACATAATTTACACATCATACATTTCAATAGTTCAATGTTCAATCATATCAATAAGAATTGCACAATCATTGCCGCATTAATTTTAGAATATACAACTGATGACTAAATCACTTTAAAATGAGTTGTGCAATTGCAACCAGTTATAATACTCTCTCCCCCTTCCTGCCTTCATTGTTTAGTCCTGAAATCCCCTTGCCCTCCATATAGCCCACCCCATCCCTATACCCCCTATAAACACTTGTATTAGTTATTATCACTATGCATTCACTGTTCTTGTGCTTCACAAACTGGGAAAACCAACAGAAACAATATGAAACAAAATTGAAATAAGGTTTTAAGGACAAAATAATAATAATATAAATATTAAAATGCAAATAAAGAATAAGAAAGAAAAGGCCCCCATTAATATCTAAAAAGCCAGGGAAGAAATTTTTTGTCATGGAACAGGTATAAAAGATACTTGCACCTAGAACAAATTCAGGTTGGATCTACAGGAGGGTCAATTGGCCAGTATTGGGTTCGAGCTAGCATAATCAATATTACAATGGTCTGTGCCTGACAGTAAAGCTGTTTAAGATTCATGCCTGTGGCTAGAGGGGATTTGCCAGTGGCTTAGTCTGACTAGAAACTCTGCAGATGGGTTTTGGGATCCCACTGTCCTCCATAACCTTCTACAAATTGAGTATTCATAATTTTAGCTCTGATGCTTTTCCCTTCGCCATAATAGAATTTTGTAATTGTTATCTTTGCACCACACAAGCTGGTGTGCTCCTTATGTGTGGACCTAGTTGAGTCCTCACTTATATTTCTGCTTGTTTGAATACAAGCCTTTAAGATTCCAACCCCTGGACTGGTATTAGCTGCTGGTATTGATGTGCTCAGTCCTCTCTTCTCACAGATGCAATCAATTTAATTTCTTTGAATTCCATCTGGAGAAGTCCATGTGCATCATCACCATAACTTGCACCATCTCGTTTCTTCACCACATTTTGCTGGAGCACCCTTATTTTCAATGATCATTTCATGAAGGTGAGTATGGAGTAGGGCCATGTTATCAGAACTAACAGTTCTTGTATTGGGGTTAGAGTTAAGTAGGAGCCCAGACTTCATCTGCTTGCCCATGGGGTTTTCAGGTCTTAGGTTTACTGTAGCGGTCATAACATGACAGAATCAAAACCCTATAAGATCAACTCTACCAATAGCAACCATAAGCCAACCAGCGACCAAACAGAACACAGACACATACAAAGAAAAAACAGAAAGGGAAAAAAAGCAGGAAAGCAAAAATCCATATAAGCAAAGAAGTTCAGCATTGTCAACCACCCCTTTAGAGTATAAGTTGATTGCACTATTATCATCATCACTTTTCCCAATCATCCAACACTCCAGACACTGTTGGTATGAGGAGTCTATGTGAGTACAGTCCAGACATACATCCATTGTGTCAAGCACATTTATACATTTGTTGCCATCATCATTCTCAAAAAGTTTTCTTTCTACTTGAGCCCTTGAAATCAGCTCCTCATTTTTTCCCTCCCACTCTTCACTCCCTCATGAGCTCTTGATAATTTATAAATTGTTTTTTTTTCTTTTCGTGTCTTACACTGACCAATGTCTCCCTTAGTTTTCTAAGTCTAGGTCTCTGAACAATTTGTTTGTGTGTTGATCTATATATTTATTTATTTATACAATATTTTCACATGGGAAGGATTCCAGAAGAACTGCTATTGCTGACCTTGAAATTAGCTGTCCAATGCTTAACCACTATGTCACCAAGGCGCCAACATATCAAACCACATCAACCTTGTTGTCTTTGAGTTTATTCCAGTCCATAGCAGCCTTCCTAGGACCTTACACTCCCCTCACTGCCATCAAGGTGATGCCAACTCCTAGTCACCTAATGTCCTGTGTCCTTTCTAGGACTATCATCTTTACGGAAGCCAACTGCCATGTTTTTCTCCCTTGGGACAGCTTGTGGGTTTCAACCACGGACCTTTACACCACTAGAGCTTTGGTAGAGTAGAAATACTATGTAAATGCCTGCTATAGCTTTACTTTTTTTCTGTCTCTCAAATAGTCCCCAAATAGAATGCATAGGCCTAGTAAGTAAACTAGACAAATCATTCTTAATTTTGCTAGTATTAGTATTTATCAAATTTAATGAAAACTTTTAATGAAACGTTTGCTTCAAACATATAATGGCTGTTTTAAAAATGGAACCAATGTTATTCTCTAAGCTAGGAGGATAATTAACCAAAAAGCCAGTTGTCAAGTGAATTGCAGCTTGTAGAGACCCCATATGTGACAGAGTAGAACTCCACCAAGTTTCCACTGGAAGTAGATCACTAGAATATCTTTTCAGAGGATAATTAAGGCTGTATCAAATAGTACAGATTCGTTGTTCAAATAAAATGAATATGAGTGATATGCCTGTCTTTGACTTAAATCCAATAACCCCTGCTTTTGATGGTTGTTAGGTATCATGGAGCCTGTTCCAACTCATAGGTAACCCCATGTGGAAGAGAACATAACCCACTCCGGTCCCGTGCCATCCTCACCATTGTTATGTTTGAGCCCACTGTTGCAGCTACTGTGTCATCTTGAGTGCCTGCCAATTTGGGAGGCTCATCTCTGGCACTATATCGGACACTGTTCTGCTGCTGTTCATAATGTGTTCAGTGGCTAATCCCTCAGAATTGGACCACCTCTTCCATCTTCGTAGTTCTTTGAAAGTTCTCCTGGGACCTGTTTACTGTAGTTAACCCTGGTAGTATTTTATTTTATTAAAAATATTTTGTGAATCATTTTTTGGGTTTCTTACAACTCTTATAACCCTTGATAATTTAGAAATTATTTTTATATCTTATATTGATATTTTTATTTGTATATTTCTCCCTTCACGCATGTTTCTGTTGTTCGTCCCCCTGGAGAACGGAGTGTATGTGATCATTGTGATGAGTTCCCCTTTCCCCCCCACTTTCCCCTACCCTCATGGTATTGCGACTCTCAATATTGGTCCTGAGGGTTTCACCTGTCCTGGATTCTGTGTGTCAAGAGCTCTTATCTGTAGCAGTGTACGTGCTCCGGTCTAGCCAGATTTGTAAGGTAGAACTGGGGTCATGATTGTCGGGGGTGGGAGGGTGGAGTATTAAAGAACTAGAGGAATGTGTGTGTCGGTGCTGCTATACCGCCCTCTGGCTGGCTCATACAAATCTTACAACAATCCATCATTCAATTGTTTCAAGCACGCTATACCTATGTTGCCATCAATATTTCCAAAACGTTTTCTTTCTACTTGAGCCCTTGGTATAAGCTCCTCTGAGGCCTGAGTTTTTTCTTGATTTCTTCCAGTTAAAGACATGCTGAGAATGTCCTTCCCTTTTGGTTTTCTAATTCTAGGTCTTTGCACATTTCATTATAATATTTGACTTTGTCTTCTCGAGCTGCGCTTTGAAAGTTTCTATTAAGCTCTTTGACCTTATGATTTCTTCCATTTTCTTTAGCTATTTTAAGATTAGGAGCAAGTTTCATAGTCTCTTCTGACATCCACTTTGATCTTTTACTTCCTGTCTTTTTAGCGACCTTTTGCTTTCTGCATGCATGATGTTCTTCATGTCCTCCCTCAGCTCATAAGGTCTTCTGTTATTAGTTTCAGCGCATCAAATCTGTCCTTGAGATGTTTTCAAGATTCAGGTGGGATAGACTCACGATAGTATTTTGGCTCTTTTGGACTTGGTTTCATTTTCTTCAGCTTCACCCTGAAATTACAAAAGTATAGTTGGTTATCTGTTCCACAGTCAGCCTCTGGACTGGTATTAGCTGCTGGTATTGATGTGCTCAGTCCTCTCTTCTCACAGATGTAATCAATTTGATTTCTTTGAATTCCACCTAGAGAAGTCCATGTGCATCATCACCTTTTGTATTGTTGAAAAATGGTATTTGTTATCAACTAGTCATTGGATTTGCAAAATTCTACCATAAGATCTCCATCTTAATTTCTATCATCAAGTCCATATTTTCTAATTACCATTCCTTCCTCGTTGTTTCCAACTTTCATTTTCCGATGGGAAGTAATTATTAATACATCTTGATTGAATATTTGACCAATTTCCAACTGACGATGTAGGTAGGCTTTTTCGAAGTCTCCATCACTAGCTTTTTGCGGTTGGTGAGTAAATTTGTATAATAGTTGTAAGCCATTCGTATATATTTTTAAACCTGGTTTATAATCTAAAGTAGATTTGACTTTAAATGATAAAATGATGTCTTTACTCAAAATATGAATATTTTAAAAACATACCGCTCCTAAATGAATCTGATTAAAAGCCACTACAGTTTCTCATGGGCGTTTTGTGTTGAATGGAGGATTACCCTGCTTATTTGATTATACTTGTGACCACGCTTTCACTAGAACGTGGACTTATTTATTAAACTTATTGAATCCTCTTGTCAGGAACTTTGGTCTACAGGCATGACCTATAACCACTATAATAATCTTGCAGAGTTAGGTAGGAACCTCATTTGAAAGATGAGAAAATGCACAGAGGAAGAATGAAGTTTGGGCTTAGTCAAGACATGGTATCTAAGAAACTGAGCTGAGATTCCAGCCCTGGTCTGATGCTAAAGCCTGTACTCTGCACGAAACCACAAAGGTTGGTTTTACACTAGCTGTTTTGTGTGTTTTTTCCCCAATTCAATGCTTGATGCTTTGGGGTTTTTTTTAATGTACTGTTTTTTGTGTGTCGCTGTTTGTTGTTGAAGTGTGCATAGCAATATATACATCAGTGCTACAATTTCTACATATATAATTCAATGACATGGATCATATTATACAGTTTGTCCAAATCTCACTCTCCTTGTATGAGTTATCCCTCCAGTATTAACATAAACCCACTGATCCTAAGTTTCATCTCTAAACTTGCAGGAGTTTCTGCCATGAATGGTGAGTTTTCTCCTCCTCCTTATCACGCACTGCCATTGAGTGAGTCCCTGCTGACTCATACGTAGCCCCGTGGATTTCTGAGGCTGTAGCTGTGGATGGGAGCACAAAGCCCACTCTCTTCTGTGGAGCTGCTGATGATAGTGAACTGCTGATTATGCGGATCACGGCCCAACTTGTAACCACTACACCATAGTAGAAGGGAAGTTACTTGTCCTTTGGTGAGACTTTGTCTCACACACGTTGGCCATGCTGTCAGGAGAGAACCAGTCCCCAGAGAAGGACATCATGCTTGGTAATGCACAGGGTTAGTTAGTGAAAAAGAAGACCCACGACAAGATGGATTGATCCGATGGCTGTAACAATGGGCTCAAGCAAAAGAATGGCGCAGGACTGGGCATGTGCTTCAATCCAACCCCCCGACCGTTAGCAGTTCCTCAAAGTCTCATTTTCCGTATCAGTAGAATGTGGGAAACATACCCATTTCTTTGGCTTTTGTGGTAACCACAGGAGATGGAGGTCTGTAAAGTGTCATGTAGAAGACAGTAGGTGAGTATTAGAAAATCAGATCATGCTCCTCTGCAGAATTGACAAGATTTTTAACTTTCTGGTAATTAAAAAAAATTCAACTTTTTTCATTGTTCCTGAGAATATACACCGATTGCTGTTCTTTGTTGAGAATATACATAGGAATACACACACCAGATCACATTTGTACATGTACAATTGAGCAAAATTGGTCGCATTACTCAGCTTGTACAACCTTTCTCATCCTTCTTAGCTGAGCTGTTCCTTTGCCATTAACATAAACTCACTGGTCCCTAATGTTCTAGTTAATCTTTTGAGTTACTGTTATAATTTTAATCCCATGTTCATTTTAAAAGAGCATAATCCTCAAGGTTGTCATTTGTTTGGTTTTAAGAAGACTTCAAGGTATGCTTTTGGTTTAAGGTTTAAAGATGATGACAGGGCAAAAGTTTCAGGGATTCATCCATTCTCCATGGCTCTAGAAACACTAGAATCCATAAGAATTTGAAATTCTGTCATACATTTTCTTCCTTCTATTCAAGATTCTGTATAGTCCTTGGTCAAAATGTTCAATAATGGTAATAAGGCAACATCTAGTTCTAGTACCTTGGCAAAGGAGCCACGTAAACCATTTCCTCCTAACTCTGGACTCTCTGCAATGCGTTGATTTATTTAATGTGTTTTTTTCTATTTATAACCTTTGTCATCCCCACCATAGCGACCTTTGTTTTCCTGACAGGTCTGGGTGAAAATGTAGGGTAAGATACTGATTGGGATAAACAAGCTGAAGGAGTAAACAACGGTTCCAGGGGGACATGGGAGGCGGGTGGTGGTGGAAAGGAAGTGGGTGTTAACAAACCCAGGGATAAGGGAACAGCAAGTGATCCAAAATCAGTGGTGAGGAGGGTGTAGGAGGCCTGGTAGAGCTTGATCAAGGGCAATGTAACCGAGAGGAATTACTGAAACACAAATGAAGGTTGAGTATTATAGTGGGACAAGAGGAAAGTAAAAGAAAATAGAGAGAAGAATTAGGAGAAAAAGGGCATTTATAGAGGTATAAATACAGGCACGTGCATATGTAAATATATTTATATATGATGATGGGGAAATAGATCTACGTGCATATATTTACGGGTTTAGTACTAAGGTAGCAGATAGACATTGGGCCTCCACTCAAGCACTCCCTCAATGCAAGAACACTTCATTCTATTAAACTTGCATTCCATGATGCTCACCTTCCCGACACGATCGCTGAAGACAAATGGGTGCATAAGATAATGTAGTGAAGAAAGCTGATGGTGCCCTGCTATCAAAAATAGTGTCTTGGGTCTTAAAGGCTTGAAGATAAACAAGCGGCCATGTAGCTGAGAAGCAACAATGCCTACATGGAAGAAACATACCAGCCTGTGTGATCACGAGGTGTCAAAGGGATGTGGTGGCAGGCATTAAAGAACAAAAAAAATCATATCATTGTGAATGTAGGTAAGTGCAGAGTGGTGACCTAAAGCCCATCTGTAGGCAAGTGGACATCCCCTTACGGAAGGGTCGTGCGGGGGACATGAGCCAATCAGGGTGTAGTGTAGCAAGGATGAAACATACAACTTTCCTCTAACTTCTAAATGCTCCCTCTACCTGTTTTCCCCTTTCCCCCACCCCCACTATAATGATCCCAAATCTACCTTACAAATCAGCCTAGACCAGAGGATGTACATGGGTACAGATAGAAACTAGAAACACACGGAATCCAGGGCGGATGATCCCTTTGGGACCAGTGGTGAGAGTGGCGATGCCCGGAGGATGGAGGGAAGATGGGGGAGGAAGGGGGAACCAATCACAAGGATCTATATATAACCCCCTTCCTGTGGACAACAGAAAAGTGGGTGAAGGAAGACGTCGGACAGTGTAAGACATGACAAAATAATAATAATTTATAAATTATCAAGGGTTTGTGAGGGACAAGGGAGCGGGGAGGGAGGGGAAAATGAGGAGCTGATACTAACGGCTCAAGTAGAAAGCAAATGTTTTCAGAATGATAATGGCAACAAATGTAAAAATGGGCTTGACACAATTGATGGATGTATGGATTGTGATAAGAGTTGTACTAGCCCTTATAAAATTATTAAAAGAATCAAATAAAGGTCCTGGTGATAAAAAGCAATAATTCTGAAAAAAATTTTTAAATGACACCAATTGGATTATGTGATTTAGCTATCAGTGATTGCTAACAGGGTTAATTGTTATTGACATTCTGCTGGATAGAAAACAAACCATCTCAGGAGAGGATGTTTTGCTAACAGCAAGAGAGAAAAGCCAGAAGTAGAACACTTCGTATGACCCGCACGATTTCTGCACATTGAACCTCCTTGATCCAGTTTTAACCTTAGAGTGGCAGAAGAGCCAGTATCAGAAACAGTCGAACCAAGATAGACTGGTGGACTTCCTAACCCATAGACAAATACAGTGCAGTTCTTGGGGCAGGAGCCTGGCCTTTGGAGTGTGATGCCTCTGGGTACTTAATTGGGGAAACTGAGTTTGCTGGCCCACAAAGCTAGAACTGAGCCTTCAGGTTGAGGCTTATGATGGAGTGACATGCCCTTTGGATATTTATTGATAGCCTTCAAAGAGCTTTGTAACATTGTTCAAGTCAGGCAGAGGCCAGGCTAAAGTGGTTGAGAGTCAGAGAGAGGCCTGCATGGTAGAGAAGAGATTATCCTGACTGAACAACTGTATCCTGAGCATTTGTCACTTCAATTGTAACCTGTTCGCTTCCTTAATAAACTTCTCAATAGTGAGCATCATCTGTAAGTTTTGTGTAGCCAGAATTATTGCTTAATAGGAATAGTTTTTTGGGTGATTAAAAATTTTAAAATAGTGGTAATGATTGTACAACATTATGAATATTATGACTGAATTATAAGTTTGAAATAGTTAAAATGGTTAAATTTACATTATATCCCCCCCAAAAAAAACCCTCAAAATTAATTATGTGTAGACTAGTAGTTCTAAAACTTTAGTGTTTATGAAGAATCACTTGGAGTTGCTTGTTCAAATCCATATTCTTGGGCTACCCAAGACCTATTGAATCTGATTTATTTGGGGGTGTGACCTACAAGTCTGCATTTTACAACATGTCTTTATAAATCATTTTATTGGGGTTCTTGTACCTCTTATAACAGTACATGCATCAATTGTATGATGCACATGTGTACGTATGTTGCCATCAGAAGTCTGCATTTGTAACGACCTACTTTAGATCACAGTTTGAGGACAGATCTAGAAAATTTACTTTCCATCACACCAAGAGTTGCTGTAGAAACTTTTGGTTTACTTTCTTTACTACTAAATCTTTCTTTTGTATTGTGTCCTGATCTTTAATGCTTTAAAATGCATGATAAAAGTATAAAAACTTAAATCATGCTTTGAAAAATGTATTCTCAAGTAGGGGCACAGGTGCTACTCGGCAGAAGCCACAGATGCTGCTCGACATCCTACACTGCATAAGACAGCTCCCCACCACTAAGAATGACCTGGCCCAACATATAAGTAAAGGTCACTGTTTATCAACTCGAGTTCACAAGGACCATGAATTATTGGAATCCCAGCACAATGTCTTAATAACTTGGAGAATTTGAGCAAGTGACTTAACATTCACGATGCTGCTTACTCAGCCATGAAAGGGAATCGTGTCTGAGGGTTGAACTAAATCACCGTGCTTCGTGAAGAGAGAAGTTGCTGCCTTGCGTGGGCTGGGCGTTTTCAGTACCGGTACTACGTCTGTGAGTATTGCTGCTATTTTTCTATAA
This sequence comes from Tenrec ecaudatus, assembly GCF_050624435.1. Lineage (NCBI taxonomy): Eukaryota > Metazoa > Chordata > Mammalia > Afrosoricida > Tenrecidae > Tenrec > Tenrec ecaudatus. The sequence goes on from NC_134548.1 coordinate 85,650,916, forward strand.
AACCATTCTGTATGAGGGGCAGCAAGACAGAAGGCCCTCAAGGAGATGGATTGTCATTGTGGCTGCAACATTCGGCTCAAGCACAGGAACAATTGCGAGGATGGTGCTTGACTGGGCAGTGTTTTGTTCTGTTGCGTATAAGGTCACTCTGCGTGTCACAACTGACTCAATGCCACCTAACAACAACAGCAACATTCTACATCGGCTTCCTTTAAAATAGATGGCAGGAATAGCCTACCCCCCAAACCCCGTTGGCACTGAATTGATTTTGACTCATAACACCCTCTATAGGGCTTCCTAACTGTAAATCCTTACGGGAGCACACAGTCTCCTCCCTCTCCCATGATGTGGCTGGTAGGTCTGACTACATTGCCTAACCCACCATACCACCAGGACTCCGCTGAAAGAGTGAATCCTTATCAGTGAGGATTATAACATCCTGGCAATGATCGTGTACAGTTTTTCAAATTGTGGTTAGGGTCAAAGTTTACAGAGCAAAGTAATTTTCCATTGCACAATCCCACCCCCCCCCACCAATTTTGTTTTGTTACATTAGTTGTAATGTATTCTGTTGTACCACAGTCTTCCTACTTCCTCCCTGGGTTCCCTGTATCCATTTGTCCTTCTTCCCTGCCCCCTTGCAGACTTCTAGGCTTTGTTTGGGGGCAAATGCTGTCCTTTTGGTCTCCTGGTTAAATATCCTGAGGACTTCACCCCTCCCGAGTGTTACTGCTCACTTCATAGCCTGTCTGTTTCAGCAGTTCCAAACCCTCGGGTGCTCCACTGGAGGAAGATGGGCTTTCTACTGCCGCACAGAGTTACCGTTTCAGAAACTCCAGGGAAGTTGTTTGGAAGAAGGGTGGTTCCCAGGAGCGGTCCCAGTTCTATGTTTGAAGGGGACTAAGGGTCACAGCCTCTGGCAGACCAGTAAATGTGGGCTTTTATGATCCTGAATTTTGTTTTGTGTTTTTCTTTCATTCTTCCCAGGACCTTCTGTGCTCCATTTCAGCGTGGTAATCAAGCACCATCTAATTCTTAAGGTCTCTGGGTAATGAAAGCCATGATTGATATGGTCTGTAACTTCTATTAATGCTTTCTTTGAGTCTTGGATTTTGTTTCTTCTCCTTTATTCTAAGGGGGAGACACCAACAAGTTGCATTTTAGTAGCTGCTGACCAGCTTTTGTGACCCTCCTTGGGACTCACTCACCACAGTAGACTCTGGGACATGTTTGTGGTGAACTATAGTTTCCAGTTGGCTTAGATGTCGCCTGAGACTGTGTTCCTAAGCCACCAAACCCAGATAGATATTCATTCCATCAAGGTGTTTGCTTATTGCTGAGAAGTTTGCATAACTTTTCACTTGTATGCCCTACCATATACATGGACATAAGCATACAAATTTGTATGTGCTATAAATACCATGGTAAGTTTACAAAGTATTGCTACAAAACACAGAAACCTTATTAAGCAGAAGTATCAAAACATAAAGCTGTTGTTTCTCAACATACCTTCCATGTAGGTCTCTAGACTTCTGAGGGAGGTGTTTCTCTCTCATCAACCTTTCCCCGAAGCATTCTGGCCTCTTTGATTGACACCACATCCAAATGGCCGTGTTGGCGTCTGTGGTAGTTAGATAATCTCCTTTCAGCTTACAAAGGGTTGGAGTCTCACTTGTGGGGATGGCCTTCTCCTGAGCTGCTGCCTTCTTCCCTGGAGGCAGGAGACCACTCTCTGCTTGCCTTCCTGCTGTCAAGCCACAGGAAGACCCTTGGTGGAACCAGAGCCCTGGAGCTGGAGGAGCCACGTGGAGAGATGCTTCCACCGCCACTGGATTCCCCAAACACTCTACCCACTGGCCTGTGATCTTCCTGCACTCAGTGTCATTGCATGTGTTGCATGAGTCTGAAGAGGAACTTACAGATTGTATTGGACATAGGGGCTAATATCGGACTTAGAGACTTGATCGGTACTAGGCTGGGGTGTTTTCTTAATATATAATTGCTCTTTTATATAAAGCTCTTTTTTACCCCTGAATTTATTTTATCATTTTTAATCATTTACCATTCCATACATCAATTGTATCAAGCATATTTGTACACATGTTGCCATTATCATTTTCTAAACATTTACTTTCTATTTGAGCCCTTGGTATCTGCTCCTTTTTGCCTCCCTCCCCCCTCCCCCCATGACCCCTTGATAAATTATAAATGCTTGACTTGCTGTCATGACAACCGTTTCCCGACCCTGCTTGGTCACAGTGGGGAAGGTGCTGGCTGCCTGAGCAACGTTTGTGAGTCAGCGCCAGCTGCGCTAGAGGTGGGTGCTCAGCCGGGGACTCCCGGGAGGCAGGCTTCAGAACAGCTGCCCGGGAGGCGCCAGGAACCGCGGCGGCGCGGAACCCAGTTGGATCCTAATGTTGAAATCAAGGTAGACGCGTAAAGCAAACTTAAAATCCAGTTTCTTGTATTTCAATACTATGTCATAACAGTCAGATAATTTTCCACTTGTTCAACAAGATGGAGCATTGGGATTCCAACGATGAAAGAAACGGTGACCAGGCTTCAGCACAGCACAGAAGTCATGTGGAGAGGCTAGATCGCGAAGAAGCCTTCTATCAATTTGTAAATAACCTGAGCCACGACAATTACAGACTCATGAGGGATCACAACTTGCTGGGCATCCCAGGCGAAAGCTCGGCAGAAGAGCTGCTGCGAAGACTACAACTGCTTGAGGAGGAACCGCCGCCGCCCGACTCAGTTGAAAGTAGGGGTGGAGACTCTTCCGATGACGAATCCATCAGTGCCTCTACCATAGAATGGCTGAACTCCATCAGCCTACCTGGAAACCGAGCACGAAGTGGGCAAAGAAGAAACCAGGCCCGGAGAGCAGTGCGCAGGACCAGTCCCAACAGGGATCACTTTGGATACTGGTTAGAGCGCAATGTTCACCGTAATAACGGGAGCCGGAATCCAGAAAATGAAAATGAGCCATCTTCCAGACGCACTCGTCGGGGAAACATGGAAAACAACAGCCAGCGGCAAGTGGAAGATCCACGGCCTGCATCGACATCTGCAGGGCCGTCCAGAATGGCACGACGTGCAGCTGAAGCATTCGCCGGAGAGGGCCCACCTGCTAGAAGTCGCAGAAGAGCCAGGCGCAGAAGCCCTCGTCACCGGACACCCAGCTCAAGAGCGGAAAGGAGTCGGTCCCCTCTGCACCCAATGGGAGTAAGTCCACCGAGATCATCTCATAGTCGTATCTCATCTCAAACTGCTGAACATCCTTTAGTAAATGAGACTCAAGGACAGTCTAGGGCGCGTCATCACATGACATTGAGACATCAAATAGCTGGGCCTGAGTTGCTGAGCAGGGGTCTTTTTGACGGCTCTGGGACACGAAATGCACCTCAAGGACCAGCTCCGGCCACCACTGGCCATCGTGCATCTACAGGACCGGGACAGAGACCACCTACTGTTGTCCTAGATCGTCAAGTAAGAAATGTTCGTCCAGGCGAGGACCTCCAAACAGACAGCATAGCTAGCAGAACCCGATCGAGGTCACGGACTCTAAACGACACTGTCCCTTCCGAAAGGGAAAGAGGAGAGCTTAGGCGCATGTTTTCTCGTTCTCAACGAGCGGATGGGAGAACCATCAGAATTCATGTTCATAGAAGTTTAAATCCTGGCTTAGGTGAAACTCCGTCTCTTGCCATCGACGCCGTTTTAATACAGGTACTAACAGCTTTGGGTGAGCAAAGCTACTTTATTGTGTCCAATGATTCCGAGCCTGGGGGCGCAATCCTAATAGGAACTTTGGAAAGAGCAGACTCTCGGGTTGGGAGAGAGCTATCCGGTGGTCGTGGTCATTCTGACTCACCTGCCAATTTAAGTCCTGCTTTCAGTTTTCCTGGCGAACTTTCAGAAACGAGCTCGGAGGTGTTTGAGGGCAACAGCGAAGGAAGCTCGACATCAGGTGCCAGGCGAGAGGGCCGATGGCGGGCCCCCATAACATTTGATGAAAGTGCCTCCCTGACCTTGCCTGAGCTGGCACAGATTTTCTTTTTAAACGAGCTGGATGAAGATGAGCAGCCTAGAGGTCTGTCCAGGGAGCAAATTGACGACCTTGAGATGAGAACCTATCAAGAAAGCGATGCGTTAAAGACCTGCAGTATTTGCATGGCAGAGTACGCACAAGGCAACAAGCTACGTAAACTACCTTGCTCCCATGAGTACCACGTTCACTGCATCGACCGCTGGTTAACTGAGAATTCCACCTGCCCTGTGTGCCGGAGTGCCATCTTAACTTATGGTAACAGAGAAAGTGCAGTGTAATTAAGACCCGAACTCAGCTGTATACCTGGTATAGCGATGGGCAGACAAATCATCTATTTTATGTCCACGTTTTCAGTGACGCGTAAATATAAAGGACCAACCAGAATTGACTCATTCCTCGCTGAATGGATTATTGTCTTCAACTTGTCTTGCAAAATAAAAAGAATATTTGAAAAGCAAAAAATTCTTTTTATATATATTTTGCACGTATGCTGCCATCATCATTTTCAAAGCATTCTCTTCTCACTTTAGCCCCTGATATCAGCTCCCCATTTCTTCCCCCTCCCTCCCCCGCCCACCCTCCCTCACAAACCCTTGATAAGTCATAGATTGTTTTTTCCATATTTCACATCATCCTCCATTGCCCCTCACCCACTTTTCCGTTATTCATCCCCCTGGGAGGAGATCCTAGTTTTATCCTCGTGATTGGTTCTCCCTTTCTCCCCTGACCCTCCCCATATCCTCTTGGTATCTCTACTCTCCTTGTTGGCCCTGTGGGGTTTATCTATCCTAGATTCCCTGTGTTGCGGGCTCTTATCTGTAGCAGGGCGCATGTTCTGCTCTAATCCGATTTGTAAGGCAGGATTGAGGTCATGATAGTTGGGTGAAGGAAGCACCAAAGAACTAGAGGAAAGTTGTATGTTTCATCGGTGCTATCCTGCACCCTCACTGACTCATCTCTTCCCTGTGACCCCTCTGTGAGGGGATGTCCAATTGTCTACAGATGTGCATTGGGTCTTCATTCCACGCTGCCCCACCCCCCCGCCATTCACTTTGAAGTTCTTTGCTTATCCTTGTTTTTTTGCCTGCCCATGTGAAATTGGTAATTAGTTTTCTCATTTCTTTAAAAAATGTATTTTGGATTTGAATTGGTATTGCATTGTATCTATAGATTATTTTAGGTAATATTGTAATTTTCATGACATTATGTCTACTGATGCATGAGCCTGGGATATTCTTCCATTTGTATAGGCCCATTTTAGTTTTTTTATAATATTACTCTGTAGTTTTCTCTGTGTAGTGCATTTGTTTCTGTAGTTAAATTTATTCATATATATATATAATTTTTGTGTGGTTTTTGTAAGTGATATTGATTTCTTAATGTCTTTTTAGTAGCTCTTTTCGCTGGCATATAGGAATCCGGTTGATTTCTGATTATTAACTTTGAATCCTGCTATCTTGCCAAATTCCTTGATCATTTCCAGAAGGCTATTTGTGGAGACAGGGGTTTTCTATATATAGGATCATATCATCTGTGAATAAGGAGAGTTCCACTTCTTTGCCTATTCATATTCCCTTGATTTCCTTTTGTTGTCTGATGGCTTTTGCTAAAATTTCCAGTACGATGTTGAATAAAAGTGGTGATATGGGGCATACTTGCTTGGTTCCTGTTTTCAGTGGCAATGTTTCAAACTTTTCCCCATTGAGCATGATGCTGGTGGTTGGTTTCTCATATATGGCTTTTATTATGTTGAAGAATTTGCCCTTGATTCCACTTTTGTTGAGTGTTTTGAACAGAAATGGGTGTTGAATATTATCAAATGCCCTTCCTGCATGTATTGATATGATCATGTAGTTTTTATTTCTTGCCTCATTTATGTGGTGGATTACATTGATTCCTTTTTAGAATATTGAACCATTCATGCATACCTGGAATGAATCCTCCTTGGTCATTGTGAGTCATTTTTTTGATATGCTGCTGTATTGTATTCACCAGGATTTTGTTGAGAATTTTAGCATCTATATTCATGGGGGATATCGACCTACAATTTTCAATATTTATGGGTTTTTTGCCTGGTTTGGGTATCAGTGTAATGCTGGCTGCAAAGAATGAACTTGGAAGTTTGTTTTCTTTTTCTATATTTTGGAAAAGTTTGTGGAGTATTGATATCAAATCATCTTTGAATATTTGGTAGAGGTCTCTTGTGAAACCATTTTGTCCTGGTCTGCTTTTGGTTGGCAGTTTCTTAATGACCTGCTATATTTCTTCTTTTGTTATGGGTCTGTTGTTTTTTTCAAAATCTGTCTGCAGTAATTTTAGTAGGTGATGTGTTTCTGGGTTTCTATCAATTGCTTATAGATTGTGAAATTTAAGTATAGTTTTTCATAGTACTGTGTTATTCTTTTTATTTCACTTGGATATGTTGTAATTTCATCGTTTTCATCTCTTATTCTGGGTATGTGTATCTTTTCTTTTTTATACTGTGTTAAATTTGGTATGTCTATTTTGTTAAACTTTTAAAGTGCCATTGCTTGTCTGGTTGATTCCCTCCCATGCTTTTTTTTTATTCCGTATAGTTTATTTCTATTGATCCTTATGATCTCTTACCTTCCTTTATTGGAGGGATTTTGTTGTTGTCATTGTTCCAGTTATTGGAGGTGTTGTGTTAAGGTGTTGATTTTAGATTTATCCTTTTTTTTAGGTATGTGTTGATAACTCTAAATTGGCCTCTGATTACTGCTTACACTGTGTCCAAAAGGGTTTGATATGCTGTGTTATCATTCTCGTTTGTCTTAATGAATTTTTAAATTTCTTCCTTTATGTGCTTTATTACCAGGTCATTTTTCAGTATTATTTTGTTCAACCTCCATTAGATTGTCTTCATATTTCTGCTTGTTTTGTTGTTGATTTCTAATTTTATAGCTTTGTGGTCTGAGAAGACTGATGGATCACAATTATATGAATTTGTTGGGGAATGATTGTAGTCTACTTTTGAGAAAGTTTCATGTGTTTTGGAGAACATATGCTGTTTTTTGGATTAAGTGTTCTGTGTATGTCTATGAGGTCATTTTATTGACTGTGTTATTGAACTTTTTTGAGCCTTTGTTGCATTTTTTCCCCTTGATGTTTTGCATTTCCTTGAGAGTGGTGAATTAAAGCCTCCTATTATTATTTCCGATGTAGCTAATCCTTTTCCAATTCTGTGAGGATTTGATTGATGTATTTCTAGGGTTTTTAATTGAGTGCATATATGTTTATTATAGTTATAGCTTCCTGAGCTATTGTTCCCTTTATCATTATGTAGTGACTGTTTCTATCTCTTATTATATGATTTGCCTTACATTTTATATTTTCAGAGATTAATATTCATACCCCTGACTTCTTTTGTTGCTGTTTGTTTGGTATGCATTTGTCCAGCTTCTGATTTTTAATCTGTTCATGTCTTTGTTTGTGAAGTGTTTCTTGTAGGCAGTGTACTTATAAATTTTGTTTTCTTAACCATTCTGTTACTCTATATCTCTACTGGTGAATTTAGTCCATTACCATTCAGTAAAATTATTGAGATGTATATATTTGTTACTGTCATTTTAATTTATATATGTGTGTTGCATGTTTGCATGTGTATTATGTTTAGTTTCTTTGTTCTTTCTGTGTTATTTCCTTGCTTTGGGTCTTGGTTTCACTGTGTTGGTTTTTGCGAGAAATTATATGCTTATTTCAGGTTTGTGTGTGTTGCTTTTGGTTTTTTGGCCACAGTACTTCATTGAGCAATTTTTGTAGTGGTGGTCTTATTTTTGTGAAGTATTTTAGTTTCTTCTTCTCTTGGAATACTTTTATTTCTCCATCATATTTGACTGATAACTGCTCAATACAGGATTCTACGGTGACATATTTCCCCACTCTAGTACTCTGAATACATCATTCCTTTGTCTTCTTGCCTGCATTTTAATTGCTGACCCTTTGTACATAATTGATCATTTTTCTCTAGATGCTCTTAGAATTTTTTCTTTGTCACTGATATTAGACATCTTGCCTATAATATGATGGGGAGTTTTCCTTTTGAACTCTTTCCTGGCTGGTGTTCTCTCATCTTCCTGATTGACTATCTCTTCCTCCTTTAGACTTAGAGGAAGGAGCTCTTGGACTATTCTTTGTTTGGATTTTTTTTTTTTTGCTTCTTCCTCTTCTGAAATCCCTATATGGTGCAGTTTATTCCTCTTAATTGTGTCCCACAAAGTTCTCACGGGTTTTTTTGTTTTGTTTTTCTTTTAGGTTGGAATCTATAGATTTGTCTTCTAGCTCACTAATTTGGGTTTCCATCTTTTCAATTATGTTTCTCTGTTCATTTTTAGCATTGTTCTGTTATTTTATAATGTGTGTAATTCTGCTATAGCAGTGTTTGATCTTTTTGTTGTTGTTGTTTCTGTTCCGGGTTTCTCTAGTGAGGCTACTAGCTTTTCTATTGATTCACTTTTTCGCTCACACTCTTCTTTCATCTTTTGCACAAGTGCTATCATCATTCTTTTAAATTCTTTTTTTCTGGTGAATCCATAGGCTGTTCAGTTTCAGGCATTATATTTAGGTCTGATTGGTATTTGGGCATTTGTTTCTGCTTTTCTTGTTTGCTTGTTTGTTTGTGTGTGTGTGTACCAATATCTTCTGTTCTTTCCCTGATATCTTGGAGTTGCTATTATGGGTTTTAGATAGGTGGTGTTATGTGGGTGTGGTTAACTTTGTTAGGTGGTGCAGAGAAGGGTGATGGACAGTTTGTATTAAGTATCTAGGAAAGAGTATTAGATTAGGCATTAAGGGAGCATTCAGAGTGTGGGGGAAGAAGTGGTAGTGGGGAGAGGAAAAGGAGCTGTAGGTAAAATAAAAGATGGAAGGGATAGGGTAACATTATTTGGTAGGTTAAGGGAAGAGCTCTTTAGACCCCCAAGTGCCTGCTTTGCAGTGATTAAGGAATGAGTACTAATATTTTATAGAAAAAATTTTTAATATAAGATTAGTGTCAGCTTTTGGATTTATGTAGGTGAGAAGGACTGAACATATTTGACAATAAGGAAGGTGAAACTAAAGGATAGGTTAAAAATGTTACTTAGTAAGATTTAGATCTTTAGATTAAAGAAAGGAAAGTTATAAGAAAGAGCAAGAGATGAGAGTTTTAAGAATACTAGAGTAAGAAGCATGAGAGGTGTTAATGCATGTTTCTTTGGGCTCTAATCTTTTCCACGAGCTTAGTCTCTGTTGTGGTTGTTAACTTCTGGGTAGATGGTGTGTTATGGGACTAGAAAGTAAATAGGTTACTTTGGATGGGAAAAGGTAAAGTGTTTTACACACACACACACACACACACACACACACACACACACATGTAAACCCCCCAAAATGCCCAGAGTGGCCATCTTTTTTTAAGGTCTTGAGCTTTTGGGGTGTCTTGATAATGGGGGCTGTGCCATACTGTACCTCAGGGAGGGGGGATTAGATTTGCCCAGGGGAGCTTGATTGCACTGGGTTTGTGTTCTCCATTTATACTTGCTTTAAAGCTGCCCTGTTGACTCACTCAATGTGGCTTGGTAGGCTGTGTTGTACCTGCTATTGGGTATCTACATCTGTGGAGTCCTGCCCTCGGTTCTTCTGCTCTGGGCGGAAGCCCAAAGCTATTTTGATTTGTATCTGCCCTAGATGATCCCTTAAAATTATGTCCCTGTCACTCTGCTGCCTCCTCACCCCCAGCTAGCTTCTTGATCCACACACCTGGGAGTCTGTGCTCTGCCTGCTGAATGCCATAGGGAAAAGACCAAGGGTATTTTAATAGGCAAACATTGCTGCTCTCTAATTTTAGTAAAATTTGTGTCTACTTATTTTTATGCTGAAAATCCTGTAGTCTAGAAGTGTGTAATATTCCAGTTTGTGCCCTTTTTTGTACTCTTTCCTGTGGAGACTATGCTGTATGCGCTATTAAGTTGCCATCTTGCACTCTCTCCCATTGAGTTTCTTCTTAGTTTTTTATGTTTTATTGATTTCTTTGTTTGTCCCCTATTTCTTTGTTTTTTGAGCTCTGCTGTCATCATATTTGTTTCAGGGTGGTATTGTCCTGTCTAATGCTCTCAAGTTTGCATGCTGCTGTTGTTGATTCTCTGTCCATAATTATCTGGAAAATATTTTCTGCAATGCTGGTCTTGTTTTTACAATTTCCTTTAGTTATTTCTTTTTCTGGATATACCTTTTTGTCTCCTTTGTATTTGAGGGATAATTTTGCTGTATACAGGATGCTTGGTGGGCATCTTTTTCTTTCAGAATTTTATACATGCCATTCTATTGTCTTTTTGCCTACATAGTGACTCCTGGAAAGTCTGAACTTACCTTTATCTGTCTGCTTTTGTAGGGGACAGTTCTTTTTTTCTCTAGCTATCCTTGGGATTCTATCTTTTTCCTTGAAATTGAATAGTTTGATTATGACATGTTGTGATGTTTTTCTTTTGGGATCTATCCTATTTGGGGTTATCTCAAGTCTTGAATAGCTATTTGTGATAATGAGAAATTTTCTTCTATGATTTCTCACACCATTTTCTCTCTAGATATGTTTGTTTGTACTTCCAGGATCTTGATGAGATGTAGGTGTGTCTCTCAATGTTTTGTTTGGATTCCTTTGATTTTTTTTCTATTGATCTTAGTTAGAGTGATTGTCTTTAAGATCACTGATTCAATTTTCATATTTTTCCATTCTATTCCTCATGTCTTTTATTATGTTGTCTAATTCTGTTATCCCATTGATTGTCTTAAGGATTTCAGTGTTTACATTTTCCCCATTGTTCTCTTGTGTGCTCCCCATATTTCTTGAAAGGACCTGAATATCATAATTCTAAATACTGTATCTTGTAGTTTCATGGTAATTTCTTCAGAGTAATCCATTGGATTTGGGTGATTGTTGGTTGTTTGTGTTCATTTTTCTTGATTTGGGGGCTTTATGTGGTTGACTGCTCTTTCCTTAGTAACACAGTACAGCTATCAATGGCCTGTGACAAGATGGGTGATGTAGAGGTCATTGATTCTGTTTAGTGATGTGGAATAAATCTAATAGTAGTTGGAAAAAATACAGTGGTGAAATGGAGAAAAGGGGGGAGTTATGGGGACATGGGGTAGGTGTGGTAGAGACATGAATGAATAAAATAAAATAAATGTTACTAATAATCAGCAAACCTGGTATTTGATTGTGTTATTTTTATGTTTGCTGCTTGAGGGTGTAGGTTGGCAGGTAAAGGTGGTTTAAAAGGAGCAGAGAACCAAGCAGGGAAGATGGAGGAAGGGGGGTGGGCAGCAAAAAGTTAAGCTTCGGGACTGGTTATGTCTTCACCAACCTGTCTGCACACAGGGCGGTAAGGCAACAGAGTTGAGCTGATTGAGTTGGCTCAGGAACCCAGAAAGATCAGCTGTGCTAGGTCAGGGCTCAAAAGTGACTTGTGCCAATAGTGTCCTGCCAATGGTAAAGGGAACTATGTCAGCAGCCATTGCTGCTCTCCCACTTCAGGCGATTTGGGTCTACTTATATTTGTGTTAAAATTCATTCTACTAAGAAGTACAGGATACCCTTCCTATAGACCTTCTTGGGTAGGTGCTAAGAAGATCTTCAAGGGTTTTTGTAATGTATACAAAAAACAAACAGCCAACATCATTCTCAATGGAGAAAGACTGAAAATATGTCAATTGTCAATGGGAACAAGACAAGGATGCCCATTATCACTGCTTTTATTCAACATTATGCTCAAAGTCTTAGCTAGAATGATTAGACAACAGAAAAAACTTGACTAGATTTAGATATAGATATATACAGCATGAAGGAACATAACAGCTAATTAGTCCACACAGCAGTACAGAGGGCTCAGTTTAACTCGCTTCTGTGGAACAGTTAATATACTGGAAGGCCTTCAACTCGTGAGGGCCACTGGATCCAGTGTCAAGGAAGCAGACAGCTGAGTCTTCCATAGAGCAATGCAGGTAATTCGGCCACAGGCAGCAAACAGCAGGGCGGGTCACCAACAGTCAGCAAGATGACAGGATCCAATAGTCCCAAGCTCAAGCAAGATGGCAAAGCAGGTCTTGAAAGAACCTCAAGCTCTAGTGACATAATCCACAGGTTAGCAGTCCCACAGGTAGTGTAGCTCACAAATTGAGGGAGAGAACTAGCAGCCTCATGCTGGTCCAATCAACAGAGAGCAAGAGAGAGGGGGGGTGGGATTTGTCAAACCATTTATCTCGTTGCCCTCCAATCAAACTGCGACCTTATTAATCTCACATGTTCCTATTCGCCAAATTGGCACAACAAACCTAGCTATCACAGACCACCTCTTGCTAACTTGGCACCTGTACACAATTCTTTAGCCATATATAATCTCCAAACATTAATGAAATCAAACTTACAACTAACATCAAACATTTATCATACATATAAATGAAAACACGCTGAATCTAATTGTATCTGCTACATAATCCATGAACAAAGCAAAGCTATTCAATAAACACATATAAAGAAGATAAACTGACAACCACAGACCTCACTTTTGCAATTGATCATGTGCTCATAACTGATAGGTAGATTTACCTTCTACTACCCATTCTGTATTACCTTTGCCCTCGGCCAGCACCTCGGCTGGTTGTGGTTCTTTGTGTGGTGGGATGACACAGACCTTCATTCCTGAGGGGTCTGGATCATTAGCCTGTCAGGATTGGGCATTTCAGTATTAAGAGATGGCCTATGGGATCTCCTGGATGCCAGACATATTCTTTAGCTCAATTATGTAGCACCAGTCCAATTTCTCCTTGGTAATCAAGATCAATTACACCACTCAGTACAGTGACATCCTTCCTGACTTGTTGATCCAAAGGCATGAGAAACCCAAAGTGGCCAGGGGGCATTCTCAGCTGCCAGTTCAGTGGAATCAGTGCTGTGTTTCCAGGGGGGAGAGTCCCTTCCTTTGGGACCAGGACCTCCAGGCCTGAAGCACATAGGGCTGCTGGGACAAGAAGCAAAAATACTCCAAGTAGGTCACTTGGAGTAATAGTGAATCATACAAGCTAGCTTCCACCTCTTTGGTCCCAGATTTATGAATCCTGACTATTGGAGACAGAGAACCATAAATAGGTTGCTGTTTTAGAGAATATACAGCTTTCTGGAGAACATTGCCCAAGCCCCACAAGTTGTTGTCACCTAACTGATGCCGTAATTGTGTCTTTAAGCGGCCATTCCACCATTTTATCAAGCCAGCTGCTTCAGGATGATGAGGAACATGATATGACCGGTGAATTCCATGGGCATGAGCCAATTGCCACACTGCATTTGCTGTGAAGTGACTTTGTTGACCTGAAGCAATGCTATTGGGCATGCCATGCTGGTGGATAAGGCATTGTGTAAGTGCACGAATGGTAGTTTGGGGAGAAGCGTTGAGTCCAGGAAAGGCAAATCCATATGCAATGTAGATGGCTGTCCCTCTAAGGAAAAACACTGCCCCCTCTGTGTTAGTCTGGGTGCTTTAGAGAAACAAATCCACAGAAACTCATGTATAAGAGAGAGTTTTATATAAAGGTTAAGTGAGCATCAAGAAAACATCCCAACCCAATGCTGTCAAAGTCCACAAGTCCAACATTAACCCATTAACCCATATGTCCAACACCAATCCACAAAGTCCTCCTCCATCTCACAAAACAGATGCAATGATGCCAACTGCAGGAGGAAAGCTGAGTCAGTGAATGTGTAAGCATCTCAGCACTGGCAGGGGGCTCCACATGGGTGCTCCAGCACCCAGGGTTGCATCAGGATAGGTCCATGTGGTTTCTCCTTGGGGCTGTCTTGCAGGAAGTCAGTCTTGCAACCTGAAGCAGGGAACTGCTAAGGCAGCTGCACCCTGATCCGACCATCACAAAGCAAGAGACCTGAGAACTGGAAAGGCGAGGCTCACTGAGCCATTTATCCCTCCGCCCTTCAATTAACCCCACATGTGTTTATCGGCCAGGTTGGCATAATAAACTAACTTACCCTCCATGATGGCAGTGGTCCCATGTAATCAACTGCCAACAGGTTGCCAATTGATGTCTCTGAGGAATGGTCCCATATCTTGGACTCAATCTTGGCTTCTGCTGCTGGCAAATGGGCCACTCAGCAGTGGCAGTGGCCAAGTCTGCCTTGGTGAGTGGAAGTCAAAATTGCTGCACCCAGGCATAACCTCCATACTTGCCAACATGTCCAATTTGTTCATGTGCCTATTGGGCAATGATAGGTGGCAATGGAAAGAGGAGGACTAGTCTCCACAGTGCGTGTTATCTTATCCACTTGATTATTAAAATCCTCCTCTTCAGAGATAACTGTTTGGTGAGCATTCACGTGACATATGATTATCTTTACTTTCTTGACCCATTCAGGGAGGTCTATCCATATAACTCTTTCCTACACCTCCTTGTCACCAATTTTCCAATCATGTTCCTTCCAATTCCCTGATCATCCAACCATGCCATTAGCCACAGCCCATGAATCAATATACAGTCTCATGTTTGGCCATTTCTCCTTCCAGGCAAACTGTCCAGGTGCACTACTCAGAGTTCTGCCCATTGGGAGGATTTCCCTTCACCACTGTCCTTTAGGGAGATCCCAGAAAGGGGCTGTAGTGCACTGCTGTCCACTTAAAAGTAGAACCTGCATATCGTGCCGAGCCATCAGTAAATCAAGTATGAATTTTCTGTTATTTGGTTAAATTATCATAAGGAACTCCCCAGGAGACCATAGGTGCAGACTGGGAGAAGGAAAGTACTGTGGCAGGAGTGGAGACTGTGGGTATTTGGGCCAATTCTTCATGCAGCTTACTTATACCTTTAGGTCCTGCTCTAGCCCAATCTCATATATGCCACTTCCATTTAACAATGGAGTGTTGCTGTGCACATCCAACTTTATGACTCTGTGGGTCAGACAATACCCAGTTCATGAAGGACAGGTGAGGCCTCATAGTGACTTGGTTTCCTATGGTGAGGCACTCAGTCTTCACTAAGGTCGAGTAACAGGCCAATAGGTGTTTTTCAAAAGGGGAGTAGTTGTCTGCAGAGGATGGCAAGGCTTTACTCCAAAATCCCACTGTGATTCACCAATAGGGGCCTGCCAAAGTCTCCACACTGCATCTCTATCTATAATGGACACCTCTAGCATCATTGGATCAGCTGGATCATATGTTCCCAGTAGCAAAGCAGCTTGCATAGCAGCCTGAACCTGTTGCAGAGCCTTTTCTTGTTCTGGGCCCCACTCCAAATTGGAGGCCCTTCATGTCACTTGATATATAGGTAGAAGTAGAACACTCAAATGAGAGCTAAGTTTCCTCCAAATTGATTGAGTGGTCGTGATTCTCTATTCTGCTGTTCACCTGATCAAGCATTCTTCCACCTGTATAGATCACGTAAATATTTAGTAGGTTTCCCATGTATTTCACTCGTAGGGACATTGTGGCTAAGAAACCAATGCCATAAGTCTACATGAGACAGGTTGCTCTGCTTACTGCGGAAACCTTGTTGTCCATTACAATAACCACATCCACCCTGTCTCTGTTGATTCCTTGCTGTCTCCTGCCCGCTACCACCATGGGAGCTGAAACAGTCCATTGTAGGCAAATGCTGGTGTTCACTTAGGGCAGTTCCCACTGTTAATCCTTGTGCACATAAAATAGCAATCACAGGAATCTTCAGAGATGCTGGGACCCACTTCACAATCTTGTTCCTTATGGTTGTGGTGAGAGGTCTGTCCTTGGGGCACTCCCTATTTGTGTCTATGGGATTATTCTTATAGATCTATTCCAACATACCAATTTCCCTAAGCTTTTGGATGCCTTCCTCTACAGTGTAATAAGGTAGGTCAGGTACCTCAGGTTGATCTAATCTAGGCCATCTGGCAGCCCATGCTTCAGTGAACCAACCAAATAAGCAATTAGATCCTTTCTTAACCTCTCTTGATGAAACATTGAAGGAAGTATGTGTCGTTAGGGGCCTCATATCAAGAAATTCAGACTGGTCTAATGTTACATTCCTTTCACCAGTTTCCCACACCCTTAGTAACCATTCCCAGGAATATTCCCAGGCTTCTGCTTGTACGTATTAGAAAACTCGAGCAGATCTTTATGAGTATAGCGTACTTTTTCCTGAGTCATCATCTGAAACTCACCTATAGGAACTTTCTAAGACTTGATTCTAGTTACAGGTCTACAGGAAATAATGGGTGGTGGTGGTGTTTGCTGGGGGCTCTCAGCAATATTTTGAAAAGCATCTCCCTCAGAAATGCTACAGATGCAGACCCACCTGGCATTTCAGTTTGAACAGTTTGGTTAATCTGCTCAGGTGGGGGTGGTTTTACTGATAGCTATTTAATTCCCTCAGGTGGGAGAGGTCGATCTATTGACTGGGGTGGCTCAATTTACTTTAGGGGATCAATATCCTTCTGTTTTGGATCATCAGCCCATATGTTCCCATCACATGTTTCAGGGTCTCAATTCTTTCAGATTAATGCCCTTACTTTATTATCATTGTTCTAGACCTGCAATACAGCTGATGCTGTAATTCAGCTACGCATATGATGAGACTCTGGATTTGGTTTTTGGCAATGCCAGCTCTATTACTAGAGGAGAGAAGACTCTCCTATGTAGCACGTGCAGAAGCTTTTAGGTCTGTTATTTGGAACTTGAGATGTGCTTCTGAGGTTCAGAGATTATCCCTTTCCTTCATAGTATTTTTCTATTGTAAGTAACCAACCAACCAACTTCTCTATACTTCTCATCCTGACAAAACTGCTGGAAAATATCAAAAACGATCACCCAGAACCTCTGCTCTCACCAGCACCTCATTTATTTGTGGTGATACTGTGAATATTAGCTTTGCAACTTCACACAGTGGATTAACCATCCACTCTAGTAAGACTGACAGACTTATCAATGGCTTTAGGGGTATGGATAGCATGATCAGTGCTCTTAAGGCTAATAAGACTGGAGAGTCAATTTGAGAAGCCCATATTTATCATCTTGTTTCTCTAGAACCACTCCTGATACCAATTGTGTTAGAGAGGGTTCTCTAGAGAAACAAAATCAGGACACACACACACACACACACACATATACAGTATATACAGGGTGAAGGAATATAACAGCTAATTAGTACACAGTAGTACAGAGGGCTCAGTTTAACTCACTTCTGTGGAACAGTTAATATACTGGAAGTCCTTCAACTCACAAGGGCCGCTAGGTCCAAGGTCAAGGAAGCAGACAACTGAGTCTTCCATAGAGCAATGCAGGAAGTTTGGCCACAGGCAGCAAACAGCAGGGCGGATCACCAACAGTCAGTAAGATGACAGGATCCAACTGTCCCAAGCTCAAGCAATGTATACACCAGCAGCATGGAAAAGCATGTTTGAAGGAACCTGAAGCTCTAGCGACATGATATGTAGCTCACAAGTTGAGGGAGAGAAATAGCAGTTGCATACTGGTCTGCTAACCAGAGAGCAAGAGAAAGAGAGAGATCGGGCTTGCCGAGCCACCCATTCCTGTGTCCTAGTCCTGCAGGAAGCAGTAATTTCCCAAGATTGCTGTGTAAAAGTGGTCATAATGCCAAGCTTGCAGAAAGCCTTTGAGAGAGAGCCACAAGACCTCACACCTGAGTTCCCCGGGCTGCTATCCACCCTGAACCTGCAGTCTAGGGGTTTGCAAATCCACTCCCATCCAGGAATGGAATGATTACATTAGCCATCCCCTTCCCACATTGCTCAAGCTCCATACCTGCCAGTGTGGGTAACAATAGATAATTAGACAATAATTTGCAGCAATTGAAGAGCTACTGAGATATTTACCTGTAACAGACGCAGTTCCACAGAGCACAACCGGCAGTGCTGATGGGATAGAGCTGGGGGGTGGGACACAGGAGGGCAGCTAGGGGTGAATTCAGATCCAGTTGGCCTCAAACTCCATTAATCTGGTTCCACTTCCCTTGGAGACAGCGTGGCACAGCCCCAATACCAGGACACCCCACAAAGCCCATTATAAAAATTAATTTTGGGGGGTAAAAACACTTTCAATTTTAGGCTTGGTCCTTTGTGTAATGTTGAATGTAATCCTGCAGAACACTGTCCAATAGCATCCATTAACATAACAAGGTAGCCAGAGCACAAACCTCAGAACACAGCCTAGGGTTTTTAATATAACAAAACAGGAAAAGTCAGTAGGCCACACCTCATTAGGGCTCTATAGAATGTTTTTGAAAGGCTGCAAATTGTGGCCCGACAGCTCAGACCAAACCTGCACCCAAGCTGTAGGCCTGACTCAACTCAGCCCAGTGGCATACCTACAGTGTACCAACCCCAGCCTAGACTTTGAGGTCCCCCTACCATACCAACAACTGAGTCAATTACATAGCAATCTGTCCCACCACCATAGCAGGCCACAGGTAGTCCTTGAAAATACTCTCACCAGTCACACAGAGAAAAAGCACAAGGCCCCATGGTCTCCCAGAAACATGGTGCCCAATTGTTCCAAAATGACACACAGACATCAGTATACCTCAACACTTTCAACAAGAAAACCATGAAAACAAAATACAACAGTGGAGCTAATGACGCTCATAGAAGAATCAGACGTGGATCTGTAACAAAAAGAAGTTTTCAGAAGGCTGCTTGGAGTAATACAGGATATGAGGGAAGTAACGCAGTATAATGACATAATGATAGAGGAAATGAAGTCCACGATAGATGGGATGAAGTCCACACACCAAAGGAAAATACAGGAGTGAATGGATGATCTAACAGAAACAAAACACAAGATTACGGATCTCACAAACAAACTCTAAGGGATGGAGAATAGTACTAGTGATATCAAGGACAATGAGGCAGACTTCAACAAAGGTGAAAGAGAGTCAAACAAGATAATCAAAGAGGTGGAAGAAAACTGGAGATCAATGACAGATGCTATGAAAAGGAACAATATTCAAATAATTGGTCTACCAGAACAAGACACATATAAGAAGTCAACAGCTAAGTAAGTGAGTGATGGAAGCAAATTCCCAACTTTAATGAATGAGAATCAAACACTCATACAGGAAGCAGTGAGGACATCCATTAGGAAAAACCCCAGGAAGAACTCACCAAGGCATATAACAATTAAATTGTCCAACTTGGTGGAAAAAAATATTTTTAAGAGCATGAAGAGAAAAAAAATGTGGTCATATACAATGGTTATCAGGTAAGAATATGTTCAGACCTACAGCAAATACCACGAAGAGGAGAAGAGAGTTTAGTAATATCTTCCAAAATCTGAAAGAAAAGAACACCAATACAAGAATCTTCTACCTGGCAAAACTATCTATTAAGATAGACAGTGAAGTAAGAGTTTCCCCAGAAAGGGAAAAACTCAAAGAATACACCATAAGACTGCCAACCCATTGGGAAATCCTTGCAGATTCACTATGATCAGAAGACCACCAACCACAAGCAGGAGATCGATCACCACATAGTCCAACTCCACCCAGAAGCCAATGAGCTGTAAACATTTACCAAGATAACATGGCCTGAGAGGAAAAAAGAAGACAAGAATTAAGCCCTCCACAAAAACACAGTACATTGATATGAAGGAAGAATGGAAAACACCCAACACAAAAGGTAAGAGAAGCCAGCAATGAATTCACAGATCATGACAACTCTGAATGTCAATGTCCTCAACTCAGCCATTAAAAGACAAAGGATATCAGATTGTCTCAGAAAATATAACCCATCAATCAATTGCCTGCAAGAGACACATTTTAAGCTCACCGACAAAAACAGACTAAGAATAAAAGGTTGGTGGAAACTATACCAGGAAAACAGCAACTTAATAAAAGCAGGGGTTGGAATCCTAATCTCTGACAAAATTGACCTCAAGGTGCAAACCATAAAGAGACAAAGTAGGGCACTCACTATATAATGCTCAAAGAATCAGTAGACCAGGAATCAATGAGAATAATAAACATATATGCACCTAATGAGAGAACTGTGAAATGTGTCAAAGAAACTATTCAAAAGATGAAAACAGAAATCACAGATTCCTCAATCATAGTAGGTGAATGTAATACACCACTATCAAAGAAAGACAGATCACTGGGAAAGAAGCACAGCAAGGAGGCTACAGAGTTAAACACTGCAATTAGGCAAATGGACCTGATAGATATTTATTGAGCTTTCCATCCAAATGCAAAAAAAAAAAAAACTCACATTCTTTTTAAGTTCACATGGCTCGTTTTCAAAAACAGAACACCTGTTGGGCACAAATCAAGCCTGAGAAAATTCAAACACATAAAGATTGCCCAGATGTCCCTCTCAGATCACCAGGCCATAAAGCTGGAGATCAATAAAAGGATGACCAGAAAAACAAGGGCACATAAATGGAGGATGAATAACGATCTTCTGTCACACATATGGGTAGTGGTCCAGAGGTAGTTTAGGAAGTTTCTGTAAAAAAAAAAAAAAAAAAGAACTCTGAAGAAAATATGGATACATAAGAAAATGTGGTGAAGAAAGTGGATGGTGCCCGTACATCAAAAGATAATACCATCTGGGGTCTTAAAGCCTTGATGTTAAACAAGCATTCATATAGCAGAGAAACAACAAGGCCAGGTGGAAGAAGCACATCAGCCTGTGCAATCATGAACTGTCGATGTGATTGGGTAATAAGCATCAGAAAACCCCAAACAAACCACAAATAAACAAACAAAAACCATATTGTTGAGATTGAGGGGAGTCTGAGCATAGACCCCAACCCATTTGTACACAATGGGACATCCCCTCCCAGAAGGGTCACAAGGAAGGGATGACTTAATCAGGGCACAGGATGGTAGTGATGAAACACACAATATTCCTCTGGTTCCTTGAGGCTTCCTCAACCCCCCCCCCCACTATCATGACCTCAATCCTGCCTTTCACTGCAGGATAGACTGAAGCATGTGCACATTACAGATAAGACATAAGAGCTCGGGACACACAGAAGCCAGGAACAGGAAAGGCAGTAGCAATACCAGGAGGGTAGGGGAAAGGTGGGGAGAGGAGGTGGAAGGGGAAACTGTTTATAAAGATCGACACATAACCACCACCACCCTCCAGGGGGACGAACAACAGAATCCATGGGGGAAGAGAGACAGCGGTCAGTGTAAGATATGAAAAATATGACAATTTATAATTTATCAATGGGTCATGGGGCAGGGGGAAGAGGAACTGATATCAAAGGTTCAGTAGAAAGAAAATGTTTAGAAAATAATGATGGCAGCACATGCACAAATATGCTTGATACAATTGATGTATGGATTGTTATACGAGCTCTAAGAGACCCCAATAAAATGATATTTTAATTAAAAAATATAGACCCAAACCTCATCCCATGTACAAAAACCAGCTCAAAATGGATCAGAAACCTAAATGTAAATACCAGAGTTATAAAGATCATCAGTAAGATAATTGGGAGTAACTTAAAGATCTTATTGCAGGGCATACACATACTAATAAATATAATAAAGAAAACCCACACAGTGGAAGACAAACTAGATGACTGGAACTTACTAAAATTAGGATACTTATTTTCATAGAAAACTTTATCAAAAAGAGTAAAAAGAGACTGGGGAAAAAAATCTTTTCCCAAAGATTGGGAAAAGCTGTTTAGAAACAATATAACAGAAAAGGGATGAATTACTTAAATCTGTAGAATTGTGTAACACCTCAGTTTAAAAAAAAACAGTCTAATTAAAAACTGTGCAAAAGACATGAACAGACAGTTCATCCAAAACAATACTCAAATGGCTAAAAAATATATGAAAATTCTCAAATCACTAGCTATCTGGGAGATGCAAATCAAAACAATGATGAACTATCACCTTAGATCCACAATAGTCCAATTGCTCTTGTATATAAAGCTCTTTCTAGACATATGAGTTTCCTTTGATTTGTTTAACTAGTCTACCTGGACTAACACAGCTTGCAAATGTACCACCCTTGTAGAAAGTGATATTGTACTGCCTAAAAAACTAAGAATAGAAATACCATACAATCCAGCAATACCTCTGCAGAGTATATGCCCCAAAGAAGTAAGAGACACAATATGAACAGATGTATGTTCTTCTGTGTTTATCACAGCACAATTCACAATATCAAGAATGTGGAAAAAGACCAAATGCTCATCCAGTAGAATGGATAAAGCAACTTTAGTCTATACATTAAATAGAATACTATACATCCCTATAAAACAGTGATCATCACAAAACACCTCAGGACATGGATGAACCTGGAAATCATTATGCTGAGTGAAGTTAGTCAATATAACAAAAGACAAATAATGTATGAGACCACTACTATAAGGATAAATATCAAGGCAAAGGCAACTTCTGTTCTCAGGTCATATAATCTAATCCAGTCTCCAAAATGAAACTCCACTAAATATTAATCTTGCTTATATAGCCCCCCCCATGGGATAATAATGATGGTTCTAATTGGGCACTTATGCCCTAGTTTCTAACAAGTCATTAGTGACCCTGGCAATGTGCTATAGACAACCTGGACTTTAGACTATGTCCTTTTGAGGTGCATAACATCCTTCATAGGTCATACCAGAAGGATCCAATTTGGAAACTCCACTAAAAGAACTGAAGTTTACCTTAAACTTCCTTGAACTTAAGGCTGAAGTTCCCTAGAGTGAAAAGTAAGAGATGACTAATATCCCAAGGTTATGGATTTGGAAGTCATTGGACTTTTGTTCAAATCTACTTTGAGCGTGCTCAGAAGATGGCAGTTCAAGACTACCACATGTTTGCTATTTTCGTACTCTCTTTGCTTTTTTTAACGACAGGTCTTAGTCTAGCAGGCATAGTTCTGCCTTTGTGAATGAGCATTGTTGAAAGTTTTGCTTTATCTCAGAGCCTCATTATTTAAGTAAATAATGCAAAGTTATTTAACCTTTTAATCAGTACAAGTCAACAATCCATGTAGTTTAGTCTAAAAAGTTGTACTGTATATGTAGTTTCCTTTTCTCAACAGTATTTTAAATTCTATACCATTGGCTGAACTATTGATTCTATCAACATACTTACTTATGCTCCATGGTGATGATTTATCACGTTACTCCCCAAAATGATAATGATGACTATAAAGTTGATCGAGGACATATTCAAACCATTCATATATGAATGGATATTGAACTCACACTTAATCATAGCCCTATCCAAGAATAACTAGTTCTTATTTATGCATTTAATAATTTTATAGGGATCTCTTACAGATATCATAACATTACATAGTTCTATCACATCAAACAGTGTTGTACAATTGCTACCACAGTTTCAAAATTTTTTCTTTCTTCTTGAATTCCTTGATATCTGCTCCCCTTTATCCCCTCCCTCCCACACCATACCCCCCAGAACCCTTATTCCTTTTTTCCCTATAATAGTTTTTTAATTTTAATTTTATTTTTGCTTAGATGGAAATCAAGTTACCATATTACCCAGCACGCCCAGATATCTACTCTCCAATGTTCATTGCTGTGCAGTTTACCATCGCAAAAAATTGGAAACAGCCTAAATGTCCATCAATAGATGAATGGATAAAAAATATTTGGTATATACACACAATGGAATACTGAGCATCCCTAAAAAAATCGTGATGAAACTATAAAGCATCCCATCTCATGGAAAGAGTTGGAGGATATTATGCTGAGTGAAGATAGCCAAGGACAAAGGTCAAATGCAACTACCAAGGTAAGTTCAAACAGCAGAACGGGAAAAAAGGGAACATGCAAACAACACACACTTCCAGGGCTAAAGACCAGATATTCTGGCATGAGCCAGACCAAACCCAATGATTCACAGGTCATCAAAAACAGATGTAGATAGCAACTGTGCTAAAAGGCATCTTGCCTCCCATATACCTTTAAGGCCCACAGAGGAGTAGAGGAAGAATAAAATAGCAGTGGGGTGTGTGTGTCAGAAACTAACAAAACTGAGGGGAGGGTACTGTTTATATCTCCACAGGAAAGGGAGAACAAGAGTAGACCTCATTCCGGTGTGCCAATCTTTGCGGGTGATGTTCCTGCTCGGAGCAGCTCATTCCCAGAGATGACAGCAGAACCAGCATCAATTCCAGACATGATGTCCTTTCCCTAGATGACAGCACTGCAGAGGATATCCCTGAAGATACAGTGTGGGGAGAGCAGCTGGTCTGACCCACTTACATGGGTGCAAGTTAAGAAGTGAGCATCACAGACCATTGATGGGAGGGAAGCCGAAGTAACCAAAGAATCCTGATCATAGACTTCTGACTCAGGGGCCAGTACTTGGCATTCCATCTGAACTGGTTGGAGATTACTCACAAAGGGGCCACACTGAAAATCTAGTGCAACTTGGGATGGGGCACTAGAACACTCCATCCCTGACTGCAGGAATACCTATGGGGACTCAGGATGCACACCTTTTGGACATGAATGCTGAAGACTACAAGGGTGTATGCATTGCGACGTAGGAGGAACATGGGATATGTAACCTTGAAAGAAATGGGGACTGGACTGATCTGAACTGATGGTTTATAACATGTCCTTTTCTGTTTAACAGAGAGACTTTCATCTGCTCTATAAGAGGATCCCTGTTAGACTGGTCTACCTGGAGAGAGAGAGAGAGAGAGAGAGAGAGAGAGAGAGAGAGAGAGAGAGAGACAGAGAGACAGAGAGACAGAGAGAGAAAAGAGAGAAAGAGAAAGAGAGAGAGATGATCTATACAAGATGGGCAGGATAGGCAATTCTACAGAGACAGCAATTGGGCCAACATTTCCTAGGGGGCATGGGAGGGGAGGTGGGGGGAGGGGAGTGGTGAGCCAATAATGACGGGTACAGGGGAATAGTAAAGGTTCTAAAATTGATGGAGAGGTGGGTGCAGCTTTTCTGGCAATGTTTGAGCAATCAAAGTATATCTGAGAAGAATTACTTAGAGCTGAATGATGGTAAACATAATAGTGGGGTACGAGGGAACAAAAAGAGGAAAGAAAAAATATAAATATGTGTGTATTTGTTTATATATGTGTATATATATGCAAATTCAGCAATGAAGCAGATGGACTTGGGATCTCTACTTAAATTTTACCTCAGTACAAGGACAGTTTGTTAATGTGGCATTGTATGATACTCACCTTCCTGACATGATCACTGAAGACAAAATAGGTGCATAAGCAAATGTGGTGATAAAAACTGATGGTGCTCAGTTATTAAATGATATAGCATCTGAGGTCTTAAAGGCCAGGAGTTATACAAAGCCCACATGGAAGAAGCACACCAGTCTGTGTGATCTTGAGGTGTTGACAGGAAGAGGTATCAGAAGTTCAAAAACAAGCAACCAAATCGTTGTGAAGGGCCATGGATGTACTGGAGACTTAAAACCCACCTGTAAAATAGATTGGACAATCCCTCCCAGAAGGGCCACACAGAAGGGATGATAAATTCAGGATGTGGTATGGCATTGATGAACCACATAACTATCCTCTATCTCTTTAATATTTCCTCCCCTTACTATTATGGTTTTTATTTGGTTTACCTCATTAATCATGTTAGATTTGCATAGGTTCATTTGTATATTTAAGATCATTTGGTATATGAAAGTCAAGATAGATAACCCATCAGAAACCGTAATGGGAGAAATGGGTCCGTAAGGTTATGGGAAGAGAGTGGGGAGGGAAGGGGGAGAACTGGGAGCTGATCACAATAATGATTGTATAATCCCACTCAGTGGGATAGAAGAATAATTATTTCTTATGATGTTCTACTTGATATTTGTCCTCATGAAGAGATCACTGAAATATGAGTGCTATAGCAAAGTGCGATGAAGAAGTCAGATGGTGCCCAGACATCCAAAAGAAGCATCTAGGGTCTTAAAGTTTTGTCTTAAAGCAAGAATCCAGTGAAGTCACGGATTGTAAATAATAAAATCCAAGACCAGAGGAGGGAACAGTACTAGAGCCTAAATTCTGAGTACCTCATTTGCAAAAGGCTATAGATGACAGTGAAAGTCCAAAATTAATTTACAGGATACCCATGCGGAATAAACATTCAGTGAATTCCCTCTGACCATTGACCAGAGATGTGAGTATCCTTGCTATCAGAGATTGCATTGGAAAGTGAATAATGCAGATGTATTTAGGTTAAAATTTACCACCTTATTATTTGTGCCCAGTTGACCTATTTTCTTTCTTTCTTTCTTTTTTAAATCATTTTATCAGGTGCTCATAAAACTCTTATCACAATCCTTACATACACCAATTGTGTAAAGCACATTTGTACATTCATTGCCCTCATCATTCTCAAAACATCCGCTCTCTACCCAAGCCCCTGGCCTCAGCTCCTCATTTTTCCCTCCCTTCCCACTCCCCCTTCCACATGAACCCTTGATAATCTATAAATTATTATTTTGTCATATCTTACTCTGTCTGACGTCTCCCTTCACCCGCTTTTCTGTTGTCTGTCCCCCAGGGAGGAAGCCACATGTAGATCTTTGTAATTGGGTCCCCCTTTCCAACGCAACCTCCCTCTACCATCCCAGTATCGCCTCTCACACCACTGGTGCTGAAGGAATCATCCACCCTGGATTCCCTGTGTTTCCAGTTTCTATCTGTACCAGTGTACATCCTCTGGTCTAGCCAGACTTGCAAGGTAGAATCGGGATTATGATAGTAGGGGAGGAGGAAGCATTTAGGAACTAGAGGAAAGTTGTATGTTTCATCGTTGCTACAACGCACCCTAACTGGCTTGTCTCCTCCCCGAGACCCTTCCATAAGGGGATGTCCAGTGGCTTCCAAATGGGCTTTGGGTCTCCACTCCACACTAACCCCCCTAATTCAATATGATCAGATTTTTTTGTTCTGATGATGTCTTATACCTGATCCTTTTGACACCTCGTGATCGTACAGGTTGGTGTGCTTCTTCCATGTGGATTTTGGTGCTTCTGAGCTAGATGGCCGCTTGTTTACCTTCAAGATTTTAAGACCCCAGACGCTATATCTCTTGATAGCCGGGCACCATCAACTTTCTTCCCCATATTTGCTTATGCACCCATTTGTCTTCAGCGATCATATCATGGAGGTGAGCACACAATGATATGAATGTTTGTTCTTTGATGCCTGATAACTGATCCCTTCGGCACCTCATGATCACACAGGCTGATGTGCTTCTTCCATGTGGGCTTCGTTGCTTCTGAGCTAGATGGCCACTTGTTTGCCTTCAAGCCTTTAAGACCCCAGACACTATATCTTTTGATAGCCAGCACTATCAGCTTTCTTCAGTACATTTGCTTATTCACCCTCTTTGTCTTCAGCGGTTGTATTGGGAAGGTGAGCATCATAGAATGCCAACTTAATAGAAGAAAGTATTCTTGCATTGAGGACATTCTTCCAATGTCTTTCTGCTACCTTAATACTAAACCTATAAATATGTACACATAGATCTATTTCCCCATCCCCATATATAAATATAGATGCATATGTACATGTCTTTATCTAGACCTCTATAACTGCCCTTTGCCTCCCAGCTCTTTCTTCTATTTCCTTTGACTTTCCTCCTGTCCCAGTATCATGCTCAGTCCCCACCAGGGTTTCAGCAATTCCTCTTGGTTACATTACCCTTGATAATGCCCTACCAGACCTCCCACACCCTCCTCAAAACCGGTTTGGATCACTTGTTGTTCCTTTTTCCCTGGGTTTGTTAACACCATTACCTTTTCCCCCACCTCCCCCTTTTCCAGGTCCCTTGGAACTGTTGGTCCCGTTGTTTTCTCCTCCAGATTGTTCGTCCAGCCTATCGTATTTAGACAGACCTGCGGAGATAATAACATGCACAAAAACAAGACAGGGCAAAACCAAGCAACAATATACAACAAAACAACAACAAACCAATGACAAAAAAAACCCCAACAAGGAAGAAAAACTTGTAGTTAGTTAAAGGGTGGTTTGTTGGCCTTTAGGAGTGTTTTCCAGGCACCACGTCCTGGCCTCAAAGTCCACCTTCAATATTCCCTGGGGAACCTCGGCGCTCCATTCCCTTGCTGTTCTGTTGCGTCCCTTTGTGTTTGCCTCAGTGTGGCGGGATCAGATCTGTTGCAATTCCCACACTGTGTCTCTGGTGTTTTTCCCATGTAGGGCTATGGGTCAGTGAGGAGCATCATGTCTCATAGTGGGGCCGGCCATGTGGTCCTCTCTGTGGACTGGCTGCTCTTATTGGGAACATCGTCCTACGGCCTGGTGGGCCAGGATTTGCTCCACTCTCTCCTCCTCCCCCTTCATCTGCTCCCATGTGCTCTGATCAGATATGTCCCTCTCCCGGAGCTGCAGATTCAATGCCACCCTTTGAGATAAATTCTTCTGGGAGGAGGGGCAGGTGTCCTCTTAGTAGTTGGGATTGGGGCCGTCTCCCCCAACTAGACCTCTCCACTGGTTCCCTACTCCATGTTGGCATGTTGCATTCATATCTTGGAGCACTGGGCTGAAGTCTGGTTCCTCTTTCCCTATGGAGATATAAATAATATCCTCCCATTGTGTGGGTTAGTGCCCTGTGCCCCCGCTACCAATTTCTTTTTTATTATATATTTATTCCTTTTCCCACCTCCTTTTTAGTTGTCTTTCATGTGTATCCCTGTATTTGGCTGTTTGACCTATTTTCAAAGTGTTCTAGTTTTTCTTTTTTCTCTTTGTTTTTTATAGAGGTTTTCTCTGTTTTATTTTGTTATTTTTGATGCCCCTTGTCCCCACTCTTATTTATTATCGTGCTGGAGGTTTTATCTAACAGCATAAGGCAAAGAAGAGACATCAAATGTATTTGTCTGGGGAAGGAAGAGGTGAAACTATCATTATTTGCAGATGATAAGTTTTTATATATGGAAAATCCCAAAAGTTCCACAAGGGGAGTACTGGAAGCAATAGAGGAGCTTGGCAGAGTGGCAGGATAAAATATCAACAAACAGAAGTTCATCAGACTGTTATACACATCGGACAAGACCACAGAAGAGAAGATCAAAAAGGTGGTACCCTTCACAATAGCCAAACACAAATGGAAATATCTAGGGATATATCTGACTAAAAGAACAAAAGATCTATATGAAGAAAACTACAGAGCACTATTACAAGAAACCAAGAGTGACCTCAACAAATGGAAGAATATCCCATGCTCATGGATTAGAAGACTGAATATAGTCAAGATATCAGTTCTGCCAAATGTACTGTATAAGTTTAGTGCAATCCCGATACAGTTACCCTCATCTTTCTTCAAATAAATGGAAAAACTGATTTCCAACTTCATATGGAGAGGGAAGAAGCCAAGAATTATCAGAGAACTTCTCAAGAAGAAGGACACAATGGGAGCACATACTATACAGCCACCATTGTCAAAACTGCATGGTATTGGTACACTGACAGATACTCAGACCAACAGAAAAGAACTGAAAACCCAGAAATAAAATCATCAGCATACAGACAACTGATCCTTGATAAGGGCCACAAAAATATTCAACGGGAAACAGATGCCCTCTTTTACAAGTGGAGCTGGAAAAAATGGATATTTACCTGCAGAAAAATGAAGCAAGACCCTTATCTCACTCCATACACAAGAATAAACTCAAGGTGGATCACAGACCTTGAAGTTAAACCCCAAACTATTAGGGCCATCAATGAAGGAATTGGGACCAACTTGAGAACTTTGGCATAGGGAATACACAGGCTATCAGAAATAGGGAAGGACACAAACACAGAGGAGGCACAAATTGACAAATGGGATATAGTGAAGATAAAACACCTGTGTACATCAAAAGAATTCACCAAGAGAATAATAAGAGAGTCCATGGACTGGGAAAATATTTTTAGCAATGACACATCAGACACATCAGATTACTAAAATCTACAATACTCTGCTAGCTTCCAAAAAAGAAAAAAACCTAATTGCCCAATTGCGAGGTGGGCAAAGGACTTGAACAGAAGTTTCACAGGGGCAGATATCCGAATGACCAACAAAAATATGAGAAAATGTTCCCAATCTTTAGCCATAAGAGAAATGCAAATTAAAACAACAATGAGGCACCACCTAACACCCTCAAAGGTAGCCCAATTCAAAAAATCAGAAAGCACAAGTATTGGAGGGGCTGTGGGGAGGCAGGAACTCTCATCCACTGCTGGTGGACTTGTAAGTATGTACGACAACTATGGAAATCAATCTGGCAATATCTAAAAACAGGTGGAAATTGAGTTACCATATGACCCAGCAAGCCCCCGACTGGGCATATACACAGAAGAGGCAAGAAACAAACCAAGGCCAGACATCTGTGCTCCAATGTTCATTGTGGTACAGTTCACAAATGCAAGGAGTTGGGTGCAACCCAAATTTCCATCAACTGATGATTGGGTTAAAAAACTGTGGTATATACATACAATGGAGTACTACGCATAGCTAAAAAAGCAGTGATGAATGTATGATGCACATCGCTGCATGGGGAGAAATAGAGGAAATCATGCTAAGTGAAGTAATTCTGGCGCAAAAGGACAAGTACAACATCAGCCCACTGAGGTAAGCATTAAAATATAATGCTAAAGGGGCATAGGGAATAAGTTACTGTATACAAACATTCTTGGGGTGAGGGCAGTGTAGTATGGCAGGGACCAGATCAAATTCAGGGATGCACATGGTAGACAACTGGGGAAGAGGTGGGGAAAGGGAAAAAAAGGATGAATATAAGGAAGAAATGGGTAGTGGGGGGCATGGGGCGCTAACCCACCCAAGGGGAGGGTATTGTTTATATCTCCACAGGGAAAGAGGCACCAGACTTCAACCCAGTGCCCCAAGATGTGAATGCAACATTCCGGCATGTAGTAGGGAACCAGTGGAGAGGTCTGGGGGATGGGCCCCAGTACCAAATACTAAGTGGACTCCTGCTCCTCCCCCCAGAAGAATTTATTTCAAAGGACAGCATTGAATCTGCAGCTCCGGGAGAGGGACATATCTGATCAGAGCACACGGGAGAAGATGAAGGGGGAGGAGGAGAGAGGGGAACACATCCTGGCCCACCAGGCCTTGAGGATGATGACCCCAATAAGAGTAACCAGTCCACAGAGAGGACCACGTGGCCAGCCCCACTATGAGACATTACGTCCCTCACTGACCCATGGCCCTGCGGGGGGCAGCACCGGAGACACAGTGTGGGAATTGTGCTTGACCTGATCCCACCACACCGAGGCAAAGCACTGAGGGAGTGGCAGCAGAACAGCAAGGGAAAGGAGCAGCAATGTCCCCAGGGAATGCTGAAGGTGAACTTCGGGGCCAGGGCATGGTGCCCCAACTCACTGGACTGAAAAACACTCCTAAAGGCCAACAAATGATCCTTGAACTAACTACAAGCTTTTCTTTCTTGTGTTTAACTTTGTTCTTTGTCAGTGGTTTGTTGTTGTTTTGTTGTATATTGTTGCTTGGTTTTGCTCTGTCTTGTTTTTGTGCATGTAATTATCTCCGCAGATCTGTCTTAATAAGATAGTCTGGATAAACAATCTAGTGGAAAAACAACGGGACCGACAATTCCCAGGGGGAAGTGGGATAGGGGGTGGTGGGGGGTAAGGAAGTGGTGTTAGCAAACCCAGGGACAAGGGAACAATAAGTGATACAATTTGGTGATTAGGTGGGTGTGGGAGGCCTGGTAGGGCATGACCAAGGGTAATATAACAATGAGGTATTGCTGAAACCCAGGTGGGGACAGAGCATGATAGTGGGACAGGAGGAAAGTCAAGGAAAATAGAGGAAAGAACTTGGAGGCAAAGGGCATTTATAGAAGTCTAGACACAGACATGTACTTATGCAAATATATATATGAGGATGGGGAAATAAATCTATGTGCCTATATTTATAGGTTTAGTATTAAGGTGGCGGAAGGACATTGGGCCTCCACTCAAGTACTCCCTCAATGCAAGAATACTTTCTTCTATTAAATTGGCATTCTATGATGCTCACCCTCCCAACCCAACCTCAGAAGACCAAGCAGGTGAATAAGCAAATGTTGTGAAGACAGCTTTTGTTGCCCGGCTATCAAAACATATCGCATCTGGGGTCTTAAAGGCTCAAAGATAATCAAGAGGCCATCTAGCTCAGAAGCAACAAAGCCCACATGGAAGAAACACTCCAGACTGTGTGATCATGAGGAGTCCAAGGGATCAGGTATAAGGCATCATCAGAACCCAAAAATATTACCATAAGCCCCTAATAAAATGTTTAAAAAATATATTACCATAGTGAATGAAGGGGGAAGTGCAGAGTGGTGACCCAAATCCCATTTGTAGTCCACTGCAAAGGGCCTACAAATCCCCTTGCAGAGGGGTCTAAGGGAGGAGATGAGTCAGTCAGGGTGCGATGTAGCACCGATGAAGAATACAGCTTTCCTCTAGTTCCTAAATGCTTCCTCCCCGTCCCCTCCCCCGCCCCGCCCCCCAACTATCTAGATCCGAATTCTACCTTGCAAGTCTGGATAGAGCAGAGGATGTACACTGGTGCAGAGAGGAGCTGGAGGCACATGGAATCCAGGGCGGATGATACCTTCAGGACCAGTGGCGTGAATAGCGATACTGGGAGTGTAGGGGGAGAGTTGGTTGGAAAGAGGGAACCGATTACAGGGATCTGCATGTTACTACCTCTTCCTTGGGGGACGGACAACAGAAAAGGGGTGAACGGAGATGTCGGACAGGGCAGGGTGTGACAAAATAATAATTTATAAATTATCCAGGCTCGTGAGGGATGGAGGAGCAGGGAGGAAGGTGGAAAAAAGAGCACCTGATGCTAGGGGCTTAAGTGGAGAGCAAATGTTTTGAAAATGATTAGGACAATGAATGTACAAGGGTGCTTTGCAATTTATGTATGTATGGATTGTGATAAGAGTTGTATGAGTCCATAATAAAATGTTTAAAATAATAAAATATATAGAAGACAAAAATAAGAGAAATGAGTTATTTCAAAAGGAGGTTAAGTGGAGGCAAGACATGTAACGAAATGGGTTTTCAAAAGGGTAAACAAATAAACATAAAAATTATTTCAAATGACAGTAGTAAACTTCTTAATTCTGGTTGAGATAGAAGAACTGTCCTGCCGATGTAACCCTTCACTACTCACCTTTAGGCTAGGTGACTTACAAGTATGATTTCTGATGAGACAGAAGATTAGAAAGATTTGTCATTTGAAGGCCCATACATCCCTTCTCAAGCAAGCAAATTCTCCTCCTTATTGAGTTTGACAGAAGAGAAGAAAGAGTAAAAAATAACCAAACAAACTACAAAGTGAATGTTTTAGTTACCCGGTAAATTTTAGCTTTTTGGAAATATTGAAATTATATTATGTATTTTCACTTCTACTTTAGTAGACACAAGTGTCCTGAAGCCCAAACATGGCAGTTACTGCTTTTCAGTATGTTATCAAATGTCTTCAAGATAAGTGTTAATAAAACTTGGATATTTGGGTCCTGTCCCACTCTATAGTGAGATGTCCTTGTGAAACTCATTAACTTCCCAGGAACTCAGCTTTTTATCTCTAAAATAGAATTGATAATAATACCTGCCTCATAAGTTTTTTATTGTTAATATGTGTGAAGATTAAATAAAATAGTTCATGCAAAACACCCATTTCAATGCCTAATACAAAATCATTACCCAATCTAAGGCAACTGCTAACAATTTAATAATGTACTATCAATCTTATATTAGAAATTGGAGCAATGTATAAAATAATCTAAACACAGGTATAATACACTCTCCTTAATGAACACCACTAATAGTAAATACTGCTTAACTGAATAGTTATATTTTATTTTGGCCTTTTAGAACAATTTTCAATTCTAAGTAGTTACAGGGATTTTTCCTTATTTATTTATTATTTTTACCTGTTCCACATCTGTCATTTCTTCGTGAAGTCTAGTTAAGAATATGTAAACTGGAAATTGACTGTCTTGTCTGCAAACTTAGCTCTTAAGTAGACTTTGAAAAGGAACTTTAATTACATTTTTACCCTCAATTTTATCAACTGTAAAAATGAACCTAATAATATTACTCACTTCACAGAAATATTTGTAAAGATTAAATTATATATGTAAAGGGCTGAGCACTATGCCTTGCACCTTGAGCTCTTAATAAATGGTAGCTATTTATTTTACTGGGGGCTCTTACAGCTCTTATCACAGTCCATACATATATCCATTGTGTCAAAACCATCTGTACATATGTTGTCATCATCTTTTTCAAAACATTTTCTTTCTACTTGAGTCCTTGGTATCAGCTCCTCATTTTTTTTCTTCCCACACACCACCCCCCCATGCACCTTGATTATTTATAAATTATTCTCTTTTTTTCATGTCTTACACTGACCAGTGTCTCCTATCACCAACTTTTCTACTGTCCGTCCCCCTGGGAAGGGGGCCATACATCGGTTATTGTAATTGGTTCCTCTTTACTGCCCCCCTCCCTTACCCTCCTAGTCTCACTGCTCCCTTTATTGGTCCTGAGAGGTTATTCTTTTCTGTATTCCTTGTGTTGCAAGTTCTTATCTGTACCAGTGTACCTGTTCTGGTCTAACCAGATTTGTAAGATACAGTTGGGGTCATGATAGTGGTTGGACGGGAAGCATTAAAGAGCTCATCTCTTCCTTGTGACCCTTCTGACAGGGGGTGTCCAATGGACTACTGATGGGTTTTGGATCTTGGCTCTGCCCTTCCCCTCATTCCTATTGATATGATTTTTGTTTGTTTGTTTACTTGTTTTGAGTCTATGATGTCTGATACTTGATCCCATCAACACATGGTCACACAGGCTGGTGTGCTTCTTCCATGTGGGCTTTGTTGCTTCTCAGCTAGATAGCTGCTTGTTTATCTCCAAACCTTTAATATTCCAGGTTTTATATCTTTTGATAGCTGGGCACCATAACCTTTCTTCATCACATTTTTTTATGCACCCATTTTGTCTCAAGCGATTGTGTCAGGGAAAGTGAAAATCACAGAGTGCCGTGTTACTGGAACAAATTGTTTTTGCATTAA
The DNA here is from genome assembly GCF_050624435.1 of Tenrec ecaudatus. Lineage (NCBI taxonomy): Eukaryota > Metazoa > Chordata > Mammalia > Afrosoricida > Tenrecidae > Tenrec > Tenrec ecaudatus. The sequence continues at coordinate 85,686,059 of NC_134548.1, forward strand.
GGGAGTACTTGAGTGGAAGTCCAACGTCCATCTACTGTCAAAATAGCTTATACATAAATATATGTACATAGATCTATTCCCTTATCATTTTATATGAATGTTTATGTATCTGTATATACATGCCTGTGTTTAGACCTCTATAAATGTTCTTTGCCTCCCAGTTCTTTCCTCTATTACCTTTTACTTTCCTCCTGTCCCATTATCATGTTCGCCCTTCATCTGGGTTTTGGTAATTCCTCCCGGCTACATAGCCTTTGCTCGAGCCCCCACCCCCAGCCCTATCCCCAAACATCCTATGTCTTCCTCGCCATCAATTTTAGATCACGTATTCTTCCCTTGTCCCTGGGTTTGTTTTGCACCCCCATCTTCCCCCCCCTCCCCCTCTCCCATGCCACTGCCCAGAACCACTGGTCCCATTGTTCTCTTCTCTGGATTATTCATCCCGCCTATCTTGTCCAGTAACATGCATAGACAATAATACAGGCAAAAACAAAGCAAAGCAAAACATAACCAATAAAAAATACAAAGATAAATCCACAACAGCTAATACATCAAAACAAATATATATAAATAAATAAATGAAAAACCAACAGCAAAAACAGAAAAGCCCTCACACAGTTTCAGGTTTGTCCGTTGAGCTTTGTGAGTGTTTTCCAGTCGAGCCCACAGGGGTGCCACGCCCTGGCCCCAAAGTCCACTTTTGGCATTCCTTGGGGACTTCCTTACTTTGTTCCCCTTGCTCCTCCGCTTAGTGCTTCTGCCTGGTGCTGAGGAGTTGAATCAGGCAGATCTCCCTTACTGTGTCCCCAGTACTGTCCCCCGTTGGCACTATGTGTCAGTGAAGGATGTTCTCGTGTCTCATGATGGGTCTGGCCCTGTGATCCTCTCCAAGCATTGACTGCTCTGTTCCAGAATATTGTCCTCAGGGCTTGGTTGGTGGTGGTGGGTGATGGTGGGTGTTCCACTCTCTCCTTCCCTCTTTGTTCCTGATCAGATGCACCCCACTTGCTGAGTTGCAACTTCAGTGCTGCCCTCTGAAGTGCACTCCTCTGGGTTTGGGGGTTAGGGAGTGCCCACATAGTTGGGATTGGGAGCCGGCTCCACAAACTTCTCTATTGGTTCTCTGCTTCATGCTTGTATATTGTATTCGTGTCTTGGTGCTCCAGGTTGAAATCTGGTCTCTTTCTCCCTCTCTGTAGAGAAATGAACAACACCCTCCCCTTGGGTGGGTTAGTTCCCTGTTTCCCCACTATCCCTCTCTCTTTTTTACCCATCCTCCTTTTTAGTTGGCCAACATACATATCCCTAGGTTGAATTTGGCACCTTCCTTCACACAAGGACTTCACCCCAGGCATGTATGTATATAGTAGCTTTCCCATATGTCCCATTTTGCATTTTTTGGGTTTTTTTTGTTTGTTTACCTCAGTGGACTCATGTTGTATTTGTCCTTTTGTGCTTGGCTTACTTCACTTAGCATAATTTCCTCCAGTTCTTCTCATTCAGCAGTGTGTTCCATGCATTCATCACTGCTTTTTAGGGATGTGTAGTCCTCCATTGCATGTATGTACCACAGTTTTGTAATCCATTCATACGTTGGTAGAGATTTGGGTTGGTTCCAACTCCTTGCGATTGTAAACTGTGCCATGAAGAACATTGGAGCACAGATGTGTGGCCGTGGTTTCTTTCTTGTCTCTTCTGGGTATATGCCCAGAAGGGGGATTGTTGGGTCATATGGTAGCTCAATTTCCATCTGTTTTAGATATCACCAAAACGATTTCTTTAGTGACTGTACATAACTAAATGTCCACCAGCAGTGGACTAGTTCCTATCTCTCCACAGCCTCTCCAACACTTGTTAATTTCTGATTTTTTGAATTGGGCTACCTTTGAGGGTGTTAGGTGTTATCTTATTGTTGTTTTAATTTGTATTTCTCTTATGACTAATGATCGGGAACATTTTCTAATATGTTTATTGGCCATTTTGAGTTCTTTCCTTGAGAAACTTCTGTTCAGATCCTTTTCCCACCTCTTCAGTGGGCAATTAATCGGGGGGGGGAGGGGCAGGAGTCCACTTAGTATTTGGTACTGGGAGCAGACCCACAGACCTCTCCACTGGTTCCACACCCCACGCCAGAATGTTGCATTCACACCTTCGGGCACTGGGTTGAAGACTGGTGCCTCTTTCCCTGTGGAGATATAAACAATACCCTCCCCTTGGGTGGGTTAGCGCCCCATGCCCCCCACTATCCATTTCTTCCTTATTTTCATCCGTTTTTTCCCCCTTTCCCCACCTCCTCCCCAGTAGTCTACCATGTGCATCCCTGAATTTGATCTGGTCCCTGCCATACTACACTGTCCTCACCCCAAGAATGTTTGTATACAGTAGCTTATTCCCTATGCCCCTTTAGAATATTTTTAATGCTTACCTCAGTGAGCTGATGTTGTACTTGTCCTTTTGTGCCTGACTTACTTTGCTTAGCATGAATCCCCCAGTTCTTCCCATGTAGCGATTTGCTTCATACGTTCTTCACTGCTTTTTAGGGATGTATAGTACTCCATTGTATGTATATACTACAGTTTTTTAATCCAATCGTCAGCTGATGGAAATTTGGGTTGTGTCCAACTCCTTGCAATTGTGAACTGTGCCATAATGAACATTGGAGCACAGATGTCTGGCCTTGGTTTGTTTCTTGCCTCTTCTGTGTATATGCCCAGTAAGGGGATTGCTGGGTCATATGGTAACTTGATTTCCATTTGTTGTAGATATTGCCAGATCGATTTCCATAGTGGTCATACATACTTACAAGTCCACCAGCAGTGGATGAGAGTTCCTGTCTCCCCACAGCCCCTCCAACACTGTTGCTTTCTGATTTTTTGAATTGGGCTACCTTTGAGCGTGTCAGGTGGTACCTCATTGTTGTTTAAATTTGCATTTCTTTTATGGCTAAATATCAGGAACATTTTCTCATATTTTTGTTGGTCATACGGATTTCTACCCCTGTGAAACTTCTGTTCAAGTCCTTTGCCCAGCTCGCAAGTGGGCAATTGGGTTTTATCTTTTTGGAAGCTAGCAAAGTATTATAGATTTTAGTAATAAGTCCTTTGTCTGATGTGTCATTGCTAAAGATGTTTTCCCAGTCCGTGCACTCTCTTATTACTCTCTTGGTGAATTCTTTGGATGTACACAGGTGTTTTATCTTCAGTATATCCCATTTGTCATTTTGTGCACCTCTGTGTTTGTGTCCTTCCCTATTTCTGATAGCCTGTGTATTCCCTGCGCCAAAGTTCTCAAGTTGACCCCAATTCCTGTATTGATGGCCCTAATAGTTTGGGGTTTAACTTCAAGGTCTGTGATCCACCTTGAGTTTATTCTTGTGTATGGAGTGAGATAAGGGTCTTGGTTCATTTTTCTGCAGGTAAATACCCATTTTTTCCAGCACCACTTGTTAAAGAGGGCATCTGCTTCCCATTTGATATTTTTGTATCTTGACACCAAAGAGATTCTATGATCTACCTGATTGTAGCATTTATGACTCAGTGGTTCTGACAGGTTTTGTTCTTGGTTCCACAATGTGAAGAAAATTATAATAGTGATTGAACAGAATGCTTTCTTATTTTTACACGATGATTCTTAAAGTTGTGCTCTGCTGAAGAGAATTAGGAATTATTGGGCTGTGACTTCCCGTTAAAGATAGGAACTTAGATTTGCTAATCTCACATCCTTAAGTAAAAAAAAGAATCCAAAAGGGCTTTCAGAGGAGAAACTTAGAGCCTTTGACCTCTGAGGAAAGGGTAACTGAGTGAGCTGCACACACCTGTAAGAAAATCAAGGGGCAAAACCCATACATGATAATTAAGCTGATGGGCAAAATCTGTGCTTCTCATCAGTAAAGATAACATACAGGGAAATCTGGCACCTCACAATCAGAAAGGAGAATAGCAAAGTATAACTGCGTAAACTAAGAGTGGAACAACTCCCATAGTGCAGCGCTGACAAGAGCAAGATCGACTCAACTGTCCCCACACAACCCAGTCATCTTCCTGCCACCAACTGTTTCTTACATTGTTTCTTCCAACTGTTTCTTACATGGCTCAGAGACAACAGTTGATCGGGGATCACATGAAGACAAAAGAGAGAATAGTGCAAACAAATTACCAATATACAGCGCCAAAAGGCCATTCTGAGGAAGAAAGGACATTGGAATGACCAGAAAATGAATTCAGAAGAATAATTCTCAGAAACTTTCAAGGGCTGAAGAAAACACTCAAGTAAACTTTAGGGCAAATGGAAAAGGGTGGACAAAAAGCAGACAAAACTATAGATAAACTCTGGCAAACACTAGAAATCTGACAAAATAAAGGATAAAAACATTAGTTATAATAAAACTCCAAATAGAAGTCCAGAAAGTTAAAACTAAGATTTAGAATTAGACAACACTTTGAAAGAGCTAAGAAGTAGAACTGAAACAATTAGTGAGATTGAAGACAAATATCTCTATAACAATTTACAAGAAAAATAATCAATAAAACAGAAACATCCATCTAAAGAATGTCTAAGAATTATGTCAGACACTATCAAGAGAAATAACTTAATGCCTCACTAGTTTTCCAGAATAAAAAGAAACAAAAATGTCTATAAAGAAAATACTCCAAGAACTGCTGGTAGAAAATTTCCTATCACTATAAAGAGGAGACAATGACCAGTTAAGAAGCCGAAGGAACCCCAAACAGGATAGATACTTCAAGAAAATCACCACGCATATCAAAGTCAAACTTTCCAATGTCAAGAACAAGGAAATAATCCTGATGGCTTGGGAGAAAAGAAAAGGTGACTACAAGGAAGGAACCAGAAAGAATAATCACAGGTTTACTATCAGAAAACATTCAGGCAGGAAAGCAATGGAATGACATTGAAGGGGAACAAATTGTCAGCCAAGAATCTTAATAGTTTAAATATAATAAACAGAGTTGTGTAATCATCACCACAGTGAACCTTACAATATTTTCTTCTTTCTTGTACTCATTATTAGCTTCAGATTTCCACTAAACTTCCCATGCCATAACCCTAAGAAACTAGGTTAATCCAGTAACTATATCCACTGATTTACCTACCTTGGATTTCATGTAAGGAAAAAATATAAAAACAAAATGTAAAAAAGAAACCAATAGCAATAACAAAATAAAACAGAAAACCTCAATAAAAGAATACCATTTACAATAGCCACTCAAAAGATGGCATATCTAGGAATAAACCTAACAGTAGAAATAACAAATTCCGGCACAAAGAAAACTACAAAACACTGCTACAATAAACCAGGAAGATGCAACATTGTGAACATTTTCACACGATGCAACATAATTTATAAACGTAATGCAATTCTGATCAAGATTCTAGCCACTTTCTTTAAAGAAATGGGGAACAAAACGAATCACTAACATATAGAAAGGAAAAAGACCCAAGATAAACAGAAAAGAACTAAAGAAGAACAAAGTGGAAGGCCTCTCATTTCCTGATGTCAACACCTAGTAGACAGCACAGTATTCAAAACAACTTAGTACTCTTCAAAGATAGGTATGTCGACCAATGGAGCAGAGTACCAAACAACAATGATAAAAACCAAACTCACTGCCATTGAATTGATGCGGACTCATGCTGACCCTACAGGGCAGAGTGATACTGCCCTGTGTGAGTCCTGAAACTGTTTCCAGGAGTAGAAAGCCACATCTTTCTTCAATGGAGTGGCTAATGGTTTCAAACTGCAAATTGCAGCCAAGCATGTAACCAAAAGAACAAGGAAGTCTGTCTTGGAAGAAGTACAACCAAAATGCTCCTTAGAAGCAAGGATGGCAAGACTTCATCTCACTTATTTTAGACATGTCAGGAGAGACAAGCCCCGGGAGAAGACAGCATGCCTGGAAACATGGAGGGGCAGCAAAAAGCAGAAAGGCCCCTGACCAAATGGATTGACACAGTGGTTGCAAGAGTGAATTCAAAGATAACTGTTAGGTGCAGGACCGAACAGTGTTTTTTCTATTGCACATAAGGTCCCTATGAGTTGGAACTGACTTGACAGCACCCAACAAAAAAATCCAGTCTCTTCTCTGTAACATCCTCTTGAACTTCTCTCAGAAATTCAAATATCTAGACTTAATTCCCTCTATGGACAGTTTCACCTGAGAGTTTATCCTACCATTACCAGAAAGTACTTCCCTATGTTGAGTTCAAATCTATCTCATTGAAATGTCTGCTTTTAGCTCTTAATCTTGCCTATAGCAGCCATACTAAATAAATTCTAATTTTTGATATAATGATTCCTCAGTTTTGTGTCTATACTGATGTTTCCTTTAAATCTTATCTAGGTCATAGTTCTCATATGAACGTATGACCTATGTTTTAAAATTAACCCTCCTGGTACTCACCTCTACTCATTTATTGCTAGCCCAGTCTTATGGTAAGTGCACAATGTAGCATAACAAATTTTTCATAATGCAGCAGTGGGGAACATCCAGTCCTCAAACTGTATACGGTCCTCAAAATCATTTGTTTTGATCCTACCAAGACAACCACAGGCAAGATTTGATTTCAATAAATCTAGTTGACATTCTACCATTTCAGGAGGTAGCACATAAACAAGCACCCATGGTGCTGCAGGAAGAAGTTCAAGCTGCACTGAAAGCAGTAGCCAAAGACAAGCCTCCACGAATTGATGGAATACTCATCAAGTGATGTACCTAGCTGATGAAGCAATGGGAGCACTTACTGTTCTATGCCAAGAAACCTGGAAGAGGGTTACTTGTCCAAACACTGGAAGAGATCTATGTTTGTGTCAATTCTAAAGAAAGTGGACACAACAGATTATTTAATTATAGAACAATGTAATTGATATCACAAAATTTTGATGAAGATCATCCAACAGAGAGCTGCCACAGGTTCGCGCCAGATTCAGAAGAGGACAGGGAACAAGGATATCAGTGCTGATGTTAAATAGATCTTCACTGAATCCAGAGAATACCAGAAATATGGTTACTTGTGCTTTATTGACTATGCCAAGGCATTAAACTGTGTGGACCATAACGAGCTATGGCTAGCCTTGAGAATAATGGGAAATCCAGACCAATTCGGTGTGCTCATGCAGAACTTGTACATGGATCAAGAGGCAGTTGTGCAAATAGAATGAGGGACTACTGCATGGTTTACAATCAGGAGGGATGTGTCTATGCATTGTATCCTGCCACCATACTTATTCAATATATGTGCTGAGCAAATAACCAAAGAAACTGGCTAATATAAAGAATAATGTAACATCAGATTGGAAGAAGGCTTATTGACAACCTGTGATATGTGGATGACACAACCTTGCTTGCTGTAAGAGAGGAGGGAGGACTTGAAGTACTTGTTGAAGGTCAAGGATTGCAGCCTTCGTTATCAATTGTGACTCCATGTGAAGAAGACAGAAAACCTCGCAACAGAACCAAGAGGTCACATCATGATAAACGGCGGGGGGGGGGGGGAGTTGATTTTGTCAAGGATTTTTGTCTTGCTTGGAGCCACAAAGATGGATTTCATTAAGTAAATCTGTTGCACAAGACCTTTTTAGAGTATTGAAAAGCAAGGATGCTACATTTAGGACTAAGGCGTGTCTGACCCAAGCATGATTTTTTCCAGGGTCTTCGATGCATGTGAAAGTTGGACATTAAATACAGATGACTGAAGAAGAATGGATGCGTTTGAATGGTGGTTCTGGAGAGGAATATTGAAAGTACCATGGACTGCTAAAAGGACAAATTTGTCTTGAAAGAAATGTGGCCAGAGTGCTCCTTGGAGGCAAGGATGACGAGAGTTCCTGGTACATACTTGGGACGTATTGTTAGGAGAGAGCAGCCCCTATAGAAAAACATCATGTTTGGTAGCATAGGAGGCAGTGGAAAGAGGAAGAGCCTCAACGAAATGGATTGCCACTTTAGCTGCAACAATGGGCTCAGGCAGAGGAAAGATTATGCACAAGACTGGGCAGTATTTTGTTGTGTTGAAGGTCGCTAGAGGTCAGAACCAACAACAATAAGAGCTGTTTTCGTACTAACACATTTGTGCTAAGTGAATCATAATAAGGTAAATTTTGAGGAACCACAAGGAAATCCATTAAGGGGCAGACAGGGCATATATGTCACGTATACTTCTCATTGACTGCCCATTGCTGGTTTTCCTGTATTGTGGTGACTCAGAGAATAGTCAGTTGTGAAAGTGTTAACATTGTAGTGATGCTACAACGATCCAATGATCATGAGACAAAATTCAATGAGATGATTCTTCACAACTTTGATGACCTTGCCTCTCATGATTGACGATGATGTTGTCCACGTCTTTGCCAATTTCTCTGTTGACACAGACAATAACTCCAAGCCAAACTTTTGAAAAATCATTTTATTGGGGGCTCTTACAGCTTTCATAACATTCCACACATCAATTGTATCAAGCATATTTGTACAGATGTTGCCATCATCATTTCCAAAACATTTTCTACTTGGGCCCTTAGTAAACTCTTCTTTTTTCCCCCTCTGTTCCCCACACTCCCACCCTCGTGAATCCTTGATCACTTACATATTGTTATTATTATTATTATTATTTTGTACCTTACACTGTCTGCTGTCTCCCTTCACCTACATTTCTGTTATTCGTCCCTTTTGGGGGGAGAGGCTTATCTATCCAGCCTTGTGATGGGTCCTCCCTTTCTCTCTCTTCCCTACCATTCCCCTACCCTAGTGCTATCATTACTTCCACTTCTGTTCCTGAGGGGTTTATCTGTCCTGAATTCCATGTGTTGAGAGCTCTTACCTATACCAATGTGTGTTCTCCACTCTAGCCTGATTTCTAAGGTAGAATTGGGTCATGGTAGTAAGGGGAGGAGCATTCAGGAACTAGAGGAACTGTGTGTGTTTCATTGGTGCTATACTGCACCTTGGTTGAATCATCCCTTCCTTATAACACTTCTCTAGGGGGATATCCAATTGTCTACATATGGGCTTTGGGTCTCCACTCCAACCCCCCTTGTTAACATCAATATAGTAGTTTGTTTTGGATCTTTTGATACCTGATACCTGATCCCGTCGACACCTGATGATCATACAGGCTGGTGTGCTTATTTGATTCACAGCTGGATGGCTGCTTGTTTAACTGCAAGTCTAAGACCCCAGACCTATATTTTTTTGGTAGCCAGGCACCATCTGCTCCCTTCACCACATTTGCTTATGCACCCATTTTGTCTTCAATGATCCTGTCCAGAAAGTGAGTATCAAAGAATGCCGGGTTATTAGAACAGTGTTTTGTGTTAATGGAGGCCTTGAGTAGAGGTCCAAAGTCTGTCTGCTATCTTAATACTTAACATATAAAAGTATGTACATGGGTCTCTATCCCTTTGATTATAAATTAGTATATTTACATATATACATGCCTATAGCTATACCTCTACAAATAGCTTTTGCCTCCTATTTCTTTCCTCTATTTCCTTTCACCTTACTCCTATCCCACAATCATACCCTCCATTCAGCTCTCATTAATTCTTCGCGGATACATTGCACTTGATTATACCCCACTAGGCATTATATGCTTCCTCACCATCAATTTTAGATCTCTTGTTATTCCCTTATCACTGAGTTTGTTGCAAGCCAATCTTTATTCAACATCCACAATGGACACGCCTCACAAAAACTGAATCTCAGATGAAGATTGAGGAAATTTCAATACCCAGAAAAGACCTCAAGAGTCGACAATACAAACATTGGACATATTCCTAATCCAAGTTGGGGAATTAGAATAGTGATCAAAGCAAAATCATCACATCACTGGCAATATACCCTGGATAGTTATTAAAACTTGCATGGTGTGACAGTCTACAAATGGTGACTATGTTGAAAAGAAAAGCTGATGTAGAATGCTGATCTTTCTGAGAAATGGATAAATGATTAATTTTTTTGAAGTCAAAGGCAAACTTGTTTCAGTGTGTGGTAATATGTTAGCAGTAATGAAAAAAAATCCAATTTGGATCATCATTATAGCTCAAACATGCTAAATCCAATGAATTAGGAGAAGCATGTCTGGATAAAATCAGGGCTCCTCAGAAGAGTTTGGTCCCATTATAAGCTGCTTTCACTAGGCCTGATAGTGACAGAGAACTTATTCAGGCAAGTTAAGTAGGGAGTGAGCTAACTGCACAATTTTTATAAAGGGAATGTTTGTGAAAGTGCACGGTGCCTGCTGCAGAGTTGTTAGCCCCAAAGTAGAATTGTTTCAGAGTGTTTGTCTCACAGAACCATCTCAGGTCAGATTACCGACTTAGTACAAGATATTGAAAAAAAAAACCACTTAAGGATTCTGCAGGAGATTTTCAATGTTTCTCTCTGGCTTGTGATGAGATGACAGACAAAACAAACACTGCCCAACGGGCTATTTTCGTTCATGGGAGAACTGTAGAATGTGACACACAAGAGGAACTGCTGTCACTGCATGGCACTAAAAGAGGTGAGGTCTTGTTTGAGAGACATGTTTTATTCATGAAAAAACATGAGCCAACATTTGGAAAATTAAGTGGTCTTACTACAGATGAAGTTCCAGACATGGTTCACTCACAAAGAGTTAATTGCCTTTGTCAAGAAAGAATGAAGTCTTGATCCAAGGGATTTCATTATATGCCACTATATCATACATCAAAAAGTATCTGTGACGTCATTGTGGTTCAGCAATTTGATGTAAACAGTAATGTCATGCATACATTTTGTCAAAGCAGAGGGTTTAACTGCAGTCAGCTTAAGGAGTTACTCGACTCTGAGTACGATGATCAGTATGAAGTGCAGTGGTTGTCACGGAACAAGCTCATGAAGTTTTACAAATTGTGAGATAAAATCAAGCAGTCCATGAGGATGAAGAGAACACCTGTCAGGGACTTCAATGCTAGCAAGTGGCTGTGTGCTTTAGTGTTTATGGTGGAGGTTACCAAGTACCTTTCAGAGCTGAACATCAAGCTGCAGGACACTAACCAGCTTCTCAACCCCTTACTTTCAAACATGAAATCATTTGAAGCTCAGTTAAGCCAGTGAAAGCGTAATTCAAAAGGAATAACACAGTTCATTGCCCCATTCTGGAAGGACAAAAACCTTGTGTGACACTTCAAAATGCTGCTGAATGTATGAAACTAATTGAGGTATTCTGTTAGATTCAAGGACATGAAAAGTAAACAAATGGAATTGAACATCTATGCTACATGGTTCAATGTGGAAACCAGCTAATGTGCCTGATAGCCTACAGCACAAAATATTCAGCTGAAAAGCAACTATGAGTTGAAAGGTAGGTACAACCACCACCCACTACTTTAGTTCGATAAGCATTTTTAATGAAAACACTCAAGAATTTCAAAATATCAGAGCTGTTAAATAAACTTTTTAGGTTCTGAAAAACTTTGTTGTCATTTTATATATTCACATACAATGTGTGTGTATATTCTCTGGTTTTTGCAGGAAAATAAGTGGGGAAATCTTTAATACTGCCAGTGTGATTTCTAAATCAATATGACTTCTAAATCAGTGTTTTAGCAAGATGAGAATAAGATATGCAAACTCTCCTTGGTCTATTGTTTCATTGTGTTAGAACATAGACTCAAAATTGTGACAGTGTTGCTGGTTCTATTTGGAACATTTTTTTAAATCAAAGATAAAAGATACTCTTTTCTTTCTTCATATATTTTCCTCCTGAGTAAAGTACCTTTCAGAGCTGAGTAAAGCACATATATAAGAGAGTATAATCTTCAGGAAATCTGGTGGAAGACCTTCTATCCTCGGGGTCCTTGCCCACCAAACTTCCATTGTTCAAGTAACACTTACATTCTTTTTTGTGTGTGAGCTAATAAAGCCATATTGCAGAGGTTCACTTTAGATATTTTCATCTTTATGACAGAAGCAGAGATAAAATATTTTGGTATATGAATGTCACAGATTAGTTAGTTCCAACTAAAACCTAGGGCACTAAAAGGAGTCCATCAGCGAAGTAAATAAGACATTTGAATTGAGCTAAAGAAAACACTTTCAGAAATAGATAAAAATTCAGTTGCCTCTTGCCCCCCCCAAAGACCTCAGTGTTTGTTCTAAATTAAGATCCTTTCTTTCGTAGTCATTTGCTACTTTGTTTAATAAGCCCTCTGCCTGCTCAAAAGCTCTGATTCATTAAACATAAATTAGACATAATTAATACTTCATTATTTTACTGTAAGAATTTACTCAGTTCATGTGTTAAGTATGCATTCATCTCTCTGAGGCTTGAATTTTACTGAAGGAGTTTTACCTTTTTTACTGTCAATTTTCTTTACACTTACTTTATGGCCATTTGCATTCTATTTTTTAAAAAAATAAACAACTCAAAGCTTTTATTTATATTTTTGTCTTATTTTTTTAAAGTCTTGAGGTTTTTACAGTTCTTATAACAATCCATACATCAATTGTATAAAACACATTTATGTATATGTTGTCATCATCATTTTCAAAACATTTTCTTTCTACTTGAACCCTTGGTATCAGGTCCTCTTTTTTTCCTACCCCCACCCTTTTTAACCTTTGATAAATTACAAATTATTATTGTTTTCATATTGTACACAGTCTGTTGTCTCCCTTCACCATGTTTCTGCTGTTCCTCCGACTGAAGCATGTACACTGGTATCTATAATAGCTCGCTCTTGACTCATGGAACCCAGGGCATTCTACTTTTCTAATATCTGCTCTATTCTCATCATTATTTTAATTATTAATTGGTTAATTTTTTATTTAAATTGACACTATTTTAAACTTGAATGCCTATTTCATCCTTACTCTAGAAAAGTTTGGTGATTTAATGGGCTTGATGTGCATGATATTTAAAGCAGTTTGCTTATGTACCATTTATAATTATCTATAAATCATTAGTGTGCATAAATTAAACATTCTACCTTCTGACATGACTACTACAGTCTCAAGTCAACAAATTGTCCCCTTTATTTTTACTTAAGACTCCAACAGTTCATTATAATGTAGGTTGTCAGGATTTGGGTGAGCACTACCCAGTGTCTTACCTATATATGCGGTGATGGATTTGGTGATGAGAATAAATGTAGGGTTTGTTTCTCTGGATCATCTTTCTCTCTGATCTTATCCTACTATGCATTTATAATTCTTCAGTCCTCAGCTATATACTATATATATGGGTTAAGAAGTCCTTGAGAAGTTTGTAGAACTTTATATTTTGTACTTGAATAGATCAGATTTAAGGTATGACAGAAACATACTGGAAATTTAGAAAAGGAAACAAGCTTCCTTCAGCATAGTTAAGTCTCTCATACCTATAGTACAAAAGATGAAATTTCAATCAGTCTAAGGACTTTATCCTGACCTTCAAAAGACTTTCCTTTAAAAAAAATTTTTTTTAACATTTTATTAGGGACTCATACAACTCTTATCACAATCCATACATATACATACATCAATTGTATAAAGCACATCAGTACATTCTTTGCCCTAAAGACTTTCAATAGTGATCTCTTCTTCCATAGAATTATCACTGTACCTATTGTGCTCCAGCTTCTGGGTCAAAAAATGCTCAAAATGGACAATGACATCATCCTTACACTACAAGTTTAAATTTGCAAAAGTAATTTTACATGCCCAGATTATGGTTGCTACCTCTTGGAAATTAAAATTTTCTTTCTTTTAAAAAAATCATTTTATTAGGGACTCATATAACTCTTATCACAATCCATCCATACATCAATTGTGTAAAGCACATTTGTACATTCATTGCCCTCATCATTCTCAAAACATTTGCTCCCCACTTAGGCCTCTGGCATCAGCTCCTCATTTTCCTCCCTCCCTTCCCGCGCCCCCTCCCTCATGAACCCTTGATAATTTAGAAACTATTATTTTGTCATATCATACACTGTCTGATGTCTCTCTTCACCCACTTTTCTGTTGTCCGTCCCCCAGGGAAGAGCTTACATGTAGATCCCTGTAATCAGTTTCCCCTTTCTACCCCACCCTGCTTCCTCCCTCCCGGTATCACCACTCCCACCACTGGTCCTGAAGGCTTCATCCATCCTGGATTCCTTGTGTTTCCAGTTCCTATCTGTACCAGTGAACATCCTCTGGTCTAGCCAGATTTGTAAGGTAGAATTGTGATCATGATAGTGGGACGGGGGGGAAGCAAGCATTTAGGAACTAGAGGAAAATTGTATGTTTCATCGTTGCTACACTGCACACTGACTGGCTCGTCTCCTCCCCAAGACCCTTCTGTAAGGGGATGCTCAGTTGCTACAGATGGGCTTTGGGTCCCCACTCCGCACTCCCCCTCATTTACAATGATACGCTTTTTTGTTTTTGATGACTGATACCTGATCCCTACGGCCCCTCGTGATCACACAGACTGGTGTGCTTCTTCCATGTGTGCTTTGTTGCTTTTGAGCTAGATGGCCACTTGTTTATCTTCAAGCCTTTAAGACCCCAGACTCTATATCTTTTGATAGCCGGGCACCATCAGCTTTCTTCACCATATTTGCTTATGCACACATTTGTCTTCAGTTATTGTGTCAGGAAGGTGAGCATCATGGAATGCCAGTTTAATAGAACAAAATATTCTTGTATTGAGGAAGTGCTTGAGTGGAGGCCTAATGTCCTTCTGCTACCTTAATACTAAACCTGTAAATATTTTCACATAGATCTATTTCCCCAATCTCATATATAAACATCTTTACATGTGTACATGCCTTTATTTAGACCTCTATAAATGCCCTTTCCCTCCTATCTCTTTCCTCTATTTCTTTTACTTTCCTCTTGTCCCACTACCATGCTCAGCCTTCATTTGGGTTGCAGTAATTCCTCTTGGCTACATTACCCTTGATCACGCCCTACCAGGCTGCCTACACCCTCCTCACCACCGATTTGGATCTCTTGTTGTTTCCTTGTCCCTGGGTTTCTTAACACCACCTCCTGTCCCCCACATCCCCCTCTCCCAGGACATTAAAATTTTCATGCTCTTAATTGGCTCTAGACCAGACCACTGAATAGTAAATGCAGTAGTATCAATAGTATAGCTTAATGTTTATCAAATATTAATATGCGTCAGCATTACCTTGAAATTTCATTAAAGTATAAATTTCTAGGATCCATCCCAGAGTTTCTAACTCTGCAGTTCTGGAGTGGAACCTGAGAATTTGAATTCTTTATAAGTTCCTAGATGATACTGTTATTGCTTGTCTGATAAACACACTTTGAAAAATATTGGATTAGAGACACATATGAATATAGTAAAGAGGTTACATAGTATTATCAAAAAATGTCATCAACATTTTCATAAGCTATTTATTAAAAATGTTTAAGGTGTGTGATGCTTCATATCATCTTACCAAAAGAAAATGTGTTTTGTCTTTCCACGATATTTCCAGTATGTTTTTATTATGCTTTAATCCTATGCTAATCAAATATCAACGATAAAAATCAATTAACTTCCAAAGAGGGACTAAAATGTTTTTCACATCTGCTATATGGAGTGCACCTACTAGGAGCTTCATACAATATTTAATTTAATCTCGATTTTAAAACACTCTGAAGTATATGGTATTATATCCATTTTTCAGATGAAAAACATGAAAGTCAGTAATGTTAACAAATGTACAGATAGTAAGATTTGAGTATATTTGTGTCTGGCTTCAAACTGGCTACTAGATCACATAGTCAAATTTATATTTTTAATCAAACAAATATGATATTTTATGTCTTTTTTGTTTTGCTTAGACAGGTAGTATTGTGAAAATGCAGTGAAATGAATACTAGGACAGTAAGACTCTGCCCTCACTATACAACTAATCTCATCCATTGACTCATCAACTCATGCACCAATCAATCCACCCATCCATTGTCCATCAGTTTATTGACCTATCTATTTGTTCATTAACCTTGTTCTTTAAAAATATTCTTATTATGTGCAAATACTTTCCTTTCTTTAGGCTTTAATTTTCTTTTAAGTACAATGAGAACTTTTAAGGCGTCTTTCATTCTTTAAAGTTGCCAGAGCCTCCTCTTCCTTCAGCACTAAAACATTGTAGATTTTTGAGTACAAATAAAGTCATTGATGAGTCCCTTTGAAGAGTTACTTGATATTAAGAAATACATATACAAAATATCTTGTTAACTAAAACCAGGATATAGTTGAAAGTTGTAAATTATAGTAAAGCCTTTTTTTGATATTTTATTGAACTATGAATAAAATTTACAAAAATGTATTTTCCAGATTCCAATAAATTCAAGAGTCCTCATGAAATGGTTATAACCAAATGCAGACTTTGTGACTGAATTTATAAGACTGGATTTTTAAGTTCTTAAGGTAATGTGTTAGCTCAGGCAGACTAGAGAAACAAATCCATGGGCACTCATATGCGATTAGAAAGAGCTTTATACACAAGAGCAGTTGCATATTGAGAAAACACCCCAGCCAGTCTAGATCCAGCCTATAAGTCCGATATTAACCCATATGTTCAATACCAATCTATAATTCCTCTTCAGATTCGTGAAACACATGCAATGATGCCAAAGGGAGGAAGATCACAGGCCAGTGGGTGGGAAGTCTTGTGGATCTAGTGGAGGTGTAAACACCTCAGTGCTGGCAGGGCCTCTGCGTGGCTTCTCTGGCTCCATATATTTGGCTCCATCAGCCTCTCCATGTGTCTTCTCCACAGGGATGTCTCTCAGGGAGTGAGCCTTGTCAGTAGAGAGTCTCCCAGGGAGTGAGCAGAGAGAGAGTGTCTCCCACCTCCAAGGAGGAAATACCGGAGTTCCCAGAATGCTCAGGAAAAGGCCATGCCCACACAGAGGCCTCTATGCCTATGATCTGATTGAAAGGTTAGACTCCTTCACACTTACTCCTTTCAAACTGACAAATGATACATAACTACCGCAGGTGAACTAAATAATGTTCACCTATTTCTCTATGCAGTGTATTTTTCATTGATTTGTAAAAATTTTTGCTCAGATCATTACTTTCTGTTTAGTGTACTTTAAGAGAACTCTTAAAAGGAGCCGGGACAAAACAACACAAAACAAAATGTCCCGACAAGCATAACAAAATAAATCTTAGCATAAGTGAAACTATGTTAGTAGGCACTGTAAAAAGTCAATTATAGTCAAGCTTTGTAATTTTTTCTGGGATTGAGTTATAGCATGTTATGCCTTATTCCTTATATAGATCTTGCATTTTTTGTTTGATTTGGCAATGAATGAATAGGAATTTTTCCCATATCTATGTCTATAGCTTTTGCTGTGGAATTTCAGAAATTTACCTATCTAAATTGTTTCAGAATTTTAAATATTTGTGCTTTCCTCTATACTCGATGAAAGCAAAATATGTATGAAAACTACAAAGCCTAAGAGATTATCTTTTGAGTTACTTTAGACATGATCTGCCAAGATGTGAGATTCATTATCTGAGGTATTTGATTGATTTAAGTTTATGTATTTTATCTGTTCACTTGCCTGGTCACAATTTCCAACTGTTGATAATTACAAAGAAGGAGCAAACTAAAGCTGAGATGTTCCAGAGAAACATCAAAGGGAAAAGTAAATAGCTTGATTGGAAAATGATAGCAGTTCCTTTCTGATTTTAAGAGTTGTTATAAGAAACACACACTAAAGATTCAGAGTCTGCTTAGATTCTTGAGTGTTGCTTAAGTTTATAGCAGAATTTTAACCAGGAATATTCAGAGACAGGCTATTATGGTTAATTACCAACATACCCCCAAATACTGTGTATTTCATCTTTAAAGAGAAATTCATTTTTATTTTCCTTAGAAAATTTATTGTTTCACTTAATACAATGTCCGCAATCCTGTTACAAGAACATAGACACAAGAAAAGTGCTCACGTTTTGGATCTCACTTTTAAATATTTAGAACAAACAAATTGTGTTAACCCTCATAGGGAAAAGTTGGCAGCGCATGATAATCTCCATGTGAAGTAAAACAATAGAGGAAACAGCATGTTATTCCAGTTGTTCAGTTTTGATAGCAATTCTGATTTTCAATAGTTATAGGAGAGAAAAATCTTGTGCTGATTTTGGAAGAAAATTAATTCCTTCAGCTGTTCAATGAACAACAGATGCGTCTCATACTTTTCTTTGTCCTGAACTCACAATTATCACTGTACGTGATTGTAAGTTCTCAATACAGTAAAAACTGAAGAAATTGTTTACAGGTAGATTAATTAGCTTCAGTAGACTTGTATTTTCTTCACAGTTTAAAGATACTGCAATAATAAAACATGTAACTCTTTATAACCAAAGGCTTAGAAATAAAATTATGTATTTTGTCAAAATATGTAGGATTCAGACTATAGCTCTTAAGTACTAGCACTAATACTGCTTCCTGGAAAATTTTTAATTAATAAGCTTAGCCGAATTTGTTTTCCTCCTCCTCCTCCTCCTCTCCCATCTTTAATTTAGATTTTTAGCCTCCATTTTTCAAATTTTAATTTGCTCAATGAGGCAACAGACTGAGACGATGTGGTTTGTGTGTAATGGTTAGACAGGGCTCAGAACTTTGTAGCTCATAAAGGCATGCTTGATTTGTCCAGGGATTCCATAATTATTTTTACTAATGGAAAATTAAAAACACACCACGTGGATTTGGTTTACATTGGATGTTAACATGAGATTCTGGACTTCAAAAAGAGAATTAAACTAGCCAGACGATTTCAATTTGAAATTTAATGTGACATGGGGTAAAGCACATCTGATCTTCTACAATTCATTCAGTTTCTCTAGGCCAAAGTTCTTTTATTTGCCAAATGAAGAACTAGTAAACCCTTCTTATGAACCTCAGGGAAGTTACAAGAATCAAGAGAAAAAATTTTGTAAATTAGGAAGTCCATATAACTGTAAAACATTATTTAGCCTATGACCTTTTGTGTTTGGTGCAAGATCCTACCACAACTCTATCGTTTCACAGTTTCACAAATTAAGAATCTCCAGCTAATAAATTTGAGAGTTAGAACTTAAGCCCAATTAATTATATCCCTACTATAGAGCTCTATTAACCCAGGGTTATCTAGACTTGAGGATCTAACCTCCATGATTTAATATAGTCTATCTGACTTTGGAAAATTAAGTCTCTGCATAATCATGCCTATGGGTGGAAAACAGTGTCATGTAAAGAAACATTCTATTCTGTTTTTAAGTGTAACCAATAATTTTTCTTTTCAACATTCTTAACATATACAATTTAGTGACATTTGTTATACTTATCATGCTGTCTGGCCATGAGAAGCATTATATTTTAATTGGCAAATTTTTACATTGAGGTGAATGCTATCTCTTTATAACTTGTACAATACTGTTTTTTTAACTTTCTAAGTCTGAAGGAAATAAGTCAATTTATCTTTCAGTATCCGACCTTGACATATTTGAAAGCAGCTACTGTGTCCCAATTCCTGGAAATCTCTCATTCCTCAGGCAAAGCAGTGTGATAATCTCTAGCTAGTCCTCCAATCTTTACTTTTTATTTCAATGTAGTTTGTTCAGTAGTTTTTCCCAGCATTATTAGGCACGTTGCTGTATTCTGAGGAATAAGACTCAGTTTTTGTCTTCAAAGAACTCTAGGAAGGGATTTAAAGAAGAAATTGATAAATGTACAGTAAAAACCACGGTGGAGAACAGTACAGAACACTGGCATAGACCAACTACCCTCTGAAGTAGGGTAGGAAAGGCTAGAAACTTTTTAGAAAAGTGATGTGCATCATCTCGAGAAGTGAAATTAGACATGGAAGTTAGGAAAAACAAGAAAAAATAGGAAGAACTGCTGACTGGTTAGTATGGTTAGAACAAACTCTCTTTTGTGGATACATAGTAGGAGGTAACATTGGACAGAGTTAGAAACAAATCACAGTGAGCTTTTAATTTTTCAGTTTATGTGAAACTCTTTATTCCATAATTACATGCTGAAATTCATTTATGGATACCTTTTTTATGCCAAGGAAGATCCACAGTAAATTTTTGCAGATCCTGTTGAGTGATAATGAAATTATATGCCAATGAAACTGTTTTAAAATAATCATCTTTTAGGCATGGAAATATCAAGTCTATTTTTTTTCTTTTTTTTTTTAATTATTTTTTATTTTTTAACAAATTATTGGGGCTGATACAATTCTTTTCACAGTTCATACATATACATACATCAATTGTATAAAGCACATCTGTACAGTCTTTGCCCTAATCATTTTTTCTCCTCTTTTCTTCATTTACATTTTATTAGGGACTCCAACAACTCTTACCACAATCCATACATATACATACATCAATTGTATAAAGCACACCCATACATTCCCTGTCCCAATCATTCTCAAGGCATTTGCTCTTCACTTAAGCCCCTTGCATCAGGTCCTCTTTTTTTTTTTCCCCCCCTCCCTCCCTTTTCCCCCCTCCCTCATATGCCCTTGGTAATTTATACCTCGTTATTTTGTCATATCTTGCCCTATTCGGGGTCTCCCTTCCCCCCTTCTCTGCTGTCCCTCTCCCAGGGAAGAGGTCACATGTGGCTCCTTGTAATCAGTTCCCCCTTTCCAACCCACTCACCCTCCACTCTCCCAGCATCGTCCCTCACGCCCTTGGTCCTGGAGGTATCATCCAACCTGGATTCCCTGTATCTCCAACCCTCATATGTACCAGTGCACAGCCTCTGTCCTATCCAGCCCTGCAAGGTAGAATTCGGATCATGGTAGTTGGGGGGAGGAAGCATCCAGGATCTGGGGGAAAGCTGTGTTCTTCATCGATACTACCTCACACCCTAATTAACCCATCTCCTTTCCTAAGCCCCTCTATGAGGGGATCTCCATTGGCCGACACTTGGGCCTTGGGTCTCCACTCTGCACTTCCCCCTTCATTTAATATAATATATATATACGCATACATATATACATATACACATACATACACACACTTATATCTTTTTTTTTTTTTTGCATGATGCCTTATATCTGGTCCCTTGGGCACCTCGTGATCGCACTGGCCGGTGTGCTTCTTCCATGTGGGCTTATTTGTTTCTGAGCGAGATGGCCGCTTGTTCACCTTCAAGCCTTTAAGACCCCAAACACTATCTCTTTTGATAGCCGGGCACCATCAGCTTTCTTCACCACATTTGCTTGTGCACCCATTTGTCTTCAGCGATCCTATCATGGAGGTGTGCAGTCAATGATATGATTTTTTGTTCTTTGATGCCTGGTAACTGATCCCTTTGGGACCACTCGATCACACAGGCTGGTGTGTTCTTCCATGTGGACTTTGTTGCTTCTGAGCTAGATGGCCGCTTGTTTATCTTCAAGCCTTTAAGACCCCAGTCACTATCTCTTTTGATAGCCGGGCACCATCAGCTTTCTTCACCACATTTACTTGTTCACCCATTTTGGCTCCAGCTGTTGTGTCGGGAGAGTGAGCATCATAGAGTTCCAATTTAATAAAAGAAGGTATTCATGCATTGAGGGAGTGTTTGAGTAGAGGCCCAAGGTCCTTCCGCCACCTTAATACTTGACCTATAAATATAGACACAAAGATCTATTTCCCCAACCTCCTATATATATTTGCATGTACATGTCTTTGTCTAGACCTCCATGAATGCCCTTTGACTCCTAGCTCTTTCCTCCATCTCCCTTGACCTTCCTCCTGCCCTACTACCATGCTTCATTGCCACCTGGGCTAGAGTATACCTCTTCTCTAAGCAACCTTACCCTTGATCATTTCCCACCAGGCCTGCCACTCCCCCTTCTCTACCCTTTGGGGTCCCATGTTTTTCCCTTGTCCCTGGGTTTGTTAACACCACTTCCTTACCCCCCCCCTACCCCCCACCCCAAGTCCCCCCGGAACTGTCGGTCCCGTTGTTTTTCATCCAGATAGTTCATCCAGCCTGTCCTATTCAGACAGACCTGTGGAGTCACTAACATGCACGAAAACTAGACAGAGGAACACAAAGCAACAGTATACAACCAGACAACAAAACAACCAAAACAAACCACTGAAAAAGAACAGAACAAAACAGTCACAAGAGAAAAGCTTGTAGTTAGTTCAGGGATCTTTGCTGGCCCTTAGGAGCGTTTTCCAGTCCAGTCTGTTGGGGCACCACGCCCTGGCCCCAAAGTCCACTTTCAGCATTCCCTGGGGACCTTGCCACTCCATTCCCTTGCTGTTCCGCTGCATTCCCCCAGTGCATTGCCTCGGTGTGGTGGGATCAGGTCAGGTGCAATTCCCACACTGTGTCTCCGGTGCTGTCCCCTGTATCGCCCTTAGTCACTGAGGGGCATCATGTCTCATAGTAGGGCCAGCCATGTTGTTCTCTCTGTGGACTGGCTGCTCTACTCAGGAACATCATCATCACGGCCTGGTGGGCCAGGCTGTGCTCCACTCTCTCCTCCTGCCCCTTCATCTGCTCCCGTGTGCTCTGATCAAATATGTCCATCTCCCATAGCTGCAGGGTCAATGTCGTCCTTTGGAACAAGTTCTTTTCGGAGGAGGGGCAGGAATCCACTTAATTTATGGTGCTGGGGCCTGCCTCCCAGACCTCTCCACCGGTTCCGTCCTCCACGCCGGGATATTGCATTCACACCTTGCGACACTGGGTTGAAGTCT
Source organism: Tenrec ecaudatus (assembly GCF_050624435.1). Classification (NCBI taxonomy): domain Eukaryota; kingdom Metazoa; phylum Chordata; class Mammalia; order Afrosoricida; family Tenrecidae; genus Tenrec; species Tenrec ecaudatus. The sequence continues at coordinate 85,708,724 of NC_134548.1, forward strand.
GGTCCCACTTTCCCTGTGGAGATATAAGCCATACCCTCCCCTTGGGTGGATTAATGCCCCATTTCTGTCATGCTGATTGTACTTACCTCAGAGGACTCATGTTGTACCTGTCCCTTTGGGACTGACTTACCTCGCTTAGCATAATTCCTTCCAGCTCTTCCCATGAAATAACGTGTTTCATGTGCTCATCGGTGCTTTTTAGTGCTGCATAATACTCCATTGTGTGTATGTGCCAAAGTTTGCTAATCCACTCGTCTATCGATGGAAACTTAGGCTGTTTCCAAGTCTTTGCTATTGTGAATTGTGCCGCAATAAACATTGGAGCGCATATGACTGGTCGTGTTTTATTTGCTGCTTCAACCGGGTATATGCCCAGTAGAGGGATGGCTGGGTCGTAGGGTAGATCAATTTCCATTTTCTTTAGGTATCGCCAGATTGCTTTCCACAGTGTCTGTACAAATCTGCACGACCACCAGCAGTGGAGGAGGGTTCCTATTTCACCACAGCCCCTCCAACACTTGTGGCTCTCTGATTTACTGATCTGGGCTAGCCTCAGGGGTGTTAGGTGGTATCTCATGGTTGTTTTGATTTGCATTTCTCTTATGGCAAGGGACTTCGAGCACTTTCTCATATATTTATTGGCCATATTGATCTCCTCTCTAGTGAAAGTTCTTCTCATTTCTTTTGCCCACTTCCTTAGGGGGTTAACTGTTTTCCTCTTTTTGCAGGTCATGATGGTGTTGTAGATTTTAGTAATGAGCCCTTTGTCTGACGTGTCATTACTAAAAATCTTCTCCCAGTCTGTGGGTTGCCTTGTCACCCTCTTGGCAAAGTCTTTTGAGGTGCACAGGTGTTTTATTCTTATTAGATCCCATTTGTCGATTTCCAGATCACCTGTGTGTGTCCCCTTCCCTGTTGCAGTGAGCCTATGTGCTCCCTGGGCCAGTGCTCTGAGATTAGTCCCGATTCCCTCCTTAATGGTCCTGATGGTTTGGGGTTTGACTTCTAGATCTGTGATCCACCTTGAGTGTATTCTTGTGCATGGGGTGAGGTAGGCGTCTTGTTTCAACTTTCTACATGTGGATATCCATTGTTTCCAGCACCACTTATTAAAGAGGGCATCTGCTTCCCACTTGACGTTTTTGGGACCCTTGTCGAAGATCAGTTGTCTATATGCTGATGATTTTACTCCTGGGCTTTCTATTCTTTTCCACTGGTCTGAGTGTCTATCATTGTGCCAGTACCATGCTGTTTTGACCACTGTAGCTGTGTAGTAGGCATTAAAATCAGGCAGGGCGAGTCCTCCAATTGTGTCCTTCTTCTTGAGGAGTTCTCTGCTAATTCTGGGTTTCTTCCCTCTCCATATGAAGTTGGTGGTCAGTTTTTCCAATTCTTTGAAGAAGGTTGATGGTAATTGGATTGGTATAGCATTGAACTTGTAGAGTGCTTTAGGAAGAACTGTCATCTTTACTATGTTCAGCCTACCTAACCATGAGCAGGGGAGCTTCATCCATTTGTGAAGGTCACTTTTGGTTTCCTGTAATAGGGTTTTATAATTATGCTTATATAGGTCTTTAGTATTTTTTGTTAAGTATATTCCTAGGTATTTCAGTTTGTTCTTGGCTACTGTGAAGGGTACTTCCCTCTTAATCGCCTCTTCCATGGCCCTGTCCGATGTGTATAGAAACCCTACTGACTTCTGTTTATTGATCTTGTATCCTGCTACCCTTCCGTATTCCTCTATTGCTGTAAGTATTCCAACTGTGGAGTTTTGGGGGTCTTCAATGTATAAGATCATGTCATCTGCAAATAACGATAGTTTCACCTCCTCCTCTCCCAACTGGATCCCTTTGATGTCCTTCCGCTGTCTTATGTTGTTAGCCAGGACCTCCAAAACGATATTGAATAGAAGAGGGGACAGGGGGCATCCTTGTCTTGTACCCTTTTTCAGTGGTATTGTTCTTGTCTTTTCTCCATTGACTATGATGTTGGCTGTTGGTCTTTCATAGATAGCTTGTATGAGCTTGAGGAACTTACCTTCCAATCCTATCTTCATGAGTGTTTTGATTAGGAATGGATGCTGGATGTTGTCAAATGCTTTTTCTGCATCTATGGATATTATCATATGGTTTTTATCCTTTTTCTTCTCGATGTGGTGTATGATATTGATGGATTTTCGGATGTTAAACCATCCCTGCATCGCGGGGATGAATCCTACTTGGTCGTGGTGAATGATATGTTTGATGTTCCTTTGTATTCTATTGGCCAATATTTTGTTAAGGATTTTTGCATCTATGTTCATTAGAGATATTGGTCTATAATTCTCTACACTTGTGGGGTCTTTTCCCTGTTTGGGTATCAATGTAATGCTGGCTTCGTAAAATGAGTTTGGGAGCTTGCCGTTCTTTTCTATGTTCTGGAATACTTTGTGGAGGATCGGTGTCAGCTCTTCCCTGAATGTTTGGTAAAATTCTGCTGTGTAGCCATCTGGCCCTGGGGCCTTTTTCCTTGGTAGGTTTTTGATGACACTCTCTATTTCTTCCTTCGCTATGGGTTTGTTGAGGTTCTTGATCTCTGTCTCAGATAATCTAGGGATAGATTGTTTTTCTAAATATTTATCCATGTCTTCCAGGTTTCTGAATTCATTAGAATACAAACCTTCATAGTACTTTGTGATTATCCTTTTTATCTCATTGGGGTCTGTTGTTATTGCCCCCGATTCATCCCTCATCCTGGCTATTGATGATTGTTCCTTTCTATCTTTGGTAAGCTTTGCCAGGGGAGTATCAATTTTATTAATTCGTTCATAAAACCAGCTTCTAGTTGCGTTAATCCTTTGCATTGTTCTTTTGTCTTCCCACTGGTTTAACTCCGCCCTGATTTTTATTATTTCTTTTCTCTTGCTATTGGAGGGGTAGTTCTGTTGACTCTGTTCTAGTTGTTGGAGGTTTTGTGTTAACATATCTGTCATACGCCTTTCTTCTTTTTTCATGTATGCATTCAGTGATATCAAGCTACCTCTGATAACTGCCTTTGCAGTGTCCCATAAGTTTTGATATGTTGTATGCTCGTTCTCATTAGTTTCTAGAAATTTCCTGATATCCTCTCTGATCTGGACCTTAACCCATTCATGTCGCAGGAGATCATTGTTTATTCTCCAATTGGTGGCCCTTGCTTTTCTGGGTGCCCTTCTATTAATCTCCAGCTTTATGGCATGGTGGTCTGAGAAAGACGTCTGGATAATATCTATGTGTTTGAATTTACTCAGGCTGGCCTTGTGCCCCAGCATGTGATCTATTCTTGAGAAAGATCCGTGTGGATTGGAGAAGAATGTGAAACCTTTTGCTTTTGGATGAAAGGCTCTATAGATGTCTATCAGGCCCTGTTGCCTAATTACATTGTTTAGCTCTCTGGCCTCTTTGCTGAGCTTCTTTCCCTGTGACCTGTCTTTCTCTGATAGTGGAGTGTTGAAGTCCCCCACTATTATTGTTGTTTCCGTGATTTCTTCTGTCATTTTTTTAATAGTTTGTTTGACGAAATTTGCCGCACCATTATTAGGTGCGTAAATATTCAGTATGCTTATTGCTTCCTGGTTTACTGAGCCTTTGAGCATTATGTAATGTCCCTCTTTGTCTCTTTTTATGTTTTGGATCTTGAGATCCATTTTGTCGGAGATTAAGATAGCCACTCCTGCCTTCTTGGAGTTACCATTTGCTTGGTAAACTTTCTGCCAGCCCTTTATTCTCAGCATATGCTTGTCTGCTTGCTTAAGGTGTGTCTCTTGCAGGCAGCAGATTGATGGGTTATGTTTTCTAATCCAATCCTCCAGCCTCTTTCTTTTAACATATGAATTGAGCCCATTTGTATTCAAAGTGATTATTACAATCTCTGGCTTCATGGTTGCCATATTCTGTTTTGTGTTTTGGGTCTTTGCCTATCTTCCTTCATATCAGTGTACTGCGTTTGAGTGGAGGGTTTCTATCCTGTCCTCTTTTCCATCTGAGACCGTGTTGTCCTGGTACGTGTTGCTGGCATGTTGGCTTCTAGATGGAGATGGGCTATATGGTGGTCTCCTGGTGGTTCTAGTTGGAGCTTGATCTTCTGGCCATAGTGAGTCAGCCAGTATGTTCTGCAGGGTCGGGTGACTTGCAGTATATTTTTTGAGTTCTTCCTTGTCCTGGAAGACCCTTATCTTACCCTCTATCTTAATGGATAACTTGGCAGGGTATAGGATTCTGGGGGAGGCATTTTCATCTTTCAGTTTTTGGAAGATGCTGCTCCATTCTCTCCTCCTCTTCATGGTTTCAGCTGATAAGTCTGAGCATACCCTTACCTGCACTCCTTTGTATGTGACTGTCTTCCTTTCTCTTGATGCTCGTAGAATTTTCTCTTTTTCCTCTAAGTTGGATAATTTTACAATTATATGCCTTGGCGTGTTCTTCTTGGTGTTTAGCTTAGCCGGCGTCCTCTCTGCTTCCTGTATGAGAGTCGGATTCTCCTTTGTTAGGTTGGGGAAATTTTCTTCCAGGAATTCCTTTGCTATCTTGGCGGTCGATTTGTGTGTTATGTTGTGTTCCGGTAGACCGATTATTCGAATATTATTTCTCTTCATAGCATCTGTCATTGATCTCAGGCTGTCTTCTGTTTCTTTAATTTTCCTATCTGATTGTTTTTCTCGCTTGCTTCGTTTGGTTTGAGCGTCCTCGAGTTCACTGATACGGTTCTCAGCCTCCTCAAGCCTAGATATAGCTTCTGTGACCTTTTGTGTGGCCTCTGCTACCTCCTCTGTTAGTTTCTGCAGTTCCTTTTGGTGGATAGTATTCATCCCCTCTATTGTGGACTTCATCCCTTCTATTGTGCATTTCATCCCTTCTATCGTTGCATCCTTATTTTGGTTTGCTTCTCTTAGCTCCTGTATTACTGCAAGCAGAGTTCTGAAGATTTCCTTTTGTGGCTGATCTATATCTGTTTCTTCTATGAGTGACGTTAGGTCTGTTAAAGTGCCTCGTTTTTCTGATTTTTTTGTTGGGAGTGATGTGGTCTGTTGATTTTTCCTTGATCCTTTAATAGGCCCCATGCTTCTGGGAGACAGGAGTAACCTTATTGTGTGGAGGCTCAGGCCACTGTGCCGTCTCCTGGGGTGGCTGGGGCGGGCTGTGGCAGGCTTAGGGCTGGCACTGGGGACCCAACAGGGCCCCAGGTGGTGAGAGCTGGCTGGAGCTCACTGAGGGCTCCTCAGGGACTGCAAAGCCGAGACTGCAGGTGGAGTGTTTGATCTGCCCGGGCTGTGAGCGGGCCCCTTGGATAGCTGTGCCGGCAGCTGCGGGACACTGCGGGGAACAATGGTGTTCGCTCTCCGCCCTTTTGGCGCGAAACCGCAGGGGGTAATGGCGCCGGCAAAGGAGGCTTGGCGCGAAACCGCAGGGGGCAATGGCGCCCTTCCTCTGCTCAGGCTCAGAGTCGCGGCCGCCGGGGTCCCCGCAGCACCCTGGGGAGGGCACCTACTCTTGTGCCTTGCGCAGGGGGGGCCCTTGGTGGGCAGACTCAGAAGCGCAGAGCGCGGCGCTCCGCGGAAGCTCAGGGTCCGGGACAGGCGCGGGTTGGGCTATGGCTCCTTTTGGCGGGAAGTGCTCAGCACAGGGTCCCCACCAGGAGTGGAGCTGGCACTAGGCTGCCAGGGGCTGGCGGGGGCGGGCGGGGGTGGGAGGCCGGCGCACGGAGGGCAGGTGGAGAGGTCCGCGGCAGCGGTGCGGGTGGATGGTCCCCGTGGGGGACAACCCGCGGGTCCGCTCCCCTGAGCTTGGATGAATGGAGGGAGGGACGTGGGCCCGAGGGCAGATCGCTGCCCTGCGGGGATAGGGGAATCGCGGGAGAGGAAAGCTTCTCTCCCAGTGGGGATCCGCGATAGGGAGTGGGGAGTGGGCCGCTGGAGTAGGCAGGGCAGGCAATCTGCTCTGGGCTGGCGTCCTGTTTGGGGATGGAGCCTAAGCCGGTCGCCAGTGAGCTCACGGCAGCTTAGTGGCCAGAGACGTCCCACGAGTCCGGTCCTCTTTCACCTAGACCCCTGCTCCGGACAAATACGTGGGGTAGGACTGGGGTGCTGTCCCAGGGGGGATATTTCACTCACCAGACTCTTACTATTCAGCTACCTGGTCGCCAATCCCGCTTTGTTTGGAGGAGCTCTCAGAGTATGCGGGTGTCCCTGTCGGCCATCTTCCCCCTCCTCTCGACCTCAAGTCTATTTTTAAGGACTGTTACTGCTCAGCCAACTTTTCTTCAATCCTGTTTTCATATAGTTAGTTCTTTGTACCTGTGTACAGAATTTTGTATTTATCTTGATTATATTCTTTCAAGTTTTTACTCAGTGTTTCTGCTTGTTAAGGTCTTTTAGATCCTCAGTCTCTTATAAACATGCATTATTTTTCCCAGCTCCATGTTATACATTACTTCCTTTATTCACATATTGATTTTAATTTCAGATATATCAATATTTCCTTAACTTTCCCCAATACTACTTTTTTTCATTAGGTGCTGGCTAATTGGCCCAACTCCATGTACAAAAGAACAAAATACTGTCTTGTCTTGCACCATCCTCAAATTTTTTGTGTTTGGGACCATTGTTGCAGTCGCTGTATCAATCTGTCTTGTTGCAGGTCTTCTTCCATGCCTGCTCCCCCATCCCCCCCCCATCTATTTTACCAATCATGATGCCCTTTATCAGGGACCGGTCTTTCCTGATAACATGTCCAAAGAACGTGAGGTGAAATCGCACCATCCATGCTTCTAAGGAGCATTTTGGCTAAACTGCTTTCAAGATAGATTTGTTTGTTCTTTGGCAGTTCATGGTACTTTGAATACACAATGCAATGTGTTATTTGATCTTCTGACTGCTGTTTCCAGAACATTGCTTGTGGGATGTTACCTGTTGGTCTAGTTGTGAAGATTTATATTTTCTTCATACTGAGTTGTAATCTATATTAAAGACTACAATATTTGATCTTTATCATCAAAATTCTTAAGTACTCTTCACTCTCAGCAAGCAAAATTGTGTCATTTGCATAAGGCAGGTTGCTAACAAGCCTTCTTCCATTCTTCTTTTATATTTCATGGAGTACAGTTTCTTTGGCTATTTGCTCAGCATTCAGATTGAGTAAGTATGGTGAGAAGATACAACCCTGACACATACCTTTTCTGATCTTAAACCAGGAAGAATTCTCTTGCTCTGTGCACATAATTGCCTTGATCCATATACAGGTTCCACATGAGTACAGTGAAGTGTTATGGAATTCCTATTCGCTTCAAGGTTATTCATAGTTTGTTATGATCTTCACAGTCAAATGTCTTGGAATAGTCAATAAAACACAAATAAACATCTTTCTGGTACTCTCTGCTTTGAGCCAAGATGCCTCTTATATTACCAATGATATTCATTGTTCCATATCCTCTTCTGAATCCAGCCTGAATTTCTGTCCATGTACTGCTGCAACCATTGTTAAATGATAATCAGCAAAATTTTACTTTTATGTGATAGTAATGATTTTTTTCAATAATTGTTGCATTTTTGAGTCATCTTTCTTTTTTTTTGAGTCATCTTTCTTTAGAATGGGGCAGTTGGAGAGGGAGCTGTCTTGCAAATTTCTTGGCACCGATGAGGGAGTGTTTCCCGCGCTTCGTCAGCCGTTTGAAACATTTCGATCGGCGTCCCATGAACTCCCGAATTCTTGTTTGTTGGTAATGCTTGCAGTGCAGCTTGCACTTATTAACTCAGCCTATTGGTTCTGATCATATTCTACCCCTTAGAATGTTTGAAAATCAACCAGTTCTTTTTGGTACAGTGATTCTGTATTCTTCATATTTTTAAAAAAATCTAAAAATGTGACATTTTATCACATAAAAACGCTTTCCCAAAGGCTGTGCTTCTACTCCATTCGTCAAAGGGGCAGCCATAAGGAGAGCCACGGGGTCTTCAATGCAAGATAGGGGACAACAGCCAAGGCCCTCACCAGAGGATTCTCTTAGGTTGGTTGGATGCCAAGACACCTTGTGGAGCCACAGGGCCAGTGTCATAGCCCAGCTTCTTCATGCCCTTGGTGACCACGTTGAAAAGGAGGGTGATGAACCTTGCGATCGGACTTGCATCACTTTCCAGCCTTCACATGGAGCCACCACCGTAGGGTCTGTGTACTCTGGCCGCAATCCTGTGCATCAGCTTGTAAACTTTAGCACTTTAGATGTAGATTCTGGAACAAGCATAGGGATGGCCCTTTTTTTGTCAGCCAGGGGAGAAGGGCATGTGCACTACCCCATAGCTTCAGACCATATCACCCCCTAATGCATCTGGTCCATACACGCTGAGCACGATCTTTGGCCTAGCTGGGAGTTATCCAACACTTTATCTTAGGGCTGGCCTCATCCAGTATGAGCTGTCAAAAGATCAACTGCACAGCACCTAAAGATGAAAACCAAAGGGGTTGGTGCTTTTAATGGCGACACCAATGGGCTCTTGGATGTGATCTGAGAGATACCCTCCTCCAAACCCACTGTAAGAGTCCAGTCCTGACCACAGACAAAGCAGTATTTGCAGTAGAAGTCATCATATTCTGGAAACTGGGCTCTCTCTACCTGAGTATGAAGACAGTGGAACCCACTGATGCCATGGCAGCTCTGGGGGAATGCACTGACTTTAGTGGCAAGCTCTGTTGCTAAGAGACACTAGGATTTCCTCAGAGATTGACAGCCTGGCAAAAGGCAGTTTCTTCGCTAGTGCCTTTTCATTTTCTTTTAGTGTTTCCTGCATCATTCAATATGTTACCCATAAGAACTTTTAATAGGTAAAGCCCAGTTGACTTAGTGGGGTTTCCACATCAAGTCCTTCTGATGTGACCTGTGAGGAATGTTGGGTACCTGGGGAAAGAAAACAGAATATAAAGTCCCCATAGTCTATATAGCACACAACCAGGGTCACCAAGGGCTGGATAGAAACTACTTCAAACGTGTCCAGTTAGCAGCATCATATCCGGCATATTCGCAACTTGGGTTATGTAGTTTTTTTCCCCAATGGGAACATAGGAAAGCAAAAGTATGTTCATGTTCTGTCTCTTATTTATTTGGAGTATTTTCCTAACAAAGTTATTGGTGGGCCATATGGTATGTCTATTCCAAGTTGTTTTAGGTATCGACATATAGCTTTCCAAAATCTCACTGCCATCAAGTCAATGCAGACTCATAGCGACCAGGTAGAACATAGTAGAACTGACTCAGAGTTTCTGAGACAGCAACTGCTTATGGGAGTGGAAAGCCCCATCTTTCTCCTATGGAACGGCTGGTGGCTTTGAAATGCCGCCCTTTCAGATCACAGCCAAATGCATGGTATATATTTGCAAGCCCACCAGCGGTGTATAAGGGTTCCAATCCCTCCACACCCTCTCCAGCATTTGTTCTCTGTTTTTTTTTAGGGGGGGCTATCAGTTAAAGAATGTAACCTTGACACCCACCTTCCTTAAACCATTCAAGGAAACACTTGCTTCATTCTATTGTTCTTTTTTAAAAATTGATGTTACCCAGGTACAGGTTCAGAATAAGCCAAATTAAGTGTTCAGAAATTAGCATTTTACCTCTGTTATCCATAGTTTGTTATGATCCATACAGTTAAATATCTTCACACAGTCAATAAAGCACAAGCAAAAATTAAAAAGAGTTTTTAAAATTGCCACTTAAGACTTGAATTTTTCTTTCAGTTCTTTCAGCTTAAGATGTGCTGAGTGAATCCTTACTTTTTGGTTTTCTAACCCCAGGTCTTTGAGACATTTCCTTATAATATTTTACATAGTATTGCATTAATATTTTCTTTTCTGCTCTTTTACTTCATCCTTTCTTCTATTTGCCTTATAAGTCTAATCTACTATTAATTGCATTTCAGAGTCTCTTGTGACAATCACTTTGACCTTTTCTTTATTTTTAATGACCTTTTGCTTTCTTCATGTATGATATTATTGATATCATTCCACAGATCATCATTAGTGTTATATGCAAGCAAATTTGTTCTTGAGATGTTCATGAAAATCAGGTGGTATGTGCGTAAGGTAACATTATCACTTTTTTGGATTTGTTTTAATTTTCTTTAGTTTTAACTTTAACTTATATATGAGCAACTGATGGTTTGTACCACAGTCAATATTAGCAGCTGATATCGAGCTTCCCACAGATGTAGTCAATTTTATTTCTGTGTATTACATATATATTAATCCACATGTGTAATTACTGTTTATGCTGTTGGAAAAAGTTCATTTGCAATGAAGAAGTCACTGGTCTTGCCAAATTCTAACATTGGCTCTCGAGGTTTGTTTCTATCACCAAAGCCATATTTTCCAACTACTCTTCCTTCTTCTTTGTTTCCAACTTTTACATGCCAATAACTAATAATTATCCATGTATCTTGATTACATGTTCAATCAACTTCAGATGGAAAAATTAATGAAATTATCTGCTTCTTCATCACTAGATTTATTAGTTAGTGCATAGATTTGAATAAAACTAGGTTTAATGTATTTCCTTATAAGTGGATGGATATTATTCTATCAAAGATGGAATTGTATTTCAAGAGAGGTCTTGAAATGTCCTTTTTGGCCATACTTCATCCAGTACAGATTAGTTTGTCCTTTCAGTAATCCATAAGACTTACAATATTCTCCTCCAGCACCACAACTCAAATACATTGATTCTTCTTCAGTTTTCCTTATTCAATGCTCAACTTTAACATGCATATAAGATGATTGAAAATATCATGGCTTGGGTCAGACCAACCTTAGTCCTCAAACAAATCTTGCTTTTCAATACTTTAAAGCGGCCTTACATAGTATATATACACAATGCAATGCATTTTTTGATATCTTTACAGCTTTTTCATGATCATTGATTGTGGATCCAAGCAAGAAAAATCCTGGACAATTTCAACCTTTTCTCCATTTGTCATGATGTACCTATTGGTCCAGTTGTGAGGATTTTAATGTTTATCACATTGAGTTGTAATCCACACTGAAGGCTAAAATCTTTGATCTTCATCATTAAGTGCTTCAAGTGCTCCTCATGTTCTCCTGCTATTCATGAGGTTTTCAGTATCTGACAATGTTTTGCTTCTATTCATAAGGTTTTATGTGGCTAATTTCACAAAAATAGACAGCCTCTTCTGTCTTTGCAGTTTGTCCTTGGTCTGCAAGTTCTGCCGAAACCTGTTCACCTTGGGTTACATTTGGAAGATCAGTGACATTGCTTCCACTACCTCTGCAACACTCAAACCACCGCAGTATGACAAATTGAAAGACAAATCATGCTTAAATACCATTCCAGGTTTTAAATTCATAATATGATTTTTATCACTCATTTTAATACTTGTCACCAAGGGTATGGGAAAATATTGATTTTTATATTACCAACTACTAGGAGAAAGTTGTTTACTTTTATTTGAAGTATAAAAGTACTTAGCACAAGAGGAAATTTACTTTTATCTGAGTTTGTGTGCTTTATTAAAATTAAATCTCATTTTTTTAATTACTGCATTTTCAATTAGTATATTTGCCATAGTATTCTTGCAAGCAAGCAAGCAAATATGTTACTTCGTCTCATACTTTTACGGGTTTATTAAGTGATTATATGAATAAATGAAGGGTTACTATGATGGTGTTGTATCTTCAGGCGTTGTGGTCTTTCTCCATGTCAATTGAGTTAGCCATGAAATATGTTGAACAGCACAAATCATGAAGGAAAATAATAAAAGATGAAGGTTAAATATCACTATTACTCCTTAAACTCCACTACATGCCTTTCAGCTACCCTTGGGCAGACACTACACAGAAAGCAAGTTCCCATCACACAATGGTTCAGAGCTTATGGGCCCTCTGGAGAGTATAAAATACAAATTCCTCACATATGGGGTACAAATCAGGCCTCAAAATGGGGATAGAAGTTTATTTAGCTGCAATTCATCATATGAATTAATTAGTTATCTGAATTAAAAAGATGTTGCATTTGATCAGCCTTGGATTCAAATAATAAAAGTAGATGTTAATAATTACTGGCTATAAATGGCTCTGATCAAGCAATTCTATATTGAGGAATATACTTAGGCTAAGATTAATAAGTAAGGTATCTTTTGACACCTGGCTTCAATTTGTATTTGTTACACCCGCTTCTTTTGTGCATCAATGAAGTATTGCAATAAATAATTGAATCTCAAAAAATAATCCTATTTCTAGATGATGTTTTTATATTTCTATGACAATAAAACTAAAATAAATTTTGTTTTGAGGAAATCAGCCACTTGTTACAACCTAAATTCAGTTTGAGTGTAATAAAACCCCAAACACTCCCTAAGAAGACTCTTTTGGGTGCAGCATCACAGGCAATTATGCCCTGATCTACCATTACATGGGGGTTAGTTTAAAACCAGGACATAGTTGAAAGTTGTGGCAAATTATGACAAAGCAGTAGAAACAAGGAACACCCCAGGAATTGACATGTTATCAATGAAAATTTTACAACAAACTTATGTGATATTGGAAGCACTCACTCATCTATGCCAATAAACTTAGAACAGAGCTTCCTGGCCAAAAAGCTGGATGAGATCCTTATGTCCTGATTCCAAGACCGGTAATCCCAAAGAATGTGGAAATTGTTGACGAATATTATATGCAAGCAAAATTTTGTTGATGATAATTTTAAAATGGATACATGAGTATATTAACAGTGAACTATCCAAAATATGTCAGATTTAGAAGAGGCCAAGAAATGAGGGATATCGCTGCTGAGATCAGATAGATCTTAGCTGAAAGCAGATAACATCAAAAGATGGTTACTTGTATTTTAACGACTATGCAAAGGTATTTGACTGTGTAGATCGCAACAAACAATGAATAATATTAGGAAGAATGTAAATTCCACAACACTTCGTTGTTTCCATGTGGAATTGTACATAGATCAAGAAGACATAATTTGAACAGAACAAGGAGCATTGCATGGCTTAAAATCAGAAAGGTGTACATCAGAATTGTATCATTTTGCCATACTTATCCAATTTGTTTGTGCGTAAATAATCTAAGATGATAGGCTTATGAAGAATGTGCCACCAGGACTGGAAGAATGCTCACCAACACCTTGCAATGTGCACAGGACCAACTTTACTTGCTGAAAGTCAAGAGGACATGAAGCACTTGCTGATAAAGATCAAATCCTACAGTCTAAGACTATAGCCTGTAGTATGGATTAACACTCTATGTAAAGAAAAGAAAAATCATCATAACAGAACCAAAGACAACCTCATGATAGAGAAAATGTTGACTCTGTCAAACATTTCATTTTACTTGAATCCACAATGAATGCTCATAGAACTAGCAGCCAAAGTGTTAATGAGGAAAGGTGTCACTTTGAGGACTAGAGTGTGCCTGACCCAAGCCAAGGTATTTTCAATTGCCTCATATGCATGTGAAATTTGGACAATGAATAAGGAAAACCAGAGTAGAATCAATGCATTTGAATGATGGTTTTGGCCAAAAAAAGATGAAATTAAAATTAACAGTCCAAAGAACAAACAGATCTATTCTGGAGGAAATATAGCCAGCATGTTGTTTAGTTGTGAGATGGTGAGACTTCATCTCACATATTTTGAACATTTTATGAGGAGAGACTATTCCATGGAAATATATATCATCCTTGGGAAAGTAGAGGGTCAACAACAACAAAAAGGAAGACTCTCCATGTGATGGACTGACACAGTGGCTGCAACAATGGGCTCACAAGTACAAACACTTGTGGAGATGGTGGATTACCTGAGCAGTTCTTTTGTTCAGCGCTCATAGGTGTGCTATGAGTTGGAGCTAACTCAACAGCAACTAGTAACAACAAAGGAACAATGAGGGGGAGTATTTCAAAACTTACTTCAGACAGCATCAAAAGAAATAATGTGTGAATGGAATTCCAGAAAAGGAGGAGACAAAACAAACAAGAAAAACACACACATACACACACAGAGATCAAATTGTGTGACGAGGTGTTGGAAGAAATTTTCCAATAGCATGAAAGACAAGAAGGTACACATTAATGAAGCAGAATGAGCCACAAACAGGCTAATCTCATGTGTAAGACTGGGTTCTCTAGAGAAACAAAGCCAATAATGCTTACATATGTATATAAAGAACGAAATTTATATCAATAAAATGGTTCGTATATTTACAGAAGCAGGAAAATCCAGTCCTGTTTAAGTCTGTAGGCCAGATGTTAAGCTGCTGACTTTTTGTGACCTAATTAGCTGACAGGGCTGATGATCTAGGAAGCAGGAAGATGAAATTGGAAGGAGAAAGGCCACAGGCTGGTGGAGGCAATGATGGAGGAATTCAAGATCGGCAGGTCAGGCTTGCGGTTGCTGAGCCAAATGCATCCAAGGTCAGCAAGCAATATGGTAGTCTGTTGGTCGGGTTCAAATGACTGGACCAATGAGAAAGATTCAGGATCCAGATCAGCTAAAACAAACAAGCCTTTTCACAGTCTGCTTAAAGAGGAGTAAGCCATATCCCTGAGGAAAAACTTCCTTTCAATTACATCAATACTATGATCTTAGCAAGGAGGCTAGACAGCTCCTTAATCCTCTTACAAGAGTATATCTCATCATGATGTTGAATACACTGTTAGATCACATCATGGGAGTTAACAGACCTTAATCACTGAAGCACTAAGAATCCTGGCCCAGCCAACTGAATATAAAATCTATTTTTCACAAACCCATAAAGAAATCACTAATATGTGTTATAAAGACAAAGACAATGAAAGAATCCTGAAAGTTGTTCATGATAAACAAGTTACCTAGAAAGGAGAACCAGTAAGATTAAACTCTGATTTCTTGTCAGATTCCATGCAGGCCAGAAGACAACGGAATGACTTAATTTTAATCTTTTGTTAAATACAAATCAAAAATTACATACTCAACAAAATTGTTCCTCTAAAGATAGTATGATTAGGATATTTAAAGATAAAGAAAATTGTAAAGGCCACACTAGCTTTACAAGAAATACTAAAGGTAATTCTACAGGCAGAGACAAAAACCTGAGATTAACAAACATGGCAACACAATCATAAAGTCAAGTAAAGATATAAAAATATCCAAAAATAAAACAAATATTCAAGACTGAAGTGGGGAAATGTGGATATAAATTTGTAAATTTAGAAAACATAAACAGAGAGTAAGCAGTATAGTAAACAAACTGCCAAATGGAGATGTTGTTTTTTTTCAATATAGGAGACTATTTGAAAATTGGGAATAAGTTAATAAATTACAGAGTGCACTAGGTGGGTCCTCTAGAAAAGTCAAGCCTTTGATGCTTACACATGTGTGCACAGAAAAATTATATTGGGAAAATGGCTTGCACAGTTGTACAAGTGGATAATCCAGTGTGGTTTCAAGTCCATAGGTCAGATATTAAGCTGGGAAGTCTTGGCTTGTGTAGCTCCCAGGACTGGTGAATCAAGGATCCAAAGGAACATCAAGTGGGGTTCACACATGATACACAAGGATAGTTCAACATTAGTAAACCAGTTGATGTAATCCACCATATATTGAAGACAGTATATAAGAACTACATGATCATATCAATACATGTAGTCAAGTCATATGACAATATCAAACATCCATTTCTGATAAAGCACTAGACAAAATAGGAATATTAGGAACATTTCTAAACACAAAAAGGCCATAGAGGAAAAACCAACAGTCAACATCATACTCAACAGGGAAAAACTGAAAATATTTTCCCTAACAAGAGCCAGACAAGGATGCCCCTTATCACCAGTCTTATTCAACATCATGCTGGAAGTCTTAACCAGAACCATTAAACAACAAAATGAAATCAAGGAAACACAATTGGGCAAATAAGTGAAACTCTGACTATTTACAGATAGTATGATTTCATATGCAGAAACCCCCCCAAGGATTCTTAAGTTTGAAAGCTCTACTACTGTGAGAATAATCACATGAATAATGACCCAAGGTATAGGATTTGGAAGCCATTGGACATTCCTTCAAACATCTTGCTTTGAGGGTGCCCAATATTTGGTAATTTAAGGCTACCATATATTTACTATTTTTGTAGTCTGCTTTCTTCATTATGATATGTCTTAGTCCAGCAGGCATAGTTCTGCCTTAGTGGATAAATGTTATTGGAAGTTTTACCCAAGCTTCAACCCTCATTTTTTTACATAAATATTATTCAGTTACTTGAGCTTTTAATCTGTATATTAGTCTGAAAGGCTGTCCACTTCATGTTTATTTTATTTTCTAAACAGTATTTTATGTTATACACATTGGCTAAATTAATGATTCTATCAAAATAGAATTACCCTAAGCCTCATGTGGATGATTTATAATATTCCCTCCAAAAATGATATCTCTAAAATGGGCCGGAGACATATATAAACTGTAGATTTATGAATGGATTTTGAACTTGCATTTAATCATAAACTGTAAATGTAAAAAAAATTAGTTATTGTGATGTGGCCCTACTTGATAATTGCCCTGATGATGAATTCACTAAATTATGGAGTTAAAGACTTGTTTTAAAACAAGCAGTCTATCTTCTAACCGAGGTGTCATCTAAATCTCAAAATAAGGATTGTAAGTAATAAATAAGTCCTTGATCCAAGGACTGAAAATAATAAAATCCAAAACTGAAAGGGGAAACTGTAATAAAGCTTCTGAGCACTCAGTTTACAGAAGTCTGTAGATGACAACAAAATCCCTAAATCCATTTGCAGCATCCCCACATGGATTAAGCTGCTAGTAAGTTGTCTCTCACCAGGGATGTGAATAGCTTTCCTATCACAGAGTGCATTGGAAAAATGGATTATTGCAGATGTAATTAAGATGAAATTTAACAAATATCATTTGTTCTCCAATTTGATCCATTTTACATTTGTTTTAGATTTTTATTATTTTATGCTTTCTGTTGGATTGAGGTTTTTCTGTGTTTCCATTTCTTGTTCGGGTTTTTAAATGATTTCCTTCATATGAAATCTACGATGGGTACATCTGTAGAGAGAGTAAGTAGATTAATAGTTTTTAGGGCTATGGCAGGGTAAACTGGGAGCTAATAATAATGAGTACAAGAATTAAAAATGGTCTAAAATTATAGTGATTATATCAAAATTTTTAAATATGTTTAAACCACTGATTGAATTATATTGTATATGAATTATATGTCAATAAATGGCTAAAATATAACTACAGAAAAAGATAAAATCAAGATGATGTTGTTATTGTTACTTACTGCTCATATGTTACTTTAGGTTGAAGGGGAAGAAAACGAAAACAATTCTACAAGAGCCATAATATCACCTTGAGTATAAAAAAAACCCAAACTCACTGTGATCAAATAGATTCCAATTCATAGTGAACCTATAGGACACAATAGAAATGGCCCTGTGAGTTTTTCATGATTGTAACTCTTTATTGGAGTAGAAAAACTTGTCTTTTTCCTGAGAAGTGACTTATGGTTTTGAACTGCTGACTTAGTGTCTAGCATCACCACCAGGGTTCTTAGACTTGAGCATATCCCACCTGAATTTCAAGAACGTTTCAAGACAGAGTTGATGCATTGAACACAAATGACAGAAGATGGATGAGCAAAAGATCACTTCACAGACAAGAAAGAAAGAAAAGATCAAAGTAGATGTCACTAGTGACTCTAAAACTTGATCTTAAGTAGATAACACAAATGGAAAAAAATATCAAATAAAAGCTAAACAGGAAATTTCAAGACAGCATAAGAAGATATATTACATATTACAATTACATTCATATTACAATGAAATTTGCAAAGACCTACAGTTGGAAAACCAAAAAGGAAAAATACACTCAGAACATCTTAAATTGAAAGAACTCAAGGAAATATCCAAACCTCAAGTTTCACTATTGAAAGTCTCTATAAGAAAATTATTGACAATGCGGGAAACATCAAAAGAAGATAGAATATAGAGTCACTGTTCCAAAGAGAACTAGTCAACAAAAAACCATTTCATAAAGTACCATGTGAGCAAGAACCAATGGTACTAAAGGAAGAAGTCCAATGTTTCAACAAACCGATGAAGCACTGGAAGAACTTACTCATCTATGCCAAGGAAGTTGGAAGACAGCTACTTGGCCAAATGACTTGAAGAGATTCATATTTGTACCCATTCCAAAGAATGGTGACTCAACAGGAAGATCAAATTATAGAACAATATAATCGATACCATATACAAATAAAATTTTGCTGAAGATTATTGAACGTGTTTGCAGCAGTACATGGAGAGGATGCTGCTAGAGGTTTAGGCCATATTCAGATGAGAATGTGAAACAAGGGAAATTATTGATGTCTTATGGATCTTGGCTAAAAGCAGAGAATACCAGAAAGATGTTGTGATAGTTACATAATTTTATAGCAACTTGAAGCTATATGAAAATGTTGGGGTAGAATTTAGACTATCAACAGGTCACAACCTGATTGCCTCATTTAGAGGTGGGACTAAGATCTCTCTTCCCTTCCCTTCCCTTCCCTTCCCTTCCCTTCCCTACCCTACCCCTCCCTTCCCTTCCCTTCCCTTCCCTTCCCTTCCCTACCCTACCCCTCCCTTCCCTTCCCTTCCCCTCCCTTCCCTTCCCTACCCTACCCCTCCCTTCCCTTCCCTTCACTACCCTACCCCTCCCTTCCCTTCCCTTCCCTTCCCTTCTCCTCTCCTCTCCTCTCCTCTTTCCTTCCCTTCCCTTCTCCTTTCCTCTCCTCTTTTCTTTTTCTTCTCTTCTCTTCTCTTCTCTTCTCTTCTCTCTCTCTCTCTCTCTCTCTCTCTCTCTCTCTCTCTCTCTCTCTCTCTCTCTCTCTCTCTCCCTCTTTCTTTGCCTCTACATTTCTGGTTCTTGCTGACCACCTTGAGAGCTGTTGGGCCCCTATCATATTTTTCACTGACTTCAGATCCACACGAATATGTACATAACAGCCTGTGACATTCCTGCATTCTGCATCATTGCATGAATCTGCATAAGTCTGAAGAGGGTCTTATGGATTAGTATTGAACTTATGGATTTGAGTTGGACTGGGTGCAATTATGAATATACATAGGGTTATTATAATTTGGACTGATTCAACATCTAACAAGTGTGTTTATGACAGATCTTGGTTTATAACTTTTTGTTAGTGATTCTTTGCCTGGTTTTGATAAGGATTCTACTCACTTCATATATACAAATATGCTTGATACAATGGATGTATGGAATGTTATAGGAGCTGTAAGATCCCCCATCAAATTTTTTTTACAAAGGGGGAAAATGATAATTTGTTTGCACAACTGCTTCTTCATCCATGTACAAATTCAACATGAGCACAATCAAGTGTTCTGGAATTTCCATTCTTCTCCAGGTTATCCATTGTTTTTTTATTATCTACACAGACAAATGCCTCAGTGTAGTCAATAAAAATGAAGTAAACATGATCGCTGAAGACAAAGCAGGTGCATAAGCAAATGCGGTAAAGAAAGCTGATGGTTCCCAGCTGTCAAAAGATATAGAATCTGGGGTCCTATAGGCTGGACGATAAACAAGTAGCAATCTAACTGAGAACAAAGCCCACATGGAAGACGCACACCAGCCTGTGAAATCACAGGTGCCGAAGGGATCAGATATCAGACATCAGAGACAAAAAAAAAAAATCAAAGCATTGTGAATGAGGGGGAGTGCAGAGTAGGGACCCAGGGCCCATCAGTGGGAAATTGGACAGTCCCTTGCAGAAGGGCTGCCCGGAGGAGATGAACCATTTTCCTCTAGTTCTTCAATGCTTCCTCCCCCCACCCCAACTCCCCACTATAATGATACCAATTCTACCTCACAAATCCGGCTAGCCAGGGGATATACACTGGTAAAGATGGGAACTGGAAACACAGGGAATCCAGGAGAGATGAACCCTTCAGAACCAGTGGTGAGAGTGGCAATATTGAAAGGGTGGAGGGAAGGTGAGGAAGAAAAGGGGGACAGATTACAAGGATCTACATATAACCTCCTCCCTGGAAATTGGACAGTGAACTGGGTGAAGGGAGATGTTGGATGGTATAAGATATGACAAAAAATAATAATTTATAAATTATCAAGGGTTCATCGGGGAGTGGGGAGCGGGGAGGGAGGGGAAAAATGAGGAGCTGATACCAAGGGCCCAAGTAGAAAGCAAATGTTTTGAGAATGACGAGGGAAATAAATGTACAAAAGTACTTGACACAATAGATGGATGTATGGATGGTGATAAGAGTTGTGTGAGCCCCCATTAAAATGATTTTAAAAAGAAATGAAGTAAACATCTGTGTTAGACCGGGTTGACTAGAGAAACAATTCCAGTGACACTCATATTTGTGTAAGAAATAACTTTAAATCAAGAAGTAATTATATATCTAGAAAACATCCCAGCTCAGTGCAATGATGAACCACTATCCTCTAGTTTCTCAATGTTTCCTCCCCTTAATATTAAGGTAATTATTTGTTTTACCTTATTAATCATGTTAGATTCATGCATGCTTATTTATATATGTAAGACTGTTCAGTACATAAAAGTTAAGATATATAACCCTTAAGAAACAGTAACAGGAGTAACGGTTCCCTGAGACTATGGGAAAAGAGGCAGGGGAGGGGGGATGGCGAGCTGATAGCATCAATGATTGTATAACTCCTCTCCAGGAGACTGAACAACAAGATTGTATGTGAATGTATATATAAGATTGTGTAACATATGTTAATAACATCAGTAATTTAACAAAAAATTCTATCCTTAATGAACTTAGACTAAAGACAATGCCATTTAATTTTATCAGTCTCTAAAATGCTAACAATTATTACCATGTTCCAGAGGAAAACAGGAAACCATAAGTAGAGCTCCTATTGAAGATGGCTGAATAGTCACAGAGAATGGAAATCTTTCTTCAACAATCAGAAGAAAAACATCAAGAGAGAAAAAACAGGGCACCAACAATCATGGGAAATGAATCAACAAATAGCTCAAACCTTCTGGTGGCAGTTAGATTTTATGTCAACTTATACTTGTGTAGAGGTGGAGGCCAGACTGTCAATCAGGCCACAGCCTGATGATACCTCCTGAGAGGTGTGGTCTTTTTATAAGAGACACTGGGAAATCCCCACCCCCCCCCCCAGCCCCCCAAACCACCTTCCTGTTTGCTGGGACTTTGCGCTTGCCTCTGGGAGCAGCCCTAGAAACCTACTGTAAACATTGTAAGAAAAGCTCCAAACAGAAACCCAAACATTGAATACTAGGATAACAGAATTATATACTATAAAAGAGCAAAGAAGTAGAATTGAAGAAGTGGAAAGCTAAATTAGTAGGTTTAATGACAAAGTTTTGCTCCAATCTACAAGAACAAACAATTAAAAGAGCAAAGGATTCTGAAGAAAATTTAAGAATTCTGTGACACTCTGAAGAGGAACAACCTACATCTCATTTGGATTTCAGAACAAGAAGAAGCAAAAATCCCACAGAGACAATAGTAGAAGTTCTAGAAGAAAACTCTTCTAACAGTATTAAAGAGAAAATAACTCTCCAGGAAGCTGAATGAACCCCCCAAAAGGGTAGAACCCAAATGGAAAGCAACATAGCATATTGCAATCAAACTCTCCCAAATCAAGGACAAGGAGAGAATTCTGATTTTAGCCAGGAAAAATGACTAGTCAACTATAAAGGTAAATCAATAAGAATAAATTCAGATTTTTGTTTTAGCAAAAGTCATCCAGGCAAGAAGCTGGTATTTTCAATTTCAGTCACAGCATATATCATCACAGTGCATTGAATATTATTGTGGCAGTTACATACGTCTTAGCAAATTGAGTGAAGGGGTGGAGTCTAGTCTGTCAATCAGGTTATAGACAATGAGGCCTCTGTGTGGGCTTGGCCTTCTCCTGAGGATTCTGGGAACTCTTGTCTTCCTCCCTGGATGTAGGACACACACTCTGCTTCACATTCCTGTTGACAAGACACATGGAGCTATGCTGATGGCAAACAGATTAAAATTCCCTAAATTCCTGTTCCTCTGTGCTCAAGGAGAAGTATTCTGAAATTCCCATTCTTCTCACAGTTATCCAAAGTTTATCATGGTCCACACAGTTGAATGCCTCTGCATAGTCAATGAAACACACGTAAACATTATTCTGGTAATATGTGCTTTGATCTAAGATCCATCTGATATCAGCAATGATATCCCTTTCCTGTGAGTGTTCTCTTCTGAATCCGGCCTGAACTGACAGTTCCTTGTCAATGTACTGCTCAACTGTTGTTGGTTGATCTTAAGAAAAAAAATTACTTGCATGTGATATTATAATATAATTTTATAGTTTGATCATTCTATTTGGTTACCTTCTTTGGAAAGAGCACAAACATGACTCTCTTCCAGTTAGTTGGCCAAGTAGCTGTCTTCCAAATTTCCTGACATAGACAAGTACATGCTTATGGTGCTTTTTTAGCAGGCTGAAACATTTCAGTGGGTGTTCCATCAATTCCCAGAGCCTTGTTTTTGGCTAATGCTTTCAGTGCAGTTTGAACTTCTTCCTTCAGAACCATTGGTTCTTGCTCATATGTTATTATTGAAATGGTGCAGTGACTGTATTCTTTCCATTTTCTCTTGGTGCTTCCTGAATCACTTAATATTTTACCTAGAGAAACTTTCAAAATCACATCTCAAAACCTGCTTGTTTCTTTTCTTGAGTTCTTTCCCTTTCACATATGCTAAGCACGCTCTTCCCTTTGGCTTTTCTAATTCTTGGTCCTTGTACATTTCATTTTAATATTTGGCTTTGTCTTCGAGAACTTCCCTTTGAAATTTTCAATTCAGCTCCTCCCTGAACAGAAAGGACTTCATCCTTCCTTCCATTTCCTTTAGCTACTCAATTATTAAGAGCAAGTTTCAGAGTCTCTTCTGACATCCACTTTGATCTTTTCTTTCTTCTTAATGATGATTTTCTTTCTTCATGCATGATGTTCTTGATGTCCGCTCACAGCTCATCTTGTCTTCTGTCACTAATGTTCAATGTGTCAAATTTGTTCTTCAGATGTTCTTAAAATTCAGGTGGGATAGACTCAAGGTCATCATTGTGCTCATGGAGAACTTGTACATGGATTAAGAGGCAGTTGGGCAAACAGAACAAGGGACTACTACATGGTTTAAAATCTGGAAAGGTGTGAATCAAGGTCGCATTCTTTGTATGCTGAGCAAATCATCAGAGAAGCTGGATTACATAAAGAAGAGTGTGACATCAGAATTGGAAGAAAACTTATTAACAACTTGATGTACGCATATAACACGACCTTGCTTGTTGAAAGTGGGAAGGAGTTCAAAGCATTTGCTGATGAAGATCAAGGATTGTAGCCTTTGGTATGGATTATAACTCCGTATAATAAGACCCAAATCCTCACAAATGGACCAAAGTGATAAATAGAGAAAAGGTTGAAGTTGTCAAGGATTTTGTCTTGTTTGGATCCACTATCAATGCTCATGTCAAGAGATCAAACGACATTGCATTGGGCAAATCTGCTCCACAAGACCTCTTAAAGAGCAAGGATATTACCTGGAGGACTAAGGTGTGCCTGATCCAAGCCTTCTTATTCTCATTTCCATCATAAGCATGTGAACAGTGGAAATTGACTAAGGAAGGCCATAGAAGAATGGGTGCATTTGAATTGTGGAGCTGGGGAAGAATATTGAAAGTATCATCCATTGACTGCTTAAAGGACAAACTGATTTGTATTGAAAGAATTAAGGCCAGAGTGCTCTTAGAGGCAAGGATGGCAAGACTTTGTCTTACATACTTTGTATACGTTGTCAAGAGAGACCAGTCCCTGGAGAAGGACATCATGTTTGGTTAAGTGTAATGGCAACAAAAAAGAGGAAGGCCCTCATCATGGTAGACACAGTGGCTGTATCAATGGACTCAGGCAATGAAACAATTTTGAGCATGGCCCAGTACCTTGCTGTGTTTCGTTTTGTTGTGAAATGGGTCATTTTGTTGTGCATTGAGATGACCGTATGGCATCTAACAACAACAACAAATTCCTGTATCCAAATGTTGGAATTCTGAAAAACTTCTATGGAGTCTCCCTCTAGGTAAAATCAACACTTGGAAGGGACAAAAAGTCCAAAACAATAAAATCTAGAAGTAGAGTCATCATCTGTATAGTTTCTTTATCTCCCAATCTGAAGACTTTAATGACAATACCACAAATATAATGTCAGCAGTTGCCATGAATTTAATATCTTCTATTTTCGAAACAGTTGAAAGTTATTATCCTTTCATCATCATAGCAATATCATAAAGTAAGGTTTGTTTGCTTGTGGGTTTTGGCCCTTTTTTTAGCATTTTATTATAGTTTGGATGAAAGTTTGCAATAAAAATTCATTTCCTATACAACAATTTGTGCACATTTAATTTTTCAACATTAGTTACATTCCCTTCAATTGTACAGCACTCTTCTAACTTTCTACCTGGGTGGTCTGTTTATTTTGCCCATCTTTCCTGCCTTTTAAACTTGTTTTGGGAAAATGCTGCACTTTGGTCTCATATGATTAATTCTTTTAAGGAATTTGTTCCTCATGGTTGTTATTGTTCACTTTATAGGTCTGTATATTGTTTGGCTGAAAGTTGAACTCTGGGAGTCAGTTCAGTCCCAGTCTTGAAGGTTGTTTAAAAGTCATAGTTTCATAGGTTCCACCAATCTCTGCTGGTCTGATATTTTTCATTAATTTGAATTTTTTTTCTACATTTTTCTCCCACTCTGCTCAGGACCTTTTTTGTGATCCCAGTCAGAGTGGACAGAATTGGTATCCAGTCACCATCAAGTACTTTTGGTCTCAGGTCATTGATTTTCTTCACTCTTCTTTCTTCCAGATGCTCAAAATTTCAGCAACGTAGGCTGTCTCTACAGACTACGTTATACCAATTAACCTAGATGCCCACTAAGACTATGGCCTTAAGCCCTCCAGCCCAGTAACTAACTCCCTTGTGTTAGTCCAGGTGGACTAGAGAAACAAATTCAATGACACATATATGTATAAGAAATAGTTTTATAAAAAAGAATAATTGTATATTAAGAAAACATCCCAGCCTACCCAGATAAGGTCCATAAGTCTGATATTAGCCCATATGTCCAATACCAGTCTATAAATTTCTCTTCAGACTCACTCAACATATGCAATGACGCCGAGCACAGGAAGATCACAGGCCAGTGGGTGGAAAGTCTTGTGGATCCAGTGGGGTTGGAAGCATCTTAGTGCTGGCACAAGTCTCTCCATGGCTCCTCCAGCTCCAAGGCTCTGGCTACTATCAGCATAGCTCCATGTGGCTTGTCAACAGGAATGTTTTACAGGGAGATGAAGCAGAGTGAGTGAGTGTGGGTCTGGCCTCCATTGAGCCATTTATCTTGAGATCATCAAGCTGTGACATAATTGACAGGCTAAATTCCACCCCCTCACTCTTAATAGTCTCAAGTTGACACCAGATTATGTAGCTACCACATCTCTTAAAGGGTTTAATTAAGCTAAGAAATTTTCTTATCATTCCCCTTTGTATGTTATACTATATACTAGGATGTTTTTGCAGCGTATACTAAAATGTATGTTGAACTCTTATGTCAAACCTATATATGCTCATAGGTATTCTCTCACACACTATCCAATATCTGCTTAGCATACACATCTACCAATTTATTAACTCATCCATCATTGTTATTATGGTTGTTGTAGAATTGGATATATAATTGTTACCATTGTTGCCTTTTAATCTTATTCTCCTCCTAGTGTCTTTCTTTGCTTTGACCATTGTTGTGCTGACCTCCCATATATTTTATATTGCCTTACCATTTGCCCACATTAATGCAAGTCTACTATTTAGCTATTTTACCTCCCTCAGCCTCTCATTGGATTCCTGGGGAAAAGGAGCTAGAGATAGCATGACAGAATTTTCCAAGACCAATGATTTCTTCATCACAAATATCATTTTTTCAATAATGCAAATGACCAGCTATTCACATGAATTTCTCCAGAGATGGATACACATAAATCAAATTGAGTCAACCGTGGGAAGAGGCTATGGAAAAGATTAACATCATCAACTAATAGGAGACCAGCAGTTGACTGTGGAACAGATTATCAATTGTTCATTCAAATAAACTGTCACTCCACTGTTACAATTTCCAATTCACAGTGACACTACAGGACAGGGTAGAACTGTTCCTCTGAGTTTCCAAGTTTGTATCTTTTTATGGAGTAGAAAACCCCATTTTCTCTCATGGAGTTGCTGGTGGTTTTGAACTGCTGACCTTGCAGTTAGCAGCCCAACATGTGACCAGTACACCAGCAGAAATCCATATATAAGTTTAAATTGAAGTTGAAGAAAATGAAAACAAGTCTAGAGGAGCTAAAATATTATCTTGATTATATCCCACCTGATTTTGAGAACATCTCAAAGATATATGTGACTCAATGAACACTAATGACAGAAGACCAGATGAGCTGTGAGATGGCATTAAGAACATCGCACATGAAGAAATCAGAAGGCCATTAAAAAGACAGGAAAGAAAGAAAATATCAAAGTGAATGTCAGAAGAGACTCTGAAGCTTGCTCTTGATTGTATAGACGCCAAAGCAATGAATAAATTATTAGGTAAAAGAGATGAACATAAAATTTCAAATGGCAGCTTGAGAAGACAAAATGAAGTATTAAAATGAAATGTCCAAAGACTTGAAGTTAGAAAACCAAAAAGGAAGAATATGTTCAGCATACCTTAAGGTGAAATAACTATGAAAATATTCAAACCTTGAGTTGCAATATTAAAGGATTCTACAGGTAAAATAATGAAGGATAAAGGGAAGCATCAAAATAAGATGGAAGGGTTACACAGAGTCACTGTACCCAAAATAACTGGTTGACACTTAATTATTGCAAGAGATAGCATGATCAGAAACCAATGGTATTGAAAGAAGAATTCCAAACTATACTGAAGGCACTAGCCCAAAACAAGGCTCCAGGAATTGATGAGTTACAAATTAAAATGTCTCAAAAAGCTGTTTCAGTACTCAAAATGTTTCAGTACTCAATAAAGTACCAAAAGTACTCACCTATGCCAGGTGACTACTTAGCCAACCAAGTGAAAGAGATCCGTGCTTGTACCCATTTCTAAGAAAAGTGACTCCGTAGCATGCATTAATTACTGAATAATATCATGAATATTACATGCAAGTAAAATTTGTTGAAAATAGCTCAACAATAGGTGCAGCAATACATTAACAGGGAGCTGTCAGAAATATAAGCTGGGTTCATTGGGTCCATCTTGACTGAAAACAAAGCATACAAGAAAGATGTTTACTTGTGCTTTATTGACTATGCCAAGGCATTTTGATATAATATAAACTATGGATGGCATTTAGAAGAATGGGAAATCAAGAACACTTTATTGCCTTCATGCAGACTCTGTACACGGAGCAACGCTCATTTGTTCAAACAGAACAAGGGACTACCGCACTTTTTAAAATCAGGAAAGGTATGCATCCATGTTGCAGTCTTTCACCATACATAATCAGTTCTTATGCTGAGAAAATCATCTGAGAGCCTGGCTTATATGAAGAAGAATGTGGCATCAGAATTGAAGGAAGGCTCATCAACAATTTGCTTTATGCAGATGACATAACCTTGCTTATTGAAAGTGAGGAAAACATAAAGCGAATGCTGATGGGAATCAAGGATTTCCATTTTCAGTATAGGTTACAACTCCATATAAAGAAAACCAAAATGCTGCTGGATCAATAAGTAGCACTGCGGTAAACAGAGAAAAGTTTGAAGTTATCAAGGATTTCATTTTGCTTGGGTTCACAATCATTGCTCATGGAGGCAGCAGTCAGGGGATCAAACAATGCAGTGCATTAGGTAAATCTGCTGTACAAGACATCTTGGAAATATCGAAGAGCAAGGATGCTACTTTGAAGATGAAGGTATGCTTGACCCAAGTAAGCTACATATGTGTGAAAGTTGAACATTGAATAAGGAAGACTGAAGAAGAATCAGTGCATTTCAATTATGGGATGGTGAAAAATGTTGAAAATACAATGGACTAGCTTTGTACAAGGACAGGCTCAATGCTCCCTAGAAGCAATGATGGTAAGACTCCTCTCACATGCTTTAGACATGTTATCAGGAGAGACAAGTCCATGGCAAGGACATCATACTCATTAAAGTGGAAAGGCAGCAAAAAGGAGTAAGACCCTCACTGTGATGAATTGACTCAGTGGCTGCAACAATGGACTCAGAAATAACAATTGGGAGGATGGCTTATGGCTGCACGGTGTTTCATTGTGTGTCTATATCACTGTGAATTGGAAGCGATTTAACACCACCTACCAACAACTGAAAATTTTACCACAGTAGTATGGTAAATGGTCAGCATATGAAAATTAGAGGAGTTCCTTTACATTAAAAAAGAGCTATGTAAAAGTTATCAGAAAAATTATACCATTTATAATGTTCACCAGAAGTTGATATACTATAGAAATATTTCTAGCAGAAGAGAAAAAAATCTATTCAAATAAAGTACGAAAACACTACTGCATGAAACCAAAACAAACCTACATAAATGGAAGAATGCACTTCTCTTGGATAATAAAGGTGACTTATAGATATAATGCAATCCTGAGTTGGATTTCAATATTATTCTTTAAAGGGGTGGAAAAACTAATGTCCAACTTTATATGGAGGGAAAGAGACTCCAGATAAACAAAGAAATTCTAATGAAGACGAAAGTTCAGAAGAAGAAAGTAGGAGGTCTCTCACTTCCTGATACCAAAACCTACTATAGAGACTCAGTAGTCAAAATAGCCTGATATTGGTACAACATAAACATAGACAAATGGAATGGAATTGAGAATCCAGAATAAATGCATTCATCTATGGATAGACCATCTTTAACAAAGTGCATAAGTTTATTGATTGGGGGCGTCACAGTCTCGTTAACAATTGGTGCTTGCTAAACTGGATAGCTGTCAACAGAAGAATGAAACTGGATCCATGTCTTACAATGCATATAAAAACAAACTCAAGATGAATCAAATATCTAAATGTGAAATCTACAGCTCTAAAACTCATAAAGGAAATAACAGGGGCAAACTTAAGGGCTCAACTAGATGGCATGAATACATGAGAAATCATTATTGAAAATACACAAACAGCAGAAGACAGACTAGATGAAGGGGCTTCCTCAAAGTTAGACACTGTATGCATCCAAAGACTTCACTCAAAGAGTAAAAATAGAATGTACAGACTAGAAAAAAATGGCGATAACATATCAGACAAGGTAATAATCTAAAGTATTACAGGAAACTTCAACACATCAACAATTAAAAGACAAATAATTCCATTAAAAATACTCAGCTGACATGATCAGACATTTCACCAGAAGATATACAAGCAGCCAACAGACATGAATGAATGCTCATGATTATTACTTGTTCACTTACTCACTGCCATCAAGTCAATTCTGACTTATGGTGACCCTATAGTGCAGGGGAGAACTGCCCCTGTGGGTTTTGGAGACTAACTGTTTCTAGGAGCAGTAAGCCTCATTTTGCTTCCTCGCAGTGACTGGTGGTTTACAAACTGCTGACCTCATAGTAAGCAGCATAACACATAATCACTATGCCACCAGCCCCCCCTCGTTGGTTATTAGAGAAATACAAATAAAAAGAACCATGATGCATAATCTCACCCCAGCATCAGTAGCAAGGTTCAAAAGCAAAACAAACCAGAAAGCCACCAATGCTGATGAGGTTTCTCTGACACTGGAAGCCTCAAGCAGTATGGTGAGTCCTCAAAACATTGGTAATAGAAACAGCACATGATCAAGTGAGTCCTCTACTTATATCCTAGAGAAATAAGAGGCCCATCATCAATAGATATGTTCACACATAGTACACCACTATTCACAATAGAAAAATACATAAACAATCTCCGTGACCATCAATGGAAGACTAGGTAAATAAACTTTGGTATATACACAGGCTGGAATGACATGCAATGTTAAAAAAATAACTATGAATCTGTGAAACATTTCATAAAATGGATAAACCTGGAGGATATTCTGATGATTGAAAATAGTTGATCAGAGAAGGACAAATGTTATATGAGACCAGTTTGATAAAAATTTAAAGAAAGGTTTTTACACTAAAAGAGATATTCTGTGATGGTTACCAGAAGTGGGATAGTGACGGAAGGGAAGTAACTACTTACTGAGTAGGCACATGTTAACTTCAGGGAAGGGGAGAGCAATATAAAATAGAGAGAGTTCGGTAAAAATTGATGGCAGCAGGGAAGAAACTAGGATTGTGTGTGTTAAAGGTGACAGAAATAAATACTGTTATATACACACTCCTGCAATAATGTTGCTGTACAAGAAGATGTATGGATAGAAATAAAGGTTAAACAAGTGTGAGAAGAAGAACGGGAGTACACCCAGGAGAAATACACATGTACATAAACATATGTGTGTGTTGGGCAGAAGATATCTGTACATGTGTATTTACTTTTGCTGCAAGTATATCTAAGAATGAGAAAGAGCACTTCTTGGATATAAGCAAACACCTTGAGGAAAATGGATGCTGGGCCTGGGGGCTCAGAACCATAGTTTCAGAAGACACTACGTCAATTGGCATGACATTGCCCACAAAACATTATTCTACTTTCTACTTTGGTGAATAGCAACTAGATATTAAAAGTGTGTGCAACTCTTAGTCTCTCTCGGTTCAGAATAAAGATATGAAAAATACAAGATGCATTGAAATGATTAGTCTAATGACCAACTCAAATATCGGTCTCGATAATCCTGGGACAAGAACTAGATCATGCCTAGCTATTGTTATCAACCACTCTGAAAAGGATCACATTACACACTGGGCTGGGATCCTCATGATCTGCATTTCAAAACCACCAGCAGCTCCTCAGGAGAAAGACTGGGCTTTCTGTTCCCGCAAACTATTACAGTCTTGGTGTCGCCATGAGTCAGCATTGACTCCAAGACAGTGAAAGAGTGAGAAATAGGGTGTAAGAAAAATGTGCACAAAACTCCAAATCGTAAAAGAGACTCCTGGTTCAATAAAGACTGGTGGGACACTTGATATTATTGTCCTTCATTCCATCGCTGTTGCTCAATTTTAAGCCAAACGATAGAAAGACCTATTAAGAGAACAATAACACTAGAGAAGTACGCAGCCGTCAGGCTAACCAGCCATTTGAGATTTTTCAAAAGGGGCAGCATTTACCCAAAGACAACAATCATAAGGGTTAGGAAAGAAGAGGAAATGGAAACGGGAAACAAAGGGAAAAAATAAGCAGTGTTTACACTGAGGGGATTGTAATGAATGCGACGAAACAAAATGGAAATGAGTTGTTGAAGGTAACAGTGATGCCCTGTTCCGTAAGTTTTCACTCAAGTCAACATTCAGTTAAAAATGCTTGAAGCAAATGAGAACAAAGGAAAATTGTTGTTTTAGATACAAATATCGACCCATTGGGGATTTTAGAACTGAAATGGTGTAACTGAAAAATAAACCTTAGCAAATGAGCTCAAGAGCAAAGCATAGAATCCACTAACTAGATAACAGGAGAATAGAAATTATACAAATGGAATAACAGAAAAATATACCAGGCGCCTGTGGGTGTGGTGGTGACAAGCAGCTCCTGTCAGAGAGTAACAGCATGTCTGATATTGGTATCACTACTGTTACAGGAGTAAAGGAGATAGAGTAGTGATGAAAAAGTATGTTAAGAAATAATGACTAACAAGTTTCCTAATTTTAAAAAAGACATAACACAGATTTAAAAGATCAATTAACCAACTAGACAAAGTCAAAGGAATCCATTTCAAGATACATCACAATTTACTTCTAAAATTAAAGACAAATGAAAAAATCTTGAAAATGGCCAGATCAAAAACCAAGATCTTACCAAAAGCAAATAGATAAACAACAGTTTGAACGACAGTACATTTATTATCAGGAACCAATAAAGGTAGAAAGAAGAAATGTAGAAAGAAAGAAAGAGGTGCTGAAAAGTATAATTATGAACTCAGAATTCTATGCTCAATTAAAACTTCCTTCAAGGAGAAGGAAAAATAAAAGCACTCTCAGATAAAGGAAAACTGAAACATTGTTACTAGGAGGCCTACCATAAAAGAATGGCTAAAAGAAGAATTCTACACAGAAAGGAAACAATCAAAGAGAAAACATGAGAATATTAGGAAAGAAGAAAGAACAACATCAACAAAATGATGAGTAAAAAGATTTCTTCTCTTGAGGTTTCTACATTCTATTTGATGACTAAAACAAACCATCAATCTTTCAAGTTAAAAATAGCCCATTGTTGTCTTGAATGTATATAGAGAGAATATTTTAAACATTTATATTATAAACAATTGAGAGTAGGGAGAGGCGTGGTATTTACATTTTCATTTGAATTGATAAAAAAGAAAAAAACTCAACAACAGTGAATTGAGAGGAATTGTGTATATATAATGCATATTTAGAGCAACAACAAGAAATTAAATGATAGGAAGATACATAAAACATGAATAAAAATAGATTCCTAAAATGTTTAGGTAACTGAAAGGAAGTAAAGAAAAAGAAGTGAAAAATGAAAAACCAAGAGAACAAAGAACAAAAGTAAAATAACTTAAGTCCTAATACATCAATATTACATTCACTGTAACTAATCTAAATACAAAAATTCAAAGACAGGGATTAGTAAAGAGTAGACTTCAGCATGAAAAATTGCCAGAGCCAGAAAGGAAAATCATAGAATGATAAAATGTTCATTTTATCAAGACAACATTTATAAATATATATGTACCAGACAAGCTATGAAAATTATGAGCAAAAAAATGTCACGGAAAGGGTAGACGTATTCACAATTAATTGGAGCGTTCACTATGCTCTGAACAATTGATAGGAAAACTACAGGGAAAACCTGCAAGGATATAGGAAAACTCAACATCACCCTCAATCAATAAGATTTGTCCAATAGTTAGAGAATTATTTGCACAATGACACCAGACAGCATACATATTCTTTTTACATGCCTAAGTACCAGCATAGACACTATGCTGGGCCATGAAATAAACTTCAAAGAATGTTTTTAAAAAAACCTGAATTCATATAGTACATATAACTGCAGTGAAATCAAACTTAAAGTCAATTTCTTAAAGATAACAGAAAAGAAATCAAGCACTTGGAAACTAAGCAATATACTTCTAAATAACCCATGGTTGAAGAATAAAAGTCTGAAGGGATATTAAGTAAAAGAAATGAAAACATAGCATAAAAAATGTCGACAATGCTGTAAGATAGATAGAAACATTTAAAGCATATATTACATATACTGAGAAATACAGAAGTCTAAAATCTATAATCTGATTCCATCTCCAGAAATTGGAAAAAGAAGAGTAAAATACGTTCAAAACAAGAAGAAAGTGGCATATAAGGTAGATGCCTTGCATTCCAATTTCTCCACAGTACGATTCCAATGGAACAAAGTTTCATATGCAGTGAAGGTGGATCATTAAACTAGCTGTTTACACCCTTAACTTTGTTCACGTGAGCGCAAGATCTTCATTTCGTGTTTCATATTTTCCTCATCTTTGTCTGTGACTGTACATGCTTTTAAGATTGAATTCACATAACTATCATAATTTCCACAGAAAATCCTTAATTCACTCTGCAAATATTTAAAACTCTCTCACTGAATTGCCGATTTCCGATTCCTACAGCTATAAATGATCTATCCTCTATCCTTTTTATGACTTTTATCATATTCAGATTATGTTTTCTTCTTGTTGTTAATGAACTATATTAGTTCCATGAAGGTAGAAACCATGTTTATATTTCTTTAAACCTCTCACACTTGCCTGAACATAAAAACCAAATCCACTACCGTAAATCCCAATAGTGGCCCGATACAGAGTTGTTGTTAGTTGTCAGCTAGTCTCTTCGGTCCCATAGAGACCCTTTGTGCAGCAGAATTAACCATTGCCCACTTCTGTGTCATCCTCACAATTGTTCTTATTTTTGAGCCACATTCTCTCTTCCCTTTCCTTTTCTAGCCTACATTCTATTTCAAGGACACACTCAACAGCTTTTCCAATTTCTTTGAGTCCTTCACCTCTCATCTCATGGATCTGCCCAATTCTGGCTCAGTTTTGTGGTTCACTTTGCCTGTTCTTGTTCTCAAACTACTGATGACCCATCTTAGGAAAAATTGCATATCCTTATTCTTTATTGGCTCCACTACAAATACGTACTCTCCAACCTCAGCAGGGCATCCAACTCTTATCCTTAATCTTCTCTCATCTGTAGTAACTGAATTTTTTTCTATTCTCCACAGCAGCCATCCAGAATCTCCATTTCTCTTCTCAAGTCCTTATGTCTGGTCTTCTCACTTTAAGCAAATGAGTTATGTGTCACAAGATGGCATTTTTACCCCCTACCTTCCCAATTCAATGTCCCTGTAGCAATTCACTTTTTTATTAACCTCTCATATACTTGAACCTCATTTGAATTCCTCCTTCTTTCCTCACAGCTTGTAAGTGTACTTCAGTCTCAATCGTATCACACACACTTCTATCCCTCAATCCACATCTGTCTCATTCCTTTATGACCAAACATAATATTTGAAGGTTCTAACTCTTCAAGTTTTTCCTCAATCCAGATATATTCAAATGCTGGCTCCTCAAACATTATCAGGTTTGTCTTTTTAAAAATCATTAGTTTTAAGAACTTCACCCCTCCTTTTCCTAGGGACAATCACTTTCAATTATTTTAGCTGTTAAATAAGTTAGCACTTGATAATTTGCATTCTAACTTCCAAAATTATGTTGTCTCATCTCTTTTTTGCCTTTGTGTTTGTGAGTTTATACCACTAAAAAACTTTATTTGTATTAATGGAGTTTCAGGAGGAAATAAAATTACACATTTAGGTTAAGTGATATTTATTTTGTTTCCATTTTTTTCCTATGGCTCCTCTTTATTCTACTTGCCCCTTAAAGGTATTCCCCAACACCCAACCATCAGCTTCCTTTTCTCATCTCCACTTGTTTTTCCTGGATGATCATATTACTCCTGTGGCTTCAGCTCTGTCCTTTATGAATAAAGAGTATTATGAATAAAAATATTATATATTTCTAGACCAAATTATTTTCTGACATCTATTTATTAGAATTCACCATAAAATACCCCCCAAAGACCTGTTACGTAAGTCCTGTTAAAATCATACACTTTATTTCCTTTCAGAAGCGTTCCATTTCCTGCCTTTCTTTTCATAGTTAATATTTTCCCTTAGTCTCCAAGCTAGAAATATCAGTCACTTACATCCATCTCTTTAACAAGGAATTTGTGTCCTTTTTTAAGGCAGGCATAATATGATTCATTTCTAGGTCTTCCCGTTGTTAACCTAGTTTCTTGACTAATCTGAATAGGGCCTCACATAAAAGTTTGTTAGATTGATGGAAACTTACTTTTGGAGTCTAAATATAGTGCAAGGCTAAAGTCACCATGTAGACAAACAAATAACAAAATGTTTCACTCGTGCATGGTTAAATTGCTTATTATAAGAAGTGCTTACTTAATTTGCAACCAAGTTATTCATGATACATTTGTCTTCCTTTAATATAGTTGAGTAATGCATTACAGGAAAATTATCGAAAATATATTAATAGTGAGGAAAAACTTCTTTTGGCATACATGGTAGAGAAAGGGGGTGGGAAAATGACTGACAGGCCATCAAAACTATGCGTGTCCCTGTCCAAAGAACAATACAGGCTCAGCAGTTTATATACACAATTGGTGGTGGTTTGATCCTCTCAAGAGACAAGCTAAACATAAACAGTAACTTCTCCAAAGGTCTTTGTTAAAAGTATAGTAAAGAGAGTAAGGAGGGGCTTTTCCATTGACCCACCAGGCCAGAATTGGGGAGGGCAAAGGAGAGAGATCCTCTGTATTTACACCTCGTAGTCTCCAGGAATCCGCAAGGTCAGCAGTTAGAACCCACCAGCATCTCCTTGCTCTTCAGTAGAAAGACTGGTCTTTCTGCTCCCATTAGCAGTTAGTCTTGGAAATTCACATGGAATGTTCTATCCTCTCCCATAGGGATGCTATGTGTTGTCTTCAACTTAGTTATTAGTAAGTAGATAGGGGGATTCCCTTAAGTCAGCCTTCCTTATTCTTAGTGTGTGTTTCTACTTCATCTATCTTTTCCATGGCAAACTGCTCCTCCCTGCCTTCCGCGATCTTAAGAGAGATTGCCCAGGGAGATTGCCCTTCCCTGTTTCCTTGTGATAGCACACCGACATTTTGGCTGTCAGAAAGTGAACATGGGGGTACTCAAGATGACATTAGGACTGTTTCAAGGCTAAGGATGAAACGACTCTGACTGGAGTGACTTTGGTTTCAGGTACTAACACAGTAAATAAATAGAAATAAAATCGATTGTGCAAGATTTGCTTCATTGTATATTTTAGTATGAGTGACATTCTAGTTTGGAATGTCAAAACTGCTTTGTGTTTCATTGAGCCTCTAAAGCGTATATTAAACAAGACTAGCAATTATTATTTTAAAAAAATCTGGTCAACTATTAGCTAACTTCAAATGCTTCCAAATCCAGAATTTTATTATTTCTCTGAAAAGACATTCCACAGTGCTATTTCGATAAATACAAAATAAAAATGTCAGCCCTTGGGATCTATGAAGGAGAAGTACACTTAATTCCTAAGAATACCATTTTCTCCCACCACCTCATCATCCTTGTCTCTAAATAGAAAAATTAAATCCACACAAAATGTGCTATTGAGATGTCTTTGGAATAAACAATGGTTGAAATTATTTTCACTCTTTTATAATGTGATGGGGAGGATATATGCGTATAGTTTTTTTATTTACAAATCAATACTTTATAAAATTTCTGCCATCAAATCAATGCTGACTCATAGTGACCCTCTATGGATTTCGGAGATGGTAGCTGTTTACCTGAGTAGAAAGTCGTCTTTCTCCTATGGAGCTTTTAGGCGGTTTCAAACTGTCAACAATTCAGATCATAGTCCAGCATCTAACCACTACACTATCAGTGCTCATTAGTGTGCAATTTGTCAAATCTGCTCTTGAGATATTCTGGAAATTCAGGTGGAATAGACTCAAGGTTATATTTTGCCTGTCATGAACTGTTCTTATTTTCTTCCGCTTTAAACTAAGCTTACATATGAGCAATTGATGGTCTCTTCCACAATCAGCCTCTGGCCTGGATTTAGCTGCTGATAATGAGCTTCTCCATTTTCTCTGCCCACAGATGTAGTCAGTTTAATTTCTATGTACTCCATCTGGAGAAGACCATGTGTATAGTCCCCTTTGTGTTGTTGAAAAAAGGTATTCACTCTTAAGAAGTTATTAGTCTTACAAAATTCTATTATCCAGCTTCATTTCTATCACCAGTACCATCTTTTCCAACTACTGTTCTTTCATTTTGTCTCTATCTTTTTGCATTCTAATCACCAATAATTATCAATGGCTGTTAATCCACCTTTTGTTTAATTTCAGAATAAAGTTGTTGGTGGAATTCTTCAATTTCTGCATCACTAGCTTTTGTGGTTTGTGCGTAAATTTGAATAATGTTTGCATTGATTTATGTCCTTGGTGGCGGATGGATGGATTCCTCTCACACACACCATGATTGATTTGCAATGTACTTTGTGACAATGAACGCCGTTCCTCATGATTGTGTTATTCCTGGCATAGTAAATCATATGATTTTTCTGGTTCAAAATGTCCAATATCAGTTGATTTCAGCACTTCCAATGCCTAGGATATCAATCTTTCATGGAAATTGATCTTTGTGGTACTCCATTTCATTATTCAAACTTCAAATTTTCCTTGACATTCCAAGTTCTAAGCATTAGCAGATTTTTGGAGCTGTGTTTTCTTGAGTCATGCCCCATCAGCAAATAAAGAACCTGAGCTGTGTTTTCTTGAGTCATGCCCCATCAGCAAATAAAGAACCACTCTCACATTCTTTACCCCAACTCAAGTCACTATGGTCAACTCCTCAGTCATATTTTAAATGCCCTCCAACCGAAGGACCCCATGCCCTTGCTCTATCTCTGACAATGTTCTGCTTCCATTCACTAGGCCTTCAATTTCTGAAAATGTTTCAAGGCTGTGCATATGTTCATTAGTGACTACTTCTTCCAAAGTGGAGAGCTAGTTCTTCTTTGGTGTCTGCAATTTTCACTGAAACGTGTTCATTCTGAGTGACGCTACTGGCATTTGAAATACCAGTGGCATAGCTTCCACCATCACAGCAATGTACATACAACGAACTGACAGACAAGTGGAGGCAATAAGATCATAATTATCTCTGGTGGATTTATTTGCATTGTCTTTCATTTCAATCCGAATTTGCACATGAGCAACCTGTCTTGTTCCACAATTATCTCTTGTACTTTTTCTAGCCAATGCTATTGAATTTTTCCAGTCTTTTCTCATAGGTTTAATCAATTTGATTCCTGTGAACTCCATGTGATAAAGTTCGCATATATATATTATAACCATTTATTTTTTTAAGTATCTGAAATTAAGGAATCAATTGTCTTGCAAAAGTCTACCATTTAATCTCCAGCTTTATTTTTCTTAATAAGGCCTTATTTTCCAATTACCGAACTTTCCTGTTTGTTTCCAAGTTTTGCCTTCCAATCACCAGTAATTATTAAGGCGCCTTGACTGCACGCTTGAACAGTTTCAAATGGAAAGACTCAGTAGGATTCTTCAGTTTCTTCTTCACTGGCATTAGTGGTTGGTGAGTAAATTTCAATAGTATTTGTATTAACTGGTCTTCCTTTTAAATCAAATCAAATCAAACTCAATGCCATCGAGTTGATCCCCACTTTTAGCGACCCTATAAGACAGTGTAGGATGGCTCCTGTGGGTTTCCAAGATTGTAAATCTTTAGGGAGTAGAAGGCCATATTTCTCTCCTGAGGAGTGGCTGGTGCTTTCAAACTGCCAGTCTTTGGTCGGTAATTCCAAACCTCTCAGACAGCATTATACGTTATGATAGACCTTGAAATGCTCTTTTTTTAATGATGAATATGATGCCATTCCTCTTGAATTGATTATTACTGGAATAGTAAGCCACATGGTTGTCAGATACAAAACTGCCAAGATCAGTCCATTTCAGCTCACTAATGCCTAGAATATTGATCTTTATACACTCCGTTTCATTTTTGATGTCTTCCAGTTTTCCTAGGTTCACAATGTGCGCATTCCCTTTAATGATTATTAATGAATGTTTGCAGTTGCAGTTTCTCATAGTGAGTCATGCTCCAACAGCAAATGAAGGTCTCACGAGCTTTCTTCCACTAAGGTTGTTAGAATGTACTCTATTGTGAAGAGACCACTTTCCCCTAGTCTTATTTTGAGTGCCTCCCAAGCTGATCTTTCTGCAAGGTATCAGACAACGGTCCATTGCTAGTCATAGGTTTTTAGTAGCTAATCCCACATAAGTGGACCTCATTTCTTCTTCCTGCTCTGTTCTTAGTTTAGAAGCTTCACTGAGACCTATTGATCATGAGTGAGCCTTCTTGCTGGTGGCATAGTTTCTAGTATCACAGCAGTGGGCAAGGCAATATAGTACTATAAATGGGAGACAAGTGGGGATATATGTGATATGGTTCTACTATCCAGCACATTAGATTTCTAAACTTCCACAACTTAAAAAGGCACACATGCCAATAAAAAAATTGGAAGAGGATTTGAAAATAGACTTTTCACCAAAGAATGGGCATTTAAAAAAAACAAACACATAAAAAATGCTCAATGTTGTTAGCCAATAAAATAAAACCTATTGCTGTTGGACAGAATGTTGGTTCATAGAAACCCTACAGGACAGAGTAGAACTGCCTGATGAGATTTCTAAGACTATAAATCTTCACAAAAGGCAGCTGCCACATTTTTCTCTGATGCAGTAAGTAGCAGCTGGTAGGTTTGAAATGTCAGTCTTTTGGTTAGTACTTACCATTAGGGAGAAGCAAAATAAAATCTTTCATCTCCTATGATAAGTATATGACTTTGAAAATGGAAAATTACCAGTGTTTTTGAGGGCGTGGAAAACCTAGAGCCCTTAGCTATTGGTGGTAATGTAAATAGTACTGCCACTGTGGAACAATTTTGCTATTTCTCAAAAAAAATTTTAATTTAGGAAAAAGTTGAATTTATCACCCAGAAATCCCACTCCATGGTATATACTGTAAAGAATTAAATTCAGCAACATGATCAGACAACTTTATATCAATGTTCATTGTAACACTATACACAACAGCAAAAAAAAAGCAGACTAAAAAAGCCAAAAATGCCCATCAATGGTTGAACAGAAAAATGAAATGTGTTCTCTATCTAGGACAACACTCAAACAACAGAATATTTTTTATCCATAAAGAGAAACAAGTCCTTGGTGAATGTCACTATATCCCTTAACCCTGAGAACAGCATGCTAAGTGAATTAAAAAACAAATGCTATGTAGGTAATTTATAACCAGTTTCTTTTGAATACTTAGTTATATTATTTTCACTTGTTCCTGTTGTTAGTTGCCATTAAGTAAATTCTGACATGGTCTTGCAAAGTAGAACTACTTCATAGGGTTTTTCTGGTTGTTATCTTAATGGGAAATTTCCAAGAGATTTCTTCTATAATACCGACGGTGGGTTCAAACTACCAAACATTAGGTTAGCAGTCAAGTACCAACCATTGGCTCCACCTACGGACCTATTACTTTCACCAAAACTCCACTATTATCAAGTCTGACTCAGAATGACCCTTTTGTCCGATTAGAACTGTTCTTTACTGTTTCAAATATTGTAATTGTTTGGGGGAGCAGACAGCCTCTCATCTTTCTTCTGCAGAGAATCTGGACTAATTAGTTTGAACTGCCAACCTGGAAGTTAGCAACAGTGCTTAACTAGGTGTGCCACCAGGACTACTTTTATTTTCATGTAGGCTACAGAAATAAAACAAGTTCCATTTGTTTTATTAGATAACGACACATTCCAAACATTTTTTCAATAAATTCAAGTGTTACAGCATAAAAATAATTTTAAAATGAAAATTCTTAATTATTTTTTGACCACAGAGTATAGTGCATATTTGGTAGTGCCTATTTGGGAGGTGGAAAAGGGGCCTCATTTACTTATCACCGTCATATCTCTATAATGATAACTCTCAAATCTGTATCTCTAATCTTGATCTCTCATTGAACACCAATAAAGTTTCTCAAACTATCTCCAAGACATTTCCATTTGGAGGTTCTGTTGTCACCTAAATATTAGCATGTGTAAAGTCAATGCTTTATTTTTTGGTGAAAAATATAATCCTCATTCATGTCTTGTTAGATGGTGTGATAGATAATTTTATGTCAACTTGAAGATATGTAGAAGTAAGTGTAGGGTGATATCTAACATGTCAGCCAGGTCAGCCTGTTGGTGCCTCCTTAGGGTTGTGGCCTTCTCATATGGAGGGCCCTGGGAGCCTCCCCCGTTTTCACTTTGCTTGTCCCTTCCTGCTCACTGATGACCCTGAGAGCTGCCGGAGCCCTGTGATTTCCACCAACCTTTGATCCATGCTACTTCTTACCACCAGCCTGTGATCTTCCTACATTCTGTATCATTGCATGTGGCTGCCTGAGGCTGAAGAGGGACTTTTAAACTAGTACCAGACTTATGGACTTGCGTTGGAGAGGACTGGGATGCTTTCTTGATGCATAATTACTCCTTAGTATGAAGCATTTTTGACCTTTATATGAGTGTTACTGGATTTGTTCTCTAGTCAACCTGGCCTAACACCAATGGCAAACTGTGTTTCCTAACCTAATCTTCTCCTCTTCCGAAGCTCCCTTCTGCCATTTCTTCTGAACTTAGAATGTAAACAATTGTTATGTATACAAAGTATCTTATGAAGAATCACCGTTTTCATATTAGCCTAATTCATGCTTTTATCCTCCTCTAGATTGAATCTCCCTCACAGCACCCAGTTTTCATTAATGATATCCTTTTCTTCCAATTACCTTGTATTGTTTCTTACTTCTATGTCCATTTGGCCATCTCTTTGAATACTCTAGTGTGGTAATAATTTATTTTTGCAAGGAGTTGGAAATGAATGATGTCCCAAATGCCTAACGCTTCCACGATACTATTCTACTCCATTCCTGCTCTCCCTGAGTATACTTCCATTTCCTCAGGCCCCTGGGTTCTGGGATTTGTTGCTATGCTCCACAGAAGCTCATGAAACTTTGAGGAAATGTCTTATATGGTGGTGGGTGCTGTTTGATCCAAAATCCAAAGATCAGACAGAGATAAGTGAAATGCAGGGTCCAGTCAGAAACCCAAGATTCCCCAAAATCACAGCAGGTCTTTTTGCTTGTACCAAAACTCTGTCATGAGACAAGAGGTCTGGCTTTCTAGGTGAGGCGGTGTGTGTGAGAACTGTCTGGTGGTACCATTATATATCCAAGGAAAATAAAGGGTATGGCTTGGTGCACACCCTGTACTTAGGTGTGGTCTTAAAGATGCTATCAAGGAAACAAAGGTTGTGGCTTAATTCACACCCTCTGCCAATCACTTTATTGGGGTCTCATACAACTCTAATCACAATCCATACATACATCAATTGTGTAAAGCACATTTATACATTCATTGCCCTCATCATTCTCAAAACATTTTCTCTCCACTTAAGCCCCTGGCATCAGCTCCTCATTTCCTCCCTCCCTCCTTACGCCCCCCTCCCTCATGAACACTTGATAATTTATAAATTATTATTTTATCATATCTTACACTGTCCGACTTCTCCCTTCTAATCCAAATATATGATAATTTTATTTTACAGCATAAACACTTTTTATTAGTAAGTTGATTTAATCAATCAGTCACATTTCTATTGCTAGTGCTCCTGCCTCTGAGAGTTTAGGAAAAGGTGTGGGATTTAAATCATTAATAACCTCTTGCTGTTGAGCTGATTTCCACCCATAGAGACTCTGTGGGACAGAGTCTAACTGTTCTCTACATTGTCCAATGCTGTAAGTTTTATGGAAACAAATTGACCTATATGAACCTGCTGTAAGGAGGTTGAGAACTCCTTAAGTAATTAATAGACTTTTTAAATTCAGAGTCTCATTAATTATCACCAGCAAGACTAGTTTTCTCATTCCTCAAACATACTTGTGCATTTATGCTTACACACCTTTGCATAACTTAGTGCCCAAACCAAATACCCTTTCCCCTTGTCTCCAATCCTTTAAACCCTACCTTGTGTTTAAGAATTCTATGAAGTTTTTCTGTGTAACAAAAACAATGCACACAGTTTTCCTCCTTCATCAAATTCCTATGACAACATCAGAATTTTATGGGCTAAATCTATAGTTAAGGGCAAATACCTAACTGTAAGTGGGTGTCCTGGAGAAATTGGAATATGGAATATATTTTTAAAGGAAAACAAGTAAGCCCATGTGACTTGAATGGCAGATTCATGGAGGCCAGTACTGACTGATGTTTAGAATGATATATCGATCCATTTTGCCTGTACCTTGAATGTCAAGTCAAGGAGTAGCCATTGCTTTGTATCCATCAGCCACTTTTTGTTTAGTACCATTTTAATTTATTTTAGTGATGAAACATTATTTGAAGTTGCTGCACAATGGTTACTATAATTTTTCACTTTCTTTTTTTCAGAAACAAGTATATTTCTTTCTTTTAAAAAATCCTTCTATTGGGGGCTCACACAACTCTTATCATAATCCATACATCCATCCATTGTGTCAAGCACATTTGTACAATTGTTGTCATCATCATTCTCAAAACATTTTCTCTCTACTTGAGCCCTTGGTATCAGCTCCTCATTTTCCCCCTCCTTCCTCATCCCTTCACCTCATGAACCCTTGGTAATTAATAAATTATTATTATTTTGTCATGTCTTATACTATCAATGATTGAAAATATTTGTTTAGAAAACTTAGTTTACTGAATATTCTGGTTGGAAGTGAGTGCATTATACTTACTTCAAGTTTATGTATTATCATGGTTATAGTTTCTTATTTGAATAATTTTGGATCCAATGCTATATTTAGTGTTCCAGGGAGAAACATAAGCTTTCTACTCCTGTAACTAATTATAGTCTCAGAACCTCACAGGGGCCATTCTACCTTGTCCTAGGAGTTGTTATGAGTCAGAATTAATTCCATGGAAGTGAGTTTGGTTTGGGGTTTTAGTGTTAACCATTTATAGATGCCAATCTGTGAACCATGACACAACAGTAAGTACAATAATTTATCTGATAATGTGATGGCTGGAATAATAGGAAAGCTGGGATATTTTGTCGATATGTAGTCCTATTTATGAGGGGGATTAAAAAACTTAGTTGAAAAGTGGAATTGAATCAAAAGATAAAGAAATATTTTTCTATGAACTTTTTAAAGCTCCTTCATATTTAAAATTCATTTTGTATTTTTTTTTATTGTAACACTGTTGACCTTATGCAGTGAAATTAGGTTCTGGATAAGACTATGTTATAAGTTGGTTGTTCCAAAATTTCTTCCATGGAAGAGGAGGGGATGAGTTGGGAAGCATCACTCAAAATCATCATATTGTGAAGAGTTATTTTTTGATGGAAATATGAATAAGAGAGTACAGGATCCTAAAATGTAAGGATGGTAATTGGCCTAAGATTTGACCACAGGAGTGACAAAATTAGGTGAAGAGTATGGTGGGAAATATGGAGAAAATATTTTTTAAAGAGAATTTGCATTAAATGAGACAAGACTAACTTTAGCATAACTGAGAATTCTTAATAACTTAATGTGTGACTTGGGTAGTCACGTCTAGTCTTTG
Organism: Tenrec ecaudatus; assembly: GCF_050624435.1. Classification (NCBI taxonomy): domain Eukaryota; kingdom Metazoa; phylum Chordata; class Mammalia; order Afrosoricida; family Tenrecidae; genus Tenrec; species Tenrec ecaudatus. The sequence continues at coordinate 85,753,720 of NC_134548.1, forward strand.
AACACCAGTTCCCCACATTGAAAAACATGAGGCTTAAGTGGTATGGGAAAGAGATGGTTATAGATATCACTAGGGTTCCAAACAATGTTGAAATTCTGTGGTTCTAAGATTTAGTTTAAGTCAATTTCCAGGCAGAGCTCTAGGTCCCATATCTCACTCAACATTAATAATATTTATTGAACATTCTATGAAAGTGCCTGTTATGGATTGAATTATGCCTCCCCAAACAATATATTGTAAATACTAATGCCTATACTTGGGAATAGGGTTTTTGGGTTATATTAATTAGCTCATATCAGTGGAGGGTGATTCTTAAACTAATTACTTGTGACATATGAAAGGAGAAAACTAGGTGAAGACATAAGCAATCACAGATGGGCAAAGGTAAATACCATGAAACATAAAGATTATCAAGGATCCATGGAATAAAAGCTAAAATGAAAGAAAACTATTTCCCCAGAGCTGACAGTGTCTTCCCCTGACTTTCTGAGTTCTGATTGCCTGAAGATGGAGAAAATAAATTTTTGTTGATTAAAACCTCCTACTTATAATATTACTATTATAGCAGCACTAGATAACTAAGAGAATGTCCTATATATATATTTTTAGCATTTGCTTGCTTATACTTTAATGGAAATACAAACTTCCCACCACTGTAGAACCACCATGAGTAGTAACCAAATTTGGTATTTTGTGACCTCACTACATAGGCTATAGTGGACTGGGCCACAAATGGGCATCTAAGCAAGACAAATCTACCGTATATACTCGTGTATAAGCCAAGTTTTTCAGCACAAAAAATGTGCTGAAAAACTGGGGTTTGGCTTATACATGGGTCAGTGGTACCCCAGTGAGGTATAACATCTCACTCCCCCCCCCCCAGGTAACGGGACAAGCACCCCTTGTCTTGTGGGTGATTGCCATTTCTCTGCTTCTCATTCAAAGCCCCGCTGACACTGCAGGGCTTTGAATGTTTGTTTACTCGCATCTAACCAATCAGAGCCGTCCTATGACATGGACGGCTCCAATTCACAGAAGCACCCATAGTGATTCACTTATGTCCGCAGCTGAACTGGTAAGGATGTGTCTGTGGCTGTGCTCTGTCTCTCCCCTCTGGTCTATGTGTTAATTCATATCCTGCATCCCATGCCTGCACAGACTCCCCCTTTCCTCCTGGCTAACACGTCACGGGGCAGGGGGTTCATTGCCATGAAAGTTATTTTTCAAAGTCTTATTTTTTTAAATCCTATTAGAAATGGATACTCTTGAAACAAAAACGCCGGTCATATGAGGCAGGTTTCAAAATGAAGGTTGTGTCAAGAGCAGAAGAGAGCAATAACAGCATTGCAAGTAGGGAATTCTGTGTTGACAAAAAAAGCAAGTGAGGGAGTGGTGGAAAATGAAGGCTGACTTGGAACAGATTCCAAAAGCTAAAAAAGGTTGCCGAGGTTTAACGACTTTTTATGGGGCTCTAGAGAGTGAATTGCATAAATGGGTTATGGAGTGTCGTCAAAATGGTTACTGAGTAACACACATGGGAATCAGCATACGTGCTCTACAAATGGCTAAAGATGACAAATATAAAGCACCAGGCATTGAAAAATTTGCTGCGTCAGCAGGATGGTATACTCGCTTCATGAATAGGTTTGGCCTACTATGTTTGAGACAAAGAACAAAGATTTCCCAGAAATTGCCACAAGACCTTGAAGAAAAAAAATTGTCATTCCATTCATTTATTATAAAACAAAGAAGGATTTATAATTATGACCTGACAGATATTGGGATTATGGATGAAACTGCCATGACTTTTGATCTTCCAAGCAACAGAACTATGGCAAGTTTAGGAGGAAAAACATTTTTTCAAAACCACAGGAAATGAAAAAAAAGCACTTCACAGTTGTTCTATCATGTTTGGCTAATGGAACTAAGCTGCGTCCTGTCATTATTTTTAAAAGAAAGACCTTGCCTAAAAAGATCAATTTCCCACCAAGAATTACTGTGTGTGCTCATGTTAAAGACTGGATGGATGAAGACGGAACAAAAAAATGGCTGGAAGAAATTTGGAACCTACGACCAGGAGCAGCCTTAAAGAAAAAGTCATCATTACCTGTTTGGGACATGATCAGAGCCCACCTATCGAATGATATAAAAAAATAGGCAAAATCTAGCAAAGTTACTTTAGCCGTTATTCCATGTGGGCTTACATCTGTGCTGCAGCCTCTGGATGCATCTTTGAGTAAACCTTGTAAAGGCTGACCATATACGAACGATGTGGCATGAATGGATGTCATCTGGTCAAGCCCGACGAACAAAAGGCAGAAATTTCATGAAGACGGACATAGAGTTAATAGCAAAGTGGGTTCGAGATGCATGGGAAGACATTCCAGAAGACATGGTGCAACGTGCCTTCCAGAAATGTAGTATTAGTAATGCTATGGATGGCAGTGAAGACTGCGCTTTGTATGAAAATGACAGCAGTGATGGTGATGATGGCGATCTCAGTTAGGACAGCATCTATGATGACCTCACACCCGCTGAAGCTCTGCATTGGGACATGGATGATGATGAGGAATCCAGTTTTGAAGGATTTTAACTCTTTACATTTTAGCTTGGTTGCTGATTGAGCTCAGGGAATAGTACTCTTAAGGTATCATTGTTGATACCTTTTTGTTTTTGTTGAACCTATTTTCCTCTTACTGTGCTGGTTTACTAATGTTAAATGAATTGTCCTTTTATGTTTTTTTTAAATTTAAAATAAATATTTAAATACATTACCCCACTGATGTCTCAATTTTTAGTAATTTTATTTTCATTTGTTTTGATTATTGAAACTCATCAATAGCTTCTGCATTTTCCACCCTAGGCTTATACTCAAGTCAGTTTTTCTGGTTACCAGGTAATAATTAGGTACCTCGGCTTACACTCGGGTCGGCTTATATTTGAGTATATGTGGTATTTCTAGACTTAGTATAGATTTATAACCCATGGATTCAAAACTACAAAAGATGCACTGAGCTAAATTAATTTTACTCTAATGTAGTTTAGTAACAGAAACTCAAGGAAAAAGGATTTATTAAATATTTCCATAATAAAATGCAGCAGCAAGGAATTACTAAACCTGAATGAAGGCCGAACATGATGGTGGGACAAGAGGAAAGTAAAAGAAAATATAGGAAAGAACCAAGAGACAATGGACATTCATAGGGGTCTAAGTACAGGCATGTAGATATGTGAATATATATATCAAGATCCGAATAGAACAATGTACTCATATCTATATATTAAGAATTATGTTTGCAGATGGACATTGGGCCTTGACTCAAATACTCCCTCAACACAAGAACACTTTGTTCTAACAATCTGGCATTCTGTGATGCTCACCTACCCGACACGATTGCTGAAGACAAAATGGGTGCATAAGAAAATGTGGTGAAGAAAGCTGGTCGTGCCTGGCTTTTGAAAAATATAGCATCTGGGGTCTAAAAGGCTAGAAGATAAACAAGCAGCCCTCAAGTAGGGAAGCAATAAAGCCCACATGGAAGAAGCACACCAGCCTGTGTGATCATGAGGTGTCGATGTGATTAGGTACCAGGCATCTAAGACCCAGAACAAAATCATACCCAAGGTGCATGGGGTGGGGGCATGGAGTGGAGACCTAATGCCCATCAGTAGATAATTGGACATCTCCCTACAGAGGGGTCACAAGGAAGAAAGGAGTCAGTCAGGGTTCAGAATAGCACCGATGAAGCACACAACTTTCCTCTAGTTCTTTGATGCTTCCTTCCCCCCATTATCATGACCTCAATTTTACCTTACAAATCAGATTAGACCAGAACATGCACACTGCTAGACACAAGAGCCCACAACACAGGGAATCCAGGATACATAAACCCCACAAGGCCAGCAATGAAAGTAAAGATATCAAGAGGATTGGGAAAGATGAGGGGAGAAAGGGGAACTCAATCACAAGGATCAACCTATAACCCCCTCTCAGGGGGACAAACAATGCAAAAGTGTTGGGAGGCACCTGAGGACAATGTAAGATATGAAAATAATAATCTGTAACTTATCAAGTGTTCATGAGGAGAGGGCAGGCAGGGAAGAGAGGGAGAAAATGGGGAGCTGATATCAGGGGCTCAAGTGGGAAGAGAATGCTTTGAAAATGATGATAGTGGCATATGTGAAAATGTGCTTGACACACTGGAGTAATGTATGGTTTGTGATAAGAGATGTAAGAGTAATACAATAAAAATATTTCATAATAAAAAAGAAAATGGACATTTAAAAAATTGCCATAATAACAATTGCAAATGCTCATATAACATTTGCTGTATATATCAGGCCACCGTTTGTCTGTCAGTTTGTTGGACACTGATGGCTTGTGTGTTGCTGTGATGCTGGAAGTTATGTCACTGTGTTTTCAAATACCTGGAAGGTCACCCCAGGTGAACAGCTTTCAGTGGCGCTTCCAGACTAAGAACATACTGCCGAAAGGGAATAGGCTGTCCACGTTAGAAGGAATTAGTCAGTGAAAATGTTATGGATTGAATGTAAATATTGTCACATACTGAAAACTTCAATGAGCAGCAGAACATTGTCAGATATGTGCCAGAAGATGAGCTCTTCATGTCAAAAGTCACTTAAAATATGACTAAGGAAGTGCTGTCTTCCCAAAGTAGTCAATCATATTTAATCTGTTTGCTGAACAAATAACCAGAGAAGTTGGTCTATATGGAGAAGAATGCAGCATCAGGATTTGAGGAAGGCTTACTATCAGCCTGCAGATATGCAAATAACATAACCTTGTTTGCTGAAAGTGAGGAGGACTTGAAACGCTTTCTGATGAAGATCAAGGATTGCAGCCTTCAGTATGTATCATAGCTCAATGCAAAGAAGACCAATATGCCCACAACTGGAACAGAAAGTAACATCATGATAAATGGAAATAAGATTAAGGATTTCATCTTGCTTGGATCCATAATCAATGATCATGGAAGCAGTAGTCAAGAGATCAAATGATACATAGCATTGGGTAAATCTTCTACACAAGATCTCTCTAAAGTGTTGAAAAGCCAAGAGGCTACTTTGAGGACTAGGTTGCCCTACACAAGCTATGGTATTTTCACTCACCTCATGTGCATATGAAAGTGGGACAGTGGATAAGGAATACAGAAGAAGAATCTATGCATTTGAATTATGGTGTTGGTGAAGAACACGGAAACTCCCAGAGCCTGCTAAACGAACATACCTATCTATCTTGGAACAAGTCCAGCCAGGATATTCCTTAGAATCATTGATAGAGAGATTTTGTCTCACATACTTTGGAAATATTATCAGGAGAGACCAGCCCCTGAAAAAGGGCATCATACTTGGTAACATAGATGGACAGTGAAAAAGAAATGTGTCTGTGAGATAGATTCCAGTGGCTGCAACGATGGATTCAAGCTTAGGAATAATTGTGAGAATGGTGCAGGACTGGGCAGTGTTTTCCTCTGTTGTACATAAGGTCACTATGGGTCCGAACCAAATTAACTCACCTGTGGCAGTTACATAATTTCCTGTCAAGTTGTAAAGGGGTGGAATCTAGCTTGTCATTGAGGTCATAGCCTATCATGCCTCCGTGTGGGCATGGTCTTCTCCTGAGGATTCTGGGAACTTCTGTCTTCCTTGAGGCAGGACACACTCTCTGCTTTGTCTCCTTGCGAGACGTTCCTGTTGATAAACTACATGGAGACTCACTGATGGAGCTAGAACCCTGGAGCTGGAGGAGCCACATGGAGACCCATGCCAGTGCTGAGATGCTTCCATTGCAATTGGATCCACAAGACTTTCCACTCACTGGCCTGTGCTCTTCCTGCATTCAGTGCCATTGCATGTGTTGGGGGAGTCTGGAGAGGAATTTACAGACTGTTATAGGACATATGGGCTAACATCGGACTTATGAACTTGAACTGGACAGGGTTAGGATGTTTTCTTAATATACAATTACTCTTTAATACAAAGCTCTTTCCTATACATATGAGTGTCTCTGGATTTGTTTCTCCAGTCAATTCAGACTAACATATATGTCAGGCAAAATATTAAAAATACAGTCCTTACAATACCCCATGTAGTAGATTTTATTATCATTACCATTTAACAAATTAGTAAATACGATCACAGAGAAACTTGCTCAGGGACACACAGGCCGAGCCAAGAGTGAAACCCAGAGTCTGTTTGCAAAGTCTGTGCTCCTATTTGTTAGTTTGCAAGACCATCTGTTTGAGGCACAGAAAGCCAAAGGTCCATGTGCAAAAAAAAGTTCTGAGAGAATATAAATAATATAGCGTAGAGGAAGAGGGAATTAGCTTGCAAAAAATAGAGAAAACTGAAAACTCATAGATGGTTGGAGAGATATCTAGAAAATACTATGGAGGGAGGGAGGGAAGAAAATGGCGACCAGATAGGACTCATCCCTCCGGAGTTCCTGCTGTCAGACCAGAAAACTGGGAGGTAAGGCGAAGGAAACGGGGAGGTGGAGTCCTGAAAGTAGAACTAGGGTACCAGGATTTCTCCTGAACCCCTTTTTGTGTGGGATTTCCCCTCACAAAACAAACCAAGAACGCTTTAAAGCGCTCTAGCTGTGGCGAGCCCACAGGTGCAAGGCTGTGCCCTTGCCCCTAGCAGCAATCTCTGCAGACAGATGGCGGAGAGGGGACAGAATCTCAGACGCCAGAGGAACCTCTCTCCGGAGCTCTCCGCGTGGTTGGCTGCCTTGAGCAGGTAGCCATAATTTACAGTAAAAGAAATCAAAAAGTATTACCTTAGGAAGATCACGGTGTGGGAGAATATAAGAGGAAAGTTGGGAGTCCAGGGAGGAAATTTAGTTCCAATTGGCCAAGAAAGAAGCAGCCCCCCTAATAAGCTGGATCTCACCCGCTGGGGGCCAGTCTAACAGCCCCCAAATCCAAGCACATCACAAGCAAAAATTAAAAAGGGGTGAAATATATACTATTGGTTTAAAAATCAAATCCAAGTCTGGTTGCTCAACTGCAAGGGAGGCCCTTAACATAAATCAGCATAAGAAGTAACCTAGCTAAGGAATGTCAGAACTCAGCTACAGGGCCTGGCAGCTTTTAGCATAACAAAGACCAGCTGTAACAAGAGTCAGCTGTAAACAGTAAGGAGCTACAGCCCAGTGACTATAGAGACAATTACATGTGAGTATATGCTAGCTGGTCAGGAAGATATAAATGAATGAATGAATAAATAAAATCCTCAGGCTCCCCCAGCTTACTTTTTAACTTTTTTGTCTCCTTTATCCCTCTTTCTTGGTCTCTCACATTCTACTGCTAACCTCCAGACCACTCCCCTTAGCCTAGGGCATTTACACCTGGGTCACACCCAGCTAGGTGAGCTCCACCCTGGGTAGCTAGATAGCCTGGGAAAATCCCTGCTAATTCCCACCAGGGGATACTCTGCTCAACTTCTTACTGGGAAATTCCTGCCTGTGTGCCTGGGGGCATAAGGCAGCTCAGCCTACACTCCTCAACTCTCCAAGCTTCAGCAGGAACGTCTGCCCAACCTCCCCAACACCAAAGCAGGCAACCCTTCTGGGGCACTCCCCTGAGAGGGAAGCCAAAGGAGGATAAAGTAGTAGGTTAATTCCATAGTGAAATAAGCTATAGGCAGTTCGAAGAAGTACTCCTACAAGTCTCCCAGAGAGAGCCAGTGCTCTACGACTCCCTGGAAAATGGCACCTGGCTCATCTAAAACAAAGCAATGCAAACATCCATCAGCCCCAACGACCTCAACGAAAAAATGGGAGAAACCAAAGGCAATGCCAGAAGATGTCCTGAACATAATGACATGCATAGAGGAAGCAGACATTGAGCTGCCACAGAAAGAACATTTCAGAATGCTACTTGGAGTCATAGAGGATATGAGGGAAATAATACAGAAAAAGGATGAAATGATAGAAGAGGTAAAAGCCATAAATCAAAGAGAAATACAGGAGCTTAGGGAAGAGATAACAAAAACCAATAGCACACGCATGGACCTCGAGAAGCGACTGGAGGAATCAGAGAACCGCATCAGTGACTTGGAGGGCAGCCAAGCAGACTTTAACAAACGCGAAAAAAAATCTAATAAGATCATCAGAGAAGCTGAAAAATACTTAAGAGCTATGTCTGATGCTGTGAAGCGGAACAACATTAGAATTATAGGTTTACCGGAGAAAGACACAACAAAGAAGTCATCTGCAACAATAGCAAGAGAATTCTTGGAGGAAAGCTTCCCCAGCTTAGTAAATGAAAACCAGGCAACCATTCAGGAGGCTGAAAGAACCGTAGCAAGATGGGACTTCAAGAAGAAGTCACCAAGGCACATAATAGTTAAATTATCCAACTTTGAGGAAAAGGAGAAAATCATGAGAGCAGCTAGGGAAAAACAAGCAATCACATATAAAGGTTCCCAAATAAGAATATGCTCAGACCTATCAGCAGAAACTATGAAGAAGAGGCAAGAGTGGAGTAACATATTCAAAAAAATTGAAGGAAAACCATGTAAACCCAAGAATACTCTACCCAGTCAAACTATCGGTCAAGATAGACGAAGTAAGAGTCTTCCCAGACAAGGAAAAACTCAAAGAATACGTTAGAAGAAACCCAGCCCTACAAAAGATCCTTCCCAACCCAGTATGGGCAGAAGAACACACTCATCAAGCATAAATAAGAGACCACCACATAGAACAACCTCATCCAGAGGGCAAAAAAGAGAAAACAGCCTTCATGATAGCATTGACTTAAATATAGAAATATTTGAAAGGCTACTGAAGTAAGCTTAAAAAGAAAAAAAAGCAAATGGGGCATAGGGAAAAAGCGACAGTATACAAATATCCCTGCGGTGAGGACCTGCGGTGAGGACCAGGTAATATGGCAGGGACCAGACCAAATACAGGGATACACATGGTAGACAACTAAAAAAGGAGGTGGAAAAAAGAAAAAAGAAAAGGGTAGAGGGGGCACAGGGTACTAAACCAACCAAGGGGAGGGTATTGTTTGTGTCTCCACAGGGAAAGAGGGACCAGACTTCATCCCGATGCTCCAAGATGTGAATGAAACATGCCGGTGTGGAGTAGGGAACCAGTGGAGAGATCTGGGGGGCTGGCCCCAACCTCAACTACTAAGGGGACATCTGCCCCTCCCCTCAGAAGAATTTATATCAAAGGATGGCACTGAATCTACAGCTCTGGAAGAGGGACATATCTGATCGGAGCACACAGGAGCAGAGGAAAGGGGAGGAGGAGAGAGTGGAGCACCAGGCCCACCAGGCCAGTAGGTCGATGTTTCCAATTAGAACAGCCAGTCGATAGAGAAGACCACATGGCCACCCCCACTATGAGACACAATGTCCCTCACAGACTGACCCATAGCCCTACAGGCGACAACACTGTAGACACAGTGAGGGAATTGCACCTGATCAGATCTGCCACAACGAGGCAAAACATTAAGGTGGTACAACAGAACAGCAAGGGAATGGCGTGGCAAGGTCCCCAGGGAATGCTGAAGGAGGACTTTGGGGCCAGGGCATGGTACCCCAACAGACTGGACTGGAAAACACTCCTAAAGGCCAACAAACAATCTGTGAAATAACTACAAGCTTTTGTTTCTTGTGTTTTGTTTTTTTTCATTGTTTTTTTTTGTTGTATATTGTTGCTTGGTTGTGCTCTGTCTTATTTTTGTGCATGTTTCTATCTCCACAGGTCTGTCTAAATAAGATAGGCTGGATGAACAATTGGAGGAGAAAACAATGGGACTGATAGTTCCGTGGGGACATAGGAGATGGGGCGGTGGGGGGAAAGGTAGTAGTGTTAATAAACCAAGGGACAAGGGAAAAACAAGCGATCCAAATTGGTGATGAGAAGGGTGTGGGAGGCCTGCCTGGACATGATCAAGGGCAACATAACTAAGAGGAATTGCTGAAACCCTAGTGGGGACTGAGTATGATAGTGGGACAAGAGGGAAGTCAAAGGAAATAGAGGAAAGAAAGGGGAGGCAGAGGACATTTATAGAGGTCTAGATAAAGACATACACATATGCAAATATATTTATACATGAGGATGGGGAAATAGATCTATGTGCATATATCAATAAGGTTAGTATTAAGACTGCAGAGGGACATTGGACCTCCACTCAAGTACTCCCTCAATGCAAGAATACTTTCTTCTATTAAATTGGCATTCTATGATGCTCACCTTCCCAACACAACCGCTGAAGACAAAGTAGGTGAATGACTAAATGTGGTGAAGAAAGCTGATGGTTCCCGGCTATCAAAAGAGATAGCGTCTGGGGTCTTAAAGGCTTAAAGATAAACAAGAAGCCATCTGGCACAGAAGCAATAAAGCCCACATGGAAGAAGCATACCAGCCTGTGTGGCCAAGATGTGCTGAAAGGATAAGTTATCAGGCATCAAAGAACAAAAAAATTGTATCATTTTGTGCTCACCTCCCTGATATGATCGCTGAAGACAAATGGGTACATACGCAAATGTGGTGAAGAAAGTTGATGGTGCCTGGCTATCAAAAGATATAGCAGCTGGGGTCTTAAAGGCTTGAAGGTAAACAAGCGGCCATCTAGCTCAGAAGCAACAAAGCCCAAATGGAAAAAGCACACCAGCCTGTGCGATCATAGGGTGTCAAGGGATCGGGTATCAGGCATCATCAGAACAAAAATCTTACCATAGTGAATGAGTAGGAGAGTGCGGAGTGGAGACCCAAAACCCATTTGTAGGCCACTGGGCATCCCCTTTTAGAAGGGTCTTGGGGAGGAGACAAGACAGGGTGCAACATAGCAACGATCAAAAATGCAACTTTCCTCTAGTTCCTAAATGCTTCCTCACCACCACCACCCCCACACACCATCATGATCCGAATCCTACCTTGCAAGCCTGACTAGACCAGAGGAGGGACACACTGGTACAGATGAGAACTGAAAGCACAGGGAAACCAGGGCAGATGATCCCCTCAGAACCAGTGGTGTGAATGGCAATACTGGGAGGGTATAGGGAAGGTGGGTTGGAATGGGGGATCCTATTTCAAGGACCTGCATTTGACCTCCTCCCTGGTGGACATACAACAGAAAAGTGGGGGAAGGGAGACGTGGGACAGAGCAAGATATGAAAAAATAATAATTTATAAATTATCAGGGGTTCATGAGGGAGGGGAGAGTGGGGGAGGGAGGGGAACAAATGAGGACCTGATTCCAGGGGCTTGGGTGGAGAGCAAAAGTTTTGAGAATGATGAGGGCAACAAACATGCAGATGTGCTTTACACAATTGATGTATGTATGGATCGAGATGGGTGGTGTATGAGTCCCTAATAAAATTATTTTTAAAAAAAAGAAGTGGGGGAAAGTGGGAAGATGCCATTATATTTTAATTCATTTTTTTACACTTAAAAAAAATCCCCTCATATTATACTTAACCTTAAATAGTACATTGTTTAATGGTATTTTTAAAATATGCCATCTATGTAAAAAAAAGAAAGAAAATGTTTTGAAACTGACTGTGGTAGCAATTGTGCAATCCTGTTTTATGTGATTGATGGAATGTTATGATATATGTAAGAGCTCCCAATAAAATTTAAAAAATAATAAAATAAAATCTATAGTAAATAAAAAAAGAAAATACTATGGAGTCTAAGAAAGAGTTGATAAATCTTGGTGCCTGATAATAATAATAATAGTTAATATTTATAAATACTTATTATATGTCAGCTTATCATTGAACCTTCATATCCTTGTTATAAAGTCTAATTATTCTTTTACTTTTACAAATAAGATTTTGAGGCACAGACTGCTGAATTAACTTGCCTGAATCACATAGCCAGTATTTGGTGTGCCAGGATATAACTCTGATTTCCTTTCTTCCCTTCAAACCTGTTTTACACAACCATTTCTCTCTTTAGATTTGCATATTGCAGAAATTTTATATGTAATAATGATTTTGAAGATGATGCAAAATTGGGTCATACATAGCTTTATCTCTATGAGTCTGAACTGACTTGAAAGTACATAAGAACAACAAAATTAATAACATTAAACATCTTTTCATGTATTTCTTATTAAATTATTTTTCTTTTGAGGAAATTTCTATTTGCATCATTTGTGCATTTTTAAATGGAGTTATTTTACTTTTTATATTTTGAGTTGTAAAAGTTTTTAAAATATAATCTGTATACTAGTCCCTTATCCAGATGTATGATTAGGAAATATTGTTTCCATTCTGTAGATTGTCATTTTACTTTTTTTCAAAACTATTTTATTGAAAGATATTACAGATATCATACCATTCCATAGTTCAATCACATCAAGCAGTAGTGTACAATTGCTACTACAGTTTCAAAACATGTTCTTCTTTCTTGAAGTCCTTGATATCAGGCCCCATCGAACCTCTCCCTCCCATCCACCATACCCCCCAGGAACACTAATTCTTGTTGTCTCTATAGGTTCATCAATCGGTCTTTCATATACCGAAAAACAGAAAGACATAAAACAAAAATTCAAAAGGGCTACCTTTAATGACAAAACCCATCAGAGATAAAAACTAATATGAAAAACAAACAAAACAAAATATTGAAGACCAGATTAGGCTAGAAGTATATCAAAGGGGGGATCAAGTGACAAGGTTCAAGTCAGGTGTATAATCTTGATCTCTTATAGTCATCTCTCCAATACGCTCTGTGTGGTAACACGTTTATAACTATCCCTCAATTATGGATAGAGGGAAATCACGGGAGGCTTATTTCCTGTGTAGATTTCATAAACACATCTTCAGCTTCCATTGCCATCCATGGCCTTCTTCAAATGAGATTCTCAAAATTTAAGCTCTGATGCTATTCTCCCTTTTGCCTTTGTACTATATAATTTACAACCCTTGGGTCACAGATGTTGGTGTGCTTCTTCCATGTAGACTTAGTTGACATCTTACTTAGATGGCTGCTTATTTGGAAACAAGCCTTTAAGACCGCAGAGACTAATTTATTTTATAGCAAGGCACCATCTAATTTTTTTACCACATTTTTCTATAGCACCTATATCTTTTCTGTTTCCTTAAGATAGCCCTCAGAGTTATCAAGCAAGAGCATGTTGTCATATAAGTGTTCTTAAATTAGAGGTAGGATTTAGTGTGAGCCCCAGATCCATTCCTTAATCCACGTCTTTTATCTGTCTTTGACTCCCTTTAGAGACCTCCTTGTTAATGTATGGTAGAAAATCTTATCAATTATCTCCCCGAAGCATAAGGATCTTCTTCTGTTAGTAGTGTCATTGATTAGCCCCTGGTACTAATTTTTAAAACACTTGAGAGAGAGTTGAGAGAGGGATACTGGACCCAAGTTGGCTAACTACATATTGCAATACCTCAATTATTCATTTGTACAGAATAAATTCTTATGTGGCAGAATGCTATTTTCCCAACAATGGGACTTAGTTGTCAAGCAAAATTTACAATAATATTCACTGCCAATGTTGATCACAGGTCTGATAAAATAATATATATCTTAATACAGCAAGTAGAGCATTGATGGACTATGTCAATGTATGTCCACCTACCGACAGTTCAATACTTTTGGTTTAGCTGCCTTCTACTTTTTCAAACACCATGAATTTTCGGTCTTAAGTTTCAGGTTACAGGTGTGCTTGAGGTAGAGTCCATTTCACCAAGTAGAGTTTTCACATCGGATCCCTCTGGTATGGCCTATGCTGTGTGCCTTCAAGATCCAGGATTCAATGCCCCAGTGTTCTATTGTACTTGGCATGGGTCCCCAGGGTGTGTGCAGAAACTCAGACTAGTGTGGCTTACTCAGTGAATACTACCAGGCATACTCCCCGCCTCCCCTAAGGACCGTTAAAAGTATTGCTGGTCATTTCTCCCCCTACTGGAAAGTTGGTCCTCCCCATTTTCCTACCAACAGACATGCACTTGTCTTCTCCCAGACATGTTTCCTCCCTTTCCCCTCTCCTGACTTGTCTTTTCAGTCACTATCCCTTTGATAGGGACATCTACCTTCCTCTGGAGGACCTCATCACAAGTTTTCATGGCAGCCACTAAGAAGTCAACAACCCCTCTCCCTCCCTTGGCATTTTGATCCCAGCTGTTGGGAGGAGCCCTCTGACAAAGCAACATTCAAGATAACACACCTAGAGAGCATGGTGCAGGGTTCATTGGCACCAGGCTGTCTGGCTGCCCTGGCTCGGAGACTGGATGCCCTCCAAGTTTGAGCTTGTGTGTCCATCCTGTTGCTTGACCCAACAGGAATGGAATCATACAGTATTTGTCCTTTTGTGATTGACTCACTTCACTCAGCATAATGCTTTCCAGATTCCTCCATGGCATGAAGTGTTTCATGGTCCCATCACTCTTTTTAGGAATGCATAGTGTGTATATACGAAAGGGTTTTTTTTAACCCATTCTTCCACTGATGAGGATTTAGGTTGTTTCCAACTTCTTGGTATTGTGAACTGTGCATCAAAGAATAGGAGAAAGTGTGGGAGAGCATTCCGTATCTGTTTCTTATTTCTTGGGGTATATGTCCAGAAATGGTAAGCATATGTATTTCTATTACCATCTGTTTTAGGAATTGTCAGCGCTTTCCACACTGGTTGTACTTATTTACAAGTCCACCATCAGTGTATCAGAGTTCCAATCTCTTCACATACTCTCCAGCATTTGTTGTTCTCTGTTCTTTAAAATGGGTTACTGTTATGGGTATTAAATAGTATCTCATTTTTGTTTTGCCTTGCATTTCCTGGATGGCTAGTGAACAAGAGCATTTCCTCGTGTACTTGTTAGTCACTCTGGGGTCATCCTTTGTAAATGGTCAATTCAGGGTCTTCACCCACCTTCTAAGAGGGTTATTTACTTTTTTGTTTTTCTTTTTGTAGGCTTTCAGTATTATTTAGATTTAGTAATTAATTCTTTGTCCATTATGTTACTGCTAAATATCTTTTCCCAATCTGTGGGCTCCCTTTTATGTATCTTTTGACAAAATCAGTGTTTTGTTTTCTCATTCTTCCATTTTTGTCTTCTATGGTGTGTGCGTCCTTTGTTACATGTGGTAGCTTGTGAATGCCCTGCACTAGAGCCCTTAGATTTGTCCCAATGTTCTCGTTGATGATCCTGGTAGTTTTGGGTTTTACATTTAGGCCTTTGATCCACCTTGAGCTCATTTTTGTCCCTGGGGTGAGGTATGAATCATGCTTTTGTTGGGGGAAGTGTTGCATTGATACCTGTTAGGACTAGTTGGTATATAGTGTTGTTTAATTATTCTGTATGGTTTCTAATCCTCTGTTTTGTTGCTATATTAATTATTGAATGTCAGGTATTAAATTAATAAAATAATGTAGAATTGCCTATTTTCCCCTTTATTTCTAAAGGTTGTTGCTTCATGTATTTAGAGCCCCTGTATATAAGTGCATATATGTTTATAATGATAATATATTTCTAATTGAATTAAAATTTATCATTATAAATATCACTTTATTTTTTAAAAATAGTTTTGGGGCATATACTTCACATCATAAAGTTTAATTGTACAGTCATAATAAGAAGACTTGTGAAATAAATAATCAATTTCAGATCATTTTCTGCTTGTACTCATTGTTGTTTGCCCTCCATTTCCTCTCACGATCACCTGCCATGTCCCTATCCAGTAACTGTTTATATAGATCTCCCTAGCCTGGATTTCATATACAGGAAATCATACAAAACAAACCAAAATCATACAAAATGGTGCAAAACAAAAACCCAGCAACAATGACTAAACCAAACATAGAAAAGCATCAAAGAGAAAGCAGAACATATTAAAAACTGAAACAACTTTAAATCAGTCAAAAGGGAGGTCAAATGACAGGATCTTACATTTTAACCTAACTACATCTGCTTAAGTCGACTTTACAATGCACTCTACGTGATAGTAAGGCTATTCACATGAATCAACTATGCTCAGAGGGATTCAGCAAAGACCTAATTCATATGAGGACCCTGAAAATGGATTTTGGGCTGCCACTGCCATCCATACCCTTCCACAAAATAGGTGCTCACACTTTATGCTCTAATAGAATTCCCTCCATTGGATTTGGGTTCTACTGTTTACAATCTGAATCACACAGGCTGGTTTGCTTCTTTCATGTGTATTCGGTTGACACCTCAGAGGGTCAGCTATTTGAAGACAAATTGTTAGGACACAAATGCTATTCTTTCTGATAGCTGAGCACCAGCTGACTTCTTCACCACAATTTTCTACAGCACCTATATCTTCACTGATTTCTTCATAAGGTTAGCATCAATCAGGATCATGTCATAAGAACTAGGTATTCTTATATTGGGGCTATAATTAAGTGTGAGCCTAAAATGCATTCACATATCAATGGTTTATGCATGTCTCTGGTTCACCTTAGAGAAATCATTATCATCTTATGATAGAGAACATTATAAATCATCCCTGGGGGCATAAGGGAATTCTATTGATAGGGTCATTAATTAATCCAGTAGTATAGAATTTAAAATACTATTGATAAAAGAAAATTATACAAGTATGGGGCGGCTTCAGAATGCAATAAATGAATTGTTGACTTATGCAGATGAAACTTTTAAGGGACTGCACACTATTTACAAAAAAAATGGAGGTTGATGATAGGGCAAAAATAACAATTCTACTCATTAACAAAGGCAAAACCATGCCTAAAAGATTGATATATATCACAAGAAAGCAAAAAGGCATTAAAATAGAAAGTATATGGTAGTCCCAGGCCACCATTCACTGGGCACCCTCTAAGCAAAAGATCCAAATCAAAGTCCAATGACTGCCAGGTCCATACCCTTGGGATAGCAGCCACCTGCTTCTTTTCACACTAGGACATTTCAGCCTTATGTCTAATGGAATATGTAATTTCCATAAATCTGTAGGCGAGCTTGAGGTAAATCCCAGTCCATTTACTAGGGACTCCTCATCAAATCCTTCTTCTATGGCCAATGAAGGATGTTGTGCGACTAAAAAGGATAGAGTGTGAAGTCCTAGTAGGCACACATCCTGGGCCACCAAGCAATGGATAGAAACAAGGTCAAAAGTGTTCTATTAGGGACATTGTACCAGGCATATTCCCCCCGTGGGTTCTATATAAGTATTATTGTGTTACCCCACCCCCCCGATGGGAGGTTACTCCTCCTGGTTTACCAACCAACAGAAATGTAATTGTCTTCTGCAAGACATACATGCCTCCATCCCCTCATTCTGACCTGAATTTTTAGTACAATTCGCTTATCACTGTTGTATGAGTTTCTACTGACTGGGTGTGTGTGTGGGGGGGGGGGGGGACCTTATCACAATGCTGTATGGCAGCAACTGAATGGTCTTCTCTCTCTTCCCCAAACTTATAAAACTGACCCCAACGAAAGTGAGGCCTCCTCTGTCAAAGTGGTTTTTAACATTTTCCTATAAAGGAGGTGATATATGTTTCATGGGTGCTACCTTGTTGCTTGAGAGACTGCATTAGAACATTATATGACCTGAAAGCAGAATCCTGCCTTCTTTTCGATGTTTATCCTTATAGTGTGGACTCACAGAATATTTATCCTTTTGTGATTGACTAACACCACCCAGCATGATGGGTTCCATTCCACCCATGTTATGAGATGTTTAATGATTCCATGCTGTTTTTTTGTGGTGCATAATATTTCATTGTGTCTATATGTCCTTTTCCTGATGGGTTTTTGGACTGTTCCCAGATCCTTGCTACTGTGAACTGTGCTGCAATGAACACGGGAAGCATATATCTGTTTGTGTTGTCTTATGAATTTGGAACATATACTCAACAAAAGTATTTCTGGATTATTTGATATTTCGATTACCAGTTGTCTTATGTATCGCTATATCAATTTCCACAATTGTCGTACAGGTTTACAAGCCCACTAGCAATCAATAAGAAATCCCAGGAGTCTGCACCTTCTTCAGCAGTTGTTTTGAATTGGGCTATCGTTCTGAGTGTAAAATGACATCTCATTTTTGTTTTGATTTCTATCTCCTGGATGGCTAATGATCGTGAGCATTTCTTCATGTGCTTGTTAGCTACTAGAATGTCAACCCTTGTGAATTGTTTATTCACATGTATTTTGCCAACTTTTTAATTGGATTATTTGATTTTTTTCTTATTGGGGAGCTGTAGAATTGTATGTTGTTGTTAGGTGCCATTGAGGAGTTTCTGACTCATTGCAACCCTATGCACAACAGAACTAAACACTGCCCTGTGTTGCACTATCCTCACAATGGTTTCTATGCTTGTGCTCATTGTTAAAGTCATGGTGTCAATTTGTCTTCTTGCAGGCCCTATTTTTTGGTTGTTGTCCCTCTATTTCACCTAGCATGATACCCAGCTCTAGGGAATGATCTATCTTGACAACATGTCCAAAGTACGTAACTTTAAGTCTTGCAATCCTTGGATCTAAGGAGCACTCTGGCTGTACTTCTTCCAAGACTGATTGATTTGTCCTTTTAGCAGTCCATGGTACTTTCTATATACTCCACCGGTGCTACAATTCAAGCACATCGATTCTGCTTGGTTTTTCCTAACTTAATGTCATATTTTCATATGCATATGAGGCGATTAAAAAGACCATGGCTTGGGTCAAGAGCGCACTAGTCCTCAAAGGAACATCCTTGCTTTTCAATATTCCAAAGAAGTCTGGTGCAACAGATTTACCTAATATAGTATGTTTTTAATCTTTTGACTGCCAGTTTGATGAAAAATGGTTGTGAATACAAAAAAGACAAAATTCTTGGCAACACCAGCTTTTCTCCATGTATCACTTATCCAGTTGTGAGGATTTTGGTCTTTCTGTGGAGTTGCAATTCGTGCTGAAGACTGCAAATCTTGACCTTCATCAGCAAGTGCTTCAAGTCCTACTCACTATCACAATGAAAGGCTGGGTTTCTGCACATTTCAGGTTGCTAATAAGCCATCCTCTCATCCTCGTAAAATCCAGCTTATCATTGTCCCAATATTCTTCTCTCCACAGTGCTTTAAAAAATTAATACCAGGGGCTAAACAAAGACAATATTAACAGAAGATCTTATGCCCTGGAGGAAGATAAATTAGCCTCTGTAGCATAAATTAGCAAGGAGTTTTTTGAAAGGGAAGCCAAGGCAGCTGCTTTAGCAAAATGCGGTGAAGAAATTAGGTGGTGCTGGGCTATCAGATAAAATAGCATTTAGGGTCTTAAAATCTTGTCTCCAAACAAGCAGTTATCTACGTAAGTTATCAACTAAGTATACATGGAAGCACACCAACATCCGTGGGTTTTAAATTCTTGGCTTGTAAATCATATACTTGAAAGTTGAAGAAGGGAATAGTATCAGAGACTAAATTGTGAGAATCAGGTTTGCAGAAAGCTATGAATGTCAGTGGGAGCCCAAGAGAAATTTGAGGGATCTACATAGGAAATAAGTTTCTGGTGATTTCCTTCTATCCATAATAAAGGGATGGGAGGAAAATGGTTACCAAATAAAATACATTGGAGAGATGACTATAGAAGATCAAAATGAGAAACCTGATTTGAATGGTTAAAACCCTGTCAGTTGATCCTAGCCCCTGATGCACATTAGGTCTGATCTGGTTTTCACCACTGTTTGTATTTTGTTTGTTTTTCTGTTTGTTCATGTGGGGGTGTACCTCAGATGCGTTATGTTAATGTGGGTCACCTTTTAAAATTTTTGTATTTGTTTTTCTGCTTTTCAGTATATGAAACCCAGGATTGATGAACCTATTGGAACAGAATATAGAATAAAGGTTTCTGGAGGATACAGTGGGGCCAGAGGTGTGGGGTTAAAAGAGAGCGGATGTCAAGGAGTCCAGGAAGGAAAGGAATGTTTGGAAACTGATTGTGGGAGCAACTGCACAGCACTACTTGATGTAATTGAAGTATGGAATAGTATAATATCTGTATTAACTCCCAATAAAAATGGTTTTGAAAAGCTACAAATAAAATCCAGCTATCTCAGCATATAGATTGTGTACGTACGGGGAGAGGATACAACCCTGAAGCACACATTTCTTAATTTTAAAACCATGCAGTATTCTTTTGTTCTCTTCACAAAACTGCCTCTTGATCCATGTACAAGTTCCCAATCAGCAAAATGAAGTATTCTGCAATTCCCATTCTTCTCAATGTTATTTATAGTTTGTTATGATCCACACAGTCAAATGGCTTGACATAGTCAATCAAACACAAGTAAGCATCTTTCTGATAGTCTCTGCTTTCATCCAAGATCCATCTAACATCAGCTATGATACCGCTTGTTCCACGTCCTCTTCCGAATCTTGCCTGAACCTCTGGCAGCTACTAAAACCATTGTGGGATAATCAGCAAAATTTTACTTGCATGTGATATCAATGACATTGTTCTAGAATTTGAGCATTCTATTGTTCTGTAGTTTGAGCATTCATCTTTCTTTGGAATGTGTACAAATATGGATCTCTTTCAGTCAGTTGACCAAGTAGCTGTCTTCCAAATGTCCTGGCATATGTCCTGGCATAGATGAGTCAGTGCTTTCAGTGCTTCATCATCTTGTTGGAACATTTCAATTGGTGTTCCATCAATTCCTGGAGTCGTGTCTTTGATTAATGGTTTCAATGCAATTGGAAATTCTACCTTCAGCACCATTGGTTCTTGCTCATATGCAACCTCCTGAAATGGTGAGATTTCCAATCATTGTTTTGGTTCAGTGACTCTGTGTAGGGCCATTAAGTTTGCCCCAATTTTCTCATTGATGGTCTTATAGCTCTGGGGTTGAACAAGGTCTCTAATCTGTCTTGAGTTCCTTTGTGTGCATAGGGTGAAGTATGGATCTTTTTGTGCTGGAGGTCTTGGATAGAACTAACAGAAAGCAAAAAGAAAACAAGGGGAATGCATCTAGGCAAAGAAGATGTGAAACTATCACTATTTTCAGATGGTATGATCCTATATATAGAAAACCCTCCACAAAACCTCCACCAAAAGGCTACTAGAAACTATGGAGGGATTTGGCAAGGTAGCAAGATGAAAAATTAAAAGCAAGAAGTCAAAAGGATTCCTACATGCTAGCAAAAAGAGCTATGAAAAAAATTAAGAAATCAAAACCATGTAAAATAACCACACAAAAGATGAAATACTTAGGAATAAATCTAACAGAAGAAACAAAGGACCTATACAGAGAAAATTACAGAACATTACTACAAGAAGCCCCTACCCCCTCAAAGATGTTCATAAATGGAAGAATATCCCATGCTCACAGATAGGCAGACTTGATATTGTGAAAATGTCAATGCTACCTAAAGCAATATATAGATTGATTGCAATCCCAATCGAAACCCTAGATACATTCCTTAACGAAAAGGAGGGAAAAAAACTATTTATCAATTTCACATGGGTAGGCTAAAGACCCAGGCTAAGCAAAGAACTTCTTAAAAAGAAGAACCAAGTACAAGGACTCACACTATTTTACCTAAAAACTACTACATAGCTACAGTAGTCAAAATAGACTGTTATTGTACAACAAGAGATATATAGACCAATGGATGAGAACAGAAAACCCAGGCATAAAAGCATCAGCCTACAGGAAACTAATCCTTGATGAAGAACCTAGAAAATCCAAGGGGACAAAAACAGCCTCTTCAACAAATGGTGTTAGACAAACTATATTCCGATATGCAGAAGAATGAAACAAGACCCATATCTCTCCTTATGCATAAAAATGAACTCAAGATGGATTAATGACCTAAATTTAAACCCCGGAGCTATCAGAACCATCAGTGAGAAACTTAGAACAAACTTAAGGGCCCCATTGCAGTGTAGACTAACAAATATAATGAAGGATGTACACACAGCAGAAGACAAGATTGATGACTGGGACTTGTTGAAATTACATCACTTATACACACCAAAAGACTTCATCAGGAGACTGAAACAAGGTCCCACAGATTGGAAAGACATTTTTATTTTATTAAAGCACAGAGTTACTTCAAAAAAATTGAGTGGGCACCTCTTGTGAGTTGAGAAGGGCAGAACCATCATATCTTTAGTACCTCAATGCTCCCTTTGAATTACTGCAACAGGTTTTAATCTGATAGGCAAGGATCTGAACTGGTAAGAAATGATACAGGAAATTTTTGTCTAGGAAATTTTTGTCTAGAACCACACCAACCCCATGCTCAGTGTAAACAGAGCTCAATCAATTATGAAATCAATTTATGCAAAGCAACACCTCATGGATTGTAGCTCACAGTTGGACTATGCTCATATAAACTCATATTCGCAGTATCTTAAATTGTATGCAATTGGACCAATTATTAATGTTATTAAGGCAATCACTTTATACCCCAGGGGGGATGATTGACAATGTTTTCTTTTTATTTCTTTGTTTTTCTGCCTTTTCTTTCTTTCCAATCCAGGGTCATGTTATATTTCTTATAACCTGGCCCTGCTCCATACTTGCCTTCATGAAGCGGTCCCGGCAGATAAGGGTCCTACAGCAAAGTGTGGTGAGGAGAGCAGATGATGCCCAGCTATCCATTGGAATAGTGGCTGAGGTTTTAAAAGCTGTGTTCAAGCAGCCATCTAAGTGAGGTTAGGTTTAGTTTCCTGTGTTTGTAGTGTCTTTGCCTCATTTTGGTTTCAGAGTTATGTTGACTTCATGGAATGAATTTAAGAGTTTGCATTCTCTTTCCATATTCTGGAATACTCTTTGTGGAATTGGTGACTGTGGTTCCCTGAATACTTAGTAGATTTCCTCTAGGAAGCCATCTGGTCCTGTGCTTTTTTTGGTTGGAGATTTCTTGATGAATCTTATATTTTTCTTCTTTTTTTCTTAGGTCTGTTCAGATTTTATACATCCACCTACATTTATTTGGGTAAATAGTGTATTTCCCAGTATTTGTTCATTTCTTCTAGTTCATCAAATTTGTTGGAGTACAATCGTTTGTAATACTGTGTTACTATTATTTTTATTTTATTTGTCTGTTTTGATATCACTTATACTTTTCATCTTTAACTCTGTATGTTTGTATCTTCTTTTTTTTCCCTTTGCTATGTTTGTCAGTGATTTGTCAATTTTGTTTATTCTTAAAAAAAAAGTCTTTTTTTTCCCAGTATTTTAAATTGGCTTAT
The DNA here is from genome assembly GCF_050624435.1 of Tenrec ecaudatus. Classification (NCBI taxonomy): domain Eukaryota; kingdom Metazoa; phylum Chordata; class Mammalia; order Afrosoricida; family Tenrecidae; genus Tenrec; species Tenrec ecaudatus. Next base: position 85,776,895 of record NC_134548.1, read on the forward strand.
TTCTGCTCTAATTTAATGATTTATTTTCTTGTTAAAGGATTTATTTTGTTGCCCTTGTTAGAGTTGTTGGAGTTCTTGAGCTAAGCTGTTGATTTTAGATCTCTCCTCTTTTTTCATCTGTGTGTCGATAGCTGTAGATTGTCCTGTGACAACTGCTTTTGCCGTGGCCCGAGGGTTTTGGTGGGATGGATTATTATCTTTATTTATCTCAAGGAATTTCACAATTTCATCCATCCCTTATTTGATCTTTTACTCTATTTTTGGCTGTTGTTTTTATATTTTTCTGTCCTTTTAAGCTTTAAACTGTGGGTGTGTTTTAATAAAAAGCCCGTGTCCTACAAACAGCATTAAGTCGCACCTTGGTTTTATAATATATATTTCTATTTAATTGTTTATTTTGGTCATTTTGTTATTATTGTTGATAGAGTTGACTTTCAGTACACCATAATTCTTTTTGTGTTCTCTGTGTCTCATGACTCATTTAGTCCTATCTCTCTTCTTGAATGAATATTTTCTAGTGTAAGTTTTCATTCTCTTAATGATTTAACTATATTTTGAGGTATTTCCTTAGTTGTTGCTCTAGGAATTCAACTTTTATCTTATCAAAATTGAATTGGGTTTATTCTAACATAATTCCAGAAAACTTCTATTGGATTTGATTCTGCTATTTATTAACTTTGTGATTTAGTTAAATCATATGCAACCTTCTGTCCCATGCCTTTGAGAGTCAGGCTTTTATATTAGATTGCAAATGAACAGATCCAGAGATTTTCAAAATTTAAAACTATTCACAACTGTTCAAAAGCCATAAATTCTTTTAGAATTTGTCAACATCTTATGACCAATTTTCATCAGTAAAGCAGAAATTCTTTTGTTTGTCCATGAACTAGTTGAGTTGGACAAAGTAGTGAATATTCTTTCAAAGGAACATGCAGCTAAGATTTTTTTAGGCCACGCCCTATTTTTCTCATGTATAAAATAGGACTAATAGTATCCACTTTTCCCCAGATTAGGTAAAAATAAACTACTTAAAGCAGCATCTCATATATTGTAATGCTCAAGGAATACAACTATTGTCATTATTATTATTATTATTATTAAGTTGAATATTTTTCTAACCTAGGCCAAGTTATTAAGACAGCCAACACTCTTTCCAAAGATCATTGGTTAAAACTTTTATTTTCTCTGCCAATTCTGCTTTGAGCAACTTAAACTTTTGATTATTGAAGCCTGTTCAGCAAATGAAATGGTGGACTCAATTGTTTGAGAAACAGCTAGGAATGATTGTGTTCCAATGTGAAGGATGAGTTAAAAATCTTCCAGGAACTATGCTTGAAAAAAAAATGTTTCCCCTCCTTTCGGGGTTGTAGGGATATAAGTTTGAAACCTGAGCTTGTGCTCTATTCCCCATTGATGTATGACTGTAGAATAAAAAACCAAGGCTATAGCAATAAACACTTGGCAATTTTTAAAAGAAATTAAACCAAACACTAAGTAATGCAAAATTAATAATTAAATGACTCCATTTTCTTAAAACATTGACAATATGAGATGTAGTTATACTCTTAGACCCAAATCCATAGAAATACTTAAAATCCTTTGCTTACATTTGTAATGTTTCTAGGGAAACTAATTAAGTGTTGAGCCTCTGGAATTTGGGGTGCATATATCCAGACCTTTGATATTGTTGGCAGAAGGAAAAATTGATTTGAGTTAGGAATGTGAAGGTCTGAAACATCTGGCTGTTCTTATTTAAGTGTATAAATTCCCAGTTGGAAATTAGACATATTTTGGTTACTTCATTTTCAAACAGATAAAAATTAGACGTATACTCTCTCAGATATTTTTAAATACATACTGGGGGGTTACATACACTCCTCACTCTAGTGTCATGAATAGCAGAAACTCGATGAAGGCTTTCTGAAAGGATTATTTGGGTTAAATTGTGGGTTATACACTAGTTGTTTGTAGAATACCTTGGACAAGTTTTATTTGTCTTCTTTAACTTTGAAAATATGAGACAAAGCAGAACTAGGTTTTCAATGAAAGAGGGAGGTGAGGGATAAAAGGAATGTTTGTGACTATGCTTTAGTACTTTCTTGTCCATAGGACTTTTTTTTCTCTCTCTCTGTGAGCTATGGCCTACAATCATGTTTGATGTGATTCACCTAATGTTAATTTTGGATTTCTCAGAAAGGGACCCTATTTATCTTCTTGGAGAAACTGCGTTAAATCAAATAATCACACAAATATTTACACCTCAACATGTAAAATTATACCTGTGTTGAATTCTTTGAAGAAAAGTTTTATGATGCTCTAAGAACATATAAGTGGATATTTCCTAAAATAAGGTTTGAGGAAGTGTTCCCTGAGATCATAAATTCTTTAAAAAATAAGAATAACCTTGGATAATATCAGTGGGAATTTGGAGTGTTCTAGCAGGAAGAACATCATGTGAAAATTTCTGTACTGAATGTGGTCATATCTCATTGAAGGAGCTGAAAAAAGCCAGTGAAACTGAAGGGTAAAATCTGTATCCCTTGACTCTCTTGGGAAAAAATGATGGAACGTGAATTGGAAGACTGAGAGATGATTAAACCAAAGAGGACACAGCTAGTGAGCCCATGACGTAGACATACAGTGAACCCGGCTATAGGTTGAGGTTAGTGATTATAGTATATTGAGTTGCTGCAGTAGAGCACCCCTCTTCGCATCAAGGCTCTTTTCCCCACCCCCTTTTCTTCATAAACTAGCATCCTTCCCGCCTTCACTTTCCTCTATCCTCTTCTTGACTTACTTAAATGCCAGTCATCCATTAAGATCCAGCTCAAATTCTGCCTCCTCTGGAAAGTGGTCCTGGCCCAGCAAGCAGTCAAGTTACAGATGGGCAGTATATTTAGTCAGTTAATTCAGATCAGGGAGAGGGGAGGGAAAAGGAAAATTAGGGGGTGGGAGTGGGGTGGGAAGCAGTGTGAGTGACCAAGGCTGTAAAACTACACAAAAAAATAACTTGCCCAAGGGTGGGGGAGCTGTTCTGGCTATGAGAACTGCCTATCATAAACAGATTGCATTTGTCTTATTTATTTTGTTTTTTAGCAAACCTCTGAAATTTTCGTGATAATTAGATTGCCTACCAAGCAGCTATTAAGAGAAATATAGACTCTCCTTTTGCTACAAAGCATTTCCCTGTCCTTGGAAGGTGGGTGTGAGAGCTCTGGGACCCCACTTCAGTGAGTACAGTCCTGAATTTTATTTGTTGTTGGTGGTGGTAAATTCTAATTCTGCATAGCATCAGAATGTGCTTATGGTTCCTTTTTATTTTGCCTTTCCCCTGTTCCCTACTTACTCTTATCAATATTGTTGTTTTAAACAAGTTGGAAAAAACATGGGGTGCTCATAATTGAAAGACTCCTTTCAGTTTAAAGTTTTGTCTCCATGTTCTCATTAAAATTCTAAGGAGATGGAAGTCCTGCCAGAAGGACAAGCACGCCATTTTCTTTGTAAATTAATTGGTCAGAAAAGACACTTTTCATATTGTCAAGTGGCACTTAAGCTGTTAATTCTTGATTGTGAAAACTGCTTTTCCTGGGCAATGCTCTTTAAGGAAAAACTTTTTCAGTCCAGTGATTGGTGACTAAGGGAACGATGGAGCACAGGGGATTGGGCGGGATCTTGGCTCCTAATAATGCCTCCTTATCCAATGAAAAGCATTTCCTATTGAGACCCCCAAGAGTTCCCCCAGCTCTCGGCTCCAGCCCAGACTTCAGGCCCTTTCTTGTGTTCCGTTTGTTAATGGCTTGCTGGCAACTTCTAGAGGCCAGTGCTTAACAAAGAGAAAGAGATCAATGTAAATAGGCTTACATTTTCAGAATGAGAAGTTTGCAGTGAGAAGCTGCGGCAGCTCAGAGTCTGCTGCTTTGGGGCTGGACTAACCTTTCCCTGGTATTTTTTTTTGTGTGTGTTTTTTTTTTCATGGATCTGTGCTTCCACAGTGCGAGTTGCCCGTTTACATGTTTACTAGCTAACTGTCTGCAGGCATGAGCACACTCTCTCATCTAGCATACTCTTTCTTTGGGTAAGTCTCTTTGAGAATGATTTGATTCGGGCTTTGAGGGTGGGGGAGCGGCAGAACAAACCAGTGGAAAAACCGATGCTTTCCGTATTTTGGGAAAGAAATTCGATTTCAACTCTGAAGTTCTGATCAGAGATTGACGTGTTGAATGGCAAAAAGAAACCAAAACAAAAAGAATTTCTATTGTTTTGGCTATCCGATTGCTTCCGTGAAAGAGAGAAAGGATTTTCAGACTGTTATTTGATGTAAACATCGTTGTCCTGAGAAGTTGATTTAAAATCAGAAAGTAGAGCAATTTAGAACTCTTTTGCTCGCTTTATATTTCTTTGGATTACTATTAATTTCAAACTAAAGTAAGTTTTATTTTGATGAGTTTTCTACTAGTCAAACTATATAGGACAAGTTTTTGATGCTTAACTGATTTATGGAAAACGTGACATTTGTTATAATGAATAATTCATGAGCTTGACCAGAAGGGAAGAAATGGGTTTCAATGAAAAACTAATTCTGGCAAACATTGCAATTATATGAAATTAGTTGCTGGTTGCCATACAAATGCAATAATCTTTGTGTTGTTTTTCTTGTTCTAACTTGAATACTTTAAAGATTTTTAGTGAAAAGGTCTTGTAGAATTGATAAATATTACATTGCAGTTACTTTGTGTTAGGAAACATAGCAGTGTAATTTAGCACTATTTCAGTGTGAACAACTCCAAAAGTTAAACATTTCAGAGTTTGTTGATTGCTATTCATTGGTCAGTATGAGTCAAAATTTATTTAATAGCAGTGAGTTTTAACTTTACCAAATCACACTTTCTTTTTCTTTGACTAACATGAATTGTCCATGCTCAAAATTGTTCAGAGGTCTTGAACATGCTTTCTTCCCTTCAGAACAAACTTCCAGACAACATAACCCATAAACATAGACTATAAATCACGCTGTCACACATGAAAAGTTGTATTCTTGTTCAGAAGGAGGGTTCAGCTGATACACTTGATGCTGTTTACATTCTGTTGTACATAAGGTCACTACAACTCTGGACCCATCCAACAACACGTTCTGCCAATCAGAAATGCAAATGAAAGCTCTATTGGATCTGACCAGCTTTTCAGAATGTAGATGCTCTGAAAGTTAGAGAGGACTGGGGAGATGCTTCAGAGGAAACAACAGGCCAAGTTTAGGTAAAGCTTAATTTATTAATTCTCTGAGTGAAAATATAATTACTATGTTTGCCTTTGCTATAATTTGATGAGGGTCTAATTGGGTAATTGCCTTTTTTCTGTTCAAGATCATCAGCATAGTCTTTTCTTGGTCAACTGATGGAGGAGGGAAAAAAAACTAGTACATTTGTGACTGTTGGTACTGAAAATTGAGAGCTTGATATAATGCCTCACTCCACTGGTAATTCAGCCTCACTTTTAGTAGAGAAGTAATTGATTATCAGAAAACTGTGTGGAATAAGTAATCTGCTGATCTTTATTATTATGTTCTAAAGTATGGTGACAACCCACATTTTGAGGGGATAGGTGACAGAACAGGAAGAAGGGTGCAAGATTGAGACCTGAACAATTTGAGCTGACATGGCCATAAGAACGAAGAGAGGAGGAAAATTAGGGTGTTAGGAAGACGCTAGGCTATCAAGGCCATCTTGCTGACTTACATTCCGGCATTAACTGATAAAGCATCTACTTTCAAATAAATATTTATTTAGCAAGTATTTTATCGGGTCTAATAAAAACTAATGTCCTTCATCTCAGGCTTTGGGGGATGAAAATTATTTGTAAGAAGGGACTTTAAATTAAAAGATAACAGAAAACAAGCAGAAGCAGATAACAACAAGAACACAATCAGGCCATTGCCTTGGTACCAGCTGAAGGTTACTCTCAGTCAAGGCTAAAATTCGGAGGAAAACATAAACTGAAGTATGGAGAGGGACTGTGACTTGTTTTCACGCAGTGATGGGACTGGATATGGCTTTATTGATTTTAATACTAGATATGAAGGGGCCTTGGTGGGGCAGTGGTTAAGGTCTTGACTGCTAAGGAAATGTTGATAGTTTGAAGTAACTCAACAGCAACACAGGAAAATAGGCCCGGAAACCTAATTCAGTAATATTTTCAGGCCTCAGGTATTTCTATGAGTGAGGGTTTGCAGGATTTCTATGAGTGAGGGTTTCAGAATGGACTCAACAGCTTACAAAAACACCAGATATAAAAAAACTTTGGGGCATGTGAGCTTCCAAGTTTGCTTGGAGGAATCCTGAGGGCCTAAAGGTTAAAAGTTGAGTTGCTGACTGTGAGGTCAGCAGTTTGAAACCAGCAGCCACTCCATGGTTGAAAAGTGAGGCTTTCTACTCCCATAAAATGCTACAGCCCCAGAGACCCTCAGAGGCAGTTCTACCCTATCTTACAGGGTCACTATGAATGGGAAGAGAATCAGTGGCAGTGAGAATTTTTTGGAGTTTGCCTGGATTCCAAATGAGACGTTTTCTATCTATTCTATATCAACTCTGAAAGTGCTAGAAGAAAAAAATGTGAACATTTTTTGTTTTCTTTTAAGATAAGTCAATAAAAGAATATTAATTTCACCCCAGGAATAATGCTTTCTGGTGAGGTATGAAAATCAGTACCCACTATGATACTATGATTAAGGTTATCTCAGTGTATTTACAATTGGCTAATACCTTTATTTGATTTATTTTGTTTTTTTAAGAGTAGAGAAATATCATTTCAGAAAAGTGGGTATATTTATCCACAGTTTGCTTTGTTTATGTCATAATTATTCAAAAGAGGGTGAGATATGATAATAGTATACATTTGGCATTAGTACACGATCCTACTCTATTGTTATTTTTGATCCTACTTTAGAGTTAGAAATATTGACAATAATGAACATGATATAAATACAGGTACTACTTGTATGAATTCTCTTACAGAATTTCTGATTGTATGCACGTATTTGTACAGAGTTGTAATCTGAAGATGTCATAGATATGCTTCTTTGGGTAGGCCCAGGATAGCCTAGTAAATGTTATAGTGATTGTCGGAGTGCTAATAGCAAGTAATTAAAGTAGGCAAAGAGAATAAGTTGGTATGGAGGTGCAGCTAAGAGCAAGGGAGTGAGAGTCTCACTTACTCTTTCTGCTCTTCTTTTCTTTTCCCTTTCAAGGCCCCTAACCAGTAATAACAGTTGTTGCCAGGGGGCGAAAATAGAAGAGAAGGAAAAGTCAAAGAACAAATAAAAAATCAGGCCAAGAAATAAATTCCATTTGTTCATGTGTTTTTAATGTAGTGTATGTATTTTATAGAAATGAAAGAAGTAATTTTATGTCTATATGTCACTGAACCCAAGCCAAACTCAAGCCCATTTCCTTTGAATTGGTTGAGATGTATAGTCACCCTATAGGACAGAATAGAACTACTCCAAAGGGTTTTTGAGGCTGTAAATCTTATAGATCAGACTGCTTTAACTTCCTCCTATAGAGCAGCTGGTGGATTTGAACAGCTGACCTTTCTAATAGCAGCAGCCCAGTGCTTAATCCACTACCTCATCAGGGTTCCTTTATTTGTCAGTCACTAGTTATCTTTAAATGACTATAGGTTACGCAGACTCATTGATTTTATACTTCCATCAATATCACTAACAATATATGGTAAGGTGGTCCCCGGTTTGGAAGATAATTGCTATGTATCCAGTAATGAAATACAAAGGCTTAGATGTTATCATTGAATATGTTGGCCCTCATATCTATTGACTTACTTCAGAAAATAATTTTCTCTACCATGCAGTCTTACTGCACATTTCATTGAGATGTTCTTTTCATGGTACCAATTGTGACTGATTCAATCTCACAGTCTACATTGGTTGAGTGTTCTCACTACAATACTTGGATTAAATTGGTGTTAGCATTAGGTTTGAACAAATGTTCTGAGTACTATTATCCTAGTAATATATTTCTACACAAATACTTAATTTCCTTCTCCCAGATTTTAAATATTTAATTAAATATTAATATTTAATCCCCCATTTAATCAAAATTTCCATATGGTTACAAATTGTATATCTCCAAGATCCATAATGGAAAAAATAAGTAATTCAGAAGATTTTGGTATAGATGAATAGTGATTCTTTGGTCCCAAATTTCTGTGCCACTGGCCTACCTTTTGCTTCAGGTATATATATTTTTATTCATATTATCAAGATAAATTTCCACATAGATTATATGAATTTTTATGTACATACTAATTTTCCCACTCAATTATGTTTAAGTTATGTGGAAGAATGTTGGATTTCTATTATAAGTCTCAAAAAATAGAGTGAACTCTATTAAGGACACTTGAAAATTTTCTCCAAAAGGTCTGAAGTCTCTCCTAATATGGACGTTAAATTGCAAGACTCAAGACAGTTTTTCTGCAGTTGTTTTGTTCTATAAGCATTAGAGAAATAGCAACTTTAGTAGATCTGATGCAATCTTTGGCTCCATCCTGTTTAGCTGTAGACTGCATTATTTCCAAGGATTAGGCTGTGTCATTAGGTGAAGGGTTAGTAGGAGACTGAAGTATCTTTTGGTAAAATGGGGGGGGGGGCACATTAATTACTGAGGAGAGGCTCTGATCAAAATAGGGCTGGTGTTAATTTGTTGCTCTCTGAAAATAAAATGGGGGGACAAACAGATTTAATAATCTTAGTACAAACCAGATTCTATTTAGAAGGGCTTATGTAAAAAGGACGTTTCTTGTATCAAGAAAAACAAATGAAACTTATCAGTATAGACATCTGACACACAGTAAGGATTGCTTGAGATATACCTGATACAGATAACATTCTGTTATACAGATCAGATTCCCAGCTATGTTGCAGAGTGAAAAATGTAACTGTAGTTTCCTTCATAAGGAGGGTAATAAGATTTTTGTGTTTAGAAAGTTATTATGAAACATTTACCAATGTATATGAAGGTCAGTTGGAACCATGTGTAAGATTGTGACTTGGACCTGGGACTGACCAAGATTTCCTATAAGTGTCTTATCTTTTAATACTGTCTTATTTAAGAAGCAACATTCTATAACCTAATCTCTTACTGCACAGGGTGGTTTCAAGCGCTATTTTTCACAGCATTTGGGTGTGTGGTTTGGTTTTGTTTGTTTTCTAGTTTACTTAATTGCTAGATATTTATAGGCAAGCACACAATAGGTTTCAGCTTCCTCTGAAAGCTATTGTGTCAACTTTCATAAGCTTCTACCAGAGAAGAAAGAGGAAATGCTCTGAGGATCAGAAGCACTCTAACTTGACTCAGCTCATTAATAAGTTAGCAAAGCAAGAGAATTTAATTATACTCTGCCTTCAAGGCCTTGCCTTCTTGAGCTCAGGTCTGCCTTTTACAGAGAGCAAAACCAGCCAGTCTTTTTAAGCTACTAAGAATATGTCAGAAGTTAATGCTTTATTTTTGGTCTGTCATCTTAAAGATTTGCATTTAGTGAAATATAGGTATTTAGGTGTTTTAGCTTATCATTCTTATAGGACCAAAAGGCTAACTTTACTTCCTCCAGGAACCCCTAAAACCTCAAACCTGGTATATTTTATTACCACTCTAAATTTTAGGAGAAAAATGTAAGCACTACTACGAACTATTCTAATTGACTCCATATGTGTAGGTCAAAGTTAAAAATTCATTGAGGATCAGATTTCTTTTTGGTCAGCCTCCAGTGACCTGCTTCCTGACCATTGTCAATGAAAATACATATATTCAACCCTCTGAACCTGATCAATTGTTGAAACAGTCGGCTACAGAGGTTTTTTTAAACGAGAAAGTCCGTCTGACGGTCTTTTCAGTGGAAAATGTAATGAACCGTCAGTCTGTTTTTTCCCCTTCTCCATCTCGTCTGAAGCACATAGGGGCCATTGCCTCTATTCCGTGGGCAGCCCACTAGCCAGTTAGGAAAATGTGGTGGCTAAAACACTGTTTCTTTCCGTCGAAGTACCATGGCTGAAAGCCCACTCCTTGGACTGGGCAGAAAGGAGACCTTGTTTCTGAATATCATCGATTCTTCTTCAGAATATGATTAAGAGCAAAATGCCTCTTTGATTCTCTACCATAGGTTAATAGGAGGTATTTACTTGGCAGAACCTCTTGGCCTGTCTTCTTATGAGTAAATTCCGTGATGTTGAAACTCGGGGGAATTCTCGGAGACACAAGATGTATATGACATTTGGAGAAGGATGAGTTGCTAATATGAAGCCCAGGATACTGAGAAAATTGAGATCTGTTTCCAGTGGAGTCGGGGGAGGAAGAAGGATACAAGTTTCTGTGATGCTTCTTTGTGGTTCAGGAGGGCTGAATACTGGCAAGCTACTCACAAGCCCTGTTGAAGCTTCCTAGCCTCAGCAGTGAGGTTCAGTTAATATTTATACAGGGAAGAGAAGCAGTATAGTCAAGTTACAGAGGGAACCAGTGTCTGAGTCAGAAATAGAACTCCTTGATCCCAATGCTGTGGCAAATCCCAGCACCACACCCTCACTGCGAGACAGCAAAGGTGTTGTGTGTTCTACCAAGGGAGAGCTATGAATAGGCCCATAGTGGCAATTCCTTCATACTTTCTCTTCAAGATTGAGAAGAGAGTGTAGTACCTTCTTGTTTGTGCTTCTTTCTCTGTCACACAATTTGATTACTAAAAGCATCAGAACAGAAGTGACAGGCGTTTTCAGATGGCCACTATGGTTATAGTATATACCACCTGTTTCATTTGAGTGGATTCTGACATGTAGTGACCCCATAGGACAGTATGGAACTGCCCCAGAGGTTCCCAAAGCTGTAAATCTGTAAGCAAACAAATTGCCACACATCTTTCTTTCAGGGAGCCTCTAGTGGGTTCAAACCACCAACCTCTTGGTTATCAGCTGAGCACTTAACCTCTGGGCTATAATGTATAATTGAGGACATAAACCTGAGTGACAATTTTAAAAAATTAATTAATTTTATTTTCGATTGTAGAATTGCTAGCACAGTCAGGTTCCCAACATTCCTTTCCTTCCTGCACTCCTTGACAGCGTCGCCCTTTGACCGCCCACCATCACTGTACCGCCGCCCCAATCCTGAAACCCTTACTGTACTTGCCGTCCCTCTAGATTCATCAATCCTGGCTTTCACATACGGAAAAACATACAACACAACTTTCAGAGGCTGACCCCCAGTGACATAATACATCTGAGAGAAACCAAATACGAACCAAGAAAAAAACGAAACCAAAAGAAAATGTTGCATGACCATTTGGGGGGTGGGAAGCTCACCTATGTTAAATATATAACTTTGAGAAGTGTAAAATAATACATATTCCGTGAGTTAGAGGCATAATGTGTCAGGAGGGCAGGTTATCAGAGTGAACTCTAGGCAGAAATGAAAGGGATTTCATTATTGGCAATACCTATTGAAGAAGTCAGATGTAAGCAGATAATAGTGAAATAAACCTGACGTTAATGTTAGGGGTCTTACACGTTCATAATTTCTTTAGATTGTGTTACTATGTTAGAGGGGCATTTCTTCAGCTTTTTTTCAATAATGAAATTTTTCTTTTTGATTGTGTATGATTATCTTAGGGTAAATAAGACCTGAATCAATGGGTGGGGGTGTTTAAAAAATAGTATATAAAGTGGTTTTGATAGTTGAGATATTTGATATTCTCCTTTTTTTCCCCTCTGTCACCTCCTTGAGGAAACGCATAAACTGCAAACACTTTGGTGTACAGCTGCCAAAGTGATGTCTGAACACTATTGGCTGAGACTTTCCATACTTGGTCGATCGATGTCAGTGCCTTTAGACGCAATGATACCATTTTGTTCTTTTGTATGAGAAACACGAAAAGAGCGGGATGAAGATCCGTGAAAGGCATGGAATTAGTGGAGGTGAGGTTAACTGGAAACGCCTCCCAAGACCCGGATGCAGATTAGATTGCAACACAGACCTCTAGCGAGCAAGACTCGTTTTCCTGATCTTCTCTTCTCATTTTCGCCATGTTCCAGTTGTTCTTTATGGCTTCTTTCTTTCCAGTCTCGTCTCATACTCTCTCTCTGTCCATATTTTATTCATCCTGTTTCTGTTTTTTCCCCCTACTCCTGAACCTTATTTGGTCGAGATTCCTATTTATAGATGATGAGCCAGGTCTCTGATATGAAGTGCCTAAGGAAGACTATCTTGGCACAGAATTAGGCTCTCCCTGACAATTAATGCAAGGTAAATCCAGAGTTAACAAGTCTCTCATTTCAACTTGAAAACCTTAGATATTCACAACAACACTTTGCTTTGCACTCCATATTGTCCAAGTCCTATCCTCCACTGGGCTCTGTATGTTTGACAGTTTCCCCAAGCTAAGTAGTTTTCTCTGAAGTTTAATACAGGCCTCTGGATCTCTGACAGGTTGTCCCCTCTATTGCTCCTCTCTTACATACAAACGTTTGTTGGCTGTGTTTCCCGAGAGGTGGAAGGAAAGAGTGACACAAAGAGGAACCACTTCAGAGAAATATCTCTTAGCTTTTCAAATATAATCATGTGATGAACCATTCCTGGATATGTGAGAAGACAAAGACCACTTTTATCCCATAATCTCTTTATTTAAAAGAATCCATTCAGCAGCAACTAGGTCATAATGTATGAATCAAACCAAATCCATGACCACGGAATTGATTTCGACTCGTAGCAACCTGATAGAAAGGGCAGAACTGCCCCTTCTTCTGCATGGTGGCTATTGGGTTGAAATGGCTGTCCTTTTGGGTGGGTTCCTAAGATAATAAGTCTTTACTGAAGTAGAAAGCCTCGTTTTTCTCATGCAGAGCAGCTGATCATTTTGAACTGCTGACCTTGCAGCTAATAGCCCAACATGTAACCCACTGCACCACCAGCTCTTTGATGGCTCCTTATAGAGCATATTAAACAAACAGTCCTTGCCCAGTGACAGCTATTGACCTAGAGAATATTGATAAGATTTCTACATGCACCTTGTAAAAATGTAAGCTCAGAACCCCAACAAAGAAAATTAAGGCTGTGACTGCACACATGATGCCAGGCAGAGGTCAGCTCAGAATTGCACAGTGGGGGACAAAGATGGCTGCTTACATCTCACATCTCACTTTTATTTGGCCGTAAAAGGCTTCATTGACCAGGACTATTTTAGGAGCTGAGGACATGCAAGTAACTGCTAAAATGGCCAGTGAAAAAGGTAGAAGGCAATAAGAAAAGGGGACCATGATCTACAGAAGGGAAACACTAAGGTTATATGCATTGTTTCTCTAGAAACTTTAATTGAGAGAGCCCTGTGTTCTGAATTTGTTTTTTAGAAGAAAAAAGAAGGCGAATCAACTTCAGGAATTTAGTCGAAACTTATTTTTTATCATGTAGTGATGGTCCCATATCTCTTTGTCATCTTGCATCATAGAATTCACACTAGGACAGTTCAGTTTACTAAAATTAGGGAGAAGAGAGTACACTTTAGATCTGATTCCGGTGCTGACAATACCACTGATATCCTCTTTTGATTCTTATATTCTATAATTCAAACTTACATAAGCCTTCGTTTCTGTTACTAAAAAGGATTATAATTCCTGTCTTGCCTACCATATGCGGTTCATGGGGATCAAATAAAGCACTGCTTTTGAAAGGATTTAGAAAGTTGAAACACACTGTACAAATTCTAAGGTATTAGTGTGATCCCTGGTGGTGTAGTGGTTGCGCATTGGGCTGAGATCTTCATGGTCGAAAATTCGAAATCACCAGCAGTTCTGTGGGCGAAAGACTGGGCTTTCTGACCCTGTGAACAGTTACAATCTCGGAAACCCACAGGAGACCCCTGTGAGTCAGTACTGACTACAGCAAAAAGAGAGAGTGTTGTTCTTAGACTATTGTTTTTTTTTTCTTTCTTTCTTGGAATTATATGTAGCCAACACTTCCTTTCTGCTAATTGAAATGCTAGTGTTGCACTACTCTACCCAATGTGGTCATTCGCGCTTCTGCAACACGTTCTTGTCGAATCTTTTAACATGTGATAGGTGCTTTAAAAATACTTGTCAAGTCAAATTAAATGCATGTGGTCTTCCAATCAGGGTGAACAGAGTATCTTTTTATTCCTTAAAAATGATGCACGAAAGGCATATTTGATTATTGGTTCCATCTTTTCTCCCATAGGAAGAACACATTTCCTACCAGTCTCTAGTCTCAGAGTGGTGAACTCCTGCAACCAGCAGGCCTCCTGCAAAATCCATGGGTGACAGAAGATTCATTGACTTCGGATTCCAAGATTTAAATTCAAGCCTCAGACCCAGGTTGGGCAATGCTACTGCCAATAATACTTGCATTGTTGATGATTCCTTCAAGTATAATCTGAATGGTGCTGTCTACAGTGTTGTATTCATCCTGGGTCTGATAACGAACAGTGCCTCCCTGTTTGTTTTCTGTTTCCGCATGAAAATGAGGAGTGAGACCGCCATTTTCATCACCAATCTGGCCCTCTCTGATTTGCTCTTTGTCTGCACCCTGCCTTTCAAAATATTTTATAACTTCAATCGTCACTGGCCTTTTGGCGACACTCTCTGCAAGATTTCTGGGACTGCATTCCTTACCAACATTTATGGGAGTATGCTTTTCCTCACCTGTATTAGTGTGGATCGTTTCCTAGCCATTGTTTATCCCTTCAGATCTCGCACCATTAGGACCAGGAGGAATTCAGCCATTGTGTGTGCTGGGGTTTGGATCCTAGTCCTCAGTGGCGGCATTTCAGCCTCTTTGTTCTCCACCACTAATGTCAACAATGCAACCACTACCTGCTTCGAGGGCTTCTCCAAACGTGTATGGAAGACCTATTTGTCCAAGATCACCATATTTATTGAAGTTGTTGGGTTCATAATTCCTCTAATATTAAATATATCTTGCTCTTCTGTGGTGCTGAGAACTCTCCGAAAGCCTGCTACACTGTCTCAAATTGGGACCAACAAGGAAAAAGTATTGAAGATGATCACAGTGCATATGGCAGTGTTTGTGGTATGCTTTGTGCCCTACAATTCTGTCCTTTTCCTCTATGCCCTTGTGCGTTCCCAAGCGGTTAGCAGTTGCTTGTTGGAAAGATTTGCAAAGGTCATGTACCCAATCACACTGTGCCTTGCCACTCTTAACTGTTGTTTTGACCCTTTCATCTATTACTTCACCCTTGAGTCCTTTCAGAAGTCCTTCTACATCAATGCTCATATCAGGATGGAGTCCTTATTTAAGACTGACACACCACTGACCCCCAAACCTTCCATTCCGGCCACTCAAGAGGAAGGTAGTGACCAAACTATGAATAACGGTGGTGAATTAATGCTAGAATCCACTTTCTAGGTACGAGAACGGTCACCGAGTCAAGATAATGTTTTTTTTCCCTACGACATGAATATGGAAAACGATTTGAGGATAATGGTAATGAGAAGAGGATAATGTACTTAATATAGTCAGATGCTTCTGTTTGAACAATTATTGTACATGTTCTGTTTTGTTCAATAATTATAGGCCAAGTCTAATTACAGCAATCAAAAAGGATTGCCACACTCTTCAGCTGGAAAGATATTTCATCGTATTACATTATGTAAGTGGTCAGTGGCCTTGATTTTAGTGATATGAATATTATTTAAAAATCTTTAAAGGTATATTTTCATTTCAATGATATTTAGTAATTGGATTGGGCCTATAAATATAGAACAAATTCAGGTGTCTTTTGTTTAACTTTGTGTTACTACTGAGATATCCTACTCCTTTTCTTTTCTGAATTGTCATTGAGTTTGCTTTATCACAATGGCATATTATAGCCTAACATTATTAACAAGAAATGTATCCAATTAAAAAAGCTGACAAAATGTATTTTATGTATTTTGAAAGCAGAAAAAGAAAGTCTTTGCATGAATAAATAAGAGAAGACATAGAGAATTAACAGGATTCATGCATTTGCAGTCACCAGCAGTATTCGTGTTTTAGAACTTTTCTTCCTTTTTCTATTGCTGCATTATGATTTTCATATGGAGAGTTGAAACCAAAAAGCTGGTGAATGTGCCCAAGATGGGCACAAAATGGAAAACCACATAAAAGACAAGTTAATAAAAGCACGAAACACCAACTCATACAGAAAGAAAAGAGATCATAGATAAGCAAAGCACTACTAAAGAAGAACATAGAAGGAGGTCACTTCCTTCCTGTTCTCAAAAGCTACTACATGGCTATGGCAGTCATAGAAGCCTGGTACTGGCACAACTCTAAATCGATACACCAGTGGAATAGAATTTAGAACCCAGAGGTAAATCCCTTCACCTATGGCCAACTACTCTTTGACAAAGGGATGGGTCACATTAAATGGGGAATAGATTGTCTCTCAACAAATGGTGCTAAAATGCTGACTATTTGCAGAAGAATGAAACAGGACCCATATCTCAGCCTATAAAAAAGAACTCAAGATGAATCAAACACTTAGAAATATAAAATTCATCAAGGCAAAAATAGGGGCAAACTTAGGGTTACTAATGCATAGCATAAATACACCATCAAACGTAACTGAAAACACACAAACAGCAGAAGACAAACTAGATGGCAGAACCTCTAAAAATTAGGCACTTGTGTACCTCAAAATATTTCACCGATAGAGTAATATCAGAGAAGGGATGACATTTAATATTCAAAGAAAACTTCAACACCTAAATAGCAGAAAGACCAATAAATAATCCAATTTAGAAATGGATACAGAACATGGAGAGATACTTCACTGAAGAAGACATTCAGGTATCCAACAAACACATGAAGAAATCCTCTATCATTAACCACTAGTGATACAGATTTAAAAAACAACAACAATGAGATATCATCTCACCTCAGCATTAATAGCAAAGTTCAAAGCAAACAAGTAACACAAACAGAAAACAACAAGTGTGGTTTGGAGAGTTTGGAACCCTCATACACTACTGGTATTGTACAATGTACATGGTGAGAAATGGCATGGCATGTTCTTAAAAACTTGAAAGTCGAAATACCATATGATATAGCAATTCCGCTTGAAAAACAAGAGCCATGACACAGATATATGCACATCTATGTTCATTGAAGCATTATTAAAATAGCAAAAAACACAGAAATAGCCTAATTGCACTACAATAGATGAATTTTAAAAACACCCAAACTATGGTATGTAGATTCAACGGAATACTACAAAATGTTCGAGCATAACAGTGAATCTGTGAAATACCTTACAAGATGGATGAACCTAAAGGATATTAGATGGAGTTACATAAGTCAACCATGAAAGACCATATCTTTTATGAGACCACTAATATAAAACATCAAGAAAAGTTTTCTTTGATGGTTACAAGACATAGGATGACACGGGAGGGTAAACACATATTAATTTAGGGGAAGGGGAAGGTAATATATACAGGTTTGACATTGCATATGTCTACGTGTGTTGTTGCTAGGTGCCATCGAGTCAGTTTGGACCCAGAGTGACCTTATGCACAACAGAATGAAACACTTCCTGCTCCTGAGCCATCCTCATAATTGTTCCTATACTTGAGTGCTTTGTTGCAGCCACCATGTCAATCCATCTCTTGGTCACTGTCCTTCTGTTTTACAAAGCATGATGTCCTTCTCTAGGGACTGGTCTCTCTTGACACCATGTCAAAGTAGTTAAGATAAAGTCTTGCCATTCTTGTCCACAGTTTGTTATGAGCAGTCAAATGCCTTGACATGGTTAATAAATCACAAGGATGCATCTTTCTGGTATTCTCTGGTTTGACAAGATCCATCTGATATCAGCAATGTTTGTTGAACACATCCTTTTCTGAATCTGGCCTGAACCCCTGGCAGCTCCTTGTCAATGTACTGCTGCAACTGTTTTTGGATGATCTTCAGCAAAATTTTACTTGCATATATTATCAATTATATTGTGCTATAATTGGAGCATTCTGTTGAGTCAACTTTCTTTGGAATGGGTACAAATGTGGATATATCTTCCAGTCAATTGACCAAGTAGCTGACATAAATTTCCTGGCATAGATGAGTTAAGTGCTTCAAGTGCTTCATCAGCTTGTTTAAACATTTCAATTGGTATTCCGTCAATTCCTAGAGCCTTGTTTTTATCTATTAGTTTTAGTGCATCTTGAGCTTCTTCCTTCAGTACCATTAGGTTTTGCTCATACGGTACCCTCTGAAATGTCTGACGGTCAACTAGTTCTTTGTGGTACCGTGTCTGAGTTCTTTCCATCTTCTTTGGATGCTTCCTGCATTGGTCAATATTTTGCCCATAGAATTGTTCAATATTGCAATTTGAGACTTGAATTTTTTTGAGTTATTTCAATATAATGTATACTGACTGTGTTCTTCCTTTTTTTGTTTTCCATCTCTACATCTTTGACATCTTCATTTCTTCCGTATGATTTAGCTTCTTTATGATGAAGATCAAGTTTCAGAGTCTCTTCTGACAGCCACATTGATCCTTTCTTTCATTTCCATCTTTTTAATTATTTTTGTTTTCTTTATGCATGATGTTATTGATGTCCTCCCACCGCTCACCAGGTTTTCTGTTATTAGTGTTCAGTGCAGAAAATCTGTTCTTGAGATGTTCTCAAAATTCAAGTGGGCTACTCCAGATTGTATTTTGGCTCTAGTAGTCATGTTTATTTCTTCAGCTTCAACCTGAATGTGTATATGAGCAATTGATGGTCTTTTCCACATCTTACATCTGGTTTTACATGCTGATATTGACCTTCTCCATCTTCTCTTCCCATTGATGTAGTCAATTTTATTTATGTGTATTTATGTCTGGGGAAGTCCATAGTTGCCTTTTGAGAAAAGGTATACACAAGTCATTGGTCTTAAAATTCTGTCATGTGATTTCCACCTTTTTTTTTTTCTATCACTGTGGCCATATTTTTCAACTATCGTTCCTTTTTTCCCCCCAACTTTTGCATTCCAATTGACAATAATTATGCATCTTGATTACATGTTTGATCAATTTATAACTGAAGACCTTGGTAGAATTTTTCAATTTCTTCATCACTAGCTTTTGTGATTTGGTGCATACATTTGAATAATAATTGTATTGATTGGATTTCCTTAAGGGGGATAAATATAATCCTATCACAGACAGTATTGTATTTCAAGATTGATTTTTTGCCCTATTCTTTTTGACAATGAACGCAATGCCGGTCCTCTAGATCAGCGGTTCTCAACCTGTGGGTCGCGACCCCTTTGGGGGGTTGAACAACCCTTTCACAGGGGTCGCCCAATTCATAACAGTAGCAAAATGACAGTTATGAAGTAGCAATGAAAATAATTTTATGGTTGAGGGGTCACCACAACATGAACGATATTAAAATGTTGTGGCATTAGGAAGGTTGAGAACCACTGCTCTAGCTTGTGTCTTTCCTGGAACAATATTTCATATGCTTTTATGATCAAAATGATCAATACCGGTCCATTTTAGTTCTCAACTGCGATCTTGATGTGTTATTGTTAATTTGTGAGTACTTTTTCTTTTCGGAGCATCATACTTCACACATCCCAAGTTCCTCTTACTCAGAGGTTTTGGCAGCTGTTTCTTCTTCCCTTTAGTGGCGCCTCCTCAGCAGAGGAAAGTCTCGAAGGCTCCACTCCCACACGTTTCACACTACTCCCGTCACCATGGTCCACTCTGCTCCGAACAAACAGCCCCTTCTCAGTCAAAGTTCGCGTGCCCTCAGACTCCAGGGGCTTATCCTCAAGCAGGGGGTTCTGCTGCCCACTGACAATGCTTTGAGCTATGGGTAATGTTTTCAGTGACTGTTTCCTCTGAAGTGGGTAGCAGAGTCCTACTTTATTGCCTGTTGTTGGTCTGGAAGCGCCACTGAGACCTTTTCATGTTGGATGACCCTGCTGGCATTTGAAATACATAGCTTGCAGCATCACACGAACACGCAAGCCACCACAGTATGTCAAACTGACCGCATGTGTCAGGCTTCAAAAAGCTTGTAGAAAAGTTACATTACAGGGAAACAGAATTTCTCCAAATTTTTCAATTGCCTTCCTATGCATTTACCTGTGCTGCAGATATATTCATTAATATAGTAGAACATGCAAGGGGCCAAATTAAAAAAAAAACTGTAACCATAGCCAAAGATCTTGAGGATATTAGTCTCTGAACCTGGGAGTTCATGGTCATAGTCCCAGGGCTCACCAGGGTCAGTAGCCATAACATGGTCCATACATACAATGTTTTAAATTCTCCTTTAATGAGTAGTAACCAGGATTTGAAAAACTTGTGAGTGGACATTCAAGTGGCAACTATTGGTCTCTCATTGCCCAGAGGAGGAAGAAAATAGAAGTTGCAGGAAAACAATTAGTCCAATGTACTAATGGACCATATGAATATCAGTCTCCACCACCATAAGACCAGAAGAACTACATGGTGCCTGGCTAACCCTACCAACTGTCCTGGAAAGGATTCTATTGGAAGGTCCTGAATAGAGTACGAGGAAAAACTCAGTCATAAAGAAGAGCAGGCTTACTGGTTGAATGCAGACTAGTAGATCTCTTAAGAATATGGCCCTTTAGACTTGGAAGTCAACTCATCCCTGTGGCTCAATTTTGCATTAAAAAAATAGGTTCATAAGGTGAACAGTTACACTATGGAGGTACGCATTCCTTAATCAACCGTTTCAGATAAAAAAGGCAGAATTTACCCAAGGATAAATTTTAGAAGGGAGAAAGGATTGGGAAAGAAGGAAAAATGTAAGTGATTAAAATAAAGTGCAGGGTGAGTGCTATGACATTGTGGGAATTGCAACATGAAACAAAATGTGTATGAATTGGTGAATGGAAAACAAATAAGTTGTCACCCAGTTCACAATAAGAAGTAAAAATATCTTCCATTTACCTTTATTTTGGAAGACAGGATTCTAGAAAATATTTCTCTTTTATATAACCTTTTAGAATAGGATGCAGACAGAAAGCTGTTGAGTTGTACCCAGGTCAGGAACAAATAAAACATAAATAAAGTAACATAATAGTAATAAAAAGTACAACTGAAAAATCCTTTAATTTGCATTGATTACTTGGTAGGTGGAGGGATAGAAATCTGTAACTTTAAAATGCTAATTGTTTTTCTTTTTTGCTGTTATATATATTTTTAGTGTTATTGATATAAAATTCATATATCATATACTTCCATATTTAAGTAGTGTTTTAAAAGAGATGTATACACCATAACAATCAATTTTAGGGTACTTTCCCACATTCATTATTTGCTCCTCAATTCCCCTGTCACTCCCCATTCATCTCCAATAAACCATTGCATCAGTTATTGTCTCTATGTATCCACTCCTGTGTTTCATGAGCTGGGAAACATAAAAAACATTTATTGAAAATGAAAGAAAATAAATAAAGTAAAAATGAAGAGGAAGAAAGCAAAGACTGTGTACAATATGAAAATAAGCCAGAGAGAAAATTTCTGTCGTGGAAAAAGTCAGAAATACTTATATCTAGAGCAAACACAAGCTGTGTCAAGAGGTAGGTCAACTGATGAGGCATTACAATATACTCTGATTCCATCCACCATAATCAAGTTTACAACTATCTCTGTCTGAGAGTAAAGTTCTTCATGTCTCTCAACTGTGGTCAGAGGGGATTTGACAGCGATACTCTGCAGACGAATTTTGGGCTTCTATTGTTCCCCTCTCCCTCCCCCCCCCACCCCATACTCTTCTACTAATTGAGTGTTCACAGTTTAAGCTCTGATACTTTCCCCTTCATCGTATTTGGATTTTGTTATTGTCATTTTTGGATCACATAGGCTGGTGTGCTTCTTCCGTATGGACTTAGTTGACTGCTTGTTTGGATACAAGCCTTTAAGACCTTGGACACCATTCCAATCAATAGCTGGGCACCATCTGCTTTCATCACCACATTTTGCTGTTGCACCCCTATCTTCAATGATCACGTTGTGAAGGCATGTACTGAGCAAGGCCATGTTATAAGAACTAACGGTTCTTGGATTGGGGCTAGAATTACCTGGGGTTCAAGAATCCATCTGTTTGTCCATGAGTTATGAATAATTTAGGTTTGCATTAGTGGCCTCATTATCATTTTATAACAATAAAAAATCTCTCAATAATCCTTCTGGGGTATAAGGAATTCCATGGATAACATCAATAATTTATCCAATGGCATAGAGTTTAAGGTACTGTTAAGAAAAGGAGGTTGGGCAATTAATTCTCATTAAATTTTGAAGTACAATATAGTCAGAGAACTGAGCCCAGACCGAGAAACAATTAAAAACAAAATAACACACACACACAATAAAAAGACACATACATACAAAACCTACCAAAGAAGTCTACTTGGCAAAAAATATTCAGAACACTTGCAATAATGAATTTAGAATTTGAGTTTTAAAATATAAGTCATGTCTTTTACATTAAACAGCCCAATGCAGCTAGA
This sequence comes from Tenrec ecaudatus, assembly GCF_050624435.1. Lineage (NCBI taxonomy): Eukaryota > Metazoa > Chordata > Mammalia > Afrosoricida > Tenrecidae > Tenrec > Tenrec ecaudatus. The sequence goes on from NC_134548.1 coordinate 85,799,433, forward strand.
AATCTGATCAAATTGTGCCCAGGATTAGAGCTGATTAAAAAATAAATGGATAAAATTAAATGAAAACAAATTTTAAAAGTACAAAACAATTAGAACTTGCTGTTTTGAGGCTTTATAAATTTACAAGTATCATGATTTTGGATTGTGATTCAGCTAGGAGGCTTTCCATGAGAGGAGCATTTTTTGTTTTATTTTAATTAAAAATACATTCAAAAGTATATTTTTAACACACACTCACAAAAACAAATGCTTAAAAAATTCATTGATCTTATTATGTATAGATTTAAAGCACGAGGATTTTAAATTAAAAAATTATGCTCATAATGTACCTTTAAAATCTGTTGAATCTGTACATGGATTAGGAACTAATTTAAAAAATAAAACAAAACAACATTGATAGAAATGAATCTCAATGTTGTCATTACTTTTTCTCCATAATCTAAAGTTAAAAAAATACATACATATGCATTGAATTGTCCTAGATGATAAAGCTCTAATGTGACTCAGATAGATAAAATTAGGTGAAAGTAGGTAAATTTCAATTGTTAGATTAAAATACACTATGTTGTAAGATCAATTAACAATCAAAGTATTAATAATCTTTTTGTTTCCTATGGTGTTTTTTCTTTTCCATTTCTTGTAAATATAAATTATATGTAAACTATTATTTATGCTCTTGGCTCTTAAAGTGATGAAAACTTAATATTATGACACCAAATTATTTAATAAAGTCTGTTAACGAAGTTGACATAGAATATATCAATAAATTAGTTTTCTTTTGTGAAATGTCTGTTTAGTTTTGTTTACTGTTCCATATTTTATTTTATTCTACATAGTTTCCATTTTACATAGTTAAAATACGTCTCTAATTACAGAAACTTTTTTATGTGAGCAAAGTAACATTAACACCTAAACAATTATGCAGTTGTAACTACAACTTGACTTTAAATAGTATTAATGCAGTAAAATATATTTAGTTTATCTTGCGGTTACATTTGGTCAGTTATTTATTTAACTTTGCCTTTATTGGAGGGCCTATAGATTAAAAAACTCTAGAGAGGCTCAGGTAAAATTAGATGAAAGTAGGTTAATTTCAGTTGTTAGGTTAAATTATGTTGTAAGATCAATTAGCAATTAAAATGCACCTTTGTTGTGTCTTCAAGAAGGAACTTATTAGAGTATATGTGATCTCAAATCAATCTAACACCCCATTCCTTTTGAAAAATAAATCATTTTATTAGGGGCTCTTACAGTTCTTAAAACAAACCATACATCCATTGTATCAAGTACATTTGTGCATATGGTGCCATCATTTTCAAAACATTTTATTTCTACTTGAGCCCTTGATTTCAGTTCCTCTTCCCCCACTCCCACCCTTGTGATCCCTTGATAAATTACAAATTATTATGATTTTTTATCTTATACCATCAACTGTCTCCCTCCACCCATATTTTTGTTGTATGTCTCCCTGGAGGGTGGAGGAAGGTCATACATAGATCATTGCAACCGGTTCCCCCTTTCTCCCCCTTCTCACCCCCTTCCCCTCACCCTCACGGTATCTCTACTCCCATTACTCTTCCGATGTATCTGTCCTGGATTCTGTGTGTCTAGAACTCTTATCTGTACCAGTGTACATGACATGCTTCACCGTAGCAGAAGAATTGTAAGGCAGAACTTGGGTCATGATAGTGAGATTAAGGAAGCATTAAAAAACTAGAGGAATAGTGTGAGTTTTGTGGGTGCTATACTGCACCTTGGCTCACTGGTCCCTTCCTTGTGACCCTACTGTGAGGGGACGTCCACCAACACCTCATTTATAAGACTATATGAAGCCTAATAAAGAATTGGCAAATGAAAAATCCCTTGGTAACTTCATAGGTCTGGATAAATGATTATTTCTTCATTTTGCCAACTTGACTTTGATTTTTCTGGGATTTCTAGCTAAACTGACTTTTAATCTGATTTCCTGGATTTGATATTATTTCTTAAGGCCACAGCTGAAAAGTCTGTGGAAAATCTGGGTGAACAGATCATTTGACAGTGATGAGAAAGAACCAGGTAGCCAATAGATGAATAAATGAAACCGAAAGAGATGCTGACAAGTTAGTATCATAGAGAATTTATTATTCTCATGTTCATAATTTTTAGCTCTCAAGAAGAGCAAAGAGATCTTAAGAATCACGTTATACATTGATTTCCCATGAGGTGACAGCAAATACACTCTGATTTTTTGACATTATGACCAGGATTACCAGCTCACGACTATATTTAAAATGAAAGGACATTTGTCATTAGGGATTCTATAGGCCAGGTCATCATAAAAATGGGGTCTGAGGTCTTTTGCTTCAATTCCTGCCTGCCCTCAGTCTTCCATGTCCTATCCCCACTTTCAAACTCTTGTGACTTCTCTTTGGTATGATTTTCCAAACTTCATGTGTTATAACTGTTTTTTCTCTTAGTATAATAATATTTTATCATATTTTGGGTGGTTTATATGGCAGTTTAGGTTCTAATCCAATGATTTCCATACAAATTGTCAGTGATATTGGACATTCTTCATAATATGTGAGAATTTTTATTATTTCCAGTCTAGCTATTTCATTTAATTAATTTTGTTTTCTTACCCCTATGCTCTCATCTTTATTTTGAAGTAATTGTGAATGTTTGTTCTCATATAGGTGATTTTTTTTAGTTCCACCATGCTTGCTGGGGGTTATTCATTATTTTGTGAGCAAATTTATTATTTTCCTTTATGTGGAAATAATCTGAAAATTTATTTTATACATTGGACAAGAACAGAATAAGTAATCAAACTACAGTGAAGTATTTTAAAAAAAACCCATCCCCTCACCAGTGTTAGATTTACAGATAATCTGCAAAATGGCTCACCTCATTAAAATCTAAGGTCGGTTGATGCTCTGCCAAACACACCCAGTGCTTACAGAGGTCCTACCACAATACTGGTGGTCCCAAGATATTAATCATTGAAGGAAATTTATTTAGGAAGAAATAGAGCACTTAAAAACAAGTCAAAATGCCCGAATTCGCCACCTATGCAGTGGGTACACAAGATTCATTTGTGGAACCATCTAGGAAATAAGCCTCTGAGAACCCTCCCTAGCTAAAACTGAGGGTGGGAGGAAAGCGGTCACTAAACTGAGTGCTTGGAAGAGGGGAGTACAGAGGATCGAAGTCATGAATCTGACTTGAACAGCTAAAACTTTGTTAGCCATCCCCCCGCGATGCGGTCTGGACCTGATCTGGTTTCCAAAATGTTCTATATTTTTGTTTGTATTGTTTTGTTTGATTCTTGTTCTTTTACATTAGAGTGTATCTCAGAGGTGTCATGTCAGTGGAGGTCACCCTCTTGAAGCTGTGCTATATGTGTTTCCATTTTTGGTATCTGAAACCCAGGATTGATGAACCTATAGAGCCAGTGAATAGAATAAGGGGGTTGGGGGAGGGGGGGTAAAAGGAAGACGATGTCAAGGAGCCCATATAGAAAAATGTTTGTAAACTGATAGTGGTAGCAACTGTACATTCTGCTTGATGTGATTGTGTGAGGTTTGTTGTGTGGATATCTCAGTTCTTGTTTGTAATCCAAGTGAGGGGTTATGAAGGTTAGGGAGGTTTCAGGTTTTACAGTCTGAAAAGAATACACACCATTACAGGGAAGCATGCCAAACCACATGGAAGCCACAGTGGGGTTCACAACTGAACAGGGGCAACCTCATGGGCCTGCGTGCCCACATTTGCTGAACAGAAGCCAGAGAGTATGCAGCATGCCTGAACAGTCGCAGGAGCAGGGTTAAGGGAGAGAAGGGCCCGGTGTCCTACCATCAGGGTATTTCAAACCTCTGACTGGGGGGCGTGGTTGAAGGTAAAGGTTGACTCCATTGGCTGAATTAAGCCCACCTGAGTCTAGTTTGGGCCACCCAGGTGTAACGCCCACATGGCTGGAGGGTGTGTGTGTGTGTGTGTGTGTGTGTGTGCTGAATTGGAGCATGCCCAATTAAGGTCTTTATGGGTGGCTAATGGTTGCCGGATTTCCTTCCCAATCTCCTGTAGGGGGCCTGCGCAGGCATGGGAGGGACAACTCCCCTGTCCATGTTGGGCTACCTAACAATTGCACTATGGAATGATGTGATATATGTATTAAATCCAAACAATAATAAATTTTATCCATTTAAATGAGTTTTATTTGCTTCTGCTTGATATACCTTTATTTTGCTCAAGTTTGAGTGATAAATCTTCCCTACATTATCTTTTTTTATCCAACCAATTCAAAGGAACAAAACCAAAATGATTATTAGTGACACCCTTTCGCTTTAGGTATTTGCAAGACTTAAAGTGTTTAAAGTTTGTACTGCGTAAAAGGAAAACACTATCTGAATGACTATCCTAATGATAAACAGCTGTAAAATGTGCCCGTGGCACTGGGGTCCCAGGGTGAGTAGTCTTCACAGTACCCTAGCTTTCTTGAGGAGAAGGTCAGAGGTAAATGGGTTTGTATTATTGTGACATACATCCAACACTGTAGGTTTCCTTTCCTTCAGCAAGGGCTTTATTTGTTAAAAGAGCATTATGCTTGACCTCCAATTTTGGCTGACAATTTACTGATGAGATTCATATCATTAGGGTTACTGTGGTATTCTGACGTATTTGCTGAGTTCTGGGCCACATCCTGCAATGCCACCATAGCTTCTGGATCCTGCATGGTGGCAAGAACCTCTGAATCACTAAGAATCTCATTGAGCCCAGGCATTCCTACCATTCCAGGCATACCCCCTCCCATTCCAGGCATTCCTCCAGGATAATTACCAGCCATCCCCCCAGGAAAGCCACCTGGAAAGGAGCCATGCTGAGCTCCTGATTGTTGTCTAGCTCCTTCCTCCTTCTGTGCTCCTTCTTGTTCTTCCTGGGCTTTCTTAACCCTTTCCATTCTTCCTTTCTTGCTCTTCATACTTTCTTCAAGGTTCTGCAAATTTCTAGGCCCTTGACTGAATTTCTTTCAGCATTGAACTAGCATCTTCCTCTTAGTCCAGATTGCAAGCAGGGGCAAAATCATGTGCGGCTTCTTCCAAATGGCCCAGAAGTCTGTGAGTAAGGCTGAATGGAACTGGGATTGATTTCAATGGCGTTGTCACTGTGGTAACAACATTTGGTTTCTTTCATTTGCTATAGACTCTGGCTCTCTTAGCATAAAGAACGACCACGTGAGGATTCAGTTTGATGGCATCAGTGAATAGATCAATAGCTTTCTATGGTTCGCCATCATTTAGGGCATCAATGGCAGCCACTTTCTTAAAAATATATATATATATATATATATTTAATATATATAATGATTGCAATATAGATAATGATTGCATAGTTCAATCACATCGAGGAGAATTGTACACTTGCTACCACCATCAGTTGCCAAATGTTCTTTTTCCACCTGGGCTCCTTGACATCATCTCCCCGAGCCCCACCCCCCATCCATCATCTTACCCACCTCCCCCCGAAACCCTTATTCTACTTGCTGCATCTATAGGTTCATCAATCCTGGGCTTAATATTATCGAAAAATGGAAAATCACATAGGACAATTTCAAAAGAGTGTGACCCCAGTGACATGACACATCTGAGATATACTGTAATATGAACAAACAAAAACCAAGCCAAACAATACAAGTAAAAAATACAGAAAATTTTGAAAACCCGATCAGGTCCAGCCTGCATCATAGGGGGGAATCTACTGACCAAGTTTTTACTGGTCAAGGCAGATTTATGGCTTTGATCTTCTTTATTCATCTCTCCAGAGCTCTCCGTTTAGTCACCACTTTCTTCCCCTCCCACAATTGTAGAGAGGAGTTCTCCAAAGATTATTTCCTATGTAGTACCACTAATGAAGGGCTCCCACCATCAACCATAGTCTTCTGTACTCCAGATTCGCACATTTAGGCTCTGATACTAGTCCTTCCTTCCACTGCGGATTATGTGGTTTGCCATCCTACGGTGACTAAAGATGGTGTGCTTTTTCCATGTGGACTTAATTGACATCTCACTCAGATGGCTGCGTGTTTTGAAACAAGCTTTTAAGGCCCCAGGTACTATTTTATCTGATAGCTGGACACCATCTAGATCAGTGGTTCTCAACCTGTGGGCCGTGACCCCTTTGGCGGGTCGAACTGCCCTTTCATAGGGGTCGCCTATGGCCATCAGAAAACGCAAAAATATTTCACAATATGTAATTGCATTTTATTTTGTGATTAATCACTATGCTTTAATTGTGTTTAATTATGTTCAATTTGTAACAAAGAAAGTACATCCTGCATATCAGATACTTACATTATGAGTCATAACAGTAGCAAAATTACAGTTATGAAATAGCAACAAAAATAATTTTATGGTTGGGGGTCACTACAACGTGAGATATTTAAAGGGTTGCGGCATTAGGAAGGTTGAGAACCACTGATCTGAGTTCTTTGCCACATTTTGCTATAGCATCCATATCTTCTGTGTTTTCTTCCTGCAGGTGAGTATGGAGCAGGGCCTTGATGTAAGAACTAGTTGTTCTTACTTTGGAGATAGGATTTACTGCCCCAAACCCATTTCTGGATTCATTTTTTCCTATTAATTTGTTCTTACCCGGGGGTTACTACATATGTCATATCATTCCATAGTTCAATTTTGCAAACAAACTTGTACGATTGTTTCCATAATGAGTTTCCCAAAATGCTTTCCTTCCCTGATCCAACATCTCTTTGGTTATATCTACAGTTTCATCTCCCATTTTTTGAGGAGCATAATTATCCAGTGCAATCTCACTTTCACTGTCAATTTGTAGGTCACTTTCCTGACTTGGTGGATCATTTGTCTATCTTTTCTTCCGTCTTCCTATCATCTGTTTTTGCTTCTGTTTTGCCTTTATGAGTAGTAGGTTGTATTTTACCACCCATGCTCTCTACCCACTCAGTCAGGAAGCGCATTTCCTCCGTGTACAGTAGGCTCCAGTCTTGCTTGCACATTTTCATAAAGGCAAACAGCTCACTCACTTTGAGGGGTCCATGGTCCACAGGCAGAGGGAAGCAGAGGACATGGCTGAGGAGGCTGGGGTTCCTTTCCAGGTCTGGGAGTTGGCTCAGCATGACCATACCACCAAATAATCATTTAACTACAGTGGTCAAGATTCAAAGAGCATCTCCGGGAAATAGTCTTGTGGAAGCCCATGTTCCCCACCATTCCAGTAAAATTCTGTTGTTGTTGTTGTTGTTTTTAAGAAATTTAATGTTCTATTTTTTATTTTCCTTCTATTCTATCAAGGCTCATCCATTCTGACCCTGGTTAAAATGATTGGTAGTATTAGCCGGGCACCATGTAGTTCTTCTGGACTAAGGATAGATGAAACCATGCTGTGTATAGACTATTTGTCCTGTAAACTAGTTTTCTCTTTGAATGTTTGGTTCCCTTTCTCTTTTGCTCTTTTAACTGCATCTTAGATGGTTGCTCCCAAAATTTTAACACCCCAAGAACTACTCATCAAATTGGATACAGAGCATAACTTTATGAACTACTTTATGCAAATTGACTCAATTACTCCATGAAATTATTGCTATAATCCTCAAAACCAGGAAACTAATCCCTTAAACTGTTTGGTTATGCCTTAAAGGTATTAATAACTATAACTTCTATGTGATTTATTATATACGTGCATATATGTGCATATGATTATAAATATCTGCACTTATGATTATACCTCGATACATATGCATATGCTTAAATACACAGTATCTACCTACGTAGACATCTATATTAAAGGATACCTCGGGGGGTTATACATTGGGGTGTTATCTGAAACTTCCTCTCTTCAGGAAAAAGATTGAAGCTTTCTGCTCCTGGGAAGATTTACAGTCTATGAGCCAGGACTGATGCAATGGCAGAGGGCTTTGTTAATATGCATACATGCCATCTTACAAAAATATGGACCCCCATATATATTTTAGGTTATGTGTTTTTTCCAAAATTATATAGGCGATACCAGTTACCAACAAGTCCTTTTTTAATGCATATTTGTTTTTTTATTTATAGATCGTTACCATGTGAATTATAAAGATGAAAAGGGACATTAGGGTGGAACTTGGGTAGATGTATGCATGCCAAGGTGAAGGCGAGACAATGTTCCTATACATTACGGTTAGTTTAACAGAGAACTGCGACCATTTAAAAATATGCAGAACTTATATAATCTGTCCTTTAGAAAGAGCTGCAATAGTGTTGTAAATTGAAAAGAATTCAAAAGGATAACTAATATGAAATATATAACTGTATATAAGAATTCAGAAAAGGCTGCATTTTGTAAAGTCAGTCAGCTGTATTAAAAATGACACAAATGCCAAACCAGATGCATGTTCTATAAAAAGGGCACTGTAAGATATGTTTGCGGCATTACATCCACGCGGTTTCCTTTTAATTATCATTGAGACAGAAGCATGCACATACTCATAGGATCTACTTAGCGGCGTCCCCAATCTACAAAGGCTGTGTCTCTCACTGCAGGAACTAAGCAGGAATCCGAGCGGCTGCTTCCTCCTCCTCGGCGGCCGCTTGGTTTGCGTTAATTTCAGCGAGAGTGCGGCCAAACCAGGCCCACTCATTATTGCAGGGGACAGCAATCTGCTCTCCACATCGTATATAACAATCTGTCCTTCAAAATCACCCACGGCAATCTCCCTTCCTGAATGGGTCCATCTTGCACGATTCAGAGCAGGGTTGTCCTGGACAGAAATGCTGGCAGTTGGCACCTCTGTACCATTATTGAGATTCCACAAATCCAGTGTCCCTACTCCATCCACACAGGCAAATAGGGCTGGGTGGGTGGGTGACCACATCACATCATAACCATAGCCTGAATTATTTTCAAATGAGTACAGAGGCTTGTTATTCTTAGTTGTCCACAGTTTTACTGTCCAGTCAAATGAGGAAGTGACAAAAAGATGTGAGAAGTCTACTGCACCCACTGCTGCATGACAATGGATGTCCATGATTGGTCCTTGATGCCCCTCAGCCATTTCACTGATCCCAGCTTTGCTGCCGTGGTGGCATGCTGTGTACATGGAGCCTTCTTCGCTCCCAACCACAAAGTTGTTGACGTCTCCAACAGGGAAGGACATAGATGTCACAGCTACTGCATTTGACTGCTAATGCACCAGCTCCATGCTATCATGCGGATGGGAGAGCACGTCCAGGCTCCATGAACAAATATTTCCATCAGTAGAGATGCTAATCAGATTGTGAGCATTTTGCGTGCCAAGTACATTTACACAATATACAGGGTGTGTGTGTGTGCAGCAGCTGACAGTGGAGTCCTTTGCACGGGAGTTCGTTTATTGTTGCGGTTATCCCAAAGCACGATTTGGCCTGAGTAAGTACCACCACCAACAATGTCGGGGTGCAGTTTTGCAAATGTAGCAGACATCATAGCTGACTGGCAGTGGAACACAGACTGGGGGGAGTTTTCTTGTATTTCATGTTCCATATCAGGGCTACACCATCAGGCTTGTGGGAATCATCTTCATTATTATTATAGGAAGCAACAAGTAACTCTGGATACTGAGATGACAAATCCAAACAACTAGCAACACGATGCTTTGACCAACGCTCATCAAAAAATTATCGATTTAATGACAGCTTAACACCTGCTTAAATCTCTCCTTTTTTGTCTTCCAAATCTCTCCCACTGTAGTCAAGGAAGATGTTAATCTGTTCAGAAAGCGCTCTTTCTGCAATTTTTGTAGAATTGTCAAAGAAACGTAATAATTCCCCAGAGTGCAAAATTTGTTGTTTTACTTCTTCAGTGAGCTTATGAGGGGGAGCGTTACTATCTGTCTTCATCTGTCTTTAAAGTTTTCTCCTCCTCAGGTTCGGTAGGTGGTTTAGGTGCCACGACGTCATCTTCTTCCTCTTCTTTGGGCTGAGCCATACCTGGAGTGTGAGTTTCCTTTCTATATGTGACAATCTCTCCTGGAGGAAAGTCAACTTGTGTAATTTTAGCCATTCCCAGTTTAATAGGTCCTCTACCCAAATCGGAATCTGAGTGAAGCTGGAGAACTGATGGATATGCATCCCAAATGCAGCATCCTAGATCCCGCGGCGCCTTCTCCAGCGTGGCTTGGGGTGCTCACAGATTTGGAGGATGGAGACAGGAGGAGGAACAATGGGGGATTCTGGAGTCAGCCCCATGCTTCTCTTTTTCCACCATCTGATTCTTCTGACACAGGAGCAACGGCTCCCTTCTTCTGATCACTATCCTTGTTTTCCCTTTCTTCTTCCTTTCTCTTCTTCTCTCTGATTTGGGCCAACCACTGCTTCCCATGCTCTAACTCAGCTTTGAATTCACTTTTGTCCGACATGTTGAGGCCCTGTGAGGTTTTGGGATGGGGAAGAGTCCGCCCGCCTGCAACTTCCCAGGCACGTCCGTCACTCGCCTTCCTCCAACAAGTCCTTTTTTATTGTGTTCATGCTTATGTACATTTTAGCGACGTCATTTACCTTTGTCAAGCTGTGTACATTTGACCCTCAGTAAGTATTAGCTTTCACAGCACCAAAAATAACATGCTATCTAGAGAGTAGAACCTCCTCTCCTTACCCCACCGACAGTAACCACGAATGAACATTAGATTCTGTGTAATTATCTGTTCATGGCATTTGATAAAATTCAGAATACATAATATTTATTTTCGTGATAGACTTATTTCATTCAATATAATGTCTTTCTGGTTCTTCCATATTCCAAGATGTTTTAGGAACTCCTTTTTCCCCATTATTACTGTGTAGTAATCCATTTTATGTGTGTACCACATTTTGTTTATTCGTTCATCCATCAATGGCACTTGGGTTATTTTAATGTTTTTGCTATAGTGAGTCGCGCTGTGAAGAACACAGGTATTCATATGTCTGTTGGTGTCACTTCTGTTAGATCCCTAGAGGTGGAATTGCTGGGCCATATGGCAGCTCTACATCTAGTGTTCTGAGCTATCTCCAGACTACATTTTCTAACAGCTATACCATTTTTCTTTCGCACCAGCAAGGCGTGAGCGTTCTACTTTCTTCAGCATTGGCTATTTTTGATTTGCTTTTTTCTTGGTTTTTAAACTGTAGCCACGCCGCTGTTGTAGTTGTTAGGTGGTGTTGCTGTTATTAGAAATAGAAGGGAAATAAGCGGAAGATGGTTTAACCACTATGGGAAATGGTATGTTGTTGGTAGTTCTGAGCCATAGCGACCCTACGCACAGCACAGCAGAATGAAGCAAGACCCGGTCCGGCGCCATCCTCAGAAACTTGGTCTTCTGTTTGAACCCAGTGATGCAGCCACTGTGTCAACCCGTCTCATCACAGCCCGTCCTCTTTTGGGCTGCCCCTCCACGGGACCAAAGATAATGTATGTCTTCTTCAGATATCGCCCTCTCCTGAAAATATGTCCCAATAGGTGAGATAAAAAGTCTCGCCAACCTTGCCTCTAAGGAGTATTGCAGCTGTACTTTGTCCCAAAAAGGTCTGTTTGTCCATTTGGTAGTCCATGCACCTTTTGTTTTCTTCACCCGCGCCACAATTCAGACGCATCGATGGGTCTTTGGTCTTCCTTATTCCAGAGTGCAATATTCACAGGCATGTGAGGCCATTGAAAACGCCCTGGCTTGGGTCAGACTAACCTGAGTCCTCAAAGTAGCTTCCTTTCTTTTCAACAGTCTAAGGAGGTTGTGCAGCAGAGTTACCAGTGTCGTTTGATCTGACTGCTGGTTCCGTGAACATTATTTGTGGACACAAGTAAGAAAAACTTTGACAACTTAAATATTTTTTCCCATTTATCGTGGGGTTACCTATTGGTGCCCTTGTGAGGATTGGTTTTACAGTCAACTGTTTGTAATCCATACTGAAGGCTAATGTACACTGTAGTTTGTTAATACACTCTCCTCTGATCCGGTTGCAGCATTCTTCTTCATATAACTCACCTTCTCTAATTATTTGCTCAACATAAGTCTGATTATGTATGGTGAGAGGGTGCAACACTGATGCACATCTCTCTTGCTTTTAAACAATGTAGTGTTCCCTTGTTCTGTCCGCACAGCTGTCTCTTGACCCAGGTGCAAGTTCCGAATACGCACAATGAATTGTGCCATGCTAGTGGAAGTGACATGATATGTCTTTGGTTTTGATTTACATTTCTCTGATGAAAATCTTTTCATGTGTCTGCTAACGATCGGAATACATTATTTGGTAAAGTGTCTGTTTATGTGTCTTTCCTGTGGCCTTTGTGTCATAGTTCTTGATTGAGTTGTGTTTTTGTTGCTAAGTTGTAGAAGTTTTCTACATATTTTAGTTATCAGTTTGTTGTCATTCCAGAGATTTTTCCACAGTATGTAGGTTGTCTCTTTAATCGTTTGAAGAACCTAAGTATTTAACTTTTATGAGGTCTGATTATCTGTTTGTTTATTCTGTTGCTCATGCATTTGTTGTGTTTGATAATCTACTGTAGGAAAAAAAATTAGGCCTTAAGGCTTTCCTCCTGTATTTTCTTTCAAGAACTTAAGGGTTTCATATTTAACATTTAAGTCTTTCATCCATTTTAAACACATTTTTGTGTATGGTGTACGGAATCGATCTTGTTCATTTTCTTGCATGTGAAAATCCAGTTTTGTCAAAATCAATTGTTGAAAAGATTACTCATTCTCCATTGAAAAGATTTGGCTGCTTGTAAAAAGTTAATTTATCAAAGGGGGTTGGATTTATTTTGGGATTTCAATTTTATACCATTGGTCTATGTGTCTGTCATTAAACCAGTACCAGCAAAGGGTGAAGCAGGCCCAGGCATAATCCCTGTGGGACCTGATCACTGTAAGCACCACTTTAGAATTTTTCAAAGTTTCCATAAGTGCAAAATGTCAGATAATGAGAGAGTTGATAAGTGAGGAATAAATGTATTTTTATCTTACTAAAATTTAAAAAATAAAAACCAGATGCTGACTTTTCAAAAACGAATTCAAAAAAAAAAACTAATTCAAAATGGATCTAAGACCTAAATGTTCAAACTAAAACTGTAAAGTTATTGGAAGAAAACATAGGGACAAAACTTTGAAGCTTGATTAAAAAAAAATTGAGTTATCCATTACAACTAATAATGCACAAACATCCGAAGTCACATTTTTAGATAACTAAAACCAAAAACTAAACTCACTGCCATCGAGTTGATTCTAACGCATAATGACCATACATAGGGTTTCTGAGGCTTTTAAAATTATTATGGGAGCGGACAGCTTCATCTTTTCCCCTCATAGCTGCTAGGGGTTTTCTATATCTTTCCTAGCTGTTAGCCAATGCTTAGATGGCTGTGCCACTAGGGCTCCTTTTTAGACAACTGGAGCCTCATAAAATTAAATAAGTAATTGAATCCAAAGTGTAAAAGGATAAATTTACAAGCTGGGGAAAAATCTTTTGGAACAGCATATCTTACAAGAGTTTAACCTCTAAAACACATAGGAGGTATCAACATGTCAGCAACAAAAACCAACACAGTTAAAAACTGGGGAAGAGACATGAACAGACACTTCACCAAACAGGACATTCAAGTGTGCAAGAAAAAAAATTAAAATATGTTTTAAAATATCATTAGTCATTACAGAGATTCAAATCAAAACTGCAATGAGGTATCATTGCATCCTTGCTAAAAGGACATGGAACAAAAATTCTAGAAACAACAAATGCGGGAAATGATATTGAAGATTGGCACATTATCCATTGTAAAAAATGTTACAACCACTGTGGAACATGGTGTGGAACGTCCTGAAAAAAAATTAGACATAGAACTAACTTTTAGCCAGAAATCCCCCATGTCAGTATATACCCTAGAGATCTAATGCAAAAGAGACAATCAGATATATGTACACCTATGCACGTTGGAACAATGTGCTCAAACAAAATAACTGTAAGAATGGCATGAGACCAGTTTGCTACCGTTTGGAATCTATTGATGGTACCTAACAACACTAACAAATTCATTGCAACACTAATCACAATAACAAGGGAGATGAAAACAACTTAAGTCCCTGCCAATGGATAAACAGATCAACATAATTTGGTATATACATTTTGCTGTTGTTACATGCTGTAAAGTCAGTTCCCACTTGAAGTAGTTAGTTTATTGCACCAACCTGGCCAATAAACACATGTGGGGTTAATTGAAGGGCGGAGGGATAAATGGCTCAGTGAGTCACGCCTTTTGAGTTCTCGGGTCTCTTGCTTTCTGATGGTCGGACCGGGGTGCAGCTTCCTTAGCCAGTTCCCTGCTTGAGCTGGCAAAGCTTACTTCCTGCAAGACATCCCAGAGGAAAAGCCATATGGACCTACTCCGATGAAGCCCTGGGTGCTGGAGCAGACGTGTGGAGACCCCTGCCAACGCTGAGATGTTTACACATTCACTGACTCTGCTTTCCTCCTGCATTCGGCATCATTCCGTCTGTTTTGTGAGATGGAGGAGAACTTTGTGGATTGGTGTTTGATACATGGATTCATGGGTTAATGTTGGACTTGGGGTTTGGGCAGCACTGGGTTGGGACGTTTTCTTGATACGCACTTAACCGTTATATAAAACTCTCTCTTATACAGGAGTTTCTGTAGATTTGTTTCTCTAATGCACCCAGAATTGTACACCACTCATAGTGACCATAAATATAACTGAAATAAATACCACTTGGTTCTGCACCATCCTTATAGTTGTTCTTAAGGTTGAGCCCATTGATGCAGTCACTGTGTCTAACCATCTTGCAAAGGACATTCCTCTTTCTTGGCTGCTCCTCCACTTTACCAAGCATGATGTCTTTCTCCAGGGACTAATCTCTCCTGATAACACAGTCAAAGTACATGAGATGAAGTCTTGCCACCCTGGCCTTTTAGGAGCATTATGGTTTTACTTCTTCCAAGACAGATTTGTTTGTTCTTTTGGAATGTCATGGTACTTTCAATATTCTTCACTAATACCATAGTTCAAATGCATAGATTTTTATTTGGTCTTCCTTATTCAATGTCTAACTTTCCAAATTTCACATACATATGAGGCAATTGAAAATACCAGGACTTGGATCAGGCATACCTTCATCCTCAAAGTAATGTCCTTGTTTTTCAACACCTGAAAGAGATCTTGCACAGCAGATTTACCTAATACAATGTGTCATTGATCTCTTGATTGCTGCTTCCATGGGCATTGATTGTAGATCCAAGCAATGTGAAAGCAAAATGTTACTTGTATGTGTTATCAGTGATATTGTTCTATAATTTGCACATTCTGTTGGGTCACCATTCTTTGGAATAGGTACAAACATGGATCTCTTCTAGTTAGTTGCCCAAGTGGCTGTCTTTCTTATTTCTTGAAATAGAAGAATGAGCGCATCATCAGCTTGTTGAAACATTTCAATCGGTATTCCTTCAACTCCTGGAGCCTTGCTTGTGGCTAATGACTTGAATGCGTCTCAGAATTATTCCTTCAATACCATTAGTTGCTGCTTATATGCTACCTCTTTAATGCTGATTAGAGTAAATACATACAATAAAACATTGTTCAGGTATAACAAATAATGATGAGTTTCCAAATATAATGTGAATGAATCTGAGGGACATTATGTCAAATGCAATGTCAATCACAAAAGGACAAATACTGTATTATATCACTATTACACAAACGGTAAGACTAGGGATACAAATTGTAAATTAATGATCATAAGTAGTTACCAGGGATAGATGGTAGTGGGAAGATCATTTTCTGGATTGTAGCCACTTGCTGCTGCTGATGGGAAATATAATACCAAATGTGGCTGAAGTGTGTGCAGCTTGAACAAGGCAAACAATGTTACTAATAAATGTGCAAGGAAAAAGGATGTTTTGGTAAGTGCTATGTCATATAGCACAATGAATCAGAAGTGACTCAATTATAGTGAGTTTGCTTGTTTGTTTGTTTTGAATATAGCATATGCAATTGAGCACCAAATAAAAAGTGGACTATGGTTATGTGAATGACTCCTGGTGGTGTAGTGATTACATGTTGGACTACTAACCACAAGATCAGCAGTTCAAAACCACCAGCTACTCCAAGGGAAAAAGTCTGGGCTTTCTACTCCTATGAAGTGTTACAGTCTCAGAAACCCACAAGGATAGTTCTACCCTGCCTATAGGGTCACTATGAGCCAGCATCGATTCAGTGGCAGTGAGTGTGGTTACATTTGTCTACAAACATACCTATACCTTTATACCTATCAAGTCATATTTGTTTTTGGTACTAGAATACTACTGGTATTATTGAAAGCATTAGGGAGTATTTCTTCTATTAATATTTTTGGAAGAGTTTGAACATGATTAGTGTCAGTCAGCTCTTCTCTAACGTTCTATAGAATCCCCCAGTGAGGAAGTCTGGTCCTGTACTTTTCTTTTTAATGAGGGTTTTTATCATTTGTTTATGATGGGCCTGCTTTCCATCACTGTCCTGCTCTCTTGACAAACCACATTGTACTACTGAATTCAAAACAAATATCATCCGAGATAGCTCTTTCCCCATACTTTCTGCAGTGATTGGGAACCTGTCTCCTTATTTCATATAGTCTCGAGTCATTTCATATAGTGAGTGTGGTGAAATGGTTCATAAAATATGAAGCAGCTTATTTCAACCAGGAAGCCAAAACATAGGCTTCCGAATGAAATTCTTCCTTGGATTCAGATTTCTGGGGAGTCCTACACTTCCCATTGTCTTGCTACTTCACTTTTCTGAGTGCCTGGCAATGAAATTTTTTATACCAAGTAATCAAAGTTATACTGAATGATAATGAAGGCCAGTATGAGACCTAAATTGTGACAGTCAGGGAAATCAGGTAGTCTAACATTGAAGTGACTTTCTTGGCTTTAGTAACCAAGTTTTCTTCTTATTTGTTGAGGAGCAGCTCCAATCTTGTAGATGAAAAGCTTGCTACAAAGAGCCTACCCTTCTATTTCTAGTTCAGAGTAAACTGCCTGTTCCTTCACACTTGTTGCTTTCCTCACTTGTTGTTGTTGTTGTTAGGTGCCCTTGAGTCTGTTCTGTCCCATAGTTACCTTATTATGTACAACATTACAAAACAGTGCTGGATCTTGCACCATCCTCTCAATTGTTGCTATGCATGAGTTCATTGGGTCAGCCACAGTGTCAGTCCAAATCCTTGAGGGCGTTACTGTTTTTTAGCTGCCCCTCTATTTTACCAAACATGATGTCCTCTTCCAGGGACTGGTCACTACTGACACCATGTCCAAAGTATATAAGACAAAGTCATGCCATTCTCGCTTCTAAGGAGCACTCTGTCCATACTTATTCCAAGACAGATTGGTTTGTTCTGTTAGCAGCCTAGAGTACTTTCAATAGTCTTTTTCAGCACCATGATTCAAATGCATTCATTTTCCTCTGGTTTTCTTTATTAAAAATCCACCACTTGTCTGTCAGTTTGTCATACCGTGGTAGCCTGTGTGTTGCTGTCATGATGGAAACTATGTCACTGGAATTTCAAATGCCAGCAGGATCATTCAACAAAGGTTTCAGCAAAGCGCCCAGACTAAGAACGGACAATGAAGAAAGACTTGGCTCCCCATTCTGGAAGAAGAAGCCCCTGAAAACCTTATGCATAGGTTTCTCACTTAGGCTGGTAGTATTAAGATCAAAATTATGGGTTGCTTTCCTCAGTTAGGACACTAATGCATCTGTATTAGCCTCAGTCCAAGGCAGCTAATAGGTTTGGGGGAAGCCAATTTTCTTCATGAATTCATAAGGATACAGAGTTTATTAAGTTACTCATTCAACAAATTTCCTGAACATCTACGGCTCCAAGTACTCTTCTAGGCTATAGCACGCGTACCAATAATAGACAAAAATCCCTGTTCATTTAAAGTTTATGTTGTGGTGTTGAGTACGTAGTCTCAACATCAAGCAAATAAGTTAAAAAGTAATGAAAAACCCAAACCAAACTCATTGCCATTGAGTCAATTCTCATTCAGAGTGACCCTATGGACAAAATAGAACTTCCTCTGTGGGTTTCTGAGACTATAACTCTTTTTGGGAATAGAAAGCCTCATCAAAAAGTAATAAAGCAGATGATGATATATTACTAGCATAGACAAAGAAATTAAACCAAATCCACTGCCATCAAATTGATTCCAACTTATAGTGAGTCTCTGAGACTGTAAATCGTAGTCAGAGCAAACAGCCTCATCTTTTTTTTTTTTCAGTAAAGAGGCTGATGACATTGACCTTCTGGCCTTGTGTTGAGTAAAGGAGAATACAAATCTTAAAACAAATCTCAGGTATGCTCCAAGGCAGGAATAGATTAAAAACTTTTTAAGGTGCAAGCACCGAAAATAGGAGAATGTTTTTACTCAATAAATCATTAAAAATGAAAACGATTTTTTGATGTGTATAAAAAATGCAAGAAAGTCTTAATTATTTTTGACATCATATTTCTAATGATTTTATTTCAGGAACTATGGAATACTAGTTTGCTATTGTCCCAAAGTAATGTGGTTCAAGCCACATTAGTGCAAAAGATTATTGGAGACTCAGGTGTAGGCAACTCCCAATTGTCAAAGTTGATTGTAATATGACCTTCCAAAATCCCCAATTCACTGTCATTGAGTTCATGCCGAGTTATAGCAACCCTATAGGGCAGGCAGTGGTGAGCTTCAGTCGGTTTGCACCAATTCGGCAGACTGGATACCTACTTTTTTATTGAATTTGGTGAACCAGTTGTTAAAAAGGCACATGCAATCAGGATTCTCTCTGCTTTTACTATGCTTGTAATACTTATTTTTTCATTCGTTTCATAAATTCATTATACTTTTGATGAATAACTGCATTTTTGTTCCCTTGAGTTTGTTACTTCAGTAAACAAACATAAAATGTAAAAAGAAAAACTGCCAAAGTCAACAACCAGAGGGTGACATGTCATTTGTTTCAGCTTTGTGTTACACCCAAAATTCCCACGAGATATCATGAGTGAATTATACAATTCCTGAAAGTTCTCAAAGAGCTAAGAATATTGTCAGAACAATTGCTCTAAGTTCAACAGAAATGGGAAGGGCATTTTCAAAGATGAGCATAATATAATATGTTCAGAGAAAAAAGTCACCAGTTTCTAATATATCAAACACAATGGTGATTATTTAATAGACCTGTGTTCCCCATTCCCATTCCTCCTTTTTTTAACCCATATGAATTTTACATTCAGGTAAATGCTGCCCATTTGATCCCAAATGGTTGATTATTCCAAAGACTCCATAACTCCTTCGTCTTATTGTTCCCCTTATAGATCTGTCCATTATTTGGCTGACAACCAAGTCACAAGGATTAATTCAGTGCCACATCTGAAGGGTGACTAAGGTCCATCATCATTTTCAAAGTGTTTTCTTTCTACTTGAGCCCTTGATATCAGCTTCTCATTTCCTTGCTCCCTTCCCCACCCTCCCTCCCTCATGAACCCTTGATAATTTATAAATTATTATTTTCATATCTTACATTGTTCGCCATCTCTCTTCACCCACTTTTCTGTTGTTCATCCCTCTGGGAGGGGGTTATATATCGATCCTTATGATTGATTCCTCCTTTCTTTCTCTCCCCACCTCCCACTTACTCTCCTGAGTATCTATATTCTCCTTGTTGGTCCTGAGGGCTTTATCTGTTCTGGATTCCCTGTGTTGCATGCTCTCATCTGTAGCAGTGTACATGTTCTGGTCCAGTCAGATTTGTAAGGTAGAATTGAGGTCATGATAGTGGGGGAAGGAAGCACTAAAGAACTAGAGGAAAGTTGTCTGTTTCATCGGTGCTACACTGCATCGACTGGCTCATCTCTTCCTTGTGACCCTACTGTAAGGGGATGTCCAATTGTGTACAGATGAACTTTGGGCCTCCACTCAGTGTCCTCCACCCCCATTCACATTGATATGATTTTGTTCTGGGTCTTAGGTACCTGGTACCTGATCACATCAACACCTCATGATCACACAGGCTGGTGTGCTTCTTCCATGTGGGCTTTTTTACTTCTCAGCTAGATGGCCACTTGTTTATCTTCAAACCTTTAAGACCTCAGATGCTATATCTTTTGATAGCCAGGCACCATCAGCTTTCTTCACCACATTTGCTTATGCACCCATTTTGTCTTCAGCAATCATGTCGGGAAGGTGAGCATCACAGAATGCTGGATTATTAGAATAAAATATTCTTGTGTTGAGAGAGTACTTGAGTCGAGGCCCAATGTCCATTTGCTACCTTAATACCTAACATATAAAGATAAGTACATAGATCTATCTTCCTGTTGTTATATATAAATATATTTACATATGTACATGCCTGTGTGTAGACCTCTATAAATGCCCTTTGCCTCCTAGTTCTTTCCTCTATTTCCTTTTACTTTCCTTTTGTCCTGTTATCATGTTCGGCCTTAATTCAGGTTTAAGTAATTCCTCAATGTGACATTGCCCTTGATTAAGCCCCACTAGGCATCCTAAACCCTTCTCTCCATTGATTTTAGCTCACTTGTTGTTCCCTTGTCCCTGGGTTGGTTGACCCTTCCTCCTTCAATTCTCCCACCTCCCCTTCTCCCATGTACTCCCAGAACTGTTGGTCCCATTGTTTTCTTCTCTAAGTTGTTTATCTGGCCTATCTTATCTAGATAGATATGCAGAGACATTAATAAGGCCCCAAACAAGGCAAAGCCAAACAAAGAACAAAGAAAGACAAACCAACAAGAAAAACAAACAAACAAACCAAAAGAAAATCAATACAAAAAAGGAAAAGCCTATAAACAGTTCCAGGTCTCTTTTTTGCCTGTTAGGAGTGTTTTCCAGTCAAGTCTGAAAGGGTGCCATACTCTGTCCCCAAAGCCTATTTTTGGTATTCCTCGGGGACTTCATTGCTTTGGCCCCCTTGCAGCTCTGTTGCATGTCCTCAGTGTTTTGCCGCAGTGTGATGGGGTCAGATCGCGCACAATTCCCACACTGAGTCTCCAGTGTTGTCCTCTGTAGCGCTATGGTTCAGTGAGGGACATTGTGTCTTGTGTCTCATGGTGGGGCTGACCCTATGCTCCTCTCTGTGCATTGTCTGCTCTGAGCAGGAATATCGTCCTTGGGGCTTGTTGGGCCATGAGGTGTTCTACTCACTCTCCTTCCTTCTTTGTTTCTCCTGTGTGCTTTGATCAGACGTGTCCCTCTCCCCGAGCTGTAGCTTCAGTGCTGTACTCTGAAGTGCATTCTTCTTGGTGTGTGTGGGTGTGTGTGTGTGTGCACACATAGTTGGGATTGGGGCCAGTCCTGCAGACCTCTCTATCGATTCCCTGCCACATGCTGGTGTGTTGTATTCACATCTTGGTGTACCGGGTTGAAGTCTGGTCTCTCCCTCTCCCGTGAAGATATAAACAATACCCTCCTCTTGGGTGGGTGACTGATTGCTTTTATATGACTTCTTTTTTCTTTACTCTTATTTCTTCTGGACAGGGATAAGAGTTGCACCTATAATGGCTACTCACAAGATTTTAAGACCTTAGTCTCTACTCACTTAAGTAGGATGTAGAATATTTTCTTTTTGGACTATGTTATTCCAATTGACCTTGGTGTCCCAAATGACTATAGTTCTGAACCCTCAGACCCAGTTATTCATAACCTGAAGATGTATGGTTATGTTTAAGATGATTTAATTACTTTGTTCCTGTATGCTCCACTGCATTCATGGATATATTTATAACATTGGTAAATACACATATAAAATATCTTCTATCAAATAATGTATATATTCATGGTTATGTGCTCACTGCCTATCCCATACCTGTTCGGCCTATGTGTCAATCTAAGCATCTGCTTGTAGATCCCCCCCTATTGCAGGATTGTGTATATAACTGTGTTTAATTCTGTTGTATTTAATTCTTATTCTCTTTCCAGTGTCTTCCCTGCCTCTGCCATTTATGGATGAATTCTCTCTTATTGTACAGGGGGGGGGGTACCCAAAAAACCTGGAATTTTTGTCCTTCAAAGTTATGTAATTCAATTTTTTTTACAAAACAACCTATCACCTTCAAAGTACTCTCCATCACACTTAATACATTTGTCAAATCTGCTATTCCACTGTTGGAAATATTTTTCACTCATCTCTTTGAATGACAGCACCTCCCTCATCTTTTTCTTCACCTCTTCAACATAGTCAAATTGCTGTCCTTTCATGGTCCATTCATGGAAACAAAAAGAAGTTGCAAGGAATGAGGTCAGGTGAGTAAGGTGCATGGAGCAAGAGAGGCATGCTGTTTTTTGTCCAACACTAGCACACTGAGATGGTTGTGTGAGCAGGTGCATTGTCATGGTGGCAAAACCAGTCACTCTGATGCCACTAATCAGGCCTTCTTTGGTCACACTCTGTTACACAATCTCTTCAGAACCTCTAAGTAGAAAGCTTGATTAACAGTCTGATTAGGCGAAACAAACTCCAAATGCAGTATTCTCCTCCAATCAAAAAGACAAATGAGCATCCTCTTGAATTTTGATTTCCCTTGATGAGCTTTCTTTGGGATGAGGTGATGATGGCTTCTTTCACTGTCTTGATTGATATTTGCTTTCAGGGTCATACAAATAGGGCCATGTGTCATCAGCAGTAATGACCTTGGGGAAAACATCTGGTTTGCTTTGGAGCTGTTCTTTTAAAGCATGGCATGTTTCCACTGTTTGCTCTTTTTTCTGGTCAGTCAGAACCTGAGAAGCAAATTTCGCAGCAACCATTCTTATTCCCAAATCGTCCGTTAAAATCCACTGAACCAAGCTCCAAGATAGTACAAATAACTCCCCCATTTCTTCAATGGTCTACCCACCAAGGGTCTTGGAGCACAAGTACATGAATTTTGTCTACAGGTAGTCTATTCAAGAAGTTGACCGATGTCAAGACCAAGGTTTGTTACCAATCAATAGTTCATCTTCTTTGAAACAAGAAAACTATTCGTATGTTTGAGATTTTCCCATAGCTCTGTCCTTGTAGGCTGTGTTCATCACCACAACAGTTTCGGTGGCAATTTTCCCAAACATCAAGCCTGAAACAAAATTTCATGGCCACACGCTGTTCTCTTAAATTGCCATCATAAAAAATGTGGATTAAGCGAAACTGTTTTTACAAAAAGAATTCACTTTGACCAGAGAACCTTCCCAGGCAACACCACTGGGTACACGAACTCAGAGCAAGTTACTAGAGTTCCCAGTAGGAAAAATGTGTACTGTGAAAGTTCTACCCAGTAGAGCTTTTTTTTTCCATTTTGGGGGGAGGGGTTGCCCCTTGCATGTTGCCTAAGCCTTCAGTCAAATTAATATGTGTGATCTGCATCACACTAGTTTTAATCAACTCTCTTCCAATCTTCATGTGTGTTCTTCTTCATATACTCCATCTTCTCAGATAATTTGCTCAACTTACATATTAAACAAGTACAGTAACAGGATAAAACCCTGAAACACACCGTTCCTGTTTGTAAATCGTGCAATAAACCATTCATTTGTTCTATTAGTTATGACTACTGCTTCCATGAGTGTTCTCTTATTGTGGATGCAAGGAAAAGAAAATCCTTGACACCGCCACCATTCCATGAGTGTCTATTACTTTGGGGACACCGTGGGATCATGCAATATGAAAGGAAACATTTGATCCTGTTTATCTCACCCCCAATGCATGAAACTGATCCAGCTGAGGCAAGACCTCCTCTGAAGAAGTAGTTTTTAAAAATACTTCTTTTTAAAATGTGAAAAATACGGGAGTGGTAAACGGATCACAAGCATTAGACCACCATATTGTTTGGAAGATCAGATTCAATTATTACTTGACCTGAGATCAGATGCCTGTCTTTTTCTAGGTATTTGTCCTTACAGTAATGGGCTCATAGAATACTTGTCATTTTGTGATCGATGAACTTTGCTCCACATAATGGTTTCCACATCTATCCAGTCATGAAGTGCTTCTTTGATTCATCAATGTATTCTAATGATACATAACAGATCATTGTGTTTATGTGCCAAAATTTCTTTATCCATTCATCTACTTATGAGCTTTTAGGCTGTTTCCAACTTCTTGTTATTGTGAACAGTGCTGCCATGAATATGGAAGTGCAAATGTCTGTTCATGTTATGTTTATTGTTTCTTTAGGGTATATTCCCATCGGAGCTATTGCCATATCATATGTGATTTCTCTTTACAGTTCTCTGAGGTAGTATCATATCACTTTCCACAATATTAGTACATTTACAAGGCCACCAAATATGTATAAGAAGTCTAATCTCTCCTCACTTTCTACAGTTTTTGTTGTTTTCTGTTTTTTAATTGGGTTGTCAATGTAGTGGTAAGATGATATTACATCATTCTTTTGATTTGCATCTCCCAGATTGCTAGAGATTATGAGCATTTTTCGTGTGCCTATTAGTCATTTGAATATCATTTTGGTTCGTGTCTTTTGAATGCTTTCAAATCGGATTTTTTTTTCTATTGTGGTGTGCAGTGTTCTGTAGAATTTAGAGATTAGTCCTTTGTCCATTGTGTCATTGCTAAAGACTTTTTCCCAGCCTGTGTACTCTTTTTGGACTCTTTTGATAAAGTCTTTTGGTGAGAATAAGTGTCTTATTTTTAGAAGGTCCCAGTTATCTTTTGTCTTCTGTTTTTCCTTTGTTATATTTGATAGTATGTGTATGCCCTGAAATAGGACCCTCAAATTTTTCCTGTTTTCTCCTTGAGGATCTTTAAAACTCTGGTATTTATATTTAGAACTTTGATCCGTCTTGAGGTAATGTTCGTCCTTGGAATGAGATAGTCAGTCCTATTTTATTCTTCTGCTGATAAAGTTCCCATTTTAATCGTACCATTTGTCGAATAAGCTGTCTCTTCCCCATTTAATTTTTTTTTTTGGTGCCCTTTGTCTAGAATCAGTTCTCTATAGGTGAATGGATTTATTTTTGGGTTTCTATTCAATTCCATTGGTCTTTGAACCTATTATTGTACCAAGCTGTTTTAACTACTGTGTGTAATAGGCTCTGAGGTCAAGCAGTATGAGGCCTCTAACTTTGTTCTTTTTAAGGAGTTTCTTGCTTATCCTAGTCTCTTCTCTCTCCACGTGAAGTTAGTAATTAATTTTCCCATTACTTTAAATAATGAGGTAGGGACTTAGATCAGGATTGTCTTGTATTTTTAAATTGTCTAGGAAGTATTGACATTTTCACAATGTTAAGTTTTTCTTCCATTTGTTTGGTTTCTTGTAATAGTGTTCTGTAGTTTTGTTTCTATGGCATTTTGTTTCTCTGCTTAGGCCTATTCCTAAATATTTTATCCTTTGGGTGGCTATTGTAAATGGTGTTGTTTTCTTGGTAAACTTTTCAGAGCTTATATCATTCCTATATAGGAATCTGATTGGTTTCTGCTTATTAATTTGTATCCTGACATATTGCTGAATATTTCTATTTTCATTTCTAACAATCTATTTGTTAAATCTTTAGGGTTTTCTACACATAACATAATATCATCTAAATAATAAGAGTATCACTTCTTTGCCCATTTGGATTCCTTTGGTTTTTTTTTTCTAATAGATCTGGTGCAGACTTCCTGCATAATGTTGCATAAGATTGATGGCAGGGGGCATCCTGATCTGCTACCATTCACAGGGAAAATGCTTCAGAATTTCCCTGTTTGGTGAGATATTGGTCATTTTTTAATATGGCCTTAATTATGTTGACACATGTCCCTTCTATTCCTATACGGTTGAGTGTTTTTTTATCAGATATTGTCAAATATCTTTTCTGCATTGATTGATATAATCATGCAGTTCTTGTTTTTTGTATATGATGAATTAGAAGGTTTGTTTTTCTAATATTGAATCATTCTTGTGTACCTGATTTGAATCCTACTTGATTACTATGTATTATTTTGTTGGTCTGTAGTTTATTATCCTTGTGAGGTCTGTGCTTTGTTTTAGAGACAGGGCTATACTCACTTCATAAAATGATGTTGGGAGTTTGCTGTCCTTTTCTATATTCTGGAATAATCTATGTAGAATTCTTCACTGAATACTTGCTAGAATTCTCCTCTGAATCCATCTGGTACTGGATTTGTTGTTTGATTGGAGGTTTTTGTTTTCTTTTTAAAATATTATTTACTTATTTTAATTGGTGGTCATACAACTTTTATCACAATCCTTCCATCCATTGTGTCAAGCACATTTGTACATTTGTTGCCATCATCATTTTCAAAACACTTTCTTTGTACTTGAACCCTTGGTAGCAGCTTCTCATTTTTCCTCTCTCTCCCTCACCCTTCTTCCCTTATGAACCTTTGTTAATTTATAATTTTTTTTCATGTTTTACACTGTCCTATGTCTCCCATCACCCACTTTTCTGTTGTCCATCTCCCTGGGAGAGGGTAATAGGTAGATTATTGTGATTGGTTCCCCCTATATCCTACCACTTTCCCCTAATCCTCCTGGTATGGCTATTCTCAATGTTGGTCCTGAGGGGTTTATCTGTCCTGTATTCCCTGTGTTTCCAGCTCTTATCTGTACCCATGTACATACTCTGGTTTAGCCAGATTTGTAAGGTAGAATTGGGGTCATGATAGTGGGGGGGGCATTAAAGAACTAGAGGAAAGTTGTATGTTTCATCAGTGCTACACTGCATCCTGACTGGCTCATCTCCTCCCCATGACCCTTCTGTAGAGGGATGTCCAGGTTGCATACAGATGGGCTTTGGGTCTTCACTCTGCACTCCCCCTCATTTACAATGATATGATTTTTTTGTTCTGGGCCGTTGATGCCTAATATCTGATCCTATCAACACCTCGTTATCACACAGGCTGGTGTGCATCTTTCACGTGGGCTCTTTTGCTTCTCAGCTAGATGGTCACTTGTTTATCTTCAAGCATTTAAGACCCCAGATGCTATATCTTTTGACAGCTGGGCACCATCAGCTTTCTTGACCACATTTGCTTATGTACCCACTTTGTCTTCAGCAATCATGTCGGGAAGCTGAGCATCATGGAATGCCAGGTTAATAGAACAAAGTGCCCTTGCTTTAAGGGAGTACTTGAGTTGAGGCCCAATGCGCATCTGCTACGTTAATATTAAACCTATAAATATATGTATATAGGTCTATTTCCCTATTGTCATATATAAATATATTTACATATGTACATGCCTGTATTTAAACCTCTATAAATGCCCTTTGTCTCCTAGTTCTTTCCTCTATTTCCTTTTACTTTCCTCTTATCCCACTGTCATGATCAGCCTTCATTTGGGTTTCAGTAATTTCTTTCAGTTACATTGCCCTTGATCAAGCCCTACCAGGCCTCCTACACCCTTCTCACCCTAGATTTTGGGTCATTTGTTGTTCCCTTGTCCCTGGATTTGTTAATACCACTTCCTTTCCCCTGCCTCCCCATCTCCCACATCCCCCTAGAACTGTTGGTCACATTGTTTTCTCCTCCAGATTGTTTATCCTGTGTATCTAGACAGACCTGCAGAGATAATAACATGCACAAAAACAAGATAGAGCAAAACAAAGCAACAAAAGAAAACAAAATAACAACAAAACAATGACAAAATTAGCAAAGCCTATAAATAGTTCAAGGTCTTTTTGTTGACCTTTAGGAGTGCTTTCCAGTTGAGTTTGATCGGGTACTACACCCTGGCCCCAACGTCTATTTTTGGTATTCCCTGGGGACTTATGCTCTGCTCCCCTTGCTGTTCTGTTGCATGCCCTTAGTGTTTTGCCTTGGTGTGGTGGGGTCAGATCGGGCACAATTCCTGCACTGTGTCTCCAGTGTTGTCTCTAGTAGAGCTGTGAGTCAGTGAGGGATATCGTGTCTCGAACTGGGGCTGGTCCTATGGTCCTTTCTGTGTATTAGCTGTTCTGAGCAGGAACATCGTCTTCGTGGCTTGGTGGGCCAAGATGTGTTGGCTGGAAGTTCAATGATTTGGTCTATTTCTTCTTTCGTTATGGGTCATTTGAGGTATTCTATGTCAATCTGTGTTAATTTGGGTAGATGGTGTGTTTCTAGAAATGTGTCCAAAAAATCTAGGATTTCACATTTCTTGGAGTATACTCTTTAATGGTAGTGTGTTATTAATTTTATTTCATTTGGTTCGGTTGTTATGTCACTCTTTTATCTCTAATTCTAAATATTTGCATCTTCTCTTTCTTTTCCTTTATTAAGTTTGCCAATTTTGTTAATCCTTTCAAAGAACTTATTTGTTGTCTTGTTCATTTTTCCCTTTTGTTTTCCAGTTCATTTATTTCTGCTCTAATCCTTATGATTTTATTCTCCTGTTTGTTGAGGGTTCATCTTGTTGCTCACGTCATACTTGTTGAAGATTCTGTATAAAGGCATTGGTTTTGATTTTTTTCCTCTACAAGAAATGGCATGAGGGCCAGTTCATTGACCTCTTTTGGATTTTCTTTTGCCAGGAAACATGGGCAAGACATACCTCCATAGTCTATCCTTTTCCTGCCATGCCAATATACTTCTATGTTGGATTCAGTCATTCACTGCAATGGCCACACAGAACTCCTAGACATACACAAGATTAAAAGGTTTATTAAAAGTTTGTTAGAGAAGTTAATAGGTTACCACAAGTCGGGATCAGTAAATAGTAATGATACCTTCATTAGTTCATTGCAACACTGCTCCTCAGCCAGCATTCAAGTGTCTCTCTGGTCCTCAGCCTCTTAGCCATGTGGTCCCTTGGATTCTGTCTCTTTGAGCCAGGATACCAACCTGCCTGTTGGTCAGTCTTACAGTTCCATAGTCTCAGGACAGATGAGAGGAGGGTACCCCAATCTGTGCTGCTCCTCTGAGTCTCCGTGCCACTGTCTTGAGTGCATGTGTTCTCAGTAACCTTTGACACTTCAGCCAGATATCTTGGACATTCTCTTCTAAGAACCTAGATTTCTCTTCCTGTTCCAGAGAGCTCTTATACACTCATGAATTAGTTTTAATAGAGTATGATTTTTGTCTTTTAGCCAACCATACCTTATAGGAAAATGAAAGATGCTGCCTTAAGTCATATCCTCTAGTAAAGTCTTAATGATGCCCCCAAGGAAACAGAGGATGTGCCTTGATTCATACCCTCTCCTAAGGTCAAGACTTAACCCCACCTTCATCTTGGAACAAAGAATTCTACTCAGAATGGGATCATAGCCACAGCCATAGATTCCCGAATTATAACATAGACATTCAGAATTTTGGCTAGAAGCACCATATTAATTCAATATATCTCACCTCCCCTTTTTTACATGTGCATTGGTTGTTATGCATTGCCATTTAATAACTGCTATTTTGTGTCCCCAAAGTATTGGTATTTTGTGTTCTTGTTCTCATTTGTTTCAAGGAACTTTTAAAATTTCATTCCTTTGGTATTACCCATCATTTCTTTCTTTCTTTGCTTTAGTTTTATTGACTTGGGATTAACTTCTCATACAACATAATATTTAAGTATATTAAAGAGCATTGTGCATTCATCACCCCAATCAATTTTAGAACACTTTTTTTTCATTCTTGTGTCCATTGTTACTAGCCTCTCATTACCCAAGAGTCTCCCTTGTCAAAACCCTAAGAAACTATTAGTTTAGTTGCTGTCTTTATAGATTTACATATCCTGAATTGCATATAAAGAAAATTATTCAAGCTAAAAAAAAAGAAGAAACAAACAAACATAAACCAACAACTACAACAGAATAAAACAAGGAAGAACCTCAATCCAAAATGAAGCCGAATGCAATGAAAACTAGAACAAATAGTAACATGCCAAATTTTACCCTAACTATATCTGCAGTAATTCACATTTCAATGCATTCTGAGGCAATACTATTCATATTCTTGGTCAATGGACCTAGGGAATTCAATGGAGACGTCATCCATGTTGGGGATATGTAAATGGCATTTTGGCTTTCCCTATCATCCATAGTCTTCTACAAACTAGATGCTCAGAATTTAATCTCTGCAACAGTCTCCCCTGTGATCTAGGATTTTATTGCTCATAATTCTTTGGTCATCCTGGTTGGTGTGCTTCTTCTGCGTGCACTTAGCTGACACCTCACTTAAATGGCTGTTTATTTTAAGACAAGCCTTTAAGAACCCAGACGCTATTCTTTCTGATAGCTGGGCACCATCTGATTTCTTTACCAGCCTTTGCTATAGCACCCATATCTTCATTGATTTCTTCATAAAGACAAGTATCTAGTAGGGCCATAGCATTAGAACTAATTTTTCTTAAAGTCTTACAATTAAGCGTGATCTCAAAATCCATTCATATATCTATGATTTATATATGTCCTGGTCCATTTTAGAAACAGCATTATCATTTTATAGAGGAATATTATAAGTAATCTCCATGGGACATATGGTAATCCTATTAATATTATCATTATTTTAGTCAATGGTATAGAATTTAAAATACTATTGAGGAAAGAAAAAGTATATCTGCATAGGGCAGTTTCTTAGACCAAAAATATTTAGGTTGGTGATTTGGACAGATTAAAAACTTAAATGACTGTACACCATGCTAACAACTAGGATTAGAAATAGGGCAAAGCTTTTAATAGCACTAATTCATTAAGGTAGAACTATACTGTAATAAGATGTGTCATAAAAAAGCAAAAAAGTATGAAAATAGCAAATATATGGCAGTCTTAAATTGCTATTTATTAAGCACCTTCAAAGCAAGAGATTTGACCCAAAGTCCAATGACTTCTAAATCCATAACCTTGGTATAGTAGCCGCTACTTCCTCTCACACTAGGGTGTTTCAGCCTTAAGTTTCAGTGAGTATTTCAGTTTCTAAAGAAACTGCTACAGGTGTGTTTAAGGTAAAGTTTGGTGTGC
Source organism: Tenrec ecaudatus (assembly GCF_050624435.1). NCBI lineage: Eukaryota > Metazoa > Chordata > Mammalia > Afrosoricida > Tenrecidae > Tenrec > Tenrec ecaudatus. Next base: position 85,830,341 of record NC_134548.1, read on the forward strand.
TTAGTGGGATTTCCAAAACTAATCCTTCTGGTATGAACTATGAAGGATGTTGTGCACAAAGCCTAAAGTATTTTGATATGTATACCTGCCTTGTGTTTAGTTGGTTCTAGACATCTATTTGGCCATTTACTGTGTATGTTTCCTTTATCATGTTTGGTAATATGTCTGTGCCTTGAATGAGGAAATTTGCCCCTATTTTCTCTGTGATGATCCTTGTAGCTCTGAGACATAAACCTGGGTGTTTGATCCTTGTAGCTCTGAGACATCAACGTAGGTGTTTGATATATCTTGTGTTATTTTTGTACATGGGATAAGGTGGGTCCTGCAGGGACCCTTATTTAATGTGACTCTTCTAAACCGAAGTCTCTGTCCCCCACCAAACGACTTTTTCCTATATGGGTCTGAGAAGTAGGTGGGGGAAGATGCTATTAGGATTCACTTGTGAGTACATGTGAACAGAATTCCCTGGAATGCCATCCTTTTGCAAATAAAAGGAACTCTCTGAAGCAGGAAAGAGGGATCTCATTACCACCAAGAGCCAGGAGTGGAATGAGTCCTCTGGACCCAAGATGCTTGTTCAGTGAAACTTCTGGATCCAAAAAACAGCTATAACATCAGTGGATCAGCAATAGAACTAGGAACATGGAACAGAGTAGTGGATTTCCCAAATCTTTAAGCAAGTAAAGTTGATTGCTTCTGTGCATGAAGGTAGTTTGCAGAGTGGAGTACCTCTGGTAACTCAATTGGGGGAGTTGTGGGACCCACGAAGCTTGAGCTGAATGCCTTCAGGTTTAGGCTCCCAGTAGGCTGGTATGCTCTTTGGGGCATTGATTAGCAGACCTGAAAGAACTTTGTTATATATCCTGGTTAACTCTCCTGAGTGTTTCTCAATGGCATTACAACTTGTTAACTTCCTTAATAAGCTCTATAGGCGTGCATTTTGTCTATGAATGTTGTGTAGCCACTGAAATGGACCTCAGAACCCAGAGAGGTAAAATAGAGAACATTAATTATGACAAGACAGTTCCTGTTATATTTTTTTCTCTGGAGATGGAGATCCAATTTTTCCAGCATCATTTGTTAAAGAGGCTGTCTTTTTCATTGAGAGTTTTTGCTTTTAGTCAAACTAAGCTGCCAGTAGGTGGCTGCATTTATTTCTAGGTTATATATTTTGTTCAATTGGTCTATATATATCTATCATTATATCAGTACCAGCCTGTTTTAACTACCTGCCTGTGTAATAGGCTTTGAGGTCATGTAGTCAAGCCTCATAGCTGGATTTGTACAGTAGAATTGGGATCTTATAGATTGCATTGTATTTATAGATTGTGTTAGATCAGCAGTTCCATGGGTTAAAGTTTGGACTTTCTACTCCCTTAAGCAGTTAGAGTATTGGAAACCCATAGAGGGCTTCTATGAGTCAGCACTGACTCGGCAGCACTGAAATTGGTGTTGTTGGATCGTAGTGACATTTTCCCAGTATTGTCTTCATTTCCATGAACAAAGGATATTCTTTCATTTGTTTCTTGAAGAAGTGATCCGTGGTATTCTCTGTACAGGCCTTTTGTCTCCTTGGATGGCGTATTCCAATTACTTTTATCTTCTGTGTGATTATTGAAAATGTTGTTGTTTTCAAGCAGTTTTCATTTTTATTTCATTTTTATTTGTTTTGTCTCCCTGTTAGTCTTGGAAACATAAATGTTTATGTGTGAGAATCTCTATTTCTTTTTTTGTTTGTTTTTATTATTAAAAGATTATTTTATTTGGAGGGCTCTTAAAGTTCTTATAACAATCCATACATTAATTATATCAAGCACATTTGTATATATGTTGCCATTATTATTTTCTAAACATTTGCTTTCTATGTGAGCTATTGGTATCAGTTCCTCTTTCTTCCTTCCCCCACCCTCTTGTGACACCTTGATAAACTATAAATTATTAATATTGTCCTATCTTACATCGACCACTGTCTCACTTCCCCCACAGTTTCTGTTGTTTGTCCCCCTGGGGGTGGTGTGGTTATGTGTCTCTTAATTCAATTGGTTCCCCCTTCTTCCTCCTCTCCCCACTTTCCCTGTATCCTCCTGGTATTGCTATTCTCATTCCTGTTTCTGGATTCTGTGTGTCCTGAGCTCGTATCACTTACCTGTACCTGTGCACATGTACCTGTCTATCCCGCAGTGAAAAGAAGAATTGGGGTCATGACAGTGGGTGGTGAGGAAGCCTTAAAGAACCAGAGGAATATTGTGTGTTTGATTGGTGCTATACTGCTCCCTGGTTGACTCCTCCCTTCCTTGTGGCCCTCTGTGATGGGATGTCCCATTGTCTACTGATGGGTTTTGGGTCTATGCTCCAACCATCCTTGTTCTCAACAATATGGTTTTTGTTTGTTTGTTTATGGGCTTCTGATGCCTGTTACACGATCCCATTGACACCTCCTGATCGCACAGTTTGATGTGCTTCTTCCATGTGAATTTGTTGCTTCTCTGCTAGATGGCTGTTTGTTTAATTTCAAGCCTTTAAGACTCCAGATGCCGTATCTTTTGATATCCAGACACCATCTGCTTTTGTCACCACATTTGCTTGTGCATCCATTTTTCCTTCAGCAAACGTGTTGGGAGGGTGAGCCTCACAGAATGCCCGGTCGTTAGAACAAAGTGTTCTTGCATTGAGCCAGGGCTTGAGCAGAGGCCCAAAGTCTGTCCACCACCTCAGTGTATAGGCCAATACCTCTATTTTTATGAATTATGGTACCCCTACCCCGCTTCCACCAGATGCTTTGTCTTATTTTGTGGGTTAAGAAGCTGTATCCAGCTCTGCCTCACAGTTTCATAGTCTCTGGTCTCAGCACTGCAGCTCATTTGTTCTGATACCTCTGGTCTTCGTGTATCATGACCTCTGGTGCCTCTGCCACCTCAGGCCTGTGCTCTGCTAGTGGCTCTTTTTCCATGATGGTTTCTGGATTCTCTCTCTTTGCTCCTGAGACAGTTCTTTTACACACATTGAAATGGTAACCCAAACTGACCATCTCCCTCTATTAGTGTTTCACACACCCGTTTGCATAGTCCCACCCAATAATTTTTTCAGAGTTACAGAAAAATGGATAGAAGGGCTACAAGTAATTAATTTCACTTCACCACAATAATCATTTGGTTTTTTTGAATATGATGTTCTGTAATCTCACAACTAATAGGGCCTTTGTTCAATGCTTCAAATCCATTTTTCAGATAGTGCCTAAATTCAGGTGTGATATATTCAAGGCTTTATTTTGGCTCCTGTGGTCTTGTTTTTATCTTATTCATCTACAACCTGAACTTCACCATGAGCAATTGATGGTGTGTTCCACAGTCAGCTCCTGGCCTTGTTTTGGCTGGTGTTACTGAACTCCATCATATCTTTTACAGATATAGTGGATTTGATTCCATCTGGCAAGGTACACATGTATAGTCACTGTTGATGTTGTTGAAAAAACTATTTGCAATGAAGAAGTCATTGATCTTGAAAAATTCTATCTTTTTATTTCTATCACCAAGGCCATATTTTTCAATTATTGATCCTTCCCGCTTGTTTCCCTCTTTCACATTCCAATCAGCAGTAATTTTCAGTGCATCTTCATTGCATGTTTGATCACTTTTAGACTGAAGAACTTAGTATAATTCTACAATTTCTTCATCACCAGCTTTAGTGCTTGGTACACAAATTTGAATAATAGCTGTATTAATTGCACTTTCTTGTGAGCATATAGGTATCATCCTATCTCAGACAGCATAGCACTATGATAAATTTCCACCTGAAGAAGCAAGTAGAATTTTCAACTTCATACTTGGCATTAGTATTTTGTGTGTAAATATAGTATTTAGCAGAGCATAGTAATTATACTAACTGTTCTTTCTCATAGGTATGCAGAGACTATCCTTTCACATTTTGCTTCAAGGTAGACCTTAAATGTTCTTTTATTTATTTTCTGTGAATAGTTTCATTATTATTTCAAAATGTTAAATACCACGAGATAGGATTATAAGGATGAAAAGCTCAGTCAACAATTTGTTCTCATGGGATGAGAGAAGTTCAACCATGATATTAGAAAAGGTAAAAAGAGAGTAGTTACACTATAGGAGGCATCATTTCCCGACAAAATGTCCCTTGGCATTTCTTGAATGAGGTGGATGGGCAATCTAAATAAATCATATTTAAAGACATAATAGTAACAGCAAAATTTAAAGGGATTATTAAAATAGTATTTATAAGATTCCAAACAATTCTTGAACTCTTATTAAAATCACAAATGAAAAACAAATATTTATTTATGAATTTCATAAAGGACTGATTGTGAAATTGACATCTGCTCTTGGTGATTTATCCAATAGCTGAACAGTTTGTGTTTTCTTTCCATAAGAGATCATTAAAGGAAAAGCCTTTAATGTAACACACACAGCAAAAAAATGTTACCATAGGCCATACTACCAGTAAAATAGTAGGTAAACACATCTAGAAAAATAGAAAAAGAAATCGCTCTCTGTGTGCTTCACTCTGAAACATGAATTTTCCTACAAAGAAGCTTGTAGGGAACTGCGTGTCTCCCTACCCTGGATTTTAGCCTTGAATTTACTCTCGCCATACAAACTGCCCAGAGGTTTTTCTGCTCTTTGTTCCTTTCCCGTCAGAGGGTGGCTGCCCTGACCCTTGCTAGGATTGGTGATCTTTCACTAGCAGCTGCTATGTTCATTGGTCAATACATGTCTGATGGCATCTCCCCCCAGGCTCACCAGGAATGCTTCATTAGCATACTTACCTGTTTGAACAGTTGCCCGCCATTCCTTCCTTGTTTGGAGATTCACGACTATTGGCTACCTCAGCTGTACCTTATTTTACATGTGATGTAATGGTGCCAGCCCCTCGCTGGCTATTTAAACCTCTGCTCTCAACTCAATAAAATGAAGCTTGATTAGATTCCTGTCTTGCCTCCATTTCTCGCGCCCTTGCCCACCTTTATTCCGAGTCCCTCTTTCAGGTCCACGTTGTTGATGTCCTGCGGGCCAGGACAGAAGCTCATGAAAATTGCAATTACAAGAAGTGAAGGAATAAGGCTAGTGACATTACCTTTGAAGGATGAAACTGAAGTTGATCCAGGTTTATCCAAATGTGCTACGTTTCTGAGCCTTAATCCTTCATGTCAGGTGTCAATTTTCTTTTTTTTTGATTAATAAATCATTTTATTGGGGGCTCTGAAAGCTCTTATAATAATCCATACATCAATTGTTTCGAACACACTTGTACATAGGTCTTTTACACTCTTAGTTTTCTTGTTTCAGTGTCATTGAGGAAACATGTGGTTTTGGCATGGGTCCATCTTGTTTAGACGTATTCAGTGGCGCAGCTGTTCTAGATTCCAAATAATTAGATTTATCATTTTCATTGGGTATTTCAAATACACATCTCAATTTAGATCTATTAATTTATCAGTCTTTGCCTCTTTACACAAAGCTTCCATAACTGAAGTGGTTGTTGAAGAAGAAATTGCCTGTGCCATAAACTTATGTCTACTGTTACTTGGATCATAGTTAAAGCCATAACTGAAATAGTAATAGATGATCCCGGGTCAATAATTCTCCCGTTGAGCCTCACATAGACCCGAGGAGGAGCTGTAGTCTTCACTTTAAAACACACTTTTGTATCTGACGGATTTCTCAATTTAAGATTTGTAGTGACTACATCTGTGAAGGATCCTTTAAGTTTGAGGTCTGTGGTCAGGTCAATGACCGGGATGTGCTCATGTTTCACCATGACTCTGGAACGGGATTCCATGGGAAAGGAGTGCAGAACTGAGGAACGCCCACTGCAGTGTTTGCTGGTGGGGCTGTGGGGGTTTCACTTCCACCCACTTGTTTATCAGCCAGTTGCCTGGTTGGTCATTAATTCTAGGTTTCACAACTCTTGAGGTGTTCTTTTAGATGGCAAACTTCATTTCCCTTCAATTTGCTATTCCTTACATAGTAAACCATAATTGGTCCAATTCAAAATTACCAATACCACTTCTAATAAATGCCTAGGGTACCAATCTTGATGCCTTCTATTTCACTTCTGATGATATCTAATTTTCCTACATTCTCACTTCATACATTGCTACATGCAGATATTTTTTCTTATTTTGATTCATGCCCCATCATCAAATTAAGGTATTGAAAGCTTTATTATATCCACATCATAAATGCTGACTCAATTTTGAGGAGACAGTTCTTTTCCAGTCATATTTTGTGTGCTTTCCAACCTGATGGGTTTATTTTCCTGTAGTTTATTAGACAGTGTTCCAGTGCTAGTCATAAGGTTTTCAGTGGCTAAATCTTCAGAAGTAGTTTGTCTATTCCTTCTTCCAAGTCTGTTTTTAATCTGGAAGTTTCTCTGATATCCTTTCACCATGGGTAACTCTACTGGTATTTGAGTCTGGCCTGCTCTTGAGTGTACTCACAGCTTGATGCTGTCACCCCATGTCTCCACTAGCAAGTCCTACAGTAGGCACACCTTTGTCTTGCACTCCTTTCCAATGGAACCTGCTTCCAGGGCCACGGTGGAGCACGAGTTAATCTCGGTCCCATAGCTTCCCGAGCCCCATGAACATACAAGTCACCAAAGTAGAAAAATTTACAAAGGAGCTGGGAATCTACTGTAGATATCCAGCTAATCTGATTATATTGCTGTATTTTATTTTTCTTCATAGGACTTAATACACTTGTACATAAAGTCAGCAGCAATATGCTGCAATTTTACAATTATTTATATAAATTGTTTTGTGACTTTGGTTACAATTGTCACGGTTTGTCAGCATTGTCAGTATTTTCATTCTGTTTGGTCTGTTTTTATTTTTTTAATTATCCAGCCCTTCTTCAATTTCACATCTTTTCTTTTGGGTAAATAATGGTCATTTGATTCTGTATAGTTGTTTTTTAAAGGAGCATATTCTTCATGGTGATTTTGTTTATTTTATAAGCCAATCCAGGAGTACTTTAAGTTCTAATTTAAAAAGGGCTTCTTAGTGTTGAGGGTTCCTCTAGTCTTTATCAATCTGATTTGCTTGGCTCTTTTTTTTAGCGATTAGAGGTTCCCCCCCCCCATATTTCCTCTTCACCCCATTCTGTTAGGGACTGTTTAATTAGACTCATTGGTAGTAGTAGTTGGGCACCATCTAGTTCTAGCCTCAGACTACAAGAGACCAAGGTCCATGTGGGGTATTAGTCCTGAGGATTAATTTATTATTTTAATAGTTTCTTTCCTTCATTTTCTTGAGTCCACATAGGAAGGCACCAATAGTTTTATCTTAGATGACCACTAACAAGTTTTTAGGACCATAGCTGCTATTCACCAAGCCACAATATAGAACATTCTCTTTATGGATTATGTCAAACCAATTGACTGAATTGTCTCATAATATTATGGTCCCAATCCTGTAACCTAGTAAACAAATCCTGTAGGTATTTGAATATGTTCAGGAGGACTTTATAATTGTTCCATCTGTGTGATTTATAACATATGAATATGCATAATTTCATGTAGTACACCCTAATGATCCCTGTTGGCACTGGGAGTTAAGGATTAGACTACTAATTGAAAGAGTGCCTTTCCCACCACTAGAAATAGCATGTCATTGTTCTAGTGGGGCAGTTAGTTAAGAGTTGAACTAGTAACAGAAAATAGGAAAAGAGAAATAATGTCCACATACATGACACTTGGGTTCAGTAATTAACATTTTGCCACATATGGTACACACACACAAACCAAAGCCAGGCCAAAAACAAAACTACAGAAAAGAAAGAAGTTTACAAAGTAATATAGATGCAAACATTCTTAACTTACTTCTAGTCAACAGAATTCAACAGCATATCAAGAATATCAACTAGGATTCATAGTGTGGATGCAAGGGTGATTCAACATTAGAAAAATCAATCAATGTAATCTACCACATCAATAAAACAAAAGAGCCATATGATCCCCTCAAATGATGCAGAAAAACAGTTGGAAAAATCCACCACATATTCCTAATAAAAACTCAGTAAAATAGAAGAAAAACTCTTCAACACAAATAAGAGTGTATATGAAAAACCAGCAACCAACATTATTCTCAATGGAGATGGTTTGAAAACATTCCATTTGAGAATAGGCCTGAGACAAGAATGCTCATTATCATATTTATTCAAAGTTATCTTGAAATCCCTAGCAAGAGCAATATGGCAACAAAGGGAAAGAAAGAATATTCATATTGGAAAGGAGGAAGTAAAACTTTACCTATTCTCAGATGACATGATCTTAAATACAGAAAAATCCAGAGATTCCACAAGAAAGTTACTGGAACTAATGGTTGTACTCAACAAAATGGGAGGGTATAAGATCAATAGAAGAGTATGTTAGGCTGAGTTGACAAATCCAGTGATGATCATAGATGTGTAAGAAAGAGCTTTCTATCAAGAAAACATACCAGCCTAGTTCAACTCAAGTTGATGTATCTGATGCTAGCCCATAAGTCCCTCTTCAGACTCACGCAGCTACGTGTAATGATCAGAATGCAGGAAGATCACAGGCCGGTGGTTATAAAGTTATGTGGATCCAATGGAGGTGGTTGTGGCAACAATCAGGGTCAGCAAGCAGGAAGGTGAAGGTAAACAGGGGGAGGTTCACAAGGCCCTCTTTAAGAGAAGGTCACATTCACAAAGAGGCACCATCGGGCTATGACCTGCTTGACAGACTGAATAACAGCCCATACACTTTTATATATCTTCAAGTTCACATGAGATTATATAACTACCACAGACTACCCCATGTCTACTCAAAACTTTTATACAACTCTTTAGCCCTATATAATTTTTAAAACAATGACATTAGTAAAATCATATTGTGCCTAACAGGATAAAACAAAATTAGATACAACTCAAAATGTGCCAGCTTCATTTAAGCATAATGTTCTATAAGCGGAAAAAAAACACCCCCAAAATATTCTATGTGTAACAAAAGCAACCTTGCGAACACCTACATTTTAATCCTATAATTCTATCAACGTATTCCCCACCCATGAAAGTTTGGAAGCCAGACACTTCAAGTCTCCATACCCCCAATTTTGGTTACCTAATTTCTATACTACCCTTTCTTATCAACCCAATACTCTGAAGAGACAAGCATTCTCTTTGATATGAAGAATCTTTATTCCCATTGGAACCTTGTGAAGTCTGCATCCATAAGCAAAGTCAAATTAGGACAGGCCACCCATAAAGTCAGCAGCAATATGCATCAATTCACAGACTCAAAAATCTTCTCTTCATCTGGTCAGGTTCTGGTTAATTCAATGTGGGCTGCCTCACTTAGCCTCCCCAGGGTGCCTATTAGCTGCCTTGCTTTTCCACCCTGGGTACCTTCAGAAATTCTCAAGGACCCTAGCCCCCTTAGGGTAGGTCATGCCATAGGCTCAGGTTCCACACAACTCTAAACTTCAGACAAGCCAACCCCCTCTCATGTCTCCTCTAGCCCTTGTGAACCAGGTCAGTGGCTGTCAGTGGCCAGACTCAACCCATCTCTCTCTTGCTGCATTTTTCTCACTTCCACTCAACAAGTGGATTCAGGTGATCATCCAGCGAGCATTTCAGGCTGTTCACAGGCTTCTTTCAACATTCAGTCCTAGAGAGTAGAGTTCCTTCATGACTCCACATTTTTTTCTTACTGATCATTACACCTTTTGTGATACAAACCTTAATGTTTTCCCATGTTTCTTAATAATTCTAATTTTTAAATTTAAATCATTTTATTGGGGCTTTGTATAACTCTTATCACAAACCATACATACATCCATTGTGTCAAGCACATTTGTACATTTGTTGCCCTCATCATTCTCAAAACATTTGCTTTCTACTTCAGCCCTTGGTCTCAGCTCCTCATTTTCCCACCTCCCTCCCCATTTCCCCCTTCCTCATGCACCCTTGATAATTTATAAATTATTATTATTTTATCATATCTTACACTGCCCGGCATTTCCCTTCATCCATTTTTCTGTTGTCCAGCCCCCAGGGAGGAGATTATATGTAGATCCTTGTAATCAGTTTCCCCATTTTACCCCACCTTCCCTCCACCCTCCTGGTATCACCACTCTCACCACTGGTCCTGAGAAGTTCATCTGTCCTGGATTCCCTGTGTTTCCAGTTCCTATCTGCACCAGTGTACATCCTCTGGTCTAGCCAGGTTTGTAAGGTAGAATTGGGGTCATGATAGTGGAGGGGAGGGGGGAATGAAGCATTTAAGAACTAGAGGAAAGTTGTATGTTTTATCGATGCTACACTACCCCAACTGACTTGTCTCCTTCCTGTGACCCCTCTGCAAAGGGATTTCCAGTTGTCTACAGATGGGTCCCCACCTCACACTCCTCATTCATGATGATATGATTTTTTGTTCTTGGGTGCTTGATACCTGATCCCTACGACACCTCGTGATCACACAGGCAGGTGTGCTTCTTCCATGTGGGCTTTGTGGCATCTGGGCAAGTCTTTAAGACCCCAGACACTATATCTCTCGATAGCTGGGCACTACCAGCCTTCTTCACCACACCTGCTTATGCACACATTTGTCTTCAGCATTCGTATGGGTGAGCACACAATGATGATATTTTTGTTCTTTCTTGTCTGCCACCTGATCCCTTCAACACCTCGTGATCACACAGGCTTGTCTGTTTCTTCCATGTGGGCTTTGGTGCTTCTCAGCTAGATGACTGCTTGTTTACCTTCAAGCCTTTAAGATCCCAGGCGCTATATCTTTTGATAGCTGGGCACAATCAGCTTTCTTCACTACATTTGCTTATGCACACATTTGTCTTCAGCAATCATGTCGGGAAGGTGCACATCTTGTATTGAGGGAGTACTTGAGTGGAGGCCCAATGTCCATCTGCTACTTTAATACTAAACCTATAAATATATGCACATAGATCTATTTCCCCACCATCATATATAAATATATTTACATGTGCACATGCCTGTCTTTAGGCCTCTCTATATGCCCTTTACCTCCTAGTTCTTTCCTCTATTTCCTTTTTCTTTAAACAATTTATTAGGGGCTCATACAACTCTTATCACAGTCCATACATATACATACATCAATTGTATAAAGCACATCTGTACATTCTTTGCCCTAATCATTTTCTTTTATCCCTCCTCTTTTCTTTTTTTACATTTTATTAGGGACTCATACAACTCTTATCACAATACATACATATACATACATCAATTGTATAAAGCACATCCATACATTCCCTGCCCCAATCATTCTCAAAGCATTTGCTCTCCACTTAAGCCCTTTGCATCAGGTCCTCTTTTTTTCCCCTCCCTCCCCGCTCCCCCCTCCCTCATGTGCCCTTGGTAATTTATACATCGTTATTTTGTCATATCTTGCCCTATCCGGAGTCTCCCTTCACCCCCTTCTCTGCTGTCCCTCTCCCAGGGAAGAGGTCACATGTGGATCCTTGTAATCAGTTCCCCCTTTCCAACCCACTCACCCTCCACTCTCCCCGCTTCGCCCCTCACACCCTTGGTCCTGAAAGTATCATCCACCCTGGATTCCCTGTGCCTCCAGCCCTCATATGTACCAGTGTACAGCCTCTGCCCTATCCAGCCCTGCAAGGTAGAATTCGGATCATGGTAGTTGGGGGGAGGAAGCATCCAGGATCTGGGGGAAAGCTGTGTTCTTCATCGGTACTACCTCGCACCCTAATTAACCCATCTCCTCTCCTAAACCCCTCTATGAGGGGATCTCCATTGGCCGACACTTGGGCCTTGGGTCTTCACTCTGCACTTCCCCCTTCATTCAATATGGTATATATATATACACACACATACACACACACACACACACATACATACATATACACATACTTTCCTCTTGCCCCACTATCATGTTTAGCCTTCATTTGGGTTTTAGTAATTCCTCTCGGTTACATTGCCCTTGATCAAGTCCTACCAGACCTCCAACCCCCTCCTCGCCATCAATTTTCAGTCACTTGCTCCCATTTCCTTTCCCCCAAAGTTTTATAGCTTCAGGCATAAACCTCAAGTTCAACGTTCACAAAGGCCAAATGGCTCCTTTTTTTCTTCAGTCTGTCAACAGCACTCTCAGCAAGTCTTTTCAAATGCAAATGTCCTGAGCACCCAAAGCACCATTTAGGGCTTATCTTTTCCAAGTTTTTGCAGGCATTTCCTGTACCTATTTAACAAACCCAATTTACTGGTGAAGGCAGTACAAACTCTTTATTGATACTTTCCACAAATCATTCATATCACACATATCAATAACAACAGGGAGAAGAAATCAGTGTAATCCCAGAATAGCCAGGTCCTGTGAATAATTCTGAAAACAATCAAATTCAATCCTTTCTTAACTAAACTAGCCTATTCATATGCAATATGGCCTTAGGCCTCTGGCCGAATCAGGTCAGGGCATGGCCTGTCAGCCATTTTTACGAAGCAGCATGGCCTCAGAGAAGTTAAAGTGGTGATTTCACCCCCTGAACTGAAAATTTATATTTATCACATTCATTTTCACCATTCCAGACAGGCATAACCAAAGTTAATTCCTAGGAATGAAAACCTTCACTTCCCATGTCCTTTCCAGAAAGCAATTGAGTAAACAGTGTGGCCCTATCTGACTTCTGGCTACCCAAAGAAGAAAAACTACTCTAAGGCAGAGGTCAGTCAAGCATCTGTGCTCCATCTTCATGATTTATTTCTCTGATACCCCTCTCCCAAAGTACCATAATGTGTTAGGCTGGGTTGACTAGAGAAACAAATCCACTGATGATCATAGATGTGTAAGAAAGAGCTTGATATCAAGAAAACATACCAGCCTAATTCAACTCAAGTCCATATGTCTGATACTAGTCCAAGTCTCTCCTCAGACTCACGCAGCTACATGTAATGATCAGAATGCAGGACGACCACAGGCTGGTGGTTATAAAGTCATGTGGATCCAATGGAGGTGGCTGTGGCAATAGTCAAGGTCAGCAAGCAGGCAGGTGAAGGCACAGAGAGAGGGGGAGGTTCCCAGGGCCCTCCTTATGAAAAGGCTATGCCTACAAGGAGGCGCTATCATGCTGTGATGTAATTGACAGGCTGAATACCACCCCTACATGTTTATATATTTTCAAATTGACATGAAATTATGTAACTATCACAAAGACCCCATCATTCTCCAAGGGTGAGTTAGAGTGATTGAAATTCTGCCTTCAGAAGTTTATTGAGCAAGTAGGTTTGCCATGGCAGTAGGTGGCAGTGTGGTTTCCCTAAGAGCAGAGGCACAGTGTTAGTTCTGGGTTGCAAAAGGCCAAGGTGATGACTAACATTTAGGATGATACAGCATTGATCAAAGCCTCAAATAAAGCTGTGGCTTCATTTAAGCATGTGCTGAAGAATGATGACATTGTGAAGCTTTGAGGGAAAGTACCACACCTAAAACAAAGCCTACTAAAAAGAAAAGGAGCTAAAAATAGAATGCCACAACTCCATGGAAACAGTGGCAAGTTGGTGGTAAACAGTTTGCCATTTGGTCAGAAGATGGCTGCATTTACCCAGTTAGCATTGCTTCAATTTTTATAAGACAGAAACTTGTGGTTTAAACTGGCTATGGAAACAAAGAGGAGCAAAATCTGTCTGATCTACATTTTATAACCTTTGAGAGAGTTAATAATTTAGGTCAGAATGCTCAAGAGAATGGAAATGCAAGTCATGTTTCAAAATGAAAGACAGAACTCTTCCAGGTCACCTGGAAATAAACCAAATAATATCAATTCTAAATCTATTCCATGGAACTCATTTCTACCTTCACAATACCCAATCTAGAGTCAAGGTGGGGCTACAAAATCCAAGTCTAAAATTCAGTGGAACACTACCACCCCCACATTTCCTATGATGTTGAGTACCTCCACATCCTGCTGGGTCACCAGTCACTCCCCAATCACCTCCCATATGTCCATATTCTCTTGATGATGCTGATGCTCTGGGAAGTATGTTAATCTCTCCATACATCAGTGACTGTCATACTATTATGTGGGTGTTGGACAAAATAGAAAAGAAGAAAAAATGTTGGCATTTCAATTAAGGAGTAAGCCTGCTATGATCAAACAAGTAAATCTTGTTTTTTGGAGGGGGTACAAGCTTTGTGGTTTATGGGAAAAATAATTAAAAATGGAAATATTTGAAAATTGAAGATTTAATCTGATAATATTAAAGATCTTAGGTACCAAAACTCACAGATGACAACTTGAATCTGACTCTCACAAGGATGTTCAGAGTGCCAAAATGTCATCTCCCCAAGCATTTGCTGGCCATATGTAGAAATTTAATTGAGTCTTTAGTTCTAATTTCCAATTTTCTGGAACTACTGAGGATAAAGGAACAAATTACATAAAAGACATAACCAAACAAGTCCAGAATGTGGAATAGAAGATAATTGCCCTCATTTCTTAAAAAATAAACCAGTATCATAAAATTTTTTAAAGGGGGAGGTGGCAAGAAGGGAACTAGATTAAAAGAGAATAAAGAGATATGCAGTGTGGTGCCATGGTTGGACTCACGCTGCTTTCAAATATTACAAAAATATAGGTGGAAAGGACCATTGAGGAAATTTTAATAAGAACTGAATTAAAATTATATTGGTAATTTTTGCTCAGTTTTAGGAACTGTGATAAGGACATTGCCCTTTATTAGATAATTTCTTGTCTTAATTTATGTCCTGAAGTATTTGGAAGTGAAGTGCTATAAGTTTCTAATATATTTTAAAATGGTTTAGCAAACTGTGGGTTTGTGTATTTTATTTGTTCAAATTGCCAGATTCAATGATTGATTTTGGACATTTCTCCTTTGAGGGGTGCATTTCCTGCTATAACATTTCCACTGAGTACCACTTCTGCTGTGTCCCCAAGGTTATGCTGCATTGTGCTTTTATTCTCATTGGTTCAAAAATTTTTTAAATTTATTTTCTATTTCTTCTGCTATCTAATAGCATTTAAGTAAGGTGTTATCAGTTTTCATGCATTTCATTTTTCCTTCCTTTTCCTGCTATTGATTCCTACATTTATAACATTATGTTCTGAGAAGAAGATGCTTTGTATTATTTCAATATTTAAAAACATTTATTGAAGCTTCCCTCATGGATCAAACCATAGTCTGTTCTGGAGAATGATTCATGTACATTGGAAAAAATGTGTACCCAGTTGCTGTTTGGTGATGTATTCTGTTTACACCTATTGAGTCTAGTTGGTTTATGTTGTTATTTAGATCTGATTTGCCATTGTAATTTTTTTTCGTAGTTCTTTAGGCTACATCAAAAGTGGTCTGTAAACAGGGAATAGAAATTCTATACTATCCAGCATCCCTCTGCTGGATATGTAGTCTAAAAAAGTAAGAATAATAATTTGAACACACATATACACACCCAAGGTCAGTGCAGCATTATTCACAATAGCAAGAAGATAGAAAATACCCTAAATGTCCAACAGCGAAAGAATGAATAAAGAAACTCTAGTGCATATACACACACTGTAATACCATGCATTGCTGAAAAATAAAAAGGAAACCATAGAACCTATTATGACATGGATGGGCCTAGAGAACATGATGCAGAGTGAAATTTCTTAATTATAAAGGGACAAATATTATATGTGAACACTATTATAAGTGGAAAAATATTTTAAAAAAACCCAAAAACAACCACCACCAAAAAAACAAGAGAAGGACCTTTATTTTATACTAAAGGAAACAGACTTTGGGGAGTTCTAAGGGCGAGAGAGCAAAGACGGGGAGAGAAGGTAATGAACTAGACGGGATGCTGGTCAACTTTGGCTTCATGGGTGGTAGTAACACACAAGAGGCAAAGTGTAATCAAGGAGCAAGTTAAAGAGCAAATTTTGGAGGTGTTGATTAGTAATTTAACTATTAAATACAAAGTTAATGATCCAAAAATGTAATTCCCTCCTAATTTACAGTTTAAAAAATCCTTTTCAGTTTGGGAAACAGAAAGTGTGTTAAAGTCTCCAACTATTATTATAGATTTGCTTGTTTTTCTTTTCAGTTGTTACTTTGTTTTGTGTATGAGGGACTTTTAAAATTACTAATCAATACCTCCAAAATACATGTGGAACAGTGTTATTATAGGATTATACATATACACGTATGTAATGCATTAATTTTTTTGCCGTTAACTCTTGCATTTTCCTCGGTTTCTTCCTCTACCTCTATCATTTTTTCTTCTTTTTTGACCACACTTATATATTGCCTTTGCCTTGTTAGTGTGTTTGGCCTCCTTTCCATTTAGAAGATCTGTAACTACATTCTTCCCTCTTCTTCCTATGTAATTATCATCTTAACAAATAGTTATCTCTGATTTCCTGCTTTCAGCTTTGTAGGTTTTTCCTTGGAGTACTTCTATATCTAGATGGACTTCTGGATGATGTTGTCATGTATGTTCATCTCAGGCTGTTGTCTGTTGTTGGTTTTCTGTTTGCAGAATTCCCTTTAATATTCCTTGTAAGGCTAATCCAGGTTTTTAAGAAATTCCTTTATTCCGTCTTTATCTGGAAATGTTCTAATTTCATCATAATATTTGAGGTACAATTTAATTGGATAGATTCTCAGTTGGCAAATATTTCTCTTTCAGTCATATAATAGTTCAGAAAACTCATTTCTATACCTCTTCAACAATTTTTTCTGTTTATTTTTTTTTGGGGGGGGCAGGGTCTCTTCCTGGTCTGAAATTCTGATTACATATAAATTATTTCTCATGGTGTCCCACATAATTCTTAGATTTTTTCATCTACCGGAATCATAATGAGAGATTTGTATTCAAGCTCACATTGGCTTTCCATTGATTCAATCCTATTCGTTTTCTTTTTCAATGCATCATCTATTTCTGAAACCTTAGTATTAATATTTTGGATTTTAGTTATATGACCTTTTAATTTTGTTAGTTTGTTTTTGTGGTGTTTCCCTGAATTCTTTGAAAGCATTTTCCCTGTATTTTTCTCTCAATCCAGGTGTTGTTAGGTGCCATCTAGGAGGTTTTGAACCATATTGATGCTATGTACAGCAGAACAAAACACTGCCCGGCCCTGCACCGTCCTTGCGATTGTTCCTATGCCTGAGCCTATTGTTGCAGCCACAGTGACAACCCATCTTGTTGAGGACTATCCTCTTGGTCACTGTCCTTTCACTTTACCAAGCATGATGCACTTCTCCTGATAATATGTTCAATGTACGGGAGACAAAGTCTTGGCATCTTGAAGAAGGAGCACTCTGGCTCTACTTCTTCTAAGAAATATCAGTTTGTCCTTTTAGCAACCCATGGTACTTCTAATATTATTCTCCAAGATCCTAATTCAAATGCATCTATTCTTCTTCAGTCTTCCTTAGTCAATGTCCAACTTTCACATACCTATGAGACAATGTAAAAGCCTTAGATCAGGCACATATTTGTCCTCAAAGTAATATCACTAATATCAGTAACAGCAATAGCTTTTCAATACTCTAGCGAGGTCTTGTGCAGCAGATTTACCTAACACAACACATCCCTTGATCTCTTCACTACTGCTTCCATGAGCATTGATTGTGCATCCAAGCAAGACAAAATCCATGACAACATCAACCATTCCACCTTTATCACGATGTTACTTATTGGTCTGGTTGGGAGGCTTTTGGTCTTCTTTGTATTACATAGTAATCCATACTGAAGGCTGCAACTCTTGATCTTCAACAGGTGTGTGAAGTCCTCATTACGCTCAGCAAGCAAGGTTGTATCATCAGCATATCACAGGTTGTTAGTAAGGCTTTCTCCGATCCTGATGCCACATTCTTCTTCATAAAATCCAGCTTCTCTTAATATACAGATTGAACAAGTATGGTGGGAGGATACAACACTGAAGCACACCTTTCCTGATTTTAAACCCTGCAGCATTCCTCTGTTCTGCTCCCACAATTGCCGCTTGATCCTTGTACAAGTTCCTCATGGGCACAATGAAGTGATCTGGAATTCCCATTCTTCTCAAGGTTATCGCAAAGTTTTGCATAGTCAATGAAACACAAGTAAACATCTTTATTGTATTCTCTTCTTTGAGCTAAGATCCATCTGACATCAGCAATGCTATCTCTTGTTCCTTATCCACTTCTGAACCCGGCAGTTTCCTGCCAATGTACTGCTACAACTGCTGTTGCATGGTCGTCAGCAAAATTTGCTTGCATGCAATATCGATGATACTGTTTTGCAGTTTGAACATTCTGTTGGGCTACCTTTCTTTGGAATGAGTACAAATATGGATCTCTTCCAGTCAGTTGGCCAAATGGCTGTGTTCCAAGATTCTTGCCATAAAAAAGTGAGTGTTTCCAGTGCTTTATGAGCTTGCTGAAATATTTTAATTGGTATGCCTTCAATTCCTGGAGCCTTGTTTTGGCTAATGCTTTCAGTGACACTTGAACTTCTTCCTTCAGAACCATTGGTTCTTGCTCATGTGCTATCTTCTGAAATGGTGGACTGTTGACGAGTTCTTTTTGCTACAATGACTCTGTGTAATCTTTCCATTTTTCTTGATGCTTCCTGCATCCTTCAATACTTTTCCTATAGAATACTTCAAAATTACATTTTGAAGCTTGAATTTTTCTTCAGTTATTTCAGTTTCAGATATGCTTAGTGTATTCTTCCCTTTTGGTTTCATGATAATATTTGGCTTTGTACTCTCTAGCTGCCCTTTGAAAGTATTTATTCAACTATTTGGTTTCATCATCTCTTATATTTGCTTTAGCTACTCTATGAATAAGAGCAATTTTCAGAGTTTGTTCTGTATGTTAGACAGGGTTCTCTAGAGATAAAAAAACAGGACAGTTATGATTTTATGTATATTTATATAGATAGATAAATATAACATAAGAAATAAACAGTTAATTAGTTTATAGTGAAGTACAAATGGCTCAGTGCAACTCACTTCCATGAGACAGCTAATACACTGGCAGTCCTTCTAACTTATTTATGTCTTCATGTCTAAAGTGTGCCTCCTGTAGGCAACATATTGATAGGTCACAAGATTTTTGTTTGTTTGTTTTGTGTGTGTTTGGGTGTAGCTATTCTACCAACTCTCACTCTTGACATCTGCCTCTTTACTGGTGCATTTCCATTTATGTTCACTGTGGTTATTTATATGTACGAATTCAGTGCTGCCATTTCTGTCTTATGGTAACTCTGTATGACAGAATGAAACACTTATCTGTGCTATGTAATCATCAAAATCACTGCCATGTTTGAACCCATTGGTACAACCCCTATGTCATTTAATCTAATTAGGATTCTTATTATTATTATCCAAGCCTCTATTTTACTAAGCATAATATTCTTCTCCTGGGATTGGTTCCTCTTGAAAACCTATCCAAAACAAGTAAGTTGAAATCATATCATCTTCACTTCTAAGGCAAATTCTGCCTATACTTGTTCCAAGACACTTTGTTCTTCTAGCATCCCATGTGTGCTAGTCTGGGTAGGCTACAGAAACAAATCCAGAGACATTCATATGTGTATAGGAAAGAGCTTTATATAAAAGAACAATTGAATATTGAGAAGCCATCCCAGCCCAGACTCATGACTCACACACAATAATGCTGGATGCGGAACGATCACAGGCCAGTGAGTGGGAAGTCTTGTGGATCCAGTGGCATTGTAAGCATCTCAGCACTGGCAGTGTTCTCCACATAGCTTCTCCATCTCTAAGGCTCTGGCTGTGATCAGCCTATCTCCATGTGGCTTGTCAACAAGAATGTCTTGCAGGGATTGAGCCAATCAGTAAAGAGTCTCTAAGACAGTGAGCATGTGTCCCACCTCCAACGAGCTATTTATCTCTTTAGTGCCACCAAATGAGGTCATCAAGCTATGACCTGATTTGACAGGGTAAACTCCAGCCCTTCACTCTTAAGCTTGTCAACTTGACAACAGATTATATAACCACCACAGACCACCCCTTGTCAATTTGACACTTTCATACAACTCTTTAGCCATATACAATTTTCAAACGAACAATAATAAAACCATATCTGTACCTAATAGGATAAAACTAAAATGTTTTATCCAGTGGTAATTCAAAAATGTGCCACTCTCATTTAAACATAGCATTCTATAAGTAAACAAAAGAAAAATATCCTATGCCTCATAATTGCAGTTAAGCAACACCTACACCTTAATCCTAAACTCCTATGACTATATTTCAGCACCTATGAAAGCTTGTAAGCTAGCCACTTCATGCCTTTATCCTCCCCATTTTGGGGTATCCAGTTTCTATACTGCCCACTTACATCAACCCAGTGCTCTGAGGAGACAATCATATACTTTGACATGAACAATCTTTGAGCAAATGAAGGTTCCAGTTGGAACCCTGTGAAATCTGCAGTGATAAGCAAAGTCAAATCATGGCAGGCCATCCATTAAGTCTGCAGCAATATGCTCCAGTTCACTCAAATATCTTCTCTTCTTCTGGTCAACTCAATATGAGCTGCCTCAGCCTCACCAGGGTGCCCATTGATTACCTTGCCTTTAGATGATGGACCTGTCACAAATTCCCAACAACTCTAGCCCCCTTGTGCTAGGTCACGAACTTCAGATCAGTCAACCTGTTCTCGTCTTCTCCTCTAGCTCCTGTAAACCAGTTCCATGGGTGTCAGTGGCCAGACTCAACCCATCTCTTTATTGCTGCATTTCTCCCACTTCTGCACAGCAAGTGCATCCAGGTGGTCACCTAGCAAGCATTTCAGGCTGCCCACAAGTACCATAATGTGTTAGTCCCGGTTAACTAGAGAAACAAATACATAGACAACCATATGTGTCTAAGAAAGAACTTTATATATAAGACCAATTGAATCTTGAGAAAACATTCCAATCCAGTCCGGATCAAGTCCATAAGTCTGATATTAGCCCTTATGTCCTATACCAATCAATAAAGTCCTATTCAGACTCAGGAAACACATGCAATGATGCCAAATGCACGGCGATCACAGGCCAGTGAGTGGTAAGTTTTGTGGATCCATTAGCGGCAGAGGCATCTCAACACTGGTAGGGGTCTCCATATGGTTCCTGCAGCTCAGGGCACTCATGTTCCTCCATGTATCTTGTCAGCAAGCATGCCTCACAGGGAGTGAACATGTGCCCCACCTGCAGCAAGTTATTTATCTCCTCAGCTCCTCGAAATGAGGTCATCAAGCTATGACCTGATTGACAGGCTAGATTCCACCTCTTCATTCTTAATCCTCTCAAATTGACAACAGATTATGTAACTAACACACCATGGTATAATCAATATTCTTTTCCAACACCATAATCCAAAGGTGTGGGAAACCGCAGCTCTCGCCGCCATTACAAGATGGCGCCGGGCAGTCAGGGCGCTCGCCCATTAAGTGGTAAACAACCACTTGAGGCATGCGCACTGCTTAGATGATGTAGTCACAACTCCACCTTGGAGTATGCAAACGAGGGTTCTGGCGAACGCACCAATCAATGCATAGCACGTCCCCGTAGAGCGTATATAAGCAGCAGTAGTTTGGGGCTTCGGGGTCTTCTATCCGCTACAGCAATCGAACCCAGCAATAAAACGCCTGTGGAAGAATCCTGTTGTTACGCGTCTTTTCTTGCTGGCGAGACCTGGCGTGCGACAATAATGGTGCCGAAAACCCGGGAACTCACAACCACCTAAGGCACGAGCGGAGACCCCCTGTTACCAGGGAGGATTCAGAACCACACGGCGTGGGCCGCAAAGGTAAGTTCTGAGAGACATGAGCCTGAATGACTGCTAAAGCCGCGAACTGGTGTATGCGCTCTAATACTTCCGCTTTTGGTTTCAACGGCGGACAGCCTACCGCTTAATATGGGGAACGCAGCAATAAAGACCATGGTTACAGCGCTTGATGCTTTATTAAGGACGCTAATAAAAGCATGTATTGAGGATAAAGAGTGTAGACAGCCATTACAACAGGGACAGCAGGCGTTGGAGGACGTTCAGGAAAGCATGTCAGAAACAGAATGGGACGAGTCTAAAGAGACTCGGAAAAGGCAGCACAGAGCTGTCAAAAAAGAAGAAACTGCGCAGGTAGAATTAGGGGAGGAAGCTGATCAGCAAAAGAAAAACCGTACCCGCCATTCAGAGCCTTTATATCCATGGCGAGAATTAGAACTATTGGAGCTATCTGAGGAGGAGGAGGAGCAGTTAGAGGAGGCAGCTGCTCGTTATGAGGAGGGTCGATATGACGCATTACAAGCAGCCGAAGGAGGGCAGTATAGTGCTCTACGGAAGACAGCTGTGAGCCCATCAGCACCGCCTCCTTATAAGGAAAACAGGCAGAAAGGGTGTGGCTACTCTTTCTGCCCACCCAATACCCGTAGAGCAATTCAACAAATGTATCCAGTCTTTGAGGACCAGAATAATGCTCGTTATCATACACCCGTAGAACACAAACAGGTGAAGGACTTAGCTGAAGCTGTGAGAGCTTACGGGGTAAGCGCAAATTATACTCAATCTCTAATTGAAAGGCTTACAGGCCATGCTATGACTCCTGCCGATTGGACATTTGTAACAAAAGCAGTATTGACTACAGGACAATACTTGGAATGGAAATCTTTATGGCAGGATTTATTAACAGCTCAGGCTAGAGAAAATGCTGTGGCAGGGCAGCCAGCATGGGATTTTGAAATACTTACAGGCCAAGGAAGATGGGTCAATAATCAAACAGCATATCCATTGCAAGTATATCAGCAAATAAATTCTGCTGCAAGCAAAGCATGGAGAACTTTGCCTAATAAAGGAGAGGTTAGGGGCAACTTAACAAAAATTGTACAGGAACCTACCGAACCTTTTTCAGATTTTGTGGCACGAATGTTGGAAGCAGCAGGAAAAATTTTTGGAGATCAAGACACAGTCATGCCTCTCATTGAGCAGCTAGTTTTTGAGCAGTGTACTAAAGAATGTAGAACAGTTATAATGCCATGGAAGTCCAAAGGACTTCAGGCATGGATGAAGGCTTGCAGGGAAGTTGGCGGTCCTTTGACAAATGCAGGACTGGCTGCTGCAGTATTGGCGGCCCAAAAAAGAGGCCCATTAAGATGCTTTCAGTGTGGTAAGGAAGGACATATTAAAAAACATTGCCCTACTGGCACCGCAAGCCAAACTGGGACAGGGCCCAAAAGGACCCCGGGTGTTTGTCCTCGGTGTGGAAAGGGTAGACATTGGGCCAATGAGTGCAGATCTGTAAAAGATAGCAAGGGGCGCCCCCTAGAGCAAAATGACCAGGAGCCAAAAAACGGGAAGCGGGGCCCTCGTCCCCAGGGCCCGCAAATGTATGGGGCAATCCAGGAGGATGGCCTCTTCCCACTAGGGAGGCCATTCCCCAAAGGGCCACTGCGGGATCCGCAGGGGTGGACCTCAGTGCCACCACCAGAGCAGTACTAACGCCACAGCAGGGATGCCAACCCATCCCTACGGATTTTTATGGTCCCCTTCCAGAAGGCACTGTGGGCTTGCTGCTTGGCAGGTCCTCCACCACCCTAAAAGGTTTAATTGTGCACCCAGGAGTCATTGATCAGGATTTTACAGGACAAGTTAAAACAATGTGCTCCGCCCCACGGGGAATATATGCCATCTCACCTGGAGACCGTATAGCGCAGCTCTTGATATTGCCTAGCGGGCATGCACTGTTCCCAAGTACCAAAATTAGTAGGGAAAAAAATGAGCTTTGGATCCTCAGGAGAAGCTGGGGCTTTCTTTTCGGTACAGTTAGATCAACGCCCAACTTTAACATTGAATATTGAATAGCTCGATTGATGTCTGGAATACTGCTAGTGAATCAGAGAGTTGATTTACTACAACAACAAGTGGATACTCTTACTAGCATGGTGCAATTAAGTTGTATTTCCTCAACACCTAATTTGTGCATAACACCTTTAAAATTCTTGAATGAGTCTTCTTTTAGCAGCAAGAACATATCCCAGTACCTTACTGGACAATGGACAGCTGAACTGGAAGAACTTCAAGAACAACTTCGGATGCAAATCACGATGAATGAAATCTATAACTGTTGGAGATTTTACTTCTTGGCTTTCTACTGCTTTTTCCTACTTTAAAGAGTGGGTGGGAGTATTTACATTTGCTGCAATTATATGCTGTGGAGGAGTGTTGTTGCTATGGTTGCTCTGCAAGCTTAAGGCCCAGCAAAAACATGACAAAGTCATTACGCAGGCGTTATTAGCGATTGAGCGCGGTGGTTCCCATGATCTTTGGCTTTCTTTGTTAAGAGAAAATTAACCCCCATAAGTTGTCAGCTCTTGCACTCCAAGGGAATTGTCCCATTGCACTGGGAAGAGTGACAGAAATTGGATCTTGGTCAGCCCTTGCACCATGTGGAGCTCTGCTCATTGCACGCATCAGGGTGACCAGATTTGGGTTTTTATATCCATCTTGATCTCCTGGGGCTGCTGGAGGCTCCGGGATGGATCGATGGATTAGGCCTAAAATATATAAGAAAGGGGGAGATGTGGGAAGCCGCAGCTCTTGCCGCCATTACAAGATGGCGCCGGGCAGTCAGGGCGCTCGCCCATTAAGTGGTAAACAACCACTTGAGGCATGCGCACTGCTTAGATGACGTAGTCACAACTCCACCTTGGAGTATGCAAACGAGGGTTCTGGCGAACGCGCCAATCAATGCATGGCACGTCCCCGTAGAGCGTATATAAGCAGCAGTAGTTTGGGGCTTCGGGGTCTTCTATCCGCTACAGCAATCGAACCCAGCAATAAAACGCCTGTGGAAGAATCCTGTTGTTACGCGTCTTTTCTTGCTGGCGAGACCTGGCGCGCGACACAAAGGTTCTTCTTTGGGTTTCCATATTCATTGTCCAGCTTTCACATGGATACGGAGATATCGAACGTACCGTGGTTTCAGTCAGCTGTACTGGAGTCTCAGAATGCCATGTTTACTTTTAAACACTCTAACGATGTATTTTGCAGCAGATTTGTCAAGTGATGTCAAGGCACTTTTAAAATATAATGGACTATTTTAAACTTTGGAAGATAGAGGTGAATTTCTTTGAGTAATCACAAAGACAATGTATAAATCTTTTCACGAAATAATGAAGAAAATTAAAAGGACACATTAAGCACATAAACAAAAAACAACAGGAAATGAAAATCCGTCAGAAAACTACCCCAAAAATTCCGTACAAAAATGAAGAGGAGCAACAAAATGCTGACACCACACAAAGCACAATAAAATTGCAGCACTCAATTCATAACTGTCAATAACACTGAGTATAAATGGATTAAAAGCACCAATAAAAGGAAGAGGCAGAAAATGGCTTATAGGATAGGGTAGAAGTGCCCCATATGACTTTTTAGATCGAAAATCATTACGTGAGTGAATTGCCAGATCTTTTTTCTTGCAGAGCACTTGGATGAGTTCAAACCTCTGATTTTTGGTTACCAGTGCCTAATTATTGTACCACAAGGGTTCCTTATATTGAAACAAAAGCCCAAATAAAGGAGACATATCTGGAGCATATTTGACACTCTTAAGCTATGTTCTTGCACTAGATAAATAACTCCACATTTCCTATTGCACTCACCCCTCATTTAATTTGTACTCTTTGGTACGTTCTGGAACCTCTGAGTTACACATTAAACGAGTGCCCTTACCAATATGGCATGCCACATTATACATAAAGTTGATTACAAAGAAGTTTCTTGTTATTGGTGATTCTGAAAAAAAACAAGCAAGCAAACAACAACAACAAACTCCATTCCTTCCAGCACACATAGCCCTGGCTTATTTGCAGTCTTTTTCTTTACTATAAACCACTGTCTAGTCATCGAAAGGACATGTTTTCACAGAAAGAAAAAAAAAGTAAAAGGGAGCAAGAAGGAGGGAAAGTGTTATGTGATTGGATGCCATCCAGGAGGTGAGTACATAGCTTTAACTGTAATGGAGCATAATGAGAGCCTTTTCGTAAGAGAATCTGGGGCCAATGTTCACAGTTTCTGTTTGCACTTTTATTGGGAGAAGTTTGTACTGGCTCCTCCAGTAAAATGTTGTAGTAGTATTATCTGCCAGGATGCTAACTGAAGGCCTCATTATTTTTATATTTAATACCTTATAAATTATATGTAGATTACCTTGACCAACATGCATATCTGAGAGGATGGTCAGGGATTTTTTCCCCTCTCTTAGGTCAGGTAGAAAGAGTGAAAGCCTGTTTGTCCATCAATGACCAATTATGCATTCATAGGGAAGCTGCTCTCAGTTGCTCTTCAGCTAACCATAGAGGCACAGGGGTAGCTAGGTTAGAAGGAAAGGATGCAAATTAGCAATGGTCAGTTGGAATTTGTATGGAAAATGTACAGCTGCCTGTTCCATAGCCAAGATGAATTGTGAGTTGACCAATGCTGGAAGAACAGAGAAATCCCATCTCGGTAAGCAGAAGTGGATTTGGTTTTTGAGCCTTTTCTCACCTTCCATATATTGGTGATCTCTACAGACTGGAGAAGGTATCGAGCTTTCAGACACTGACAAGGAGCTATAGAGTTTCTGACTGAAATGTCTGATTTGTTCCCAAACATTTGTTGAGAAGAAATAAATAAAAATTGTAAGACCAATGATGGCATCTGATCGGGCATAAAGACGTTTATATTCCACTATGAATCTCTCTTATTCCTTGTTAAAATGCATGCAGTTATGTTAAGTGCATAATTAGACTTATTCTGGGCCAATTTTGACTTCATGGGCAGGCCTTAATGTGGGAATTTGCTGTTACCACAAGCTGAGATGAACGGTTTCCTTTGTCTTGTCTGGTCACCTCTGACAAATAGTCAGCAAGTAAGAAACGGGGTAAAGAAAAAACAATACAAAAAACCTTTCACTGGTTTGTTTTTAAAAAGTGCAATTATTAGGGTTGAAATGGTCATCATTACAGAATTAAAGAACCCACTTCCATAGTCAAGTCCGACTCACGCTGCTACTATCCCAACACCTAGACCACAGCACCACCAGGGCTCATGTTTTTAAAGGAATTAAGACAGTTTATAAAGTCACGCATTTTTTAAAACCATTAGGACTATCTGATGAACTTGATTGTTTTAAACTGATATTTTATAACTCTAACAAACATTTAATGGTCAATTTCTTTGTTTTCTAAGCACTGTACTCAAGCAGAATTGGTTGCCAATTTTGTTTCTGTACAAGGATCTTACTGTGAACATGAGTGTGAATGTTTATATGTGTAATGTCTGTGTAATATATAGATGTATTCATATGTACCCATATCATATAGCTGTATGTGTGTATTTCTATTTATGATGTGGTATATTATAAGACTCTTAAAAGAATGATGTTGATATTTGAAAAGATATATAAAAATTATATGAGATATCCAAATAGAAGACAATAATAGATTAAGTAGTTCCTAACTAAACTAAAAATAGCTATTTAGAAAAACTATAGTTATTTGTCATTAATTTAGTATTTGTAATTTTTCATTTAAGTCAAAGTTCAAGTGACACTCCCTCTAATTTTGCAGGCAGACACTTCCTTGCCATTGGTACACAGCTATCTGATTGTTCTGTATTCATGTCTCATTAAATATAACTCTATTTTTTATTTTTAAGAAATGTGTTCAATTTTTATTATTAAACATAACATTTTAGATACATAAATATATTCATATGCTCACTTCTGTGTTTACATAGAAGTCGCCACACACTTGTTCTGTCAGAAAAAGAGGAAAACGGTCTCTATCAATATTTAATATGTAAATATATTTTAAAAACTTTTTATTAATTGAGTGAAAGGTTAGAAAGCAGATCAGTTTTCCATTCAGTAATTTATATACACTTCCTTTCATGCCACTAACTTCAATCCCCAGAATATAATATAATTTATTTCACTTTTCCCCTTTCTTCCCTGTTTCTATTCCTCCTTATTTCTTACCCTTCTTAACTTTGTACTTGAGTAAATGCTGCTGTTTTGATTCTGAATTATAATCACCTCCCTAGTGTTATTTTTCCTTTAATAAACCTAACTTTTGTTTGACTGAAAATTGAACCAAAAGTATAAGTTCATTTCCAGACCTGAAGGGAAAAAAAAGGGTATACTGTCAGGGGTTATACCAGTCTATATCTGACCTTGGTGTCAAATTGAACTTGGAGTCCCCTACCAGGTCCAGTAACTCATTCCCTCAAGGTATTTGAGTATGTCTAAATTTTCATAACTCTGCTCATGTGTGCTACATCACATTTATGGCTATATTGTCATCAATGATAAATGCACATGTACAAATATTCTCCATCAAGACTACATATATTATCTCATACCCATCCAACCTACATTTCTATCCATGCATCTACATGTATATCAATGTTGCTGCAGGATTGTGCACATAACAATCTTTACTGCTATTGCTTTTAATGCTCTTCCCTGTATCCATCATTTTTTGCTGACTTCCCCTTCGCCCAAGTTAATACATGTCTACAACAGTTTGAACCCTCTAACCACTTTTTGGGTGACAGATGAGGCTTTCTGTTCTCATATTTATAGGCTCACTTTCTGCTGTCGGCATGGGAGGTTGCCATCAAAATGGAAAGTTCATGAAATCCAGGAAGGTGGTGCTGGTCGTGACCAGACAGTAGTTTGGATGCAAAGCAGTTATCATGAAGAACATTGATGACGGCACCTCCGACTACCCCTAAAGCCATGTTCTGGGGGCTGGAATTGACTACAGTCCTGCAAAGTGACAGGTGCCATGGGCAAGAAGCAAATAGCCAAGAGGTCAAAGATCCAGTCTTTTGTGAAGGCTTATAACTGCAATCACCTCATGACCACAGGGTGCTCCGTGAACATCCCCTTGGACAAAATTGTCATCAACAAAGATGTTTGCAGAGATTCTGCTCTTAAACTCAAGACCTGTGAGAGGCCAAGGTCAAATTAGAGGAGAGGTACAAGACAGGTAAAAACAGGTGGTTCTTCCAGAAGCTGCAATTCTACATCTTACTTGATTAAAATGCCACATCCCCACCCCCAGCCCAATCCCTTTGTCTAATTGCTACATGTATTATTAGACTGGGAAAAGGAACTGGGAAAAGGACCAGGATGAGACAGTGGGTGGTTGGAGGATGGCTGAGAAACAAATAAAAGCTAAACCTTTATATATATATTATATATCATATCTATCTATCTATATAATATTATAGCCACAGAAACCCACAGTGCTTGTTCTGTTTTGCTCCAGAGGGTCCCTGTGGGTTATAATCAACTTGATAATAGAGGTTTGTTTGGTTTTACCCTCTTGCCAGTGAATTCCGCTTCCACTCCTGGTAACCAACAAAGAATGTTTCCTTTAGTGTGTGTGGTAGGGCGGGTTGACTATTAAAACAAATCCAGTTACACCCATAGATGTAATAACTTTATATCAAGAAGTAGTTGTATATCAAGAAAACATCCTACCCAAATCCGTAAGTCAGATAGTAGTCCTTATGTCCCTTTTCAGATTCACACAGCCATATGCAATAATGCAGAATGCAGAAATATTCACAGGCCAGTGGGTGCAATGTCATGTGGATTGAATGGTGGTGGCCACAACACAGGGCTCTGGCAGCAATCAGGGTCAGGCAGCAGGAAGAGGAAGGCAAAGAGAGAGGGGAAGTTTCCCAGGAACCTCCTTATGAGAAGGCCACACCCACAAGGAGGCACCATCTGGCTGTAATCTGATTGACAGGTTGAATACCACCTCTACACGTTTATGCATCTAAAAGTTGACATGAAATTATGTAACTACCAGTGTGGAAATGCATTCTGGACCTTTTACAATAGTGATCTCATAAAATATTTGCCATTAAACTAGTTTTTGACAAAGTGCTCTATCCAAATAGCTACGTGTTACAGAAGTTAATAAAGACGAAAACCTTGATTGAGTGGGGGGTACATTGAAGTATACTCGATTAGATAAGAGTTACAAGCTGAAGGTGGCAGGATTCCGGTTGACCTCCTTTTGCAGTAGTTGATTTCCTTTGTGAGGATGGCTCTAGGTAACAGGATTTTGGTTGACTATGGGCTCTATGGAATCATTTGAAACATAGATTTAAAGGTAAAAAGGGGTCTAGGAGCATTTTCTGAGACTCAGCCAATCACTAAAACCACATATTTCCTCGCACATTTGATCATCTAGATACCTGTACACCAACTTCTAAAGTTAACAAAGCTGAAATGATTTTTTTTAAAAAGGTCACGGGAATCATAATGGAGTTAGATCTATATTGTATAAATCTGTTGGAGGAGAAAAATATAAAAAAGCAAAGAGTTTGTTGAAAGAATAAAATGGTCACAAGTAAAAATGTTAAGTATATTTATGCTCATTTAACATGCATCCATTTAACATTAGTTTATTTTACCTCTCTGTGCATTACGCCAGCATTTAATCACAACTTGTTTTCTTTAACACCTATGTGAGTAAGGTAAGTAAATCTTCATTTTGCAAAAGAACTACTTGTTTCTAGATCAAAGATACAATGACAATTTTTAATGAGGCGGAGAAACGGCCCAGAATCTAGTTAGACATCTTAGTCGTGTTAAGGGTCTTAGTTCTCACTCCAGTCCAGGGCACTGGACCTCTGTATAACCGCTCTCTGAGCAGCAGGAAGAGCCTCTTTTGAGGTTTTGGAGTCTCCTCACTGACGTCATCTCATTTTTCTTGCCCAGAACACCTCCTAGCCTTTTCCTACACCACTCTCTAGCCCTGTTCGTCAGCAAGTCATGTACCTAGAGCCCACAGAACAAGGCACATTCTACTTCTACAGTCATGCACCAGATTGGAATAGTGCTCCTGTCCTGCTCAGGCTGCAGAAGGCCAGTGCACAGAATGGGCATATTGGGGAGGGAGATGATGTCAGACTGCAGCTTAATCCCGAGCCTCCTTTCACAGCAGCCCTTTTCTCCCTTCGGTTTCTCCTTCACGCCCTTTTCATAGCTTGTACTTTGTGCCCTGGTCTGCTTTGCGACCCCCACTCCCCTTAGATCCTTAGCATTCATGGCTCAGCTGCCTGGTATGCTCAGTTTCTTAGGAACCATGGTTTGGGCTATTATTCCATTTTCCTAGCCATACGATTTTTAAAAATATTATTATTATTTGGAATTAGGTGGGGGGTTCATTTCTGATCACTAACTCTACATTTAGCAGCCTATTCCACTTCCTATCCCCTGATTCCCCCTTTCCCTCTTGTGGGCCTCCATTCTCGCTTTCATCCAAGTCAACACCTAGCCTATTGCTTCATTTTCCCTCCTTTGATCTCCCTCATCACTTGGTAGCGTTCAAAATCTATTCCCATTGATATTCAAGTTTTTGAGTTGTATTCCTTCTTTGTAGTAGTGGTATCATAAAATATTTTTTCCCTTTGTGGTGGACTAATTTCATTCAGTATAATGTTTGCCAGATCCATTCATATTATGAGGTGCTTTATGGTTTTATCATTTTTTAGCAATGTACTGCATTTCATTATGTGTACATACCAAAGTTTCTTGATCTATTATCTACTGATGGGCATTTGGGTTGTTTCCTTTTCTTGCTATTGTGAATCATACTGCAATGAAAATGGATGTGCCATGTCTGTTCATGCTATGACTCTTACCTTTTAGTTTATGTACATCAGAGATATTGCTGTATTATATGACATTTCAATTCTGAGTTGTTTGAGGTAGGGCCATATAGCTTTTCACAATGGTTGTACATATTTACAGACCCACTAGAAGTGTATGAGAATTCCAATATCTCTATATACTCTCCAATATTCCTTGCTTTCTGTTACCTTTTAAAAAATTTGGCTGTAATGGTCCATGCAAAGTGACATTTTATCAATGTTTTCATTCACATCTCCCAGAAGGCTAATGGTTGTGAGCATTTTTCAAATATTTATTAGCCAATTGGATGTTATCCTTGGTGTTCTCTGCCCATTTTAATTGGATTATTCTTATATTTAAACATTGCAAATTTCTGTAGATTTTAGACATCAATCCATTGTGTCATTACGCAAAACATTTTCCCTAGTCTGTGGGTTCTCATTTTACTCTTTTGTTCATGAAGCCTTTTGATGAGCACAAGTTTCTTATTTTCAGTACATCCCAGTCTATTTTAGTAGGTCCCATATATTTTGTCTTCTACTATATGTACTTCCTCCATAATATATGTGACCCTTCAGTTTGCTTTCTCATTGATGATCCTTATAGCTCTAGGATTTACATTTCAGTCTTGATTTATCTTGAGTTCATTTTTGGACACAGGATGAGGTTTGGATCCTTTATCAATCTTCTGTAGATAGAAATCCAATCTTGCCAGCACCATTTGTTGAAGAGACTGTCTCTTCCCCATCTAATGTGTTTCAGTCCTGTGTAAAAAAGATCAGTTGTCTGCAGGTGGAAGAATTCATTTCTGGGTTATCTAGTCTTCTCCACTGATCTATATACCATTGTATATACCCTTGAAGATCCCAATATATATCATTGTGCCTGGCTGTTTTGTTTACTGTGCTTGTGTTTTGAGGTTGGGAAGTTACAGGGCTCCTACTGTTTTGTTCTTTTAAAGAAATGCTTTGCTCAATTGATGTGTGTATGGATTGTGATAAGAGTTGTATGAGCTCTCTGCTCCTCCTCGTGCGACAGACAGCCGCCTCTCCCGTTCCCGTGCAGTCCCAGCTGCATCCCCGAGACAACGATGGTGAAGGTCGGAGTGAACGGATTCGGCCGCATTGGGCGCCTGGTCTCCAGGGCTGCTTTCACTTCTGGCAAAGTAGAGATTGTTGCCATCAATGACCCCTTCACTGATCTGAACTTCATGGTCTACGTGTTCCAGTATGATTCCACCCACGGCAAGTTCAATGGCACTGTCAAGGCTGAGGGTGGGAAGCTTATTGTCAATGGGAAGTCCATCTCCATCTTCCAGGAGCGAGATCCCGCCAACATCAAGTGGGGCGAGGCCGGTGCCGAGTATGTCGTGGAGTCCACGGGTGTCTTCACCACCATGGAGAAGGCTGGGGCTCACTTGAAGGGCGGTGCCAAAAGGGTGAGCATCTCTGCCCCTTCTGCCGATGCCCCATGTTTGTGATGGGTGTGAACCACGAGAAGTACGACAACTCCCTCAAGATTGTCAGCAATGCCTCCTGCACCAACTGCTTAGCCCCCTGGCCAAGGTCATCCATGACAATTTTGGCATCATGGAAGGACTCATGACCACAGTCCACGCCATCACTGCCGCCCAAAAGACCGTGGATGGCCCCTCTGGGAAACTCAGGCGCGATGACCGTGGGGCTGCCTAGAACATCATCCCTGTATCTACTAGCTCTGCCAAGGCTGTGGGCAAGGTTATCCCGGAGCTGAATGGGAAACTGACTGGCATGGCCTTCCGTGTCCCCACCCCCAATGTGTCCGTCGTGGATCTCACCTGCCATCTGGAGAAAGCTGCCAAGTACGATAACATCAAGAAGGTGGTGAAGCAGGCGTCCAATGGTCCCCTAAAGGGCATCCTGGGCTACACCGAGGACCAGGTTGTCTCCTGTGATTTCAACAGTGACACCCACTCTTCTACCTTTGATGCTGGGGCTGGCATTGCCCTCAACGACCACTTTGTCAAGCTCATTTCCTGGTATGACAATGAATTTGGCTACAGCAACAGGGTGGTGGAGCTCATGGTCCACATGGCCTCCAAGGAGTAAGAGCCCCCCTGGACCAGCAGCCCCAGCAACAGCACTGGAGGAAGAGAGGCTCTCGGTTGCTGGGGAGTCTTTGCCCCTAATTCAATCCCTCAACATACTGAGAATATAACATCGGAACCCCCTGAAGGAAGGGGAGGGGCTTAGAGAGCCCGACCTTGTTATGCACCATCAATAAAGTACACTGTACCTAAAAAAAAGAGTCGTATGAGCCCCAATAAAATGATTTATAAAAATAAAAAGTAATAATGAAAAATAGAAATGCTTTGCTTATTCTGGATATCTTCCCTTGCCATATAAAATTAGTAATTAATTTTTCCACTTCTTTAAAGACTGCAGTTGGGATCTGGATTGGAGTTTTGTTGTGCTTAGAGATTATTTTGGTTTTATTGACATTTTCACAGTGTTAAGCCTTCCTGTCTATCAATATGGAATAATCTCCCATAAAAGAGATTTATGTAAGTCTCTTTTGGTTTCTTTTAGTAGTATTCTGTAGTCTTCTTGGTACATATCTTTTGTTTCTCTGGATAGGTTTATTCCTAAGTATTTCATCTTTTGTGTGACTATTGTAAATGGTATTGTTTCCTTGATACCTTCTATGAATGCCTGGCAGAATTCCCTGGTGAAGCCATCTGGACCTGAATTTCTTTTTTATTGTAAGTTTTTAATGACTTGGTCTATTTTATTCTTTTCTTAGGGTACTGTTGAAGTTTTGTATGTCAGTCTGTGTTATTTTGGGTAGATAGTATTTTTTAGAAATAGATCCATCTTATCTAGGTTTTTCTAATTTGGTTCAATCTTTTAAACATTTTTACAGTCTTTCATAGTAATGTGCTATTGTTATTTTAAAGTTCCTTTTGGTTCTGTTGTGATGTCACCCTTTTATTTCTTATTCTTGATATATGGATCTTCTCTTTCTTTTCTTTTGTTAAATTTGTCATTGATTTGTCAACTTTCTCAAACTTTTGAGAGAATCTATTCCTTGACTTGCTGATTATTTTTTCTATTGATTCTATTTTCTGATTCATTTATTTATGCTCTAATATTTGTGATTTATGATGGTAGTTGAGGGTTTATTTTGCTGCTCTTGTTCTAGTTGTTGAAGATGCTGAGTTAAGGTGCTGATTTGGGTTCTTTTTCATGTGTGCATTTATTGCTATAAAATGCACTTTGAGTCTCACACTGGCTGTGTCGTAAAGCCTTAGTATATTGTCTTTTCATCCTTTCCAGAACTTTAAAAAAATTCATTCCTTGACACAATGAGAATTCCAGGATGAGTGAAGTTATAAAAACAGTACTGGAGTAGAGGCTTATTGTGGGCATGGCATGCAGGCTAAAGAGAGGCCGGATGGAAATGGAAGCTACCAATGAATACAAGAGGGAAGAAAATGTTCTGGAACTGATTATAGTGATGATTGTGCAACTCTTTTTAGTGTGACTGAACAGTGGAAGTATGTGATAAGTAAATCATATGTCAGTAAAATGATTAAAAAATTCTTGATCGACAGGGAATTTTTTTATGGTTTTATATATTTGAAACCATTGACTTCTTGCCTACATGGTATCTGCTGAGAAAGTGCTTATTTGTTTTGATTTTACTTTATAAGTAACTGTTATTTTTTTCTCTAGCTGCTCTCAATATTCTCTGCTTGCCTTTGATACTGTAGTTAGACTATCATATGTCACAATGGTTTTCTTTTGAGATATACCACTCAGCTTTTTGAATAGTTTTCTTCTCTCTGCTGTTAGGTCAGTTTTCTTGCATGATTTCTTGTACTGTTTTCTCTGTATATTTTCCTCCTGTTCTGTAATCCTGATTAGATATCAATTTTTCCTCTTGCTAGTGTCTCACATAATTCTGTGGCTTTTTTTTTGGACATGTCTCTTTTTGTTGGTTGTTTCTCATTGGCTGGTGTAGAATTTGTCTTCAAACTCCCTAATTCAGCCTTCTATTTCTTCAATTCTATTCCACTCCATTTTTAGTGTCATCTTATTCGGTTATCTTAGTATTAATCATCTGGATTTCTACTTAGTCTTTTTGTTGTAGGGCTTGTAGTTTTCTTATTTTCTTCCTTAGCCCCTTGGGTCTCTTTAAGTATCTGAGCATCATTCTACTTAATTACTTTTCCGATAATTGTAGAGCTTTTCATTCTTCACAATATTCCTTTGATTTGGGGTATTGTTCACTTGTGTGTATTTGTTTTTCAGTGTGCATCAAATTTTCTCCTGTCTCTGCATCATTATGATGCAGTTTGTGGGGTTGTAGGTCAGATCTGTCATATGGGGGGAGTTGACTTTGTCAAGTGGTGCAGGAAGGGCTTAAGAGGCTACACAAAACTTAAAGAAGATGAAAGGGGAGTAAGGAAGAGGGAGAAGAAAAAGAGAGAGTTTTAAAAAAGAACCATTGTGGTAGCAATTGTACAATATTGCTTGTTGAGACTGAACTATGTAATGATATGATATGTGTATTAATTCCCACTTTAAAAAAAGAAAGAAAGAACAGGAGAAAAACTACTAAAATTTTTATAGAAATAATAAAATGCAATTCAGAAGAGGTATAAATTTAATAGGGATATTAAAATATTTTTAAAGGAAAGGAAAAGAGAAAGAACAAAAGAAAATTACTAGTCAGAAAAAGAAAAAAATGTATAGAAAAGGGATTTACCAATAAAACACAAAGAGTCTCTGAGTGCGTTATTTCCTTGGCCCAGGAACTTTGAGCTGCAGTCAGTGTGAGCATTCAAGATCATGATGGCACCAGGTATGTGTTTAGGGTATTTGTGATCTGGCCAGGTAAAGAAAGTACCAGATAGGGGCCTGCTTGTAGTTGGGGCATGAAGAGAGTACTGAGCCAGTGCCAGTGCCTCCTTGCTGGTGAGGTACAGCGAGAGCACCTGGCTAGGGCCAAGGTCTGCTGTCTCATTTCTTTATTGATTGAATCGTCTCAGCCTAATGCCCTCCAGGTCCATTAATGTCATGAGGTAAGTTCAGATTCATTGCTATACTTTAATATTTCATGTTTTATTTATTATGTGTACGTACCAAAGTTTATTTATCCATTCTCCCACTGATAGGAAAGGATCTATCTTGAGTTCATTTTTCTTGTGTGGTATGAAATATGAGCCCAACTTATTTTTTATGAAAATGGTATCAAGTTTTCCCAGAACTATTTATTGACGAGATTATTCCCTTTTAATATATTTAAACCTTTTGTCAAAGATCAGCGGTCCATAGGTGGGTGGATTTACTGGATTTTCATTTCTGTTCCATTGTACTATGTGCTTGTCATTGTATCAATACCAGGCTGTTTTAACTATTGTGACTGTGTAGTAAGTTTAGAGATTGAAAAGCAAGGTACCTTCTACTTTTTCCTTATTTAGTAGTGCTTTGTTATCTACGGTCTCCTTCCTTTCCATATATAATTGGTGAATAGTTTTCCCATCTTTTAAAAGAATAATGTGGAAATTTGGTTTGGGATTACATTATATCTGTAGATTGCTTTGAGTAGAATTCAAATGTTCACAACGCTAATGTGGTGGTTACATAACCTCCTGTCAATTTGAGTGAAGGGCGGGGTTTAGCCTGTCAATCAGGTCACAGCTGGATGAACTCATTTGGAGGTGCAAGGGAGATAAATAGCTGGAGGCCAGACCCAGGATTTCTGCCTTCCCT
This sequence comes from Tenrec ecaudatus, assembly GCF_050624435.1. NCBI lineage: Eukaryota > Metazoa > Chordata > Mammalia > Afrosoricida > Tenrecidae > Tenrec > Tenrec ecaudatus. Next base: position 85,867,773 of record NC_134548.1, read on the forward strand.
TTCATGCTCTTGAGACACTTAGAGAGCTGGAGGAGACATGTGGAGACCCTTGCCAGAGTTGAGATACTTCCATTGCCACTGGATCCACAAGACTTTCTACCAACAGGCCTGTGATCTTCTTGCATTCAGCATCATTTTATGTGCTGTGTGAGTCTAAAGAAGAATTTATGGATTAGTATAGGACATATGGGCTAATATTGGATTTATGGACTTGATCTAGACAGAGCTGAGATGTTTTCTCAATATACGAATTCTCATTTATATAAAGCTCTTTCTTATACACATGAGTGTCTGTAAATTTGCTTCTCTGGTCAACCCAGCCTAACACAGTTAAGTCTTCCTATTTATTCATAAGCATGTATATTCTTCCATTTTTGTAGGTAACTTGCAGCAGTGCTTTGCAGTGTTTTTTTTTCTGTTTCAGTCTTCTGTTTTTCTGGCTATATTTATTCCTAAGTATTTCATCTTTTGGATAGGTATTGTAAATGGTATTTTTTTCCTTTTCAAAGATAGTTTTGTTAAAGTAAAGAAATTCTATTGATTTTTATATGTTGATCTTGTACTGTGCCAGCAATTTTTCAATTAGATCCAGTAATTTTATTGCTGAATCTTAGATATTTTCTGCGTATAAATTCATATCACCTGCAGAGAGAATTTTACTTCCCCTTTGCCAATTTGTATTCCTTTATTTTCTGTTAATTCTATTTCAATGTTTACCATAATATGTTATCATTTGTCTTCTTCCATGTTCCATGTCTGCATTTACTATATGATGGGCTTCAAAAGGTTCCTGGAAAATTCCATTTTTAAATTCTATTTTTCAGTGAACCCTTTGAAGCTCTCTCATATTTACTTCTGTTGACCCATATCCTAGCACAAAGCCTATTAAAAATGCTTTTTTGATGAGTAAAATAGAAAATGTCAGATTGTGACTCCAATAATTATTGATATAAACCCACCCCAAAACCAAACCTATAGCAAATTAGGCAATTCCAACTCCTAGTAGACCTTCTAAGGCAGTGTAGAACTTCTTCATAGGATTTCCAATGCTGTGTCATCATAGTGTTTAACCCACTGTTATCACCAGTGCTCCTGATTAAAATAAAAAAAAGACTGCACTCACAGTTTTCTCTCCTCTGCCCACTTTGAAGGGAGTTATGTTTGCCTTTTCCACAACAGACATCCCCCTTTTTGAGTCTAGAGCTCAGAAGGTTCTCAGCAGTGCTCAAGATGATACCCATTATTACGGCTTCAAATGACATATTGTCAGCAAGTACTGTCATTCAGATTTCAGTACCATAAAATATGAACTGCACCTTGCTCTATCCTTGTAGCGAACATCAAAGGAGATCTCAAAAGAAGCAGAGCACTCCTGGACTCTGTAGCTCAATATTGCACTGCTACCATATCAAATAGTCTAAAATGTTAGTATGTGTCTTGTAGCCAGCATTTGCTTGCTTCTAAATGTTACTGTGAATCAGGGAATACCAAGATAGCGGAGTACAGAAAGATGGAGAGCTGGACCACTAAAAATCAGCTACTGCTATTTTTCTCTGTAGAAGGCATTTATAAATGATATGACTTTTATAAATGGGCAAGAATTCTAAAAAGCAGTAGTTACCGTCTATCCAAAATCTGTTATTGGATTCCTTTCCCTTATATTAATAATCCATGATTTTCTACTGTTTGTCCACTGTTTACCCCTCCAGGAGAAGTGAAATGCTCATCATATAGCTTCAAGTGGATGCTTCATGAGAAGCAAGTGTCTGTATAGTTCTGATTATGTAAACATGATCTTTTCTCCATTTGAGTGGTTCAAGGAGAAAGTATAGTCACACATATACACACCAACAAAGCATAGAAATGTAAAAATAAAAATAGAAAGCTTGAATATTCCCTTTATTCTCTTATTCACACACTTGCCCATTTCCCTCCCCTATCTTATATGAGGGTTTCAAAGAGTTAACTGAAAAATAGAATTTAAAAAATGGAATTTTCCCACAAATTTTTGAAGCCTCATCATATAGTAAATACAGACATGGAATGTTAAAGAAGACAAATGTTAATATACTATGGCAAACAATAAGAATTAAAAGGAAAATAAAAGAATGCAAATTGTTAAAGGATAAGTAAAATTCTCTGTATTTGCAGGTGATGTGAACTTATACACAGAACATCCTTAAGATCCAGCAATAAAAATGTTTTGTTTTAATCTCCTGCAAAATTGTTTTTCACCTGTGGCATTTGTGTCATAAACTGTCAATAAGATATACATTTTCTTGCAGGATGAGTTATAGAGGTACTTTGCCTATACATCAAATCCCTCCACAAGGAATGCCTCTATTATGGAAAATTCACTCCAGAAAAGCATAGCTAAGGCCAAGACAATGAATTATGGGAAAAAGAAACAAACAAACAAACAAAAAACAACCCCACTGTTGTCCAGTTGATTCCAACTTGATTCCAGTTGATTGCACTCTTGTCCAGTTGATTCATAGTACCCCTGCAGGATGGAGTAGAATTGGCCCATATAGTTTCCAAGGCTGTAAATCCTTAAGGAAGCAAAGTGCCAGATCTTTCTCCCACACAGCATCTCTTGGGCCCAAACCTTTTGGTTAACGACTGAGCATTCTTACCATTGAAATATCAGGCTCTCTTGACTTATAGGAAAGCGACTTTGTTGAGTTGGCAAAGGTATTTCTGTTGGGTAGGAGAAGGGGATAATCACTTTGCTTCTAGGTGGAACAACCAGTGAGAATAGATTACTTGGTTTCACTAATTATTGTTTTTTTTCCCAGAAGGTTACGCTCGCTAATTTACAACCAGGCAGGAGGCAGTCAATCATAGTGGTAAGGGCAAATCAGACATAGTGAATTCTACCTTCATATTTTTCATTTAGTACTTATCTAATGTTTGCATAATTAATGGACTCTTATGAAGTACAGTTTACTCTTTAAAAATGAAAATATTTGATAATATTTATCATTAAGGATACCATTCTAAGGATACCATTTTAAGGATCAGAGATATGTTAGCAATATCTTCAAACTTGGTAGTCATAAAAGTGGATTTTTGTGTAGACATTGGCACTAAATAGTTGCATGATGCTGCACAAGTTCTTTCCCTATTTTGAATTCAGATTTTCTTTTGGGTAAAAGGAAGAAACTGGTCTCAGCAATTGCCCAGATCCCGTCCAGCACCAAATTAGTGGAGTTTCAGGGGCAGGTTTCTTGGCGATACAAGGGAGGCTAGGTGTGCTTCCCACTTCTTGTGGCTTATGGTTCTTAGGCCTATGGCAGTGTTAAATAATTTACACCCACCATCATCAGCTGAAGCTAGAAAGAGCAAAAGAAGGAAATGCTGTGATTTTGTACCTTGGAAAGGACAAGATTTTTCTTCTTTCATTCTTCCAAATGCTTTTCAAATTAACTCCTTGGGAAGTAGTCAAGTAAGTCCTGGACTGGAAAAGCAAACAATAGGAAAACAATCCAATGACACTTTCTAAAGAAAAGTATCTCCTGCTGGCAAGAACCATTGGGTTTGCTTCTTCTAAATTGATTTAAGACGTCTGGCAACTAAGTGTGAGAAGGAAGTAGTTTAGAGGGCTCTTTATTTTCTCTAGAGTCTATATCCTCCAGAACTGGATTTTATTAACCAGAGCTCAAACTGAGCATACACTTTCTAGTCAGATATGTCTGGACCTAACACCCAGTGCTGCTATGTAGGTAGTTATGTGGCCTTGAACAAGAGATTTCATCTCTCTGGACTCCATTTTCTTTATCTATAAATGTAGTTATCCACTTTGTGGGATTGCTCTGAAGATACAGTGGGGAGATTAATTTAATACCCAGTGTATTTCTTGGCACATAAGAGATACTCAGTAAATGACAACATTTGTTGTAATAGAGCTAGATTGAGAGAACTGATAATTGCGTGAAGTATTTGTAAATTCTTTTATGGTTAAGAGTGAGTTATTCAAGAAATACACAAGGGGATATACAAAAAACCCAGAATTTTTTTCAACGCTATATATTTACATTATTTTTCTTTGCAAAACAACCTTATCACCTTCAAAGTACTCTCCATTACACTTAATACATTTGTCAAATCTTCAATCCCATTCTTGGAAACATTTTTCAAATTAATCCGTTTGGATGGCTGAGAGCACCTTATTTTTTGCGTCACCTCTTCTATGTTGTCAAATCGCTGTCCTTTCATGTCCCTCTTCATTTGCAGAGACAAAAGAAGTCAAACCAAGTGAAGTTAGGTGAGTAAGGTGTGTGGGGTAAGAGGCATGCTGGGGTTTTTTTTGGGGGGTGGTGGTGGTGGCCCAAAACTGGTGTACCGATATGGCTACGTGAGCAGGTGCATTGTCATGGTGGCAAAACCAGTACCCCGTCTGCCACAATTCAGGCCATTTTTGTTCGCACATTATTATGTTATCTTTCAGAACCTCTAAAGAGAAAGCTTGATTAACAGTATAAACTGGTGGTATGAACTCTAAATGCACTATCACACACACAGAGAAACAAAACAACAAATGAGCCTGGGGGGTATTGGTACCCCCTCGAAGCCCAATTGCAATCCGTGAATTTTACAGACTGATTTCTTAGTTGATTGAGCTGTTTGCATTGAGCACGGGAGTTGTTGCTAGCAGAAAATTTTCTGTATAATATATTACAAGCGCAGATCTTTGCCTCTTGGGTTAAAACCTATCATATTTACGCAGGGGGAGCGTTGAGATAATAAATATGGGGTGGTTCTGGCTCCCCTTTCATTGGATACCCACTAATCCAGGGGTCTCATCTAAGGTCCAAAGACCATTTTTCCACTGTTGGGCATTTGGGCTGCTTCAACTTTCTTGCTATTATGAACTGTTCTGTAACAAACACGGGAGAGTATACATCCACTCGTGTTGTGTCTCTTATTACTTAATAATGGTATTGCTGGATCATATGGGATTTCAATTCCCAGTTGCTTTAAATATCACCAGATCATTTTTTACAAGTCCACCAATGGTGTATATGAATTCCAATCTCTCCGCATCCTCTCTGGAATTGGTTGTTTTCTTTTTCTTTTTTTAAAATTAAGCTAGCATTGTGGGCGTAATGTGGTATCTCATTGTGGTTTTAATTTGCATCTCCCTGATGGCTTGGGATTGTGAGCATTTTCGTGTGTTTGTTAGTTATTTGTACTTCATTTTTGTAGAATTGTCTGTTCATGTCTTTTTGTCACTTCGTAATTGGGACATTTGTTATTTTCTTATTGAGCAGTTGTAGAGTTCTGTATATTTTGGTAATTAGACCTTTTTCTGATGTGTCATTATTAAAAACTTTCCCCAGGACTTTCCCTGCATTTCCCTAGGGAAGACTCGGCTGTCTGTTTCGTTGACCTTGGACCTGGCAGACCTGGTGATTTGAAGGACTTCCAGTGTATTAATTGTTCCAAGGAAGTGAGTTGAACTGAACCCTGTGTGGGCTAATTAGCAGTTATATTCTTTTGTGCTGTATAAACCTATTTCTATCACTCTCCATCTCACTATATCTTATCATAAATGTCCTGGTTTTGTTTCTCTTGAGAACCATGCCTAACACAATCCAATTCACAACAAAAAATCTTTTAAAAAAGTATCTGACTAGTCAAAGGACTGTCAGAAACATTGTTACATCTTTATATTTCTACATGTCATGTGTGAGTATATTTCTGGGTTGTGTTTAGTTTCTTTGATCTCCCTGTATTGTTTCATTGCTCTGGATTTTGCTGTTTGTTGGTTTTGTGAAGAATTGTATGTTTCTTTCAGGTTTGTGTGGTTCTTGTTGAATTTTTTTGGCCATAGTACTTTATTGAGTATTTTTTGTAGAGCTGGTATTATTTTTGTGAATTTCTTTAGTTTCTCCTTCTCTTGGAATACTTTTATTTCTCCATTATATTTGAGTAATATTTTCAAAGGATACAAGATTCTACATTGACAGTTTTGTTTTTGTTTTATTTTTCCTTTAGGGCTCTGTATGCAACACTCCATTGTCTTCTTTCTTGCATGGTTTTTGCTGAAAAATATGAAGTTAGTGTCATTGCTGATCCTTTGTATGTAATTGCTCCTTTTTCTCTGGCTGTTTCTAGAATATTTCCCTTGCTGTTAACTACAATATGCCAGGGAGTTTTCCTTTTGAGATATCTCCTGATTGAGGTTCTTTCAGCTTCCTCTGTTAGGTATTAAGGAATATTTACTTGCAAGAATTTTTGTGCTATTCTGTGTGGATTTTTTGCTTTTCTGGAATCCCTATATGACATAGATTACTCCTCTTGATTGTGCTCCACATTGTTCTCAAAGTTTTCTCAGTCTTTTCTGAATTTTTTTGTTATTTGTTCTTCTTCTAGATAGGTGTCTAGATTTTTCTTCAAGCTTCCTAATCCAGGTTTACATCTCTTCAATTCTGTTTCTAGTGTTCTTTTATAGTTTTGTGTAATTCTGCTATTGTAGTGTTTGCCTTTTGTGCTTCTGTTTGAAGTGTTCCTTGGAAGTCATGTAGTGAGGTTTCTAGCTTTTCTATTTTTTCACTTTACCCCTCAGACCCTTCCTTCATAGATTGTATGAGTGCAATCATTATTCTTTCATATTCTTTTTTTGTAATTCCATAGCACATGCAATTTCAGGCATTTCATTTAGTTCTGACTAGTTTGGGGTTATTTTTGTCAGTCTTTCTTTTTAAAGTATGAACTGATATCTTCTGTTGTTTGCATGACACCTTAGTGCAGCTCTTACGGGTTTTAGAAGGGGTGGCATTATGTAGGAGCAGTTACCTCTGTTAGATAATGCAGTAAATGGGGTGGTATCCCGGGGATAGTGTTGGAATAAAGGTTTGCAGAGATCAAAAAATGGAAGAGGAAGTGTTACAGTGGAGAAATAAAGGAAAAAGCAAGAAAAAATTAGAGATCAAATTGTGTTTATTGAAGGGTTAAAATAATGGAAAATGACAAAAATGCCTTTTCAAATAAGGATATTAATATTTGAACGAAATAGAAAAAAATTGTAAAAGTAGTGTCAGCTTTTGGTTTTTTGAGGATGAAAAGGAAAGAGAAAGATTAATGAGAAGAAAATAACTAAGAATAAAGTTAGGTAAAAAGGGCTGGAAAATAAGTGTAGATATTCAAATTAAAGACAAAAGGGCAAGAGACAAACACCTCAAAAAAAGAAATAGAAAATAGAATTCTCCAGGAAGAAGCAGGAGTTAGTGTATGTTTGTTTGGGCTCTAAGCTTTTCCCAGGAGCTTCATCTCTGATGTGAGTGTTAACTTTTGGATTGATGATGTGTTGAGGGACTAGAAAGCAAACAAAAGCAATTGAAGCAAAAAAGTAAACTAATCACACCCCCGCCCCATCCTTACATATACCAATAGATGGAGAAGTCCTGAATAAGGATGCATTATAATTATAGTGCATGACTTTGTTCCAAAGAAGGTAGGTCATAGGAACGATAGAGCACAGCGCAACAATAATGCCAACAAAAGAACAGCTAGCATCTAGACCTTGTTCAGGGGGAAACCACTACTGTGTGGAGCAGAGGTCTTTTGAGCTTTGGGGGACAGTGTCTGGTATTATGTTGTTTTACTACCTTCAGGTCTTTTAGGATGCCAGGGTAGGATTGAGATTAAGACTAGAGGAATGATTTTTGGTGTCTGCCATGGCTGAGAGCCCAGTGTTCTTATGATTTAGTTTTATTATTTTGAAGGTATAGACTTCTAATCAATTGGGTAAGAGGGAAGAAGGGTCGCTCTTTTGGCAGGATATAGGAGACCAAGTTGCGTGTGTGGGGTGGGGGTGGGGGAAGGGCTGTCTATACCTGTCATCTGCCTAGATGATCTAGGAAGGAAGAATGAAGCAATCGCCTACTCAGAGGGTCAGCTGTTTATCTGAACACCTTGGGGTGCTGGCTAAGGTCTAGTGTCTTGCTAGTTAATAGCTAGGTGTTTTTTAAAGAATCATTTTATTAAGGGTTCGTAAGACTCTCATCACAATCCATACATGCATCCATTGCATGTCAAGCACATTTGTACATTTGTTGCCCTCATCATTCTCAAAATATTTGCTTTCTACTTCAGCCCTTGGTATCAGCTCCTCATTTTCCCCTTCCTCCCCGCTCCCCTCTCCCTCATGTACCCTTGATAATTATGCGGTATGCCAGCAGAGAGGGGCTTCTGGGCCCTGAGGCTTTAAAATCCTTTTCTTAAACCCAAACTCCCTGTCCGTGGTTTGTAAAATCACTGTTACAGGTTCTACTTGTATTTTATGCTGATGCATTGCTAATAGGCTAGGTGTGTGTTATCTGCTAATCAAAGAAATGAAAAAATTTTAAAGCCCATGAATGACTGGGCATTAACATGGGGTGGGTTGTTTAGAGTTGTAGCTTAGGGACAGGGAATTGATTTTGCTGAGAGGATAGGAGCTTCCCGAGCTTGTGTGGCCAGTTAGTTTATTCACTATTTATGCCTGCTCCAGGATGCCCTGTAGAGTTATCCCCAGGTGGGCCCATAGGCTGTGCTATCCTTGCTATTGGGGAAGTAGGGCTAAAAGAGTATCAGAGCAGAGGTTGGCTTGAGCTGAGAGCCAAGCCTATTTGTGCTTATATCCACCTCAGGCTGGTCACATAAAGCTATGTCCCTGCAGTTCAATTGGTCAACCACACTAGCTAGCTCCTGGACGGGGAGCAGTCAGACAGGAGAGTTGGGGGATATGCTCTCAGCCTGCGTGTGCAATGGGCTGATGGCAAAGGAAGTCTATTGGCAGACGTTGCTGCTCTTTTATTTTATTGTTTCAAATTTAAAAAAAATTAATTAAAACATTTTTTGCTCTTTTATTTTAATAAATTTATGTCTACTTATGTTCATGCTGAGAATCTTATGGTCTGGAAGTGTAGGATTTCCCTCGCCAAGTTCCCTCGTGGCTAGTTTCTGTGGAGTCTCTCCTATGTGTGCTATATGGTCACCATCTTGCTCTGGTCCAACAGTACTTTTAAGAATACTATACAAGGAAACCTTTGAGAAATGAGACTTGACTGGATTATCTTAGTTTACTGGATCCACTTTTGGCAGCGTGCAGTCTCACTGTTTGTTTTCATTTAAACAGTTTTATTGCAGCTGTGTCAATGTAGTGTTTATGTGTTGGGCTGCTAGCTGCAAGGTACAGATCTTCCTCTTTTTTGATGGCTTTCTGCTTTATCAAGTATGATGTCTTTTTCCAGTGACTGTTTTCTTCTGATAACATGTGTAAAGTACATGAGATGAAGTTTCACCATCCTGGAGGCTAAGGAGAATTCTGGCTGTACTGCTTTCAAAATAAATTTGTTTGTTCTGGCAATCCACAGTGTTTTCAATATTCTTTGCTAACATCACAATTGAAATACAACAATTCTTCTGTGGGTTTCCATATTCAATGCCCACCTTTTCCCATGCATATTGTGTTATTCTGGGTACATAAGAGGAGCAAATCCACAGAAACTCATATGTAAAAGAGAGAGTTTCTTATAAAGGATAAGTGCAAATCAAGAAAACATCCCAATTCAGTGCTGCCCAAGCCCACAAATCCAACAGTAGCCCATATGTCTGACACCAATCCACAAAGTTCTCCTCCTTCTCACAAAACACATGCAAGGATGCCAACTGCAGGAGGAAAGCCTAATCAGTGAACGTGTAAACATCTTGTCGCTGGCAGGGGTCTCTACATGGCTTCTCCAGCACCCAGGGCTGCATCAGGGTAGGTCCATGCGGCTTCTCAGGGATGTCTCGCAGGAAGTGAACCTTGCCATCTGAAGCAGGGAACTGGCAAAGGCAGCTGTGCTCTGGTCTGATGATTACAAAGCAAGAGACCTGAGAACTAGAAAGACGAGGCTTACCAAGCCATTTATCTCTCCACCCATCAATTAACCCCGCATGTGTTTATCAGCCAGGTTGGCACAATAAACTATCTCCCATATGAAGTGATGGAAAATACTATGGCTTGGATTAGGTTTATCTCGGTCCTAAAAGTGACATTCTAAAGTAGATTAAAATGATAAATCTGACTGGAATAGCTAAAATTTGTCACTTGTTCTCCTTTTGGGTATACATTGTTCTTGATCTGATTTTTAGTGTTTTTGTGAGTTTTTTCTTCACATTCAATTTGAATTTTGTCATTGTTGGTAGACTTCTTGGCTTTCTGTTATGTATCTTTCCATGTTTTTTGGTATATGAAACCCAGAATAGGTGAATCTACAGTGACAATAACTAGACTAAATGTTCCTGGAGGCTATGGCAAGGGAAGTCGGTGGGTAAGAGGGAGCTTATATCAAGGAGTTCAAGAAGGAAAAAAATATTTTGAAACTGATTGTGGCAGTGATTTTATAACACTGTTTGATATGATTGAACTGCTATGGAATGGCATGCTATCTGGATGAACACCTATTAAAATGGTTTAGAAAACATCAAAGAGAGAGATGGCCAAACCAAAACCGAATTCACTATCATCAAGTTGATCCTGAGTAATTGGGACCCTAGCAAAAAAGGTGTGTGTGGGGTGGGGGCAGGGAATAACATCCTTATTCTTCAGCACTTGTACAGTCAGATTTGGTCATTGAAACTAATCATTTGATTTTTTGACTGACATTTTCATGAGAATTTGTCATGGATTCAAGTAAAATTAAATGCTAGACAATTCCAATTCCCCCTCCCCCCCTATTTATCATGGTTTTGTTTATTGGTTCAGTTGTGAGGATTTTAGTTTTCTTTATATTGAGCCCCCATAGTGAATAGCATAGTATTTGATTTTCATCAGAACGTATTTCAAGCCTTCCTCACTTTCAGTAAGTAAGGTTGTGTCATTTACATATCACAGGTTATTAATAAATTTCCGTCCAATCTTGGTGCTGCATTCTTCTTTATTTAATGCACCTTCTTGGATTCATAGGTCCGAATACAGATTTACTAAATTTTGTGAAAGGATACAACCCTGATCTACTCCTTTCCTGATTGTAAACTACACAGTGTTTTCACATTCTGGTTCCATATCAACAAAATGAAATCTTCTGGTATTTTCTTTCTTCTCCATGCTATCCTGAGTTTGTTATAATCCGCACGGTAAGGTGTTTTTCTTAATCAATAAACCACAAGTAAACATTTTTCTGGTATTCTCAGCTTTCAACCTAGATCTATCTGACATCAGCAATGATATCCCTCTTTCCACATCATCTTCTGAACCTGCCTTGAATTCTGGAGACTCAGTTTGATGTACTACTGAAACCATTTTTGAATTTTCAAGATAGGAACCCGATCTACTGCTGGTGGTATTGTAAAGTGGTGCAGCTGTGTGGAAAATAGTATGAAAGTTTAAAAATAAATAACTATATAAGCATTTAATTACAATATTATCCTGTATTTCACTCCTAGTTATATACTGAAAAGAGTTGAAAGTAGAGATACTAAAATGAAAAAGATGGAAATACCCCAAATATTCAACAGCAGAAAAGTGGATACATAGAATGTTGCACATACATATGAGAGAATAATATTCAGCCACAAAGAGAAGAGAAGTGTTGATACAGGTACAGCATGGATGAACAATAAAAACCTTATGCTGAGAAAAATTAGTTAGAAAATAAAGGACACATATTGGGCATTCTCAATTAGGAAATATCCAGATTAGGCCAATGCAAAAATATCAAAATATATTAGTGTTTATAAGGATGATTAGGGAGGAAGACATATGGAAGTATTTTAAAGTTTAGCAATTTTCTGTTAAGGATGATGGAAAATTTGACATTGGATAATGGTGGTGATTGCACTTTATGGTGAATAGTTGGAGTATCACATGTTTTAAATACGTTTTATCATAATAAAAATAAATAAAGCTAATGCCTTTACCAGAGTTACTGTACATTAGATAAAGGGAAATAATCAGAAGTTCTAGGAATTACTGTAAGTTGTCTCTAAACTAGCACTAGTCTCAGTAGACCCAACTATCACTGTTATTCACTAGTCAAAGTAGCGACAATCAGAGGTCAAGTTTATCTAATTTGGTCCATTGGGGTCAAAAGACATCCTATATTGCTTTCTATAATTTTAGATTTTATACTAGGGATAAAAAAAAATCTCAACGAGAGGCAAAATCCCTACATTAGTTTCCTGACACGTGAATGAAGGACCTTCTGGGAAGAATGAACTAATGGAAACCAGTAGAACTATCTGTATCTAGATAAATGATAAAACAAAATTGATATTATGTTCCTGGAAAGATTGCAGAGCATAGTGACACACTCAAAGACTTAAAAGAAGGTTGTAGTGATGATTCCCACCACATACCTATTCAACTTGTTTAATTGGCCTGTTCAAAGGTGTGCATAAAGTTTTCATTTTACTTGTATCTACCATCGATACTCATGGAAACAGCAGTCAAGAAATAAAAAGATGAGTTGCATTAGTCAAATCTACCCCATGAGACCTCTGTAGCGTATTGAAAAGCATGGGTGTTACTTTGAGGACTGAGATGCACTTGTCCCAAGCCATAGTATTGTCAATTGCCTCAAATGCTTGTTAAAGCTGAACCTTGAAAAAAGAAGACCGGAGACAATGCATTTGAATCATTGTGCTGGAGATGAATCTTGAAAGTACCATGGACTGCGAAAAGGACAAACAATGTGTCTTGAAAGACATATGGCCAGAATGCTCCTTAGAAGCAAGTATTGTGAGACCTCAGCTTACATACTTTGGACATATTGTGAGGGGAAAGCAGTCTCAGGAGAAGGACATCATGTTTGGTGAAGTCGAAATGCAACAAAAAGAGAAAAGTTCTTAGGGAGATTGGTATCATTGCTGCCACAAGGGGCTCAAACACAGGGACACTTAGGAGGATGGTGCAGGACCAGGCAGTGTTTCTTTTTGTTGTGCACAGCATCTCCATGGGCCAGAACCAACTCAATGGCACCTCACAACAATTGGCTTGTTCAGATAAAAAGATGCCTCTTAGAAAATAACACCAGATTACTGTAAACGTAGTCAGTTGGTAGCTACAATTGCAGCTGCTCTTCCAGATGCAGTTTTGTTGCTTGAATAAGTTAATACGTGTCCTACTCCGGATTTGCAGCTATTGAACTGAAAAAGACTTTTTATCAATTACAGAAACCTACTTTTCTTCACATGGAAAATCCAGCAATACATTTGCACTGTCTTAACTAAGGAGTATATAAACTCTTCAGCTCTATGTGACAATTTAGTCTGTAGCAAACATGATTGGCTTTCCTTTCTACAAGATATCACATTGGTCTATCACATTGATGACATCATGCTGAATGGACTTAGGGAGCAAGAAGTAGTCATTACTACGGACTTATTTTTAAGACACTTGCATGCCCCCCAAACATTCAGGGGACTTCAACCTTAATGGAATTTCTTAGAATCCAGTTTCTGTGCATGGGAATATATCCCTTCTAAGGTGCAGGATGTTTTCTTATCTGGCTCCTTCTGAAATACAAAAAGGAAGCACAATGCCTAGAGACCATCTTTGGATTTGGGGGGTTATTTGATCTCGTTTGGGTGTACCGCTCCAGCTAATTTACTCAGTCACTCGAAGAGCTGCTGCGGTTGAGTGGCACCTAGAACAAGAAAAGAATCGGAAGCAGGAACTGGCAGCTATGAAAGCTGGTTTGAAAGTTGGGCCATATTATCCAGCCATAGTCAATGATGCCTGACTGACTCATCAGTGGCAGATAGAGATGCTGTTTGGAGCCTTTGGCAATCCTCTATAAGTGAATCACAATGTAGACCCTTGGAATTTGGGTGGACAACTGTGGCAGTTACATAATATACTGCCAACTTGAGGAAGGGTTGGAGTCTAGCTTGTCAATCAGGTCGCATCTTGATTACCTCATTTGGAGGTGCAACGGAGATAAATAGTTCATGGAGGGCACATAAACTCTCTCTGCTTCTGATTCCTGTTGATAAGCCACTTGGAGCTATGCTGATGTCAGCCAGAGCCCTGTAGCTGGAGGAGCCATGGTAAGATGTTTCTACCACCACTGGATCCACAAGACTCCACCCATTGTCCTGTGATCTTCCTGCACTTAGTGTCATTGCATGTGTTGCGAGAGTCTGACGAGGAATTTACAGACTGGTATCGGACAATTGGGCTAATATCAGACTTCTGGACTGGGTAGGATGTTTTCTTAATACACAATTACTCTTTTATATAACGTTCTTTCTTATACACGCAAGAGTGTCTCTAGATTTGTTTCTCTAGTCAACCCAGATTACCACAAAAACCTTGCAATTCCCTGTAAACAACCATTCCCCCTTTTAGAAACATGTTTTGACTTACTCTTGGGTCTAAGTAGAGACTGATTGACCATGGCCCACCAAGTTATCATGCAAACTGAGATGTGTATCATGAACTGGGTATTGTCTGACCAACAAAACTATACACTGAAGGTGCACAGAAGTACTCCATCAGCAAGTAGAAGTGATATGTATACATGAGATCAAGCTCTATCAGAGTAATGAAGTCTACTATGCTGGGAATGACAGAATCAAGAGTAAAATGTTGCATTCACAGTCGAAAGGACATTTTACAATCCATTTTTAAGTACAATGCTGTCTGTGATAGGACTATATCTATCTGCATTCAAGGAAACCCACTAAATAGAACTATCTTTAAAATGTAGGTACCAACTGCTAAAGCTAAAGATGAAGACGTTGAAAAATTCTACCAATGTCTTCAGTCAAAAATTGATAAAAAATGTAATCGAGATGCATTGATAATTATTGACAATTGGAATGCAAAGTTGCAAACAAGGAGGAAGAAGCAGCATTTGGAAAATATGATCTTGGTGACAGAATTTAAGCTGTAGATGACATGATAGAATTTTTCATGACCAATGGCTTCTTCATAGCAAAGACCTTTATACAAAAACATGAAAGGTCTTACACATGGACCTCTCCAAATGGAAAACACAGAAATCAATGGACTACACCTGTGGGAAGAGAAAATGGAAAATCTCAATATCAGCAGATAAACTTAGGCTAGGAGCTGATTGTGTAACAGACCATCACTTGCTCATATATAAGTTCAGTAGTCATGAAGAAAGCAAAAGGTATTTTAAAAGACAGGGAAAAAAGAAAGGATAAGCATGGATATCCAAAGAGACTCTGAAACTTGCTCTTTATCATAAAATAGCTAAGGCAAATGGAAGATATGAGGAAGTCAAATAATTGGACAGAATATGTCAAAGGGAAGTTTGAGAAGACAAGGTAAAATATTAAAATAAACTTTGCAGATAGGCTATCATGAAGGAGATGGAGGATGGGTTGGGAAGATGTGATCATTTGATGGCTACAGCAAACGATCTGTTTGTTGATTTTCCTCATAGGCACACAGAGTTTCCTGATTACTTTCAAAAGCCCATCAGAGTAAATCGAGACCTTGTTACCCAGTTTATTCCGAATGAATAGATCCTCAAACTGTTAATGAAGTGGCCGATGAAGGAAGAGAAGGAGCTGTTAATAGCCAGTCGGAAGAAAGCAAGAATGAGCTGGATAGCACTCTAAACTCTGAGTCTGACATGATTACAGATAGGTTTCTTCAACTAAAGGAAGACAATTTTGAGCTAGTTAATCAACTATGAATTGATATGCAGCAGAAAATAGCAACAGTCACAGAGAATGCCCCGTCTGGGAATTTCACTACCTGCCACTCCATTAGCTGGTCTAAATGCTACCAATGCTGTTAAGATAATCCACATGAGGCTTCCGCCTGAAGAATCTTCCAAGACTCTAGACTCAAGCTATATTGCGGGACAAGTGCTGCGTGCCAGGAAGTCAAAGGAGCTGTTAAATAAATTGAAAAGAAAACCAGATTTGTGTGCTTCTTACAAGCAGCAGAAGAACATGTAATCAACAAGTACAACCGCTGCAGACTTACTAAATAAAAATAATTGCAGCTTGAACATCCTCACATGATAGAGGAAGTGGAGCATGAAATGGAAGAATATCAGTGGTGGACACAATGTGAACTCAAGGGACTACAGGACAGTCAGGGTCTCACGGGCTTTACTTTATCTTTGGTGAGCTCCCTCTGTCACCTGATCCAGTACCTTCAAGCGAAGGTTACCTTCGAGAGAGTGAAATGCAACTTCTTAAAGAAGTCGAGACAAGGCACGAACTGGAACAAATATTGGCTGATCATATCGGTGCACTGGAAATTGAAATTCTTCTTTGTTAGAGAAGAAAATACTAATATACAGTCAAGACTTCAGAAGTACATGGTTACAACAGATGAGCAAATTATATCACTCACACATGCCATTAAGAATAGTCCTGTGAGCACCAATCCACCCACGGATAGGGTATTGTTTATACCTCCACAGGAAAGGGAGAGAGAAACCAGGCTTCATACGGATGCACCAAGCTTTGAGAGCAACATACCGGCACGGAGCAGCACATTAACAGAGAGGACTGCGGGGCCAGCCCCAGTCTGAGCCATATTGAACCCTCACTAGAAGAATATAATACAGAGGACAGCACTGAAGATATAGTCTGGGGAGATTGGCCAGTCTGTCATGACCACATGGGAACAAACTAAGAGGGAAAGAGAGAGAGTGGACCTCATCTTGGTCCACCAAGCTTTGATGATACCATTCCTAATCTGTGCACAGAGAGGACCATAGGGCCGGCCCCAACAAAAAATACGACATCTCCTCATTGGTCCACAGAATAACAGGGAGACAACACTGGAGACAGTGCAGGAAGTGAGTCCAGTTTAACCCCTTCACAGTGGAGTGAATCACGATGGGAGCACAACAGGACAGCAAGGAGAGAAAAGTCACGAAGTCCTAGAGGAATCCCGAAAATAGACCTCTGACTTGGAAGGTAGTACTTGCCACCTCATCAGATCTGGTTGGAAGACATTCATAAAAGTCAGCAGATAGTCCTGGACATATTTATAGGCTTTCTTTTCTTTTCTTTTTTACTTTCTTTCAATATGTCTATCTACATAAGATAAGCAGGGTAAACAATCCTGAGGGGAAAGTAACAGGACTGATGGTTCCAGGGGGTGGGGATGGGGGCATGGAAGAGGAGACAGGGGAAAGGGAGTGAGGAGCCAACAAACTCAGGGACAAGGAAACAACAAGGGATCTAAAATTGATGGTGAAGAGGGTATAGAATGCCTGATGGGGTTTGATCAATTGTAATGTAGCTGAGAGGAATTATGGAGCACCAACTTAAGAGTGAGCATGATAGCGGGGCAGGAGGAAAGTAAAAGGAAATAGAGGAAAGAACTAGGAGGCAAAATCCATACATAGAGGAAAACATATAGGCATGTACATATGTAAATATATTAATATATAAGAATACAAGTATAGATTTACGTACATATATTTATATGTTAAATTAGCAGACAGACTTTGAGCCTCTACTTAAATCTTTCTTCAACACAAGAAAAGTTTGTTCTAAAAACCTGGCACTCTGTGATGCTCACCTTCCCTACACAATTGCTGAAGACAAAAAGGGGTGCATATGCAAATGTGGTGAAGAAAGCTGATGGTGCCAGGATATTAAAAGATATAACACCTGGGTTCTTAAAGACTTGAAATTAAACAAATGGTCATCTAGCAGGAAAGAAACAAAGCCTACATATAAGAATCACACCAGCCTGTGAGATCACGAGGTGTCAACAGGATCAGGTATTAGAAGATCAAAAACAAACAATTATATTGATGTGAAGGAGAGCGGTCAGAGTGGAGACCCGAAGCTGGACATCCCTCACAGAAGGGTCACACCAAAGGGACTATTCAGCTGGGTGCAGTATAGCACCAACGAAACACACAGCATTTCTCTGGTTCTCTGCCCCCCGACCCCCACCGCTCCCACCACCACTACTATCATGACCCCAGTGTTACCTCACAAATCCTGCTATACTGGAGTATGCACATTGGTACAGATAAGAGCTTTCGATACACGGAAGTCAAGACAGATAACCAACCCCTCAGAAACAGTAATGGGAATAGCGATACCAAGAGGTTAGGGGTAGTGGGGGAGGTAGAGAAAAGGGAATGTATAGCAATGTTGGATGTGTAGTGTCCCCCAAGGGGGATGAATAACAGAAATGTGGGTGAAAGGATACAACAGGTGGTGTAAGATAGGAAAATACTTATATATAATTTATCAAGGGTTCACAAATGTGGGAAGGTGGGGAGGGAGGGAAAAAGAGGAGCTGATAATAAGGGCTCAAGTAGAAAGGTAATATTTTGTCAATGACAATGGAAACATATATACAAGTTCGCTTGACTTAATTGATTTATGGATTGTTATATCTGTAAGAACCCCTAATAAAATTATTTAAAAATTACCCTGTGATAAATCACAACAGAAGAAAGTCAAGCATCAGAAATGGAAGTCATATGTAGAAGAATTATGGACAATCCAGTAAATGCTATTGTTTCCATGGCAATGATGTTCAGAGGGGAAGAAGCATTGAATACCCACAGGAGGAGCAGCCTGGTAAACTGCCTCAGGTGCCAAAGCCGCCAGATAGTGTGGGTCTGGCCCCTAGTTTCCCAGCACATATATTTGAGCCAGCTTTACTGCTAACACCAACCAGGCAAAAGAACAACTTGGAATTCTCTCCTCTGCAGGATAAATCCAGGAGGACTGTTCAAACTTTCCCTGCTCCAAAGGTGGAAATCATTGAGAAGGAATAAAATCTGGAAAAGAATATCTTATCTGCTGCTACAGACTTCCAGAATTCAAATGAAGAGAATTGTCTCCTCACTCAGATGTGGAGGGCTTCTCACATAGGAGAAGATTTGGAGAACAAAAACTAGGTTCCTTTTGTCAACTTATCACAGACCCTCTTGGTTCGCCCAGAAACCCTCAGAAGTCTAGAACTCTCCTCTCCTCAGAAGAGCCTCCTGTGTTGGGAGATGGGCAACAGCATAGAACAAATGAGACCCTGGTACAAAGAAAGGACAAAATGACATGGATTGCTGAATTGACCCTGCAGAATTCCACTATCAAGGCACATTGGAATAATATTATTGGCTCAGGGGAAGAACAAGGAGAACGGACCTCAGAAGTTAAGCAAACAGGAAAGCGTGAGCAACATGACTTTTCTAGTGGCACAACCTTTAGCAAGTAGTATGGAGGAACGGATTGCAGAACTGAATCAACGAGTATGGCGGCTCATGGAAAACTGCTGTAGTTGGTAGAACACCCGAAACTTGTCTGTGTGAATTCTACTTCTTTGACAGTATCGCCTGTATCTCCAAACATGGCCTGAAGGAGGGAAGAGAACCATTGAGGCATCTATTTCAGAAAGCTCGAAATGAAGTACTGTCTCACCTTACCAGTGAGATAAACACAAGAAGATCTTCAGGAGCTGCTAGTAATTCACCTTTTCTATTAGATACTCCTTCAGGAAGAGAGTGGTCTTTACCTCTTAATCCAAGAGCAAATATTGAGGAACAAAATGAAGACAGTTTGCCCTTTCTACCCATGTGTCATAAGTGAAGTCAAGCTTTATAGAGTTTGTCCTCAATAATTTATTCTTGAACTTGCACTTGTCTCCCTCTCCCCCTGATTTCAAGTTTTTATATTCTTTCAGATAAAACCTGAAAAGATCCTACAAATTAATACTAATGGAAGAAAGAAATAAAGCATTTTAAATTTGTTGACCTTTTAAATTACCAATTTACCTATAAGTTCGCTGTAAATAAAAATTTTGGCCATAGGAAGAATAAAATTCTGTATTTTAATATTCATGAGTATTTTGTTTGTTTTTGTTTGGACAATACATTTCTAACTTTTTCATCTTAATTCAGTATTTTGTTTTGTTTTGTGTATATAATTTATATGAAATATTGACCTAATTTTCCCCACTGAAAAACTGAGTTGCTTTGCACAAAACGTCCAATAAAATGCCTCTATGATTAATCTAGCTTTCACAAAAAATAAATATCCTCTTGTGGTTTCTACTTTTATGGGAAATGACTGCTGCTTGTCAGTTTTTCCAGGAAGTGGACTGAATAACTTAAAAAAATTAGTATGGAAGTGTTTGTAGATACTTGAGAAGTGCTTGTGTAGAGTATAAAATTTTATGTGGCTTTAAGGTGTTAAAATGTCAATAATGTA
Organism: Tenrec ecaudatus; assembly: GCF_050624435.1. Taxonomy (NCBI): domain Eukaryota; kingdom Metazoa; phylum Chordata; class Mammalia; order Afrosoricida; family Tenrecidae; genus Tenrec; species Tenrec ecaudatus. Next base: position 85,887,921 of record NC_134548.1, read on the forward strand.
CAGCATTACTAGTGGAGCAAAGGTATTTTAATAGTATATTTGCTGTTTGAAACATAACCGAGTACAAAAAGTTAATAACAGTTTTTCAATGCTGACTCTTAGCAGATTCATTCAGCACAAGTCTTTCTTCATGACACCTGTTTAACTCTCAGGCATTCACTTTTACTTGTGTTTTGAATGATCTCTACATTTTTCTCTGAGAGATCAGAACTGACTCACGGGAATGAGCTTACGATAGAAGTAAGTGTCGGTGGTGGGGTTGAGAAGGGCATGGACACTACCTGGGGACTGTGATCAGCGACACTGTTCTTTCCTCTGTGCTTATAATCATTGTCCTAGGAAGTGTCTGATACAACATTTACTGCGCCTCTTCTTTATGGTGTTGGCAAAATGGAAATTATTTTCTTTTAGCCACATATGTGTGTGTGTTAAGTCATGTGTATTCATTTGCAGCTTTCCTCATTGTACGGCATTGTTTGACACTTGGTATTTAATAAATACAATCTCTGTTTGGGATAGAAACCAAACAAAAATAAATGGTACTGAAGGAAGCAGCTCAAGCTGTACTGAAAGCATTAGCCAAAAATAAGGCACCAGGAATTGAAATGTTTCAATAAGTTGATGAAAGACGGGAATCACTCAATTGTCTATGCCAGAAAATTTGAATGACAACTACTTGGCCAACTGACTGGATGACATCCATATTTGTACACATACCCAACAGAATACTCAAATTATTGAACTATATTATTAATATCACATGCAAGTAACTTTTGCTGAAGATGATCCAACAATGTGTGTATAAGTACATTGCCAGGAAATTCCTAGAGGACCAGGGTGGATTCAGAAAAGGATGTGGAACAAGTGATATCATTGATGATGTCAGATAGATCTTGGATTGTAGCAGAGAATCCCTCCAAGATGTTTACGTGTGTTTTATTGATTATGCTAAGGCTGTGTATATCACAACAGTTATAGATAATCTTGAGATGAATATGAATTCCAGAGCATTTCATTGTGCAGATGTGGAACTTATACAAGGGGTACCCCTCAGAAAAAAATGGAATTTTTTTCAAAGCTATGTATTTAATTTTTTTTTTTACAAAACTATCTTATCACCTTCAAAGTACTCTCCATTACACCTATACATTTGTAAAATCTGTAATTCCAAATTTGGAAACATTTTTCAAACTCCTTTGTTTGGATGGGTGGCAGCACCTCCCTCGGTTTTTTCCTTCAACTGTTCTACATTGTCAAATCACTGCCTTTCCATGTCCCTCTTCATTCATGGAAACAAAAACAAGGTGCACAGAAAGAAGCTAGATGATTAAAGTACATGAGGCAAGAGAGGCATGCTGTTTTTTGCCCCAAACTGGCTCACTGAGATGGTTGTGTGAGCAGGTGCATTGTTGTGGTGGCAAAACCAGTCCTTACAAATCAGGCCTTTTTTTGGTCATACACTGTTATGCAATCTTTTCAAAACCTCTAAATAGAAAGCTTAATTAATAGTCTGTCCAGGTGGAATGAACTCCAAATATACTATCTTCCTCACATAAAACAAAAACAAAATGAGTACCTCCTTGATCTTTGATTTCACTTGACGAGCGTTTTTTTTGGGTGAGGTGACAATGGCATCTTCCACTGACTGACTTGATTGATGTTTGATTTCAGGGTCATAACAACAGCACCATGTCTCTTCACCAGTAATGACCCTGGGGAAAAAGTCTGGGTCACTTCAGAGTTATTCTTTCAAAGCTTGGCATGCATCCACTACATTCTCTTTTTACTGGTCAGTGAGGACCTGAGGCTCAAATTTCACAGAGACCCTTCTCATTCCCAAATCTTCTGTTAAAATTTACTGAACAGAGCTCCAAAATAATCCAGATAATTTCCCCATCTCTTAAATTTTCCATCTTCAGTGTTTGAGGACTAGTGCACCAATTTTGTGGCACATTTTTGTCCTTTCGGTAAGCTGACAGATGTCCAGAAGGCGGTTTGTTATTAATTGACATTTCACCTTATTTGAAAGGAGAAAACCACTCATACACTTGCATTTTTTCCCACAGCCCCATCCTTGTGAGCTGTGTTCAACATCACATGTTTCTGCTGCATTTTCCCCAAGCAGAAAACAAAATTCCACAGCTGCACTCTTTTCTCTTAAATTGGCCATCACAAAAAATGAGATTTGAGTGAAACTACTTTTATGAAAAAAAAATTCACTGTGACCCGAGAGAACCTTTCCAGGTGACGCCACTGGGTGCTCTAGCTCAGAGTGGGTTGCTAGGTGCTCAGCTAGCAGGAAAAACAATAGACTATGAAAGTTCCACCTAATGGTGCTTTTTTCTGTTTTGGGTATGTGTGTGTGTGTGTGTGTGTAGGGGTGTCACCCTCTTACATGGAACAAGAGGAAGTTATGCAAACAGAATAAGGGAATATTGCATAGTTTAAAATCATGAAAACTACAGGGAATCCAGGACAGATGATCCCTTCAGGACCAGTGGTGAGATTGGCGATACTGGAGGGTGGAAGGAAGGTGGGGTAGAAATTGGGAACTGATTATAAGGATCTATATATAACCTCCTCCCTGAGGCATGGAAAACAGGGAAGTGAGTTAAGGGAGACATTGGACAGTGTAAGATATGACAAACTAATAACAATTTATAAATTATCAAGGGTTCATGAAAGAAGGGGGAGTGGGGAGGGAGGAGAAAAATGAGGAGCTGATACCAAGTACTTAAGTAGAAATCAAATATTTTGAGAATGATGAGGGCAACAAATATACAAATGTGCTTGACGCACAATGGATGCACATATGGATTATGATAAGAATTGTATGAGCCCCCAATAAAATGAGTTTTAAAAAAATCATGAAAACTGCTTCACAATTGGTCCTCTGACCATACTTATTCAATCTGTATGATGAGCGAATAATCAGAGAACTTGGATTGTAGGAAGAAGAATGTGACATTAGGATTGAAGGAAGTCTTATTAACAACTTTGATTGCGAAAGTGAGAAGTACTTGCTGATTGGGATCGAGGATTTCAGCTTTCAATATGGAATACATCTCAATGTAAAGAAAACAAAAATCCTCACAACTGGGCCAATCAGTTACATCATGATAAAGGGAGAAGAGATTGAAGTTGTCAAGGATTTCGTCTTGTCTGGATCCACAATCAATGCTCATGGAAGCAGCAATCAAGAGTTAAAAAGACAAGTTGCATTAAGCCAGTGGTTTTCTCAACCTGTGGGTCATGACCTCTTTGGGGGTCGAAAGACCCTTTCACAAGGATTGCCTGATTGATAACAGTAGGAAAATTACAGTTATGAAGTAGCAACAAAAATAATTTTGTGGTTGGGAGGTCACCACAACATGAGGAACTATATTAAAGGGTCACAGAATTAGGAAGGTTGAGAACCACTGCATTAAGCAAATTTGCTAAAGAAGACCTTCTTAAGAGCATTGAAAAGCAAGGGTGTCACTTTAAAGACTAAGGTGTGTCTGACTCAAACCATGGTATTTTCAATGATCTCATATGCATATGAAAATTGGACATTGAATAAGGAAGACCAAAGATGAAGCTATATGTTTGAATTATGGTGCTAGTGAAGACTATTGAAAAAATTATACACTGCTCAAAAAATAGCAAGCAAATCTATCTTGGAAGAAGTATAGTTAGAAAGCCCCTTAAAGGCAAGGATGACAAAACTTCATCTCATTTACTTTGGACATGTTAGGAGAGACAAATCCCTGGAGGTGAGCATCATGAATGATAACATAGAGGGCAGCAAAAAAAGGGGAAGGCTTTCAACAAGATGGAATAACTCAGTGTTGACTGCAACGATGGGCTCAAATATAAGAACAATTTTTGAGACTGAGCAGTTTTCTGTTCTGTTGTACACAGAGTTGCTCAGTTGAAACAAACTCTACTGCATTTGATATAAAAATAACAATAACATTGATCCTAGTAATCTACTAAGACACATTTTACTTAATACCTGTGTCACCTTATGATGTGCTGGTCTGGAGGTCTTAGTACCAAAGGGAGGATTGTTCCCAACAAGAGAGACATCAAAAATTTTCCTTTGAATTGAAATTTAAGATCTAATTTGGGATTCTTCATGCCTCTTATTCCACACACAAAGAAAAGAATTACTCTACTGGCTGATGTGTTGTGATCTTGAATACCAAGGGAACAAGAGCTGTCGTAACACAGTAGAAATAATAAAAGTTATGTCTAGAATACAAGCAATTACTTGGAGTATCTCTTAGTATTACCATACTCTGTGATTGAATCAATGAATGGAAAATTTCAACAATCCAATTAAGGCTATAATGGCTCAGACCTTTCAGGGATGAGGATTTGAATTATCCCACTAGGCAAACAACCACTACTAGCTGAGGTACTTGCTGAGGACAGCAGGAATAGAGAATATATACTGAAGAAGATCGTTATAAATACTAACCATGACCATTTGAACAGCTACAAAAATCAAGATAGTAATTGCTATAAATATTTCTTCATTGTTTTATTATTAAAATCATTGCGTGTTTATAGATACATACCTATATATAAAATATATATACATATATATTCTTTGCTTTTTCTTTTCTTTCATATTACTCATCATGAAACATAAGGTGCACTACCTTTACATCACAAAAAACCCCTTCACTGCCATTGAATTTATTCTGTGTCATAACAACCCTATTGGACAGAGTAGAATTGTCCTTTTGTGCTTACAAGACTAAATCTTTACAGCCTTATCTTTCTCTTGAAGAGCAGCTGGTAGTTTCAAACTGCAGACCTTGTGGTTAGCAGTACAACACATAACCCACTGCAACCAATGATACAACCATCCTGTATATTACTTAAACTCACCAACCCATATCCCAGAGAGGCTGTAATGTGTCAGGCTGATTTTTATTCTCCATGATAATAAACCATGGTAATCCCCCAATAAAGAGAACAGCAAAGTCATTAGGTCATTAAGTATGGTTTGAGGAGATATCTAGAAGCTTTAAGTTGACCCAGGATGGACTATAATGAGTAGTTTTGCCAGTTTGGCTACACTATGGTAATCAGTAGCTTGATAAATTACTAGCTCAGATATTGTTAATATGAAATGTTCCGAGTCCTGTACCATCTTCACAATCAAGCCTAGCTTTGACCATTATGGTCCAGAAGATTTAATTTGACTCATTTTAAAAGTAGAGAACCAGGTTTATCTTTATAGTTCATCTTAGTAAAGCTGTTTCACTGAAATCTGTTCAGGATTATAGTAACATGGTTGGTGCTTACCCTTGAGGTACACTGGCAAATAGAATTTGGGCCTTCCAAATTGAAAGTGAAAATTCTACCATTGAATCACAAGCTGCCTCATGAAGTAGTTACACAATTAGATTAGATGACCATAAGTAAAGCAAATCTCCCTCCATAATATGAGTGGTCTTCATCTAAACAGGTGACGACCTTAAGGATAAAAATGTAGTTTTTCCTAGAACAGATTCTACCTAGCTTTTCCAACATTGCCACCATCACAGATTATACATAGATATCTCTTCCTCTCTTCACTCTTCTTGAACTTAACCTACAGATTTGGGGTGGTGGTGGTGGTGAGATCAAAGGGCTCTCTAGGCTGATACAAAATCTACATATTTTGGATTTGACAGCCTCCCACAATTATGGAAGCCAAGTTATTAAAATCATACAAACACACCTGGTTCTGTTTCTCTGTCTCTTCTCCTGATTTTATGGAGACTATATATTTAGAAACCATGATCAAGTTAAGTAAATTTGAAAACATCAACTACAGATGTAACTCTCAAAGAATGAGGAAGGATGTCTGAGGAATTTTCAGAGATATCAACTTACAAAGGTTTTCATACCAGCACTCTTACAAAATAGACATTTCAGTGTCATGGAGAAAGGGTATAAGTGTATGCTCTGGGGTGGGATGTGGTGGTGGTTTTGAGGTAGGTGGGAAGAATTTTGATTCAGGAGACCTATCACTGTTCAACTCTCATTTTACCAAAATTCTTTGTATAAATCCATAAAAACTGATTCTTCTGCTTCTATACCTGATAACTATGGTAATGCAAAGATTTATTATGTTTGATGCATGACTGTTATAGTAAAGGTTCTCAGTGAAATTCAGTGTAGCACCCCATAATTGAGTGAGATAGCTAGTTTATTGTGCCAACCTGGCCGATAAACACAGGTGGGATTAATTGCAGGGCGGAGAGATAAATGGCTCAGTGAGCCTCACCTTTCTTGTCTCTTGCTCTTTGATCATCGTATAAGTGTATGGCTGCCTTGCTTGTTCTGTGCCTCAATTTGCAAGCTACACTACCTGTGGGACGCCTAAATTGTGGACTGTGTCACTGTAATTTGAAGTTCCTTCAAGACTTGCTTCACCACACCATTGGAATTTACATCTCTTGAGCTGGGGACTGTCCAACCCTGTCATATGGCTGACTGTTGGTGACCTGCCTTGCGGTTTGCTGCCTGTACCCAGATAACCTGAATTGCTCTACAGAGGAATACCTGGTGGCTTTCAAGACTTGAAGGACTCCCAGTGTCTCACAACTGTCTCACGGGAGTGAGTTGCACTGAGTCATTTGTACTGCTTTATAATTTAGTTAACTGTTTATGTCTTATGTTATATATCTATCTATCTGTAAAAATATATAAAAGTATTAGCATTCTGGTTTGTTTCTCTAGAGAACCCTGGCTAACACATTGATATTGCTGTGATTTTGTTTAGGTCATCACAGCTCTGATGGGATTAGTAGCATTTATTAAATTTAGATTATAAATATGTAGTCACAGTTCATGGAACTGACTTTTTCAGAGTAAACTCTGGAAAGGAATTGTCACAGAACGTGTTTCTGCTAACCTGATCCATTGGAAACACTCATTTAAAGGATAATTATGTTACATGAATACAAACAAATTCCCACTTTTGTATACATACAAAGATTTTGTGGTTGAGTTTAGCTCTGAATTGAACCAAGGTAAAAATTTATTCTGTAAACTTCTTCCAAGACAGCTTTGTTTGTTCTTTTAGCAGCCCATGACACTTTCAATAGGCTTCATAAGCACCGTCATTCAAACCCATCAATTCTTTGGTCTTCCTTATTCAGTGCCCACTTTTCACATGTGTACGAGGCAATGGAAAATATGATGGCTTAAGCCAGGTGCATCTTAGTCCTCAAAGTAACCTCTGTGCTTCTCAATATTTTAAAACATATTCTACATCAGATTTACCCAAAGAGATCATGGTGTGAGGGATATTTTTTGTTGAAATGAACAGGATCTTCACTGAAAGCAGTGGATATAAGAAAGGGGTTTATTTGTGTTTTATTGACTGTGCAAAAGCTTTAGGTTGTGTGAATCATATTAAACAATGGATGACATTACAAACTATGGGAATTCCAGGACACATAATTTGACTCATCAGGAAACTGTACATCTAGCCAGAGGGAGCCATTCGAATAGAAACAGGAGATAATTCATGGCTTAAAATCAGAGAAGATGTTTATCAGCTTTAATCATACTTATTCAAGCTGTCTGTTGAGCAAATATGCCATGAAGCTGGACTATATGAAGAATAACAGAGCATCGGCATTGACAATGTCTGATATGCAGATGACAAAACCTTGCTTGATGAAAGAGAAGAGAACTTGTAGCACTTACTGATGAAAATCAGTGAATACAGCTTTCAATATGCATTGATTACATCTCAGTATAAAGAAAATAAATATGGTACCATCACAACTGGTTCAATAACCAATCATAATGAACTGATGAAAATATTGACATTGTCAGGGATTTAATTTTATTTGGATCTGAAATCAAAGCTCATGGAGGCAGCAGTGAAGAAATCAAACATTGCATTAGGAAAATCTGTTGCAGAGGATCTCTTTAGATAAATGTGAAAGATCAAAGATGTCGCAGTGTGGTTTTAATTTCTTCCTTCAATACCATCAGGTCTTGATCTTGAAATAGTTGCATATTGACCAATGGGAGACATTGAATTTAAGTTAATGTGTTAGGACAGGGTGCTCAACCTTCCTAATGCCGTGACCCTTTAATATAGTTTCTCATGTTGTGGTGACCCCAACCATAAATAACATTTCCGTTGCTACTTCATAATTGTAATTTCGCTCCTGTTATGAATCATAATGTAAATATATGATTGCAGAATGTATTTTCATTGTTACAAATTAAACATAATTAAACCATAGTGATTACAAAACAATATGTAATTATATACTGTGAAATATTTATGTGTTTTCCGATGGTCTTAAGCGACCCCTGTGAAAGGGTCATTTGACCCCCAAAGGGGTCGCGATCCACAGGTTGAGAACGACTGTGTTGGATGTTTTGGATGAGGATAGTGATAACATTAGGACAACATGAAAAAAATCAATTCAGTTGTAAATGAATTGTTTTGTAGGTGGATATTTTGTTGTGTACATTTTCACCACAAAATACAGGTGAACAAACACATACACCAAGTTTTTGTTAAAAATTACTCAGGTTTTGGTAATAAGCTCTTTTAGAAGTGTGACTAGCAGACTAGTCTCTAGGAGTTAATCGATTATGTTCCCAGATCTCCAGCTCTTCCACAATGCTACTCAGCTCCATTTTTCCTCTGCTTCTCCTTTGAACATATTTCCTCCTAATCCTGGGTTCTGCAATTTATAGCAACGCCCACAGAAACTGATGAAACTGTGAGGAAATGTCTCATGTGGTAGTGAGTGCAGTTCAATATAATCTGAGGGTCAAATGGAAGCTAGTCAAATTCAGGGTCCAGAGCCACAGGAAAACCAAGTGTAGAGCCAGAAATGAGCAAATTGCAGTGTCCAGAGCCAGAAGCCACAAAGGTCCAAAAGCCACAGTGGGTCTTTTTGTTTCTTACCAAAGCTCAGTCAGGCAAATAGAGGTCTGGCTTTAAGGTGAGGTGATTGTGTGGGATTGTGTATCAAAGAAAATAACAAATGTGGTCCAGTTCACATCAAGTTCTAAGGTGGAATCTTTAAAAAATCTTATACATATGTTCCCAACATTATTTTATAAGCAATTACTTTCTATTTGAGTCTTTGTTCTCAATTCCTCTTCCCCTCCCCCTTGTGACCCCTTGATAAATTATAAACTATCATTACTATTTTCATATCTTACACCGACAGCTCTATCCCTTCCCCCAAGTTTTTTGTTGTTTGTCCCCCTGAGGGGTGTTGGTGATTATGTGTCGTTCATTGTGATCTGTTGCCCCTTCCTCACCTCCTCTCCCCACCTTCCCCCTACCCTCCTGGTATGGCTGCTCCCATTTCTGTTCCTGAGGGGGTTATCTGACCTGGATTCTGTGTGTTCTGAACTCTTATCTGTATATGCTCCGGTCTAGCCTGAGTGAAAGGCAGGACAAGAGTCATGATAGCGGGGATGAGGAAACCTCAAGGAACCTGAGGAATATTGTGTGTTTCATGGGTGCTATAATGCACCCTGGCTGACTCATCCCTTCCTTGTGACCCTTCTATGAGGAGTTGTCCAATTGTCTACAGATTGGTTTTAGGTCTCTGTTCCAAATTCCCTTATTGTCTGCAATATGTTTTTTGTTTGTTTGTTTTGGGTAGTCTGATGTCTGTTACTTAATTCCTTTGACACCCCATGATCCCACAGGCTTCTTCCATGTGTGCTTGTTTCTTCTCTGCTAGATGGCTGCTTGTTTAACTTGAAGCCTTTAAGAAACCAGACACTATATCTTTTGATAGCCAGGCACCATCAACTTCTTCACCACATTTCCTTGTGCACCCATTTTGTCTTCAGTGATTGTGCCAGGAGCATGAGCATCACAAAGGGTGAGCCAGATTTTTAGAACAAAGTGTTCTTGCATTGAGGGAGGGCTTGAGTAGAGGCCCAAAATCTGTCCACTACCTCAATCTATTGCCATATAAATATATGTACCATAAGCCAATACTTCTATTTTTATGAATTAATATATTTACATATGTACACACCTTGGTTTGTACCTATATCCATAGTTTTTCTTCCTAGATATTTACGCTGTTTCCTTTTATAAGGTGGAATCTTAACAATGTCATGAAGGCAACAAACAATGTGGACCACACCCTACTAAGGTCAGGTCCTTTTTTCAAAAAACACTTTCTTCATTTATCATGCGGTTGCATTTTTATCATTAGTAGTAATATAAATCATTTTATTGGAAGTTATTACAGATATTTTAACAATACATAATTCAGTTAGATCAAACATAGTTTTACAATTGTTAGCATGATCACTTTCAAAAGTTTCTTCTTGAACTCTTTGCTATCAGCTCCCCTTTAACCCCTCCAACCAACAGCCCACCTCCCAGGAGCCCTTATTATTATATATTAGTAGTAGTATTTTTCCATATCTTATACCATCCAAAGTATACGCTCATCTGCAATTCTACTATTTGTTCCCCTGAAGTAGGATTATACAGTCATCATTACTATCAGTTCCATCTTCACCCGCCTTCTCCCCTCTCTTCTCATACCTTCAGGGAATCGTTACTCCTGTTATACGATCAGGTCTTAATTCCACATTATTTCTGCTCTTTAGTAAAGAATGCTCTCCAAAATGGGACTATAGGATCAGAAGTATAAAGTCCAGGATTATAATATATCACAAAATGAGTTATTGCTATAAGGGTCATATTACTTGACTATAACTCACAGATTCCTACTACATGATTCAGTTAATCTATATATTTTATACTTATCCAGGAAATACATTCAATAAGTTCCTACAAAGACTTGTACATAAATGTTCATAGCATCATTAGAGTTGTATATAAATGTTCATAGCATTATTATTTTAATATCCTTAAACTGAAAAGAATACAAAAGTCCATAAACAGTTGAATGAGTAACCAAATTGTATTTTCTTCAAACAGTGGATAACTACTTGGCAATAATATAGAATTGGAATGTTCAAAACCACCAGCTTTTCCATGGGAGAAAGATGAGGCATTCTACTCCATCTCATAAACATTTAAAGACTTGTAAACCCCATATAGGCTCACTATGATTCAAAATTGATTGAGTGGCAGTGGTTTTGATTTTGGAGTTACTAATACCTTAAAAATGTGAAAATCTGGCTAGACCAGAACATGTATACTAGTACAGATAAGAGCTCCCAACACAGGAAATCCAGAACAGATAACCCACCCCAGGATCAATAAGGGGAGCAGCGACACTCGAAGGGTAAAGAGTGGGGGAGAGAAATGGGGAAATGATCACAATAATTGACACAGGGCCCCACTCTGAGGGGGATGGACAGCAGAAAAGTGGGTGAATGGGGATAGCAGTTGGTGCAAGACATGAAAAAAAATTATCAAGAGGGCATGGGGGAGGGAAGGTGGTGGAGGGAGGGGAAAAAACCAAGGAGCTGATACCAAGGGCTCAAGTAGAAAGAAAATGTTTGACACAATGGATATATGTATGGATTGTGATAAGAGCAGTCAGAGCCCCCAATAAAATAAATTTTTAATGTGAAAATAATTCTGAGTCAATGGAACCAGAAAAGAAAAGTACATGCTGTTTAATTCTATTTTTATAAAATTGTAGGAAAATAAAATTAATATATATAGAAAAAACATCAGTTATGTCTATAGATGTTCACATGCAAGGAAGGTAGAGAATGAGGAATTATAAAGCCACATTAAAGAAAATTTTGGGAGTGATAATTATATTTATTAAGTTTATTATAATATGTTTTTATTATAGCAATTATAATAATGGTTTCACAACTGAATTTTATTTCAACATTTACCTCAATATGTAGAGCATGTCAATTTTATCTCAGGAAAAAATGCTGGGGGGAAAAAACTAAACAAAATAAAAGAACAATAAAAATACATACTGAATGGTTGGGAATAATCAATAGCTACACACTTACATTAGTTATGGATGGTTGATGTTACCTAATTTAAAAAAATCTGAAAGAAGACAAGTTTGGGACAGGAATGCAGGACAGTTTAATATAACTTTGGGCATACTAACTTGGATATATTTTGTGTGACAATCAAATGTGCATATCAAATAAATTGTAGTTTATGAGTCTGTTCATGGGTAAGCTCTTGGCTATATATAGTAATCAATTACATGTTAATGATAGTTAAATCTATGGTATAAACTAAATCATGCAAAGTGATAGAATTGTATGGACATTTGAAAATCATAGACAAAATTCTTTAAAAACATTAATATTTAAGGGAAGATCAAGTGAAGAAAAATACTATCAAAGGAGACAGAGAAGGCCTTTTAAAAGTGGGAGGAAGGGAAGAAAGAGTAATATCACAGAAAAGACAGTTTCACTTTCCAGGGGGAGGATATGTTTTTCTGTGCTAAATACAATTGGGCAATCCTGTATGAGGTCCATACATTTGTAGTAATGGACAAATATAAAAACAAGTTATATTAATGAAGTCCCCCATGGTTCCTGCCTTGAATTGTTTTTAAGTGATTTAATAATAGAAAAACAAATCACAAGTATTTATACATTCACAGTGACCTGCATTAAGTATAATAAGGCGTTAGGTCAACAAACCATGTGCAATATTTGGGATTTCAAATATATTTTTAATACACACTAACGTGTTCTCAGCAAAATACTATTTCATATAGAAGGGTATATAAAATATTCTTTGATCACTGACTGCATTCCCAGGGGATTTTCTAAATCTCATAGGAATTTATTTATATGCACTCCTTTCCAAGCTATATAGTAAGGCAAAGTGTTTATTAGTCACTGAGTTGAAAAAACTAAAGAAAAGTATCAAGGCAAAATGAAGTGAAGAGTGGACTGAAGATGTTGACACTCAGGATTTAGAGTCAAATAGAAGTGAGGGCTGTCTAGGCTCAGCTATCAATTTAGTAGAAAGGGAGATGAAATACTGGTCTGTGTTAAGAGTGAGAATTAAAGTGTGGGCAATCCAGTGACCCAAGTCAACATGTGTTTTCAGGGAAGATCAACAAGGGCTTTCCAAGAAATCTCAACAACTTAGTGGCAAATCTCAACAACTTAGTGGCACTGATTAATTTTTTGTTGTTGTTGTGCCAACATAATTGCTATCTTCAAAACATTCCACTACCACTCACATAAACTAATGTCTCCCAAGCAAAATCTCCTATTTAATCTCTCTCATCCATAATAAAACAAAAGTGAAAACCCACTGTCATGGAGTCACTTCTGATTCATGTTGTTGTTAGATGCTGTGGAGTCACTTCTGATTCACAGTGATCCTATGTCCAGCAGAGGAAAAGATTGCCTGGTTTCGTATCATCCTCACAATCATTATGTTTATCACATTGTTCCAGCCACCGTATCACTGATTCATAGCAGCCTTATACAGAGTTTTTTAAGATTCTCAACCTTCATGGGAGCAGACAGGCTTCTCTTGAACACTGGTCTTATGGATAGCAGGCCAACATCCTCCCCACATTTCTGTGGATAGCAAGCCAACATCTATCCCACAGTTCCACCAGGCTCCTTCTCTCCCATCCCTAAAAAGGAACAACCCTACAAACAAGCTCACTTGTCATCCAGTTGATTCCAACTCATAGCTACTTTATAAATGACAGAGTAGAACCACCTCTGTGGGTTTTCAATACTGTAATATTTTAAGGGAGTAGAAAGCCTCATCTTTCTCCTTTGGAGTACATAGGTGGTTTCAAATTGCTGACCTTGCAGTTAGCAGTCCAATTCATAACTCACTACAACACCAGTCCAATTCATAACTCACTATGACACCAGACATATTTGGCTTCTATGTGTTTACTTATTTCATATAAAGGACATATCGATATGTCTGTACTTTTGTAACCGATTTGTTTTGCTTAGCATAATTTCAAGATTCATTTGTGGGGTTAACGGATCCTTCTGGGCAAGTGTCTGTAGGTCATATCCTCCTGTGGTGGTGCTGGCAGCAGTGATGGTAGTAAGATTCCTCTGTCAAGGTCAAGGTTTCTTAATTTACACATTTTATGGGCTGTCTCCATAATGGAAAAGTTTGGGATCTGTAAAGATGGCAAGATTAGGAGATTATTATGTTGCCTGGGGTACTACATAAATTGCATCTCCCATTGAACAAATGCTATAATCTGCCCTTCTATTAGCAGGTTTTCTTCACATGATTATAGACACAGAATTATAAGGGCCCCACTATACATTGAATCTTGTTTACCTGAGAAATAAATATTCCTTTCCTTAAAGAAAAAAAGAGTGAGAGAGAAGATGAACCTACCTAGAATGAGGCATGAAAACTGACATCACAACAGACCCAAATGAAATAAAAAGAATAATAAAAGCCATATTCCAGCAAGTTTGATAACCAAGAATAAATGGAAAAGTTCCTAGACAGACACCATTTACCCAAACTAACAAAGACAGAAGTAGAAAACTTCAATAGACCCTTAACAAAAGATGAAATAGAAATGGTCATTGAGAAATTTCTAACCAAGAAAAGTCCAGAATCAGAGAGCTTCTCAGGGAATTCTATTGAACCTTTAGCGAGGAACAAACACCAACACAAATTATTCCAAAACATAGAAATTGACAACAAACTCCAAAACTCATTTTATGAAGTAACCATATACCTGATATCCAAACCAGGAAAAGGCACCACAAGGACAGAAAACTACAAACTAATATCCCTCATTAACATAGACTCAAAAATTCTCAACAAGATTCTTCTGGTCTATAAAATGGCATATAAACACAACAATATGCCATGCCCAAGTGGGATTCATGTCAGGGATGCAGGAATAGTTCAACATAAGAAGAACAGTAAGTGTAAACCACCACATAAACAAGACAAACAACAAGAACCACTTATTTATATCAATAGATGCAGAAAAGGCACTTGACAATATCCAACACCCATTCCTGATAAAACTTATATCTCCACAGGAAAGGGAGAGAGGGACCAGATCTCAACCTGGTGTGCCAAGACTTGAAGGCAACATACTGGCATGAAGCAGTGAACTAACAAAGAGGTTTTGTGGGGCCAGCCCCAATCCCAGCCATGTTGACCCCCTCCCCAGAAGAATACCTTACAGAGGACAGCAATGATGATACAGCCTGGGGAGAGAGAAAGGTTTTCTCAGAACACACCGGTGCAAACAAAGACAGAAGGAGAGAGAGAACCACATTCTGACCCAAATCTGGAGGACAATATTCCTGCTCAGAGCAACCAATGCACAGAGAGGACCATAGGGTCCCACTGCAAGATTTGGCGTCCCCTCACTGACCCAAAGTCCTATGGTGACAACACTGGAGACAGTGCGGGAATTGCACCCGGTCTGACACACCCTCACCCCCACCCACCTGGGTGAAACACGAAGGGAGCGCAACAGAGCAGCATGGGGAGCAAAGCAATGAAGTCCCAGAGAAATACCAAAAATAGACTTCAGGGGTAGGGCTTGGCACCTCATAAGACTCAATCAGAAAACATTCATAAAGGTCAACAGACAGACCTGGAACTATTTATGCGCTTTTTTTCTTTTTCATATCTCTCTATATAAGATAGCCAGGATAATCAATCCTGAGGAGGAAACCATGGGACTGATGGTTCTGAGAGGACATGGGAGAGGGGGAGGTGGCGGAAAGGAAGGGAGGAGACAACAAACCCAGGGACAAAGGAAAAATAAGTGATCCCAAATCGATGGCAAAGTGGGGGTAGAATGGCTGGTGAGATTAGATCAAGTGCAATGTAGCTGAGAGGAATTACTGAGAGCCAAAGGAAGCTAGAACATGATTGTGGGATAGGAGGAGAGTAAAAGGAAATAGAGGAAAGAAGTAGGAAGCAGAACACATTCATAGAGGTATAAGTACAGGCACATACATATGTAAATATATGAATACATAATGAAAGGGATATAGGTCTATGTACATATAATTATGCGTTAAGTATTATGGTAGTAGATGGATATTGGGCCTCCAATCAAGTCCTTCCTCAACACAAAACACTTTGTTCTAATAACCTGGCATTTTGTGATGCTCGCCTTCCTGATATGATCACTGAAGACAAAATGGATGTATAAGCAAATGTGGTGAAGAATGCTGATGGAGCCCCGCTATCAAAAGATATAGCATCTAGGGTCTTAAAGGCTTGAAGATAAACAATCGATCATCTAGCTGGGAAGTATCAAACCCCACATGGAAGAAGCACACCAGCCTGTGTGATCACGAGGTGTCAAGAAGAACAGGTATCAGGCAGTAGAAGACCCAAAACAAACAATCATATAGATGCAAAAGAGTGGGGTCAGATTGGAGACCCAAAGCCCATCTACAGAAAATTGGACATCCCCTCACAGAAGGGTCTCAAGGAAGGGATAAGTCATCCAGAGTGCAGTATAGTACTGATGAAACATACATTCTTCTGTTCTTTAATGCTTTCCCCACCCCCACCTATCATGATCCCATTTCTACCTTCCAAATCTGAATAGACCAGAGCATGTACACTGGTACAGAGATTAATTCTCGACACATAAAATCCAGGACAGAAAAAACCCTGTGGAACAATAGTGGGAGTAGTGATACCAGGAGGGTAGGTGGAAGGTGAGGGGACATGGGGGGAAGAACTGATCACAAAGATTGACATATAACTACCACCAACACACCAAGCCTTATCCCCAGGGTAACGAACAACAGAAACCTGGATGAAGGGAGAGTGGATGGTGTAAGAAATGAAAATATTAATAATTTATAATTTTTCAAGGGTTCATGAGAGTAGGGGTGTGGGGTAGTGAGGAAAAAAATGAGGAGCTGATACCAAGGCCTCAAGTAGAAAGAAAATGTTTTGAAAAGTATGATGGAAACATATGCACAAATGTGCTTGACACAATGGATTTATGGATTATTATAAGATCCTCCAATGAAATGATTTATTAAATTAAAAAAAGAAACACTCAACAAAATAGGAATAGAAAGGAAACTTCTCAATGTAATAAAGGCCATATACAAAAAATAATGGCCAACCTCATGCTCAATGGACGAAAACTGAAAACATTCTTCCTGATAACAGGAGCTAGACGAAGATGTTCCTTATCATCAGATTTATTCAACATTGTGTTGGAAGTTTTAGAATTAGAAAGCAAGACCTATATATTCTGTCTACCAGGTTACATCTTAAATTTTAGGTAAAAATATATTAAAATTCAAGGAAATGGATAAAAATCCACCAAGCCCACGGCAACCATAAAAGAACAGGAGTGGCAATATTGATCTCTGATGAAATAGACTTCAAGCAAATAACATATGTGTCCAATGAAAGACCTTCTAAATACATCAACCAAATCATGGAAAAGTTGAAGAAAAAAAATCAATGTTTAAAAATAATAGTAGAAGACTTCAACATATCATTCTCAACTAAAGACTGATCATCAGGAAAGAAACATTATAAAGTAATGAAAGAGCTGAACAGCACAATCCACCAGCTCCATCTACTAGATAGACACAGAACACTCCACCTGAAAACAGCTAATTATATGTTCTTCTGTAGTTTACACAATGCATCCCCTACAACAGACCACATGGTAGTCCATAAAGAAAGCATTCCCAAATTCAAATGCATTGATATCCTAACCCATTTTATTAGATCACAAAGCTATAAAGCTGGAAAACATCAATTGAAAGAACAGGAATGAAAAGCCCCACTCATGGAGACTGAATAACACACTACTTTAAAAAGAATGTGTAATAAAACAAAAGGAAGATGAAATTAAGACATTCTTTGATATAAATGAGAATGATTTTACAACATAGCCCAACCGTAGGATGCAGCACAAAGAGGTATCCAAAGGTCATTTATAGCAATCAATGCACGTAATAAAAAAAGTGAATAAAAGCAAAACCAATGCCTTAACACAAAGGCTCCAGAAACTAGAACAAGGGCAATAGCACAAAACCTTCAACAACAGAATAAAAGAAATAATAAAAAATTAGAGCATGAATAAATGACTGGCGAATATTAAAACAATGGAAAAAAATCAACCAATGTTGGTTCTTTGAAAGGATCAGCAATATTGACAAACTGCTTGCAAACTTAACAGAGGAAGAAAAAGAGAAGATGCAAATATCTAGAATTAGAGATGAAAAGGGCGAACTCACAAGAGATCCAAATGAAATAAAAAGAATAATAACACAGTACTATGATTGGCTGTACTCCAACTTTCATAAGCTAGAACAAATCAACATATACATAGAACTACACTATCTGCTGTACTGGTTATGTGTTGGACTGTGGTTCACAAGGGAGGTAGTTCGAATCTACCAGCTGCTCCATGAGAGAAAGATAGTGCTTTCTATTACCATAAAGGGTTACAGTCTTGGAAACTCAAGGGAGTAGTTGTACCCTGTCCTATAGGATCACTATCGGTCAGTAGCATCTTGACGGCAGTAAGACCCAAATGAAACCAGTTAGAAACAACACACATGAACACACACACAGAGTGAAATGGATAGAAATAGAGAAGATGATCATGAAAATTTGAACTAAGAAAATCTCAGGACTAGATGGCTTCCCAAGGGAAATTTATCAAGTTTTAGTGCAAAACTGTCACTAATTCTCCACAAACTATTCCAGAACATAAAAAGTAACAACAAACTCCCAAACGAATTCTACAAATTGAGTATAATCCTGATAAGAAAACCAGGCAAAACTCCCACAGAGACAGAAAATTGCAGATGAATATCCCTCATGAACATAGGCACTAAAAAATTCTCCAAAAAAAAATTATGGCCAATAGAATCTAAAAACTTGTCCAAAAAATAGCTCACTAAGACAAAGTGGGATTCATATCAGGGAATGCAAAGATGATTCGACATCAGAAAAACAATGAACATAATCCACCACATAAACAAGGCAAAAATAAGAACCATATAATTACATTAATAGATGCGAAAAAGGCATTTGATGCTATCCAACACTCATTTCTAATAAAACCAATAAACAAAATAGACATTATAGGGAAATTATTCAATATAATAAAGACCATATAAGAAAAGCCAATGGCCAACATCATGCTCAGTGGGAAAACAGTAAATATTTCCCATGAGAATAGGAACTAGACAAGGAAGTCCTCTATCAGCACAGAACATCATGCTTGAAGGCTTAGTCAGAATCATTAGACAACAGAAATAAAACATGATTTTATATAATTGAATCCCAAGGACTCCACAAAATATTTGTTGGAAATAACTGATGGATTTGGTAAAGAAGATAGTAGAGTATTAACAAACAAATCAATATGATTCCTATATGACATTTGTGATAGCCACACAAGAAATTAAATACTTAGCAAAAGCCTAACCAAAGAAAGGAAAGACTTGTACAAAGAAGAGTATAGAACATTATATATAACAAGAAACCAAAAGGGACCCACAAAAATAAAAGAATATCCAATATTCAAGGATAGGAAGACTTAATGTAATGAAAATGCTAATACCACCTAAAGCAATCTATAAATACAATGCAATTACAATCAAAATCCCAAATTCATTAGTTTAAGAAATAAAAAAACACTAATTACTTCATATGGAAAGGGTAGAAACCCATGATAAACAATGCAAGAGGCTTTGCCTTACCCAATTTCAAAGCCATTACAGAGTCACAGTAGTTTAACAGTCTGGTATTGATATAATGATAATTACATAGACCAAGGAAACAGAAAAACCCCAGAAAGAAAAATATCTACTTACAGGCAATGTATTTTTAATCATGGACCAAGAAACTTTAAACAGGAAAGAAACACCCTCTTCAACAAATGATACAGGAAAACACTGCATCTCCAACTGCCAAAGAAAGGAACAGGACCCATATAGCACACCATGAACAAAAAACAAATGCAAGATGAATTAGAGACCTAGAAGTAAACCATAGAATTTTAAGGATCATCAATTTTTTAAAAATGGACAAATTTGGGGCCGTATTACAAGGCATACACAGACCACTGCCAAGTATAATAAATTAAGCATACATAGTTGAAGACAAAATGAATGACTGGGACCTATTAAACACAAAACAATTATGTATATCAAAAGGCTTCACCAAAAGAATTAAATGAGAGCCCACAAATTGGGAAAATCTCCTTAGGAATGATACAATAGACAAGGGACTAATCACTAAAATATATAGAATTCTGTACCATCTCAATAAGAAGAAAACAAATACTGGTAATCAAATTAAAAAGTTGCCAAGGGTCATGAACAGGTCATGAACAGCGAATCCACCAGATAATATCCTGGAATTGCTAAAAAAAAAAAAGAAACACAAAACACACACACGAGGAAATGCTAATGATCACTAGTCACTTGGGGATGCAAACCAAAAAATTAATGCGATATCACATTATACCCTCAGCGATGTTGCTGTTTTAGGTGACATCCAGTTGGTTCCTGCACCATCCTCACAATTTTTCCTATACTTGAGTTCATTGTTGCAGCCATTGCATCAATCCATCTCATTGAGCAGGTTTCTTTTATTTTTTGCTGTCGCCTTCTTTACCAAGCATGATGTCCTTCTGCAGGGATTGGTCTCTTCTGTCAACAGGTCCAAAGTATGTAAGACAATGTCTTGCCATCCTTGTCTCTAAGGAGCACTCAGACTTATTGCAAGGCAGATTTGCTTGTCTTTTCATCAGACCACGGTACTTTCGATATTCTTCACCAGCACCACAATTCAAATGCTTTAATCCTTCTGTCGTCCTTATTCAGTGCCCAACTTTCACATTCATATGAGGAAATTGAAAACACCATGACTTGGGATAGGTGCACCTTAGTCCTTGAAGTAACATGCGGTTGTTTTTGTTAATATTCTAAAGAGGTCTTAGGAGCCCTGGTGGTGCAGTAGATTACACATTGGACTGCTGTTAGGTTAGCAGTTCAAAACTAGGAGACACTCCTCAGCACAGAGGCTAAGCCTTTCTCCTCCCATAAAGAGCTACAGTGTCTGAAACCCACAGGGGCAGTTCTACCTTGTCCTATAGGGCTGCTAAGAGTCAGAGTTGAGTGATGGCAGTGAGTTTAGTTTGAGTTTTAAAAGAGATCGTGGGTAGCAGATTTACCCACTGTAACATGTTTTAATCTCTTGATTGCTGCTTCCATGGGTAGTTTGTGTGAATATAAAATCCTTTATAATGTCAATCTTTTCACCATTTATCATGATATTATGTATTGGCCCACTTGTGAGGATTTGGCTCTTCTTTACACTGAGTTATAATCCATAGTGTAGGTCAAAATCCTTGACCTTCATCAGTAAGTGCTTAAAATCCTCTCACTTTCAGCAAGCAAGGTTGTGTCATCTTCATATAACAGGTTGTTAATAAGCCTTCCTGAAATCCTGGTGTCACATTTTCCATATAATTTAGCTTCTCTGATGATTTTCTCAGCATACAGATTGAATAAGCATCACAAAAGGATATAACCCTTACACACACCTTTTCTCATTGTAAACCATGTAGTATTCCCTTATTCTGTTCTCACAACTGCTTCATGATCCACTATCATAGTTCTTAATGAGCACAATGAATTGTTCTGGAATTCACATTCTTCTCAAGGACATCCATAGTTTGTTATGATTCACACAGTTGAATGCCTTGACATAGTCAATAAAATGCAAGTAAATATCTTTCTGTTATTCTCTGCTTTGAGCCAAGATCCATCTGACAACAATGATATAGCTAGTTCCACATCCTCTTCTGAATCTGGCGAACTCTGTTAATGTGATGCCACAACCTTGTTGGATGATCTTCAGCAAAATTTTACTTTCATGTGATATCAATGATATTGCTCTAAAATTTGAGTATTATGTTGGGTCTATGAATGGGCACAAATATGGATTTTTTGAATGAGTACAAATAAGGATCTTTTCCAGTCAATTGGCCAAGTGACTATCTTACAAATTTCCTGTAATAGATTTATAAGTGTTCCCATTGTTTCATCAGCTGGTTGAATTATTTCCATTGGTATTCTATCAATTTCTGGCGCCTTGTTTTTGGCTAATGCTTTCAGTGCAGCTTGAACTTCTTCCTTCAGTATCATTGGTTCTTGCTCATATTCTACTATCTGACATAGTGAATGTTGACTAGTTTTTTTTGCTGCAGTAACTATGTATTTTTGCCATCTTCTTTTGATGCTTCTTACATCATTCAATATTTTGCCCTTATAATCTTTCAATATTTCAACTTGAGGCTTGAATTTTTTCTTGAGTTCTTTCATCTTATGATTTGCTGAACTTATTCTTCCTTTTTAAAATTTTCTAACTCTCTTTCCATTTTTTAAAAAGCAAAGAACAAAAAATAATGGGATGGTCTGGAGAAATTGGAACTCTCAGACGCTGCTGGTGAGACAGTAAACATGTACAACCATTACTTAAAGTGTTATGGTGCTTCCTGAAACACCTGGGAAGAGAAATACCACATAACCTAGAAATACCTTTGCAGGGCACGTACCCAAAGAAGTAAAACTAGAATAAAAGCAGACATATGTTCTCCCATGTTCATCGCAGCACATTTCACAAGAGCAAGAAGCTGGAAACAGCCCAAATGCCATCAGTTTAAAGAAACTCTAGTATATAATCCCAATGGAATACTATACACCCCTAAAAACCAGCGTTGAATCCACACATACCTCACGACATGGATGAATCAATAAACAATTATGTTGACTGAAGCTAGTCAATGACAAAAGGACAAATATTGTATCAACTTACTTGTAGAAGAAAAAAAACACAGGACAAAGACAGATGCCAGTTGCTAGGACATGTAATCTTCTAATCTGGTTCCCCAGGTCGTGAGAGGGTCCTAATTATGCCTACCTAGTTATCATAAGCTCTGTGTTTTCCCTTTATTAGAACATCTTAAAATCACCTCAAGAGAAGTTGTCATCATCATTTACTTTCTATTGAGCCCTTAATATCAGCTCATCTTTATTCTCTCCCTCTGTGACCCCTTGATAAATTATAAATATTTTCAGATCTTACACTGACCGTTGTCTCCCTTCCCCCATGGTTTCTGTTGTTCATTCCTCTGAGAGGGGGTGTGGTTATGTGTCATCCTTGTGATCCATTCCCTCTTCCTCCCTTTCTCTCCAGACCTTTCCCATACTCTCCTGGTATTGCTACTTTCATTCCTATTCCTGATTCTGTTTGTCATGAGCTCTTATCTCTTATTTGTACCTGTATATAGCCATGCCACCCTGGACACACCCCATCTCATCGGTTTTCATAAGCTAAGCAGGTCAGGCCTGGTTAGTACTTGGAAGGGAGACTGCAAATCTTTATGGGAATAGAAAGTCCACTCTTTCTCCTGTAGAGCTGCTGGAGGTTTCAAACTACGAACCATGAGTATTGCAGCCCCAAACGCTACCACTATACCACTAGGGTTCCATAGAGAACCCCACGGTCTCCACAAAATGACTGTTGGAACAATTAAGGGATTTAGTAAAGTAGCAGAACTCCACAAGATTAACAAGCAGAAATCAATTGCATTTCTAAATACCAGTAAAGGTGGCTCTGAAAAAGACATCAAGAAAACAAAACTATGTATGTTAGCCACATAAAAGATGAAATACTTAGTAATAAAGCTAATAAAAGAGACCAAATAACTGTACAAAGAAAACTGCGGAACATAATTAGTACCAAAACCAAAAACCAAAACTCCAAAGTAGACCTGTACAAATGAAAGAATATTCTGTGTTCATGGATAGGAAAGCTTAGCATTGTAACATTTTCAATACTACTTACTTAAAACAATCAAATACAATGCAATTTCATCCACATCCCAACTTCATTCTTCAAAGAAATGGACAAACTGATTACAAACTTTATATGGAGAGGGTAGAGTTTCAGGTTAAGCAAAGAACTCCTTAAGTAGAAGAACAATGTTGAAGTCTTCCCACTACCTAACCTCATAATCAATTAAATAGCCACAGTAGTCAAAGCTGCCTGGTACTTATACAGTGATACATACACAGACCAATGTTATAGAATAGAAAATCCAGAAATAAAGACAACCACATACAGGCAATTGGTTTTCAACAAAATACCAAAAAATGTAAAATGAGAAAGGGACGGCCTTTTCAACAAATGGTCCTGGAAAATTGAATCTCTATCTGCAGAAGAATTAAACAGGAGGCATATTTTACCTTATGCACAAAAACAAACTCAAGGTGGTTGAGAGATCTAAATGCAAATCCTAGATCTATAAGAACTATCAATGATAAAATTGGGAGAGACTTAGGGGTCCTATTGTAGGGCATACACATACTACCAATTATAATAAAGGAAGCACCCAGATGACAGGGACCTCCTGAAAATAAGACATTCATGTACTTCAAAATAGTAAAATAAGTGCTTATATATTGGGGGAAAATATTTAGCAATGACATAACCGACAAGAGACTAAATACTAAAATCTATAGTATTTTGCCATACCTCAATAATAAAAAAAAACAAGTAATCCACTTATAAGCAAGCTAAATACACGAATGGACAGTTCACCAAAAATGACACTGAAGACTAAAAAAATATGAAAAAATGCTCATGATCCCTAGGACATCTAGGAGATCCAAATGAAAAGAATGATAATATATCACCTTAAACCAACCACTTGAGCTCAATTTAACACCCTCCCCCACACCCCCCCCCCTGCCAAAATCAACACTTGCTCGAGAGGATGCGGAGAGATTGGGATCCTTATACATTGCTAGTTGGCTTGTAAATATGTATAACCATTATGGAAAGTGATATGGCAGTACTTAAAGCAACTGGAAATAGAAATTTCATGCAAACCAGCAATACTTCTGCTGGTATATCCCTCAAAGAAGTGGGAGACAATATGAAGAGACCTGTGCTCTCCCATGTGGACTTAGTTGATATATCACTCTGATGGTTGATTGTTTTAATACAAGCCTTTGAAACACCAGACATGCATAATCCATAGATCTAGGAATTGATTTGGGATTTATATTTAATTGTAGCCCTAATCTAAGAAAAATTTATTTTTATGACACAGCCCTAACTCAATACTTGCTCTCAGGAAGAGATCATTGAAGATGTGAGTGCTATAGCAGTGTGGTGAAGAAATCACATAGTTTTTGACTATCAGAAAGAATAGTGTCTGGGGTTTTAAAAGCTTGTCTTAAAACAAACAGCCAAATCCACATGAGAGAAGCACCCCAGCTTGTGTGAGCCAATGATTTGCATAATAAAATCCAAATCAGAAGGAACAAATGATATTAGAGTTTAAGTTTTAAACACATGGTTTTCAGAAAACTATGAATGATGGTGGAAGTCCAAAATTCCTTTGTAGGGTCTCCCTGTGTTTTAAACCTCTGGTCAATCCCGTCTGACCATAGACCAGGGATGTGACTAGCCATACTACCTGACAGAGAGCATGGGAAAGTAGATTATTGCAGATGTAATTAGGTCAATATGTAACACCTTATAATTTGATATTCTTTTGACCAATTTTAAATTTGTTTCCATTTTAAATATTACCTGATTTCTTTTTGATTGAGAATTTTCTTTGTTTTTATCATAATTTTTATTTATTTTTGGGTTGTATGTTTTTCTGCATATGAAATACATCATAGGTAAATAACTCTATAGAGCCAACAACTGAATTAATAATTTCATAGGAGCATGGCAGGGGATGTTGGGGGAGAAATGGGAACTAACAACAATAAATACAAGAAAGAAGAAAATATTATAAAATTAATTGTGGTGATGATTGCACAACAGCTTAATATTAATAAGCTATTGAGTTGTGTGACATGTTAATAAAATAGTTTTAAAAGAATAAGTTTCTGTCTTTGTGACATCCACTTTGATTTTTCTTCTTTGTATTTTTAATATCCTGTATTCGTATTCTTCATGTATGATGTTGTTCATTTCATGACAGATTTTCTGTAATGATCTTGATGCAATGACAGATTTAATGACAGATCTGTCATTAGGAATCAATGAGTAAATTCTCTTCTTGAGATGTCACAGTTCAGGTGGGATATGCTCAAGGTTGTATTTTGGCTTTTGTGAACTTATTTTAATTTTCTTCAACCTGAACCTGAACTTACACATGAGCAGTGGACATTCTGTTACACAGTCAATCCCTGGCTTCATTTCGATTTCTGATACTGAATTTCTCCATCTTCTCTTCCTCCAGATGTCGTCAATTTAATACCTGGGTATCCTGAGGACATTAATGTGTACAGTAGCTGTTTGTGTTGTTGAAAAAAGGCTATTTGCAATGAAGAAGTCATTGGTATTGCAAAATTCTATCATGCTATGTCCCCAGATTCATTTCTATCATCAAGGCCATATTTTGCAACTATGCTTCCTTGATTTTTGTTTCCATTTTTTTGCATCCCAATCAGTAATACATTATGAGTGCATTCCGATTGCATGCTTGATCCATTTCAGACTGAAGAGATTGGTAGAATTCTCCAATGTATTTATCATTAGCTTTAGTTATTGATACTTAAATTTGAATACTATTTGTATTAAGTGGACTTTGTTGTAGACTATAGAAATTATCCTATCATAGACAACTTTTAACTTCAAGATATATATTAAGTATCCTTTGTCCACAATGAGTTAAACAATATTCCTTTTGATTTTGCCATGACTAACACAACAATAACACCAGGTTTCTGGTGAACTGAAATCTCACTTTACTGATTAGTTCTCTTCTTGGTTTCTTTGAAGTGTATATATACAAAATGAAAAGTTGTACAAAATCACTATCCAGCAGTTAATAGACATTAAAACCACATTGAAATATCACTTTATGTCTGCAAGAATGATTGCAATATAAAATAATGATTACATCAAATGCTGGCAAGGATGTAGAGAAATTGTATTACCCGTGTATTCATGGTGGGAATATAAAACAGTACAACCACTGGAAAATTTCTTATAAGAGTAAACATACAAGTAATATATAACTCAGAAATTGTACTCTTGGGAGTTTATCTCAAAGAAAGA
Organism: Tenrec ecaudatus; assembly: GCF_050624435.1. Lineage (NCBI taxonomy): Eukaryota > Metazoa > Chordata > Mammalia > Afrosoricida > Tenrecidae > Tenrec > Tenrec ecaudatus. The sequence continues at coordinate 85,914,952 of NC_134548.1, forward strand.
AAATTTCATAGTATCATATTTAATATGTATTTCTTTACTATTTGTGAGGCTTGGGTTTTTAAATATTTTTAATAATTTATATTAGGGTTTTTGAAAACTGGTTGTGTTCCTTGCTAATTTTCCTTTGAAGTTTTTAGTACTTTCACTATCAATTGAATTAAGATAGGTTTAATTAATCCCTTTTGCAGGTGAGAAAACTGAGACCAAAAGAGATTATGTAACTCCCTCAAGTTCAGCTGTATAAAAAAATTTATTCAAAAGGTCTGTCTACCTAAATGAAAACATTTGTTCTTTCTAACATCCCATGATTCCTTTAAAGATTGTTGTCTTTGCTAATGAGAATCAGTTGAGCACCTGCCATGCTGTTTATTATATATTTCTTTACATTGGTATTTATATACATGTCTAGTCTAGGCATACAGTTGTCCTTGCTAACTTAACTAGAATGGTCCATACTATTCTTGACCACAGCTAAAGCCAAAAACTCAACTCACTGCTATCAAGTTGATTCTGACTCATAGTGACCTTGTAAGATAGGGTAGAGCTGCCCTTGTGTGTCTCAGAAACATACAAGGGCAGTTCTACTCTATCCTTTATGGGAGGGAGTAAAAAGTCTTTGCCATTATTCTGAGGAGCAGGTAGTGGTTGTGAACATTTGACTTTGTAGTTAGCAGCCCAAATCATAACCACTATGCCACCAGGGCTGCCCAATAACTCACTAAAAATAGGACCTGAATTCAGTTCTTTTTAGAGTTAACTTTCTAATTATTTTCCAGGACCTTTTCTTAACAGTATTCTTTTCACACTTTGCATTCTCATATATACCAGAGTGATCGAGTTCATTTACTAAAACAACTCTATACAGGCAGAGAGTTTGAATTGAATGAATTTTTGCTCTACTTCATACTAATCATTGGTTTAATTTTTTTCACATTTTAACTAGTGTTCTAGAATTGTGCTGACATAGCTTGAGTTCAAATTTGTTGCTTGTAATAATGGTCAAATTTGAATCCAAATAAAGGTTATACGGTAATGGGTTAGATGAAGTAACCATATGCTCAACAAAATGACAATTTTTCATTTCTTATACATTTGCTATTTTTTTAGTATTCAGGAAACACATAAATAAAACACAGGCCCAAATCTCGAAATAACTTCTCTAAAATATCCCTTAACTTTATATATGTTTAGTATTCCACTGCATAAAAACAAGTACATGCACATAAAGACAAAATTAGCCACCACATTGAAACCAACATTTCTCATCCAATTTACTGCTAAGGAAATACATAGTTGGTCACAGTGTTGAAAGTCTGTCTGGTTCTCTTGTAACTAAGATTTACTTAGTATCTAAGGAAACAAGAAATTCCTGTTTGAAAAAATAAAATGAAAAAAAATACAATTGTTGTGCTCATTTTTCTTGGCATGGTGGCCTCTGAATAATTGTGGTGATCAACCCCAGACCTCTTTTTTCCTTGCATATTTTTGTCTCTCTTTCCTTCCTCTCACTGAATACAGTTGAAATCAAGAATCATCAGCTGGGACTCTGAGATGGGGAGCACTGCTTCAGGCAGAGGGGAACAAAATAACTACTCATACAAATGTGGACAGCATAGCATGTGGGGTCTTTGCCAGAGACAGTTTATGGACTGGAATTTTTTGTCATCCTTAGAAGGATGCCTTTGAGAATCGAGGAAGTTCTCTAAAAATTTCTCAATGGTTGGGTTTTTGACCTCCGACATAGAAGGAATATTAGACAAGAGATGCTAATAATACATAAATAGTTCAATGGCTACCATCTTGTGAGACATTATGGTAAATCGAGTATGTAAACTATCTCAATACACAAAACAACTCTAAAGGAGAGAAATCAGTAGATTAAGTTGAAGTCAAAGAAAATGGGGTTAAAAAGGTAAAGTCACTTGTCCAGTATCACCCCGCTAAGATGTGATAGACCCACAAATGAAATCCAGAGCACCAAAGTCCTACTTATCTATACCACTATACCATCTTATTGCAGAAGCTGATTCATTTTATAGCCCTAACTTGACTTAAATCTAAAAATAAATATCACTAATATTACCACTCATATATTCATTTTCTTTGTTAAAAAGGAATATGGACAAGGAGAATAGATGAGTTAGAGGTACACTGTCACCTAACCAAAAACTGTAATCAACTTCTCTGAAATATTTTTCCCCCTAAAAGTGGAAAACAAGCAAGCCTGAATGCTGAATCTCCTCTGAAGACCAGAGGGCTCAGGCAGACACAGTTTATCAATTCAGAGGGAGTAAGCCTACATAGGAAACCCCCAAAAGACAGCAAGTTCTTGACTTCCCCAAGAAGATGATGAGTGACCCCTCCCTAAAGTGCTTCAGTCCCACGGTATTGAAAGAAGGGCAAACGTAAACTCACTACTTGCTCTACACACCCACTTGGGCCCCAAGTGACCCCTCCATTCAATGATTCAGTAGTTGTAAAATAATATTGAGACCAGCTCTTATCTTACATTACAAATGGATTCAAAAGGGTGCTACTGCAATTAAGAAAACTTTTATACAAAAGAAAAGACAACAGGATATAGTTGAGTTGCAGGGGTCTCTGCAGCATAGACACTGCAGAGCCCAGAGCTTTCTTTCACTGCCTCTCTACATTACCAAGCCCGATATCCTTGTCCAGGTACTGGTCTCTCTTGATAACATGCCCAAAGTAAGTGATAAGTCTTGCCTTTATGTCTCTAAGGAGTAATCTGGATGTACTTCTTCCAAGACAGATTTGGTTGTTCTTTTGGCAGTCCATGGTACTTCAATGTTCTTCTTCGGCCCAGTTCAAATGCATTGATAATTCTTCTGTCTGCCTTGTTCAATGTGTGACTTTCATATGCATATGAACTTATCGAAAATAACATGAATTTGTCTATCTAGATAAGATAGGTGGGATAAACAAGCCTGAGGAGAAAACAACAGGACCCAAGGGAGAGGGAGAGATGGGGGGAAAGGAAGTGGGTGTTAACAAACCCAGGGACAAGGGAGAAACAAGTGATCCAAAATTGATGGTGAGGAGGGTGCAGGAGGCCTGGTAGGGCTTGATCAAGGGCAATGTAACTGAGAGGAATTATTGAGACCCAAATGAAGGCTGAGCATGATAGTGTGACAAGAGGAAAGTAAAAGGAAATAGAGGAAAGAACTAGGAGGCAAAGGGCATTTATAGAGATCTAAATACAGGTAAATGTACATATGTAAATAATATGTATATATGATGAGGGGGAAATAGATCTATGTACCTATATTAATAGGTTTAATATTAAGGAAGCAGATAGACATTGGACCTCTTCTCAAGTACTCCCTCAACACAAGAACACTTTGTTCTAATAATCCAGCATTCTGAGATGCTGACCTTCCTGACATGATCACTGAAGACAAAATGGGTGCATAAGCAAATGTGGTGAGGAAAGCTGGTGGTGACTGGCTACCAAAAGATATAGCATCTGGGGTCTTAAGGGTTTAAAGATAAACAAGCGGCCATCTAGCTGAGAAGCAACAAAGCCCACATGCAAGAAGCACACCAGCCTGTGTGATCATGAAGTGTTGATGAGATCAGGTATCAGGAATCAAAGACCCAGAACAAAAAATCATGTCAATGTGAATGGAGGGTGGGGGTAGAGTGGAAACTCAATTGGAAAGCTGTGGGCAATTGGACAGCTCTTACAGAAGGGTCTCTGGGAGGAGTCAGTATAACACCAATGAAACATAAAGCTTTGTCTAGTTCTTTAATGGTTTCCCCCCCACGCCCCACTACCATGACCCTAATTCTACCTTACAAACCTGACTAGACCAGAGCATGTACATGGGTACAGATAAGAGCTGGAAACAGAGGGGATCCAGGACAGGTCAACACCTCAGGACCAATATTAGTGTAGCTATACCAGGAGGGTAAGGGGAAGGTGTGGGGAGAAAGGGGGAACTGATCACAATAATCTACCTATAATACCCTTCCAGGGGGATGGACAAGAAAAAGTGAGTAATGGGAGACATCAGTCAATGCAAGATATGAAAAATAATAATAATTTATAAATTATCAAGGGTTCATTAGGGAGGAAGGGTGGGAAAAGAAGGGGAAAAATTAGGAACTGATACCAAGGGCTCAAGTAGAATGAAAATGTTTTTAAAGTTATGATGCTAACAAATGTACAAATGTGCTTGGCACAATGGATGGATGCATCGATTGTGATAAGAGTTGTATGAGCCCCCAATAAAATGATTTATTAAAAAAAGAAAGAAAAAACATTACTTATATCAAGTGCACCTGAATGTTCAAAGTAACATCCTGGCCTTAAAACACTGAAGAGGTTGGGGGAAGAGGGGGTAAAACACTGAAGAAGTTTTGCCAACAGATTTACCCAATGCAATGGGTTATTTTATCTCTTGACTGCTGCTTCCATGAGCATCGATGGTGGATCCAAGAAAGATAACATCTTTGACAATTTAAGCATCTTCGCCATTCATCATGATGTTACCTGTAGGTCCAGTTGAGAGGATTTTGGTCTTCTTTACATTGAGCTGCAATCCATGCTGAAGACTATAATCCTTGTTCTTCTTCAGCAAGTGCTTCTTTCAGCAAGGAAGGTTGTGTCATCTGCATAGTGCAGGTTGTTAATAAGCCTTCTTTTGATCCTGATGTTCCATTCTGCTTCATATGATCCCTCTTCTTTAGTTATTTGCCCCATGTATATATTGAATAATTGTAGTAAGAGAATACAACTCTGGTGCACACATTTCCCGATCGTACACAATGAACAGTTCCCTTGTTATGTTCACACAACTGCCTCTTGATCCATGCACAAGTTCTTCATGAGCACAATGAATTGGTCTGGAATTTCTAGTGGTTATTAAGTGGCTGCTAAGAGGTACAAATAAGGGGACTCTATATGGATCATGTGCCTTAGGCAGGCACAGCAACTCATTGCTGGGGAGACTGGATTAGAAGAATACATGACCTGCGTTAGTACGGGTACACTAGAAAAACAAATCCGGAGATATTCATGTATGTATAAGAAAGAGCTTTATATCCTAGAGCAATTGAATATTGAAAAAACGTCCCAGCCCAATCCAGATCAAGTCCATAAGTCCGATATTAGTCTATATGTCCAATACCAATCTATAAATTCCTCTTTGGATTCACAGAACACATGCAATGATGGCAAATTCAGGAAGATTACAGGCCAGTGGGTGGAAAGTTATGTGGGTTCCGAGTGGTGGAAGCATATCAGCACTGGCAGGGGTCTCCACGTGGCTCTTCCAGCTCTGGGGCTGTGGGGCCATCAGCATAGCTCCACTTGGCTTGTCAAGAGAAATGTCTTGGAGGGAGATCAAGCAGAGATATGCGTCCCTTATCCAGAGAACCACTTATCTCCGTAGCTCCTCCAAATGAGGTAATCAAGTTGCGACCTGATTGACAGGCTAAACTCCACCCCCTCGTTCTTAATTGTCTCAAAATGGCACCAGATTATGTAACAACCATATGACCCAAGAACCAAAGCCTGCTTTTGACTTAAGTTTTATCCTTATCACAGTAGACTCATTGAATATTGTCCTCTCATGGTTGATTAACTTCTCTCAACATAATGATTTCCTGGTTCACCTCTGGCATGAGGTGTTTTGTTGTTTTCTCACTTTTTAAAAAGTACTGCATAGTATTCCAAGCCAGTTCTCACCGAGCCCTTTGTTCATCACTTGTTTCACAGGGCCCTATGTGAAACATACCTTTAGCAAACAGGGCAGACATACCTGTTCTGTCCCTATCACAAATCAACTTACTAATCCAGGAAACCATATCTGAATTATTTTTTCCTTACCTACTTCTCTTTTTTCCCTAGTAACTAAAAGAACAACATGAAACACACACACACACACAAACTACCAGTATTGTCCGCCACTGAATTTAGCACTTATGTAGATAATGTTTTGTGGGGCCCAAAGCCCTCTATCATCGAGTTTATTTCAATTATTGTTCACTTATATTTCATTATTCACTTATATTTCATTATTCATGATTTTTAATATTTCTTTGATGCTTTGCTAGAATGTGAGTGCCTTATGGGTTGAACTGCCATCAAAATCATCTTTTTATTCTCTGACATCAACCTCCTCCAGCATAACTTAGCATGATACCATATATATGCATATAAATTTAATTTCTCAAAAGTATATATGTATACATTTATATAAATTACTAATTATTAACATGTTCATTTCACTTTTCCTCATCTTGCCATATGTATTAGTCTGGGTACTTTACAGAAACAAATCCGCAGCAACTCATGTATAAGAGAGAGTTTTATGTAAAGATTAAGTGCGCATCAAGAAAATATCCCAACCCAGTGCTGCCCAAGCCCACAAGTTCAACATTAACCCATTTATCAACACCAGTCCACAAAGTCCTCCTCCCTCTCACAAAACAGACACAATGATGCCAACTGTAGGAGGAAAGCTGAGTCAGTGAATGTGTAAACATTTCAGCACTGGCAGGGGTCTCCACACGGCTGCTCCAGCACTCAGGGCTGCATCGGGGTAGGTCCACATGGCTTCTCCTTGGGAATGTCTTGCAGGAAGTCTGCATTTCAATCTGAAGCAGGGAACTGCTAAGGCAGCTGTACCCTGGTCCAACCATCACAGAGCAAAAGACCCGAGAACTAGAAAGGCGAGGCTCACCAAGCCATTTATCCCTCTGCCTTTCAATTAACCCCACATGTGTCTATCGGCCAGGTTGGCACAATAACCTAACTCAACATATGAATTTTTACTTCATTGCATGTACATGAGACTTAGTCTGGCATGAGTGGGATGTGTTAATAAATTTTGTATAGCTAAAACACAGAGTTAAAAATGGAAAACTTAATTCTTAATAACAATAACAAAAACTTCACCAAAAAATCTGAAGAGGAGACTTACAGAAAACAAAACAAAACCCTGCAAATGGTCTTTAGTTATTTCTGGCAGATTTCTTCACAGGAGGTATGATACTGGTTGGGAATATGTGAATTAAGTTTAAAGCCTATATGCTAATTGTGGGTATATGATCTAAGAAGATTAGGCCTGAAAATTATAGAGCAAAGAATAATCATACATTTTAGTTGAAATTACTACTCGGCTAATAGTTCTCTAACTTTGAAAGTTGTCCTTTTAAAAGCAGACTATAGACTACATTTGATCCCAACAATAGGTAAAATTTATTAAAAGAACAAATTAGCACAGATTTGAGTACAATGTTGGAATCAAACTTGAAATAAAAAGATATATTGAATTGAAGGAGTTTGACTGCCAACCAGCATCCTTATAGCTGAGGTTTTTCACTTGAGTCACTAGCTGTCATTTATTAATATCTAAAATACAGCAGTAGGGGTAATAGAGAGCAAAGACCATGTATGATGTTGTGTTAGTCTGGGTAGACTAGAGAAACAAATCCACAGAAACTTACATTTTATAAGACAAAGTTTTATATAAAGGGCGTAAAGGGTAAGTGTACATTCAGAAAGCATCCCAACCCAGTCCAGTCCAAGTCCAGAAGTCCAACATTAGCTCATATGTCCAGCACTGATCTACAAAGTCCTCCTTGAACTCACAAAGCACACGCAATGACGCTGAATGCAGGACGCTCACAGGCCAGTGGGTAGAAAGTCTTTGAATCCAGGGGAGGTGCAAGCATCTCCGCGCTGGCAGGGGTCTCCACGTGGTTTCTCCAGCACCCAGGGCTGTATCAGGGTAGGTCCATTTGACTTCTCCTCAAGGAAGTCTTGCAGGAAGTGAGCCTTGCCAGCTGAGGCAGAGAAGTAGCTAAGGCAATTGCACACTGGCCTGACAATCAGGGAGCAAGAGACCAAAGAACAAGAAAGGCGAGGCTCACCAAGCCATTTATCTATCCTCCCTTCAATCAATCCCACATGTGTTTATCGGCAAGGCTGGCACAATAAACTTTAACTATCACAGATGTCTTGGGCTTGTTGAATTTGAAAATACCTATGGGACTACTAGAGACAAATATATTGGTTTAGAACTCTAGGCATCAGCCTGGAGACATTCATTGAACCCAAATATAAATGATAAATGATGGTAGTGGTAGAACTAGAACTAGGCTGTGGTAGAACTAGGTTGTGGTTAACTAGAGAACAAATCCAGTGACACTCATATATGTAGAAGAAATAACTTTATATCAAGAAACAATTATGTATCAAGGAAGTGTACCGGCTCAGTTCAACTCAAGTCCTCTCAGACTCACACAATCACATGCAATGATACAGAATGCAGTTGGTATAGAGTCGTGTGGAACCAAAGTTTGTGGAAACATGGCAGGGATCTGGAAGATGAAGAGAGAGAGAGAGAGAGAGAGAGAGAGAGAGAGAGAGAGAGAGAGAGAGAGAGAGAGAGAGAGAGAGAGACCCATCCCTCCTTGTGAGAAAGCCACCCCCCCCCCCACCGAGAAAGCACTATCACTGGCTGATAGGTCTGATTTTACCCCTAGTCGTGAGTGTCTAGTTGAAACAGATATAACTGCCTCAATGGTGATCAAGATGATGATAGCAATCAAATAAAAATGAATTCTTTTTGATTGCTTATTCTATTCCAGGTATCAAACTGCATTTAAAATTTTATTTCTCAGAATAGTCCTATGAAGGGAAGCGATTTGTCGATGGCAAAAATTTGGTAAATACTAGCTCAACTCCAGAACTCAAGAGAACACAGGGACTGGGGTACTATGGAAAATGTTGAAATTCAGGAGATGGGCGGGGAAAACACAAAACGTTTAGAAGCTACTGAGAAACACCAGTTAGCGGGTAAGAACAGAATTTGTAAAAGTAGTCTGATGGAAATGAAAGAAAGGCAGAGTTTCAAGGAACACTTAAGACAGCAATAATGATTGCGGAAGAGAGGGCACAATATTGAATGCACCTTAGCCACAGTAAAATGAGAACACTTTTGGCCATGTGGTGGTGATGGGAGCACCCTAAAAGGATTGCTAGTGGTGTTCCCGGTGAAGTGCTTCCGCAAAACAAAAGTTTGGCTGTTTGTGCCCCCCCCCCCAGTATCTCTGTGAATGAAAGACCCGGCAATGTTTCTCTAAAGATGTTTGGTAGGCACTGTCCTGTCAGTTAAGGACTCTATGCATAGGGTTTAGCAGGATTCAGTAAGGATTACAACCAATGTAAAGAAGATCAATGTCCTCAAACTGGACCAATAGACAACACTATGATTAATGGAGAAACAATTGAAATTCTCAAGGATTTTCTCTTCCTTGGATCCACAATCTATGCTCATGGAATGAGCAGTCAAGAGATCCAAAGGTGTGTTGCACTGGGTAAATCTGCTTCACATTACCTTTTTAGAGTATTGAAAAGCAATCATGTTATTTTGAAGACTAAAGTTAACCTGATTCAAGCCATGGTATTTTCAGTCACTTCATAGGCATGTGAAAGTTAGACATTGCGTAAGGAAGAGAGTAGAAGAATTTATTCTTTTGAATTGTGGTGCTGGCAAAGAATATTGAAAGTACCATGGACTGTCAAAAGGACAGAAAAACATCTTAGAAGAAATACAGCTAGAGAGCTCCTTAAAGGCAAGGCTTTGCCTTACATACTTTGGACATGTTGTCAGAAGAGACCTGTTACTGGAGAAAGACATCATGCTTGCTAAAGTAGAGGGGCAGAAAACATGAGGAAGCCCTCAACGAGATGGCTTACACAGTGACTGCCACAACAGGGCTTCCGCATAGAAATAGTTGTGAGGATGGTGAAGGACTGAGCAGTGTTTCATTTTTTTGGTGTATAGCATCTCTTTGTTTGGGAATGACTTGATGGCACCTAACAACTACGAAGACCCAATAGGAAACACTACCTAGTCATACACTTTTTTTTCACATTTATTGCTATGTTTGAACCCATTGTTGCAGCCATTGTGTTAACCCATTTTATTAAAGGTCTTCCTTGTTTCCTCTGACTCTCTCCTTTATCAAACACGTCAAAAAATGGGAGACAAAGTACTATCATCTTCACTGTCACTGTACTTTCTCTACGACAGATTTGTTCCTTCTGTTGACAGTATAAATATAGTCATTATTCTTCACCAACACTACAAATTGAATGCATCCAGAATTTTTTTTCTTTTTGTCTTTAGTATGTATATTAAGTGATTGAAAGTACCATACATGGGCCAGACATACGTACCTTAGTCCTCAAAGTGACATATTTGCTTTTGAATACTTCTGAATACTTTTGGATCAGATTTTCCCAATGCAATACACTAATTTCTCGACTGCTTCTATGGCTTTGATTATGGATCCAAGAAAAATGATATTTTTGACAAACATGAACTTTTCTCCATTTGTCATGATGTTGCTTGTGGTTGTGAGGATTTTAATTTTCTTTATGCTCAGTTGTAAGCCATACTGAAGTGTGTAGCTATTGATCTTCAGTTGTAAATTCTTCAATTTTCATCTCCTTTAGCAAACAAGGTGGGACTTTTCATTTGTATATTACAACAATGGGTTTATACATTGCAGCAAATGTGCGGATGGGGCAGGACCCCACAGCATTTCATTCTCTTATACATGGGATGAGTTAGAATGATTGGACAACACCTAACAACAACAAAGAGCACTGATTCATGATTGCTCAGGTTCTGCTACTTTGAAAAGGTCACTGCCCCAATGGAGCTTCAATTTCGTAATTTGTTAAGAGTGCACAGGAAGAGGTAATCTCCAGAAAGTTCTTTTCAGATGATGGATTCTACTCTCTTCTGTTATTACACTGCCACCTAGTGTATGCAAAAGATATAGAGGAGAGGCTAAAAAGAAATAATATAAAGGAAGCAAAAATTACAAGCATATGTGTTTATGGAGCAGATAGAACAAAATTATATGAGTTTTATATCAGATTGCTTTAAGCTTTGCTTATTGCTTTCCCTCAGGTGAATTTTTCTTCTTGTATATGCTGTGTCACACTTTCCCAAGCATCAAACCTAATTAAAAAGAATTTAACTTACTGTCTAGATATTAGAGGGAATTTTAAAAGATATTATCTATTTTAGTGTCACTAAGAAAATTATAAAACATTTAAAGCTTAAAGTCTAAAGGAATTATTATATAATGGTGAAATTTCAGGCAACATAAAAATTAATGGGGAATACTTTCTGTTCTATAAAACCTTTCCTAATCACCTTCCTCCCCAATGGGTGGCATTCATTCAACCTTTGCTATTAAGAAAAGCAGGTGTGAGCTATCAGTAGAAAGTGAGATAAGCAAATTAAACCAGTAGAGGGCAATAAAAATGCATTTTTATTTTACTACATTATTTGAAAAGGTATTTTTATCAAACAGAAAAAACGTGCATAGAGTAAGCACAAATTCAAAAAGAGGGGAAGCTCATAAGACTTTGAATCTAACAAACATTTGGATCCAGTGTTAGGTTAAATGATTTAGCTTAGCTAGACTCTTGGGGGATTGGTGAGGGGACTTCCAGTTCAAAGGAGTACTTTGAATTTTGAAGTAAATCATTTATGTTCAAAACAGAAAGCCAAGACCACTCTGTAGGAGTGATTTTGTTTTAAACTTTTCCTTATGTTTATTTAAAAGTAAGTGAAATTATTTTTAACATTCTAGAGCCTTTTGTTTTGAGGCTTCAGGCAAGATGGCAGACCAGGCAGACATACTACACAGACCCCTACAACAAAGATATTAGAGAACAGATATGAATGATATATTTTTAATAGATTTGAGACTCATGAAAAACTCGAGACTGTAACCATTTTCTTCATTTTTAACAGTATTATTGGCACTTCATGCACATGTCATACATTTCAATAATATCAAGAAGAGTTGTACAATTATCCCAATCAATTCCAGAACATTTTTTCTTCCTTTTACTCATTATTGTTTAAGTAATCATTATTTTAATCGTGGTAAAAATATTCACAACCAAACATTCTCCAATTTAACAACTTGTACATGTATAATTCAGTGCCATTGATTATGCTCCTTGTGTTGTACAGCCATTATTGATACCGTTTCCCAAATTATTCCCCCACTATTAACATAAACTCAATGCTCCCTAAACCAAACTCTTCCTTTTTAATCTACGGTAACCATTGGTCAAGTTTAGTGTCTTCTTTTTCTTCTTATTTTTTGTAGGAATTTTCTTGATTTAGTATTCACATATCATACACTCCAGACCCCGGAGAAGAACATCATGCTTGATAAAGTGGAGGGACAGCAACAAAGATAAAGGCTTTCATCAAGATGTATTGCCACCATGGCTGATTTTACATATATATCTTCATTTTTTTTCTTTTTAAGCAAGCGCTTACTTGGGCTTTCTCTCTCTCTTTATGCTTCTTTTATTGTCCTACTTGATTAGAGACAACATCTGTTCCCACATGATCCAGTCACATACTGGACAAGGGCCAAACATCACAATGTCTCAGAGACAAAAGACAACATCAGTTCACAAGAAGAAACAAGATACTGTTGCTTAAATAAGAGACCAATATACACAGTCTTTTGGCTTAGAAAGATATATCATTGGAAATACCTGATAATTTATTCAAAAGAATGATACTAGGTACTTTCCAAAAATTGAGAGAAAGCTTAGGAATGCTTCAAATGCAATCGAATAAAACAGAGAAAAAACTCTAGGACAAGTGCTGGGAAACACTGCAAATGTCAAAATAGATGAAAAAACTAACAACCATTAAATAACAGAAAATAGAATATCAGCAGATTAATATTATAATTTCAGAAATAGATAATATATTGAAAGAGTAAAATAGTAGAATTGGATCAATGGAAGGCTAACTTATTGGCTTGAAGACAAGTTTCTCAATACTGATCTGCTAGGGGAGCAACAACAAGAAACACAGAACACTTCCTTTTTCAATATGAAGGAATCAGAGAAATTATGTAGGACAACATTTAGAGGAATACCTGATATGAGAAGTAATTCCAGAATAGGAAAATGTAATAAAAAGCACATAGAAAATTGTTGAAAACTATCATCATAATAGACAAGAAGTTGTGAATTCAAAAATGTGAGTGAATGGACTAGAGGGTTGATAAATGTTGCAGGGACGATGGAAGACCACCAACGACAGAAGAGAAATCAGAGGATGAGGGTAAAGTTGAATACAGGGGGTGCCTTGGTGAGTGGCTTGCATTGTTCAATGCTGATTTGATGGTCTGAATTGTAAATTCTCCACTCAATTCACAATCAAGAAAAGCAGAATCACAGGTTGTCAACTACAATGAAGATTGTTATATACTATACCAATCTTATGCAGTATGTAAGTAAAATGAATGGTATTATTTCTTTTCATTCTCAAAAAAGGAAAACACAAAGATTTGCAGCCTCAGCAACTCTGTGAGGAAGTTCTGCACTCTCCTATAGAGTCACTGTGAATCCAAAGCCACTCAACCGCTGTGAATTTGTGGGTTATGTGAATGCAGGAGCAAATGAAATTTAATTCACCATCACTTAGTCCCCTCTGTAAAACTACAACCAGAAAAATTCACATATACCTCTGCATGCATTTGCAAATACAGGAGTTTTGAAATTTACCAAACTAGGGCATGAGAAATAGTGTATTATGTCAGAAACAAGCAGCCCTGGTGGCATAGTGATTATGCATTGGGGTGCTAACCACAGATCTGCGGTTCAAAACCTTCAGCTACACTGTAGAAGAAAGATGAGGTTTTTTAGTCCCATAAAGAGTTATAATCTCAGAAACCCACGGAGGAAGTTCTACTCTGTCCTATAGGGTCTCTATGGAATCTGAATTGACTTCATGGCAGTGAGTTTGGGGGTTTTGTTTGGGAACAAGAGAGCTAGACAGTGAAAATCACTTTCGTAATGGCTTTCTAATTTTTTATTTATACATATCTATAACATATTTTAAACTGCTGCCAAAATTTTTTGAAAACCCAGTTTGTGCAACAACTGAAAAAAGGTGAATGAACCACAAACATAATAGATTGCACAGGAAAATAAAAATGAGGCATTATAATAATTAAACTTTGCAGAATTAAAGACAAAGGAAGAATACTGAGAGTACATCTTGGGAAACAAACAAAAGATTACCTACATAGGAGAATCAAAAGACTAACCTCTGATTTCTCAGAAGAAACCATAAAGTTAACAAAGCAGTGGGCTGACATGTATTAAATTCCAACAGAAAATAATTTCTAAGCAAGAATGATATGCTCAGCAAAAAGTTTCCTCACTATGATGGTGCGATTAGGGCATGTGGTAGTTACATAATCTGTTGTCAATTTGAGACTTAAGAGTGAAGCGGTGGAATCAAATCTATCAATCAGGTTGCAGCTTGATGACCTTATTTGGAGGCTCCATGGAGATAAATATCTCACTGGAGGCGGGACAAAGACACACTCCCTGAGAGACATTACTGACAATGAGCGAGCCTGATGGATCTATGCTGATGCAGCCAGAGCCTGGAGCTGGAGGATCCACATAGAGACCCATGCCAGTTCTGAGATGCTTCCATTGCCACTGGATCCACAAGATTTTCCACCCACTGGCCTGTGATCTTCCTGAATTCAGCATCATGTGTTGCACAAGTCCAAAGAGGAATTTATAGATTGTTATCAGACATATGGGCTAAAATCGGACTTAGGGGCTTGATCTGGACTGGGCTGGGATGTTTTCTCAATATTCAATTGCTTGTGTATATAAAGCTCTTTCTTATACACAAATGAATATCTGTGAATTTGTTTCTCTAGTCTATCTGGACTGACACAGGGCATTTCCAGGTAAGCAAAAATAAAATAATTTGTAATAACAAAACTAACTACAAAAAAAGTTAACCCAGAGAAAGCAGCAGTACCACAAAAAATGCAACCAAATGACAGTAATAAATTCATAGTTAACAATAATTACACTGAATGTCAATGTATTAAATGCACCAGTCAAGGGACAGAGAGTAGCAGAATAGATAAGAACACAGATCCATCAATATGCAGTCTACAAAAAAGAAACACCAGATACACAAAGACAAAAATAGACTAAAAATAAAAAATGGGAAAATGTATCAAGACAATAAATAGGAGTTGTAATATTAATTTCTGATAAAATAGATTTTATGGGAAAACCTAGCATGAGACCATATATAATGATTAAAGGGCCAATTGAGCAAAAGGACATAACTAAATATCAATCAGCTAACTCAACCTCATAGACATATACAGAACTCTTTAGCCAACAGCAGCGCAATATGTATTATTTTTTCTGCACACATATAACACTCAGTAGAATAAACCATATGTTAGGCCACAAAGTAAGTCTTAATAACTTAAAAAAAACATTGAGATATTCAAATCGTCTTCTCAGTTCACAAAGGTATAAAACTAGAAATCACAATAAAAAGATCAAGAAAAAAAACATAAAACCACAACAATAAATTAAATAATAAAGATTTGAACAGAAAAGCAACAGAAAGAATTAACAAGCCCAGAAGTTGTTTCTTTTAATGGGACACCAATGAGGGTGGCCCACACCTGCCTCCTGGCTGTGGATGAGCCAGGAAAGTGGACACACGTCAGGACGAAGACACTGATCTCAGCATTGATGCTGTCATTTTTCTTGCTCTGAAATGCCCAAAGGTAGGAACAGACTCATGGTCAGGCTGCATCAGACTTTGTCATAGCCATTCCAGTGAAGCACCAGCCACCCACAAGTGCTGTTGGCCTAGGAGGCCTTCTACACAGAATGATCACACTGCTAACACCAGACACGCTTCCATCCTCAGCTGTCTGCTCTTGCAGCCCTCCAATCTCAAAACAATGGCTGGAAAGCTAAAGTCAACTACTCCCACATGACTCAGAAGTTCTCTCATCCCTAAGACCTGCCTCAAGATGCCACAAAGAGACCAGTCAACCTCAGTTCACAAGGGGAAAACAAAACAGAAAAAGAGGCACAAAAAGTGAACAAAACTCAAATCCAAAGTATGTATCTGTTCCTTTCATTTCTAGCATTCATTCAAGGAGACTCTTTGTCTTAATCATTTCATTGAAGTTGCCCAACTCTGCATTTTAAACTACATTGCATAGCTTTTTCTTAATCTTCATTTTGACACATGGCAATTTGGTGTGTTACAGACTAGAACTGCTCCATGGTTTGTTTGTTTGTTTGTTTTGTCAATCTGAGTTATAATGGATTCAGTGAAAAGTAACAACAACAATTTGTATAGAAGTCATCTGTCAGGACTTTCTTCCACGGGGCTACGGAGTTGATTTGAGCCACCAGTCTTTAGGTTAGCAGTCAAACACAACACTTCTGCTTAAAACCATTCCCAATTTTGGAATAAAAAATGGTAAGGTTGTAATTCTCTAAAATGTCCTACACTATCTATCTGTTCCCTTTTTACCTTTCTGTCCTAATTTTTAAAATAACATATTAATTATATTAATGTATTTGACATACTAAAATTCATTCTTTCAAATTGCATAATTTGGTGCTTTTCATATACTCTCAGAAGTGTACAACTGCTCTCCAATTTTAGAACATAATCATCACTACATAAAGAAATTCTGTATTCATTTGTAATAATATATTATGGATACAAGACCTTTTTCAAATATGTAATTTCCAAAGTTCACTTCCCAATGGCATGATTTATAGCATAGAAGGTTTAATTTGGATGAAATCCAATTTATCAATTTTTTATTATGTCATTAAGTGTTTTTGATGTTCTATGTGAAATATTGAATAAGGAAAACTGAAGAAGAATCTATGCATTCGAATTGTGGTGTTGGTGGATGTGGTAGTTGCATAATATCATGTGAACTTGAAGTGTAGGGTGGAGTGTAGCTTGTCAATCAGGTCAGACTGATGGTAACTCCTTGTGGGCGTGGCACTCTCATAAGTAGGGTCCTGGGAACCTTCCCCTCTCTCTCTCTCTGCTTTTTCCCTCCTGCTGGCAAGCCACTTGGAGACCTGACAGAGCCCTGTGTTTCTTCCACCGCCAATCAATCCACAAGAATTTTGCATCATTGCCTGTCACCCACTGAATTGTGCATCATTGCCTGTGGCTGTGTGAGTCTGAAGAGGGACTTATGGACTAGTATGGGAAATACAGGCTTGAGTTGTATTGGCCTGGAATGTTTTCTTGATAAATAATGACCTCTTGATTTAAATCTCTTTCTTACACATCTATAAGTGTCTCTGGATTTGTTCCTCTAGTCAACCTGGCCAAACACAGTGGAGAATATTGAAAGTAAAATGTACTGCTAAAAGGACAAACAAATCTGAGTTGGAAGAAGCATGGCCAGAGTGCTCCTGAGAGTCAAAAATGGCAAGAATTCATCTCACATACTTGACATGTTGTCAGGAGAGAGACCGGCCCCTGGAGAAGTGCATCATCTTTGATATAATAGACGGGCAGAGAAAGAGAAAAAGGCCTTGGATGAGATGGATTGGCATGGAGACTGCAATAATGGGATCAAGCATAGAAAAAATTATGAGGATGGTCCAGGGTAGGGCAGCATTTGTTCTGTTGTTCGTGGGGTTCCTATGGGTTGGAACTGACTCAATGACTCCTAACAACATCTTAGAAATTATTGTTTCATCAAGACAGTATTATCAAGGTATATTCCTATGTATTCTCCTAAGTGTTTTATAGTGTTAGATCTTATATTTAGTTCTCTTGTCCATTAATAAGTTATTTTTGGTATATTTTTATTTCTTTGCATATTGGATATCCAGTTGGCCCTCCAGCATTAGTTGAAATGACGATTCAGTCTTTTGAACTTGTCTGACTATCCTTGTGAATAATCACTAGATCCTAAGTGTTAGGGTTTATTTCTGGACTCTCAATTATGTTTCATATAACTACATTACTTTCATTACGCTTGCAATATAGTGTATTGATAACTGTAATGTTATAAAATTTCAAATCAGGAATATGAATTCTATGACTTTATACCTCTTTCTCAAGATTGCTTTAAATATTCTGGATCCTTTGCATCTTAATAGCAATGTTATGATGTGCTTGAAAATTTCTTCAAAATAAGAAAAAAAGCCATTGGGATTTTGATAAAGATTGTCTTCAATATGTAAGTTTTCAATTTTGGAAATAATTTTGTCTTAATATTATGTCTTTGAAATCATGATCATAGATTATCTGTCTCTTCCCATCCATCCCGTTTGCATCAGTTTTTATCTCTATGTATCCACTACTTCTGTGTTTCATAAACTGGAAAACCTAATAGAAATAATAAAAAACAAAGGAAAACAATAAGAAGAAAATAATAATACAAATGATAAAAATAAAATAAAGAATAAGAAAGAAAAGACTACCAACAATATTATAAAAGCCAGAGAAGAAATGTCTGTCATGGAACAAATGAGAAATATTTGAGCCTAGAGCAAATTCAGGTTGGGTTAAGAGGGAGGTCAATAGAACACTTTTCATAATATACCATAGTTCAATCCACAATAATCAAGATAACAATGATCTCTACCAGACACTTTTTCATGATAGTGAGGCACCATCTGATTGCTTTGCCATACTTTGCTATGGCACCCATGCCTACAGTGATCTCCTAATGAGGGCCATGTCATAAGAACAAATTTCATCTATATTAGGGCTATGATCAGATGAGAACCCAAAATCCATTCATATATCAATGGTTTCTATGAGTCCTTTTTCATTTTAAGAGACATCATTGCCACTTCATTGTAGTAAATCATAAATCATTCCCTGGGTGTATTAGTCCAGGTTGACTAGGCAAACAAATCCAGAGACACTAATATGTGTGTAAGAGATAGCTTTATATCAAAGAGCAATTGTATATTGAGAAAACATGCCAACCCAGTCCAGATCAAGTCCATAAGTCTGATATTAGTCCACCTGTCTGATATTACTCCATAATTCCTCTTCGGACTCACATTGTACTTTAGTGATTCTGAATGCAGGTAGATCACAGGTTAGTGGGTGGAAAACCTTGCGGATCCAGTGGTGGTAGAACCATCTCAGCTCTGGTGAGGGTCTCCTTGTGGCTCTTCAACAGGAAGGTAAAGGAGAGAGAGAGAGAGAGAGAGAGAGAGAGAGAGAGAGAGAGAGAGAGAGAGAGAGAGAGAGAGAGAGAGGAAATTCCCAGAATACTCATGAGAAGGCCATAACCACAAGGAGGCATCATCAGGCTGTTACTTGATTGATAGGCTAGACTCCACCCCTTCAATCTTAATACCCTCAAGTGGACATGAGATTATGGAACTACCACCCTGGGACTTAAGGTGATGCTATTGATTGAAGATTTATTTTAGGTAATTGTAAAGCATTGTTGAGCAAACCATTTTATACATGTGTAGGACTTCTTATTAAACTCCAATACTTGAATTGTTAACTTGATTATCTTCAAAATATGTGTGTCTGGGCACAAGTTTCATATGCCATGAAGGTAATATTTTCAAATAACACTCATTTATAAGGGCAAAACAATGCCTGGTAGACTAACAGAAAAGAGGAGAAAATGTGAAAACAGCGAGTATACATTGTCTGCAAACAGTGAATGCTTCACTTTTTTGTCCAGTTGTATTCCCTTGATTTTTTCCTATTAGTTAATGGTTCTGGCTAACACATCCAGTGTAATGTTGAACAAGAGTGGTGATAGAGGGCATCCTTGTCTAGTTCTCATTCTCAAGGGAAATTTTTCAGTTTTTCCCCATTGAGTGTGATGTTGACTATTGTTTACTTTATTATTTTATGGCCCTTCTAATGTTGAGGAATTCCTGTCTATTCCATTTTTGATTGATTTAATTGAAATGGGTGTTGGGTATTGTCAAATGTATTTTCTACTTCTATTGATATGATCATGTGATTCTTTATTCTTTTTATAAAGGAATTAAGTCTATTTATTGAAAGCATGGCTCACTATGTATCTGAATCGACAGGACATTGAAAAGCATGCAGATGTACCTCCATCATAGCCAAGAGACTTGTTAAGCTGATTGCCTTTTGAATACTTAGGCCCCTAGTGCTTATCTTAATCCTTGGACTTCCTGATTATTTTATTTGTTTTTTTTAAAAAAACATTTTATTGGGGGCTCTTAGAGCTCTTATAACAATCCATACATCAATTGTACCAAGCACATTTGTATATATGTTGCAATCACCATTTTCAAAACATTTTCTTTCTACTTGAGCCCTTGATATCAGTTCATCTTTTTACCCTCCCTCACCCACCTTCCCACCCTCGTGACCCCTTGATAAATTATAAATTATTATTATTTCCCTGTGGCATTGGGGGATGGTGGTTATACATAGATCATTGCAATCAGTTTTCCATTTCTCTCCCCATTTCCCCCCTACCCTCATGGTATGACTATTCCCTTTATTGTTCCTGAGTGGTTAATCTGTACTGGATTCTGTGTGTTCTTATCTGTTCCAGTGTACATGCTCTAGTCTAGCCAGGTTTGTAAGGTGGAACAGGGGTCATGATAGTGGTGGGGAGGTAGCATTAAAGAACTAGCGGGATGTTGTGTGCTTTGTCAGTGCTATATTATACTCTGGCTCACTCGTCCCTTCCTTGTGACCTTTCTGTGAGAGTATGTCCAATTGTCTACAGATGGGCTTTGGTTCTTAGCTTTGACCCTACTCCTTCGTATTTATATGGTTCTTTGTTTTGGGTCTTCCGATGCCTGACACCTGATCCCGTCCACACCGCGTGATTACACAGGCTGGTGTGCTTCTTCCATATGGGCTTTGTTGCTTCCCTGCTAGATGGCTGCTTGTTTAACTCCAATCCTTTAAGACCACAGATGCTATCTCTTCTAATAGCTGGATGCCATCCGCTCTCTTTATAACATTGCTTATGCACCCATTTTGTCTTCAGCAATCATTTCGGGTAGATGAACATCACAGCATACCAGATTATTAGAGCAAAGTGCTCTTGCATTGAGGAAAGACTTGAATAGAGGTCCAATGTCCATCTGCTACCTTGATATTTAACATATAAATATATGTACATAGACCTATATTAGTATCATTATATATTAATATATTTACTTATATACATGCCTATATTGACACCTCGGTAAATATCTTTTGTCTCCTGTTTCTTTTGTCTATTTTCTTTTGCTTTACTCCTGTCCCACTATCAAGTTCGAGCTTCATTTGGCTCTCAGTAATTCCTCTGGGCTACGTTACACTTGATCAAACCCCACCAGGCGTTCTACATCCTAGTTGCCATCAATTTTAGATTTCTTGTTGTTTCCTTGACCCTGGGTTTGTTGGCTACCCCCATCCCTTTCCCCCACCTTCCCACCTCCTCTGTACCCCTGGAACCTCTGCCCCACTGTTTTCTCTTTGTCGTTGTTGAACATGCCTATATAATATAAATAGCCCACTTCCTCCATGAGCTATTTGATTTTTCTTATTGTAGGTTATCAGAGAATTGTAGATTTTAGTAATAAGGCTTTTGCCTGATGTGTCATTGCTAAAGGTGTTTTCTCAGTTTATGGGCTTTCTTATTACTTCCTTGGCAAACCCTTTGATGTACACAGGTGTTTTATCTTCAGTATATCCCACTTGTCAATTTGTGCTTCCCTTGTGTTTATGTCCTCCCTTATTTCTGATTGCCTATGTATTTCCAACACCAAAGTTCTTAGTTTTGTTTTGTTTTTTACCAAGTCCCTCATTAATGACCCGAATAGTTGGGGTTTTACCTCAAGGTCTGCGATCCACCTTGAGTTTATGCTTGTGTATGCTGTGAGGAAAGGGTCTTGCTTCATTTTTCTGCAGGTAGGTATCCATTTTTTTTTTCAGCACCACTTGTTGAAGAGGACAACTGATAACCATTTGATATTTTTGGGGCCCTTTTCAACGATCAGTTTTCTGTGTGCTGATGATTTCATTACAGGGTGTTCAGTTCTTTTCCATTGGTCTGAATATCTGTCATATCAGAACCACACCGTTTTGACCACTGTGACTGTATAATAGGTGCTAAAATCAGGTAAAACAAGCCTTTGGACTATGTACTTCTTCTTGAAGACTTTTCTCTTAATTCTGAGATTTTTCCCTCTCCATATGAAGTTGGTAGTTAGTATTTCCAATTCTTTGAAGAATGATATCAGTATTTATATTGAGTTAATGTTAAACTGATATCATGCCTTGGGCAGGACTGACATCTTTATTATGTCTTCTGATCCACGAGCATGGGATATTCTTTTGTGTGTCTAAAATCACTCTTGGTTTCTTGTAATAGTATTCTATAGCTTTTCTCAAACAAATCATTTGCTATTTTGGTTAGGTATATCCCTAGACATTTCAATTTGTGCTTGGCTCTTGTGAAGGGTACTATTTTTTTTTCAATTTCCTCCTATATGGTCTCATCCAATGTATATAGCAGACTAAAACAATCCCACTCATAAAGGGAATCAGACAAGAATGTCCCTTAAACCCACTTTTATTTAACATCATATTGACTGTTCTAGCTAACAACATAAGGCAAAGGAAAGACTTTAAAGGTATTCATCTGGGAAAAAAGAGATTAAACTATCATTATTCTCAGATACTATGGTTTTATATATGGAAAACCCACTCATTTTGCAGTAGAGAGTTATTCATCCTCCAATTGTTAGCCCTTATTTTCTTAATGGTCCTTTTGTTGATTTCCCTAGTGGTCTGAGAGGGAAGTCTGAGTGATCTCTATCTGCTTGAATTTACCCAGCCTTCACTTGAGCCCCAGCATATGGTCTATCTTTGGGTATGTGACATGTGGACTTGAGGAGAATGTGAACCTTTTGCATTTGGGTGGAGAACTCTGAAAATGCCTATCAGGTCAAGTCACTTAATTGTATAGTTTAGTTCTGTGGCTTCCTTGTTAAGCTTCTTTCCCTGTGAACTATCTTTCTTGGAGAGCAGTGTATTATATCACGTACTATGATTGTTGAGCCTGATTTCTTTTTTTCATCTCTTGGAGTGTTTGATTGACAAATTTCCTCGGTCTCTTGTTGGACATGTTTATATTTATTGTATTCGCTGGTTCTTAGTCTACTGCTCCCTTGAGCATTATATAGTTCCCCTCTGTATCCCTTCTTATGACTTGCACCTTGAGATCAATTTTGTCAGAGATTAGGATTGTAACCCCTGCTTTTTTTGAATTGCTGTTTGCTTGACATATTTTCTGCAGCCTTTGATTCTCAGCCTATTTTCGTCTGCAAGCTTGAGATGTGTCCCTTATAGGCAGCAGATCTATGGATTGTGTTTTCTAAGCCAGTCTACTAGTCTCTGTCTTTTAACTGGCAGGTTCAGTGCATTGGTATTCAAAGTTATTACATGCATCTGTGTACTCTGTAATGTCATTAAGTACCTTTTGTGCTCGGTTTGTTCATTCCTCACTTCTTATTAGTGCCGTGTGTGTGTGTGTGTGTGTGTGTATGTGTGTGCTTGTGTGTTTCACTTCTGCTTTCTTTTCACCTTTGAGCCAATGCTATTTGGGAGACTGTTTTCAATGTATTGACCTCTGGGTGGAGTTGTTTTATGTGGTTGTTGTAGTTACATACTCTGGTGTCAATTTGAGGATTAAGAGTGTAGGTGTGGAGTTTAGCCTGTCAATCAGGATATAGCCAATGAGGCTTCTGTATGGGCTTGGCTTTCTCCTGAGGATTCTGGAAACTCCTGTATTTACTCTTTGGGGACGAGAAACACCCTCTCTCTTGGCTCACTCCCTTTGAGACATATCTGAGGAAAAGACACATGGTGAGAAGCTGATGAATCCAAACTTCTGGAGCCAGAGAAGCTACGTGTAGACCCCTGCCAGTGCTGAGATGCTTACACCGCCACTGGATCCACAAGACTTCCCACGCACTGGCCTGAGATCTTCCTGCACTAGGCATCATTGCATGTGTTTTGTGAGTCTGAAGAGGACTTTATAAATTGATATAGGACTTATGGGTTAATATCAGACTTATGGACTTGATCTGGACTAGGCTGGTATGTTTTCTCAATATGAAAATACTCTTGTATATAAAGCTCTTTCTTATACATATATGAGTGTTTATGAATTTGTTTCTCTAGTCTACCTAGAACAACACAGTGATGATCTGATATTTGTGCTCTCCGAGTGTTTTTCTTCTGCCCATATTGAATCGTTAAGAATTTTTTGTAGAGATGGGTTTCTTTTAACGTATTCTTTGAATTTTTCCTTGCCCTGTTTGTTAGTCCAGGTTGACTAGAGAAACAAATCCAGGGAAAGTCATATATTTATAAGAGAGAGTTTTATATTAAAGAGTAATTTTATATAAGAAAACAGCCCAGCCCAGTCCAAATCAAGTCCATAAGTCTGATATTACCCAATATGCCTATAGTCCATAAATTTCTCTTTAGACTCATGCAGTCGTGAAATGAGGCCCAATTCAGGAAGATAACAGGCCAGTGGGTGGAAAGTCTTGTGATCCAGTGGTTCTGGAAGCATCTAAGCACTGGCGTGGGCCTTGGCATGGCTTCTCCAGCTCCAGCACTCTGGCTCATTAGTTACCTCCATGTGGCTTGTCAACAGGAATGTCCCACAAGGATTCAGGCACAGGGAATATCTTGCTTCCAAATGAGGTCATCAAGGTACACCCTGATTGAGAGGCTAGACTCCACCCCTTCATTCTTAATAGTCTCAAGTTGACACCAGATTATATAACTACCATAGACCACCACTTGTCAATGTGACATTTTCACACAACTCTTTAGCAATATATAATTTTCAAACAAACAATAATGAAATCATACCTGTACCTAGCAGGATAAAACTAAAATGTAAAGAATTCAAAATGTGCCACCATCATTTAAACTTAACATTCTGTAAGTGGACAAAACAAAAATATTCTATACTTATGTGAACACTTACATCATAATCCTATGAACATATGCCCATCTATGAAAGATTGTAAACCAACCACTTCATGCATTTATCCCCTCATTCTTGGAATCCAATTTCTATACTGCCCACTTACATCAAGCCAGTGCTCTGAGGAGAAAATCATATTCTTTGATGTGAAGAATCTTCATTACATTTGGAACCTTGTGAGTCTGCATCCATAAGCAAAGACAAATCAGGGAAGGCCATCCATAAAGTCAGCAGCAAAATGCACCAGTTCACAGGCTCACAAATCTTCATCTAACATTTTTATTATTTCTCTTTGTTATGTGGGGGCTTACAATAATTGTTTTTTTAAATTATGAGCCATTCTTCGATCCTTGCATGAGTCTTATTTAGTCATGGCATATATGTGTGTGTTGTTGAATTCTACTGTCCCGAGTTTTTTTGAGAAGTTTTTATGTAACTTCATAAGGGATATCTGCCTATAATATTCTGTCTTTGTGGACTTTTTGCTTTGCTTTAATTTAAGTAATAAGCTTGATTCATGGAATGAATTTGCAGTTTTTTTTGCCACGCTCTATATTCTGGACTAGTTTGTGCAAAATTGGTGACAATTCCTCAGTAAAAACTTTGAAGAGTTACCCTGGGTAGCCATTTATCTAGTCCTGGGCTTTTCTTAGTTTGAAGTGTCTTGATAACACCTTCCCTATATCTTCTTTTGTCATGTGTCTGTTGAGGTTTTCTACTTCCATCTGTGTTAATTTGGGTAGATGGTGTATATCCAGGTATTTATCCATTTCTTGTAGATTATCAAAGATGTTGGAATACATATTTTCATAGAAGTGTGTTATGAATCTTTTAATTTCATTTGAGTCTGTTGTGATGTTGCCCTTTCCATCTCTAATTAAATATACTTATATCTCTCTCTTTTTTCCTTTCTGAAGTTTGCTAGCGGTTTGTCAATTTTGTTTATCCTTTCAAAAACCAACTTTTTGTCTTGTTGATATTTTTCTATTGTTTTTATCTTTTCCAGTTAGTCTATTTCTGCTCTGAATTTTACTGTTTCTTTTGTTGTTGGAGTGTTTATGCTGTTGCCATTGTTTAGTTGGTGGAGGAGTGGCATTAAAATGCTGATTTTGGTTTTACTCTTTTTTTTCTTGTAAGGTTTGATTGCTTTAAATTGCCTTCTGATAACTATCCCTGCTCTGTCCAAAAGATTTTGGCATGCTGTCTTAACACTTATTTATTTCAATGAATTTCTTAATTTCATCCCTTATTTGATCTATTACCCAGTCTTTTAAAAAATAGTGTGCTATTCAGGCTCCATATGTTTGTCTTTATGTTCCTTATTCTTTCTATTCTTTTTCCTATTGTTGATTTCCTGCTTAATAGTATAAGAATCTGAGAAAATTGCTTTTAGGATCTCAATGTATTTGAATTTGTTAAGACTTGCTTTAGGCCTGCATCACATTTATGTTAAAGTATGTACCATGCACATTTGAGAGAAATGTATAATTTGGTTTGAGTGTTCCACATATATCTAAGAGCTTAAGCTGGTTGATTGTGTTGTTCATCCCTTCCACTCTTTTACTGAATTTCGTTCTTGATTATCATTTTTTCTTTAAGGGTTGTGTATTAAAGCCCCTTACTATTACTGTTAAGCTGCTGATTTCTCTCTTCAGCTTTGTGAGAATTTGGTTCATGTATTTTTTTTCATGCCTATATGTAAATTATGCTTATATGTTACTGGTCTATTGATCCTTTGGTCACTTTGTAGTGTCCATTCTTGTCCCTCATCATTGCTATTTTCTTTGAAGTCTATTTTATCAGAGGTTAATATTTCCACTCTGCCTTTCTATATTTCAAATTGGCTTTGTGTATTTTTTGCTATCCACTGATTTTTAGTCCCCCACCACCACCTGTGGCTTTAAGGTGTATCTCTTGTAGACAGAATATTGATTCATTATATTTTCTAACCCAATCTGCTTCTCTCTGTCTTTGGATTGGTGCATTTAGTCCATTGACAGATCGTGTTATTATTGTGGGTTTGTTGCTGTCATTTGTCGGAGTTTTTGTTAGGTACCCTTTTATTTGTGTATTAGTTTCTGGATGGTGTTGTCCTGTGTCATCCTTTCAAATTCATGTGCTTTGTTGATTTTATGACCATAGTGATCAGGTTAATATTTTGTGTAATGCTGTTTTATAGATTCCTTTATTTTCCCTTGTTTGGAAATACTCATTATTTCTCCCTTGTATTTGACAGATATTTTTGCTGGATATAAGTTTCTTGGTTGGCAGGTTTTTTTTCCTTCAAACTTTATTATATGTTACACATTGTTTTCTTGCCAGTCTTTCCCAACAATCTGCTGTTCACAGAGGATTTATAGGGGTTGGCATGATGTGGCAACTTTACTGTGTGGGTTTGGATAGCTCTGTTCTTGCTGAGAGAAGGTGTGTGTTCTAGAGCATCCAGGACCACAAGTCAATTTTGGAGGTGGGATGGGAATTAATGGGGAGTTCCAAAAGAAAGGAATCTGGCTGGTGTCGTTTTATTCTGCCTGTGTCTCTCTGGGAGGCATGTGCAGTTGCAGAAGGTGGAGGGGGTAATGCCACAGAAATAGAGGCCTTGAGAACCAAAATAGGATATAGATCAATTTACAATAAACTAAAAGCAGAATGTAGAAGTCAAGGAGCAGAAACATGCCATTGGTTGGGTGGGAGCTGTCACCTCCTTGGCTCAACATTTGTCAAATGTGGGAGGGAGGCGGTGATTGGGGGAGGGGTGTTGAGTGAAAGGATGTGAAAGGAGCCTGGAGATATAACAAAGTGGCAACTTTTGTTTCTTGACCTGTAAGGAAGGCCACTCCAGCTTGTCTACCCAATCTGTCCTCCATGCAGGGGTACCAGAGGGAAGTGAGGTGAGGGGCTTGGGTGGGTGGACTGGGAAAGGGTTTACGATCAGCTCTTGCCAGAGGAGAGAAGTGGCCCAGGCTGCTGCTTATGATGTGTTTATGGGGGTGTGGGGAGGATGTGGGGAGTCAGTAAGGCTCAATCTGTGTTGCTTAACTCTGATTTTTCCCACAAGACAATAATACAAAAAAAAACTTGGGGTGCCCTCAGTTTTCAGGTTGAGTGCCTGGGTTAAAAAATCAAGAACCCTTTCCTGCTGGGTTCTGTCTGGGATTCTCAGAAATATTCTCCCATGGTGGCTATCTGGAAGCCTGTTCTTTTAAACACCATGTGTGGTACTTTCATATGACTGATCAAGGAAATAAATTGGTCATGAGAGTAGAACCCAGGAAAACCTCATTAAAGGATTTTATCAATAAATTGAAGAGACTTTTTAGATCTTGAAAACAAGTTTTGGAGAGTATAATAATAATTGGATATCCTAATTATATGAAAACTCTTATTTTAACAATATAAAGATAAACACCCTTTTTTTAAAAAAATGGGCAATGGACTTGAATGAACATTTTGCCAAAAAAGAAAAACTAATATCCAACAAACACATGTAGATATGCTCAACATCATTAGTCATTAAAGAAATGCACACCAAAACCACAATGTGATACACTTCTGTGCATTAAGACGGCTATTAATAAAACCAAACCACACAAAACATATGCTTGCAAAGATATAGAGAAATTGGGAAACAATTTGATGGTTTCTAATAAAGGTGAGCATAGAATTATCATATGATCCAACAATTCCAATACCAGATATATATTTTAAGTATCTGAAAGCAGAAACACAATCAGATATTTGAACACCAATATTCATTGCTGCACTATTCATTATTGTCAAAAAATGAAAACAGCCCAAATAACCAGCAACAGATGAATGGATAAACAAAATATGGTATATACATTCAATTTAATATTTACTTACTGTTTACTCACTACCTTCGAGTCTACACCAAGACATAGTGGCCCTATAGGATAGGGTAGAATTGCCTCATAAGTTTTGGAAACTGTTATTGTTTATGGGAGTAGTGCAGCTGGTAGTTTTGAACGGCTGACCTTATGGTTTGCAGCCCAATGTGTAACCACTATGCCACCAATGCTTCTTTTTAGCCATAAAGAGAAATGAGGTCCAGGTGCATTCTGACATGGGTAAACATTGAATAAATAAGTCATTCACAAAAGGAAAATGTATCATCCCAATTATAAAAGATATGTAGAATGGGCAAGTATATGTATGCCTTTTTCTTTGCCAGTCCTGAGAACCATCAGAAGCCTGCCATCTGACCTGCTGACTTTGAATTCATTCACCTCACAGTTGCAAGCCTCCACTGCTGCACCTAGATTCTTCAGTCTCTGCAGTCACCAGCCAGTGGTGTTCCTGCAGATCGTGAGTTCATCAGCTCCTAAAGCTACATGAGTCTGGAAAAGCTTTCAGTTTAACATCTGACCCACGTTCTTGGAATCTGCGTGGATTCAGACTGGATTTAGCCACATCTACAATTGTGTCAGTCATTTTCTTGATATAAATTTCTCTCTCTCTCTCTCTCTCTCTCTCTCTCTCTCTCTCTCTATATATATATATATATATATATATATATATATATATATATATATATATATATAAACATTACTGGTTTTGCTTTTCTAGAGAAATCAGACTAAGACAGAATATACGTAAGGTGGAGGGCATATCCTTTTCTCCTTCACTGCAGGGCAGTTTTTAACTAGATTAGATCTCTCAATTGCTTTCTACTGTTTAATCTCTGCCACTGGGCCACTGTACCATCAGCCTCTGGCACTGGGCTACTGTACCTTTGTCCTTTTTGCCTTTAACCTTTCTGCCACGGTCTGGTCCAACTCTTAATCAGGGTAGCACCCCACTCAGCTCTCTCAGCTGCTACTTTCCAATAATAATCCCCACCATTGAGCCTCTCCGAAATTGGACCTCTCTTCCATCATGCACTCTCCCTTTAGGCTATCTATCATCAACTTCATCCAGCTCACAGCCAGTGCAGCTGCTTCAAGTGTCACTTGGCTCGTATGCGGCTCGGCTACTCTGCAAGTCCAGTTCTTATTTGGAATGTATCCTAAACCAGATTTCTAAAACTTTTGCATTTTATTTGTTTATATAACTTTATCCTCATAGGATACAAGGTGAAGCCAACTAATCCTTAATTCAGATCAGATTCAACCAACCCTTCAAAAGCTATACCAGAAGGATTTGATGTGAAAACACCACTGAATGAATGGGACTTTACCTCTAATTCACCTATAGCAGAGTTATGGAACTGATATAGTCCCTTGGACTTAAGGGTGAAACTTACAACAGTGAGAAGAAGCAGATGACTGCTATCCCAAGGTTTTGAAATTGGAAGTCATTGAACTTCAAATTCCTTTCTTTAAGGGTGCCCAGTGAATGTATCTACTATTTTCATGCCCTTTTTGCTTTTTTATGACATGCATTAAATGTTCTGCCTTTGTGAAGAAGTATTATTGAACGTTTTGCCCTATCTTCTTTTGTGTATGAGTATTATTGAAAGTTTTCTTATTTGTATAAATAGTGTCTAGTCACATAAGAGTTTATTCTGTATAAGCCAACAATTCATGCATTTCAGTCTGAAGCAGGCCTATACTTATAAAATTTTCTTTTTCTATAAGTGTTTTAAATGCTACACCAACTGGACAAATTCTTGACACTATCTATAGAATTACTTTATCCATCATGAGGATGTTTTATAATGTTTACTATCATAAAAATATAATTATGTATCTAAATTGAATCATAAATAAACCATAGATATATGAATAGATTTTGGGACCACACTTATTTCTAGCCCCAATCTAGTTCCATGTTCACTCTCATGAAGAGCTCATTGAAGATAGGAGACCTATTATAGCAAAGTGTGTTGAAGAGACCAGATGCTGCATGGCTATGAGAAATAACAGCATCTGAGGTCTTAAAGGCTTGTTTTCAAACAAGTAGACATCTAAGTGAGGTGCCAACTAAGTCCACATAGAAGAAGCACATGGGCCTGTGTGTTCCAAAGATTGTAAATAATAAAACCCAAGTCTGAAGGAAGGAATGACATCAGAGCTTCATTGGTGAACAGTCAGTTTGCAGAAGGCTGTGGATGACAGTGGAATCCCACAAGCCATTCACTGGGTCCTCATATGGATTAAGTCTTTGGTGAATCCCCTCAGACTATAGTTGAGGGAGGCGAATAGCCTTGCTATCATACAGAAAGCAATTTTTTTAAAACAAGAAGTTTATTTAAACAACAAGATGCTTGACTTGAAGGGAAAACTATCCAGGCTTCATTTCCTTGAGAGTAATTTACCCCTACTTAAAGACAGATTGCCCTACATGTAACAGCTACGTACAAAAAAGTTATAAAATTGTCCTTGGTTTTACAATGATAAATGAAAAACATTAAAATTCTCCAATCCAACAAGGTATGCAAGCATTTTTTATGTCGTTGTTTTTTTTGTTTTTGTTAAACAGTGAGAGCAAAATAACTTACTGGAATATAGAGAGAGGAGTTGAGTGAGCATGCCGCTGATGATGAAGGGGGGGGGGTTCACAGAGCCACTGTTTCCCCATCCCATCTCCACTTGGTGTTGATCAAAACATACCATTGGCCATTTAGCAAAATAAATAAATAAATAAACAAAGGGAAAAATGCAATATGCGTGTGCACATGCACCAGTTACTTTATGTACAATAAAGGAATGGGGAAGGGGAAATAAAAGAGAAAACTATACTGTAGTCGTCAGGAGGTGGTGCAACCAAATTGTGGTTTTCTGATAGAGAATGGATTCTTGGTCGGTAGGAAGAGAGTTCTGGAGGAAAGGAGCAAGCTCCCTTTTAGAAGACGCCTCCTGTCTGCTGCTGGAACACATCAATTGTATCTTCATCCTCCATTTCCAACTGTGCAGGTGTGTCTGTTTCATTGATTGGCTATCCATCAAATCGGAATCTGATCTGCCTCATTGACAAACCTTGTCGTTCACAATAGGCTTTCATTAGTTTGCTAAGTGGCGTATGCCTCTTAATCTTAAACTGCACCACGGAACCATCCTGCCCTGCCACCTTCAAATTAATATGATCGTTGTTCTCAGTCTTGACTCCTTCCTTGGGTTTCTCGTCAGCCATGGCAAGAGCCGAAGTCTCCTCAGCTGCCGCTTCACAAAAGAGGTACCATGTCTGCACCAAACGAGCACACAGGCAGCTCCAGGAGCGGCAGAAGAAGGAGGCGGCAGTGGCGGAGGAGCACAGAAAGCATTTTAAAGATGATGTAGTCAGGCGAAAAGGTAATACCTCATCATTTGACCCCGTTTGACCCATTTCAAAGTCGTTTCAGTTTTTAAATTTTTCTACTTCTTCTTTGATTGAGATTTATCTATATTTTGTCTAGTCATTGTTTTTAGGTTTTGTTTGGTTGTATGTTTGTTTGTATAATTTTCTGTGATTGTTGTTTTTTTGTATGATTTTCTGTATATGAAATCCAGGATAGGAAGATTTATAGAGACCGTAACTGGATAGGAGCATGGGGATGCGAAAATATGGAGAAAGGGAGCTAACAACATAAGTATGAGGGAAAAAATGTTCTTAAATTGATTGTGGTGATGATTGTGAAAGTCTTAATATAATTGAATAGTTAAATTATAGTAAAGGTGAAGTATATGACAATAAAACTATTTAAAAATAATATTTTGATATCAGTTTAGTAACTGTAGCAAATGCACCAGGAAAACTCAAGTTCCTAACATAGGTCACATAGGGAGGGCATAGAGAAGGGCTATGAGAATTCTGCGCTCTCTATAAACCAAATGCCACCCATACAATTAAGTCTGTTGCATGTGCAGAAAATGAAAATAAGATAGATCATAGGAAATTGGGAAGACTCAGAGATGATTCTGTATTGAGACTATTGCCCAAGTTTATGTAAAGTTGATATTTGAGTACAAACTGGAATTCTTTTGGTGGCATTTTGCATGGAAGAAGAGAGTTCCTGATGCATAAAACATTTCATTGGGCAGCTTGAGAAAACAAAGTCAAATATTATAACGAAATGTACAAAGTCCTAGAATTAGAAAACTCCCAGGGCCGAACTCTTAGAATCTCTTAAACTGAAAGAACTAAAAAAAAAAAAAAAATCAAGCCTCCATTTCAATATTGAAAGGTTCTATGGGAAATATATTGAATAATGCAATAACCATCAAAAGAAAATGGAAAAAACATATAGAGTCACTGTACTAAAAACGACTTGACATTCCACCATTTCAGGAAGTAGCACATGAGTAAGAACCAACAGTGCGGGAGAAAGAAGCTCTAGTTGCATTGAAGTCATTGGCCAAGAACAACTCCAGGAATTGATGAAATGCCACTTGAACTGTTTCAACAAGCTGAAGAAGCGCTGGAAGCACACTCTTATCTATGCCAGAAAATTTGGAAGAGAGCTATTTGGCCAGCTGATCAGAAAACATCCATATTTGTACTCATTCCAAGGAAAGGTGACCCAACAAAATGCTCAAATTATAGAACAACAGCATTGATATCACATGGAAGTAAAATTTTGCTGAAGATCATCCAGCAACAATTGTAGAGTACATTGACAGGGAGCTTCTGGAGTTTCAGACCAGAGATTCAGAAGAGGAAGTGGAACAAGGTGTATCATTACTGATGTTAGATCTTGGCTGAAAGCAGAGAATACCAGAAAGATCTTTACTTGAGTTTTATGGACTATGTCAAGGCATTTGACTAGGTGGATCATAACAAACTATGGATAGGCTTGAGGAGGATGGCAATTCCACATGTTGTTGTACTCATGTGGAACCTGTATATGGATCATGAGGCAGTTGTGCAAAAAGAACAGGGAGATATTCCATGGTTTAAAATCAGGAAAGGCATGAGTCACAGTTGTATCCTCTCACTGTACATATTCAATCTGTATGCTGGGCAAATAATGAAAGAAGCTAGATTATATGAAGAAGAATGTGGCATCAGGATTGGAGAAAGGCTTGTTAGCAAACTTTTTTTTATGTAGGTAACACAGCCTTGTTTGCTGAATGTGAGGAGGATCTAAAGCACTTGCTAAGGAAGGTCAAGGATTGCAGCCTTCAGTATAACTCAAAGTAAAAAAAATCAAATCCTCACAGCTAGACCAATAGTAACCTTATGATAAACGGAGAAAAGATTGAAGTTGGCCAGCATTTTATGTTGCTTGGGTCCACAATCAGTGCTCATGGAAGAAGCTGCAGTCAAGAATCAAATGATGCATTGCATTGGTTAAATCTGTTGCACACAGTCTCTTTAACATTGAAGAGCAAGGTTGTTACTTTGAGGACTAAGGTACACCTGACCGGAGCTGTGGTGTTTTCTATTGCCTCGTGTATATGTGAAAATTGGCCATTGAAGAGAGAAGAATTGATACATTTGGATTATGATGCTGATGAAGATTATTGAAAACATCATGGAGTACTAAAGGAGTGTAACCAGAATGCTCCTTGGAAGTAAGAATGACAAGACTTCATCTCATATGTTCGGAACATGTTGTCAAGCATGAATTGTCTCTGGAAAAGTACATCAATCTTGGTAAATAAAAGGGCAGTGAAAAAGAGGAAGACCCTCAATGAGAAGAATTGATGCAGTGGCTGCAATATTAGGCTCAAACATAACAATCCCTGGATGGTTTCCAGGCAATGTTTCCTTCTGTTCTACTTAGGGCTGCTACTCACTGGAACCAGCTCAAGAGCATCCAGCAACAACCAAAACTCAGGGTATTGTGAGGTCCTGCTCTACCTCACATACATGCTCTCCTTTTCATTTCTCTATCTCCCAAGGAACTCTACTTTTTAGCTGCTCAGTTCTATAATTCATCACAATGGCCACACACAACTCACAGACCACATTCCTAATTAAATGGTTTAGTTAGACCGTTAACAGGTTACAATGCAGGTGGGAAATAATCAGAATATGGTTGTTAAGTCAAAAACATGCTACAAAGTACTTTTACGACTGCTAATAAATGCCCCAAGGCATGCCACTCTGATATAAGCCTCAACTGAGCTCCCTGAATTAAAAGTGCTCAGAGGTACTCCACTCTAAAAGCCAGCTTCCTGCCTCAAAGCACTCAGCATTGCTTCCTCTGTGGGCTGAGAAGTCCACCACTCTGTCTAGTCTTTGGTTTTTGGTTCTGTTGCTATTGCTTTCCTCTGCCACTCTTCTGGCGTCACAGCTATCGTCTGGGTCAGAGGTTCATTGCACAATCATCTCACATGCCATAGAACGTATTCCACTCCTGACTCTGGTAGTGAAATTTTTGTTGTTGCAATTTTTGTGTCAAACCCTGTCATTGATGTTTTTCCTCTTTTTTGCTGGTCTTCCTCTTTATCAAACATGACATGTCTAAAGAAAACAAGGTGAAGGTTCACCGTCTTCATTTGTATTCCTTCCAAGATTTATCTCCTCATAATTATGACAGTCCATGTTGTAATCAATATTCTATACAAGCAGTTCTGAACCTGTGGGTTGCAAACTCTTTGAGGGTCAAATGACCCTTTTACAGGGGTTGCCTGATTCATAACAGCAGCAAAATTACAGGTATGAAGTAGAAATGAAAATAATTTTATGGCTGGGGGTCACCACAGCATGAGGAACTGTATTAAAGGGCAGTGGCATTAGGAAGGTTGGGAAACACTGTATACCAATATCACAATGCAAATATTTCCATTCTTCGGTGTTTCATTTTTATCTGTACTGCTTTCCCATCCATTTGAGTTAATTGATAAGACCATGGCTTGCATTAGGCTTACTTTAGCCATCAAAATGACAGCTTTGCTTTTTTAACAATTTATAGAAGTCTTTTGCAGCAAATATGCTCTCTGAAATACATGCGTTGCTTTTTTTATTGCTGTCTTAGTGGCCATGGATTCTTGATTCAAGTAGAATGAAATCCTTGAAACGTTATTGTCTTCAATTTATCAAAGTATTTTTTATTGGTCCAGTTGCGGAGACTTATGTTTTCGTTATGTTCCAGTGTAATCCATACACAGGCTCTTACCTTTAAAAGTAGGAGCTTCATTTTCAGCACTTGAGGTTGTGTCATCTACAGACTGCACATTGTTGATGATTTTTCCTCCAATTCTGATGCCACAGTCTTCTTTATGTAGTCTGACTTCTTGGATCAGTTTTCCAGCAAATGGATTGAATAAGTGTGGCTGCCACACAATCTCCTGTCAACTTGAGTGAAGTGGTGGAGTCTGGCCTCTCAATAAGTCATCACCAACGATGCCTCCAGGTGAGCATGGCCTTCTCCTGAGGATTCTGGGAACTCCTGTCCTCCTCCCTGGAGGCAGGACACACCCTCTCTGCTTCACATTCTTTATAATAAACCACATGGAGACATGCTGATGGCAGCGAGAGCCCTGGGGATGCTTCCACTGCCACTGGACCAACAAGACTTCCCACCCACTGGCCTGTGACCTTCCTGCATTTAGCATCATCACATGTACTGCGTGAATGTGAAAAGGAATCCATGAGCTAATATTGGACTTATGGGCTAATATTGAGCTTATGGACTGGATTTGGACTAGGCCAGGATGTTTTATTGTTTACTTCTTGATATAAAGTTTTCTTTTACACATATGAGTGTCTCTGGATTTGTTTCTCTAGTCAACCCAGACTAACACAATAAGTAAGATGAAGAGAGGCTCCACTGCCACCACCTTTTCAAATTTTAAACTGTACAACATTCCCTTCTTTGTTTGAGCCACATGAGCATCATTAAGTGTTCTGGAATTCCTTTTCTTTGTCATACAACTCATATTTTGATATTTTATACACAGTTGAATAATCCCTTTATATATTCAATAAAACACATATACACACGTTTCTGGTATTCCATGCTTTGGGTCCAGATTCATCTGACGCAAAATTCAATTGACCCAGCAATGATAATCTTCAATCCACATGCTTTTCTGAGTTCAGTCTGAACCTTTGGAAGTACTTTATTAATGTACTGCTGTAGCAGTTTTTAAATTATCTTTAGCAAAATTACTCTAACATATAATATTAATGTTTTTTCTCCATATTTTGCAAATTACATGAGAATATGAATCTCTTCTAGTTGCTTGGTCAGGTAATGTTTTCAAAATTTCTGTCTCTCTTTTTTTCAAAACTGTTGTGAATTGGGTGAAGGTATACAGAGCAGATTGTCAGTTTTATATTCAACAATTCAAACACATTGTTTAATTTCATTCATAGAAATCCCTTGCAAATGTAACATAGTTTATTCCACTTCTTCCTCTGATTCTTGGTTCCATTTCTTATTTTTTTTTCAATAATGATTCTCAGGTTTATGGATGTGAGTAACCATATACATGGTAGTGTTTATTTGTTTCCAAGGAGACAAGGAGGTCTGGGAAACATATGTTAAGTTCAACTTGGAATATATTGAATCTGAGTATGTTTGAGACATCCAAGTGAAATATTCAGCAGTTTTGTGGGATAATAATTTGAAATTTAGAGACAAGCTCTTGGCTATAGTTATAGGTTTGGGAATCCTCAAACCTTTCAAGTGATAAATTACACATTCTGGAGTTCCCAGTATCTCTGGAGATTTGTATATATTTGACTCTTCTTAAGATACTTTCTAGACCACTTTCCATAATCGAAGAATGTGGTGTCCAGCATGGGGCAAGAAGGTTATGCTCAAATGTAAAGGGATCCACAACTTTCATGAATTCACTGTATAATTTTCAGAACCTTATACCTCTTTAGATATGTCCTCCTTCACCATTTAAATAAAGCAAACCAAAGCAAACATGCCAGTATTTTCTAATTGCCATTTCCATGTGAGTAAGTAAATATTGTTTGGTTGAGTAGATTCTCATTCATAACAACCCTATGCACAACAGAGTGATACTGCCCAGTTATGCGCCATCCTCACAAGTGTTCTTGTGCTTGAACCCATTGTTGCAACCTATCTCCTTTAACACTTATCAACCTATCTCCTGTAACACCTTCCTTATTTTTTCCAGT
Organism: Tenrec ecaudatus; assembly: GCF_050624435.1. NCBI lineage: Eukaryota > Metazoa > Chordata > Mammalia > Afrosoricida > Tenrecidae > Tenrec > Tenrec ecaudatus. Next base: position 85,952,827 of record NC_134548.1, read on the forward strand.
TCTTCCACTTTACCAAGCATGATGTTCTTCTCCATGGACTGGTCTGTCCTGATAACATGTCCAAAATACGTGAGATGGAGTTTCACTAATAAAGAGCATTCTGGTTGTACATCTTCCAAGACAGAACTGCATGTTACTTTGGCAGTCCATGGTGCTGTTTCAACACAATCATTCAAATGCGTCAATTTTTCTTTATTATTTCTTTTCAATGTCCAATTTTCATATTCATATGACGCAATTGAAAACAACAGGGCTTGAGTCAGGTGTAGCTCAGTGGACACAGTAGTGTCCTTGCTTTTCAACGCTTTAAAGAGGCCTTGAGCAGCAGATTCACCCAATGCAATGCATAGGATTAGTTCTAAACATAGTAGTAGCCATAAAGGACTTCACATACTTGATGATACTATGTCAGCAGTTTTGTTCATTAAAAGTTCCTTTAGTTTACATACTTTCACGACCTACGATGGTGTCCACTGTCCCAGAATAGATTCACAAAACTAAAGAGCTATCATGCTGAGTATCTGTTCATTATTGTGCTTAAGAAAACTTGGGTGAACACATTTTAAAAAATGGAATTGTGTATTAAATGGGTAAATGAATTTCATTATTTTCTAAAAATATCAAATTGGCCTTCAAAACCTTATTTGTGAGTAGCTATTCATCAATACTAGATATTATCCATATAATCTTTAAGGATATATTTTGCCTATATTTCTAAATGTTCACTAACTTCACGAATTTTTCTGTCATTAAGGATAAAATTTTGTTGAAGACTTTGGAATACAATGAAAAATCATGATATTTTATTAAGAATGTAGATGAATAAAAATTCCATTACAGAACTTGAGAAGATCATATTTTTAAAAGGATATTTTGAGATGTACTGAATATTTTAACATTAGCAAACTTGATACTCACATGAATAGCATTTTAATACCTTGTCTTAATTTGCAGATATAAATGATATGAATTAGCAGTATCCTTGCTCATGCTGTGACTTTCAACGTTTGTAAATAAATATAAAATGTGTCTATATTGTGTGTGCCCCATCTAATTCACAGCAGGTGATGATAAAATATTTGAATTATTTAAAAAAGCAACGTGAAATTTCAAACTTTTGCGGTAATTTCATGGATAAGCATGCATGTCATTTGTTTTGGTTGTGCTGTTCTTTCCCACACCACCCCCTCCCACTTAATCTAGTATAAGTTACTCCACAGCTGCCAGAGATCTGATCAAGGAAAAGAACCAAGGATGACCTCAGAAAAAGTATTGCTGGCTTCCTGTTTCTGTATGTTCCAAAATATAATTATAATGAAATGCAATGAGCTATGGAAAACATTTGTAATAAAGCTGGGTCTTCATTTATAAGCCAGTCTGAATCTTGACAGGTTAATAATTTAGCACTTGAATTGCTTATTGTGGTTTAACCTTTGGTTGTTAAGATGACTTGATCAGATCAGATCTTCTGAAATCTATAAATCCTTCAACCGAAGAAGAAAAAATTTATAAAGCTTAATCTAAGTATGACCTTTGATGAGTTATGATTATCTAATATTTTCATTGATGATCAGTAAAGCATTTATTATTACCATACTTTTGCATCTTATTGTGTTGTCTCTCAAAGCCATTTCTTTAACATGCAAACTTACCCTTGATTCTTGCAACAATTCTCTGAGGCAAGCATTATTATCTGCATTTTGCAGTCGAGCCGGAACTGGAACTAAGCCCATTTATCTCATCTGTTTTCCCCTAGACAAATAGAGGAAACCTCTGGTGAATAGAGGTAATTGTATTACAAATGTGAAAAATAGGCTTAAAATTATTTGACTGAAAAATAAGATGGGTTCATAAAAAGTTTTACAAAGAATTTTAGGAACTTACAATATTTATTGTTGGAGTAAAATGTCTTCTAAGTTTTCAAAATTTATAACAAAATAGATTATCATTTACTTTACAAGTTAAAATACCCTTAACAAAGGAAAAGGTTTTCTAGACATTTTGGACTTACATTTTCCTTCTTAATATGGAAATAAAATCAGATTTCCAGTACTGTGAATATATAGATGCTGCTTTGATCCCCTTTGATGGCTAGTAGATTTCATCAAATTCACCAAACTTTCTGAGTCCCTTCTATACAAAAGAGCCGTGGTGTTGTAGTGCATTACACATTGGACTGCTAACCACAAGGTCAGTAGTTCATAACCACAAGTCACTATGTAGGTAAAAATGAGTATCTGCATTTGGAAAGATCTTGTCTTGGAAACCCTATATACGGTTTCTAGGTGGCAAAATATACTAAAAGACAGTGTTTTGCTTTTTGTGGTGGTGGTGGTGTTTTATCAATCATATATACAAGGAATGTGAAGTCTAGTGGGGGTGTTTGGTAGATAACACAAGTATACATAGAACTAAAATCTCAAATAGTGGAAATATTTCATGTGATTAAGTAAGTAAAAGAGTTCAGAGAGGGTGTCACGAAAATGGTGGGGTTTGAACAGACTCTTAAAGGAATATTGTTAGTATTTTAACAGTTAGAGGGCTCCAAGAAGATGGATTGGCTCATGTGAAGACTTGGAGATGAGAAAGTTAAACTTATGTTTGGGGAATAGTGATATTCCAAATTGTTTGATCCATGGTATCAAACATGGAAGTGTGAGAGGAGAGGAAAACTAAATCCATGTTAATAAGGGATTTGAGGCCGAAGAAAAGGATTTTTGGAAGTATCCTAGTAAGTGTAATGAATTATTTAAGGTTTCAGCACAAGGTAAACAACATGACTGCAGCTGAACATAAGGAAATGGAACTGATGCGGCATGTGGCCGAACATAGACTGTGTGCACCATCAGTAAACGACTGTAGCAGGTGTGCTGGGAGTTTTATGAAAAGAATGCGTGCTGAGATAGTGGCACTGGGCAGATAGAAAAAAAAGTTTGAAGATTTAAGTTTTGAATAAATGACAGTATCAGAGGCTGGGAACTGGGAAAGCAGTAAGTACACAAAGAGGGTAAGTTTTTCAGCCTCAAAGAATGGGAACCTAGTTACAGAAATAGGGAAACTTGGTAGGATAGCTGGCTTTCAGAACACAATGACTGTTTTAAACTCACTGCCAGAGTCAATTTCAACTCCGAGGAACGCTATAGGACAGAGTAGAACTGCTCCTGTGGGTTTCCGAGTCTATAAACTGGTATGAGAGTTAGATACTGAGTATATGATCATTCTGGGTCCCCTTTCATTGGATAACCACCAAGCCAGGGGTCCCACCCAAGGTCCAAAGACAGCCACTTCCAAAGCCCTGGGGGTGGCCATCATTTGTTTCCTCTCCCATCAGGGAATTTTAGTTCTTAATTCAAGGTTATGGGTAGTTTTGAGGTAAGGGTCTTACCTTTTCACGGTAAGAGGAATAACACTTATTTCTAAGAATGTACCCATCCTTAGGACTTATAATAATATGTGGTAGAGAGAAGCAACACTGTTCATAATTTGCTGTTGAAATAATATATTACAATTCAAATGAGAAAAAAAATACTTCTAATTTTTATGTGAGCAGTTTGGAACTCTTTTGCAGGAAGGTGTTTGTTTATTCATCACCAAATTTCCGATGGCTGGATATTCTTTAGTGGACATTTGCAAATTTTATCTAAATTTGAATTTAATCACAGGGATAAAATTCTGTATTTTCAGAAAGGTTTGAAAGTAGCTTTGCTGGAAATTTTTTTAAAATTCTGGAACCAGTTTGTGGTAGTTACATAATCTGGTGTCAATTTCAGAGGGTTACAAATGAATGGGTGTCGTCTGACCTGTCAATCAAGATATAACCAATGAGGCCTCTCTGTGGGCATGGCCGTCTCCTGAGAATTCTGGGAACTCCTGTATTTTCCTTGTTGTTGGTGGGAGACATTTTTCTCTCTCTGCTGACTTCCTGGGAGACATACACGAGGAGAAGCCACATGGACCTACCCTGATGCAGCCCTGGGAACTGGAGGAGCCACATGGAGACCCCTGCCAGCGCTGACATGCTTCTACCACCACTGACTTTGCACCCACAGGCCTGTGACCTTCCTGCATTCAGTGTGTTTCATGAGTCTGAAGAGGACTTCATAGATTGGTATCGGATATATGGGTTAATATCAGATTTATGGACTTGATCTGAACTAGGTTGGGATGCTTTCTTAATGTACAATTACCCTTTATATAAAATTCTGTCTTATACACATATGAGTTTCTATGGATTGGTTTCTCTAGTCTACTCGGAACTAACACACAGTTTTCTGATATTTATCTATGTTGTACATAGATTATACTGCATGTAGCTATTGAAGAGACTTATGAACTCATTACTGATGTTGAATGTATATATATATTCAGGTCCTATGAAAAATTTTTTTATGAAGTTGTAAGCCATATTGATTGGTATACTTGTATCAAATGACATGTTCTATATCTAAAACTACTTTGGATCCTTTGTTCCCAAACCCAAAGATTTTGACTCCGTCAATCCTCAAAATATATTCACGAGTTTTTAAAAATATTTTTTACTCCATCTGTTGTGATTTAAGAGTACATTTTGTAAACAAAAACAAAAAACTTATGGAATAAGGACCCTTGTCCCTTTCTAACACTTAATTTCTATATTTAATATAAGTGTCCTATATGTTATTGTGTGACATAACTGGATAAACGTTGTTAATAGATACATAGTAGGGACTCAAATAATGGTAACTATTAATACAAAATACCATTATATTTATTGTTAAAATTATTGAGGATGTTAGAACATCTTCTGAGTACTTCTGTATAGGTACATGCTAAGTGAAAACTTAGATATTATCTTATCATTTGGATCTAATGAAGATAGAATTATAAAAATAATTACAGCACAGTATAATATAATCCTCAGACTAAAGGGTTACAGGCATCCAGGTAGAATAAATAAGTTCCTCCAAAGTTACTATAGCTATAGTAATGGGTGAGCTATGAGATATATTTGATACTTTGAGTAGGGCATTTGGCACTACTTGTTCACATGTTGCTGTTCATTGCCTTTGAATAGGCTCTGACTCATGGTGATTTTATGCATAACAGAATTAAACTTTGTATGTTTGAGTTCATGTTGTCACTATTCTATCTCATTAGGGTTTGCCTCATTTCGCTAGTCCTCTACTTTCATGATATCCATACATTTGAATCTAATAAAAGCAACAATGTCTTGTATCTTCACAAAGGTTTAAAGGCAGTTTAATTGTGAACTTCCTTAAAATCCTGGAACCTATAACTATTTCACCAGCTGTTTCTAGAACATGACTTGTTTTCCCTAATACTGTGCACAAAGTAAGTGAGACAAAATTTTACCGACTTCACGTTCAAGGAGTACTTTGGTTGTGTTTCCTCTAAAGCTTATTTGTTTATTCTTTTAACATGGTGTATTCAATATTCTTCACCCAAAGCACAATTTAAATATACCTATTCCACCATTTTCTCAATGATCATATGACAAGTATTAAATTGCTAAGTATCATATGAAAAAGCCAAAACTAAGAACTAAAGCAAGATAAGAGGGAAAATTTTAAATTTCATAGAAAATTGGAAGTAAAAGGTCATGTAATTTTCCCACAAATCTTTTGTAGCCATTTAATCTCTTGGTCTCTTGCTCACTGTTCATGGCTCTGATGTGATGGAACTCAGTAAGAGCATCAAGTATTTGGGAAATTAAACTAGATTAGTGAAAACAGAAGAGAAATAATAAGAAAGTTTGCGCATTGTATCGATTGTCAACAATGTCACTGAATGATTTGTACAAAAATGTTAAATAGGAAAGTAAACTGCCGGGTGACTCTTTATAGAAAAAAACAAAGTATTTATACAAAAAGAGTTTGAGATCATCTCATGACTCTCATTAGTTAACGTGTAGACAATTTGGTAGCAGCTGTTTGCTTGAATGAATCTTCTGTTAGCAGAAATTCTCTGAATTAAATTTCTGTAGGAATTCATATCTTGAAAAACCAGCTGTTACTCTTTTCCCCTAAGTACTGCATGTTCCTTATATGGGCCTTCGAGATATTGTCATGCGCTGATGCCTGTCACCATGAAAAACGTTTCGAACTCAGAAGTAAACACCTATTCGACCTCAAAGCATGTTTTCTAACATAAGGAAGCTATTACTCAAAACATTTTAATGAAAATATACAAAAAATTACCCCATTTAAATACGGATTTATTCATACTCATGAAGATCCATTTCTTCTTTCTGACTATTGTTTTAATTATTCTTTGTAAAATACAATTCTTTTGGAATTACTATTTACTCTTACTGTCTTTGCTCCAATTCATGACCTCGTTATTTCAAACTTCACCTCCTGTTTCTTCTTCTTTTCCAATATGTTCAGTGCATCATTGTCTGTGTGATCTTTCAAGACTGGCGCGGGGCGAAGAGATGATGGAGACAGGGATCTGGCAGAACTTGTAACACAAGGAGAGGTTGAAATATGTTTTCACACATACTTCTCCAGCACAAAGTAAGGTGAAGGCAGATGATAAGACACATTTCCTCGTCGATGGAAGAGATCAGGATATATTGAAAAGGATGGATGGGAAAAGACAGGATGTTTACATTACTCCCACAATGACTGAATAGACTCTTCAGTTTGGGGTCTGAGCTGAGAGCACCACATGAAGTCTGGGGTACTGGGGTGCTGAGATGTACGTACCTGAAAACAGGAGGTACATGATATAGGATCAGCCAACAGCAGAAGACCCACCAGAAAGCCAGCCTGTGGTTGGAGGTCCATCATTACCAGAATATGAGGAGGTACCCCCCAAAACAAAACAAAACAAAACAAAACCCGGATAAAAGCTCCACTGGGCAGAACTTTTTAGTACACATTTTTCCCACTAGATGAGCATTGAGCAACTCACTCTGAGCCAGTGCACGCATGGCGCCTCCTGGGAAGGTTTTCTCTGGTCACAGTGAAGTTTTTCGTAAAAGCAGTTTCATCGAGCATCATGTTTTCGGATGGCTGATTTAAGAGAACAGTGTGAGGCTGTGAAATTTTGTTTCCTGCTCCAGAAAAATGCCGCAGACACAGTTGTGATGTTAAACACAGCTTACAAGGACAGTGTAATGGGAAAAATTCATGTGTCCTAGTAGTTTTCTCATTTTTAAAGAAGGTGAAATGTGGATTGATGACAAACCTTGTTCTGGACATCTGTCAACTTAACAAATGGATCACAATGTTGACAAAGTTCGTGCACTTGTGCTCAGACTGATGGTGGACAACTGAACAGATGGGGAAGTCATCTGGAGCTCAATTCAACACATTTTAACAGAAGATTTGGGAATGAGAAGGGTCGCCGCAAAGTTTGTGCCTCTGGTTCTGCCTGACAAGCAAAATACGCACTGAAGGAAAACAAGCCGTGCTTTGAATGAACAGGACCAAAGTGACCCAGACTTTTTTCCAAGGTCATTACTGGTGATGAGACATGGTGCTATTATTATGATCCCAGAAGCAAACTTCAATTAAGCCACTGGAAGGCATATCATCACCTCACCCCCCACAAAGCTCATCAAGTGAAATCAGAGATCAAGACAATTCTCATTTATTTTTGATATGAGGGGGATAGTGCATTTGGAGTTCGTTCCACCAGGTCAAACTGTTAATCAAGCTTTCTATTTAGAGGTTCTGAAAAGAGTGTGTAACAGTGTGCAACAAAAAAGGCCTGATTTGTGGCAGACGGTGGCCTGGTTTTGCCACCATGACAATGCACCTACTCATGCAGTCATTGCAGTGAGCCAGTTTTTGGCAAGAAACAACATGTCTCTCTTGCCCCACGCACCTGTCTCTCCTGACCTTTTTCCCTGAGACTGCCTTTTGTTTCTGCAAATGAAAAGATACATGAGAGGACAGTCATTTGATGATGTAGAAGAGGTGCAGGAAAAACCGAGGGACGTGCTGTCAGGCATCCAAACAGAGGAGTTTGAAAAACGCTTCCAACGATGGAATCACAGATGTGACAAGTGTGTTCAGTGTAATGGAGTACATTTTGAAGGTGATAAGGTGTTTTGTACAAAATTTAAACACTGAGCTTTGAAAAAAAATCTGTTTTTTTGGGGGGGTACCCCCTTATATAAGGTCCAGCTTTACTTTTTGCCAGCCCTTTTAGACTAGCTAAGGGATTTTTGGATTTCTTTTTCAAAGCATCCTCTTCAATAAATTCACTGGTTCTGTTAAGGGCTTTTCTCTGACTCTGATCTGACTTTTGTCCCTCACCTGAAACCTTTCTTGTGAGCGGGACAAGAACTGAGGAATGGAGAAGCTTGAAACTTTTGTCCTCCTCCTGGTAATAGTACCCATTATTCAATCCAATACAATTAATCATTGTTGTAGTTTAATAATTACCTATTGAAAGACTAATTCCCAAAACAAAAGTATTGGCATATTGTGGACATATCAGCAGATACAAATGACTCTTGAATGGAATAATGTTAAAAGAAATCACGTTTACTACTTTTTAAAAAAGAGTTAAGCTGCAATTTTATTAACACATAGAGCATTTTTAAAGGAAATGAAGCCTGTCCTTCCCTCGAGGTTAGAAGGATGCCTATTGCCTAATAAGATACACTTCAAGAGTGAAGCAGGCACCCACTTGAGTCGAGAAAGGACAGTGTTTAGGGCAGGGGCTGGGGAATCTTTTACTACTTCTAATGCAAAAAAATTGGAGGTCATGGTTCACTTTGTCCTTTATTTTTTAATTAATTGTCCCTCTATTTCCCAGAAAGTATTGAAGTTAATTTAAAAGGATGCAGATCACAGCTTGATGAGGAAAATTAGGTATAAAATAATAAAGAACATCAGGCAAGGGCATAAATATGGAGCCAAGTATGAGGCTGATAGAATACACATAATATAAAGAGGTCTACATTTGTTTTCAATAGGCTATGAAATTAGCTTCTGGATTTCCAGAAAAGGAACACATGATCAAGTATGTAATTATCAGTGTCTATAAGTTCAAAATTAAAGATGCTGCTTGGGGAAAATCTAACTCTTTTTGATAACAAGATAAGATAAGACTCAGCTATCTTACAAAATGCAGTGCGTGGTAATGAGTAATGTCATCCTTCAACACTAGCCATCATTCCTTATTTTCACTTCTGTAAAAGACAAAACAAACAAAAAAACACCCTAAAATCTTTGAAGGACTAAACCATGGAAATTCTCCAGTCTAAGAAAGATAAGAATCATCAATTAAGGTAAAATTTGAAGGTGAAATAGGTGAAAGAACGATTTCAAAATTATGTGCAGGAAGAAACAACTGGGATAGTTTTCAGGCACTTATGTCTGGACATATAGCATTTGATTTGAGGTGATAATGATTCCCAGGCCATCAATCGTGTCAAATAACTCTCACCCAAGAATTACTTGGAGATTGCCAGTTTATCAGATTGTTTGGTCTATCCACCTCTTTGCATTTTATAATCAGTAATCAGACTTTAATTGTTTTCTTTTTCCAAAACTAGGGTTATGACTCTTTTGAGTTTCATTAGTTTCTCTTATAAGGGACAATGAAAGGAGAGGATACTTACAAGGAACGGAGAACTTAAGAAAACTGGTTTCCTCCCAGCATTTTTTATGTGTTTTCTGTGAAAAATATAAAGGTGGTGAGTGATGACAAGTTCTAATAGTGAATAAAATAGTCCATTTTTCTCAGTGTTACAAAGTTTGACTTCTAAGCTTATCAAGTCTGAAATTTTCTTTGTCTAGAGAATGATCTGCTTAAATTCCCAAGATGAAGAAAAAGCCAATTTAATAATTCCTAACGAGAAGCATAACTATTAAATGGACTGAGATATTTAGTTGCCTGTCAGTGTATCCCCTTTTCAGTAGAGAAGCCAAGTCAGGAAATGAAATTAATGCCAGAGTAGAGATGAATAAATACATGAAATCAAAATGAGGAAGTGACCTGAAAGGCCAAGTTTGTTTCATTTCATGCACATCAGTCAGATATTTTCTCCTTTTGTCAATCTTCAAAAATCAATCAGCCCAAACTCATAGTTTCCAATAGAGAAATATTTTTGTTTACATCCTAAGGTGCCCTTGAAGATTGTACTGAAGACCTATGAGTGCTTGTTATGTCTCCATCTTGTTTTATGTGAAGACTTTCCCTCTTATAAGTATGTTATTATTTTTCTTCTTTACTAATTCTTATCCAATAGTTCAGGAGCCTTGGTGGCACACCGATTAGGCACTAGGTTTCTCATGTTAAGGTTAGCAGTTAGAACCTGCCAGCTGCTCCATGGAGAAAAGACTTGGCGATTTGCTTCCCTTAGAGCCTAATAAACCCTATGGCCCTGTTCTACTCCATTTATAGGATCACTTTGGGTCATATCGACTTGATTGTACATAACAACAGCATTCATGAGTCCAAATGTTATCCTTTGACTCAATCCACAGCACTTTCTTTTTCTCCTTTCCTGTGCTTAATACCCCAGGACACCCTTTGCAGCTTTAGGCTCTGAGTGTGGCTTCATTATGTGGCCCCTGAGATCCATACTGCTTTCCAAACCTCCCTTGGCAGAACAATTCTTTGATTTGGGAGAGATTACAGTCTCTCAATGTAATAATTTCCTTTGTTTTCAGATTTATGATGATACCATCTATACTGTGCATACATACCAGAATCTAAGAATACTAGAGACAGATTGTGTAAATGACACATCATTTATTCTTTCGTGTCTTTTTAAGGATTAGTTTATTCATTTAACTAAGATTTATAAAATTAATACAGCGATGACTCAGTTATTTGTTATTTTTCTCTCAATCTATTCACACGACAATAAGAGATAAGAAATACACAAAAGTATACTACACATTAAATTGCGAACCTTGAGCTGAGGAGATTGAGGGAAAGGCACTCCAGATGGAATGAACAGCTTAAACAAAGACAGTCCTCCTTATTTTTATTTCTGATTTGTATTCTTGAGATTTCTTAGCTTTTGATCTTTAGATCTTGTGAAGAAGCTACATTTTTCCTGTTTACAGGTCAATTGTCCTCACTTTTTGTTTGAAAACCTCATCTTTTCATGGAACCTATTGGAATTTAGCAAGACAGGCATGTGGGCTAAAGCACATGGAGAAATGGTAGGGAGAAATGAAGATAGCCAGTATGCAGTCAGTGAGTATGCACATATCCTGACTTTTGTTTTTTTCTATATGAGTGAATTTTTTTAAAAGAAAGAAATAAACCTAAGTGACATCATGTTCAAGGGACTTACCTTCTATCTGTGTAAGTAAGGTTTCTGTGGTGAGACACCAAATGTACTCAACTTCCTCTTTCAATAACAAATGTGTCAGTTATCTGCAGGCCCCTTGTCTCCAGTTAGGTGTTTTCAACCCTAGTTCTCGGCAAAAGAACAAGAGTGCTAATTCCAACGGAGCTATAAGGTAAGTTACAGCTTAGTATTTGGAAATTGGTGGTTCCATGTGAGAGAAATGGTGGGTACATAAAGAATGAGGATCTAGGTGCATAATGTGAGGTTAATGTCTGAAATAAAAACGGCCCCTGGTTTCTTATCTCAGAATTTTTACAACCGGGACAAATATGATTAGCCTCGAATCTGACTACACTAGAGCCTAAAGTTAGTTTAGGAACCTAGAGTCTGTGATCAAGCTCACATTTCTCTGTGGGTTCTTTGCAGGGTGGAACTAGAGAAGATGGTACACAGCATTTAAAAAGAGTGTGATCACTGAGACTCATTGATACAACTCCGTATATTTAGCCAGGAAAACAAAGAACTGGTTTTGCTACATTTCAGGTATATTAAATTTTGCGTTTGTGGAGGAGAAGAGAAAAAGTGAAAATATTTGTACTTTATCTTGGTTACTTGGAAGACAAAAATGTGTTTTGCACTCAACTTCTGCTGTATGTAGCTCATCTAGTTATATAATAAATAAATACTTTTTATGTAACAACTCCTTGATTGGAAGAAATCAGTATTTAGTGATACAGAGACAGATGTTATGTTTTCCCTGGAGAAAATGAATGAAAGTCAGAGCATAGATTTTGGAGCTGAAAAGGGTGTTAAAAGACCCAAATCCCTTCCAGATGGAGAAACAGATATCCAGTGCAAGGGAGGCACTTAAGGTCACAGCACCCATGTTCTAAACTGGTATCTTCTGACTAAAATACTTTCTACTCTACTGTAGTCTATACCTCTCCCAGAATACTGTAACTGTGTTTATGAAAAATATCCTGCTAGTGTTTAGTTTAGAAAAGGAGAAAACATCACAAATGACAAAACACAGAGAAATTGTTTCAGTTTGTTCAGAAGAGTTTTTGATCATTTGAAAGTTACAATTTGACCCAAGCCATGTCCATTGTTCAGTAGAGTCAGCAATAACAGGACAAATGAAACCTATTTTTTCCTTTGTTGATGGATCTTATAATTGAGTGCTAACATCTCTCTTGTTCTGAGTCACAATGACTGATCCATAAAAATATTGCTAGTTGCGGAGTCCCTGAAGATGTATTGTACCAAGATATGCGGTACCAAGATCAGTATAGGTAAAATAATACAGGTTTTGTTGTGTTTTGAAGAGTTAATAGCTTTAGCTCTAATGATACTGAAAGTAAGGATATTATATTTGTGTGTTGTTCAAATGGATGCAGGTAATTGTTGCCATGTGTATTACTTGCAAAGCTTATTCCTCAGCAATTGTGCCACAGTGAAATTATTTATTGAAAATAGGTGACATGTAAGCATACCACCCCAGAAAATGACCTAAAGTATACTTAGTATTGAGTCATAAATTACTTTTGCAATAGCTCTGTTTAACATGAGTCATTCCCTGGTGAACGGCAGTTCCGTTTTTAGCTCAAATAGAAAAGTTGTTTAATTAAATTTTTAGATAACTCAAATCCTAGCAGTGGTGGGTCATTAGACTCTAAATGAATTAACACATGTCTAGGTATTTTTGGATGTCTGGTGAGTAGTATTTGAAATAATTTATTTGAAGATTTAAGAGGCAGGCCAGTCTCTGATTATGAATACAGCAAGAAAGATTTTTTTATTATCATGGGTCCATTCAGAACCCTGACGATCCAAGTGTTATTGACTGGAATTGAACTCCAAAGTATATTCTTAGTTAAAATCTTTATGGAAACAAGTCGTAAGGCCTTCCTGTTGCAGCAATGCTAGATGGGTTCAAATTGCCAACCTTCCTATTAATAGTCAAGTACAAACCATCTGCACCAAGCTTCTAGCAAAGAGGATAAAGGCTCTCTTTTTAGAACCACCTGTTCTGAGATTTACACCAAGCAGGGTGGTAGATAGCACTGGCAAGATGCCTGGAGATGTATTTAAACACTTTTTGACTAAAATGGTTTTCTTATATCCAGATAAGGATATTTTTCAAGAGAGTTTTCATCTAGCATCAGTCACATGCCTCAAAAACAGATTGATGAAGTGGATAGAATAGACTGGAAAGCAAGAATTCTGTGTTCTAGCTCAATGACCCACTGTGTGGTATTGGTAAATTTATTTTATTTTTATAAAGGGGAACCCGAAATAACTAGTATTTCATTTTATTCACAGAAATACAGTGATTTTATTCTAGGCTGCTATGTATCTCACAATGGTTACTTATCATTAAGCCATGAACAATGGTCGTCAGGTCATGAATAACCATAAAATGGAGTTCAGGTTTCCAAGGTAACCCAGTAACCTTTACAAAGGGGCATTATAGGTTTTCCAGATTATGTTATCACAAAATAAACATTTAGATCATAAGCAAATGTTCAGTACTTTCCTTTTTGTTTTTCTTTTCCCTAAATAATGAAATACAGACCTCAGCCAAGGGAAAGGTTACTGAAATCTGATTTCCACCATGATTATATCTTTCACTCTTTAAGTACCCAATGTTCCTTTTGAGAAATGTACACAATTGTGCACACAAATATCACTAGAGGGTTATTGCGGGCTTGCTTCCCTGAGAACCACACCCTGGAACTCTAGAAGACCTATCACATCACATTGAGATTTTTCAAGCACAATGTGCCCAACAGTAAAAAATACTTCATAGATCTGTACTTTCAAAAGTTAATGTTTTAAGGACAACAGTAATATTCCCCAAATAAATTTATTATGTTAAATAATATGCTTTTAAAATGTAACACCGTACTTTTCATACTACCACTTTAAAAATTACAGCTCAATATCACCACTCTCACCACTGTTCCTGAGAGGCTCATCTGTCCTGGATTCTCCATATTTCCAGTTCCTATCCATGCCAGTGTACATCTTCTGGTCCAGCCGGTTATGTAAGGTAAAATTGGGATCATGATGGGGCGGGGGGAGGAAGCATTTTATTGTTGCTACACTGCACTCTGATTGGTTCGTCACCTCCCCACAGCCCTTCTGCAAGGGGATGTCCAATTTCCCCCATGGGCCCTGGGTCTCCACTCTGCACTCCTCCTCATTCACAATGCTATGTTTTTTTTGTTTTTTTTGTTTTGGTCTTTGATGCCTGACACCTGATCCCTTCGATGTCATGTCATCTCACAGGCTGGTGTGTATTTTCCATGTGGGCTTTGTTTTTCAGTTATATTGCCCCTTGTTTATCTTCCAGCCTATGGGACCCCAGATTCTATATATTTTGACAACTGGGCACCATCAGCTTTCTTCACTGCACTTGCCCATGCACCCGCTTTGTCTTCAGTGTTCACGTCGGGTAGGCTGGTGTGCTTCTTCCTTTTGGGCTTTGTTGTTTCTTAGCTAGATGGCCGCCTGGTTGTCTTCAAGCCTTTAAGACCCCTCATGCTATATCATTTGATAGCCGGGCACCATCAGCTTTGTTCGCAATTTTTGCTTATGCACCCGCTTTGTCCTCAGTGATCAAGTCGAGAATGCCGGTGTGCTTCTTCCATGTGGGTTTTGTTGTCTCTCGCCTAGATGGCTGTTTGTTTATCTTCAGGTCTTTAAGACTTCAGGTGCTATATCTTTTGGTAGCTGGGAACTATCAGCTTTCTTCACCACATTTGCTTATGCACCCATTGTCTTCATCGACTTCAGGTGCTATATCTTTTGGTAGCCAGGCACCATCAGCTTTCTTCACCACATTTGCCTGTGCACCCATTGTCATCAGCAATCGTGCCAGGCAGGTGAGCATCTCAAACTGCTGAGTTGTTAGAACAAAGTGTTCTTGTGTTGAGGGAGTACTTGAGCAGGGGCCCACTGTCCATCTGTTTCTTAACACTAAACCTATAAATATATGTACATAGATCTATTCCCCCCTTGTCGTCGTATATAAATATAGTCTCATCTTTATATGTCTGTATTTAAATCTCTATGACTACCCTTTGCCTCCTAGTTCTTTCCTCTGTTTCTTTGTACTTTCCTCTTGTCCCACTATCATGTTCTGCCTTCATTTGGGTTTTAGGAATTCCTCTCGGCTATGTTGCCCTTGATCCAGCCCTGCCAGACCTCCCACACCTTCCTTGAGACTGAGTTTGGATCACTTGTTATTCCCTTGTCCCTGGACTTGTTAACATCCTCTTCCTTTCCCCCGGCCGCCCCTATGCCCATGTCCCCCCGGAACTATCATCCTGTTGTTCTCTCTTCTGGCTTGTTTATTCAGCTTATCCCTTCCAGGTAGACATGCTATGTACTATCACAAGTTTGAGTACCACTAAGCAACAATAGAAAGTAAAACAATAGTTGCAACAGCAACAATAACAACAACACACATACACACGCATACACGCATAAACATATGACTAGTTCAGGGTCTGTTTGTTTTCCTTCACAGGTGCTTTCCAGTCAAGTCTGATGGGGTTCCATGTCCTGGAAGGTGGAGGGAGGATGAGGGAGAGAGGGGAAACAGATGACATGGTCTACATGTAACTTCCTCCCTGGAGGACAGACAGTGGAGAACTGGGTGAGGAAGACATCAGATGGTGTAAGATAGGATAAAATAATAACTATTTATAAATTATCATGGGTTCAGGGGGAGGGGGACTGGGGAGGGAGGGGAAAAATGAGAAGCTGACACCAAGGGCTCAAGTAAAAAGCAGGTGTTTTGAGAATGATGATGGCAACATATGTACGAATGTGCTGGACACAAATGATGTATGTACGGATTGTAAAAAGAGTTGTATGAGCCCCTAATAAAATGATTTAAAAAAATAAAATTGACTAATGATCTTCAAAAAAAAAAAGAATTACAGCTCTAGACCATCTATCTCATTTTTACACCTATGCTCTTTAGATATTTTTTACATACATAAAAGTACAAAATACACCCAAATTCCTAGGAGGTCACCTTGTATACAAATAAAAGGAAATTTTACTAACAAATTTTGGATGATTAATGTGTGTTACATCACGGTGTTAATAGGTACTAGTATCCTTAGTATATATATGAGGAAACTGTAGTCCAGAGATATGAAATGAGTTGTTTCAGGCTAAAACCAACCCAGTTTGGACATATAATGACCCTAAAGGACAGAATAGAGCTGCTCTATATGATTTCCCAAATCTGTAATCTTTATGGAAACAAACTGCCCTATCTTTCTACAGTGAAGCAACTGATGAGTTTGAACTGTCAGTCTTTAGACTAGCAGCTGAGTGCTTAACAACCGAGGCACTAGTGTTTCTCTTTCAGACTAGATAGCCAAGAAGTACGTCAACATCTGACCCCAAGTCTGTCTGAAGATTATAGTTCTATCAACAAAATGCTGAACCAATTACAAAAGAGGATTTCTAATTAGGCCTTGTTCTGAAATGGTAGTTCAAATTCAAATGCTAAATTCATGGATGAACTAACTAAATCACTTTAACTATACACAAACATAATTTAAAATTTCTCTACTTTATAGGGGTTTTTCTAAATTTGCAGAGTTATCTGTATCTCTGTGTATTTTATGTCAATCAGGGTTATCTGGGGCTGATTTGAAGGAATTTGGGAAATAACAATTTCCAATGCTAGTTGCTCTTCTGTAGCTTAGTTGGGAGAAATTAACTGAAGGATGCCATGCTTTATAGGGATCCTACTGGCAGAGGGAGTGCATAAGAGACATTAGTGACAAAATAAGATAAGGATAAGATAAGACATTGGGAAGTTATTAATAACTTTTAAAGATTTCCCCCTGAAGATTGAGAAGTTTTCTTATCAGTTCAATTGTCCCTATTTTATTGTCCCTTTTCCTCTCAAGATGACAGTCTCACAGCTGGCCCTATCCAAGAAAATTGTAGAAGTAAATTTGATAAACATATTCACTTAATGGTGTTAGTAGTGAAAGATAAAGAGGGCGAGAACCGATAGGAGGGAGGTTTATAGTGACAGTATTAGGAAAAGGTAGTCATCTTGATGCTAAAAATGTAAAGTTCCGCACTCCTGGCTCTGTCATTTGCTAATCTTGCACCTTTAGGTACATGAAATAATTTTGTGGAACTCCAAGTTTCTTACTTGTAAAATAGGGATAATACAACTCACATAATACATATATAATAGTCATCAACTGTGAATATGAGCACAATAATGCTTTGTTAAATATAAATCTTCTGGCAACAATCCAGAATTCTTTTCCACGTGTCCTAATGCTTTTGAGTCTTTCCTTTTTCCACAGCAAGGCTTGTCCCAGTCAGCTCACTCTTGTTATAGGTACATTCCAGTATTTTTACTCACAGATTTTGTATGGTTTGGGTTCATAAGCAAAGCTCAACAAGGGTTCCTGGTTTGGATAGAACTCTACCCTAATATATGTTGGGTAATTCAGAGTAGAGTTGGGTAATGCAGAGTAGAGTTGCCCAGTATTGTAACAAAAGAGAGTTGAAGTTGTACCTTATGAGAAGCATACAATATTGATCTCTGATTTGGGCTTTAGGGGGAAAAAGGGTTTGATGGAGTTTTGGTCAGTAGCATCCTTAGATCCATATGTTGGAAAGGAATCTTGTCAACTTTGAGCTAGTGGCTGATATTTTTGCTCTTTGATTTTTAGATTTGAACTCCTTGCTGGTGATTCCCTTTAGTGATTAACTCCAGTCAGCAGACTTACCTTAAAAAAATTCCTTCCCATAGTCCCTCCGCTTTGGGTAGGTAGTGTGTACCTGGGACAAACTAAAATTTAAAAAAGTACCAAATAGTTAATTATGGCTCATAAAGATCCTAGAAGACAGAAACTCCTTTGAGTTTCTGAGACTTGCAAAGTCTTTATGGGAGCAAACAGACTCATCTTTCTTTCATGGAACAGGTGGTTAAATTTGAATCACCAACCTTGCAATTCGCAACCCAGTGCTTAATGAATTATGACACCAGGCCTCTTCGGAGTATGACAAACTGGGACAATAACGCAGAGACACTTACTTTTAGAAGACTAGTATTGGAAGCATCAAGAAATCTGTTCTATTTCTAGATGAGTGTTTCACAACTATAGAACTATAAGCTTAAGCATGGCACTGAGGATGAGGCATTTTTATAGGTTATAATGTTATTTGACAGTTTTTGTCACTGGGGCACTGGTTAACTATTTTATGCAACATTAATGAACTGACTATTTATAGTCGTGTATAAGCTGAGTTTTTCAGCACATTTAAAAAATCATTTTTTGGGGGGCTCATACAACTTTTATCACAATCCATACATACATCAATTGTGTAAAGCACACTTATACATTCGCTGCCCTAATCATTCTCAAAATTCACCTTCCACTTGGGTTCCTGGAATCAGCTACTCATTTTCCTTTTTTCCCTCCCCCTCCCCCTACCTCATGAACCCTTAATAATTTATAAATTATTATTTTATTTACTTATTACTGTCTTAAACCATCTACTTATTACATAATCCATTCATAATACCTTTCAATAGTTCAGTCATATCAAGAAGTGTTGTATAATCACTACCACCATCAGTTTTAAAACATTTTCTTCCTCATGATATTAGCTCACTGTTATCTTCCTCACCGCCCCACTCCCACTGCCCCTACTGTACCACCAAGGAACCCTTAATCTACGTTATTGATCTATAGATTCACCCATCCTGGATTTCATATACTGAATTACATAGAAAAATACATATCAAAGAGCCAAGAAGGCTATCAACAACAACAAAATAGAACAGAGATAAATCTCAGTTTTAAAAAAAATAAACCCCAAACCCCAGACAATGTTACAATTGGAGGAGAAAACAACAGGACCGATAGTTCCGTGGGGACATGGGAGAAGAAGAGGTGGGGGGAAAGGTAGTGGTGTTAACAAGCTCAGGGACAAGGGATCAATAAGCGATCGAAATCGGTGGTGAGGAGGGTGTGGGAGGTCTGATTGGGCATGATCAAGGCTAATGTAACTAAGAGGAATTGCTGAAACCTTGGTTGGGACTGGGCATGATAGTGGGACAGGAGGGAAGTCAAAGGAAATAGCGGAAAGAGCAGGGAGGCAGAGGGCATTTATACAGGTCTAGATAAAGACATGTACGTATGCAAATATATTTATACATGAGGATTGGGAAATATATCTATGTGCATATATTTATAGGTTTAGTATTAAGGTAGCAGGGAGACATTGGGCCTCCACTCAAGTACTCCCTCAATGCAAGAATATTTTCTTCTATTAAATTGGCATTCTATGATGCTCACCTTCCCGACACAACTGTTGAAGACAAAGAGAGTAAACAACTGAATGTAGTGAAGAAAGTTGATGGTGCCTGGCTATCAAAAGATATACCATCTGGGGTCTTAAAGGCTTGAAGGTAAACAAGCGGCCATCTGGCTCAGAAGCAATGAAGCCCTCATGGAAGAAACACACCAGCCTGTGTGACCACGAGGTGCTGAAGGGATCAGTTATCAGGCATCAAAGAAAAAATAAATCCTATCATTGTGTGCTCACCTCCCTGATATGACCACTGAAGACAAATGGGTGCATAAGCATATGTGACGAAGAAAGCTGATGGTGCCCAGCTACCAAAAGATATAGCATCTGGGATCTTAAAGGCTGGAAGGTAAACAAGCAGCCATGTAGCTCAGAAGCAACAAAGCCCACATGGAAGAAGCACACCAGCCTGTGCAATCACAAGGTGTCAAGGGTTCAGGTATTAGGCATCATCAGAACAAAAAATCTTCCCATAGTGAATGAGCAGGGGAGTGCAGAGTGTAGACCCAAAGCCCATTTGTAGGCCACTGGACATCCCCTTACAGAAGGGTCTTGGGGAGGAGATGAGACAGTCAGGGTGCGATGTAGCAACAATGAAAAATACAACTTTCCTCTAGTTCCTAAATACTTCCCCTTAACGCCCCACCCCCCTCAACTGTCATAAACTGAATCCTACCTTGCAAGTCTGACTAGAGCAGAGGATGTACACTGGTACAGATGGGAAATGGAAACACAGGGAATCCCCTCAGGACCAGTGTTGTGAGTGGCAATAATGGGAGGTCTTAGGGGGGTGGGTTGGAAAGGGGGAACCGATTTCAAGCATCTACATGCGACCTCCTCCCTGGGGGACATACAACAGAAAAATGGGTGAAGGGAGACATGGGACAGAACAAGATATGAAAAAAATAATAATCAAGGGTTCATTAGGGAGTGGGGAGGGAGGGGGAAAATGAGGACCTGATGCCAGGGCTTGGGTGGAGAGCAAATGTTTTGAGAATCATGAGGGCAACAAATGTACAAATATACTTTATACAATTGATGTATGTATGGATTGTGATAGCAGTTGTATGAGCCCCTAATAAAATGATTAAAAAAACAGATTAAACTCAAAGTATGTCAAAAGGGAGAACAAATGATAAAATTTTAACCATTCAAGTCAGATTTTTCACTTTAATCTACTATAATCATCTCAACAATACTCTCTATCTGATAACCAAATCATTCCCATCCCTCGATTACGGTTAGAGGGAAATCCCTGGAGGCTTATTTCATGTGTTGATCCTGCAAAAGGATTTTGAGTTTCCACTGTTAACCATAGCCTTCAGGAAAACAGAATTTCATAAATTAAGCTGATACCATTCCATCCTTTTTATTTGCATTATACTATTTACCATCCTTGTATCATTCATGTTGGTGTGATTCTTCCACGTGGGCTTAATTGACGTCTCACTTAAATGGATGCTTATTTGAAAACCAGCATTTAAGACCCCAGACCGTATTCATTCTGATGGCCATTTAATCTCCTTTACTAATGGTATATGAAATACTGGTGCCCTCCCAGTATCATGGCAACATGTATACCATCAGAATACTACAAACTGACAGACTAGTGGTTGTTTCTAAGACTTCTAACACATTGTTAAATAATAGTAGTTACAGAGGGAATACTTGTCAAGTTTCGGTTTGCAGGTGAAATGGTTATAGTCTCTTTTGAGAACATTGTTGGCCATTGTTTTAGTGTCTATTTTCTAATATTTTAAAAGAATTTCCCTTCTATTCTTATTTTGATGAGTACTTTTATCAGGAATGGGTATTGGATTTTGTCAAGTGTCTTTTCTGCATAGGTTTAAATAATCATTTAGCAGTTTCCTGTGTTTTATTTATTTTGTAGATTACATTAAATTGTTTTTTTTCAAATATATTATGCTCGTATATTTGGTATGAATCTTAATTGTTCATCATCTTATTTTTTTGTGGTGTTAGATTCTATTGACTGTTGACAATTTTTGTATCTGTGCTCTTGAGGGATATTAAACTATAACACTTTTTTAGCATCTTTGTCGTTTGCTGTTATCATGATTGTGCTGTTTCAAAGCATGAAGTTGGGGGTACTCCAGATTTTCCCATGTACTGAAATTGTTCACAAATAATTGGTGTTAGTTCTGCACTGATATTTGATGGAATTCTTCAGTGAAACTGTATGAGCAAGGATTTTCTTTAATGACTTCTTCAATTTATTTATTTGTTTTTGTGATATTCTAGTAAACCAAATTCAAGGAGCACTGGTCATGTAGTGGTTACACATTGCTCTGTGATCCACCAGGTCTGTAGTGTGAAACCACCAGCCACTCCCCTGAGAAAGATGGGGCTTTCTTCTCTCGTAAACCATTACAGTCTTAGAAACCACCCCCACTCCCCCAGGGGCAGTTCTATCTGTCTTACAGGGTTGCTCGGAGTCGGCATCAACCAAGCTCACTTCCATCAAATTGCACTGACTCATGTGGGTTTCAGAAACTATAACAGTTTCTAGGACAAGAAAGCCTAGTCTTTCTCTCTAGGAGTGACTGTTGATTTCAAACTGCCGACTTAGCAGTTAGCAGCTCAACACATAATTACTACACCACCAGTCTTTTAAAAATTTCGACTTCTTTCTGTGTTAGTTTAGGTAGACACTTTGTTTCTGGAAATTTGTCCAATTCTGATAGGTTCTCAAATTTGTTGGAGTACAGTTCTACACAATATTCTGGTATCCTTTTTGCTTCATTGGATTCTATTATGTTGTTGCCCATTACATTTCTTCTTCTTTTTTGGTAACATTTGTTAGATTTGCACATTTATGAATCCTATCAAAGACCTAACTTCTAGTCTTGTCGATTCATTGTATTGTATGTTCCATTTATTTTTGCTGAAGTCTTTATTAGTTCTTTTCTATTGGTGACCCTGGTGGTGCTGTTGGGTATGGCTCACTAGCCATACCACAGGAGAAAGATGAGCTTATCTGCTCCCATAGATTAAAGCCGCAGAGACTTTATATAGGAATTGACTCAATGACAGTGGGTTTAGTATTTTTGTTTTTTTGTTTGGTGATCTTGTTTTTTCTTCTGCTGTTTTTTTCTCATTATTAGGGTGGTGTTAAGTTATTGATTTTAATTCTTCTTCATTTTTTGGTGTGTGTGTTTATTGCTATGAATTGACCTCCGAGTACTGATTTTGCTGTGCTACAAAGGCTTTGGTATGCTGTAATTTCATTCTTGTTTGATTCCATGATTTTTTAAATTTCCATTTCTTCTATAACACACTAGTTTAATTAGTATGCTTTTCAGCTTCCAAAGTAGTTCCATTATATCCCCCCCTTGATCTTTCTATTTTTGATTGAAGAGAAAAAGAGAGAAAATAAAGTACTTGTAAGAGAAGGGGAAGTTTATATTACCTGACATTATTATCTGTGGATTCATTATTTGTAATTCTGGTCTTTGATCACATCTCTATTTTCTAGAGGACTGGTGACATAACAGTTAAGTTCTTGGCTACTAAACTAAAGGTTGATGGTTCAAGCCCACTCACAATCCCCCTGAGGGAAATAATTGCAAATTGGCATCTGTAAAGATTCCAGCAGAGAAAACCCTATTTGGTTTAGTCACTTGGTTTCACTATGAATCTTAATGGGCTTCACAGCACCCAAGAGCAAAAATCTCCTGGGGGTAGTACTGAAAATGAAACAAGATCCCACTCTATGATTAGAAAATTTACACAGGTCATTTCTTTCTTTTTCCAAATGTATAAAACAAAAGGACAACAATAACAAAATCCCTTACCACACGTGAGGAACAAATTTACTGCGGTACTTCTTCCACTTCTAGTTGTATTTGCAGTAAGCATTTCCATGGTATGGGCAGAAGGTCTTTCTTTAAAGCTTGTTTGAGTAGGAAAGCAATTTATGGGGCACAGAGAGGGTATGAAGATTAAGCACTCTATAGTCCCCTTTGAAGTCCCAGATGTCCCATTTAGTAGATATGTGAGCTAATAAATGATTTTCTCTGGGTTTTCTTTCTTCTATCTGTAATTTATAGTAGATGAATTAGATTACTTTGAAAGTTCCTTAGCAGATAATTAAAGTAAAATAGTAAATCTTTTGCTCTGTAGCTATTTCTATCTGTAGACAGTTCATGTACCTCCATAGTTAGACCTTGAAAAATCCTAAAGATTACTACTATATACTATCCACGTCTCACATAGAATACATAATAATAATCACACTAACGCATATAGTATGAATAAAAGCAAAACACCTCACCACCATAGAGTTCATAGCAACCCTATATGACTGGGTAGAACTATCCCTTTTGAGTTTCTGAAACTGTAATTCTTTATAGGAGTTGTCTTTTGCCCATGGAGGGACTGGGTGTTTCAAACTGTTGACCTTGTGGTTAGCAGTCAAACACACAATCATTCTACCACCAGGGCCCCTCTACAGCAGTGGTTCTCAACCTTCCTCATGCTGCGACCCTTTCATACTGTTCCTCATATGGTGGCGACTTCCAACCATAACATTATTTTCATTGCTACTTCATAACTATAATTGTGCTACTGTTATGAATCAAGTGACCCCTGTGAAAGGGTTATTCGACATACCCCCAAAGAGGTCACAACCCACAGGTTGAGAACCACTGCTCTACAATATGATTAAAGAAGTCCGGAAAATATGTTGTTTTGATGTAAGCTACTTTAATGAACAAAAGCCAAGCATTATATAGTAAACGGTTTCCCCCCCAACACACACACAAAGCTTTGGTAGCTTTGTTTGGCTGGCGTCCTTAACATTGTTCATTGTGACTGCTGGATAATCATGACATAGCCGCAACACCACGCTGCCACCGATTCCTCTTAAAGGGAGATTTTTTTTCCTTTTCAGGTCACAGAAAGGGGAATATTCCAGCTTCACTTCTGAATGAATTCATACTCTTATACTACGAAAAATTTTCAGGTAAATATTGAGTGGGACCAAAGTGAAGGGGGAGAGACGAAATCCAAGAAAACCAGTTACTGTGACAGAATAATAGGGAGACTATGTTCCCAAGCCCTAAATGTCATCTAGGATGTTGTCATACTGGTTCTAGGAGACAGGGCCATTTTCCAAGTAGTGGGCACCAAGGTAAGGAGCCACCACCCAATGAGTGAGGTTGCAAAGAAGAGGCCAGATGACCTAAATGGTGAGATGAATTTCCAGCACTGAAATTGGGGATATGTGAATAGTATTCACTCTAACTAGGCCTTGAAGCAAGACACAGTTGGAGTCAAAGAGAGCAGAATCAAATGCCAGAGATTTATATATATATATATATATATATATATATATATATATATATATATATATATATATATACCCTTTGAATTTAATGGGAATTATTGGAGCAGACTGAGCATTTCAGAACACACTTTATATTGAACCTGGGAGGACAGCTGAAAGACAATCCCATGGCTCTCTAGTTGGACTCATTTGGTGAACTTGTATCAATGTCATGAAGTTTTCATAAGTATTTGTTTCCATATCTGTAAATAGTTCCCTCTGGCCCTAATATCCCATGCATCTGTAAGTATAAAAGGAAGAATTGGCAATTAACTAAAGAACTAGTTAACCACTGTTAACCACCACCCCCCTTTGTTTTGGGCAGGTACCTTAACGCTGTGGTTTACCTTGATAAATATATTGGAATATTCAAGATGAGCAGCAACAACAGCACCAGCAATGCTGAAATTGGCTGCAATTTCTCTAATGTGACATTTCAGTACTCACTCTATGCAACCACCTATATCCTCATATTCATCCCTGGTCTCCTGGCCAACAGTGTAGCCTTGTGGGTTCTGGGCAGCTTCATCAGCAAGAAAAACAAAGCCATCATCTTCATGATCAATCTCTCCGTGGCTGACCTTGCTCATGTGCTCTCCTTACCCCTCCGGATTTACTATTACATCAGCCACCACTGGCCTTTCCAGAGATTCCTTTGCCTGCTGTGCTTCTACCTGAAGTATCTCAACATGTATGCCAGCATCTGTTTCCTGACGTGCATCAGCCTTCAGAGATGTTTCTTTCTCCTCAGGCCCTTCAAAGCCAGAAACTGGAAGCGTAGGTATGACGTGGGCATCAGTGCTGCCATCTGGGTTAGTGTAGGGACCGCTTGCTTGCCATTTCCTATCCTGAGAGATGAAGACTTAACCAACAACACAGAGTCCTGCTTTGCTGATCTTGGTTATAAGAAAATGGATCAAGTGGCCTTGGTTGGCATGGTTACTGTTGCTGAACTGACAGGATTTGTCATCCCAGTGGTTATCATTGCATGGTGTACTTGGAAAACAACTATATCCCTGAGAAAGCCACCAGAGGCTTTCCAAGGAATCCACGAGAGGCAGAAAGCACTGCGAATGGTTTTCATGTGTGCTGCAGTCTTCTTCATCTGCTTCACCCCCTATCATATTAATTTTGTGTTTTACACCATGGTAAAGGAAGGCATCATTGGAAGTTGCTTCATTTCCCAAAGCACCCAGTATTTCCATCCTTTTTGTTTGTGTCTTGCGAGTCTATGTTGTCTTTTAGATCCAATTCTCTATTACTTCATGACCTCAGAGTTTCGTGACCAACTCTCTCGTTCCCGCCTCATGAGTAAGGAGAGTGGCTCATCAATGATCAGCTAAAGAGAAAATAATTTCTCAATTGATATTTTTTAAGTCACATCGCTTGGCTAGTTTCAGATGTGAGATGAATAGCCAATTTCTTTAAGTGACTTTTTGGAATAACAGAAATAACTGTAGTATTTTTTATCACAAAGGTGATAACATGAATGCATTGTGTGATCATCAATGCGTTGTATGGAAAATGCGGGAGAGAAAGAGCAAATGAGATTTGCTTATTTGGCCTTTTGAAATTCAAGTCATTTGCTATGTAAAAGACCTAATTTTAACAAATTTTCTAATGAATTAAAAATAGTATATTATATTGTAAATATTTTCCAGTAAATGGCATTAAGATGATACAATAGATGCATGAATATTTTACAGCTAAAAGTAGCTAAATCTCTCTTTCATATGAAAGCATTTCTGATTAAAAGTAAAAGAATACCGTATTTTAAAAAGAGAAATCCAAAAGCAGGGAGGAGTAAAGCGTTAAAGCAAATATGTACACCAAGTTTAGGATCTACATCCTGTTATTTACTGAAGGAAGGGTTTAGGGATTTATTAATTCCTTTAAAATATCTATTTGGATGTCTATTGTGTTCTGAGTTCTCACTGTGCTAGATAATTACACATTTAACATCACATTTGCCCCCATATACTTGTACAAATCTCTAGTACAAATTAAAAAAGAGAACCTCAGACAATTCAGCAAATTGCCTTGATTTGTATAGCCAAAACTTGTACAGTGTACACTGAATATGCTTTAATTATTTCCTGATGTTGTGTTGTTATATTTACAATGTTAATGCTAAAGTAAACTCAAAATATAAAGATGTGTGCTAATGTAGGTCACATAAGAACAAGACCATTTCAGCACAGTTTGTCTTGCGTTACTTGAAAAGTCTGTGCACTACGTCATACTTGGGTTATCCAAATAATCTCTGGATATATTGATTTCTGATGATATGAGTTATGACAGCCTGAAATAGTTTAAATTTATCATAAAGCATAATTTCAAGTATAATGCACAGCAAAATTCTTCACAAATAGTAGCACAAAGAAAATTGGAAAACTGAGTTATGAACATTGTAAAATTTAGATCTTTTTATAGCTAGACCATAGTGTTCTTTAAACTTTACAACATCTGTGCTTTAATAAACATATGAACAGTTTATGCTTACTTTAGAAATCTTTCCTCTCAGCAGAGCTCAGAGAATTGCGTTAGAAACAAAATATTACCAGGTCATGAGGGACTGGCAGAAAAGCATAGGTCGTCTTTCTGTAACCTTTCTTATCTTCATTTTTACAAAGATTATGGTCATTGCTTTGGAATCATGAGGAAGATTTGAATATAACTACCCTTAGTTTCTCAAGTTGACATTTACGAAGTTCAATGTATAGCTTTTACCTTTTACACTTGCGATTTAAAAACCACTGATACTTGGTGTGCAGGGACCAGAAGGGAGGTAGCAATCCTCAGAATATCCATTTAAATATATTGGCTGTGGACTAAGAAGAGAGACAAATGGGGGGAAATGAAGACAAAGGAGAAGCAGCAGCAGCAGAAGAGTTTCAAATAAAGAATTCTATAACTACAAAATAACTATTAACTAGTTTTCTTGTGCTTTCTTTGCTAACGTCATTCCAAAGGAAATGTTTTTAAAGGCTTTTGCATTAATGACAGCATTAACACAATGACTGTGTAGACAAGACTGACCCCAAGGGGATGACTTTGAAAGGCAGTCATTTGGCATCCTGCTATGTTTGTGGAGAAAAGGAGCTTCAGTTATCAATAATCACACTCACTTGTCCCCCTTCCAAGTGATTGGCACAAGGTAGGACTCTAAGCACATGATTTTTGTTGATTCGTGGGTAAATTAAATCATGTGGGAACCCTAGTAGCACAGTGGCTATGCGTTGGTCTGCTAACTTAAAGGTCAGCAGTTCATAGCCATAAGCCACTCTTTGGGAGAAAGACAAAGTTCCTACGCCTGTAATGAACTACAGTCTCAGAAACCCACAAAAGCAATTCTACTCTGTTTTATAGGGTCGCTATGAGTCAAAATTTACTTAATGGCAGTGAGTATAACTTTCATTTGGCTTTCATTAAACCAGAATCTTTGGACTTTTTCATAACACTGTTAAAAATAAAATTTTCACAAGGCTAAATATTTGTAAAAACTCATACGCTTTATTGTTAATTTGTGAAATGGAGGGGATATCTGGTCTGGAAGTAAGACAAAATATCCAAAGTGAGGTGCAGAAAAGAGGGTTTTGTAGGCACTGACAACAGGAAATTACATTGCTCAATTTTTAGATTGACTGGTGACAATTTTCTTTCCTTGCTTTGGATTAAGAGGAAATTTTGCATTAGATTAAATGAGCAGGAAGTCCTAATTGCTTAGTTTCAATTTCTGTTTTGGGGCAAGATAATTGATTGTCTTGGGTCTTGGCTCCTGGGAAGATTAGGCTTTTATGGAAAGTAGAAACTAGGTAAGTTTTGATTGGCTAATGTGGGATTTAGCACAAGTGATCATCTCACTCAATGCCATCCAGTTAATTCCGACTTATTTTGACTGTATAGGACAGAGTTGAACTGTCCCTGTGGGTTTCAAGAGTGGGGGATGTCTGGCCCTCGAATCATATAAGACACACCCTGTGAATCGTCAGTACCAGCTAATATCACATCCCTTACCACAGATAAGCAGTTCCAGCTATCACCTTAGGTGTGAGCTAATTAAATGCTCCACCAAATATAGAAGGCTAATTTTTAAGTTGACATCCCTTAGTAGAAAAAGGTTCTACATCCTTGCTTTAAACCTTTATGGGGGCAGAAAACCTCATCTTTCTCCCACAAAGTGGCTGCTGTTTTCAAACTGCTAAACGTGTAGTTTACAATCCAATATAAAACCCACTATTTTACTATGATCCTTGTGACTTTATCTAGGTTACAATCAGATTGACATTGTAAGTCCCTAATGTGGTGAGAAAGGAGCCTTGGTGGCATAATGTGTTACTAACCCCAAGGTCAGCAATTTGAACTTACCAACTGTCAGTAATGATTGATTGACAGCCTCAGAAGTCCAAAGGAACAGTTCTACTCTGTCCTATAGTGTTTCTATGAGTGAGAATCAATTAGATGGCAAGGTTTTCATTTTCAATGTGTCGAGAAAGAAAAGGATAAATTTATTTAAACAAGCACTGGTTGGTTCTTGAATTTTAAAGGATGGAGTGCCATACATAATGTCAGGGGAGAAATGATAAGATTTGGACAAATGGATAGCAGCTCAAGAGATCAATGAGACTGAAGGTATTACAGTGAGCACAAAGTAGAAGTTGTACCAGTGCTTGCCAGAGAATCAACATGAAACAAAGCGGACAGTAAATCACAGGTTCTTGGATCTGTTTTTCAAAAAGTCACTGATGTAAAGTCTCAAGTTGCCCCCAAATCTCTGACACCTATCAAGACACCTATTAAAATCTATTTAGAGACATTCAGAATCCCACAACTCAGGAAAGACTTTACTGATGGGTTGGGTAAAATATGAGTAGAAATTTTGAGGAACACAATAACTTTGTACAATAATTTATGACAAATACTTTTTATATGTGATTGAAATGCTACCTACCTTTAGAAAGTTTTATATATGAGTACTATATATATAGCATTAATTGTTAATTAAGTAGATTGTTCTTATGAAGTGTGTGGAAATTTTTATAAAAATAATTTCAAATTTTTGCTTAAAAATGTATTAGGCAGTGTTCTCTAGAGAAATAAAACCAGGACACTTATGATGATAGATTGATAAATAGATAGATTTATACAGCATAAAGGAAAACAACAGCTAATTCATCCACACAGCAGTACAGAGGACTCAGTTCAACTCGCTTCCATGGAGCAGTTAATATACTGGAAGTCCTTCAACTCATGAGGGCTGCCAGGTCCAAGGTCAAGGAAGCAGAAAGCTGAGTCTTCCCTTAGGCAATGCAGGCAGAGTCTGCCCACAGGCAGCAAACAGCAGGATGGGTCACTAAGAGTCAGCAGCTCAGGAGTTTAGCAAAGCAGGCCTGGATGGGATATTTAACTCAAGCCATGCAAGATGAACTCAAGCAATGCAAGATGGCAAGATCCACTAGCTTCAAGTTCAAGTTATGTACACACCAGCAGCAAGGAGAATCAGGTCTCAGAGGAACCTCAAGCTCTAGCAACACGATCCGCTGGTTCGCCTGTCCCACAGGTAGTGTAGCACACAAGTTGAGGCAGAGAACTAGCTAAAGCAGCCACACTCTGGTCTCATCACCAGAGGGCAAGAAAGAGCGGGGTTGACCTTGCAGAGTCATTTATCTATTGCCCTCCAATCAAAATGTGACCTGATTAATCCCACATGTTCTTATTGGCTAGGTTGGCACAATAAACCTATCACAAAAATATAACCTAATATTATGAAATTTAATTTATGAGAAAATCAATGGCTCATTAAAATTAGACAGCTCCCCAGAAGTCTGGCGAGTACTCCAAAACTTCTGAGCATTTTATCATTAAATATACTACTGCAAACCAAGCTCATTAATTCACCCCAAATTCCCTTTCTTGTTTTCTAAAAAACCTTGCTCACTTTGAAGTAACAGATAGTAAATGTTTAATATAAATGTTTCTTTCCCCCAAGCCCATATGTATTCCATGTAACTTGTTCTTCTGCACTACTGTATAACCTTCAATGAACCAACTATGTATTATTTATTTTATCACTAGATTATAAAAGGCATATAAGCAACAACAACAATAAAACCCAACCCAAACACCTGCTTTGTAATAGGAAGCATGCTTTTCCAGAAAACTGTACAAATAACTTTCTCTCTCATTTTAATAAACAGTTGATAAATTTAAAGTCAAAGTTTTATTCTGTTTCACACTCCATAAATCTTTTTGTGTATTTTTCAGTATAACCTATAATTAAAGTAACATTGCTGCTTGTAATATAAAATGTTAAACCACATCTCTGTAGGTTTCAATTCTTTTTATGTGGTAAGTAGTATGTGCATTGAGAGCTACTATTTTGTCTTTCTTTTAAAAATTAATTAATTTAATTTAATAATTAATTCATACGTTTATTGGGGGCTCTTGCATCTCTTATTATAATCCATACATTCCTCCAGTGTGTCAAGCACATTTGCACATATACTGCCATCCTCATTGTCAAAGCATTCTCTTCCTCATTGAGCCCCTGATATCTGTCCTCCATTTCTTCCCCCTCCCTCCCCAACCCACCCTCCCTTATAGATTATTTTTTGGATATCTTACATTGTCCTCCTCTGTCTTTCAATATGTTATGAATGCAATATGTGATTCAAAGTACAAGTATACTATTAACATCTACGTTTCCAATTTGATTAGCCTCCAAATATCCCAATGAATAATTAAGATGTTTTGAAGGGCTAGCATTGTACTCATCAACCACATTTTGCTTTAGAAATATGAACTAACTTTCTGTTTTCAGATTGATGTTTCTTTGTTCAAGAATATGCAGAATGGATAAAGTAGGATACAATTTGTTTTAGAGAAGTTTAATTTCAAATTGGGTACTAGAAGAAAGAATAAAGGTGGCAAAGTTCCAAGGACACAGGATTTTCATGACTTAAATTATATTTGAAGTGAGCCTCACTGTATAGAGGGGATTATCAAGTAATCACTAAATTCAGTGAGAACATGAGAATTCTGGTTGGAAAATCCCTAAAGAAAGGATGGAAAGATAAAAAGGATTGGATTTACCTAACACCAAATACTATAATTTAGCTAGAAATAAAGAAGTAGCAAGTAATGAGGCTGGAAAAGTTAGAAGTCTAGATTATAGTGTCTTGAATATCAGACATAGGATTTGAACTTTTGGGTGGTAGGGTAGGTAAGATGGATCATAAAAATTGTGAAAATGGAAAAAAAGATGAATATACTTGGCCTTGAAGAACAATGGTTGAATATAAGAATATGGGAAAAGATCTGGGAGTGTGTATGCATCATCGATTTCCCATTCATTCTGAAGTTCGTATTATCTAGATCATTTCACAAATATACACGTGAACATTAGAAATCTATGGAAGACATAGCTATCATCTATTGAAGCTAACTTTATGGGGGTTTACATGGATTGTCATACTTAATTCACATAGCAACTCTATGAGGTCGATATTATCATTTTGCTCACTGTTACTGGAGGAGGTAGGGTTTCAGGCCCCTCCTCTCCCGGTTTCTGTCATGCATGCAAGCAAGTATCCCAAAGAGAAACACAAAGGTTCCAAGGGAGCTAGTGAGTTACTAAAGGGTTACATCTCACGCATTTGTGCATACAGGCTCCTAGTCTGAGGGTTCCACTGGATGGAACTCAAGTTTCTTATCCCAATAATGGCAGACATTCCATCATTGGCAGCTTTTTAGTGAGCCTCCCACTGCTCTTTAGCTTTCCATAGCCTATCTCCCCTTTAGAGATCAGGCTGTGCTTTTGCAGCCAGACCAGAACCCTAGGGTCCATTCAATCATTTGTGGGAGTGGTGTAAATGTCCTGCTCATCTCAGGCCACATCCTTTGAGAATCTCCTCCTTGTGTTGGGGAATTTCTTCCCCTTGGACAACTCAGGAAAGTAAATGTGCTTCTCTGCCCCCACCTCCCTTTGTTCTGGGAAGCCATTGATAAAGGAAATGTGCGAGGACTGCCTTTCAATGTTACCTTTCTCCCTTGCCCAGATCCAGCTGGCCTGCCCAGCACAGCCTGTCAAGTAACACCATCAACATTCTTTGGGATTTCAAGGGTCAAAGATCATTATCTTCCTGTAGCTTTTTCCTTCTGAACAGGGACAGAGAGTTGATTTGGGTGGCAGCACTCAAATCCCTATTTGAGCAAGGATTTGATGGGAAAGGATCTGTATGGAGTTTGGTGGCAGCCCAATCTAAGGGGTTGCGGGGATGTGGTAGTGACATAGTTTCATGGCAACTTGATGATATATAAATGTTTAGGGGTGGAGTCTAGCCTGTCAATCAAATGAAAGTCTGATGATGACTCCTTGTAGGTGTGGCCTTCTCATAAGAGGAGTCATGGGAACCTCCCCTCTCTTTCTGCCTTCAACCTCCTGCTGGCTGCCACTCTGAGACCTGCCAAAGTCCTGTGATGCTTCCACCACCATTGGATCCACAAGACTTTGCACCTACTGGCCTGTGATCTTCCTACATTTTGCATCATTGCATGAGCTCTTGCTATAAAGTAGTTTCTTCCACATATGAGTATCACTGGATTTGTTTATTTTGTCAGCCCAGCCTAACACAGGAGGTATGATAGACTAGCATTTGTAGTCACAGTACTTCTAGCCTGGAAGAGCCATAATAGACAATAGCATGAAAAACATAAGGCCCCAGAAGAAGCAAGAGAATAGTAGAGACTAATGGGCCCACAAGGGTAGCAATCAGGAACCCTGTGACTAAACATCAGAACAGAAATTCCGTCCATGTCCAGCTTGTGATATTTTTGTGAACTTGAGCCATTTGGTTTACTAAAAAATAAAAAGCCTGCTTTGCTGCTTCCTTGTGCATGGCACAAATTGCACATTGGGCTACTGCTAGCATGTCTGCTCCCTGCTGATTCTGGAGGAAAATTACTGCACGGGAGCTGATCTGAGCCTGAGCGTAATTAAAGATCGGTGATCCTGAGGTTGAGTTGAGCTATTTCAGAGGAAAGGTGAACATATATATTTCATGCAGAAACCTCTACTGGTTCCTGTTATTCCCGGCAGGGTGCTGATTCCTAATCAAAAGGGGATTAGTGGCTCCGCTCATTTGGACATTCTCTGTGTGGTGCTTAAGTGAATAAGCATGGGATTTGTGATATTAGTAGCAATTCTAATGGGTATGACATATTTTGGAGTACAAAGCCCTCTCCAGTTGGTTGGTAAGCACTAGTATACAGAGCTTATCAATTCAATGTCAATTCCCTTCCAGGGAGGGAGACATCCTGACATGCGGTATGTGACTAAGTAGGTCATACTTGTTCAGCCACACTTAGACTTCTACTTCCAAAAGTATTAGCAAAAGATGCTGCATGATAAGGCTGAAACAGAGAGTGGTGCTATTACTACAATTGTCTTATAAATCTTTTGAAAACATGCATACCAAGTAGTGTGAATGAAGCCTTTCGTTTCTGAGCTACTAGAAATAAAGGAAGAATTTTCTGTTCTCATGGCTTCCCAGTAAGAATTGACCATTTTGGGCAAATGTATGTATTCCAGTGATCTCCACTGGCAATATCCTCCCATGTAATTTAGTCTCAGAGTTATGAATACATTCGGGAGAGGGAAAAAGTGGTTGATTTCTGAAGGAGAAGATGGGAGGAGGAACATTTCCCGTTGGCAAAACACATGTCTAGTGCAAATTTGCAAGATAAATCCCTCAGAGTTCTGCCTGGATACCTGTTAGTGAAGGCGGGGGAATGGAGATAAATAGGGCACTGAGCTTTAAGGAAAGGCCAGTGTCAATCTCTCCTACAATGTGATAGGTGAAGCCCTTCTTTGTTGGGGACACACAGAGATCCTGGTATCTGAAGACGGTTGTGTAATACACTAATACTTCTGTTTGGGTTCAAAGCTGAAAGGGCACTGGCTTCCCTAGACCAACCTAGGGCCTCTAACCATGTCCAATATGAACTGTTATAAAAAGCGTTAGCCAGTAGATTAAACTGCAGATTGTATTGGACAATTAAAGCACTGATATAGGCACAATGCAAAGTAACAAGAGAAGAATCCTCGTGTAGGTTATAGATACCTGGCTTTTTAAAAGAGTCCTTGTAAGTACTCCAATGGCTCATAAGTCTAGTTATTGTCTTTAATTTTATTTAAAGTTGGTAGGCTTTCAGTCCGGTGTAACCACCTGGCTATTCCTGGAACGTTCATTCATGGCTGTGGGAGTAGGAGGCCTGTGAAGTCTCTTACAATGTGAGGAATGTTGGAATGTACATTTCCCTTTTTTCCAGGCCTTTAGTAATACTGGGGGTCCTGGCTTGTCGAGGGGATTAGAAGTCGTTGGGGGTGACAGCTTTACCAAACTTCCTGGAGTGTTTGTTGAAATTTAGCCAAAGAAGTAACAAACCAAAGGGCTTGGTCAAATTCTTTATCTAGCACTTTATCAGTTGTCATGAAGAGTCTTCCATATCAAGCCTCTAAGGAGCTGAGCCCTAGGTGCAGGGTAGGATTAATTCTAATCTCGAAAACTCTGCAGGAGGATGGACCATGCTAGTTGCTGTTTATGCCCTGTGGGTCTGTCCATTCTAAAGTGAATAAAAATTGGCAGCATATACGTCCACCTTTTTACTTAACTGGCAGCATAGGCATATTGCAAGGGGAATTTTAGCTCACTAACAGTTTATGCTGTAAGAAGGTGTCAAAAGTTCATTTTAGTCCTTCCGTGGCCCCTGGGCCGATGGGGTATCATTTCCTGTTCAGGAAATGGATAAGATCTTGGTATATAATCATAATCATAATGAAGCTGTCATAAAGGATTCAGTCTTGAACGCATTTCCCCACACTCAATTATTAAGTTTGTCTTCACATTAATTTCACCTGGATATCTTTTGACAGATAGTGTCATACTAGGGAAGGGTTCCTTGTTGTTCCTGAGGAAGAGCACTCAAGTTCTGACTTTATTCATAATCTCATTCCTTAGTAATGGATTGGAACATTCAGTCATAACTAAAAAGAAGGTGCATAAAAGTGGCAGTGTCCTATGGACAATCAAGCAAAGGAGTAAAGTGTCTTGCTTAGGGTGCACCATTCACTCCCTGAATAGTAGTATCTTGAGAGGAGAAAGGCTCCCAATAAGTCACCACCCAAAGGACTATTCACAAGTCCAAAATAACAATATTTGCAGTTCCTTCCAGGTTTACCTTAAGAACCATCCCATTTATGGGCATTCTATTAGCAGGAGCTAAGGGGAGGAAGGATCTCATCTGTTCAAGGGCATGGTATTCGTTGTTGCTGACCCAAAGTCCTTCTCTTTGGAACGCTCCCTCTTCCAATGGGCCAACTTCTGGCATCAAAGGCACAGCTTCGGAGAGTTCTTTGATTTTGGATCTTCTCGCTTTTCATGTTCAGTGCTCAGTAGGAGTACCCTGGATGTTTCCTTTAGTAACCCTTGGGGCTGTTGACCCTGTAGCACAGCTGCTAATGGAGCCTGCCTCTTCTCCATGGCTCTCTTCCTCTTTTACATCTTTATTATAGAACATCGAGGAGGCTGCTTTTAATACATATACCATGACAGTTACTGCACCCACTTCTAACTTTTGCATTTTCTTCCCGATGTCTGCTCAGATTGAGTTACAAACCTATCTTTTAAGACTATCATTCCTCCATGAACCTCAGGGTAAAGCTAGTATGTCAAATAGTCTTATGGTCTTTCTAAGAAGGTTGTTGGATTTAGCTGAAAATCCTGGTCAATGGTTGCTATTCATTAAAAAAAAAATTTTCATTCCTTTTAAAAGACAGAAGAGGGCGTGGTTGCTTTCTGTAGTGTCATAATCTAGCAGTCGTGGTAGCATAGTACTTATACCTTGGGCTGCTAATCTCGAAGTCAGCAACTCAAAACCACCAGCAGTTCCGTGGGAGAAAAATGAGGCTTTCTAATCACGTAGTTCTAGCTGGCTGAGGATCACTATGAATCAGAATTGACTAGATGGTGGTGAATTTAGCTTGGGGATCATAATCCCAGTGGGAAATGCATATGGTATTGCTTCTGTCCCTGGTGGATAGTTATTATTTTGGACATACACTTAATTGGTGTACATACTATGGCCTTTCCCTGAATACCCTCACACTTGGAGAAAGTTAAAGACCTCTTAAAGATCAATTTAATGTCTTCCTAATATAAATCAAAAGTTAAAGTTATCTTTCTTCATTCCTTCATGAATTTCCTGGAGTCATCTGCAAAAATTTCCTAATTTATCTTTAATGCTTATTAAGTCCCGCATGGTGGATCAAGCTTGGACCCTGACTATCACATGAGACCCTGTGGATTATCATACAGGAAAAATTTGCGGGTAACTGGACTTAGACAGTAGATTACACTTCCTCTGCTGTGAAACACTGCTCTCACTGGAACTTTCGGGTATTGAATAGGGAGATGGTGGTTCAGGAATAAAAGGGATGTTGGCTCCTGAGATCCCATGCGTGGAGACAGAAAGAGCCTACTTCTGCACTCTCGGGTTCTGCTTTATAATTTCCCAAGATCAACAAGAATGCAAGTTCAGCCTTATAAGTTTTTCAAAATTTGGGGACATTCTACAATGCTCTGAAGGCTTGCACATAAGGGACTGCCCACTTTCCTAACCTTTTGCAAAACACGTCTGGTGTATGATGGTATCATAATGTAGATTATATTTTCAAGAAGGATTTTCTCACTAACTAACTTACACTGAGGTCAAGCTGTATTCTGCCACTTGTCATTTTGTAATACTAAAGTGGCGTGGCTTGGGCATTGCTGTGATGTTGTAAGCTATGCCACTGGTATTTCAAATGCGGAAAGGTCAGTCAAAGTGAACAGGCTTCAGTGGAGCTTCCAGATTAAGAACAGACAATGAAGAAACACTTGACTCCCCACTTTGGAAGAGGGAGTAGCTGAACAGCTTGTGGATAGATTTGAAACATTATCAGATACCGAAAGCCTCATAAATGAAAGCAGAGCATGGTTGGAGATAGTGCTGCAGGGTATCCTGGGCCCCTCAGGTAGGAGGGCATTCAAAGTAAGATTGAAGAGGAGAAAAAGTCTCGGTTTGGAGTC
Organism: Tenrec ecaudatus; assembly: GCF_050624435.1. Lineage (NCBI taxonomy): Eukaryota > Metazoa > Chordata > Mammalia > Afrosoricida > Tenrecidae > Tenrec > Tenrec ecaudatus. The sequence continues at coordinate 85,990,937 of NC_134548.1, forward strand.
AGCCATGTTTGTGTGAGTTTGGGAAAGCCTGCGGGAGCAGAGTTTTAGGGATTTCAATTTGCTGATGGGGTAGGACTCTAGGTGAAGAGAATCAGCTGCAAAAAAAAAAAAAAGACTGCCAGTAACCAGAATGGGAATGTGTGAAGCATGAGTATAAAACAATTGGAAGTCGTGAAAAATGAAACGGAATGCATACAGATCGATATCCTGGGCATTAGTGAGATGAACTGGACTGGTATTGGCCATGCTGCATCAGAAAATCATGTTATATTATGCCAGGAATAACGCAGTCAATAAGAATGGTGTTGCTTTCATTGTCCAAAAGGACATTGAAAAAACAATCTTGTAGTACTATGATAGGACTATATCTCTTTACCTTCAAGGAAATCCAATCAATACAACTGTTGTTCAAATTTGTATACCAATCACAAATGCTAGTGGTGAAGAAATAGAAGAATGTTATCAACACTTTCAGTCTGAAATGGATCCCACATGCTATCAAAATGCATTGATAATTATTAGCTATTTGAATGAAAACATGGGAGTGGGGTGGGGGGAGAAAGGAACAGTAGTTGAAAAATATAGACTTGGTGATAGAAACAAAACTCCAGATCCCATGATAGAATTTTGCAAGACCAACCAATTGTTCATAGCAAATACCTTTTTCAACAACCCAAAAGGACTCATTGACTTCGCCAGATTCCATATACAGAAATCAAATTGACTACATGTGTGGGAGGAATTGATGGAAAGGCTCAATATAAGCAGAAAAAAAAACAGATCAGGGCCTGACTGTGGAAGACACCATCAATTGTTCATATTTAAGTTCAGGATAAAGTTGCAGAAACCATGACAGCCCAAATATGACCTTCAATCTATCACATCATACTGAGACTATCTCAAGAATAGATTTGATGCATCAAATATTAATAACATAAGACCTGATGAGCTGTAGGAGGACATCAAGAACATCATTGAGGAAGAAAGCAAAAGGTCATTAAAAAGAGGGAAAAGAAAGAAAAGATCAAAGTGGATCTAAGGAGAGACCCTGAATCTTGCTCTTAATCTTAGAGTAGCTAAGGCAAATGGAAGAAGTCATGAAGTAAAAAAGCTGAATGGAGAATTTCAAAGGGCAGCTCAAGAAGAAAAAGTGACATATTATAATGAAATGCGTAAAGATTTGGAGTTAGAGACTAAAAGGAAGAACATGCTCAGCAAATCTTAAACTGAAAGAACTCAAGAAAAATCAAGCCTCCACCTGCAATCTTGAAATATTCTAAGGGCAAAATATTGAATGATGCAGGAAGCATCAAGAAAAGGTGGAAAGAGAAATCAAAGACTATTAAAAGTTTATAATAAATTCACATTGGTTCCTGAAGTATATAAAATTACAGGGTGTTAAATTCCAGTGTGAGTATGGCTGCTAAAATCCACATTTCAGTGTTTTTTTGTCTGATATTAAGGCTGTTAACATTCTTAACCGATGTGTATTCACAGGGGATTCAATCCCTGTAGGAACTCTGAAAATGGATTTTTGTCAACCAAATTTTATTTAAAAAGTAGATTGAGATTTTATCTGGTTATTGTTGCTGAATGCTTGTTTTTTGTTTGCCTTTTGGGCGGGGAGTTGTATGGGGGTTTTTTGTAGGGAAACTGGGATGGGTGGATTTGGAAGACAGTAGCTGGCTTGATGACTTCCTGGGGGCATGGAGGGGGAATAGGGTAAATGAGGTGTCAACATCAGTGGGTACAAGAAAAAAGGAAAGGCTCCAAATAAACTGTGGTGAAGATTGCACAACATTTCTTGGTATGCTTGAACTGCTGAATTGTATGATATGTTAATTATAGCTCAATAAAAGAATGGAAAGCATGCAGAGTCACCATGCCAAAATAATTAGGCAACATTCCACCATTTCAAGAAGTAGCATATGTGCAAGAATTAATGGTGCGAAAGGAAGAAGTTCATTCGCCAAAAACAGGCTCTGGGAATTGGTGGAACAAATGTAAATGTTTCAATGAACTGATGAAGCACTAGAAACACTCATCTATGCCAGGAAATTTGAAAGATACCTACTTGACCAACTGACCGGCAGAAATCCATATTTGTGCCCATTCCAGAGAAAGGTGACCCAACAGAATGCTCAAACTATAGAACAATATCATGGATATCACTCCCAAGTACAATTTTCCTGAAGATCATTCATTAATAGTTGTAGCAGTACAGTGGCTGGAAACCTCCAAAGGTTCAGTCTGGTTTAGAAGACAACATGGAACTAGGAATGTCATTGCTTATGTCAGATGTGTCTTGGCTCAAAGCAGAAAATATGAGAAAGATGTTACCTTGTGTTTCATTGACCATGCAAAGGCATTTTCCTGGGTGAACGATAATAAACTATGCATAACCTTGAGAAGACTGGGAATGCCAGCACACATTCATTTTGCTCATGAGGAACTTGTACATGGATCAAGAGGCATTTGTGAGAAGAGAATAAGGGAATACTGCATGGTCTAAAATCACGCAAGGTGTGCATCAGGGTTCTATATTTCCACCATGCTCACACAATCTGTATTCTGAAAAAGTTGGCTCATATGAAGAAGTGGCATCAAAATTGGAGGTAGACTTGTTAATAACCTGGACTATCCAGATGAAACAACCTTGCTTACTGAAACTGAGGAGGGCCTGAAGCAATTGTTGATGAAGATCAAGGATCGCAGTTTTCATTATGGATTACTTATCAATGTCAAGAAGGCCAAACCCCCCCAAACTAGACTAATAAGCAAAATCATGATAAATGGATTAAAGGTTAAATTTGTCAGAGGTTTTGTCTTGTTTGTATCCACAGCTGATGCTCGTGAAAACAGCAGTCAAGAAATCAAAAGGTGTGTTGCATTAGGTCAATCTACTGCAAATGATCTTTTTGGAGTATTGAAAATCTGGGGTGTTACTTTGAGAACTAAGGTGCTCCGGGCATGCTTTTTCAATTCCTTAATATCCATGTGAAAGTTGGAGATTGATTAACAAGACAAAAGTAGAATCAATGTATTTTAATTGTGGCCCTGGGGAAGAATAGAGAATTGCTCAAAGGACAAACAAATCTATAGTAAAAGAAGAATGGCTAGAGTAATCCTTGGAGGCAAGCATTGTAAGGCTTCACCTTACATAGTTTGGACATGTTGTCAGGAGAGGTCAGTCCTTGGAGAAGGATCTCATGCTTGGGAGATAAAAAGATAAAGAAGGCTCTCAACAAGATGGATAGACACAGTGGCTGCAACAATGGGTTCAAACATAACAACAATTGTGAGAAGTGCACAGGTCTGGGCATTGTTAGTTCTGTTGTGCATAGGGTTGCTATGAGTCAGGACCCAATTGATGGCACTTTAAAACAATCATATAAAATGCTGATGGAATAAACAAATCTTTCATGGAGGAAGTACAGTCAGAATCCTTCTTAGAAGGGAAGATGATGAGACCTTGTCTCTTGTATTTGAGACTTTGTCTCTTGTATTTTGGTCATGTTATTGGTAAAGACTAATCCCTGGAGAAGCACATAATCTTTGTAAAGCAGAATCAAAATAAAAGAGGGAGAATCTCAACCAAATATATTGACACAGTGGCTGCAACAATGGACTCAAAAATAACAATGTTGGTCAGGCTGGCACAGGAGAAGCAGTGATTGATTCTGTTGTACAGAAGGTCACCACGGGTCAGAGTCAGCTCAGAAATACCTAGTAATCACAGCAAGTGATGGTTTTGATTCCCATTCCACTAATGATTAATGGTGTTAAGAATCTTTTCATGCATTTATTGTTCATTGGAATGGATATTTTAAGAAATATGAACATTGTAGACATATTTTAAAATGTATATTTATAACCATTGCTATTTTTAATCATGTTGTCTCTAACTTATTGAGGGAGGAGTTCTGTATATTCTATCACAACTCTGTTATCAGACATGTTCTTGGCCAACTGACTGGAAGAGATCTATACTTGCACCCAATCCAAAGAAACATAATCCAACACAATGTGCAAATATAGAACAATATCATTAATATCACATGCAGATAAAATTTTGCTGAAGATCATTAAACAATAATTGCAGCAGTACACTGACAGAGAGTGGCCAGAAGTTCAGGCTTGCTTAAAAAGAAGATGTTGAAGACCCTGAATAAAACCATACCCAAGGTGAATGGGGGGAGGCATGGAGTGGAGACTCAATGCCTATCTGTAGACAATTGGACATCCCCTCACAGAGGGGTCACAGGAACGAGATGAGCCATTCAGGTTGCAGTACAGCACCAATGAAGCACACAACTTTCCTCTAGATCTTTGGTGCTTCCTTCACCCCACTATCATGCCCTCAATTCTACCTTACAAATTGGATTAGACCAGAACATACACACTGCTACAGATAAGAGCCCACAGCACAGGGAATTCAGGATAAATAAACCCCTCAGAGTCAACAAGGAGAGAGAGATAACAGGAGGATTAGAGGAGGGTGTGGGGAGAAAGGCTGAATTGATCACAAGGATCAACCTAGAGCCATGTCCCACAGGGACGAATAACGGAAAAGTGGGTGAGGGGCATATGTGCACTTGTGCTTGACACATTGGAGGGATGGATTGTGATAAGAGATATAAGAGCCCCCAATACAATAAAAGTATTTTTAAAAAATGCTGAATAGCAGATGAAGCTTAACTGACATCAGATGGATCTCAGGTGAAAGTAGAGAATACCAGAAAGAGGTTTACTTTTGTTGTGCTGACTATGTCAAGGCACTCAACTCTGTGGAACATAAAAAAAACCCAACTGTGTATAAGAATAGTGTGGACAAGAATGGGAAATCCAGTAGGCTTCATTGTGCTCATGTGGAATTTTGATCAAAAGGCTGTTGTGAAACCAGGGCTAGGGAATAGTGCATGGTTTCAAATCAGGAAAGGTGTGCATCAGGGTTGTGTCCTCTCACCATCCTTATTCAATCTGTATGCTGAGCAAATCATCAGAGAAGCTGGCTATATGGAAAAGAATGTGGTATCAGGATTGAAGGAAGTTTTATTAACAACCTGCAATATACAGATGACACAGTCTTGTTTGCTGAGAGTGATGAGAACTTGAAGTGCTTGTTAATGAACATTAAAGATTGTAACCTTCAGTATAGATTGCAACTCTATGTAAAGAAAACCAAAATTCTCACAACTAGACAAATAGGTAACATCATGATAAATGGAGTAGAGGGGGGATTGAAATTGTGAAGGATTTCATCTTGCTTTGATCCAAAATCAATGTTCATGGAAGTAGCAGCCAAGAGATCAAAGGACCCACTGCTTTGGGTAAATCTGTTGCACAAGAACTTTTTAAAGTGATGAAAAGCAAAGCGACTACTTTGAAGACAAAGTTGTGGCCAACCCAAGTCATGGGATTTTCAATTGCTTCCTATACACATGTGAAAGTTGGACATTGAATAAGGAAGACCAAAGAAAACCTCATGCATTTGAACTCTGGTGTTGGCAAAGAATGCTGAAAGTACCATGGACTGACAAAAGAACAAACATCTGTTTTGGAAGGAGTACAGCTAGAAAGCTCCTTAGAGGCAAGGATAGCAAGACTTCTCACGTACTTTGGACATGTCATCAGGAGAGACTAGTCCCTAGAGAAGGATTTTATGCTTGTTAAAGGGAAGGGCCAAAGAAAGAAGGCCCTCAATGAGAAGGATGGACACGGTGACTACAATAATGGGCTCAAACATAAGAACAATTGTGAGGATGGTGCTGGTGGGCGGGGCAGTGTTTCTTCTGTGTACAGAGGGCTGCTATGAGTAGGAACCGACTGTCTTTTGTTTTAGGAGTGTAAGAGAATTTTTATGGGGAAAGGAAGTTGTTATCTTAAGAAGCAGCAAATGAAGAGTAAACAAGGAAACCCTCTTTTGTCAGAGATGTATATGATCTCCATAATATATTATATAGGAGGAATTTCAATGTGTGACCCCAAAGCCAGAAATGTCAAATGCTTTTCCAGTCAATCTAATATCTCTGAATTCCCATAAAGAAGGAATACATTAAGAGCATGGAAAAGTAGCTTTCTGAATGGAAACCCCAAAAGAGAAAGGGAAGGAGTATAGAAATTAAGAAATGATTCAGAACACTCTTTAATTGCAACTGACTACATTTTATATCTTCACAGTAAAACACAGTCACTTGCATAACTGATTAGAATTACTTAAAAAACAGATACATTTTAGTCCTCCATGTAAGTGTTCAGAGTTTACTTAAGTTTATATTAAATGAAGCCATTAATACTGTTCTACAGCAGAAACTGCACACTAGGAAGACCAAGAAAAAATACAAATCAAGGAATGGAGTTTTCCCAAAGCTGCAGTGTGAAAAAAACCATGAACAATTGATACCATACACGCGAATGGGTTTCTTTGCTATAGGAAATTCAAGTGGAATAAGGAACGAAGATGTGTAAAAAGGTTTCCCAAAGCGAAGGATAGACTCCCCATAGGCATTTAGTTCTCTGCCCCCTTTGCCGCATCACATTCTTCTGCATTGTCCGATGCCCATAATGTTAGGTTGTCTCTACGCAACTGCATGACAAGGGTGCTGCTTGTGTATGTGTCTTCATTCCGTGTATCACGTTCTTCAATGGCATCATCAAAAGCCATTTTAGCCAGCATACAGACAAGCTCTGGCTCATTAAGTATCTCAAAGTAAAATGCAGAAAAGTTAAGAGCCAGACCCAGTCAGATTGAATGTGTGGGTTGCATCTCCTTCGTTATAACAGATGCTTCTTGGTAAGCTTCTTGGGAATTATCATTTCATTTTCAGGTAGAAGATCTTACTTTCTTGATGAGATGAATTGACTATTTTTTAAAAATCATTTTATTGGGTACTCATAGAACTCTTATCAGAATCCATACATACATCAATTCGGTAAAGCACATTTGTACACTCTTTGCCCTCATCATTTTCAAAATATTTGCTTTCAACTTAAGCCCCTAGCATCAGTTCCTCATTTTCCCCCCTCCCCCACTCATGAACTCTTGATAATTTATAAATTATTTTGTCATCTCTTACACTGTCCGACATTTCCCTTCACCCATTTTTCTGTTTTCCAACCCCCAGGGAGGAGGTTATATGTAGATCCCTGTAATTGTTTCCCCCTTTCCACCCCACCCTCCCTCCACGCCCCTGGTATCGCCACTCTGAAGGGATCAACCGTCCTAGATTTCCCATGTTTCCAATTTCTATCTGTACCAGTGTACATCCTCTGGTCTAGCCAGATTTTTAAGGTAGAACTGGGATCATGATAGGGGGAGGTGGAGAGAGGGAGGAAGCATTTAGGAACTAGAGGAAAGTTGTGTGCTTCATTGCTGCTACACTGCACCCTGACTGGCTCGTCCTTCCCTACGACCCTTCTGTAAGGGGATGTCCAGTTGCCTACACATAGGCTTTGGGTCCGCACTCCGCACTCCCCTTTATTCACAATGGTATGACTTTTTGTTTTTTGATGTCTGATACCTGATTCCTTTGACACCTTGTGATCACACAGGCTGGTGTGCTTCTTCTATGTGGGCTTTGCTGCTTCTGGGCTAGATAGCTGCTTGTTTACCTTCAAGCCAGCCACCATCAGCTTTCTTCACCACATTTGCTTAGATGCATTGCCTATAAAATATTTATCCAACAGATGGATCACAGTTTCCACTCTACTTTCTTCTGATAGTCTTTAATCAGCTGCAAACTTCTTGTTGGGGATGTTGGGTTTTTGTTCCTCAAGGCTGGAGATGATTGTCCAGAAGGACGTGCAGCTTCTGATGATGTTCTTGTAGGCCACGGAGAGCAGCTTGCGCTCCTTGTTTGACCACTCCACTCCCTGCTCAGTCATGGCCTTCATGCAGGTGGTCATGTCTTTGAAGTGCTCAGTCAGTCGGCTTGGCCAGTCTTCTCCATGGTGGATGGACAGCATGCTCTGGGAAAGGAACGGGGAGAAGAGACCCGGAGAGGCACCGAGGGTTGCCAGAACCAACCCGGATCAGGAAGAGCCCTCCTGGAAAGCCTTCACTGCTTCTGTCGCCCTATACCTGGACCGACTTCATGACCCCTAACAATAATGACAACATCTTAAATATGTAGTACCATGAGTCAACACCAGCAAATTCTTATATGAAGGGGCTTCAAAAAGTTCATGGAAAAATGAAATGAAAAGGTAATACATTTTTTTTTGATGAACTGTTTGAAGCCCTCTCACATATACTCTCCTCACTTTCTGTACCTCCTATTCCATTTTCTTGATTGCAACCCTAGTAAATCATATGGAAAACAACAGAAAAAGAGTTTCTCAAAGCCTTGTACTTAGCTTTCTGTTGCCCTTGGATAATGAATTTCCCAGCACTTAAAAAAACAACAAATTATTATGCATTTTCTTGTTAAAAATGCACAAAGCAAAAGTTACAGCAATTCAACAGTTTCTGTATGAATCATTTAGTGGCACGGGATGCATTCTTTGAGTTGTACAAACATTCTCATGCTCCTTTTTGAGATATTTCTCCCCCATTGTCATCTTTCAAATTGTTATTGTCACTTCGATTCCATATAGATAGTTCTAAAAAGAGCAGAATCGTGAAAGCAAACACATTTTACCACTTTAATTAAGCTATCACTTGCTTTTAAGACTTCAGAGGATATGTTTGGTTTAAGGTTTAAAGATTTTCTAAGGGCAATAATTTCAGGGGATCATCCAACTTTTATGTCTTCACAGTCCATAAGAATTTGAAATTATGTTCTGAATTTTTCATCTTTAGTTTAGAATTACTTTATAGAATCTTTGATCAATATGTTCAGTAGTATTAGCTAGCATTATCCAGTTCTTTTGATGTCATTGCAATGGAGACAGTTGCTCATGGAAGCAATTAGCCATCCATTCCATATTCTCTTTCAAGACCTAACTATTCTTCTTTCTGTATTGCCTCAAGTATCAAAGTACTTTTTAATGTTAACATATACCTCTTAGAAGCCACCAATACCTTTATCAGTTTATTAATTATGAAAGACTCTGATGGTTTCAAGGACCAGTGTGTACTTTATATTTATTAGTAATTATGATTTGACCCATAATCTTGAAATATCTCTACCAAGATCCTGGCTAACAACAATTTTGAATATCAGAATCTGACAGATTGCAAAAAAACCCCAAAACACCAGGGTCTTAAAAATGTCTACAAAAAAGTTCTGACATCTGCTTAGAGATTAAATGTGTGGAAATACATCAAAGCAAGATAAGTCCTGTCATGAGAGCCCCAAATTACGATTTTATCTCTGGGTTTCCCTCTTAGGGAAATACTGAATATATTTCTGTGAAAGATAAATGGAACAAACATACCATTCTTGTTCTCTCTTGAGAAGACCCTGCCTGTTCTGGGCTTCTCCTCAATGGCAGTCATAGGATGATAATCAAGAAACCAAATTGTAGGAACTTATTTTCTTTAGATTATTTTAGGTGCCCAGTGGTCCCTAAAGATTCCGAGAGCTCTTCCCTAAACATGTTCATAAACTACTTCCCCCTAAATTAAATGTTGGCATTTGGTTATTGTAATATATGGGTGATTTGTTCACTCATTCATCATTTACTGAGTGTTTATTTTGCAGAGGGCATTGAGCTAGACACTACAGACACAGAGGTGAGTTATCCTCTTTTAAAGATTTCACAAATAAAAGTTTAAAATGTTGTCCCAAATAAGGGCTTAACTGCTAGCCGTTTGTATTTTAGACACTACAACAACACTCATTCCACAAAGATTCAGCAGCTGATCATAAAACAAACAAAGAAAACAACCATTTCATGTTTTGTTAAGAGACCTAATAGTGGGTTCTTCAGATCAGAGGATTCACAGAAGCACATCAATGAAGAACACTTTTAGTAGTGTAATACAATTCTAAATTCTGCTAGTTTTGGAACTATGTTTTATTCATCTCTGAATACCCAACACCTACCAATGTACTTAGCAAATGTTGGTTATAGAAATGAGAATAGAACAAGATAAACTCCACAAGTCAGATCATGCCCTCGCTGTCCCCCATACAAATACGCTTGAGAGTGCTCTCAGAGCAACTGGAGGCTGCCCTCAGAGCAGGGATCACCTACTTTTTGTTGTTGCTGATGAAATCTTAAAACTTCCATCTCCCAAAATAGATAATATCTCACCAAGAAACATTGAAATCTGTGAAGCTGTTATATATATATTTTAAAAATGGTTGGGAAAAAATGGTTGGACATGCCAATGTGAGTTTGTTTGATGAAGGTGATGGATATTAATCAATCAATTAACATACTTTAAATAACTGAATATTTTATGTAGAGTTTATATAGAACATTGCATAGATATGAAAAAAGTAAGAAAGCAATGTATCCTTCTCGTGAGAGGGGACATTATAATATTGTAACAGTTGTGTACCTTCAGACAAGATGCTTTGAAGAAACTTTTCTGCTTCAGATTCTTCGCCTATAAATGGATTGAAACAAACATGCAAGTGTACTTTACAATTTATTACATTAGATAACTCATATATGTAAAATTCAATTGTAATGTTTCCTTAAGCACCTAAGGTTTTTCATCTCTGTGTTCACCAGCACTAACTATCCTCACATCTGTTTCTGGAAAAATGGAGGTGTTCGGTAAGCATTTATATAATTAGGTAACACATTAAGTATAATAGCACAGAGACCAATTCCTCTTAACAAGATTCCCAAGGAAAAAAGAGTAAGGAAATGAACAAACGTCAAATGTTAATAGGACCTTACCTGTTACTAGGACCACCCAGGCAATAGTAAATAAAACCTTCATTCTATAGGGAGAAAAACAGGCTTTCTACCCTTGTATACGGTTCCAGTTTCAGAAACTCACAGGGGCAGTTCTACCCTGTCCTATAGGGTTGTTATGAGTTGAGGTAGACTTGATAGCAGTGAATTTGGTTTAGATTTTTCATCCTAACATGCTACATTAATAGCTTTATATACATAAATGAAAGCTTCAGCATTTCATGGGAAATATTCCAGTTTTTGAAATGACTGTAATTATTTAAAGGTAGAGGAAAGACAATGTTTCTGAAAAAATGCTGTAAGTTTCAAAGAGAACTAGAAATACCTTGAAAGCTTGTCACAAACTTGGAGGAGTGTGAAAACAGGACTTTCACATTTCAACTTCAAGGAAATTTGGAAGAGAGTTTGAAACAGATTCGATTGTCCGGTCTGCCCACAACACCAAGAAACCTTCTGATTGACCATTGCCATAAATACAATGTTGCAATGCCACATTTTTCTCTGCATAGTGACTCTCATTGTTTAATGGTACCCAGAAGAGACTAGAAGGTGACTTTACCCACTCTCAAATAGATGAACAATACTCGAATTTGTTAAACCGCCTTTTTTCCTTTTTATTTATTTTAAATATCATTTTATTGCGGGTCTGTACCACTCCTATTACAATCCAAATATACATCCATCGTCTCAAGCACACTTGTACATATGTTGCCATCATCGTTTTCAAAGCATTTTCTCTCCACTTGAGCCATTGGTATCAGCTCCTCATTTTTTCCCCTGCCTCCCCCTTCCTCCCTCATGAACTCTTGATAATTTGCACATTATTATTTTTTCATGTCTTGCACTGTCTGATGTCTCCCCCCCACCCCCTTGTCCATTGATCATCCCCCTGGGAGGGGGTTTATAGATAGGTCATTGTGATCGGTTCCCCTTTTCCACCCCTCCCCCATCCCCCTCCCCTCCTGGTATGCCTACTCTCAATATTGGTCCTGAGGAGTTTACCTGTCTTATATTCCCAGTGCTTCCAGATCTTATCTGTATTCATGTACATGCTCTGGGTTAGCCAGATTTGTAAGGTAGAATTAGGGTCATGATAGTGTGGAGAGGAAGCATTAAAGAACCAGAGGAAAGCTGTATGTTTCATCGGTGCTACCAGAGTAAGACCTGAGAAAGCCATGATGGCATGGGCTCAAATCGTGGTGTATCAGGCAGGGAACAGGTTTCCCACAATTAAAGGGAAGATAACCATCGTGATAAATCAACTTACTTGTGTATAATTTACGTGTATTTATCTGGGCACATTAGTTTTAACTAATTAAATTGCTCTTCGGGATGTTGTTATTATTTTTCTTTCTTTCTTGTCTATACCTGTAAGAAGGAATGAGACTTCTAGTAGAAACAAAACTTCCAATAGATTAAAAAAATAAAGAATTCCTTGAGGATAGAGACCATGCCTTATTCATCTCTGTACCACTGAGTACCAAACCAAGACTATTGCCATTGAGTTAATTCTGACTCAAAGCATGCCAATAGGAGAGAGTTGAACTGTCCCCAGTGTTTCCAAGGCTGTAATATTTATGCCAGTAGAGTACTGCCTCTTTTTTCCCCACAGAGTGGCTGGTGGATTCACACTGCTGATGTTTTGGTTGGCAGCTGATTATGTAACCATGGTGCCACCATGCTTCCTTCTGCTAGGCACCAAAACTAAACTCACTGCCATCGAGTAGATTTTGACTTATGTAATTGTTGTTCGTAGCTATTGAATCAGTTCCAACTCATAGCAACCTTGTGCACAATAGAACAATATACTATCCAGTCCTGTGCCATTCTCACAATTGTTCCTATGCCTGTGTTCATTGTTGAAACACTGTGTCAATCCAGCTGGTTGATACAAAGTAAAAGACCCTAGAGTTAGAAAATCAAAAAAGAACACACGCAGCATATCTACATTTGAAAGACCTAAAGTAAAGTTAATTCCTCTTTTACTCTGCCCTTTTACTTTACCAAGCATGATGTCCTTCTCCAGGGATTGGTATCTCCTGATGACATATCTGATGTATCCAGCGTATGAAAATGCTCTCTCTTAGTGTCTAAGGAGCATTAGGACTGTGCTTCTTCAGAGACAGGCTTGTTGGTTCTTCTGGCAGCCCATGTACTTTCAGCATTCTTCACTACACTTTCCAGTTTCTGTTCCTCACAACTTTTGCATTCCAATCAATTCAGACTGAAGACATTGGTAGAATTCTTCGACTTCTGCATGACGAGCTGTGGTGGTTGGTGCATAAATTTGAGTAATAGCTATATTAGTTGGAGGTCCTTGTATAAATCGATATAATCCTATTATAGACAACATTATACTTCAAGACAGATTCTAAAATGTCCTTTTTGACAAGAAATGCAGAGCTATGTCTCTTGATTGTTTCATTCCCAGCAGAGTAAATATTATAATTTTCTGATTCAAAATGGCCAATACCAGCCTATTTCAGCTCACTAATGCCTAGAATGTCGATTTCCATTTCATTTTCTGCAACTTCCCATTTTCCTATATTCATACTTTGTACATTCAAAGTTATGATTATTAATTGCTATTTGAAGCTGTTTCTTCTCATTTTGAGTCATGCCCCATCAGCAAATGAAGGTCCTACAGGTTTTACTCTCACAGGCCTTACTGCATCCATATCATTATTATCAAATCTACTTTGAGAAGGCAGTTCTTCCTCAGTCATATTTTAAGTGCCTTCTAACCGGATGGGCTCCTTCTGGAACTATCTCTAATAATGTTGTGCTTCTTTTCATGAGGTTTTCAGAATCTGGCAAGGTTTCAAATCTATCCATGAGGTTTACATGGACTAAATTCTCAAAAATGGCAACCCATTCCTTCTTCATTGTCTGCTCTTTCTGGGAGCTCTGCTGAAACCTGTTCATGTTGGGTGACCCTGCAAGCATTTGGAATCCTGTTGACATGGCTGCTAGCATCACAAGACACAAGCCACACACTACAGCCAACTGACATACACGTGCAGGTTCAGTAGTAATAAATATCTGCTTTGAGCATTATGTATTTTTTTTAGCATTATGTCTTTTAAGAAGTATATAGAGTAAAGTTAACAATAGCAAATGAAATGATTGTATTAGACTCTTAGTACACAATGGATTTATGATGACCGAGGAAGAACATTTCAGAAAAGTATGATGAGAATAATTGAACAACTTAAAATATGTAATCATTGTCACTGAATTATACATGTAGAAGTGGTTGAATTGGTATACATCTTTCTCTGTATATTCTCAATAACAATGAAAGATTAATCAGTGGTTATCTTCTATATCTTCCCCTCCTCTTCTCTTTAGAAGCTTCATAGCATATAGCTTACTTCAAGATATTTGCCTTTCCTGGAGTCATATAGAACAACAGTTCAGAATATAAGCTTTGATATATTTGAGTTTCAAAAAATTGTTTTAATTATTTTATTAGGGGCTCATACAACTCTTATCACAATTCATACATACCCCAATTGTGTCAAGCACAGTTGTACATTCATTGGCCTCATAATTCTCAAAACATTGCTCTTGGGAGGGTGGAGGGATGGTGGGGTAGAAAGGGGGAACTGATTACAAGGATCTATATATAAAACCTCCTCCCTGGGGGATGGACAACAGATAAGTGGGTGAAGGGAGACGTTGGACAGTGCAAGGTACGACAAAATAATAATTTAAAAATTATCAAGGGTGCATGAGGGAGGGGTGAGTGGGGTGGGAGGGGAAAAATGAGGAGCTGATGCCAGAGGCTTAAGTGGAGAGCAAATGTTTTGAGAATGATGAGGACAATGAATGCACAAATGTGCTTTACCCAATTGATATATGTATGGATTCTGATAAGAGTTGTATGAACCCCTAATAAAATGAAAAAAACAAAAACATTTGCTCTCAACTTAAGCCCTTGGTATCAGCTTCTGATTTCCCCCCCTCACTTCCCGCTTCCCCTCCCTCATGAACCCTTGTTAATTTATAAATTATTATTCTTTTGTCAGGTCTCACACGGTCCGAGTTCTCCCTTCACCCACTTTTCTGTTGTCCATTCCCCACAGAGGAGGTTATATGTAGATCCTTATAATTGGTTCCCCTCTTCTACCCCACCTTCCCTTCACCCTCTGGTATCGCTACTCTCACCACTGGTCCTGAAGGGATCATCTGTCCTGGATTCTGAGTTTCAAATTTGTAACATTGAAAGATGTCTGCAGATATATTATTTTCTATAAGAAATCTAAATATAACCTCTTGGTAGTCTGAAAGAAAGTATAAATGAATTCCTCCAAGAGGTAAATGCCTTGAAAGACTATAAAGCAGGAAGAATTCAGAGAGATAAAATAGAACAAACAAACAAACAACAACAAAACACGATAGACAGACAATAAGGATTCAGTGCAGAAAGCAATGTTTATAACTGTCTTTTAAAATGATTCGCATTTCAAATGCATCATAATGCCTTTTGTATGGCAAAATGAAATTCTACCAGTTAGACTGAGTATTTGCATAACCAACCCACACTTTTCAGAACAGACTGAGAAAACTGTGGTAATACGTGGCAAACTAAAGTCAGATACTCTGTTCCTGATTATAGAAGTGTACAGATTATGGAAACTCTCAATTTATCAAAACCAAAATTGGAATTCTTTTGCCCACAGTATTTTTTTGAAGAGAATGCTTTCACAAATAACAGTGATGCTGACGAACAGTTTTACCTCCCATTAGAGGTAAACGATTTGAGGATTTTTTTCCATTTTTGCTGAATAAACTGCGTTACTTCCTCTCATAGCTGAGTAAGCCTGCGTGCAGTTCTCTACAGGATATCTGGGTAGAGAGGGTAAGATCCTGGTCTTCCTCTTTGCATATTGGAAACTTAAAAATCTCTGAACTGAAAGTACAGTTTAGATTTCTGCTGCTTACATCGAAACTGCAGTCTTGACTCTGCTAGAATCTTACTTTGGGGTGGGGGGAATCTATTGTCGTGAAGAATGGAGACTTCAGTGAGGTAATGTCTATTTATAAATTGTTAACATTTTCATTGAAACTGCTGCATGCTTTGTGTAATGAAATATGGCTGTCTAGATAGAAAACTCTTTTTTGTTCAACTTGATACACCTTTGACTTAGACCAGAAATCTAGACATATATTAAACATTGCTCTATGAATTCAATGCTAAGCTTAATATTGTGGTTTATTAAACATGTTTCTATTACTGTGAGCCAGGGGATGAGTGGGGTGGGGCTTACATTTCAAATTCCAGTGCTTAGGTCAACCAAATTAAAGTACACTCAAATGATAAAGTACATTTAAATCTCCAAATGACATCTTTTTGAACTACGAGGCTTGAAATATTTCCTTGGATTGGGATGTTCTTCATATGTACATTTTGGGGTGGAACATAATGTCTTCCAAAGACAGGAAAGGATTACCATCCAGCTTTAAGAGTTAGCACAGCTGTTAAATGTCAGAGGAGCGCATTTTCAGTTTACAGTGAACATTTATTTGGATTTACTTTAATTTGAGAGCATGGGAAACAGTTTAGGAAGGAGATCCAACTGTTGTGCTGTCTTTGTTAAGAGGGATTTCCTTTCATTTTCTTTACTTGGAATAATAACAATTGCTCTTTTTAAAGGTCGTCTAGTTTCACACTTGGAGCTTGATTTTTAAGTATGCAAGCCTTTTCAGAATATGTAAAATTAAGTACATTTTTTAAATCCTAGAGAAGTCAGTGCTAGGATATCAGTGAAATCTACTCAAATGAGTACTTTCTCATGAAATATGCAAACCAGTGTGTTCTGTATGGGGTGGATTGTTTCAATTAAAAAATTGACACTAACTTCCCTTTTAAAACATTCCTCAATGAATTTTTTAATGGGGATTTTTTATAGTGAGAGATCAAGACAGACTTAACTATATTACAAGCTTAAAAAATCATAGGCTTTAAAAAAATCATCTTACTAGCTTTTTCCACTCCCCTGCCCCCAAAACCAAATGTAACTAACAGCTGTAGACTGCATGTGTGTGATTCATGGGATGGCACTGTTATGGTTGCTAAGTGGCACCAAAACGTTGGATTTTGAAAGCAGTTCTCCCTAATCTCCGACCACAAGTACTGGTGTGGGTTTTTCTCCATCACAGTCATTCCAAAATGACTTGGCCTTGGAATAGTATGTGAAACCCAGTCAAGCGAAGCAGCTGCAGTGCTCTGGGGACTTCCAGAAGAGCTGGGGTCAGCAGTGCTGCTTCTCATGCTAACCACTCTTCCAAGTTGAAGTTTGGAAAGAGTCTGACAAAAAGATTTCTTCAGCAGACTTGAAGTCTCTGGATTGAGTTTTTCTTCCCAATCTGCTCTCCTTCTCTCACCCACCCAGCAAGTTGTTTGAGGAGGAGCAGGCTATTCAGCCTGCAACCACGTTGAGGTGGCGAAGATATTAATCATCTTTCTATCCCTAGAAACAAAGTTTATCTCAAGGCGGGTGTTTAGCAGCAGCCAGACTTTGGTTGAACTGAAGAGCTCTAGGGAAGGAAGCAGTTGTTGTTGGCTAAATCTCCGAGGAAGCCTTGCTTTCTGCAGCTGTGAATGTGGGTGTCCTAGAAGGCTGAGAATGAAATGATTCATGCGAGCCCCAGACAATTTTCCACTTGGTCAAAAGCATTGCTAAAATTTGGGAAATAATACATGCATGTAGTTTCTGGCCATTCTAAATGATAACATACCACTAGCATTAGATTTAAAAACCAGCAATTTCTTATGTGAATATATCTGGGGACTGGGCGAAGACACTCCCTACTTCATTTGTCTCCTTGTGCTGCCCACATTCTCCACCATCAGACCAGAAACGCTACTATTACCAATTTAGTCCCAGTTTACTTACTACCTTTCCAAGTCCTAAATTTTAAAATACAAATATTCCCGAGGATTAGTATGTACAATTGTACAATGAAGTGAGTGCATTTATGATCCAGATGTATCAACAAGCTGTTATATATATATATATATATATATATATATATATATATATATATATATATATATATATATATATATATATATATAAATTTCAACAAGGAAGGCTGATACTGCAGAAGACACTAGGTGATTGGAATCCACAACAGGAATAAAGAGGGACTTTATGGGGTACTTACTGGAACAAAAACTTTTCAGAATTCATACTTTCACCTATTTATTGAGCAAGGATATAAGTTAAAAGTGCATGTTCCATGCCTAGGCAGACCTTTTTTGCCTACAATGTGCGTGGCACCAATCAGCGTCTCTTTGCTGGTCTAAGACTAGAGTAATGGTACTACATTATGAGGCAGAGGTGCAGAGTTGGCCTGGACTTGAAATCAAGCTTTCTGAATGCCTTGCCTAACACCTGGAACCAATGTGAGTGTCAGTTTAATAACTGTAGAAGAAACATGCTTTCCCATAGAAACCTCTGAGTGATTTTCCTCAAGTCAGTGAGTGATGTATATGTTAAACAAGGCCAAAGCAGAAATATATTTAATTGTGGATCAGCACTCCTAACAAACACGAGAAGTAAATATCTGATAGATCATAGAATGATATCCTACAAGCTACATTATATATGATAAATCTGAGATAAATCCTTTATGACTGTTTTATTCATTGAGAGACCATTGTGATTCAATGCATCTCATCAGGAAATCTTTTTATTAATCTTTTCTTTTGAAATAACTATAGACACATGAGAATTCACAAAATTAATATTCATTCACCTACTCTTCACCCAATGACAAAATCTTGCAAAACCATCAGAGATTATCAAGCAGGAAAACTAACATTGATATTAATTAGAGTCTACCAGTACTTAAATGTACTCTTTGTTTGTGTATATATAACTCATTGTGATCATATGTGTGTATATAACTCCATAATATATTGTCATATGCATAGATTTTTGTAACTGCAAGCACACTCAAGACTCAGATCTGTTTATGATCACACACAGCAGGATTTTGCTCTCGAGAGCCTAAGGTGACTTAAATGGGTGTTGGCTGGAGAATGTACTCTCAGGAGAGCTAAGGTGATCGGGTCTGTTTGTCCTCTGGCCTGGACACATGCGAGCTCTGGGTCAATGACTTGAACACTAGTCAAGGAACCAACTGAGAAATGAAGAGGTTGTGTGCACAGTTTAGGGACAGAGTATATGGAGCACACGCTAGCTGAGATGTTAGGAGGCCACCGGAGCCTGCTCTGAGCTCAGTGGATTGGTCCAACAAGAGGAAGGGAGGGTGTCCTGTGAGCATGTTTATTCTTTCCTCTTCAATTCTGTGACTCCCACCATCTCTGGACCTGGGGAAAAAGGGGGTTGGGCTGGGGTTACTTATCAATTGAATCGTTCTCTGAGATTGTTTGCACCTCATCTTCTCTTCCATGATGACTTCATCCTGATTATTTGGGAAGGATTCATTCTTCTTATGATCAGTTGACCCTCTTGAACTGACCGGGCTGAACTTTTTGCAACACAGATTTATTTTTTATTTTGGCAGTCCATGGTAGTTTCAATATTATGTGCCAGCACCATAATGCAAATGTACCAATTCTTCTTCAGCCTTCCTTAGTCAATGTTCAGCTTTAGTATGCATATGAAATGACTGGGTAAGGTTTGGGTAAGGTACACCTTAGTCCTCCAAATAACATCCTTGCTTTTCGATACTCTAAAGAGATTTTGTGCAGCTGATTTACCCAAAGAAATGGGTAATTTGATCTCGTGACTATTGCTTCCATGAGCAATGATTGTTGATTCAATCAAGATAAAATTTTTGGCATTGTCGATCTTTGTTTCATTTATCATGTTGTTACTTAATGGTTCAGTTGTGAGGACTTTAATTTTTTTATTGATTTTAGTCCATACTGAAGGCTGCATTTCTTGATCTTCATCTGAAAGTGCTTCAACCCTTCCTTATGTTCAGCAAGCAAGGCTGTGTCATATGCATATCACAGGTTATTAATAAGCCTTCCTCCAAACTTGATGCTGAATTCTTCTTAATATAATACAGGTTCTTTGATTATTTGCTTGGCATAGCGATTGGATTAATATGGTGAGAGGATATAATCCTGATGTATACTTTTATTTCCTTGTTCTATTCACACAACTGTCTCATGATCCATGCATAGGTTCCTCCAGAGCACAATTAAGTGTTCTGGAATCCCGTTCTTCTAAAGGATATCCATAGTTTGCTATGATGCACATCGTTGAATTCTTTTGCATAACCAATGACACCACATTTGTGGTCTTCTCTATTATTACCAAAGATCCATCTGACATCAACAATGATTTCCTTTGTTCCATATCCTCATCTGAATCCAGCCTGAACCTCTGGGCTTCTTCTCAATGTATTCTTGCAACCGTTGTTAAATGATCTTCAGAAAAATGTTTACTCTAATGTGATATCAATAATATTATGCTATAATTTGACATTTCTGTTGGGTCACCTTTTTAAGGATGGGTACAAATATGGATCTCTTCCATTCAGTGGGCAAAGAAGTTATATCCCAAATTACCTGACACTGGCCAGTGAATGCTTTCAGTACTTCATCAGCTTGTTGAAACATTTCAATCGGTATTCCATCAGGTCCTGGAGCCTTGTTATTGGCTACTGCTTTCAGTATATTTTGAACTTCTTTCTTCAGCATATTGGTTTTCACTCATATGCTATTTCATAAAATGTGGAATGTCACCTAGTTCTTTTTGGCACAGTGACTCTGTGTATTCTTTCATTCTCATTTGTGACTCACAACTGAACCATTAAATAACAAGATGATAAATGAACAACAGATCAACATTGCCAAAAATTTTATCATGATTGAATCAATAATCAATGCTCATGGAAGCAATAGTCAAGAGATCAAATTACCTGAGTCCTAAATTTGTTGTACATAAAATCTTTTGAGATCACAAATTGAGACTTGATTTAAAAAATTTTTTTAGTTCTATCAGTTTAAGATATGTTGAGTGACATCTTCCCTTTTGGTTTTTTAACTCTAATCTTTTCAAATTTCTTTATAATATTTTACTTTGTCTTCTAAAGCTACCCTATGAAATTTTCATTCAATTCTTTAACTTCGTCTTTTCTTCCATTTGCCTTAGCTCCTCTACCATTCGGAGCTCTGAACATGTAGTGGTTTTGTGTCTGACTGCAGTCTGCATGGTGGCCAGTTAGAAACCACCAGACACTCCATGGGAGAAAGACTGAGCTTTCTACTTCTGTAAGCAGTTAGTCTCAGAAAACCACAGGAGAGTCACTATGAGTAGTGAGTTTGTCTCTACAATTATGAGCAAGTTTCAGAGTCTCTTCTGACAGTCACTTTGATATTTTCTGGGATTTTTTATGACCTTTTACTTCCTCCATGTATGATGCTCTTCATGTTGTCTCACAGCTCATCAGGTCATCTGTCATTAAAGTTCAATGCATCATATCTGTTCTTGAGATATTCTGGAAATTCAGGTGAGATATAACCAAGGCTGAATTTTGACTCTCATAGATTTGCTTTAAATTTCTTCCAATTCAGCCTAAACTTATATACGTGCAATTGCTGGTCTCTTCCACCATCAGCTCCCCATGTGGTTTTAACTGCTGATATTGAGCTTCTCAATTGTCTGTTCACACAGATTGTAGTTAATTTGATTTCTATGTATTCCATCTGGAGAAGTTCACAGGTATAGTCACCGCATGTTGTTGAAAAAACTATATTTGCAATGAAGAAATCACATGTCTTACAAAATTCTATCATGTGATCTCCAGATTAATTTCTATCACCAAGGCCTTATTTTCTTTTTTTTAAATGTATTTATTAATGAAATACTTTAATTGGGGGTTCTTACATCTCATCACAATCCATACAATCATCCGATGTGTCAATCACATCTGTGCATTTGCTGCCATCATCATTTTCAAAGCATTTCTTTCTACTTGAGCCCTTGTTATCAGCTCCTCATTTCCTCCCTCCCTCCCATGTCCACCCTCTCTCATGAACCCTTGACACATTATAGATTATTATTTTCATATCTTATCGTTCTCTGTCACCCTCACCCACTTTTCATTTGGTCGTCCCCCCTGGGAGGGGTTTCTAGATTGATCCTTGTGATCGATTTCCCCTTTCTCCCACTACTTTCCCCTAATCCTCCTGGTATCTCTATTCTCACAGTTGGCCCTGAGGGGTTTATATATCCTGGGTTCCCTGGGTTCTTATTTGTAGCAGTGTGCATGTTCTGGTCTAATCTGATTTGTGATCTGATCTGTAGAATTGAGGTCATGATAGTGGGGGAAAGGAAACATCAAAGAACTACAGGAAAGTTGTGTGTTTCCTAGGTGCTATGCTGCACCCTGACTGGCTCATCTCTTCCTAGTGACCTTTCTGTAAGTGGATGTCCAATTGTCTACAGATGGGCTTTGGTCTCTACTCTGCTCTTCCCTTCATTCATATCAGTATGATTTTTTGTTCTTGGTTTTGATGCCTGATATCTGATCCCATCGACACCTCATGATCACATGGGCTCCTGTGCTTCTTCCATGTGGGCTTAGTTGTTTCTCAGCTAGATGGCTGCTTGTTTATCATAAAGCCTTTAAGACCCCAGACTCTATATTCTTTGATAGCTGGATATCATCAGCTTTCCTTCACCACATTTGATTATGCACCCATTTTGTCTTCAGTGATCGTGTCAGGAAGGCCGGCATCACAGAATGCCAGATTATTCTTGTATTCTTGTGTTGAGGGAGTACTTAAGTCGAGACCCAATGTCCATCTGCAACCTTAATTGTTAACATATAGATATAAGTACATAGATATATTCCCCTCTCATTATATATAAATATATTTACATGTGCACACGCCTGTATTTAGGTCTCTATAAGTGTTCTTTGCTTCCTGATTCTTTCCTCTATTTCCAAGGCCTTAATTTCCATGGAATACTCCTTCCTCTTTGTTATAAAATTTTGCATCCTAAACGCCAATAATTACCAGTGCATTTTGATTGCATATTTGATTAAGTTCAGATGGAAATTTTTGTCAGAATGCTTCAGTTTCTGCATCATTAGCTTTAGTGGTGGATGCATTAATTTGAATAATGGTTGTATTATTTGGGTTTATTTGTATGCAGACAGATATTATCTTGTCACAGATATCATTGTACTTCACGATATGTCTTGTATTCCTTTTTAAAAAAATGAACACTATGCCATTCCTCTTGATTGTTTCATTCCTGGCAAAGTAAACCGCATCATATTCTGATTTCAAATGGCCAGTAGTAAACTGTTTTATCTCACTAATGCCTAGAATATTTATGTGTTCCACTTAATTTTCAACAACTTCCAATTTTCCTAACATCTACTTTGTACATTCCAAATTCAAATTATTAATTGATGCCTGTAGTTGTTTCTTCCCATTTTAGTCATACCCATCAACAAATGAAGGCCCCAAAGACTGCACAGATTTTTCTCCATCCACAGCATTATGATCAATTCTACTTTGAGAAGGCTGTTCTTTCTCAGTCATATTTTGGGTGCCTTCTGACCTGAAAGGGTCATCTTACAATGTTTTGATGCTATTCACAAGGTTTTCAGTGGCTCATTCCTCAGAAGTAGAGTCTATTCTTTCTTCATAGTCTGTTCTTAGTCTAGAGCAGTGGTTCTCAACCTTCCTAATGCTGCGACCCTTTAATACAGTTCCTCATGTTGTGATGACCACCCCCCTCCAACCATAAAATAATTTTTGGTGCTACTTCATACCTGTAATTTTGCTATTGTTATGAATTGGGAGACCCCTGTGAAAGGTCGTCCGACCTCCAAGTGGGTTGCGACCCACAGGTTGAGAACCGCTGGTCTAGAGTGTCTGTTGAAAACTATTCATTTTAGACGCAGTCACTGTCTCGATCCGTATTGTGGAGGATGATGTCCTATGAAGGATGATATCCTTTTCTCTGGACTGTTCTCGCCAGACAACAAGTCTAAAGAACATGAGATGAAAGCTCAACCCCTTTCCTTCTAAGGAGCATTCTGGCTCTATTTCTTCCCAAACAGATCTGCGGTTCTTTTGGCAGTCCATGAAACTTTCAATATTCTTTGCAAGAACAATAATTCAAATCCACGAATTCTTATTTGATCTTCCTGATCCCAAAATCCAACTATCACATCCAAATGAGGCAACTGAAAATACCATGGCTAGGGTCAGGCATACCTTAGTCTTCAAAGTAATATCATATCTTTGCTTTTCAAATGTTTAAAGAGTTTTGTGCAGCAAATATGTCC
Source organism: Tenrec ecaudatus (assembly GCF_050624435.1). Taxonomy (NCBI): domain Eukaryota; kingdom Metazoa; phylum Chordata; class Mammalia; order Afrosoricida; family Tenrecidae; genus Tenrec; species Tenrec ecaudatus. The sequence continues at coordinate 86,015,051 of NC_134548.1, forward strand.
AACACAACACAATTGGCTAATCTCTTGAATGATGCTTCGAAGAGCTTTCATTTTGGATCCAAGCAAGACAAAATCCTTGTCAACTTCCAACTTATTTTCATTTATCATGCTGTTACCTATTGGCTCAGTTGCGTGGATTTTTGTTTTCTTTACATTGAATTGTAATCCACATAGAATTCTGTTATCCTTGATCTTCATCAACAAGTGCTTAGAAGTCTCTTTTTCAGCAAGCAAGCTTCCTCTCTTAGTAACAGAAATTCATCACTTGTAGGGGGTCTTTTTTAATAATTAGAGTTGCTGCTATCAATTTGATACCATATAGATAGTCCTTAAAAGATAATACGTCTCAAGTCAAATCTTGTTAAATAATTAAGTTAAACTATTGCTCAGTTCTAAGAGGATTTCAAGGGATACTTTTAATTTAATGTTTAAAAAGGATCTTAGTGCAAGTTTCATAGGTGCACTCATCTTTCATGGCTCCAGAAAGTCATCAATCTAAGAGAATTTGAAATTCTTTTTCTTTTCCGTTACTCCCTTTTTATCTGAATTTGTCAATGGCACCTTTCATCAAAATGTTCAGTGATTTCTAAAATTCAGCCAGTTCTCTGTTTTTCATGACAGAGGACACAGTTGTTCACAGAGGTTTTAGTCTCACATTCTATGTATTAGTCCTATTCCTGACTCTTTTTCTCTGATGGTCCTGGTGAGTCAAGGACAATTGTGCCTTAGATGACTGCTTATAAACTTTTTAAAGCACAACAAAACTCATTTATTGTGAATAATGTGAGGTTTACATTTCAGATAATCATTTTTGTATTTAATAATAATTCAAACAATGTTCAAAACCTCAAATAACTTACTCCATCCATTCTCCTCTTTGTTTGCTTCTCCTTCGTGTAGAATATTAAATTCCCCTTTCACACAAGTTAACACCCGCAAGCCTGTGCACAAAAGAACTAGTCAATAGTCCACAATTTCAAGAAGAAGCACATGAGCAAGTACTAATGGTGCTTAAGGAAGAAGTTCAAGCTGCATTGAAAGAATTAGCAAGAACAAGGCACCAGGACTTGCTGGAATACCAATGGAAATGTTTCAACAAGCCGATGAAGCACTGGAAGCACTTACTCATCTATGCCAGGAAAATTAAAAAACAGTTGCTTGGCCAACTGATTGGAATAGAGCCACATCTGTACCCATTCCAAAGAAAGACAACCCAACAGAATGCTCAAATTACATTGCAATATCATTGCTATCACATTCAAGTAAACTTTTGCTGAAGGTCTTCCAGCAAAGATTTCAGTAGTATATTGGCAGGGAGCTGTGTGGAACAAAGGATGTCAAATGGATCTTGGTTCAAAGCAGAGAATATCAGAAAGATATTTGCTTGTGTTTTAGGGATGATGCAAGGGCATTTGATTGTGTGGATTATAACCCTATGGATAAGCTTGAGAAGAATTGGAATTCCAGATCACTTCATTGTACTCGTGCAGAACTTGTATGTGGGTCAAGAGGCAGTTGTGGGAACAGAACAATGGAATATGGAAAGGTGTGCATCAGGTTGCATACTCTTACCATATTTAGTAAATATGTATGCTGAGCAAATCATCAGAGAATTTGGATTATATGAAGAAGAATCTGGCATCAGGAGTGGAGAAAGGCTTATTAACCCCCTGCTCAATGCAGATGGCCCTGCCTTGCTTATTGAAAGTGAGAAGGACTTGAAGCACTTGTTGATGAAGATCAAGGATTGTAACTTCAATTTGGATTACAATCAGTGTAAAGAAGACCCAAATCCTCACAGCTGGACCCATAGGTGATATCATGATAAATGGAGAAAAAGTTGAAATTCTCAAGGATTTAGTTTTCTCAGTTTCATAATCAGTACACATGAAAGCAAACTTCTTATTCCCAGTCTGAAAATATAAAATGATTGATACCTAGACCAAATGGAACAGAACAGAGAACCCACAAATACATCGATCCACCTACAGACAACTGAATTTTGACAGAAGGCTGATATACATTAAATGGGGAAAATATAGTCTTTTCAACAAATATTGCTCCCCAAATTGGATTTCCATTTGCAGAAAAATGAAACAGGACCTACACCCTTTTCCATATATATAGATATATCTCTAAAGAAAATTAATTCAAGATGAATTAAAGACATATATAAACCCTAGAATTATAATGATCATCAGTGAGAAAATAGGGACAAACTTAAAGCTCCTAATCCATGGCATAAACTCAGACAAAACATAAAGAAACACATGCACAGCAGAAGAACAAATAGATGACTGGCTTCCTGCTAAAAATAAGACTTTTTTTGTGGATCAAAAGACTTACTACTTTCTTCTTCTTCTTGAATAGTGCATTGATTATCTCGGGTCTCTTTCCTTTCCATATAATGTTGGTACGTAGTTTGTCCATTTCTTAAATGAATGATGCTGTGATCTGGGTCAGAATTATGTTTATTAATTGCTTTTGGAAGTATTGACATTTTACAATGTAAGTTCTTTCTATCTATGAACATGAACATTCTTCCATTTAGGTTTCTCTTAGTAGTCCTTTATATTTTTTATACAAATATTTTATTTCTGTCTTAGTTAGATTTATAACTATTTCATCTTTTATGCAACAATTGTAAATGTTATTCCTTTCTTTACTTTGTTTTCAAAACTTTCTTCATTAGTACACAGAAATCTGATTGAATTTTTTATATTGATATTATACACTGCCACAGTGCCAATTTTTTCTATTATTTCCAATAAATTTCTGGTTGACTTTTGGGGATATTTACACATAGGGTAATATCATCTAAATAAACCAAGAGACTTACTTTTTAAATTATTATGCTTTTGATTCCCCCCCCCCCCCGCTAGTGTTGTCTAATTGCTGTGCCTGAGAATTCCAGCACAATAATGAATGAGAACGGAGGCAAAGTTCATCCTTGTCTAGTTTCTGTTCACAAGGGGGAATGCTTTCAGTTCTCATTGAGCAAGACCTTGGCTGTTGCTTTGTGTGCGCAGCCTTTATTATGTTGAGGAAATTCCCTTATCTTCCTATTGTCAAGTATATTTATCAGCAAAGGTTGTTGCCTATTTAAATGCTTTGCATGAAGCAATTGATAGAATCATGTAGTATATATCCTTAGTTTTATTATTTTATACTTTTATTTATTGTTTTCTAATGTTAACAATTGTATTGGCATATAATTGACATACCATACAAGCCAATGGTTTGAATATATTAAAAAGTCTGGTGAAGTCATCCCCACAATCATTTTTAGCTTTATTTATGTTGTGGATTTCCTTGGTTGTTTTGTAATGTGGAAACATACTTGTTTACCTGGGATGAACTCCACTTGGTCATGGTGGCTTTATTTATTTATTTTTGACATTTTGTTGGTTTATATTGGCTAAGGGTTTTTTTGGGGGGTGGGGGGTTAGCTAGAGTTTTGTTGGGAACTTTTGCATCTATGTTCATTAGGGATATTTGTTTGCAATTTTCTATTCTGATTATTTCTTTGCTTGGTTTTGGTATCAGGCTTACGCTTGGTTCATAAAACGAGTTCAAATGTGCACCGTCCTTTTCTAGATTCTGGAGTAGAGTGTTAAGACTTAGTGCCAACTTTTCTCTAAATGCTTGGTAGTCCCTGGTGAATCTACCTGTGCTTGAACTTATATATGACCAGATTTATTATTTCTTTTGCTATGGGTTTGTTGAGTCTTTCCACAACCATCTGTGTTGATTTAGGTAGGCAGTGTGTTTCAAGGTATTTATACATTTCTTCCTGTGTTTCTGCTCTAACATTTATTCTTTATTTTCCTCTGGTGGCTAAATACATGTTTTGTTGCTTTTATTCTAATTGGTCAATATGGTTGCTTAAGATGTTGATTTTTGGTTCTTAGTTTTTGAAGTGTGCATGTATTGCTATAAATTGCTTTCTAAGTACTGCTTTTTCAGTGATTCAAAGTGAGTATGTTGAATTTTTGTTCTCATTTGTTTCAAGTAATTTGAAATTGTCATCCCTTATTTATTCAATTATCCAGTAGGTGTTAAGCCGGGCATTTTTCAATTTCAATGTACTTGATGGTTTTTTTCCCTTGTTCTTTTTTACTGTTGATTTCTGATTTATAGCCTAATAATCTAAGTGAATTATTTGTAAAATCTCAGTACTTTGGAGATTCTTTCAGTTTCTTGAGTAGTTATTTTTGAACTATATTTTGTGTGCATTATATTTGTTGTTGTTTCTTATTTTTATGGAATTCCAATGAGTAACTTAAGCCTCCAGCTACTACCATGATCCTTTACTTCACTTGAACAGTTTCTGAGAAGATGTCCATATATGGGCTAATGATAAACCAGAAAAGGAAATAATGACACATGGTTGGAACTGAATGTAGGACACAGCATTTTATTTATTTTTCAACTTTTTATTGTGAGTTGAATGTAGGTTTACAAAGCAGAACTGTTTTATATACAACTATTCATACATATTTTAATTTGTGTTGGGGATTGATTAAAATCCCCCAATATAAGATTACTTATCCCATTTTCTCCCAGTGTTTCCTATTTCTATTCCACATTCTCTCCTAACACTTCTAAAATTTGCCCTTGGGTAAATGCTGCCCTTTTTATCAAAAGGTGGCAAGACTTTAGTAGAATCATCATGATTTGAAGATAAGACAGGGAAAGGAGCAGATAATTTCTCTTTATTCCATTTATTCTTTGTTGTTGTTGCTAGACAATGTGAGGCATGGCTCTATTTTCTTTCTTTAAGTTTTATTGGCATATAATTAAGATACCCTAAAATTCAGTTGCTTAAATATATGTTTTTAAAGAGTTATGCAATCATCACCACAATAAAACTTAGAAAATTTTCTTCATTCTTGTACCCATTATAATTAGCTTACCAATTCCCCCACCCACCTCCTCTGTCATAACTGTAAGGGAATATTAATCTATTTGGATTACCTAGCTGTATTTCACGTAAAAATTACCCCCCAAAAAACCCAACTGTGACAACAAAATAGAATATGGAAAAGTCTTCATTGAAAAAGAAGCAGAAGATAATAGAAACTAGTACAAATTAAAAATGGGTCAAAATGGAAAACAAATGACATTAAATTTTAAGCTAACTATATAAACAATTATCCACTCTATATGATGGCAAGACTATTCATATCCCTAGTCACTGATCTGAGGGGGACCCGTGGGAGTTTAATTCATAAAGGGACACTGAAAATGCATTTTAGGCTTTCACGGTCATGCATAGCCTTCTGTAAACTGAGTGCTCAGAACTTAAGCTCTAATACAATTCCCTTTTGATACCTTATTATTTATAATCTGTAGATTAAATGGGCTGGGGTTCTCTTTCTGTGTTGGTTTAGCTGACACTTTGATTAGAGGGCTGCTTGTTTAAAGACATGCCATTTAGATTTCAGATGCTATTCTTTCTGATAAACCAGAACCATCTGATTTCTTCACCACACTTTGCTATGGCACCCATATCTTCAGCGATCATATTACGAGGGCAAGCATTGGACAAAGCCACATTGTAAGAACTAATCATTCTTAGATTAGAGTTTATGATTGTGAGCTTAAAATCCATCCATATATCTAAGGTTTATGTATATCCCTAGTCCTTTTTAGATGCTTGTTAAGAAATAACCAAAGCAACCTCCACAAGACTTTTGATCATTCCAATAATAGTATCATTAATCTAGCCAATGGTATAGAATTTAAGGTACTATTGATGAAATGAAAATATACATATAGCCTAAAATACATGGGATGTTCACTTATACAAGTTAAAAACTTAAGTGAATGCTTACTGTTTAACACGGAAATAAGGGCTAGACACGAGGCAAAAAATTGAATCATGCTCATTCACTAAGGCAAAGCTATGTCTGCATGACTAAGCCATGTTGCAAAACGAGAAGAAAAAAACTTAAAATAGCAGGTATAATGAATTCGTAAGTTGCTAATTACAGGGCAATCCCAAATGCAATACATTTGAACCCATGTGCACTGATGTTCAAATCCATTATCTTAGGATAGAAGTCCTCTGCTTCTTCTTAAACTGGTATATTTCAGATTGAAGTGCAAATGAGTATTTCAATCCCTTTTATCTGCAACAGGTGGGTTTAAGGTAAAGTCTGATTTTCCTATAGTGAGGTTTACAAATCACACAATTTTGATACGGTCAACGAAGAATGCTATACCCCTCCCCCAAAAGACTTCAATATTTGAAAATAGGTACCCTAGAGAATGCATCCTGGGTCACAACGGGATGAAAAGAAATGATCAAAATGCATGATTAGCAAGATAGTAATGGTGGCTTCTCCCATTGGGAATCTATATAAGTAATGCTAAGCATATTCCCCAAGGGAGGGCTGCTCTGACTTGGATTACCCACCAACAAAAGTGAAACCACCTTCTCAGAGACAGATGCATCTTCCCCTCCTCTGTTCATGAAATTGTATGGAAATTCACTGATCAAAGGTATAGCAATGTCTATTAATTTGTGGTGACCCATGAGACAATGCTATGTGATGGAATCCTTTGGTTTTGTCCCTCTCCCCCTAAATGAAAACTGATCTCAAGTCCTTAATACAACATCTCCAACAACTCAAACAAAGACAACAGCATAAATACTTTAAAGTGAGAACAAAGGAAATAATAAAAATTAAAGCAGAAATAAATGAGATGGGAAACAGAAAATCAATGGAAAAATAATCAAGACAAGATGTTGGTTCTTTGCAAAGATCAACAAAATAGACAAACTGCAGGCAAAATGAACAAAGGTTTAAAAAAGGGGAAGATACATAATATTTAGAATTAGAGATAAAAAGGCGACACCACAATAGACGTGAAAGAAAAGAGAATAGCACACTACTATGAGGGACTGTACTCCAGCCAGTTTAATAACCTGGGAAAATGGACAAATGCCTAGAAGTATAACATCTACAAGAATAAATGAAGATGGAAGCCGAATATCTCAGCAGATACAAAACAAAAGAAAAAATGGGGAAGGTCATCAAGAAAATCCCAAACAAAAACACCCAGGACAAGATGGTTTCACAGGGTATTTTCCCAAGTTTTTAGTAAAGAACTGTCACCAACTCTGCACAAAATATTCCAGAATATTGGAAGTGACAGGAAACTCCAAAACTCATTCTACTAAGTGAGAATACCCCTAATACCCAAACCAGGTAAAGACCCCACAGAGACAGAGAACTACAGACCAATACTCCTTGTGAACAAGGATGAAACATTTTCAACAAAACCATGGCCAATAGAATCCAACAACATATCAAACAAAACCATCATGATCAAGCGGCTTCATACCAGGTATGCAAGGATGTGTTACTGTTTGAGAAACAGTTAATATAATCCATGACATACACAATACAAATTATAAGACCCTATATGATCATGCCCTTTTAGCAGTCCATGGTATTTACAAGATGATTCTCCGTTCAGTGTCCAATTTTCACATGCATATGACACAGATGACAATACCATGAGTTGGGTCAGGAGCACTTAGCCTTCAAAGTAATACCCTTGCTTTTAAATCTCTAAAGAGGCCTTGTGCAGCAGATTTACCTAATGAAATGTGTCTTTTGATCTGTTGATTGCTGCTTCTATGAGGACTGATTGTGGATCCAAGCATGACAAAATCATTTAGCAACTTAAACCTTTTCTCCATTTATTATAAAGTAACTTTTAGTCCAATTGTCAGGAGATTGGTCTGAATTGTAATCCTTACTGAAGATTGCAATCTTTGGTCTTCATCAGCAAGTGCTTCGAATCCTCCTCAATTTCAGCAAGCAAGGTTGTGTTATCTGCATAGTTCAGGTTGTTAATAAGCTTTCCTCCAGCCCTGATGCTAAATTCTTCTTCATATAAGCTAACTTCTTTGATTATATGCTGAGAATACAGACTAAATAACTATGAAGAGAGGATACAACTTTGATGCATATATTCCTGATTTTAATCCATGAGCTATTCCCTTGTTTTGTTAACACAACTGTCTGTTGATCCATGTACAAATTCCTCATGAGCACAATGAACTGTTCTTGAATTCCCATTCTTTTCAAGATTTTCCGTAGTTTGTTATGATACACACAGTCATATGTCTTACTATAATCAATAAAACACAAGTAAACTTCTTTCTAGTCTTCTCTGCTTCCAGCCAAGATCCTTCTGACATCAGCAATGATATCTCTTGTTCTATGGCCTTTTCAGAATCCAGCCTGAAACTCTGGTAGTTCCCTGTCAATATATTGCTGCAATTCTTGTTGGATGTTCTTCAGCAAAATTTTACTGGGATGTGATATCAATGATGTTGGTCAATAACCTGAACATTCTGATGGGCCACCTTTCTTTGGATTGGGTACAAATACAAAATCTCTTCTACTTCATAGATAGGAATAATTCACATAATGAGAATGCCAGTACTACCTAAATCAATATCTAATCCAAACCCTAAGTTCATTTTTTTAAAAAGGAAAAAACTAATTTCTAACTTCATATGGAGGGAAGAGACCCAGAATAAGCAAAGAACGCCTCAAAAAGAAGAACAGATTTGGAGGCCTTACACTACCCACCTTAAAACCTCTTACAGTGGCACTATAGTTCAAAGAGCCTGGTAATGGCATAATGATAGAACAGTGGAGCAAAATAGAAAGCACAGGCAACTGACTTTTGACAAAGGAACAAAAAGCATTAAATGGGAAAAAGAAGCCCTCTTCAAAAACAGTGCTGACAATAACTCAATCTCCATTTTCAGAACAATGAAAGAGGAACAATACCTCACCCCGTGTACAAAAATGAAGTCAAGGTGGATTAGAGACTTAAAGCAAACTTCATAGCTATAAAGATAATCAATCAGAAAATTGGGGAAAACTTAAGAGCACTATTGCAGGGCATAAACAGACAATAAAAGAGAAAACAGTAAAAGATAAGTAGATGACTGGGACTTAAAAAGGTATACACATCAGAAAACTTCATCAAAAGAGTACATCAAGAGCCCATGGAAGGGAAACAAATCTTCATCCACAACACAACAGAAAAGGGACTAATCACTAATAGATATATAATAAGCTCTGCAACATGTTCTTTAAAAATCATTTTATTGGGGGCTCTTACAGTTCTTAAAACAATTCATACATACATACATCCATTGTGTCAACTACATTTGTACATATGTTTCCATCATCATTTTTGAAACATTTTCTTTCTATTTGAGCCCTTGGTATAGGCTCCTGATATTTTCCCTCCCTCTCTAATCCTCCCACATTCCCACCCTCATGAACCCTTGATAATTTATAATTTTTTTTTCATGTCTTACACTGACCACTGTCTCCCTTTACCCACTTTTATGTTGTTCATCCACCTTGAGTGGGGGGTTAAACTTTGGTCATTGGTTTCGGTTCTCCCTTTCTCCACTTTTCTGTTCTTCATCCCCCTGAATGGGGGTTAAATTTTGGTCATTGGGATTGGTTCCTCCGTTCTCCCCCCATCTTCACCCTACTTTTCCCCCTACCCTTATGGCATTGCAACTCTCATTATTGACCCTGAAAGGTTTATCTGTCCTGGATTCCCTGTGTATCGAGCTCTTATCTGTACCATTGTACATGCTCTGGTCTAGCCGGATTGGTCCAGTAGAATTGGGGTCATGCATTAAAGAACTAGATGAAAGCTTTATGTTTTGTTGGTCCTATTGGGCACCCTGACTTGCTTGTCTCTTCCATATGACCCTTCCTTTGATGTCCAATTGTCTACAGAATGGCTTTGGGTCTCCACTCCACTCTCCCCCTTGTTTACATGGTTATGATTTTTTGTTCTGGGTCTTTGATGCCTGATACCTGATCCCATTGTGACCTCATGATCTCACGGGCTGTTGTGCTTCTTTCATGTGGGCTTTGTTACTTCTCAGCTAGATGGCCGCTTGTTTATCTTCAAGCCTTTTAGACCATAGACATTATAACTTTTGATGGCTGGGCACCATCAGCTTTCTTCACCCCATTTGCTTATGTACTTGTTTTGTCTTCAGCAATCATGTCAGGAAGGTGAACATTACAGAATACCAGATTATTAAAACAAAGTGTTCTTGGGTAGAGGGAGCATTGAGTAGAGCCCCATGTCCGTTTGCTACCTTAACACAACATATAAATATATGTACATAGATCTATTTCCTTATGTTATATATAAATATATTTACATATGTACATGCCTGTATTGATACCCCTATGCATGTCTTTTTTGCCTCCTAGGTCTTTCCTCTATTTCCTTTTACTTTCCTCTTATTTCACTATCAGTTTTGACCTTCATTCAGCTTTCATTAATTCCTCTTTGCTACATTGCACTTGATCAAGCCCCACCAGGCATCCTACACCCTCCTCACCATTGATTTTAGATCACTTGTTGTTCCCTTGTCCTTGAGTTTGTTGGTTGCCCCTTTACTTTCCCCCACCTCCTCCTCTCTTGTGTCCCATGGAACCGTTGGTCCAGTTCTTTTCTCCTCAGGATTGTTTATCCCACCTATCTTATTATCTATATACACATGCAAAACAATAACAAACACCAAAAATAAAATAAAAACAATCAAAAGAAAAGAAAAACAACAATGAAGAAAAGCCTATAAATAGTTCCAGATCTCTCTGTTGACCTTTATGTGTGCTTTCTGGTCAAGTCTAATGAAGTGCCATGCCCTGCCCCCAAAGTCTATTTTTGGAATTCTTCAGAGACTACATTGTGTTGCTTCCCTTGCTGCTCTGTTGCACACTCTTTGTGTTCTGCCCTGGTGTAGTGGGGTCAGATAGGGCACATTTCCTGAACTGTGTCTCCAGTGTTGTCCCCCATAGTGCTAAGGGTCAGTGAGAGACATCATGTCTCCTAGTGGGGCTGCTCTTTTGGTCCTCTCTGTGCATTATCGCCCTCGGGGTTTGGTGGGCCAGGATATGTTCCACTATCTCTTTCTTAATAAAAGGAAAACAAGTAATCTAACTAAAAGGTTGGAAAATGACATGTGTAAACAATTCACCAGATAAGACATTTTAATGGTCAACAAACACATAAGGAAATACTAATGATCACTAGCCATCTGGGAGATACAAATCCCAACCATGATAAGATTTTGCCTCATACTCATAATGATAGCACAAATGAAAAACAAAAATCAGAGAACAACAATTGCTGGAGAGTGTGTGGAGAGATTGGAACACTCACACACTGCTGTAAACATGTAAATATGCTTGCAAACATGTACAACCATTGTGAGAAGCAATGTGATGCTTCCTGAAACATCTGGTAATAGAAGTACCATACAACCTAACAATATCTCTGCTGGTATATACTCCCAAAGAAATAAGAAACAGAACAGAAACTGACATATATATTCTCTTATGTTCATAGTAGCACAGTTCACAATAGCAAAAAACTGGAAACAGCCCAAATGCCCATCGGTTAAAGAATGCATAAAGAAACTGGTACATACATACAATGGGACACTATGCACCCCTAAAAACAGTAATGAAACCACAGACTACCTCATGACATGGTTGTGTCTGAAAACCATTATATTGAGTTAATCCAGTCAATCACAAAAGACAAATATTGTATGAGTCCGCTAGCTAGTTTAAGGATAAAAACCACGACAAAACACTCTCCAGCTGATTAGGTAGTGTGCCTACCAACTAGGTAGGTAACTAGGTATGGTAACCAACCATAAACTATATACTATCCACTTATTAGAACATCTCAAAAACCATCTCAAATGAGATGTTCTCACTTTAGATTGGGTCAGTTCCCAATGTTGTGAGGATAGGGAGAAGATCAATTGTTTCCTGCCATATAGCAGTGTCTTAATGTTCAACCCATATCAACAGACCCCTACAAGGGCAATTAGTGAACTTTACTAGGAAATTGGATTAAGTGGGGTAGGGACATGTGTGCATTAGAGAAAGATATATGGGACAGCCCGACACTGAGAAAAATGCTTAACGTTACATATAGAGTCCCCAGAGGCAGAATCTATCTAATATTGTGTTCCTAACAGGGCACTTTTGACCTAGTTTCTTACCCACCTCTGGTGACCTGGGCAGTGTCTAATAGACACCTGGGACATTTGACTCTGTTCTTTCAAGGTACACAACACCCTTCATAGACAATACTAGAAGGACCCAAATTGGGAATCACACTGGGAAAACTGGGCTTTGCCTTGAGCTCCCTTGTCCCAAAACTAAGGAACTGAAATACTCCATTAAACTTTAGACTGGAATACTCTGGAGGTAGTAGAAGCAGATGGTTACTATTCATAGGTTAGGAAATTGGTGGTCATTGGACGTTGGGGAGGTTCAGACCTATTTACTTGAAGGGAGACCAACATATATTTTCAATTTTCATGCTCTTTCTGCCTTTTGTGACACATGCTAATCTACTATTCATGTTCTGACTTTATAAATAAGTACTACTGAAAGTATCGTTATTTATCCAACTCTCACAACTTGTATAACTTGTGTCCAGTCACGCAAGTTTAAGATGTACAAGTTGATAGTTCATTAATTTGAGGCTAATAATATGTCCTACACATGTATAAAATCCTTTGCACAACACTGTTTTGCCATTGACCACAATACTGTTGAAGCCTGTTGATGTCCCTTCAGACTCATGTAGCTGCAGGCTGGTAATGTGGAAAGGTAAAGTAGAAAGCAAGATGATCAGAGTTTCAACATCAGTGGAAATGTGGCAGGGGACCACCAGCCACCTGGGATCATCCTGGAGGCAGGCAGAGTTCCATCAAGCAGGATAGTGGAAGGACAGAAAGAGAAAGTTCCCATTTGTCTCTCATTCTTATACAAAAAGGCTTATGACAGCAAGGAGGTGTTATAATGCTGCCACCCAAATGGTAGGTTGGACCCACCCCTCTCCTTACCCAGTAGTTTCTAGTTGGCACAGTCCCTAACCATAACAGAATTAAAAATCATAAAAGAGATCAGGCTTGCAGGTCAGATTGTGACTAGCGGAACTACCAAAACCTTAGCCAACTTTTAGGTCTGAAGTTGTGCTCAGTAAGGTAGAATTATCAATGATTTAATATCAAAAGGTCAACTCTGTCATAGAAACAACTAAAGATCTACTTTTATAAAGGTTGCAACAAAAATTATTATAGGGCAATTTTATTCTGACACATGGGGTCACCATGACTGAAAATGGACTCAATCACTTCCTAAGAAAAACATGTGGCTTAAAACAAAGGAAACATATTGTCTCACAATTCTGGAGGGCAGACATTAAAAAATAAATGTGTAGGCAGCATTGTTTAGCCTCGATGTACGCTCAGGGCGCTTCTATGCTTGCATCTCCAGCTTCTGAGGTTATTCAATTTCCTGGGCTTTTGGCTGCAGCGATTCAATTTCTGCTGCTAAGGTCACATTGTTTAATCCTCTTTATTCTGTTTATCTTCTCTTATATCTCTTATAAAGATGCGTGATTGTAGAAAGAGGGCCTTCCCAAATAATTGAGGATGATCTCCTTCTCTCAATATCCTTAACTACATCTGAAAAGATCAATTTTCAAATAAGGTTGCATTCCTTGTTTCCATGGACGATGACTAGAAAGACCTTTGGGGAAGACTATTCAGTCCATATTGATAATATTTGTGGGAAGACATGATGGAGCAGCTCAATATCAGCAGATAAAAACAGACCAATGGCAGACTGTGGAACAGTAAGTGCAGGTTAAAACTGAAGAAAATGAAAATAAATCCACAAAAACCCAAATATGACTTTTAGTCTCTCCCATCTGAATTTACAGAACATTTCAAGAACAGATTCGAGACATTGGACATTAATGACAGAAGTTCTGATGAGTTGTAGGAGGACATCATGAAGAAAGCAAAAGGGCACTAACAGACAGGAAACAAAGAAAGAAAAGAGAAAAGTGGGTGTCAAAAGAAACAAAGAAAGAAAAGAGAAAAGTGGGTGTCAAAAGAAACAAAGAAAGAAAAGAGAAAAGTGGGTGTCAAAAGAGACTGAAAGTTGCTTGTAATCGTGGAGCAGCTAACATAAATGTAAGAAATTATGAAGTCAGAGTTCAATGGAAAATTAGAAATGGCAGATCAAGAAGACAAAACCAAATATTATATTGAAATATGCAAAGAGCTAGAGTTAGAAAACTGAAAGAGAAGAACATTTTCAGCATATCTGAAACTGAAAGAACTCAAGAAAAAAATAAAGCCTCGAGTTGAGATCTTGAAATATTCTATGGGCAAAATATTGAATGATGCAGAAAGTATAATGAGAAAATGGAGAGAATACACAGAGTCACTATACCAAAAGGAAGCAGTAGGCATTCCATCATTTCAGGAGGTTGTATATGAGTGTGTTAGTTGGGGTTAACTAGAGAAACAAATCCAGAGAGACACTCATATGTGTATGAGAAAAAGCTTTATATAAAGGACATTAAGAACACATCCCGGCCCAGTCCAGATCAAGTCCATAAGTCAGATATTAGCCCATATGTCCTATACCAATCTATAAAGTCCTCTTCAGATTCATGAAACACTTGCAATGACAATGAATGCAGGAAGAGCAAGGCCAGTGTTGGGGAAGTCTTGAGATCCAGTGTTGTAAGCATCTCAGTGCTGACAAGGTGTTTTCACGTGGCTGTTCTAGCTCAGGGCACTAGTGCAGTTCCCTGTCTCTTGTCAGTAGAGAGTCTCTCAGGGAGTGAGCAGAGAGGGATATGGTCTATTCTGCCTCCAAGAAGGAATATAGGATTTCCCAGAATTATCAAGAGAAGGCCATGCCCACACAGAGGCCTATTTGGTTATGATCCTATTGACATATTAAACTCCACCTCTTCAGTTGTAATCCTCTCAAACTGACACCAGATTATGTAACTACCACACCTATATTTGCCAAAAATTCAGAATCAGATACTTGGTGAACTAACTGGAGGAAATTCATATTTTTGTACATTTCAAACAAAGGTGATTCCAATAAAAGGTAAAAAATTATTGAAAACTAGCACTCATAATAAAGACCTGTTTGCATTGTGGGGCAGTTAATTGAATAATCAGCAGTTCAAACCCATCAACCACTCCATGATAGAAACAGGTGGCAATTTGCATCCAGAAAGATGTATAGTCTTGGAAGTCCTGTGAAATGGTTCTGCTGTGTTCTGCAGGGCCACTATGAGGTAGAATTGATTAGATGGCAGAAGATTTGGTTTGGTTTCTCATTTCTATTAAACACATGAAAAATTACGATGTGTGTGTGTGTGTGTGTGTGTAAGTGTGCAATTGCAGCCGTACATCTACAGGGAACTTCCAGAGATTTAAACCAGATTCAGAGAGAGTATGGAACAAGGAATATCACTACTGATATCAGATGAATCTTGACTGAAAGCAGAGACTACTAAAGAGATGTGTACTTCTGTTTCATTGACTGCAAAGGCATTCAACTGTGTAGATCACAAGTCATTGGGAGTATTGCAAAGGTAGAGCATTCCAGAATACTTATTCATGCTCATGTGGAATCATGAGGCAGACTTTTATACTAAATGAGAGGCTAATATAAAGTCAGGGAAGGTGTATGGCAGGGGTGTATCCTTTCACCATACCTGATCAGCTTCTATGTAAAGCAGATAATCTGAGAGACTGGACTATATCAAAAGGAACGTGGCTTAAGGATTGGAAATAGGTTATTTAACAACCTGTGATTTGCAGATGACACAACCTTGGTTGATGAAGGTGCGGGGATTTAAGGCATTTACTCATGAAAATAAAAGACTAGAACTTCAACATAAAGAAAACAAAATCCTCACAAGTCTACCAATAAGCAACCTGATGATAAATGAAGAAAAGATTGAAGTTGTCAAGGATTACACGTTATTTATATCCATAGGTGCAGCAGTCAAGAAATCAAGTGATGTCAACATCCTCTGTATACTTACCTCTATCTTTGGAAATATCTGCTGTCATATGTGTAGAAATATACTGTCAAACATTTTATACTTGTCATATATTCATTAAGCTTCTCATATCTGTTCAGTTGGCATGTATACTTTTATTATTATGTCCAATAGAATGTGCATTAGTATTTGCCTTTGTTGTCTTATACTCTTGGGCACCCACCTTCCAGTGTCACTCTTCGTTTACTGGCCATGTTGTGCTGCCTTGCCCCTTATTGTATATTACCGTAATACGATAATGTCCTGCGTCATATTTTAGTAAATTTTAGTGAGTCTCAAAAGCTTGTGAGCTGCTAATTAAGAGACAATTATCGGTCTCTCCGTAAATGAAGCAAAGACTAATGGAAACCAGTTCAGACGACAAATGAACCACATGAAAAAGAGTGGTAACTACCCTGAAACCAGAAGAACTGTATGATGCTTCGCTACCACTACTGACCACTCTGATCAGGAGCACAATAGAAGGTCCTAGATAGAGAGGGCTGAAAAAAGATTGGAACAGTTCCTCTGGGAGGTGCCTGGATCCTGCCAATGGCGTCACCTGGAGCTGCACACACACTCTTAAGACATTGGCTAAGAACCAACTAAGAAGTCGGAAGACCAGAAATGTAGTTCAACTAGAAAGTAAAAAAAAATATCTTTAAGTCTAAAAACAAATCAAAACCAGTTAGCAGAAATCTTTGGAATTTAAACTTTGTGAATGATGAAAATATTGGGATTAAATAACACTTTTGTAGATATACCATCAATGGGTACACTTCTCAAAAAGGCCTTTCCCTTGAACCTCTGCAGAAACAACTCCTTCAGCATCATCAATAAAATGGACCAGCTAATGTTGACAAGATTACAAGATTAATGGGGACACGCCGAACACCCAAGATAAAAAAATACACCAAAATTCCAAAATAACAAATAAGATCAGACTTACTGGTCTAAAGTGACTAGTAGAATGCCTGAGACTGACCATGAGGCAGGCACCCTTCAAGCATGAAGCTAGATGTCAACTTTCAGCAAGACAATGAGCAGAACTGTAAGTAAACAATAACATCAGAGAAGGATGTACTCCTTAGTACAATCAATGGTAGGAGACTAAGAGGGTAGCATTTTTCAAAAGCAACTCTTCACATGATCATAATTGGCATTATTAATTCTATTTTCCCATTCTGCGTTCTATATTTCTTTGTCCTTAGCACGTACTTCAACTGGTTGTAGTTCTTTGCCTGGTAGAGTAACACACACACACACACACACACACACACACACACACACACACACACACACACACAAAGTCAACAAACTTTATTCCAGAAGAGTCTGGCCATTACTAGCCCTACCTCAATTTAGTTGCTGTAGCTTTCTATTGATTTTTCTCACAGGACCCAGTAGTCCTAAGGAAAACCTTTTGAAATTTCCTGTATTTGAGATATATTTCCTTACCCTATATACATCTACTTACCTACACTTTTCCCTTCATAATATAGATTGGAAACGTTTGTTTATGGTGGCTAAAAGCTTTTGGCTGTGAACCAAAATTTGGGAGTCAGTCCCACCAAGCTCTTCTGGGAAGAAAGACATGGCGGTCCCATGCTATTAAAAATATTACAGTCTTGGAAACCCCGTCAAAGGCAGTTCTACTTTGTCCTATAGGATAGCTTAAAGTTGGAATCTTCTTATTTGATTTTGAAGAGAAATAAAAACCTTAAATCACTAGACTCTCATTTCTGGCCATTCCCCTTCCAGGCAAAATCGATAATCAAGTACACTCCTTGAAGTAAATATTTCCATTTAGCATTTTCTTTCAGAGATGTCTGAGAAAGAGGTCATAATAGACAGGTATTTGTATACCATGCAGCAGGACCGATTTCTTTTTACTAAGCTGTTTGAGGTGAACAGCCTCTCCATGAGACTAGGTTAGGCTGGGTTGACCAGAGAAACAAACACAGTGACACTCATCTATGTATAACAAATAACTTTACATATCAAGAAGCAACTTGACATCAAGAAGGCATCCCAGTACAGTCTAACTCAAGTCCATAAGTCTGGTACTATGTCCATAAGTCCCACTTCAGACTCACATGGCCACATGGAATGTCATAGAAAGCAGGAAGATCACAGGCCAGTGGGTGCGGAGTCGTGTGGATCCAAGGTCTGTGGAAACAGGGCAGAGAGCCAGCAATGCTCAGGGTGGCCACCAGAATCCCAGCAAGCAGGAGGGCAGAGTGGTAGAGTAAGAAGGAGGTTCCCAGGGTTTTCTTTACAAGAAAGCCACATCCCCAAGGAGACAGCATCAGGGGCTCTGAGGGAGAAAGATGGAGCTCTCTACTCCTATAAAGAGCTACAGTCTTGGAAACTCACAGGGAAAGTTCTACCCTGTCCTATAGGGTCACCATAGGAGCCCTTGTGGGCTAGCACAAGGGGTATGCATTGGGCTGATAACTGCAAGGTGCACATTTTGAAATCACCAGCAGCTCATCAGGAGAAAGGCAGGGCTTCCTACTCCCATAAACAGGGACAGTCTTGGAAATGCACTAGGGCAGTTCTTCTCTGGCCTGTAGGGTTGCTTGGAGTCAGCATTCACTCCATGACAATGAGTGAGTGAAGTGAGATAGGGTCGCCGATTCCAAGTAGACTTGATAACAGTGGGAGGTCATTTAACTTGGGTTGTGTCTTCAGGGGCTTTTAAAATCTGATCTCAACGGTGTCACTTTCCATTTGAAAAGGCAATGGTTCTGTGCACGCTATATGTTATGGTACAGTGGGTTACAAAACATCCAGTTCATGATCTACAGCTCAGGTTGAATGGTAACTTTGTAGCCTATGGCCAATGTTTAGCTTTTAGTAAGGCCCACTAGGGAAGCAAAAGTTACTTTTGACCATGAGAGTAGTTATCTGCAGTGTATGGCAAGGCTTTACTACAAACTCATGATGTTCAGTGCTACAAGAAACTTACAGAAGCCTGTCACAGTCCCCCAGGATCATCTTTATATGTCCTTAATTATATTAAGGAATTTATCTTCTATTTTATTGATCTTTTTTATTAAGAATGGTGTTGGATTATGTCACATGGATTTTTCTGTACTGGTTTATATGCTTATTTTGTTCTTTTTCTTATTTTTAGTTATGTGGTAGATTAAGTTAATTGTTTTTCTAATGGAGAAACATTCTTCCAAACCTGCTATGAATCCTACTTGGTCGAAAGCATTGTATTTTGGTGTGTTACTGGATATCAATGTTTTCTATCATGTGTCCTTTTTATTAATTTAAGTTTAATTGTAACTGAGGTGGGAGCTTTACATTTCAGATAATCAGTTTTGAATTCAAAATTGTAATGTACGTATCAACCCCCACAAATTTACCCTATACCCACCTTTGATTTTCCTTCATTCTCTCGTGAATTGCTCTCTTCCCTTTCACCTATGTTACTACTTGTTAACTCTCTCTCCTATTCCTTCATCTTCCCTCCTTTGCATTTCACCCCTTGGAAGCCTACAGAGTCTGTTCCATTTGGTATGAAAGTTTGGTCTTAGTTTTGTCCCTTATAACAATGATCTCATACAACATTTCTCTGTTTGTTTTTGACTAATTTCATTCAGCATAATGGTTTCCAGCCCAGTTGTATTCTTTTGATGTCCTTTAGTTTGCTAATGTTTCTGGCTAAGAATTCAAACACAGTGTTGACTAGAGTGTTGTTAAGGGGTACCTTGTCTAGTTCTACTTTTCAAGGGAAATGTTTTTCAGTTTTTTCCTACTGAATGTGACATTGGCCTTTGGTTTTTCATATATGGCCTTTACTATTTTGAGGAGTTTCCTTTCTTTTCTTACATGATTGTTTTTATTAAAATTAGTTTTGGATATTGTTGAATGCAACTTTTGATATGATCATGTGGTTCTCATTCTTTATCTTGTTTATGTGATAGAGTACATTGATTTCTTCTTGAATGTTTAACCATTCAGCTACTAGATATGAATTCTACTACTAGATAACCATTTTTGCGTACTAGATATGTATTCCACTTGCTCATTTTTAAAATATATGCTGTTGGAATCTAGGGGCTAGAATTTTGTTGAGAAGTTTTGCATTTATGTTCTTGATGGATATTGGTCTGTATCTTTCTATCTTTGTCCACTTTTGGAATCAGAGTTAGGCTGGCTTAGTAGAATGAGCTTGAAAGATTGCTGTTATTTCCTATATTTTGGAATAGTTTGTGTAGAATTGGTGACAGCTCTTCCCCGAACACTTGGTAGAATTTCCCTGTGAAGTCATCGCATCCTGAGCATTTATTAGTTGGAAGCTTATTTTGTTCAGGTTTTCTACATGTCTGTTTTAGTTTGAATATATGATGTATTTCTAGGTATTTATCCATTTCTTCTAGATTGGCACACCTGTTGGAGTACATTTTTTGTAATAATGTGTTGTTATACTTTTTATTTCATTCGGATCTTTTGTGACATCACCATTTTCATTTATAATTATAATTTGTAATTCTTATTTCCTTTCTTAATTTACCCAGCAGTTTGCCAATTTTGGTAATCCTTTCAATAAACCAACTTCTAGTCTTGTTGATTTTTTTCTGTTCTCTATTTTCAGTTTGTTTATTTCTGCCCTAATATTTATGATTTCTTTTCTTCTGCTGTTGGAGTGTTTATGTTGTTGCTCTTATTTTAATTGTTTGAGGTATTGTGTTAAGGTGTTGATTTTAGATCTTCTTCTTCTTTTTTTCCTTCATGTGTGAATTGATTGCTATACATTGACCTGTGATAACTGCAATAGCTATTTCCTACAAGTCCTTATTTGCTGTTAGTGTTATTTTCCCCCCCAACAAATTTCGTAATCTTATCCCTTATTTGATCTATTACCCAGTCATTTTTAAGTAGTACGTTTTCTGTCTCCATGTGTTTGTCTTTATGTTTCTGTTCTACTTATTGCTGATTTTTGGATTTATATCATTATGATTTGAGAATATGGATTTTAGAATCTTCATATTTTAAATTTGTTGAGGCTTGCCTTGTGGTTTAACAAATGATCTATTCTAGAGTATGTGCCATGTTTGCTGGAGAAGAATGGATATTGTGTTGTTGGGTGGAGTGTACGATATATGTTTAGGATGTTGAGCTGGTTGATTTTGTTGTTTAGCGCTTCTACTTCTTAATTGATTTTCTTTCCATTAGAGTTATATGTTGAAGTCTCCTACAATTGCTGTGGAGCTATTTATTGCTACTTTCAACTCTGTGAGCATTTGATTAACATATGTGGAAAAGAGAGAACCTGAAAGAAAGGGTACATTTTCTGCTCCCAGCACTCGTGATTACAGAGTTTGGCACACAATCCCTAGCAATAGCCATGCCTCCACAGTCTGAAATATGGGAATAGCCTAAATACACAAAATTCCAGGAAGGCCATTTTTCCACAGCACATCGGCCTCCCATAAATGTTTAGACAAAGTGCTGTTCTAAATATGCTTGACTCCTCACATGCGCAGTTAAAGGATACTTATCTCAGGGAACATTTGTCATCCTTGTCACTTATCTAAAGGAGCATTTGCTTCTCTTGTCTCTTGTATGCTTTTTACTCTCTTTGAAGCATTCCCTTGGAAAGCTTGGAATACCACGACTAGTACGTGGCCCATTTGTTTGATGTAGATGATTAACTAAAGGCTTGCATGCTCCCAGAGCTACAAACCCCCCTGTGGAATACACCCTGGGCTCTTCCCCCTCTTCTCGCTCTTCCTGAGAATTCAGTTGAACTCCCTATACTCCCTTTTCTGTCTTCTTTGTCTTTTTTATTTGCGCACATCGCTCCTTGGGCCTGTTCGATTGTGGGACTCCACCTCACAGATGTATGCTGAGGGTCTTTCACTTGGTTTGTGTATGTTTAATAAATTTATATGTCCTCGATGCATTGCTCCTTTAATCATTATGTAGTGTCCATTCTTGTCTCTTATTGTGTAATTCACTGTGAAGTCTACTTTATCAGATAATAATATTGATTCTCCTGCATGTTTACAGTTTTTAAAACCAGTTTTATTGACCTAAAATTCACATATACAATTCAATAGCTCAATCATATTAAAAAGAGTTGTTCAATCATCTCCACAATCAGTTTTTGAACATTTACTTTTTTTGGTATTGTTATAAGCTCCCCATTTATACCCAACCTCCTTTCCCATTTCTCCCATGAAACCATAATACAGACACTGTCTCTATAGCTTTACCCATCTTGTATTTCTTTTTCTTTTTTCAACTTGGAGCAAATTCAGCTTTATTATATACTATATTTGTTACTGATATTTTGTTCAGGATTTTTGCATTAATAGTCATGAATGGCAATAAGTTATTATTAATCTTTTCCATACTGTCTTTAACTTTTCCACACATACATCCATTATGTCAAGTACATATGTACATTTGTTTCCCTCATTATTCTCAAAACATTTGCTTTCTACTTGAGCCCCTGTCATCCACTCCTCATTTTTCCCCTCCCTCCCCGCTCCCCCCTCTCCCATGAACCCTCGATAATTTATAAATTATTATTATTTTGTCATATTTTATACTCTCTGATGTCTCCCCTCACCCACTTCTCTGCTGTGCATCCCCCAGGGAGGAGGCCATATGTAGATCCCTGTAATGTGTTCCTCCTTTCTCTCCGACCTTCCATCCACCCTCCTGGCATCGCCATTCTCATCACTGGTCCTGAGGGATTCATCTGTCCTGGATTCCCTGTGTTTCCATTTCCCATCTGTACCACTGTATATCCTCTGGTCTAGCTGGATTTATAAGGTAGAATTGGGATCATGATAGTGGGGCGGGGGGATAGTGGGGGAGGAAGGATTTAAGAACTAGAGGAAAGTTGCGTGTTTCATCGTTGCTACCCTGCACCCTGACTGGCTCATCTCCCATCTTGTATTTCATATACGTTATTACATAGGAAAAAACTCCACAGAACTCTGCATGTTACCAAGGCTATTCATATGCCTGATTTATGATCAGAAGGAATCCAATGGACACTTTACTCCATATGTGGACTTTGTGAGTGTTTTCTGACCCTACACTGTCATCTATATCCTTCTGAAAACTGGATATTTACAATTTAATTTCTGATACCATTCCCTCCTACATTTTATGATTTTATATTTATCATCGGTGGATCATATAGGCTGGTGTGCTTCTTTTGTGCAGGCTCAGTTGATGCCTCACTTAGATGGCTGCTTGTTTGAAGCTAAACTTTTAAGACCCCAGATACTGTTATTTCTGATAGCTGGGAACCATCTGTTTTCTTCATCACACTTCGCTATAGCCACCATATCTTCAGTGTTCTCTTCATGTGGACGAGGATCAAGCAGGGCCAGGTCATAAAAACTTACTGTTTTACAATTGGGGCTACAGTTAAGTGTAAACCCAAAATTTATTCATATAAATATTAATATATGTGGCTGGTTCACATTAGAGACATTATCATTTTATGTTAGTGGAAAGTGTCAATTGTCTTCTTGGGCCATAAGATAATTTTATTAATAGTGACATTAATTTAGCTAATGGTGTAGAACTGAAAAACTATTGAGGAAAGTTCTACTCTTGCATTTTTATGGTTGTCATTGGCTTCATAGATTTTTCACCAGACTTTGATTTTAGTCTACTTTTGCCTTTGAGTTTAGGGTATGTCCCATTTAGGCAGCATATAGATAAGTCTTGTTTTCTAATTCTGGCTTCTACAATCTATCTTTTGATTCATGCAGTCAATTCATTGGCATTCAGTGTCATTTTTGATGTGTGCACATTTGCTGCTGTCATATTGCGTGGTTTTGTTTGGTTTCTTATTCCCTATTTTGTTGGTTTTATTGGTTTCTTTGTTCCTATTCTATTTCTGTGTAGTTTTGAATGCTGCTTTCATCGTACTAATTTCTGGGTGGTGTTTTCCTGTCTGATGCTCTGAGGTTTGCCTGCTATTGGTCATTCTATGTTCATAGTAATATTTATACAGCAAGATGGACTATAACAGCTAATTAGTCCACTCTGCAGTAGAGTGCTCACTTCAACTTACTTTCGTGAAACATTTAATATACTGGATGTCCTTCAACGCATGTGGGTTGCAATACAAGGTCAATGAAGCAGACAGTGAAGTCTTCCATCAGGCAAGACAGGCAGAGTCTGCCCACAGGCTGCAGACAGCTGGGTGGGTCAGCAACAGTCAGTAGCATGGGAGCTTAGCAAAGCAAGCCCCAGTGGAATTTCTAACTCAAGCTGTGCATGGCGACAGGATCCACCAGCCTTAAACTCAAGCAATGTATACACCAGAAGCATGGCAAAGCAGGTCTCGAAGGAGCTTCAAGCTCTAGTGACAGGATCTATGTGGCTTGGCCCACAGGTAGTGCCTCACACTAGCTCAGGCAGCAGCATGCCGATCTGCTCACCAGGGAGTAAGAGAGAGATGGGAGGCCAGCTGTCATTATTTATCTGGATCATCCTTCAATCAAGTTGCAACCTGATTAAACTCTGCCCACATATTCCTATTGGCCTAGTTGGTCCAATAACTGAATTATCACACTGATCTTTTAAAAAATGATTTTTTACTCCTCTGAAAATGCTTTTATTTCTCCCTGATATTTGAGAGATAGTTTTTGCTGAATATAGGATTCTTGGTTTCCACCTTATTTTCCTTCAAAATTTTATATGTATGTCACTGCATTATTATCTTGCCTGCATAGTTTCTACTGAGACATCTGACCTTATTCCTATCAGATGTCCTTTGTAGGTAACGTGTTTGTTTTTTTTCTAGCTGCTCTCAGGGATCTCTCCATTTTTTTAAAATGAGATAGTTTAACTACGATATCTTGTGAGGTTTTTATTTTGCAATCTATGTTCTTTGGGGGTTCTCTCAGCTTCTTGAATAATTATTTTCTCTTCCTTTGTGATGTTTGGGAAACGTTCTAAAATGATTTCTCATACTATTTTATTGGTATATTTTTTGGTTCTTGTTCCAGGATCACGATGAGATGTAGGTTGTTGTTCATGATAGTGCCCCCACCCCATCAGCTTTTTCTTACTCCTTTGCTTATTTTGTTGT
Organism: Tenrec ecaudatus; assembly: GCF_050624435.1. Lineage (NCBI taxonomy): Eukaryota > Metazoa > Chordata > Mammalia > Afrosoricida > Tenrecidae > Tenrec > Tenrec ecaudatus. The sequence goes on from NC_134548.1 coordinate 86,040,096, forward strand.
TTTTCCTCATTGATTGTAAGAGTAGTTGACTTTGAACTCACTGATTCTATTTTCCCTACCCCCCCCCCCAATCTCTTCCTTAGGTCTTTTACTATGTTGCTTAATTCTGTTATCTCATTTTTTTTTGTCTTCTGGGATTCCTCTTGGTTCAGTAATTTTAGTTTTTTCACTTTCTTTCTTTCTTCTCATGAGTACTCCTCAAATACCTTCAAAGGACCTGAACATTATTCTTCTAAATTCTGTATCTGGTAATTTCATATACTGTTCCTCAGAGAACTCTTTTAAAAATATGTGTGTGCCTGGGCACCACAGAACAAAGTAGGAAAGAAGACAGAAGGAGACAAAACTCAAAAAGGTACGCTTGAGTTCTGATTCTCTCTGCACAGAGTTGAGCTTGCAGAGATTTCCCAGAGGTCAGTGAGGTAAGAGCTGAGTTGCTCCGGGGTTTGGGAAATATCATCTGTGCTGTGGAGGAGCAGGCACCCAGAAGTGGCATGTGCCTTTGGTCAATCTTAAAGGGAAATCTGTCAGCAGGTATTACTGTTCTCCCACTTTAAGAAATTTGGGTGTATTTATCTTTCTGTTGAGATTATCACTGCCGGGAAGTGAGGAATATCCCTCCTAGTGGTCCTTCTTTAGTACTTGGTGAGGAGATCTTCCTGTGCTTGTTATCAGGCAACTATATTGATGTATTTGTAGTGCCCATTCTTGTCTTTTATTGTGTTATTTGCCTTGAAATCCATTTTATCAGAGATTAAAATTGTCACTCCTGCTATCTTGTGGTTGCTGTTGACTTGGTAAATTTTTCTTCATCCTTTGTTTTTTTTCTTTTTGTAACTAGCATTTTATTGCTTGTTTTGAGAGAAGAGATATTATGAACAATTAGTACACAATTCTTAATGCATGTACTAAAATCCTAAAATGGCATGTTGTTATTTTTCCCCCTGAATTTCTGTGACTTTCCAACTTTAAATTTGGAGGCAATTTTTAAAAAGGGGTTATCAAGTACACTTATCTTCAAATATTATAAGCTGTTACATTTAAGTTACACTAATTCACAATTTAATGTCTTAGACACTACACACTCAAATGTCCAACGGTTAATAGTGCATAACAAAGTTATGAGGAGAACTGAATTACCACGACGAAAGGTGTCACAGAATACACACAGTTCTGATAAATAAGCCATGATTATAGAATTATATTAAGACACAAATCTATTAAACAACAACATGAAAACAAAATTTTAAATGTTCAAGTTATACAAATACAAAACAGTGATTCCAAAATGCTATTAATTATGCTTTGTATTACGGATACAAAAACTCCCCCACACATCAAGTGCTACGTTGACACCTGCGACTGTCAAATTTTTCCACAATTCAACATTCCATTGGTTACTGATTTTATCAACAAATAAACAACCGGTAAATAACTTTTCATCTTAAAAAAACATTTACACTTACAAAAATTTAGATGAAGTGGGATTTCCTCTTTCTTAAGAATGTTTCTTGAGCTACTAAGAAACCTCTATTTACAAAATAGTTGAGCAAAAGATTCCTTTGGATTTTACAAGAAGTTAGATACCAGTTCCCACTGATAGGCTATGGCAGATACACATGAATCAGACTTGGCTTCTTTTTCTCCTGCTTCATCAGAGGCTGGACTCTCCTCGTTTTTTCTCATTTTTGGCAGGCCAATCTTCTTTAGTTTCTTGGTTGGCTACTCCAGCATATTTTCCCTTTGCTTCTCTTTCCCCTTTTGCTTATATTTGTCTAAATAATTAACCTTCCTGCGGTTTTTATTTTGGCTTTGTCTCCCTAATTTCAGACACAGGTTTCCCTGACAACCTTGCCGATCTCCTCTTTTTGGGCATCTTGGCTCTGGGGACAGCGTTTGCCAAATGCCAGCGGACTGCAATGCATGAGAACTTCTGGCATGGCCACTGCAGCTCTGCCCCATCCTTTGTTTCTTAGCCTATTTTTAGCTCTGAGTTTGAAATGTGTGTCTTTTAGTCAGTATATAGTTGTGTATTGTTTTCTATTTTACTATGCTACTCTTTGTCTCTTAATTGGTACATTTTACATATTGAAATTAAGTGCCATCATTGATATATGTGGATTTGTTGCTCTAATTTCATTATGTGTTTAACATCATTTTTTGTGGTTATATTGATTTCTCTGTTCCTTTTCTAATTCAATGTGTTGCTTTCATTGTATTGTTTTCTGGATTTTTTTTGTATATTGCTCTCAGGTTTGTCTGCTGTTGTCTATTCTCTGTTCATCATAATCACACACACACACACACACAGTAGTTACATACTCTGTTGTCACTTTGAGACTGAAGAGTGAAGGGATGGAGTTTAGCTTGTCAATCAGGTTGCAGATTGATTACCTCATTTGGAGGCACTAAGGAGATAAATAAGTCACTGGAGGTGGGACACATGCTCACTCCATGGGAGACATTCCAGCTGAAGAGACCCAGGGAGCTACGCTAGTGCCCTGAGCTGGAGAAGCCATGTAGCGACCCTGGCCAGTGCTGAGATGCTTCTACTGCCACTGGATCCACAAGAATTTCCACCCACTGGCCTGTCATCTTCCTGCATTCAGTGTCACTGCATTTGTTGCATGCATCTGAAGAGGAATTTGTAGATTGGTTTCAGACATATGGGCTAATATCAGACTTATGAATTTGATCTGGACTGACCTGGGATGCTTTCTCAATATTCAATTGCTCTAGTATATAAAGCTCTTTCTTATACACACATGAGTCTCCCTGGATTAGTTTCTCTTGTCTACTCAGACTAACAGTATATATGTATATGTATACACACACACACACACATATATGCTGGTATTTGTTTTTAAATGTCCTTTAGTTTTTCCTTGTGTGGACATACCTTTATTTTTTCCCCATATTTGCGGAATATCATTCCTGGATTCTTGCAAAAATTTTTCATTTCATAATCTTATATGTGTCACTCCATTGTCTTTTTGCCTGAATGGTTTCTGTTGAGAAGTTTGAGCTGATCTTTATCGTTTCCTTTGTAGATTACTGTTCTTTTTTGCCATCTTTCCTCAGGAGTCTCTCCTTTTCCTTGAAGATGGAGAGTTTGACTACAATATGTCTTGATATTTCATGTTTTGGGTTTATTCTAATAGGGGTACTTTTAACTCCTTGAATGGTTATTTTATACATTTATGGATTGACACAGCAGTTGCAACATGAGCTCAGGCATAGAAACAATTGTGTGGATGACACCGGACCGGCGGTGTTAATTTCTGTTGTGCATAGGGTCACTATGGGTTGGAAGCAACCCAACATCACCTAACATCACAAACTAACTGTCCACAAAAACGATCTACATCATACTTTGGTGAGTAACCATCTGGGTCTTGAAAGCTCACGAGGAGCCACCTAAAGTACAACTATTAGCCTTTTGTCATGCATAGGAAATAATAGTTATGGAAATCAATTGCATATCAACTAGTACCGCTGAAGAACTATGAGACCAGAAAAAATATTCCATATATTGTCTAGCTATTACAACTACTCTGAAAGAACTATACCAGAAGGTCCGTAATGGAATGGGAGTAAAAGATGGAACAAAATCATAAATCTCAAAATCATAAAGAAAGCCTAGCCTTACTAGCTAAATAGAGACTAGTGGCACACCCAAGACGATGACACTTAGTTAACTTTCAGATCTGGGACTGAAATGACCTCTGTGGCTTAATTTTCAGCCAAACAGTAAATAGATCTATAAGGGGAACAAAACAGTTGGGATGCGTGCATGGATTCAATTACTCAACCACTTGAATTCTAAATGGAAATGTTTACACAAGGGCAAAGGTCCGAAGAGTTAGGAAAGAAGAGCTGTAAAAGAAGAAACACAGTGACGAGGGGGATCAGTGATATTGCATTGAGGTACTTTTAAATCATAAGATGAAATAAAATGTAAATGGTTGTTGAATATAAAACGGATGATCTGCTCTGTTATGCTTTACCCAATTTAAAATAAAAACTTCTAAAAAAAAAGGAGAGTCACCATCAGCTACTAGACACGGCTGCAGTGCATGTGTAAACTCACCCTGTGGGAATGTGTTCCGCAATCCATGGAGGGAAAGGATGGGAGCTGTTGACTGTAAAGGTGTGGAGAGAAACAGGTATCAGCTTCAAGGTTTCAAAGAAAAGTGGCAGAAGAATAAGAAATATAGAAAAAAACAAATAGGGTGATGAGGGAAGAACTAAGAAGGAGAAAAAAATGTAGAGAAAAAACAGCACAACATTGTCAAGTATATCAGCTGCCAAGCATGAAGGTGTGGTGCTGCCATTCAATAGGATCAATAAAAAGTTTGTTTTAAGATGAAGAGGAAGAAAAAAGAATGAGGAAAGTGTGAAGGGAAGAGGAAGAACTAAGAAAGATAGGTAAAAGAAAAATTTTTAATGGCACAGCACTGGTGTGGGGTTTGACCAACTCCTCGTGAGTAGGTGAAAGTATCTCTGTTCAGAACACTTTTTGCAATAATTCAAAATAGCTACACTATGTCAGTTAGCAGTTTACTGTTTTGCCTGCCTCCTTATTCTTTGTTTTTCATTCAATCTTTTTCTCTAATGAGTATTTGTTCTACTTCTTTATCCTTTCTGTTTATGTTCTGGGTCGAGAATTGTCATCTGTATCCAGTTCACTTGATTTCTCCAGTCTTAATGTAATTCTATTTTTTATAAGATCATTTTAATGGGGGCTCATACTACTCTTATCACAACCCACACATACATCCATTGTGTCAAGTACTCTTATACATCTTTTCCCACATCATTCTCAAAACATTTGTTTTCTACTTGAGCCCCTGGTATCTGCTCCTCATTTTCCCCCTCCCTCCCTGCTCTCCCCTCCCCCATGAATCCTTGAAAATTTATAAATTATTATGATTGTGTCATATCTTACACTGTCCGACGTCCCCCTTCACCCACTTCTCCACAAGGATCTACATATAACCTCCTCCTTGGGGGACAGACAGCGGAAGTCTTTGTGTTTTCAAGGGTCTGAAGTATATATCTGCATAGTCTGCCATCTTGGCCCCTTTTCTCTTTCACCTTCTGATGCTTCCTGTATAGTTCAATAGTGCAACTCATAGAATCCTCCATTATCATATCTCAATGCCTGAATATTTTCTTCAATTTTTTCAGCTTGAGAAATGCTGAGTGTACAACTTTTGGTTTTCTAACTCCAGTTCTTTGCATAGTTCATTATAATACCCATAGTTTACTTTGTCTTCAGCTCTTTTACTTCACCATTTCTTCTTTCTGCTTTGGCTACTCTATGTTTAAGACCAAGTTTCAGAGTGTCTTCTAACATTGATTTTGTTTTTTTCTTAATGAGCTTCTGGCTTTTTAATGTATAATGGCTCATGTGTCATCACACACAGCTTGTCTTTGATCATTATTGTACAGTGTATCAGATGTATCCTTGAGATGTTTTCTAAATTCAGGTAAAGGACATGCAAGATTATATTTTGATCTTAATGGACTTGTTTACATTGTCCTTATCTTCAATTTGAGTTTATTTGGGGCCAATAGATGGTCTGTTCTGCTGTCTGTCCCTGGTCTTGTTCCAACAGATGATATTTAGAATCTGTATTGTTTCTTTCCACAAATGTAATTAATTTGATCCCTGTGTATTTTGTATGGGTAGGTACATATGGATAGTCCTTATGTATGTTGTTGAACAAAGATATTTTTACTCTCTTTGCAAAATTTTATCATGTAATCCCTGGGATTGTTTCTATCATCAAAGCCATATTTTCTAATCACTGATCCATCTTTTATATTTCCAACTTTTAAATTCCAGCCACTAGTAATTTTCAGACTTTATAATTTTTCATTTTTAGTGCCAATGCTTGATGCATAAATTTAGATAGTAATCATATTAACTGGTCTTCATTGTAGGTTTATGGATATTATCCTAACACTGGTAGCATTGTACTTCAGGATGGTCCTTGAAATCCTCTTTTTGATGATGAGGAATTTAATGCTACTTTTCTTCAATTTGGAATTTCTGACATAGTAGACCATAATCACCCCATCTCACTGCCATTGACTTGATTGTGACTCATAGTGACCCTACTGGACAGGATAGAACTGCCCCTGTGGGTTTCCAAGACTGTAACATTTTTACAGGAGTAGAGAGGCTTGTCTTTCCCCTGAGGAGTGGGTGGTGGTTTCCTACTACTGACCTCCAGGTTTGCAGCTCACCACTAACACATCAGGGCCATATGGTCATCCAATTCAAAATGACCAATTTCAGCTCACTAACACCTAAGAAACCAAACCAAACTCACTGCCACTGAGTCTATGTCAACTCATGTCAACCCTAGGATTGATATAATCTTTACACACTCAGTTTCATTTTTGATGACATCTAATATTATTAGAGCCACACTACATGCATTCCGTGTTCTAATTATCAACGGACATTGTCAACTATTTCTTTTTATTTTGATTCAGGTGAAATCAGTAAACGAAAGTTCTAAAATCTTTACTCCATGTCAATAAGGTTTCATTTGACTTGCAAGAGTAGCTCCTTCTTAGTCATATTTTGAGTGCCTTCAAACCAGAGGGAATCATTTTTTTAATTAATAAATCTTTTTATTGGGGCTCATACAACTCTTATCACAATCCATACATACATCAATTGAGTAAAGCACCCTTATACATTCGTTGCCCTCATCATTCTCAAAATTCACCTTCCACTTGGGTTCCTGGAATCAGCTCGGTTTTTCTTTTCCCCCCCTCCCCCTCCCTCCACGCTTCCTCCTTCCCCCTGGTCCCTTGATAGTTTATAAATAATTATTATATCTTATCTTACACTCCCCGGCGTCTCCCCTCACCCGTCTCCCCATTGCCCATCTCCCAGAGAGGTTACACATAGATCTCCGAGATCGAGATCGGTTCTCCCTTTCTACACCCCCTTCCATCCTGGTGTCGCCACTCGTACCGCAGGTGTTGAGGGGTTCATCTGTCCTAGATTCCCTGTTTCCAGATCCCCAGAGGGGCTCATTTTATGGCACAATATGAGACAATATTCCACTGGCACTTATAATGTTTTCACTGGCCAATTCCTTTGGAAGTAGATAGCCACGATCTTTCTACTCTGCCTTAGTTTTCTTTTCTGCCTTATGGTATTTGAAATACTGCTAGCATAGCTTTCAGCATCACAGCAACACACAAAGCTCCACAGTGTGGCAAACTGAGAGATGAGCGGTAGAGTTCTTAGTATAGACAAGCAAAGCAAAGCAAAGCAAAACAAGAGACACAAGTCCATTGCTGTCAAGTTATTCTGAATTATAGCAACTCTACGAGACTGAATTCAACTGCCTAAAGAATTTTCAAGGCTGTAACCTTTACAGGATAGGAACCCTGATGGTGCTGCTATATGTACATTTGGACTGCTAACCGTAAGGTCAGTATTTCAAACCCACCAGCTGCTCCATGGGAGAATGAGGCTATCTGTTCCCATAAAGATTTACAGACTCAGAAACCCTATATAAGGTTGCTATAAGTCAGCACTGACTCAATGCCAATGAGTTTGGCTTGGTTTTGGAAACTTTCTTATGCATATGTAAAATTTGCTCTTTTTATTTAACTTTTTATTGATTTGTAATTCATACATTATATAAATCAATGGTTCAAACACATCAGAAGACTTGTGCCATCCCTTCCCCTCCTGGTCTCACTACCTTGATTATTGGTCCTCAGGGGTTTATCTGTCCTGGATTCTCTGTGCTTCCAGCTCTTAACTGTACCTATGTACATGCTCATTTGTAAGGAAGAAATGGGGTCATGATAGTGTCAGGGGCGGTGGGAGCATTAAAGAACTAGAGGAAAGTGGTATGTTTCATTTGTACTGCACTGCACCCTGACTGGCTCGTCTTTTCCTTGTGACCCTTCTATAAAGGGATATGAAATTGTCTTGACAACTCTGTGAGTGAGAGTAGAGCAGTGCACCAAAGATTTTTCAATGGCTCGATTTTAAAAGTAGATTTCCAGCTCTTTCTTCTACAGTTTTTCTTGGTATATTCAAACCTCCAACCTTTAGGTAAGCAGCATACTACCTTAACCCTTTGCAATTTTCCATGGCCTAAGTTATTCTCCAAGATCACTAGTCCTGAGTGTAAATAAGAATAGAAAATAAATAATATAAAATATTATAGATAGCATATACCTTTATGGTGCTGTATACTTTACAGCAGATCTGGGCTTGTTGTTATGTGTCTTCAAGTCAGTTCTAACTCATAGAGAACCTGTGTACAATAAAACGAAACACCACCTCGTCCTGCACTATCCAAGCAATTGTTCTTATCTTCTATTTGAAATGCCCTCATTCAACTTTTTGAACTAAGTTGTTCTCTTTCTCTAATATCCCCAGCTTAAATATATGTATTGTTGCAAGGGATACTATTTTATGCTGTAACTATTTACTAGTACTAATTGTGTGTTGGTTCATTTTATTCATTCTATTTTCAGAAAAAGGCTTCAGTCCTTGAAAAGAGAGTTTTAGTGAATTACCATTCAGAGAAACCTTGATTAAGGAGGTATGACTAACCTGGATCTTTAAGGTAAATGTATGATTTCTTTTAATGTAGCACAGTAGTTCTCAAACGTCCTAATGATGTGATCCTTTAATACAGTTTCTTATGTTGTGGTGACCCCAACCATAACATCATTTTCATTGCTACTTCATAACTATAATTTTGCTACTGTTATGAATTGGACGATCCCTGTGAAACCGTTGTTCGACCCCTAAAGGGGTTGCAACCCACAGGTTGGGAACATTGTAGAAGGAGCGTGTTTATGTCAATACAATTTCAATTTTGATGAGGACAGGGACCATGTCTGTTTGGACACCATTTTATTACAGTAAAAGAAAAATGACTAACACATTGGATTTATGTAAAAATGTTAAATTGTTTCATCAAAATTCATTTTAATTAGAAAGAACCCTGTGTTCTAGTACCTAGATAAGGATAATTTAGTACAGGGTTAATGGTGATGCATGAAAAGGGATAACCAAGCCCTGTCTAAACTTTAGGAGCCATAGAGGTGTAATGGATTATGTATAGGGTTGCTAAATCAGCAGATACTCTGTGGAAAACAGATGAGACTTTTACTTCTGTAAAGAGTTCTAGTCTCAGAAACCCACAGGTGCATTCTACTCAGTCTTATAGGGTGTACATGAGTTAGAATTGACTCAATGGCTGTGAATTTTTGGTGTGAACTCTAAAGAATGACTGGCACAGTTATAGGATAATGGAAAAAGCTAAGTTAAACACTGAAAAAAAATTCCTATTGGTGGTCACCTCTCCTTTGTATTCAACTATCCTTCATCTGCTCGATGACTTCCGGTACTACCAGGAAGACAGGCCTGGTACAGGCTTTGGGGGAGGTCTCCTCAGCACTTTCTTCTCTCATCAAGGAGGCAGCAAGGTGAAGCAACATAGTGAAGTCAGAGGGCTGATTTCTAGCTACATGTCAGATTCCAATTAGCCTTTGGACCTTTCGTCACCAGGGAAGTTACCAGTTTATGCAATGTCTCCCCAAATGAGATTATGGATGTGAAAATGGAAAGATTCTTTTTTATTTCCTTTGGATTAAATTCCCTTTCCCTGGGGTCACCAGAAAATTTATCATAGTTCTTGCGACTTCAACCTGGGAAATTAGATGTGCTCTGAAGTTATCTCTGTGGACTCAACAGTAGGCAAAGAGGTACACTAATGGTGAGACGACTGGCTCTCAAGTTTTTGTTATCTGTAACCAGCAGATGTTTCCAGCTCTGTTTAGCAGATCTTGCCACAAAAAAAGATGGGAAACTTTTATGGTCCCACAGCTGGGAAAAAAGAGGATGTGGTCTTCCGTTGAGATGGATTACCATCTACTTAGAAGATGTTTTCAGAGTTAGTATTTAAGGAAGAACAGCAAACTTACAATGAACTGAATGAAACTCTTAGTTATAAAATATTTTTCAAGTGTTAGAGTTCCTAGAGAATATAGTCAAAACGTGGATACAAAAGAAAAATGGGAACATTCTGGAGAGGCCAGTGACCAAATTATGGATGTTGGTTGTGAGTTTTACAGGTAAGCCTGTTTTCAAATCCGTAGTTTTCAGCCAGGCAATAAGACCTATTCTATGCCCATGCTTGGCCTAGGCTGTGCTTCTTAGTAGATAATATACTTGTCAAGGGGCAAAGCTAACATTTTAGATACAATGACAAGTAATGCACTTGTAGGAGGTAATAGACCATAAAGTACGCTCTAAAATTAGGTCAATTGGGTTCAAATCCCATTTTAATCACAAACTAGCAGTTTAATTGTGGAAAAACTCCACTTTCAATGGTCTAATGGGCATAATGGCAGTGCCTCCTTTCCCTCTAAGGTGTTCATGAGAATTAAATGATACGTAAAGTATCTGGCTTGCTATGAATGCTTGGTAAATATCTCTTTTGTTATACACTAAGCCTATGTGACTTAAATTGCTAAATACTTCAGTAATCTCCAGAAAGTTCAGATAAACAACGATTAGAAAAGCCAAGGGTAGCTGTCTAGGGTGGGTGTAATTTAAGCTGCCTTTGAAATTTATTAATATTTTACCTTTTACATGACCCTTCAAAATTCACAAAACAAATCATATTTGCTAAAATATTTGTGTGCCAGACATGTGTATTGCGTCTATTAGCTCACCTCACTGAATATGCACAGCAGTGTTATAAATTGTGTAGCGGGGTAACTGTGGTTCAGATAATTTAGGAAATGCAACTCATAAGTGGAGGAATTAGATTCGAATTTAGGTCTGTCTGACTCCAAAGTCTATGCTCACAATAGCACACCAACTCAAAAAGAAAAATAGAAAAAATATCCAGAGAACTATGAATTTAAAAGGTTGGGAGTGTGTGAAAAATAATTTAAAATAAGTAGTTATGGATAAAAAATATTAAACCGCTCCAATTTCTTGGGGAAAAATAAAATCAGGAGTACAGTTCCACTTCAAAAATGAAAGTCAGTTAATCAATCAAGTGCTCCCAAGTTGGATATTTAAAACTAATAAGAAATCTCAAGAAAACATATTTTTGATGGAACTTACTGTTATTAAATTCCAGGCATCCAAGAAGAAGAAAATAGGAATTATAAGATAAAATTTGATTTGCTGCAATATAATTTTATGCCTTTTAGTGGTTTTAAATTTTTGAAAATTTGTTCAAATAAATGCATATATCATGAAACACTGGATATTCCAAAATGACAATTGTTTAAAGTTTGAATTAGATCAATTTGAATGTTTTAGAACTGTGCATATTTTTCTGTAACTGGAAGCTTATATTACATGCTTTTCTCAATAATATATTGTGACATAAAGCAATATTAAAAGTTCAAAAGTGAGTATGCCATTTAAACAACTAAATTTAAAATAATTTCTGATTAAAAAATAGAACCATGACTTTTTTTCCTAAGAACCTTAACACAATGTAATATTTTTGTCATGGTTTTGTTGTCTCTTACTGTTACTTTTCTTCTATATGATCACTATCAGGAGAACTAACAGAATGCAGATAATTAGGTAAGATTATACAATTGGACAGAAAATTACTCAACTACTTCCTTGTGTCTCAAGTGAAAAGGAAACTATAATAGATCAAATAATGACAACATTTGGAAAGAGGTAATACACTAGTCTCTGGTGAAAGGCAACCTTGTTATGAACAATGTGTCAGAGCCGTGGTTTTCAGTGTGGCTATTGGGTCGAATGAGGAGTTTTAGAAGTGTACCTCCTTGGACCTCTTCACAGACCTACTGCACCTGAAACTTTTGTGTGCAACAAGCCCACTAGATGACTATGAGATACACTTGGAGAAACACTGCCTTAAAGTGGAAATAATAATTTCTGTCTAGGTTAATTAGTGAAGATGTAAAAGAATAGAAGTTACTTTGAGCAAGGCCTTAAAAAATAATTAAGAATGATCTTGTTCCATACTTAGTTCTCCAGCTAAAAGGAATATGATGGAAACCAAGCCGATTTATGTTTTGAAAAGAAACACGAACTTTGGAAAGTTATGTAGAATGCCTTCTTAGAGGATAATTTCATCAAAGGCCTTGAAAATTCACTTTTAAGGATTCACCCAAAGGAAATAGTTGCTCAAGAGTACACAGATGAGCGTACGTGAGAATGTGTACAAAAGCATCATTTCTAATAGTAAAAAATAGAAATCTACCTAAACGTTCTACCGGTTGTCTGACAGTTTGTCATATGGCGGTGGCTTGCGTGCTGCTGTGCTACTGGAAGCGATGTCACCGGTATTTCAAATGCCACCTGGGTCACCCACAGTGAACATGTTTCAGCAGAGCTTCTCGACTAAGAACAGACAATACAGAAGGAATCGACTGCTTACTTTGGAAGACGTAGCCACTGGAAACCTTATGCATAACTTCAAACACAGTCTGATACTGAAGACCTAATGAATGGAAGCAGAACATTATCAGATATAGTATCGCAAGATGGTCCCCTGCAGTGGGGGAATTAAAATCATGTAACAATTGGTTGGCTGCCCTAATGACAATTTTAAGTGTAAAAAAGATATAGCAAAAGGCAATTTATCATTTCCATACTGTTAATACTTCAATAAGAATAAAAGAGGTACACAAAATTTATGTTTTTAAATACTTATGAAAATACTAAAAAACATTAAAACTGTTATTTAAGGTATTTCCATATTGCTTCTTGATTGACACTGTCATTTATCATATTCTTTGCTTTTATCCGAGTATCATTGGTTTTGTGATTTATCCTTAACCATCTTTTCACTGTAAGATTAATATCCCATTACTTTAGAGGTAGGTTGATTAGACAATACTCACTGTATTTGATAAATTTGAAACAATTAGGTGATAGCTCTTCTCTGAACATATTATATCTTTCTTTGAAAAATCCCTTTCCACTCCTCCTAAAATGTACAATAATTGCTCTGACTATATTTTTAACTCTGAACAGTTTCAGGAATTACATAATTCATTCATAATCTTCCCTAGGAATTTGGGACATAACACAAAGCTGAAATGAATGATAGTGTGTCACTCTCTGGTGGTTTGTCATTTTTCTCTTTATATTTGTTTACTGAAATAACAAATGCAAGGGAATAAAAACTTAACGTTTTGACAAAAGTATAATGTTTAATGAAATGAACAAACATTATAAGCAAAATTCCATCTACTTTTTATATCTGTGGATAAAATGCATATTCTGTGGGTGTATACAATATCCTATTATACAGATGAACATTGCAAATGAGTAGGAAATAGAAATTTGTCATCTTCACATTGAGTGGCTGATAGCCACCCACCTAAGAGAGACTGCCGCTCTACCCTGACTGCCAGTGCTATTTTAACAATTGCTGTGCCCAATTAAAAAAAGAAATTAAGCAACCAGTGCGAACTCACTGAATTCTCCCTTTGGCCCCTCAGGTTGGAGTGCACTTGATGTGTGACTGAGGAGCTGATTTCTTGGAGTGGAGTCCACCATGTGAAATGGGTGGAATAAAGCCTGTGAGAATGGAGGCTTACGGATCTCTGTTGGCTGATGAGGCACGATTTAAGGTGAGAGGAAACGGCTTTAAAAATCTGGAAATGATCATACCTTGGAATGTGAGAAGATCGATTTCCTCATGCCCTCATGAAAGAACCATGGAAGAGATGGGTGCTATAGCAAAATGTGGTGAAGAAATTGGAGAGTGCCTGGCTATCAGAAACAATAGTGACTGTGGTCTGAAAGGATTGTTTTTAAACAAGCGGCAATCTAAGTGAGATGTCTACTAAGTCCTCATGGAATGGTATCAGAGCTTAATTGTGAAATTCTGGTTTTCAGAAGGCTGTGGATGACAGTGGGAGCCCAAGATGCACTCACAGGATCTACACATGGAAAATATATCTGATGTTTCCCCTCTGACCATAAGTGAGGGATGGGAGTATTATTAGACAGAGAGCATTGAATAGATGATTACAGTAGATTAAAATGATAAATATGTCTTGAATGGTTAAAACCTGGTCATTTGATCTCCTCTTGGATACACTTTCAGCTTGATCTGGTTTTAATATTTTCTGGGTTTTTGTTGTTCCAGATTGGGGCTTCTCTCTCCTGTATTTTGCTATTGTTGGTAACTTTATTGATTCTCTGTTGTGTATTTTTCTGTTTATCAGCATATGAAACCCAGTTTGGGTGAAATCTTAGAGACAATAAGTAGAATAGGCTTCTTTGGAGATACAGCAGGGGAGGGAGTGAGTAATGCGGAATGATATCAAGGAGTACAAGAAGGAAGAAAATGTTTGGAACATGATTGTGGTGGTGATTATACAACACTTTTTGATATGATCGAACTATTCAATTGTATGGTGTCTGGATTATATGCTAACAAAATAATTTGGGAAAAAATCAATATCCTATGTATTAGTAAGCAGAAATGGACTGGTACCGGCCATATTGAAGCAGAAAATCTTATGATCTACTATTCCAGAAAGAGCACAATAAAGAGGATAAGCATTGCATCCCCTGTCAGAAAGGACATTGCAAAATCAATCTTGAAGTACAGTGCTGTCTGTGAGAGGATTGCACTTATATGCCTTCAAGGAAATCCAATCAATAGAACTAGTAATCAAATTTGTACGACAACCGTGAAAGCTAGTGAAGAAGAAATTTAAGAATTCTCCCAATGGCTTCAGTGGTAGAATTTATGAAACATACAATCAAGATGCTTTGATAACTATTGGCGATTGGAATGCAAAACCTGGAAACAAAGAGGAAGGAGCAGTGGTTGGAGAAAATGGACTTGGTGATAGAAAAGAAGCTAGAGATCACATGACAGACATTTGCAAGACCAATGACTTGATCACAGAAAATTCTCTTTCAACAAAACAAAGAATGACTATGCACCTACAATTCTCCAGATGGAATATATAGAAATCATATTGAATGCATTTGTGGAAATTGATGATGGAGAAGTTTAATACCAGCAGCTAAAACTAGGTCAGGGGCTGACACTGAACAGACCATCAATTGCTTATATGTAAGTTCAGTTTGAAGCTGAAGAAAAATTAAAACAAGGCCCTGAGAGGCAACATATGACCTTGAGTCTATCTTACCTGAATTTTAAGAACATCTCAGGAAGAGATTTTGTGCATTGCACAGTAATGACAGAAGACCTGTTGAGCTGTGGGAAGTATCAAGAACATCATTCAGTCTGAGCTGAGAATGGGAGTCGATTCAAATGTGTAAGCAGTACATGTAGCCTCATCTCACTCCTCGCCTCCCTCTCGCTACCTGCCCTCCCTCCAAATGACTAGCTGCCCAGAATACCTTCCACCATGGCTACCTCAGGAAGTTCCCACTTGAGTAAAGGTATCAAGCAGAGTACTTGGCAGTGCCACGGGGCTAAGAAGTCCAAGCCATGTATATCTGGATCGATGGCACTGAAGAATGACTATGCTACCCCCCCCCCCACTGGACTGTCAGCCCAAGTATGTAGAAGAGTTGCCCAAGTGTAATTTTGACAGGTCCAGTACTTTCCGGTCTGAAGGCTCCAACGGAGACATATATCTCTCCCCTGCTACCATGTGCCAGGACTCTTTCCACAAGGACCCCAATAAGCTGGTCTTCTGTGAGGTCTTTAAGTACAACTAAAAGCCTTTAAGGCACACCTGTAAACAGATAATGAACATGGTGACCAACCAACTTGGAGATGGATGGGCACCTCTTTGGTTGACCTCCCAATGGTTTCCTGGACCCCAAGGTCCATATCATTGCTTTGTGCTGGCAGACAAAGTTTACGGCAGGGATATTGTGGAGGCTCACTACCAGGCTTGCTTGTATGCTGATATCAAGATTGGCAGCATGAGTGCTTAGGCTATGCCTGCCCAGAGAATGACCCCTTCATCCTGCATCTTTTGTGTGAAGACTTTGGTGTGATAGCAACTTTTGATTCTAAACCCATCCCTGAGCACTAGTATGGTGAAAGCTGTTATACCAACTTAAGCACAAAGGCCATGTAAGAAGAAAATGGTCTGAAGTACATTGAGGATTCCATTAAGAAACTAATCAAATAGCACCAGTACCACATTTGTGACTACAACCCCAAAGGAGACCTGGAAAACACCCGGTTCCCACAAAACCTCCATCAATGACTTTTCTACCGGTTTGACCAACCTAAGTGTCAGCATACACATTACCCAGTTACATTGAAGAGCACCACCCCGCTGCCAACTGTGACCTGATCTTGATGACAAAGCCCTCATCCACACATGACTTCTCGCCGAGGCTGGTGAGGCGTCCTTCCAGTATAAAAACGAAGCACACTGGACCTCCCGCACTTATGCCCAATTTCCCTCCTTCTCTCACTAATTCCTACTAGCTGTAACTCAAGGTCTTTTAAAAAATTCCCTGATGCCAGTTAATAGCACGTGGCTTTTGGGGGCCCAGGGTAAAGGGATAATGGTCTTACTCTCTTCACACCTACCTACCTACTCTCTCTCTCTCTCTCTCTCTCTCTCTCTCTCTCTCTCTCTCTCTCTCAAGCTTTCTTGAAGATTAGGAAATAGTGTGCTAGTGGGACTTGGGCCGGGGAACCTTAACGACTGTTTCCATTTAATCAGGTATATTTGTCCAGTAGGCATAGCTATTCTGAGAGAGAGAGAGAGAGAGAGAGAGAGAGAGAGAGAGAGAGAGAGAGAGAGAGAGAGAGAGAGAGAGAGAGACTATGTGTTTGTAAAAGGGGGAGAGAAAGGCTTTTTATTTGAGGTGGCTGGAATCAGGGGTAGGTCCTGTCACATTCTGTGGTTAATTCAGGATTTCTTTTTATCTTGTTTTTTTCCCCCGGATGGTGGTAGTGCGGAATTTCACTTCTTGAAAGAATATAACCAATTTTACATTAAAAATGGGAGAGGGTAGGAGAGGGAGGGGAGGGACCAGGAAAGGAAATACCTTTGGTCATAAAGTCCTGCTTAGGGCAAACTACGTTGGCCTAAAGATTAAATTCAGAATAAAGTGGATATACCCCTCCTGAAGAGAAAAAGGAAAACGTGAGCATAATTTATGGGGAAAGCAAAGGGTCACCAAAATAAGAGGAAAGAAAGAAAAGTGTATTCCTGAATCTATTCTGAAATTTGCTCTTCATTAGAAAGTAGCTAAGGCAAATAGAAGAAGTTAAATAACCGAATGGAAAATTTCAAAATACAGATAAAAAAACAAAGTTAAATATAATGATATATGCAAATATTTAGGCTTAGAAAACCACAAAAGGAAGGAAATGCTCAGCATTATCTTAAACTGAAAGAACTAAAAAAAATTTCAAACCTCGAGTTGTAATCTTGAAACATTCTATTGACAAAATATTGAATAATGCAGGAAATATCCAAAAAAGATGGAAAGAATATTCTACCATGTCAAGAAGGCGTATACGAGCAAGAACCAATGGTGCTGAAGGAACAAGTCAAGTTGTATTGAAAGCATTAGCTAAAAACGGGGTTCCAGTAATTGTTGCTATACCAATTGAAATTTTTCAGCAAGATGATGAAGCTCTGTTAACACTCACTCATTTATGCCAGGAAATTGGGTCCACAGCTACTTGACCCACCATCTGCAACAGATCCATATTTGTGCCCATTCTAAAGAAAACTCAAACTACAGAACAGTATCATCTTTAAGTAAAATTTTGCTGAGGATCATTGTAGAAGGTCACTGGCAGAGAACTGCCAGAAGTTCAAGCTCTTTTCAGAAAATGATGTGGGACAAGGGTTAGGATTGACCTTGACTGAAAGCAGAGAATATTGGAAAGATGTTTGTTTGTATGTTATTGAGTATGCCAAGGCATTTGGCTGAGTGAATCCTAACAAACTACGAAGAATGAGAATTTCAGAACCCTTCATCTTGCTTATGTGGAACTTTTACATGTATCATGGGGCAATTGTGTAAACAGAACAAGGGGATATTGCGTGGTTCAAAATCAGGAAAGGTATGCATCAGGGTTGGATCCTTTCACTACACTTATTCAATCTCTGTGCTGAGCAAATCATCAGAGAAGATAGGTTATATGAAGAAGAATGTGGCAGCAGAATTGGAGGAAGGCTTATTAATAACCTGTGTTATACAGATGACACAGCCTTGAAGTACTTGCTGAAGATCAGAGATTCTAACCTTCAACTTTACAAGTCAATATCTAGAAGGCCAAAATCCTCACAACTGGACCAATTGGTACCATCAGGAAAAATGGAGAAAAGATTGAAGTCAAGGATTTTACCATGGACAGTGCAGTCAGTAGGTCAAAGTTATATTAATTAAATCTGTTGCAAAAGACTTTTTTAGATTATTGAAAGGCAAGAATGTTACTTTGAGGACTAATGGACACCGTGCCATTTTCAATGGCCTCATATGCATGTGACAGTGGGGCATTCAATGAGGAAGACCAAAGAAGAATCGATGCATTTGAACTGTGGTGCTGGTGAAGAATATCGAAAGTACCATGGACTGCCAAAAGAGAAAACAAATCTGACTTGGAAAAATGTATCACCAGAGTGCTCCTTAGAGGAAAGAATGGCAAGACTTTTTCTTAAATATTTTAAACATATTTTCGGAAAAGACCAATCCCTGGAGAAGGACATCCTACTTGGTAAGGCGATGGGGCAGACCAAATAAGAAGGCCATCAACAAGACAAATTGACACAGTTGTCACAACAATAATCTCAGGCATAGTTACAATTGTGGGGATGCCACAGGACATGGCAATATTTAGTTCTGTTGTGCATAGGGCTGCTATGATTGTAATGGTTTGTCAGAATCAACTCCAGGACACCTAACAACAACACAACATCCACTAGTTAAATAAATTATAGTGCTATTTTGGTAAAATGTTATCCATTAAAATGATTGGTTAGATGTACAATTATTGGTATGGAATGACCTTCATAATAATTATAGTTGAATGAATAAAACCATGATTATAAACTAGAATATGTATGAGTAATATTTGGTCAACATTTTTACATATGTATTACTTTATATATCTATTTGCAGTGGGGAAAATGCTGGAATATTTTGCATCAAAATATTACCAGTAGAAATAATAGATATTTTTGTTGTTAAATATAGTAGCCTTGGTTCCCACTCATAACAATCCTATGTACAACAGAAAAAAGCAGTGTTCATACACCATCCTCATAATCATTCTATGTTTGAGCCCTTTTTTGCAGCCACTATGTCAATCTATTTCATTGATGTTCTTCCTCATTTTTGTTGACCCTATACTTTACCAAGCATGATGTCATTTCTCCAGGGACTGGTCACTCCTCTTGAGATGTGCAAAGTACACGAGTGGAAGTCCCACCATCATTGCTTTAAAGTAGCACTTCTTCCACATAGATAAATAGATGATTGATAGGTAAGTGGTGGAGATGTTAGCTGTGCTTGAGTAGAGCCTTGACTCATGACAACCGGATGCACAGTGGAGTAAAGTAATGCCTCATCATATGTCAGACCTGCTATCTTTTTCACATTGAAGCTTTGTATTTCATAGCATTTTCATTGGCTAATTTGTGGAAGTAGATCACCAGGCCTTTCTTTTTACTCTGATTCCAGAAGGTTCAGAATATGTTCAACATTATAACAGCACATAAGCCTCCACTGACAGACAGGTATTGGTTGGTGCAAAGTGTTTGCCTTGGAATTCAACTAGTATCTCCAGGATGGGAAGTTATAATCCAACCAGTAACCACTACAACCCCTCAGGGAGATAGATAAATAACTTATTTTTGCTTGTCTCTCTTGTATCACATGAAATTCTTTCATGTATAATGAGGACATAATGAAATTTTAAAAAATCATTTGATTGATGGCTCTTACAGCTCTTATAATAATCCGTACATCAATTGTATCCAGCACACTTTAAATAAAGTTCTTAAGTGTGTTTTTATACACTTATTCACTCACTGCCATTAAGTCAATGCCAACTCATAGTGACCCTATTGGACAGAGTTTAGAAATACCCTGGAGAGTTTCTGAGACTTTAACTCTTTACAGGAGTTACAGGCTGGTGGTTTCAAAGTGCAGAACTTGTGGTTAGCAGCCCAATATATAACTCACCACCAAGGCTCCTAATCTTACTTTTAGGCCTAGAAATATTAATTTGCTTTATAAATACTTTATGCACACCCCCCCCCATATTAGGAGAGTACCATTAACTTTTGTTGCAACAACTCATTGTCATTAGTTGTCTAAAATCTAGCACTGTTCTATTTCTGGAAATTTGTATTAAACCCAATCAATCCACTGCCGTCAAGTAAATTATGACTCATAACAACCCTCGGTATGGAGTAGAAGTGCTTCTTGCACTTTCGGAGACAGTAAATTTTTATGAGCTCAGACTGCTTCATCTTTTCCCTTTGGAACAGCAGACAGTGTTGAAGCACTGACCTTGCAATTAGACCCACTTTAAAAAACATTCAAGATTACCCTTTTGGAATCTCTTCAGTCACCATAACCTTCTGAACTGACCTCTCTACCTTTATTGTAACTGGCCCAGGAGAGCCATCATAGAAATTACTATTTTGATTGGACCTTACTCCTTGAATCATATTGATAAACCCAATATTTGTCACCAATTACAATTTGTTCTATAAAATTTTCTTAATTAGCATTGATTTTCCTTAAAAGAATGATGGCAATATCAGTTTTCTAATCTAACTGATCTTCCCATAATACTTTTGACATTCAGTGAGCCAAAAACTTGCTGAGGCAAAAATATTTACTTGAAATTGAAAATCTCAAACCATGTTAGATCTCAACTTCAGAAACTGCCGAATCAATGGTAATTCTATGTTCTTCTACAATAAGTTCTGGACTTTAGCCACATTTTCTTCCTTTTGTTAGATTGATAGAATTCTTTCTCTTGGTTCACTTCTGAGATCTTCCTGAACGATTCATTTTTATATCATGGCCCTTCTCAATACTCGTCCTCAGGAAAGGAACACAGAAGATATGGGTGATCTAACAAAATGGGGTGAAGAAATTAGGTGGCGTTCAGCTATAAGATAAAATAGTTTCTGGTTTCTGGGTTCTTTAAGATATGCCTCCAAAAAACCAGTCATCTAATTGAGATGTCAACTAAGTCACATGGAAAAAGCACACCATCAGTCATCGAAGAATTGTAAGTTATATAATCTGAAGTCGAAAGAGGGAATAGTATCAGAGCCTAAATCGTGAAAACCCAGTTTGCAGAAGGCTATGGATTACTGTTGAACCCCAAGATACATTTTGGGGAATTACCTAGGAAATAAGCCTCTAGAGATCTTTATTATGGATAGAGGGACAAGAGGAAACTGATTACTAAACGCATGAGAGATGGCTATTCAAGAACAAAAGGATAAACCTGACTTTAACAGTTAAAACCTTGTCAGTTGATCCCGCCCTATGATGCACGCTGGATGTAAACTGGTTTTCAACACTTTCTCTAATTTTGTTTTCTTTTTGCTTGTTCGCATTAGGGTTTATCTCAGATGTGTTATAAAATTGGGGGCTACCCTCTTGAATTTGTGCTATATGTTTTCTGGTTTTTGGTATATGAAAACCAGGATTGATGAGCATATAGGGACAGCAAGTAGTATAAGGGTTTCTGTTGGGGAGCGGGGGTGGGGTGGGGCTCGGTGGTGGTGATGGCAGGTGTATAAAAGGGAACCCATGTCAAGAAGTCCAGAAAGGAAAAGAATGTTTGGAAACTGTGGCATAAATAGTACAATACTGCTTTGATGTAATTGAACTATAGAATGATGTAATATATGTATTAACTCTCTATAATAAAGAAACAAACAAAATACATGATCTACCTAAAAACTGTAATTTTATGCAAGACAGTGTTCCAATAAATTTTTTCAAAGCTCCAATGGTTTAGGAAGATGTCCACTTGAATTGTGTTTCAAATTTAATATTAGCCCTAATCTCTAAATAATTCCCAACTCCTTCCATGGTGCAAAAAAGACCTTTTTTAAAAAAATAAGGCATCCTAAGGAGGAGATTTTTAAAAAATCCACTGCCTTCAAATTGAGTCTCACTTGTAGTGACTTTATAGTACGGGTTAGAATTGCCCCTGTGGATTTCTGAGGCTGGAAATCTTTACAGGAGTAAAAATACTCATCTTTATTTCTGGGAGCTATTGGTGGTTTTGAACTGTGTATACCTCTGATAGCAGCCCAACTCATAACTTATTATGCCACCAAGATTGTTAAGGATAGTAAGACGAATATATTACTGAGATAGCTTGTCTGCGGTCATTCACTGATCACAGAGACATGTGTAAACATATTTTGTTTGCTATGAATTTATACATGTATGAACTGGAACCCTGTTAGTAGTGTTTTTGAATTACCTTTGCATATGAGGAAATAGAAAGGTCGAAAAAGTAAAAGAGTTCAACAGAATAAGGCAAACTCACTAAAATGCCAATGAAAGGATTTGACTTCAGATGTTACAGAGGGTGTGGCTAGCGTTTCTCCCTTTTAATATGTCTTCTTCTTTTATGAGGTTTTAAAACAAATTGCATGTTTAATGTTATAAGGAATCATTGGAGGATGCAGATGATTAACTTACTTGGCTGCTAATCGAAAGAGGAACCTCAGACGAAAGACCCGGTGGTCTACTTGTGAAAGTCAGCCGTCGCAGACCACGTACAGTTCTACTCTGAAGCAGACGGACTCCTCGTGAATTGGAGTCCATGGCAACTCGTGCAACGTTCAAAGATATTTGAACATCGGTATACTTCTGACACGTGGGGGTCCAGTCAAACATCAGAGTTAAATTGTCATTTCCCATACACTCGTTCCTTTCCTCTCGGTGGACGTCTTCTCATCCATGTGTATGCATTCCGCATTCATTGACTCAACAAACGCTTAACCAAGACATATTTTAGACAATTTGCTATGGGAAGAGAGCGAAATACTGTAAGCAGCTGACTTTTTGATCTGTAGGAGACTACTATTTGCTTAGGAGAACAAAATAGACCCCCAGAAGACTGAAAAGAACGACAGGATTCTGCATTTGTTAGTGACTTCTCTCCAAAGAAAACCATCAGAACTACGGGTAGTCTGAGGTCGGAAGTTTGACTTGTGGTTCACGGTGATTAGGGAAGGCTTCCTGAGCAAGTGAGCCGTGTCTTTCTCGGAATCTCAGTCCCTTCATCTCTGGAAAATAGTAATAACAGAGTTGTCACATAGGGTTCTTGTTCGGAATTAATTGAACGCTTAACTAAGAAAGCACTTAACATAGCCCTAATGCAAAATAGGCACTGAAGAAGTGTTGATTATTCTTATAATAAAACGAAAGATGATCAGGAAAATCTTCATTTACATCAACTATTCCTTTAATTCTCTTTCAAGAATAGTTCAGGTTCATGTTTATATGGATTTTAATTTTGATTTAGTAAAGGCAACATCTGATCATTTCCTTCAGTTGGTGTTGTAAATAGAAAGATAAAACACACACACACAAATATAGTTTGGATTTATTTAGTTTGCTAAATACCAACTAAGTGATTCAGCAAAACTTCAAAGTCAGTGGGGAAAAAAAGGAAAAAGAAAACATTCAAATTACCTGTTTGAATGAATGAACTGGCAGTTTGACTTTTAGTTCAATAAATACAATCTATCTGAAATCCCATTACAGTCATTGCTCAAATAGGTTATTTGGTACAGTATGAGTTGTGAGTGGGTTGGCTGCATTTTTTCACTTTATAATTGGTTATTTTTTACTCTTTCTTTCTTCCTCAAATCATATATCATGAAATATTGAAGAAATATACATTTACTTTTGCAGAAGGTATAGGGTTTTTTAATTTTCCTTTTAATTCCTCACAATGTAAATAAACGAATTGCACTTTCAAGTAATCTAATGTACAAAGGAAATTCTAATTTAATTTATATTTTAAAAATCAGATTATAATAATGAAACATTTAAATTGTTAAGCTGTTGCATTCAAGAGTAAAATAAATTGTATTGTAGTAGCTTTGGGCAAAAATCAATAATGGCTTGAACCAAAAGAAAATCAAGAATGCCATATTATGAATTAATGTTTAATTTGAGTAAGGGAAGTTTTGAGAGATGATAGGATTGTTGCTTTCACGTAATGTAGAGCTTTCATGTGTAAGAGGGGGAAGACTGATTTCATTTTATTTTGGCAGACAGAACAAGGTTGAAATGACAGGGACACATATTTCAGCTCATAAGGAAGAAGATTTACCGAACAATTAATATTGGCAAAACTGTAGCCATTCACATTAATCCACATTCTTCCGGACTTGCCCTGAGAGCTAGAAAGAGAACTAGAACAACTTTTGTTGAGATCTGAAGCCACTACAATGTCAGAACTTTAAAGTAACAGAAGCTATGGACAGTGCCATGGCACTATTGTTATCGTTGGTAGCTGCTGTCAAGTTTCTTTCAACTGATAGCAGCACCCTAGGACAGAGTAGAGGCAGTCAGAATGCTTTTTAGGCTGTAATCTTTATGGAAGTAGGTCACCACATCTTTTTTCCAGCAGAGCTGCTGTTGGCCACAGACTTCAGACTTTTATATTAGCAGTTCAGTGCTTAATCATTGTACCACCAGAGTTCCTCCCAAGGCACCAAAGTGGGTCTAATTATGAAAGAGGCGAAAGTTATTTGGGCTGCAATAACTTTTTGAAGTCTTCTTGCTCCAAGGTCTGGTGACCTGCCAACCCTTACCCAAGTTCCTATCATATGCTTCACTTCTAAGATTACATCGATTCATCTCAACAATCACCTAATCCCTGATAAGGATGCAGTTGAAAACGAATCTATTTTTTTTCTCTACTTATTGGGTTGCTAACTGCAAGGTTGGCCGTTCAAATCCACAAGCCTGAGGGAGAAAGGTGAGGTTTTCTACTCCAGTAAAGATGAACAGCTTGGGAAACCTAAAGGGTCAGTTCTACCTTGTTCTATAGAGTCACTATCAGTCAGTATGGATTCAATGATAGTGAGGGTTTTTTTGGTGGGGGGGTGATGATAGGGTACGCAACTAGATTTTGAAAATCCAGAGAGGTATATCTGTAAAATTAAACAGAGGAACAATTAAGAGTGTTGGAAAGTATGTCCGGGAGGCAATTTTGCAATGAGATCTTCCCTGTTGGTTAGCTTTGCAAGTTCAACTACTCTTTCTCACTTTTAAAGGGAAAGATTCTGGCAGATTAATTCTAAAAGAGTTATCTTTTAGATTCCTAAAAACTCATCTCTTTGTTATTTCAGTTTACTTAGAAACCATACACCAAACTCCTTGCAATTGAGTTAATTCTAATAAAGAGTGACCTCATAGCATGGAGTAGAACAACCCTGTACATTTCTTAGACTGGAATTCATTTTGGGCGTAGAAAGCCACATCTCTCTCCTAGAGTGGTTGGTGGTTTTGAACGGTTAGCAACCCAACACTGAACCATGACAACACAAGGATTCCTTTTGAAAAATCAATTTAATTTGTGATTTACACTTGATTACTTATTTGGTAGAAAACAAAATGTATTTGTGTGCTCAGACATTGGACAGACATGCCTTGACTCTATTTTTCACTCCATTTTCTGCAGAAGTCGTCACTCCAATGCTTTCCCTAAGGAAGGAACATAAATCATCAGAATGGGAAGTAACGGCACAAGCAGTTCAAGAGCAAAGTGCACGGATCTTCAGATGCCATTTCAGTACTCACTCTATGCAACCACCTATATCCTCATATTCATCCCTGGTCTCCTGGCCAACAGTGTAGCCTTGTGGGTCCTGTGCCGCTTCATCAACAAGAAAAACAAAGCCATCATCTTCATGATCAATCTCTCCGTGGCTGACCTTGCTCATGTGCTCTCTTTACCCCTCCGGATTTACTATTACATCAGCCACCACTGGCCTTTCCAGAGAGTCCTTTGCCTGCTGTGCTTCTACCTGAAGTATCTCAACATGTATGCCAGCATCTGTTTCCTGACGTGCATCAGCCTTCAGAGATGTTTCTTTCTCCTCAAGCCCTTCAAAGCCAGAAACTGGAAGCGTAGATATGACGTGGGCATCAGCGCTGCCATCTGGGTCATTGTGGGGACCGCCTGTTTGCCACTTCCCATCCTGAGAAATGAAGACTTAGCCAACAACACTGAGTCCTGCTTTGCTGATTTAGGGCTTCAACCCATTAGCATGGCTTTCTCCATTGGCTTGGTAACTGTAGCTGAAATGGGAGGGTTTGTGTTGCCTGTTGTAATTATCACCTATTGCACATGGAAAACAAGAAAATCTTTACAGGAATTTCAAGTTCCGTCACAGAATACTAAAGAGAGAAAAAGGGCTCTGTGGATGGTCCTGATGTGTGCAGTCGTGTTCATTGTGTGTTTCACCCCTTATCATATCAATTTCCCCTTCTTTATGATGGTGAAACAGAATGTATTTTCCAATTGTTCATTTATCAAGAGTACTCTATATTTCCACATAATTTCTCTCTGCCTTGCAAATCTTAACTGTTGTCTTGATCCAATTGTATATTATTTTATGACTTCAGAATTTCGTGATCAATTTTCAGAACATGGTGGCTTGGTTCTTCAGTCATGTGTGAGATGTAAGGACAGTAATTTGGCAATTCATCAGAGGAAGGAAGACCTTCAAACTATCTCTCTTGAATGTTTGGATGATTCCAAGACAATGTAATCAATTATATAGTTATAATAAACCATATAGTCTGTAAGTCTAACTATATCATACATTGAAAGTTTTTTTTAAAACAACATCGATATGTGCCTTAAACATTGATCCCTTCCTTCCAACCTAAAAATTATCTTTTTGGAAGAAATATTCATGCCTGTACTTTCTCCCCAAATGGAAACATAAAGTTCTATGGAGTATGTGAGCAAATGTCTTCCTTTGCAGAAGGTGACTGGCAATAGAATCAATTGTCAACCAGTTCCTCAGTAATCAATCTAACCTTTTCATATTCTCCTGAGCACAGCAAAATGTAAGTTGGTAACAATTGAATATAGGTGTATTGTCAAAACATTTCAAAGCATGTAGGGGAAAATACGATTCTGGCTTTATTTAGAACATCTACACTAATTGTGCAAAGTATATTCAAGAGTAATTCCTTTACAGATACTAATGTGAGTCAAGGGAACTAATACCCTTGTAAATTAGAATATTTATATGACTTTCATTTTACACCCATGGGAATACAGACAATTTATATTAACGCAAAAATCTCCAATGTATCATGATGTTTATACACTACACACACATGTGCGCACATGTGCACACACATAAACACGGATCTTAAAGACAGAACGTAATATTTGAACCCAATTCACAACCTTGAGAGTTACAGGATTTCAGTGAAGATTCATTGCTTGGATTTTATCTGAGTGCAGGTTATGGGATAATGGTTTTCATATATTGGTATTGATTCAGAAAATACTGTGTTGTAATTGTTTATTAAAATCTACTATGTTAAAAAAATCTACTATGTTATGGTCTCCCTAGTTTGATTGCTGTTTATACAACCTCAATCACAATTTCATTTGATACATACACATCAAACAAATAATAATGACTCACACCCATACAAATAGTTTTTTGGTTGCCAAGCTATATTCACACCTCATTTTATACAAGTAAATTTATATTTAAGGAGAATATCTGGAATTTAATGTTATTTTATCTTCAAAATGAAAAAGTGATATTTTAAAGCTCCCTATAGTTAAACCCTTTTTCAATACAATTCACTCTTATTGGAAAGCTTGAATCAAAAATTTTCATATGTACTGATGACTTTTATGAAGGATTTTTCCCATAAATTGAATTTATTTGATCATTTTAAGTACTTTTTAAAAAATCGTTTTATTGGGGGCTCATACAACTCTTATCATAATCCATACATAGATCCATTGTGTCAAGCACATTTGTACATTTGTTGCCATCATCATTCTCAAAACATTTGCTTTCTGCTTGAGCTCTTGGTATCAGCTCCTCATTTTTACCCTCTCTCCCCCTCCCCCTCCCTCATGAACCCTTGATAATTTTTTTATTAAACCATTTTATTGGGGCTCATACAACTCTTATCACAATCCATACATACATCAATTGAGTTACCTTCAAGCATGTAAGACTCCAGATGCTATATCTTTTGATAGCCGGGCACCATCAGCTTTCTTCACCACATTTGCTTATGCACCTGTTTTGTCTTCAGCTTTGTCAGGAAGGTGAACATCATGGAATGCCACTGTAATTGAACACAGTATTCTTGCATTGAGGGTGTACTTGAGTGGAGACTTAATGTCCATCTGCTGCCTTAATTCTAAACCTGTAAATATATGCATAGATCTATTTCCCCATCCTCATATAAAAATATATTTATATATGTACATGCCTTTATTTAGACCTCTATAAATGCCCTTTGCCTCCTAGTTCCTTCCTCTATTTCGTTTTACTTTCCTTTTGTCCCACTATCATGCTCAGCCTTCATTTGGTTTTCAGTAATTCCTCTCGGTTACATTACCCTTGATCAAGCCCTACCAGGCCTCCTACATCCTCTTCGCCACTGATTTTGGATAAGTTGCTCCCTTGGCCCTGAGTTTGTTAATACTACTTCCTCTCCTCCTCTCCCATGTCCCCCCTGGAATCGTAGGTCCCATTGTTTTCTCCTCCAGATTGTTCATCCAGCCTATATCTTATTTAGACAGACCTACAGAGATTATAACATGCACAAATTCAAGACAGAGCAAAAAAAAAAGCAACAAAACAAAATGATGACAACAACAAAACTAATGACAAAAAAACCCAATAACAACAAAAAGAAAAGTCTGTAATTAGTTCAAGGACAGTTTGTTGGCCTTTAGGAGTATTTTCTGGTCGAGTCTTATTGGGTGCCACGCCCTGGCCCAAAGTCTATTTGTGGTGTACCCTGAGGACTTCGTTGCTCTGTTCCCCTTGCTGTTCTGTTGTACACCCTTAGTGCTTTGCTTTGGTGTGGTGGGATCAGATCGGGCGCAATTCTCACATTGTGTCTCTAATGTCTCCCTGTAGGGCTATGGGTCAGTGGCACATCAAACCTTGAGGATGATATCCCCACTCAGAGCAGCCAATCCAGAGAAGACCATATGGCTGGCCCAACTATGAGACATAACATCCCTCACTGACCCATTTTTAATATTTTATACAGAAAACATACATAAATTGCATATTTCTCATATATAATTTAATTACATGATTACGTTTTTAAGTTGTGAAATCATTCTTACCCATATTTTATTAGTTGTTCCTACCTCATTTACATAAATTCACTGCTCCTTAATCTTTCAAGTTGGTGTTGTCAAGTTGATCCTTAAGAGATAGTTCTTAAAGGAGCATAATAGATAAGACTTTTTCTTCTTTAACTGGGTAATTTGAAGTATTATTTGGTCATAGGAATACTTCAGGAAATATTTTTGATTCAAGGTTTAAAGACTACCTCAAGTTCACAGTTTCAGGAGTTCTTTTGCCCTCCCTGATTCCAGATAATATTTAGTACATGAGAAGTGGAATCCTATTATGCATTTCTCCCTTTGCTCCAGATTCTTCTATGAAATTTTAATTCACAATGTTCAGAAATAGTAGTTGGCCACCATCCAGCACATCCATTCTCATGATAAAAGAAGCAGTTTTTCATGGAGGCAATTAGCCACATATCCTATACAGTCATCCTGTTTCTGATTCTCCTTTCTCTGGTGCTTCAGCTACAGAAACAATTATTGTATCTTGGGTGGTTATTTGCAATATTTTAAGACCCCAGGAACTAAGCAACTAAGTGATACAATAAAAGCATTAAAAATATGCTTGTGATGGAAATTCTGCAAAACTGCTTGATATGATTGATCTATTGAATGGTATCATGTCTGAATTATGTCCTAATAAAATGGTTTGAAAATTAAAAACCTCAAGGACAAAAAATATTTTCAATTCAATTAACAAGGGTGTCCTATGAAACCATGACTTTAAGCCTCTATACCAAAGAACCAAATCTCCTGGGGTTTTTCAATGTATAGAAATCTTTTCAGCTACTCTGAGATGCAACTCTAAACCGTAATGAAATACTTCTTCACTCTCAGTAGGATGCCAAATGAGAGGGGAAAGGAGCCCTGGGAGTGCACTCCTTAAATCTATAGACTACTAAACAAACATTGGGTGGTTCAAACCCACCAGTTGCTCCACCAATTGCAAATGTGACAGTCGCTTCCATAAATAGTTCACCCTTGAAAACTTTTGGGACCGTTCTACCTTATCCTATTTGGTTGATGTAAGTTGAGATCTACTTGTTGGTAACCAGGTTGGGATTTGAGCTATAACACTGTTATTGCTGTTAGATGCCATTGAGTTGGTTCAAATTTATAGCAACTGCATGTACAACTGAACAAAACTCTTGCCAGTCCTGTGCCATTCTCAAACTTGTTCTTCTATTTGAGCCCATTGTTGCAGTCACTGTGTCAACTCATCTTTTCGAAGGTCTTCCTCTTTTGTGCTGCCTCTCTACTCTACCAAGCATGAGAGCCTTCTCCAGGGACTGATCTCTCCTAAAAACACATCCAAAGTACATGAGACAAAGCACCAGGTAAAATAACTCCAACTAAAAATAAAACCCCAAACAGAAAATATTAAAAATCAGAACAAGCTCAGAATGCATTCAAAATGAGATAAAATGTTGCATTCTTGACTATGTTGTGTATTTTCCATGTTTCTTGGTGTATGAAACCCAGGATGGATGAATCAATAGAGAAAATAATTAGAATAAGGGTTCCTGGGGCATGTAGCAGGGAAGTGAGTGAGTAATGGGGAACTAATATCAAGAAGTACAAGAAAGAAAAAATGTTTTGAAAATGACTGTGGTAGTCATTGTACAACACTGTTTGATATGACTGAACTATTGAATGGTATGATGCCTGGATTATTTCCTAATAAAATGGTTTTTAAAAAGAACAAAACTAATCATAGCAAGTATTGGGAAATATTTGGGGAAATTGAAACGCTTATTCACTGATGATGGAGATGCCATATTGCACAGCTGTTCTGGAAAACTGTGTGATTGTTCCTCAGAAACTAAAAATAGAACTGTCACATGGCCCAGTAATTATATATGACTACAGAAGAACTCCAAAAAGGCTTGCAAATCATTGCAACAATATTCTCAATAGCCAAAAGGTGTAAACAATCTAAATGTCCCTGAACAGATGAATGGAATAAAACAAATAATGTGTTATATACAAACAATAGAATACTACTCAAGTAGTTTCTGTCGTTGGATGCCTGAATAATGTTTCCAACCTATAGATAGCCTATATACCAACAAAACACTGTCTAGTTCTGTGCCACACCCACAATTTTTATGTTTGAGCCCATTTTTACAATCATGATATCAATCCATCTCATTGAGGGTCTTCCTCTTTTCCACTGCCCTTCAACTTCACCAAACATAATGTCCTACTCCAGGGACTGGACTCATGATAACATGCCCAAAGGATGTGAGAGTGAGTCTCCCCATCCTCACATCCAAGGAGCATACTGCTTGTACTTCTTCCAAGACAAATCTGTTTATTATTTTGGCAGTCCATGGTACTTTCAATATTCTTCACCAGAACCATAATTCTTCTTCAGTTGTCAGTATTGAATGTCAAACTTTCACATGCATGTTAGGTGTTTTAAAATACCATGATTTGGGTAGGATACACCTTAGTTATCAAAGTGATATACTTGCTTTTCAATACTTAAGGAGGTCTTTTGCGGCAGATTTACTCAATGCAGTGCTTCCTTTGAACTCTTGACTGCTGCTTCCATGAGCATTGACTGGGGATCCAAGCAAGATGAATCCTTCACAACCTCGATCATTTTTTCTTTTCTTTTTCTGTTTATCATGATGTTACTCATTGGTCCAGTAGTAAGGATTTTTGTTTTCTTTACATTGAATTGTATTTCAAACTGAAGGCTGCAATCCTTGATCTTTGTTTGCAAGTGCTTTAGGTTCTCCTCACTTTCAACAAACAAACAAGATTGTGTCATCTGTATCTCCCAGGTTGTGATTAACACTTCCTCAAATGCCAATGCCTCATTCTTCTTCATATATTCCAGTTTCCCGGATTATTTGCTCAGCATGTATATTGAATAAGTATGGTAAGAGGATATGACCCTCACGCACACATTTCCTGATTTTAAAACATGCAATATTCCATTATGCTGTATCAACAACGTCCTCTTGATTGACTAAGCATGCGATATAATACTGTATGCTTTGCTTCTCACTGGGCTCTTGAAATCTGTAAAAGTATCTATCTCTACATTAAAATGGCCCTATGAATTTTTAGTTGCTATATGACCAAAATTTGTCCTTGAGTTATCCCATCTGAACGCAGAGACCATCTCAAGAACAGATTTGAAGCCATGAACACTACTAATAAAGGAAACCTGATGAGATGTGGGAGGATATCAAGAATATAATTCGCCAACTAAATCCACACAGAAGAAGCACACCAGCTTGTGTGATCCAAGAATGGCCATTATAAAACTTCAATATTATGAGGAAAAAGGCATCAGAGCAAAAATTATGAACACCCAACTTGTGGGTGGCTATGGGGCACGGTGAGAGCCCCCAAACCATCTGCAGACTATTTGGTCAGATTGAGCCACTGGCAGATCTGCTCTAACCACAAGCAAGAGTCTAGATCAGAGCCTTACTATCAGACAGAGAACATTTTAATCTTGATTATGCTGGATCTCTACACTTGACCAGTTGATCACCCTACAGATGCTACCTGAATTTGTTCTGGGAGAAAGTATCTCTTATTGGTTCCATGACAGAAATTCCTTCCTTGGCTTTATTATTGTTTGGGGCCTTTTCCTTCTTACACATTATAAGTATTTTTGTATACTATTATGTTTTCACCTTACCACCTTAGCATGATTTTGTTTTCTGTTGGATCTCCCAGATGTGAAGCACAGGAGTGGATGCAAAATGATAATAATGGATACAGGGGGATATAGGGAATAGAGGGTTGTGGGGGATAGGGAGGGAAAGGGAATTTCTGGAGTAACTAATGAATACTGTAGGGAGGAAGGAGGGAGCACTAGAACAGATTGTGATTACATAAATCATCTTAAAGGCGATTTAGTGATGGGGAGAAGAGATGCTCTAAAATTGATATGGGGGTAATTGTACAATTCCCTGTGATATGACTAAATGATTAAACTATTGAATTATATGATATATAACTTACTTGGTGATAAAACTGTTGGAAACAAAACAAAACAACATCATTCACGAAGAAAGCAAAAAAGTGATGAAAAACACAGACAGAAAAAAAAAGATCACAGTGGACGTCAGAAGAGACTCTGAAACAGCCTCTTCATCGTAGTGTAGCTAAAGCAAGTGGAAGAAAGGATGAAGTCAAAGAGCTGAATAGAACACCTCAAAGGGCAGCTCAAGATGCAAAAGTTAAATATTATAGTGGAATGTGCAAAAACCGAGAATTAGAAAATCAGAAGTGAAGAAGGGTGCTAAGCATTTATTAAACTGAACGAACTAAAGAAAAAAATTCAATCTCGAGTTGCAATCTTGAAATGTCTATTGGCAAAACAATGAATGATGCAGGAAACATCAAAAGAAAATGGGAAGAATACACAGAGTACCAAAAAGAACTAGGCAATATTCCACCATTTCAGGAGATAGCTTATGAGCAAAATCCAACGGTGTTCAAGGAAGAAGTTCTAGCTGCTCTGAAGGCATCAGCTAACAATTAGGCTCCAGGGATTGATGGAATACCAATTGAAAATGCTTCAACAAGCTCATGAAGCACTGCAATCACTGATTTGTCTATGACAGGAACTTTACAAGACAGTTACCTGGCCAACTGACAAGAATAGATCTATATTTGTACTAATTTCAAAGAAAAGTGACCCAGTAGAATGTTAAAAAAATTTAAATGACATAATTGATATCACATGCCAATAAAATTTTACTGAAGATCATTTAATGACATTTGCAGCAATATATTGACAGGGAGCTTTCCGAGGCTCAGGTCCAATTCAGAAGTAGATGTGGAAAAATATGTGTATCATTGCTGATGTCAGATGGACCTTGACTGGAAGCAAAGAATACCATAAAGGTGTTTACTTGAATTTTATTGAGTATACAAAGACATTCGATTGTATGGATCATGGGGTAGTTAGTTTATTGTGCCAATCTGGCCGATAAACACAAGTGGGGTTATTTGAAGGGTGGAGGGATAAATGATTTAGTGAGCCTCACCTTTCTAGTTCTTGGGTCTCTTGCTTTCTGATAATCGAGCCAGGGTGCAGCTACCTTAGCCAGTTCCCTGCTTTATCTGGCAAGGCTCACTTCCGGCAAGAGATGCCTGAGGAAAAGCCACATGGACCTCACCCAATGTAGCCCTGAGTGTTGAAGCAGCGGTGTGGAGACTCCTGCCAGCACCGAGATGCTTACACATTCACTGACTTGGCTTTTCTGCTGCAGTCAGCATCATTGCGTCTGTTTTGTGAGATGGAGGAGGAGTTTTTATTGGTGTTGGACATATGGGTTAATGTTGGACTTGTGGGCTTGGGCAGCACTGGGTTGGGATGTTTTCTTGATGCACACTTATATAAAACTCTCTCTGATATATAAGTTTCTCTTGATTTGTTTCTCTAAAGTACCCAGACTAATACAGATCATAACAAAGTATGGGTAGCCTTGAGAAGACTGGGAATTCCAGAACACTTCATTGTGCTCCTGTAGAACTTGGAGATGAATCTAGAGGCAGTTGTGCAAACAGAACAAGTGAATACTGTATGGTTTTTTGTTTTTTTTTTAAATTTTAACAATTTATTGGGGCTCATACAATTCTTTTCACAGTTCATATATATACATACATCAATTGTATAAAGCACATCTGTACAGTCTTTGCCCTAATCATTTTTTTCTCTTTTCTTCTTTTACATTTTATTAGGAACTCATACAACTCTTACCACAATCCATACATATACATACATCAATTGTATAAAGCACATCCATACATTCCCTGCCCCAATCATTCTCAAGGCATTTGCTCTCCACTTAAGCCCCTTGCATCAGGTCCTCTTTTTTTTCCCCTCCTCCCTCCCCATTCCCCCCTCCCTCATATGCCCTTGGTAATTTATACATCGTTGTTTTGTCATATCTTGCCCTATCCGGAGTCTCCCTTCCCCCCTTCTCTGCTGTCCCTCTCCCAGGGAAGAGGTCACATGTGGATCCTTGTAATCAGTTCCCCCTTTCCAACCCACTCACCCTCCACTCTCCCAGCATCGTCCCTCACACCCTTGGTCCTGAAGGTATCATCCACCCTGGATTCCCTGTACCTCCAACCCTCATATGCACCAGTGTACAGCCTCTGTCCTATCCAGCCCTGCAAGGTAGAATTCGGATCATGGTAGTTGGGGGGAGGAAGCATCCAGGATCCGGGGGAAAGCTGTGTTCTTCATCGATACTACCTCACACCCTAATTAACCCATCTCCTATCCTAAACCCCTCTATGAGGGGATCTCCATTGGTCGACACTTGGGCCTTGGGTCTCCACTCTGCACTTCCCCCTTCATTTAATATGATATATATATACATATATATATACATACATATATACATATACACACATATACACATACATACACACACATATCTTTTTTTTTTTTTTGCATGATGCCTTATACCTGGTCCCTTGGGCACCTCGTGATCGCACTGGCCGGTGTGCTTCTTCCATGTGGGCTTATTTGCTTCTGAGCTAGATGGCCGCTTGTTCACCTTCAAGCCTTTAAGACCCCAGACACTATCTCTTTTGATAGCCGGGCACTATCAGCTTTCTTCACCACATTTGCTTATGCACCCATTTGTCTTCAGCGATCCTATCATGGAGGTGTGCAGTCAATGATATGATTTTTTGTTCTTTGATGCCTGGTAACTGATCCCTTTGGGACCACTCGCTCACTCAGGCTGGTGTGTTCTTCCATGTGGACTTTGTTGCTTCTGAGCTAGATGGCCGCTTGTTTATCTTCAAGCCTTTAAGACCCCAGTCACTATCTCTTTTGATAGCCGGGCACCATCAGCTTTCTTCACCACATTTACTTGTTCACACACTTTGGCTCCAGCCGTTGTGTCGGGAGAGTGAGCATCATAGAGTTCCAATTTAATAAAAGAAGGTATTCATGCATTGAGGGAGTGTTTGAGTAGAGGCCCAAGGTCCTTCCGCCACCTTAATACTTGACCTATAAATATAGACACATAGATCTATTTCCTCATCCTCCTATATATATTTGCATGTACATGTCTTTGTCTAGACCTCCATGAATGCCCTTTGACTCCTAGCTCTTTCCTCCAGCTCCCTTGACTTTCCTCCTGCCCTACTACCATGCTTCATCGCCACCTGGGCTAGAGTATACCTCTTCTCTAAGCAACCTTACCCTTGATCATTTCCCACCAGGCCTGCCACTCCCACTTCTCTACCATTTGGGGTCCCATGTTTTACCCTTGTCCCTGGGTTTGTTAACACCACTTCCTTACCCCCCCTACCCCCCCACCCCAAGTCCCCCCAAAACTGTCGGTCCCGTTGTTTTTCCTCCAGATAGTTCATCCAGCCTGTCCTATTCAGACAGACCTGTGGAGTCACTAACATGCACGAAAACTACACAGAGGAAAACAAAGCAACAGTATACAACCAGACAACAAAACAACAAAAACAAACCACTGACAAAGAACAGAATAAAACAGTTCACAAGAGAAAAGCTTGTAGTTAGTTCAGGGATCGTTTGCTGGCCCTTAGGAGCGTTTTCCAGTCCAGTCTGTTGGGGCACCACGCCCTGGCCCCGAAGTCCACTTTCAGCATTCCCTGGGGACCTTGCCACTCCATTCCCTTGCTGTTCCACTGCACTCCCCCAGTGCTGTGCCTCGGTGTGGTGGAATCAGGTCAGGTGCAATTCCCACACTGTGTCTCCGGTGCTGTCCCCTGTATCGCCCTTAGTCACTGAGGGGCATCATGTCTCATAGTGGGGCCAGCCATGTTGTTCTCTCTGTGGACTGGCTGCTCTACTCAGGAACATACTGTATGGTTTAAAGTCAGAAAAGGTGTGCAACAGTTTTGTATCTTCTCACAATACTTACTCAATCTATATGCTAAGAAAATCGTGAGAAAAGCTGGATTATATGACGAAGAATGTGGCACCAGGATCGGAGGAAGTCATATTAACAAGTGGTGATATGTAGATGATACAACCTTGTCAGCTGAAAATGAAGGAGGACTTGACATAATTGCTGATGAAGATCAGGCACTTCAGCCTTCAGTACGGATTACCCAAGCTATAGCATTTTAAAATATATGCATGTGAAATTTTGACATTGAATAATGTATACTGAAGAAAAATTGATGCATTTGAGTTGTGGTGCTGGAGAAGACTATTGAGAATACCATGGACTGGTAAAATGACAAACAGATCTGTCGAGGAAGAAGTACGGACTGAATGCTGTGCAAGAAAGATGAGAATTCATCTTACATACATTGGACATGTTGTCAATAGAAACCCATCCCTGGAGAAGGATATCGTGTTTGATAAAGAAGAGGGGCAGTGGAGGAAACCATTGACACAATGGTAGCAACAATTTCCTCAAGCATAGGAACAATTGTGAGGATGGCACAGTACTGGGTAATGTTTTGTTCTGTTGTGCATAAGGTTGCTATTGGTTGGAACCAACTTGATGGCACCTAACAACAATAATGATATGACTATCTAGTAGCACTATGGGTTAGTAATTGGGCTGCAAATTGCAAGATTGGTTAGTCTCTGAAACCCTTTATAGGACTTCTGTGAGTTAGAAGCAACTTGATAAATGTCAGGTCATCGAGTATATTGGTTTTATAGTGTGTTTATCTTTATCTTTCGGAGTTATTCACTCTAACTTTTTGCCATAGTCTGAGGAGCTGTCTAAAGCAATCTCTATAATTTTATAAAGCTAGTTAGAACAGAAATTAAGCTTAATTAAAATTAATTATAGCTTATTTTAAAATTATATTTGGAGAGGGTAAGCAATGAGTGACCACATGAGTTGTGGAATGGCATCAAGAATATCATACAAGATGTAGGGGGAAATGTCATTAAAAATAAAGGAAAGAAAAAGCACTAAAGTGGATGTCAGAATAGACTCAAATTTTCTATTGAAAAAAGTAGCAAAAGGAATGGAAGGAATGAAGAAATAAAATAACTGAACATAAAATTTCAAAGGGCAGTTGAGGAACTCAAAGGAAAGTATAATGAAATGTGAAAAGTTCCAGGTCTATAAAACCAAAAGGGAAGAATACAGCATTTTCCAAGCTGAAATTACTAAAGCAAAACTTCAAGTCTCAAGCTACAATATTGAAAGATTCTATGAGATTATTCTAAAGCGATTATTGCAGAATATAGAAAGAGGTATCAAACTCCCAGATTCATTCTATGAATAACCCTGATTCTAAAACCAGGCAAAGCCAGAAAACTACAGATCAGACCTCATGAACATACATGCAAATATTCTTAACAAAATTCTGGCCAATAGATTCCAACAACATTTCAAAAAAAATCGTGACCAAGTGGGATTCATACAAGGGATGCAAGGCTGGCTACACAGTCTAAAAACAAACAATGTAGTCCACCACATAAGCAAGACAAAGCATAAGAACCACATGATGATATCACTAGTTGCAGAAAAGCATTTGATAATACACAACACCCATTTCTAATAAGAACACTCAATAAAATAGGAGTAGAAGGGAAACTTCTAAACATAATAAAGGCCATATATGAAACACCAATGTCCAATATCATACTCAATGGGAAACAATGGAAACATTTCCCCTGGAATTGGGAACTAGACAAGGTGCCCCTTATCCACCACTCTTTACATTGTGCTGGATGTCTTAGTCTTAGCCATTAGACAACAAAAAGAAATCAGGGGAATACAATTAGGCAAAGAGAAGTGAAGCTCACACTATTTACAGACAATACAACTATATATACAGTAGATAAAACCGAGGACTCCATGAAAAGACTGTTGGAAACAACTGAAGGATTTAGCAAAGTAGCAGGATACAAGATAAAAAACAAAACCCAGAAATCAATCGATTCCTATGTCCCATGGAAAAGAACTCTGAAAACGACATCCAGAAAACAATGTGGTTCATAATAACCACATAAAAGATGAAACACCTAGGAATAAATCTAACCAAATAGCAAAAGACCTGCTCAAAGAAATCTATAGAACATTATTAACGAAGCCAAGAGAAGTACACAAACGCAAAAATATCCTGTGCTCATGGATAGGAAGACATACTATGGTGAAAATATCAGTACTACCTAAAGCAATCTTCAAATTTAATGCAATTCTGATACAAATCCAAATTTAATTCTTTAAAAAAATAGAATAACTAAGTATCAACTTTGTATGGAGAACGAAGAGGGCCAGGATAACCAAGAACTTCTCAAAAAGAGAAAAAAAAGGAACGAAGTAGAAAGACTTGCACTACCTGACCTCAAAACTTATTACACATCCATGGTAGTCAAAACAGTCTGGCACTGGTACAATACTATATATTATTGATATACACACCAATGGCACAGGAAAGAAAACCTAGAAATAAAACCATCCACCTACAGACAGATTTTTGACAAAGAACCAAAAATCATTAAATGGTTTAAACAAATGGTGCTGGAAAAATTTGATCTCCATTGGAAGAAGAATGAAACTGGACCCATACCTCACACTTCACCAGATGAAACAAACAAACAAAAAAGTGAACTCAAAATGAATTAGAGAACTAAATGTAAACTGTAGATATATCAGGATCATCAATGAGAAAACTTAGAAAACTTAAAGGCCATATTTCAGGGAATATAAGGGTTATCAAATATAATAAATGAAGCACACAGAGTGGAAGATTCAATAAATGACAAGAACTTACTAAAAATAAAATATTTATACACATCAAAAGATTTCATCAAAAGAGTCAAACCAGAGGCCACACACTGGGGGAAAATCTTTATCAATGACACAAAGTACAAGGGAGTAATTAATAAAATCTCTAGAATTCTACAACACCAAGTAAGAAAAAACAACAAAAAATAATCCATTTTAAAGGTGGACAGAGGACATGACAATTTACAAAAAATAAAACTCACATGGCTAACACACGTGAAGAAATGATCATGATCATTAACCATCCAGGAAATGCATATCAAAACAATGGTGCTGTATCACCTTACACCCACAATGACAGTCCAATTAAAAAAAATAAAGAGCACCAAATGCTGGAGAGACTGTAGAGATTGGAACTCTTATACACTGTTACTGGACTTTCAAATATGTAACCATTGTGAAAAGGAATATGACTATACTTAAAAGCAATTGGCAATAGAACTACCATACAACTCATCATTATTTCTACAGGACATATCCCCAAATAAATAAGAAATGAACAGATGTATGACTTCACATGTTTATCGCAGCACAATTCACAATATCAAAAAGCTGGAACCAGGCCAATAGAAGAATGGATACTGTCTTCCTATACATAAACATATACACACAATGTAATACAAAGGCAAATGTCATTGAACCGCTTTGACAGAGGAGACCTCAATTCTGCTTGGGTCCATTTTTCAAGAGGCAGGGAGAGGGAGAAGACCATTCAGTTGCTGTCACATAACACTGTGCTAAGATCACACTAAACCAACAGATATCCCTACAAGAGTGAAAATTGAACCTTGCTGAAAATTCAGGTCAGGATGTCGAGGGTGGGGGCGGGGTGGCATGCATTTCTCAGGGAGAACGATTACATTTCTGTTGGTGGGTAAAAGGGGAGAAGCAATCTTCAACAGGGTATAAAACTACTAAATGATATAAAACCCAAGGTGGGAATATACCTGATATTACATCCCTAATTGGGCACTTTGGGCCTAGTTTTTATTCAGTTATTGGTGATCCAGGCCAGGCGCTATAGACTAATGGGACTTAAGCCTGTTCTTTTGTGGCACACATCCTTCATAGTCTATACCAGAAGAATTCAATATGGAAGCCCCATTAACTGAACTGGACTTTACCTCAAACTCACCAGTAGCTCTTAGACTTAAGGCTTAAATTGCCTAGTGTGAGAAGAATCAGATGATGGCTATCCCAATGTTATAGAACTATAGATCCTTGGGCTATGGTGTGGATCTCTTGCCTTAAAGTTGATGGCCAGAGACTACCCTATATTTACTATTAATTACCTCCTTGCTTTTTTATGACAC
Source organism: Tenrec ecaudatus (assembly GCF_050624435.1). NCBI lineage: Eukaryota > Metazoa > Chordata > Mammalia > Afrosoricida > Tenrecidae > Tenrec > Tenrec ecaudatus. The sequence continues at coordinate 86,081,496 of NC_134548.1, forward strand.
ATATTAATCTGGTGGGCATGGTTCTACCTTTGTGAATTAATGTCATTGAAAGTTTTACCCTATCACCAACCCCATTGTTTGTGTAATTAGTGTCTAGTCACCGAAGTGTTTAATCTGTATAAGTCAAGAGTTCATATATTCATATATATGATGATTCATAGCCAGCCTATATTGCTTAATTTCATTTTCTCAACAACTATTTTCAATTCTGTACAGTTGGCTAAATTAATGACACTATCAATAAAATTATCTTATACTCCAGGGAGATGATTGAGTATATTAAAATCTATCATAAAATGATAATGATGCCTCTAAAATGAACCAGAAACATACATGAACCAAAAATACAGGAGTGAATTTGGTGCTGAAACTCGATTCTAGCCGCAATGTAAGAACAATTAGTTCTGATGACATGGCCCTATATATGAGACTTCCCCCCCTGAAGATATGCGTGCTACAGCTCAGTGTGGCAAAGAAAACTGGAAGTAGCTGGCTATCATAAAGAATAGCTTTTGGACTCTTAAAGGGTTATCTTCAAACAAGCAGCCATCTAAGTGAGCCATCAAATTAGACCACATGGAAGCAGCACACCAGCTTCTGTGATGTACTGAAAACATTAGCCAAAACCAAGGCTCCAGGAATTTATGAAATTCCAATAAACTGATGAAGCACTGGAAGCACCCAAGTACTGGAAGCACTGGAAGCAAGCATCAAGATAACAGACACTTTTAAACATGAATTAAAGTTATTAATTACAGATTTCTGTTGTACATAAGGTTTCTATGAGCTGGAATTAACTCAATGGAACATAAAACCAAATATATGGGGCGGGGGGGTGTGTGTGTGTGAGGGGGGGATGGCGACTTTGATAGAACTCACCCCTCCAGAGCTCTAGCTGCCAGATCAGAAAATTGGGAGGTAGGGCAATGGGGAGGTGGAGTCCTGAAATTAGAACTAGGGTCTCTCCTGAACCCCTTTTTGCATGGGATTTCCACTCACAAAGCAAACCAAGAACACTCTAAAGCGCTGTAGCTTTGGTGAGCCGGTATGGGTGCCGGCTGTGCTGGGAGCAGTGATTTCTGCAGACAGACGCCCCAGGGAACAGAATTCCAGACAAGAGGGGAAACCCATGTTGGAGTTCTCCAGAGTTGGCTGCCTTGAGCTCATGGCCTGGGGAGTGGTGGTTGTGGGTAGCCATAATATAGAATAGAAAAAAAAGTAGATTATTACCTCAAGTAGATTGCAGTGTGGGAGAAAATAGACGGATAGTTGGAGTCCAGGGAGTGAATTTAGTTCCAATTGGAGAAGGAAACAATCCCCCTGATAAGCTGGATCTCCCCCTCTGGGGGTCAGCCTGACAGCCCCTAAATCAGAGCACATCAGAAGCATAATTTTAAAAAGGGTGAAATATATATTATTGATTTAAAACTCAAACCCAAATCTGGTTGCTCAGCTCCAAAGAGCACATAGGCAGAGTCCCTTAACATAAATTAGCATAAGAAGAAACCTAGCTAAGGAATACCAGAACTCAGGTACAGGGCCTAGTGGTTTTTTGCATAACAAAGACCCGTTGTAGCAAGTGTCAGCTATAAACAAGCACTGATCTGCAGCCCAGAGACAGTGGGAGTGAATTTCATTTCATTTTATTCTAGCTGGCCAGGGGGATAAAAATAAAATCCTCTGATCTAGTAAGCACCAGCAGACTAGATAGGACAATAAGCCCAGTTTCCCTTTCAGTGATTCATACACAAAGCTGGGGAGGCCCTGCCTGTTCTGGGGCCCAAGATGGGGCTGTGGGAACACACCAACCCCCATCCTCTGGCCCTGCAGCAGTGTTACATACAGCAGAAGCAGGTACACCATGGAACTCCAGCACTCAACTGATGCCTGGCCATGGGTACGATCTTGCCTTTGAAGTAATCCCACACAGCATCTGTGGAACCCTACATCACACAGGTACACCACCAAGTTACCTTGAGGAAGAGTTGGAATTCCTCCAGCCTCAAGGACAGGTGATCAAGTCTCAGTTATCTCCTTACCTACTTCTCTATTTCTTCTTTTTCTATTCACAAGCCCTTCTGTCTTTCCCAACTCAGTCAGTCTCAATGAGCTGAGGTTCGTGTTGGTTTTTTTTCCCCTCTCCCCACTCCCCCTTCCCCCCGCCTCTTTCTCCTCTTCGCTCCCACTCTCTCCTATCTTATGCAACTACTGGCTTCCAGGTCACTACCCTCCGCTTAGAGCAAATCAACCCAAATAGCAGGAGAAACTCCAGCCTGTCTTCTGTGGGAGTGTTGTACACCACATAAGGCAGCTGGGATTAACATCTGCATCATGCTGCGCTGCTGAGGAAACCTCCGTCGGACGTCTAAGGTGATCTTGTCAACAACAGTAATTCTGCCCAGCATCACTGGGTCCTGGCATTAAAAGGACACACCAACCTGCCATTGTGGGGCAGGGTGTAAACCCCTCTGGACCCACATTCAAGCAACCAAGGATCAGCTATCCCTTTATTCTTTATTTCCTCCTTCTCTCTCTCCTCCCTCTTTACCATCACAGCCAATCTTAGTGAACACAGTTGGGTTTTTTTCCCCCCATTTTCTCTTTTTTTCTTTCTTCTTTCTGTCTTTGTTCTCTTCGCTTCTCTCTCTGTTTGTATGATTCTCTCTGCTCCCTCTTATTCCTTTAACATGCCACTGCTGTTTGCCAGAACCCTACACTCTGCCTAGGGCAACCCTGTCCTGCCAGTGGGCAGCCTGACCCCTAAGACAGTTCTACACACAGGACGAGTCAGTGCTACACACACAACAGCATGGGGTCAGCTATTTCTTTAACTATTTTTAAAATTCATTGTCCTACTTCCTCTTCTCTTTATTTTCTTTCTCTGTGTTCGTCTTTCACGTTTGCTTCTTTCCTCCTCTTCTTCTAGTTTTTCTCTATTTCCTACCACAGCCTCAGCAGATTTAGCTCTCGTTTTTAGTTGTTTTCTTTTATTTTCTTTTTCTTACTGTTTTCACTTTTTTAAAACTCTGTGCATTTTAGTTGTGTGTGTGTGAGTGGGTGTCAGTTTGCTTGGCATTACTGCTCCAGTCTGTGTCTTCCTATTTTTCTCTCTTTCCTCTCCTTTCACTCTTTCCTGTCACAAGCCACTAGTGGTCTCCAGGCTACTCCCCTCTGCCTAGGGAATCTCTGAAGGCCCAACTGGGGGAGCTCACACCCACATTTATTGCTTTGGAAAACAACTGGAGAATTCAAATCAGTCCTCATCCACACAGCAAGCAGCGGGGGATTCTCCCCTACAAAAATTTGGGGTATCACCAGCCTAAATCCTGAGGCCTTACAAGTGACTGGGGGAAACACCTGATAACCACTAGTGGGGCTCCACGCTACTGCGGGAATATCCACTCAACCTCCACGGCGATCTCTCTGTCTATGGTAAGTCCCCTGTCAGACAGAGCTCTACACCAAGGAGGGTATACCCGCACGACCTCCTCAGCACTACAGTTGCAGAGAAAAATACCACAGGCCAGCCGAGGTGCTCCAAGAACTGTGAAGCCTACTTAGAGATCGGTCAGGGAAATGATGCCTTCGTGAGCCCACAACAACTCGACCAGTGTCACATGAGAGAAATATCCAACACACATTCCTAGAAACGTAATGCTGGACAGCTAGGATAAGAGTAAAACCACAGGATGATATAGCGATAGCCCGAACCATCAGTACAGCTACCGGCAGGTAGTTCATAGAAGTACTCAAACAAACCCCCCAAGAGAGAGCCCAGGGCTCTCCGACTCAGGAAGATGGCCGCAGGTTCCTCTAAAACAACACATAAGCAACAACCAGTTCTAAGAGCTTAACGAAAAATCAGGAGAAACAGAATACAATGTCAGAAGTAGTCATGAACCTAATGATGGGAAAAGAAATTTTGAAAATGCTGCTTAAAGTCATAAATGATATGAGGGAAGCAATGCAGAAAAAAGATGAAATGATAGAGGAGATCAAGGCAACAAACCAAATGAAAATACAAGAGTTAAATGATGAAATAACAAAATCTAGTGACAAATTGACAGATCTTGCCAATAGGCTTGGGGAGGCAGACAGTCTCACAAGTGACCTAGAGGATATCAAGCTGACCTCAGCATAAGGGAAAAGCAGTCAAATAAGGCAGTGAAAGAAACTGAAGAAAACCTGAGAGCCATGTCTGACGCTATGAAAAGGAACAATATTAGAATAATTGGACTACTGGAACAAGACTCAACAAAGAAGTCAACAGCAAAAATAGCAAGGGAATTCTTAGAGGAAAACTTCTCCAGCTTAATAAATGAAAATCAGGCAACCATTCAAGAGTCTGAAAGAACACCAGCCAGACTGATTCCCAAGAAGAAGCCACCAAGACACATAATTGTGAAATTATCCAACTATGAGGAAAAGGAGAAGATAATAAAAGCAGCTAGGGAAAACTAAACAGTCATGTATACCACTACCCCAATAAGAGTATGTTCAGATCTATCAGTGAAAACAATGAAGAAGAGGAGGGAATAGGTAGCATATTTCAAAAATTGAAGGAAAACAATGCAAACCCAAGAATACTATACTCAGCCAAATCATCTATTAAGATAGATGGAGAAGTAAGAGTCTTCCCAGACAGCGACAAACTCAAAGAATACATAAAAAGAAACCCAGCCCTACAAAAGATCATTGCTGATTCAGTATGGGCAGAAGATCAACACTCACCGAGGGCATATAAGAGACCATCACATAGAACAACTCCACCCATAGGGAGACAAAAAGGAAACAGCCCCTAGGATACTATCAGCTCAATAGTGGAAAGAAGGCAAACATAAACCACACACAAAGCAAGCAGATAAGATAGGTAGATAGGAAAATATCCAACACAAAAGGTACAAGATTGCATCATAGAGTCCACAGATGAATATAATAACACTTAATATAAATGGCCTGGACTGAGGCATTAAAAGGCAGAGGTTAACAGACTGGCTCAGGAAACAAAACCCATTGATCTTCTGCCTTCAGGAGACTCATCTGAAGCTTACAGAAAAAGCAAGTTGAGAACTAAAGGCTGAAGAAAAATATATCAAGCAAATGTTAATGCAAAAAAATCAGGGATAGTGATCTTAATGTCTAACCAAATGGACCTCAAGATACAGGCCATAACAAGAGACAAGGAGGGGCATTATATAATGCTCAAGGGAACAATAGACCAAGAACCAGTGAGCATAATAAACATATATGCACCTAACTAGAGACCTGCGAAATTCGCAAATCAAACACTTCAAAAGATGAAAAAAGAGATCACAGGCTCAACAATTATAGTTGGTGACTTTAATACACCACTCTGTGAAAAAGACAGATCATTGGGAAAGAACCCCAACAAGGAAGCTACAGATCTAAATAGCACAATTGGACGACTTGACTTGATAGATATTTTCAGAGCTTTCCACTCACATGAAAATAATTTGCATTCTTTCCAAGCCCACATGTCACATAATTGAAAATACACCACATGCTGGGACACAAGTCAAAATTGAGTGAATTCAAGTACACAGAGGCTATACAGATATCTCTCTCCGATCATTGCGCTATAAAGCTGGAAATTAACAGAAGAACAGTGAAGAAAACAAGGGTAAACCATTGTAGGATGAACAATTTCCTATTCCAAAAGGAGTGGGTATTGACCCAGATCATAGATGAAATAAGGAAGTTTCTAGAAACCAATGAGAATGAAAATATGCCGTACCAAAATCTGCCAGATACAGCAAAGGCATTTATCAGAGGAAGGCTGATAGCAATAAATGCACACATAAAAAATAAGAAGAGAGACTCATGGATGATATACTGACACAAAACTTACACCAATTAGTGGCGAGTCAACAGAACAACCCCACTAATAACAAGAAGATAGATATAATAAAAATCAGAGCTGAGATACAGGAGAGGGAAAACAAGAAAACTATTGAAAAAAAATTAGTGCCGCTAAAAGTTGGTTCTTTGAAAATATTAACAGAATTGTTAGACCTCTGGCAATCCTAACCAAAGAAAGGAAGGAACAAATGACATTTGCAAGAATGAGGGATGATCAGGGGACATTACAAGGGACCCCAACAAAATCAAAGGATAATTATAGAGTACTATGAAGGTCTATATTCTAAGGAATTCAACAATTTGGAAGACAGATAAATATTTGGAAACACAATACCTCACTAGACTATCCGAGATGGATATCAACAACCTCAACAGTCCCATAGCAATGGAAGACAACATAATCAAGGGATTACCAACAAAAAAATCCCCCAGGCCAGATGGCTTCACAGGAGAATTCTACCAAGCATTCAGGGAAGAACTGACACCAATCTTATACAAACTCTTCCAAATATAGAAAAGGATGGAAAACTCCCAAACTCTTTCTATGAAGCTAGTATAACTTTGATACCTAAAGCGGACAAATATGCCACAAGAATTGAGAACTATAGACCAATATCCCTAATGAACATTGATACAAAAATCCTTAACAAAATGCTGGCCAATAGAATACAAATCATATTAAAAAATAATTCACCATGACGAAGTGGGAGTCATACTAGGGATGCAGGGATGGTTCAACATACAAAAGACCATCAGGATTATTCACCACATTGGCAAGAAAAATGATAAGAATCACATGATAATATTGATAGACGCGGAAAAAACATTTGACAACATCCAATATGCATTCCTGTTTAGAAACGTAAGAACATAAGAATATAAGGAAAATTCCTCAATATTATACAAGCCATTTATGAAAAACTAATAGCTAATGTGGTAGTTAATGGAGAAAATACGAAAACAATTCAATTGAAAAAGGGGACCAGACAAGGATGCCCCCAAAACAATTCAATTGAAAAAGGGGACCAGACAAGGATGCCCCTTGTCCCCACTCCTATTTAGAATCGAACTGGAGGTCCTAGCTATCAACATAAGACAAAGGAAAGATATTAAAGGTATTCAGCTGGGGAAGGAAGAGGGGAAATTATCATTATTTGCAGACGATATGATTCTATATATGGAAGACCCCTTAAACTCCACAAGCAGAGTGTTGGAAGCAATAGAGGAATATGGCAGAGTGGCAGGATGCAAAGTCAACAAACAGGAGTCTATTGGACTGCTCTACACATCAGACAAGACCACAGAAGAGAAGATTAAAAAGGTAGAACCCTTTACAATTGCCAAGCAGAAATTGAAATAACTAGGATGAGGAAAATTATAAAATACTACTTCAAGAAATCAAGAGTGACCTCAACAAATGGAACAATATCCCATGCTCGTGTATTGGCAGACTGAATATAGTAAAGATGTCAGTTATGCCAAAGGCACTATATAAGTTCAATACTATCCCGATACGAATACCACCATCCTTCTTCAAAGAATTGGAAAAACAAATGACCAATTTCATATTGGGGGCAAAGAAGCCCAGAATTAGCAGAGAATTCCTTAAGAAGAAGAACAAAGTGGGAGGGCTTGCTCTACCTGATTTTAATTTTTTAAATATTTTTTTGCTCTATCTGATTTTAGCAAGTATTATATGGCCACAGTAGTCAAAACAGTGTGGTACTGGCATAATGACTGATATTCAGACCAATGGAAAATAGCTGAAGACCCAGAAATAAAAACATCAGCATACAGGCAACTGATCTTTGATAAGGGGCAAAAAAATATTAAATGGGAAACAGATGCCATCTTCAATAAATGGTGCTAGAAAAAATAGATATATACCTGCAGAAAAATGAAGCAAAATCCTTACCTTACTCCATGCACAAGAATAAACTCAAGGTGGATCACAGACTTTGAGATAAAACCCCAAACAATTAGGGCCATTAATGATAGAATTGGGACAAACCTGAAAACCTTGACACAGGGAATACATAGGCTATCAGAAATAGGGAAAGATACAAATACAGAGAAGCCACAAATAGATAAGTGGGATATACTGAAGATAAGATACCTGTGTACATTGAAAGAATTTACCAAGAGAATGATAAGAGAGTCCACAACTGGGAGAATATCTTTAGCAATGGCACATAACACAAAGGCCTTATTACTAAAATCTATAATACTTAGCAAGCTTACAATAAGAGACAAGCTAATTGCCCACTGAGGAGGTGGGCCAAGGACCTGAACAGAAATTTTACAGAATCTGAAATCCGAATGACCAATAAACATATGAGAAAATGTTCCTGATCATTAGCCATAAGAGAAATGCAAAGCAAAACAACTATGAGATATCACCTAACACCCTCAAAGATAGCCCAATACAAAAAATCAGAAAGCAACAAGTTTGGAGGGTCTGTGGTGAGATAGGAACTCTCATCCACTGCTGGTGGACCTGTAGGTGTGTACAACTACTATGGAAATCGATTTGGCGATTTCTCAGACAGATGGAAATTGATTTACCATACGACCCAGCAATCCCCCTACTGGCCATATACCCCGAAGAGGCAAGGAAAAAAGCACGGCCAGACATCTGTGCTCCAATGTTCATTGTGGCACAGTTCACAATTCCAAGGAGTTGGAAACAACCCAAATTCCCATCAACAGAAAAGTGGATATATACATACAGTGGAGTACTATGCATTGCTAAAAAGCAGTGATGAATGCATGAAGCATATCGCCACATGGGAAGAACTGGAGGAAATTATGCAAAGTGAAGTAAGCCAAGCACATAAGGATAAGTATAACATGAGTCCGCTGAGGTAAGTTTATATATGTCTAAAAAGAGAGAACAGGAAGGTAAGTGCAAAAGGGGCACAGGAAAAAAGCTACTGTATACAAACACTCCAGGGGTGAGGTCCAGGTAGTGTGGCAGGGGCCAGACCTATTCCAGGGGTACATATGGTAGGCAACTGAAAAGGGGTGGAGGGATGAAAGGGGAAAAAAGATGTGTGATGGGGGAATAGGCCACTGACCCCCTCAAGGGGAGGGTATTGTTTGTGTCTCCACAGGGAAAGAGGGACCAGTTATAAAGCCAGTGCCAGATGAATGTAGTGCGCTGGCAAGGAGTGGGGAGCCAGTGGAGGTGACTGAGGGCTCAGCCCCCATACCAGCTATGTGGACAATCGTCCCTCACCCCAGAAGAATTTACTTGAGAAGACGGCACTGAAGCTGCAGCTAGGGAAGAGGGGCATGTCTGATCAGAGCAAATGGGAGCAAATGAAGGGGGAGGAAGAGAGAATGGAGCACATGCTGGCCCATCAGTCCTGGAGGACTATATCCCCGCTCTGAACAGCCAACGAACAAAGTGGGCAATATGGCTGATTCCACTATGAGACACATCATCCCTTGATGGCCTAGGATCCTAAGGGGGACAACATTGGCGACTCAGTGTTGGGACTGACCCATACTGACCCTGTGACACTGAGGCAAACCACTAAAAGTGTGCAGCAGAGCAACCGTGGGAGCAGAGAAGGGAGCCCCTGAGGGAATACAAAGGACAGACTCTGGGGCCAAAGCATGGTACCCCATGGGACCTGACTGAAGGATACGCCTAGAGATAAAAAGTCAGACCTTGATGTATGTACAGGTTTTTCTTTCTTTCTAAAATTTTTTCTTTTAATTAATTTATTCTTCTATGAGTAATTGGTTTCCTTTATGTTGTTATCGCTGTGTTCTCACCCATTGCCTATCTTGCTATGGCTTGATTTTTGGTGCATATCATTATCTCTACACATCTATCTAGATAAGATAGACTGGATGAATAGTCTGGAGGAGAAAACAATGGGACCAATGGTTCTGGGGTGACACAGGAGAGGGGTAGGAGGGGGTAAGGAGGTGGTGCTAACTAACCCAGAGACAGGCGAGCAACATGTGATCCAAAATCAGTGGCAAGGAGGGTATGGGAGGCCTGATTGGGATTCAGCAAGAGCAAGGTAACCGAGAGAAATTACTGAAACCCAAATGAAGGCTGAGCATGATAGTGGAACATGAGGAAAGTAAAAGGAAATAGAGGAAAGAACTAGGTGACAAAGGGTATTTACAGGAGTCTAAAGACTGGAATGTACATATGTAAATGTATTTATATAAGAGTGTGGGGAAACAGATTTTTGTGCATTTATTTATAGGTTTAGTATTAAGACAGCAGATGGACATTGGGCCTCCACTCAAGCACTTACTCAATGCAAGAACACTTGGTTCTATTACATTGAAATTCCATGATGCACACCTCCTGGACACGATAGCTGAAGAAAAATGTGAGCACAAGCAAATGTGATGAAGAAAGTTGATGGTGCCTGGCTAACAAAAGATATAGCTTCTGGGGTCTTAAAGGCTTGAAGATAAACAAGCAGACATCTAGCTGAGAATAAAACCCACATAGAAGAAGCACACCAGCCTGTCTGAACACGAGGTGTAGAAGGGACCAGTTATCAGACATCAAAGAACTAAAAATCATATCAGTGGGTGCCCACCTTCCTGATATGATCAGTGAAGGCAAACATGGACAAAAGCAAATGTGGTGAAGAAAGCTAATGGTGCCCGGCTATCAAAAGATATACCATCTGTGGTCTTAAAGGCTTGAAGATAAACAAGCGGTGATCTAGCTACGAAGCATCAAAGCCCACATGGAAGAAGCACACCAGCTTGTCTGGCCACAAGGTGTAGAAGGGACCAGTTATCAGACATCAAAGAACTAAAAATCATAACAGTGTGTGCCCACCTTCCTGATACGATCAATGAAGACAAACGTGTGTATAAGCAAATGTGGTGAAGAAAACTAATGGTTCCCGGCTAGCAAAAGATATAGCATCTGGCGTCTTGGAGGCTCGAAGATAAACATGTGGCCATCTAATTCAGAAGCAACAAAGCCCACATGGAAGAAACACACCAACCTGTGTAACCACGAGCTGTCGAAGGGACCAGGTATCAAACATCAAGGAACAAGAAATCATATCATTGTAAATGTGTGAGTGCAGAATGGAGACTCAAAGCCCATTAGCAGCCAACCAGACACCCCTTTACTGAAGGGTTGTAGGGATGAGATGAGCCAGTCAGGGTGTAGGATTACAACGCTGAAACATACAACTTTCCTCTAGTTCGTATATACTTCCCCCACTATCATGATAGCAATTCTACCTTACAAATCTGGCTAGACCAGAGGATTTAATTTACATTGGTATAGATTGCAACTCAAACACAGGGAATCCAGGGCAGATGACTCCTCCAGGACCAGTGGTAAGAGTGGCGATGCTTGGAGAGTGGAGGGAATGTGGGGTAGAAAAGGGGAACTGATTACAAGAATCTACATATAGCCTCCTCCCTGGGGGATGGGCAGCAGAGAATAGGACAGGAGGAGACGTCGGACAGTGTAACATATGATAGAATAATAAATTATGAATTATGAAGGGTTCATGAGGTAGGGGGGAGTGCGAAGGGAGAGGGAAAACGAGCAGCTGATATTAAGGGCTCAAATGTAAGGCAAATGTTTTGAGAATGATGATGGCAACATATGTACATATGCACTAGACACAATGTATGTATGTATGGCTAGTGATAAGAATTGTACGAGGCCCCAATAAAATGATCTTTTAAAAACCCAAATATATTCCATTGTTTGTATATTAAAGTCTCTTTGTCCATTCTCCTAATCAGTTGTATTCAGGTTGTTACCTACTTATGAACAGTGTTGTTATGAACACGGGCTTGTTCTATGACTATTAGTTCTTTAGCCTATATATCAAGTAGAGCTATTACTGAACCTTATGGCATTTCTATTCCCAGTTGTTTCACGTATCACCATATTAATTTCCACAATCACTGTATATATTTAAATCACACCAGCAGGATGTGAGATTCCAAGCTCTTTTTACCCTCTTCTTCATTTGATGTTTTCTGTTGGTTTTTAAAATTTGGCTGTCATTGTTTGTATAAGGTGGCTTTTCATTGTTGCTATGTATTGAACCTCTTAGATGACTAGCGATTGGGAGAATTTCTTCATATATTTGTTGGTCATTTTGATGTCATCATTGGCGAACTATCTGTCCTTTGCTAATTATTAAAAATTGGGTCATTCTTTTCTTTTAGAAGTATTGCAGTTTTTTTTACAGATTTTACAGATTAGTCTCCTGTATATTGTGTCATTGTAAAAATATTTCCACAGTCCTGAGATCTCTTTTCACTTTTGTGACGAAGTATTTTGATACATATAGTATCTTAATTATAGTAGCTTTCAGTGTTAAATTTTGTCTTTTACTATATGTGTCTCCTTCATTATATTTGACAGTGTATCTATGCCATGCAATAGAGATCTTAAGTTATCCCTAATTTCTTTTTGATAATTTTTATAATTCTGGGATTTACATGTAGGTCTTTGATCCCTCTTGAGCTCATTTTTTATAAGGGTTGAAGTATGAATCTGGCTTTATTCTTCTGCTAATGGATATACAATTTTGCCAGCACCATTATTTAAAGATACTATGTCTATCCCTTATGTTTTTGGCTCTTTATCAAAGATTAATTATCTTTAAGTGGATGAATTTATTTCTGGGTTTTATATTCTGTTCCATTGGTCAATGTGGTAGTTACATAATCTCCTGTCAACTTGCGCACAGGTGGAGTCTAGCCTGTCAATCAGATTGCAGCCTGATAACTTCATTTGTAGGCTCAAAGGAGATATATAGATCTTCAGAGGGCAGACACATTCTCTGCTTGGTATTGCTGATGACAAGCCTCATGGAGCTATGCAAGCCAGAGCTCAGGATCTGGAGTAGCCTCATGGAGACTCACGCCAGTACTGAGATGCTTCCACTACCACTGTATCCACAAGACTTTCCACCTACTGGTCTGTGATCTTCCAGCTTTTGTCATCATTGTACGTTTTTCATGAGTTTGAAGAGGAAATTATAGACTAGTATCAGATATATGGGCTAATATCAGGTTTTTGGACTTGCGCTGGACTGGGCTGCGATGTTGTACAATTACTCTTTTATATAAAGCTCTTTCTTATACACACGAGGGCCTATGAATTTGTTTCTCTAGTCCACCTGTACTAACAGTCTATGTACTTAACATTGTTCCAGTACATGGCTGGTTTAATTACCATAGCTCTACCCAAATCTAATTACAATAGATTTTGATGTCTGCAAGTGGGAGGCTGCCTATTTGTTCTTCCTAAGAAGTCTTTTGCTCATCCTGAACTGTTTCTTCACCATATAAAGTTAGTAATTACTTTTCCTAATTCTTTAAAGAATGAAATTGGGATCAAATTCAGAAAAGTGTTGTATTTATAGAATCCTTTGGGTAGTACTGATACTTTTATAATGTTAATTCTTCCTATCGATAAACATGGAATATTGTTCCATGTAAGAAGACTTGTTGGTTTCTTCTAGTAAGAAATGCTCTGTACTTTTCTTTGTACAAGGTATTTGTAACTCTTGTTAGATTTATTTCTAAGTATTGCATGTTTTTTTGTAAATGGTATTGCTTTATTGATCTATTATTCAGAGCTCTCTTCATTTTTAAAAATCTTTTTATTGGAAGCTTATAGAACTCTTATCACAATCCATACATACATACATAGTGTCAAACACATTTGTACACATGTTTCCATCATCGTTTTCAAAGCATGTTCTTTCTACTTGAGCCCTTGGTATCAGCTCCTCATGTTCCCCCTCCCTCTTCCTCCCTCCCTCATGTGCCCTTGATAATTTATAAATTATTGTTATTTTTTCATGTATTTCACTGTCCAATGTTTCCTTTTACCCTCTTGTCTGTTGTCTATCCTCCTGGGAGGGGGTTGTTGGTCATTGTGATTGGTACCCTCTTTCTCCCCCCAACTTCCCTTTCCCCTCTTGGTATGGCTACTCTCAACATTGGTCCCGAGGAGTTTATCTGTCCTGTATTCCCTGTGTTTCCAGCTTTTATCTGTACCCATGTACATGTTCTGATCTAGCCAGATTTGTAAGGTAGAATTAGGGTCATGATAGTGGTGGGGAGGAAGCATTAAAGAACCGGAGAAAAGTGGTATGTTTCATCGGTGCTATACTCTATCCTGACTGGCCCGTGTTCTCCCCATGACCCTTCTGTAAGGGGATATCCAATTGCTTACAGATTGGCTTTGGGCCTCCAATCCATACTCCCCCCACATTCACATTATGATTTTTTGTTCTGGATCTTTGATACCTGATACCTGATCCCATAAACACCTCATGATTACACAGGCTGTTGTGCTTCTTCCATGTGGGCTTTCTTGCTTCTCAACTAGATGACTACTTGTTTACTTTCAAGCCTTTAAGACGCCAGATGCTATATCTTTTGATAGCCAGGCAGCATTAGCTTTCTTCACCACATTTGCTTATGCACACACTTTGTCTTCAGCCATGGTATTGGGAAGGTGCAGAGCTCTCTCTTCCTTAATATACAAAAAAATTGATTTTGTATGCTAATCTTGTATCCTGTCATGTTCCTGAATCTTCTGATTGTTTCCAATTTTTGTTTTCCTTGTTGTTGAGTCTTTAGAGTTGTTTATGTATAAAATCATGTCCATTGCAAATAGTGAGACTTCCAGCACAATTTTGCATAAGAGTTGCAAAAAGGGCATTCTTATGTGCTTCCTATTTGCCAGAGGAATGTATGCAGTTTTTCCTCATTAAGTGAGATGTTGGCTGTTGGTTTGCATTTATTGTCTTTATTGTGTTGAAACTTTCCCCTTCTATTCCTGTTTTGTCACATATATTTATCAGGAATGGGTGTTGTATATTGTCGAATACCTTTTAATGCATCAATTGATATGATCATATGGTTTTTATTTTTTGTTTTATGTGGTCGATTATATTGATTGTTTTTCTACTGTTGAACCATCCTTGTGCATTTAGTATGAATCCCACTGATCATAATGTATTATTTTTTGATACATTGTTGTATTATCTTGACTAGGATTTTTCTAAGAAATATTGCATCTATGTTCATATAGTTCTGTTATTTTTTATTTTGGTGTCATGTTTTTGCCTGACTTTGGTATTAGGGTTATCCTTGTTTCATATAATGAGGTTGAGAATTTGCTTCCCTTTTCTACATTCTGGAAGAGTTTGTGTACAATTGGTGTCAGCTCTTCTCTGAATGCTTGGTATAATTCTCTAGTTAAGTCATCTGGCTCTGGAATTTTCTGTTGAAAAAATTTAAATGACCTGGTATATTTATTCTTTTATATGAGTCTGTTGAGGTTTTCATCAGTCAGTGTTAATTTGGGTGAATGATGTGTCTCTAGAAATTTATCCATTTCATCTAGGTTTTCATCTTCTTTGGAGTACAGCCTTTCATAGCAGCGTGTGTTTTTTTAAAATTTTCATTGGATTCTGTTGTGATGTCATCCTTTTCATCTCTTATTCTTCATATTTGAATTTTCTCTTTCTTCTTCTTTATTAAGTTTGCCAGTGATTTATCAATTTTATTAATCCTTTCAAAGAGCCAACTTCTTGTCATGTTGACTTTTCTAAGGCATTTGTTTTCCAGAGTCACTTATTTCTTCTCTAATGTTTATGATTTTTTCTTCTTGTGGTGATTAAAGGTTTATGTTGTTGTTCTTTTTATAGTTGTTCCCAGTTAATGCATTAATTTTGATTCTTGACCTTTTTTTCACGTGTGCATTTTTTAGAATAAATTGCCCTCTGGGCACTGCTTTTGCTGTGTCTGAAAGGTTTTAGTATGTTGTGTTTTCCTTCTCACTTGATTGAGGGAATTTTTTTTATTTCATCAATTACTCAATAGCTTTTAAGTAGTCTTTTGCTAATTACTATGCATTGATATTTCTCCTTGGTGTATTGCTGATTTCTAATGTTATAGCATTGTGATATGAGAAAATCTATGGTAAAATCTTAATATTCTAAAATTTATTAAAGTTTGTTTTGTGTCCTAACATATGATTTATTCTTGAGAATGTTTCATATACACTAGAAAAGAATATATACTGTACTGTTGTGGGGTGGAGTGCTCTGTCTATGCCTCTGAGATCAAGTCAGTTAATTGTAAAAGTTCTTCTGTTTTTTCTTTGAGTTTCTTTCCCAGTGAGCTGTCCTTTCTTGTAAATAGTGTATTGAAGTTTCCTGCTATATTTGTTGTAGTGTATTTCTCTCTTCAGCTCTGTAAGGCTTTGATTAACATATATCAAGGATCTTTCATTGGTTAGTATATGTTTATCATGGTCATATGTTTTTGTTATACTGTCCTTTTATTCTTTATATAATGGCCTTCTTTGTGTTATATGATGGATCTTGCCTTTTAGTTTAATTTCTCAGAAGTTTATATTGCTTTCCTACTTTTTGTCGATGCATTAGCTTGATATATCTTTTCTGTCCTTTGAGTTCTAGTTTATTCCTCTCTTTGTGACTAAGGCATATTTCTTTGAGGCAGAATATTTATAGGTCCTGTTTTCTTATTCAGCCTGTTACTTTTTCCCCCTTGACTGGTGCATTTAATCCACATAAATTCAGTGTCATTATTGACTGGTATAAATACAATGCTGTAATTTTATCTGGTTTGTTTGTTTGAGGTGCTTCACAGAGGCACACATGTTATTGCTAGTGGCAGCCTGTTGCAGAAGAGGACACAGCAGCAGCCTTTTTCAGTGGTCAGTGACCAGAAGTAGGGGGTGGGTAGTTTTGTGTAGTGGTGGCTCCTGACAGAGGAGCATGCAGTGGCAGTGAAAGGAAGCTGATAGATAGCAATGAGCAGATAGAAAAAAGTACTGAGAACCTGGTGTGTGTATCTGCTCTTTTCCCCTTTCCGAAAATCTCTGGGGTGTACACACCCCAGTCCTCTTACCTTTTCTGTTCTCCACATTTCTAAGGAGCTTAGGTTTTCCATCTCACTTAGCTCTCCTGATTGTTGTAGAGAAGTTTCCCCAGTGCTTGTGACTAATTTGTCATATTCCCTGGAATCCCCTGGGGATTCTAAAATATTTTACTTTGTCATCGTGAACACCCTTCAAATTTTTATTCAAAATATTGAAATATATATATAACCAATAATCAAGAAATTGAAAATATTCTCTTGCAAATGGAAACTATACAAATATGTTTTTATTACCACTCCCATACAGTATTGTGCTGGAAATATTAGCCAGAGCTTCATGGCACAAAATGAAGTTAAAAACATTCAAATTACCAAAGAAGTAAAATTATATATGTCGATGATATGATCTTATACATAGAAAGTACCAAAGATCCAGCAAGCAAATTGTTTGAACTAATTGATTCAGTAAATTGACAGGGTATAAAATAGACTTAACAAAATTACAAAGAGATCTCTGAAAATAAAATTGGGAAAAGAATATCATTTACAATACTCAATAAAAGATGAAATACTTAGGAATAAATAAAATCATAGAAACAAAAAACTTGTAGAACGAGAACTGCAAAACACTACTATAAGAAACCAAAAGAGGCCTATGTATATTTAAATAAGTCACTTTATTAGGGCTCATCCAACTCATCACAATCCATACATACATCAATAATGTAAAGCACATTTGTATATTCATTGACCTCATCATTCTCAAAATATTTGCCCTCCTCTTAAGCCCCTGGCATCAGCTCCTCAATTTTGCCCCTCCCTCCCTGCTCCCCTCTCCCTCATGAACCCTTGATAAATTTATAAATTATTATTTTGCACAGTCCAACGTCTCCCTTCACCCATTTTTGTTGTCCATCCCCCAAGGAGGATGTTATGTATAGATCATTGTAATCGGTTCCCCCTTTCCAACCCACCCTCCCTCCACCCTCCTGGTACTGCCACTCTCACCACTGGCCGAGGGGATCATCTGCCTTTGATTCCCTGTGTTTCCAGTTCCTATCTGTACCAGTGTACATCCTCTGGTCTAGTCACATTTGTAAGGTAGAATTGGGATCATAATAGTGGGTGGGGAGGAAGCATTTAGGAACTAGAGGAAAGTTTTATGTTTCATCATTGCTACATTGTACCCTGACTGGCTCATCTCCTCCCCAAGACCCTTCTGTAAGGGGATGTCCAGTGGCCTACAAATGGGCTTTGGGTCTCCACTCTGAACCCCCCTCCTTCACAATGATATTATTTTTTGTTCTTTGATGCCTGACAACTGATCCCCTCAGCACCTTTTGCTCACACAGGCTGGTGTGCTTCTTCCATGTGGGCTTTGTTGCTTCTGTGCTAGATGGCCGCTTGTTTACCTTCAAGCTTTTAAGACCCCAGATGCTGTATATTTGGATAGCCCGGTATCATGAGCAATCTTCACCATATTTGCTTTTGCAACCATTTGTCTTCAGCGATCACATCGGGAAGGTGAGCATCATAGAATGCTAGTTTAATAGAACAATGTATTCTTGCATTGAGGGAGTACTTGAGTGGAGGCCCAATATCCATCTGCTGCCTTAATACTAAATTTATAAATGTATGCACATAGGTATATTTCGCCATCCTCATATATAAATATATTTACATATGTACATGCCTTTATTTAGACCTCTATCAATGCCCTTTGCCTCCTAGCTCTTTCCTCTATTTCCTTTGACTCTCCTCTTGTCCCACTATCATGTTCAGTCTTCATTTGGGTTTCAATAATTCCTCTTGGTTACATTATCTTGATCATGCCCTACCAGGCCTCCTACACCCTCTTCACCACGGATTTGGATCACTGGTTGTTCCCTTGTCCCTGGGTTTGTTAACACCACTACCTTTCCCCCACCTCCCCCTCTCCATGTCCTCCTAAAACTGTTGGTCCTGTTGTTTTCTCCTCCAAATTATTCATCCAGCCTATCTTATTTAGACAGACCCGCGGAGATAATAACATGCACAAAAACAAGACAGAGAAAAACCAAGCAAAAAATAAAACAAAAAAACAATGACAAAAAACAACACAAGAAAGAAAAACTTGTAGTTAGTTCAAGGACTGTTTCTTAGGCTTTAGGAGTGTTTTCCAGTCATGTCTGTTGGGGCGCCACACCCTAGGCCCAAAGTCTGTTTTTGGTATTTCCTGGGGACTTCATTGCTCTGTTCCCTTGCTGTTCTGTTGTACACACTTAGTGTTTTGCCTCGGTGTGGTGGGATCAGATCCGGTGGAATTCCCACACTGCGTCTCCAGTGTTTCCCCTTGTAGGGCTGTGGGTCAGTGAGGAATGTCATGTCTCATAATGGGGGCGGCCATATGGTCTTCTCTATAAATTGGCTGCTCTGAGCGGGACTATCGTCCTCAAGGCTTGGTGGGCCACGATGTGCTTCACTCTCTCTTCCTCCCCCTTCATTTGCTTCTCAGACATGTCCCTCTCCCTGAGCTGCAGCTTCAGTGCTGTCCTCTGAAATAAATTCTTCTGTGGGGAGGGGCAGGTGTCCATGTAGTTGGGTTTGGGGCCGGCCCCTCAGACCTCTCCACTGTTTCCCTACTCCATGCCAGCATGTTGCATTCACATCTTGGAGCACTGGGTTGAAGTCTGGTGCCTGTTTCCATGTGGAGATATAAACAATATCCTCTCCTTGGGTGGATTAGTGAGGCCTATGTACATTGAAGAATGTTCCATATACATGAATAGAAATACTGAACATTATGAAAATGCCAATACATCCCAAAGTGATTTATATATAAAATGTAATTCCAATTCAAATCCCAAAATTATTCTTTGAAATATAGAACCACTAATCACAAACTTTATATTGAAATGAAAGAGATCCTAAATAAGCAAAGAACTATTAAAGAATTAAAAGTAGGATAATTCTCATTTCCTAATCTCAAAACCATGGTTGTCAAAACATTCTGGGGATTCTGGGCACCTACTTGATTCTAGTCTCATTCCAAGGACAGTTTGTTTTATAAAATGGCCCTTCTCAATACTCATCTTCATGAAGAGATCACTGAAGATAAGGATGCTACAGCAATGTGTGGTGAAGAAAGCAGATGGTTGCTGACTATCAATTGGAGCAGTGCTTGGGCTTTTATTCAAACTGTTTTTCATTGTTTTTATTCAAACAAGCAGCCAAGTGTCAACTAAATCCATATCACAAAAGTAAAGCAGACTGAGTGGTCTAAAGACAACAATAACAAAATGTAAATGTGATGAAGGAAAAAGTATCAGAACTTAAATCATGAATACCCAATTTGTAGAAGGTTAAGGAGGACAGTGGGAGTCCAAAAGCCATTTGCAGAGCATTAAGTCAGATTACACTCTGGCAGAACCCCTCTGTCTACAGGTGAGGAAGTCAAACAGCTTTACTATCAGTCAGAGATCATTTAAAACTTGATTATGTTGCATGGAACTATGGTATAATATGATACCTGGTCAGTTAACCTCCTCTTGACCCAACCTGAATTTTCACTAGGTTTAAATATTTTTTGCTTGCTTCATAACAAAAATTTCTTCTCTGACATTTTAATATTGTTGGTGGTCTTTTCTTTCTTACTTTTAATTTTTCTTTCTGTTTTATTATTTTAACTTTTATTGTTTCTGTTAGATTTTCCAGTTTATGAAGCACAGGAGTGGATGCATAGAGATGATAACTGATGTAATTTTTATTTGGGAATGGGGGTAGTGGTGAGGATGCTGAAAGGAATTGGGGAACAAATAATGAATGCAGGAAGGGTGAGGACACACCAGAAATAATGGTGATGATGTATATACACCTCTTTTTAAATGATACTTAACTGTAGAAGTGTATAATATGTGAATTGTATGTTGATAAACTATTAAAAACCATTGTGTTACTGGTACTTGTTCTAGATAAAGAGAATAATGAGAGAGATT
This sequence comes from Tenrec ecaudatus, assembly GCF_050624435.1. Classification (NCBI taxonomy): domain Eukaryota; kingdom Metazoa; phylum Chordata; class Mammalia; order Afrosoricida; family Tenrecidae; genus Tenrec; species Tenrec ecaudatus. The sequence goes on from NC_134548.1 coordinate 86,102,240, forward strand.
AGAGAACCCAGAAGTAAATCCATAAGAATATGGACTGCTGCTCTTTGACAAAGGGACAAAACAGATTAAATGGGGAACACATAATATCGTTAACAGATAGTGCTGGATAGCCATTAGCAGAACAATGAAACAGGACTCATCTCACTCCTTATACAAAAAGTGAACTTATGATAGCTCAAGGGCTTAGAATACAAAGATAATAAAAGGAAAAATGGGTAAAATGAGGGGCCCTAATGGTCTAAACATACCATTCTACCAGCACAATGGAAAACTCACAAACAGTGGAAAGCAAAGCAGATGCCTAGGACTTTCTAAAACGTAGACACTTATTTACATAAACATATTTTGCTGAAAGTGGGAGATCCCAGAAAATGACATCACTGATAGTACATTGAGGGTATTGCAATGAATGAACTGAATCAGAATATGTACGAATTGTTGAATACAAAATAATGAATTACTTTGTAAATCCACCAAATTCACAATAAAAAAGCTTTTAGAAAGCTCATTAGTAGCCATCTAACATGAAATCCTGATAGCTCCCTGTTCATAGGGGAAGAGTGACAAAAAATCAAGACACATGGAAATAATTACTTCAATGGACTAACAGACCCAAACAAAAGAAAGCAAAATCACAAAATCTAGATGGTGCCTGGGCAACACTACTAACTGTTCTAAAAAGAGCTGCATTAGAAATCCCTATGGGAGAAAAACATGGAACTATTCAGTCATGTTAGAGACCTGGCTTACTAGTGGAGTAGAGACTGGTAGCACCTCCCAAACTATGGTCTTAAACCATTCTTCAGCTCTAAAACGGAACTTACTTCAGTGTTAGAATAATCAGCCATTTCAAAAGGCTAAGAAGGAAGGAGTGATACAGCTACACGGGCAAAGAGTAAACAGTGGGAGGAAGTAGGATAAGTGATGGTACATTGAGAGATTTAAATAGATAAGTTGCTATAAAATGTGTAGGAATTGTAGAATGTAAAACTGATTGTCTGCCCTGTAGACCTTCACTTAAAATCAAAATAAAAAGTTGAAACAAAACAAAGATAATGGCTATAGCCCTAGTAGCCAATTTTTCCTTTCCCCTCAAAGTACTTCTGATGTTGCACAATCAATCAGACAAGAAAATAATTTACTGGATCTAGTCAGATACAGAAAATACAAGCCTGTATCTAATATACTCAGCACCCACTGTAGCACTCACATTACTTTTAAGGGAAAAAAACAACAAGGAAAATAAAAATAGGACAATAGACATCATCTCTCATCAGACTCACAACAATTTATACTGAGCACACACTGATGAATTTGGCATATTGTACCAAACTTGTTACTCTCTGGACTTCAATTTCCTCACTTTTAAACCAGGAAGTTGGTCATATCAGTGTTTTGTAACCATGTTGGGTATTATTATCTGAAAACCCTCCCTTCTGGGCACTTCCTGCAAAGTTGTACTTCCTGAGAACACACAGAGCAGAAGTGATCATGAGTCCACTGGTTATTATTATTATTATCATTAATTTTAATTATTGGTCTCATATCCCTATATGAATCTGATTAATACTTTGAACCCTATCCCAAGAAAAATGTACATGATTACACATAGGAATATTTTATTAAGCACCTTCAGGGATATAAGGACCTTCATAAATTTCTTGCTAACCCACTAGGAAAGTCATGTCTGGGAAGATATCTCATTATTTTTAGGTACTGTCAAGTTCGCCCTGACTGATAGCAAACTTACGTATAACAGAATTCATGTTGCTTACTTCTATGTGATCCTCACAATCAATCATCACTATGTTTGATCCCATTTTTACAGATACTTTGTCTAAGAACATATATAAAAATTCCTTTATATTTAATATTCCATGTATCTCTAGTGTCAGCAGACTTAACCCAAAGCAAAACTGGCGGGTATTTCTGTGCACCCTTCCCATTTCTCTTAAGCATTCCTTTCTCTGGATTCTCTTGAATTTTCATGATATCTACTGAAAGAAGATTTAACTGATTACATTATATTAGGTAAGGAATTAAAAATTATACAGGATAACTTTCCCAGCAGAGTTTGCTGTTGCAAAAAAAGCTACAGGGGAAGAATTGAAAGAAACATACATGAAATGTTGACTTTTATGATCTGGTGGCAAGTATGTGAGGGAGTTTAAGAGTGGTATAAAACTTGAATTTTATAGCATATTTGTGAGATAGGTGATCCTCCAATCTGTTTATGGATAAAGTTGGTTGTTCTTTGCTGGTCTTAGTCCACAAGCTAAGTCCACAGTCTAATACAGGCTTTATTAATTACTTTTGTGATCTTCAGGGTCTAGTACAATAGAAAACCTAACCAATAGATTAATGCTAATTATAAGAGCATAAAATTGATAACAATGAAAGAAATCCTGGGCTGTACATCCAAAGAGCACACTTTTATTCCTTTAATGTGAATATTATTTTTGATTGAGAAATTCAGTCCTTATCTGAATTTACCTTGCAACTTGTAGTATAATGTTCTCTGGATATTTTCAAATGGCAAATTAGGTTTTCTGGAACATCTAGGCTCTAAATTTATTCCAATACACTATGACACAATTTCTTCTTACTTTGAATATGGTTTTAGGGACTATATGTTTTTATATTATGGATGTTGTTGAAGTATGCTGTCAAATTGATTTCAACAACTAATGACATATGACAGAAAATTGTCTCATTGGATTTTCCTATGTTGTAATGTACTCTATTGAAGGATTCTATGGGAAAAATATTACGATGGAAGAATTAAAATAAGATGGACGGAAGAAATAGAGAATTTAGTACAAATTTTTTGTACAAAAAAGAATGGGCAGATAATAAACAATAGAAAGAAGTAGCTTATAATCAAGAATCAATGAAATTGAAGAAAGAAATACAAGTTTTACTAAAGGTGTTATTGAAAGGCAAGCATCCAGGAATTAAAAAACATCAATAGAAATGAAAATGCTTCAACAAACTGATATAGCACTGGAAGTAAATTTGGAAGACACAAACCTAGTCAATCAACTTTTAGAGATACATATTTATGCCCATTTCAAAGAAGGATAATCCAACATATTATAGAAATGTTTGACAATGGCATTAATATCGCATGCAAGGAAATTTTCGATGAGTATAATAAAAAAATAATTGCAGTACAGAAGTGCCAATTAAAAAAAATCATTTTATTGGGGCTCATACAACTCATCACAATTCATACATACATCAATTGTGTAAAACACACTTATACAGTGGTTGCCCTCATCATTCTCAAGGTTCGCTTTCCCTGTGGGTTCCTGGAATCAGCTCCTCATCTTCCTTTTTCCCTCCCCCTGCCTCCCTGCTCTCCCCTCCCTCATAAACCCTTAATAATTTATAAATTATTATTTTATCTTATCGCACACTGCCTGGCGTCTCCCTTCACCCACCTTTCTGTTGCCCATCCCCCAGAGAGGAGGTTATATGTAGATCCTTGTGATTGGTTCCCCCTTTCTACCCCTCTTTCCCTCCCGGTATCGCCACTCTCACCACTGGTCCTGAGGGGTTCATCTGTCCTAGATTCCCTGTGTTTCCAGTTCCCATCTGTACCTCTGTGAATCCTCTGATCTAACCAGGTTTGCAAGGTAGAATTGGGATCATGATAGTGTGGGGAGGAAGTGTTTAAGAGGTAGAGGAAGGTTGTGAGTTTCATTGTTGCTACACTGAATCCTGAGTGACTCATCTCCTCCCAACTACCCCTCTTCAAGGGATGTCCAGTTGTCTACAGATGGACATTGGGTCCCCATCATGCACTCCCCTCATTCACAGTGTTATGATTCGCCCCTTCCTTTGGTGCTTGAAACCTTGGCTCCTTGGCCCTTCATAATCACACATGTTGGTGTGCTGCTTCCGTGTGAGCTTTGTTGTTTCTGGGCTAGATGGCCGCTTGCTTACTTTCAAGTCCTTCAGACCCCAGACGCTATGTCTCTTGATAGCCGGGCACCATCAGCCTTCTTCACCACAGTTACTTATGCACACATTCATCTTCAGCGTTTATGTGGGGAAGGTGATCACACAATGATAGTTTTTGTTCTTTGGTGTCTGTTACCTGATCCCTTCAACACCTCATGATCACACAGGCTTGTTTGCTTCTTCTCTGTGGGCTTTGTTGCTTCTGAACTAGATGACTGCTTGTTTACCTTCAAGGTTTTAAGATGCCAGACGCTATATCTTTTGATAGCCGGGCACCATCAGCTTTCTTCACCACGTTTGCTTATACACACGTCTGTTTTCAGCGATCATGTTGGGAAGGTGGTTATCATGAAATGACCATTTAGCTGAGCAAGGTGCTCTTGTATTAAGGGAATGCGCCAGAGGAGGCCCAATATCCAGCTGCTACCCTACTACTAAACCTATAAAATATGCACAAAGGTCTATTTCCCCTATAATCATAAATATATTTACATAATGTACATGTCTGTATTTAGGCTTAACTGGATTCCGAAGAGTATGTGGAACAAGGGTTATCATTGTTGATGTGAGATGAATGCTGGCTGAAAGTAGAAAATTGCAAGAAATATATTTACTTGTGTTTTATTGAGTCTGGAAAGGCATTAGACTATGTGGATCCTAACAAATGATGGATAATATTATCAAGAATTGGAATTCTAGAACACTTAATTGTGCTTATGCAAAACCTATATAAAGGCCAAAAGGGAGTTTTTTGAACCGAGCTAAGGGATACTGTATGACTTAAAATCAAGAAAGTTATGTGTCAGGGTTATATCACTTCAACATACTTATTCAATCTGTATATTGAACAATCTTAGAATTTGAATTATATGAAGAAGAAATAAGCATCAGGATTGGAAGAAGGCTTACTAAGGGCATGTAATATGCAGATGACACAATCTTGCTTGCTGAATGCAAAGAGGATTTGAGGCCCTTACTGATGAAGAGCAAAGACTAAGTTATTCAGTATGGATTCAATGTAAACAGAACCAAAATACTCACAATTAGACCAATGGACAGCATATTTATAAACAGAAAAGTTTGAAGTTGTCAAGGATCCACAATCAATGCACACAGAAGCACCTTTCAAAAAATAATATATTGAATTAGACAAATATAGAGCAAAAGATATCTTTAAAGCATGAAGAAATGAAGATGCCATTTTGATGACTAAGGTGAGCCTGACCAAAGCCATATTTTTATATACGTTTTATTGCAGGTTCTTGCGACTCATAATAATCCATACATCAATTGTATCAAGGATATTAGTATATATTTTGCCATCATCAGATCCAAACATCTTCTTTCTACTTGAGCCCTTGTTACCAGCTCCTCTGTTGACCCCCTGAACCCTCTCACCTTTGTGAACACTTGATAAATTATAGATATTATTATTATTTTCATATCTTGCATGCTTCGCTGTCTCCTTTCACCCACATTTCTGTGTTCATCCCAGAGGGAGAAGGAGCTATATGTCAATCCTTTTGATTCGTTCCACCCTTCTCTGAAGCCATATTTTTTTTATCACCTCACATGCATGAAAAAAACTGGATAATGAATAAGAAAGACTGTAGAAGAGTTGATGCATTTGAATTATGATGTTGCCTAAGAATGTTGAAAGATTATGAGGATAGCATACAAATCTGTATTGGAGGAATTGTAGCCAAAATATTCCATGGAAAGAAGTATGGTAATATTTTGTCTCACATACTTCGGACATGTAGTCAAGATGGACCATTTCCTGGACAAGGACATCATGCTTGGTAAGGGAGAGGGTCAGCAAAAAAGAGGAAGATGTTCAATGAGATGATTGATGCAGTAGTTTCAGTAATGGTGCAAACACAACAATTTCATGGATGATGCAGGACTGGACAGAATTGTGTTCTGTTGTGCCTAGGGTTATTATGTGTCCAAATTGACTGGATGGCACTTAATAGACTTTACTTGAGTGGACCTCTAGGTTTTTTTCTCCCAACGAGCTGTTGTTGGGTTCAAACCATTGACCTTTCAGCTCACTTCAATTGAAAATGCACAACCACTCTGTCACTATCATCCCTCCTCACCCACCCCCAAAAGAATAAAGCAAATCTATTGCCAATTACAACTCACAGTCATGCTACAAGACTGGAACTACCACATAGGGTTTCCAACACTGTAAATATTTACTGAAGCAGACCGCCACTTCTTTCTCCTGGACAATCTCAGGTTGCTTTTAACCACAGGCATCGATTTAGCAGAATTCACTTGACCATAGTATTACTAGCATTCTCTCATGCTTTTGTATAAACAATGAACATAAAATTAATAAATTAAATTCATACATTGGTTTTGTAAATTAGCATGGTTTTTGATAAACTGTTTCTCTGCATTTGGCTGTTGGATTATTGTTCAAAATAGAAACCCATTCCCTTTCCTCGAGGATGGATTTCGGTCAAGTGAATTCTGTTTTCTCATCTTCTTCCATGACAAACTCAAACATTTCATTAAAGGGAAACAAGACATGCAACCATAATATAAAGCTGAAAACTGCCAAGGAACAAATTTGTAACTTTGGTGGTCTATGCTGTGATTGCTTGAAATTGTAGCACTGAGAGATTTTTTGAAGTCCTTTAAGACTGTGGGAATTACAAAGATTGAAAAGAATTCCCCTTATGCCTTTACCCCACCATTGTAAACTATAAGGATCTTTATCCCAGCCCTGGGCATCACCTACATTTACATTTATACGTTCCTTTTATCAGTGAATATATGAAGAGTATTAGAATTAGGTTGCAATTTTATGTTTTGCCAATAGATATCACTATAGTCTAGGAGTCCTGGTGGCATAGTGTGTACTCGGGTACCAGCAAGGTCACCAGTTTGAAACCACCAGCTGCTCCTTGGGAGAAAGATGTGGCTTTCTACTCCCATAAAGAGCTACAGTTCAGAAACCCGAAGGCACAGTTCTACCCTGTCCTATAGGGTTGCCATCAGTCAGAATTAATTTAATGCCAGTGAATTTGGTTTTGGTTTATCCCTTTAGCCTGAGGGGTGACAATGCTATTATGTGACTTCACATTTCCATAATTTCAATATTCCACACTTGGACAAAAAATGTAACATTTGAGTCTGTTTTCTCAACTGTAAAATGGAAAGAAAATGATTCCTTCTCTAATCTAGTGATAGTACTAAATGCGTGGGGATTGCTCCCAGCTACTTGCTGTTTATCTTCTTATGGTAGTGGTGACAGAATATTAGGAACACTAGGCTCTGGGATGCCTTGGCACACCATCTTCAAGACTCTGTCCTTATGAGTCTAGGGTGCAGGAAATGAGTCTGTTTGCACCCAGTTCTTCCTAACCACTGTAAAAACACAGAGATTCTGAGGTGAAGAGGAAGTGGGCAGACAGGTAGTGAGAGGCGTTTTAAATAGCTCCAAATTCTTCAGAGGAGGGTATTTATTTCAATGTCATTAGGTCAGAGGATTCAATACCCAAGAATTCTCTAGGAAGGGATCAGTCTCACCCTGAACTGTCTTTTGGAGAGCTACCTAGGGGACAGCATTAGAAAAGCATCCACTGTGATGCCTCCTGCAATAATTCAGCAACTGTGAGAAAGGGTCATGATGAATATTGCAATAGTCCACTATCTATGGAAGAGGTGAGAGGGAATTTAACTTCAGGAAAGAGCTCCATAAAACAATCTATATTCTATCACAAAATGAAAGCCAAGTGCACACACCGAATTGGAAGACAATGAATTGTGGCTCTATAAACAGAAAGGAGAGTTGGTTTTTCTAAGTGCAAACTGCAGCCTCTACATACAGCCTGTAACATAGCCCTACATCATTAATCAGAAAGAGACAGAGAGCCATGTATGCTACCCCCTAGAAAACGGAAATGTTCAGTGTGTACAGAGTGGCTTACAAATTTCACACTGACATCCTGTTGCCACTCTTTACAATATGGTAGTGGCTAGATAATACTGAAATTTTTGTTTCTTACGTTTGGCTTTCTTCTTTTTTCTTTTGACTCCTTGTGCTTCCTTTGTACCCTTTCTTCACTCTCTCATACTCACATGCGCTCTCTCTCTCAATTCCCTTCTGTATTTCTATACTTTTCTTTTTTTGGTAGTAGAGAAGGGTTGGATTTGCTGTTCTCAGAAAAGAGAGCTGGAATCGATGCATGTGTCAGTAGCAACCTTCTTGGTGTGCCTGTTTTGCAAATTCTTTGGAGGTCTCAGGAGAAAACAGAAAACAACTAAAACGGTAAGCCTGAAAATGTGAATGTATAGTTAATTATCCATCATCTTTCCTTTTACCCTCGATGTCTAGAACTGGTCTCTTTACACCAGGCTCCAGGTAACCTGACCCATCTACGAGTGGTTATAGATATAATAAAGCTAGACCACCTTTCCATGTCATTTCCTTGGTATTTGAACAAACAAAATAAGTGTATGGTTGACTGCCTGAGGTAGGAGGGGGAAGGCAACTTTGAACTTGGTGAAATATTAATTTGAAGGACTTTTTCATAGTTGCTAACAAAATGTGTTTAACTCAGCGAATTTTAAAATAAAAGATCTCTGAATATGTACAATTTAGCAAATATGTATTAAGTGCATTAATGTATAGACTGACTTTTATCTACTCTTGTAACTTTTGGGGATGATATTTTTATCTATGGGAAGATTAGAATGGTTCACTTTGTGTATTTTATCCTTTTTAATTTGATCTATTATTAGAAAAATGGGGAATGTAATGTTTCAGGATCTGTACCAAAATGAATATATGCCTCATATCAACTAGTATTAAACAGTTACATACTTTATTGTGAAAGTGCCATCTAAGTAATGGTAGATGTAGAAATTCTGCTTTCAAAAAGATAGCAGTCTGAAAACATATTTAAAATGAAAGAGAAAAAAAGCAAGAGAAGAGACACACTTGCTCTGCTTTTCTCAGATAAATATTTCTTACAAGAGCTAATCCATACATTAAAAAATAGACAAAAGGATTTTGGATTAAATTTACATTTTCTTATACACTTATAATCGACAACTTATTTGGACAAAAATGTAAGTGAAATAGTTTTCTGGTTTGTTTGTTTTTTCTTTTCTATATTCCAAGAGACGATATTTAGTAAGGTGCCCTCTAACTTTAAATCAAACACCCAGGTTATAAACAATGGTTTGCTCTCACTAGGGGTTGTATTCAGAGACTTGAAGGAAGGTACGAGTTTCCCTTTCGGGTGGTGGTGGTTGTTTTTAGGTGCCACTAAGACTCTATTAGTTACAATACATCTATTTAGATCACATAAAAAGCATCCTACAAGAAGCTTGTGTTGTAGAGGTGGATCTTTGTTTAGGTACAGAAAATATCTATGTGCTTCGCACATGTGGATACATGCGCTGCTCTGCTTTGTTCCATGCATTTGGTGATATTACTGTGAGGTAGGAAACATCAGTATATCTATTCTGTCGGCTATAGTGTAAAATGTCACTGAATATTTAAAAGTGAATACGTGCAAAGTAAAATATTGAGTTTTCCAAAATCTCATTTTGTGTCCATCCAAAGACCTCTAGGAGTGAATTAACTGCATTATCTTCTCTTTGTGCCAGGTAACTTCTCATAGATATTTTTAGCACCAATCAAATGTCAACTTTGAGAATTTCCTTCTCCTAACCCCCACCCAATCCTGAGAAGAAAAGCCATAGGTGGTTCTGTTTTCTTTATAATGATCATTACAATGATCTCCCCAAAGCTTTCCTCGGATGCTATAAGTCTCCATCGAAAAATAAGATGTGATCAGAAACAGATGAAGATTATCTCATTCATATAAGCAATAGCAAAGACCTGTGACTATTTTATACATTAGGAATGTAGTCGATTGGGAGTTTGCATGTTAGAGTTGGAAAAAATGGAGGCCCAGAGAGTTAAAGTAACTGGACCAAGTCCTTCTGTGAATCTGTGACAGAGACAAGACTAAAATCCACGTGTTTTAATACTTTGTTCAGTACTCATTTCATCTCTCCCTGCTGCCTAAGAAAGCTTGAGGGTGAAAGGACATGTGTTATTTATTTATTTGGAAATTCTGAAATATGTCATCTTAAAAATCACTCAAAGTATTCTCAATAACAGGGTCACACTTCAGGTTTCTCCCAATAATTCTGATAATGCGATTTACTACAAAGAGTTATTGCTACCATATCCTCAGAAAATATCTCCACAAGGAAATCAATATTCATTAAGCACTTTAATATATCAATAAAGAGACTTCACTATCACATACTGAATATTGCTATATGCTACCTTGAGTGCTAGGGCAACAGATTGGCCAAGACATAAGACAAGCATATTCAGGGAATCTAGAGACCTGTAAGACTTCTAGATTTAAGAAGTCATTTCCCAAGTCTCTTCCAGGTCAAAATAGGCACATGTGGCTGAGAAGTTAAGGAAAGACAGAGTAAAAGCGAAATGATTATAATAATTAGTGGTATGCAAATCACTAACAAAAGGCAATGGTTAATAGATTGACTATTACTAATTTTTACCATGTAAGTGAGTGCTCTCTGGGATTTGAACATTAAAGTACGGTCTCTTGGTACAGCCACAGGAGTTAAAGGGGAGGATGTGATTCAGAGGCATAGCTTTCATTTATAGCAACAGCTTGAAAACCGGCTAAGTATCAAGATGCAAAGAGAGATTCTGAAAAATAATTAAGAAGTGCATGATATCATTAACCAAAATCAAGTCTGTATAGGCTCTAGAGAATTGAGTATGTATAGACCAGGAACTTAATTTATTCTAGTTATCAAAAGAGATAAAGAGATTCAATTATTGGCTATGATCTGTATGTATGCTTTGTAGAAGTACAACTTGTAACCAGAGTATAAACCACAACTGCCAATTCAGGCTTACCACCTCAGCCCTGATAGTATAGTTAGATGTTGGGCTGTTAACCACACGGTCAGCAGTTTGAATCCACCAACCAATCTGTGGGAGAAAGATGAAGCTTTCTAGTCCTATAAAGAGTTACACTCTTGAAAACCCACAGGGGCAGTTCCACTCTGTCCTAAAGAGTCACTATGAGTCAGAATGGATTTGATGGCAGTAAGTTTAGGTTTAGTTCTGTTCAGTACCTAAAGTATAGGTAAATTGCTACCACCAAATCAAAATATCCTCAATTTTGTACTCACTTAAGAAAAATGTTTATTGTGATTTGTGTGAAAGTTTACAGAGCAAATTGTTTTTAAATATACCATGATATTCATTTTGCTTTGTGTGTAAATTCTCCCACTTCCTCCATGTGTTTACCATTTCCATTCATCTTTCTTTCCTATCCCTTCCTGTCTTCTTAGCTTTATACACAGGCAAATATTGCAATTTTAAATTCATATGGTTGATGGTTCAAAAAAGTACATACTTCCCTATTGCTATTGCTCACCTTATAAGCCTGTGTACCAGTTGACTGAAATTTGAGCCACTGGGGTGAGATCAGTTACAAGCCTAAAGTGTGTCTAAGAGTCATAGTCTTAAGGGTTCTACCAGTCTTTCTCTGTAAGAGAAAAATGTGTAGGGACCTCCTATAGCTTCACAAGAGAGGAGGAAATTCACCATCATCATCAGCAGTTGTCCAAGGCTGATTCCTATTAGGCTGATGCCAGACACGCCTCTACTCACCAACCCATGCCTCTACTCACCAACCCACTCCTCTCATAGCACTCTCTGGTTCTCAAATGACTTTGACCATTCATTTCAATTGCCACGCAGAATTCCAACACTGCACATAAAATGCATGACTATGGGATCATTCTGGAAGTTAACATGTTAAATTTAGGTGAGGAATCCTTAGGATGCAGTTGCGCAGTCGGGACAGACATCTCTACAGTACCTGTAGGTAGGCCCTCAGCCTCTTGGATTGGCTTCTGTTCGACTTGGAAAATGTTACAAAGTTCTTTTAGGGCTGCCAATAAATACTCAAAGGGCATGTCACTCCTCCATAAGCTTCAGCCAGAAGATGCTCAGTTTTAATTCCCTGGGTCAGCAAACTTGCTCCCCCAATTAAGTACCTGGATGCATCCTGCTACACAGCCAGTGTCCGGCCTGAAGGGACTCACTTAGTACTTGGTCCATTGGCTGGGAAATCCACAGTTCTGGCTCATACTCTGGCACCTGTTTGTATTTTAGTTGCTCCTCTTCCACTCCGCTGTTGTTCCTCTGGTGTCAGAATTGCATCATGGATCCAGGAGGTTTAATGCACAGGAATCCCAGGGGTCAAAGGACACACTCCACACTTGGTTGGGCTCTCTTGCTGATAATGTGTCCTCTTCCTGCTTCTGAGATGACTCATTTTATTCCAAGGAGGATGGCAATCACAATTAATGATGCTAGCAATCACACACAACAGAATCAAATAATCCAAAAAGTATCTGTCTCCACCTTTTATTTCCCAGACCCATCATGAAAAAGTTGTTTGATGAGAGTAACAAAGATCATAGCTAGAAAAGCCATAATAAATTATTCATTGCCCTGCACTGCATTGCACTATCTGACCAGGAATCCTGGTGGTTGGTTTTTATGATTTTGAATTCTGATCCAAATTTTGTCTATCCAGGACCCATTTCAGAGAGTTCAGCATTGGTAGCAGGCTGCTTGAGGCAGGGTTTCACGCGGTCCATTAGTCTTCTGGACTACTTATTTCATAGGATCCATGAATATTTTGACTACAATAGATTGATTTATTATTTTATCAGGCATGTTTTATCAGTGAAATACTGTAATCAAATTAGATTATGAAAGGAAAAATACAAGACATTTGATTTCAAAACAACAAAAGAAAATGTTATCTAAATTTTATTATTAATGTCACATCATTGGATATAATAAAGATACACTGATTATAAGGGTCATAAAAGCATATCTTTATTATATGTAATTTTATGACAATTTTTAGCTGTTAAACATTTGGGTCTGTTCCAGTAAGTATCTGTTGTTTGTTTAATGGTTGTGGGTTTGGGCTATTAATTTGAATTACTTCTGTGGAAGACGCACACATAAAACCAGACATTTTACCAGTTCATCAATTTTCACATGTATAATTCAGTGACATTTACTATGTCCATTATATTATGCAAACATTGCCACTATCCTTTTCTAAAGTTTTCCAACACCATAGATCAGATGGTTTTAAATTTCTTGAGTAAATTTTCCTGAGAAATCCCATAAGCAACAATTCCCCCTTCTTGTCCCCCTCTCTCCTAGTGACCACTAACAAGCACTGGCCTCTAAAACATCTCTTATTTCATGTAAGCTAAATCATACCATAATTGTCTTTATGTGACTAACTTATTTCACTCCATGTAATGTTATCAAGTTTTATCTATGTGGTAGCAGAATATAGAAATATTTCATTTCTCCTGATGCCTGAGTCATCTTCCAAGCATGTAATGTACTGCATTTTGTTTATCCATTCATCTGTAGATGAGCATTTAGGTTGATTTTGCCTTTTAACTATTGTCAATAGTGCTGCAATAAACATTGGTATGTTGGTTTCTGCTGTGTTCCTGTTTTCAATTATTTTGGGTATACACCTAGGATTTACGTTTGCTTTGTTTTCTTTCTGACTCTCCACTCCCTGCTTCCTCCCTTAATCCTAAAGAAGAATGTGTTCTACACTGAAAGCAATCCTCTTTCTTCTATGAGATTTAGATTTTTAATGTGAAAGTATTTCAAATTTAATATTTAATTAAGTGTATTGGATCAAACAAAAAAGTCCAGCCATCTAACCCAGCATTTGTCTTACTAAGGAAAATAAAAAACATTGAAAATGGAAATATTTGGTTTTGTTATAAAAACCGATGTAGTCCATATTAAGGCAACTGGTACAGTAATGCCCTTACCTCTGAAATTTTACACTCTTTGTTCTAACTACCTTGCATTGTGTGATGCTCATCCTCCCAGCACAATCAGTGAAGTCTAAATGGGTGCATGTGCAAATGTGGTGAAGAATGCAGATGTTGCGCAGATATCAAAAGATATAGCGTTTGGGTTCTTCAAGGCTTGAAGTTACAAGTGGCCATCTAGCAAAGAAGCAACAAGCCCATATGGAAGAAGCACACCAGTGTGTGAGATCATGAGGTGTCGCTAGAACTGGCTAACAGGCATCAGAAGACTAGAACAAACAAACAACAACAACAAAAAATATTGTTGAGAAAGAGGGGGATCAGAGCAGAGACCCCAAACCCAGCTGTAGACAATGGGGCATCCCTCACAGAATGGTCACAAGGAAGGAATGGGTCAACCAGGGCACAGTATAGCACCAATGAAACACACACTATTCCTATGATTCCTTGAGGTTTCCTCAATCCACATTATCATGACCCCAGTCCTGCCTTTCACTGTGGTGTAGACTAAAGCATGTGCACAGGTACAGATAAGAGATAAGAATTCACAACACACGGAATCTAGGAACAGGAATGGGAGTAGCAATACCAGGAGGGTAGGGGGAATGTGGTGAGAGGACAGGAGGAAGGGCTTTTCAATCGCAGTGATGGACACTGAACCACTACCACCATCACCCCCTCTCCCCCAAGGGATGAACAACAAGAACCATGGGGGAACGGAGACAGCAGTCATTGTAAGATATGAGTATAATAGTAATGTATATTATTTATGTTTTATCAAGGGGTCTCTAGGGTGAAGGGGGAGAGAAGGAAAAAAGAAGAGCTGATACCAAAGGCTCAATAGAAAGTAAATGTTTAGAAAAATGTTGGCAACATATGTACACATATGCTTGATACAACTGATGTATGGATTGTTATAAGATCTGTAAGAACCCCCCAATAAAATGATCTCTTAATTAAAAAAATATTTATCAGGACTAAAAGCTGATGCAGAATGTGAATATGGTAAACCATACTATGAAGTGTCTGTTCTCGATAATCAATCCAGATTAATTAGGCAAAGTTGATTTGCACTCGAAAAGTGTTTAGAGTAAGCAAAAATCCATTGGATTTGAAGCTACCCAACTTTGTCCTGGATATCTAGCTGAAAGGCCCTTTTGGTTATAGAAGACAGAGTAAACTTTCTGCAACTTTAGACCATGAAATTTGATTAAGCAAAACGCTATGAGGATATTTTGTAATCTGCAGAGAGAACAATGCTGTTTTTCAGAATTCAGAGTATGACATGGGTCATTTTAAGCATGGACTTACTTGTTAATAACTATATTGATTCTAAGTTATATTTGTAAGAACTTCACATTGTGAAATGTCATCTGTGTGTCTGTTTGGGTCTTTTCTAAGGGAAAAAAGTTACTCAGGAACAAAAATCCAGATTAATTAGGGAAAGTTCATATGGACTAGGGAATTTTCATAGTAAGCAAAAATTCATTGGATTTGTCGCTACCCAACTTTGCCCTGGATATCTAGCTGAAAGGCCCTTTTGGTTGCACAAAAACTGTATAGTATTGCTTTGTAAATTTTAAATTTAATAAATATTTTGAAGACACAAAAATTAATATTCATGATTAAGCTCCTTAATGTCCTTTGCACAAAAACTGTATAGTATTGCTTTGTGAATTTTAAATGTAATCTAGTAACATCTGTATACATTCTTCCTGCTTATTACATTGGGTGAAACAATGTGAAGCTATTCTAAGAAGTTGTGATCAGTTCTTTTTTTAACTACAAAATATCAGCACATTTATTTTTAAAATTACATTTATTTTTTTATATCTCAAATGTCAAATTTCATGTAATAACATCTTCAGTGTAAGTTTTAATTTTCACATAACTTTTGTGAGTTTAGAATTATTTTTCAGTTTGGGAGACTAATTTTGCAATGTCACTGGCTTTGGTTTGCCCAATCTCGTTCCTCAGCTTGATGATTTCATTTTTTGATGGAAAATGCCTAGCCTTTGCTCTTGTTCTGTTCCAACATCTCTGGAGATTTTGTCTGGCAAAGAATGAGAATTTCCCAATGCAATTTAACATGTTAGTGGTACATTGAGTCTCCAGAACCTCCTCATAGCTTTATGTATAATTATAAAAGAAGGATCAAAATCCTCACCTTGGAACAAAGGTCACCATCAGATTCTGGCTGTCCCTAAACTGTTTCTTTCCTTTACAAAATACTTACATCCTATTATTTAAAGCAAAAATAAAAATATTTTACTGTGTTTCCTGTGAATGTTTATGCAGCAGTTTAGATTCCTATTCAATGGTTTATGTTCCTATTTAACAGTTTCTATAAAAGTTATGCAGTCGTGTTCCTCTTCCATTAATGAAAAATCTCTCTTTCATTATATCTCCCACCCTTTTAAGTGTTTTTTGACCATTAGAGCTCATGCAAGTGATCTTTAAAGGGGCGCACAGTATTTACAGGTGATTCCCCCGCCCTCTCCAGTTAATTTGTTTAGTTACAAGATGACCTCAGAGTTTAGTTTAGGTTCAACGTTTAAAAAGTATCTCACTGCAATATTTTCCTTCCCTTCCCTACCCTTTTCTTCCTTCCTTCCTTCCTTCCTTCCTTCCTTCCTTCCTTCCTTCCTTCCTTCCTTCCTCCTCCTCCTCCTCTTTGTCCTCTTCTTTCTCTGTCTTTCTCCCTCTACCCTTGTTTGTTCACTTGCTCACTCTATAGATGGCTCCCTCACTCACTAATTTCCAGCTATGAGTACAGAAAATATTACTGATATCAAAACAGCTACCTATAATCTAAGATTTTGGAGCCTATGTTCTACTGGCTCCAATTTGTGGGTTCTCTAAAGGGATGGGTCACCAATTTTCTGTCATTTTTTCATACTATGGTGGCTTGCATATTGCTGTGATGATGGAAGTTTCGTCACTAGTATTTAAAATTCAACCCTCGAGTTGCGATGATGAAAGATCCCATGGCAAATTACTGAATATTTCAGGAAGCATCAATTGAAGATGGAAGGAATATAGTGTCACTGTCCAAAAACAACTGGTAAACATTCGATTATATCCAGAGGTAGCAAATGACCAAGAACCAAACAATATTGAAGGGGGAATTTCACTAAATTTTAGCTGCATTAAGGAAATTAGTGAAAGACAATGCTTGAGGAATTCATAGAATATCAATTGAAACTTTTCAATAAGCTGATGAAATACTGGATGTGCAAGAAATTTGGAAATCAGGTACTTGGTCAATTGATTGGAAGAGGTCCATATTTGTGCTCATTCCAAAGAAAGGTGACCCAAACAACATAGAATGTATTTAAAAATCAATATTACATGCAAGTGAAATGTTGCTGAAATTAACAATAGTGTCAGTAGTACATCAACAAAGTGCTATCAAAAGTCCTAGCCGTATTTAGAAGAGGACATGGCAGAACAGATATCATTTTTTATGCCAAATGTATCTTTACTGAAAGAGAGAATACTAGAGAGATGTTTATTTGTGTTTTATTTACAATGCAAAGGCATTTTAGCTCTGTGAATCATAATCTAAACCTCTGGATAATCTTGACAGGATTGGGAATTCAAAAAGAACAAGGGAATGTTGCATAGTTTGAAATTAGAAAAGTGTGTGTCAGGATTGCATCTTTTCACCATTCTTATTCAATCTGTACGATGAACAAAAAATCCAGGATGGTTGGAGGAGACATCAGGAAGGAGTGAAAGCTTATTAGCCTTATTATACAACCTTATTTGTTGAAAGCAAGGAAGAGGTACAGTATGGATTTCAACTCAATGTAAAGAAGAATAAAGTCCTTATAAATTGACCATCAGATAGCATCATGATAAGTAGAGAACAGACTAAAGTTGTCAAGGGTTCATTTTGCTTGTATCCACAATTGGCACTCATGGAAGTAGCAGTAAACAAAACCAAAACCAAAAACCAAAGATATACTGCACTGGGCAATTCCTCTGAGAGTGCAAATGGCAAGGCTTCACCTCACATACTTCCTGCATGTAATCAGGAAAAGTCGGCGTCTGGGAAAGGGCATTATGCTCAGTAAAGGTGATGGTCCGGATAAAAGAGGAATGGATTGACACAGGGACTGCAACAATGGGCTTAAACAGCGTGATGATGGCGAAGGACCAGATTGTGTTTTGCTCTGCTAGACATAGGGTTACTATAAGTTGGAATGAATTCATAAGTACAATACAACAGCACAGGGGTGGGCAACATAAAAATAATTACAATCGTGGTGATTATTTTTAAAGTTTTCACCAGTTCTTTACTCTAGTGAGATCTTACATGGCGATATTTAAAACCCTTTCACATTCTGAGGCATCGTCATTTCCAGAGTGCAGTTGGGGGTTAGAGAGGAGCTGAGGCATGCTGTTCCATATCTTCCCACATCATTACTTTGATCTTCTGCCACCCCCTCCAATTCAATACATTTTTAAAATGAATCATTTTATTTCGGGGTTCTTACAAATCTTGTAACAATGATTATTTTTTATTATCCATTTGTGATATACTAAACATTAAACAAGACACCTTACATTTTGACAACTATTGAATGATGTTTCACATTTTACAGATGAGGAAATCATTGTTAAAGATATTCAGTAACTTTCCCCAAATTATATAACAAATTTTAAGCACAGTCTGTTGGTTGTCACAGCTCTTTATATCCCCACCCCACCCCCCCACAATCTCTGTATGATAAAGGCTCAACTTACTATCTGGTTTCATTCTATTTGAAAATGAAGAAATGTCATAATGAATCAAAATATTTCAATTTCAAAATAAGTTGTTTTCTTATTAGGAATCTTAGAAAAGCAAATAGAATAAGGATTGGAATAGATTTTAAATGTAGAGATTAACAAAAGTATTGATAAAATACTTTAATTTTTAAACTAATCTATATGATTTGTTTATTATGCTACCAGTGCAGTATGGGTAACAATAGAGAAGGCATATAAGATATAGCTCATGCCCTATAGAGCTTTCATTTAGTTGGGAAAGGTAACTGAGCAGATATTATCTCTAACTATACAAAAGGGATTTAGGGAGGGGGAAAGTATAGGACTTCACAACACTTTTGCCTTAAGCAGAGAATTACCACCCTCACCCACATGTAAATTGATTCTATGCAAAAAGGGAAGTCATTAATGCTTTGAGAAAGGTTTCCTTTCTTTTGTCTAATCTATGGCATGATAAGACTTGGAGCAAACGCTCTGAATTCCAGACATATAGCTTCAATAGAGAGTAGAACAAAATATATACTTTTACTTGCAAAAGACTCAGAAAAAGATATCTACGTAGAGACTCTTCTGCGGGAGCCCTGGTGGCATATTGGGTCACACATTGGGCTGTTAATTGCAAGGTCAACAGTTCAAAACTGTTGCTCCATGGAGGACAGGTAAGACTTCCTCCTTTCGTAAAGAGTTGTAGTCTCTGAAAGCCACAGGGGCAGTTCTACTCTGTCCTATAGGATTGCTATGAGTTTCAATCTATTCCATGGTTGTGAGTTTTTTGGAGAGAGTCTTCAAAAATAAACCTGGAGGAATCAATTTTTACTTTATGTGTACTTGATTCTGGCCTCCTGGTGCAGTCCATATTAGCTATAAAGTATTCAAATTGGAGGGAAAGCATGAGATTGTTTATATATAAAATTGTGCTTCAAGCCTTTTTGTAGGACAAACAACTAAGAGTTACATTGATGCCCTAGGTTCAGACCACAGTTTGTGGCTACATTACGGAAAAACTTAACTGAACTAAACCTGTATACTTGGTTGTAGGAGCTCATTATTATAGCCATTTGATGCAACCAGCTACAAACTGAGGAGAAATCAACTTGAGAACAATTTTAAGTAGCTCCATCTCCTGCTAAGGTCGGTCATTATGCTTGACAGGGTTAGCGTGCTCTATACCCTAGGCACCCTTTTCTGAAAGGAAATAAAGAACCATGGGATATCTGGTCCTGATTCTATTTTAAGCGATCTTTTAGCAGGAAGTAATTGCACGCGTAAGCTTTAAGTCATGCTCCTAGGAGAATAAAGCTAAATAAGACAACTATATTTTACAGTTTCTCTATAGGATATGGGAAAATGGTGTGATTTGGAGTACCTCGTTTTAAAGAGTTTTGATTACCAAGGAAATGTTTAAAAAGGTATGTTTCAATTATTTGGTGAGAGTTCCTAAATGTCATTGTTTGGACTGAAGTCACACTGAGAAAATTAAGCTGCACCTGTCTTTCATCTGAAAGATTTGCTTTATCGCATGGGAGGCAGTATAATGGTTCATCAAGCTTTCACCTTTGAAGTTCTATAATAAGTAGAATGGTCAGAAGGCTGTAATTGAATAAATGAATAAAATAAGTATGAGTTTTAAAGATCAGTGAAATTACTGCTTGTGGAAATGGCATATAGAATGGTCCCACTACCTTAAGGGCTGCTGTAGGCTTTCCCCCTAAAAATATGGAATCTTGTTATAGAATTTTCGTATGCTTAATTTAACAATTTATTTTATCTCTTTTGCTTGTTTAATCTGTCATCACTGCTGATAGTCTATAAGTTTCTCAATGGCAGGGGTCATATTTCTTCTCTTTTAATATCCAGTGGCATTTAGCAGAGTAACTTCATGTCCACTCTTTTGTCCTAGATTGATAGCTTGCCAAATTGTAGCTGCAGGAAATGATCCAAAGGGTAAATAAAACATCTATTCTACCTTGATTAGTTTCTTCTAGTCTAACATGCCGGTTGAAATTAATAAACACAATGTAAACTGTGTCTATGTATCTGTGTTCCTATGTGTCAGGGTTGGGGAGGAAGAATGAGATGAAGTGAGATAGTTAAGGTGTATTGTGCCTACCTGGCCAATAAACACAGGTGGGATTAGTTGAAGGGCAGAGAGATAAATGGCTTGGTGAACCTCGCCTTTCTTGTTCTCTAGTCTCTTGCTCTCTGATGGTGGTACCAGAGTGCAGCTGCCTTAGCCAGTTCCCTGCTTCATCTGGCAAGACTCACTTCCTAGAGACATCCCCGAGGAGAAGCCACATGGACCTACCCTGATGCAGCGCAGGGTGCTGGAGCAGCCACGTGGAGATCCCTGCCAGCATTGAGATGCTTACATGCTCACTGATTCAACTTTCCTCCTTTAGTCGGTATTATTGTGAGTGCTTTGTGAGATTGAGGAGGACTTTGTAGATCGGTGTGGGACATATGGGCTAATGTTGGACTTATGGGCTTAGACAGCACTGTGTTGGGATGCTTTTTTAATGTACACTTAGCCTTTATATAAAACTGTCTCATATATACATATGAGTTTCTGTGGCGTTGTTTCTCTAGTCTACCCAGACTAACACAAGAGGCAAGAACAGGTACCTTTTATCTTATGCCTTCCAAAAAGTGTCCTTAAGTAAACAATGCCCTTTGGACTTTAAATGGTTGATTGCTCTAAGGTGTGCATACCTCACTAGTATTATTGCTTCCCTTATAGGCTTGTGTAGTCTTTGGTTAATATTCATAAGGCTTTCAGTGGCTAATTCCTCAGAAGTGCACAGTCTATTCCTTTTTCATAGTGCTAATATAATTTCTGATATCATGTGATATAAGTGCTGATATCTTGAGCTGATACTAGTGCTGATGACATATTGATCTTGGCTCAAAATGAGGAATAACAGAAATGTCTACTTGTGTTTTATTGATTAGGTAAAATAATGTGACCACGCAGATCATAACAATCTGTGGATAATATTGAGAAGAATGGGAATTCTGTAACACTTCATCATGCTCATGCAGAACCTAAACATGAATCAAGTGACTGTTGTTTGAATAGAACAAGGGAATATTGCATGGTTAAAAATCAGGAAAGATGTGCATCCAGATTGTATTCTTTCACCAAATTAATCAATCTGTATGCTGAGCAAATCATCTGAGAAGTTAGATTATCTTAAGCAGAATGCACCACTGGGATTAGAGGAAGGTTTTCTTTAACAGCCTATGATATGCAGATGGCATAATCTTACCTGCTGAAAGTAAGGAGAACTTGAAGCACTTGCTGACGAAGATCAAGGACTGCAGTCTTCAGTATGGATTACTCATTAGAAAGGAAATAAAATTCCTCACCACTGGTCCAATAGGCATCATAATAAAAAGAGATAAGATTGAAATTGTCAGGAATTTCATCTTCCTTGGATCCCCAATCAGTGCTCATGGAAGCAGGGGGTCAAAAAATAAAACGAGGCGTTGCAGGGGGGTAATATGCTGTTTAATATATCTTTAAAGTGTTGAACAGCATGGATGTTACTTTGAGGACTAAGATGTACCTGACATAAGCCATGATATTTTTGATCTCTTCATATGCCTTTGAAAGTTGGACATTGAATAAGGATGACTGCACAAGAATGGATGCATTTGAATTATGGCTCTGATAAAAAATATTGAAAGCACCATGGATTACCAAAAGAATAAGCAAACCTATCATAGAAGAAGTTCAGGTAGAATGCTCCTTAGAAGCAAATAAGATGAGAATTTGTCTCACATACTTTGGGCATGTTATCAGGAGATACTAGTTGTTGAAAAAGGACAGGATTGTTGGTCAAGTAGAAGGGCAATGAAAATGAGGAAGACTCTTAATAAGATGATGTATGTATGGATTGTGATAAGAGCTGTATGAGACCCCAATAAAATGATTTTAGGAAAAATGGATGGATATAGTGGCTGCAACAATGGGCTCAAGCACAGGAACAATATCATAATGGCACAGAGCTGGGTAATGTCTCTTTCTGTTGCACCTGGGCTTGCTATGAGTTGGAACAGTCTGCAGTGAACTTAAGAATGTTTTTCGACTGAAAATGGAACCACAGGGGTGGGTTAATTTCATTTATAAATGGAAAGATCAATGAGAACTACAAGTTGGGGGATTCTACCAGTCTTTATTTGATGGATAAATCTCTGTGTGTTTTAATTATTTTGAGTTTTACATACTCTATCTACAACTGTATAATGTGATCCCTTTCAGAAAAGTTGGTATTGGTAGTGGGACAACATCTAGTTCTTTTGGTCTCAGGATTGTGGATACAGATATTCCTGTGGTTCAGGAATTCATTAAATATATTGTTTCTATGCATTTTCAATTTTCTCCACTCTTCTTTTTATTCATTTTATTAGGGGGGTCATACAACTCTTATCACAATCCATACATACATCATTTGTGTAAAGCACATTTGTACATTCATTGGCCTCGTCGTTCTAAAAACATTTGCTCTCCACTTAAGCCCCTAGCATCAGGTCCTCATTTCCCCCCCTTCCTCCCGGCTCCCCACTCCCTCATGAACCCTTGATAATTTATAAAGTATTATTTTGTGCGACGTCTCCCTTCACCCACCTTTCTGTTGTCTATCCCCCAGGAAGGAAGTCACATGTAGATCCTTGTAATCGGTTTCCCCCTTTCCAACCCACTCTGCCTCTACCGTCCCAGTATCGCCACTCACACCACTGGTCTTGAATGAATCATCCGCCCTGGATTCCTTGTGTTTCCAGTTCCTATCTGTATCAGTGTACATCTTCTGGTCTAGCCAGACTTGCAAGGTAAAATTGGGATCATGATAGTGGTGGGGGGTGTGGGGGGGAGAGGACGGTGGAGGAAGCATTTAGGAACTAGAGGAAAGTTGTATTTTTCATCGTGGCTACATCGCACCCTAAGTGGCTCATCTCCTCCCCAAGACCCTTCTGTAAGGGGATGTCCAGTGGCCTACAAATGGGTTTTGAGTCTCCACTCCGCACTCCCCCCCACATTCACTATGATAAGGGTTTTTTTTTTTGTTGTTCTGATGATGCCTGATACCTGATCCATTCAATACCTCATGATTGCACAGACTGGTGTTCTTCTTCCATGCGGGCTTTGTTGCTTCTGAGCTAGATGGTCACTTGTTTACCTTCAAGCCTTTAAGACTCCAGACTCTATATCTTTTGATAGCCAAGCACCATCAGCTTTCTTCGCCACATTTGCTTATGCACCCATTTGTCTACAGCAATCGTATCATGGAGGTGAGCACACAATGATATGATTTTTTTTTGTTATTTGATGCCTGATAACTGATCCCTTCCGCATCTTGGGATCACACAGACTGGTGTGTTTCTTCCATGTGGGTTTTGTTGCTTCTTAGCTAGATGGCCTCTTGTTTTCCTTCAAGCTTTTAAGGCCCAAGATGCTATATCTTTTGATAGCCGGGCACCATCAGTTTTCTTCACCACATTTGCTTATCCACCCGCTTTGTCTTCAGCGGTTGTGTTGGGAAGGTGAGCATCATAGAATGCCAATTTAATAGAAGAAAGTATTCTTTCTCCACTCTTCTTGACTTCATAGTTAGAGACCAATAGTTGTATGGGCTTTGAATACCCTAGCTGCTACTCACCAAAATAAAATATAGAACATTGAACATTGTCTTTGTGTCAAAACTACCTTATGTCAAATGACTGTGATGCCCCATGATACCATGGTCCTGAGTCCCTCAAGTTTTTCATACATTTGTTCCATGTATGTTTCACCACATTCTTTAAAATATTTGCAGCATTGGTAAATATACATGTACAAATATCTTCTGTCAAACCTATATATAATTTGGGTATACTCCCACTCCTCCTCCCACACCCATTGAGCAAGTGTGTGTATATCCATACACATATTACTATTGCTGTTGTTAGTTATCATCAAGTCAGTTCTGACTCAAATCAGAATACAAATGAATTAATTTTTCCTCTGTCTTCCTGTTTGTTGACCTTTCGCTTTCTTCATGAATGATTTTCTTGATGTCCTCCCACAGCTCAGTAAGTCTTCTGGAAAATATCAAATGTACAACCACTCAGAGCCTCTCCTTTAACCAGCATCTCATCTATCAGTGGTGCTACATTAGGTATTATCTTTGCTATTTCACACCATTGATTAGTAAGAGTAGCAGACTCATCCATAATTTGGGGTGCTGAAGTAGCATTATTAGTGCTGTTAAGGCTAATCAGGTTGGAGAGCCAATTTAAGAAACCCATTATTATGGTTTTATTTTTCTAGAAGCACTCCTGGTACCAAAAGGTGTTAGACAGGGTCCTCTAAAGAGACAAAACCAGATTGCTAGTAATATATATATCACAAGAAATGAACCGTTAAATTATATACAGATAGATAATACAAGAAATGACCAGTTAAATTATAAATTATAAAGCAGTGAGACACTAGCAATCCTTTAAGTCTTGAGGGCCACCAGTTCCTTCTCTGTAGAGAGAGCTGGGCTATATATACCCAGGTAGCAAGCAGCAAGGCAGGTCACCAACTGTCGGTCCCCAGCTCCAGAGATGTACATTCCAATTGTCTGGGCTTAAAAGGACCTCAACTTACAGCGACACAGTCCACAGGATAGGCATCCCACAGGTAGGGTACCCTTTAAATTGAGGCACAGAACAAGCAAGGCAGCTGCACGCTGGTCCAATGATTAAAGAGTGAGAGACAAGAAAGGCGAGGCTCATCGAGCCATTTATCTCTCCATCCTTCCATTGATCCCACTTGTGTTTATCGGCCAGGCTGGCACAATAAACTATCGCAGTGCTTAATTAAGAAAATCCATTCTTGAGATGTTCTTCAAATTCAGATGGGATGAACTCAAGGTTGCATTTTGGCTCTCATTTATTTGTTTAAATTTTCTTCAGCTACAACCTGAACTTACATGTGATCAATTGATGGTCTGTGCATAATCAATCTCTGGCCTGGTTTTAGCTGCTGATATTGAGCTTTTCCGTCATCTCTTCCTCAGACAAATGGTTGTTTTTACAAACCATTTTATTAGGACACAATCCAGATATACCATTCAATAGTTCAATCATATCACGAAGTGTTGTACAATGGCTACCACGATCAGTTTGAAAACATTTTTCTCCTTTTTGTATTCCTTGATATTTGCTCTTCATTCTCATCTCACTTCCCCTGCAGTTCCCCCCAAGGAACCCTTAATCTAGTTACTATCTCTATAGATTCACTCATTTTGGGTTTTATATACCAGAAAACATAGCAAAATACCTAACAGAGAAGCAAAAAGGCTACCAAAATTAACAAAAGACAACACAGGTGAACACGAGTTGAAAAAAAATCAAAACAGAAAATATTAGAAACCAGATCAAATTCAAAATGTGACAAAAATAGATAAAATGTTATGGTTTTAACCATTCGTCAGAATTTTTATTTTAATCAACTATAATCATCTCTACAATACTCTGTATTATAATTAGATGTTTTCAATCACTCAATTATGGTTAAAGGGAAATCACTGGAGACTTGTTTCCTGTCTAGATCCTGCAAATGAATTTGGGCTTTCAGTTATCCTTAGCCTTCTGTAAAGCAGAATTTCACAATTAAGCTCTGATATCATTCTCTCCTTTGGGATTGGATTATAGTATTTACAAACCTTGGATCATGAATGTTGATGTGATTAATCCATGTGGGCTTTGTTGACATCTCAATTAGATGAAAATTGTTTGAAAACAAGCCTTTAAGACACAGATGCTATTCTTTCTGTTAGCTGGGCACCATCTAGTTTCTTTAACACAATTTTCTGTAGTACCCATATCTTCTGTGTTTCCTTCATGATGGAGATTATAGAGCAGGGCCATATTATAAGAGTTGTTCTTAGATTGGCACAAGGATTAAGTGCAGGCCTGAAATCGATTTCCTATATCTATGTGTTCTATATGTGTCTGGTTAAAATTAGAGACATCTGATATTTTATGTTAGAGAACCTTATTGATCATCTTTCTGTTTATATGTCATTGATATTTTTATTACCTTATATGCTTGTGAAAATTGAATATTACATACAGAGATTGAAAATTGAATCATTTGAATTATGGTGCTGGCAAAGAATATTTCAAGTACCCTGGACTGCTGAAAGGACAAAGCAATCTGTCTTGGAAGAAGTACAGTCAGAGTGCTCCTTAAAAGGAAGGATGGTGAGACTTCATCTTATACACTTTGGACTTCTTGTCAGGAGAATCCAGTCCCTGGAGAAGGATATTATCCTTACTGGAGCGGTAAGAAAATAGAGGAAGATCCTCAATGAGATAGATTTACCCAGTGACTTCAACAATGGGCTCAAGCAGAAAAACAAAGTAAGAATGGTACAAGACCAGGCAGTGTTTCATTCTGTTGTGCCATGGGTTTGAACCGACTCATTTGCACCTAATAACGACAGCAATTATATATATATATGAGACTTATATATATATATATATATGAGACTTGGTGGCACTGTAGGGGTATGTCTTAGGCTGATAACCACAAATATGGCTATGCAAACCCACCCACCGATTCCAGAGAAAAAGATGAGCTTATATACTCTATTAAAGATTTATAGCCTCAGAAATCCCATTTTGGGGTGCTGTGAATTGAAATAGACTGGATGGATAAAAAATTTGTTTGTTTCTGGTATGTATATACATATATCGGATTCACTGATTTTGCTGCTTTAGAGAATCCAATCTAAGTCACTGCCTCAATGTCTTCTTTTGTGAAGTGTCTCTTGATGCCCTCTATGCATTTTGAAATCAGATTTGACTTTTTCTTGTAGAAGTATTAAAGTTTTATGCATATTTTAGAAAATAGTTTTTGTCCAATATGTCACTATGAAGATATTTGGAGTGTGTTGGTAATTTTTTTAGATTAGGTTATTGGGGGCTCTTACAACTCTTGTTTCAATCCATACATCAGTTGTATCTGACATTTTAGTACATATATCCCACGGTTCTTTTCTAGACATTTACTTTTCATTGAGCCCTTGGGTTCAGCTCCTCTTTTCCCCCCTCTTTTCCCACCCCCCAACCATCATGGCCCCTTGATAGATTGTAGATTGTTAATTATTTTCAAATCTCACATCAACCACTGTCTCCCCCTCTGGCTTCTGTTGTTTTTACCCCTGGACGGGGGTGTCTGGTTATGTCCCATGTATTGCAATAGGTAACCCCCTCCTTCCCTCCCTCTCCCCCAATTCCCCCTACCCTTTTTATATCTCTATTCCCATTCCTGTTCCTGGATTCCATGTGTTGTGAGTTTTATCTCTTGCCTATACCTATGTACATGCTCCCGTGTAGTCCAGAGTGAGAAGCAACACTGGGGTCATGATAGTGGGGGTGGGGTGGGGTGAGGAGGTCTCAAGGGAGCAGAGGTATAGTGAGTGATCCATTAGTGGTCTACTGAACCCAGATTGACTCATCCCCATCCTGAGACCCCTCTGTGGGGGGATGTTCCATTGTGCACAGATGGGCTTTGGGTGTTTGCTCCAACCCCCCTCTATTCTCACCAATGCATTTTTGTTTGTTTGCTTACTGTTTGTTGTGAATCTTCTGATGCCCATTGCCTGATCTCGATGACACCTCACGATCTTATCGGCTGGTGTGCTTCTTCCATGTGGACTTGTTGCTTCATTGTTGGATGGCCGCTTGTTTAATTTCAACCCTTTAAGACCCCAGACACTATATCTTTTAATAGCTGGCCACCATTGTCTGTCTTCACTACATCTGCTTATGCACCCATTTTGTCTTCAGCGATCATATGGGGGGAAGCAAGCATCACAGAATGCCAATTTGTTAGAACAACATATTCTTGTATTGAAGTAAGGTATGAGCCAAGGCCCATCTGCAGCCTCAGTGTATTGGCTTAAAAATATATGTACATAGGCCAATACATTTTTATGGATTAATGTATTTACATAAGTGCACACCTCTGTTATTATCCCCATCTATGCTTTGCTTCATAGAGCTTGCCTCTGTTTCCTTTTGCCTCCTCCTGCCCCATCATGCCTTTCCCCCTTCTTCCACCTCATAGTGCTTCCTCTCTACTAACTTGGTGTTGCTCTAATACTCATAGGATCTCTACCCTCTCCTAGATGCTGGTTCCACTTCCCTAGTTGTTACCCTGTCCATGGTGCCGTACGCTCACCACACCCTTCTCCCCACCTCCTTCTTTTCCCTCTACCTTCCGGGGCCATTCGCCCCACTGCCTTCTCCCCGAGCTTCCCTCCCATGACCGTCCATATAAGTGGGGAAACCAGCATTATCATAGTCCAAGCAATAAGAAAACATATAGTTGAAAAAAGAAATGGAAAGAGAAAACTTTGAGAAAAATAAAACCCTACATAGGTCCAGGTCTGTTGACTGACCCCATAAGTCAGGGGAGATCCGGGGGTTGACCCTCCTAGCCCGAAGTCCAAACTTGGGGGTCCTCGGGTGTTCTGTGGATCAGCTTTTCTCCAATTGCTTATCTGTTATACTCCACTGTCTCTCTGCCACATGTCTCCATTAATATTCCCTGTGACTGTTTGCTCCAGTTAGGGGACAACATGTCTTGAGTTGTTGGTAGTCTCACAGTCCTCTTTGAGCCTTAGCAGCTCCAGGCAGGGACCTCCTCCTTTGGGCATGGTGTGTCTATATGGAGTTTAGGCTGACTGCCTCTTTCTCTTTTTCCTTCTTGGTTTGATTCTCTGTGCACAAGGTAAATCGGTTCCTTTCCCCCACCTGATGGTATAGTGTCGTTCTCTGCGGCACACACTTCCAGGAAGGTGGTGAAGCTGGCTCTGATTGGGGCCAGCCCTGTAGTTCAGTCTTTTCATGCTTTAATCATGTTATTGGGGGCTCGTACAACTCATCACAATCCATCCATCCATCCATCCATCCATCCATCCATCCATTTTGTCAAGCACATTTGTACATTTGTTGTCATCATCATTTTCAAAATATTTTCTTTCTACTTGAGCCCTTGGTATCAGCTTCTTATTTTTCCCCTCCCTCTCCTACTCTCCCTCCCTCATGAACCCCTGATAATTTATAAAATATTATTATTTTCCTGGCTTTGTTAACATCCAGTTCCTTTCCCCAGCTCCCCCTCTCCCATGTCCCCCTGGAAATGCTGGTCCCATTGTTTTCTCCTCCGGATTGTTTATCCCACCTATCTTATCTAGATAGACATGAAGAGACAATAACGTGCACAAAAACAAGACAGTAGAATAAAGCAACAAAAGAAAACAACAACAAAAAATAACAATGGAGGGAAAAGGCCTATAAATAGTTCAAGATTTGTTTGTTGATCTTTTAGTGTCTTTTCTGGTCGAGTCTGATAGGGTGCCACACCCTGGCCCCACAGTCTATTTTTGGTATTCTCCCAGGACTTCATTGTTCTGCTACCCTTGCTATTCTGTTACTCACCCTTAGTGTTTGCTTCTGTGTGGTGGGGTCCGATTGAGCACAGTCCCAGCACTGTGTCTCTAGTGTTGTCCCCCATAGCACTATGGGTCAATGAGGGCCATCCTGTCAACTGGTGGGGTCGGCCCTATGATCCTCTCTGTGCTTTGGCTGCTCTCAGCAGGAATATCATCCTCGAGGCTTGGTAGGCCAGCCATATACTCCACTCTCTCTCCTTCCCCCTTCGTTTGCTCCTTTGTGCTCTGATAAGACATGTCCCTTACGCTGAGCTATAGCTTCAGTGCTGTCCTCTGAAGTGAATTTTTCTGGGGTGAGGCGGGTCTGTCCACATAGTTAGAATTGGGGCCATCCCCTCAGACATCTATATTGGTTCCCTGTTTCATGCCGGTATGTTGCATTCATGTCTTGGTGCACTGGGTTAAATCTGGTCCCTCTTTCCCTGTGGAGATATAAACAACACCCTCCCTTTGGAAGGGTTATTGCCCTGTTCCCTGGCTACCCATGTCTTTTTTCATCCCCTCCTTTTTAGTTGGCTACCATATGTATCCCTGGATTGGGTCTGGCCCCTGCCATACTACCTGGACTTCACCCCTGGAATGTATGTATACACTACATTTTTCCCTATGCCTTTTTGCATTATTTTTTTTTTTTTTGCGCAAGCTCCAATTAAGTGAGATTTTGCAGTGGAACTGGGGCACTTAAAATATTTGGCCGCCTGGGTCCTCCCCACCAATATCTCTGAGACAACAGCTGGGTATCAAATGACTTTAGACTTTATCTGAAGGAAAGGTATAAATGGAAGAACGGAAATGGATGCTTGGGTACAATTTCTAGAAAAGGGATAGGTCACATGCAGGCGCTGCCTTGGTGACTTGGGGAAGGCCAGGCTGCCGCTTAGCTCTCTCCATCAATGTCTCCCAGGGTATGCTTGTCGGAGAGATACTCGGCCAGGCCGGAATCCGGGGCCCCCCATCTTGTGCAGGTTAGTGACGTAATAGCCCAGCTCTTTGATGGACTTCACCTGCTCATCCAGGTAATGTGTCTCGATGAAGTCACAGAGATGGGGTCGTTCCTGTCCGTGGCCAGTTGGTGCAGCTCCAGCAGGGACTGGTTGACGCTCTTCTCCAGGTGCAGCACACACTCCGTGGCATTGAGCCCGCTCTGCCAGTCGTCACAGTCTGGTGTCTTGATATCCCGGAGGAAGACTCGGCCCCCTCGTTGGTTCTGCAACTTCATCAGTTTCTCGGTGTGTTCTCTCTCCTCATGAGACTGGTGCAGAAAGTATTTGGGAAAGTTCTTTGGAGCCACGTCATCCCGGTCGAAGCAGTAAGACATGGACATGTAGACGTAGGAGGCGTAGAGCTCCAGGTTGATCTGACGGTTGATGGTGGCCTCTTGAGTCCTGGTTGTAGTTCTGGCGCACCTGCGAGGGAGACATGGTCATGGTGGCGGTAGAGGCCTGAAGGCAACGAGAGTGCGGCTGAGAGGTGCAGATGGAGGGCGGCCGGTTTTGGGTGGGGAGGCTGGTGAGCGCTGTTGAAGCAGGAGACTGAGGTAGCTCTGCGAAGAATGTCTGGCCCCTTTTGCATTTTTAAGCTTACCTCAGCGAACTGATGTTGTACTTGTCCTTTTGTGCTTGGCTTACTTTGCTTAGCATGATTTCCTCCAGTTCTTCCCATTTGGCAATATGCTTCATACATTCATCACTCCCTTTTAAGGATATGTAGAACTCCATTGTATGTATGTACAAGTTTTTTAATGCATTCATCTGTTGATGGAAATCTGGGTTGTTTCCAACTCCTTGCAATTGTGAACTGTGCCGTGATGAACATTGGAGCACAAATGTCTGTCCTTGGTTTGTTTCTTGCCTGTTCTGGGTATATGCCCAGTAAGGCAATTTCTGGTTCATAGGGTAGCTCAATTGTCATCTGTTTTAGATATCACCAAATTGATTCCATAGTGGCTGTACGTATCTACAGGTCCACCAGCAGTGGATGAGAGTTCCTATCTCTCCACAGCCCCTCCAACACTTGTTACTTTCTGATTTTTCGAATTGGGCTATATTTGAGGGTGTTAGGTGGTATCTCCTAGTTGTTTTAATTTGCATTTCTCTTATGGATAGAGATCTGAAACATTTTCTCATATGTTTATTGCCCATTTGGATTTCTGCCCTTGTGAAACTTCTGTTCTGGTCCTTTGTCCACCTCCTCAGTGGGCAATTTGTTTATTTCTTTTTGGAAGTTAGCAGAGTACCTTAGACTTTAGTAAAAAGGCATTTGTCTGATGTGTCCTTGTTAATGATGGTTTCCCAGAGTGTGGGCTCTCTTATTAATATGTTGGTGAATTCTTTTGATGTACACGGGTGTTTTATCTTCAATATACCACACTTGTCAATTTGTGACTCATCTGTATTTGTGTCCTTCCCTATTTCTGATAGCCTATGTATTCCCTGTGCCAAAGTTCTCAGATTTGTCCCAATTCCTTCATCTATGACCCTAATAGATTGGGGTTTTACCTCACAGTCTGTGATCCACCTCGTTTATTCTTGTGCAAGGAGTGAAGTATGGGTCTTGCTTAATTTTTCTGCAGGTATGTATCCATTTTTTCCCCAGCACCTCTTGTTGAAGAGGGCTTCCGCTTCCCATTTGATAATTTTGGGAGCCCTTATCAAAGATCAGTTGTCTGTTTGCTGATGATTTTATTTCTGGATTTTCAGTTCTTTTCCATTGGTCTGAGCATCTGTCATTATCCCACTACCATGCCATTTTGACCACTGTGGCTGTAGAATATGTGCTAGAGTCAGGTAAAGCAACCTCTCACACCCTGTCCTTCTTGAGGAGTTCTCTGCTAATTCTTGGCTTCCTCCTTCTCCATATGAAGTGGGTAATCGGTTTTTTCAAATTCTTTGAAGAAAGATGATGATATTTGGATCGGGATAGCATTAATATTATCTAGTGCCTTGGGGAGAACTGGCATCCTTACTATATTGAGTCTTCCAATCCATGAGCATGGGATATTCTTCCATTTGTTGAGGTCACACTTAGTTTCTTGTAATAGCGTCTGTATTTTTCCTCGTACTAATCTTTTTTTTTTTTTTTAAGTCTGGAATATCCCTAGTTATTTCAATTTGTGTTTGGCTGTTGTGAAGGGCACCACCTTTTTGATCCCCTGTTTAGTGATCTAGGATCCGCCACTCTGCCATATTCCTCTATTGCATCCAGTACTCCCTTGTGGAGCTTTTTGAATTTTCCATATATAAAATCATATCGTCTGCAAATAATGATAGTTTCACCTCTTCTTTCCCCAGGCAAATACCTTTAAAGTCTTTATTTTATGTTGTTAGCTAGGATCTCCAGCATGATATTAAATAAGACTGGGGACAAGTGGCATCCTTGTCTGGTCCCCTTTTTCAGTGGGATTGTTTTCATCTTTTCCCCATTGACTACCACATTGGCTGTTGGTTTTTTATATATAGCTTGTATTATATTGAGGAATTTTCCTTCCATTTTATCTTCTTGAGTGTCTTAAACAGGAATTGGTATTGGATGTTGTTGAATGTTTTTTCCGCATATATTGATATTATCATGTGATTCTTATAATTTTTCATGTCACTGCAGCAAATAATACTAATGGTCTTTCGTATGTTGAACCATCCCTGCCTCCCAGGTATGAATTCCACTTTGTCATGGTGAATTATTTGTTTTATATATTTTTTATTCTATTAGTCAATATTTTGTTAAGGATTTTTGCATCAATGTTCATTAGGGACATTGATATGTAGTTCTTGATTCTTGTGGGATCCTTGCCCGGTGCATGTATCAGAGTTATACTAGCTTCATTGAAAGAGTTTGCTGTCTTTTTTAAGTTCTGGAACAATTTGTGTAGGATTGGTGTCAGTTCTTCTCTGAATGCTTAGTAGAATACTCTTGTGAAGCCACCTGGTCCAGGGGATTTTAATGTTGGTAATCCCTTGATAACTTTGTCTATTTCTTTTATTGCTATGGGTCTGCTGAGATTCTTTACATCCATCTGGGATAGTCTAGGGCAGGATTATTTTTCCAAGTATTTGTCCATGTCTCCCAAGTTGTTGAATTCATGGAGTATAGGCCTTCATAGTACTGTTTAATTATCCTTTGGATTTCATTATGGTCTGCTGTAATATCCCCTATTTCATCCGTCATTCTTGCTATTGAAATTTGTTCCTTCCTTACTTTGGTTTGGTTTGCCAGCAGTCTGTTGATACTGTTAATCATTTCAAAGAACCAACTTTTAGCTACATTAATTTTTCCCATATTTTTCTTGTTTTCCCTCTCATGAATCTCAGTCTTGATTTTTATTATTTATTTATTTTTTGCTATTCGTAGGATTATCCTGTTGTCTCTGCTCTAAGTTTTATGTCTGCATATCAATCATAAGTTTCTCTTCCTTTTTCATGTGTGCCTGTATTGAATTCAAATTTTCTCTGATAACTGCCTTTGCTGTGTCCCAAAGGTTTTGTTACAACATATTCTCATTTTTATTGGTTTCTAGAAACTTCCTGATTTGTTCTCTGATCTGGGCCAGTACCAACTCCTTTTGCAATAGAGAATTATTCATCCTCCAATTGTTTGCCATTGTTCTCTTAAGCATCCTTTTATTGATTTCCAGCCTTATGGCATAGTGGTTGGAAGAGAAGTCTATATGACCTCTATATGCTTGGATTTACACAGATTCAACTTGTGTCCCAACATGTGGTCTTTCTTGGAGTATGTATCATGTGAGATTGAAAAGAATGTGAGGTTTTTTTTTGGTATTTGTGTGGAGAGCTTTGAAAATGTCTATCAAGTCAACTTGTCTAATCACTAGCCTCCATGTTAAGCTTCTTTCACTATGATCTATATTTCTCTGAGGGTGGCGTATTAAAGTCACCTACTATAATTGTTGAGCCTGTGATATCTTTTTTCATCTTTTGAAGGGTTTGAAGAATTTCACAGGAGTCTTTTTGGGTGCTTATACATTTATTATGCTCATCAGTTCTTGGTCTCCCGTTCCCTTGAGCATTATATAGTGCCCCTCCTTGTATGTTATTATGGCTTGCACCTTGAGATCATTTTTTCCAAGATTGGGAGTGCAACCCTGGTCTTTTTTTTTTTGAATTGCCATTTTCTTGGAATATTTTCCTCCAGCCTTTGATTGTCAGTCTATTTTTGTCTGTAATCTTGAGACGTGTCTCCTGTAGGCAGCAGATTGATAGGTTGTGTTTTCTAAGCCAGTCTGCTATTCTCAGGCTTTTAAATGCCTGCGTTCAGTCCATTGATATTCAGGGTTATTACATCCATCTGAGGACTCTGTGTTGTCATGTTGTACCTTTTGTTTTGGGTGTTTTCCTTCCTTCCTTTCTTATCAGTGTTTTGGTCATGTGAGTGTGTGTGTGTGTGTTTCATTCTTGACTTCTTTCCACCCTTAAGCCAATGCTATTTGGGGGGCTGTTTTCTCTTGTTGCCTTCTGGGTGGGGTTGTTCTATGTGGTGGTCTCTTATTTGTGCTCAGTGAGTACTGTTCTTCTGCCCATACTGGGTTGTCAAGGTTCTCTTGTAGGGCTGGGTTTCTTTTAACGTAGTTTTTGAGTTTTTCTTTGTCTGGGAAGGCTCTTCTCCTTCTATCTTGATAGACAATTTGGCTGGCTTTATATTATTTTTCTTCAATTTTTGGAATATGTTACTCCACTCTCTCCTCTTCTTCATGGTCCACTGGTAGGTGTGGGAATATTCTTATTTGGGTGCCTTGATATGTGATTGCTTGTTTTTCCCAAGCTGCTCTCATGATATTCTCCGATTTCTCAAAGTTGGATAGTTTAACTATTATGTGCTTTGGTGACTACTTGGGATCAGTCTAGCTGGTGTTATTTCAGCCTACTGAATGGTTGCCTGGTTTTCATTCATAAAGCTAGGGAAGTTTTCCTCCAAGAACTCCCTCATGATTTTTGTTGTTGATTTCTTTGTTATGTCTACCTTTGGTTATCCAATTATTCTGATGTTGTCAATCTTCATAGCATCAGACAAAGCTCTCAGGTTTTCCTCAGCTTCTCTGATGATCTTATTTGACTTTTTTTTCACGTTTATTAAAGTCTGCTTGGTAGTACTCTAGGTCACTGGTGCAGTTCTCTGCTTCCTCCAGCTAGTTGGTCATGTCTGTGAATGTGCTACTGATTTTTGTTATTTTATCCCTAAGCTCTTGGATTTCCATTTAGTGTATGGTATTTATCTCCTCTATAATTTCATCCTTTTTTCTGTATTGTTTCCCCATATGCTTTATGACTCCAAGCAGCATTCTGAAAATTTCTTTCTGTGACAGATCAATGTTTGCTTCTTCTATGCACATCATTAGATTTAGGACTTCTTCCAATATATTGCCTTTTGTTTCTCCTTTTTCTAGTTGAAGTCATTGGGGTTGATTCCTGTTTGCATTGTGTTGTTTTAGAGGAGCCCAGTGTCATTTCCCAGAGATTTGAAACGCATTGAGTTCTCTCTGGGAGACTCGAAGGAATGCTTCTTTGAACGTCCTGCAGTTAATTGCACCATGGGATTGGCTTACCACTTTATCCTCCTGTGGCTTCACTCTTTCCCTAGTCAGCCAATATTTTGTCATTTTGAGAGCAAATTGGATGGTCCTCTCAGAAGATGCTGGCTTTGTGGTTGTGGATCCTCGAGCACTGGATTATCTCATGGGGAACGATGGTGGTGTGAACCACGGCAACTTAGGATGCTACAGAGATGCCTGCTGCGATGGGAGTGCCACAGAAAGCAGGTGGGTGTCTGTACTTTAGTGTATAGTATCACAGATCATGGGTGGAATCGCCCTAGTCAGCTATATTGCCACAGAGTTTGGGCAGAAGTTCCCACAGCAGAGTAGAGTGCTAGAGTGTTCGTGGAGCTGCCTTAGGCCATGTGAGGCACTACAGCAGAGAGGAAGAAATTTCTTTAGTCATGTGGGACCACGGAGCATGGACAGGTGCTCCCACAGCCATGTGGGTGGGATTTCAACTGGAAAAAGGTGGGTGGGTTTTCCGCAACAGCGTTGTTATGCTTCAGAGGGTGGGAAGGATTTCCTCAGCCAAGAGTTACACTGTAGAGAACAGGTAGGTGGGTGGGAGGCAATTTCCCCGGAGGGAGGTGGGCGGGATTTACCCAGTGATATTCTATGCTGCAGATGGTAGAGCTCTCCCAG
Organism: Tenrec ecaudatus; assembly: GCF_050624435.1. Taxonomy (NCBI): domain Eukaryota; kingdom Metazoa; phylum Chordata; class Mammalia; order Afrosoricida; family Tenrecidae; genus Tenrec; species Tenrec ecaudatus. The sequence goes on from NC_134548.1 coordinate 86,139,578, forward strand.
CTGGGTGAATTGTGGGCATAATTGCCCTAGGCTAAAGGCAGTGGCCTGGAGGTCAGCAGTGGTATATGAGAGAAAGAGAAGAGAGAAAAAAAACTCAGCCCGCTGAGACTGTGGGGGAAAATAGATAAGAGAGTGAAACAAATGCAAAGTTATAACTGAGTCCCGTGGAGCTGGAGAGTTTCAAACACTGTCCAGAGGCAATGGCAAGCTCTGGGTATGTTGAAGTAAAGGCCTTGGGCCAGCCAAAGAAGCCCTGGTCTGGCGGAGACTGTAGCACAGCGAAGGTTGAACCTTAGCTGACCTCCATAGTGGTAAGCCAAGAGCCCACGGCTCCTCAAAACCTAGTGGATCTGTGCTACCTATCTTTATGATCCTCCTTCTGTGATCCAGCAGCATGGAATTTCCCTCTCAGTTGGTTTCTTGCACTGATTTCTGTGGAGCTCCTCTGGTATGTGTGATTTGGTTACTATCTTGATGGAAGTCTCTTTAGGTATTGCATTTAATCTGCTTAATTTCTCCAGAGGTTTGCTGGAATCTTTCCAGAGATTAAGGTGCTTTTTTGCAGCTGGCTCACATCTCTTTTCCCTGGGTAAGATTGTGGGTATTCTTGTAAATCCTTTGGTGAAATCTTTAGATTCACATAAGAATCTAATTTCCAGAAAGTCCCAGTCATCTTGTTTGCTCTGTACTTTTTGTGTGTTTTCAATTACATTTGACAGTGTATTTATGCTTTGTATTAGGCCCTTAGGTTTATTTCTGATTTTCAAATTATGATGCTTTTAGTTCTTGCTTTTACATCTCTGCAAAACTCAAGGTCTTTGAACCATCTTGAGTTCATTTTTGTATATGGTTTGTTATAAGAGCCATTTTTTCCCCCTGTATACTGGTATACTTTTTGGCTAACTCCATTTGTCAAAGAGACTATTTCTTCTAGCATTTGATTAGTTTTTGCCATTTGTCAAAAATCAGCTAACCATAGGTAGGAGGATTTACATCTGAGTTCTAGATTCTGTTACATTGTTCTATATGTACATCACTGTATCATAACCAGGCTATTTTGGTTATTATACCTGTGTTTTGAGATCAGAAAATTTGAAGCCTCTTATTCTATTATTTTTCCTGGTAATTACTTGCTTTTCTGGGTTCCCTTTCCTTTCTATGTACAGTTTATTTGTTCTAATAGCTCTGCAAAGGATGATGTGTTGGGATCTGGTTCTGGATTGTATTATATCTGTATATCACTTTTGGCATTGTTGGCATTTCCATGATGTTTCACAATGACTTCCAGCAAAGTATTGTATTAGAGTGGTCATAAGTGTCATTTTTACCTGTTTCCATGTTTCAAGGGGAATAGTTTCCCTCTCTCACTAGTGAGAGTAATATTAGCGATTGATTTTTTATATATATACCCTTAAATGGGCTAAGGAACTTTTGTTCTATTCTTAGTTTGATGATCATTTTTATCAGGAACAGATGTTTTATTTTTTTCAAATGTTTTTTCTGCATCAATTTATATATTTTCTTTTCCAAAGACTTTGTCACTGTATAAAATTTTACAGTGCATTAATGGGTTTATGCATTCCAGTATATTTACCATTTCAAAAATCACGAAGTACATTTTGTATTGCACTTTATTAAAAATTCATGTTCAAACTTACCCCAGAATTTTAAATGTTATTGCATTGTAAATTAATAATTCTTACACTGAACAAACATTTACTTTATATACATTGTGATAATTTAAAAATATTTACATACTTCCTTACACATTAAAAATAGTCTAGAAATTAAACAAGAATATTTTTCTTTTTATTTCCACATTATAATGCATTTATACGGGCTTACAAAAAGTCAGTATACAGTAAACAATGATTGTTTTTCTTCATTTTTTCTCTCTCTTTTCTTATAAGCATCATTCTTAGTCTTTGGGCATGTTAATTGTTTTATATAAATTATCTATATATGCCCAATGTTTCAAAACCAATGATCATAATGTCCACATGAAAATACCTCATAAATCTGATATTTTGTTCCAAAAGAAGATAAAATAATGGGAAAACTCTCCAGAACAATAATTGTGTCCTAATATTTGGCACCCTTCTTGCGTTGTAAATAATTTATTTTTATAAATGTAAAAATAGCCTTGTTATCCTGAGAAGTGTCTAAACTTCACTACATTTTCTTGAATGATATAGGTAAATATCACCTCTGTACATAAAATAACTTGAATATTCTAAACAGTATGTGCATTTCTGCACATGCTACAGCCCATAGCAAATTCTTCACAAGTATGTAGATGAAAAATGTGAATTGAACATTTAATATCTTCTAGTTCCTTTGGAAACTGTAGATTAGTGTGATAATTCTCCCTTGGAAATGCTAACTATCCTTTGAAATTCATCATTACAGAAATTACAAAAATGTGTTGTTTAAAAACAGAAAAAGACAGCCTGAGCTATAGCAACATTTATATTTTAAAAGCTCTGAGCCATTTTTGTGACACATCTCAGCCTTGGACAGATCAGAACAGCACTACAAATGAGCTCCTTGGTGCCATAATAATTTCCTTGTCCAGCCTCAGCATCACAGTGAGCCTCACCCTCAAAATATGTATTTCTGCATTTTTAGAATAAATAACATGAATACATATCCATAGCATAGATAACTAGGTCATTATTAAACTTCAAATCAGGTGTTGTAATTGTTTCACTCTTATGCAGACATCCATATTCCAATTTCATTAACACCTTTCTTCTGACAACCTCGTAGAGTTTTTAAATTAGATTAAGCAAGCCTTTTATTATTAAGTGATTAATTTTGGTCTTTAAAATGAGATAAGATATAAATTTGAATATTATTCTTGTACTAAGCTATTTGATTTCCAAAACTAACTGATAGCATTATGAATAGAATACATGGCTACGTTTCAGCTTAATGGCTGGTGCTGCTGAAAGTGCTCCAGTAAAAAGTATCATGCACATGTTATCAGGATCTTGCTGCAGTGTGTGGCATTTTTTTTATTGCAGCCATGTATACAGGAAATAGTGTTATCCATTGTTAACCACTCCAAATGGATGTATACGAGAATGAGTCTCATTACAGACAATCTTAGTCATATTCTTAGCAATCTGCATCAGAATAAACACTCCTGTTAACACTGCTTCATTCCTGAAATCATGGGGAAAAAGGTATGCTTCTGAGCTAGTTGTATTTGACTTGCCTGTGGGTTCTAGGACTTCCAGTATTGTCTTGCTTCTTTTATAACCTGCGAAGTGCCATTAACCAGAATAATTTGGTTCTATCATAACCTTCATGAAGGTCAACCTTTAAGGCTTCTTTCTCTTTGAGGAACTGTCTTTGATGAGTTTTGGTCTTATGATGAAGATAAAGGAATGTATTACAACCAGTATATGAATTTCCACATATATTGCCTAACATGATTGGTAAAGTTCACAATGATAATTGTCATGTGTTGCCCATCATTTTGCATACATCTTCCAGAGGAAAGACAGCCAACATGGTACTGATGATAGATACAGTAAAGCAAACTAGAAACCATTTGTTGCATTGGAGAACTAAACTCACTCTTCCATCTTAGTCAAGGCAATGATGGTGATCATGTGACTATTTCCTTTCATTTTATTTACATGGTAAATTGTGTTGGTTGGTTTTTTTTATTGTTAAATCATTCTTGCATACCTAGTATGAATCTTATTTGGTTATTTTTTCTTATATTATTAGATTCTTCGGGTTAGGATTTTGTCCAATTTTTTTCCATCTATGTTCATGAGGGATATTGTTTACCATTCTTTTCTTCAATAATCTTTGATATGTTTTTCTATCAGTGTTATGCTTGCTTTATAAAATAAATGAGGATATTCCATCCTTTTTTCTCTTCGGGAATAGTTTGAGTAGAATTAGTGTCAGCTTTTCTCTGAATGTTTGCTAGAGTTCTCCAGTGAAGCAAGCTTTCTGGGACCAGACCGTTTTTGTTGTTAGTAATGTTTTAATGATTTAATGAATTTCTTCTTTTGTTATAGGCTTGTTTGTATTTTCCACTTCAGTGTGTCAGATTACATAGGTAATATATTTCTAGAAATTTCACTATTTCTTCTAGGTTTTCAAATTTATTGGAATCTAGATAGGTTATTATCCTTCTTATAATCCCTTGGGTTGTTTGGGAAACCCATTTCAATTCTTATTCTGTTATTTACATTTTTCTTTTACTAGAATTGCCAGTGGTTTGTCAATTTCATTGATACTTTCAAATAACTAATGTCTACTCTTGATGATTCTTGGCTTATCTTTATTATTTTTAATTTATTTATTCTCTAATCTTTATTATTTCTCTTCTGGTAGGTTTATTTTGCAGTTATTTTTCTATTTTCTAGATATATTGGGTAGAATTTAATTTTGATGCTTCTTTTGTTGATGTGTGTTTGTTATAGTTAATTTTACTTTAAGAACCTTTTTAGCTGTGCCCCCCAAAATGTTGGGGGGGGTGTGGAGGTGAGTAAAGTGTATTTCAGTATTTCTATAAAGGAAAAAAATACTATGAGCAAAATTATGCAGAAAATGGAAATGCAGTTACTGTATATTTTAGATGAAATCAACTAAAAGGAAGTGACCACACTGGATAAAAACATTTAGAGTTGCAGGTGATGACAATATAGTTCTAGCAGGCATGTAATACTTTTCGAGAGATCTTAGAAACCATTAACAGCTATGAAATGATTTCATTTAGAAGTTTGAAATGATATTCCTTTTTTAATCATTCACAGCATGTATTGGAAACATTCTCATGTGTGTAACCATACAAGGTTTTGTGTCCTTTACTGTCATAATAAGTCAAAGTATTTTTCATAAATATATAAAACTATTTTATCTTAATGCATCAGAAAAGGAGAATCACTCATTTGTTTTCAGACTACCAAAGTTATTTGAGCATTTTTCTAGGTTCATAACTGAAAGTACACATTGGCCTCTCCTTTGATGTGACTGTTTACTCAATTCAGATGTATTCATAACTGTTCAATGTGTGGAATCCAATGTGACCCTTTAAAATATATATTGCAGTTTGCTTAATGGCATAAGATAAGTTCTATTCTGAAGACTATTTCATTACACTGGAAAAGAACATATATTTCACTGTTGTAGATTGTTCTATACATATATATGAGGTCAACTGTTGGTTAGTTCTTCTGATTTTTCTCAGTTTCTATCTAGAAGTTCTGTCCTTCCTCTAAAATGACGTATTAACAAACTATGAAGAACAAAATGGCTGCACACTTTGGAGGAAATGGCTACTGAAAATGTTCTACATAACGTAACATTTTCAGATATTGGTGGTCTAATGCATGGAGGAAGAACACTGTCACAAATAATGCCAGGTGATAGGCCCCGTGAGTTGGAAGGCACTAGAAATATAGCTGAGGAGAAGCTGCTTTCTCAAAATAGAGTTCACCATAGTGATGTGAATGGAGTAAATATTGTGGGAGTGGAGCCTTCAGGATCTTCATTTGCTTATGATGCACAAGTCAAAGTGAGAAGAAACAGCTGCCAAAATTTAGTATTAAGCCATTCAGTTGTCTATGACAGGAAATTTGGAAGACAGCCTCTTGGCCAACTGACTGGAAGAGACACAAAATTGTGCCTGCTCCAAAAAGATGACCCAACATGATTGCTCAAACTAGGGACCAATATTATTGATATCGTGTGCAAGTTAAATTTTGCTGAAGATCACCTCACAATGCTTGCTGCAGTACATTGAAAGGGAACTTCCAGAGGTTTAGGTTGGAGTCAGAAGTGGACATGGAACAAGGGATAGCATTGCTGACTTCATATTGATCATGCCTTAAAGCAGAGAATACTGCTTTAAGTATTCTCTATCTGTATCTATCATCAGTACCATGTTGGACTATGCAAAAGCATTTGACTCTGTAGACCATAGCAAACTATGGAGAGCCTTGAGAAGAATGGGATTTCCAAAACACTTCATTGTGCTCATGAGGAATTTGAACATAGATCAAGAAACAGTTGTGCAAACAGAACATGTTTAAAATCAGGAAAAGTGTGTGTCAGGGTTGTATCCCCTAATCATGCTTATTCAATCTGTATGTTGAGCAAATAATCAGAAAAACTGTAATTTATGAAGAAGAATGTGACACTAGGATTATAGAAAGGCTTATTAATAACCTGAGAAATGGAGAAGACACAACCTTGCTTGCAGAAAGTATGTAAGACTTGAAACGTGCTCATGAAGATCAAGCATTTCAACCTTCAGTGTGTATTAAAATTCAATGTCAAGAAGTCCAAAATCCTCACAACTTGACTAACAGTAACATCATGATAACTGGAGAAAGATGGAAGTGGTCAAGGATATTTTTGTCTTGTTGAATCCACTGTCAATGCTCAGGGAAGCAGCAGTCAAGAGATCAAAGGATGCATTGCATTGGGTAAATCTGCTGCACAAGACCTCTTTAGAGTATTGAATATCAAGAATGTTACTTTGATGGCTAAAGTGTACCTAATCAACACCATGGCATTTTCAATTACCTTATATGCATGTGATATTTGGACATTGGATAAGGAAGACTGAAGAAGAATAGATTCATTTGAATTATGGTGCTGGACAAGAATATTGAAAGTCCCATGGACTTCTAAAAGGACAAAGTGATCTGTCTTCAAAGAGTCACAGCCAGAGTATTCCTTAGAGACCAGGACAGCAAGACTTCATCTTACATATTTTAGACAGGAGAGAACAATTCCTGGAGAAGGATTGTTCATGCATGGTAAAGCAGAGAGACAAGGAAAAAGAGGAAGGCCCTCAATGAGTTGGATTGACACCAGGGCTGCAGCAATAGCCTCAGGCACAGAAAAAAATGGTAAGGATGGCACAGGACTTAGCATTATTCTATTCCATTGGGCAAAGGGTTGCTATTGGTCAGAACCAATTTGATGGCACCTAAGAACAATAAGCTTCAGGAGGTATTAGCTTCAGTGGCTTCAGACTCATCAAAGCTTGAAATTTTGAAAGAGAAAGAAGGAAGGGGCATTTGAAACAAAATGTAATGCTTATTTTGGTTATTGTTACACATGATGGTTGAAAGACATGTACTAAATGTTATATTTTAGCTGAGGTTAGCAAGCTGCTTCTGAAGTGGCCTGGGGCCAAATCTAGTCAGGTAAATTAAGACAATAGGAAGTCAGGGCTTACTGGATCCACCCTGCCAGTGCCCGAAATCACATAAATGGAGACAAAGTCCAGTGGTGGAAAAGAGGACATTAAATTTGGGTATTAAACATTAAGAGCATGTGTTTAATTTAACTGCACTATGGATATTGAAATTTTCCTTCTTGATATTGTAACATAAGCCTACATGTGTTAAGGACAATCAATCTTGGTTTTGAAGAGCTTGTAAGACTGCCTCCAGTTTATACTTGATTGGACGTGCGACAAGGAGAGTTAGGAATTTCCCAGGAGAAATGGGCTCTATTTTAAGCCAGTAGCATGTAGAGTTGGGAGCTTATGTGGAAACGTGAGTCCCACTCAGAACTGCTGAGAGAAAATATTTACATTTAAAAACACTTATAGGGAGGGATAAAAAGACTTGACATATATAATTTTGAACAACCAATTTGTTATTGGATGTATCAACTCAGAAAAGTTGTTGCCCATTAGAGAAAGTCAAAGGCGCTGAAAGTTAAAGGAGTCCAGTGAACGTTTCTTGCTTGAATGGTTACCTGTTAAGTTCTCTAATTAATTCCATCATTGTGATAATTGTCTGTGAGTTCTGTGTGACCATTGCAATAAATTACTGAGCCTAATTGAAAAATAGTGCTGTGGGAAACAGTTTTCTAATGCAACCTTTAATAGAAGTACTCAATGCAGGCAAAAGTTCTGATATCAAGAGGAAAGCTCTCAATCTTTTCCCATTAAGTATGCTGGCTGTATATTTTTTGTAGGTGCCTTTAATCATATTGAGGAAGTTTTCTTCTATTCCTATATCTGGGACGGTTTCCAACAAGAGATGGTGTTATATTTTATCGAGTGCCTTTTCTGTATCCAGAGGGGGTGATCCTGTCCTTTTTTTCTTTCCATCAATGTGTGCTTTACTATATTGACTCGTTTTCATAAGGATCTTAGATTTTCTAACCATCCTTATGTGAGGGGTTGCTAACCCCCCTCCCCCCAAAAGTAATTGCATTGGGCAAGAGGAGTTTTTGTAGTAAGCAATTTTCTTGCTAGGTGAGCATTGAGCAGCTTGCTCTGAGTTAGTGCACCCAGTAGTGTTGCCTGGGAAGGTTCTTTCTGGTCACAAGGTTTTAGTGAAACAACTCTTATAAAAAATTTTTTAAAAAACCTCAATGGACAATTTAAGAGAAAAGCGTGTAGCTGTGAAATTTTGTTTCCTGCTTGGGAAAATGCCACAGAAACTGTTGTGATGTTGATCACAGCTAACAGGGACAGCTGTATGGGAAAATTTTAGGTGTATGAGAGGTTTTCTTATTTAAAAAAAGGTGAAATGCCGATTGATGACAAACCTCATTCTGGATATCCATCTACTTCCCAAATGGATGAAAATATCAACTAGTAGTGCATTTGGAGTTCTTCCCACCAGGTCAGTCAGACTGTTATTCAAGAATTTTATTTAAAGGTTCTGAAAAGATAGTGTAATAATATGGACAAAAAAACGGCCTGGCAGACAGAGGACTTGTTTTGCCATGATGACAATGCACGTGCTCACACAGCCATCTCTGTGCCAGTTTTTGGCAAAAGACAGCATGCTTCTCTTACCCCATGCACCTTACACACCTGACATCACTTCATGGAACTTCATTTTGTTTCTGTAAATGAAGAGGGCCATAAAAGGACAGCGTTTTGAAGAGGTAGAAAAGGTGAAGAAGAAAAATGAGAGGTGCTGTCAGCGATCCAAACACATGAGTTTGAAAAATGTTTCCAAAAATGGATTCACAAATTTGGCAACCATATTCAATATAATGGAAAGTATTTTGAAGGTGATAACGTTGTTTTGTAAAAAAATTTTTAAAAAATATGTAGCTTTGAAAAAAATCCATTTTGAGAGTGGGGGGTGCTACCCCTTTGTATTCCTGGAATGAATCCTAATTGGTCATGATGTATAACTTTCGTTATGCTACTGGATTCTGTATATTAGTATTTGTTGAGTATAAATTCGTAAGAGATAATGATATGTAGCTGTCCTTTCTTTTATTTCTGTCAAGTTTTGGTATCATATTTATACTTGCTTAATAAAATAAATTAGGGATTATTCCTTCCTTCTCTATCTTTTGGAAGAGTTCAAGCAGTATAGGTGCCAAATTTTCTCTAAATGTTTTATAGAGAAAGAGGTACAGGCCCATTCCAAAGAGACCACCAGGGATGTTTGCCTTGTTGTCTTTAGAACAGAAATTTAGGTTTCTGTCCCTTTTAAGGAGCACTAGATGTGGTGGTTAAGGAAAAAAGCTCTTTTTCTTGGGTTATTTACTCAGTTCACAGCAGTTGGTGGCCTCCTGACCTGAGGAAAAGGGCAAGCATTGTAGGAGAATTGATTACTGATACCTTCACATCTACAATTTTCTGTTGCTGTCTTCTGCTCCCTGATTAAGGGTCTCTTAAGCCAGATGACCATTTTTTGGTTGTATTTATGTGGAGACTTCGAACGATCATTGGTATACTTCCATCTCTGCAGCCTTCTCTCAGATATATTGAAGGTATATAGAGATTGTTAGAGCAGAGACGGCCGGGTAGAGGTAGAACTAGGCACAAGTAAAGAAATTGAAACAGCATTCCAAGTGGAGATCAGAAAATTCCAGTAATAGTGTAAGTAGGCAAAAAAGAGGATAGTTAGGAGGAATTAACACTGCAGTGTTGAAATAGGTTTATTAGTGGTATAAATGACATCCCTCTCTTAGGAGAAATATGGAAAGAATGTGTCTTAGTTTCAGATAAATTCATAATTAAAAGTGCTAACTATCTGTTTTAACTTTTATCTTATCCAGTTTATGAATTCTGACTAATGGATAGATGGTTTTAGATAGATAGATAGATAGATAGATAGATAGATAGATACATGATAGATAGCTTAGATATCAAATACAAATAATGGAAGCGCATAAGTTTATTGTCAACTTAAAGTAAAAATAACCATATTTTATATATTCTCAAATACTCAGTCACTAAATATGTCAATGAAATCACTGAAACAAATAATTGACCCTCCACTCTGTTAATTAGTTGTCTCCATGTGTAAAGCCAGGTTGACTAGGGAAACAAATCCAGGGACACTCGCATATTTATAAGAGAGGGATTTATATCAAAGAGCAATTGTATATTAAGAAAACATCCCAGTCCAGACCAGATAAAGTTCACAAGTCCAATATTAGCCTTTAAGTCCGATATCAGTCTATAAATCTCTCTTCAGACTCATACAGCACACTCGATGGTGCAAAATGCAGGAAAATCACAGGCCAGTGGTTGCAAAGTCTTGTGGATTCAATGGCGTGGAAGCATCTCAACACAGGGACAGGTCTCTATGTGACTCCTTTAGCTCTCTGAGTGTGACTCTTCAATAGGAAGGTGAAGCAGAGAGAGAAAGGGAGTGGTCCACCTCCAGGAAGAAAGAGAGGGCGTTCCCAGAAGCCTTGTAAGAAGGTCACTCCTACAAGATGGCATCATCAGGCCGTGACCTGATTGATGGGCTAGACTTCACCCCTACACTTATTTATCAAGTTGACATGAAATTATGTAACTTCAGCTTTCCATTTACTTTGTACCTAAACTACACTTTTTGGGGATGATTAAAGAGGATTAGTCTCAATTCATTTGTCAATGTTTAAAAGAGGGCAAAGATTCATTGAACTAAACCCAAATAATGAATTCCAAAAAGTTACTTATTTTTTACTTCACCGAAATGAATCTCTACAAATTAATCAAGTGTTACAAATAAGAGTTGCTGAAAAATTCCGTAAATGTAATTGTCCCCAGTTTGGGTCTAAAATCACTTTCTTTCATCAGCCTTTCATAGCATGCTTTTAAGAGAAGAGAATTAAAATAAATAATTGAATATCAAACTATGCTTAAATTATTTCTAAATGTACTCTAGAACAAATTAAGTCCCCAGAGGCCCATTTGTGCCTAGGAGTTCTGCCTGATTTTTCAGATGAATTATGATGTAGAGAATTAAACAATTGGCCTGTGAAACACAGAAAAAAATGAGAAAGCCAGCAGGTTAATTTTATTGAAAAAGAGATTTTTTTTCTCAATTGAAGGTTGTGGGAAATAATACATTGTCATTTTTAAGATACTTGAATTATCTGGCTACAATGGGGAGATAATTTTATTTCCTATAGTAAGAATGAAACAAGCTGTGCTAGAAAAAGGTGAAAATAAAACCACATTGCCACAAAGAAGTGTGTTTTTATTCACATGATATTTGTTTATTATTATCTTCATTGATTGCAATAGATTGATTGTCCCAGCTTATATGGATAGCCTCAATATTTGAGCTTTGGAGGAGAGTAATGCACTTTTTTTTTTTAAACAATTTATTGGGGCTGATACAATTCTTTACACAGTTCATACATATACATACATCAATTGTATAAAGCACATCTGTACAGTCTTTGCCCTAATCATTTTTTTTCTCTTTTCTTCTTTTACATTTTATTAGGGACTCCAACAACTCTTACCACAATCCATACATATACATACATCAATTGTATAAAGCACATCCATACATTCCCTGCCCCAATCATTCTCAAGGCATTTGCTCTCCACTTAAGCCCCTTGCATCAGGTCCTCTTTTTTTTCCCCCCTCCCTCCCCTTTCCCCCCTCCCTCATATGCCCTTGGTAATTTATACCTCGTTATTTTGTCATATCTTGCCCTATTCGGGGTCTCCATTCCCCCCTTCTCTGCTGTCCCTCTCCCAGGGAAGAGGTCACATGTGGCTCCTTGTAATCAGTTCCCCCTTTCCAACCCACTCACCCTCCACTCTCCCAGCATCGTCCCTCACGCCCTTGGTCCTGAAGGTATCATCCACCCTGGATTCCCTGTACCTCCAACCCTCATATGTACCAGTGTACAGACTCTGTCCTATCCAGCCCTGCAAGGTAGAATTCGGATCATGGTAGTTGGGGGGAGGAAGCATCCAGGATCTGGGGGAAAGCTGTGTTCTTCATCGATACTACCTCACACCCTAGTTAACCCATCTCCTCTCCTAAGCCCCTCTATGAGGGGATCTCCATTGGCCGACACTTGGGCCTTGGGTCTCCACTCTGCACTTCCCCCTTCATTTAATATAATATATATATACACATACATATATACATATACACATATATACACATACATACACACACTTATATCTTTTTTTTTTGCATGATGCCTTATATCGGGTCCCTTGGGCACCTCGTGATCGCACTGGCCGGTGTGCTTCTTCCATGTGGGCTTATTTGTTTCTGAGCGAGATGGCCGCTTGTTCACCTTCAAGCCTTTAAGACCCCAGACACTATCTCTTTTGATAGCCGGGCACCATCAGCTTTCTTCACCACATTTGCTTGTGCACCCATTTGTCTTCAGCGATCCTATCATGGAGGTGTGTAGTCTATGATATGATTTTTTGTTCTTTGATGCCTGGTAACTGATCCCTTTGGGACCACTCGATCACACAGGCTGGTGTGTTCTTCCATGTGGACTTTGTTGCTTCTGAGCTAGATGGCCGCTTGTTTATCTTCAAGCCTTTAAGACCCCAGTCACTATCTCTTTTGATAGCCGGGCACCATCAGCTTTCTTCACCACGTTTACTTGTTCACACACTTTGGCTCCAGCCGTTGTGTCGGGAGAGTGAGCATCATAGAGTTCCAATTTAATAAAAGAAGGTATTCATGCATAGAGGGAGTGTTTGAGTAGAGGCCCAAGGTCCTTCCGCCACCTTAATACTTGACCTATAAATATCGACACAAAGATCTATTTCCCCAACCTCCTATATATATTTGCATGTACATGTCTTTGTCTAGACCTCCATGAATGCCCTTTGACTCCTAGCTCTTTCCTCCATCTCCCTTGACCTTCCTCCTGCCCTACTACCATGCTTCATCGCCACCTGGGCTAGAGTATACCTCTTCTCTAAGCAACCTTACCCTTGATCATTTCCCATCAGGCCTGCCACTCCCCCTTCTCTACCCTTTGGGGTCCCATGTTTTTCCCTTGTCCCTGGGTTTGTTAACACCACTTCCTTACTCCCCCTACCCCCCACCCCAAGTCCCCCCGGAACTGTCGGTCCCGTTGTTTTTCATCCAGATAGTTCATCCAGCCTGTCCTATTCAGACAGACCTGTGGAGTCACTAACATGCACGAAAACTAGACAGAGGAACACAAAGCAACAGTATACAACCAGACAACAAAACAACAAAAACAAACCACTGAAAAAGAACAGAACAAAACAGTTCACAAGAGAAAAGCTTGTAGTTAGTTCAGGGATCTTTGCTGGCCCTTAGGAGCGTTTTCCAGTCCAGTCTGTTGGGGCACCACGCCCTGGCCCCAAAGTCCACTTTCAGCATTCCCTGGGGACCTTGCCACTCCATTCCCTTGCTGTTCCGCGGCACTCCCCCAGTGATTTGCCTCGGTGTGGTGGGATCAGGTCAGGTGCAATTCCCACACTGTGTCTCCGGTGCTGTCCCCTGTATCGCCCTTAGTCACTGAGGGGCATCATGTCTCATAGTAGGGCCAGCCATGTTGTTCTCTCTGTGGACTGGCCGCTCTACTCAGGAACATCATCATCACGGCCTGGTGGGCCAGGCTGTGCTCCACTCTCTCCTCCTGCCCCTTCATCTGCTCCCGTGTGCTCTGATCGAATATGTCCATCTCCCATAGCTGCAGGGTCAATGTCGTCCTTTGGAACAAGTTCTTTTCGGGGGAGGGGCAGGAATCCACTTAATTTATGGTGCTGGGGCCAGCCTCCCAGACCTCTCCACCGGTTCCGTCCTCCACGGCGGGATATTGCATTCACACCTTGCGACACTGGGTTGAAGTCTGGTCCCACTTTCCCTGTGGAGATATAAACCATACCCTCCCCTTGGGTGGATTAATGCCCCATTTCTGTCATGCTGATTGTACTTACCTCAGGGGACTCATGTTGTACCTGTCCCTTTGGGTCTGGCTTACCTCGCTTAACATAATTCCTTCCAGCTCTTCCCATGAAATAACGTGTTTCATGTGCTCATCGGTGCTTTTTAGTGCTGCATAATACTCCATTGTGTGTATGTGCCAAAGTTTGCTAATCCACTCGTCTATCGATGGAAACTTAGGCTGTTTCCAAGTCTTTGCTATTGTGAATTGTGCCGCAATAAACATTGGAGCGCATATGACTGGTCGTGTTTTATTTGCTGCTTCAACCGGGTATATGCCCAGTAGAGGGATGGCTGGGTCGTAAGGTAGATCAATTTCCATTTTCTTTAGGTATCGCCAGATTGCTTTCCACAGTGTCTGTACAAATCTGCACGACCACCAGCAGTGGAGGAGGGTTCCTATTTCACCACAGCCCCTCCAACACTTGTTGCTCTCTGATTTACTGATCTGAGCTAGCCTGAGGGGTGTTAGGTGGTATCTCATGGTTGTTTTGATTTGCATTTCTCTTATGGCAAGGGACTTCGAGCACTTTCTCATATATTTATTGGCCATATTGATCTCCTCTCTAGTGAAAGTTCTTCTCATTTCTTTTGCCCACTTCCTTAGGGGGTTAACTGTTTTCCTCTTTTTGCAGGTCATGATGGTGTTGTAGATTTTAGTAATGAGCCCTTTGTCTGACGTGTCATTACTAAAAATCTTCTCCCAGTCTGTGGGTTGCCTTGTCACCCTCTTGGAAAAGTCTTTCGAGGTGCACAGGTGTTTTATTCTTATTAGATCCCATTTGTCGATTTCCAGATCACCTGTGTGTGTCCCCTTCCCTGTTGCAGTGAGCCTATGTGCTCCCTGGGCCAGTGCTCTGAGATTAGTCCCGATTCCCTCCTTAATGGTCCTGATGGTTTGGGGTTTGACTTCTAGATCTGTGATCCACCTTGAGTGTATTCTTGTGCATGGGGTGAGGTAGACGTCTTGTTTCAACTTTCTACATGTGGATATCCATTGTTTCCAGCACCACTTATTAAAGAGGGCATCTGCTTCCCACTTGACGTTTTTGGGACCCTTGTCGAAGATCAGTTGTCTATATGCTGATGATTTTACTCCTGGGCTTTCTATTCTTTTCCACTGGTCTGAGTGTCTATCATTGTGCCAGTACCATGCTGTTTTGACCACTGTAGCTATGTAGTAGGCATTAAAATCAGGTAGGGCGAGTCCTCCAATTGTGTCCTTCTTCTTGAGGAGTTCTCTACTAATTCTGGGTTTCTTCCCTCTCCATATGAAGTTGGTGGTCAGTTTTTCCAATTCTTTGAAGAAGGTTGATGGTAATTGGATTGGTATAGCATTGAACTTGTAGAGTGCTTTAGGAAGAACTGTCATCTTTACTATGTTCAGCCTACCTAACCATGAGCAGGGGAGCTTCATCCATTTGTGAAGGTCACTTTTGGTTTCCTGTAATAGGGTTTTATAATTATGCTTATATAGGTCTTTAGTATTTTTTGTTAAGTATATTCCTAGGTATTTCAGTTTGTTCTTGGCTACTGTGAAGGGTACTTCCCTCTTAATCGCCTCTTCCATGGCCCTGTCCGATGTGTATAGAAACCCTACCGACTTCTGTTTATTGATCTTGTATCCTGCTACTCTTCCGTATTCCTCTATTGCTGTAAGTATTCCAACTGTGGAGTTTTGGGGGTCTTCAATGTATAGGATCATGTCATCTGCAAATAACGATAGTTTCACCTCCTCCTCTCCCAACTGGATCCCTTTGATGTCCTTCCGCTGTCTTATGTTGTTAGCCAGAACCTCCAAAACGATATTGAATAGAAGAGGGGACAGGGGGCATCCTTGTCTTGTACCCTTTTTCAGTGGTATTGTTCTTGTCTTTTCTCCATTGACTATGATGTTGGCTGTTGGTCTTTCATAGATAGCTTGTATGAGCTTGAGGAACTTACCTTCCAATCCTATCTTCATGAGTGTTTTGATTAGGAATGGATGCTGGATGTTGTCAAATGCTTTTTCTGCATCTATGGATATTATCATATGGTTTTTATCCTTTTTCTTCTCAATGTGGTGTATGATATTGATGGATTTTCGGATGTTAAACCATCCCTGCATCGCTGGGATGAATCCTACTTGGTCGTGGTGAATGATATGTTTGATGTTCCTTTGTATTCTATTGGCCAATATTTTGTTAAGGATTTTTGCATCTATGTTCATTAGAGATATTGGTCTATAATTCTCTACACTTGTGGGGTCTTTTCCCTGTTTGGGTATCAAAGTAATGCTGGCTTCGTAAAATGAGTTTGGGAGCTTGCCGTTCTTTTCTATGTTATGGAATACTTTGTGGAGGATCGGTGTCAGCTCTTCCCTGAATGTTTGGTAAAATTCTGCTGTGTAGCCATCTGGCCCTGGGGCCTTTTTCCTTGGTAGGTTTTTGATGACACTCTCTATTTCTTCCTTCGCTATGGGTTTGTTGAGGTTCTTGATCTCTGTCTCAGATAATCTAGGGATAGATTGTTTTTCTAAATATTTATCCATGTCTTCCAGGTTTCTGAATTCATTAGAATACAAACCTTCATAGTACTTTGTGATTATCCTTTTTTATCTCATTGGGGTCTGTTGTTATTGCCCCCGATTCATCCCTCATCCTGGCTATTGATGATTGTTCCTTTCTATCTTTGGTAAGCTTTGCCAGGGGAGTGTCAATTTTATTAATTCGTTCATAAAACCAGCTTCTAGTTGTGTTAATCCTTTGCATTGTTCTTTTGTCTTCCCACTGGTTTAACTCCGCCCTGATTTTTATTATTTCTTTTCTCTTGCTATTGGAGGGGTATTTCTGTTGACTCTGTTCTAGTTGTTGGAGGTTTTGTGTTAACATATCTGTCATACGCCTTTCTTCTTTTTTCATGTATGCATTCAGTGATATCAAGCTACCTCTGATAACTGCCTTTGCAGTGTCCCATAAGTTTTGATATGTTGTATGCTCGTTCTCATTAGTTTCTAGAAATTTCCTGATATCCTCTCTGATCTGGACCTTAACCCATTCATGTCGCAGGAGATCGTTGTTTATTCTCCAATTGGTGGCCCTTGCTTTTCTGGGTGCCCTTCTATTAATCTCCAGCTTTATGGCATGGTGGTCTGAGAAAGACGTCTGGATAATATCTATGTGTTTGAATTTACTCAGGCTGGCCTTCTGCCCCAGCATGTGATCTATTCTTGAGAAAGATCCGTGTGGATTGGAGAAGAATGTGAAACCTTTTGCTTTTGGATGAAAGGCTCTATAGATGTCTATCAGGCCCTGTTGCCTAATTACATTGTTTAGCTCTCTGGCCTCTTTGCTGAGCTTCTTTCCCTGTGACCTGTCTTTCTCTGATAGTGGAGTGTTGAAGTCCCCCACTATTATTGTTGTTTCCGTGATTTCTTCTGTCATTTTTTAATAGTTTGTTTGACGAAATTTGCCGCAGCATTATTAGGTGCGTAAATATTCAGTATGCTTAATGCTTCCTGGTTTACTGAGCCTTTGAGCATTATGTAATGTCCCTCTTTGTCTCTTTTTATGTTTTGGATCTTGAGATCCATTTTGTCGGAGATTAAGATAGCCACTCCTGCCTTCTTGGAGTTACCATTTGCTTGGTAAACTTTCTTCCAGCCCTTTATTCTCAGCATATGCTTGTCTGCTTGCTTAAGGTGTGTCTCTTGCAGGCAGCAGATTGATGGGTTATGTTTTCTAATCCAATCCTCCAGCCTCTTTCTTTTAACATATGAATTGAGCCCATTTGTATTCAAAGTGATTATTACAATCTCTGGCTTCATGGTTGCCATATTCTGTTTTGTGTTTTGGGTCTTTGCCTATCTTCCTTCATATCAGTGTACTGCGTTTGAGTGGAGGGTTTCTATCCTGTCCTCTTTTCCATCTGAGACCGTGTTGTCCTGGTACGTGTTGCTGGCATGTTGGCTTCTAGATGCAGATGGGCTATATGGTGGTCTCCTGGTGGTTCTAGTTGGAGCTTGATCTTCTGGCCATAGTGAGTCAGCCAGTATGTTCTGCAGGGTCGGGTGACTTGCAGTATATTTTTTGAGTTCTTCCTTGTCCTGGAAGACCCTTATCTTACCCTCTATCTTAATGGATAACTTGGCAGGGTATAGGATTCTGGGGGAGGCATTTTCATCTTTCAGTTTTTGGAAGATGTTGCTCCATTCTCTCCTCCTCTTCATGGTTTCAGCTGATAAGTCTGAGCATATCCTTACCTGCGCTCCTTTGTATGTGACTGTCTTCCTTTCTCTTGATGCTCGTAGAATTTTCTCTTTTTCCTCTAAGTTGGATAATTTTACAATTATATGCCTTGGCGTGTTCTTCTTGGTGTTTAGCTTAGCCGGCGTCCTCTCTGCTTCCTGTATGAGAGTCGGATTCTCCTTTGTTAGGTTGGGGAAATTTTCTTCCAGGAATTCCTTTGCTATCTTGGCGGTCGATTTGTGTGTTATGTTGTGTTCCGGTAGACCGATTATTCGAATATTATTCCTCTTCATAGCATCTGTCATTGATCTCAGGCTTTCTTCTGTTTCTTTAATTTTCCTATCTGATTGTTTTTCTCGCTTGCTTCGTTTGGTTTGAGCGTCCTCGAGTTCACTGATACGGTTCTCAGCCTCCTCAAGCCTAGATATAGCTTCTGTGACCTTTTGTGTGGCCTCTGCTACCTCCTCTGTTAGTTTCTGCAGTTCCTTTTGGTGGATAGTATTCATCCCCTCTATTGTGGACTTCATCCCCTCTATTGTGCATTTCATCCCTTCTATCGTTGCATCCTTATTTTGGTTTGCTTCTCTTAGCTCCTGTATTACTGCAAGCAGAGTTCTGAAGATTTCCTTTTGTGGCTGATCTATATCTGTTTCTTCTATGAGTGACGTTAGGTCTGTTAAAGTGCCTCGTTTTTCTGATTTTTTTGTTGGGAGTGATGTGGTCTGTTGATTTTTCCTTGATCCTTTAATAGGCCCCATGCTTCTGGGAGACAGGAGTAACCTTATTGTGTGGAGGCTCAGGCCACTGTGCCGTCTCCTGGGGTGGCTGGGGCGGGCTGCGGCAGGCTTAGGGCTGGCACTGGGGACCCAACAGGGCCCCAGGTGGTGAGAGCTGGCTGGAGCTCACTGACGGCTCCTCAGGGACTGCAAAGCCGAGACCCAGGCTCCACTGCAGGTGGAGTGTTTGATCTGCCCGGGCTGTGAGCGGGCGCGGGGAGGCCCCTTGGATAGCTGCGCAGGCAGCTGCGGGACACTGCAGGGAACAATGGTGTTTGCTCTCCGCCCTTTTGGCGCGAAACCGCAGGGGGTAATGGCGCCGGCAAAGGAGGCTTGGCGCGAAACCGCAGGGGGCAATGGCGCCCTTCCTCTGCTCAGGCTCAGAGTCGCGGCCGCCAGGGTCCCCGCAGCACCCTGGGGAGGGCACCTACTCTTGTGCCTTGCGCAGGGGGGGGCCCTTGGTGGGCAGACTCAACAGCGCGGGGCGCGGCGCTCCGCGGAAGCTCAGGGTCCGGGACAGGCGCGGGTTGAGCTATGGCTCCTGTTGGCGGGAAGTGCTCAGCGCAGGGTCCCCGCCAGGAGTGGAGCTGGCGCTAGGCTGCCAGGGGCTGGCGGGGGCGGGCGGGGGTGGGAGGCCAGCGCACGGAGGGCAGGTGGAGAGGTCCGCGGCGGTGCGGGTGGATGGTCCCCCGTGGGGGTCGCCAGACAACCCGCGGGTCCGCTCCCCTGAGCTTGGATGAATGGAGGGAGGGACGTGGGCCCGAGGGCAGATCGCTGCCCTGCGGGGAGAGGGGAACTGCGGGAGAGGAAAGCTTCTCTCCCAGTGGAGATCCGCGAGTGGGGAGTGGGGAGTGGGCCGCTGGAGTAGGCAGGGCAGGCAAGCGGCTCTGGGCTGGCGTCGGGTTTGGGGATGGAGCCTAAGCCGGTCGCCAGTGAGCTCATGGCAGCTTAGTGGCCAGAGATGTCCCACTAGTCCGGTCCTCTTTCACCTAGACCCCTGCTCCGGACAAATACGTGGGGTAGGACTGGGGTGCTGTCCCAGGGGGATATTTCACTCACCAGACTCTTACTATTCAGCTACCTGGTCGCCAATCCCGCTTTGTTTGGAGGAGCTCTCAGAGTATGCGGGTGTCCCTGTCGGCCATCTTCCCCCTCTCGAGAGTAATGCACTTTGTGTCATGTGCTTTGTCTTATATCATTGCTATAGGATAAAGATGACAAACTTCTCCTGCAATTATTTTCAAAATGATAAATCTACATAGAGCTTGTAAAGATTTCTATGAAAGACTGTCCACATTATTTTTTTTTAAATCCCTTGGAGCGTGATGCACATGGAAGAACATAGTTTTCTGTTAGAAAAAAAGAGAAAGATATAATTTGGCACAGAAAAATATCTGAATGCAAAACTCAAATAATGTGAAAATGGAAAATATTTTTAAAGTGACTTCTGGGACCTATGAATGCTTTTCCAAGGCCAATAGCAGTCATTAAGACAAGTTTCTTGTGTATTAACCAGCCTAAATCAAACTCACTGCCATTTAGTTGATCTTGGTTGATAGCAACCCTGTAGGACAGAGTAGTACTTCCCCTTTGGGTTTCTGATACTGTAAATCTTTATGGAAGTAAAAAGCCGTATCTTTCTCCTGCAGAGTTGCTGGCACATTTGAAACAATTATATTGCAGTTAGCAGTCCAACATTTACTGGACCGTGGCAGGTGCCATCAAGTTGGTAACAACTCATAGCTACCCTACGTACAACAGAACAGAGCAGTACCCAAGCTTGCACTGTCTCCACACACGTTGCTGTACTCGAACCCAATGTTGGAGCCACTCCATTATTCCATCTCCTTGGCGGTCTTCATTTTTACTGACCTACTTTATGAAACATGATATCCTTCCTCAGCGACTGGTTTCACCTGATACAATTCTGAAATACGTGAAAAGTTTCACCGTTCTCACTTCTAGGGAGTATCTAGCTTGCAAATTTAATTTCTGGTTCTTCAAACATAGATTTCCTCATTCTTCTGGAAGTACTTGACATAGTCAATATTATTTCTCAACTCAACAACCCAATTATTTAGTCACCCTTATTGATTGTTCAGTTCTCACATGCATGTGAGGTGATTGGAAATACCATGACTTGGGTCAGAAGCACTTTAGTGTTAAAAAAAGACATCCTTGCCTTTTAACATTTAAAACACAATAGCTGAAATAATTGACTGTGTTTTTAGAGTGTATACCTCAAACATCCATTAAATACCATGCTGCTAACATTATGTAAACCCGAATGACTGGGATTATGCGTCCTTAAACACATATGAATATTTGCATTGTCCATTTAACAGATATTTCCTAAAGATCTCCTACTAGAGATTTAGTAAAGGTATATTCTAAGTTTTATGGGAGGTACATAGATTAATAAAAGAGAATCCTTATTCTCAAGGAATTTACTAGCTAGTAGTTGCATAGGCAACCAACTATCAAACAGGATAAAATATATCAGGCTATTATAAAGGTATAAACATAATGATGAAATATAAAAGCTGAAGTCTAAAAATAATTTGAATAGCTGAAGGAACTCTTACAGAGGAAAATGGTATTTTAGCAGAGTTTCTAATGTGACGAACTTGTCACGATTCTCCTTTATATCAATAATTTTCCTATCTATTAAGGTGAGAAGGTGGGAGGTAAGGACTGGAATATAAGGTTATACAGGTCTAAATACAAAGACAAAGAAATTAAGTTGCATAATGTTTTCTGCGACAGAAAAAAAAGCTTAGTGTAGTGGAGACTGAGGGGAGCTGGAACGATATAACAAGAAATAATGAGGTTTTAGATGTCAAGCTTTCAATCCATTTGAAAATTTTTGCACAAGACTATAATACGCTGAACCCTGTATCTGATGAAGGTAACTGTGGAAATACCCACGTCTATATTAAGAAAAGCATGCTATTTACTAAAATAAAGAGAAGTGACACTAAACAGAGAAAATGTCTGCTCTGCTGAATATTTGTGATACGATTCTTAAAAATACAGAAAGTTTGCATTTGTCACTAGAAATTGTTTATTTTCTCACCTAGCTATTTTAGGCAAAATATATTTCTAGGTCTTTTTGGGTTAACCCATGTCTTAGCACTCCTATAACAAAAGTACTACACATGGACGATTTTAACAAACATAAATGTATTGTCTCACATTTTATAATCCTAGATGTCTAACTTCGGAGTAACAGCTCTAAGGGAAGGTTTTCTCTGTCTCTTGGCTCTGGAGGATGTTCTTACCTCCTTTCACCATCTGCAGGTCCAGTGTTCCCTGCAGTTCTTCATGTGTCTTAGAATCAATATTCTCTTAGGTTATTATAACATAGTTAAATATTGAAAATAATGCTATCTTTGGCAAATTGCTTTAGTAACTAACAATATATAGTAAACGCAAAATATATGTAAAATACCAGACAAGTATCTCCCCTGGGAACTTCATGTACAGGCCTGATTCTAGACTAAAATTAGGATGGTGTCTATGTTCCTTTAGGATACTTCAGCCCTACCTTAGAAGACCATAAAATTGCTGAGTCTTCATGAATCTAAGCCTAAAGATTTGTTTGAGAAGAAGAGAGAATGCTGCATGAGGAAATTTTATCTGACTCAATTCTTTCCACCTTTTCTAAATCAGTATATTTGGTGAACTCTCAAACAGATGTGATAACAAGTCTAATGATGTTTCATACCTGATTGTCTTAGTCTGGGTTATTTAGGGTCGCAAAATCATTGAGTCCTATATAAATACAAGGAGCAACACACACACACACACATACACAAACTCACTTCCATCCAGTTGATGCTGGCTCATAATGATCCTACGGGACAGGGTAGAATTGCCCCTGTGAGTTACTGAGGCTAACTTGATGGGAGTAGAAATCCTCGTCTTTCCCTGGCAGAGTGGCTGGTGGTTTTGAACTGCTGACCTTGAGGATCGCAGCCCAATGCTTAAACATTATGCCATCAAGACTCCTGTAAATACAAAAGGGCTTCAAAAATTCACTGAGAAAATTTGAATTGAAAGATAGTGGAATTTCTTCACAAAGTTTTTGAAACCTCCTAATACGTAGATACACAGATTCACTGAAGAAAATCATTGGTGTAACGGTGGGGGGTGGCAAGTTCTACATTGGTGAATCAGGCAGCATACTGGAGACCTCTGCTTACTTGTTTGATTATGGAGGCTAATAAATATGAAATCTGAAGGTCAGGTGGTGGACTGTAGGCTTCTGAAGATTTATGTCTCAAGCACCAGAGGCCAGATGATAAAAAGAGTGCATGTCAAGGAAGAGAGTAAGCTTTGCCACAATATCCATTTGTTGTATACTGGGGACAGGCCACCCTCTGAAGAAAACTATCCTTTCAACTGATTGTTTGATCACACCATGGAGATTGGTTACTTTATATTATAATATAGAAGACCTCCTTCGCTGTTGTTTGCAAAATTACTGAGAATTGTAGCATAGTAAAGTTGATGAAAATTTAACCACCACAATGGGACATCCTCCTTTACAGGTTTGGCGTAACATATCCACTAAGGGAGTATGCATTCTCTTAGTTCTTAAGAGTATGAGTACAAAAAAAAATAGGCAACAGTCATTGAAATTGGACTATTCCTTCCCCTGACATCATCCATGTGCCCTTCTTTTGGAGATGGATATAGGACAAAATATCACTACCTTCTTAACACATCACAACTGTAACTCTTTTCCCAAGTGGTGGCCTTCAAATGAAAAAAAAAGGTCCTGTAAGAGAAAATGCATTAGCAATGATGTCCCACTCTCTACTCTCCCACTTAATCTAGGGGGAATGTGCCAGTCACAGAGCAACCTTAATTTGTGAAGTATTAGTCAGGGAGCCTAGTCTTCATTTTTCATGATACTCTACTTTCAGTAACCAGAGAGGGCAAGAGTTGCCAGGAGGTTTGTCATGCTGGAACGAGAAAGGGACAGCACTGGTTCCTGGCATGAGGTCACTTCTTAGGCATTTTCAACATGCTTTTTTCTACAATGAATGGTCAAAGTTACTCTCAAGAGCATTGTCTGATTTGTGGAATCCGCTCATCAAGAACAGAAAACATAGTAAATATTGGGGACTAATCAACCCGAATTCTGTTCAATTGTTGTGCCATAGAAGATATATTAGCATAATATAGAAATAGAACATTTACAAACACAACAATAGCAGCAACAAAACATTGATACTAAGAGAAGCCTATAATCAATCATCTAGGAGAGTAGTAGTCAGTGTCTTGTACCTTCTCTGATACTCCGCTCTACATCCTGTCTCAGGATAGCATCTATCACTTCAAATATAAAATCCAGGAGTGCTATTTCCATATTTTGCATTACTCGCTTAGCTCCTGAGGTATCAGAAGTTTCATGGGTAAATTTTTGAGGGATAAACAATTACGTTGGCTTCACTTGAATTTTGTGAATTAGTTTCTATCACAATCTTTCTGTAGTTTCTGAAGATTCCAGGGCATGTTTAGGCTTTGGTACTACCCATTTGCACTTCAAAACAAAATGTTATGGATTTTGGATAGGTTCATGTGGGGAAAATGGCTGTAAAATACAAGTAACCATGTAGGAGTGGGAACTCAAAAAGCAGCTAAGCATGATAACCAAAAGTAGCTGATACAACAACTCAGTTGAAACACAAAGAATGCAAAAACTCTGGAGTCTATTACACATGCACCACAGATCTGAGTTTATGTGGGGAACTGAAATTTCTCAGGAAATGTTGCCATGTTTACGTTCCCAGGTCCCAGATTTAAAGGTAGGATTCTGACATTCCAATTTTAAACTCTCTCTACAAGGAAAAAGGTTTATTCTTACAAAAAAGTGTTCAGACCCCAGCCAACAACTGCGAAAGTACACGTTCTCTCTTTTATTAATAGATAACTTCTCGTCCTCTTGAAATAACACCACATTAGGCTGCCATCTATACTTTAAAAAAATGTTCAGGCCTGGAATCAGGCCCTGGAGACTGACTTTATTCCACACTCCTCCCTTGCTCTTCCTCCTTGACCCCATATGATGGTTTATGCCTCTATTTTTGCAACTTATTAACTGTATGAAGCAGTGGATAGGGCACACTCTCAAAGGGAAAGTTGCAAGAGGAGGTCTGCAAAAAAAGTAAAATTGGCCAGAAGGATCTGATTATTTTGGACCTTAGTATATTTTCTGTAAGCTTGGAAACTCATAACTTTCCGAGAAAAAAATGCCCCTTCTTGTCCAACTGCTTGTGTCTGGTATAAGACACAAGGTGAACATTCAGAAGAACGGAGGAAAAATCCCTGCAGCTGTATTAGAACTGAGAACAGGAAATACATGCAGTTTTCCACTGTAGTAAAACTTGGAATCTTTTCAATGCTCTACAAAGTGAAAATATTTTAATTTTACCATGCAAAATGGAACTTTGTAAAATGGTGACTTAGCTTTGAAAAAGGAAAGTTAAAATGTGTAAACCCAAAGTGGTAAGAGCAAGGAATACTGGTAGCCAGATATGTGGCTACATGTAACTCTAAACCGCTCAGTATTTTATTGCGCCTATCAAAAGTGTTTAAGGTTCTTTTTCATCTTGATGGGCTTCAAAAATATTTAGTCTTACTTTTGGTGAACATAATAAAACCTTCCCTGATTCTATACTTTCTATACTTACCTTCCACTACTGTTTTGACCATGAATAAATAATAAAGACCCGAGAGTTAAATTAAATCACAATTTAAGCCATAGTCTGAAAAATGCAGCTGCATTCAAATGGTTTTTAAAATAGTCAAATATATAAAAAACATACCACTTTTTGTCTCGCAGTTTATCCTACTCTGGGGGCTTATGTGTTTCTGTAATGCTAGAAGACATGTTATCAGTATTTCAATTGCCAGCAGGGCTATCCAAAGTGAACAGGTTTCAGCAGAGCTTCCTGTCTAAGAATAGATTATGAAGACGGAATAGGCTGTCAACTTCTGAGGAACAAGCCATGGAAAACCGTATGGAAAGAATCAAAACATTGTTATATATTGAAAACCACATGAAAAAGAAGCAGAACATTGTCAGATCCTGGGGAAAAGATGAGCCCGTCAGGTCAGAAGTACTCAAAATATGATTGAAGAGGGGCTTTCTTCTCAAAGTACAATCTACCCTAATGACATGAATGGAGTAAAACCTTTGGGAGTAAGCCTTCGGCACTTTCCTTTGCTGATGGGGCACTACTCCAAATTAGGGGAAACAGCTGAAAGCACCGATTAATAATTGGCACTTCAAATGTACCAAGTATGAAGTTAGAAAATTTGGAAAATGCAAAATCGAATGCATAAAGATGCACATTCTAGGCATTATTGAGTTGAAATGGATTGGTATTTGATATTTTGAATCATCAAATTATACAATGCTGGGAATGAAACAATCAGGAGGAATGGTGTTGTAGTCATCATCAGAAAGGACATTTAAGATCTGTCTTGAAGAACTATGCTGTCAGTGATATAATTATATCTATCTACATTCAAGGAAATCCAATCAATACAAATAATATACAAATGTATGCACCAAACAACCAAGGCTAGTGATGAAGAAATTGAAGAATTCTACCAAGATCTTTGGTCAGACATTGATCAAACATGCAATCAAGATGTATTGATAATTATTGGCCATTGGAATGCAAAATTTGGAAACAAAGAGGAATTAAAAGTAGTTTGAAAACACGGTGTTGGTGATAAAAATGAAGCCAGAGACTGACTGGTAGAATTTTGAAGACTAATAACTTCTTCATAAAAATACCTTTTCCAACAACACAAATGAAGACTATGTAGACTTGTACTTCTCCAGATGGAATACAAACAAATCAAAATGACTACACCTGAGGCAAGAGACAATGGAGAAGCTCAATATCAGTGGCTAAAAGGAGGTCTTTGTAAGTTCAGATTGAAGCCAAAGAACGGACTTAAACGTCCACAAGAGCCAAAATGGAAGCTTGAGTCTATCCATGTGAATTTTGAGAACATCTCAAGAACAGATTTGACACGTTGAACACTAATGACAAAAGACCCGGTGAGCTGTAGGATGTCATGAAAAACATCATATATGAAGAAAGCAAAGGGTCACTAAAATGACATAAAAGAAAGAAAAGATCAGCATGGATGTCAGAAGAGACTTTGAAAGTCACTCTTAATCACAGAGTAGCTAAAGCAAATGGAAGAAAGGATGAAGTCAAAGAGCTGAATATAAAATGTCAAAGGGAAGTTTCAGACGACAAAGTCAAATATTATAATGAACTGTACAAATATCTGAAGTTAGAAATCTAAAGAGGAAGAACACATTCAGCATAACTTAAACTGAAAGAATTAAAGGAAAAATTCAAACCTCAAGTTGCAATATTAAAACATTGTATGGGCAAAATATTGAATAGTTCAGGAATCCTCAAAAAAAGATGGAAAGAATACACAAAGCAAACAATGTCATAGACGGGGAACAACTAGGGGATTAAAATCAACAACAATGAGGACAGAGAGATCCTGGGGGTGTTGGAGCAACAGCAATCTAGCTGAGAGGGTTTACGAAGAGACAGAAGTAGGGTGAGAGTGATGGTGGGGCAGGAAGAAGGTAAAAGGAAACAGGAAAGATCTAGGAAGCAAACTATGCAGAAAAGGTATAAACATGGGTGTGTACATATGTAAGTATATTAATTCATAAAAATAGAGGTATTGGTCTATGGACATATATTTATGTGGAAACACATCGAGGAAGACGACGGATTTTGGGCTACTGAACAAACCCTCCCTCAACACAAGAACACTGTGTTCTAACAACCTGGCATTCTGTGATATTCACCCTCTAGACACGATTAATACAGATGAAATGGGTGCCTAAACAAATGTGGTGAAAGAAGCTGATGGTGCCTGGTGATAAAAAATA
The DNA here is from genome assembly GCF_050624435.1 of Tenrec ecaudatus. Classification (NCBI taxonomy): domain Eukaryota; kingdom Metazoa; phylum Chordata; class Mammalia; order Afrosoricida; family Tenrecidae; genus Tenrec; species Tenrec ecaudatus. The sequence goes on from NC_134548.1 coordinate 86,167,677, forward strand.
TACTGTCTGGGATCTTAAAGGCTTGAAGTTAAACAAGAGGCCATCTATCAGAGAAGCAACAAGCCCACATGGAAGAAACACACCAGCCTGTGTGATCATGAGGTGTTGTTGGGACTGGATAACAGGCATCAGAAGACCCATAACAAACAAACAAAAAACATATTGTTGAGAACGGGAGTGGGGATGGGGGGTTTGGAGAGTGGAGAAGAGTCCCAAAGCCCATCTGTAGACAAGGAGACATCCCCTGACAGAGGGGTCACAAGGAATTAATAAGTCAACCAGGGCGCACATTGCCCCCACCACTATCATGACCCCAGTGCTGCCTTTCACAGTGCGCTAGACCTGAGCATGTACACAGGTATAGATAAGAGATGAAAGCTCAAGACACAAAGAATCCAAGAACAGGAATGGGAATAGTGGTACCAGAAGGATCAGGAGAAGGTGGGAGGGAAGGGGAAGAAGGGGGAACCGATCACAATGATTGACTCATAACCACACAGACCCCCTTCCAGGTGGAAGAACAACAGAAACCATGGGGGAAGGGAGACAGCGATCAGTGTAAGATATGAAGATGATTTATAATTTATCAAGGGGTCTGGAGGCTGGTGGGGGGGAGGAGCTGATATCGAGGGCGACATAGAAAGTCAATGTCTAAAAAAGAATGATGGCAAAGTATGCACAACTATGCTTCATACAATTGATTGTCATAGGAATTGTAAAAGCCCCCAATAAAATTACATTTGATTAAAAAATCACTGTACCAACAAGAGCTTGTCAACATTCAACCATTTTAATTGGTAGCATATGATCAAGAACCAGTGCTATTGAAGAAAGAAGTTGAATACATTGGCCAAAATCAAAGCTCCTGGAATTGATGAAACACCAATTAAAATGTTTCAACAACCTGATGAAACAGTGGAAACACTCTCTTGTTTATGCCAGGAAATTTGGAAGATAGCTACTTGGTTAACTAGCTGGAAGAGATCCATACTTGTACCCATTCCAAAGAAAGGACCTAACCGAATGCCCAAATTATAGACCAATATCACATGCAAGTAACATTTTGCTGAGGATCATCTACTAATGGTTTCAGCAACATATTGACAGGTAGTTGCCATAAGTTAAGGATGGATTCAGTAGAGGAGGTGGAACAAAAGATATCATTGTTGATGTCAGATGGATCTTGGCTCAAAGCAGAGAATAACCAGAAATACACTTACTTGCATTTTAGTGACTATGCTATTGTATTCCACTGTGTGGACCATAAAAACTATGGATAGCCTGGAGAAGAGTGGAAATCCCAGAACAAGTCATTGTACTCATTCAGAATCTGTACATGAATCAGATGCAGTTGGGCAAACAGAACAAGGGAAGCTTGCAATGTTTACAATCCAGAAAGGTGTGCATCAGAAATGTGCCCTCTAACCATACTTATTCAATCTGTATGCTGAGCAAATCATCATGGAAATCAGATTATCTTAGGGAAAAAAGTGGCACCAGGATTGTTGGGAGGATTTTAAACAGATGAGATATGCAGTTGACACAACCTTGCTTGAAGAAAGTGAGGACTTGGAGTACTTGCTGAGGAAGATCAGGGCTTGCAGCCTTCAGTACGGATTGCAACTCAGTGTCAAGAAGACCAAAATCCACACAACTGGACCAGTAGATAACATCATGATAAACGGAGAAACGATTGAATTTGTCAAGGATTTTTTTTTTCTTGCTGGGATCCACAATCATGAGCACCCCTTAAACTTAGAATTTGCTGCTAGCTAGGTTCCAATATGAGTGAGGGCAGGCAGCATCTCAGCAGGACTTACGAGAGAGACATATAATATATGTTCAGATGTAACCAGAGTCAACAGGACCTTTTCTCCTGTATTCTGCTCCCATAAGTGAGCAAAACGTTTGGGCTTACGTATTATTTCTTCACCTTGACTTTGCAAAATATAAGGTTAGGTTCCATCATACTTAACCATAAATCATACATTTTGTTGCTAAAAGGGAACTGTGGTCCAGCATATTTATCTGTTGCTAATTTATAGCATGTTTCATTATCAATTGAGAAATTGTTATATGCCAAATTTACATCCTAAGGTAAATTTATGCATCTAGATAAATGAAAATTATGGGAATTGTTTTGTGACATTTATATTTTACTTTGAGGCCAATTTACAGAATTTCTATTTATAATATGTTTTTTATAACCACAGGCTCCTCAGTTAACAGTGAAGGCTTTAACCACTGTGCCAAGTGCATAGCCATATTTAGGAAAATTAATTATGATCTTCTATTATCTGTTTACAAGGTTAGAAAACTTTTCTAATAACTCAAAGCTAATGGTTGAAGAATATTACATTTCAAATTTTAGATCTTGTTAGTTTTTAACTTCATATTGTAAATGACTTATACATAGGTTTGTGAATGCATTATTTAAAAGATACAACAGTTTTAAAAGTATTATAGAAGAAGACATAATAGTCACATATACATAAACTGACCCAAACCCCACCATTATAGATTCTTGCTCATAGTGACCATATAAGACAGAGTTCAAGTGGTCACATAGAACTTGCAAGACTGTAAATATTTATATATTGCTGCTTCTTTTCCCTAAAGAGTGGCTCAAACCACCAATGTCTTGGTTAGCAGATAAATGCTTTAAACACTGTGTCACCAAGGCTCACAATTTATGCAAAGGTTTTGGAAAATATTATAAATCCATCCAAATAGTATAAAATAATTATGTAATAATGACTTGTAGACTATAAGGATATTTCCGTGTTTCTAAAGAGCTATGTGTTTAGATATCATTAGAGTGTAAAAAACATTATAAACACTTACATAATTATGAGGTGATTGGGAACATCACAAGAAGCACACACAATAGATGCTTTTGAGGATAGGCAGGACTTCAAGGGGTAAAGCTGGAATAGGGGATTGTAGGCAGCGGATATATCAAGAATACAGGCCATGTAGACAGAAAAGCAGAGTCAATGACATCAAGGACTATAATTTGCTATGGAATTTAACAAAATGGCTGAGTTGCTCTCCACAACCAAATCCAATGACATCATCAATTCTGAATCATAGCAACCCTATAGAGGGTTTCTGACATTGAAAAAGTTTACTTGGCCTCCTCTTTCTCCTGCAGTGCAAATGATGGGTTTGAACCACCAACCTTATGACTAGGAGCTCAATACTCAGTCCACCACCCCACCAGGATTCCCTTAATTTGGTGTAGACATTTGCTTTTATCACTCCAAGAAGTCTCTTCGACTAGATGAATCTCAGATTTGTCTCAAAAAGTTGTCAAAATGTAGATTCCTTGGTTTCCCTATTTAACAATTAAGACTCAGACCACCAAAGAGTATACATTTAAGTAAGCACTCCAGTTCATCAAGGGATCAAATGTTTAGAAGCGGGCTTGCCCAATTAGATCCTGCTGGTATGGCTTGTGGAGGGTGTTGTGCATGTCGAAAACGCAGTCTAAATTCGCAGTCACCTATAGCACACAACTTGGTTCACTAGTGTCTTGATAGACTTAGGTCAGAAGTATCCAATTAGAAGTTTGGTATCAAGCGTAGTCTCCCCTTAGGGGCCTATGTAAGTAGTGTTAAGGATTTTTCCCAATGACAGGTTGTCCCACTGGTTTACTCACTAACAACATTAATCACCTTCTTTGAGAGCAGTTGACCTCATTTTACTCCTGGGGAACAGCAAGTGAATTTGAACCTCTGATCTTGCTCACCACATAACCCACAGAGTTTCTTGAAGAGTGTCACCAAGGCTCTTTGGATAGTGGCTAAAGTACCTGTTAGCTCTCAGTACAGGGTTCCATAGTTTCTAGGGATACTCATCCACAAAACTAACTCGTGTGCCCTTGTCTCCAATGTATTAAATGATTAGAAATGATGATATCTGATAAAAGACCATGTGAAAAGACATTATTTACTGTCAACATGAGGATGTCAGAGCGCGAGAGCAGAGGCACACAATGCACTGCCTGCTAAAGAGAAAATGGGATTTTGATCCCAGGAGAGACTCAGGTTAAGTATAGAAGTTTTTGGTAAAATGGAAGTGTTTAACGATAACTGCTTGTCTGCCTACACAGATCTTCTCGAAACTGTCCTACCGGAGAAGCATAGAAGATATCAAAGATAAAAGAAGTTGGAAACCTGCTTGTATGTAGCAACCAGGTACATTTCTCTTGAAAATAATGACTTTGAGAGTAGTGCACGTAGTGAATACCCTAGGAGAATTCTCTTGGATAACTCCGTAGGAGTATTAACTCAATAACAGTTTTCAAAAAAATTTGCTTCTCGCCATGTGGTCAGTTCTTTACCTACATGTAATTTGCTGATGAACAATTTTCCTTTGACTTTGAAGATTTTTATGTAAACAAGAACCAGAATTAATTTGATTTTTCTCTTTTCTTCCAAATATTTCTAATTACTCATGCCTCATGCTTGGAAAATGGCCAATACACATGCATATATTTTTTCCAGCCCTACATCATCTTTGGCTACCAAACAGCATTTCTTTTTTTTTTTAAACATTTTATTAGGGGCTCATACAACTCTTATCACAATCCATACATATACTTACATCAATTGTATAAAGCACATCCATACATTCCCCGCCCCAATCATTCTCAAAGCATTTGCTCTCCACTTAAGCCCTTTGCATCAGGTCCTCTTTTTTTCCCCCTCCCTCCCCGCTCCCCCCTCCCTCATGTGCCCTTTGTAATTTGTACATCGTTATTTTGTCATATCTTGCTCTATCCGGAGTCTCCCTTCCCCCCCTCTCTGCCGTCCCTCTCCCAGGGAGGAGGTCACATGTGGATCCCTGTAATCAGTGCCCCCTTTCCAACCCACTCACCCTCCACTCTCCCAGCATCGTCCCTCACACCCTTGGTCCTGAAGGTATCATCCACCCTGGATTCCCTGTACCTCCAGCCCCCATATGTACCAGTGTACAGCCTCTGTCCTATCCAGCCCTGCAAGGTAGAATTCGGATCATGGTAGTTGGGGGGAGGAAGCATCCAGGATCTGGGGGAAAGCTGTGCTCTTTCAAACAGAGCTCAAGAAGACAAAGTCAAATATATTTAAATGTGAAAGGACCTAGAGTTAGAAAACCAGAGGAAGAACATACTCAACATATCTTAAATGGAAAGAGCACAAAGAAAAATTCAAGCCTGCAGTTGCAATATCGAAAAGCTCTGAGTAAAATATTGAGTGATGCAGGAAGCGTCAAAAGGAGAAGGAAAGAACAGACAGTCACTGCACCAAGAAGAACTAGTTGACATCCCACCATTTTAGGAGGTAGAATATGAGCGAGAACTTTTTTTGAAATGAGCACAAATAACGAATCTTTTACATTTGATCAACCAGGTAACTGTCTTCAAATTTTCACAGAATAGACCAGGGAGAATTTAATCAGTTTATTGAAACATTTCAGTCGGTGTTCAATTTCTGAAGTCTGGCTTTTAATGAATGCTCTCAGTACAACTGAATTTCTTCCTTTAACAGTTTCCATTCTCCATCATATTCTGCCTCTTGAAATCATTTTTTCTCAACCATTTGGGGGGTGGAGGTGGCAACAACTATGTGTATTCCTTCTATTTCTTTTGTTGCCTTATTTACCTTTCAATATTTTGGTCACAGAATCCTCCAATATTACAACTCAAGACTTGAAATTTTTCTTCAGTTTTTCAACTTGAGATATGCTGAGTATGTTCTCCTCTTTTGGTCTTCTAACTCCAATTATCTGCACATTCCATCATAAAGTTCTACTTTGTCTTCTCAATCTACCCTTTGAGATTTTCTGTTCTGCTCTTTTACCTCGTAAGTTCTCCAGTTGCTTTATCTTCTATATATTTAAGAGCGAGTTTCAGAGTTTTTTCTGACATCTACTTTAGTTTTTTTTTCCTTTTTTGTCTTTTTAGTGACCTTTTGCTTTTTTCAGATATGATGGTCTGGAGGTTAACTCATAGTTTTCTGGTCTCCAGAGAAAGCATCAAATCTCTTCTTGAGATGTTCCTTAAATTCAGGTGGAGCATACTTCAGATTGTATTTTAGATCTTGTTGACATATTGTAAGTTTCCTCTTCAACCTGAAATTACACATAAGCAACTGGTGGTCTTTTCTACAGTTAGCACTCGGCTTCATTTTGGTGGGCTATATTAAGCTTCTCTGTCATTTATTCCAACAAATATAGTCAAATTGACTCCTGTGTATTCCATGTGGTGAATTCCATGTGCAGTCACCATTTGTGTTCTTGAAAAAAAGTATTTGCAATGAAGAAGTCATTGGTCTTGCATGCTATCTCCAGCTTCACTTCTATCACCAAGGCCCTATTTTTCAACTACTGTTTTTTTCTTTTGGTTTTCCTTTTTACATTCCAATCACCAACAATTATCCTTGCATACTATTGTAGGTTTAATCAATTTCACATTTTAAAAGTTGAGAGAATGGTTCAATTTTTTTCATTGCGAGCTTCTGTGGTCAGTGCATACATTTAAATAATAGTTATATTAATGGGATTTCCTTGTAAATGAATAAATATCCCATCACATATAGCATCGTATTTCAAGATAGATCTTGAAATGTTTGTTTTATTATGAATGTGATGCCAATCCTCTTAAAATTGTAATTCCAGGCATAGTAAGTCACACAATTTTTGTGCTTAGCTCACTTAGGATATTTATCCATTTTATTTTGTGTTATTTCCAAATTTTCTAGATTCATACTTCATATATGCCACATTCTTATTATTAATGGGTGTTTTCAGCTCTTTCATTTCATTTTAGGTCATGCTCCATCAGCAAATCAAGGTTCCCCCAAACTTTGCTCCATCCACATCATTAAGAAAGACTGCTGTGGTAGTCCCCTAATGTAGTGTCAATTTTTTAAAAAAAATCATTTTATTGGGGTTTCATATAATTCTTATCACAGTCCATACATACATCCATTGTGACACGCACATATGTATATTTGTTGCCGTCGTCGTTCTCAAAACATTTGCCTTCTACTTGAGCCCTTAATATCGGCTGCTCATTTTTCTCCTCCCTACCCACTCCCCCTACCTCATGAACCCTTCATAATTCATAAATTATTATTATTTTGTCATATGTTACACTGTCCAATGTCTCCCCCTACCCTCTTCTCTGCTGTCTACCCCCGCCCCCCAGGAAGGAGGCTATACATAGATTCTTGTAACCGGTTCCCCCTTTCTACCTCCACATTCCCTCCACCCTCCAGGCATCACCACTCTCACCACTGGTCCTGAAGGAGTCATCTGTCCTGGATTCCCGTGTTTCCAGTTGCTACCTGTACCAATATACATCCTCTGGTCTAGCCAGATTTGCAAGGTACAATTGGGATCATGATATTGGGGGGAAGGAAGCATTTAAGAACTAGAGGAGAGTAATATGTTTCATCGTTGCTACTCTGCACCCTGACAGGCTTATCTCCTTCCACAACCCTTCAGAAAGGGAGTGTCCGGTTGGCTACCAATGGTCTTTGAGTCTCCACCATGCACTCACCCACATTTACAATGATATGATGTTTTGTTCCTTGATGCTTGATACCTGATCCCCTCGACAGCTCGTGGTCACACAGGCTGGTGTACTTCTTCCATGTGGGTTTTGTTGCCTCTGAACTAGATGGCCACTTGTTTATCTTCAAGCGTTTAAGACCCCAGACATTATATATTTTGATAGCCGGGCACCATTAGCTTTCTTCACATTTGTTTATGCACACATTTGTCTTCAGTGATTGTATCAGGAAGGTGGGCACCCAGTGATATAATATTTGGTTCTTCTTCCATGTGGGCTTTGATGCTTCTCAGCTAGATGGCCGCTTTTCTGTCTATAGAGTCAATTTAAGGTTTAAGTGTGTAGGAGTGGTGTCTAGGTTTCATTCTGGAGCTAGCCTATGAAACTTCAGTGGGCATGGCCTTCTGAGAATTCTGGGAAAATTCTCCTTGGAGGTGGAAGATGCTGCTTTCTCTCTCTGCCACTTCCGGGGATACATTGCAGAAGACAAGCCACATGGATGCAACAAGACCTCTGAAGCCGGAGAAGCCACACAGAGAACCCTGCCAGCGCTGAGATGCTTACAATGCCACTGGACCCAAAGACTTTCTGCCCACTGGGTTTTTACACTCCTGCCTTTGACTTTATTGCATGTGTTTTGTGAGTCTGAAGAGGACTTTATAGATTGGTATCGGACATATGGGCTAGTATCAGATTTAAGGACTTGGACTGGACTGGTTTGGGATGCTTTCTTAATGTACAATTTATCTTATATATAAACCTCTCCCTTACATACGTATGCATGTTTATGAATTTGTTTCTCTAGTCTACCCAGACTAACACACCCATTCATATTTTGAGTTTCTTTTAACCTGATTGGCTAATTTTCCAGCACTGTATCTTGAATGATGGTGCTGACAAATAATATGGAAAGCACCATGGACTTCCAAAAGAACAAATGGACCTGTCTTGGGAGAACTACAGTCACAATGAGCCAAAGAGGCAAAAATGAAGAGACTGCATCTCACATACTTTTGTAATGTTATCTGGAGAGACTAGTCCCTAGTGAAGGACATTATGCTTGGTAAAATGGAGGGGCAGCAAAAAAGAGGAAGGCCCTCAGTGATATGGATTGGGTAGCCAATATATGAGATTGCCCCATGGGTCATGAAAGTGTTAAAGTACTGTCAGTTCACATCTTCATTGATGAAAGCATCTTGCTCAAAGTAAGTTTTAACAAAATGACACATATCCTTAATCAGGTTTTGCCTTGGTAAGCAACCAAACATGCAAGATTCCTAAAAAAAAATATTCATGACCATTTAACAATTAGATTAAGTGAGACTTCACACTAGGGAAACAAAAGTTCATGAGACAGTTTCTGACTTACAGATTGCTGAACACTTAGCATACTTAATTCAGGTCATCAGTTACTGTTCTCTCTCCTCTCCCTTCATCCTCCTTATCTTAATCCTCCTTGTTCTTCTTCCTCTTCTTTGTCCTTCAAGAAGCATTGTACTAAGGAAATAGGAAAAACTGAGGAAGGATAGATTTCTGAAATAGGAACACAGTTTCTGGAGGAATCTGCACCACTGTCATCGTGTTGATTCTAACTCATCTCGATGTTATATATTATTTCCAAGGCTGTGAATGTTTACAAATGTTTTCCATGAAGAGGATCACAGGTTTGCAAAATTGACTTTGTGGTTAGCAGTCCAACACTTACCTAATAGCACTACCAGGTTTAGCAGTTATTTTCAAACGTCTCATTTAAAAATTGTAGTGTTATCCAGGATCATGACAAAATTAGTTTTTCTTGAGAAATACAATCTCAGAAAATAGGAGTATGCCCTTGGGTAGGGTAGGGTGGGGGAGGGGGTCTTCATTTTTTGTTTCTGTCATCCTTAGGTAAGGGTTATTTAGAATCATGACAATACAGGTGACTGGGTAGGGGCTTATCCTTGTTGAAATGTTCCTATATCTGCTAGATGGTTCAAACCCACCTATAGGGTTGTCATGAATTTCAATCCACTCAATGGAAGAGGGTAAGCATAGGAAAATAGCATCAGCTCTCCCAGAAGGGAGCCAGAGCAATGGTACAGTGAATGTCATAGTCAGGATTGCCATTTTAAGACCAGGGTGTAGAGATGAAAATTCACTCAATTTTGACCAATGACCAAATGATAAAGAGGAAAAAATGTAGACTTTGGGAGAACAATCAACTCGGTCCACTCTTCTTCCAGACACATGTTTTTAATATTCTAGGTGGCTCTTTTAAGTTCATAGTGCCTGGCAAGTTGTAGATGTTGAACACAGAAGTATCTTTTAAGTAAATTTACATGATCCCACGATGTTTCTCAGCATGACATTTAGAGCTCCAGAAGATATGAATGCATCTATGATACAACTCTTGACATTTAGGAGTTTTTGGTCTAGTAATGTCAGAGAAGGTAGAGACATAGAATGAGAAGTGAGGACCTAAATAAACATTTACATAAATTACTATACAAAATTATATAAAATAGAGGTATAAATGGGGTTAACAATGTGGAGTTAACTATAAAGTTTTCATGAAAAATGGAGAATTTGAGACGGATCTTTGGAAATAGGTAACAATTGACAAGAAAAAAAAGATATTCTATGTTCAGGTGGCAGAATCAGAAAATGCTATTTATAGGAAAGAACATAGTTGATATGAAGAATAAGGAGATTAGTTTGGAAAGCTAAGGAAGTAGTAAGAGGCAAAATTCTCAAGGCAGATGTCACTCTTTTACATGTAGTTTGTGATTAGTTCGGCCATAGAGAGTCATCCGTGTTTTTTAAAGCGCAAATTATAAGAGCTCATTGTAGGCGGGGCGGGGGGGGAATCTGATAGCATATGCAGACTGAAATGGGACGAAATAATAGATAAGGAGACAAGTAATATGGGACTAAACTACCGTGGCACCAATTCACTTTAAAAAATGGGGTGTATAGGAAGGATATTGCTGTTTCAAAGATGATAATGGAGTTTCACAAATAATATCCATCAGATAACGAATGTTTAAGAATGCTTACTATGTAACAGGCATGATGCTAAATGAATTACATACATAAGTTCATGTAATTCTCTTATTTATTCATAGCTTAAATACCATGATTATACTCAATTAAGAATCCAAGTGATTTGGTAATGTGCTTGCTGTTGGGGAAAGTTGCTAAAACTTACCTACTTCTGTCGTCAGCCCAACCTTTGAGTCCCTGCTCTTTGCCATTGCAATAAAGTGGATACTGCGTTCGGGAGAAAAGGAAAAGAATTTAACTGTCTTAATAGCCAAGAAGCGGCACTTGGGTCTCACAGCAAAAGTACCTCAGCTCTCCTACAGTGAGAGCACCTGACTCTTTTGTCTTCTTAGACTTCTGCGGTTCTGACTTCAGGTCCTCCTTACCCTCTAACCCCGCACCTGTCCATAAACAGGCCCAGTTATGGCGTCAGGTTCCCCCAGATGTCTCCACATGCACGTCTTGCTTCTAAAATGGGTCTGGATAGGACAATGTGTCAGATAATGGATTTCTTTCCAAGTATTCTTGGTTCTAGGGTTAGTTGAAGAACAGTCCATATATGTGGACCGTACACAGTCTGGGACCTGGTTTGAGCTGTAAGGAGCCCAGGTTTATTATTTGCAAAGGCTTGCAATAAAATGCTGATTACCAGGAAGGTCATCATGGAAGACGTAGATAACCAAACTGTACGGCATAGAATAACAATCATGCAAGGAGTAATAGAAAGAGGGACACTAACCTAAGAGTTTCCATCTCAACCCAGAAAAATGTCTCTACAAAAGCAGAAGAAAGATAAATTTTATTATGGAATAAGCGTCAAGCCAGGATGTGTTTGTTACTTCGCAGGCAGGAAGCTAAAGTGACTGAAAGGACGAAAAGTGATTTTAGCTGTTACATAGCTGAGGGGACACAATCCATTACGTTCATGGTTTCAAGATAATTGTTCACTTTGTAATCATTCTGGCCCAGGTGTAAGACTGGGCCACTTGGCTTTATACTAATCTACTGGCAGGAAACAGGAAGGCAGGTAAGGCTTGCCTGAAGTTCCATTTCAATAAGGCAGCCGCAGATTTTTATAAGACCTCTACTCTTTACTTACTTTTCAAAAAGACAAAGAACTCACAGTTACAAGTTAGCTAAAGTGAAATCTGGATAAACAAGGAGAGCCTCTTCCTTTAGTTTAGTCAGGGAGAATTAACACTTCTCATTTTCAATTGCACATTTCCTTCCAGTACCCAAATTCATACAGCTATTACATGAAGGAATATTTCTAAATCTTAATTTTAAACCTTTTTCAGTGGTGGAAATAGCTTGGTATTTGTTTGAATGTGAAGAATAAGAGGGGGTAAATGTTTCTTTAAGACTTTGAGACTGGCTATATGGGAAAATAGTGATGAAATGAACAGCAGTAAAATAAGTCTGGGGTTGAATCTAGTTTAAAGTTGAGAGATACAATAATATTGACTTTATACATGCAGATTTTGTGGTGCATGAATATTTTTACTGAAATTATTTCATTCAACAAATACTGAGAATTTACTCTATATCTGGCACAATTCTTGGCTTTGGACATGGAATAAGTAAGCAAAACACATAAGAATCCCTATCCTCATAAAATTTACATTCTAGTAAGGGGAAAATATACTTGCACACAATGTAAATATGTAGAAAAGACAGAACGGAGATGAAGCATATCGGGGAGAGCTACATTCTTAGGAAGGAAAGACAGAGAAAGCCTCATTAAAGGTGCCATTCAAGTAAAGGCTTGAAGAGTCTGAGGAAGCAAACCAAGTAAATAATTGAAACCGAGCATTGCAGACACAGAAAACAGGACGTGCAAAAATTTGGAGGCAGGACTGTGCTTGGTATTATCACAAAACCACTAGAATGGCAAAACTGACTAGATAAAAATGGACCAAAAGGAGCGTCTTAGGCGATTCGGTCAGAAGAATAACTGGGAGCCAGGTCACGTAGGACCTCATCGCACATTATAAGGACTTTGACTTTTCCTGAGTGAAATGAAAAATCATTGGGGATTTTTGTAGAAAACAGATGACAGGATCAAACAAATAACATTTTTAATATAAAAGATGACTTCACTTTCATATGTCAAAATTTGAGATGATGATGAGATGTTCAAGAAAAAAGCCTTCATGTTTGGAAAGAGAGATGCAGCCCAGATGAGATGTAGAGATATAAATTTGAATAACTGACAATTATATAAGAGGTGAAGATTTACTAGAGCTTGACTGGACATATATTTATAAACATATAATGCATAAAATTGGAATTAGCAGGCAATAGAGAGTTAAAAAATAAAAACACTGCGTTGAGTTGATTCTGATTCATAGTAGGACAAAACAGAACTCTTTACGGTTTCCAAGACTGTACATTTTTACAGGAGCAAAAAAACCTCATCTTCCTCATTCTCACAACTAACTGATGGGTTCAAACTACTGACCTTGCAGTTAGCAGCCCAATCCACTAAAACACCAGGGCAGACAAACTCTATTTTAAAATTTCTTTATATACTATATTTTATCATTGTGCTTTCATGCATCCCATTTCTCAACATTTTTCTTATCTAGGAAATCTCAAATATTTAACTTATTTCAACCAAATGTATAGTTCATCAAAACCCCAAACCAAACCTTTTGCCATAGAGTTGATACTGACTCATAGCGACCCTAGAAGACAGAATATAACTTCCCCTTCTCCTTTTCCCAGACTGTAACTGTTAATGGGAGTATAAAGGCCCTTTCTTTCTCCCACAGAGTATCTAGTGGTTTCAAACTGGTGACCTTGCAGATCACAGTCCAACATGGAACCACTAGAGCTCCAACCCTTCATCAAGCTTTTAAAAATAAAATGTGTGCATCATATCTTTGAACTTAACATGCTCTTTTACCTACCAGGTAATTTACACAGAATAATAACTACAACAATTACTTCAGGAATTGAAGTAAGCACACTTCAAACCACATGGATTTATTGAGCCAAAGCATAATGTTTCATAATTCTCATCTCAAATTTGTTCTTCCCATATATCTTAAAATTCAGATAAGCCCTTCTGGTTCCTAAGCTAAGATTTCTTTACTTCAGAATAAAGGTCATGGTCTCAGCTGAGTCAACTTTCTGGCAATTTTTACTTTCTGTACTTGTGCTATGCTCTGTTAAATTTGATAATTGGGATGTGACTATATGACCCATGTAACTGGAAGTATTTAAAGAAAAGTCCATTTATTTTCAGACATCTGGGAAGGATTTGGAGTAAATCACTGGTCCCCAAAGGACAGTTCAAGGACAAAAGTTGGGCTGGCTATATCAGAATCATCTGAGGAGTTTTTAAAACATACAAATATGGAGTCCTAACCCAATAATAATGAATCAGAATCTTTGAAGGAGACACCCAGAAAGCTGTTTTTATGAACAAGCTGATCATTAGTGAAGTTTATGAAACCATGGTCTAGATCAGATCTTCTGATCACCCCAAACATTACATAAGAATCACATAAAATCACAGGGGCTAGGTGACTTCTGAGATTCCTACGAATTTCTAACACGCTCCCAAGTAATACTAATGTTTCTGGTTCACAGTGCCGCATTGTGCACTTTTCACTCACTGCAGCAAAGGGTTAGCTGACCTCTTCCAGAGAACAAACCAAACTCCTACCATTGAGTGGATTCTGACTCATAGCAATTCCATAGGGTAGAGTAGAACTTCCCTGTGGGTTTCAGAGACTTGAATTAGTTCCGTGAGCAGATAGCCTCATCTTTCTTCCCTGGGGCAACTGACGCGTTAAAACTATTGACCTTATGGTCAGCAGCTCAATGTGTAGCCATTGATACCAGCAGGTTCCTTTTAGCTGTGCTTCCCTGTGATGTTAGAGTGCCTTATATAACCTGTAGCACAATACTCTCATTTATTTCAGAACTTTCTATTCAAAATAATATGTTTTTCTTCATTACAGCATGTTCCTTTTGAACATAATGATAACTGGCTTGTTTTCTTTCACTTTCAGCTCTGCCTTTGTTCCCCACGTTTCATCTTTTGACACACAACTGAAAAAGGCTCAGCAAGCAGATCTAGCCAACTTAATCATCCCTGAAGAATGGTGGATCCGTTGTGCACTAAAGCAAACCTTTCTTCTACATAAGTCCAAAAAGAAAAGCAACCTGCCCAGTACAAAGAAAAGAAAAAGAAAAGACAGCTATCATCATATGGGGATTTGAGGAGCTGCACATCCATGATCCAAATGAGAGAGGATCACTTCTCATCATGTCCCAGAAGACCTTACAATAGAGAACACAAGAGGCCAAAGCTATAAGAGCTTGTCATCCATGCTTGCAAACTTGTCTTCTATGTAGTTTCAACAAAGGCTGTTGAGTCTATTTTAACTCAGCTACCCTTTAGGACAGAGCAGAAGATCCCTAAGGTCACCAAGGCTAGAATCTTTACTAAAGCAGATTGCTATGCATTTCTCCCATGGAGCAGCTAGTGGGTTTGAATCACAGCCTTTGGTTAGCAGCCTAGCTAGCACTTAACCACTGTGCAACCAGATCTCTATACTATATAGGCACAGTTGACAAATCCAAAGTATATATGCAAACAAGTCTATGAAACGTTCTTCAAATCATGCACAGAGGTTCAGCAGATTTGGTAAAAGGAAGTTATTTTATGCACATTCTCTCCAAATCACTGTCCCCTAGAGAAAGTGATAGTTGGTTGTGAATTTTGATCCCTTTAACTACCATTTGGCAAAAGCAGTTACTCTAGAAAGAAACATGCTTGCTAATGACACTTGTAGTGAGTCAAGTGTAGAAAATACAGATTTTCGGTATTTCATCTATGCAGTGACATATTCTATCATTCTTGTACCAGGTCTCATAGGAAACATATTGGCCTTATGGGTATTTTATGGCTATATGAAAGAAACCAAGCGGGCTGTGATATTCATGATAAATTTAGCCATTGCTGACTTACTACAAATTCTATCCTTGCCACTGAGGGTCTTTTATTACTTGAATCATGACTGGCCATTTGGGACTGGACTATGCATGTTCTGTTTCTACCTGAAGTATGTTAACATGTATGCAAGCATCTATTTCTTGGTTTGCATCAGTGTGAGGCGATTTTGTTTTCTCATGTACCCCTTTCGCTTCAATGACTACAAGCAGAAATATGACCTTTACATCAGCATTGCTGGCTGGCTGATCATCTGCCTTGTCTGTCTGCTCTTCCCTCTTCTCAGAACTGGTTTTGACACCCCACGCAACAGAACCAAATGCTTTGTGGACCTTCCTACCAAGAGTGTCAATCTGGCTCAGTCTGTTTCCATGATGGCTGTGGGAGAGTTGATTGGGTTCATTACGCCTCTTCTGATTGTTCTGTATTGTACCTGGAAGACAGTTTTATCACTGCAAAATCAATATCCTGTGGCCCAAGACCTTGGAGAGAAAAAGAAAGCCCTGAAGATGATTGTAACCTGTGCAGGGGTATTTCTAATTTGTTTTGGACCTTATCATTTCAGTTTTCCTTTAGATTTCTTGGTCAAGTCTAACAAAATTGAAAGTTGCCTAGCCAGAAGAGTAATTCTGATGTTTCATTCTGTGGCTCTGTGCCTTGCTAGTCTGAATTCCTGCCTTGACCCAGTCATATACTACTTTACTACTAATGAGTTCAGAAGGCGGATTTCAAGGCAGGATTTGCATGATAGCATCCAACTCCATGCCAAGTTCTTAGTGAACAACCATACGAATTCATCAGAATTATGCTAAAATAGTTTTTTAATAAAAAAAACTGAATGTGGCTCAAAGTTCAAATATACCAAAACACATTATCAATAACCAAAACCACAAGCAAGTACTCAGAAAATGTTCATAGCTTTTAAGTTATCTCCTATCTTACATATATGTGGAATTCATATCTTCATAATAGAACCTATTTAGAGTATTTTGATAAATTTGTGTAGAAAGTTTGTCATCAAGTATTTAGAATTTAAATTGTAAAGTTGCAGTGATATGTTATAAACATTTGTTCTCAAGTAGAGCTAGCAAATTTTTCTGTGAACCTAAGATATAAAAAGAATATTAGCTCTCATTGGTGCGTCAAATCCACTCAGGGGTTCATGGTCATGTTTCCTATGAGTCTGAATGGCCAACTATGTGGGTAGCAGTGCAGTGCTTACCTGGCAGCATCTGTTGATCCTAGTAACCATAGGTTATATTCCAATGTAGTTTTTGTTATAAGTAGGATGAATAACATATTAATCTATATTAATAAAATATTATAAATGCGGAATTATTTTTATCTCCCATGAATAATTACACTTTGAGACTTGAAGGCTGACATAGCTACTTTTAAAATTTCAGTGTCGATATGAAAAATTATCAACTATACCCACTCAAAAAGTAGAAATCAGAACACAGGCCTTAGATTTGTTTAACAACAATTCAGAGATTCATATACAATTATGCTTGGCTGCTCTATAGGATGCCATGCTGCATCTATTCAGGGAAAGTAGCTTGCTAAAGCCCATGCAATTGATGAAAATGTCTTCTACAGGTCCTTAAACAGCATATAGGTGACAATCACTGCTCCACTTTCTTAAACTATTGCCAAAGAATACCTCCGGAGTTTTGTGAATCTATCTGCCTATTTGAGAGGCTTTCGACCATGCTTCTAGAAGGACACTGATAGGTACTGATAGGTCATTGCGCTTTCTGAGCCTATGGAAAAAACAGTGCACTAAAATTTGGCCAAAATGTAAAGGTGAAGCAGTGTTAGGTATATTTCATGAAATCCATGCCACACTTTATTTCTTACTCTAAGGTAGAAGACAACTGCCAAGCCACGTACACCAGTCAAAGTAGTAGCTGAAGACAACAAGGTGTGTGGACATTATAATTTAAAGTGATTATTCTGGCCTAATCGTGCCCAGCCTTATCATCCTTAGGTCTGCACAGCCTATTTTCCAACAGTTGGCAAAGGCAATTCTTCTACCTTCTGAGAAAATAGCAGGAGATTCATTTTGGTAATTATAAGCAGCTGTTCAGTGCCTTCCTTGCCTGTTAGCTACATGGAGCTATTTTGTAGAAAATAGACCTAGGTTATGAGTAATCTTTAAACATGAAGTCTTAAGTACTAGAATGCTTTGAAATTCTTTTAACAAAATGTTCTAACATATTTTTAAGAAAATGATCTACTTAAAATATGCGAAGACACATATTATTCTTCACCTTAAAAGAAAATAGAAGCCAACCAAGGGTACTATCATAATTAGAGGAATGAGTTGTTTTAGATATGCCATATGATGCACATTTTGAGAAAAATAGCTGGTGAAATCCAAATGCATTTTAAGCTCTAAGGTTAATGGAAACCTAAAGATAGTTTTCTGTGGAAACGTTTCCCTGTGCTTTATTATTAAAGTATCCTGCTGGAAAACATCAATGGACTCAAACCCAAGAACAATTGGGATGGTGCAGGAGCAGGTAGAGCTTTGTTGGCTGTACATAGAGTCGCTGGGAAGCGGACCACAGCCATCGCCACGACAAAACGAACTGTGCTGCTAACAGTAGTGTATCTCCTTTTTATTCATTGTAACTGGCAGCTTTTTGTGTCATCTCAAAACTCAAACTCACTGCCTTGGAGCCATTTTCAACTCATAGTAACCCTGTAGGTCATAGGGGTCGTGTGGGTTTCTGAAACTGTAACCCTTTTTAAGAAGCACAAAGCCTCCTCTTTCTCCTGAGGATTGGCTGGTGGTTTTGAATATGTATAGACTGTTTACTTTTAAATGATCTGTCTTTGAGTATAACTTGTGTAATGTGGTTGCAAGTAATATTTTTAAGTAACTGTATAATGGAAGTCTTTTGGATATTATATGTTTACTATTTAGTAGATTAGCATGAATTGCACTTCTTAGGGTCATTTTGGGATACAGGTTACTTTACTAAAACATTGATTTTTACTCTTAAAATGTTTCTGTTGTTTTGTCAAGGGGAAGAAAAATATTTGCAGCAGATCACTGGCCTTCTTAAGGAAATGGTTGAGAATCGAACACATTATTTGTTAAGCAGCCCTGAAGTCCTTGCATCACATTTATATTAGAGGGGAGAAGACATGTATCCAGCTACACTGTTTAACTTGGGCTGCTCCTTCTTTTCAGGAATGTTCATCTAGGTTTGTGCTCAGTGTTGTGATTTACTTTATCCAGCCTATGTCCTCGTTCATCTAATCACTTATCTGATCAACTCATTCCCACTAAGGTGCTTATGACTAATACCCACTGTCATTGAATTGATTCCGACTCATAGCAGCCTTATAGAACAGAATGGAAGTACTTCTTTTAGCACACTTTCATCGTTCCCACAAAGCATCTGGTGTGTTTTACTACTGACTTTAAGTTTAATAGCCAAAAACTTAACTCACTCTGCCACCAGGTTTGCTTAAATACTAATATTAACTTAAAATTAATTTACCAGGGACATCTGGATTCAGTAAGAGAAGGCTCCCTATTAACCAAAAGTGGAGAATTTCAACAACAACAACAAAAAAAATCATAGGAACTAAGGGCGACTAGAGGATCCATGGTGGATCCTCTTGGGCTGCAACGCCAAGGTTGACAGTTAGAAACCAACATATGCTCCACAGGAGAAATTCAGGCCTTCTATTCCGTAGAAAGACCAGTCACAGAAACCCCTAGGGGCGGTTCTTTTCCGTCCTATAGGATCACTATGAGCCATCATGGATTCAATGGCATTGAATTTGATTTTGCTTTTTAAGTCAGATAGGAGAGACAATGTTTTGAAGAAATTATGTCTGGCCACGGTAACGTTCAGATTTTATCTAGTAAATGACCACCGTAACATAAAAATGTATTGCCATAGAGTCCGTTTCAGCTCACAGTAATTCGATGGGATAGACTCGAACAGCCACTTTGAGTTTCCCCGGCTGTAAATCTTTATGGGAGCAGCAACCCTCGTCTTTCTTCCATGGAGCAGCCGGGGGATTTGAACTGCTGACCTCTCAGTTAATAGGCCCATATACCACCAGGACTCTAGGAGCATTAGTTTCTCAGATCTCTGCCTATTTTATTTTTCCCCATTCCAACTCCAGACCTGATTTCAAGGAAAAATACCAGTAGCCTCGTATCTGAGCTTCCCCTTTTTTGAGGAATCTTAACTCCAAACTTGACATTTATCACTTTCTGCTTTCAATGATATTAGATTACAAAGAATAGGGAGTTAATGATGAGTACGAGAATGAAGGAAATATTCTAAAGTTAATTGTGGTGATGATTGTACAACTCTTACTGATGTGACTGAATTATTAAATTGTATGACATGTGAATTATATGCCAATAAATAAAATTGTTGGGAAAAAAGAAATAGACATGCTCACATTCTGTAATATATAACTTAAGTCATATTTTTTCTTTTTTTAAAATCAAGTCATTTTATTGGGGACTCATACAACTCTTATCATAATCCACACATACATCCATTGTGTCAAGCAGTACTGTACATTTGTTTCCCTCATCATTCTCAAAATATTTGCTTTCTACTTGAGCCCCTGGTATTCGCTCCTCATTTTTCCCTCCCTCCCTGCTCCCCTTCCCCATGAACCCTTGATAATTACAAATAATAATTATTATTTTGTCATATCTTACTTCATCCGACATCTCCCTTTACCCACTTCTCCGCTGTTTGAATTTTTACTCAAAATATAAAGTTATTTTCATTGCTGTTATTGTCTTGATCATTAAGTGTATTCAAATAGTTTAATTTTTTCATTGCTATTCAGTTAAGCAGCTAATAATATTAACCAGTAATTTCATGAAAAAGTAACAGCAGTCTATGCAAACTTAGTTGCAGAAATGCATTGATGGAACAGATGCAATTTAATTTTCATGCCACCTTTATAGTTTTGCTTCCATAGGTTACTGTAAAAATATTGTACTTGGAATTTACTTACAACTAAACTTTATAAAACAAAGTTTGTCTTTTTAATTTCATAGAAAGTTTGTGCCTCCAGAAGTCATTGAATCATGACTTTCCGCAGAGATCGGCTTTGGGCAGCTATCGAGAGATATAGCGTCTGGGGTCTTAAAGGCTTGGAAGTAAACAAGCGGCCATCTAGCCCAGAAGCAACAAAACTCACATGGAAGCAACACACCAACATGTGTGATCATGAAGGGCCAATGGGACCAGGTTTCAAACACCAAAGGCGATGGGTGGGGGGGGGAATCATATCATCATGAATGAGGGGATTGCGTGATGGGGACCTAATGCCCATCTGTAGACAACTGGCCATCCCTTGCAGGGGGTAGTGGGGAGGAGATGAGTCACTCAGGGTTCAGTGTAGCAACAATGAAACTCACAACATTCCTTTAGTTCTTAAATGCTTCCTCCCCCAACTACCATGATCCTAATTCTACCTTGCAAACCTGGTGAGACCAGAGGATGCACAGCGGTACAGTTGGAAACTGGAAACACAGCAAAGGAATCTAGGACAGATAAAGCCCTCAGGACCAGCCTTGAGAGTAGCGATACAGGGAGGGAAGGAGGGGTAGAAAGGGGAAACCGATCACAAGGCTCTACATATAACCTCCTCTCTGGGGAGTGGGCAACAGAAAGGTGGGTGAAGGGAGATGCCGAGCAGTGTAAGATAAGATAAAATAATAATTTATAAATTATCAAGGGTTCATGAGGGAGGGGGAAGTGGGGAGGGAGGGGGAGGGGAAGAAGGAAAATGAGAAGCTGAATTCAGGAACCCAAGCAGAAAGCAAACCTTGAGAATGATGAGGGCAAAGAATGTATAAGTGTGCTTTGCACATTGATGTATGGATGGATTGTGATAAGAGTTGTATGAGTCCCAATATAATGATTTTTTTAAAAAAGAGATGGGCTTTGGGAATCTTTTTCAGGATCATCATACAGAAAGGTTTCTCTCTCTAGAGAGGTGCATTCTAGTCTCAGAGAGAAAATGAATTTCCTTATTTTCCCCACACTCTACTAAAATTATTCCCCATCCTCACTTCTAAAATAAGTTTATTTAAATGACTTAAAACCTGTATTTGCTTAGAGCATATTCAATGGGCAGAGAAGCAGTGGTAAATGAGTAGAGGAAATATTTTCTTATTAGTTTGAAGGGTTTTTAAAATCTCAGTTTGATTTTTCTTTTAGATTGATAAGAAAAAAAACACTAACTGCCCTTTCCTCACAGCCATTCCCAAATCAGATCTATTTAAACAACATAAAGTCAGGAAACTGATCCACTTTTAGTTCTCTACCTTTCATTTTACCAATTCTTTCCTCACCTTACTGGTGTTTCCAGTATCTTTTGTTTTAGATATCTTTTGTGATAACTAGGTTGTTAGGTAGTTCACATTTTAGTCTTTGCAAAAAGATTTTCCAATGGGACGATTAAGAATTTCTTACAGAGGAATTGATAATGCTTTAGAATACCTAAAGAACATAATGGGATCTCAAAATAGGATCTTCCATAAGTGTCCAATTCCCTATATTCATAAAGATGTCTTCTTTTTGCCCCCGAATAGCCAGCCCAGAGGAGATTAATTGCTGTTAGTCTGAGTTGACTAGAAAAACAAATTCATAAATATGCATATGTGCATAAATATGCATATGCATAAGAAAGAGCTTTTTATATGAAGACTAATTGTACATTAAGAAAGCATTCCAGCCCAATCCAGATAGAGTTCATAAGTCCAATATTAGCCCATATGTATGTTACCAATCTACAATGTACTCTTGAGACTCATGAAACACATGCAATGATGCTGAATGCAGGAAGATCACAGGCCAGTGGGTGGGAAGTCTTGTGGATCCAATGGTGTTGTAAGCATCTCAGAGCTGGCAGGCGGCTCCATGTGACTTCTCAAGCTCAGGGCACTGTGTTAGTTCCATGTGCCTTGTCAGCTGCAATGTCTCACAGGGAGTGAGCCTGCGTTTCACCTTCAACGAGTTATTTTTCTCCTTAGTGCCTCCAAATGAGGTCATCAAGCTAGGAAATCTCAAATTGAAAACAGATTATGTAATTACCACAATTGCCTTTACTAGCATCACTACCTTCACTAACATCTTGTTGTTGTTGGGAGGAGATAGCTCTCAAGGTTGTTTTATTTTCATTTTCCTAATTCCCTAGTTATTAATAGGCATGCTATGTGTGGGAAGGGGAGAGAGGGTGATTACTTTCCAGAATTTTACGTGTCATATCTTTAACAAAACATCCTCAGCCTTAACTATGTAGCTAGGACCATATTTCTTCAATATTTGCTGAGTGCACTTCACCCACCTCTTTAGTGCATATTTACTGATTCATCTATGGGCATAACCCTTATTCTAGGCCTTACACTTTCCTTCTGGGAACTCTTCAAATAATAAAATGGAAGCTGCTTCTTGGGGAGGGCTGTTTTAAAATCTGCCTGACATCTTCTGTTTTTAGGAGAATCAGAAGCAGAGCTGAAACACATCTTAGCCAATTAGTCTTCAAATTTACTTCCGGTCCATCTTGGAGTTGTTTTTTTTTTTTTCTCCGACTGTTCTAAATAAAGTAGATCATCCATAACTTGCATAAAAACTGGTAACAATTATGTAACTTTCTAAAGTAGTGTGTTAGTGCAGGTAGACTAGGGAAACAAATTCATGCACACTCATGTGTATAAGAAAGAGCTTTATATACAAGAATAATTGAATATTGAGAAAACATCCCTGCCCAGTCCAGATCAAGTCCATACATCTGATACTAGCCCATATGTCCAAATACCAATTTATAAAATCCTCTTCAGATTCTCGAAGCACATGCAATGATACCAAATTCAGACAGATCACAGGTCAATGGGTGGAAGTCCTTGTGGATCCAGTGATGGTGTAAGCATCTCAGCACTGGCAGGGGTCTCCATGTGGTTCCTCTGACTCCAGGGCTCTGGCTCCATCAGCCTCTCTCCATGTGTCTTCTTAACAGGGATGTCTGACATGGAGTGAGCCTGTGCCCCACCTCCAGTGAGCTATTTGTCTCAATAGGGGCTCCAAATGAGGTCATCAAGCTGTGACTTGTTTGACAGGCTAAATTCCACCTCTTCACTCTTAAGTCTCAAATTGACAACAGTTTATGTAGCAACCACAAGTAGTTATGCAAACTATACAAACATTGCTCCTATTTGAGTAGCTAGGAATTTCCAAAACCTTCCCTTTAAGTATTTTTTATTTTCTTCTTTTGAATCCATTCTGTAAAAGTATAGTAGTTAGACAATGGACTCTCAACACTGCCCCCCCCAAAATAAAACCCACCTTATTGCTATCAAGTCAATTTTAACCTATAGGAGAGAGTAGAACTGCCCCTTTGGGTTTCAGAGACATTACATCTTTACAGAAATAGACATTCATTTTTCTCCTGCAGAACCACTGCTCTGGTAGGTTTCAACTACATACCTTTCATTTAACATCTGTGTGTGTAGCCCACCTTCTTTAGACAATGAACTGAGCTGTAATTAATAGAGTGATAACTTAAACTAGAAAAATTACTTATCTTTAATGTTGAAGCATGAGCAAGTGTGGTGATTTTTCTTTGGAAGGTGTATGGGGATTGAAGCTCCTATCGTATTAAAGCTTAAATTTCTGAGTACTGAATATGCAGAAGATACTAAGTTTCCAGAAGGCATAGTGGATGTTTAAATCCATTTACCAGTCTCCTCATGAATTCACCCTCCCTGGAATTCCTTCTGGCCATTAACCAGTAGAGTGGATGGTGTTGCTCTTAGGTAGGGTGCATTAGAGAGTGGATTGCTGCGACTAGCCTAGCTGGTTCAGAGAGATGTGACATAGCCCTTGGGAACTCACCTGGATGTAATCGCCTTTAATGGAATTGGTGCTGTAGTGTAGTGTATTACCACAAGATCATTAGTTCAAAACTACCAGCCACTCTGTCAGAAAAGGATGAGGCTTTCTACTCCTATAAAGAACTACAGTCTCAGAAAGCCATTGGATGTTCTACAGTGTCCTAATTATTAGTCCCATCCTAGATTTGTTTTTTTTTTTGGTCAGAGATTCCTGCACTAATTTTTAAGCTTTTCTGAATAACGTAATGTACCTATCCTAATCATGGTCTTGTACCGACTTTATTAGACACACCTGATCTGCCACCAATATTGATTTTGCTAGTTTCCTTTGCCCTCCCATGTCCTTTAAAAATCTCCAAATTTCTGCATACCCTTGGACTCAATTATAGCTTCCTGTTAAGTATCTTTGTCTTTTCCTATTTAAGACATAATTTAGGTTATCCACAAATTATATTTGAGATTTGGAGTCCAGTTTGTGCCCTAAAACAAATGATGTAGTCAGCAGGAATTCCAAAACTGCCTTTCCTGGCAAGATTTCTGAAGAGTAAAAAAAAAATTAGTGCTAAGGAAAGGAGTGTTTAAGCCTACATTTCCATGGATTCTTAGATACTCCACAAAGGTGAACACACTCAGATTAGGAAACTGTGTTCTTGAGCTTTTAGACATTTTATTAATTCCTGAAAGTTTTCTCAGATGGAATTGTTAAACGTTTATATGCATTTTCTCTGACTTGTTTACAAATAACTTGGCCTTCCTTGTAGTTTCTCCTGGGTTTCCAGCTTTGTTTCTGTCTGCAATTCCTAAAAGTTTATTAATTTCACTCTGTCTTGTTTACAAGCACTTTTGACAGCCTTCTTTGTAGCTTTTTCTGGGACTCTGGTTGTTTGTTTAGGATTTATGTGACCCAGAGACATAATATGAAATCAGGTGTTCTGTTTCAACATTTATCACAGAAATAATCCCCATTTCTCAGGGTGTTCTGAAGTCATGTTTCGTACAGGTACTGTACAGGCAAATATATATATTTGCAATAGCTCCAGTTGCATAGTGGGTTCTTTTTGTAACCCAGAGAAAAGCTAAAAAATAGTATTCTCTTGTGTTAGGTAAGGTTGACTAGAGAAACAAATCCAGTGACAGTTGCATATGTGTAAGAAAGAGCTTTGTATCTAAAAGCAACTACATATCAGGAAAACATCCCAGCCCAGTCCAACTCAGGTCCATACGCCTGAAACTCGCCCATAAGTCACTCTTCAGACTCTAAGAGTCACATGCAATGATGTAGGATGCATGAAGATCATAGACCGGTGGGTGAAAAGTCTTGTGGGTTCAATGGTGTTGGAAGCATCACAGGGCTGGCACAAGTCTCTATGTGGCTCATCAACAAGAAGGTGAAGGCAGATAGAGAGAGTGGGGAGGTTCCCAGGATCTTCCTTATGAAAAGGTCACTCCCACAAGGAGGCACCGACAGTCAATGACCTGATTGACACAGGCTAGACTCCACCCCTACACTTTTATATTTTCAAGTTGACACAAAATTATGTAACTATCACACCTGTTTTAAAATTTACTAGACTCAAACATTTAAGTTATTCTATTGTCAAGGAACTATCGGCCTCTATTGCCAATTAGTTGAGTTCGTTGAACTGCTAATCATGTGAGTGGATAAAACCCACCAACCTTTCTGCTATAGAAAGATAAAGCTTTCCAATCCTATAATACTTACAGTTTCAGAAACCCACAGGGGCAGTTGTACCATGTCCTGTAGGGTTGTTATGTGTCAGAACCCACTCAATGGCAGTGATGCCTCAACAGTATTGCATTACCTTTGGTGTTGTCAAAATTTTGCATTCAGTTTATAAAGAGTGAGAAAGTAGACAACAGCACCCTATTGGACACATGTCAAACGTTGGTAAGGTGGAATGTGTTCTCTCTACTCATGGAGTACAATTAACAAGGATTTTTAAAAATATCAGTACTTATTTTTAAAGAACACTTGAAGTAATTTTTAAAACAAGTTAATCTAACTAAAATAACTTGAAAATAAATACCACATGCTGAAAAAACTGGGGTTTGGCTTATACACGGGTCAGTGGTACCCCAGTGAGGTGTAACATCTCGCGGGTGATTGCCATTCCTCCCCTGTTAATTCAAAGCCCCGCTGACACTGCAAGACTTTGAATGTTTGCTTATTCACATCTAACCAATCAGAGCCGTCCTATGACGTTGAGGGCTCCAATTCGCAGAAGCACCCATAGTGATTCACTTACACCAGCAGCTGAACTGATCTCTGTGTTAATTCATATCCTGCAATTCCCACCCTAGGCTTATACTCAAGTCAATCAGTTTTTCTGGTTTCCCAGGAAATAATTAGGTACCTCGGCTTATACTCAGGAAGGCTTATATTCGAGTATATACGGTAACTACCTCTGCATATTTGTATTATTTTGAGAATGCTGTGCTGTGTTGAGAATGCTGTGTATTTGTTAATCTTTGTAACAATATTATACAAGAAAACAAAGGCAACAAGTGACCTTGCAGCCTATTAGAGAATGATTATTTATACTTCACCCAAAGGTCATATATTAACCAAAGAATCCCTGTTTGACCTTTACAAGTAACTTAAATTAGAGATTAGAGAATGCATTTCATTTAAGAAAATGAAAGTAGGGGTGACTTTAAAAATTAAACTGGTTTTTCTTTCCACCCCCTCCTCCCAGCCTGAACCAGGTTTTATGATAGCAACCTAGGGAAGTCAAAGTTATAGTCAGTTTCATATCGCTCCAGAGGGGTTGGGGGAAATGAACCCTTCTTTAGGGAAAACAGCTTCTCAAATTCAGTGTGGACAGAGCCCCAATGGCACACTGAGTCATGCTATTTGGCTGCTGACCCAAATATCAGTAGTTCTAACCAATCTGCTCTCACAATCTTAGAGACTCTACAATCTTAGAGGCCCTGGAAAGCTAGAAACTTCCCTATACACTGTACAAGGACAGTTCCAAACAGCAACACAAAATCAATCCCTACAACTGAAGAAAAATTACACAATAGTATAAAAGAACAGAGAAACAGAACTGAAGAGATTGGAACTTGAACTAGTGAGCTTGAAGACTAATTTCTAGACCCCAATCTAAGAGAAGAATAAACAATAAATATGGAAGAGAAAGTGTTAGAGGAGGGAGAAAGAAAGGAAAAAGTAAGCAGGAAAGGGAGGGACCAGGTAGCGTTAACTGGTAGGTTAAAAGAAAGGGAATTCGACCCATTAAATGTTTGTTTTGCAATGATGGAGGAAATTCTAATACTGCTTGAGAGAAAAGGTGGGAAAAATAACAGTAGCAGCAGCTTTTGGTTTTATGAGGATGAGAGGAAAGAAAATGATTTAGAAAAAGAAAACAGAGAAAAAATGATAGCTAAAAGGTATATGAAATAAAATTTATATATTTAAATTAAAGAAGGTAAGAACAAAGGACAAAAATATTAAAAACTGAATAGATATACCCCAAACCAGAAAAAGCACAAATTCAAGAGGGTGATCCCCAATGACATAATACATATGATATAAACCTTGATATGAGCAAACAAAAAACAAAACAAGAAAATGCAGCAAATGTTGAATACCAGATCAGGTCCAGTATGCATCAGAGGGTGGGCGGGTTGGGGAGAGGGGAGCTGATGTCAAGGAGCCCAGGAAGGAAAAGAACGTGTGGAAACTGATTGTGGCAGCAATTGTACCATACTGCTTGGTGTGACTGAACTATGGAATGATATGATATTTGTATTAACTCCCAATTTAAAAAATAGAATAAATACTAGAGTAGGAAGCTTAAAAGCTGTTAATGTGTTTATTTGGATTTTCTGACGTAGTTACTAACTTCTGGTTCAATAATATGTGATTGATAATATGTTGTTTGAGGGACTAGAAAACAAACAAGTTAAATTGAAAGGAAAAAGTAAATAATTTGTCCTGTCCTTTCTTATATCAAAGAGATGGGGAAGCCCTGATTAAGGATGAATCACACAAATAATGGACGACTTCATTTCAAAGAGAGAGCGGGTATAGGAATGGTAGAACACAGAGCAACAACGACACCATCAAAAGAACAGCTGGGATCTAGATCTTGTCCGGGGGGTGGGTGGGTAAGTCAGGACTGTGTGGAGCAGAGGTCTTTAAGCAGTTGAGGACAGTGTCAGATTGTTTTCCTACATTAGGGACCTTTAGGATGTCAGTGTAGGGTTGAGATAAAGGCTAAAGGCTGAGGGAATGATTTTGAGTTGTGATATGGCTGAGAGTCCTGTGTTTGTTTGTTTGTTTTTTGAGTCCTCTATTCTTATGATTTAGGTTGACTATCTTCAAGGAATAGACCTCTGGTGGTTCGCTCTTTTCAGATGATGGAGGTGACAAAGTAGTGGTGGTGGAGTGGGTCCTATACCTGCCCCCTTCCAAAGGTGGCCTAAGAGTGAGGAATGACGCAATAACCTACTTAAAGGACAGGTTGCTTATCTTAGTGGTCTGGGGTGTTGACGAGGAGCTAGTGTCATGGGACAGCTGAATAGTTAAGGCTGTGCTGTATGTCAGCTGGGAGAGGTTTCTGGGCCCTGTGGCTTTTAATCTTTGTCTGACCCCAAATTCCCAGCCTATGTTTTTGTAAAACTGCTGTTGAAGGTTCTACTTACTTTTCTTATGTGCCAGATGTGTTATCTACAATCAGAAATTTTTTTTAAAGCCTGAGAATGGCCATGCTCTTTGTGCTTTTAGGATGACCAATGACATGAGGCTTTGCATAGCTCTACCTAAGGGTAGGGGGATTAGCTATGGCAAGTGGGCCTTGAGCTTCCCCAGATTGTGTGGAGTTAGTCTATTCACTATTTAAGCTCGCTCTAGTCTGGCCTGTAGTTATTCCCACACAGCTCAATAGGCTGTGCTATCCCTGTTATTGGACAGTTGGGACTGGAAGGGTGTGAGACCAGAGTTCCCTAGACTTGGGCCACGAGTCTAGCTTATTTATGCTTATATCCAACCCAGGTTGGTTCCATAGAGCTATGTCCCTGCAATTCACCCAGTCAGCCACTCTAGCTTGCTCCTGGACTGGGAAACATTGGTAGGGAGAGTTGGGAATCGGAATTCTGCCAGTTCGTATTGAGGGCTGATGATAAAGGGGATTCTATCAGCAGATGTTGCTGCTCTTTAATTTTAATAGCATTGTGTCTACTTATCTTTATGCTGAGGGTCTTGCAGTGTGCAAGTGTAGGCTATCTCTCTTCTTGGTGCCTCTCGGCTGGTCTTTGTGGAGTCCCTCCTGTCTGCGCTACTCGGTGGCCACCTTGCTTCCCCTCCTGTCTCAATTATTATGGCAGTTCAGACTGCCATTTTTGCAGGGAATTAATTAATTTTGATGTCTTCTTAACACCCCAAGGTCATACTTGTCAAATTTTAGATAAGTTTACGAAGGTGAAGCTAAGTCATTTGGTTTTCCATGGGTGGTAATATAGAGAAGATGAAGATAATTTTGATGGTGATTTCAATGTTGGTGGTGGTATTTAAAATTTATTAAAACTAACCATCTTACATTAAATATTTCATTAAATCTTCACATGACCCTGTGAAATATAAGACCTATTATTAAAGCCATTTTTTTAGGAAACAACTGAGAGAAAAAAAAAGATTCTGTTTTACCAATAGTATACAGATTAGAGATAAAAGGGGTTGTCTCCACCAAATGCCTATGCTAATTGAAAAGTAGCTAGCCATGCCACAATAAAGGGGTTTGAAGAAAATCAGGCACACCTTAAACACCTATGGGGGCATTCACAGACCAAGGTCACCTAGGCATAAGTGAACATCAACCTGGGCACACACACACTAGGTACCAGTGACATCACATCACAGGTGTGCCTGAACTGAGCCACTAAGAATGTCCACTACCCTCAAGAACACCCCCCCTTCCCTGTAGCCCCCACAAAGAGGATTAGGAGGAGATAAATATCATGGGTAGGTCTCCCTCTCGCAGGTAGCTCTCTCTCTCTTCAGATCCGAGGGTAGGATGTCTCCAGTGAGGGCGGCGCGCACACGGTTGGTGGGGTGGGCTCTCAGGGTTCTGTCTCTCTCTCCTCCCCTCCTTCCCCCCCCCTCTCTTGTTCTGTACTCTTGTTCCCGTAGTACCTCTTTCATGTGGTTTTTTGTGTTTCCCTGAAGTGACTATCTCTAGTCGTGAACTTCTGTGCAGTGCCCCATGTGACCTTGCATACTTTCCAGAGATAGCATGTGCTATCGGAGACTGTAATACGCCAAACTTCCTTTTCCCTCATAACAGTTATTTGGATTTATGAAAGTGTTTCTGCAGCATGAATTTTGTTTCAGCGTTGAGAAGCAAGAGCCGAAATAAACCATCCCAGAAACCTAACACAGCTACTAAATGTTAGAGTTGGGATTAAGAGCCCAGGGGAATGCAACCTCCAGAGTCTCTGCTTTTAGAAGCGGTAAAATCTCTTTAGCTATTGTTAATTGACTTAACCAGGGTATGAGAACAAGTTCTTAGCTGCAATTTTAATATATCACCTACTCTTTTATGACACTCTATGAACATTTCCTCGCAACACCAAAGAATCTGGGGCCACACTTACAAAGGATGATGATCAGAGGGATGGGGCATTTGTGAAGGGAAGTAGTGAGCTGGAAGCTCCAGCCAACACGTTAGCTTAGAGCCCTTAGTACTGAGAACTACCCTAATATTTCTGATTTTTGCCAGCCAAGGGAAAAGCTAGAGACCTGCAGCTGCGTGAGTTTGAATAAAGATTTGAAGCTGGTCCTATTCATACCAACTGTCTTTTAATAAGCCCAAAGATTTGTCATTCATTACTTCTGGAGGACGATGCAGCTAGTCTACCCTTTTACAAGTTGCTTTCTTTATGTCTCATCTGATAATCCCGTGAATGGCAGTTTCCACAGACACCCACACTTCAGTTTAACCACACTGACACAGGAATACAAGCCTTGGTTATACCAGCTGCAAACTGTTTTACCATGTTGATAGCCAGCATGGCGTATCTGCCTTTCTTTATGTTTGCAAAAGAATAAGGGATTAAAAATGAAACAGAAATGTGAACTACCTGAAGGACCCTTACATTTTTCAAGGTTAAAAAAACAAACAAACCACAATTGGATCTAGTTGAAACTAGACGAAATCGAACAATACAAGAGAGATAGTTTACTGCCTTTGCCTTTGGGGTCGGGAGAGCAAGAGTGGCTGGTGCTTTCCTGTTTCACTGTGCAAAATGAAAGCGCAGGAACCGTTTCTCTAGCTACAGCAGAGCTCTGGGGCCCCGAGTGAACACAGAATTAATTGCTAGGGTGTGAAAATCTTCATGAGCACTGACAAGAACTAAAAAAATAAAGAAAACGATTGAAATTCACCATCAATTAGGGTGTGTTTAATTTTGAACTTGTAGTAACAACTCTCAGATAAAAGAATTAAAAATTAAATTAGGTTTGAAAGCACTTGCCTATTAAGAACCAGGGGAAAGAAAAGTGTCATAGAAGTTTCCACAGAAAGCGATATTCATAAGAACCACTTTGAACAGTGAAAAATGAAATGATAAATTTATCAATTGGCCTGTGAACTTCAGTTATAAATATGTTAAAAATAAAAGTGCACAGGTGCACAAATACACATGTGCACACACACTCACTAACTTATTCCTATGTGAAATTTTGTGTACACCCAGTACACCAAGCATACTTGCTTGTGCACATCTCACTTGAACACAACACATATACAAAAATGCCTCGTTTTGAAAAGTGCTTTCATGTTCATTGTATCCAAACAGATAGATATTTGAGCTGAAATAATTTCTAGCTAACAAGAGGATATAAAGAGGAATTACATGTCTGAACGTTGTGAAAGCGAACATATATTTTTCACTCATATAATTGTGACAAGTCCTTTATTAATGCATTTTGGATGAGGACCCGAGACACAGTCCTGTTAAACAAATTACTAAATATCATACTTCTAATAAGGGCTAGAGACAATATTGGACAACATGCAGCCTGGTCCAAGTCTGTCTTCTTAATGCTTATAATTAACAAAGGGAAAGAAGTATTCTGAGCTCTGTAGAAAAAGTTGGGTGGTGAGGTGTTGACTCAACTTCACCCTTTCCGCTTCTAACCTTCAGATAATTTTGTGAGTTTGTTCTACATCAGTGAGTGGGTAGAAATTTAAATGATGGAGGTATTTTTGGTAAGGAAGGATGTGTGGCTTGAAAGCTTGTCCTCTTTGATGAGAAAATGAAATCTTTTGAAGAAAATCAGCAAATGAGAAACTGGGATGGTTAGAATTATAAAGAGAATAGCTGGATAATGATTGCCTGGGGGCATGGGAGGGAAGGGTTTAGGAAATGAGGAGTCAACATCAATGAGTGCAACAAAGAAGAAAACGTTACAAAGCGGATGGTGGCAATAACTGGGCAATCCTTCTTCATATGATTGAACTACTGAATTGTGTGTTAACTATAGTTCAATAAAAAATTTAAAACAGCACACAAATACACACACACACACACCCCAAACCTTCATTACCATTGAGTTGATTCCAGCTCATCTTGACTTTTAGGTAGGATTCAAATAATTTAACAACAAATTAGATATCCTAATTATCATTTAAGTATAAAAAAGATACTGAAAGGTAGTTTGTTATTTCATACAGTTAAAACTTAAATAGGAAAAATAAAAGAGGTCCATAAAATTGTATTATATTATGAGTTTCAAATTATTAATAAAATGAAAAAAAATTCCTGGAAAAACAATACAATTGTTATTTAAGATATTTCAACATTGCTTCTTGATTGCTGTCTGCACTGGAAATATTCTTTACTTTTATCTGAGCATCATTGGCTATGTGATTTACCCTTAATTACCTTTTCATTTGATAACAGTCATTGCGTCTCATATATTCAAAACAGGTGACTTCTCTTTTCTGAACATACTATGTTCATCTTTGAAAAACCCCACTCCACTTCTGCTGATTGTACAGCAACTGTTCTGACAATATTTTTAGCTCTATGAGAACTTTCAGGAATTGCAGGATTCACTCAGAATATCTTGTGGGAATATGAAGCGTAACACAAAGCTGAAAAGAATGACAGCGTGAAACCTTCTGGTTGTTGGTTGTTTTTTCTCTTTACATTATCTATTTGTTTACTGAAGGAACAAATGCAAGTGAATAAAAATGTAGTTTCATAAAATGTATAATGAGTTTTACAAAATCAATAAATGAATATTACAAACACAGTTCCATCAACATTTTTATACCTATGAACAGAATGGACATTACCACGGGTGTTTAGAATATACTGTAGAGGAGATGAACATTAAAGAGAAGTAAGGAATGTAAGTTTGTGATTTCCACATTGACCAGCTGCCCAGTTGCCAACAGTAGAAAGAATTCTGGTTACAAGTGTTTACTTTAACTTCAGGTTTGCCAAACTCAACAAAAAATTAGCTATCAGTTTGCCAAACCGGCGGGAACCACTGAATCAGACCCACAAATGAACTTTAGAAAGTAGAGCTGTCTCATAGGGTTTCTAAGGCTGTAATCTTTACAAAAGCAAACTGTTACATCTTTCTCTGATTGAGTGCCTGGCGGGCTTAAACTGCCAACCTATCAGTTAGCAGTCAAGCACCGTAATTTCTGCACCACAACTGCTTTCTTCTCCCTTAATCTCTTATTATTAAAATAGTACATGATGGAGATTGTGACTTAAATTGCATTACCTTATAGAAAAGCAAACAAAACATGTTTACGGTGATTGCTGAAAAAAAATGGCATTATAGCCAAAATTTTTCAAGAGATAACTTTATTATTCAGTACTTTCAGTTGTGTTTTCCAGGGACTGAGTTTCAATGGTTGTGATAGTTACATAATCTGTTGTCCATTTGAGACTTGTGAGCGAAGGGGTGGAATTTAGCCTGCCAATCAGTTCACAGCTAGATGACCTCATTTGGAGGCTCCGAGGAGATAAATAGCTTGTTGGAGGCGGTGCATAGGTTCACTCCCTGGGAGACATTGCAGCTGGCAAGACACATGAAGAGATGCTTGTGCCCTGAGCTGGAGGAGCCGCGTGGAGACCCCTGTCATCCTTGAGATACTTACAATGCCACTGGATCCACAAGACTTCCCACCCACTGGGCTGTGATCCCCAGCATTTGGTATCATTGCATGTGTTTCATGAGTCTGAAGAGGATTTCATAGATTGGTTTCAGATATATGGGTTAATATCAGACTTAGGGACTTGATCTGGATTAGGCTGGGATGCTTCCTTAATATACAATTGCTCTTTATATAAAGCTCTTTCTTATACACAATGAGTGCCCATGAATTTGTTTCTCTGGTCTACCCAGCGTGACACAATGGTAATGTTCCTATTCATGGATGAGCTAGTTCATGGCTTGTTATTTGATGCATTCGGCTAGTGATTCATTATCTATGTAGTCATTTAAAAAAAATTTTTTTGCATTCAAGGAAGCTTTCTCCAGCTCACTGATTCTACACAAATGGGCACTTTTTCATCTGTAAATTAAACTTTTGACATCCATGGTTGCCCCATTCATTCAGATTCTTCCATAAAGGTTTGAAGTTGTTATCATTCTCACTAAGTAAGCTCTGGGCCATTGTTGTTAAGTGCCATGAAGTTAGTGCAAACCCGTAGTGCCCCTTTGCACAACAGAAAAAAAAAAAAACCGGCTCAGTCCTGCTTGTGCCATCCTCAATTGTTCCTATGATTGAGCCCATTGATGCAGAAACTGTTTCAAGTAGGAAAAATGTCCTACTTCAGAGACTGGAGTCTTCTGACAACATATCCAAAATACTTGGAATGAGGTCTTGCCAATCTTGCCTCGAAGAAGCATTCTGGCTGTACTTGTTCCAAGACAGGTTTGCTTCTCCTTTTGACAGGACATGGTACTTTCAAGATTCCTCAGCAGCACCATAAATAAAAAAAGTGATTCTTCTGCAGTCTTCCTTATTCAATGGTCAACTCTCCTTCCATATTAAGCAATTGAAACTACCATTGCACATCTTAATTCTCAAAACTGTAAAGGGATCTTGTGCAGGAAATTTACCCAAAAGCTATGCATTGTTTGTTCTCTTTATTGATGCTTCCATGAGCATTGATTGTGGATCCAAGCAAGATGATATCCTTGACAATGTCAATCTTTTATCTATTCATCATGATGTTAACTATTGATCCCGTTGTGAGGATTTTGTTCTTCTTTACATTGAATTGTAAACCAAACTGAAAGCTGCAAGCCTTGATCTTCAACAGCAAGCACTTCAAGTCCTCAGTTTCAGCAAACAAGGTTGTGTCACTTGCATACCACAAGTTGTTAGCAAGCCTTCCTCCAATCCTGATGCCACATTCTTCTTCATATAATTCAACCTCTCTGATTCTTTTCTCAGCATACAGATTGAATAAGTATGGTTGGAAGATGCAATCATAATGCATAATGCACACCTTTCCTGCTTTTAAACCATGCTGTGTTACCTTGTTCTATTTGCAGAACTGCCTCTTGGTCCATGTACAGGTTCTGAAGGAGCACAATGATGTGTCTGAAATTCCCATTCTTCTCAAGGTTGCCCAATGCCTTGGAATAGTCAATAAACACAAGTAAACATCTTTTTGGCATTCTCTGCTTTAAGCTATGATTCATCTGACATCAGCTATGACATCCCTAGTTCTCTTCCAGTCCGTTATTCAAGTAGCTCTCTTTCAAATTTTCTGGCATAAAAATAAGTGCTTTCAGTGTTTCATCAGTTTGTTGAAATATTTCAATTGGTATTTCATCATTTCCTGGAGTCTTGTTTTTGGCTCACACTCTTAATGCAGCTCAAACTTCCTTTTTTAAGTATAATTGTTTCTTGCTCATATGCTACCTCCTGAAATGATGGAATGTGGTCTAATTGTGATAAAGTGACTCTGTGTATTTTCTACTCCTTTTGATGTTTCCTGCATCATTCATTATTTTGTCCATAGAATCTTTCAATATTGCAAAATCTACCCTTGCATTTTTGCTTGAGTTTTTCAGTTTATGATATGCTGAGTGTGTTCTTCCTTTGTGGTTTTCTAACTCTAGGTCTTTGCACATTTCATTATAATATTTTACTTTTTCTCTACAAGCTGCCCTTTGAAATTTTCTGTTGAGTTCTTTGACTTTATCATGTTTTCCATTTGCTTTAGCTACTGTGCAGTTAATACCAAGATTCAGTCTCTTCTGACATCCATGTTGATCTTTCTTGTCTTTTGTTTCTGACCTTTTGCTTTCCTCATATGTAATGTTCTTGATGTCATCTCACAGATCATCAAGTCTTTTGTCATTAATGTTCACTGTGGCAAATCTGTCAATACAGCTATTATTCAAGTTTATGCAGTCACCACTAAAGCTAGTGAGGAAGAAATTAAAGCATTTTATAAATGTTTTCATTCTGAAATTGATCACATATTCAATCAAGATTACTTGATTATTGGAATGAAAATTTGAAAACAAAGGAAAAGAACAGTAGTTGAAAAATATGTCCCTGGTGATAAAAGCAAGTTGGGGATTGAATGATAAAATTTTACAAGATAAGATGGAGAAGCTCAATACCAATGGCTAATATGAGGCAAGGCTTATTGTAGAATGACTCACCATTTCTCATATGCAAGTTCAGGTTGAAGCTGGAGAAAATTAAAACAACTTCACACAAGCCAAAATATGACCTCACATCTATCCCACCTGAATTTCAAGAACATCTCAAGTCAATATTTGATGCATTGAACATTGATGACAGAAGACCTGGGCCATTAAAACTATGGAAACAAAGCAAACTTATGTTCCTCTTAGAATGTTGTTGTTGTTTGTTGCCAATTAGTTGGTTTTCAGCTCATAGTATCCTTATGACAGAAGAGAGCAGCCACATTGGACTTCCTAAGTTTTCTACTTTGCAGAGGCAGATTGCCAGGCTTTTCCACGATACGGCATCTGGGTGGATTTGAACTGCTAACTTTTCAGTTCACAGTTGTGTCCCAGGAGGGCTCCTTTCGTTTTCGGTAGCCACCTTCAAAAATGCAGTAGATACATAGTCCTAATAGTCATCTAAATTAAAGATGTCATGAACGAAGAATTTCTAATAAATAGGCCTTGACCAAGGGCCAACTTTCTTAATTTTATTATTTCTTTTCTTTTCTTTTTTTAATGGGAACATCCCACCAATTACCATTGGGTCAATTCTGTGTCATATTGACCAATTAGGGTTTTCAAGGATGTTAATATTTATGGGCCGAGATAGTCTTGGGTTCCTCACAGGGGTTTCTTGCTGGTGGGTTTAAACCAACCTTTCCATTAGCAGTCAGACATTGCTTGATTTTAACATATTTATAAAATTTAAAAGGAGGCCAAGACAGGGTGAGGAGGGAGAATTTTGAAGGTCATATGTTCAAACTTCAGATTGATTATCGGAATTTGATAATAGGGACATCCAAGTCAATGAAGTTGAACTGTGGCTTTGGTACAGGAGGCAAAGAACTGTCTCTGGTCCTCAGATAAGTCTCTGTTATTCCTCTAGGTTAGGCTTTGGGCCTGCTTTGGCAGGTGAGCTATGATCCTGATTGACTAGATTTAAGGATCTTCTTAATAAATAATTTAACCATGATAAGTAAATTGTGAGAGTAACTAGAAGGATACTTATTGAACAAAATTTCTGAAGTGTTTAGAATACTTTCTACTGAAGATGAGATCCTTGAGTATTGGAATGAAGTGTTACATTTGAGGTTATCTAAACAATAGTAAAAAGTTATTCTCTCTAATATTACCATTTTTGATAGCACTAACAATGTTTACCTGTCGAAGAATTATTGGAAAAATTAAAATATTAAAATAAAATATTTTGGATAAGTGATTTATAATCAGTTAGAGTTTTGATAATCACTTGAGAGTGTCGAGCTACTGGAATAGCAAATGAATTTGGATAAGTACGCGGAATGAGTTGCTTTTGAGGATTAACAGTGATGTGAAACACATACATTTCCAATGAAGAAATGCCATGAAATCACTGGAGGCTCCACTTGAAAAAGTCAAGCTAGGTGGAAAAGAGGTTTCTCATGAATGCCTCACATTCCCAGACTTTGCCCATGGCTGCTATTGAGACATGGTGTGATTAACTCCTTAGGCCATGGAGAAGTTTCACCCAGGTGAGGGGATTCCATGTACTCACATTTCAGTCACAGGAGAGGAATGGAAATCGACACATTGAAAGACAATGAATGATTCAACTCAAGAATTAAAACTGAAAAAAATAGTTTGAGGCATAGAAGTCAAAAACAAGGGGGAAGGTGTGAGATGGGAGAGGAACTTAAGAAATTGCCGACAATGTTAGTCACACTTTCCCTGGGTTCTCATATATATAGAAGGCTATTTTGAGATTCCCACCACAGAATAGTAAAGAGAGAAGTTGCTATGGGAAATTTGGAAATAAAATCTATTTTTAACTGACTATGTGTAGACACAAGTCATGAATTCATAAAAGAATTTAAAATATTGTAACTCAATTGTGAATGGCTATTTGTGTCTCTGGAATTGTTAGGCCTATCAGCACTTATCAATTTTTTCCCCGGAGTTAGGTTATTTCACTGAAAATGTTAAATGAAAGCACACAGAAGCCCTTTAACCCTTTCAAGACAGGATTATTCTATGTTTCTTCTTGTTGTTGAAACCATACATATTTAGTAATTGGAATGCATTTTAAACTACATAAAAACTTTTTTTTTAGATAATTTGGACTTTGATACAATTAGTGGGGTAGATAGGTCCCCAGAGGACTCTGTTGCTGTGTCGGGGTGAGGCTCATTTCTTAAC
This sequence comes from Tenrec ecaudatus, assembly GCF_050624435.1. Classification (NCBI taxonomy): domain Eukaryota; kingdom Metazoa; phylum Chordata; class Mammalia; order Afrosoricida; family Tenrecidae; genus Tenrec; species Tenrec ecaudatus. The sequence goes on from NC_134548.1 coordinate 86,206,996, forward strand.
CCATACAGCGCAGACTAAAATTAGGATAGTGACTTCACACTAAACACCAGAGGAGTAAAATATAGCTGAGTACTTCCTGTCCCATGGTTCATAAAATGATTAACAGGTTATGGAAATTTTTAGAACATTCAGAAAGCTTCACAAAATGATACCATACTAACAATAAAAAGATTCTTTTCCCCAGGAGTCAGAGAAAAGTCTGGGAGACAATGCTCAGTCCCAGTGGAAAATGATGAAAGATATACTGGGTAATACAGTCCCATGATATCCTAAATGAAAACAATAATGCTCCCCCCTGTAGATTATTATCAAATGAAAAGGGTAATCACATGTTTTTGTTGACTCCCTTAATTATAAACAGTTACAAGCTCGGTTTCTTCATCTGATTCTGTTTCTTCATCTAATTATTCTGTTTTAAAAAAAACCCACACCCATGGAGTTGATTGTGACTCATAGTAACCTTACAAAGGGTTTCTAAAGCTAAAAATCTTATGGGAGTAGGCAGCTTCATATTTCTCCTTCTGCATGGCTGGTGAGATTGAAACACTGACCTTGCAGTCAGCGGAGCAGTCCAACTTTACCTGACAGTGACACCAGGGTAACAAATATTTCTTATTAAGCATAGAATTTTTTCCTAAAAGTCACTACTCCATTGTTACTCATTTCACTCTGACACCTTAACCTCTCTTTCAAGAAACCTTTACCTATTGCATTCATTTCCTTATCGTCCATTCTTTTAAAACTCAGTTTTTCCATAGTATAATAAAACCACTCTCTTGGAGGTCACTAATGGCTCCCCAGTCGAAACATAAAGTAATATTTTCTCAAATCCTCTTTTTCCTTGACTTACTTAAAGCGTTTGACACTGTTCTCCAATTTTGGAAAATGCGCTCGCACGTTCCTTAACCCAGCCGCCACCTATATGTTTGTTCCTTTTGTTCAGCTCTCCTCCCACAGCGCTTCCCAAGTTGTGCCCCAGGCCTATGTCTCTCCGCATGCTGTCTATTCACACTGAGCACGCACTGTGCTTTTATGATTTCACCTACTACCTTTACATTGATGATGCCTAAATCTCCATTTCTCTTCCCTTTGGTTTCTCATGGTAATCTAAACCCTGTCTTCATTAATGACAGGTGGGGTCATAAAATATACTATTCTTAGACTTTTCATGGTTTAGATGGACTTTGTTTCCATGTGAAATGAAAATTTCAGTCTTAGTTACCTGAAACCAAAAGACAGTGTGCAATAATGTATTCAGCTGTATTTTCAGATTGGTCAGATCAAAGTTTGTGCTCACATAAAAACAACATAAAGAGAGGCTATACACATTAACCTGACCAGATAAAAAGCGCAAGAATCAAATTAAGTACATCTGTAGAAAGAGGCCACGAAGAAGCAAATTATTGCCAATCAGAACAAGGCCAGAAACCAACTTTGGAAAAGAGTAGCGATTGCTCGTATGTAAGTTCAGGTTGAAGCTTAAGAATATCAATAGAGTGAAAATATAGTCCTGAGTATATCCTACATGACTGTAGACAATATCTCAGGAACATATTTGACACACTGAACACTAAACACAGAAGATGAAAGTTGGCAATTGGATATTCCCTTACAGCAGGGTCACAGGGAGGAGAGAAGCTAGTCAGGGTACATTATAGCATTGATGAAACATACAACTTTTCCTTAGTTCTTTAATTCTTCCTTCTCCAGACTATCATGACCCCAGTTCCACCTTAAAAATCTGGCTAGACCACAGCATGTGCATGGGTACAGATAAGAGCTGGAAACACAGGGAATCCAGAACAGATAAATTCCTCAGGACCAATATTGAGAGTAGCCATACCAGGAGGGGAAGTGGAAGGTGGGGGGAGAAAGGGGAGAAACTGATCACAATGATCTACATATAATCCCTCCCAGGGGAATGGACAATAGAAAAGTGGATGAAGGGAGACATTGGACAGTGTAAGACATGAAAAAAATAATTTATATATTACCAAGGGTTTGTGAGGGAAGGGGAAATGAGGAGCTGATACTGAGGGCTCAAGTAGAAAGAAGATGTTTTGAGAATGATGATGGCAACAAATGTACAAATGAGCTTGACACAATGGATGGATTGTGATAAGAGTTGTACGAGCCCCCAATAAAATGATTTAGAAAAAAGAAAGAAAGTTGCGGGATGACATGAAGACCATAGTACACCAAGAATCCAAAAGATCTTTTAAAAGAAAGGGAGTAAAAGGCCAAAATGTATGTTAGGAGAGACTCTCAAAGTTTCTCCTGAATGTAGAAAATCAGAAGTGACTGCAAGAAATGGTGAAACACAATTGCTAAACAGAAAATTCCAAAGGGTAGCTCAATAAAACAAAGTAAAATGTAATGAAATGTGCAAAGGACTGGAGTTTTAAAACCCCAAGGAAGGAACATGTTCAGCATTTCTCAAGATGAAACAGCTGAATAAAAAGAATTCAAGCCTCAATTTGCAATATGGAAACATTATATGAGGAAAATATTGAATGATTCAGGAAGCATCAAAAAAAGATGGACGGAATACATAGAGTCAAGAAGCAAAAATATTTAGTCTATGACCATCCATTTTAAGAGGGCGTTTATGATGAAGAGCAAATGGTATTGAAACAAGTCCAAGCTACAATGAAGACAATGGTGAAAAACAAGGGTCCAAAATTGACAGAACGCCCATCGCTGGTTCATTAAACTGATGTAATACTGTAAGCACTCACTTACAATACATTTGGAAGAAAGTTACATGACCAGCTGGCAGGAAGAGATCCATATCTGTACTCATTCAAAAGAATGATGTCCGAACAGAATTTGGAAATTATTAAGCAATAAAACAAATATCATATGCAAGCAAAACTTTGCTGAAAATCATCCAAAAGTAGATGCAGCAGTACATTCACAGTGAGCTGCTCCAAAATGACACCATTTCAGAATAGGACATGGGATGAGGGGCATAATTGCTGACATCACATGGAGCTTGCCTGAAAGCAGAGAATACCAAAAAGAGGTTTATTTGTGTTTTACCGATTATGTAAGGGCATTCGACTGCATGTATCCTAACAAACTGTGGATAACATAATGAAGAATGAAGAATAGGAATCCAGGAATAATTGATTATGCTCATGCAGAACCTGTACATGGGCCGAGAGGTGTTGTTTGCACAGAATACGGAGACACTATGATTTCATCCACCTTTTGACCCATTTCAAAGTTGTTTCAGTATTTAAGACTCTCTCCTTTCCTTTTTTTCTAGTCACTGTTGTGTTTTTTGTTTGCTCGCTTGCTTGCTTACTTCCTGTTTGTGTTTTGTATGATTGTTCTGTATAGGAAATGCCAGATTTATAGAGACAGTAATGAAATTGATCATTGTGAGGAGCATGATAGGAAACCATGGGAGGAAATGGGAAGACAACAACAGTGAGTGAGAGAAAAAATGTTCTGAAATTGATTGTGGTGAGAACTGTAAAATCTTAATATGACTGAAGGATTAAATTGTATGCTATGTGGGATATTTGCCGAGAAACTATTTTAAAAAGAGTAAGAAACAGCATGGTTTAAAGGAACTCTGGTGGCACCATGGATTAAGCAATAGGCTGCTAGCCAAAAGATTAGCAGTTTGAATGCACCAACTGCTCCACAGGAGAAAGGGAGGGTTTCTGCTCCTGTGAAGATTATAGCCCCAGAAATCCCAAGGGCAATTCAAGGCTAACCTAATGATTTGTGATGGGTCAGAATCTATTGAATGGCAAAGATCGATTTGGTTTGCATGGTTTAAGATCAGGAAAAGTGTGTGCCAGGGTTTCGTCCTTTTGCCATATTTACTCAATCTGTTTGCTAAGCAAATAATTGTAGAACTGGACTGTATGACGGAGAATGGGGCTTCATGATTGGAGGAAACCTCATTAACAACAGGTGATACACAAATGACACAGCCTTGCTGACTAAAAGCCAAGAGGACTTAAAACACTTACAAATGAAAATCAAAGATTACAACCTTCAGTGAGTGATTTTTCCAAAGAACTTGCAAACTCCAAACCCTTAATAAAAAGGAAGAGTCCTGAGCAAAATGTTAAAAAAAAATTATTCCCCCTATTGACGCTAAAGGTGGTGGGACTTGAATGAACCCTATGAGGCTTTTTTTCAAGTGCTTTCAATGAAATTTTTCTGTGATCTTGACTAGGAGCATCATCCGCTAGGATACTAATCCAGGTAATTTGCTTTCTTTGAAGGGCTGTTGAAATGGCCTTTCCGTTTGAGAGTAATGCATACAGAAATATAATAAAATGTGTTGAAACTGAAAAGAAATGGTCTTTCCATCTTGAGTATAGCAAATCTTTTGTTGGGGAATTTAACTTGTGTGCGTGTGTGTTCTTCTTAGTTGCAAAGACTCAAAGAACTCTTTGTCATTTGAAATGCATGTGTGCAAGCCTAGTAGAGAACCTCTACCCCACTTTATAAAGCAACCATACAACCAGAAAATCTAGGCTGTCACTTGAGGTTTGTTATTACTATTAGTTCCATAAACTTTTAATGAATACCTATGCTGAAATGAATATGCTGTTTTATATCTTTTGCTATTTTGACACCTTTTGAAATAGTGTATACATTCATAGATTTGTCACAGTAATTTCCAAGCAGAGTAATTCCACCATATATTATGACAAACGTTTTATCTAGGAGGTGAGTGGCTTTTGCTACAGCTGACCTAGGTAAAACTGATGATTTTGGAACAAAGGGGCCTTCAGCAGACATTAGTACTAAAACACATGACACCGAGTGGAGAGAAGAAAATATGAAAATGGAGATAAAATAACTAATTTCATTCTCATTATCATTTAGTGCTAATTTTAGTGACCATTTATAAAACAAAAGACTGATGGCAATATTGAAATGATCTAATCCTGTGATTCCCAAATTTCAATCCCAAATTGTGCCTCTTAAATGAATTTTTCCCTATTGGTTTATCACCACTTAATATGTATGAAAGTATACATATGCAAGAGTAACTAAAAATAGCATAATCTCAAAACTTTAGAAACTCTTATTCAACAAAAGTATAAAAATGTGTAGCTATTGTTTCTCTACACATACTCTGTCTAGCTCTATACACTTCTGAAGAGAGTGTTTCCATCTCTGTAACCCTTCCCCGCAAATTTTGAGCTTATATTTACCCAACTTATGTTTACAACTAATAAGAGTTTGGACATCCTCAAACCCACAACCAAATTCACTGCCATTGGGTTGATTCCAGCTCAAAGCAACCTATATTTCTTTTCAGTATTATTTGTGTCTGGCACAACAAGAAGTCTAAAAAGGGCAATATCAGCACTGGAGGGTGGATACTGTAGAGGTTCCCAGTGAAATTCTTGTAGGAATACGAGGGGGTAGAGGGAGTAACTCCCCCGCCCCCCCAAAAAAAGTCAAAACTGGAATAGCTCTGGGTGGAGCAGAGCTTTCTTTTCCCACCAACCAGGCGAGCATTGAGCAACTTTCTCTGTTAGTGCACCCAGTGGCCTCACCTGGGAAGGTTCTCTCTGGCCATAGAGTATATTTCCATAAAAGCAATTACGCTCAAACCTCATTTTTATTTGTGATCATCAATTTAAGAGAACAGTGTGCAGCTGTGAAATCTTGTTTCCTGTTCAGGAAAAAATGCCACAGAAACTGTTGATAGGTTTTAACACAGCTTACAAAGAAACAGCTAAGGGAAAAACTCAAGTATACAAATGGTTTTCTCATTTCAAAAAAGGTGAAATGTCTATTGATGACAAAACTCGTTCTGGTGCGTGTAGAGTTCATTCCACAAGGTCAGACTGCTAATCAAGCTTTCTACTTAGAAGTTCTGAAAAGATAGAGTAACGGTGTGTGACAAAAGAGCCTGATTTGTGCCAGAAGGGGTAAACTGGTTGTGACACCACGGCGGTGCACCTGCTCACGCAGCCATTTCCCTGCGTCAGTTTTTGGCAAAACCCAGCTTGCCTCTCTTGCCCCACACACCTTCTCACTTGACCTCACTCGGTGTGACTTCTTTTTGTTTTCATAAAAGAAGAGGAACATGAAAGGACAGCGATTTGATGACATAGAAGAATGAAGAAAAAAACAAAGGAAGTGCTGTCAGCTATCCAAACAGATGAGTTTGAAAAATGTTTCCAGTAATGGAATTTCAGATTTGACAAAAGTATTAAGTGTAATGAAGCATATTTGAAGATGATAAGGTTGATTTTTTAAAATATTTTAATATATAGCTTTTAAAAATCTGGGGTTTTTTTGGTGGGGGAGGTACTCCCTTATTTAGCTAGTATTCTGAAAGAATAAGCAAGCACGTTGTAGTGGAAATTTGTTTTTCAAGAAAGTCTATTAGTTAAACAAAACCAAATTCACTGCCATAGAGATTTATACTCAGAGTTACCCTAAAGACTACAGAATTGAAAACAAAACAAAAACCAAACTCACTGCCAATGAGTTCATTCACACTCATGGTGACCTTGTACCGGAGGGTTTCTGAGACTGTAACTCTTTGGGGGAGTAGCGAACCTCACCTTTCGCCTGAGTATCAGTTGGTGGTTTTCAACTGTTGACCACTGGTATGCCACCAGGAGGGAGGCCAAATCCAGTCTCTAAGATGTTTTGAGCTGACCTTTCTACTTTGCATTTAACTAGATCAGCAGATTGAAGGCATTTAACAAGACGAAGACAAGTGTATTACTGAGAAAATTTATCCGACCATGGACACATGTTTAATGACATTTTGTTTTGAATAGAACTGTGAATATGTGAATTGGAACCCTATTAACAAATTTTTTTCAACTTATATTTATTTAGTTTATTCAAATTTAATTTGTTAAAAACTGTTCTTTTAAAAACAAACAGTATAGTACTATATTTTTAGGGAAAAAGTTACACTTGATGTAAAAAATGATAATTATAAAAATATAAATACAAATTATGCTGCATTACATTATAAATAATAAATGAACATATCCAGATTAAAATGAAAAGTTGGCCTACTTATCGTCTAAGATACTTTCGTACACCACTTGTGAGAACGGCTTCAGGTGTCCATCTGCCTTTGTCCATGATGTATATAGAAAGGAATTTCTCTGTCTAAGAAAGCTTACAATTGTTTGAGGTTACACAGCAAGACTGTGACAAAATTGAGACTAATTCGGTCACGCAGATGTTTCACTGTCCAGGAAAGATAATGTCTCTCATTATGCCATAGATAGTTGGACTGCATTAAATGGGCCTTTGAAAGGAGAGCTATTTCTTGCGTTTTAGTATGTTGGCAGGTATTTTTCCCTTAATTTATTGTTATATTTAAAACTGTACATCCTATAGTAGGAAATGCTGATGTATCATAAAAGGGTTAATGAGAGGCACTGAAATATGGGACAGAACATTGCTAAAATTGAGCAAGGGAATGAATTTTGATACAGATGGATTCTGATGTGAAAAGCCTCATTCTCTACAGACAGAAGGAAAATCTAGTCACTGATCAAATCCCTAACAGCTGTGTAAATCTCACGGGGCCCTGAAAGAGACAGGAAAGCAGCCAACTAGGACAGGAATACCAAGTTTAGCTGGAAAACTTAGTGAAGCGGGAAGATCATGGGACACTGAAAAAAAAAATTGATGCCACTTCCAGAATGTTTTTTCCTAGTTTTAGCATATAGTTAGCCCAATTTCCTATCTTTTTATCTATTTTTTGTTTCCAAACATAGGTGGTAAGAATTAGTGTTTAGCATTTAGCATCAACTAAAAATAATAACTAATTGTAAATGAAGATTATTAAACATCTAGCAAATTTTTAGCACATCATTCCATAAGACCTTAATTAGAACTTCAGAATTAGAAGAGACTTGGAAAGTTATTTAGTATAACTTCTTCAATAATCGGTTGAAGAAACTAAGGCCCAAAGAAGGCAGAAACTCGCCTACAGTAACACAATATCTTGCCATCTGAACTAGACTGCAACCCAGGCCTCCTGTCTGGCAATATTTTCTTTTTCTAAATGCCTTATCCCTGTATAGACACCAGTTTTTATTCCCCTGTCTTTTCTCATACCTTATTTCCCTCCCTGCTTTAGAATGCTTACACTCTTACACAAAGGTTTCTGTGGGTTGTTGGTGAGTGTGTGTGGGTGTGTGGGTGTGTTTTCTACGAATATCTTCTTTTTAAACCAAAATCACACCAGTCCATTTAAGAAATCTAGGTACGTTTTCTAAAACTCAGTTAATAAATTCATCAATCTCTTTTTGGCTTTTTGCTCAGCCAAGTTTTCACAATTTGGCCTTGATCCTTCTTATCAACTCTACCCCGATCTAGTATCTGTGTCTGTTTCATGCATCTGGCTTCATTTATCTTTGTATTGCATTCCAAAAGTGTATGCCACCTGCACATGCTAGTTTTTCTAAGGGCCTTGCTGCCCACGACCTTTACTTCCCTATCTCTGGATTTTTTTTCACAAGATGTTTTGAAAATGTCAATTGTTTGCTCAGAAACTTCCTTTAATGCGGGCCAGCAAGGTTTCACAGGAAGAACTACTGTTTCAACTACTCAGTGTGTTACC